>NC_087369.1:86847788-89347788 GCF_030014295.1 Loxodonta africana | reverse complement strand
GCTGAATTCATACAAGAAAATCAAATGGACTCCTAAACTGATACACCTGATAACAGCTCTAGCCATCTGGGGACAGGATGTCAGAGCTCCAAAGGCAAAAATAATCAAGCTACCTCACTTAAGCAACCCATTTTGGCATATCAAAAAAAAAAAAAAGCAAGAAGCTACAGCACACTAAGCAAACATAAAATAAACTAATAAAATAACCTATAGATGCCTTGGAGAAAACAGTCAATATCGAGTCACATAAAGAAACAGACCATGATTACCTCAATAAGCTCTTAAAACAAAGAATCAAGGGTTCTTCTAGATCAAAGTGCATTCCTGGAATTACCAGAGGCAGAATACAAAAGATTACTATACAGAACCTTTCAAGAATCAGGAAGGAAATGAGGCAATACACAGAATGAGCCAAGAAACACACAGATGAAGCAGTTGAAGAAATTAAAAAGATTATTGAGTAACATAATGAAAAATTTAATAAGCTGGAAAAATCCATAGAAAGGCAGCAATCAGAAATTCAGGGGAAGAACAATAAAATTACAGAATTACACAATTCAATAGAAAGTCAGAGGAGCAGAATTGAGAAACAGGAAGGCAGAATTAGTGAGATGGGAGATAAAACACTTGGCAACAATATATTTGCAGAAAAACTAGATAAAAGATTTTAGAAAAATGAAGAAACCTTAAGAAACATGTGGGACTCTACCAAGAGAAATAACCTACTAGTGACTGAAGTACCAGAAGAGGGAGGGATAACAGAAAATACACAAAGAATTGCTGAAGAATTGTTCTCAGAAAACTTCCCTGATATCGAGAAAGATGAGAAGCTATCTATCCAAGATGGTCATCGGACTCTGCACAAGGTAGATTTTAAAAGAAAGTCACCAAAACATATTATAATCAAACTTGCCAGAATCAAAGATAAAGAGAGAATTTTAAGAGCAGTCAGGAATGAACAAAAAGTCACCTACAAAGGAGAGTCAATAAGAATAAGCTCAGACTACTCGTCAGAAACCATTCAGGCAAGAAGGCAATGTGGTGACTTGTATACAAAATTGAAGGAAAAAAACTGCCATACAAGAATCGTATATCCAGCAAAACTCTCTCTCAAATATGAAGGTGAAATTAGGACATTTTCAGATAAACAGAAGTTTAGGGAATTTGTAAAAACCAAACCAAAATTACAAGAAATACTAAAGGGAGTTCTTTGGTTAGAAAATCAATAATATCAGGTATCAACCCAAGACTAGAACACTGGACAGAGCAATCAGAAGTCAACCAAGACAGGGAAACCACAAAATAAAATCAAGATAATAAAGCGCTCAAAACAGGGAAAGAGCAACGTTATTATGTAAAAGAAGAGAACATTAAAACAAGAAAGAGGGACTAAGAAATGTAATCATAGAACTTCCAAATGGAGAGGAAGACAAGGCGATACAAATAAAAGTTACTTTTAAATTTAGAAAAAAGGTGTAAATAATAAGTTAACCACAAAAGAGACAAACTACACATCAAAAGAAAATACAAGAAAAAAATTGTGACTCAGCACAAAGATAATCTACTCAGCACATAAAATTAAGTGGGAAAAAGAAACTGTCAACAACACACAAAAAAAGACATGAAAATGACAGCAATAAACTCATACCTATCAATAATTACAATGAATGTAAATGGACTAAATGTACCAATAAACACACAGAAAGTGCCAGAATGGATAAAAAAAAAAAAAACATGATCCATCTATATGCCGCCTACGAGAAACACATCTTAGACTCAGAGACACAAACAAACTAAAATTCAAAGGATGAAAAAATATATATCAAGCAAACAACAATCAAAAAAGAGCAGGAGTAGCAATATTAATTTCTGACAAAATAAGACTTTAAAGTTAAAACCACCACAAAGGATAAGGAAGGACACTATATAATGATTAAAGGGACAACATACCAGGAGGCTATAACCATATTAAATATATATACACCCAATGACAGAGCTGCAAGGTACATAAAACAAACTCTAGCAGCACTGAAAAGTGAGATAGACAGCTCCACAATTATAGTAGGAGACTTCAACACACCACTTTCGGTGAAGGACAGAACATCCACAAAGAAGATCAATAAATACATGGAAGATCTAAATGCCACAATCAACCAACTTGACCTCAGACATATACAAAACACTCCACCCAACAGCAGCCAAGGATACTTTCTTTTCTAGTACACGTGGAACATTATCTAGCATAGACCACTATTAGGTCATAAGCAAGACTTAGCAGAATCCAAAACACTGAAATATTACAAAGTATCTTCTCTGACCATAAGGCCATAAAAGTAGAAATTAATAACAGAAAAAGCAAAGAAAAGAAATCAAACACTTGGAAACTGAATAATACCCTGCTCAAAAAAGACAAAGTTATAGAAGACATTAAGGATGGAATAAGAAATTAATAGAATCCAATGAGAATGAAAACACTTCCAATCAGAATCTTTGGGACACAGCAAAAGTGGTGCTCAGAGGCCAATTTATATCAATAAATGCACACATCCAAAAAGAAGAAAGGGCCAAAATCAAAGAATTATCCCTACAACTTGAACAAGTAGAGAGCAACAAAAGAAGCCCTTGGGCACCAGAAGAAAGAAAATAATAAAAATTAGAGCAGATATTAAAAGAAATAGGGAACAGAAAAACAATTGAAAGTGTTAACACCAAAAGCTGGTTCACTGAAAAAATGAACAAAATTGATAAACCACTGGCCAAAATGACAAAACAAAAACAGGAGAGGAAGCAAATACCCCGAATAAGAAATGAGATGGGCAATATCACAACACACCCAACGAAATTCAAAGAATCATTATCAGATTACTATGTAAAATTGTACTCTAACAAATTTGAAAGCCTAGAAGAAATGGATGAATTCCTAGAAACCCACGACCTACCTAAACTAACACAAACAGAGGTAGAACAACTAAATAAACCCATAACAAAAGAAGAGATAGAACAGGTAATTAAAAACTCCCAGCAAAAAAAAAAAAAAAAAAAAAAAGCCCTGGCCCAGATAGCTTCACTGCAGAATTCTACCAAACTCTCGGAGAAGAGTTAACACCTCTACTACTAAAGGTGTTTTAGAGCATAGAAAAGGACAGAATACTGCCAAACTCATTTTATGAAACCACCATATCCCTGATACCAAAACCAGGTAAAGACACCAGAAAAAAAGAAAATTACGGGCCTATATCCCTCATGAACTTAGATGCAAAAATCCTCAACAAATTTCTAACCAATAGAATTCAACAACATATCAAAAAAATAATTCACCATGACCAAGTGGGATTCATAGCGGGTATGCAGGGATGGTTCAACATTAGAAAAACAATGTAATCCATCAAATAAATAAAACAAAAGACAAGAATCACATGATCTTATCAGTTGAGGTAGAAAGGGCATTTGAAAAAGTTCAACACCTATTCATGATAAAAAAAAAAAAAACTCTTAGCAAAATAGGAGTAGAAGGAAAATCCCTCATCATAAAAAAGGACATTTATACAAAGCCAACAGCCAACATCATCCTAAATGGAGAGAGTCTGGAAGCATTCCCCTTGAGATCAGGAACCAGACAAGGATGCTCTTTATCACCACTCCTATTCAACATTGTGCTGGAGGCCCTTTGTTGTTGTAGGTGCCGTCGAGTTGGTTCCGACTCATAGCGACCCTATGCACACAGAACAAAACACTGCCCGGTCCTGTGTCATCCTTACAATAGTTGTTATGCTTGAGCTCACTGTTGCAGCCACTGTGTCAATCCACCTCATTGAGGGTCTTCCTCTTTTCCATTGACCCTGTACTCTGCCAAGCATGATGTACTTCTCCAGGGACTGATCCCTCCTGAGAACATGTCCAAAGTATGTAAGACGCAGTCTCGCCATCCTTGCTTCTAAGGAGCATTCTGATCGTACTTCTTCTAAGACAGATTTATTCCTTCTTTTGGCAGTCCATGGTATATTCAATATTCTTCACCAACACCACAATTCAAAGGTGTCAACTCTTCTTCAGTCTTCCTTATTCATTGTCCAGCTTTCACATGCATATGATGTGATTGAAAATACCACGGCTTTGGTCAGGTGCACCTTAGTCTTCAGGGTAACACCTTTGCTCTTCAACACTTTGAAGAGGTCCTTTGAAGCAGATTTGCCCAATGCGAGGCGTCTTTTGATTTCTTGGCTGCTGCTTCCGTGACTGTTGATTGTGGATCCAAGTAAAATGAAATCCTTGTCAACTTCAATCTTTTCTCCATTTATCATGATGTTGCTCATTGGTCCAGTTGTGATGATTTTTGTTTTCTTTATGACGAAGCTGGAGGGCCTAGCCAGAGCAATTAGGCTAGATAATGAAATAAAGGACTTCCAGATTTGTAAGGAAGAAATAAAACTATCTCTATTTGCAAATGACATGATCTTATACACAGAAAACCCTGAAGAATCCTCAAGAAAATTACCGAAATTAATAGAAGAGTTCAGCAGAGTATCAGTATGCACAAGATAAACATACAAAAATCGGTTGGATTCCTCTATATCCACAAAAACAACATCAAAGAGGAAATCAGCAAATCAATACCATTTACAGTAGCCCCCAAGAAGATAAAATACTTAGGAATAAATCTTACCAGAGATGTAAAAGACTTATTCAAAGAAAACTACAAAACACTTCTGCAAGAAACCAAAAGAGACCTACATAAGTGGAAAAATATACCTTGCTTATGGATAGGAAGACTTAATATTGTAAAAATGTATATTCTACCAAAAACAATCTATAGATACAATGCAATTCCGATCCAAATTCCAAAGTAATTTTTTTAATGAGATGGAGAAAGAAATCACCAACTTCATATGGAAGGGAAAGAGGCCCTGGATAAGTAAAGCATTACTGAAAAAGAACAAAGTGGGAGGCCTCACTCTACCTGATTTTAGAACCTGTTATATACACATTTTTTTTTTTTTATACCACCACAGTAGTCAAAAAAGCCTGGTACTGGTACAACAACAGATACATAGATCAATGGAACAGAATTGAGAATCCAGACATAAATCCACCCACATATGAGCATCTCTTATTCAACAAAGGCCCAAATTCAGTTCAATGGGGGAAAAGACAGTTTCTTTAACAAACGGTGCCGGCATAACTGGATATCCATCCGCAAAAAAATGAAACAAGACCTGTACCTCACTCCATGCACAAAAACTAACTCAAAATGGATCAAAGGCCTAAATATATATCTAAAACGATAAAGATCATGGAATAAAAAGTAGGGACAATGCTAGAAGCCCTAATACAGGACAGAAACAGTATACAAAACATTGCAAACAATGCAGAAGAGAAACTAGATAACTGGGAGCTTCTAAAAGCTAAACACCTATGCTCATCCAAAGATTTCGCCAAAAGACTAAAAAGATTACGAACAGATTGGGAAAAAGTTTTTAGCTATGACATTTCCGATCAGCATCTGTTCTCTAATATCTACATGATACTGCAAAAATTCAACTACAAAAATAACCCAATTAAAAAATGGGCAAAGGATATGAACAGACACTTCACCAAAGAAGACATTCAGGCACCTAACAGATACATGAGGAAATGCTCACGATCATTACGATCATTAACCATTAGAGAAATGCAAATCAAAACTACAATGAGATTTCATCTCATTCCAACAAGGCTGGCATTCATCCAAAAAACACAAAGTAATAAATATTGGAGAGGTTGTGGAGAGACTGGTACACTTATACACTGCTCGTGAGAATGTAAAATGGTACAACCACTTTGGAAATTGATTTGGCACTTCCTTAAAAAGCTGGAAATAGAACTACAGTACAGTCCAGCAATCCCACGCCTTGGAATATATCCTAGAGAAATAAGAGCTTTTACAGGAACAGATATACGCACACCCATGTTCACTGCAGCACTTTTTACAATAGCAAAAAGATGGAAGCAACCAAGGTGCCCATCAACAGAGGAATGTATAAATAAATTATGGTATCTTCACACAATGGAACACTACCCATTAATAAAAAACAATGATGAATCTGTGAAACCTTTCATAACATGGAGGTATCTGGAAGTTATTAAGCTGAGTGAAATTAGTTCCAAAAGTACAAGTATTGTATGAGACCACTATTATAAGAACTTGAGAAATAGTTTAAACAGAGAAGAAAATATTCTTTGATGGTTACAACAGTGGAGAGGGAGGGTGGGAGAGGGATATTCACTAATTAGATAATAGACAAGAACTATTTTAGGTGAAGGGAAAGACACACAATACAGGAGAGGTCAGCACAACTGGACTAAGCCAAAATCAGTTTCCTGAATAAACTGAAGGCTTAGAACACCAGCGTAGCAGGGGTGGGGGGTTTGAGGACCATGGTTTCAGGGGACATCTAGGTCAATTGGTATAACAAAATCTATTAAGAAAACATTCTGCATTCCACTTTGGAGAGTCTTAAACAATAGCAAGCAGCCATCTAAGGTGCATCAATTGGTCTCAACCCACATGGAGGAAGAGAGAATGAACAACACCAAAGACTCAAGGCGATTACGAGCCCAAGAGACAGAAAGGGCCACATGAACCAGAGACTACATCATCCTGAGACCAGAAGAACTAGATGGTGCCCGGCTACAACTGATGACTGCCCTGACAGGAAACACAACAGAGAACCCCTGAGGGAGCAGGAAAGCAGTGGGATGCAGATCTCAAATTCTCATAAAAAGACCAAACTAATGTTTTGACTGAGACCAGAAGGATCCCGGAGGTCATGGTCCCCAGACCTTCTGTTAGCCCAAGACGGGAGCCATTCCCAAAGCCAACTCTTTAGTCAGGGATTGGACTGGACTATGGGAAAGAAAATGATACTGGTGAGGATTGAGCTTCTTGGATCAAGTAGCCACATGAGACTATGTGGGCAGCTCCTGTCTGGAGGGGAAATAAGAGGGCAGAGGGAATCAGAAATTGGCCAAATGGACATGAAAATAGAAAGTAGAGGGAAGGAGTGTGCTAACTCATTGGAGAGAGAGCAACTAGGAATATATAGCAAGGTGTATATAAATTTTTGTATGAGACTGACTTGATTTGTAAACTTTCACTTAAAGCACAATAAAAATTTTAAAAAACTAAAAAAATTAATGCCATTATATTTTACAGTCTCAAAACTTTTATTTCCTGAATATACAAGTTAACGTGGAAAACAGTTATTGTCTTAATTAATGTGAAGAAGTGTAGTGGAGCGGAAAAGACTACACAAAGTATGATTTCTTTGTCTAAAATGATTAAACAGAACATGGAGAAAGTACTAGAAATTCAAAAGGCATTAAATGCTTACTTCTATTGTATGAAATTATTTTACTGTATTTTTCTTCTGCTTTCATAAAAAATGCACTGTCTTGAGAGTAGAAATAGTGAAATTCTTTAACGGATTATTTTCAAACTTAAAATTCATCAGAAAGTAGATATTAGTGCCATACTTAACAGAACTTGAAGATATAGCTAAAAGTCTCAAAAAAAATTTCATGGGATCTCCACAATGGTTTTTAATGTAAATCTCCCTTAGTCAACAGAACAAAAATTTGCTATAAAGAAAAAAATTTAGGCAATGTTTGTTTTCCCATTACTTCCATTACTTCTTAGTCATCTAGTGCTGCTATAACAGAAATACCACAAGTGGATGGCTTTAACAGAGAGAAATTTATTTCCTCAGAGTAAAGTAGGCTAAAAGTCCAAATTCAGGTCATCAGCTCCAGAGGGAAGGCTTTCTCTCTCTGTCGGCTCTGGGGGAAGGTCCTTGTCCTCGATCTTCCCCTGGTGAAAGAGCTTCTCAGGCACAGGGACCCCGGGTCCAAAGGACGTGCTCTGCTCTTGGTGCCACTTTCTTGGTGGTGTTGTAGGGGAAAAAAATCACAAAGTTTAGTAAAGCAAAAAGAAAGTTTTATTCAGCATATATTCAAAAAGACAAAAGCTGAGAACAGGACAAGCATGCTGCCAAAGCTAATGTCTGCCTGAGTCCAAAGAAATATTACAGAAAAAAGCAAGAATGGGAAAATGGACAAGCATGCTGCTACAGCCACGTCTGCCCAAGTCCCGAGAATACTACAGAATCAGCAAGAAGGGGAAAACTGACAAGCATGCTGCCACAGCCATGTCTGCTCGAGTCCAAGGAAGGCTACGGTCATTAGTATATATTAACATTACAAATGGGCAATCGTTTTTTCAGATTGGCTAGAAACTGTGATCTTACATTTTGAATTGTCTTTCTTAACAATCATTGGTACAGGTTTCAGTAACGACAGTCAGGAGTGCCTTCATCGGTCCAACAAATTTCTATTCACTATATGTTAATAGGCGAAGATAAGAGTGGAAAGTCTTTTGTGTTCTGGATTATGTGAAAGGTTCCCTAAAAGATATTTTCCAAGATTATTTTATCTATTGTCTTTATGCCTCAGGGCCCAGTTGATGTGTCCTTTTGAGTCCTCATGAGCCCAGCTCCAGCTGGGTCACATTCTCTATGCTCAAGGACAGGGAATAATGACTCTGATATTATTTCCTAAATCAGTGGTATGAGGTCCCCCATCTCCCTGCTCGCTTCTCTCTTTTATATCTCAAGAGATTGCCTCAAAACACAATCCAATCTTGTAGATTGAGTCCTGCTTCACTAACACAACTGCTGCCCATTCTCCCTCATCAACATCATAAAGGCAGGATTTACAACATAGAGGAAAATCACACAATACTGGGAATCATGGCCCAGCCAAATTGATACTCACATTTTTGGGGGGACATAATTCAATCCATGACATCCCATAATAGTGCAGATGCATTTCAGTTGGAAAAATTCAGCTACTGGGTTATTACAGGAAAAATTAAGCATTTAAAACACAAAAACATGTACACACACATTTCATAACAGCTTTATTTTTAATAGCCAAAATCAGCCCAAATACTCTTCAACAGGTGAATTATGAAACCAACTGTAATACCTCTATACCAGGTAATACTACCCAACAGTATAAAGGAACAAATTATTGATACACACAAAAATTTGCATGAATCTCCAGTGAATTATGCTAGGAAAAAAGCCAATTCCAAAAGGTTACATACTGTATGATTATATCTTTATAGCATTTTTTAAATGAAAAAAATTTAGAAATAGAGGGTAGATTAGTGGTTAACAGAGGTTAGGGAGAGGAATGGGGGGGTGGGAGGGAGGGAGGTGTGGTTATAAAAGGGCAACTCAAGTGATTCTTGTGATGATGAAACTGTTCAGTATCTTGACTATAATCCTGAGTATACAAAGTCACATATATGGTAAAATAGTATAAAACTGAATACACAAATGCACAAATGAAGGTAAAGTGAGGGAGGAAATCTGGGGAAATCTGAATAAGATCAGTGAGTTGTATCCATGTCAATATCTTGGCTGTGATATCATACTATAGTTTTGCAAAACGTTACCATTGGAGGAAACTGGGCAACTCTGCATTATTTATTTTTATTTTATTGTGGTAAAATATATATAACCTAAAATTTGCCATTTTAAGTGCACAATTCGGTGACATCAGTTACATTTACAATGTTATGCAACCATTACTACCATCTGTTTCTAAAAATTTTCATCACCTGTAGCAAAAACTCTGTACCCACTAAACTATAACTTCTCATGCATTGCTTTTTAAAATTTTTATTGTGGTAAAAAATATCCCACCCAACCCAATACAAAACACAAAATTTGCCACTTCAACCATTTTTAAGTATACAATTCAATTACATTCAGATGCTATACAACCACCACCACCATCCATCTCCAAAACCTTTCACCACCCAAACTAAAACTCAATATTAATTTAGCAATAGCTACCCATTCCATCCACCCCAGCCCCTGATAACCACTGATAAACTTTTGTCTCTGTGCATTTTCCTGTTCTAGATGCTTCACATAAAAAAGTGAGATCATATAACATTTGCCCTTTTGTGTCTAACTATTTTACCTAGCACAATGTTTCCAAGGTTCATCCATGTCACAGCATGCATCAGATTTTCACTTCCTTTTATGATTGAATAGTATTCTCTCGTATGTATAGTAATTACTGATAAGAAAGGAACTACTTCTGCCATTTTACTATTTTTCTTTTTATCTTATACCTTTTTGCCCTTCATTTCATCTCATTCTGTCTTCTTTTGTGTTTAGCTGATTTTTTTGATAATGAATCATTTTGATTCCCTTCTCTTTTCTATTTGTGTACATTTTAAAGATATTTTCAATGTGGTTACCACAAGGATTACACTCAACATCCTAAATTTATAACAATATAGTTGAATTGATCTTAACCAATTTCAATAGCACACAGAAATTTTGTTCCTATGTAGCTCCGGCCCCCGATTTATGTTGTTGTTACAAATTATATCTTTATATATTGTGTGCCCAATAATGTAAATTTATATATTTATGCATTTGTCTTTTAAATCATGTAGGACATCACAAGTACAGTTACAAACCAAAAATTATATAAAACTGGCCTTTATAATTACCCACGAAGTTATCTTTACTAGAGATCTTTTTTTTTTCATACAGCTTCAGATTACTATCTAGTGTCCTTTCATTTTAACCCGAAGGGACTCTCTTTAGCATTTCTTGTAACGTAGGTCTAAAAAAAAAAAAATCAAACCTGTTGCCATCAAGTCAATTCTGACCCATAGCAACCCTACAGGACAGAGTAGAACTGCCCCATAGGGTTTCCAATGAGCAGCTGGTAGATTTGAACTGCTGAACTTTTTGGTTAGCAGCTGAACTCTTAACCACTGTGCCACCAGGGCTCTGGGAGGTTAAAAATTCTTTCAGCTTTTGTTTAACTGGGAATGTCTGAATTTCACCTTCATTTTTGAAGTACAGTTTTGCCAGATACAGAAAGACACAGAATTCTCAGTCGAAAGTCCCCCCCCCCAGCTCTTTAAATATGTCATCTGGCCTCCATAGTTTCTGAGGAGAAATTGGCATTAAATCTTATTGAAGATCCCTTGTATGTGACAATTCACTTCTCTTTACTGGAAACCCTGGTGGTGGAGTGGTTAAGTGCTATGGCTGCTAACCAAAAAGTCGGCAGTTCGAATCCTCCAGGAGCTCCTTGGAAACTCTATGGGGCAGTTCTACTCTGTCCTATAGGGTCGCTATGAGTCAGAATCGACTCGACAGCAGTGGGTTTGGTTTTTTGGTTTTTACTGCTTTCAAGCGTTTCTGTTTATCTTTGGTTTTGGGGATTTGGATCTTTACCAAGACTTACTATATAAAGACTTTAAAACAACTATATCTTAAGTATGCTTAAAGAGCTAAAGCTAAACACAAAGAGCTAAAGGAAATGAGGTAAACAATCTATGTACAAAATGAGAATATCAATAAAGAGATAGAAATTATGAAAAGGAACCAAACAAACATTCTAGAGCTTGGTATGGATCTCTTTGGATTTATCTACTTGGAGCTTGTTTGGCTTCATTGGTGTAGAGATTCATGTCTCATCAATTTGGGAAGTTTTCAGCTGTTATTTCTTTATTCTTTCTAACACACTCCCTCTCTCTCTCTTCACCTTCTGGAACTTCCATAATAAATATGTAGTCCACTTGATGTTGTCCCACAGGTCCCTTAGACTCTGTTCAGTTTTCTATATATATCTTTTCTTTCTACCCCTCAGACTGGATAATTTCAATTGTCATATCTTCATATTTGCTGATTCTTTCTTCTGCCAGCTCAAATTTGCTGTTGAGTCCCTCTAATGAATTTTATTTCAGTTATTTTAC
Organism: Loxodonta africana; assembly: GCF_030014295.1. NCBI lineage: Eukaryota > Metazoa > Chordata > Mammalia > Proboscidea > Elephantidae > Loxodonta > Loxodonta africana. The sequence goes on along the minus strand of NC_087369.1, from coordinate 89,335,958 downwards.
TTTTCAGCTCCAGAATTTCTTTTTGGTTCCTTTTCTTAATTTCTGTCTCTTTATTGATATTCTCATTTTGTTCACACAGTGTTTTCCTAATTTCCTTCAGTTCCTTGCCTGGGTTTAGCTTTAGCTCTTTAAGCATATTTAAGACAGTTGTTTTAAAGTCTTTATCTGGCAAGTCCAGTGTCTTGACTTTCTCAGGGATGATTTATGACACTTTATTTTGTTGCTTTGAATGGGCCATTTTTCCCTGTTACTCTGTATACCTTGTGATTTTTTGCTGAAAATTGGATATGTGAGTAATATGAGGTGGTAACTTTGGAAATCGGACTCTTCCCCTTCCTCAGGGTTTGATGGTTTCTTTTTTCTTTTCTTTGTTTAATTATTGAAGGCTGTGGTAATCCATTGGTTTGGTGACCTTTTCAAACTATTTTTGCAAAAATTGGATTAGTTGATGTGTGCATTCACTGAAGTCTCTGTTCCATTAGCTTGTTCAGCTAATGTTCTGACAGAAATTTCCTTGAATGCCAGGAGTTAAAAAGAAAAACAAGCAACTGGGAAAAAAATAAATAAAACAAAAACACCTCTTCCAATATTTGCAGATTGGCTCTGTGCTGAGGCACTCCTTCAACACTTATCCAGGCTTCACTGGGCCTAGAAATCAATCTGAGATGAAAGCTTAGTATTTTATCAGGTCTTTTCTGGGTATGTGTCTTGCCCTGGGCATAAGCGTGGCTTTCTAAATTCTCTGGTATATATGAGTGCTTCTGAATGTCCTAATTTCCCAAAGAAATTCTCTCCCTGGTTCCTTGACCTTAGTCTTAAACTTTCTATTGTGTATCTCAACTTCCCTACCTTGGCCAAGGAAGTTACAAACCTTTCAGTAAGGCTGCCATTTCACTGCCTTGTTCTGTCTCCAAGATGAATGAAACAGAGATGCACTCTTTCCTTCAGTCCTTTAGATAGCCACCCAACAGATTCAAACAGACAAGTAGAGTAATTTGTACATAAGGTGTGGTCTGGTCTCTTCAGAGTACAGGTCCAGGATCCAAAAATTTAAATGCAGTCTGTCTCTTGAGGTCAGCTGCCAAGCCAGGGCAGGGGAGGATCACATCACAGTCCAGTAACAAATAGCCACAAAGCTTTCCTACTGTTTTCTTGATGTTGCCTTTTTCTTCATTCAGCATTCTTTCTTGCTTGCTATGAAGTGCTGCCTGTTTACCAGAGTCTGACAAGATTCATTCTGACATTTTCTATTTGTTTTTTTATGTTTCTTTGGAGAATGGGGGCATGGAGCTTCTTACTCTGTCATCTTGGTGGCATCCCTCCCCATTCTGTTTATTTGTAACAACTGCAAGTGAATCTACAAGTGTCTCAAAAATTTTCAATTTAAAAAGAAAAAAATAAACACCTGTTAAATTTAAATATGCATGATACATGTATACAATATGTTCAAATAAAATGATAACTTTCTTACTAAATATTAACAATACTGAAAATTTCCAACAGATTTTATCTTAAAAGTTCATTTGCTTGTAAATTTCTTTTAAGCTAAAATATATTTTCCCATGAAAATACTATCATGAATGGAAGTTAACTTCCTAAGATATCCTACAAAAACCTATTTAACTCATAATGAGAATGAAATTTTGTAATTTTGCAATAAAATAGTAGAAAATAACACTGCAACACATGTAATTAAAAACAACAGAAACAAAAGGTAGTAAGAAATCATTGTTGTATATCTTAAATACTTAAAGAAAAACCAGTTTAATTGGAAGAGAATAACAATCTATGGGGACTTACAAGTTAAAACTAATAGTTCCTTTGGGGCAATTTCTTTCGAAGTATTTCTGGAAAAGTCTAGATAATTGATTTTTTTATCTTGTAATATGCAAAAGAATTTGTACATTTTGTGAAATAAGGCAATTTTTTTAACACTTGGGTTTTTTTTTTTCCTTTAAAAAGTGCCATGGCCTCCTCAGCCATCAAATGTTAGCAAACTATGGCCCCCAGGCCAAATAGGCCTACAGTCTGTTTAAGTAAATAAAGTTTTATTGGATCACAGTCACGCCCATCTTTCACATATTGTTTATTGCTGATTTTGCACTATAGTGGCAGAATTGAATAGTTGGGAGAGAGATTGTATTGTTGCACAAAGCCTAAAATATTTACTATCTGGCTGTTTTCCAGAAAAAGTTTGCAGACTCCTTGAGTCAAGGCCATTTGTTTGTTTGACAATGAATCACTTAGATTGGTCACCTCAGCTTCTCAGCAATGTCTTCCTCTGTAGTCCTTTACTCTTCCTTTTCACATGCCCCACCCTCCACCCCTAAAAAGCCCTTTCTCCACCAACATCACCATTTCACAATCAGCTTGGCAGGACAAAAACCCTCTATGTTCTTTGCTCTTCTGTCTTTTTCACTCTGCATATGGTACTTTTAGTGTTGCTCTGCCCTGGCTCTCTCTGTTGAGAGTTCAGACTTGGTATGTGGCTTCCAGCAACATGGTGGAGCTGAGAAGAGTTCAGCTACCCTCTCCCTTCCTTACCATGCTGTTGTTGTTGTTAGGTGCCGTCCAGTCGGTTCTGACTCATAGTGACCCTATAGGACAGAGTAGAACTGCCCCATAGAGTTTCCAAGGAGTGGTTGGTGGATTCGAACTGCAGACCTCTTGATTAGTAGCTGAGCTCTTAACCACTACACCACCAGGGCTCCATGTAAACCCTATATGTTCAGTTATTTATTGAAACTTTTATATTTAGTGATTCAATGAGGATAAGGGTCAAACTCCACAGGATTGTTGTAAAGGCCTATCCACTCTGGAGAGCAAGTGATCAAATCCAAAAAGCATTATTACTCTAGGTAGTCTGAGAAGGCAATAAAATAACCTTAGTATTTCAGAATGCTTCCCTGTAATGAAATTTCCCTTAGATACTGGATTATTGGGCTATAAGATTTAAAATAGCAACACCAATAAAAGGACATTGGGAAAAAAAATTTACACTAGTAAACACATTCCTTGAGTAAGGCACCTTATACAAAAGATGCTAAACTAATCTATTTGTCAAAGTGGTTTTGAATAATAAATGATAATTTCCTAGAAGAGCAGTTAGTACTGAGCATTTAAAATGTGTCATTTTATTTAATTTGCACAGCAACCTGTGATGGATATGCAGTTGTTATTATTTTCTATATGAAGTGAGACTCTATTAACGTTTCCCAAGACCACACCATCGGTAAATGGCAGAGTCAATATTTGAACCCAGGCCCCCGTGAATGACCCTAAAACTTTGCTTTCTCTACTATATTACTTTTGTGTCTGTCAGTTTGTTGTACTGTGGTAGCTTGCATGTTGCTGTGATACTGGAAGCTTTGCCACCTGTATTTCAAATACTAGTACAGTCACCCTTGGTGGTCAGGTTTCAGCAGTTTCCAGACTAAGACAGAATAGGAAGAAGGACCTGGCAGTGTAAACCTTATGACTAGCAGCCAAACATTGTCTGATATAGTGTCAGAAGGTGAGCTCCTCAGGTTAGAAAGCACTCAAAAGATGACTGGGGAAGAGCTGCCTCCTGAAAGTAGAGTCAACTTGAATGACGTGGATGAAGTCAAGCTTTTGGGACCTTCATTTGCTGATGTGGCACCATTCAAAATGAGAGGAAACAACTACAAACTTTAATTAATAATCGGAACCTGGAATGTATGAACTATGAATCCAGGAAAATTGGAAGTCATGAGAAATGAAATGGATCACATAAAGATCAATATCCTAAGCATTAGTGAGCTGAAATGCACTGGTATTGACCATTTTGTTTCAGACAAAATGTATGGTCTACTATGCCAGGAATGACAAATTGAAAAGCATGGAGTCGTGTTCATTGTCAAAAAGAACATTTCAAGATACACCCTGAGGTACAATACTGACAGTAATAAGATAATATTCATACGCCTACAAGGAAGACCAGTTAATATGACTATTATTCAAGCCTACGCACCAACCAATAACACCAACGATGAGGAAATTGAACACTTTTACCAACTTTCTCAGTCTGAAATTGATCAAACATGCAATTGAGATGCACTGAAAAATACTAGTGATTAATGTGAAAGTCGGAAACAAAGAAGAATTGGTAGTTAGAAAATATGGCCTTAGTGACAGAAAGGACACTGGCAATGACATGATAGAATTTTGCAAGATCAACGATTTCTTCATTGCAAATACATTTTTTCAACAACATAAACAGCAACTATACACGTGGACCTCACCAGATGGAAAACACAGGAATCAAATCGACTGCATCTGTGGAAAGGGATGATGGAAAAGCTCCATAACATCAGTCAGAACAAGGCCAGGGGCCGAATGTGGAAAAGACCATCAATTGTTTATATGCAAATTCAAGTTGAAGCTGAAGAAAATTAAAACAAGTCCACCTGAATTTGGACACTATCTCAAGAATAGATTTGATGCATTGAACACTAACGACCGAGGACCAGATGATTTGTAGGAAGACATCAAGAACATCATATAATAAGAAAGTAAAAGGTCATTAAAAAGGAAAAAAAAAGACCAAAATGGATGTCAGAAGACACTCCAAAACTCTCTCTTGAACTTAAAGTAGCTAAAGAAAATGGAAGAAATGGTGAAGTAAAAGAGCTGAACAGAAGACTTCAAAGGACAGGTCAAGAAGACAAAGTAAAATATTATAATGAAATGTGCAAACACCTGGAAACCATAAAGACAGCAGCCCACATTCCTGGTGCTTGTTGTTAGGGCCAGAGGGAGCAATACAGACATTATTCTTAGAGAATTATTGCTGTGTGTTTTAACCTTTACGGTGGATTCCTCAAAGATGGGTGCAAGTGCTTAATCTTTGTTTCTCCCATCTTGGAGCATTCCCAAGACCGAGCAGCTTCTCAGGTGGTTTTTGCCAAAAGCATGTAAAGACAAAAATATTGGATGTAGCAGTCTGGGGCAAGGCAGAACACCCAACACAAGCAATAGACAGACTGAAAAGCCTAGAAAGGAAGAGGTTGGGAAGTAAATACATGGGAAGAAGAAATTTTTTAGGTTCTAACGTATACTGGGGAATTGAAAACAACACATACGTACCCAGGGATGGATGCGTGTTCAGAAAAGCACCGGGAGACTTTAAACTTTCACCTATGGCTGACCTTCGGGCTTGGTGCAATCAGGAAATGAATACTAAAAAAAAAAAAAAAGGTGTTTTAAAAGGCCTGGCTAAGCATTGAAAGAAGCATTGCGCTCACCACAGAACCAATCTGCAAAGACTAGACGATTTTTTTTCTTTTATTGCCTCCAGGCATTTAAGAAAACTCTGTCAAAACACTAACTGACCACTAAGCTAATAGAACACAGACTTCAGTGTCCACTCATTACATGGAATACAGACTTTAGAAAAATAGTTTAGAAAAGACAATAAAGAAACAACAACAACCCAAAACAAGCATCAAGAAGAAACTCTGGGGACAGGGAGAATCTCAATTCCAGAATCTGAGTTTCAGAGTCGCCAATTATCATATCAAAAAATTTTCAGATTTCAATAAGAAATTATAGGGCATACAAAGAAACAAGAAAGTACAGCCCATTCACTGGGGGGAGGGGAGAAATTAATAGAAAATTGTCCCTAAGGAATCTAGGCATTGAACTTACTGGACAAATACTTGAAATAAACTTTCTTAAATATGCTTAAGGAGCTAAAAGAAACCATGAAAAAGAGCTAGAGGTCCAGGGGAATGGTGTCTTGCCAGATAGAAAATATCAATTAAAAAAAATAGAAATCACAAAAAGGAATCAAATAGAAATTCTGGAGCTGAAAATTTTGCTAATTGAAATGAAAAATTCACTAAATTAATAGTCAGCCAACTTGAAGCTAAGTCTATGGAGATTATCCAGTCTGAGAAGCAGAAAGAAAAGAAGCATGTGGAACAAAATCAAGCACACTAATATACACATAATGAGAATACCAGAGGGAGAGGAGAGAAAAAAAGAAGCAGAAAGAATGTTCAAAAAATAATAGCTCAAAAAGTTACAAATTTTATGAAAGACATGAATCTACACATTCTAGAAGCTGAATGAACTCCAAGTAGTATAAACTCAAAGAAATCCACATGAGACACATGGTCAAATTGTCAAAAGCCAAACAAAGAGAGCATCTTAAAAGTTGTGACAGAATCAAGTCATCACATACAGGGAATCCACAATAGGGTTAATAAATACTTTCCCTTCAGAAACCATGAAGGCCAGAAGGCAGTGAGAGGATACTTCAAAGTGCTGAAAGAAAAAAAAAAAAAAAACTGTCAACCAAGAAATCTATACCCAGCAAAACAAAAAGGAGAAAATAAGACATTTCCATATAAACAAAGCAGAGGGAGCTCATGACTAGTAAACTTGCCCTACAAAAAAAACAAAAAAAATGCTAAAGGGAGTTCTTTAGGCTGAAATGAAAGGACACTAGACAACAACTCAAAACCACGCAAAGAAATAAAGAACAATGGTAAAGCTAGCTACGTAAAAAAAAAAAAAAAGTGGGTAAATGTAATTCATTTTTGTTTATTTCATTTTTGGTTTCTGATTCCTCTTTTTTTCCTAAATGATTTAAAAGACAAATGCATAAAACAATAATTATAAATAATGTTAATAGTTACATAATATATAAAGATGTAATTTTTGACAATAACAACATAAGGGGGGATGGAACTTTAAGGGAGCAGAGTTTTGTATACTATTGAAACTAAGCTAGTATTAAGTCAAATGTGATTGCTATAAAGTTAAAAATATTAGTTGTAATCTCTAAGGTAATCACTAAGAAACAAAAAATACACATAAAAAAATGAAAAGGGAATAAAAAGGGCACAATAGAAAAAATAATCACAAAAGAAGGCAGTAATGGAGAAATTAAGGAATAAAAACTGGATGACATACATAAAACGAATACCAAAATTACAAGAGTAAATCCTTCCTTATCAATAGTTACTTTAAATGAAAATGGATCAAACACTCCAATTAAAAGCAGAGACTAGTAGAATTAGATTTTTTTAAATGATCCAACTGTATGCTGTCTACAACTGACTCACTTTATATGGAGGCTCACTTTAGATCCAGGTTAAAAGTGAAAAGGTGCAAAAAAAATATTCTACACAAATAGTACCAAAAGAGAGCTGATATCAGTATTAGACAAAACAGTCATTAAGTCAAAACTGTTATAAGAGACAAAGGATGTTGCATAATGATAAAAGGGACAATTCATCAAGAAGATATAACAGTTATAAATATATGCACATAACAACACAACTCCAAAATATTCCAAGCAAACGTTGACAGAATTGAAAAGGACAAATAGACAGTTCTATAATAATTGGAGATTTCAATACCCCACTTTCAATAATAAACATAACAACTAGACAGAAGACCAATAAGTAAATAAATGATTCGACCAACACTATGAACCAACTAGACCTAATAGACAAATATGTAACACTCCACCAAAGAAAAGAATACACATTTTTCACATGTGCACATGGAACATTCTCCATTATAGATCATATTTTAGACCATAAAACAAGTCTCAATAGATTTAAAAAGATTGAACTCATGCAAAGGCTCTTCTCCAATCATAGTGGATTAGAGCTAGAAACCAATAAAAAGGAAAATATGAAAATTTGCAAACATGTGGATGTTAAACAACACATTCTCAAATAACCAAGGGTTCAAAGAAGAAATTAGAAAACACTTTGAGACAAATGAAAATGAAAACACAACATACCAAAATTAGTAAGATACAGCGAAAGCAGTGTTCAGAGGGAAATTTATAGTTGTAAAGGCCTATATTAGAAATGAAGAAAGATTCCAAATCAATAACCTAACTTCGCCCCTGATTCCTTGGCTCTGACAGGAAGACTAGAGAAGAACGAAAGGGCTTCAGAAGGGCCTGCAAACGTAGTTTGGACCCTTGTTCAACCTTTTCTGGGGGGTAATGCTTTCCAAGGAGCTCCCTGAGTCCAACTTAGCAACTCGGGGTGGGGGTGGGGGAGTTCATGTGGCTCAGAAGTAGAGGTGTGGCCCTATCCTGGTTACTGACCCAAGACATAGACACGGAGCTCAGGGAGTCAGCTTAGTCCACCACTCCAGCTCTTCCCAAGGCAACTTGTTGAAGGTCCATCATAGAGATGACGTCCAGGGTTTAAGGGGACATTTAAGTGCTTGAAGCACATAAACATCGCGCTGGGGCAGGGAGCCAAGGAACTAACACTTCCTTTCTGCTACTCGCACCATCCCCCGACCCTAGGAGCTCAGATTCTGAAAAGTAACTCCACAGAAAACTACAGTTTCTGCAAAGTCAAGGAAAGTGGACAAAAAGACGACTCTCCAAAAGTAGGTGGCCAGGTTAGTTGATCCGTGCACGCCCGGGGCCTGTGACCCCGATGAGGCAACAGCGCGGGGGATGCGAGCCACAATCACTCTTGTTTTTTTCCTCTCACTTTTACTTTCTTGCTCCTCCCCTCCCCGTCCTTGGGCTCGGAACAGCTGCTGCTGTAGCTCCTAACTTTGTGCCTTTCTTCCGTTCTCAACGACTGTTGGTGTGCTTGGACACACAGGCGGGCGGCCCCGCCAAGGGGTGTGAGTAGTCTCGAAGAGGACTTCTGAGCGGGGAAGGGACAGGCACAATGCGGTGACAGGATGGAACTCGCTGAGTAGACACTGGGAGGAGGGGATGGGGCGGCGGCTGCCAGGCCCGGGACTGAGTTTGCTTGTTGCTGGGATGCTGATGGATAGGGTTACAAGGCTGCTGCGGCTGACTCAAAGAGGTGAGAGGATATTTTTGGAGAGAAGAGTTTCCGAGTTGGGGGAAGGGCAGGGAGAGACCAACAGCTCCTTTTACCTCTGTAGCTTCTTTAAGATAGGGACTATATAAAAGGTGCGCTCTCTCGCCAGCCATGGGGTGACGCTCCCAGTGCAGCGCCTAAGAGGCTCAAACCACGTAGGTCCTGCTTGCTGCCGTTTTTCTTCACTTAGCTTCACTTCTTCAGTATATTTGTATTTGGTGACTGCTTTTCCAGCCCCGTCTTTTATCTTTCTTAATCCCGGACGGGTCACCGTTGCCCAGTCTCTTTTCCTATTCCGAACGCACTGTCCCGACTGATAAATATTTGGAACGTGAACTGATTTTTGAGAGTCATCTTTGTGGCCAATTTGTACGTTCCTTGACTTTGCAGCAACAGTAGTTTTCTTTGCAGTTGTTTGTCAGAATCTGAAGCTCCTATGGTAGACAGACGGTTTGCAGGGAAGTCTAGTTTATTTCTGTCCAGCGCCGAATTTAATCTTGCCTTCCCCACTCCCCGCACCCCCATAGAAATTGGTAAGTGAACCAGATGTTTATTTTATTGAAGGGAGAAATTTAGATTCCTTGCTGAGCATTGCCCAGAACTTGGCATCTTTTATTTAACCATCTAAGGGATCAGTATTTGTGTGGCTTAGGGTTGAGAGGTTGATTTGTTCAGAAATCATTGTTTTTATGTTTTGTTTTGATCTTTGCATTGCACCTTGAGATACCCGTTATCATTTCTACGAATCGTTGACTTTTCCAAAGCTAAACAGAAAACTAAACTGGTAATGAATGCCCTTGCTTTTTCTACCTGTACTGCTACTACTACTACTTCTTATTCTTATTTTAAGACTTACTTGTGTGGGCACCTTGTGAAATCCTTTGACTCAAATTGTCTGGGTCTCTCTCCATGTTATGTTTCCATGTTTTTTCTTTCCCAAATTTGTCCTTAAATAATCCAGCCCTTGACAATGGAACAAATTAATTATTTTCTAGGAGTATCGCTGATGCCAAATACATTTAAGAAATTAGTAATTATTTTATCAGTATTCTGACAAATATCCAAAGGAATTAAGGGCCTTAAATGTTAATTCATAAATTACAACACCTTACAGGAAGAAATCGAGCCTTTCCTCCCCCCAGTTTCATGCCACACCCCTCCCCACTCCTTCACATATGTCCCTCCTTTGAATGAGACATGCCTCTCTTTCTTAGAAGATTGAAAGCATAATGAATATAAGTGAAACCTGATTCTTAATGTAATATCGGTGTCATAAAGAGCGAGTGTGACAAAAATGCCAAAGAGCTTTATGGTTTATTTTTGTAAGTAAACACCACAATTTTAAATTATGCTTTGTTACTTAAAAATTTTTTTTTACAAGAATAGAAAATTAAACTAATTCTTGGAAACTTTTGCTCGACCTAAAAAACCAAACCCGTTGCCGTCCAGTTGATTCTGACTCTTAGAGACCCTATAGGGCAGAGTAGAACTGCCCCATAGGGTTTTCAAGGAGTGCCTGGTGGATTTGAAGTGCTGACCTTTTGGTTAGCAGCTGTAGCTCTTAACCACTAAGCCACCAGGTTTTTTTTAAATTGTACTATGTTAATTTTAATACAATAGAGGTTTTATGTCTATTTTATGTGTTGGGTTTTGTTTGTTTTGCTGTGTTTTAGATTTAGAGTTTAGAACAATCACTAATATTTTCATTTCTAAGTGAAAATTAAATTTTTCACAAACTTATTTTTTTAATTACACTAATTAGTGAATTAAATACCTTAAAAGAAAAAATGGGTAAGTTTAAATTTATCAAATATTTTTACTTGGTTTATTTGTTGACTTTTTTTCCCTAAAAGTAAGTAGGCAAATTCTTCTTTCTGATTACATTTTTTAACAAAAGTAATTCACTCATGCTAAAATTTAAATTTTTGAAATGACTGAACTATATAATTTGTACTTAAAATAATCTATTTCTGTCACTTTTTTATGTTCAGGATAATTTGATTTGTAATGGTGATTTGAGGACATTAACTTAGTAGCTTTTCTAAAATTGAAGAGTAAATGACATTTAAAATAAACTTTTTAATGTTAACATCTTATTTCTCTTTCAAAGAAATGCTACACCATTCAACACAGAAAATTAAGCAGTTTTTGGAGATTAAAAGAATTTTAAATTGTCGGGATTATGTGACACCAGCATAAGGAATGTATAGATATATTAATCTGATATAATAGTTTTTCATGAAAATGTATCGTTGATCTCAAAGGGCAAAGGACCACGGTTTTCAAATAGAGACTCAAGAGTCCGTCTAAGAATGATAGTACATGCAACATATGATCCCGCAGACCTTTGCCAGAACTAAACATAATTTCTTAATTATGACCGTTTGTAGTTCAGGCTTTTATTGGGGACTTAATTTTGTTTTGTTTTGTTTTAATTAGTAATTTAAGTATTTATTTATGGAGAAAATTTTGAGTTAGAAATGTCATACTAGGTTAGCCTGATGACCATCCATTCCTGTAGTCCATGTTTTGCAGTGACGCCAAAGGACATTTTATGAAGAGCATAACTGCCTTCTATGACATCAGCCTCAGAAGGTTAGATACACATCTCACACATCCTCAGCTTCCCTTAATAATTTATCATAAAGTGATCATCTCAAAATTCTCTCTAGTGACTTCTCAAATATTTTTATATACACTATATACTTTTTTTCCCACAAATTCTGTATGTAGTCTCAACTAGGAGCACTACTTGGGTGATGTAGCCTCATAGGTCTGCTTTTCATTTGTCTTTGAAATCATTTCTTCAGGCTTCAAATGGAGGAGGGGTCTTGGTTCTAGTAATTCAGTATTTGTTGTATAGGTACAAATTTGTCCTAGATTTATCCTCTCATTGCCTCCATTTATGAAATAACTTACACTTTAATTTTAAAAGTGAAATAGAGTCATTTAAGAATACTTGGAAAACAGAGAAAATTTATTTTTTAATGTAAATCACCTATAATCCCACAAAACCAGAGATGTTGTTGTGTGCCCTTGAGTCAATTCTGACTCATAGTGACTCTATATGATAGAGTAGAACTGCCCCCATAGGGTTTTCTAGGCTGTAATCTTTATGAGAACAGATCACCAGATCTTTTCTCCCATTTATGGGCTGGTGGGTTCGAACTGCCAGCTTTTCAGTTAGCAACCAAGTGCTTAATGATTACTTTGCCAGGAGCACTGGTAAGATTCTAGTGTATTTCCTTCCAATCTTTTCTCTCTGCATGTATGTAGATATGGGCATATGCATACTATATATATAGTTTTACATTCAGTTATTTTTATCCAACAGTGAATCTTGTGTATTTTCCCATGTCTTCGGAATTTATTAAGCTCCAGTGGTATTCATTCCTTCTCATACTTTGTTTTTCTGTACTAAAATTTTAACTTTTAAAATCATTAAGTATATTTGCTTTATTATGATTTGGGATCATTTTTGTATCTCAAATAATGTCTTGTTTCTCTGCATATTTCACTGAAGTGCAATATAGTCTGCTAAAAAGTTGTTTCTATGTTGGTTTAACATTGACTGATTTATGGAAGTCCTCCAAAAATATTTAAATTCTAAATTTAGAAAAATTATACCCAATATCTTTTAAAATGTATTCCATGACAAAATGATCAACCAGAATTCCTTTTACAGTTTTAACTTTGAAATTTTGTTTTCATTCTTAAAAAGTAATAGTTGTCTATTAAATCTATTTTTTTTTTAAAAAATCTATTCTTTATAATTGCACGTAGAAAATTGAGAACACTTTCGATTGTGTGAATTTTTTACATTTTATTCTCCACAAAGTATATTAAAATCCTTTCTAATTGAAAATTATATGCTGATAATTGAGGGGGAAAATGAACTTAAATTAAAGGTAGATGAAGAAATGGTGGCTAGAGAAGTGGGAATCCTTAAACTTCTGGGCAGGCAGGTGGATGGAATTTATTGGCCATATCTAATTTCACTTCTAAACCTAACACATTGCTTTAGATTTATTACCAGCACTACTCTTTATTAATGAACTATGATAAGATTTTTTTCTCTCCTTATTAATTATGCAAAAGTTGGAAGACAAAAGAAGCAAGAGGTCAAGGGAAAAAAAACTTGCCTGTGGTAGAATTAATTAATTAAAATAAAAATAGATACTGATATTAGGCTGGAGAGGTGTGGGCAAGGTAGGAGTCAGAACTCAGAAAAATACCTACACTGAATTGTCTTATTAAATTTATTTCTAAATGTGCTTCCTGAAAAGAAAAACTTACCTTTGAGGTCAAGAACATGTATCTTTCTTTTGTATCCCACACAACACCAATCACAAGCCAATTACATAATAGGTAATTATGTGATTATAATATAAAGAGATGATAAAATGCCAACTTGATAAGTATATTGAGGCTTAAATGAGTTAACTCTTGTAGAATGACTAGAACAGTCCTTGGCACATAGTAAGAGAGTAAGACATATTAGCTATACCATCATCATCACCATCATTAGCTTTTTTTTTTATTAAACCTCTTGCAGTACTCTGGTAAGTCACTTATGAAAAAAAATAAACACACCTCCACGTGAGTTTAAAAAGATGATGAAATTTGACTGGCCAGTCCAATTAAAATTTGCCTTATAGTAGATGTAGACTCTGGCCTTTGCCTCAAAATTAAACTTGTCTTTCAAAAGAGGGGTTGGGGTTGGGATGGAAGGAACTCTGCTTATGTCATCTGATGTTAACTGACCTCTTTGTGCCCCCTTCTTTAGTGAAAATGTAAAAATTTTCTATCATTCCCAAGGTTGCATCCCTCACAGTCCATTTCTGTGATTTTGATACAATCCTTCTATTCATGATAAATTTTACTTGGAATGTACTTCTAATAAACAAAACCAAGCCCGCTGCCGTCGAGTCAATTCTGACTCATCGCGACCCTATAGGACAGAGTAGAACTGCCCCATAATGTTTCCAAGGAGTGTCTGGTAGATTCGAACTACCGACCTGTTGGTTAGCAGCCGTAGTTCTTAACCACTATGCACCCAGGGTTTCTATACTTCTAATTTTTTTTTAATAGATAATACAATAGTAGATGACTTTAGCTTTTGGTTTAAATAAAATACATTTTTTCTGGAATAAAACAACAACCAAAAAAAAAAAAAAAGCCCAAACCCGTTGCCATCGAATCAATACCAACTCATAGCAACCCTATTGGACAGAGTAGAACTGCCCCATAGGGTTTCCAAGACTGTAATCTTTAAGGAACCTGACTGCTACATCTCTCTTATGTGGAGCGGCTGGTGAATTCGAACTGCCACCCTTTTTGTTAGCAGCTGAACTTTCAATCACTTCACTACCAGGGCTCCTTTTCTGAAATAAGTCACCTATAAATAAAAAATTCATAATAAATATACTGAATGGTTTTGATCTAATTTTATCTCTAAAGTGGAAATTTTTCATTTTTAACTTTGAAACTTACTCATCTGTTAAATCTCAGGAACCAGTAAATCAATGATCTTAGAGACAAAGATTTCTTTAGATATTGTTATGTTGTTGTTAGGTGCCGTTGAGTCGGTTACAACTCATAGTAACCGTATGTACAACACAATGTAACACTGCCCAGTCCTATGCTATCCTTACAATCCTTGCTATGTTTGAGCCACTGCAGCATCCATCTCCTTGACTGTCTTTCTCTTTTTTGCTGACCCTCTAATTTACCAAGCATGATGTCCTTCTCCAGGGACTGGTCCCTCCTGATAACGTGTCCGAAGTACATGAAACAAAGGCTTCTAATCCTCGCTTCTAAGGAGCATTCTGGCTTTTAAGACAGATTTGTTCGTTCTTCTGGCAGTCCATGGTGTATTCGAGATTCTTCGCCAACACCATAATTCAAAGGCGCCAATTCTTCTTCGGTCTTCCTTATTCATTGTCCAACATATATTAAGGTATTGCCCTTATTCATTAGTATTAAACTGTATTATTTAAAGTGTCCTCCATTCCTTAAAAATTGCGTATTTTATTTTCAACACTTTGTAATTGGGACTCTTTTTAAATGATTGCCTACTAGAGTAAAAGATTTGAGTCATTGAACACTAATGACCGAAGACCAGATGAGTTGTGGAATGACAACAAGGACACCATACGTGAAGAACTGAAGAGACCATTAAAAAGACAGGAAAGGAAGAAAAGACCAAAATGGATGTCAGAAGAGACTCTGAAACTCACTCTTGAACTTCAAGTAGCTAAAGCAAACAGAAGAAATGATGAAGCAAAAGAGCTGAACAGAAAATTTCAAAGGGTACCTTGAGAAGACAGAAGTAAAGTATTATAATGACACGTGCAAAGGCTCAGAGTTAGAAAACCAAAAGGAAAGAACACGCTCAGCATTTCTCAAGCTGAACTGAAGAAAAAATTCAAGCCTCAAGTTGCAATAGTAAAGGATTCTATTGGCAAAATACTAAATGACACAGGAATCATCAAAAGAAGATGGCAAGAATACACAGAGTCACTGTACTAAAAAGAATTGGTTGACATTCAATCATTTCAGGAGGTAGCATATGATCAAGAATGACTGGTATGAAGGAAGAAGTCCAAGCTGCACTGAAGGCACTGGCGAAAAACAAGGCTCCAGGAATTGACCGAATATCAACTGAGATGTTTCAACAAACAGATGTAGTGCTAGAAGTGCACATTCGTCTATGGCAAGAAATGTGGAAGACAGCTAACCTGGCCAAACGACTGGAAGAGATCCATATTTGTGCCCATTCCAAAGAAAGGTGATCCAACAGAATGCAGTAATTATTGAGCAATTTTATTAATATCACACACAAATAAAATTTTGCTGAAGATCATTCAAAAATGATTGCAGCAGTAGATGGACAGAGAACTGCCAGAAATTCAAGATGGATTCGGAAGAGGACTTGGAACAAGGGATATCATTGTTGATGTCAGATGGATCTTGACTGAAAGCAAAGAATACCAGAATGATGTTTACCTGTGTTTTATTGACTACACAAAGGCATTCAACTGTGTGGATCATAACAAATTATGAATAATATAGCAAAGAATGGGAATTCCAGAACATTTAATTGTGCTCATGAGGAACCTGTACATAGTCCACAAGGCAGTCATTCAAACAGAACAAGAGGATACTGCGTGGTTTAAAATCAGGGAAGGTATGCATTGGGGTTGTATTTTTTCATAATACTTATTCACTCTGTATGCTGAGCAAATAATCTGAGAAGTTGGGCTATGCGAAGAAAAATGTGGCATCAGGATTGGTAGAAGACTCATTAACAATCTGCAATATGCAGATGACACAACCTTGCTTGCTAAAAGGGAAGAGGACTTGAAGCACGTACTGATTAAGATAAAAAAAAAAAAAAAACTACAGCCTTCGGTATGGTTCACATGTCAACTTAAAGAAAACAAAAATTCTCACAATTGGACCAATAAGCAACAACATGATAAATGAAGAAAAGATTGAAGTTGTCAAGGATTTCATTTTACTTGGATCCACAATCAAAGCCTATGGAAGCAACAGTCAAGAAATCAAATGACACGTTACATTGGGCAAATCTGCTCCAATTAAGACCTTTTTAAAGTGTTAAAAGGAAAGATGTCAGTTTGATAAGTAAGGTGCTTCTGACCCAAACCATGGTATTTTCAATAGCCTCATATGCATGCGAAAGCTGGACGATGAATAAGGAAGACCGAAGAAGAATTGATGCCTTTGAATTATGGCGCTGGCGAAGAATATTGAATATCATACCGTGGACTGCCAGAAGAACGAACAAATCTGTCTCGGAAAAAGTGCAGCCAGATTGCACCTTAGAAACAAAGATAGCCAGCGTTTGTCTCATGTACTTTGGACATGTTATCAGAAGGGATCAGTCCCTAGAGAAGGGCATCATACTTGGTAAATTAGAGGGTCAGCAAAAAAAGAGGAAGACTGTCGACAAGACGGATGCGACAATGGCTCAAGCATAGCAAGGATTGTGAGCATGTCGCAGGACTGGGCAGTGTTTTGTTCTGTTGTAGGTATGCTGTGAGTCGGAACTGACTCGAGGGCACGTAACAACAACTAATAGAGTAAGGCATTTTCAGATAAAAGTTTCATCATTTACTCAACATTTCTTAAGTGCCTACTATGTGCTAAGCAATGGAGAATATAAACATAAATTTTAAAAAAACCCATTCTGTTGAGTCGATTCTGACTCATAGCAACCCAATAGCGACCCAACAGGACAGAGCAGAACTACCCCATACAATTTCCAAGGAGCACCTGGTGGATTCAGACTGCTGACCTTTTGGTTAGCAGCTGTAGCTCTTGACCACTGCGCCACCAGGGTTTCCTAAAAAAATTTCCTGAATAAACATAAATAAAACTTGCCTAATAAAGGGCAAAGAGTCCCTCGGTGGCACAACAGTTAAACACTGGGCTACTAACTGAAAGGTTGGCAGTTTGAATCCACCTAGATGAACTTCGGAAAAAGGACCTGGCTATCTGCTTCTGAAAGATCGCAGCCATTGAAAACTCTGTGGAGCAGTTTTACTCTGACACAGTATAGGTTGCCAGAGTTGAAATCGACTAACTGGCAGCTGGTCGTAATAAAGGGCAAAACAGGTATTTGACCTCAAGTCTTTTGATTCACTACAAAACAGTGCAATTTTACGTTCTTTGAGATAAAACTAAAATAATGGTAGTAAGAGTGTATGCTTTCTTTCACTAAGATTCAGTTTGCCTTATCAACTACTTACATAATTATATTAATTTTAAAGGAATACAGAATATACTTACTTTTTATCAAGTTAGAAGTTAAATTTAAACTGTAGTTATATGGTAGAGTATATTCTAGAAGCGGTTTTTCAAAATATTTTTTTCCATTTTTAGGAATTATTTATGACTTTGGAATTAGACTTTTAAAAGGCTTTGAACAAGTGGCTACTGTAGGGAAGTTTATTTGAAGAATGTTACATGGGGGCGAGTGGAGACACAATAGCTATGAAACGAAACTACATGCCCTGGATTGAAATACACAATTTATGAAGCTGTGGGGGAAACTCTGAGCCTAGATCTGGAAAATAAGCATTGCTTCTTAATCAAGTAAGATATTTAAGAGGCATTTTTCCATTTTTTAAAAAGTTTGAAAATAGTGTCTGAGGTTCACACATTCCTTTCAAAATGCATACACATGTCATAGTATAAAATGTACTTAAATGAGGTTCTAAAGAGTTTTATTTCTATTGTAGCAATACACAATTAGATATAAAGTAGTCTATTTTGAAACCATTTAAATATATCTATTTGCTTACTGTAAGATAAATTTTCAATATTTACATCTGACCAATAATTGAATTAAATAAACTGTATAAAAATTCACAAAGCATTTTGTATTAAATGTGTATAGTCACAAAATTTAGCTTAGGCATTATGCAGTGAGGCACAAAACTCCTTTATTGCAACCTGCAGGAGGGTGTCAGCACTTTTTAACTGCAGCAATCTCTCCATTTATGAAAGTGTGAGGGTATGTCTTAGCCTGGGTTCTCTAGAGGAGCAAAACCAGTGATGTGTACATAAACACATGCCGAGAGAAATTTACTTCAAGGAAATGGCTCATGCAGTTGTGGAGGCTGGCAAGTCCCAAATCCATGGGTCACGTGACAGGTCGAAGACCTCTGCTGGCTCATGGCACGGGGTTGAGGGGGTTGTCAAATGCAAATCTGCGGGTCAGACAGCAGGCCAGAGATTTCTGCACGTTTATGACCCAAGAACCAGAGCAGAGATCAGGCGACTAGGAGATTGCAGTGTCAAGAAAGAAAGCAAGGTTTGCCATTTATATACTGGAAGCAGGCTGCATCCCCAAGAAACACCCCTTTCAATTGACGGAAGGTCATTACATAGTGTCTGCCAAACCACTGAAAACCATTGCCTAGTCAAGTTGACACATAACTTTAACCATTACAGGGTGTTTAGCTTAAAATCAAAACTATAGAACTTTTAAGAATGAATTTATAAGACTTTTTGTTTCTAAGTAAGCTAATATTTTTTTATGGGTTCTATAATTCCCTGTTTCAACCTGAGTTAATGTTTTTTTACAATTCCTTGTTTCAACCTGAGTTAATGTTTTTGTTCATATGCAGATACTTTATTAAGGTGAATTTTTTAGTATTTATTTTTTATTGTGATAGAAAATGTATCAGCATAAAATTTGCCGTTTTAACCATTTTTAGGTGTACAATTCAATGACATTACGTGTTGTGCAACCATCACCACTATTTCCAAAACTTTTCATCACCCCAAAGAGAAACTCAGTGCCCATTGAGCAATAACTCCCAATTCTTCCCTCCCTCCAGCCCATACCCGTTGTCATCAAGTCAATTCTGACTCATAGTGACCCTATAGACAAAGTAGAACTGCCCAGTATTGTTTCCTAGGAGCTGTGGATTTGAACTACAGCCCTTTTGGTTAGCAACTGAGCTCTTAATCACTGCGCCACCAAGGCTCCATACAGCCCATAAAAAAAAAAAACACTAATCTACTTTGGTCTCTATGCATTTGCCTATTCTAGATATTTAATGTAAGTGGGATCATATATTTCTCCTTTTGTGTCTGACTCATTTCACTATGCAAAATGTTTTTAAGATTCATCCATGTTGTAGCATGTATAATAATGTCATTTCGCTTTATGACTGAATAATATTCCACTGTATGTATAGATCACATTTTTTTTTAAATCTGTCATCTGTTAATGGTCATTTGGGTTGTTTCCACCTTTTGGCTATTGTGAATAATGTTACAATGAACATTGGTTTACAATTACCTGTTTGAGTCCCTGATTTCAATTCTTTTGTGTATATATCTAGCAGTGGAGTTGCTGTTTCATATGGTAATTCTGTTTAACACTCTTCCCAGACCCACTGCACACCCAAACTGTTTTACACAGCTGCTGCACCATTTTACACTCCCACCAGCAATGTACAAGGTTTCCAATTTCTCTACATCCTCACCGGCACCTGTCATTTTCCATTTTTCTGGTGTTAGCCATCCTGGTAGGTGTGAAGTGGCATTTTATTGTGGTTTTGATTTCCGTTTCCCTAATGACTAATGACATTGAGCATCTATTCATATGTTTATTGGCTATTTGTATATCTTCTTTGGAGAAACATCTATTCAAGTCTTTAGCCCATTTTTAATTGGGTTGTTTGCCTTTTAGTTGTTGAGCTGCAGGTATTCTTTATATATTCTGGATATAAAACCCTTATCAGACACATGTTTTCCAAATTTCTCACATTCTCAAGTTGTCTCTTCATTTTCTTGATAAAGTCTTTTGATGCACAAAATTTTTAATATCAAAAACCAATTCATCTGTTTTTTTTTCTTTTGTTGCTCCTTCTTTTGGTGTCCTATCTAAGAATCCATTGCCGAAAACAAGGTCCTGAAGGATTACCCCTACATTTTCTTCTAAGATTTTTATACTTTTAGCTATTATATTTAGGTCATTGATCCATTTTGAGTTAATTTTGGTACATGACATGCCTTAGTTTTCTAGTGCTGCTGTAACTGAAATATCACAAGTGGGTGGCTTTAAAGAACAGAAATTTATTTTCTCACAGTTCAGGAGATGTGTAGTCCAAATTCAGAGTGTGGCTCTAGCGGGAGTTCCTTTTTTGTCTATTTCAGCTTCTAGTAGCTGGCAATCCTTGGAGTTTCTGGGTGTGTAGATTCATCTGCCTCCGTCATCATCAGATAGTGTCTGTCTTCTCCTTGTATCTGTGTCTGATCTGCTTTTTTAATAACTCAAGTGATTATGTTTAGGACATATGGCCTCATTAACATAACAAAGAAAACCCTATTTCCAAAGAGGATTGCATCCAGATATAGGTGTCTATAGGACTGCAACACATATTTGGGAAGAACACAATTCAACCCATAACATTCCACCCTTTGTCCTCCAAAAATTAATGGCCTTCCCACATGCAAAATATATTCACCCCATTCCAGCACCCCGAAAAGTCTTAGCCCATTCCGGCATCAATTCTAAGTCCAAAATCTTATCTTATGACTCATCTAAATCAAGTATGAGGGAGACTCTGGATGTGTTCCATCTTGGGGCAAAATTCCTTTTCATTTGTGGACGCGTGAAATCTAGAATGCAAGTTATCTGCTTCCAAAGTACAATGGTGGAATAGACACAAGGTAAAATAAATAAATAAATATTTTTTTTTTAAGACATTCCCATTCCAAATGGAGAAATTGGAGAGAAAGAAGGGGTCACAGGTACTAAGGAAGTCCAAAACCCAGCAGAGTAAATTCCATTAGCTCTCAAGGCTTGAAAATGATCCTCTGTTCTCTAGGATCCTCTGTACCGTGGCTCTCCCTTTTAGCCATGGTCTTTGAATTCTGGGTGGAGCCCTCTTAGCTCTGGGTGTCATCCTTGCCTTCCAGGCCCACTGGGATGTCAACCCTGCTCCTTCAGCTTTGGACAGCCCCATTCTCCTGATCCACCTGAGTGATACCCCACCCTCTCAGTCCTGGGTGGCTCCATTCTCCTGGTCCACTGACTTGGCAGCCCCACTCACTCAACTTTGAGCTGTGACCCCATTCTCTTGGCTCACCTGAATGGCAGCCCCACCTTCCAGAACCAAGGTGGTGGTGACTGGACTCTATGAAACTTAGGAGACGTTGGATCCGCCCCTTGAAACCAAAGCATCCCTGCCCCATGCCCTGTGCTTCCTTAACAGTTCTGCTGATCTCTGAACTGCTCTTGGGATCGTGCCTTCCTTTTCTTGGAGGACAACAGGTGTTTGAAAACAGCCAGTTTCCTGCCTATAAAATTCCAGTATTCAGACAACTTCCCTTCGTTTCTTCCTTTCTCTATTCCTTTCAGTCTAAGCTGGCATGATTTCTCCTGTGGTGGTTAATTAGATCCATCAGTCAGAGGTTTAATCTCTTTAGCAAAAGATGTGGAGCCACACCCTTCGTGAAATTTCCAGTACATATTTCCTTATTTGTACAACAAAATTTTCCAAAACTAGTGGCACAGTTCATTTTTGGGTCTATCTATTTCCTCCCACATTTTACTATAAGCGACAAAGAGAAACCACGTTGACCCTTCAAGATTTCACTTAGAAATCTCCTCAGCTAAATATCCAAGTTCATCACTTATAAGTTCTACTTTCCACAAAATATTTTAACATAATTCAGACAAGTTCTTTGTCACTTTATAAAAAAAATAGCCCTTCCTCCAGTGTCCAATCATGTGTTCATCATTTCCTTTTAAAGCATCAAAAGAAATACATTTAACATCCACATTTCTAGCAACATTTTGTTCATGGTGATAGAAGCTTTCCTCACAGCTCTCAATTCTTTCTGAGCCCTCATAAGAATCACACTCAATGTTCGTAATTCTACCAGTAGTATCTTTAAAGCAGTCTAAACTCCTACTATCAAGCAAATCAAAATTCCTCCAGCCTCATCCATTACCTAATTCTGAAACCACTTCCACATTTTAGGTATTTGTTACAGTAGCACTCTCACTTCTCAGTACCAAATTCTTCTTAGTTTCCTGGTTTTTCTAGTTTCCTAGTGCTGCTATAACAGAAATGCCACAAGTGGGTAGCTTTAAAGAACAGAAATTTATTTTCTCACAGTTCAGTAGGCATGAAATCTGAATTTAGAGTGTGGTTCTAGGGGGAGGTCCTTTTTTGTCTTTTTCAGCTTCTAGTAGCCATCCTTGGAGTTCCTGGGCTCATAGATTCATCTGCCCTTGTCATCATTAAAGAGTGCCTGTCATCCCCCTGTGTCTAATCTGCTCTTTTTATAACTCAGAAGTAATTAGGTTTAGGACACACCCTACACTGATACAGCCTCATTAACATAATGAAGAAAACCCTATTTTCAAATAGAATTATATCCATAGGTATAGGTGTCAGGACTCCAACACGTATTTTTTTTTTGGGGGGGGGACACAATTTAGTCCATAACATGGTATGAAGTAGGGTCCAACTTCATCCTTGTCCATATAGAAATACAGTTGTTCTAACACCATTTGTTGAAGAAATTATTATTTCTCCATTGAATGGACTTGTGATCGTTGTTGAAAATCAAATGGCCATAGATTTATGGTTTTATTTCTAGAAGAATATATTTTGTTTTACTTGAAATGCCACTCAATATTTTGTGCTTTTCTTCACATGGCATTTTGTTTCTTTCGACCTGTTTAATGTTAAAGCATTACATTTGTAGGCCAACTATAGTGCAAAGTAGCTGGGGAATAATGGTAAATTTGTGGGGAGAATAGAATAGCAGAATGGAGGCTTCTATAGGATTTTATCAAGGGATTTCAAGATTTATCAGATTTCAAGAGGCTAAAAAACTGCATATTAAACCTGCATTGAGAAAGGTACTTCACCCCCGTAAGACTGAAAATAGACTGTGTTGAGGGAGAGGTATTTAATGAAGTAACCCTAGAAATTCTCTGCAACACTGAAAAAACAAACCCTTGATAACTAAGCCTTTGTCAAGCTGTACTTTATTATGTAGTTATGTTACTTCATATGCTGGATGAAAGCTGCACTTAAAGCAGATGTTTAATTAGAGTCTACAGAAGAATAGTATAATAGTATAGTTATAATTATGCCTGTTATAATATTGACATATCTATAAAAGTTACATTCTACAATTTCTGCACTTTGAGTATTCAATATTTTATTCTACAAACTAAAAAGGATAAATGTATATTCATGAAAAATAATTGTGATGCCATTCCTATTCTTGAATTTTGCTTGTTTTTTATAAACAATTGGTCGTAGCATTTTTAAGAAATTGAAAATTTAAGCGTGAATTTAACATTTAATTTTAAAATGATAAAAGTAATAACAAAAAAACATAAGGGGAAAAATAAGAAGTTCTTTAAGCGGTAAAAAGAAATCTGACTCCTTTAATGACACCACTTAACCTGTAAAACTGGAATACTAAAAATAATCCCTCTAAATGGGGCATTTAATACTATATAATTTTTTTTTTAATGTTGACTTGGAAACCCTGGTGGCCTAGTGGTTAAGAGCTATGGCTCCTAACCCAAAAGTCGGCAGTTCGAATCCACCAGGCGCTCCTTGGAAACTCTATGGGGCAGTTCTACTCAGTCCTATAGGGTCACTATGAGTCAAGATCGACTCAACAGCTACCGGTTTGGGTTTTTTTTTTTGGTTTTAATGTTTACTTGTTAAAGGTGAATTTTTAAACATATTTATATTTTAGAGAGCCTAACACTAATTAATTTTAGTTTCAAAACAATTAAAACTTCCTTTTCAGTTCTTACTAAAGGGTTGTTATCTCAGCGTGTCTATCTTGAATCTGTTGAGGTGTGGATGTCACCCTAAATTGAATGAGTGGTTAAATTAACTCTAGATCTAAGTTGATACATAGCTACAGAAAAGATAGATGTGAAGCAGTAAACCCTATAACTTGACACACCATTCGCTCCAGTGATTGGAAGTTCTGATAAAAACAAACAAGTTAAGGAATAGGAAGGGATAGATATAGAAATAGTTCATTTCTCAAGTCTCTATTTTTAAATGTCATTGTGGGTTGGTTATGCTTTAAATCTTGACCAATCGAGTCATTAGAATGAGCTAAAGAGCAATGGCTTTTGCCCTGAATTAAACAAATTTGGTGGTGTGGTAAAAGTTTCAAATTAGTCGAAGGTGCTTGTCCCTATTGAGTAGATATTAAAAAAAAATTAAGTTGGTAATTATTTCCTATATCCCCAACCTAAGAGAACATACGAATTTTCCTGCTACGTACACTCCATATCTCTTTATGAATCTCCAACAGTTTTCTTAAAAAAAAAAAAACCCTAGCATAAGCTAGTTTATGGAAGGCTGCCGTCACAAGTAAGAAGTCTCCAAAGGCTACATCAAAAAACTTGATAAGGCAATGATGTAAGTAGTGACTAGTGTTATGACATAGTGAACATTCTTTTGCATCAATGTTACCAAGGAGTTACAGCACCTCAACAGTACACTTCATTTGGAGGACATGCTTAGCAACAAGAGGTTACCCTTGAGAATTCTCTTACTCCACCTTCATAAGAACTAGATTTTTCTTTTTGATTTGTGTCCAAGTTTTTCTGGAATAAAGGATCTGGACTACTATAGCATATTTTGTTACTTGGTGCCATATACACACAAAATATTTGAATCTGAAAAGTATTTTAAGTTTTAAGGTTTGGTTTTGAAGCTTTGGGTTATGTTTAAGATATTTGGTTTTAATAGCTAAGAGAGTTAAGGTAAATATATGTCCCTATCATTTTAAAGTAGCCCTGGTGGCGCAATGGTTAAGAGCTTGGCTGCTA
This sequence comes from Loxodonta africana, assembly GCF_030014295.1. Lineage (NCBI taxonomy): Eukaryota > Metazoa > Chordata > Mammalia > Proboscidea > Elephantidae > Loxodonta > Loxodonta africana. Next base: position 89,310,746 of record NC_087369.1, on the reverse strand, counting down.
GCCAAAAGGTCGGCAGTTCGAATCCACCAGCCACTTCTTGGAAACCCTATGGGGCAGTTCTGCTCTGTCCTATAGGGTTGCTAAGAATCAGAATCAACTCAATGGCAACAGGTTTTTCATTTTAAAAGGGATCTAGTTAATTCTTACAATTATCTAAGCAATATGAACATTTGTCAGTTTACATCATAGATTGAAAAATAATTGTTTGATCTTGAACTGAGTTGATCAAATTACCAATGAATTATTTAACTAGACCATTCTTCACAGTATCTGTGAAATGGATCTATCTTTATAAGTCTTCATATAAATCAAAAGCGTGCAATCAAGTCAAAACTCTTGACTCCAAATTTTATACTCTTTCATTTATGAAGATTAACAATTATTATGAAGGGTTTCCTCAAAACAATTTCAGATAAATATTTCTGGAGAGAAAAATTAGTTAAGATGGTTTTTCTTAGAAGTATTTTGTAAGGCGCAAATTATGACTTTGACTTCATTTGATTAATCTACGATTTCACTTTTTTTTTTTTAGAAACATCACTTATTGTGAAAGCCAGCCTTTTCAGACATGACTGAAAATAGGCTTGCATCTACTCTTACTGAAATATCTCCTATACCTCCAATTTCCCATGCATCAGGTAAGTGTAGTTTTGCATTTTTTTTTCTTTTTTCATTAGAATAGCTGGTCAAAATGTTTTTGAATCCAGTATTAGTTTTTATTTAGATATAGTGTATCACTTAGTTTGGAAGTTTTTAGTCTTTTTACCAACATCACTGTCATCTCCTTTGTGGGCCTTTTAAAATTGCTTAAGAGACATTTACCACTAACTTATATCCTCCTTTGAGGTTGATTTAATTGTTTTTTCAGCCTTTCTTGTTTGTCTCAAAAGTTCTGAAGTTATGTCTTAAAGTTATACTACCTACAGTGTCTTCTGGTGTATGGTTAAAAAATATGACTCTAATACAAACTGGAGTTCCTTCATACTCATTCATAGCTGTGAGTGTAACTTTCTAGTATTTACAAGTACAGTTTTGAGCAGCAATGGCTTCTACTTATAAGACTGGTCTCCGGAAAGAAAGAGAAGGTGTAGTTCAGATTAAGCATTTGCTCCTACTTTAAATTAGTCTGTTCAAGTCTTATTTACATATGTAACGCAAAAGTTTCGCTAACTTTTCTTCTCCACAGTGGTTTGTTTTTTTGCTTTTTTTAAAGAGCAGAGATTGTACTCTAGCTTAAAATTTTGTTTGATGAGCAAAGTCAACATGGCGCTATAGACAGAAGCACCACGCCATCCCTCCACAGCAAAGACCTGAAAAACTAAGTAAAACAGAGACAGATGTCAATCCTGGAACCCTAAGCATCAAATGAAGAGATAAAGAACTCAATCAGGCACCAAATGATATAAGAAACTGACAGAGAACAGGGAGCAAGGAGAGATACAGAATGGAGGTCCCCTACCAGCTAATGTGGCACCAATTCACCATCTTGGACTCCTCAGCCATGGAGAACAGTGGACAGGGAGGATAGGAAGACAGCTTCAAGGAGGTCCCAGTAGGAGACAGAGCACCTGGTAACCAGCGATACCGTTTTCCCATCCCCACCCTTCTTCCCCCGTTCAGCCTCCACCGCTTTCTGGTGGGCCATGGTCACTCAGCCAAGGATGCGCTGGATCCTTGCCACTTGGATTCACCCCACCCACATCAGCCCACTCATTCAGTGCCATTTTTTGTTGTTGTTTTTATTGTTTTTGACTTCTTTTGATTTATTCTGTCTGTCACCTCCTCATGTTCCATCCTCCCGAACACCTGGCTTCATGTACCATCTCCGCTCCTTCTTGACAGGCTGTGAAGCACTGCTGGGCTGGAGAACCAATTCCCCAGTCCTGGTCGCCACACCAGTGGAATCCCAGAAGGCAGTTTTTTTCTTCTTCTCCATTTCTCAGTTTCTCATCTCTCTCTACATTCCTTCTTTTCCTGTCTCCTGAATACCTGGCACTGTGTGCCATCTCTGACCCTTCTAGATGGGCTGTGCAGTGCCAATCAGCTTAGGAGCCACTTTCCTTGTCCCAGACACCAAGCCAGTGGGCTCCATTGAGGATTTTTTTTATTCTTTTCTCAATTTCTTGTCTCTTTTCTACCATCCTTCCCTTCTTTTCTCCTGAACACCTGGTGCCGTGTGCCATCTCTGCTCCTAGACAGGCTATGCACTGCCACACAGCTGGGGAGCCACTTCCCCAGTCTGCACCACCACACCAGTGGGCTCCCTTGGGACATTTTTTAAATTTCTTTTTATTTTTTTCTTGGTTTCTTGTCTCTCTCTACCTTCCTTCCTTTCCTCCCAACCACCCAGCATTTTTTCTCTTGTTTTCTTGTCTCTCTCTACATTCTTTCCATTCCCTTCTCCCAACCACTTAGCCATGTGTGCTTTTTTTTCCTTTTATTAATTTTATCTAATTTCATATCTTTTGCTCCTTTCTTTGCTTCCCTTTCTACTGCCCACCTAGTTGCATGTGCCATATCTGTCCTTTCTTGATGGGCCTGCCTAGAAAGCCACTCACTTATGGCTTCATCAAGTCTGTGCCACTAAAACGGCAGCCTCCCTCAACACTTCTTTTTTTTGGCTCATGTTTCTCTCTTCTCTTTCTCTTCTTTCCCACACACACTTACCTCCACACATCACAACCTCCTCACTCCCTCCTGCCTATCTGCACCATGTGGTGAGCATCACACTCCCGAGCAGAACAGGCACAGTCTACTGGAACCTGCCCTGCACTGAACCCCGGCTCTGCCCTGTCGGTCCCAATACATGCAACAAACAACCAATCCCAGCCCCTCCTTTTCCACTGGGCCTGCCCTGCTGCACCATAGCTGAGTGACTGGCCATGCTCACTGAACAAGCTGGTGAGACATATCATGCCCACAGATGAGCAAACAACAAAAAATACACAGCCTGCCTTCTCAAACATAACCAATCAAAACAAAAAGACAAAACAAAAAAAAGTCTACAATCAATAAATGAAGAAAATAGCTACAGAATGTCCTGAAGATGGCAGACAATATCAAAATATATTTAAAAAAAAAAAAGGACAGGATGGTTCCAGTAGGAGTCCAAAATAAAGCATTAGATGACCTTGCAGTAGAAAAAAAGGCACTGGAACTACCTGATAGGGAATTCAAATCTCTAATATTCAGAGCTATCCAAAAGTTGAAGGAAAAAGCAGATAAAAAAGAAGAAAAATAGACAAAATGTAAAAGACATACAAAACAATGGAAGAATTCAGAAAAATAATACAGGAATAAAATGTCAAAATAAATTCACAACTAAAAATCATACAAAAACAGCAATCAGAAATCCAAAAGATAAACAATACGATTTCAGAAACAGACAGTGTCATAGAAGCTCTGAGGAGTAGGTTTGAAGCAATGGAAGACAGAATCAGCAAAATTAAAAACAAATACTTGGATACCACTTTTAGGAAAAAATCAGAGAAAAGGATGGAGAAAATTGAAGAAACCCTGAGAATGATGTGGGATACAATCAAAAGCAAAAATCTGTGAGTGATCTGAGCTCCAGAACAGAGGGAGAAAATGGAAAATGCAGAGAGGATCATTGAAGAATTGCTGACAGAAATCTTCCCTAATATTGTGAATGATGAAAAGCTGACCATTCAAGAAGCTCAATGAACCCCATTTAGGATAGACCCCAAAAGAAAATCACCAAGACATATCATAATCACACTCACTAAAACCAAAAACAAAGAACCCTGAGAGCAGTTCAAGAAAAATGAAAAGTCACATACAGAGGGAAAACAATAAGACTAAGCTCTGATTACTCAGCAGAAACAGTGCAAGCAAGAAGGCAATGGGATGACATATATAAAACCTTGAAAGAAAAAAAAATTGCCAACCAAGAATAATATATCCTGCAAAACTCTCATTCAAATATGGCAGTGAAATTAGGACATTTCCAGATAAACAGAAATTAAGGAAATATGTAAAAAACCAAACCAAATTTATAAGAATTATTAAAGAGAGCATTTCTGCTAGAGAACAAACAACATCAGATGACAGCCTGAATCTAGAACACAAGACCACATCAGCCAGATACCAACCAAGGTAATGAGCTCTCGAGGATTAATCAAAACTAAAAGATTCACAACAGAGAATCAGAGAGTTAATCTATAAATGACAACAACATCAGAACAATAAAAGAAGGAAAAAATGTTGTAGGTATCAAACTTTCAAATGGAGAAGGCAAGGTGATACCAAGTAATAAAAGACTGGTACAAACTTAGAAGATAAGGGTAAATTTCAAGGTAACCACAAAGAAAATTAACAAACCTATTCATCAAAATAAAGAAGAAAAACATAAAGTCTCAGTAAACACAAAATCTACAAACACAAAATAAATGAAAAAAATCCACAAACAAAAGTAACTCAGCTCAGGTGACTAAGAGAACAAAGAAAACGTCAGCACCAAAAAATGATGGCAATAAACTCACACCTATTATATGTACACTGAATATAAATGGTGTAAATGCACCCATAAAGAGACAGAGAGTGACAGAATGGATAAAAAAAAAACAGGATCCATCAATATGCTGTCTACAAGGACACACCTTAGAAACAAAGACATAGATTTATTAAAAATCAAAGGAAGGAAAAATATATCAAGCAAACAGCTACCAAAAAAGAGCAGGAGTAGCAATGCTAATCTCAGATAAAATAGACCTTAAAACAAAATCCACCATAAAAGACAAAGAGGGGCATTATATAACGATTAAAGACATAACTATAATAAATATCAACACACCCAATGACAGGGCTCCAAAATACATAAACTCTAACAGCACTGAAAAGAGAAATTGACAGTTCCACAATGATAGTAGGAGACTTCAATGCACCACTCTCAGTAAAGAACAGAGCATCTAGAAAGAAGCTCAACAATGATTCAGAAAATCTAAATGCCACAATCAGCCAAGTTGACCTCATAGACATATATAGAACACTCCACCCAACAGGAGCAAAGTACATATTCTATTCCAAGGCACATGGAACATTCTCCAGAACAGATGATATCTTAGGCCACAAAACAACCCTAAACAAAATCCAAAACGTTGAGGTAATGCAAAGCGTATTTTCTGGTCACAATGCCATCAAAGTAGAAATTAACAAGAAGAGCAAGGGAAAAAAATCAAATACTTGAAAACTGAAAAACACACTGCTTAAAAACCACCGGGTAATAGAAGAAGTTAAACATGGAATCAAAAAATTCCTAGAATCAAATGAGAATGAACACACACCATACCAAAAACTTTGGGGCACAGCAAAGGCAGTGCTCAGAGGACAATTCATAGTAATAAACACGTGTCAAAAAAGGACCAAAATCAATATTTTAACCCTACAGCTCAAAATAGAAAAAGAGCAGCAAAAGAAGTCCACAGCTGCCAAAAGAAAGGATAAATAAAAATTAGAGCAAAAATAAATGAAAGAGAAAACTGAAAAACAATAGAAGAATCAGCAAAACAAAAAGTTGGTTCTTTAAAAAAGGATCAGCAAAATCGACAAACCATTGGCCAACCTGACAAAAGAAAAACAGGAAAAGATGCAAATAACCCAAATAAGAAATGAAATGGGGGACATTGCAACATCCTAACTGAAATAAAAAAGATGATAACAGCGCTATGAAAACAATACTGCAACAAACTTGAAAACCTATAGGAAATGGCAAATTTCTAGAAACACACTGCTTACCCAAACTAACACAAAATGATGTTGAAAATCTGAATAGGTCCATAACAAGAGAAGAGATTGATAAGGTAATTTAAAAAAAAAAATGCTCTGAACAACAACAACAAAAAAAGCCCTGGCCCAGATGGCTTTACTAGAGAATTCTACCAAACATTCAGAGAAGAGCTTACACCAGTACTACTCAAACTATTACAGAATATAGAAATGGAAGAGATACTTCTGAATTCATTCTGTGAAGCCAGCATAACCCTGATACCAAAACCAGGCAAAGACACCACAAGAAAAGAAAATTAAAGACCAGTATCTCTCATGAATATAGATGCAAAAATTCTCAACAAAATTCTAGCCAACAGAGTTCAGCATTATATCAAAAAATAATACACCACGACCTTTGTGATTTATACCAGGTATGCAAGCATAATTCAACATTAGAAAATCAATCAATGTAATCCACCACATAAATAAAAGAGTCCCATGATCATCTCAATCAATGCAGAAAAGTATTTGACAAAGTCCAACACTCATTCCTGATACAAATTCTCAATAAAATAGGTATAGAAGGAAATTCCTCAACATAATAAAGGGCATCTATACAAAACCAACACCCAACATCATTCTTAATGGAAAGAGGCTGAAAACATTCCCCTTGAGAACAGGAATAAGACATGGATGCCTGTTATCACCATTCCTATTTAACACTGTGCTGGAAGTCCTAGTTAGAGCAATAAGGAAAAAAAAAAAGAAATAAAGAGCATCCAAATTGGTAATGAAGAAGTAAAACTGTCCCTATTTGCAGATGATATGATACTATACATGAAAAACCTAAAAGACTCCATGAGGAAACTAGTGGAACTAATAGAAAGATTCAGCAGAGGAGCAGGATACAAAATAAACATACAAAAATCAGTTGGATTCCTATACACCAATAAAGAGAATGATGAAAAGGAAATCAGGAAACCAATACCATTTATAATAGCCTCTACAAAATAAAATACTTAGGAATTAATCTAACCAGGGATATAAAAGACCTATACAAAAAAACTACAAAACACTACTGCAAGAAACCAAAAGACATCTACATAAATGGAAGAACATACCATGCTTATGGATTGGTAGACCCAACATTGTGAAAATGTCAATTCTACCCAAAGGAATCTACAAATACAATGCAATCCTGATCTAAATACTGACAGCGTTCTTTAAAGAGATGGAAAAACTAATCACTAACTTTTTATGGAAAGAGAAGAGGTCCCAGATAAGTAAAGCACTATTAAAGAAGAAAGTAGGAGGGCTCCCACTACCGGACCTCAGAACCTACTATACAGCTACCATAGTCAAAACAGCCTGGGACTGGTATAGCGACAGACACATTGACCAATGGAACAGAATTGAGAACGCAGATGCAAATCCATCCACCTGTGGGCACCCAATTTTCAACAAAGGCCCAATGTCTGCCAAATGGGGAAAAGACAATCTTTTTAACAAATGGTACTGCCAAAAACTGGATGTCCATCTGCACAAAAATGAATCAGGAGCCATACCTCACACAATATACAAAAACTAATTTAAAATGGACCAAAGACCTAAATATAAAACCCAAAACCATAAAGATTCTAGAAGAAAAAATAGGATCAATGTTAGAGGCCCTAATACACGGTCTTAACAGGATACAAACCATAACTAACAACACACAAACTCCAGAAGATAAGCTAGATAACTGGGATCTTGTAAAAATTAAAAATCCAACAAAGATCTAATCTCTAAAATCTACAGGAAAATCCAACAACTCTATAACAAAAAGACAAATAATCTATAAAAATGGGCAAAGGAAATGAACAGACACTTCAACCAAAAAAGACATTCAGGCGGCTAACAGACACATGAGAAAATGCTCACAATCACCAGCCATTACAGAATGCAAATCAAAACCACAATGAGATACCATCTCATCCCTGCACTACTGGCATGAATCAAATGAAAACAGAAAATAAGAAATGTTGGAGAAGCTGTGGGGAAATTGGGACTCTTATGAACTGCTGGTGGGAATGCAAAATGGTACAAGCATTTTGGGAAACGATATGGCGCTTCCTTAGAATAAAGCCAGAAATAGAAATACCATATGATCCAGCGATCACACTCTTAGGAATATATCCTAGCAAAATAAAAGCCGTCACACAGATAGACATATGCACGCCCGTGTTCATTGCAGCATTGTTCACAATCGCAAAAAGATGGAAACAACCCAGATGCCCATCAACAGATGCCAGCACAACTTGTCCAAGGCAAGGTCATGGAAGATGAATGGATAAGCAAGGTATAGTACATACACACAATGGAGTATATGCAACAATAAAAAGCAATGATAAGTCTGTGAAGCATCTCACAACATGGATGAATCTTGAGGGCATTATGCTGAGTGAAATAAGTCAATCAAAAAATGACAAATATTCTATGAGACCACTACTATAAAAACTCATGAAAATGTTTACACAAAAAAAGAAACTATCTTTGATGGTTATGAGGGGGTGGGGGAGTGGGGATGCAAAAACACTAAATAGACAATAGTTAAGTAGTAACTTTGGTGAAGGGTAAGACAGTACACAATACTGGGGAAGCCAGCACAACTTGTCCAAGGCAAGGTCATGGAAATTCCATAGACACATCCAAATTCATGAGGGACTGAATTGCTGGACTGAGGGCTATGGGGACCATGGACTCAGGGAACATCTAGCTCAATTGACATAACATAGCTTTTAAAGAAAATGTTTTACATTCTACTTTGGTAAGTAGCGTCTGGGGTCTTAAAAGCTTGTGAGGGACCATCCAAGATACGCCATTGGTGTTGCCCTGTGTGGAGCAAGTGAGAAAGAAAACCAAAGACACAAAGGAAAGATTAGTCCAAAGGACTAATGGACCACAGTTACCACAACCTCCACCAGACTGAGTCCAGCACAACTCGATGGTGCCTGGCTACCACTACTGACTGCTCTGACAGGGATCAAAAGAGAGAGTCCCGGACAGAGCTGGAGAAAAATGTAGAACAAAATTCTAATTTACAAAAAGACCAGACTTACTGGCCTGACAGAAACTGGAGAAACTCCAAGACTATTTCCCTCAGACAGCCTTATAACTCCCTAAAGAAGTCACTCCTGAGGTTCTCCCTTCAGCCAAAGATTAGACAAGTCCATAAAACAAAACGAGACTAAAGGGGCACACCATCCAGGAGCAAGGTTAGAAGGCAGGAGGAGACAGGAAAGCTGGTAACAGGGAACCCAAGGTTGAGAAGTGAAGAGTGTTGACATGTCATGGGTTGGTAACCAATGTCACAAAATATGTGTACTAATTGTTTAATTAGAAGCTAATTTGTTCTGTAAACCTTCATCTAAAGTACAATAATACAAAAAAAAAAAGTTTATAGACTAGAAATCAAAATGAAGACCAAAAAAAAAAAGTCTATGTTTTTCTTTTGTTCTTAAGAATAAAATTTTTGTTTAACATCATCATGGTCAGAAGGAATTAAGATAATAATGTCCTTATTGAAATTAAAATTACCTTTCTTTTTTTTTACTACATAGTTATCATCGGAACACCACTGTTGGAATGCAGTACACCACTGATAATTCACAAATGATGACTCATCCCAAAAGATTTGCCAAATGGCCTCCTTGTCCTCAGTACTGGATTCAACAAGTGTGTCTGAATTTCGCCTTCAGAGTTTTTGTTTTCCATTTTTTGTTTCAAGGAGGGAATTGGTCTTTCCATCTCAATGCACCTATTTTCTATTGTCTTATTATGTTAATTTTTACTTGGGTGAAGCAGGACCTGTTCTTACTTAAAACCCATTGCCGTCAAGTTGATTCCAACTCATAGTGACCTTATAGGACAGAGTAGAACTGCCCCATACAGTTTCCAATGAGTGGCTAGTGGATTCAAACTGTCTACCTTTGGCTCAGCAGCTGAATGCTTAACAACTGTGCCACCAGGGCTCCTGTTCTTACTTAGGGGTATTTATCAATTGATTGCATTTCTATTAAGTTCCCATTAATCTACTTGTACTCTTTTCCTGGAGCATTCTGAAACCCCAATAATTAGTGAGTCCGAATGTTATTTAAAAGGATAACAATGATTTTTCTTTTTTAATGTGGTAAAATATACATAACAATAATTTCTACATTTACAACTCAGTGACATTGATAACATTCTTCACGTTGTGCACCAATTCTCACTGTCCTTTTCCAGATCATTTCCCCACTGTTAAAATAAACTTAACGCTGTCCAAGCATAAAATCCCCTTACCCCTCTCCCTCCTATCTCTGATAACAACTAATAATCTTTGGTTTCTATGTATTTGCCTATTTCATGTAAGTGAGATTATACAGTGTTTGTCCTTTTGTGATTGATTTATTTCGCTCAGCATGATGTTTTTAAGGTTCATCAATGTTGTGGCATTTCTTTATATGGTTAAGTAGTATTCCATTGTGAGTATACACCACATTTTGTTTATCCATTCGTCTGTTGTTGGACATTTCTCTTGTTTCCACCTTTTGGCTGTTATGGGAAAAGTGCTACAATGAACATTGGTGTACCAGTTTCTGTTTGTGTTCCTGCTTTCACTTCTGGGTATATACCTAGGACTGGGATTGCTGGCTTATATGATAGTCTATGTTCAACTTTTTGAGGAACTGTTTTCCACTGTGGCTGTACAAATTTTACATTTCACCAGCAATGGATGAGGGCTCCAATTTCTGAACAACATCTGTTGTTTTCCATTGTTCTTTGTTTTGTTTTTTATAGTTATCTCATTGTGGTTTTGATTTGCACCTCTTTTTTTTTAATAGCTAGCGACAATGTTTGTTGGCCATTAGGATATCCTCTTTAGTAAGACGTCTGCTCAAATCCTTTGCCCATTTTTTAATTGAGTTGTCTTTTTGTTAAGTTGTAGAAGTTTTTTATATTTTTGAACATTGAACCCTTATCAGATATAGGGTTCCCAAAATTTTCTCCTACTCTGTAGGTTGTCCTTCATTTTGTTGATAAAATCCTTTGATGTACGAAAGCATTTAATCCTTATGAAGTCTCATTTATCTATTTGGCCTTTTGCTGCTCCTGCTTTGTTGTCATATCTGATAGTCCCTCACTAAAAACTAGGTCCCACAGTTTTGCCCCCACATTTTTTTCTAAGAATTTTATGTTTAGTTTTCACATTTAAGCCTTTGGTTGATTTGAATTGGTTTTTGTGTGTGGCGTGAGCATGGATCCTGATGTGTTCTTCTGAACAATGATTTTTCCTAGATTAGGTAACAAAAAAGTATTAAAGTATGGTTTATTTCTAGATTATACTGGTGCAAGTTAACCCTGGGGAGACCTTCACCATCAAGTCTGATGACAGCAACATTCAGAATATTCAAGGTCAGTGGAAATGTAATTAGATGTGTATTGTTTGATATCAGAGTGAATTTAAATATTAGTGTGAAATTACTTTACTATAATCTGTTCCACTAATGTCCTTTGCTCTTTGAACCAGATTGGGTGCTATTAAATTAACATATTTCTAATAGGAGTTTAGTATCGACATAACAACCAAGACTCATCTGTCAATCTTACTAGACCTTCAAGTAAGGTATTTTTAAAAATCAGAATTCAAAAATTCCATTTTTTAAAAGCCAAGATTTCTGAGATATTGAGAGTCACTTTTAATTTTAGATGATTTTCTGGTAGGAGCTGACTGGAAAGGCCTGCAGAAAGTTCATTCATTCATTCATATATTCACAGTTACTTCTTTAGACCAAAACCCATTGCTGTCAAGTTGATTCCAACTCATAGTGACCCCATAGGACAGAGTAGAACTGCCCCATAGGGTTTCCGAGGAGTGGCTAGTGGATTTGAACTGCCGACCTTTTAGTCAGCAGCAGTAGCTGCTAAACCCTGCACCACCAGGGCTCTTTAGACCAGCAATATACTATATATACTATATTGAAAATGTATAGTATATAGTATTGCTTTGATAGTAATAAGAATTAATAAATATTTGGTTCATAGAAGCTTTATTATTCCAAAGTGAGATGATTGTTCCTGTTCTTACGCCAATCATTTTGTATCCTAAAGTAATGTTATGCTACAACTCAAGAATTTTTCAAGAATGTTATCATCTAACAATGGAATCCATATGGCTGCTATATAAAGTTTATCACGAACTGATATTTATTATTTTTCCCATTATTATAAGTAAATTACCATTCTAGGTCTTGAAAACCACATATAATTTTAGGGCTAAGTGCTAAAGTGCTAGTGTATTATAATTTCAGTTAAAGAAAATAGTGATGACATATAAAGTCTCCATGCTGCATTTTATTTTTAGTTCCTACACAATTGTATGTTTAAGACAATAAGAATAACTAGTATAAAAGTAGGGCATCATGTGAATCACATTGGATTCTTCTTCATAGTATGCTGATTTCAAAGAACTATTTCACTTTAATGTTATTGTTGGGAAGCCTTAAAAAGAAAATGGATTTGCTTTATTAGGCAATGTTACCATAAGTATTTTTTTATGCTACAGGGTATAACTTTTATTACTCAACATATAACCATGAGAGGTGGGGCCAAGATGGCGGACTAGGTGGACGCTACCGCGGATCCCTCTTGCAACAAAGACTCGGAAAAACAAGTGAATCGATCACATACATAACAATCTAGGAACTCGGAACAACAAACAGACTTAGAGACAGAGAATGAACAAATACGGGCAGACAGCAATCGTTTTCAGAACCAGGAGACAGCGTACCAGGCAGGTGACCTTCGGAGCCCGATCTGGGGCAGAGCCCAGGGGGGCAGACTGTACAGACAAGGGGCCCAGCCCTACCCCCCGAACTCATCCCGGGAGAGAGCCTAGCCGGTTGGCGCGGGCGGCATAGAGGCACAGCTGGTGGGAGAAGCACCCGGGAGGCAGTGACTGATCTTGGAGCGGGGAGAGCAGCGTCCCAGCTGGGGAGCCGTCCCGCCGGGAGTCTGGCGGGAAGCAGGCGTGGCGCGAGCGTGGGGATCAGCTATATTTCCCTAAAGCGACCCCAGGGGCGGGCCCAGCCGTTCGTGTGGGTGACGCCCACCCAGTTCGCGCGAGCAGTGTGGCGCACCGGAGGGAGAAGTCCCCGGAAGGAAGTGACTGGTCTCGGAGCGGGGAGAGCAGCATCCCACCCGGGGAGCCATCCCGCTGGGATTTTGGCGAGCGCCGGCGAGGCGTGAGCGCGTTCCCCTGAATAGACCCTGGGGGCGGGCCCAGCTGTTCCTGAGGGCGACGCCCACCCAGTTCACACGAGCCGAGTGGCGCGCCGGAGGGAGAAGTCCCCGAGAGGAAGTGACTGCTCTTGGAGCGGGGAGAGCAGCATCCCAGCTGGGGAGCCGTCCCACTGGGATTTTGGCAGACGCGGGCGGAGCTTGAACGCGGGGATCAGCTCTATATTCTGAGGTGCTACACTCCTAGCTCTCTGATCCCTCCCCCACCCTCCCCAGGCGGCTCCATTAACATCCGAATACTCTGAGCCAAAGGGAGAATTCAGATAGGGATCTGACTGCATTTTTTTTAGCGGATTTTCTGGAAAAACTAGTTTCCCAGTGATGGCTCGGAGACAGCAGTCCATATCAAACCACATAAAGAACCAGACCATGACAGCTTCTCCAACTCCCCAAACAAAAGAATCAAAATCTTTCCCAAATGAAGATACAATCCTGGAATTATCAGATACAGAATATAAAAAACTAATTTAAAGAATGCTTCAAGACATCACAAACGAAATCAGGCAAACTGCAGAAAAAGCCAAGGAACACACTGATAAAACAGTTGAAGAATTCAAAAAGATTATTCAAGAACATAGTGGAAAAATTAATAAGTTGCAAGAATCCATAGAGGGACAGCATGTAGAAATCCAAAAGATTAACAATAAAATTACAGAATTAGACAACACAATAGGATGTCAGAGGAGCAGACTCGAGCAATTAGAATGTAGACTGGGACTTCTGGAGGACCAGGGAATCAACACCAACATAGCTGAAAAAAAATCAGATAAAAGAATTAAAAAAAAATGAAGAAACCCTAAGAATCATGTGGGACTCTATCAAGAAGGATAACTTGTGAGTGATTGGAGTCCCAGAACAGGGAGGGGGGTCAGAAAACACAGAGAAAATAGTTGAAGAACTCCTGACACAAAACTTCCCTGACATTATGAAAGACGAAAGGATATCTATCCAAGATGCTCATCGAACCCCATTTAAGATTGATCCAAAAAGAAAAACACCAAGACATATTATCATCAAACTTGCCAAAAACAAAGACAAACAGAAAATTTTAAAAGCAGCCAGGGAGAAAAGAAAGGTTTCCTTCAAGGGAGAATCAATAAGAATAAGTTCAGACTACTCAGCAGAAACCATGCAGGCAAGAAGGGAATGGGACGACATATACAGAGCACTGAAGGAGAAAAACTGCCAACCAAGGATCATATATCCAGCAAAACTCTCTCTGAAATATGAAGGAGAAATTAAGATATTTACAGATAAACACAAGTTTAGAGAATTTGCAAAAACTAAACCAAGACTGCAAGAAATGCTAAAGGAGATTGTTTGGCCTGATGACCAATAATATCAGGTACCAGCACAATACAAGGTCACAAAACAGAACGTCCTGATATCAATGCAACTCAAATAGGGAAAGCACAAAAACAAACAAATTAAGATTAATTCTAAAAAATAAATAAATAAACAAAATAATACACATAACAGGGAATCATGGAAATCAATAGATAAACGATCACAATAATCAAAAAGAGGGACTAAATATAGGAGGCATTGAACTGCCCGATGGAGAGTGACACAAGGCGATATAGAACGATACAAGTTAGGTTCTTACTTAGAAAAATAGGGGTAAATAATAAGGTAACCACAAAAAGGAATATCAATTCCATAACTCAAGAAAAACGTAACGACTCAACTAACATAAAGTTAAACATTATGAAAATGAGGATCTCACAATCTACTAAGAAAAATGTCTCAGCACAAAAAAGTATGTGGAAAAATGAAATGGCCAACAACTCACATGAAAAGGCATCAAAATGACAGCACTAAAAACTTATTTATCTATAATTATGTTGAATGTAAATGGACTAAATGCACCAATAAAGAGACAGAGAGTCACGGACTGGATAAAGAAACACGAGCCATCTATATGCTGCCTACAAGAGACACACCTTAGACTTAGAGACACAAACAAACTAAAACTCAAAGGATGGAAAAAAAATATATCAAGCAAATAATAAGCAAAAAAGAAGAGGAGTAGCAACATTAATTTCTGACAAAATAGACTTTAGACTTAAATCCACCACAAAGGATAAAGAAGGACACTATATAATGATAAAAGGGACAATTGATCAGGAAGACATAACCATATTAAATATTTATGCACCCAATGACAGGGCTGCAAGATACATAAATCAAATTTTAACAGAATTGAAAAATGAGATAGACACCTCCACATTTATAGTAGGAGACTTCAACACACCACTTTCGGAGAAGGACAGGACATCCAGTAAGAAGCTCAATAGAGACACGGAAGACCTACTTACAACAATCAACCAACTTGACCTCATTGACTTATACAGAACTCTCCACCCAACTGCTGCAAAATATACTTTTTTTTCTAGTGCACATGGAACATTCTCTAGAATAGACCACATATTAGGTCATAAAACAAATCTTTGCAGAATCCAAAACATCGAAATATTACAAAGCATCTTCTCAGACCACAAGGCAATGAAGCTAGAAATCAATAACAGAAAAACTAGGGAAAAGAAATCAAATACTTGGAAAATGAACAATACCCTCCTGAAAAAAGACTGGGTTTGATCTCTAAAATCTACATGATACTGCAAAAACTCAACTACAAAAAGACAAAGAGCCCAATTAAAAAATGGGAAGAAGATATGAACAGGCACTTCACCAAAGAAGACATTCCGGTGGTAAACAGACACATGAGGAAATGCCCACGATCATTAGCCATTAGAGAAGTGCAAATCAAAACTACAATGAGATTCCATCTCACTCCAACAAGGCTGGCATTAATCCAAAAAACACGAAATAATAAATGTTGGAGAGGTCGTGGAGAGATTAGAACACTTATACACTGCTGGTGCGAATGTAAAATGGTACAACCACTTTGGAAATCGATTTGGCACTTCCTTAAAAAGCTTGCAGTAGAACTACCATAGGGTCCAACAATCCTACTCCTTGGAATATATCCGAGAGAAATAAAAGCCTTTACACGAACAGATAAATGCACACCCATGTTCATTGCAGCACTGTTTACAATAGCAAAAAGATGGAAGCAACCAAGGTGCCCATCAACAGATGAGTGGATAAATAAATTATGGTATATTCACACAATGGAATACTACACATCAGTGAAGAACAGTGATGAATCCTTGAAACATTTCATAACATGGAGGAAGCTGGAAGGCATTATGCTGAGTGAAATTAGTCAGTTGCAAAAGGACAAATATTGTATGAGACCACTATTACAAGAACTCAAGAAATAGTTTAAACAGAGAAGAAAATATTCTTTGATGGTTATGAGGGGGAAGGAGTGGAGGGAGGGAGGGAGGGGGTTTTCACCAATTAGATAGGAACTATTTTAGGTGAAGGGAAAGGCAACACGCAATACAGAAGAGGTCAGCACAACTGGACTAAACCAAAAGCAAAGAAGTCTCCTGAATAAACTGAACACTTCGAAGGCCAGCGTAGCAGGGGCGGAGGGCTGGGAACCATGGTTTCAGGGGACGTCTAAGTCAATTGGCATAATAAAATCTATTAAGATAACATTGTGAATCTCACTTTGGAGAGTGGCGTCTGGGGTCTTAAATGCTAGCAAGTGGCCATCTAAGATCCATCAATTGCTCTCAACCCACCTGGAGCAACGGTGAATGAAGAACACCAAAGACACAAGGTAATTATGAGCCTAAGAGACAGAAAGGGCCACATAAACCAGAGACTACATCAGCCTGAGACCAGAAGAACTAGATGGTGCCTGGCTACAACTGATGATTCTACTGACAGGGACTACAACACAGAACCCCTGAGGGAGCAAGAGAGCAGTGGGATGCAGACCCCAAATTCTCGTAAAAACACCTGACTTAATGGTCTGACTGAGACTAGAAGAACCCTATTGGTCATAGTCCCCAGACCTTCTGTTAGCCCATGACAGGAACCATTTCTAAAGACAACTCTTTAGACAGGGATTGGACTGGACGACGAGATAGAAAATGAAATGATACTGGTGAAGAGTGATCTTCTTGGATCAGGTAGACACATGAGACTATGTTGGCATCTTCTGTCTGGAGGGGAGACGGGAGGGCGGAGAGGGTCAGAAGCTGGCCAAATGGACATGAAAAGAGAGAGTGGATGGAAGGAGTGTGCTGTCTCATTAGGGCAAGAGCAATTAGGAGCATATAGCAAGGTATATAAATTTTTGTATGAGAGACTGACTTGATTTGTAAACTTTCACTTAAAGCACGATAAAAATTTTTTTAAAAAGAAAGTGAGGAAACAACTTACAGATTGAAAGAAAATTTGGGGTAATCACATATCTGGGAAGAGTTTAATATCCAGAGTTTATAAAGAACCCCTACAACTTAACCAAAAAAGACCAACAACCCAATAAAAAAAATGAGGAAAGGAATAGTATAGGTATTTCGCCAAAGAAGAAATACAAATGGCCAACAAGGATATGAAAGATGCTCAATATCATTAGTCATTTGGGAAATGCAAATCAAAACCACAATGAGAGATCACTTCACACCCACTAGGATAGCTATGATTTAAAAATTAAAAAACAAGTATTGGCCAGGATGAGAAGAAATAGAAACCCTCATCCATTGCTGGTGGGATTGTAAAATGGTGCAGCTACTGTGAAAAACAATCTGATGGTTTCTCAAAAAGTTAAACATAGAATTACCATATGAACCAGACATTCCACTCCTAGGTGTGAGTCCAAAAGAATTGAAAGCAGGAACGCAAACAGAAACCTGTACACCAATGTTCATTGCAGCACTATTCACAAGAGCCAAAAGGTAGAAATCACCTAAATTTTCATCAATAGATGAATGGATTAACAGTATGTGGTAGATACAGACAATGGAATACTACTTAGCCATAAAGAGAAATGAAGTTCTGATACACGCTACAACATGGATGAACCATGAAAACGTTATAAAGAGTGATATTAGTCAATCACAGGTGGACAAATGTATGATCCCACTATATGAAAAAGGAAAATATACAGAGACCAAAGTTTATTAGTGATTACCAAGGGCAGAAGGGAAGAGGAAAGAGGGAGTCATTGTTTACGGAGTACTGAGTTTCTGTTAATGGTGGTGGAATAATTGGAAAAGGGTAGTTGTAATGGTTGAGCAACGTGATGAATATAATCGATGTCGCTGTAAATCAATGTACATGTAAAAATTGTTGAATTGGCAAATATTTCATTATATTTTTACCACGCTAAAAACAAAACAAATTTAAAGGCATCCAGGATGGAAAAGAAAAATTTAAACTGTCTTTATTCACGGATGACAAAATTCTATATGTATAAGGAATCCCTCAACAGCTACTAGAACTAATAAATGAGTTCAGCAAGGGTACAAGATACAAGATCAGTATACAAAAATCAATTGGGACAATCTAAAAATGAAGTTAAGAAAACAATTTAATTCACAATAATACCAAAAAGAATAAAATATTTAGGAATAAATTCGAGAAAAGAAATGCAAGACCTGTACACTGAAAACTACAAAACAGCGCTGAGAGAAATTAAAGAGCTAAATAAATGCATAAGATAGTCTATGTTAACGGATTAGAACACTCAACATTTCTAGTTGGCAATTTTTGTGAAGTTGATATAAATCTGTAAATATTCAGTACAGTCCCTATAAAAATTGAAGAAGGATTTTTTGTAGGATATGACATGCTGATCCTAAAATGTTTATGGAAATGCAAAGGACCTAGAATATATAAAACATTTTTAAATATAAGAACAAAGTTGGAAAACTCACAATTCCCAATTTCAAAACTGATTACAAAACTACGGTAATAAAAACCATGCGGTGCTGGTATAAGGATAGCATATATAGATGACTGGGACAAAATTGGAAACCCTGGTGGCTAGTGGTTAAGTGCTACAGCTGCTAACCAAAAGGTCAGCAGTTCAAATCCACCAGGCGCTCCTTGGAAACTCTACGGGGCAGTTCTACTCTGTCCTATAGGGTCGCTATGAGTAGGAATCAACTCGGCAGCAAAGTGTTGGAACAAAAGTGAGGGTCCAAAAATAAATTTCTTTGGAGGCTTTATGCCCCCTTCTGAGCTAAGACTTTTAATAAATAAACACAATCAATCTAGAGATTTGGTCACTTTTGAACATAGTAAAAGATTATGTACATATTGTATTAGGAAAGAATTGTAAGGAAATATCAACTTCTTAAGATCCTGATTAAGAATTTGAGAGAAATAAAACTGGGCTTCAGTAAATCTCTGGAGTGTAAGAGTTCAGGTATATTGCTGATTATCCCATGATAAGACAAATAAATATCAACTGAATCTAATGAGATGCTAAAGGAGGTATAACATAAATACACCACAGTGAAGTACCATATTTTTACACAAATAATGCATGTCTTCTGAGTTTTTTTGCCAGCCACGCCCTCCCCCAGAGAGGTATCCTTGCATTCACATTATGTAATCTTTCTTCACAGCAACATGCTAAAGAAAAAACTAGAATAGCAACACTTATAAAAATACCTCAAAAGGGGAGGGCGCAGGCGACAAGCAAACACAGAAACAGGTGTTATTTGTGTAAAAATATGGTAGGTGGCTTCAAGTGGTATTGAGGAAAAATAATATTTGGGTTAGGGTCCACTGGAAAAGACGGAATCAAGATCTTATGCCCTGAGATCTTGCACAAAACATTATACCAATGAGGCTTTTTAACGATCCCTAGAGTATTACAAGGACTAGTGCAAGGACTATGAATAATAAGTGCCCTATTTGTAAGTCTTCAACATGGGCATTAATCCTTCCTTGGGTTTTATAGGGGATTGAGCAAATTCAGGGAAGGGTTTAGGAAACTTCATTTCTACTTTGATGAGTTCAGCCCCTGGAATTTTTCCAATGTCAGTAGAATTGTTGGTCCAGAGGGAATCAGAAACCTCATGTAAGTCCCCAAATTGGGATTAGGTCACATTTATGGGGATAGACACCCACCCCACCACTGCCGTAGAGTCAACACAGTGACATCTAATTGTCCTATTAGATGATCATATAGAGAAGAATCTTCAGGTATTTCTAGAAACAGTCCATCTGAGGAGTATTTGATTTAGCCGTTCCAGTCACATGAGATATCTCTCAACTAAATTTACTGGTGTGGGGTCACAGAGAAGAAATGCATGTTGACTAGTGTTGGGGCCAAGAGTTATAGTCACAGGTTGGGTAATGGAAAATTTGGAGATTGTTCAAAATTCCTACCACCTGAGTAGTTTAATGGCTCCAGGGGAGCTCCAGGGTGGAAATTGTGGTAGGATTTATGGTTGACAGAGTGGTATCCATGTCTATTACAAAGGTTTGTTTTTGTCCTATTGTTACAGATAGATCTCCTTGTTTATTTAAGGAACTCATTGGAAATTGGGTCCTAGAATCTCCCTCAGAAACCCTTCGTAATTCCTCAGGAGGAGAAGGAAGCATTAGCTTCTTTGTCTTTTTAGCTAAGATAGGACAGCTCTTTTTCCAGTGTCTCCCCGCCCTTTCTTTATTGTTGCTGAAAATATACACAGAAAAATATACACCACTTCAACAAGTTCTACATGTACAATTCAGTGACATTGATTACATTCTTCAAGTTGTGCGACATTTCCCACCCTCCTTTACTGAACTGTTCCTCCCCCACTGACATAAACTCACTGCCCTCTAGCTTCTTATCTAAACTTTAGAGTTGCTGTTGTCAATTTGATCCCATATAGATAGCTTTTTTAAAGAGCACAATGCCCAAGGCAAACATTCTTTAATCCAAGAAGCTCAGAGAACTCCAAGAGGGATAAATCCAAAGAGATCTACACCAAAAACAAAAGAAAACCCATTGCCATCAAGTCAATTCCAACTCATAGCCACCTTATAGGACAGAGTAGAACTGCCCCCATAGGGATTCCAAAGCTTAATCTTTACAGAAGCAGACCGCCATATCTTTCTCCCACGGAGCAGCTGGTGGGTTCAAATCACCAATCATTTGGTTAGCAGCCAAGTGCTTAATCACTGCACTGTCAGGGATCCTTAGGATCTACACCAGTACACATCATAATTAGGCTCTCAAAAAGTAAAGATAAAGAGAGGATCCTGAAAGCAGAGAGAAAGAAGCAAACAGTCATGTATAATGACCCAATAAGAGTAATCGTCAATTTCACCTTAGAAACAGTGGAAGCCAGAAGGCAATGGAATGATATATTTAAAGTGCTGAAAGAAAGTAACTGTCAACCAAGAATACTATACCCAGCGAAACTGTCCTTCGAGAATGAGGGTGAAGTTAAAACACCCCCAGAATCTCTGTCAAAGGGAAAGTGTTTATTGTCCTTTGAGAGAGTGATTTTTTAATTGCTTTAATTGTAAAGCCAGGAGCTTAATTTGGATTTTTCCTCTTTTTGGTATCTAAACCATGCAGTGGCGTCGAGTCGATTCCGACTCATAGCGACCCTGTTGGACGGAGTAGAACTGCCCCACAGAATTTCCAAGGAGCGCCTGGCGGATTCAAACTGCCGACCCTTGGTATCTAAATCCATTTCAAATATCTTCCAAACGCTGAAGTTCATGGAATGTGTTGGTTTTCCAGTCAGTCTTTTGTTTACATACTATATCTGTGATTTATGGCTTTAAACCATCTGTAACCATTAAAGTTGTGTGTCAACTTGCCTGGGCCATGATTCTCAGTGGTTTGGCAGTTATGATTAAGTTTGGCAGCCATATGATGATGTGATCACTTACCTGATGAGATTTGATATAATGCATCACCTTCATGATGGGATTAGCTGTGAGTAGTCAATCAGCTGAAAAGGAGTTTTTTGGGGGGCATGACCTGCATCGAGGATAAATGAACTTTCTGGCAGGCCTTGTGGGCTTTTTCTCACTCGGGAACCCGCGGCTGGCTCCTGTTTGCCTGACTTCCAATTCTTGGGACATGAGCTAACAGCTTACCTGCGGTCTTGCCTGCCTATCTTGGGATTCGTCAGTCTTAACAGCCTGTGAGCCAGAGCCCTGCTGTCTGACCTAGCAATCTTGGGTTTGCCAGCTAAGTAAATCAGGAGAACCTCCAGCCTGACCCACGGACTTGGGACATTCCAAACTCTACAACCACATGAGCCATTTCCTTGATATAAATCTCTCTATATATGTGTATTTATATGCTTTACTGGTTTTGCTTCTCTAGAGAACTCAGTCTAAGACATTTTGTACCAACAGTGGTTAAGGAGAAACAAAATTATAAGGATGAGTTTTCTAAATTGGTTGTTGAGTCTATCGTCATGGACTGAATTGTGTCCCCCAAGTATATGTGTCAACTTGGCTAAGGTGTGACTCTAGGTATCATGTGATTGTCCACCATTTTGACAACTGATGTGATTTTCCTATGTGTTGTAAATCTTACTTCTATGACATTAATGAGGCAGGATTAGTGGCAGTTACATTAATAAGGCAGGGCTCAATCTACAAGTTAGGTTGTGTCTTAAGTCAATTTCTTTTGAGACATAAAAGAGAGAAGAAAGCAGAGAGGCATGGGAACCTCATACCAACAAGAAAGCAGTACTAGAAGCAGAGTGTGCCCTTTGGACCCGAGGTTCCTATGCTGATAAGCTCCTAGTCCAGGGACGGATCGATGATAAGGACTTTCCTCCAGAACCAACAGAGAGTGAAAACCTTCCCCTCGAGCTGATGCCCTGAATTTGGACTTCTAGCCTCCTAAGCAGTAAGAGAATAAACGTCTGTTTTTTGAAACCATCCACTTGTACTTCTGTAATAACATCACTATGTTGATAACTCTCTTTCCAATAGTAAAGAGGGCACTGCTAATGACGGTGCAATAGAAATACCCAAAATATCACCACCAATAGATCAGTATTGGTGAAATGCAAGGCTCTGGGTGACTGCATATTTGATACCTTTCTACAATTTTGTCCTAATGAGAAGTATGAGGAAACTGGTTTGTTGGTCTTCCTTTCACTAGAGAAAGTGGTGAAAAAAAGAGATGAGCTCAGGGTTTCAGAGTCAAGCTCAAGTGTGACATAAACAACCTCAAATTTCTACTTGTGCCTTGGAAGAAAGCTTATTTCTTGTAGTAACAGAGTTGATAGCACCAAAAACCAAACCCAGAGTCTTATTGTAAGACTGGCTGAATTACAATGCCAACTCAATTTTCAACCTTGAGTGGTATCTGAAGTTAAAGTGAGGACATTGATTGGGTAGAAATGGGATCCTGAAACTTGGGATGTGGACATATGGGCAGATAATTAGGAAGCTGGGGACACTGAGTCCCGAAATTCTGTTGAATCACTCCTGCCAACAGAACCAGCCCTCTCACTCCCATCTGAAGAGATTATTTAATGTTTGTCTGCTAAACCACACTCCCTGGTAAAACCACTAGCCTCTCCACCCCCATCTGATGAGATTAACCCAGATGTGTCTAAAGTGCCTGTGTCTGAGTCATTGCTTGGGGCATCACCTGAGGCAGATGTCTTACAAGACAATGCTGAATGTTCACAAAACACATTCCCACCGCCCATTTTGGCTTCTAGACCTATAACTAGACTTAAGTCCCAGCAAGCCCCAAAAGGTGAAGTACAAAGTTTGACCCAGGAGGAGCTACACTGCACACCAAAAGAACTGCTTGACTTTTCTAATATCTACAAACAGAAACCTGGGGAATATGTGTGGGAATGGCTATTAAGGGTGTGGGATGATGGTGCAAGAAACATAAAGATGGATCAGTCTGAGTTTATTGATATGGGCCCACTAAGCACAGATTCTCCATTCAATGTTTCAGCTCAAGAGGTTAGGAAAGGATCTAATAGTTTATTTGGTTGGCTTGCTGAAGTACGGATTTCACAGTGGCCTACACTAAGTCAAGTTGAAGTACCAGTACCAGACCTGCCTTGGTATACTGCAGAAGAATCTATCCAAAGACTTAGAGAAATTGGCATGTTAGAGTGGGTTTGTCAGATTAGGCCCACAAACCCACATATGGAGTGCCCAGAGGACACACTTCTTACCACAACCATGAGGAACAAATTTGTGAAGGGAGCCCCAGAGTCCTTGAAGACTTCTGTTATTTCTATTTTATGTAACTCAGATTTGATAGTGGGAGCTGCTCTAACTGAATTAAGACACCTAACTACAATGGAGCTGATTGGACCCCGTGGTGGTACGGGCCAAGTGGCGGCACTCAATCCACAAAGACAGGGTGGGCGTGGTTACCATAATGGACAACAGACTCAAAGCAGTAATCAGAATAGTCTGACTCGTATGGACTTACGGCATTAGCTAGTTAGTCATGGTGTCCCTAGGAGTGAAATAGATAGTAAATCTACTAAATATTTACTTGATCTGTACAAGCAGATGAATTCTAGGTCAACTGAATAACATTCAAATTCAAATCACCAGAATAGAGAGTCACAGTCCCTCAGTCAATTTCCAGACTTGAGCAAGTTTAAACACACACAACCCTTTGAATGAAGGGGAGGTCCATTAGAGGAAGGACTCCACTATACTGCCAAAAATTTGTACTGTTGATCTTTCTCCCAGCCTAACCCAAAGAAACTATGGCCTTTTACTACAGTGACTGTTCATTGGGGAAAAGGAAATAATCAGATTTTTCAGGGATTGGATACAGGCTTTGAACTGACACTAATTCCAGGAGACCCAAAACATTACTGTGGCCCACCAGTCAAAGTGGGGGCATATGGAGGTCAGGTTATTTATTAATGGAGTCTTAGCTCATGTCTATGTCACAGTAGGTCCAGTGGATTCCTGAACCCATCCTGTAGTGATTCCCAGAGTCCCAGAATGCATAATTGAAATAGATATACTCAGCACCTGGCTAAACCCCCACGTGCGATCTCTGACAAGTGGAGTAACGGCTATTATGGTAGGAAAAGCCAAGTGGAAGACATTAGAACTGTCCCTACCTAGGAAAAATACTCAATAAAAAGCAATACCATATTCCTGGGATTGCAAAGATTACTGCTACCATCAAGGACTTGAAGGATACAGGTGTGGTGATTCCCACCACATCCCCATTCAACTCGCCTATTTGGCCTGTGCAAAAAACACATGGATCTTGGAGAATGACAATGAATTATTAAAAACTTTTACTAGGTGGTGACTCCAATTGCAGCTGCTGTTCCAGATGTAGTTTCACTGCTTGAGCAAATTAATGCATCTCCTAGTACCTGGTATGCAGCTATTCATCTGGCTAATGGCTTCTTCTCCATACCTATTTTGAAGGACCACCAGAAGCAATTTTCCTTCAGTTGGCAAGGCCAACAATACACCTTCAGTGCTCTACCTCAGAGCTACCTCAACTGTCCAGCCCTATGTTATAATTTGAGGATGTTGATCGTCTTTCCCTTCCACAAGATGTCACACTGGGGTCTCTTACATTGATGATGTTATGCTGATTGGGCTGAATAAGGAAGAAGTGTCAATGACTCTGGATTATTGGTAAAACATTTGTGTGCTAGAGGGTGGGAAATCAAGCCCACAAAAATTCAGGTGCCTTCCACCTCAGTGAAATTTCTAAGGGTCCAGTGATATGGGGCATGTTGAGACATTCCTTCTAAAGTGAAGGGTAAGTTATTGCATCTGGCCCTTCCCACAACTAAAAAGCAGGACATTGCCTAGTGGGCTTCTTTGGATTTTGGAGGCTACACATTTATCATTTGGGTGTGCTACTCACCAAGTGACTAGAAAAGCTCCCAGTTTTGACTGGGGCTCAGAAGAAGAGAAGGCTAGGCAACAGGTTCAGGCTGCCATGCAAGCAGCTCTGCCATTTGTGCCATATGACCCAGCTGGTCCAATGGTTCTTGAAGTGTCAGCGACAGATAGAGATGTTGTTTGGAGTCGTTGGCAGGCTGCTGTTGGTGAATCACAGCACAAACCCGTAGGATTTTGGAGCAAAGCCCTGCCATACTCTGTAGATAACTACTCTCCTTTAGAGAAACAGCTTTGGCTTGTTACTGGGCCTT
The DNA here is from genome assembly GCF_030014295.1 of Loxodonta africana. Lineage (NCBI taxonomy): Eukaryota > Metazoa > Chordata > Mammalia > Proboscidea > Elephantidae > Loxodonta > Loxodonta africana. The sequence goes on along the minus strand of NC_087369.1, from coordinate 89,284,686 downwards.
AGTAGAGACTGAACACTTAACCATGGAACACCAAGTCACCATGAGGCCTGAGCTGCCCATCATGAAATGGTTGTTGTCTGACCCACAGAGCCATAAAGTTGGACGTGCACGGCAGCAGTCCATCATTAAATGGAAGTGGTATACATGAGATCAGACCTGAGCAGGACCTGAAGGAAAAAATAAGTTGCATGAGGAAGTGGCCGAAATGCTCATGGTCTCCACTCCTGTCATATTACATTTCATCTCCCAGGCTGCACCTATGGCCTCATGGAAAGTTTCTTATGATCAGTTGACTGAGGAAGATAAAACTCATGCCTGTATTGCAGATGGCTCTGCACAATTTGGAGACACCACTTGAAATGCACAGCAGCAGCACTACAGCCCCTTTCTGAGACCTCCCTGAGAACAAAGTTGAAGGGAAACCCTCCCAATGGGCAGAACTTCAAGCAGTGCACCTGGTTGTTCACTTTGCTTGGAAGGAGAAATGCCCAGATGTGTAACTGTATACAGATTTATGGGTGTGGCCAATGGTTTGGCTGAATGATCAGGGACTTGGAATGAACATGATTGGAAAATTGGAGAACAAGGAGGCATGTGGAAGAGGCATGCGGATTGATCTCACTGCATGGGCCAAAGAAGTGAAGATATTTGTATTTCATTGAATTCTCACCAAACGGTGACCTCAGCAGAGGATTTTAACAATCAAGTTGATAGGATGACATGGTCTATGGAAACCAGTCATCCTCTTTCCCCAGCGACTCTCATCATTGCCCAAATGGGCCCATGAACAAAGTGGCCCTGGTGGCAGAGATGGAAGTTATGCATGGGCCTAGCAACATGGACTTCCACTCACCAAGGCCAACTTGGCTACAGCCACTGCTGAGTGCCCAATATGCCAGCAGCAGAGACCAACACTGAGTCCCTGATGTGGCACCATTCCTTGAGGTGATTAGCCAGCAACCTGGTGGCAGGTTGATTACATTGGGCCACTTCTATCATGGAAAGGTCAGCATTTTGCTCTTACTAGAAAAGACACTTACTCTGGATATGGATTTGCCTTGCCTGCACTCAATGCTTCTACCAAAACTGCCATCCATGGACTTACAGAATGTCTTATCCACCACCATGGCATCCCTCACGGCATCACCTCGGATCAAGTGGCTCACTTCACAGCAAATGAAATGTGGCAGTGGTCCCATGCCCGTGGAATTCACTGATCTTGCCATATTCCCCATCATCCTGAAGCAGTTGGTTTGGTAGAACAATGAAATGGCCTTTTAAAGCACAGTTACATCCCCAGCTACATGGCTACACCTTGCAGGGCTGCGGCAATGTTCTCCAGGAGGCTGTATATCCTCTAATCCAGTGTCCAATATGTGGTGCTGTTTCCCCATAGCCAGGATTCATGAGTCCAGGAATTAAGGGGTGGAAATAGGAGTGGCACCACTCACTATTACCCTTAGTGTCCCACTTGCAAATTTTTTTGCTTCCTGTCCCCCTAACCCTATGCTCTGCGGGTCTAGAGGTCTTAGTTCCAAAGGGAGGAATGCTCCCCACCTGGAGACACATCACTGATTCCATTGAAATGGAAGTTAAAAATGCCACCTGGCCACTTTGGGCTCTTTTTGCCTCTGGATCAACAGGCAAAGAACGGATTTACCATATTGGCTGGTGTGATTGATCCTGATTACCAAAAGGAAATCTGATTGATATTACATAATGGAGGTAAAGAAGAATATGTCTGGAATGCAGGAGATTCCTTAGGGCATCTCTTAGTACTACCATGCCCTGTGATTAAAGTCAATGGAAAACTACAGCAACTCAATTCCAACACAACTACTAATGGCCTAGACCCTTCAAAAATGAAGGTTTGGGTCACTGCACCAGGCAAAGATCCTCAACCCCTTAAGTGCTTGCTGAGGGCAAAGGGAATAAGGAATGTGTGGTAGAAGAAGGTAGTTCTAAATACCAGTTTTGACCACATGTCCAGTTGCAGAAACCAGGACTATAATTGTTATGCGTATTTCTTCCTTATATAAGTGCATCAAATAATTTTCTTTTCTTCACTTATAAAATAGAAGATGTAAACAGGGCTAGTGCATTTTCGGTTGTATGCATGTTATTTGTATCATGTTAGGTGCATGTATGACTTTAATTGTCTTTATTCAGAGATTGTGTATAGTTTAAGGAGATGTGTACAGGTGTCAAGTTGACAAGGGGTGGACTGTAATCATTAAGATTTTGTGTCAACTTGCCTGGGCCATGATTCTCAGTGGTTTGGCAGTTAGGTTGAAGTATAATGATGTGATCACCTTCATGATGAAATTCGATATAATGTGATCATCTCCATGATGGGATCTGCTTGCTGTGAGTAGCCAATCAGTTGAAGAGGAATTTCCTTTGGGCTGTGGTCTGCATCCAATATAGGTGGACTTTCTGGCAAGGCTCGTGGGCTTTTCCTCTCTCTGGATCCTGCAGCTGGCCCTCTTCATCTGACCTCCGGTTCTTGGGACTTGAGCTAACAGCTTACCTGCTGTCTGACCTGCTGATCTTGGATTCACGAGCCCTGTGGCTAAGTAAATTAGAAGAAACCTCCAGCCTGACCCACAGACTTGAGGCGTTCCAACTTCTACAACCGCATGAGCCATTTCCTTAATATAAATCTCTCTCTATGTATATATTTATATGCCTTACTGGTTTTACTTCTCTAGAGAACCCAACCTAAGACACCATCAACAAAAAAAGTGGAAAGGGCATTGGGAATGTCAAATAAGGGGCAAATCCAGAATACTGTCTAAAGGTGCTAGTCTCCAAAGTCTGTTACAGATTCATTATTTTTCTGCTTGCAAAATTAAATAAAGGTCCAGTTTATTTTAGCCAGAAAGACCTACAGTTTAGTTCTCAAAAGTTCCTGCCCTGAGTTATGTGCTTCAAGTTATTCTTATTGAGTACAATGTATTTCATTTCTTTTTGTCATTTTTTAAGTCTTCTCAATTAGCCTTTCTGACCAAGTTTTTGCATCTCCTGGCCCCACCAAAAGATGTATTAGTTGGTAGATGTCAGGAAGAACTGGGTTGTGTTTGCCAAAAACAAGTTTGAATTCTTTAATGAATTTATCTTTCCATTCTGGGATATGATAAACCTTTAACAATAGCATGGAGGTCTGAACATGACCAGGGCTTAATATGTACATAAATCAGTGTCAGGATCTCCTCTTTTGTGGGGATTGCAATTTTAAGAGACATTGAGTGCATCCAATTTAGAAGAAGGAAGAGGGAAAATTAAGGACTCCATGGTGGTTGAACAAGGTTCTGAGAGTAAACACAAAGGAGATGCGGGAAGAGGAAGTAGGATATATATCAGAAGAACTGGAATGGGTTTTTGGTGGATCCACAAGGGAAAAATTTTAATTTCCTCACATTTTATACGAGTTTTAGCTAAAGAATCTTTTAGGGAGGATTGGTAATGCAGTCACAAGCAAAGAAATGTGGCAGCCAGAAGAAGCTGGAAGAGGCAAGGAACAGATTCTCCCATAGAGCCTCTGGGGCCTCTGCCAACACCTTGATTTCAAACTTCCTGCCTTCAAAATTGTGAAAGAATAAATTTTGTTGTTTTAAGTCACCCAGTTTGTGGTAATATGTTACAGCAGCCACAGCAAATTAATATGGTAACATGCACTTCAATGATGTTAAAAATATTAAACTACTATTTTCACACATCAGCTTTGCAAAAAAAAAAAAAGAACTGTTGTTGAGAGTGTAGAGAATCATATTCTAGTGAGAATATAAACTAGTACAATCTGTTTGAAGGAAAATTTGGCAGTATCATTCAAAATTACAAATGTAACTATCCATTAACTCAGCCACTACGATCTTAGGTATATATCCTACAAATATATTTTCACATGTATGTAAAAATATGTATTCAAGAATATTTGTTGCAGCATTGCTTTTAATAGAAAAGGTTGGAAGCATTCTAAATTTGTAGCAGTAGAGGTCTGGTTAAAATACGGTTCATGTTAAAAACAAAAAGAGAGGCAAAAGGTTAAAGATAGACTTACCATATATGTCATGGTTTGAATTATGTCCCCCAAAAAATGTGTGTATCAACTTGGCTGGGCCATGATTCCTGGTATTGTGTGATTTTCCTGTATGTTGTAAATCCTGCCTCTGTGATGTTACTGAGGGAGGATGGGCAGCAGTTGTGTTAGTGAGTCAGGACTCCATCTACAAGACTGGATTGTGTCTTGAGGCAATCTGTTGAGATATAAAAGAAAGAAGTGAGCAGAGAGGCAGGGTGACCTCATACCACCAAGAAATCAGTGCCAGGAGCAGAGCATGTCCTTTGGACCCAGGGTTCCTATGCAAAGAAGCTCCTAGTCCAGGGGAAGATTGATGAGAAGGCCGACAGAGAGAGAAAGCCTTCCCCTGGAGCTGACACCCTGAATATGGACTTTCACCTATTTACTGTGAAGAAATAAATTTCTTTTTGTTAAAACCATCCACTTGTGGTATTTCTGTTATAGCAGCACTAGATGACTAACACAATATATATGACCCAGGAATTTCACTCCTAAGTACATACACAAGGGAAATGCAAACATATGTGCACACAAAAATTTATACATATTTGTTCATAGCAGCAGTATTCATAATACCTAAAAACTGGGAACAACCCAAATGACCATAAACTGATGGGTTGATAAAATGTGCTATTTCCATACAATGGAATATTATTTGGTAATATAAAGGAACAAAGTACTAATATATGCCACAACATGGATGAACTTCGAAAACATTACCCTAAGTGAAAAAGACAGATGTAAAAGACTATATAATGGATGATTCTATTGATATGAAATGGCAAGAATAGGCAAACGTATACAGACAAAGTAGGTTACCAGAAATTTGTGGAGGAAGAGGGAGTGACTGCTAATAGGTATGGGGTTTCTTTTTGAGGTGATGAAATTTTCTACAATTGATTGTGGTGATGGTTGCACAACTCTGTGAATATAATAAAAACCACAAACCACCAAATTGTATGCACTTAGTTGGATTGTATGGTATGTGAGTTATATCTCAGTAAAATTGTTATTTAAAAATATATATATGAGGTAGTTCTATAGGTATTCATATGGAAAGCTCTTCAAGATGTCATTTTTAGAAATTTTAAACAGAATTCAGATCAGTGATAGGGTGACCAACTCTTCTGGTGTGCCCAGAACTGTCCTGGTTTAGCACTGAAAATTCCATGTCCCAGGAAACTCCTTCCTGGAGCATGAAAAGTCTTGATTTGGAGTGATAGGTGCAGACAGTTGGGGAAAAAGCACAGAGTCCATATAGTAACCCTCCAAGACAGGGGCCGAATTGAACACAGTTTTTAATGTCAAATGTATGTGACATAGTCGCTGTCACTAGTGAGATGTTTTCCCTGTATCACTGATGCTGGGAATCATGATTTACCATTCACAAATAATGGATCATCCATTGTTGCATCACTCCAAGTGATGTCACTTAAGTGTGCAACTTAAGTGTGTTGTAATCATGAGAATTAATAGTCTGTCTTTAACTTTGTCTGTAGATTAACTGTTGTGCTTTGTATCAAGATCAAGGTGGTTTAATTTTCAACTTTATTAACAGTGTGACCATGTTTTCTAAGAATTCAGATTATAACACGAGAATGATTACAATACCAATGTTAGCATGACCCAGGCATCACCCGAAAAGAAGGCTAAACCACTGCTATTTTAATGACAGATGGAGGGACATATAACTGGATTAATGAGATAAGTAATCAAAATACAGCATACTGCATAATATGCAAGAAAGAATATGGGATTGGGCTTGGTGGAGAAAGGGATATGAAAGCACACATGAAAACTAAATCTCAAAAGTCTGGGATGAGATAGGAAATTACTTCTACATCAATCAAAACTTTTCTCATTTCCAAAAACACACCAATTACTCAGTCAAAAATTACAGCGTTTGAATTAGCTTTGGGATACCACATGAACAAGCATTCATCATTGTGAAGTTCCCTCGATTGTTGTATGAAATTAAGTTACATTCCCTGATACAGAGGTTGCCATTAAAATGTCCTGTGGGTAAGCAAACTGGGAAATTTTGATAATAGATGTGTTGACCTCTTACAGTGTAGAGCTGATTCTGTCAGACCTTACCAATGATCATCCTTTCTACAAGTTTATGAAGTGATTTGTCAAATCATACAATGAGAAAAAATATGTTCCTTCTAACTCTTAGGAACTTTGATTTGAAAAATGGAGTTTCAAATAGTCTTCTTTAATTCTATGAAAATTTTAATAAAACCACAGAAAACATAAAACAAAAGATTGTTGATATCTTCTCCTAATGCAAACTAGATTTAATTCATCTATGTTCATATTCACCAGACAATGGAAATATAAATTTTGGCAAATTACATTCAGTCCATAAACTTCATACCAGAGAAAATGAAAAGATCTTACCTACTAAATGTTTGTGCAGTTTGTACACAATATGGCTAAGAAGGGATGCAAATTGTTTACCTGTGCTATTGAGGCTTTCATAGGTCACTTTTCAGTTTCTTTAAAATGTACAGAAGCATTTAGTGAGATTTTTTAATTTATAAAAAGTAATGGAAGGAGATAACCTCCTTTAGACATTGTCTATTGCTGCTATAACAGAAATACCACAAGTGGATGGCTTTAACAAACAGAAATTCATTCTCTCATAGTTTAGGAAGCTAGAAGTCTAAATTCAGGGCACCAGCTCCAGGGGAAGCTTTCTCCCTCTGTCAGCTCTTATAATCAATCTTCCCTTTGTCTTAGAGCTTCTCGACGCTGAGACCCTGGGTCCAAAGGATGCATTCTACTCCTGGCTCCTCTTGCCTGGTGGTAATGAGGTCCCTTTCTATCTCTGTTCACTTCTCTTTTTTTATATCTCAAAAGAAATTGACTCAAGATACAACCTAATCCTGTAGATTGTGTCCTGCCTCATTAACATCATAGAGGTCAGGATTTACAACAAAGAAGATAAGTACATCAGATTACAAAATGGAGGACAACCACACAATACTGGGAATCATGGCCTAGCCAAGTTGACACATATTTTGGGAGGACACATTTCAATCCATAACAGACATGTACCCTATGGGAATGGTTATCATTGTTCCTGGTCACAGAAAATAAATGTTGACCGGCTGAAAACTCATATTGTCAAAATGTGGGACAAAAAAACATCCTTTTCTAATATGGATATACATTGAGGATGAGAATGGAGCAAAGGACTAGAAAAAAACAGAGATTTATATACAGTTTCTCCAAAACTGTTTGATGATCTTTGAAGAAGCCATAAGGAAGCTAGAAAAAGATTAACTGACTGCACCTAAGTTGTTTGATGTTATGTGTAGGTTGCAACAAAACCTCATACAGAAAGAGAAGATTCAATTTTTGGAAATAAGACTGCTTCAGAATAAAAAAAAAAGTACACAAGTTAAACAAGCTCTGTTCATTTCTTTACTAAAATTTTAACTTATTTGGAATCCAATTTCAATTTCACGAGTTCAAATTACCTCTGTGCTTTAAAACCAATTTACCTCAGAAAGATGTTTAATTTATGGTAATACCTAATGTGCTTCAGAGTGTTCAAAAATGATGGACATTTTAGTCATGGACAGCCTATATGATGAATGTATTGATGCAAAGTGCCCAAATGACTGACAAACAGCTGGTCTACCAAGACAAGTCGGTAATGGATGGACATTTTTGGAGAAGTGGGAACTAATTCCTAAAGTCTAAAAACCTCCTGTTGCTAGTAAGTAAAAATCCTAAGAAATCCATACTCAAACACTTTCATTGAGAGGATATTTAGCTTGATTATACCAGGAATCAGTCTAACGTGCACTTGATAAGAGCAGAGATACAAGTCAAAGTGAATTTTACACTTGACTATATTCAGTTTTGCCACTACAGAAAAAATAAAGTTGTCATAAAGATTGCAGGTGGTTTATAGAAGTATTATTTGAAAAGAAAACAGAAAGAGCAAAAATACGTTACTGTACCATGGGACCAAAAGAAACATACTTGTTACTTTTTACTAAATATAGATGATATCTGTTTATTCTGTCATATTGTATTTATACTCTTTTTTAAAAGTCTTACATTTATGAATCTTTAAAATACATAATATGACCTACAAAATTTTAAATAGCCAATGAAGAGTTTTAAAAAGTTAAATTGCTGTGACAGAGAGCAGAAATATTTTAAAAATTGTTGGCACGAGGGGAGGGGGCCAAGATGGCTGACTAGGTAGACGCTACCTCGGATCCCTCTCGCAACAAAGACTCGGAAAAACAAGTGAATTGATCACATTCACGACAATCTACGAACCCTGAACAACAAACACAGATTTAAAGAGTTGACCTGAGTGACAGAGACGGAGAACGAACAACTACGAGGAAGTAGCGACTGTTTTCGGAGCCTGGAGCCAGCATCCCAGTCAGGTAACCTTGGCGCCGGGCTTAGGACTGGTCGCAGGGGAGCTGAACACAACATCTTGTGATGGCACAAACACGGGGTGCAGCCCTACCCCCCTAAACTGACCCTGGGAGGGGGCCCAGCCAGTCCGCGCGGGCGGCACGGCGACGGGGCTGCCAGGAGGAGAAGTCGCCGGGAGGCAGTGACTGGTTTTGGAGCTGGGAGTGCAGCGTCCCAACCGGGGAACCTTGACGCTGGGCTGTGGGCTGGCAGCAGAGGAACTGACGTGGCTTCTGCGGGTCAGACCCTCGGGGGCAATCTCTACCCAGCCAGCACACATAGGTGACACGCCCCTTGGGAATCTCAGATAAAATAGTCATCCCAAACAAGATAAGCAACTTTGGCTATATTCTGGGGTGCTACTCTCTCCTGTTTTCCTGACCCCTCCCCTTCCCAGGCGGCTTCATTAACATTGGAATTTCCTGAGCCAGAGGGAGAACGGCTCCGGCTCCATGGCTTTTCTTTTCCCTTTTTTTTTTTTTTTTTTTGGTCTTTTCCTAACCCATTCTTCCGGCCTGAGAGAAGCAACCAGAAAAAACCCAGGGACCAAAAATCCTTCCCTAATTGGACTAAAAACACAGAACCAGCTCCAGCCAAGCATATATGATCCATATCTCGGGCTTTCATCCCTACAGGGAACAAGGTGGCTATTACAATGCAAAGACATTTCTGATAGGGATCTGACTGCATTTTTTTTTAGCAGATTTACTGGAAAAACAAGTTTCCCAGGTCTGATATCTCTGCTTATTCAACAGAGCCCTAACTGACCCACAACAGGGAACTGAGGGCTGAAGCTCCCCCCAGACCACCTAGCTTCTTGCCTTAGGGGTCTAAGGAGGGTGACACCTACCAAGCTGTAGAGGTACTTGCACTGGGGGCCTAATGTACAACTGCAGAGCCCAACCACCAAGGTGCTTTAGGAATAGAGAAACACCTACCTCACTGACACTTGGGGGAAGCCTGTCAGCATCCTGCCCCCCCTGGAGTGTGAACCCTAGCTGCTAATAGAATCTGGTGCACACAACTATCACCACTACTTCTCAAGGTGGATAGGTGTTAGGGTGCAGCACACACTTGATGACCCAAAATCAGATTCTACACAAGAATAGTGAATAGACTCAGGCATATATATCTGGCAACAGCCCTAACCAGCTGGTAATAGGTCATAAGTAAGTCAAGGGCTACAACAATCAAGACAGCACAATCTAGTAGCCCACCCACGTATATTGAAAGAAAACAAAACAAGACTCAGTGAGCAAACATAGAATAAATCACTACAGTATCTCAGAGATGGCTCACAGACAGCAGTTGATATCAAACCACATAAAGAAGCAGACCATGACAGCTTCTCCAACCCCCCAAACAAAAGAATCAAAATCTTTCCCAAATGAAGATACCATCCTGGAATTATCAGATACAGAATATAAAAAACTAATTTACCGAACGCTTCAAGACATCAGGGATGACCTCAGAAATGAAATAAGGCAAACTGCAGAAAAAGCCAAGGAACACACTGATAAAACAGTTGAAGAACTCAAAAAGATTATTCAAGAACATAGTGGAAAAATTAATAAGTTGCAAGAATCCATAGAGAGACAGCATGCAGAAATCCAAAAGATTAACAATAAAATTACAGAATTAGACAACGCAATAGGAAGTCAGAGGAGCAGACTCGAGCAATTAGAATGCAGACTGGGAAATCTGGAGGACCAGGGAATTAACACCAACATAGCTGAAAAAAAATCAGATAAAAGAATTTAAAAAAATGAAGAAACACTAACAATCATGTGGGACTCTACCAAGAAGGATAATTTGCGTGTGATTGGAGTCCCAGAACAGAGAGGGAGGACAGAAAACACAGAGAGAATAGTTGAAGATCTGCTGACAGAAAACCTCCCTGACATCATGAAAGACGAAAGGATATCTATCCAAGATGCTCATCGAACCCCATTTAAGATTGATCCAAAAAGAAAAACACCAAAACATATTATCATCAAACTTGCCAAAAACAAAGACAAAGAGAAAATTTTAAAAGCAGCCAGGGAGAAAAGAAAGGCCTCCTTCAAGGGAGAATCAATAAGAATAAGTTCAGACTACTCAGCAGAAACCATGCACGCGAGAAGGCAATGGGATGACATATACAGAGCACTGAAGGAGAAAAACTGCCAACCACGGATCATATATCCAGCAAAACTCTCTCTGAAATCAGAAGGCGAAATTAAGATATTTACAGATAAACACAAGCTTAGAGAATTTGCAAAAACCAAACCAAAGCTACAAGAAATACTAATGGAAATTGGTCAGAAAACCAATAATATCAGATACCAGCACAACACAAGGTCACAGAACAGAACATCCTGATATCAACTCAAACAGGGAAATCACAAAAACAAATTAAGATTAATTAAAAAAAATGCTCATAACAGGGAATCATTGAAGTCAATACGTAAAAGATCACAATAATCAAGAAAAAAAAATTTTTAAGAGGGACTAAATACAGGTGGCATAGAACTGCCATATGGAGAGTGATACGAGGCGATATAGGACAATACAAGTTAGGTTCTTACTTAGAAAAATAGGGGTAAATACTAAGGTAACCACAAAGAGGTATAACAACTCCATAACTCAAGATAAAAGCCAAGAAAAACGTAATGACTCAATAACATAAAGTCAAACACTATGAAAACGAGGATCTCACAATTTACTAAGAAAAACGTCTCAGCACAAAAAAGTAAGTGGAAAAATGAAATTGTCAACAACACACATAAAAAGGCTTCAAAATGACAACACTAAACACTTATTTATCTATAATTACGCTGAATGTAAATGGACTAAATGCACCAATAAAGAGACAGAGAGTCTCGGACTGGATAAAGAAACACGATTCGTCTATATGCTGCCTACAAGAGCCACACCTTAGACTTAGAGACACAAACAAACTAAAACTCAAAGGATGGAAAAAAATATATCAAGAAAACAATAAGCAAAAAAGAAGAGGCGTAGCAATATTAATTTCTGACAAAATAGACTTTAGACTTAAATCCTCCACAAAGGATAAAGAAGGACACTACATAATGATAAAACGGGCAATTGACCAGGAAGATATAACCATATTAAATATTTATGTACCCAATGACAGGGCTGCAAGATACATAAATCAAATTTTAACACAACTGAAAAGTGAGATAGACACCTCCACAATTATAGTAGGAGACTTCAACACACCGCTTTCGGAGAAGGACAGGACATCCAGTAAGAAGCTCAATAGAGACACGGAAGACCTAATTACAACAATCAACCAACTTGACCTCATTGACTTATACAGAACTCTCCACCCAACGGCTGCAAAGTATACTTTTTTTTCTAGTGCACATGGAACATTCTCTAGAATAGACCACATATTAGGTCATAAAACAAACCTTTCCAGAATTCAAAACATCGAAATATTACAAAGCATCTTCTCAGAGCACAAGGCCATAAAAGTGGAAATCAATAACAGAAAAATTAGGGAAAAGAAATCAAATACTTGGAAACTGAACAATACCCTCCTGAAAAAAGACTGAGTTATAGAAGATATTAAGGAGGGAATAAGGAAATTCATAGAATGCAACGAGAATGAAAATACTTCCTATCAAAACCTCCGGGACACAGCAAAAGCAGTGCTCAGAGGCCAATTTAGATCGATAAATGCACACATGCAAAGAGAAGAAAGAGCCAAAATCAGAGAACTGTCCCTACAACTTGAACAAATAGAAAGTGAGCAACAAAAGAATCCATCAGGCACCAGAAGAAAACAAATAATAAAAATTAGAGCTGAACTAAGTGAATTAGAGAACAGAAAAACAATTGAAAGAATTAACAAAGCCAAAAGCTGGTTCTTCAAAAACATTAACAAAATTGATAAACCATTGGCTAGACTGACTAAAGAAATACAGGAAAGGAAACAAATAACCCGAATAAGAAACGAAAAGGGCCACATCACAACAGACCCAACTGAAATTAAAAGAATCATATCAGATTATTACAAAAAATTGTATTCTAAGAAATTTGCAAACCTAGAAGAAATGGATGAATTCCTGGAAAAACACTACCTACCTAAACTAACACATTCAGAAGTAGAACAACTAAACAGAATCCATAACAAAAAAAGAGATTGAAACGGTAATCAAAAAACTCCCAACAAAAAAAGTCCTGGCCCGGATGGCTATACTGCAGAGTTCTACCAAACTTTTTCCAAAAAAAAAAAAATTTTTTTTTTTTTTTTTTTTTTAGAGAAGAGTTAACCCCACTACTACTAAAGGTATTTCAAAGCATAGAAAATGACGGAATACTACCTAACTCATTCTATGAAGCCACCATCTCCCTGATACCAAAACCAGGTAAAAACATCACAGAAAAAAGAAAATTACAGACCTATATCCCTCATGAACATAGATGCAAAAATCCTCAACAAAATTCTAGCCAATAGAATTCAACAACATATCAAAAAAATAATTTACCACGACCAAGTGGGATTTATTCCAGGTATGCAACGCTGGTTTAATATTAGAAAAACTATTAATGTAATCCACCATACAAATAAAACAAAAGACAAAAACCACATGATCTTATCAATTGACGCAGAAAACGCATTTGACAAAGTCCAACACCCACTTATGATAAAAACTGTCACCAAAATAGGAATTGAAGGAAAATTCCTCAACAAAAAAAAAAAAAAAAATTTTTTTATACAAAGCCAACAGCCAACATCATTCTAAATGGAGAGAGCCTGAAAGCATTTCCCTTGAGAACGGGAACCAGACAAGGATGCCCTTTATCACCGCTCTTATTCAACATTGTGCCAGAGCAATTAGCCTAGACAAAGAAATAAAGGGCATCCGGATTGGCAAGGAGGAAGTAAAATTATCTCTATTTGCAGATGACATGATCTTATACACAGAAAACCCTAAGGAATCCTCCAGAAAACTACTGAAACTAATAGAAGAGTTTGGCAGAGTCTCAGGTTATAAGATAAACATACAAAAATCACTTGGATTCCTCTACATCAACAAAAGAACATCGAAGAGGAAATCACCAAATCAATACCATTCACAGTAGCCCCCGAGAAGATAAAATACTTGGGAATAAATCTTACCAAAGATGTAAAAGACCTATACAAAGAAAACTACAAAGCACTACTACAAGAAATTAAAAAGGACATACTTAAGTGGAAAAACATACCTTGCTCATGGATAGGAAGACTTAACATAGTAAAAATGTCTATTCTACCAAAAGCCATCTATACATACAATGCACTTCCGATCCAAATTCCAATGTCATTTTTTAATGTGATAGAGAAACAAATCACCAACTTCATATGGAACAGAAAGAAGCCTTGGATAAGCAAAGCATTACTGTAAAAGAAGAAGAAAGTGGGAGGCCTCACTCTACCTGATTTCAGAACCTATTATACAGCCACAGTAGTCAAAACAGCCTGGTACTGGTACAACAACAGACACATAGACCAGTGGAACAGAATTGAGAACCCAGATATAAATCCATCCATGTATGAGCAGCTGATATTTGACAAAGGCCCAGTGTCAGTTAATTGGGGAAAAGATAGTCTTTTTAACAAATGGTGCTGGCATAACTGGATATCCATTTGCAAAAAAATGAAACAGGACCCATACCTCACACCATGCACAAAAACTAACTCCAAGTGGATCAAAGAACTAAACATAAAGACTAAAACGATAAAGATCATGGAAGAAAAAATAGGGACAACCTTAGGAGCCCTAATACAAGGCATAAACAGAATACAAAACATTACCAAAAATGATGAAGAGAAACCCGATAACTGGGAGCTCCTAAAAATCAAACACCTATGCTCATCTAAAGACTTCACCAAAAGAGTAAAAAGACCACCTACAGACTGGGAAAGAATTTTCAGCTATGACATCTCCGACCAGCGCCTGGTCTCTAAAATCTACATGATTCTGTCAAAACTCAACCACAAAAAGACAAACAACCCAATTAAGAAGTGGGCAAAGGATATGAACACACACTTCACTAAAGAAGATATTCAGGCAGCTAACAGATACATGAGAAAATGCTCTCAATCATTAGCCATTAGAGAAATACAAATTAAAACTACGATGAGATTCCATCTCACTCCAACAAGGCTGGCATTAATCCAAAAAACACAAAATAATAAATGTTGGAGAGGCTGCGGAGAGATTGGAACTCTTATACACTGCTGGTGGGAATGTCAAATGGTACAACCACTTTGGAAATCTATCTGGCGTTTTCTTAAACAGTTCGAAATAGAACTACCATAAAACCCAGAAATCCCACTCCTCAGAATATACCCTAGAGAAACAAGAGCCTTCACACAAACAGATATATGCACACCCATGTTTATTGCAGCTCTGTTTACAACAGCAAAAAGCTGGAAGCAACCAAGGTGTCCATCAATGGATGAATGGATAAATAAATTGTGGTATATTCACACAATGGAATACTACGCATCGATAAAGAACAGTGATGAATCTCTGAAACATTTCATAACATGGAGGAACCTGGAAGGCATTATGCTGAGTGAAATTAGTCAAAGGCAAAAGGACAAATATTGTATAAGACCACTATTATAAGATCTTGAGAAATAGTATAAACTGAGCAGAACACATACTTTTGTGGTTACGAGGGGGGGAGGGAGGGAGGGTGGGAGAGGGTTTTTTACTGATTAATTAGTAGATAAGAACAGCTTTAGGTGAAGGGAAGGACAACACTCAATACATGGAAGGTCAGCTCAATTGGACTGGACCAAAAGCAAAGAAGTTTCCAGGATAAAATGAATGCTTCAAAGGTCAGTGGAGCAAGGGCAGGGGTGTGGGAACCATGGTTTAAGGGGACTTCTAAGTCAATTGGCAAAATAATTCTGTTATGAAAACATTCTGCATCCCACTTTGAAATGTGGTGTCTGGGGTCTTAAATGCTAACAAGCGGCCATCTAAGATGCATCAATTGGTCTCAACCCACCTGGAGCAAAAGAGAATGAAGAACACCAAGGTCACACGACAACTAACAACCCAAGAGACAGAAAGGGCCACACGATCCAGAGACCTACATCATCCTGAGACCAGAAGAACTAGTTGGTGCCCGGCCACAATCGATGACTGCCCTGACAGGGAGCACAATAGAGAACCCCTGAGGGAGCAGGAGATCAGTGGGATGCAGACCCCAAATTCTCATAAAAAGACCATACTTAATGCTCTGACTGAGACTAGAGGAATCCCGGCGTTCATGGTCCCCAGGCCTTCTGTTGGCACAGGACAGGAGCCATTCCCAAAGACAGCTCAGCAGACATGAAAGGGACTGGACAGTGGGTAGGAGAGAGATGCTGATGAAGAGTGAGCTAATGATATCAGGTGGACACTGGAGACTGTGTTGGCATCTCCTGTCTGGAGGGGGTATGGGAGGATAGAGAGAGTTGGAAGCTGGCAAAATTGTCACGAAAGGAGAGACTGGAAGGGCTGACTCATTAGGGGGAGAGCAAGTGGGAGAGCGGAGTAAGGTGTATACAGGCTTGTGTGTGACAATCTGACTTGGTTTGTAGACGTTCACTTGAAGTTCAATAAAAGTTAATAAAAAAAAATCCTTCAATTCTGAAAAAAAAATGCACACAAAATCTCTTAAAAAGATGTCTCTGTTTTATGATAGCTGGACAATTTCTTTCCTTTTTTTAAAAATTTTTATTTTTATTGTGCTTTAAGTGAAGGTTTGCAAATCAAGTCAGTCTGTCATACAAAAATTTATATGTGCTTTGCTATGTGTTCTCAGTTGCTCTCCCCCTAATGAGACAATACACTCCTCCTCTCCACCCTGCATTCCCCGTGTCCATTCAGCCAGCTTCTGTCCCCCTCGGCCTTCTCATCTCACCTCTAGACAGGAGCCGCCCACATAGTCTCATGTGTCTACTTGAGCCAAGAAGCTCACTCCCCACCAGTATCATTTTATATCTTATAGTCCAGTCCAATTCCTGTCTGAAGAGCTGGCTTTGGGAATGGTTCCAGTCCTGGGCTAACAGAAGGTCTGGGGACCATGATTTCCAGAGTCCTTCTAGTCTCAGTCAGACCATAAGTCTGGTCTTTTTGTGAGAATCTGAGGTCTGCATCCCACTGCTCTCCTGCTCCGTCGGGGATTCTCTGTTGTGTTCCCTGTCAGGGCGGTCGTCGGTGGCAGCTGGGCACCATCTTGGACAATTTCTTTCTGGTCATACTACAAGCCTGACATAATAAAGCCCAATGTAGAGATATTTTTTTTTCCCAACAAGGATCAACTCCAACACTTTTATTTAAAAGATAAAACAACTTTATTACAGCATCACCACTATATATAGCTGTACTTTTCTCATCAATTTGGCTTAGTTCTTTGAATAAATTCTTACCTACTACATTGTACCAATCTAGGGGGAAGAACAGTAGTCAGATAAGTTTAATAAAAAAATATTTCAGGACAACTGCAGACTATATTAAAGCCCTCTTAGAAAATTATTTACAACTGTATCATAGTATAAACACTCTCGACTTTACCATAAATGCATGAATTTTATAAAAACACACACCCTAGAGTACAAATATAAGTTAAACACTGAGTAAAACATTCACCATATCCAATGGAAGCTATTATTAAGAATGTATTTTAGGTCATATCAATTTTAAGTGATAACCACAAAAGTGTTTCCTTAATCATTCATAATTTTAAACATTTGAGTAGTCATCACAAGGTTTAGAATTTCATCGTAAAGTCTCCCTTTTTACAAATGCAAGATGTACAAATGATTTCTCCTTTCCTGGCCCTTTCTCTCTTTAGCTCATGTAAAAAAGCTACAAAGTAATAAAAAATTCTTAGTCAAATCTGACATGCAATATTAAGTATATAATTGGTAAACTTTTCAAAAACTGTTATCCCTAGTTGATTCCCTTTGAAAAGGAAACTGTCAAATTTGTATACAGGAAAAGACAAAAAACATACTTCTACAGGAAGGGTACATAATCAATCTAAAAATAATGTTCCCACACTTCAGGAAACATTAAGTACTACATTTTCTTTAAACGACCATTGTTTTATAAATAATTCTGAACAGACAAAACATTTGCATTTAAATAATTTTGGTATGAAATATGTTTGGAATAGCATAAGAAGCATCTTGCCAATGAGGCATCATTTGGCTGTGTAAAAAATAAGCATGTTCCTTGTTATGGATTGAATTGTGTCCCCCCAAAATGTGTGTCCATATGGCTAAGCCGCGATGCCCAGTATTGTGTGGCTGTGCTCCATTTTGTGATCTGATGCATTTATCCTATGTGTTGTAAATCCTAACCTCTATGAAATTATTTTTTTTATGATGCTAATTAGGCAGGATTAGAGGCAGTTATGTTAATGAGGCAGAACACCGTCTACAGGACTAGGTTGTATCTTGAGTCAATCTCTTCTGAGATATAAAAGAGAGAAGTGAGCAGAGAAGAGAGGGACCTCATTACCACCAAGGAAGAAGAGCCAAGAGTGGAGCGTGTCCTTTGGACCCAGGATCCCTGCGCTAAGAAGCTCCTAGACCGGGGAAGATGGATGACAAGGACCTTCCCCCAGAACTGACAGATGGAGAATGCCTTCCCCTGGAGCTGGTGCCCTGAATTTAAACTTCTAGCATCCTAGATTGTGAGAGAATAAATTTCTGTTTGTTAAGGCCAAAAAAAAAATTGTTATATTTTTCTCACACATATTAATTAGCCCTACTATTAATTACTATGAGCCCTGGTGGCCCAGTGGTTAAAAGCTACAGCTGCTGACCAAAAGGCCAGCAGTTCAAATCTACCATTCACTTCTTGGAAACCCTTTGGGGCAGTCCTGCTCTGTCCTATAGGGTCGTTATGAGTCAGAACTGACTCCACAGCACCTAACAACAACAATTAATTACTACTAATTGTCACTGTTAACTAGTTCTATTGTTTTGCTTAAATAATAGCATCTTTTTTTATGAAGCAAAAAATTCAATAACACAGAAAAACACACTTCAAATAATTTTTTTGTTTTATACTAATGGCACATACGTGTATAATTATTCATTATATGTTATAGGTTTTTTCATCTAGTACAGGTGTGTCCCAGGTTGGCTCTTTAAAGGCTGGTCACCCCAAGAGTGAGGAGCCCTGGTGGCCACAGTAGTTAAAAGCACTGGGCTGCTAACCATAATGTCCGGAGTTGAAACCAATGGAGGTTGGATCCATGGGATAAAGATGTGGCAGTCTCCGTCCATAAAAATTTACAGCCTTGGAAACCTTATGGGGCAGTTCCACTCTGTCCTTTAGGGTCCCTATGAATCAGAATCCTGTCATCTGACAATGGGTTTAGCTTCAGGGCCCCAAGAATATATTACCATTTGGATAGGGGAACAAAATATAAACATGTAATATTTGTAAATTGCATAGACAAGAAACTGGTTAACTAGTGGCCCCTTCTATGAAAGGGAAATGAGTGGCTGGAGAACAGGCTTTCTTATCCTTGTTTCTTCTTTTTATATATATACATATCTCAAGCTTCTTATCCTTGTTTCTTCTTTTATATATATATATATATATATATATATATATATATATATATATATATATATATATATGTATTTGTTTTCACTTCACACCCTGTTCGTATATTACCTCTTTAGAAAATTATTTATTTTACATAGATGTTTGCCATGCTAAAAGTCTGCTAAAGGCACTTGCCACGTGCCAGAATCAGTCTTCGCGTCAGAATCAACGTGTTCGAAACACGTGCATCTCGGCGGAAGGGCCCACAGTTCAAGATGGCTGCTTGGCGGGCAGCCGTTATGGAGGAGCCCGATGAGGTAAGCTGGCACCCAAAAACTGAAAGGCCCACTAGGCCCGAAAATTGGTACGAATTTTATTCTCAATGAGGGAGCCATTACAGGGTTTTAAGCCAGAGAATGATTTGATTTATGACTAAGAGATTCCTCTGGTTGTGCAACGAACGGAGGGGGCTGGGTAGAACTAGCTCTATTTTAAGGCTTATTTCTGTAGTCTGGGTGAGTAATGCTGTTGGCTTTGGACTATTAGGGTGGTAGCACTGGATTGAGATGCAGAGTTGGGGATAAATTTGGTGTACCTTTGGGCGGTAGCCCTGCTGCTAGCTTGAACGTGGATCGTGAGGGAGAGAGCGGTAACATGGCGGACTGCCGTTTCCAGCACGAGTGACTCCTGGTGCCTTTTTCCAAGGTGGAAAACGCTAGCGCCTTGGATTGTGTGGCGTGGCGGGATAATAAATAATTCTTTGGAAGACTTTTAACCGAGCGATGGTTAACTGATGCACGTTTTTCAAGTCACTTGGTCTGGATAGATGATTTTCAAAGGTCACTACACTTTTGGCCATCTGGAGGCAAGTGAGGGCCCTGTGTAGGCCTCAGAGGGACAAGGGTGGAGGAATTCCAGTAGGGACTCTTGCAGGCCATCAGAGGCTTTAGCTTTTCATTGGTGTGAAACGGGTAACCGTGGTAGGGCGTGTGTGTGTGTGTGTGTGTGTGTGTGTGTGGTAAAACATAACATTTGCCATTTGAACATTTTTTACATGTACGGTTAACTCAATGACATTAATTACATTCATCATGTGGAACCATGTGGTAGGGCTTTCAGTGTGAAAGGAGCTGACCAAAGTCCTGCTTTGTGGAGAGCAGGCTATAAGATAGGGTTGCCAAGTTTAGCAAATAAGATGCTCAGTTAAATTTGAATGTCAAATAGAAAAATAATATTTTAGTATAAGTATGTCCCATGCGGAAACCCTGGTGGCATAGTGGTTAAGTGCTACGGCTGCTAACCAAGAGGTGGGCAGCTCGAATCCGCCAGGCGCTCCTTAGAAACTCTATAGGGCAGTTCTGCTCTGTCCTATAAGGTCACTATGAGTCGGAATCGACTCGACGGCAGTGGGTTTGGTTTTTTTTTGGGGGGGAGGGTATGTCCCATGCAATATTTGGGACATATATTAAAAATGAGCTTCTTGTTTCTGGTACGCCCCGAGCAAGAAGAGAGCAGTGAGGGCCCAGCGGAGAAGGCTTACTCGCCTGTTTCAGTCCTCCTGGGCGGCCCCTAGTCTCTCAGGTGCGGGAGCTCTGGCTCTCGCCCAGCCCGGCTTCCAGCAGCCTCTACTGAGCGTCCCCCGCCCCCCCCCCCCATCAGCTGTTGTAAAACGGCCGCCAGCCGGTCCCGGAGCGGTAACCCCGCCTTCTGCACCCCCCAGGGGTGGAGCCTGGGTGAGGAGACCGCCAGCTGCCCTCTATCACCGGATGACGGCAGCTCGGATAGCATGGAGTCGAGCAAGATGGCGACTCCCAAGAACGCTCCGAGAGATGCCTTGGTGAGTGCGAAGGATGAGATACGGGGTACGAAGCTCAGCACGGCCCAGAACTTGGGAGTCAGGCCCAGGCAGAGGTCTGGAAGGCGGGCGCCCGTGCCAGCATCAGCCCGGCCGGGACGTCTAGAAGGAATGGGAGATAGGGGTGCGCCC
The DNA here is from genome assembly GCF_030014295.1 of Loxodonta africana. Classification (NCBI taxonomy): domain Eukaryota; kingdom Metazoa; phylum Chordata; class Mammalia; order Proboscidea; family Elephantidae; genus Loxodonta; species Loxodonta africana. Next base: position 89,263,604 of record NC_087369.1, on the reverse strand, counting down.
TGGCCCCTGAAGCACTCTCCCGCCGAACTGGCCGAACCCCGCGGGAGGGTCGCAGTTGTCACGGAGTGCGCGCAGGTCGCCCACAAGGCTTTGTCTCCAGGGCCTCGGCCCCTGTTACCTTATCCCCCTCGCGGGATCCGGGAGCCCTGACTCTCTGCGTCTGGGGTTCTGGTGCTTAAGTTTCCCCCTTTGCCACATCTGAAAATGACAACCAGCTCGAAAATGACAACCAGCTGTACCCACCGCTCTGCTGGGAAAGCCAACGCCAGGCCTTTTTTTTCCCTCTTTGCCCCCGCCCCGACCCCCCCTCAAAAAAAAAGTTTCCAGCAAAGAACTCCATGTGATTTGGTGTGATCAAGACATTAGTTTGGGAGGAAAAGGATGCGTGAGAATTTGGAGCCCAGAGTAAGGGGACATGTATGGTAAAATAAATACAACCGTCGGTCCAGCCTTGATTTCCAGTACCTATTTATTATGCATCTGGTGTTTTTATTTGAATCCACAGGTGATGGCGCAAATCCTGAAGGATATGGGCATTACAGACTATGAACCAAGGGTTATAAATCAAATGTTGGAATTTGCTTTCCGTAAGTTAACAAAACACGAAAACTTTGCCTAACTTGTGAATTTGGCGAGACCATATTTTCAACCAAATTATTTTAAGTTAATGTAATAGAATTCTGTCTAAAGCAGTAAAAATAAGCTCAAGCTAGGAGACAGTAGAATTTATACTTTCAGATCTGTTTAAAATTGATCATATAGATAGTACAGTTAGGTATTAACACCAGAATTCATAAACTTTCTAGAAATTAGTGGAACCTTTTAAGAAAAGTGGTCATAAATATTAAGCTGTTTTCCTGTGTCTAAGAAAAACTATTTTATGCTTAAAGGATATGTGACTACAATTCTGGATGATGCAAAAATTTATTCAAGCCATGCTAAAAAACCTAATGTTGATGCAGATGATGTGAGACTGGCAATCCAGTGTCGTGCTGACCAGTCTTTTACCTCTCCTCCTCCGAGAGATGTGAGCAAACTTTCATTCGAAGTTATTTGTACTTATAATTTTTGAAATTGTGGTTCTAATAGTTTTTTTTTTTTTTTTTTAGTTTTTATTGGATATTGCAAGGCAGAAAAATCAAACCCCTTTACCACTGATTAAGCCATATGCAGGACCAAGACTGCCACCTGACAGATACTGCTTAACAGCTCCAAACTATAGGCTGAAGTCCTTGATTAAAAAGGTAGGAATTTCTAGTCAACTTTTTAAAAAGAAGGGATGTGATAAGGCAATTTTAAAAAGTACCAGTCTACCTCATAGATACAGCTGTAGATAAAGGCTAAGATAATTTACTAGGATTGTTTTAAATTTGTTGTTTTTAGGTGCCGTCGAGTTGGTTCCGACTCATAGTGACCCTATGTACAACAGAACAAAATGCTGCCTGGTCCTGCACCATCCTCACAATCATTCTTACGCTTGAGCCCATTGTTGCAGCCACTGTGTCAATCCATCTCCTTGAGGGTCTTCCTCTTTTTCGCTGACCCTCTACTTTACCAAGCATGATGTCCTTCTCCAGGGACTGGTCCCTCCTGATAACATGTCCAAAGTAAGTGAGACAAAGTCTCACCAGCCTTGCTTCTAAGGAGTATTCTGGTTGTACTTCTTCCAAGACAGATTTGTTTGTTCTTTTTGGCAGTCCATGGTATATCTTAACCAACACCATAATTCAAAGGCATCAGTTCTTCTTTCGTCTTCCTTGTTGGTTGTCCAGCTTTTGCATGCATATGAGGCAGTTGAGAACACCATGGCTTGGGTCAGGTGCACCTTAGTCCTTAAAGTCATCTCTTTGCTTTTTAACACTTAAAAGAGATCTTTTGCAGCAGATGTGCCCAATGCAGTAATGTCCTTTGATTTCTTGACTGCTGTTTCCATGGGTGTTGATTGTGGATCCAAGTAAAATGAAACCCTTGACAACTTCAATCTTTTCTCCATTTATCATGATGTTCCTTATTGGTCCAGTTGTGAGGATTTTTGTTTTCTTTATGTCGATATACAATCCATACTGAGAGCAGTAGTCTTGGATCTTCATCAGTAAGTGCTTCAAGCCCTCTTCACTTTCAGCAAGCAAGGTTGTGTCATCTGCATAACACAGGTTGTTAATCAGTCTTCCTCCAATCCTGATGCCGCATTCTTCTTCATATAGTCCAGCTTCTTAGATTATTTGCTCAGAGTACGGATTGAATAAGTATGGTGAAAGCGTACAACCCTGACGCACACCTTTCCTGACTTTAAACCATGCAGTATCCCCTTGTTCTGTTCGAACAACTGTCCCTTGATCTATGTACAAGTACCTCATGAGCACAATTAAGTGTTCTGGAATTTTCATTCTTTACGATTTTTTATATTTTTTAAATTTGCTTCCTTGCAAATATCACTTCCGTAATTAGCTATTATGTTAAAATACAAAATAAAGGATCCAGGATTTTTAGAGCTCAGAGGAACTTTAGTGTTCATCTAACCTCATACTTATTTTTTGCATCAGGAAACTGAGTCTGAACTCATTCATGGAGTTAGTAACAAACGTAGAACTGACTGTCAGGTCTCCTAAGTCCCAGTCTTTCCATTACACAGTTTTCTTAGTGAGGCTTGATAACAGAGTGAATGATACACCATCAGGAATTGGGCCAGCTTTCTGAAATACGTTCTGAGGCTTTCCGGGAAGGGTTACACCACTGAAAAAGTTCTCTACACATTGAGTTGCCTTTGTTGTCTGAAATTCCAGTATGATTTTATTTCTTTTTGGTTTAAGATATTGGCTAGTTAGGATGAGATTAAAAATCACAAGGAAATTAGCTGGTATCTCTGTTCAAGTAAGAGTCTACCTTAAATACTATATAGGATTTTATATATACGTGTGTGTACGTGTGTATATGTGTGTGTATGAAAACCCTAGTTTAAAGTTTGGATTTAGAATACTGATAGAAGTAAAACAGCAAATTCTTGCCATGGTTTATTAATAATTCACATCAATAATCCTTATTTCATTCCTGGTAAATTTATGTGTCAGATCTTAACATTAAAATAAGATTATTTTTTACCTAGGGACCTAACCAAGGAAGACTAGTTCCACGGTTAAGTGTTGGTGCTGTTAGTAGCAGACCTACCACTCCTACTATAGGTAAGTGGGAGGGGGAACTTTTCTGGCTGTTAAAGAAGTGCCTCAGCCCTGGGTTTTGAACTATAATCCAAGTCGAAAGGTGAGTCAGAGATCCCCATGTATGTGTTGCATTGATACCTTTACTCATCTTCTAGTAAAGCTATAAACATATTTTATCCAATTTCAAAATGAGAAGGCAACAAGGACAAGCTGATCCCAAATGAGTATAGAATTGGACATACCAGCCCAGCATTGTTGGTATGATACTAAAAACAGGATTTTACTCTATGTTCTTTCTGTCTGCTGTACAAATGAAGTAGTTCAAACACTAATGGCAGTAGTCTACTTGTTATCAGAACTTTTAAGAAATTTCTGAATAAACTGGCAAGAGAATGCAGGCAAAACAAAGAAGTTTTAAAATGTACAAAAGCTTATGAGAAGCCCAAGCTGGCTCTTATCCCCTTTTCAAACAGATCTGCATCATGCCTTGCTTTCTAGCACAAGGTGTTCTAGGCTCATCTTTTATTTTTTCCTGTTTTATTTCTAGAATCACCCACTTCTCCATACAGCCCTGGTTCCTTTTAGTGGAGAGTGGTATTTAGAAACCATTATTTGGGCTGTGGTTTCTTTTTAATGTTTAGATAATAAGGAAAACAGTAAATAATGGATTTAGATTTACTGATTTTTTTCCTATATTCCTGCTGGATTTCTTTCATAGTCTAGTAAGCAAAATATTTCAGAAAAAACTCCTACTCATTGACCAGTATTAATTTCTTGACTTATTGCTTATAACGTGAATCCTATAGCTGTTGTATAACTCTAGTATAAGCAACATTTGATTTTTTGAGGTGTGTAGACCATTTGTTCATATTCTCAGGATTAAATTTGTATTTCTGCATTTTAAAATCAGCTTAGTATAGTATTAGTTGTATACTTCTAATTACCTCCATGTAACCTTTCTGGACAGAAATTTGCATATATAATCTGTTTCCTTGTTACTTTTTGATAATATAATACCAATTTTTAAAAAAAAAACCTGGACTGTTATAACCAGTTATACATGTTTGCCAAGTTAACTAATTTCAGTTGTCAGTTGTGATTTTTATTCTTAGTTAGACCTTTGTTGTGCAAGTTTTAGAATTCTTTTAAAAATCTAGATGGAGGGTGCTACTAAAAACTGCTATTAAACATGCAAATTTTAAACTTTTAAAACAACTTAAATTAGTTTTATAAAGCACAAACCAAAGCATCTACTCTCTACAATCTTAAAGCCTAAATTCTCTGCCTCCTTCAATGCATTTACAGTCACTTATGGTAATGGCCAAAAAGACATCTAACTATTATGAATTTTCTTGACAAGATACTTGGATTGCGTCACTAAGTTTCACCAGATTCTTTGAACCACTCCTTAATACATGGGAAGACTTGCTTAGGGAGGGTGATATGTTAAGAGTTAAGGCCTCATCTTCTGGACTTGCAAGAGAAAGCACTAGAACCCAAATTCCTGGAACTTTTGGGTTTTCTTCCCCCATTTGGGACTTCTTCCTCTTTGTCCCTGCAGATGACGATAGCTGTAGTTTGTTCAGCAAATCTATCCCTGGATAGACTGCTGGTTCCAGGGGGAAGGGAGATATGGAAAGACAGGTTCTCCAAAGGAAAAACTGGCAACAGCTGTGTTTCCATAAATGATTTTTTTGAGGAGAGAGAGAGCTATGATGTCAGTCTTATCATTTGGAAAACTCATTCGTTAAGCGAACATTTGTTGAGTGCTTATTATGAACAAGGCGCAAGAGTCGTACTCTTAAGGATAAAAAAAATGTTAGGAAGGGTCGTAATCTAGCAAACGAGACAAGATATTAAGGTGCCTATGAAGTGTTAAAGGAATTTCAGAGACAGGAGAGACTTCTAACTGAGCAAATCAAGGAAGGTTTTCTGAAATGGGGTGGTATTTGAATTGTACCTTGGATTAATGGGTAGAATTTGGGTGACAAGGAGTTTAGACTAGGTTATCTCCAAGAACCCTTCTGCTCAAAGTCTATGAGTATAGAAAAGGAGTACGTTTTTCATGCCCACTGGCAGACTCCAAGGGGTGTATTTGATAGTCTTCTTTTGTCAAAAGTAGGTTGGTTTAGGTTCATAGGCATAGTAGACATCACCTTACTCTCAGCAAGTGGAGAGCAATTAAAAGTACCACCTAAGGTAATTAATAGAAAACTTAGGTCTTTACTCTGCTGGCTTATTTAAGCTCTCAACTTCATGGCTTCATGTAGTAATAAAAATACCTAAAATTCAGTGCTTACTGTGTGCCAGCTGCTATTAAGAGCTTTACATGGGTTATTTTATTTAATTCTCACAACAGTCCTATGAAACAGTTACTGTTATCTCCACTTTACAGATGAGAAAACAGAGGTACAAAAAGATTAAATAACTTGCTCAAGGACACTCAGCTAGTAAGTGATAGAGCCTGAATTCAAACTCAAGCATTTAGGGTCCAGAGAGCCTCCATTCTTTACCACAAAACAATGCTGAATTTTGTAGCATCTAAACTACTGAGCTGGTAAACTTTACTGAAGTTACTTTGCTTTTATTTATAATGATTTCTTTTCTCACCTTTCATTAGTTCTGTGTGCTTTGAAGGTAGTTTCTGGTAAGGTAGGGAGTGTAGACTATAAACCTGTATAATAAGTCATCCAACTAACATGGTCTGTTAATTATAACTACAGCGGCCCCACAAACAGTATCTGTCCCAAATAAAGTTGCAACTCCAGTGTCAGTGGCAAGCCAAAGGTTTACAGTGCAGATTCCACCTTCTCAGTCCACACCTATCAAACCAGGTAATATTCTTGGGGTGGGGGGGGGTGTCTTTTAAAGTATTTTTTCTGAATTTTAAAATGTGGGAGTAATAAGTGAACAGTTTGTGTTCCTATAGTAACAGTTAAATTGTTTAATATCATGACAAGAAGGTGGAAGTAATGCTGCAAATCAAGGTTCTTCAGAGGGGCCTATCAGCCCTCTAAAACTGTATGAAATTCTACATGCATGTAACATTTTCAAGGGGTAAGGAGGGAGTATTCAGTGTGGTCATCAGATTCTCAAAGGGCACTGTGAACTAAAGAGATGTTAGATCCACAAATCTAAGGCATCTACAGGGCAAAGCACTTAGGGTTAAAGCTCAGGAAAAAGATAAAACTTCAAGGTGAATATGTGTGTGCAATCCAGTCACAAATGTAAATTCAAATGAAAATTTTATCTTTGTACCTTTACTCACTTCATAGATACAAAGTTGGAATAATATAAGAATTCTGTTACAGCATAGTTTATTAGTGCATATTTTTAGATTTCACATCTTCTGAAACCTAACTTCACATAGTAAACAACTTATATAAAATGTTGGCCTATACAGGGAGCGTGATTCCTTACTGCTAACAAGTGCATTTAGTATGTTCCACAATGAATCCAGTGCACTGTTTCCCACATCTAAGTACTAATTGAAATTTTAGGTAGTTAAGTCCCCCAACTCCCCCCCCCAGAAAAAAACCTTACTTTTTGCACTTAGCTACATTTAAGTACTTTATAAAGTATTTTAAAAAATGAGTTGAATTCTTCATGCAGTATAATTACCTTACCTGAGTTTCTTTTATAATTGTACTTCATACTTTTGAAATTAGTATTGGAATTACATTCAGCTTCCTGTATACTTTTTACCATGTTTGGGATTCTTGGTTATTTATAGTTTGGGTGGGGGTTTCTTCTTTTTACAGTTCCCGCAACAACTGCAGTTCAAAATGTTCTGATTAATCCTTCAATGATGGGGTCCAAAAATATTCTTATTACTACCAACATGGCTTCATCACAGAACACGACCAATGAATCAAACCCATTGAAGAGAAGACATGATGATGATGATGATGACAATGATATTATGTAAGGAGTATAATCTAGCCTAGGTGCATTTCAAAAGTATAATTCGTTTTGAGCCCAGTATATTGGAATAGAACATTCTATATCTTCTCAAGTTTTATCCTAGAAAAACGTAGCTGCAGTATTTTTCACTTTAGCTAAAAATTTAATTTCTTTATAGTAAGAGTAGAAGCATTTTTATGTTAGGTTGTAAGTACAAAACATTAAGAGTTGTTTCTTAAGAGTTTTATTAATGTTGAGTCCTATGGCAGTTGTATTTTTGGAAGTAATTTTCTGCCATGTATCACTGACAACACACTTAAGTTTCAGTCTCTACAGTCTGGTCAGTGACTAGTCCTTGACAGCTAATTTCTCATTTACATTTAAATACTTTCTTTTTTAAGGTAAATCGTTACTTTTATTGTCACTAACTTTGACCAAATCTCTCAATTTAGGAAACACTTTTGTGGAGAAGATAGATTTAGAGTGATCCTAAATCCATTTTGAATGTATTTTAAGTTGTTTTTTGGTCTTCTCTAACTTGTCACCTCCTCGGCTCCCTTTTCTAGATCCCATTCATTTTCTGCATTTTCCCCAGTAGGCTTAAGTTTCTCCCCATCCCTCTTCAAAGGCCAGAACTGGAAATGTAAAAATATTCTTCATAATACACCTTATTTTCGGTTCTAAAGCATGCCTCATGTTCTGTGGTTTACTTTAACATCAAGGTTTGCATTTGCACTTAGTTTTTCTCTCTTTACCAAAGCAGTTTGGTCTTATCCCTTGCCTTCTACACCTGTTGAATCCAGTGCACTATTACTGACAGGTAGTTTAGGGTTGGTTATTTTCAGTCTTATATTCCAAGTTGATAACTCCACCTAATTTCATATTTCTAAGTGTAACATAGAAGACACAACACGTTATTAAAGATCTGCCTTGATATAAGTATATTTACACTGGGCCCAGGCAAAACCACTGTGGAGTGAGCATTTTCTTCCTTTCTAGCACATGCACATATGCTTTGATCACTACTGCTTCAACCCTCGTGTGGGTCTAACTCAGATCATTTTTCTAACTTATTGCTAAGGATCTCACATATAATATGGAATCAAACCTGAAAGTAGATTCTAACGCTTCTTCCTCTATAAAGTTGAAAAGGAAAACAAATCAGTGATGTGACTTCCATTTAGGGGCACCCTGCGTAGGTTTCTCAGTGTGGCTATATTGCTAAACACATTTTTCCTATTTTCCATTTTTACACATCTAAAAATCTTATTGGGAAAGATTATAAAGCTTTCAAAAATAAAAACAGACCTGTTTTATTTTGGTTAGTTTTTCAACTTAGGAATACATTTGCAGAATTTTCTAAAATTGTTTACTTCATAATTTCGAATTTGTAGCCAAGGAAACTTAAAACACAGCAAGTTTTATCTAAGGATGGTTATTATAATTAGTCTGAGCAGTAGTCCAGTAACAGGGTAGACATGCCTCATCACAGTTTGAGTGTTTTTAGATGTTAGGGAAAGGTGGTATAAAACTTATAAAAACAGATCTGATCATCAGAGGAGAGAAATGTTGAGTATATGGCATACGATTTCATTACTTGAATGTTCTCAGGGAGGCAACATGTAAGGCCTAGGTTCTAGTCCTGGCTTCATCATTTACCAACTATGTGACCTTATTTCACCTATGAGCCTTGTTCTCCTCACCAGTAATAGGCAGATAACACCTACCCTGCCTACCTCACAGGGATGTTGTGAGGGTTTCATTGGTATATGTGAAAGCTCTTTCAGAATTGTAAATTGCTATATAAGTAATTATTATTATTTGTTCCAAGGTTATTAATAATAAATTGATTATTATCAGTGTTTTTCATTTTGTCTTTTAAGACATTCCGTAATTCTGAGAGCCAGCAAGCAATTAAGATTTGTTTAATGAATGAATGAAGAGAATTGCTTACTTCTATCTCACATCGGCATGACTCATGGTGAAACAAAATAAAAATGAATCAAATATAGGGTTAAATCTGTTAAAAGCATAACATTCTGTCTTTGGTGGGAATTTGTGCTTACAGTTAGGCTTGCAACCTGAGTAGTCATGCCCTTAATAGGTTAGCTGGTGAATGGTTTACTCTTTTAGATGAAGACTCCTTTATCTTGCAGATCCTCCCTTCCCTAACTTTCCCAACTAAATCTAGCTTTGAGAATGACTTAAGACAGCTCTCTTCCTCTATCTTCTAAGTGAAATTAAAAAAAAAAAAGTACAGATGATGAATGAGGTGTGGGCGTTGGCATCCCAAGTTGTGCTTTTACAAGTAGGAAATGAGCGTCATTGATCACAATATAAATATGGTAATACAGCCAGCGTGGGGGAAAATGGAAGATCTCATATACACTAAGGTTCAAGGAATCCAGAGAGAAAGAAGTGTCCTACTCAATAGGTAGGAAAAGGTAACAGTGCAGTCAGAACAGCAGGCACAAACTGTGTGTATAATGTGTCCAATATGTATATATCCATCTATGTGTGTGAGTGTACACACACACACGGATATGCCTTTTATACTCATTAAATACCTCCAGATAGAAGAAAACTGGTCTTACAGTAATTGTTTATGGGGAGAGAAACTGGTAGCTAGTGGACAAAGGTAGGAAAAACCCTTCTCATCGTATACCCCTTTTTGACTTCTGTATCATGTGCAAACCCCTTGGACATAAAAGGAAAAAAAGCAGGAAAACATTGAGCTAAAGGATAGATTGAAGCCTTCATTTATAACAGGATTATAGATTTTTTTTCTGCATATAGGCATACATACATTGGGGGTTAAAAGTGAATTTCCCACTTAAGCCTAAGCCTTGCAGTATTATAAACAATTCATAATTCTATATTAAATCAGGAAGAACATCCTTATACTAGTCTAGTTTATATGCTCATTAGATGTTCTTTGTCTGGAACACCTTATCCTCCACAACTAGGCTGTAAATTCCTCCAGTATATAAATTCTGTCTTACAGTCCCTTCATCATGTCCTAAGCACATAGTGGGTCCTCAAATATTTGGCTAATTTTGGAAGAACTAGATGGTGCCCGGCTACCAGCGATGACTGCCCTGACAGGGAACACAACAGAGAATCCCTGATGGAGCAGGAGAACGGTGGGGTGCAGATTTCAAATTCTCATAAAAAGACCAGGCTTAATGGACTAAGACTAGAGGGACCCTGGAGGTCATGGTCTCCGGACACTTTGTTAGCCCAAGATCGGAACAATTCTCGAACTCAACTCTCCAGACAGGGACTGGACTGGACTATACGAGATAATGATACTGGTGAGGGGTGAGCTTCTTGGCTCAAGTAAACACGTGGGACTATGTGGGCAACTCCTGTCTGGAGGTGCAATGAGAAGGCAGAGGGGGCCAGAAGCTGGTTGAACGGACACGGGGAATACAGGGTAGAGAGGAGGAATGTGCTGTCTCATTAGGGAGGGAGCAGCTAGGATTACACAGCAAGGTGTGTATAACTTTCTATATGAGAGACTCGATTTGTAAACTTTCACTTAAAGCACAATAAATAATAAAAATATTTGGCTACTTTTGCCAAGTTTTTCCATGACTGGAGTTTCCCCATTCATTTTCTGGATTAATAACCCAAATGGGGCAGATACTAGAAGTAGATTCTAGTAGAAAGTACTTAAAAGGTAATCAGAGATTAAAAAAAAAAATGGCTATCAGGGATTTTAAAGAAAAAGGTTATCGGGGATTAATGGATGACTTGGCAATTGTAGAGTCTAGGTGCTGGGTTTATGGGTGTTTGCAGTTTTTTCAAAACCTCTATACATTTGAAATTTTTCATAATAAAACGTTGGGGAAAACGTAGTCAGGGGGAAAAAAGGTATCAGTTTACTTAAATTCTAGCTCAACTGTGACATTAATTTGTTGGATCTGTGGGTAGCATGAACCTCTGGGCCTCATATGTAAAAAGACTAGAATTCCTGCCTCTCAAACCAGAGTACTTTTAGAGGTGTGCACAAACATGGTGCATCTACACAGAATGTCAATTGTATTCAACCAAGTTAAAACACATTAAAATTAACTAAAAATATGGGTACAGTATTAACTAAAAAACATTTTTCAGAAAAAAAATGAGACTTCAAATTTTTGTTTAAAGCAGCCATCAAAATTTTCTTTTGTTGTTATCTCCAGAGTCAAGCAAAAAAGTTCTAGAAGCATCATTTTCAGAAGTGAGGCACAATGAAAAAGCCTTTGGAGTCAGACAAACCTGGATTTGAATCTCTGCTTACTAAGCTCTGTGATCTCGTCCACGAGTTAACTATTCATCTGTAAAAGTGAAATACACATCTTGCATGTAAAATGCCTGGCACAGTATTTGTGTTTAAATATGGTCTTTGAAATCACTAATTTTCTTCTGCTTTCTCCCAAAACCCCATTAAAATGACAATAGATTGGAAAAGAAAAACCAGAAGGACAGTGAAAGAATCAGAATGACACTAGATTCTCAACATCTACAATGAAGCAATGCCTTCAAGTCTGGAAACTGATATCCAAGCTAAAATTCTCTACATAGCCAAACTAGTAATCAAGTATAAGGGCTGACATACAAGGTCTCAAAAAACCTACCTCCCAAGCACCCTTTCTCAGAAGTAGTTTTCTGTTCTATGAATGACAGTAAATGAAAAAAGGGACTCAAGAAAAAGGGAGTCTGACACAGGAGGTGAAAGGAATCCTCAAGAGGGTTATAGGAAATCCCAGAGCAACAGCTGTACAGCAAACTTAGAGGGCTGCCAGTACAAACTTAAGCAGGAGCACAATGTACTCGGGGAGGAATGTCTCCCATAACAAAGATTGCCTGATATATTTCGAGAATTAGTGGTATGTACACACACACAAAAATAGTTTTAAAAAAAAACTATAATAAACGCCAAAGAAAATATTACATAATATAGTCATAGCATACAATATACTTCAGCTGTGAATAGTCTTTACAATCAATGTAGACTATTGATCTAGCCTATAATCATGACAAAACTACTGGGAGAATGAGGAAGGGAAAGTATATGTGGAATAGAAGCTATTAATAGGTGTCTTTTAAAAAATGGAGATGTTAACGGTATTAGCATCTTACTGGAAACATGAAGGTAAATACCAGAGAAAAGCAAAGAGTTGAAAGCAGTCACCTCTGTGGAGTAGGAATCAGACATGGGAGGAATGGGCTGGGGCCTATTTTTTGTTACAAGCCTTGACTTTTTAAGTTATGATTATGTATAACTGATAAAATCTAAAATAAAGCACCCAGCACAATGTCTGCCATAAGTAAGCCCTTGATGAAGACTAAACATCTAATCCCTTGTACCACCCTGCTGCTGCTGCCCCATTTCTTGCAGAGATGTAGATTATTTGATCCCTTTCCCCAAGTTTCCCCAAGACTCATCCTAACAAAGTATGACAGGAAAAAAAAGTGCCAGTTTAAATGGACAATTTTATTGTTTATTTAACAGATGATCAACTTTGTCCTCATCCCTACCTAAAGCTGGAATTTCATCTTCTTTCCATGCCAATAATAAAACAGTGACAAAGCTAATCAGAGTAAGCAACTTAAAAAAGAACTGAACTAACACAGCTCACTTTCCTTTAACAGGCAAAATATAAATATACACACTAGAAAGCACAATGGGTTAGCCACTAAGAAATTCAAATGGGATCTTGAAGAATGTAGGAAAATCCAGGGTGCAATAAAGATGAGCTGAGATGCTGTGAACCTGTTTAAGGGTTCCTGGTGCTTCATCTCTTGGCCACTAGCTGAATCTTGACATGGGGGAAGATTTTAGCTAATGCCAAGTGGAGATATGAGGGAAAGCGCTAAGTTGACTTAGACTGTGCACAGGAACCAAAGGGCAGGAAAACACTTAAACACTGCTGAGAGCAGCCACCCCAGGAAGGACTTTACCTGTTTTTGAGAGAGTACACACAGAGAGACAGCATTACTATAGGGCCCACTAAGCCAGATCTGCCACCTTCTATCTTCCCAATAATGTATCAGCTCTTCTTAACAGTATATGGCCAGGAATTAAGAAACTTTTGCATTTTGGGTCCCAAGTCTACTAGAGAATAAGTCTACTTCTTCTGAGAATAAGTTCTCCTATCTGTCCATCCCCACCTCAAATGGATGCCAAGAGCTTTATCTGAAGTCCCTCCATTTTTACTACCAGCTAATAATGACTGCTAATGACAAACCTACCCACCTGACTTCTTCTACTCCACTCTACCTATGCCTCACTGTACCGCCTCCCCACCTGCTAACAAGCTGGAAAAAGGGAAAGAACCTCACCTTCCAGGAGCTCCAGACTAGCACCACCCCCAGTGCTCACGTGGCTGACTTTATCCTCTGTGTTCCATTTGGCACAGCAAGTGGCAGTGTCTCCACCACCTGTTGGATGAAGGCCAGGTAAAAAGGGAAAGAAAAGAAAAAAGACAAAGAATTGGCACCAAAACTACAAGGCAATGGGCTCTCAAGCCTATAAGGTAGCTGATGAACACTCAACTCCATCCCATCAAGAGAAGCCTCCATAAATTACACACCTGTTTAGCTCTCAAGATTCACCCAGAGCCAAGAAACCCAAGGAAAGTTAACCACTTCCCTTCTACCTTCCCCTAATCAGAATTCTGCCAGCTCATGAGTATTAGCTTTGTACAGGACCCCTTACCTATGATGGTGATGCAGCCCCTAGAAGTGGCTTTTACCACCTCATCCATGAGAGCTTTGGTTCCCCGGGCAAAAGCTTCCCATTCAAATACCCCCACAGGTCCATTCCACACAATCTGCTTAGCCCGAGCGACAGCCTCAGCATACTTCTTGTTGCTCTCAGGACCACAGTCCAAGCCCTAAGAGCAGAATTAAAAGAGAGGATGAGCTACCGAGAAAAGTTAGCCAGAGGAGCAGATACCACCCCGACCAAGACCAGAACTCAAGAACCAAAAGAAATTCTTCAGTCTTACAAAGCTGTACATGCCCTTTGACTAAAAAATTAAGTCCTAATGCACAGCCTCAAAAGTTATTTGATAAAGACATCATTCTCATTGTTAGCTGCTGTCTAGTCAGCTCTGACTCATGGCAACCCCACATATACTGGAACAAAACACCGGCCAGTCCTGCACCACCTTCACAACCGCTGGTATACTTGAGTCCACTATTGCGGCCACTCTAATTTCAGTGCTTTCCAATCTAGGGGGCTCAACTGCCAGCACTTATCAGGCAATATCTGTTGTGATCCATAGGGTTTTCACTGGCTAATTTTTAGTAAAAAAAACAACACTGCCGTCGAGTCGATTCCGAGATCACCAGGAATTTCTTCCTAGTCTGTCTTAATCTGAACGCTCCACTGAAACCTGTCTACCATGGGTAACCCTGCTGGTATTTGAAACACCAGTGGCATAGCTTTCAGCACCATAGCAACTCACAAACCACCACCAGACTACAAACTGACAGAAGGGTGGTGGAAAGACATTCTTAGCCACACTACTCAGAATAGTAAAGAACTAGATTTGTGATTTTCAACCAGGGTCAATTCTGCCCCTCCCCAGGGTACATGTGGCAATGTCTGGAAACATTCTTGGTGTGCTATGGGCATCTAGTGGCCAGGGACACTTCAAACATCCTACAATACACACAGTAGTCCCCCCAAAGAAAGACTATCTGGCCCAAGGTGTCAGTGGTGCTGAGGTTCAGAAATACTGAACTAGATCAGTGGTTCTCAAACTTTTGGAGTGCATCAGAATCATCTGGAGGACTTGTTAAAACAGAAATTGCTGAGCCTCACCCCCCGAGTTTCTGATTAAGTAGGTCTAGGGTGGGGCCCAAGAACTTGCATTTTAACAAGTTTCAAAATGATGCTGATGGTGCAGGTCTTGGGACCACACTTTGAGAACCACTTAATTAAATAAAACCCAAATGACAGACAAAAGTAAAATGACAAGCAAACTAGTATATCAACATGATACAATTTTATACAGCTATTAGAATGATAATATGTGGACTTTCCTGAACACTAAAATCAGCTATTCATATTAGTCTTTAATATACACAAATACATTTTTCCTGGCTTATACTCAGTATACTTCTACTTTAATGTTTTCATATAAGAAAGATTTCTTATACACACTTCTAGGAAGTAACATAATCTAGAACAGCCTGAGCCATGGAAGTACTTAGCACAATCCCCAGCACACAGTACTTAATAAGCATTAAATGGATGAAGAAAAAATGGTTTTGCCCCAACATTACTGATGAAGACAGTAGCAATCTGATACTACTGCTTTTCCACATGGATGCTCCAACAAGAAGGGTCTCACTTCAACACTTAGAGCCCTCTCTGACAGACATCCCTGTCGACATTGTTTTTTTTAAAGAAATGCTTGTTGGTCGAATGAATGAAAGATAAAAAAAAGCTTCTGTTCACTCATACTACAAACTACCCAAAATGACTCACCATCCAGCCAGCAGGTATGCCAGAAGCCACGGTGGCTTGGCCAGTCTTGGCATTCTCATCAAACTTGTCAGCAGTGACAAAGTCAACAGGCAAGGTAATCTTCACACCATTCTTCTCAGCTTTGGACATCAGGTCTTTGACAATCTTGGCTCCCTCTTCATCAAACAGAGAAGTGCCAATCTACACAGAAAAGTCAAGACAATGATAATGAGCCTGTATACTAAAAATATGATTGCCTCACAAAGCAGACAGGAACGAGACACAATACAAACGACAATGTAAGGACAAAAGAACCACCAAAATAAAAAGTATGGAGAGTTTTGGGGACTCATATCAGAAGATGGTTTTCATTTTAGACTTACATAATCTACTATTCATCATGGAGAGCTATTTGACATCTACTTGTCAGTTTTCCTACCTCCATGCTGTTGAGTACTTTAAGGAAGGTAAAAGCCATTCCACCACCAATAATCATCTCATTGACTTTGTCTAGCATGTTATTGATCAGCTGGATCTTGTCTGCAACTTTAGCTCTAAAAAGGAAAGCAAGAATCATCACTAAAAGAACAAACAATGAACCAGAGAATTCCTGTTATATTGGGCCTATTTGTATCAAGGCACAGGTACAGAGAAATTCGCACAAAGTGACAAAAGTACTGGCTGACACTGTTCTATGTTTCTCTAACCTAAAAGGCCAATAAATTTCTAAACAAGAAGGGCTTAGAAGACCTACTCCTGGCTGAAGAAACCATGGGTTACAAATAGGTCCATTCTGCATCACTCCCCCAAAAATAATTCAGAGGGTCAAGGTTGTTAATTGTGCCCAGGATCCCTGAACGCACTCAGAATTGTCCTAATCTTACACCAGTGATCAGACTGTACCTCAATATACACTGAGGTAGAATAGATATTCCTAGTATATATTCACATCCTTAGGGCTAAGCTCAGTTGTTGGGACATTTGCTTTATGGTATTTATTATTCTTTTGGACCATTCAATTTAACACAATTATTAACACACCTACTCTGTGCCAAGCACTATTCTAGGTCTTTAAGAAACATTAGTGGTCAAAACAAAGCTCCCTTTTGGAGCTTATATCCTAGTAGAGGGAAATAAGACAATAAATACAGATGTACCTTTTACCTCCCCATGAGAGAAAAATATTCAAACTAACCAGAAAAAAACTCACTTGAAGCATAACCTTTAACATCCCTCCCATAAGTAATAGCTTGCCTTCCATATATATGCCCATATTATCTAAATCCCACTTAAATGGACAAATCACCTTAGGTCTGTTTCCCTCTTCATCAATAAACTGTAAGGTCCCTAATCTGTGAAAGACCCTATGCTAGGATTTGTGAAACAGTTATGAAATAACAATAATGGGGGGGAATGGGTGGCAAGAGACTGCTTATTTTACTTGTGAAGAGTGGTTGCCACAAGGAAGAATGGATATATTTATAATTTGCATTTAAAAAGAAAAAGTATATACATACACGTGTGTGTGTGTGTGTGTGTGTGTGTATATAACATAAATAAAAGGAAGAAAAAATACTCAACCTCTTCTAAAGAATGCAGGATATTCTACAGCTCAAATGCCTATTCAACAAATCAATGGAATGAAAAATAATAAGAGGGGATTATTATAGAATAAAAGATAGCTAACAACCAAATTGCCAAGCCTTTCTTCCAAGGCACTTCTAAGTGGACTTGAACCTTCAACCTTTAGGTTAGCAACTGAGCACGTTAACCTTTTGCACACCCAGAGGTGCCTCAGAAGAAAGGTTTGGTGATCTACTCCTGAAAAAATCAACCATTGAAAACCCTATTATGGAGCACAGTTTTACTCTGACACACATGGGGCCACCATGAGTCGGAAATGACTTGATGGCAATGGGCTGGCAACAACCAAACACAACGCATGGACTTTGTTTGGATCCTGACTCAAACAAACCAATTGTAAAAAAGGTATTTTGAAGATAATTGAGGACATATGAATATAAAGTAGGTAGTAGATAATATTAAAAAAGTTGTTAAATTTTGTTAGACATAATGTGGTTATTTAAAAGAAATCTACTTATCAGTTAAGAGATGCATACAAAAGTACTTTAAGTGAAATTATATGATCTCTGCTGCTTCAAAATGCTCCTGACGAAAATTAGGGGGATAAAATGAAACAAGATTGGCAAAAATATCAATAGTTGTTGGAGCAGAGTAATGGATATTTGATATTCTCTCATCTTCTGTACATGTTTGAATGTTTCCACAATGAAGTTTTTTAGTAAAATATAAATTTTTCAGTAAAAAAACAATTGTTAATGGCTAAGGAGAGTACACAGCCAGAAAAGTGGCAAAAAAAACCTCCACACCAACATCCCCAAAACAACTATTCATGTTGAGCCTAAAACCTCATCATAACCATTAGGTGGCACTGATTACCATATTCCAGGCACACAGAAGGTTGGAGAACAAAACCAGTCAGCTCAAATCCTAACCTCCAGGGAAGCAAAGATCTGAGTCTGACCTTTATAACCCAGTGCACAAGACAGGTAATCTTCTATTACATACTTTTTTGCAAGAACAAGACACAGAAAACAACCTGTACCCACCAGAATTTTTTTCTGGATCCTGAAACTGGGCTCATAAAGCCTGGAGAGCAACTGTTAGCTGAAACTGACCCAACCCGAGTCAACTTTCATAGGGAATGCTGAGTGTGTTCAGTCCCCTGAAAAAGAACGCTACTCATAGAAAGGTCAGGGGCCTCCAGCCATTAAGAAAGAGGCTGCTACCTAGACAGCCATAACAGGTGACAGAAGTATCTATTTCTTCTAGCAGTCTCAGCAATCTATCCCTACTTTACCACCTAAGATGTACCTCCTAGCCTCAATTCTAAAATTTCTATTTTAACTAAGCCACTAGAATATCATCATCCACATGGTACCTACCCCATAGAAGAAAATATAAAATAGATATGTGATCTGGAAAAATGAGGTCAAAGTGATATTTTAAACACATATGAGGAGGTTTTCATAATTATACCTTGCCAGACTATGCCTGTGAAAGGTTTAAGCACTTCAAAATTATCAGAAGACCATCCATAGTGGATATTTCCCATTATTCCCTCCAGAACCATTTTCTATCGTTCTCTGCCCTATTCTCTGTCCCAGGAGGCTAACCTGCAAGGGTTATATCACAGGCTCCCTTGCCCTCTGGCTTCCAGTTGAGTTTCAGCCAATTGGGTGTGTGACGTGCATCCACAAGGGATTGGAGAGAGATCAAGAGTGTTTATTTCCCTGGCTTCCTCCCTGCCAGATGTCCATCACTATGTCTATTAACTAAAGACTACAGTTCCTGTCAGAGGGCCCTCTCCACACAACCACCCTCTCTGAATTCTGCCACTCCTTGTCCCTTCAGGCCCAGGAATGATAATGGCTGTTGCTAGCCCCAGATTATTGCACCTTCCCTTTTTGGTTTCCCATACCTTTACAAATAGTCCCTTCATTAAATTTCCCTCTACTGCCCAGTTTAACTGTAGTAAAAAAAACCTAACTGTAATAGCTGAGAGTAAACCACCCAAGTTATGACTTACTACCAGGCAACCACACTACTTAAAGCGTGATCTTAAAGACTTCTTCATACCCGCCCAGGATGGCCAGGAAGGGTCGCTCTGGGTTCTCCAAGGCCTTGGCAAAGTAATTCAGCTCCTTCTTCATCAAGAAACCACCGGCCTTCTGTGGCAGATTCACTCCCACCATGGAACTAGAAAAAACCAAGACATTCAGTTTCTAGTCAATTCCTATTATTTCTCTCAGTTCTAGAGGCCTCCTTCTCACTGAAATACTTTCACTTTTGAGCCTCACGAGACCATGGTTTTCATGCCCGTGTTGGGTGCCGTTAAAGCAATTCCAACTCATAGCAACCCCTTGTGACAGAGTAGAACTGCGCCATAGGGTTTTCTTGGCTGTAATCTTTATGGGAGCAGATTACCAGGTCTTTTTCCTACAGAGCAGCTGGGTAGATTCGACAGCCAACCTTTCGGTTAACAGCCAAGCGCTTAACGGTTTGCACCCTAAACTGCAACAAAAACACTTAGGTACAAGATAAGGTTTTTGACTAATAACGCAGGGTCAAGGGAAACAAATAAAAAGCAATGACCTTAGGTAGAATTGAAGTTACCCAATTAATAGTCTTCAGTAAGCCAAAGATTAATCATAATAAGCAATCAAACAGTTAATAACAACAGGAGAGAAATCTTCAATGTGCTTCCTACTGATAGCATAAGATTCTGGTCTCATAACATTCACAAAGGGAGAACTCTACATGAAATATTCAAAGTGGGAAAGAGCAACCTCTTCCTAAAGACTAGCGAGCTTTGTCGAAAAACTCCATAATTACCAGCATTTTTACTTTTATTTCCTTTTTGGATCAGGGATACTCAACAAGAGCTACAGTGGTAGCACCAATTAGAGACAGAAACTCAAAGGACCATAGTCTAATATAGAAATCTCCAAGAGCAACCCAGAGCTTGGGCTGCTTGAGTAAACAGGAATCGTGATCTCATACAACACTGGACAAGGCTCTTGGTACCTGTGGGCTCGGTGAGCAGTGCCAAAAGCATCATTGACATAGACATCACCTAGCTTGGAAAGTGAAGCCCGGAAGGCTTCTATTTTGGCTGGCTCAGCTTTAATCTGCAGAGAAAAAACAACAACAATAAATAAATAAATAACAAAGGCAATTGGCTCCAAAGACAATTGTAAAAGCATTCCATACCACCAAGAATCCTCTTAAATATCTCTAAAGACCCAGAGCTGGTGGGACAGCAATTTTTTACAACTGGCAAAGAGAGCTGTTCTTTCTTCTTTTGGTCATTTCTGCGTATTTCTGCTCTCCCTCACCTTCCCTTGAACTGTAAACCTAAGATTCCTGAACCATGGCTTAACCTCTAAACAAAGTGGATATGGTATGAAGCTAACCACATCCCTTTGGCCTCTACCCTATCCCCTAGGATAAGATTGTGATTACCCCTCCCTCTCCTTAACATGACTCATTTCCTCATTTTAACATAATCTCCTTAAAAAATTAGTATTACCTGACTCACCAGTGGCTGGGGGAAGAAGAGCTCACAGGCATTCCTCAAAAAAAGCAACAAGGGCAGGCTGGGACAGAGAAGCCAAATAGAAACATGACAACAGAGAAGGCCCCCACTAAGTTTAAGGACCTTGGAAATACTTTATATTGGCTAAAAGGCAATATTTTATAGCCTTACCTGGAAGTTAGGCATTTAAGAAAGGAAGAAACACACTTTCACAAAAAGAGAAAAGAAAAAAGTGGGAGTGAAGATAGGGCCTTGAAATGTCAGCTCGCCATCCAGCGATCTCCAAAAATCAGGATGGCAGGATGAGCAAAGAGTCTCTGGCAGGAGACTAAGCAAAGATGCACAGGAAATAAGCCAGACGAAGCCAAACATGGAGGAGAAGAGTACACAGCCTAGAACAGATGTTCACTTTAGTCACTGCCCACTCCCATCCTCCTATGCATCAAGGAGGTGAAGTAGGCCCCTACAAAGAATGCGGCTTTCTTCTACTGACCTACAGAATGTAGAGGCACTAATGGTAAAATTAAAGACTTCAGTGCCTCTATAATTCTCTAGAATGGAATATCATCTGTCACTGGTTACTGAAGATGTCATTTTGAGTGATGATAACACTGCCCAAATGTCACAAGGCCTGGGTTCTAAGCCCAGCTCTGAGACTAATTCACTGTGTAACCTTAGGCAAGTTGCTCTGTCCCTGAAATTTTCCCATCTATTGAGAAGACATGATAACCCCTCTATTTAGTAACTGAGGAAAAATGGGATAAATTGAAAGCTCTTCATGAAAAAGGTGCTATAGAAAAAATACCAGAACTCATTTCTAATTTTTGATCTGCCAATCACTAGAAGGAAGAGAATGCTCCTAAAAAATCAAGACAGGCACTCTGAATAAAGAAAAAATTTTATGCACTCACTTAGTTTTTTTAATCCATTTTTAACATAGGACTCGCTCCTGAAATTTTAGGTATTAAAAGCCATTGGGCACTAAAAGTAAAGTTAATTAAGAAGTTACAGACTAGAAAAAACTAGTCTACAGGACACACAATTCACAGCCTCATTTATCCTGAGACAAGAAAAACCACATGGTGCCCTGCTACTACTACAGACTGTTCTAATCAGGGCCGCAACAGATGGACCCCGACAGAATAGGAGACAAATGTGGAACAGAACCTCAAATTCCTAAATAAACAAATAAATAAATCAACCAGACCTACTGGACTGGTTGAAACTGGAGGACTCCCATAGACTACTACCCTGAGATACTCTTCAAACCTTGAACAAAAACTAACCCCTGAGGTCACCTGTAGCTAAATAACGGATATGCTCACAAAATAATGAATATCAACCATATGTCCTGTGCTCCTTTAAAAAAATCACCTATATAAGACTAAAGGTCAACAATTACTTTAAAACAAAGATGAGAATGTAAGGGGGCAGGGAAACTAGATTAATGAAAATGAACAACCAAAATGGAAATAAGAATGCTCAAATGCTCACACATTTGTGAAGAATATAACCAATGTCACTGAACAGCTTGTGTAGAAACTGTTGAATGGGAACCTCAACTGCTGTGCAAACCTTCACTGAAAACACAATAAAATATTGTTTTAAAAAAAGTTATAGACTAGCATAGTCGGTTCATCATTTCCTAAATAAAAGCTTTTGCCTCCATTTTCTGGTTGCCGCCTGTCAGTTCTAATCCCTTAAGTTTGTGCATCTTGGATTTCAGTTTAAAAGGGCACCAGCCTTAAGATCAGCAGCATTTGACCCCTACTACTGCCGCGAAACCATGCCAAAGGTAGAATAAGGTAAGGCCAGAGCGTGTTGTGCTAAGAAAAGAAACATCAGGCACTCCTGATGACCTTAAGAAATGTCAGAAGTACAAAAAATACGGAAACTGAGATGAGAATCTGATAGCATCTTGTTTCCCAAGATACTAAAGACCTTTAGAAGTAGAAAGTACTAAAGACTGTCTTCAGCTTCCCTTCTAGCCATTTGGCAAATTCAAAATCATCCTCAAAGAGTCAGCTTTATCATTTAATATCTGAATTCTGCTAGTCACGTCAGAGTTATATGACTTGTGGGTTGTCTTTGGCTGCTTTTGCTCTACAATGACAGAGTTTCAACAGGGACCATATGCCATTGTAACAGACTATATGGCCCACAAAGCCTAAAATATTTACTATCTGGTCCTTCACAGAAAAAGTTTGCTGATCTAATGGCCCAGCAACAGCACCACCACCTCTAACTTTCTTAAACTTGGTTTCTTTATAAAATGAAGATGATACCTCTATGTCCTTACCATAAAGAGAGATTCAAAAGAAAATGCTCTATACTTAAGAAAAATGTCTTAAATCCAAGGCAATATCATCATGACCATCATTTACCTAACTACAATCAACTGTCCCAAATAGTCCCTTTCCACTTGACTTAGGAAAGTACATTTCTGCTGAGATAAATTCTTTTATGAGAAAATCCCAAATATACCAAATTTCATTCACTGTTTTAAAAGTACCAGGCTCAATGCAAGCAGCCATCCAAGGCGCAACAATGAGTCTCTATTCACAGGGAGGAACAGAGGAAGGAGAGTCAGAAATAGGAGGAGAAAATAGAATATGTGGCCTAACTGCTTCTATGAACAACTGCCTCCAGAACCGGATGGTTCCCGGCTACCATTACTGAACATTTTGATCAAAGATTCTATAGAAGAATCCTGATCAAAAGGGGGAAAATGTAGAACAGAATTTCAAATTCCCATGGGATCCAGACTTTCTGGAGCCATGAAGCCTGGATGAACCCCCGAAACTATTGCCCTGAGATAATCTTTAAACCTTAAACCAAAAATATCCCCTGAAGTCTTCTTAAAACCAAACAATAGCTTAGCTTAATTAGTAAAAAATGTCTGCCTTGAGCATTATGCTGCTTCAAGAACTATCTATTTGGGATCAAACTGACAAAAGCAACTAGAAAGATTAGATAGGAAACTTAGGGGGCAATGAGTTTATGTTAATGGGGAGGAATAACTAGAAAAGAAGGTGAGAATGGTTGCAAAACTTGAAGAATGTAATCAGTGTCACTGAATTGTACATGTAGAAACTGTTGAACTGGTGTATGTCTTGCTGTATATACTTTCACTAACAACAAAGTAAATAAATAAAAGTTCCAAGATCAAGTTATACACTAATTCTCTTTCCAAATATGAATACAGATTGTCCTTCTACAACACATCGGGACCTACTGCTTAGAAAATGTTGTTACAGCTTTGACTTACGAACAAACAAAAAAAATCTAAAACTTGCTCTTCTGGAGGAACAGCTGGTGTAGCACGGACATTCACCCCCACAACCACCCTGTGAATGTTTATTATCAGACTTGGGAATCACAGCCTACCCTTCTGATGTGATTATCTCTCTGAAAAAATTAACTGTCAGAAAAAGTCCTCATGTTTCTTAGGCCAGGTGTACAACAAAGGGACAATCAGAATTTAACATATTCACTGAATACACTTACACCTTAATGATGTTCACATTATTTTTTCAAAGGTATTTCAAAACCACTTGAGCATGAGGAGGGCTTCTGGGGTTCTGGTATTATACTATTCCTTGACCTGGATGGTGGTTACACATGTGTGTTTACTTGGTGATAATTCTTTGAGCTATACACTTATGATCTATACATTTTTATATGTACATCATACTTTCAATAAAAGGCTTTTACAGACAAAAAATGAGTTCCCTCTCTATTCAGTCTGAACCCTAACCAAAAAAATAAAAAAACAAATCCAATGCCATTGTGTCAATTCTGACTCACAGTAACCCTACAGGACAGAGCAGAACTGCCCCACAGGGTTTCCAAACAGCAGCCAGTGGATCTGAACTGCTGACCTTTTGGTTAGCAACCATAGCTCTTAACCACTATGCCACCATGGCTCCAAGTCTCACCCCTAATAATGTCAAAATCATAGGTCCCACCTTGTTCCCAGAAGCATCTTTTCCCTTCCCTTCTTCCTCCACATGAAAGCGGAGATTTTCCAGCAGGATGACAGAACCAGAAGCTGGGTCAGCACAGGCTTTCTCCACTTCTGGGCCCACGCAGTCCTTCAAGAACAGAACATCCCTGGGAAGAGCAACAGATGGAGGGACTTGAGCAGTCTGAAAGTTAAGAACCAGTAACAACATACTTAATAACAACTACTGTCACAGAGTTCAACACCACCAGAGCCTAGCACTTACTTGCCCAGCAAAGATCTGAGTTCTACAGCAACTGGCTCTAAGGAGTACTTGTCAGGCATGGGGATACCATCAGGCCGGCCCAGGTGGCTCATAAGAACAACTGACTTGGCTCCATTGTCCAAACAGAATTTGATGCTTGGGATGGCGGCCTTGATCCTGTAACCAAAAGGAGACACCAGATAGAGCAAGGTTACTTCCAGGAATTAGTGAGCACTATTTTATTCACAACCTTCTAAAACACAAAGCCCTTTTTCTTTTCCAAACTCCTTCAAATCTACTATCAGCAACTCAATGGTAGTTCTCCCATACTCAGGGAAAAAGTTAAATATGATGTCGATCATTCACCTAGGATTGTACAAATTCATCATGAATTTACCCCTTGTGCAGAAAAGAGTTAACATAGTAGGCCTGAGGCTATCTTTAGAAGGACCCGCTTGCAAGGTTGGCCCTTAGCTGGTATCTGGAACTTGGTTTTCTAAATGCTCTTCAGTTCTGTAACTGATAAGGGCCATTCCCATTTCCTAGACTGTCTGTACAATGTGATTTATGATAAACACCTGCTTCCCTTTAGGAGTCTGAAATTTTGGTATTTGCCAGGCAAACAGTGCCTACATGACCATCCCCAATAAAAAATCTTGAGAGCTTAGCTTCTAATGGGCTTCCTTGGACAGAAACATTGCACAGATGTCACTGTATTTTTCACTGCTGGAGAAAGGAGCATACACAGTTTGTCACCTCACCTCACCTCACAGAAGGGAGACAGCATCAGAAGCCTATGCATAGATTTTTCCAGACTCTGCATGTGTCTTTTCCCCTCGTTGATTCCACCATGTATCCTTTTTCTATAATAAATCGTAGCTTTGAGTACAGCTATGTGCCGAGTTCCCATGAATCCTTCTAGCAAACCACCAAATACATGTATGATCTTGGGGAACCCCAAAACATCCCAATTATGTGGAAGACATATAAAATTCCCAAATTTTGAAGCTATCAAAGGAAATTTGTGGGAAATTAAAATATATGTAGTAACTTTTCTGCACCCATTATAGATACTAAGTCACTTTTTTATTTAGGAAAAAATAAATGAATTATATAGAACTTGGTTTACATAATGCAGCACATTTATTATAGTTTAATCAGAAAATAATTAAACTTCTTTTAAACACTTAAAATTCGTGTTACAAATATGCTTCTAGCCTTCGGTTTCTGCCAGTTTATAAGAAATTAAAATTGGTAACATAGAAAATCATTTATTCAACAGACACTTATTAATTACATGCTTTTTTGCCAAACATCATCCCAAGTTCTGAGAATACAAGAGTAAATAAAACAATCTCTGCTCTCTTAGAAGTGAAATTCTAGGGGAAGGAGAGACAATAAATATATATATACACATAATATATCAGATGGTGATAAGAGCTAAGGAGAAGATAAAGCAAAGTAGGGCAAAGAGAATGACTGGGAGCAGTGGTGGTGGGAGTATTTTAGATAAGAGTAGTCAGGGAGCATCTCTCTGAGAAGGTGACATCAGAGCAGAGAATGGAATGATAAAAAATCAAGTTATGTTGCTAAAATATCTTATGCCATTTGACAGATACAAAAATGCATTTATCTCAAATAAAGAAGAAACTTTATTAGGTACAAAGTTTCTTTATCAGGTACAAAGTCTGCTCAATGAAATCAAAATAATTAATTAATTTTCAGGGCTATCCCCATCAGCAAGTTCTACTATTTTTAAGGCTTCATTTTGTTAATCAACTTCACAGATTTCTGAAAATGACAGATTTACCCAGACATGTTCCTCTGCTCTTTATTCATGAAATACCTTGTGTGGCATATTTCCAATCTTTTCTGTGCACTGGAGAACATAATGAAAATCAAGACGGGACAGAACTGGCTTGTACAATGGCCTTGCCACTATGGTGCAGCAGAGACGTGCTTGGCAGAATGCAAGGCTCTAGTCTCCAGCCAATACCTGAAGATGTTGAGTCTAGACCTGTGCCATTCAATATGGTAGCCACTAACCACATGTAAGGAGCCCTGGTGGTGCAGTGGTTAAAGCCATTTGGCTGCTAACCAAAAGGCTGGCAGTTCGAACCCACCAGCCGCTCCACAGGAAAAAGATGTGGCAGCCTGCTTCCGCAGAGATTTATAGCCTTGGAAACCCTATGGGGCAGTTCTACCCTGTCCTATAGGGTTGCTATAAGTCAGAATCACCTTGATGGCAATGAGTTAACCACATGTACTAGAAATGTGACTAGCATCAAAAAGATGTAAAACAGCCATTTGATTATTTCTTCATATTGATTACATGTTGAAATGACTACTTTGAATTGACTAGATTAAATAAAATATATTATTAAAATTAATCTGTTTCTTTTTACTTTCTTAATGTGGCAAATAGGAAAATTTAAATTACATATGTGGCTCACATTACACTTCCATTAGACAACACTGGTCCCAATGGTAGGAAAATACTTTTCTAACTCAAATCCTTCATTTAAAATTTAAAATAAAACCTTTTTTAATAATCTAGTTAAAAGCCAAAACGGTACTATCACTTAAATTTCTGCTTCTGAATCTAGGAGCCAAGACATTTGCAGCAGCCTAAAACAGCTGAAAATATTCCTTCTGAAGTCTTTTCTCTTCTACTTGTTAGAACTAAAAATAAAAATTCTCAAAAACTGGTTTTATCTGGGCCAGCTAGAATAACCAAAACCAAACCTACTGCCATCGAAACAATTCTGACTCATAGGAACCCTACAGGACAGGGTAGAACTGCCCCACAGGGTTTCCAAGGCTGTAATCTTTACAGAAACAGACTGTCACATCTTTCTCCCATGGAGCAGCTTAGTGGGCTAGAACCGCCAACCTTTCAGTTAGCAGCTGAGCACCTTAGCCACTGTGCCACCAGGGCTCCTTCCAACTAGAATTAAAAAAAAACCCAATGCCATCGAGTCAATTTCAACTGATAGTGATCCTATAGGACAGAGCAGAACTGCCCCATAGGGTTTCCAAAGAGCAGCTGGTGGATTCCAACTGCCGACCTTTTGGTTAGCAGCTGAGCTCTTAACCACTACGCCACCAGGGCACCCCAACTAGAACAGGGGCTTGTAAAACTACATGTAAGTGTACTAACTATTGGTATTAAAACATCCTTCTCTTGTATACTTTTTCATTTTCCAAGGGGAGCCAGGCAACCTTAAACTTTGTTTGATATTCTTTAAAAATGCAAAACCCAAAATTTTTCGAGTTTTCAAAAAACAAAGAGAAGAAAAAAAAATCATTCTGATGATTATTTTTTTTTTCAATTTCTATAGTATTATAAATTTAGTGTCAAAATTATCGTTAAAAAGTAGATCAGATGGTAGGATGGTGGACAGCCAAGATCTTATTATTAGGTTAGTTCTACAATAAAAAAGGAAAATCATTTAATCCTATATTCCCATACCATGTAATTAGGTTAGTTCTACAATAAAATTAGGTTAGTTCTACAATAAAAAAGGAAAATCATTTAATCCTATATTCCCATACCATATATCTTAAGCCCAGCCCATGGCTTAGCAGTGATCTTACCTCTGGTTGTTTGTTATCTGGTTGTTCTTCATAGGAACATTAAAGTCCACCCTAAAAAAAGAAACAGTTTCAGGTTCAGGGCCATAATCAACTTACTGTTCCCTCAAAAAGTAGGAGACACTTTTAGTGAACCAGTTAAATAAGTATGAATTTCAAAACTCACCTTGAAAATAATTAAGAGAAGTCAAGACAGTGGTCGGCCATGAAGAAGAGGTTGGGAGTAGTGACTGGAATAGAGCACCAGAAGGAGCTCCTGGTAACGTTCTATTTCTTGATCCAGATGATTACACAAATGTGCTCATCTTGTGGTAATTCTTTAAGCTTATGATTTGTACCCTTTGAAGTATGTGTATCATACTTTA
The DNA here is from genome assembly GCF_030014295.1 of Loxodonta africana. Classification (NCBI taxonomy): domain Eukaryota; kingdom Metazoa; phylum Chordata; class Mammalia; order Proboscidea; family Elephantidae; genus Loxodonta; species Loxodonta africana. The sequence goes on along the minus strand of NC_087369.1, from coordinate 89,234,790 downwards.
ATAAAGAAATTTTTTAAATTAACAATAAAACCTAACTTAAATCACAGGAACTAGCCCTGATGGCCTGGGAAGCTAAAACCAATTTCATCTAAAATTTCCATCTGGGACTTTCATGACAGGTGCAACTGGAAGGTAAGGGGTAATAAGGAGTATCTTGACTCTGATTCCTTTGATACTATTTCTGGGTCCTTGTAAAGCTAAGATCATACAAAAGAAAAATATTAACTAGAAAAGTAAAACACACCAAGAAAATATTATTATTTTTGGAGAAAGCCTGGGGCATTGAGACTAGGAAGAAACCCAGTTTCCAGTACCAAGTTCACACAGTAACTACTCTTTAAAGCAAAACACAGGCAAAAAAAAAGATAAAAAAACCCAGAGGAGACGGCTTGACAAACACAATTACAAGAGAAGTGATTAAGATGGCACAACCGCCTTAGATTACCTGGTATACACCAAAAAAAAGTTGTCATCAAGTTAACTCTGACTCATGGTGACCCCGTGTGTCAGGGTAGAAATGCACTCCATAGGATTTTCAAGGCCGTGACCTTTTGGAAACACATTGCCATGCATTTCTTCCAAGATGCCTCTGGATGGGTTCTAACTGCCAACCTTTCAGGTAGTAGTCAACCACTCAACCATGTGTACCACCCAGGGATAAGTGCCATTTAAGTGATAGCTATTATTATATATGTTAATGCTTTTCCAAAATGTAATTCTGTGATTTAAAAGGTAAGATCAACCACTACTATAAACATTTATCATTACTCACTTAAGGAAGTATAGGGAAGGTATGACCTAGATCAAAGACTGTTGCTGCTGTCCTTGATCATAAAGCCCCGTCCTTCCTCTAGCATTTTCCCATACTCCCTTAGTGAGTGATCAAAGATGTGAGGCCACTTAATTCTGATTTTAAGTATCTTCTTTAAATATCCTGAACAAGGTCCTTGCCAGCCTTAAGTGCATTCCAAAGAGGACAGAGTATCCCATTACCATGGGTCATTTCCCCACATGTAGCCTCTCAGAAAAAGGGTTGAAACCAAGAGGGTGAGCACAAGCTATCCCTTGCAGTGCTGTTCCCTACGCCCAAATCCTTACAGAAAGAAACTTGTTTGGGCAGAAATAAGAATCTATCTCATCTACCCAAGCTTCCATGGCATCAGCTTACTAAGAAAATTGAATGTGTACTCTCCTTTCATTTCTGGATTACCTTCCCTCATCATCTCCTAGATTCTCAACAGCTTTGCTTTTAGCTTCTCCTTGAGTACATCACAGGTGCTGCTCTTGCCCATACATTCCACCTGTTCCACCTTTGTCTGAAATCTGCACCCCTCCCTTTTCCACTACCCTGAAACACTCCTGAACTTTGTCTCAGGCACAAAGTCTGATATCACTACACACACCTATCAGATTGGATAAAATAAAAAATAATGACACCAGCAAATGCTGGCAAGGACGCAGAGAAATTCATCACTCATATACTGCTGGTGGAATATAAAATGGTGCATCCACTTTGAAAAACAGTCTGGCAGTTCCTCGGAAGGTTAAACATAGATTGACCGTATTACCCAGCAATTGCGCTCCTAGGTGCTTACCCAAAAGAAATAACAGCAAATGTCTATACCAAAACTTGTACACAAATGTTCATAGCAGCTTTATTTGTAACAGCCAAACCCTAGAAACAACTGAAATATTCATCAGTGGGTAAATGGCTAAACAAAATGTGGTATATCCATACCATGGAACACTACTCAGCAATAAAAAGAAATGAACTATTGATACATACAACAACTTGGATGAATCTTGAGGCACTTGTGCTGAGTGAAAAATGCCAACTCCAAAAGGTTACATACTATGTGATTCATTTATGTAAGATTTTTGAAATGACACAATTCTAGAAATGGAGGACAAATTAGTAGTTACCAGGGGTTAGGGGCAGGGTGGAGTTTGGGAGTGGAGAAGAAAGGGGGTGTGACTATAAAGGGGGTAGCATGAGGGAGATCTTTGTGGTGGTGGAACAGTTCTGTATCTTGATTGCAGTGATCGTTAATACAAATCCACAAATGTGACAAAATGTCATAGGACCGTACACACACATTGTGTGATGTCAATTTCCTGATTATATGTTACACTGAGGGAAATCAGATGAACTATACACAGTACTCTCTCAGTACTACCTTGGCCACCTCCTGTGAATCTACAATTATCTCAAGATAAAATGTTACAAAAATACTGATATAGCTAGAATAAGAATATTAAGTCTCTAGCACCTGAAATCTCAGGAGTCTAGGTCCAGTTCCATTAAAAGCTCTCAACAGAGGAGTGCCCACCATTGCTTCACTGTCCATTACTGGAAAATTGGGGGGTATTATGCCTGTGTTAAGGAGCCCTGGTGGCACAATGGTTAAACGCACAGCTGCTACCCGAAAGGTCCAAGACTGGAACCCACCAGCAGCTCCACAGGAGAAAACACCTGGAGATCTGCTCCTGTAAAGATCACAGCCTAGGAGACCCTATGGAGCAGTTCTACCCTGTCACATAGGGTGGCTATGGGTGCGAATCAACTCAATGGCACACAACAACAACATGCCTGTGTTAAAGAGTCTTTTTTTTCTTCTGTTTTCAGTTTTGCCTCTGTTTTTTTTTTCTACTACATCAAGGCTGTTGCTTTAACAGGTTATAACAAGTCAGACAAAAACACTCAATTAAAAAAAACTCAAAAAAACGAGGGAGCATGCAAAAGGGAAGTGTTTTACAAGCAGGCAAAGGGGCGTGACAGGCAACCTGTGAGAGAAAGAAAGGAAATGACATTGCAAAAATAAGCAGGACGTTTACTTATATGAACTGTGAAGGGCAATAAAGTCAACTGGAGTCCTAATAAGTGAGGTGGAACCAGCCAGAGGTTTCTAGCTATCTAAAGTTTCCTCAAGAAATAAGTCATTTTCCCTTGGCAATGCAAACCAGGGGACCAGGACACTCAGCAAATATCAGAGTTCCCTTTCGTAGGACAAAGAGAGGCAAGTGAAGTAGCCACCACTCAGGAGTCCCCATTTCTCAAACACTACCAACAACCATCACATAAGGGCACTGAAACAAAAAGAAACTGGACTGACATCGCAAGGCTGCCTAGGCTCTTCCAAAAAGTAGTCATACAGTGTCTCTCTGTTCACAAGAGATACATTAATAATCAGGGAACAAAGTAACTTCCTGTCCTCCACCCCAAAAAATATAATTTATCCACAGATTACTGGGAAAAAATTACTGTCTGCAACCTTCAGCAAAGAAACGGTCTATTACACTATGTCCAAGTATTTAGAGGATCTGGTTGGTAGACAGGAGATCCAAGTTCTAGCCCTAGCTGCACCACTAACTTGTCAGCTCAACGTTCTTGGACAGATCAATTTCCATAATCAAAACAGGACTAGCCCATCATTTCAAGGCTCTGAGTTAATCTGTGCTAAAGGAAACTTTGAGCCCCAGGGAAGAAAGAAATTTCATGATAGTAGGTCTAGAGGGAGAAAAGAGAAGCACCTCCTCCAGTCCCACTCCCTGAGCCCAGTTAATTCCTCAAGTTAGTTTCCCTGGGGACAGAAAAAAGACTAAGTCTGCAATTATAGGAAAGGGACCAGCATGATGCCCCACCCATTTTTCTTTCAGCTGGTATACGCCTGGATAAATCAGACACGACCTTGAGCACAGTGAGTTGGGAGAAAATAATTAAAACTTACAGGGTCGCTATGAGTCCAAACCGACTCAATGGTACCTAACAAGAGCTAGCTGCATACAACCGTCCATCTGTCCTTTGTTTTTCATAGGGTCTAACATACCAACAATCATGAAGATGGCACAGGATCAAGCAACTTTTCATTCTGTTATACATAAGGTCAACAGGACTCAGAGCAACTAACAATAGCAATCCCAAACTTGTCTGAGGACCATAAGGGGCCTTTATCTAATACTAAGATGGCTGTGATTCCTACCTCTGTCCAGATTACAAAGGCCCATGTCATTGGGAAAACGTGGACACAGGTGTTTCTCATGGCCGTAAGCTATTGGGTTCTTCCAACTATCTCCACAGCAAGGCAGAGAAGGCTATTTGCAACCTCATATTGGCCATAACGGAGCCCTGGTGGTGCAGTGGTTAAGAGCTCAGAAAAGGTCGGCAGTTAAAATCCACCAGCTGCTCCCCGGAAACCCTAAGAGGCAGTTCTACTCTGTCGTATAGGTTGCTATGAGCAGGAATCGGCTCGACGACAACGGGTTTGGTTTTTTTGTTCATTTTAATTGGCCCTAATTTTTTTTTAACGAAATTAGAGACAAGGGGAGAGCTACATGACCTCTTAAGAGTACCCATACAGCTCTCTAACTCATAAGTGCTCTGATGTGTTTAAGGGTCATGTAAAGGGAGATCCCCTACTAGTTTATGTTAATATCCAAAAGATGCCTGCCCAAATTGGGAGAGGAGCTGGATCACACCATTCACATGCTTGCCCATCAATCAGCCACTTCCCAAAAAGGACAAAACTGCATAGTGCCATAATGCAAATACTTATGGACCCCAGAAACCACCACCCTTGGATCCTGTCAAGTTATATAAATAATCAAGTCCATCACTTACATACCTATCCTTCTGCACTGTACTCCTGAAGTGCACATATGCACCACATGTTACAAAAAGGATAAATGTAATAGTTCCCTAACCCTTACCAGTAAATCTGGAAGATAAAGGAGAAGCCATATTTGGTAAGTGACCAGGGCTCCACACGTGCAGAGATAAAGAGATCCCAAAGTGCATGCGGGAGCCCTCTCCACTTCTAATATCCTGCTTCTCTAGCCACACTTGAGGGTGAGGTTAGAGGACTGCAAGAATGAACAGCTACACCCTGCTCTACCATTACTCAGCATGAGTAACAATCCTGATGCAAACCCCACGACCGGGAATCCAACGATACGGTAGGGCAGTTACGTAAGCTCTGCAGGGCCTGCTCCCGCGCGCCCTGCCCCACCTCACCCTTCCGCCCTAACTCTTTAACCAAAAACCAAATCCGTTGCCTTCGAGTAGATTCTTTAGAGGGGTTCAATCCTGAACATTTAAATCAACATCCTATCCTCTGGGGAAGATCTTCTTTTGAGAAGGAACCTTTGAAATGTGGGTCGATTCTCATTCCTCTGGGATGATCTAGGCCAGTGGGGGAAGGGAAATTAACCAAATGACCTCTCAAGGTCCCTCCCTTAGGCCTAGGGATTTGTAAGGTAAGTATTAGCTCCCATCTCGCCAACTGGGAGCTGGAGACGACAGAAGGGCAAAATGGGTCCCAACAATCTGGGCCCTTCCTCAATGGGATCCACCCCAAAGGGAGATTATGCCTTGCTTTCTGGGCTGGTGGAAACGCTATCAGAAACAATCAAACCCTGGCCCAACTTCAGCCACAAGAGGACAGCCTCGCCCTGCAAGCCTAAGACCCCTGGGGCCGAGCCGAGGACTAAAGGAACTTTGGGCAGATGAGCAGCCAACTCTCCCTGGCCCGGAGGGCAGGAAACATGTAGAATTACCTCATGACCACCCGTTTCCCTTTCACGTCCAGCTTGTCCAGAGTTAGCTTGTTGGAAAGAGACATCTCGGCAATACGGCGGAGGCCAGCGGCTCGGGGCTCAGACAGCGGCAGCGAGCAGGAACTGTGCAAGCTGAGGTGTGCTACGCCCGCGTGTGAACGACTGTAGCGCGCACGCCGGGACCACGGGGCCTCTCGGCTCCTCCTCCCGCTCCGCCCTTTCCTGGCCCAACGCGCCGTGCGCGGGGAGAAGAGCAACCGCCATTGGATGGCGCCCAAGGGGCCGGAGTCCTGCCATTGGTCTCAGGCGTTGTCTGTCTGAGATGGGGCTGGTGAGACGTGCTGCTTCCACTTGTCACGTCTGGCACGCAGCGAGCGACCGGGAACCTTCGCGACTAGGGGCATGAGCGGGGAGGCGGAGCCTTCTGCCCTGCAGGTGGAGGGGGGAGGTGCAGGGTGGGGCTGGCGCGGAAGTGAAAAGGGTGTGTGAAAAGCCCGGGGCTTCCGCTGCCGCCCTGTTCCACTGAGCCGCGTTTAGAAGAGCTACAGCGCCGTGCAAAATGGCGGTTAATGCAGAAAGAGAAGCTGAAAACAGCCTTAGGAAAAGCGCCATCCCCTACCCCTTGGAATTCCCAGCAGCCCTGCCAGGATTAATGCAACTGACACCTCATTTTGCACAACTTCCCTGGTTTCCAGGCTTCCCAAATGAAATTCTCGTGTTGCGCTGCTGCATGACCTTACTTAATAATCTAGACCTCGCAAAAGTCAAATGGCCCAGGTCTCTTTTGCCTTCACTCGTTTTGAATAAAAAATGCTATGTAATTGCTCTAGTTACGACAGAATTAATTTTAGTAGCAAACATAGCTTTCTTATATTAACTAATTTAATGCTCATAAAACTCGGAAGTAGGTACTGTCATTCTCGTTTTACAGATGAGGTAACTGATGCACAAAAGAGATTTAATGATTTATTCAGGGTCTCAGCTTGTAAGTGGTAGATTCAGACTTTGGCAGTCCACATGAAGAGTTCATACACTTAACCACTATACTATACTTCCTTCTATAGGAAAATATTTTTTGTTGTTTTTATGTGCTGTAGAGTCAGTTCCAACTCATAGCCACCCTACAGGACAAAGTAGAACTGCCCCATAGGGTTTCCAAGGAGCTGCTGGTGAATTCCAAGTGCCGACCTTTTGGTTAGGAGCGGAGCTCTTAACCACTGTACCACCAGAGAGTGCACTGATATTGAGATCCAAGTTTTAAATTATAAGATAAATGTGAGTTTCTTTTAACCTGTCACTGTATATTATGAGAAATCTCATTGGCAAGTAATTCTTTGAAGTTACTTCCAAATGAGCCTATTTTTGAGGCCCACATGGATTTCCTGGGTTCCATGATCAGCTCTGCATACACCTCCATTTGACACTTATTTCATTCCTCCTGGGTTCCTGTGGTAGTTAGAAATAATTCTTTTTGAATAAGATAAAATAGCAACCAAGGTCATCAGCTGGGAAAGCAAAGCAAGCGTACACTCTGACAGCCTGGACTTAATAGTTGCCAATTACTGTATTGAGCACCTACTGTATGCCAGACACTATGCTAAGGGCTGAACATACATGACTCATTTACTCCTCAAAATAGCTTTGTGAAGTAGGTACTATTATTATCTGTTTTACAGATGAGAACATTGAAGCTCAGAAAGATCAGAAAGCTTTATCAGTTACAGATCTGAAGGACGAATGCTAGTTAGCCAAGTAGCAGCAGAGAAGTAAAAAGATCCTAAGGTGGGAAGAAGCCTGAGACAACATAAAAAAGAAATAATGTTGCTGGAAAATAGAGTTAGGGAAAGAGAGACCTGAAATTATGCTGTTGAGGCAAGGTAAACAAGGACCAAATCCTTTAAGCCTAATGTCATGGATTGAATTATGTCCCCCAAAAAATGTGTGTACCAACTTGGTAAGGCCATGATTCCCAGTATTGTGTGGTTGTCCTCCATTATGTGATTGTAATCTTATGTTGAGAGGATTAGGGTGGGATTGTAACACCACTCTTACTCAGGTCACTTCCCCATCCAATGTAAAGGGAGTTTCCCTGGGGTGGGGCCTACACCTCCTTTTATCTCTCAACAGATAAAAGGAAAGGGAAGCAAGCAGAAAGTTGGACCTCATACCACCAAGAAAGAAGCACCAGGAACAGAGCATGTCCTTTGGACCCAGGGTTCCTACACAGAGATGCTCCTAGTCTAGGGGAAGATTGACAAGAAAGACCTTCCTCCAGAGCTGAAAGAGAGAGAAGCCTTCCCCTGGAGCTGACACCTTGAATTTGGATTTTTAGCCTACTTTACTGTGAGAAAATAAACTTCTCTTTGTTAAAGCTATCCACTTGTGGTATTTCTGTTATAGCAGCACTAGATAACTAAGAGACCTAACAACCGTGTTAAAGATTTGTTTTTTAATCGAAGAGCATTAGGAAGCCATTTGTTGTAGTCACTGTTGCCTACTGAAGTCATTCCCCATCCACAACATTTCATGCTAACAGAAACCTGATTTGATTGGGTATTGGGTCAGTGATAAGTGCACAGAGAAGATAGGCCCATCTCCCAGCCCAAAGGGATGAATCAGGTTTGACCTAGATTAAGCTTGGTAATCTCATTCACCTTATCATGAACTGGCCTTGAAATGGTCATTGGCCAAGTTTGGGCCAAGGAGATGTAATGGGAAGTCAGCTGATACTTTCTGGGAAAGACTACTCATGGATAAAAGCAAGAACAACTAGAGGAGTAGTGCTTTTTTGTCCCTCACCCTCTACCTTCTTGCTTGGAATGTCCTGTGAGAGCATTATGTTTCGAGTTTGTGGTGGTTTCAAAATAAGTCCACAAATTATTTAAACTCTTCCTTTCAAAGTGGGTAGCTTGATACCAGAACCAAGACAGTGGAATAAGAAGCTCCATGCTCTCATCCTCACACAATTTTTTTAAGGCAGGAAATGATAGTAATAGTCTTACCAGAACTCTGGGTAACAGTCAGAGGATCACTGCAGTGGGATGAAGGCTTGCAGAATGGTAGGAAGACTTGGAGTTTTTTTTTTTTTTTTTACACTAGCTTGAGCACTACTCCTGCCTCTGGTGGAAGCTGGCTAGATAGAAGCAGCAGCCACATTTCCAGCTTGGAATCATGGCCCCTGGATCTGGAGTGAGCAGAGCACACTTCATTAACAAAGTATGGTGTTACCGTATTGGAATCAGTCAAACCACTACTGAAAAGACTAAAGAAAAAAAAATGCTTGTCTCTGTCTGGTCCATCTTGGAGGTCACTTAGTAAAGAGGAGCAGCAGGCATAGCTTGAAGCACTGAAAGGGGAACAGAGGAGCTCATGGTTGCCTAGGGCAAAGGAAGGTGATTGAACACTAGGGTCAAAACCACAGGAGAGAATTCCCTCGGGAAACTGGGGCATTTAAGGGCACCTGAATGTGTATGGGAAACTGGGGCATTTAAGGGCACCTGAATGTGTATAATTTAGAAAGCCATATGCATACCCAGGCCAAGAAGCATGCCCAGAAAGGTTTGAGGTAATCCTAAAATTTCTTCTCAGGTGAGTCTCCTGGCTAACTGTTAGCCTGCTTAAGAATTGCCCCAGCATAGAGCCATTCTGCAAAGACTGCAAGTCCCCCCCCCAAATGGTTTTTCTTCCATTTGTTTCTGCAAAACTAGATTGGAAAAATTACTGAGCTAGCGCACTACCACAGCTTTCAAAAAACAGAAAAAGTGGAAAGGAAGAGGAAAAAAGAAAGAAAGGAGGGGGTGGGAGGGATGAAGGAAGGAAGAAACCTAGCAAACCCTGAGGAAGGAGACCCTGAGTTCTAGAAAACTATATTATTCAAATATTATGTTTTCCAAAAAAAAAATCATTAAGACATACAGAGAAACGGAAGGATGGCCAATTACAGGAACAAAATAAATCAACATAAACCATCCTTAAGGAGGACCAGACATTGAACCTACTGGATACACATTTTTAACACAACTGATTTAAATATTGTCAAAGAACTAAAGGAAACCAAGAAAACAAACAAAAGGAAAATATAAAAGAGATTTAAGTTATAAAAGGAAACCAAATGCAAATTCTGGAGCTTAAAAGTACAATAACTGAAATGCAAAATTCATTAGAGGAGCCTTTGAGCTGGCAGAAGAAAGAATCCATAAACCTAAAGATGTTTGTTGTTAGGTACTGTCGAGTCAGTTCCAACTCACAGCGACCCTATGTACAAGGGAACAAAACACTGCCCTGTCTTGCGCCATCCTCGCATTGTTATGCTTCAGCCTACTGTTGCAGCCACTGTGTCAATCCATCTCCTTGAGGATCTTCTCTTTTTCATTGATCCTCTGCTTTACCAAGCGTGATGTCCTTCTCCAGGGAGTACTCCCTCTTTGATAACACGTCCAAAGTAAGTGAGACGATGTGCATATGAGCAATTGATGATCTGTACCACAGTTGACCTCTAGCCTTGTTCTGACTGATTATAGTGAACTTCTCCATCATCTCTTTCCATACATGTAGTAAATTTGATTCCTGTGTATCCAATCCACCAAAGTTCATGTGTATAGTTGCCATTTATGTTGGTGAAAAAAAGGTATTTGCAATGAAGAAGTCATTGGTCTTGAAAATTCTATCATGTGATGTCTGGCATCATTTCTGTCACCAAGACCATATTTCCAATCCTTCTTCTTTGTTTCCAAAATTTGCAGTCCAATCACCAGTAATTATCAATGCATTTTGATTGCATGTTATATCAATCTCAGACTGAAGAAGTTGGTAGAAATCTTCAATTTCTTCATCTTTCACCTTAGTGGTTGGTGTGTAAATTTGAATTATAGTATTAACTGGTCTTCCTTGTAGCTCTATGGCTATTATCCTATCACTGACAGTGTTGTACTTCAAGTTTAGATCTTGAAATGTTCTTTTTGACAATATATGCAACACCATTTCTACTCAATTTGTCATTCCCAGCATAGTAGACCATATGATTGTCCAATTCAAAATGGCCAGTACCAGTCTATTTCAGCCCACTAATGCCTAGGATATTGATATTTATGCATTCCATTTCATTTTTGATGACTTCCAATTTTCCTAGATTCATACTTCATACATCCCACATTCCAACTATTAAAAACTTAAAGATAGGACAAATGAAATGATCCAGTCTAAGGAACAGAAAGAAAAAAAAAAGATAAAAGAAAAATGAACAGAGCATAAGAGACCTATGGGACACCATTAAACAGATCAATATATGCATTGTGGGAGTCCCAGAAGGAGAGGAGAAACAGCAATGAGCATAAAGATGAAAATATGATTTGCACATACATGAATCTCAACAAACTTTAAGTAGGATAAATCCAAGAAGATTTACACTGAGACAAATTATAATCAAACTATGAAAAACCAAATATAAAGAAGCAAGGGAAAAGCAAACCATCACGTACAAGGGAGACCCAATAAGACTAAATGTTGATTTCATCTCAGAGGCCATGGAAGCCAGAAGGCAATGGGATGATATATTCAAAGTGTTGAATGCAAAAACTATCATCCAGGAATCCTATGTCCAGCAAAAATATATTTCAAAAAGAAGAATGAAATTAAGACATCCAATGTAAATAAAAACTGAGGGAGTTTGCTAGAACCAGACATACAATAAAAGAAATGGTAAAGGGAGTCCTGGAGATTGGTGGAGTCCCTGGGTGGTACATACGGATAGTACACTGGGCTGGTAATTGAAAGGTTGGAGGTTCAAGTCCACTCAGAGGCACCTCAGAAGAAAGGCCTGACAATCTACTTCTGAAAAGTCAGCCCTTGAAAAACTCTATGGAGCACAGTTCTGTTTGGACACACATAAGGTTGCCATGAGTCACAATTGACTCAACAGCAACGGTGTAGAAATTAGTAGGTGATGACACTAGATTGTAACTCAAAACTGCATGAATAAAGATCTCCTATAATTTTTTTTATAATTTCAAGGCCAAATATAAAAGCCAGTTTCAATGTATTTTTGGTTAATAACTACAGTGAAACCCATGAGTGCCAGAACTCAGCAGGACTGCCGTGTTTTTCTGGGCCTCAGAAGTGTTCCACCTTTAACATGTTGCAGGCTCACCACTTCTCTCTTGCTCTCTATTAGTGGAAAATAGTTGAGTTTTCATTCTCTGACATGTTTCTGCCTTACATGGATTCCAGCTTTTGCAGGATTTACTGTGTATTTGTTATGTACTACATAATGTAAGGAGCCTGCTGGCACAGTGGTTAAGAGCTCAGCTACTAACTAAAAGATCGGCAGTTTGAATCCACCAGCTGTTTGTTGGAAACCCTGTGGGGCAGTTCTACTCTGTCCTGTAAGGTTGCTATGTGTTGGAATCAACTTGATGGCAATGCGTTTTTGGTTTTATATGATATAAAAGACAAAAACATAAAAAATAAATATATAATATTGGGTACTAATGTGTAAAGACATAATTTGTGACATCAACAACATAAAGGGAGGAAGGAGTATAGGAACAGAGTTTGTATGTTATTGAAGCTAAACAAGGTTGTTATATATTTAAAATGGTAAAAGTAATACCCATGGTAACCACAACAAACATTTTTTAAAAAAAGGAATACACAAAAGGAAACAAGATGGGAATAAAAACCATTCACTGCAAAAAAAAAAAATCAACTAAACATGAAAGTAGGCAGTATTGGAGGAAATGAGTGACAAAAACAGTATATGACACACACAAAACAAATAGCAAAATGTCAGAAGTAAGTCCTTCATTATCGCTAATTCCTTTAAATGTAATGGATTAAGCTCTTCAATCAAAAGACAGAGATTGGCAGAATGGATAAGAAAACATGACCCAACTGTATGTTGTCTACAACAGATCCATTTTGAATCAAAAGGCATAAATAGGTTAAAAGTGAAAAGTTAGAAAAAAATTTCCACAAAAATAGAAACCAGGAGGTGGGGCCAAGATGGCTGACTAGGTAGAAGACACCATGGATCCTTCTTGCAACAAAGACTCGGAAAAACAAGTGAATTGATCACATACGTGACAATCTACGAAACCTGACCATCAAACACAGAACTAAGGAGTTGACCTGAGTGACAGGGGAGTGAAAAGCCGCACCCTGAAGCAGCGACTGCTTCTGGAACTGGCGTCCCGTGCCACAAACTTGAGCTCTCGCGGTTCCCTGGTGCCAGACTGGTGGGGCTGATCACAGCTTACTGAGACGGGGCAAGCATGAGACTCAGCCCTAACCCCTAACCCCCTGGAGTAACCTTGGTAGAGACTCAACAAGCGCAAGCAGACTACACACTGACGCACCTGACAAGAGAAGGAGCAACCACGGGTAAGCAGCGACTGTTTTTGGAGCCTGGAGCCAGCATCCCAGTCAGAAAACCTTGGCACTGGGCTTTGGACTAAGCTCAGAGTAGCTGATCATGGCTTCCTGAGATGGCGCAAGCACGGGACGCAGTCATAGCCCCCTGAAGTAACCTCATTGGAAACCCAGACAGTGCACGCAGGCTGCAAGACGACACGGCTGACAAGAGAACGAGAAATCACGGGAAGCAGCGACTGGTTTTGGAGCCTGGAGTGCAGCGTCCCAGACAGAAAACCTTGGCGCTGGGCTTTGGACTAGGAGGAGGAGCTGATCACGGCTTCCTGAGACGGGGCAAGCACTGGAAGCAGGCCTGACCCTAGGGGGCAATCTCAGCAGGAACCCAGCCAGTGCACACAAGCTACACATCCCTCTGTAATCTCAGATAAAACAGTCCTCACCAAACAAGATAAGTAACTTTGTCTATCTGGCTGCCACTACTCTCTCCTATCTATCTGATCCCTCCCCTCCCTGCCCCAGTTGGCTTCACTAACATTAGAATTTCCAGGGCCAGGGAGTGAAGTGCTCTGCTGGGGTTTTTTTTCCTAACCCATTCTCCTGCCCTGAGAGAAGGAGCAATTAACAACCCAGGGGGGGGAAACCCTTTCCTGACTTCCCTAAACTGGAATAAAAATACAGAGCCAGCACCAGCCAAGCATAAGAGATCCACAGTCTTTGGCTTTCATCCCTACAGGGAACAAGGTGGCTATTATAATGCAAAGGCAATTCTGATAGAGAAATGACTGTAATTGTTTTCGTCAAGCGGGGAAAAGACAAGTTTTGGAGGTCTGATACCACTCTACCTATTAAACAGAGCCCTCACTGATCCACAGCAGGGAACTGAGGGCTGAAGCTACACCCAAACCACCTGGCCACCTGCTAAAGAGGTCTGGGGATAGTGATGATTACCAATCTTTAGAGGTACAAGCATTGGGTGCCTAAGGTACAGCTGCAGAGCCCACCCACCAAAGTGCTCTAGGAATGGAGACACACCTACCTCACCAGCACATGGGGAAAGGCTGTCAGCATCCTGCCCTCCTCAGAGTGTGGCCCCCTGCAGCTACTAGAATCTAGTGCATACAACTATCACCACTACTGCTCTAAGTTAATGGGTGAGAGTCTACACCACACACTTGGTGACCCAAAATCAGGACGCCTAAGCTGATTCTATTCAAGAATAGTGAATGGACTCTTAGGCTTATATCTCGTAACAGCTCAAACCAGCTGGTAATAGGACATAAGTGATTCAAAGGCTACAACAATCAAAACAGCGCAATCTAGTAGCCCATCTACGTATATTGAAAGAAAACAAAAAAAGAAGATAAGACTCAGTGAGCAAATGTAAAATAAATCATTGCAATATCTTATAGATTGCTTGGAGACAGCAGTGGATATCAAATCACATAAAGAAGCAGACCATGATTGCTTCTACAAATCCCCAAATTAAAGAATCAAAATCTTTCCCAAATGAAGATACAATCTGGAATTGCCAGATGCAGAATATAAAAAACTAATTTACAGAATGCTTCAAGACAACAGGGATGACCTCAAAAATGAAATAAGGCAATCTACAGAAAAAGCCAAGGAACACACTGATAAAGCAGTGGAAGAACTCAAAAAGATTATTCAAGAACATAGTGGAAAAATTAATAAGCTGCAAGAATCCATAGAGAGACAGCATTCAGAAATCCAAAAGAGCAACAGTAAAATTATAGAATTAGACAACTCAATAGGAAGTCAGAGGAGCAGAATAGAGCAATTGGAATGGAGAGTGGGGACCTGGAGGATAAGGGAATTGACAAAAATATAGCTGAAAAAAAATCACATAAAAGAATTTAAAAAAATGAAGAAACCCTAAGAACCATGTGGGACTCTAACAAGAAGAATAACATGCGTGTGATTGGAGTTCCAGAACAGGGAGGGATAACAGAAAATACAGAGAGAATAGTTGAAGATCTGTTGGCAGAAAACTTCCCTGGCATCGTGAAAGACGAAAGGATATCTATCCAAGATGCTCATCGAACCCCATATAAGATTGATCCAAAAAGAAAATCACCAAGACATATTATCATCAAACTTGCCAAAACCAAAGATAAAGAGAAAATTTTAAAAGCAGCCAGGGATAAAAGAAAGGTCTCCTACAAAGGAGAATCAATAAGAAAAAGTTCAGACTACTCAGCAGAAACCATGCAGTCAAGAAGACAATGGGCTGACATATATAGAGCACTGAAGGAGAAAAACTGCCAAAAACTCTCAAATATGAAGGTGAAACTAAAACATTTACAGATAAACACAAGCTTAGAGAATTTGCAAAAACCAAACCGAAGCTACAAGAATTACTACAGGAAATTCTTTGGTCAGAAAATCAATAATATCAGATACCAGTACAACACAAGGTCACAGAACAGAACATCCTGATATCAACTCCAATAGGGAAATCACAAAAGCAAAATAAGATTAATTTAAAAAAGAAAAAAAATGCCCAAAACAGGGAATCATTGAAGTCATTATGTAAAAGATTAGAACAATCAAAAAAGAGGGACTAAATACAGGAGGCATAGATCTTCCATATGGACAGGAAAACAAGGAGATATATGACGATGCAAGTTAGGTTTTTACTTAAAAAAATAGGGGTAAATATTAAGGGAACCACAAAGAGGTCTAACAATTCCATACTTCAAAATAAAAACCAATAAAAACATAATGACTCAGCAAAAATGAATTTAACTACTATGAAAATGAGGAACACACAATTTACAAAGAAAAACTTCTCAGTACAAAAAAGTAAGTGGAAAAATGAAATTGTCAGCAACACACACAAAAAGGCATCAAAATGACAGCACTAAACTAATAAAAAAAAAACTAATACTTATCTATAATTACACTGAATGTAAATGGACTAAATGCACCAATAAAGAGAAAGAGAGTCTCCGACTGGATAAAAAAAACATGATCTGTCTATATGCTGCCTACAGGAGACACTCCTTAGACTTAGAGACACAAAAAAACTGAAACTTAAAGGATGGAAAAAAATACCAAGTAAACAACAATCAAAAAAGAGCAGGAGTGGCAATGTTAATTTCTGACAAAATAGACTTTAAAGTTAAATCCACCACAAAGGATAAAGAAGGCCACTACATAATGATTAAAGGGAAAATTTACCAGGAAGATTTAGCCGTATTAAATATTTATGCACCCAATGACAGGGCTGCAAGATAAAATAAACTATAATACAATTGAAAAGTGACATAGACACCTCCACAATTATAGTAGGAGACTTCAACACACCACTTTCAAAGGATAGGACTTCTAGTAAGAAACTCAATAGAGACACGGAAGATCTAATTGCTACAGTCAACCAGCTTAACCTCATAGACTTATACAGAACACTCCACCCAACAGCTGCAAAGTATATTTTTTTTCTAGTGGACATGGAACATTCTCTAGAATAGATCACATATTAGGTCATAAAACAAACCTTCGCAAAATCCAAAACATCGAAATATTACAAAGCATCTTCTCAGACCTTAAACCTATAAAAGTAGAAATTAATAAAAGAAAAATCAGGGGAAAAAATCAAATACTTGGAAACTGAGCAATACCCTGCTCAAAAAAGACTGAGTTATAGAAGACATTAAGGAGGGAATAAAGAAATTCATAGAATGCAACGAGAATGAAAACACTCCCTATCAAAACCTCTGGGACACAGCAAAAGCAGTGCTCAGAGGTCAATTTATACTGATAAATGCACACATACAAAAAGAAGAAAGAGCCAAAATCAGAGAACTGTCCCTACAACTTGAACAATAGAAAGCGAGGAACAAAAGAATCCCTCAGGCACCAGAAGAAAACAAATAAAAAAAATTAGAGCAGAATTAATGAATTAGAGAACAGGAAAACAATTGAAAGAATTAACAAAGCCAAAAGATGGTTCTTTGAAAAAATTAACAAAATTGATAAACCATTGGCCAGACTGAATAAAGAAATACAGGAAAGGAAACAAATAACCCGAATAAGAATCAAGATGGGCCATATCACGACAGACCCAACTGAAATTAAAAGAATCATATCAGATTAATACAAAAAATTATACTCTAACAAATTTGACAACCTAGAAGTAGATGAATTCCTAGAAACACACTACCGACCTAAACTAACACAATCAGAAGTAGAACAATTAATAGACCCATAACAAAAAAAAGAGATTGAAAAGGTAATCAAAAAACTCCCAACAAAAAAAAAGCCCTGGCCCGGACGGCTTCAATGCAGAGTTCTACCAAACTTTCAGAGAAGAGATAACACCACTACTACTAAAGGTATTTCAAAGCATAGAAAAGGATGGATTCCTACCTAACTCATTCTGTGAAGCCAGCATATCCCTGATACCAAAACCAGGTAAAGACACCACAAAAAAAGAAAATTACAGACCTATATCCCTCAGGAACATAGATGCAAAAATCCTCAACAAAATTCTAGCCAATAGAATTCAACAACATATCAAAAAAGTAATCCACCATGACCAAGTGGGATTTATACCTGGTATGCAAGGTTGGCTCAATATTAGAAAAACAATTAATGTAATCCACCATATAAATAAAACAAAAGACAAAAACCACGTGATGCTATCAATTGATGCAGAAAATGCATTTGACAAAGTCCAACACCCATTCATGATAAAAACTCTCAGCAAAATAGGAATTGAAGGAAAATTCCTCAACATAATAAAGGGCATCTATGCAAAGCCAAGCCAACAGCCAACATCATCCTAAATGGACAGAGCCTGAAAGCATTTCCCTTGAGAACAGGAACCAGACAAGGATGCCTTTATCACCGCTCTCATTCAACATTGTGTTGGAGGCCCTAGCCAGAGCAATTAGGCTAGACAAAGAAATAAAGAGCATGCGGATTGGCAGGGAAGAAGTAAAATTATCTCTATTTGCAGATGACATGATCTTACACACAGAAAACCCTAAGGAATCCTCAAGTAAAACACTGAAACTAATAGAAAAGTTCGGCAGAGTTTCAGGTTACAAGATAAACATACAAAAATCAGTTGGATTTCTCTACATCAACAAAAGGACATCAAAGAGGAAATTGCCAAATCAATACCATTCACAGTAGCCCCCAAGAAGATAAAATACTTAGGAATAAATCTTACCAAAGATGTAAAAGACCTATACAAAGAAAACTACAAGATACTACTGCAAGAAACTGAAAGGGACCTACAGAAGTGGAAAAACATACCTTGCTTATGGATAGGAAGATGTAACAGTAAAAATGTCTATTCTACCAAAAGTCAGCTATATATACAATGCACTTCCGATCCAAATTCCAACGACATTTTTTAATGTAATGGAGAAACAAATCACCAACTTCATATGGAAGGGAAAGAAGCCCCGGATAAGTAAAGCATTACTGAAAAAAAAAGAATAAATTGGGAGGCCTCACTCTACCTGATTTTAGAACCTATTATACAGCCACAGTAGTCAAAACAGCCTGATACAGGTACAACAACAGACACATAGACAAATGGAACAGAATTCAGAACCCACATATAAGCAGCTGATATTTGACAAAGGCCCAGTGTCAGTTAATTGGGGGAAAAAAAGTCTTTTTAACAAATGGTGCTGGCATAACTGGATATCCATCTGCAAAAAAATGAAACAGGACCCATACCTCACACTATGCACAAAAACTAACTCCAAATAGATCAAAGACCTAAACATAAAGTCTAAAACGATAAAGATCATGGAAGAAAAAATAGGGACAACGTTAGGAGCCCTAATATAAGGCATAAACAGAATACAAAACATTACTAGAAATGACGAAGAGAAACCAGATAACTGGGAGCTCCTAAAAATCAAACACCTATGCTCATCTAAAGACTTCACCAAAAGAGTAAAAACACCACCTACGGACTGGGAAAAAATTTTCAGCTATGACATCTCTGACCAGCCCCTAATCTCTAAAATCTACATGATTCTGTTAAAACTCAACCACAAAAAGACAAACAACCCAATTAAAAATTGGGCAAATGATATGTACATGCACTTTACTAAAGAAGATATTCAGGCAGCTAACAAATACATGAGGAAATGCTCTCGATCATTAGCCATTAGAGAAATGCAAATTAGAACACGATGAGATTCCATCTCAATCCAACAAGGTTGGCTTTAATCCAAAAAACACAAAATAATAAATGTTGGAGAGGCTGTGGAGAGATTGGAACACTGATACACAGCTGGTGGGATTGTACAATGGTACAACCACTTTGGAAATTGGTCTGGCATTTCCTTAGAAAGCTGGAAATGGAGCTACCATACAACCCAGAAACCCCACTCCTTGGAATATATCCTAGAGAAATAAGAGCCTTTACACGAACAGATACATGCGCACCCATGTTTATTGCAGCACTGTTTGCAATAGCAAAAAGCTGGAAGCAACTGAGATGTCCATCAACGGATGAATGGATAAATAAATTATGGAATATTTACACAATGGAATACTATGTATTGATGGAGAACAGTGAGGAATTTGTGAAACATTTCATAACATGGAGGAACCTGGAAGGCATTATTCTGAGTGAAATTAGTCAGATGCAAAAGGACGAATATTGTATAAGGCCATTATTATAGGATCTTGAGAAATAGTTTAAACTGAGAAAAACACATTCTTTTGCGGTTACGAGAGGGGGGAGGAGGAGGGTGGGAGAGGGTTATTTACTGATTAGATAGTAGATAAGAACTACTTTAGGTGAAGGTAAGGACAGCACTCAATACAGGGAAGGTCAGCACAACTGGAATAAACCAAAAGCAAAGAAGTTTCCTGAATAAACTGAATGCTTCGAAGGTCAGCAGAGCAGGGACGGGGGTTTGGGGACTATGGCTTCAGGGGACATCTAAGTCAATTGGCAAAATAATTTCTATTAAGAAAACATTCTGCATCCCACTTTGAAGTGGGGCGTCTGGGGTATTAAACGCTAGCAAGCAGCCATCTAAGATGCATCAATGAGTCTCAACCCACCTGGATCAAAGGAGAATGAAGAACACCAATGTCACAAGGTAATTATGAGCCCAAGAGACAGAAAGGGCCACATGAACTAGAGACTACATCATCCTGAGACCAGAAGAACTAGATGGTGCCCAGCTACAACCAATGACTGCCCTGACAGGGAGCACAACAGAGAACCCCTGAGGGAGCAGGAGAACAGTGGGATAAAGGAGACCCCAAATTCTCATAAAAAGACCAGACTTAATGGTCTGACTAAGACTAGAAGAATCCTGGTGGTCATGGTCCCCAAACCTTCTGTTGGCCCAGGACAGGAACCATTCCCGAAGCCAACTCATCAGACATGGATTGTACTGGACAACGGATTGTAGAGAGATGCTGATGAGGAGTGAGCTACTTGCAGCAGGTGGACAGACTTGAGACTATGTTGGCATTTCCTGTCTGGAGGGGAGATGGTTGGGTAGAAGGGGTTTGAAACTGGCAAAATGGTCACAAAATGAGATACTGGAAGGAGGGAGTTGGGTGACTCCTTAGGGGGAGTGTAAGTGGGAGTATGTAGGAAGGTGTATATAAGCTTATATGTGAGAGACTGACTTGATTTTTAAACTTTAACTTAAAGCACAATAAAATTATTTAAAAAAATAGAAACCAAAAGAGAGCTGCGGTGGCTATATTAATATTAGCCAATAGATACTTTAAGTCAAAAACAGTTATAAAAGAAAAAGAAGCAAGTTATAAAATGATAAAAGTATCAATTAATCAAGAAGAGATAGTAATTATAAATATAAATGCAACTAACAGCAGAGCCTCCAAAATACATGAAGCAAACACTGACAAAACTGAAGGGAGAAATAGATCATTCATCAATCATAGGTGGAGAGTTCAACAAACCACTTTCAATATGGACATAACATTCAGACAGAAGGTCTACAAAGAAATAGTGGACCTGGATGACACAATAAGCAAACTAGACCTATCAGATAGTTATAGAACACTTCACCCAACAACAGCAGGATACACATTCTTCTACATTGCACATGGATCGTTCTCCAGGATAGACCATGTGTTAGGTAGCAAAACAGGCCTCAAAAATTTTTTAAAGATTTAAGTCGTACAAAGTATCTTCTCTGACTATAATAGAATAAAACTAGAAATAAATAACAGAAGGAAAACTGGAAACTTTAGAAAAACCATGGTAATTAATCAACACACTATTAAACAATCAAAGGTTCAAAGAAGAGTCATAGTGGCAATAAGAAAATATTTAGAGACAAATGAAAATGAAAGCACATGACAAAACTTATGGAATGAATCAAAGGTAATATTCAGAGGGAAATTTATAGCTGTAAATACTTGCATTATAAAAGAGGAAAGAGGCCAAATTAATAACCTTATTTATTCCTTGAGAAACTAGAAAAGAAAGAGCATACTAAGCAAGAAGAAGAAAATAATAAAGATTAGATCAGAGATAAACGAAATAGAGAACAGAAGAACAGTAGACAGAATCAGTGAAACCAAAAGATGATTATTTGAAAAGATCAACAAAATTGGCAAACTGCCAGCTAGGCTCACAAAGAAGAACAGATACGAGTAACTAAAGTCAGAAATGAATGTGACAGCATTACTACCAACCTTACAGAAATAAAAGGGATTATAGAATACTATGAACAATTGTATGCCAAAAATTAGATAACCTAGATGAAATGGATAAATTCCTAGAAAAATAAGAAATACCTAAATTGAGTCTAGAAGAAATCGAAACTCTCAATTGAAACTCTCAAGGGAAGAGACTGAAACAGTAACCAAAAACCACCCAAAAAAGAAGAGTCCAGAACCAGATGGTTTCACTGGTGAATTCTACCAAACATTTCAAGAAAATTTAGCACTGATTCTTCTCAAATTCTTCCACAAAATAGAAAAGAAGGGAACACTTCCTAACTCATTCTATAACGCCATCAATACCCTGATACCAAAGCCAGATAAAGACACTGCAAGAAAAGAAAGCTGTAGACCAATATCCTTTATGAATATAGATGCAAAAATCATGGGAAAAAATACTAGCAAACTGAATCCAAATGCATATTAAAAGGAATATACACCATGAGTAAGCAGGATTTATCCAGGAAGGCAAGAGTGGTCCAACATTAGAAAATCAAGTAATTCACCACATGGATAGAACAAAGGAAAAGAAACACATGATCATCTCAATGGATGCAGAGAAGGCTTTTGACAAAGTTCAATACCATTTCATTACAAAAACACTCACCAAGCTAGAAATAGAAGGGAAGTTTCTCAAATGGATAAAGGGCATTTATTTTAAATATATATATATATAGCGAACATGATTCTCAGTGGAAAAAGACTGAAACTGTTCCCCTTAAGGTCAGGGAACAAGACAAGGCGGCAGCTCTCACCACCCCTATCCAATACTGTATTGGAAGTCCTAGCTAGAGCAGTTAGGCAAGAAAAAGAAATAAAATGTATCCAAATTAAGAAGGAAGAAGTAAAACTATCCCTTTTTGGAGATGACATGATCCTATGTATAGAAGACTCCAAAGAATCCACAAGAAAGCTATTAGGGCTAATGAATAAATTCTGCAAAGTGGCAGGATACAAGGTCAATGCACAAAAATTAATAGAGTTCTTATACGTCAGCAATGAGCAGTCTGAAAAGGAAATTAACAAAATAATACCATTTACAATAACACCTAAAAGAATAGAGTACCTAGGAATTGATTTACCCAGAGAGGTAAAAGACTTGTACAGTGAAAAGTATAACACATTACTGAAAGACATCGAAGATGATGTGTGTTTTAAGTACAGGGATAACCCAGTAACCAATGATAAATGTTGTTTTTATTTTTAGAAAGAATTATTTTTGAAATCAGTTTTTAATAGAACTCTTTTATGCTCCACCAACATAATGAAACCAAATTGTCAGTCAATAAGTAAATATTTCATATATATTGAGTTACTTTAGTCCCCCTTTTCACTCCCCAAAGTATTACAATTTAGGTGATAAATTGGTCATTTGATAAATATAATGATATATGGTCTCCCTTACCTTTTTGGTTTTATTCCTATCATTTAGCTTAGCAGTGTCTATAACCCAGATCCCATTTCATATGCAAATTAGACTTCTGCAAATATAAATGGGTCACTTATTTGGACCACTTAAACTGTCCATCATCACATTCACACAGGATATCAATGGAAGGGATATAGGACTTCAGAGGTATAAATAGTCCATGGTTTTTGTTTCCTGGGAGATTTCTTTTAGCCAATTAATTCATTAACCAACCCCAAGGGTTACCTCAGAAATAGATAGATATCTCCAAAGACGTGTAAGTAAAGCAATGAAAAAAGAACCAAAAAAATGCACACATAGAGCAACACACACAGAAAGAAAGAGAGCGAGCAAAACTCTAACAAACAGTAAATAAGATTCTGGGCAAAAAAAACCCCAAAAGTTTGAAGGCAAGAAGATAAAGCCTGTATGAACCCTAGATTCCTCTGCTCCAGTCTCCCTACTGTGAATTCTTGGAGGGAAAAATTTATGCCATTTTTTTTAGGTTATAATGCCCTGTTAAAGACCTAAACGCACAGAGAAACACCAAAAATTCATGTGACAGAATATACTTATTGTGAGTAGATACGATTCGAATCAGGCAGCATCAACCCAAAGGAATCAGGAAGGCAGCCTGAAGAGAGGATAGGGAAAGCAGGTTATATAGGCGAGGTCAAGGAAGGGTAGTCTCCTGAAGGTCTTTGAAAATTTCTTCCATGTTGGTTTCTCAGAGCACATGCAGGGATTCAGGGTCAGTCAGTTGTAAAAACAGAGTCATTAAGAACATGCCATATATCCTAAAACACAGCTTCCAGTCAGACCCTGAAGTTTCTGCGTCTCGAAACTGGCTGCACATAAATAATTCTCCAAAAGAGCCCAATGCCTAAGGCAGACTGGTCTCCGCTAAGCTGCTTACTAGGCTATTGTTTGACCTGAAGGTAACTCCAGGAAAACCAGTTCCTTAAAGAGTCAAGGTTCAAAAGGACATGTAAGGGCAAATGGCCTGGGCGAGTGACCCCAACTCCATGGACCCAGAAATCTGAATTCCAGGAGGATTAAAATGGTTTCTCAGTCCCAATATCTTCTAGCCTTAGCACCAGCTCACTATTGTAGCAGTGACTATTTTCCCCTTCTGTACTAATAGCTGCTAACCAAAAGGTCCGTAGTTCAAGTCCACCGGGTGCTCCTTGGAAACTCTATGGGGCAGTTCTACTCTGTCCTATAGGGTCACTATGAGTCAGAATCGACTCGACGGCAGTCGAGTGGGTTACTAATAGAACTCCTCAGTTTTAGCCAGGCACATTACTGTCTAGAAAAAGACTACATTTCCCTATCTCCCTTGCAACTTGGAGCAGTCATGTGACCAAATTCTAGACAACAGATGAGAACCATTTAGACATTGTGCCCTTAAAAGGAAAATTTCATGCTCACCTCTGGGCCTTTCCCCCTCCTGCTGTGTAGGAGATGGCAAAAGCTAGAGAAGCCGCCTTGTACTCAGAGATGGCAGAACTTCCTTACCAGCCCTGCACTGCTTACCTCTAGATTGCTACAGGACAGAGAAATCAACTTCTATCTTTGTTAACCTACTTGTATAAACTCTTGTGTCTCTTTGTTACAGTACTTGTACCTCCCTAATACACACATGCTGGGCCAACCTTGCAAAATGGAAAAAAGCACACAATGAGTCACTGAACATGAGTAGAAAGACCCATGGAAGAGAATAGAAAGTCCATAAATAGAATAAAATGCATACAGAAGCTATAGTATACAATCAAATCAGTGGGGTAAGAATGGACTTTTTTACTGTAATAAACATATATAACAAAGAATATGCTGTTTTAACCATTTTTAAGTGTACAATTCAACAACATTAATTACATTCACCATGTCGTGCAACAAGAATAGGCTTTTTTGAAAGACTGATGTTGAGACAACTGGATAACTATATAGAGAAAGATAAAGTTTGATCCCTTCTTCACATCATATGGTAGGTTAAACTCCAAGTGGAAGAAAGATTTAATGCATTTACTCTTTGATCAGCAGTTCCAATTCTGGAAATTTATAGTAAGGATGTATCTGCTCTCATTAGAATTAATGTACATTGTCTCATTGTTTTTAATAGCAAAAGACTGGAAAAATTCCATCAATAGGGGACAAGTTAAACTATAGTATATCCACACAATTGAATATAGTACTACGAAGCTATAAGAAAGAATGATCTCTTTTTTTTTTAATTATTGTACTTTAGATGAAGGTTTCTAGAACAAACAAGCTTCTCATTAAACAATTAGTACACACATTGTTTCGTGACATTGGTTGTCAACCCCGTGACATGTCAACAGTCTCCCCTTCTTGAACTTTGTTTCCCTATTAACAGCTTTTCTGTCCCCTCCTGCCTTCTAGTCCTTGCCCCTTACCTGGTGTGCCCCTTTAGTCTCATTTGGTTTATGGGACTGTCTAATATTTGGCTAAAGGTGAACCTCAGGAGTGACTTAATTACTGAGCTAAAAGGGTATAAAGGGTATACAGGGGCCATACTCTCAGGGTTTCTCCAGTCTCTGTCAGACCAGTAAGTCTGGCCTTTGTGTGTGTGTGTGTGTGTGTGTGTGAGTTAGTATTTTGTTCTACATTTTTCTCCAGCTCTGTCCAGGTCGCTCTATTGTGATCCTTGTCAGAGCAGTTGGTGGTGGTAGCTGGGCACCATCTAGTTGTACTCAACTCAATCTGATGGAGGCTGTAGTACTTGTCGTCCATCAGTCATTTGGACTAATCTTTCCCTATGTCTTTGGTTTTCTTCATTTTCCCTTGCTTCTGATGGGGTGAGACCAGTAGATAGTCACTCACAAGCTTTTAAAACCCCAGACACTACTCACCAAAGTTGAATATAGAACTTTTTTTTATGAACTATTATGCCAGTTGAGCGAGATGTTCCCCAAGACCATGGTCCCCACAGCCCTCAGCCCAGTAATTTGGTCCCTCAGGGAGTTTGGAAGTGTCTATGGGGCTTCCATGACCTTGCCTTGAACAAATTGTGCTGGCTTCCCCAGTATTGTGTAGTGTCTTACCAGAATGAAGGAACTCTTTAAGTACTGATATGGAAAGGTCCTCAGGATGTAATTAGATGAAGAAAGCAGGATATAGAAAAATGTATAGTAATATGCTACCTTTTGTGTAGAAGAGGGGGTAATAAGAATATATATTTATTTTTGTTTGCTTGTATCTGCTGCACTGGGTTTTTTTTGTGTGTATCTGCAAAAAGAAACACTGAGAGGATATGTAAGAAACTAATAAAATTATTATCTATGGCAGTAGGAAGAGTGAGGTAGATGTGGACAAGAGTAGAAATGGAAGTTCTAAATGTAAGCCTAGTTATTTTGTTTTTATTTTTGAGCCATGTTAATATATTTCCTACTCAAAATAATTAAATAAATACAACTGAAAAAGAAACACATATTTAGAGGGGGGGAAATAAGATCATCCATAGGCTATACCAGTAAACTCAAAGATTCTCATTTATCAGGGGCCAAAGACATCACTAATTTCTGCTAACTAACCAACTCACTGAATACCACGGTGCCACCAGTGGACCTAGGGAAAAGGAAATCAAGAAAATTGCTATGTCCTTAGGCAGTAAACTGAATGGATAATTCTCACATGGCATCTGTCTGTCTAGGCTTGCTCTTTATATAATTCAGAAGTGACAGGTTTAGGATCCACCCTACAGTGGCATGACCTCAACTGACTGTCTTACATTAGATTGTATTGTGCAAGGTGATTACATTACTGTCTTAGTCATCTAGTGCTGCTATAACAGAAATACCACAAATGCATGGCTTTAACAAAGAGAAATTTATTCTCTCACAGTCTAGCAAGTTACAAGTCCAAATTCAGGGCGTCGGCTCCAGAGGAAGGTTTCCTGTCTCTGGAGGAAGGTCCCTGTCATCCATCTTCCCTTGGTCTGGGTGCATCTCAGCGCAGGAACCTCAGGTCCACAGGACGCTTTCTGCTCCCAGCACTGCTTTCTTGGTGGTATGAGGTCCTCAACTCTCTGCTTGCTTTCCTTTCCTTTCCTTTCCAGGCCACACGCCAGGAAAACTCCCTTTACATTAGATCATGGATGTGACCTGATAAAGGTGTTACAAGCCCACCCTAATACTTTTAACATAAAATTTGTTGTTGCTGTTGTTAGGTGCCGTCGAGTCGGTTCCAACTCATAGCGATCCTATGCACAACAGAACGAAACACTGCCGGTTCTACGCCATCCTTATAATCATTGTTATGCTTGAGCTCATTGTTGCAGCCACTATGTCAATCCACGTCGTTGAGGGTCTTCCTCTTTTCCACTGACCCTGTACTCTGCAAAGCATGATGTCCTTCTCCAGGGACTGATCCCACCTGACAACATGTCCAAAGTATGTAAGACACAGTCTTGCCATCCTTGCCTCTAAGGAGCATTCTGGCCGCACTTCTTCCAAGACAGATTTGTTCATTCTTTTGGCAGTCCATGGTATATTCAATATTCTTCGCCAACACCACAATTCAAAGGCGTCAACTCTTCTTCGGTCTTCCTTATTCATTGTCCAGCCTTCCCATGCATATGATGTGATTGAAAATACCATGGCTTGGGTCAGGCGCACCTTAGTCTTCAGGGTGACGTCTTTGCTATTCAACACTTTGAAGAGGACCTTTGCAGCAGATTTACCCAATGCAAAGCATCTTTTGATTTCTTGACTGCTGCTTCCATGGCTGTTGATTGTGGATCCAAGTAAAATGAAATCCTTGCCAACTTCAATCTTTTCTCCGTTTATCATGATGTTGCTCTTTGGTCCAGTTGTGAGGATTTTTGTTTTCTTTATGTTGAGGTGCAATCCATACTGAAGGCTGTGGTCTTTGATCTTCAATAGTAAGTGCTTCAAGTCCTCTTAACTTTCAGCAAACAAGGTTGTGTCATCTGCATAATGCAGGTTGTTAATGAGTCTTCCTCCAATCCTGATGCCCCATTCTTCTTCATATAGTCCAGCTTCTCGTATTATTTGTTCAGCATACAGATGAAATAGGTATGGTGAAAGAATACAACCCTGACACACACCTTTCCTGTCATTAAACCAATCAGTATCCCCTTGTTCTGTCCAAACAACTGCCTCTTGATCTATTTAAAGGTTTCTCATGAGCACAATTAAGTGTTCTGGAATTCCCATTCTTCGCAGTGTTATCCAAAATTTGTTAAGATCCACACAGTCGACTGCCTTTGCATAGTCAATAAAACACAGGTAAACATCCTTCTGGTATTGTCTGCTTTCAGCCAGGATCCATCTGACATCAGCAATGATATCCCTGGTTCCACGTCCTCTTCTGAAACCGGCCTGAATTTCTGGCAGTTCCCTGTCTATATACTGCTGCAGCCGTTTTTGAATGATCTTCAGCAAAATTTTGCTTGCGTGTGATATTAATGACATTGTTCTATAATTTCCACATTCGGTTGGATCACCTTTCTTGGGAATGGGCATAAATATGGATCTCTTCCAGTCAGTTGGCCAGGAAGCTGTCTTCCACATTTCTTGGCATAGATGAGTGAGCACCTCCAGCGCTGCGTCTGTTTGTTGAAACATCTCAGTTGATATTCCATCAATTCCTGAAGCCTTGTTTTTCGCCAATGCCTTCAGAGCAGCTTGGACTTCTTCCTTCAGTCCCATTGGTTCCTGATCATATGCCACCTCTTGAAATGGTTGAATATCGACTAATTCTTTTTGGTATAATGATTCTGTGTATTCCTTCCATATTCTTTTGATGCTTCCTGCGTCATTTAATATTTTCCCCATGGAATCCTTCACTATTGCAACTTGAGGCTTGAATTTTTTCTTCAGTTCTTCCAGCTTGAGAAACGCCGAGCATGTTCTTCTCTTTTGGTTTTCCATCTCCAGCGCTTTGCACATGTCGTTTTAATACTTTACTTTGTCTTCTCAAGACGCCCTTTGAAATCTTCCGTTCAGTTCTTTCACTTCATTAATTCTTCCTTTTGCTTTAGCTGCTCTATGCTCAAGAGCAAGTTTCAGAGTCTCCTCTGACATTCGTGTTGGTCTTTTCTTTCTTTCCTGTCTTTTCAGTGACCTCTTGCTTTCTTCATGGATGATGTCCTCGACGTCATTCCACAACTCATCTGGTCTTATGTCACTAGTGTTCAATGAGCCAAATCTATTCTTGAGATGGTCTCTAAATTCAGGTGGAATATACTCCAGGTCATATTTTGGCTCTCGTGGACTTGCTCTGATTTTCTTCAGTTTCAGCTTCAACTTGCATATGAACTATTGATGGTCTGTCCCACAGTCAGCCCCTGGCCTTGTTCTGACTGATGATATTGAGTTTTTCCATCGTCTCTTTCCATAAAAAAAAAAAAAACTTTCCATAGATATAGTCAATTTGATTTCTGTGTGTTCCATCTGGTGAGGTCCATGTGTATAGTCGCCGTTTATGTTGGTGAAAGAAGGTATTTGCAATGGAGAAGTAGTTGGTCTTGCAAAATTCCTTCATTTGATCTCCGGCATTGTTTCTGTCACCAAGGCCATATTTTCCAACTACTGGTCCTTCTTTGTTTTCAACTTTCATATTCCAATCGCCAGTAATTATCAATGCATCTTGATTGCATGTTTGATCAATTTCAGACTGCAGCAGCTGATAAAAATCTTCTATTTCTTCATCTTTGGCCCTAGTGGTTGCTGCGTAAATTTGAATAATAGTTGTATTAACTGGTCTTCCTTGTAGGCGTATGAATATTATCCTATCACTTTTTTTTTACAGCGTTGTACTTCAGGATACATCTTGAAACATTCTTTTTGACAATGAAAGCAACACCATTCCTCTTTGAGTTGTCATTCCCAGCATAGTAGACTATACGATTGTCCCATTCAAAATGGCCAATACCAGTCCATTTCAGCTCACTAATGCCTAGGATATCGATGTTTATGCGTTCCATTTCATTTTTGATGATTTCCAATTTTCCTAGATTCATACTTCATACATTCCAGGTTCCGATTGTTAATGGATGTTTGAAGCTGTTTCTTCTCATTTTGAGTCATGCCACATCAGCAAATGAAGGTCCTGAAAGCTTTACTCCATCCACGTCATTAAGGTCGACTCTACTTTGAGGAGGCAGCTCTTCCCCAGTCATCTTTTGAGTGCCTTCCAACCTGGGGGGCTCATCTTCCAGCACTATAGCAGACAATGTTCTGCTGCTATTCATAAGGTTTTCACTGGCTAATGCTTTTCAGAAGTACACTGCCAGGTCGGGTCCTTCTTCCTAGTCTGTCTTAGTCTGGAAGCTCAGCTGAAACCTGTCCTCCATAGGTGACCCTGCTGTTAGCTGAATACCGGTGGCATAGCTTCCAGCATCACAGCAACACACAAGCCCCCACAGTACGACAAACTGACAGATGTGTGGGGGAACATAAAATTACAATCACAAAATGGAGGACCACCACAGAATACTGGGAATCATGGCCTCACCAAGTTTATTCACACATTTTTGGGGGGACATAATTCAACCCATGACAATTACATTACATTACATTCACATGTATAGGGGCCAGGACTTCAATACATATTTTGGAAAGACACAATTCAGTCCACAACAGACACTATCAAGTGGACCAACATGCATAATATAGGAGTCCCAGAAGAAGAGAGAGAAAAGAGGTAGAAATAATATTTGAAGAAATAATGACTGAAATTTTCCCAACTGTGAAAGACATAGATGTACACATCCAAGAAGCTCAACAAACTCCAAGTAGGATAAACCCAAAGTGATTCACACTGAAGCATATTGTAATCAAACTCTTGAAATGAAACATAAAACATACTGAAAGAAGCAAATGAGAAGTACATTGTCACAGAAAATAAATCCACAGTAAGTTTAAGTGCTGATTTCTCCTCAGAAACCATGGAAGTCAGAAGGCAGTATGATGACATATTTAAAGTGCTGAGAAAAAGGAACTGTCAACTAAGAATTATATATCCAGCAAAACTATCCTTCAAGAGTGAGGGCATTGATACATGCTACAACATGGATGGGGCTTGAAGATATCATGCTGTGTGAAATAAGTCAATCACAAAAGGACAAATATTGTATGACCTCACTTATATAAAAAGTCAAGAAAAGGCAAATGTATAGAGACCAAAGTTTGTTAGGCATTACCAGGGGCGAGAGGGAGGAGGAAAGAGGGGATTATTACTTATGTAGGACTAAATTTTGGTTTACGGTGATGGAAAAACTGCATTGATTAAGGGTAGGCTTGTACTGTCGATTATTGTCAGTGCTGTCAATGAGTTGTACACTGTAAAAAGTTGAATTGGCAGAAGTTTGTGATAGACATATTTACAACAATGACAAAAAAACACAAAGTGTAGCTGTTGAGGCTGCTTATGTACAACCAAACACCTTATGGAATTTGGTTTCTTGGTTTGGAGGCTTAGTTCATAGTTTCATGGGATATTCCAGTTAATTGGCCTAATAAGGTGTTGGAGCTTCTGTTCTTCCTCCTAGTTCATTGCGTAATGCCTGGGGTCTTAAAAGATTGCAAGCAGCCAACCAAGCACAACAATTGGTCTTTATTCACCTGGAGCAACAGAGGAAGAAGGAGAGTCAAGAATAGGAGGAGGAAGTGAATGTGTGGTTAATTGCCTCCATGAACAACTTCCTCCCTTGGATGAGACTGAAGAACTGGATGGCACCCGCTACCATTACTGAACAATTTGATCAATGGTTCTGTAGAAGAATCCTGATCAAAAGGAGGGAAATGGAAAACAGATCTTCAAATTCCCGTGGAACCCAGACTTTCTGGAGCCATGGAGGGTGGATGAACCCCTGAAACTATTGCCCTGTGATAATTTTTAAACCTTAAACCAAAAATACACCCTGAAATCTTCTTAAAATCAAACAGTAGTTTAGCTTAATGAGTAATACATGTCTGCCTTAAGCATGATGCTCTTTTAAGAAATATCTAAAAGGGATCAAACTGACAACAGCAACTGGAAACATTAGATAGAAAACTTAGATGGTAGTGAGTTTATGTTAATGGAAGAGGAACAACTCAGAAAAGTAAAGTGAGAATGGTTACACAACTGGAAGAATGCAATCAATGTCACTGAATTGTACATGTAGAAACTGTTCAGCTGGTGTATGTTTTGCTGAGCATACTTTCAACAATAACAACAAAATTAATTTTTAAAAATTTTTATTGTGCTTTAAGTGAAAGTTTAAAAATCAAGTCAGTCTCTCACACAAAAACTTATATACACCTTGCTACATGCTCCCAATTGCTCTCCCCCTAATGAGACAGCCCGCTCTCTACCTCCACTCTCTCTTTTCGTGTCCATTCCACCAGCTTCTAACCCCCTCTACCCTCTCATCTACCCTCCAGGCAGGAGATGCCAACATAGTCTCAAGTGTCTACCTGATCCAAGAAGCTCACGCCTCACCAGCATCCCTCTCCAACGCATTGTCCAGTCCAAATCCTGTCTGAAGAGTTGGCTTTGGAAATTGTTCTTATCCTGGGCCAACAGAAGGTCTGGGGGCCATGACCACCGGGGTCCTTCCAGTCTCAGTCAGACTATTAAACATGGTCTTCTTATGAGAATTTGGGGTCTGCATTCCACTGCTGTCCTGCTCCCTCAGGGGTTCTCTGTTGTGTTCCCTGTCGGGGCAGTCATCGGTTGTAGCCGGGCACCATCTAGCTCTTCTGGTCTCAGATTGGTGTAGTCTCTGGTTTATGTGGCCCTTTCCGTCTCCTGGGCTCATATTTACCTTGTATCCTTGGTGTTCTTCATTCTCCTTTGATCCAGGTGGGTTGAGACCAATTGATGCATCTTAGATGGCCGATTGCTAGCATTTAAGACCCCAGATGCCTCTCTCCAAGGTGGGAGGCAGAATGTTTTCCTAATGGATTTTATTATGCCAATTGACTTAGATGTCCCCTGAAACCATGGTCCCCAAGCCCCCACCCCTGCTATGCTGGCCTACGAAGCATTCAGTTTATACCAGAAACTTCTTTGCTTTTGGTTTAGTCCAGTTGTGCTGACCTCTCCTGTATTGTGTGTTCTCTTTCCCATCACCTAAAGTAGTTCTTATCTACTATATAATTAGTGAATACAACTCTTCCACCCTCCCTCCCTCCCCTGTCTCCTAACCGTCAAAGAGTTATTTTCTTCTCTGTTTAAACTAACTCTTCAGTTCTTCTAACCGTGCTCTTATACAACATTTGTCCTTTTGCAACTGACTAATTTCACTCAGCATAATGCCTTCCAGATTCTTCCATGTTATGAAATGTTTCACACATTCATCACTGCTCTTTATCGATGCGTAGTGTTCCGTTGTGTGAATATACCATAATTCGTGTATCCATTCATCCGTTGATGGGCACCTTGGTTGCTTCCATCTTTTTACTATTGTAAACAGGGCTGCAATGAACATGGGTGTGCATATATCTGTTCGTGTAAAGGCTCTTATTTCTCTAGGATATATTACAAGGAGTGGGGTTGCAGGATCGCATGCCAGTTCTATTTCTAGCTTTTTAAGGAAGCTCCAAATCGATTTCCAAAGTGGTTGTACCATCTGACATTCCCACCAGCAGTGTATCAGTGTTCCAATCTCTCCACAGCCTCTCCAACATTTATTGTTTTGTGTTTTTTGGATTAATGGCAACCTCTTTGGACTGAGATGAAATCTCATTGTAGTTTTGATTTGCATTTCTCTAATGGCTAATGATCCTGAGCACTTCCTCATGAATCTGTTAGCTAACTGAATGTCTTCTTTAGTGAAGCGTCTGTTCATATCTTTTGCCCATTTTTTAATTGGGTTATTTGTCTTTTTGCAGTTGAGTTTTTGCAGTATCGTGTATATTTTAGAGATCAGGTGCTGATCGGAAACGTCATAGCTAAAAACTCTTTCCCTGTCTGTAGGTAATGTTTTTACACTTAAAGTCTTTGGATAAGCATAGGTGTTTGATTTTTAGGAGCTCCCAGTTATCTAGTTTTTCTTCTGCATTGTTAGTAATGTTTTGTATACTGTTTAGACCATGTATTAGGGCTCCTAACGTTGTCCCTATCTTTTCTTCCATGATTTTTATCGTTTTAGATTTTATCTTTAGGTCTTTGATCCGTTTTGAGCTCTTTTTTGTGCTTGGAGTGAGGTATGGGTCCTGTTTCATTTTTTTGCAGATGGATATCCAGTTATGCCAGCACCATTTGTTAAGAAGACTGTCTTTTCCCCATTTCACCGTTTTGGGGTCTGTGTTAAATATCAACTGCTCATATGTGGAAGGATTTATGTCTGGATTCTCAATTCTGTTCCACTGGTCTATGTATCTGTTGTACCAGTACCAGGCTGTTTTGACTACTGTGGTGGTATAATAGGTTCTAAAATCTGGTAAAGTGAGGCCTCCCACTTTGTTCTTCTTTTTCAGTAATCTGTTACTTACCCGGGGTCTCTTTCCCTTCCATATGAAGTTGGTGATTTTTTTCTGCATCTCATTAAAGAAAGTCATTGGAATTTGGATTGGAATTGCATTAAATCTATAGATCCCTTTTGGTAGAATAGCCATTTTTATAAAGTTAAGTCTTCCTATCCAAGAGCAAGGTATGTTTTTTCCACTTATGTAGGTCTCTTTTGGTTTCTTGCAGAAGTGTATTGTAGTTTTCTTTGTATAAGTCTTTTACATCTCTGGGAAGATTTATTCCTAAACATTTTATCTTCTTGGGGGCTATTGTAAACAGTACTGATTTGGTGATTTCCTCTTCGATGTTCTTGTTGGTGTAGAGGGGTCCAACTGATTTTTGTATGTTTATCTTGTATCCCGATACTCTGTTGAACTCTTCTATTAGTTTCAGGAGTTTTCTTGAGGATTCGTTAGAGTTTTCTGTGTATAAGATCATGTCGTCTGCAAATAGAGATAATTTTACTTCTTCTTTACCAATCTGGAAGTCATTTATTTCTTTATCTAGCCTAATTGCTCTGGCTAGGACCTCCAATACATTGTTGAATAAGAGCAGTGATAAAGGACATATTTGTCTGATTCCCGTTCTCAAGGGGAATGCTTTCAGGCTCTCTCCATTTAGGGTGATGTTAGCTGTTGGTTTTGTATAAATACCCTTTATTATGTTGAGGAATTTTCCTTCTATTCCTATTTTGCTGAGAGTTTTTATCATGAATGGGTGTTGAACTTTGTCAAATGCCTTTTCTGCATCAGTTGATAAAATCATGTGATTCTTTTGCTTTATTTATGTGATAGATTACATTCACTCTTTTTCTAATGTTGAACCATCCTTGCATAAACCCAAAAGACCAAATCCAGTGCTATCGAGTCAATTCCGACTCATAGCGACCCTATACGACAGAGTAGTACTGCCCCATAGAGTTTCCAAGGAGCACTTGCCAGATTCGAACTGCTGACAGTTTGCTTAGCAGCCGTAGTACTTAACCAGTACACCACCAGGGTTTCCCATCCCTGCATGCCTGGTATGAATCCCACTTGGTCATGGTGAATTATTTTTTTTTGATATGTTGTTGAACTCTATTGGCTAGGATTTTGCTGAGGATTTTTGCATCTAAGTTCATGAGGGATATAGCTCTGTAATTTTTTTTTTTTTGTGGTATCCCACTTGGTCATGGTGAATTATTTTTTTGATATGTTGTTGAATTCCATTGGCTAGAATTTTGTGAAGATTTTTGCATCTAAGTCCATTAGGGATATAGCTCTGTAATTTTCTTTTTTTTTATGTCTTTACCTGGTTTTGGTATCAGGGATATGCTGGCTTCATAGAATGAGTTTGGGAGTATTCCATCCTTTTCTATGCTCTGAAATACCTTTAGTAGTAGTGGTGTTAACTCTTCTCTGAAAGTTAGGTGGAACTCTGCAATGAAGCCAGCCTGGCCAGGGCGTTTTTTGTTGGAAGTTTTTTGATTACCTTTTCAATCTCTTGTTATGGGTCTATTTAGTTGTTCTACCTCTGTTTGTGTTAGTTTAGGTAGGTAGTGTGTTTCTAGGAATTCATCCATTTCTTCTAGGTTTTCAAATTTGTTAGAGTACAATTTTTCATAGTAATCTGATATGATTCTTTTAATTTCAGTTGGGTCATTGTCATATCGCCCAGCTCATTTCTTATTTGGGTTATTAGCTTCCTCTCCTGTTTTCCTTCTGTCAGTTTGGCCAATGGTTTATTAATTTTGTCGATTTTTTCAAAGAACCAGCTTTTGGTCTTGTTAATTCCTTCAGTTGTTTTTCTGTTTTCTATTTCACTTAGTTCTTCTCTAATTTTTATTATTTGTTTTCTTCTGGTGCCTGAGGGTTTCTTTTGTTGCTCTCTTTCTGTTTGTTCAAGTTGTAGGGATAATTCTTTGATTTTGGCCCTTTCTTCTTTTTATATATGTGCGTTTATTGATACAAATTGACCTCTGAGCACTGCTTTCACTGTGTCCCAAAGGTTCTGATATGAAGTGTTTTCATTCTCATTGGGTTCTATGAATTTCTTTAATTCCATCCTTAATGTCTTCTTTAATCCAGTCTTTTTTGAGTAGGGTATTGCTCAGTTTCCAAGAGTTTGATTTATTTTCCCTGCTTTTCATTTTACTCATTTCCCCTTTAAGGTCTTATGGTCAGAGAAGATACTTTGTAATATTTCAATTTTTTTGGATTCTGCTAATGCTTGGTTTATGACCTAATATGTGGGCTATTCTAGAGAATGTTCCATGTGCATTAGAAAAGAAAATATACTTGGTTGCTGATGGGTGGAGTGTTCTGTATATGTCTATGAGGTCATGTTGGTTGACTGTGGTATTTAGATCTTCCATGTCTCTATTGAGCTTCTTTCTGGATGTCCTGTCCTTCACCAAAAGTGGTGTGTTGATGTCTCCTACTATTATTGTGGAGCTGTCTATCTCACTCTTCGATGCTGATAGAGTTTGTTTTATGTATCTTGCAGCCCTGTGACTGGATGTGTAAATATTTAATATGGCTATATCTTCTTGGTGTATTGTCCCTTTAATCATTGTATAGTGTCCTTCCTTATCCTTTACGCTGGATTTAAGTTTGAAGTCTATTTTGTCAGAAATTAATATTGCCACTCCTGCTCTTTCTTGATTGTTGTTTGCTTGATATATTTTTTCCATCCTTTGAGATTTAGTTTGTTTGTGTCTCTAAGTCTAAGGTTTGCTCTCGTAGGCAGCATGTAGAGGAATCTTGTTTTTTAATCTATTCTGCCACTCTCTGTCTTTTTATTGGTGCATTTAGTCCATTTACATTCAGCGTAATTATGGATGAGTAGGAATTTAGAGCTATCATTTCGATGTCTTTTTGTGTGTGTTGCTGACAGTTTCTTTTTCCCACTTAATTTTATGTGCTGAGTAGATTATCTTTATGTATTGTCCTTTCCTCATATTTGTTGTTGTTGATTTTGTTTCTGCTGAGTCTCTATTTTTTTTCTTGTATTTTATTTTGATGAGTAGGATAGTTTGCCTCCTTTGTGGCTACCTTATTATTTACCCCTATATTTCTCAATGTAAACCTAACCTTTATTTCTTTGTATCGCCATATCTTCCTCTCCATATGCAAGATCTATGATTACATTTCTTAGTGTTTTTTTGTTTTAATTTTGTCTTCTTTTATATAATAAATCACTATTACCCTGTTTTGACCTTTTTTAAAAAAATATTGCTTTGTTTCTTTGATTTCCCTGTCTGAGCTGACTTCTGATTGCTCTGCCAGTGTTCCAGTCTTGGGTTGATACCTGGTATTATTGATTTTCTAACCAAGGAACGCCCTTTAGTATTTCTTGTAGTTTTGGTTTGTTTTTTACGAATTCCCTAAACTTCTCTTTATCTGGAAATGTCCTAATTTTACCTTCATATTTAAGGGAGAGTTTTGCTGGATATATGATTCTCGACTGGCAATTTTTTTCCTTCAATTTTTTAAATAAGTCATCCCCTTGCCTTCTTGCCTGCACGGTTTCTGCTGAGTAGTCCGAGCTTATTCTTATTGGCTCTCTTTGTAGATGACTTTTCGTTTTTCCCTAGCTGCTCTTAAAATTCTCTCTTTATCTTTTGTTTTGGCAAGTTTGATTATAATATGTCTTGGTGACTTTCTTTTAAAATCTACCTTATGTGGAGTTTGATAAGCATCTTGGATAGATATCTTCTCATCTTTCGTGATATCAGGGAAGTTTTCTGCCAACAAATATTTGGCAATTTTCTCTGTATTTTCTGTTATCCCTCCTGTTCTGGTACTCCAATCACTCATAGGTTATTTCTCTTGATAGACTCTCACATGATTCTTAAGGTTTCTTCATTTTTTTTAATGTTTTTTTATCTGATTTTTCTTCAAATATATTAGCGCCAAGTGATTTATCTTCAAGTTCAGAAATTCTGGCTCCTACTTGCTCAATTCTGCTCCTCTGACTTTCTATTGAGTTGTCTAATTCTGTAATTTTATTGTTAATCTTCTGAATTTCTGATTGCTGTCTGTCTATGGATTTTTCCAGCTTATTAAATTTTTCATTAGGTTCCTGAATAATCTTTCTAATTTCTTCAGTTGCTTTGCCTCTGTGTTCCTTGGCTTGTTCTGCATATTGCCTCATTTCCTTCCTGATGTCTTGAAGGGCTCTGTATATTAATCTTCTGTATTCTGTCTCTGGTAATTCCAGGAATGCACTTTCATCTAGAAGATCCCTGGATTCTTTGTTTTGAGAGCTTGTTGAGGTGATCATTGTCTGTTTCTTTACATGGCTTAATATTGACTGTTTTCTGCAAACCATCTATAAGTCATTGTATTAGTTTATGCTCGCTTACCGTGTCATAGCTTCTTGCTTTGTTTTGTTTTGCTATACCCAAATGGGTTGCTTGAGTGAGCTAGCTTCATTATTTTCACCTTTGGAGCTCTGACGTCCTGTCCCCAGATGGCTAGAGGTGTTATCAAGTATATCGGTCTAGAAGTCCATTCACTTGTATGAATTCAGCTCAGGTGTCCAGGCAGCTGATCCTCAAGTGTGTGGTACAGGCTCTGTCCTACAGTCTTAGGGGGGCTGAGGTGATTGGTGTATATACCGGTATCTGATTGCAGCTGGGTGTCACACTCTGAACAAGGCAGGGGACTGGGAACCGACCCCCAAGTGTCTCTGGGGAAAGTGCATCCCTGTTCCCTAGAGCATGCAGGTGGGTGGGTTCTGCTGACAGACCATGGGCACCCAATGTTTTTGGTTGTAAGGACTGGGAGGTACCAGTTATCCTTGGACCTGTGTCGGGGTTGGCTGGATGACCTGAGTGGAGCCACTAGTCCTTAGGCCCCTGATGTGGGTAGGTGAGGACCGTGTTTAATAGGCAAAGTAATGTCAAACATCAAACACCCAGCTCTCCACTGCACAGCTGAAATGGTTGGAGTCTGCCAACAAGGGCCTATTCTCCTGAAATAGGCCCACACAAGTCCATGCAGAAGGGAACAGTGCTCAAAGTCCATGGATCGTTTATGCCTGGACAGGAGCCACTTCTGTCCTGAGCTCCCCCAGTTAGTGGAGCTGGCAAATTATCTTTTTCCCCTGTTATGAATTTATTCCTTCTCCAAATCTGGGAGCATGGCTCAGGGCACTCAAATGGGCCTATCTCAGGACCCGGGAAATCAACAGCCACTGAAGCCGGCTTGGGGATGGGGGGGGGGCGCCGTAAAGTATTTGCAAGCATTTAGCTTTTGCCGAGAGTGCCGATCTTCTCTGGTTCTGGAGGTATGAGTAGACTGTATGGCTGGCTGCTTCTCCCCGAGGAAACTGCTGCCCAATGCTAGTAACAGCTCACTGCTGCCGCTCCGTGAATGGTGCCTGAGGGCTCCCCATGATTCAGGTCCGGTAACTCCTCTCCGTTTACGAACCGTCTCTTCCTCCTCCTGTCCCTCGGTTCTTTTTCAAAGCTTGCCTTTGATGCTCAGGGCTCCTAGCTTTTCAGAAATATACTCGTTTCACTTATTTTTTCAGATCTTTGCTGTAAAGAGGCCTCGCTGGAAGCTTCTGTCTATTCCACCATCTTGGCTCTGCCTCCAACAAAATAAATTTAAAAGAAAATTTTTAAAGATAAAAAAAGTCAGGGCAAAATTAAGACTTTCCCAGATAAACAAAAGCTAAGGGAGTTTGTTACCATGAGAACTGACCTACAGGAAATGCTGAAGGGAGCACTTAAGATTGAAATGAAAAGATATTAGACTGTAACTCAAAGTTGTATTATGAAAAAAGAATCTCTAGTTAAGGTAATTTCAAGGATAATATAAGGCTAGTTTTATGGGGTTTTTTATTTGTAACTTTACTTATTATGTCCTACATGATTTAAAAGACAAATGCATGAAACGTATGTACAAAGTTATGTTACTGGGCACGCAATGAATAGCGATGTAATTTGTGACAACAACAACATAAAGGAGGAATAGGTGAAGCCGTATAGGAACAGAATTTTTGTATTTTATTGAAGTTAAATTGGTATCAATCTAAACTAGGCTATTATAAATTTAGAATGTTAAAAGTACTCCCCATGATAACCAAAAAGAAGATATCTAAAAAATATATACAAAAGAAACCAAGAAGGGAATCAAAACATTTAGATTAAAAAAAAGAAAAATCAACTAGACAAAAAAGTAAGCAGTACTGGAGAAAATCAGTGACAAAGAGGTATAAAACCAGTAGAAAACAAATAACTAAATGACAGAAATAAGCCCTTCATTATTGGTAAATACTTTAAATATAAATATATTAAACTCTCCAATCAAAAGGCAGATATTGGCAATTTGAATAAGTAAACATGATCCAATTATACATTGCCTAGAAAAGATCCACTTGATATCCAAAGACAAAATAGGTTGAAAATGAAAGAATTAAAAAAAAAAATTCCATGCAGATGGAAACCAAAAGAAACCTGAGGTGGCTATACAAAATAGACTTGAAGTCAAAAATTGTACAGAAACAGAGAACACTATATAATCATAAAGGGGTCAATTCATCAAGAAGCTGTAACAATTATAAATATATATGTTTACTAAACAAGAATCCCAAAATATATGAAGAAAGCATTGACAGCTTTGAAGAAAGAAATTGTTCTACAATAATAGTTGAAGACTTCAATACACTACTTTC
The DNA here is from genome assembly GCF_030014295.1 of Loxodonta africana. Lineage (NCBI taxonomy): Eukaryota > Metazoa > Chordata > Mammalia > Proboscidea > Elephantidae > Loxodonta > Loxodonta africana. The sequence continues at coordinate 89,193,608 of NC_087369.1, read as the reverse complement.
AATAATGAATAGAACATCTAAACAGAAGATTAGTAAGAAAATGTTGTTGTTGTTATGTACCGTGGAGTCAGTTGTGACTCATAGAGACCCTATGCACAAGAGAATGAAATGCTGCCTGATCCTGCGCCATCCTTACAATCGTTGTTATGCTTGAGCTCATTGTTGCAGCCACTGTATCAATCCACCTTGTTCAGGGTCTTCCTCTTTTCCGCTGACCCTGTACTTTGCCAAACATGATGTCCTTCTCCAGGGCCTGATCCCTCCAGATAACATGTCCAAAGTATGTGAGACGTAATCTCGCCATCCTTGCTCCTAAGGAGCATTCTGATTGCACTTCTTCCAAGACAGATTTGTTCTTCCTTTTGGCAGTCCATGGTATATTCAATATTCTTCACCAATAGCACAATTCAAAGGCGTCAATTCTTCAATCTTCCTTATTTGTTGTCCAGCTTTCACATGTGTATGATGCGATTGAAAATACCATGGCTTGGGTCAGGTGCACCTTGGTCTTCAAGATGACGTCTTTGCTTTTCCACACTTTAAAGAGGTTCTTTGCAGCAGATTTACCCAATGCAATGCGTCTTTTAATTTCTTGACTGCTGCTTTCATGGATGCTGTTTGTAGATCCAAGTAAAATGAAATCCTTGACAGCTTCAATCTTTTCTCCGTTTTTCCTGATGTTGCTTATTGATCCAGTCATGACAGTTTTTGTTTTCTTTAAGTTGCGGTGCAATCCGTACTGAAGGCTGTGGTCTCTGATCTTCACTAGTAAGTGCTTCAAGTCCTCTTCACTTTCAGCAAGCAAGGTTGTGTCATCTGCATAACGCAGATTATTAATCAGTCTTCCTCCAAACCTGGCGCCTCGTTCTTCTTCATATAGTCCAGCTTCTCTGATTATTTGCTCAGCATACAGATTGAATAAGTATGGTGAAAGGATACAACCCCAACATACACCTTTCCTAACTTTAAACCAATCGGTATCCCCTTGTTCTGTCCGAACAACTGCCTCTTGATCTATGCAAGTTTCTCATGAGGACAATTAAGTGAAATAGGTGTGAATAATATTATAAATCAACTAGACCTAACAGACCTAATAGAGCATTCTAACCAACGACAGCAAAATACACATTCTTCTCCAGTGCACATGGGACATTCTTCAGGATAGAGCATATGCTAGTTCACAAAACAAGTCTCAATAAGTTTTAAAAGATTGAAATGATACAAAGTATCTTCTCTGACCATAAGGAATGAAACTAGAAATTAATACTAGAAGGAAAGCTGAATATTTCACAAATATGTGGAAATTAAACAATATACTATTAAACGAACAATGGGGCAAAGAAGAAAGATGCAGAAAATTAAAAAATGTTTAAACATAAAAAAAAAACAAAAGCACAACATTCCAAGCTTATGGGAAGCAGTGAATGCAATGCTTAAAGGGAAATTTTGGCTGTGAATGCCTATATTAAAAAGGTACAACGATCTTAAGTCAATAACCTAGCTTTATACCTGGAGGAACTAGAAAAAGAAGAGAAAACTAAAGCTAAAGCTATAAGACAGAAGGAAATAATAAAGATTAGCATGGCAATAAAGGATAGAAAAACAATAAAGAGAATCAATGAAGTTGATTCTTTGAACCGTTATCCATTGCTGGTGGGATACAAAATGGTACAACCACTATGGATGATAGTAGGTGCTTTTTCAAAAAACTAGAAATAGAACTACGCTATGATTCAGGAATCCCACTCTTAGGTATATACTCTAAAAAAAAAAAAATCTAGAGACCTAAAAATAATGACATGAGCAGACATATGTACACCTATGTTCGTTGCTGCTTTATTTACAATAGCAAATGCAGGCATACTCTGGTTACGTATGAGATCTGTGCCTAAGCCTATCTTTAAGCTGAATTTGTGTGTAAGTTGGAAAAAGTAGATATGGTTCTTATTTAATGAGCCTTAGTCAAATGTTTGTCTTAAAATATACCCATTACCCATTGCCATCGAGTCAATTTTGACTCATAGTGACCCTATAGGACAGAGAAGAACTGCCCCACAGGGTCCAAGGAGCACTTGGTAGATTCTAACTGCCGGCCTTTCGGTTGGCAGCCATAGCACTTAACCACTACCCCACCAGGGTTTCTTCGTATATAGTATATATTTTTTTTTAGTTTTTATGCATATAAAGGAGTCCTGGAGCTTAAGAGCTTGGCTGCTGACCATAAGGTTGACATTTCTAATCCACTAGCTGCTCCTTGGAAATCCTATGGGGCAGTTCTACTCTGTCCTATAGGATCGCTATGAGTTGAAATCGACTTGACAGCAACAGTTTTTATGCATATGAAACACTTCCAAACCGTGCGATGTGTTCTTGAGTGCCACAAAGTAGTGCATGTGTGCATTAGTATGGCCCATTGTTTTTAACTCAAATTTTTAATATAATAGGCTTTATTTTTTTTTTATGATAGTCGTTCTTAAGTATGAGTTTTCCATAAGTTGAACTTCGTAACCCGGATATTGCCTGTATGGAAACAACCTAAGTGCCCATCAACAGATGAATGGATAATCAAATTGTAGTACATACGTACAGTGGAATACTACACAACCATAAAGTACAATGACAAGTCCACAAAACATATTATAACATGGGTGGACCTAGAGAGCATAATGCTAAGTGAAATAAGTCAAGCATATAAGGACAAATATTGTGATCCCTTTTTTATAAGAAGACGAGAATAAATATATAGAGAGAGACCAATGTTCATTGATGGTTACCTAGGAGAGGTGGAGGGAGGGGAAAGCATGCTTTAGATCGTAGAGACCTATTATTTTTATTGGTGATGGGAAAAGTGACACTGAATGTAGATGTAGTGAGCACAGCACACCAAAGTAAAAACAAGTGTTTGAGCACATATGGATGGATATAGGCATATTGGTATATGGGTAGGTACAGATGTGTACATATGTGAGAACAGATAGAAGTATCATATATAGTATGTATTTAGTATATATAGTATATATATATAGGTTTTTTTATAGTATCTATAAAGGTACATGCAAACACAAACATGTGGGTGCAAGGACATATATTAGTTGAAGACACAAATACAGATTCTTCACAGATATAACCAAACACCTTCCAAGACTGGTTTTTTGGGTTTGAAAGCTTAAGATCATAGTCTCATGGGAAAACTCAGTCAATTGGGATAACATAGCTCGCAAAAATCATGACCTGCATCCTAGTGAAGTGAGTAGCATCTGGGGTCTTAAAAGCTTGCTAGTGGCTACCTAAGACACAAATATGTGTCTCTACTGTCCAGAAACAGGAGCCCTGGTGGCACAGTAGGTAAGAGCGCAGGCTGCTAACCAAAGGTTGGCAGTTTGAATTCACCAACCACTTGTTGGAAACACTGTGGGACAATTCTACTCTGTCATATAGGGTCACTATGAGCCAAAACTGACTAGATGGCAACAGTTTTTTGTTGTTGTTTTTGCTCTCCAAGAGCAAATTATTAAGAAAGTAACCAAAATCTCAGAGAAGAAACAAGTCTATACAAGCTACAACCTCACCTACCCTGAGACCAGAAGAACTAGATGGTGCCCAACTACCACCACAGACAGTTCTGACTGGGATCAGGATAGATGGTCCCATATAGAATGGGAGAAAAATGTGGAGCAGAATTCAAATTCTTATTTTAAAAAAAATAAACAAACTTGGAACAGTAGAGAACAGAGGACTCCCTGAGACTATGGCTGAAAGACACTCTTTAAACCTGGAACCAAGCCTATTCCCTGAGATCATCCTTTGGCAAAATAGCAGAGTGGTGCACAAAATAAAAGTTATTGCCTATAAGATTGGTGCTGTACTTAAAAACCATCAATATGAGAACAAAAGGTCAACAATTACTCAAAAGTAAAGATGAGAAGATAAGGGGGCAAGGAAATTAGAGTACTAGAAATGGAACAAACAGAACACAATTAAAGATAATGTTGGCACATTGTGATAAATGTAATGAATGCCACTGAATAATTTATGCAGGAATTGTCAAATGGGAACCTAACCTGCTGTGGAAATTTTCACCAAAAACTCAAAAAAAAAAAAAGAAGTTGGTCCTTTGGCGAGATAAATAAAGTCAACAAACTTTTAACTAGACTAACAAGAAAAAGAAAGGAGAAGCAAGTGGCTTAAATCATAAATGAAAGTGGGGACATTACTACCAACCTTACAGCAATACAAAGAAATATAAGGGAATACTATGAACAGTGGTACACCAGCAAATTAGAAAACCTAGATAAAACAGAAAAAAAAATCTAAAAACACACAACCTAAACTGACTCAATAAGAAATAAAAAATCACAACAGACCTATAACAAGTAAAGAGATTGAAAGTCATCAAAAACTTCCCAATAAAGAAAAGTCCAAGACCAAATGGCTTCAAAGGTGATTAACACCAAACACAGAAATAAGTAACACCAACCCCTCTCAAACTCTTTCAAAAAATATAAGAGGAAGGACACTTCCTAACTCATTCTATGATGCCAGCATTACCCTGATGCCAATGTGATATAAAGAAGTCACAAAAAAAGCTACAGACCAATATCCCTTATGAATACAGAAACAAAAATTATCAAGAAAATGCTAGCAAAGTGAATCCAACAGCACATTAAAAGGATTATACAACATGACCAACTGAGATTTATCCCAGGAATTCAATGGTGGCTTAACATAAGAAAATCAATCAACACACTACACCACATTAATAGAACAAAGGAAAAGAACCACATGATTTTCTCAGTCAATTCAGAGAAGGCATTTGACAAAATCCAACACTCTTTCATGAAAAAAACACTCAGCAAACTAAGAATAGAAGAGAAATGCGTCAAAAAAATAGAAGCCATTTTTGGAAAACTTACAGCTAACATCATATTCAATGGTGAAAACTGAAAGTTTCCCCCCTAAGATCAGGATCAAGACAAGGGTGCCTGGCGTGATGGTTAAGGTTGTGTGTCAACTTGGCTGGTCCATGATTCTCAGTGCGTTGGTAGTTATGATGTAGTTTGGCAGTCGTATAATGATGTAATCACTTCCATGATGAGATCTGATATAATTTGATCACCTCCATGATGGGATCTGCTGTGAGTAGCCAATCAGTTGAAAGGGAGTGTCCTTGGGGGTGTGGCCTGCATTCAATACAGGTTGACTTTCTGGCAAAGGTCATGGTCTGTTGCTCTCTCTGGATCTTGCTGCTGGCTCCTGTTTGTCTAGCCTCTGGTTCTTGGGACTGAAGCTAACAGTTTACCTGCCGTCTTGCCTGCTGATCTTGGGATTCATTGGTCTCTGCAGTCTGTGAGTCAGGGCCCTGCTGTCCGACCTACCGATATTGGGTTCGCCAGCCCCTGCAGCTATGCGAGTTGGGAGAAGCCTCCAGGCTGACCCAAGGACGTGGGAATTTCCAGCCTCTACAACCATGTGAGCAATTTTCTTGACATGAATCTCTCTATATTTATATTTATACCTTTTAATGGTTTTGCTTGGTACCAAGAATGGTTCTAGAGAAACAAAACTGTAAGGATGTTTTCTAAATTGGTTTTCAAGTCTGATTAGTCTTAAAGATGTTGACAACTCTGCTTCTAGTAGTAAAGAGGGCACTGCTAATCCATGTGGTGAGGTGGCAATAGAAATACCCAAAATATCAGGTATTGGGAGAGGCAAGATTCTGGGTGATCACGTGTTTGATGCCTTTCCACGATTCAGTCATAATGAAAAGTATAAGGAAGCTGATTGGTTGGTCCTACTCTCGTTAGACAAAGTGGTGAAAGAAAGAGATGAGCCCAGGGCTTCAGAGTCAAAGTTCAAGTGCCACATAAATGAACTCAACGTTTCCACTTGTGCCTTGGAAGGAAACCTTATTTCTTGTAGTAACAGAGCTGATATTGCTGAAAACCAAACCCAGTATTATCATAACAATGGCTGAATTACAATGTCAACTGAATTCCCAACCTTGATTGGTGTCTGAAGTTAAACTGAAGGCATTGATTGGGAAGAAATGGGACATTGAAACTTGTGATGGGGACATATGGGCAGATAATCAGGAAGCTGGAGACTCTCAGCCCCTAAATTCCATTGAATCACTCCTGCCAACAGAACCAGCCCTCTCACTCCCTTCTGAAGTGATGACTCCATGTTTGTCTGTTAAGGCATCCTTCCCAGTAAAGCCATTAACCACTCTCTTCCAATCAATGATATTAACCTAGCTGTGTCTGTAAAGCCTTTGTCTGATTCATTGCCTGGGGCATCACCTAAGGCAGATACCTTATAAGAAAAACTAAATGTTCTCAAAACATAGGCTCACCACGCATTTTGGCTTCTAGACCTAGACTTAAGTCCCAGCAAGCCCCAAAATGTGAAGTACAAAGTGTGACACAGGAGGAGGTATGCTACTCTCCCAAAGAACTGCTTGATTTTTCTAATATGTACAAACAGAAACATGGAAAATATGTGTGAGAATGGCTGTTAAGGGTATGGGATAATGGTTCAGGGAACATAAAGATGGATCAGTCTCAGTTTACTGATATGGACCCAGTAAGCACAGATTCTTCATTCAGTGTTCAAGCTCGAGAAGTTAGGAAAGGATCTAATAGTTTATTTGGTTGGGTCGCTGAAGCATGGATTATGTGGTGGCTTACACTAAATCAAGTTGAAGTACCAGACCTGCCTTGGTATACTGTAGAAGAAGGTATCCAAAGGCTTAGGGAAAATGACATGTTAGCATGGGTTTATCAGGTTAGACCTCCAAACCCACACATGGAATCCCCAGAGGACACATCTTTTACTGCAACAGTGAGTAATAAATTTGTGAAGGAAGCCCCAGCATCCTTGAAGCCTCCATTCCAACACAGGGACTTGGGACTTTTCAGCCTCTACAACCTTGTAAGCCATTTCCTTGATATAAATCTCTATATACATATATTTATATATTTTTACTGGTTTTGTTTCTTTGGAGAACTCAGCCTAAGACAAGGGTTTAATACCCGGGACGTATAGAAAACGAAAAACCAACAATTCAACAGCAAAAGTACAAAAAAAAAAAAAACCCAAAATTGGCAAAGGACTTGTCTTTTCTCCAAAGAATATGTGCAAATGGCCAATAACCACAAGAAAAGATGCTCAACACCTTTAGTCATTTGGGAAATACAAATCAAAACCACAATGAAATATCACTTCACACCCACTGGGATAGCTATTATAAAAAATTGTAAATAACAAGCATTGCTGAAGATATGAAGAAACTAAAACCCTAGTCCATTTCTGATAACAGTGTAAAATAGTATGGCTGCTGTGGGAAACATTTTGGCAGTTCCTCACAACATTAAATGTATTCAACACCTCAATAACAAGAAGAAAAATAACGTAACTAAAAAATGGACAAAGGATATGAACAGACACTTCAGCAAAGAAGACATTCAGGAGGCTAACAGACATTGAGGAAATGTTCACAATCATTAGTCATTAGGAAAAAACAGACCACAACTACAATGAGATACCATCTCATCCCAACATTACTAGTGTGAATCAAAAAAAACTGAAAATAATGTTGGAGAGGTTGTGCAGAGATTGAAACTCTTATGCACTGCTGGTGTGAATGTAAAATGGCACAACCACTAGAGAAAACTATATGGTGCCTCCTTTAAAAAATAGAAAGGGAAATACCCTGTGATCCAGAAAGCCCACTCCTAGGAATATATCCTAGAAAAATAAGAGCCATCACACAAATAGACATATGTACACCCATGTTCATTGCAGCATTATTCACAATAGCAAAAAGAGGGAAACAACCTGAGTGCCCATAAACAGCCGAATGGGTAAAAAAATTGTGGTACATACACACAATGGAATACTATGCAACAATAAGGAACAATGATGAATCTGTGAAACATCTCACAACATGGATGAAACTGGAGGGCATTATGCTTAGTGAAATAAATCAATCACAAAAGACAAATATTGTATGAGACCACTATTATAAAAACCTAAGAAAAGATTTACACACAGAAAAAAAAATCTTTGATGGTTACAAGGGAGGGGAGGGGTGGGAACAGAATCGCTAACTAGATAGTAGACAAGTGTTAACTTTGGTGAAAGGAAAGACAACACACAATATAGGGGAAGTCAGCACAACTTGACCAAGGCAAAGCCATAGAAGCTTCCTAGACACATCCAGACACCTTGAGGGACTGAGTTACTGGGGATAAGGGCTGGAGACCATAGTCCCAGGAGACATCTAGGTCAATTGGCATTACTTAGTTCATAAATAAAATGTTCTACATCCTACTTTGTTGATTTGCATCTGGGGTCTTAAAAGCTTGCAAGCAGCCATCTAAAATACATCTATTGGTCTCATCAAGTTTGGAGCAAAGGAAAATGAAGAAAACCAAAGACACAAGGAAAATATCAGTCCGAAGGACTAATGAACCACAGCATCCACCAGCCTGAGCCAAGAAGAACAGCATGGTGCCCAGCTACACCTCTGACAGGGATCATAATAGAGGGTTCTGGACAGAGCGGGAGAAAAATGCAGAAAAAAATTCAAATTCATATAAAAAAAAGACCAGACTTACTGATCTGACAGAGACTGGAGGAGCCCCCAGGACTATGGCTCCCAGACACCCTGCTAACTCAGAACTGAAGCTACTCCCAAAGTCCACCTTTCAGCCACAGATTAGACAGGTCTATAAAATAAAAACCAACATAGGTGAGGAACATGCTCCTTGGTTCAACCAAGTACACGAGACCAAATGGGCAACACCTGCCCAAAAGCAAAGACAAGAAGGCAAGAAGGGACAGGAAATCTGGACGAATGGACACGGGGAATCTGGGGTGTAAAGCAAATGGGAGGGTGCTGACACATTGCAGAGATTGCAAGTAATGTCAAAATAATTTGCATATAAATTTTTTAACAAGAAACTAATTTGCACTGTAAACTTTCACCTAAAACAAACTAAAGTAAATAAATAAACTAAACATAGAATTACCTTATGACCCAGCAATTCCACTACTATGTATATACCCAAAAGAATTGAAAGCAGGGATTCAAAGAGATACCTGTATGCCAATGTTTCTTGCAGTGTGATTCACAATAGCCAGAAGGTGGAAACAACTCAAATGTCCATCAACAGACGAATGGATAAACAAAATGTGGTATATATAGGTAGTATCCAACTTATGACATATTTAAGTTATGACAAACCACACTTAAGACCATTCCCTTTTTTTGTACATCTTATCATTAAAAAAAAAATTTTTTTTATCATTAGTAATATGTACTACATACAATGTTGTAGTGTGTGATTTACTGATGTTATCAATCTCAGATATTCACTCACAGATATTCAATTTTGTGATTTACTGTTTCAAAACATTGCCATATAGCAGGCTATGGCCTGGTCTACAATGAAGTTGGTGTCAGTGTTGGGAGTCATAATGGATAGAAAGTTCCAAGCATTTAATCAGATAATATGATGAGAGAGATTGGTGGAAAAATCATCCATATGGCAAGAATGCTGAATTTAGAACTTGATATCTCCCATGTGGAACAACTCATAGATCATGAAGAAGGGAAATTGACAGATCAAGACTTAATGGATTAAGAAGAGGAAAGAAATGCTGAAGAAGTAAGAAATGAGGAAGAGGAAGGAGAGAAATTGTAAAAAAAAAAAAAATTTACAGTGAAAGGATTAGCTAGAGTTTTATCTAAACTAAATCAGGGGCTTCAGTTGCTTGAAAACATGGACATAAATGCTGATTGCTTTGCTAAAGGTGATAGACAGATTCAGGAAACAGTGAGATGTTACCATGAAATATATGAAGGAAAAAAGAAAGGACCATACAGACAGCTCTAATTTTCTGACTAGAAACACCATCCTCATTCCTAGGGATAATCCAGATGATCCAGAACCTTCCAGAAGTGGAGATATTACTGCAACTAAAAAAAAAAAAGCCAACGTTGTCAGTTTACTTCATCATAAGAGTAAATTTTTTGATTTGTGCGTTTTTTATGTATGTATGTTTTAAAATATATCCGTAAGTTTATATGTAATGTTTCCAACCCCCAAAGAAAAATAAAGATTGGATTTATAATGATACTGTTAATAAAAGGCAGTAATCACAAAAACTAAAAAAAAATGAGGCATTTGACTTACCTCAGAATCAACTTACAATAGAGTTGTGGGAAGAGAATTCCATGGTTAAGAATTTGGCTGCTAACCAAAAGGTTGGCAGTTCAAATCCACCAGTCGCTCCTTGAAAACCCTATGGGGCAGTTCTACTCTGTCCTATAGTGTCGCTATGAGTCAGAATCAACTCAACGGCAATGGGTTTGGTTTTTTATTTTACTTGTGTGTATAACAGAGTATCATCCTACCATGAAGGGGATGAAATTATAATACATGCTATGACATGGATGAATTTTGAAAACATTATGCTGTTAAAAATTTTAAAAATTCACAAATGTAAATTTGTTTACTAAGTCATAAGCTTTATTTTACAGTTCATGAACTGGTGAATGTCTAGTCTGAAAGTCAGTCAATAGTTCCAAAGTGCAGTACAGGCAGAAAAGTTTTTATAATGGTAGACAGTCCTGAGTGGCTAGCTTAGGTTTCCTTTTCAGGGACAGTCAATTTATTGAGTTGGATTTCAGCTACTGGAAAAACTAGGCATCTGGAGGAGAAGCCAAGGTGGCAGCTTAGTCAGATGCACCATATTGTCCTTCTACAGGAAAGACATGAAAAACCAAGTAAAACATAACAATCCCAGAACCCTGAACAACAAAAAAGGATAAAGAATTGAATCAAATACCAACTGGAAGGAAAAATTGAATGAACACAGTGAACAAGAAGTAACAAGGAATGGAGGGTCTCTGTCAGCCATCCCAGGTCAATGTGACCATCTTAAGACAAAGACAGTAGCAACCCCAGGTGAGGACCACTGGGAGACAACTTCATGACATTCCAACAATAGACAGAGAAACTGGATAGACACATCTGGGGAGAAGGAAGGTGAGCAGATCATGATGCAAATCTAAGGAAGGAAAACAAAAAGAAGAGTGAGAATTACAGACTTGCCTATAAGAAAGCGGGGAGCGAACCAGGATCCAGGGCCAGATATACTCATGAGTGGCAGTTCCTGACCACTGGGGTGAGTGGTGTGCACAAGGAGGTGGACCTGTGGAGTATTGGCAGGAGGTCTCCAACCTGACTGGATCCCAGGTGCACCCCTTCTCACAGTAGGGTAGGGACAGGTCCCGACTGCTGGCTGCAGTGGACAAGAAGTGCCCTGGCACCCACATATACTAGTGAGAGGGGTGTACTCCCCCCTCACCCACCCTCCTGATCAAAATAAGCAAAGGGTCTCATACATCAGGCACCCCACCTGACTGGAATCTGTCTCACAAGTTCATCACCTCTGCCCCCACCCAGCCCCATCCACAGCCCTCTCCTGCCTACCTGACAAGTGGTAATAGGCATGCTCACATGTGCTTGCCCGTCCACCACCTACACCCCCCCAGGCCTGGCAAATAGCTGCTACCACGTGCACACCCTCCCACCACCCCCTCACTGCCCCACTGCCTGGTGAGAGACAGCAGTGGTGCAACCTCACACTCACCCGCCCGCTGTTCCCTTCTCCTTCCCCCTTCCTGGCAAGAGGCAGTGGCAGTGCAATCACACATGCAGCCTACCGCCACTCACCTCCACCACCCAGCAAGGGGCAACACATGCCTATCCACTGCCCAGACCCTGCCCAACCCAGCTAGAGGCAGTGGCAGTGTGGCTGCACTCACGCCAGCCCACTACTCACTCCCCCACCAACTGGTGAGAGGTGGCAGGAGCATAACTGTGCACATCTGCCCACCACTCAACCCCGAAATCTGGTGGAAGGCTGCAACCACTCCCCTGCTAGCCATCCACAACTGCCACACCTGTCACCCCACCCACTCAGCAAGTGCCACTGCCCACTCCTGTGTCACTGGACTGAAAACAGTGACCTACACCTTCCAACCCACCCTCAGCCACCCAGGAAGACCAGTGAACAAAGACTTTCACTCACACACCTAACAACTCCCCCACTCACCCAGAGACAGGTGACGAGTGCTCCAGTGCAGTCAGACTAGCTATCAGAGTAGCACGCCCATCCCACCTGCCTGGATACAACAAAACAAAAAATAAGGATTCAACAAACAAATATACAATTAATAAATTCATATAATAACACTTCAGTGCCTCAGAGACAACCCTCACAATGTCAAATCACCTAAAGAAGCTGACAAGATGGCTCCAACAAGTGATGAAAATAAAGAACCAGAAAACCTCCTGAGGAAGAAATGGTAATGGAATTACCTGATAAGGAAATCATAATACTTACATAAAGGGCCCTCCAAGAGATCAAGAAAGAGACCAAGGAAAACAAACAAAACCAAGGAAAACAAAAACAAAACTCTGGAAGAATTCAGGAAAACAATACAAGAATAAAACAACAAAATAAATAGACAATTAGAAACCATATAAAAACAGCAACTAGAAGTCCAGAAGATTAACAATAAAATTTCAGAAAGAGACAACTTAATGGAAGGACATAGGAAAAGAATCAAGTCAATGGAAGACAGAATCAGGAAATAGAGGACAAATTCCTCAACACTAATTTGTATGAGGAACAGTCAGAAAAAAAGAAGAAAAATGAAGAAACCCTAAGAGTTTTGTGGGACACTATCAAGAAGAGTAATTTTCTCATGATTTGAATTCCAGAACAGGAGACAATAAAAAGCACAGAGAGAAGTTTTGAGGATTTGCTGGCAGAAAACTTCCCTAATATCATTAAAGATGAGAAGATATCCATTTAAGAACCACAACAAATCTCATGCAAAATAGATCCCAAAAGAAAATCACCAAGCTATATCATAATCAAACTTCCCAAAAAGAAAGACGAAGAGTACTGAGAGCAGCGTGGAATAAAGAAAGATCATCTACAAAGGGGAACCAATAAGACTGAGCTCTGATTTCTCAGCAGAAACCATGCAAGCAAGAAGGCAATGGGATGACATATGTAAAACCCTAAAAGAAAAAAAAAATTGCCAACTAAGAATTATATAGCCAGTAAAATTGTCTCTCAAATAACATGGCGAAACAGGAACTTTCCAAAAAAACAGAAAATAAGGGAATTTGTAAAAACCAGACCAAACTTACAAGAAATATTAAAAACCTGAGATTAAGACACATTACAGGATCAGTTAGATACCAACCCAGATAAAGAATCCTCAAAAATAACATAAAGCTACACTGAAAACAGGGAGTCAGAGACATCAATCTGTAAATGATGACAACTTCGAAACAAAAAGGGAGGATAAATGGCATAATTATAGAACTTCCATATGGAGAGGAAGTCAAGGTGATATCAAGAAATAAAAGACTGCTTTAAACGTAGGAAGGGAGGCGGGGCCAAGATGGCGGACTAGGTGGACACTACCGCGGATCCCTCTTGTAACAAAGACTCGGAAAAACAAGTGACTCGATCACATACATAACAATCTACGAACTCTGAACAACAAACACAGACTTAGAGACGGAAAACGAACAAATACGGGCAGACAGCGACCGTTTTCAGAACTAGGAGCCAGCGTACCAGGCAGGTGACCTTCAGAGCCCGATCTGGGGCAGAGCCCAGGGGGGCAGACGGCACAGACAAGGGGCCGAGCCCTACCCCCCCGGGAGTCTAGCTGGTTGGCGCGGGCGGCGTAGCGGCACAGCTGGAGGGAGAAGCACTCGGGAGGCAGTGACAGATCTTGGAGCGGGGGGAGCAGCGTCCCAGCCGGGGAGCCATCCCGCCGGGAGTTTGGCAGGAAGCGGCTGTGGCGCTAGTGCGGGGATCAACTATATTTCCCTAAAGAGACCCCGGGGCGAGGCCCACACGTTCGTGCGGGGAACACCCACCCAGTACGCCCGTACGGGGCGGCGCACTGGAGGGAGGAGTCCCTGGGAGGAAGTGACTGGTCTTGGAGCGGGGAGAGCAGCGTCCCAACCGGGGAGCCATCCCGCTGGGATTCAGGCACACGCGGGCGGGGCGTGAGTGCGGGGGGGGATCCAGTTATATTCCTCTGAATAGACGCCAGGGGCGGGCCCATCTGGTCGTGCGGGTAACGCCCACCCAGTTCGCGCGAGCGGTGCGGCGCACCGGAGGGAGAAGTCCCCAGGAGGAAGTGACTGGTCTCGGAGCGGGGAAAGCAGCGTCCCAGCCGGGGAGCCGTCCCGCTGGGATTCAGGCGCGCGCAGGCGGGTCGTGAGCGCGGGGTCAAATTATATTCCCCTGAATAGACCCCGGGGGCGGGCCCACCCGTTCGTGCGGAGACGCCCACCCAGTTCACGCGAGTGGTGCGGCGCACTGGAGGGAGAAGTCCCCAGAAGCGACAAGTCTTGGAGCGGGGAGATTAGCGTCCCAGCCGGGGAGCCGTCCTGCTGGGATTTTGGCGGACGGGGGTGGACTGTGAACGCGGGGATCAGCTCCATATTCTGAGGTGCTACACTCCTAGCTCTCTGATCCCTCCCCCACCCTCCGAAGGAGGCTCCATTAACATCCGAATACCCTGGGCCAGAGGGAGAATTCAGATAGGGATCTGACTGCATTTCTTTATAGCTGATTACCTGGAAAATCTAGTTTCCCAGTGATGGCTCGGAGACAGCAGTCCATATCAAACCACATGAAGAAACAGACCATGACAGCTTCTCCAACCCCCCAAACAAAAGAATCAAAATCTTTCCCAAATGAAGATACCATCCTGGAATTATCAGATACAGAATATAAAAAACTAATTTACAGAATGCTTAAAGATATCACAAATGAAATTAGGATAACTGCAGAAAAAGCCAAGGAACACACTGATAAAACTGTTGAAGAACTCAAAAAGATTATTCAAGAACATAGTGGAAAAATTAATAAGTTGCAAGAATCCATAGAGAGACAGCATGAAGAAATCCAAAAGATTAACAATAAAATTACAGAATTAGACAACACAATAGAAAGTCAGAGGAGCATATTCAAGCAATTAGAATGTAGACTGGGACTTCTGGAGGACCAGGGAATCAACACCAACATAGCTGAAAAAAAATCAGATAAAAGAACTTTAAAAAATGAAGAAACCCTAAGATTCATGTGGGACTCTATCAAGAAGGATAACTTGCGAGTGATTGGAGTCCCAGAACAGAGAAGGGGGACAGAAAACACAGAGAAAATAGTTGAAGAACTCCTGACACAAAACTTCCCTGACATCATGAAAGACGAAAGGATATCTATCCAAGATGCTCATCGAACCCCATTTAAGATTGATCCAAAAAGAAAAACACCAAGACATATTATCATCAAACTTGCCAAAAACAAAGACAAACAGAAAATTTTAAAAGCAGCCAGGGAGAAAAGAAAGGTTTCCTTCAAGGGAGAATCAATAAGAATAAGTTCAGACTACTCAGCAGAAACCATGCAGGCAAGAAGGGAATGGGACGACGTATACAGAGCACTGAAGGAGAAAAACTGCCAACGAAGGATCATATATCCAGCAAAACTCTCTCTGAAATATGAAGGAGAAATTAAGATATTTACAGATAAACACAAGTTTAGAGAATTTGCAAAAACTAAACCAAGACTGCAAGAAATGCTAAAGGAGATTGTTTGGCCTGATGACCAATAATATCAGGTACCAGCACAATACAAGGTCACAAAACAGAACGTCCTGATATCAACGCAACTCAAATAGGGAAAGCACAAAAACAAACAAATTAAGATTAATTCTAAAAAATAAATAAATAAACAAAATAATACACATAACAGGAAATCATGGAAATCAATAGATAAACGGTCACAATAATCAAAAAGAGGGACTAAATATAGGAGGCATTGAACTGCCAGATGGAGAGTGATACAAGGCGATATAGAACATTACAAGTTAGGTTTTTACTTAGAGAAATAGGGGTAAATAATAAGGTAACCACAAAAAGGAATATCAATTCCATAACTCAAGAAAAAAGCCAAGAAAAACGTAACGACTCAGCAAACATAAAGTTAAACTTTATGAAAATGAGGATCTCACAAGCTACTAAGAAAAACGTCTCAGCACAAAAAAGCATGTGGAAAAATGAAATGGCCAACAACACACATGAAAAGGCATCAAAATGACAGCACTAAAAACTTATTTATCTATAATTATGTTGAATGTAAATGGACTAAATGCACCAATAAAGAGACAGAGAGTCACGGACTGGATAAAGAAACACGATCCATCTATATGCTGTCTACAAGAGACACACCTTAGACTTAGAGACACAAACAAACTAAAACTCAAAGGATGGAAAAAAATGTATCAAGCAAATAATAAGCAAAAAAGAAGAGGAGTAGCAATATTAATTTCTGACAAAATAGGCTTTAGACTTAAATCCGCCACAAAGGATAAAGAAGGACACTATATAATGATAAAAGGGACAATTGATCAGGAAGACATAACCATATTAAATATTTATGTACCCAATGACAGGGCTGCAAGATACATAAATCAAATTTTAACACAACTGAAAAGTGAGATAGACACCTCCACATTTATAGTAGGAGACTTCAACACACGACTTTTGGAGAAGGACAGGACATCCAGTAAGAAGCTCAATAGAGACACGGAAGACCTACTTACAACAATCAACCAACTTGACCTCATTGACTTATACAGAACTCTCCACCCAACTGCTGAAAAATATACTTTTTTTTCTAGTGCACATGGAACATTCTCTAGAATAGACCACATATTAGGTCATAAAACAAACCTTTGCAGAATCCAAAACATCGAAATATTACAAAGCATCTTCTCAGACCACAAGGCAATGAAGCTAGAAATCAATAACAGAAAAACTAGGGAAAAGAAATCAAATACTTGGAAAATGAACAATACCCTCCTGAAAAAAGACTGGGTTATAGAAGACATCAAGGAGGGAATAAGGAAATTCTTACAAAACAACGAGAATGAAAATACTTCCTATCAAAACCTCTGGGACACAGCAAAAGCAGTGCTCAGAGGCCAATTTATATCGATAAATGCACACATACAAAAAGAAGAAAGAATCAAAATCAGAGAACTGTCCCAACAACTTGAACAAATAGAAAGTGAGCAACAAAAGAATCCATCAGGCACCCGAAGAAAACAAATAATAAAAATTAGAGCTGAACTAAATGAATTAGAGAACAGAAAAACAATTGAAAGAATTAACAAAGCCAAAAGCTGGTTCTTTGAAAAAATTAACAAAATTGATAAACCATTGGCTAGACTGACTAAAGAAAAACAGGAAAGGAAAAAAATAACCCGAATAAGAAACGAGAAGGACCACATCACAACAGAGCCAAATGAAATTAAAAGAATCATTTCAGATTACTACGTAAAATTGTACTCTAACAAATTTGAAAACCTAGAAGAAATGGATAAATTCTTGGAAAAATACTACCTACCTAAACTAACACATTCAGAAGTAGATCAACTAAATAGACCCATAACAAAAAAAGAGATTGAAACGGTAATCAAAAAACTTCCAACAAAAAAAAGTTCTGGCCCAGACAGCTTCACTGCAGAGTTCTACCAAACTTTCAGGGAAGACTTAACACCATTACTACTAAAGGTATTTCAAAGCATAGAAAAAGATGGAATACTACCCAACTCATTCTATGAAGCTACCATCTCCCTGATACCAAAACCAGGTAAAAACATTACAAAAAAAGAAAATTTTAGACCTATATCCCTCATGAACATAGATGCAAAAATTCTCCACAAAATTCTAGCCAATAGAATCCAACAATACATCAAAAAAATAATTCACCCTGATCAAGTGGGATTTATACCAGGTATGCAAGGCTGGTTTAATATCAGAAAAACCATTAATGTAATCCATCACATAAATAAAACAAAAGATAAAAACCACATGATCTTATCAATAGATGCAGAAAAGGCATTTGACAAAGTTCAACACCCATTTATGATAAAAACTCTTACCAAAATAGGAATTGAAGGAAAATTCCTCAACATAATGAAGGGCATCTATGCAAAGCCAACAGCCAATATCACTCTAAATGGAGAGAACCTGAAAGCATTTCCCTTGAGAACGGGAACCAGACAAGGATGCGCTTTATCACCACTCTTATTCAACATCGTACTTGAAGTCCTAGCCAGGGCAATTAGGCTAGACAAAGAAATAAAGGGTTTCCAGATTGGCAAGGAGGAACTAAAGCTATCACTATTTGCAGATGACATGATCGTATCCATGGAAAACCCTAAGGAATCCTCCAGAAAACTACTGAAACTAATAGAAGAGTTTGGAAGAGTCTCAGGTTATAAAATAAACATACAACAATCACTTGGATTCCTCTACATCAACAAAAAGAACACCGAAGAGGAAATAACCAAATCAATACCATTCACAGTAGCCCCCAAGAAGATAAAATACTTAGGAATAAATCTTACCAAGGATGTAAAAGACCTATACAAAGAAAACTATAAAACTCTGCTACAAGAAATTCAAAAGGACGTACTTAAGTGGAAAAACATACCTTGCTCATGGATAGGAAGACTTAACATAGTAAAAATGTCTATTCTACCAAAAGCCATCTATACATATAACGAACTTCCGATCCAAATTCCAATGTCATATTTTAAGGGGATAGAGAAACAAATCACTAATTTCATATGGAAGGGAAAGAACCCCCGGATAAGCAAAGCATTACTGAAAAAGAAGAAGAAAGTGGGAGGCCTCACTCTCCCTGATTTCAGAACCTATTATACAGCTACAGTAGTCAAAACAGCCTGGTACTGGTAAAACAACAGGCACATAGACCAATGGAACAGAATTGAGAACCCAGATAGAAATCCATCCACGTATGAGCAGCTGATATTTGACAAAGGACCAGTGTCAGTCAATTGGGGAAATGATAGTCTTTTTAACAAATGGTGCTGGCATAACTGGATATCCATTTGCAAAAGAATGAAACAGGACCCATACCTCACACTAAGCACAAAAACTAACTCCAAGTGGATCAAAGACCTAAACATAAAGACTAAAACGATAAAGATCATGGAAGAAAAAATAGGGACAACCCTAGGAGCCCTAATACAGGGCATAAACAGAATACAAAACAGTACCAAAAATGATGAAGAGAAACCCGATAACTGGGAGCTCCTAAAAATCAAACAGCTATGCTCATCTAAAGACTTCACCAAAAGAGTAAAAAGACCACCTACAGACTGGGAAAGAATATTCAGCTATGACATCTCAGACCAGCGCCTGATCTCTAAAACCTACATGATTCTGTCAAAACTCAACCACAAAAAGACAAACAACCCAATCAAGAAGTGGGCAAAGGATATGAACACACACTTCACTAAAGAAGATATTCAGGCAGCCAACAGATACATGAGAAAATGCTACCGATCATTAGCCGTTAGAGAAATGCAAATTGAAACTACGATGAGATTCCATCTCACACCAACTAGACAGGCATTAATCCAAAAAACACAAAATAATAAATGTTGGAGAGGCTGCGGAGAGATTGGAACTCTCATTCACTGCTGGTGGGAATGTAAAATGGTACAACCACTTTGGAAATCCATCTGGTGTTATCTTAAACAGTTAGAAATAGAACTACCATACAACCCAGAAATCCCACTCCTCGGAATATACCCTGGAGATACAAGAGCCTTCACACAAACAGATATATGCACACCCAAGTTTATTGCAGCTCTGTTTATAATAGCAAAAAGCTGGAAGCAACCAAGGTGTCCATCGGCGGATGAATGGGTAAATAAATTGTGGTATATTCACACAATGGAATACTACGCATCGATAAAGAACAGTAACGAATCTCTGAAACATTTCATAACATGGAGGAATCTGGAAGGCATTATGCTGAGCGAAATGAGTCAGAGGCAAAAGGACAAATATTGTATAAGACCACTATTATAAGATCTTGAGAAATAGAAAAAACAGAGAACACATACTTTTGTGGTTACAAAGGGGGGAGGGAGGGAGGGAGGGAGAGGGTTTTTTATTGATCAATCAGTAGATAAGAACTGCTTTGGGTGAAGGGAAAGACAACACTCAATACAAGGAAGGTCAGCCTAATTGGACTGGACTAAAAGCAAAGAAGTTTCCGGGATAAAATGAAAGCTTCAAAGGTCAGCGGAGCAGGGGCTGGGGTCGGGGGAACTTGGTTTGAGGGGACTTCTAAGTCAACGGGCAAAATAATTCTATTATGAAAACATTCTGCATCCCACTTTGAATTGTGGCACCTTGGGTCCTAAATGCCAACAAGCGGCCATCTAAGATACATCAATTGGTCTCAACCCACCTGGAGCAAAGGCAAAGGAAGAACACCAAGGTCACACGACAACTAAGAACCCAAGAGAC
Source organism: Loxodonta africana (assembly GCF_030014295.1). Taxonomy (NCBI): domain Eukaryota; kingdom Metazoa; phylum Chordata; class Mammalia; order Proboscidea; family Elephantidae; genus Loxodonta; species Loxodonta africana. The sequence goes on along the minus strand of NC_087369.1, from coordinate 89,173,140 downwards.
AGAAAGGGCCACATGAACCAGAAACCTACATTATCCTGAGACCAGAAGAACTAGTTGGTGCCCGGCCACAATCGATGTCTGCCCTGTCAGGGAGCACAACAGACAACTCCTGACGGAGCAGGAGACCAATGGGATACAGACCCCAAATTCTCATCAAAAGACCATACCTAATGGTATGACTGCGACTAGAGGAATCCCAGAGACAATGCTCCCCGGAACTTCTGATGCCACAGGACAGGAACCATCCCCGAAGACAAATCATCAGGCATGAAAAGGACTGGTCAGTGGGGGGGAGAGAGATGCTGATGAAGAGTGAGCTAATTAAATCAGGTGGACACTGGAGAGTGTGTTGACAATTCTTGACTGGAGGGGGGATGGGAAGATAGAGAGAGAGGGAAGATGGCAAAATTGGCACGAAACGAGAGACTGAAAGGACTGACTCAATAGGGGGAGAGCAAGTGGGAGAAGGGAGTAAGATGTATGTAAACCTACATGTGACAGACTGATTGGAATGGTAAATGTTCACTTGAAGCTTAATAAAAATTAATTAAAAGAAAAACGTAGGAAGATGAAGGTAAACTTCAGGGTAGCCATAAAGAAAATTAACAAACCCACATAGCTAAAAAAAAAGAATAAAATCATAAAGACTCAGTAAATACAAAATCAACAACAATTAAGGAAATGAAAAGAAAATCCAAAAAGAGCTCAGCACAGAAAATTATGCAGAACAAAGAAACCATCAACACCACACACAAAAAAAATAACAAAATGACAATGAACTCACACCTATCGATAATCATACCAAATGTATATGGTTTAAATGCACCAGTAAAGACACAGAGAGTGGCAGAATGGATAAAAAACATGACCCATCAATATGCTGTCTACAAGAGACACATCTAATACACAAAGATATAAATAAGCTAAAAATCAAAGGTTGGAAAAAAATATATCAAGCAAACAGTAACCAAAAAAGAATAGGAGTGGCAATATTAATCTTGGATAAAATAGACTTTAAGGCAAAATCCACAATAACAGACAAAGAAAAACATTATATAATAATTAAAGGGTCAATCCATCAAGAGGACATGGCCATAATAAATATATGTGCACCCAGTGACAGAGCTCCAAAATACATTAACAAACTAATGGCATTGAAAAGATAGACAACTCAACAATATTAGTGGGAGACTTTAACACACCACTTTCAATGAAGGAGAGAACTAGAAAGAAACTCAACATAGATACAGAAAACCTAAAGTCGCAATCAACCAATTTGACTTCTTAGACATATACAGATCACTTCACCCAACAACAGCAAAGTAAATGGATCATTCTCCAGAAAAGGTCACATCGTAGGCCAAAAACCAAGCTTCAATAAATACAAAAACATCAAAATAATACAAAACATCCTCTCTGATCACAATGCAATAAAATTAGAAACCAATAAGAGAAAGACCAAGAAAAAAAATCAAACACAGAGAAATTGAATAACACTTTGCTTAAAAACCACTGGATAGGATGCAGGGCCAAGATGGTGGAGTACTAAGGCACTTCGGGTGATCCCTCTTACAACAAAGACCTGAAAAAAACAAGTGAAATGATTATATTTATGACAAGCCAGGAGCCTTGAACATCAAAGGCAAAGTTAGAAAATGGACTGAGCAGCAGGGAGAGGGAGAGATGGTTCAGAAGCAGTAAGGAGTTGCCAAATCTGAATTGTAGGGAACCCTCAGGCACCATTCACTGGAGTGACCACGGCGAAGCAGGCAGTAGTGTTCCAGATGCACTTTCCTCAGGGAGATGGCCAGCTGCACCGCCTACTCACACCTCCGGAACCAGAGAACAGCGCTCTCAGCAAAAGCTAAGTACTTGCATATATTTTACTGCACCCCCAGCCCTCAAGTCAGCTTCTGTGGCTGTCGATTTCCCTGGGCCTGAGATAGGCTCTGCTGAGCACTCTGAGCCATTCTCCTGGCCGTGGAGAAGAATAAATTCACAACTGGGGGGAAATATAATCTACCACCTCCACTACTCTGAGGAGCTCAGGAAAGGAATGGCTCCTGTCCAGGCATAAACGGTCCGTGGACCTTGAATACCTTTCCCCCTGCGTGGACCTCTGTGGGCCTATTTCAGGAGAATAGGCCCTCGTTGGCAGCCTGCAACAGTTTCAGCTGTGTGGTGGAGAGGTGGATGTTTGATGTTTGACACCACTTTGCCTATTAAACAGGGTCCTCACCTACCCATATCAGGGGCCTAAGGACTGGTGGCTCCACCCAAGTCACCTAGACACCTGTGAGAGGGGTCTAAGGATAAGTGGTACCTCCCAGTCCTTACAACCAAAAAAAGCATTGGGTGCCCATGGTCCATCTGCAGAACGACCCACCTGTGCACTGTAATGAACGGGGAAGTGCTTTCCTCACAGACACTCGAGGGATGATTGTCAGCCCCCTTCCTTGTTCAGAGGGTGACTCCCTGCTGCAACCAGATACTGGTACCTATATCAATCACCCCTGCCCCTCTAAGGCTGTAGGACAGAGACTGTAAAACACACTTAATGACCAACTACCTGGACACCTAAACTGAATCAATACAGGAAAAGTGAATAGACTCCTAGGCTCATATACCTAATAACAGCTCTAGCCATCTGGTGACAGGACATTAGAGCTTCAAATGTGAAAATAATCAAGCTACCTCACTCAAGGAGCCTATTTGGGCAAATCAAAACAAAACAAAGCAAGAACCTAGGATACAGTAAACAAACAAACTAAACTAATACAATAACTTATAGATGGCTCAGAGACAACAGTCAATATCAAATCACATAATGAAGCAGACCATGATTGCTTCAACAAGCTCTCAAAACTAAGAACCAGGGATCTTAAAGATGAAGGTGCCTTCCTGGAATTACCGGATAGAGGATACACAAAATTAATATACACAACTCTTCAAGACATCAGGAACGAAATCAGGAAGGAGGTCAGTCAATATGCAGAACAAACCAAGGAACACACAGATAAAGCAGTTAAAGAAATTAAAAGGGTTATTCAAGACCATAATGAAAAATTTAATAAGCAGCAAGAATCCATAGAAAGACGGCAATCAGAAATTCAAAAGATTAACAATAAAATACACAATTAGACAACTCAATAGAAAGTCGGAAGAGCATAACTGAGCAAATGGAAGGCAGAATTGGTGAGACTGAAGATAAAGCACTTGGCACCAATTTATTTGAAGAAAAATCAGATAAAAGAATTTTTTAAAAATGAAGAAACCCTAAGAATCATGTGAGACTCTATCAAGAGAAATAACCTATGAGTGATTGGAGTACCAGAACATGGAGGGGTAACAGAAAATACAGAGAGAATTGTTGAAGATTTGTTGGCAGAAAACTTCCCTGATATAGTGAAAGGTGAGAACATATCTATCAAAGATGCTCATTGAACTCCACATAACATAGAAGTTAAAAGAAAGTCACCAAGACATATTATAATCAAACTTACCAAAAGAAAAGATAAAGAGAGAATTTTAAGAGCAGCTAGGGATAAACAAAAAGTCACCTACAAGGAGAGCCAATAAGAATAAGCTCGGACTACTCAGCAGAAGCCATGCAGGCAAGAAGGCAGTGGGAAGACATATAAAGCATTGAAGGAAAAAAAATTGTCAGCCATGAATCTTATATCCAGCAAAACTGTCTCTCAAATAAAAGGCAAAATTAGGATTTTCCAGATAAACAGAAGTTGAGGGAATTCGTAAAAACCAAACCAAAAACTACAAGAAATACTAAAGAGAGTTCTCCAGTCAGAAAATCAATAATATCAGGTATCAGCCCAAGACAAGAACACAGGACAGAGCAACAAGATGTCAACCCAGAGAGGGAAATCACAAAAAGAAATCAAGATAAAAAAATGCTCAAAACAGGGAAACAGCGATGACATTGTGTAAAAGAAGACATTAAAAAAAATAAAGAGGGACTAAGAAATATAGTCATAAATCTTTCATATGGAGAGGAAGACAAGGCAATATGAAGAAATAAAAGTTAGGTTAGGGGTAAATATTAAGGTAACCACAAAAGAGACTAACAATCCTACTCATCAAAATAAAATACAAGAAAAAAATAGAAAATCAGCAGAAACGAAATCAACAACAACGATTAAGAGGAAAAGACAATATACACAGATAAACTACTCACCACAAAAGATTAAGTGGGAAAAAGAAATTGTCAACCACGCATGAAAAAGAAATCAAAATGACAACATTAAACGCATACCTATACAAAATTACGCCGAATGTAAATGGACTAAATGCACGAATAAAGAGACAGAGAGTGGCAGAATGGATTAAAAAACCACAACACATCTATATGCTGCCTACAAGAGACACGCCTTAGACTTAGAGACACAAACAAACTAAAACTCAAAGGATGGAAAAAAATAAATCAAACAACAATCAAAAAGAGCAGGGGTGGCAATTTTCACTTCTGAGAAAATAGACTTTGAAGTTAAATCCACCACAAAGGATATGGAAGGGCACTATATAATGATCAAAAGGACGACATACCAGGAGGATATAACCATATTAAATATTTATGCACCCAATGACAGGGCTACAGGATACATAAAACTCTAAGAGCATTGAAAAGTGAGATAGACAGCTCCACAATTATAGTAGAAGACTTCAACACACCACTTTCGGTGAAGGACAGGACATCCAGGAGGAGGTCAATAAAGACACGGAACATCTAAATGCCACAATCAACCAACTCAATCTCGTAGACATATACAGAACACTCCACCCAACAGCAGCCAAGTATACTTTCTTTTCCAATGCACATGGAACATTCTCTAGAATAGACCACATATTAGGCCATAAAGCAAGCCTTAACAGAATCCAAAACATAGAAACATTACAAAGTATCTTCTCTGACCATAAGGCCATAAAAGTAGAAAACAAAAAACAGAAAAAGCAGGGAAAAGAAACCAGACACTTGGAAACTGAACAATACTCTGCTCAAAAACGATTGGGTTATAGAAGATATCAAGGATGGAATAAAGAAATTCATAGAATCCAACAAGAATGAAAACATTTCCTATCGGAACCTTTGGGACACAGCGAAAGCAGCGTTCGGAGGTCAATTGATATCAATAAATGCACACATAAAAAAGGGCCAAAATCAAAGAATTATCCCTACAACTTGAACAAATAGAAAGAGAGCAACAAAAGAAACCCTCAGGCACCAAAAGAAAACAAATAATGAAAATTGAAGCATAATTAAACGAAATTGAGAACAGAGAAACAATTGCAAGAGTTAACAAGACCAGAAGATGGTTCTTTGAAAAAATTAACAAAATTGATAAACCTTTGGTCAAACTAACAAAAGAAAAACAGGACAGGAAGCAAATAACCTGAATAAGAAATGAGATGGGCGATATTACAACAGACCCAACTGAAATTAAAAGAATCATATTAGATTACTATGAAAAATTATACTCTAACGAATTTGAAAATCTAGAAGAAATGGATGAATTCCTAGAAACATACTACCTACCTAAACTAACACAAACAGAGGTAGAACAACTAAATAGACCCATTACAAAAGAAGAGATTGAAAAAGTAATCAAAAAACTCCCAACAACAAAAAAAAAAAGCACTGGCCTGGATGGCTTCATTGCAGAGACCTACCAAACTTTCAGAGAAGAGTTAACACCGCTACTACTAAAGGTATTTCAGGTCATAGAAAAGGATGGAATACTCCCAAACTCATTCCATGAAGCCAGCATATCCCTGATACCAAAACCAGGTAAAGACACCACACAAAAAAGAAAATTACAAAGCTATACCCCTTGTAAAAATAGATGCAAAAATCCTCAACAAAATTCTAGCCAATTGAGTTCAACAACATAAAAAAAAAAAAAAAAACTCGCCATGACCAAGCGGGATTCATACCAGGTATGCAGAGATGGTTCAACATAAGAAAAACAGTTAATGTAATCCATCATATAAATAAAACAAAGACAAGAATCACATGATCTTATCAATTGATGGAGAAAAGGCATTGATTATGTTCAACACGCATTCATGATAAAAGCTCTCAGCAAAATAGGAATAAAAAGAAAATTCCTCAACATGTTAAAAGGCATTTATACAATGCCAACACCATCCTAAATGGAGAAGGTGTGAAATTATTCCCCTTGAGAATGGGAACCAGATAAGGGTGCCTTTTATCTCCATTCCTATTCAACATTGCGCTGGGGGTCCTAGCCAGAGCAATTAGGCTGGATAAAGAAATAAAAGGCATCCAGATTGGTAAGGAAGAAGTAAAAGTATCTCTATCTGCAGATTACATGATCTCACACACAGAAAACTCTAAAGAATCCTCAAGAAAACTACTGAAACTAATAGACAAGTTTAGCAGAGTATCAGGATAGAAGATAAACATACAAAAATCATTTGGATTCCTCTATACCAACAAAAACAACATCAAAGAGGAAATCAGCAAATCAATACCATTAAAGTAGCCCCCAAGAACACAAAATACTTAGGAATAAATCTTACCTGAGATGTAAAAGACCTATAGAAAGAAAACTGCAAGACACAACTGCAAGAAACCAAAAGAGACCTACGTAAGTGAAAAAACATACCTTGCTCATGGATAGGAAGACTTAACATTATAAAAATGTCTATTCTACCAAAAACTATCCATAGATACAATGCAATTCTGATCCTAATTCCAACAGCATTTTTTAATGAGATGGAGAAACAAATTACCAACTTCAAACGGTAGGGAAAGAGGCCCTGGATAAGTAAAGCTTTACTGAAAAAGAAGAACAAAGTGGGAGGCCTCACTCTACCTGATTTTAGAACCTATTATACCACCACAGTAGTCAAAACAGCCTGGTACTGGTACAACAGACACATAGACCAATGGAACAGAATTGAGAATCCAGACATAAATTCATCCACATATGAGCAGTTGATATTTGACAAAGGCCCAAAGTCAGTTAAATGGGGAAAAGACAGCCTCTTTAACAAATGGTGCCTGCATAACTGGATATCTATCTGCAAAAAAATGAAGCAAGACTCATACCTCTCACCATGCACAAAAACTAACTCAAAATAGATCAAAGACCTGAATCTTAAATCTGAAATGATAAAGATCATGGAAGAAAAATTAGGGACAACGTTAAGAGCCCTAATACATGGCATAAACAGTATACAAAACATTACTAAGAATACACAAACACCAGAAGAGAAACCAGATAACTGGGAGCTCCTAAAAATCAAATACCTATGCTCATCCAAAGACTTCACCAAAAGAGTAAAAACATTACCTACAGACTGGGAAAAAGTTTTTAGCTACGACATTTCCGATCAGCACCTTATCTCTAAAATCTACATGATACTGCAAAAACTCAACTACAAAAAGACAAATAACTCAATTAAAAAATGAGCAAAGAATGTGAACAGGCACTTCACCAAAGAAGACATTCAGGTGGTCAACGGATAGATACATGAGGAAATGCTCACAATCATTAGCCATTAGACAAATGCAAATCAAAATTACAATGAGATTTCATCTCATTCCAACAAGGGTGGCATTAATCCAAAAAACACAAAATAACAAATGTTGGAGAGGTTGTGGAGAGACTGGAACACTTATACACGGCTGTGGGAATGTAAAATGGTACAAACCCTTTGGAAATCGAATTGGAATTTTTTTTTAAAAAAAAAGCTAGAAATAGAACTACCATTTGATATTCTCTAGCAATCCCACTCCTTGGAATATATCCTAGAGAAATAAGATTCTTTACATGAACAGATATATGCACACCCATGTTCATTGCAGCGCTGTTTACAATAGCAAAAAGGTGGAAGCAACCAAGGTGCCCATCAATGGATGAATGGATAAATAAATTATGATATATTCACACAATGGAATACTACACAACAATAACTAACAACAATGAATTCGTGAAACATTTCATAACATGGAGGAATCCGGAAAGCATTATGCTGAGTGAAATTAGTTGCAAACAGATGAATATTGTATAAGACCACTATTAAAAGAACTCGATTAATAGTTTAAACAGAGAAGAAAACATTCTTTCATGGCTATGAGAGTGCGGAGGGATGTAGGGAGAGGGGTATTCATTAATTAGATATTAGACAAGAACTATTTTAGGTGAGGGGAAAGACAACACACAATACAGGAGAGGTCAGCACAATTGGACTAAACCAAAAGCAAAGAAATTTCCTGAATAAACTGAATGCTTCATAGGCCAGCATAGCAGGGGCGGGGGTTTGGGGCCATGGTTTCAGGGGACATCTAAGTCAATTGGCATAATAAAATCTATTAAGAAAACATTCTGCATCCCACTTTGGTGAGTGGTGTCTGGGGTCTTATACTCTAGCAAGCAGCCATCTAAGATGCTTCAATTGGTCTCAATCCACCCCACCTGAAGCAAAGAAGAATGAAGAACACCAAAGACACAAGGTAATTATGAGCCCGAGAGATGGAAAGGGCCACATAAACCAGAGACTACATCAGCCTGAGACCAGAAGAACTAGATGGTGCCCAGCTACAATCGATGACTGCCCTGACAGGGAACACAACAGAGAACCCCTGAGGGAGCAGGAGAGCAGTGGATGCAGACCTCAAATTTTCGTAAGAAGACCAGACTTAATGGTCTGACTGAGGCTAGAAGGACCCTGGAGGTCATTGTCCCCAGACCTTCTGTTAGCCCAGGACTGGAACCATTCCCAAAGCCAACTCTTCTGACAGGGATTGGACTGGGCTATAGGATAGAAACTGATACTGGTGAGGAGTGAGCTTCTTGGATCAAGTAGACACATGAGACTTTGTGGGCTGCTCCTGTCTGGACGGGAGATGAGAAGGCAGAGGGGGTCAGAAGCTGGCTGAATGGACACGAAAATAGAGGGTGGAGAGAAAGAGTGTGCTGTCTCATTAGGGAGAAAGCAACTAGGAGTATATAGCAAGGTGTATATAAATTTTTATATGAGAGACTGAATTCATTTGTAAACTTTCACTTAAAGCACAATAAAAAATTAAAAAAAAACACTGGGTAATAGAAGACATCAAAGAAGAAATTAAAAATTCTAGAATCAAACAAGAATGAAAACACAACTTACCAAAACACTTGGGACACAGTAAAAGCAGTGCTTAGAGGCCAATTTATAAAGATAAACACATTCGTCAAAAAAAGAAGAAAGGGCCAAAATCAATACTTTAACCCTACAACTTGAACAAATAGAAAAAGAGTAGCAAAAGAAGTCTACAGCTGCCAAAAAAAGAATATAATAAAACTTAAAGCCAAAATAAATGAAAGAGAAAACAGGAAAACAATACAAAGAATCAACAAGACTAGAAGTTGGTTCTTTGAAAGGATCAATAAAATCAACAGACCACTATCCAAATGGTCAAAAGAAAATAAAACAAATTGCAAATAATCTAAAGAAAAATGAAATGGGTAACATTACCACAGAACCTACTGAAATAAAAGTAATCATAACAGAATACTATGAGAAACTGTACTCCAATAAATTTGAAAATCTGGAGGAAATAGGCAAATTTCTAGAAACATACTACATACCTAAATGAACACAAACTGAAGTAGAAAATCTGAATGCACACATAACAAAAGAGGGCATTAAACACCACCACCCCCCAAAAAAAACCTTGTTCCACGCAGCTTCACTGGAGAATTCTACCAAATATTCAGAGAAGAGCTGAAACCAATACTACTCAAGCTATTTCAGCACATGGAAAAAGAAGGTACACTCTCAAATTCATTCTATGAAGCCAGTATAACCCTGATACCAAAGCCAGACAAAGACACCACTAAAAAAGAAACTTACAGACCAATATCCTTCATGAACATTGATGCAAAAATTCTCAACAAAATTAAAAATCTAGAAATAGAAATACCACAAGATCCAGCAATTCCACTCCTAGATATATATCCTGTAGAATAAGATTCATCACACAAATAGACATATGCACACCCATGTTCACTGCAGCACTATTCACTATAGCAAAAAGATGGAAACCACCTAAGTGCCCATCAACAGATGAATGGATAAACAAATTATGCTACATACACATAATGGAATACTATGCAATGATAAAGAACAATGATGAGTCCTCGAGACATCTCACAACGTGGATGAATCTGGAGGACATTATACAACATAAGTCAATCAAAATAGGACAAATATTGCATGAGATCACTATTATGAAAACTCAAGAAAAGGTTTACACAGAGAAGGAAACAATCTTTGATGGTTACCAGAGAGTAGAGGGGGTGGAGGGAAAATCGCTAACTAGATAGTAGACTTGAGTTAACTTTGGTGAAGGGAAAGGCAATACACAATGCAGGGGAAGTCAGCACAGCTTGACCAAGGCAAAAGAAGACGCTTAAAAGGAATGCAAAAAAAAAAAAGGCAACCATAGTAAATACTACAACATATACAGCCCTACAACAACAGTAAAAACAAACAGTAATTTATGAGCAGATATATAGGTAGATATGTATGCTGAATAGGGGTAGATGGGAGTATAGGAGTACACCCACATACATATATAAGTTTGGTTGTGAATAATTTTACATACATATTTGTATGCTTAGCAAACCCAAAAAACCACTGCCATCGAGACGATTGTGACTCATAGCAACCCTATAGAATGGAGTAGAACTGCCCCGTAGAGTTTCCAAGGAGCGCCTGGTGGATTCAAACTGCTGACCCCTTAGCGGCCATAGCACTTAACCACAATGCCACCAGGGTTTCCATGCTCAGCATGTATACTCATATATATATAATACAGCACACAGGGGGCACAGTCATAGAAGCTTCCTAGGCACAACCAAACACCTCAAAGTACCGAGTTGCTGGGGCTGAGGGTTCAGGACCATGGTCTTGGGGGACATCTATGTCAATTGTCATAACATTGTTCATAAAAAAAAAATGTTCTACATCTTACTTTGATGAATAGCTTCTGGGGTCTTAAAAGCTTGCGAGCTGCCATCTAATTTACAATTATTGGTCTCATCCCATCCAGAGCAAAAGGGAATGAAGAAAATCAAAGACACAAAACAGCAATTAGTCCAAGGGACTAAGGGAGCACATGAACTACAGCCTCCACTAGCCTGAGACCAGAAGAACTAGATGGTGTTTAGCTACCACCATTTTCCCCTCTGGCCAGGATCAAATAGAGGATCACAGACAGAGTGGGAGAAAAATGTAGAATTTTTCAAATTAAAAAAAAAAAACCCAAAAAACGGACTTACTGGTCTGACAGAGACTGGAGGAACTCCTAAGACTTGGGCCCCTACACACCCTTCTAACTTAGGAATGAAGTCACTGGCAAAGTTCATCTTTCAGCCAAATATTAGACAGGTATATAAAACAATCAATAATACCCATGAGGAACATGCTCCTTAGAACAATCAAGTAAAAAAAAAAAAGAACAATCAAGTACATGAGACCAAATGGGCAACTCGTGACCAAAAGCAAAGATGAGAAGGCAGAAAGGGGCAGGAAAACCAGAGGAATGGAAATGGGAAACCCAGGGTGGAATGGGGGAGAGTGCTAACACATTGCAGAGATTGCAATCAACGTCACGAAACAATCTGCATATGAATTATTAAATGGGAAACTAATTTGCTCTGTAAACTCTCACCTAAAGCACAATAAAATGTTCCCAAAAAATAAATAAATAAAGTTAGGCATTTACATGAAATGAAAACTTAGATTTCTGTTTGCTGCTGTGGGGGCTCAGCACAAAAGATGCCATTTGGGGCCTATTTTAATCAGGTTATCATTTTTTCCCTTTGATCATACTCTCAGTTTATTGATCAAAATTTAAGATAAGTGCCACTCTCAGTCACCACGTTGATGCTCAGGTCGGTTGCAGTGGAATACTCACAAGCCACTATGTTAAGCTCATATTATTTATTTATTTTGGCTTTAAAATACTTTATTTATTTTTTTCTTTTTTATTGTTTTTTTTTTATTGTACTTTAGATGAAGATTTACAGAACAAACTAGCTTTTCATAAAACAGTACACATAGTGTATTATGACATTGATTAACAACCCCAGCATATGTTAACATTCTCCCTTCTTGACCTTGTTTCCCTATTACCAACTTTCCTGTCCCCTCCTGCCTTCTAGTCCTTGCCCCTGGACTATTGTGCCCCTTTAGTTTCCTTTTGTTTTATGGGCCTGTCTAATCTTTGGCTGAAGGGTAAACCTCAGGAGACTTCACTACTGAGCTAAAATGGTGTCCAGGGGTCGTACTCTCTGGATTTCTTCAGACTCTATCAGGCCGGTAAGTCTGGTCTTCTATTTTTGTGAATTAGAGTTCTGTTCTACATTTTTCTCTGGCTCTGTCCAGGACCTTCCATTGTGATCCCTGTCAGAACAGTCAGTGGTGGTAGCCAGGCACCATCTCATTGTACTGGACTCAGCCTGGTGGATGTCATGGTAGTTGTGGTCCATTAGTCCTTTGGACTGATCTTTCCCTCGTGTCTTCAGTTTTCTTCACTCTCCCTTGCTCCCGAAGGCGTGAAACCAGTGAAGTATCTTAGATGGCTGCACACAGGCTTTTAAAATCCCAGATGCTACTCACCAAGGTAGAATGTAGAACATTTTCTTTATAAACTATATTATGCCAGTTGAGCTAGAGGTTCCCCGAGACCATGGTCCCCACAGCCCTCAGCCCAGCAATTGGATTCCTCAGGGAGTTCGGATATATCTATGGAGCCTTCACAACCTCGTCTTGTACAACTTGTTCTGGCTTCCCCAGGATTGTGTACTGTCTTACCCTTCACCAGAGTTACCACTTATCTATTGTCTTATTTAGTGTTTTCCCATCTCCAACCCTCCCCTCCCTCATAACCATCAAAGATTGTTTCTTTTTGTGTGTAAACCTTCTCATGAGTTTTTACAGTAATGGTCTCATACAATATTTGTCCTCTTGCGGTTGATTTATTTCACTCAGCATAATGCCCTCCAGATTCATCCAAGTTATGAGATGCTTCACAGATTCATCATTGTCCTTAATCGTTCTGTAATACTCTATTTTATGTATGTACCACAGTTTGTTTATCCATTCGTCTGTTGATGGGCCTCGAGGTTGTTTCCATCTTTTTGCTATTGTGGATAATGCTGCAATGAACATGGGTGTGCATGTGCCTATTCCTGTGATGGCTGTTATTTCTCCAGGATATATTCCTAGGAGTGAGATTGTTGGATCATATGGTATTTCTATTTTTAGCTTTCTAAGGAAGCACCATATCATTTTCCAAATGGTTGTATCATTTTGCACCCCCCCCAACAGTGAATAAGAGTTCCTATCTACCCACAGCCTTTCCAACATTTGCTATTTACTGTTTTTTGATTTGTGCTAGTAATGCCAGAGTGAGATGGTATCTCATTGTGATTGTAATTTGTATTTCTCTAATTGCTGGTAATTCCGAGAACTTCCTCATGTGTCTGTTAACTGCTTTAATGTCTTCTTCGGTGAAGCATCTGTTCATTTTCTTTGCCCATTTTTTGATGGGATTATTTGTCTTTTTGTTGTAGAGGTGCTGGATTTTCCTGTAGATTTATACGTTAGAACTTTGTCTGATTTGTAATACCCCCAAATTTTTTCCAAACCTGTAAATATTCTTTTTACTCTTTTGGTGAAACCTTTGATGAGCATAAGTGTTAAATTTTTAGATCCCAGTTTTCTAGTTTATATTCTGCAGTTTGCATATTGTTAGTTATGGTTTGTATCCTGTTAATGCCATGTATTAAGGCCTCTAGAGTTGACCTTGTTTTTTCTTCCATGATCTTTATAGTTTTTGGTTATATATTTAGGTCTTTGATCCGTGTTGAATTAGTTTTTGTGTATGGTGTGAGGTATGGGCTGTGTTTCATTTTTTTGAGGATCGACATCCAGTTTTGCCAGGACTAAAAGACTGTCTTTCCCCCATTTGATGGACTTTGGGCCCTTGTCGAAGATCGGGTGACCACAGGTGGATGAATTTACGTCTGGGTCCTCAGTCCTGTTCCGTTGTTCAATGTATCTGTCCTTGTCTGATATTGGACAAAGTCACTTAAATGGGGAAAATACAGCCTCTTTAACAAACGGTGCTGGCATAACTGACTATCCATTTGCAAAAAAAATGAAACAAGACCCATACCTCACACCATGCACAAAAACTAACTCAAAATAGATCAAACACCTAAATATAAAATCTAAACCGATAAAGATTATGGAAGAAAAAATTGAGACAACACTAGGAGCCCTAATACATGGCATAAACAGAATACAAAACATTACTAACAATGCACAAACACGAGAAGAGAACCTAGATAAGTGGGAGCTCCTAAAAATCAAACACTTATGCTCTTCCAAAGACTTTACCAAAAGAGTAAAAAGACAACCTACACATTGGGAAAAAAATTTTGGCTACAACATATTCGATCAGGGTCTAATCCCTAAAATCTACAAGATATTGCAAAACCTCAACAGCAAAAATACAAATAACCCAATTAAGAAACAGGCAAAGGATGTGGACAGGCACTTCACAAAAGAAGACATTCAGGTGGCTAACAGATACATGAGGAAATGCTCACGATCATTAGCCACAACAGAAATGCAAATCAAAACTACAATGAGATACCATCTCACCCCAACAAGGCTAGCCTTAATCCAAAAGGCATAAAATAATAAATGTTGGAGAGGTTGTGGAGAGATGGAGCACTTATACACCGTTGGTGGGAACATAAAATGGTACAACCACCTTGGAAATCGATTTGGCACTTCCTTAAAAAGCTAGAAATAGAACTACCATATGATCCAGCAATCCCACTCCTCAGAATATATCCTAGAGGAGTAAGAGCCCTCACAAGAATAGATATATGCACACCCATGTTCATTGCAGCACTGCTCACAATAGCAAAAAGATTAAAACAACCTTGGTGCCCATCGACTGATGAAATGGATGAATGGATAAACAAATTATGGTATATTCACACAATGGAATACTATGAAATGATAAAAAAATGATGAATAACGTGGATGAATCTGGAAGGCATTATGCTGAGTGAAATTAGTCAGTTGCAAATGGACAAATATTGTATGAGCCCACTATTATAAAAAATCAAGAAAAGGTTTAAACACAGAAGAAAATATTCTTTGATGGTTACAAGAGTGGGGAGGGAGGAAGAGAGGAATTCACTAACTAGATAGTAGACAACCATTATCTTAGGTGAAGGGAAGGACAAAACACAATACAGGGGAAGTCAGTACAACTGGACTAAACCAAAATCTAAGAAGTTCCTTGAATACAACCAAACACTTTCAGGGACAGAGTGGCACGGGCTGTGGTCTAGGGACTATGGTTTCAGGGAACATCCAGGTCAATTGGCATAACAAAGTTTATCAAGAAAATGTTCTGCATCCCACTTTGGTGAGTGCGTCTGGACTCTTAAAAGCTAGCAAGCAGCCATCTAAGATGCATTAATTGGTCGCAACCCACCCAGAGCAGAGGAGAATGAAGAATACCAAAGACACAAGGAAAATATGAGCCCAAGAGATAGAAAGGGGCACATAAACCAGATACTCCATCAGCCTGAGAACAGAAGAACTAGATAGTGACCAGCTACCATCAAAGACCACCTGACAGGGAACACAAAAGAGAGGTCCCTGACAAAGCAGGAGAAAAGTAGGATGCAGAACTCAATTTCTAGTAAAAAGACCAGACTTAATGGTCTGCCGTAGACTGTAGGGACCCTGGAAGTTATGGCCCCCAGACTCTCTGTTAACCCAGTACTAAAACCATTCCCAAAGCCAACTGATCAGACAAAGATTAGACTGGACTATAAGACATAAAATGATACTCGTGAAGAGTGTATTTCTTAGTTCAAGTTCAAGTAGATACACGAGACTAAATGGGCAGCTTCTGTGTGGAGGTGAGATGAGAAGGCAGAAATGGACAGGAGCTGATTGAATAAAAAAATAATAATAATGGACATGGGAAATCCAGGATGGAATGGAGAAGTATGGTGCCATATTATAGAGAGAGCAACTAGTGTCACATAACAATGTGTGTATAAATTTTTGCATGAGAAACTAACTTGAACTGTAAACTTTCACTTAAAGCACAATAAATAAAAAGAAAAAAAAAGTGCCTGCTCATATCTGATTCCCT
Organism: Loxodonta africana; assembly: GCF_030014295.1. Taxonomy (NCBI): domain Eukaryota; kingdom Metazoa; phylum Chordata; class Mammalia; order Proboscidea; family Elephantidae; genus Loxodonta; species Loxodonta africana. Next base: position 89,156,918 of record NC_087369.1, on the reverse strand, counting down.
GAGCGATCACTTTAAATATGACTTTCCAGTCAAAGATTGGTTACATGACTGAGGTTTACAGTTATGCCCTGTTAACGAAGACTACTGATTCTTTTTTTATTGTTATTATTTTTATTGTGCTTTAAGGGAAAGTTTACAAATCAAGTCAGTCTCTCATACAAAAATTTATATATACCTTGCTATATACACCTAATTGCTCTCCCCCAATGAGACAGCACACTCCTTCCCTCCACTCTTTTTCTGTGTCCATTTCGCCAGCTTCTGACCCCCTCAGCCCTCCCTTCCAGATGGGGGATGCCAACACATTCTCCTCTGTCTACTTGATCCAAGAAGCTCACTTTTCACCAGTATCATTTTCTATCCTATAGTCCAGTCCAATCCCTCTCTGAAGAGATAGCTTTGGGAATGGTTCCAGTCTTGAGCTAACAGAAGGTCTGGGGACCATGACCACCGGATACCTTCTAGTCTCAATCAGACCATTAAGTCTGGTCTTTTTATGAGAATTTGAGGTCTGCATCTCACTGCTCTCCTGCTCCCTCAGGGGTTGTCTGCTGAGTTCACTGTCAGGGCTGACATCGATTGTAGCTGGGCACCATCTAGTTCTTCTGGTCTCAGGCTGATGTAGTCTCTGGTTTATGTGGCCCTTTCCATCTCTCGGGCTCATAATTACCTTGTGTCTTTGGTGTTCTTCATTCTTCTTTGCTTCAGGTGGGGTGGGTTGAGACCAATTGAAGCATCTTAGATGCTGCTTGCTAGCGTTTAAGACCCCAGACATCACTCACCAAAGTGGGATGCAGAATGTTTTCTTAATAGATTTTATTATACCAATTGACTTAGATGTCCCATGCAACCAAGGTCCCCAAACCCCCGCCACTGCTATGCTGGCCTTCAAAGCGTTTGGTTTATTAGTCCAGTTGTGCTGACCTCTCATGTATTGTGTGTTGTCCTTCCCTTCACCTAAAATAGTTCTTGTCTACGACCTAATTAGTGAAAACCCCTCTCCTTCCTTTCCTCCCTGCCCCCTCTCGTAACCATCAAAGAATATTTTCTTCTCCGTTTAAACTATTTCTCGAGTTCTTTTAATAGTGGTCTTATACAACATTTGTCCTTTTGCAACTGACTAATTTCACTCGGCATAATGCCTTTCAGATTCCTCCATGTTATGCAATGATTCACGGTTTCATCGTTGTTCTTTATCATGAATATTGTTCTTGTTGTTAGGTGCCGTCGAGTCGGTTCTGACTCATAGCGACCCTATGGACAACAGAACGAAACACTGCCTGGTCCTGCACAATCCTTACAATCGTTGTTATGCTTGAGCTCATTGTTCCAGCCACTGTGTCAATCCACCTCGCTGAGGGTCTTCCTCTTTTCCGCTGACCCTGTACTCTGCCAAGCATGATGTCCTTCTCCAGGGACTGATCCTTACCGACAACACGTCCAAAGTATGTAAGACGTAGTCTCGCCATCCTTGCCTTTAAGGAGCATTCTGGCCGCACTTGTTCCAAGACAGATTTGTTCGTTCTTTTGGCAGTCCATGGTATATTAAATACTCTTCGCCAACACCACAATTCAAAGGCGTCAACTCTACTTCGGTCTTCCTTATTCATTGTCCAGCTTTCACATGCATACGATGTGATTGAAAATACCACGGCTTGGGTCAGGTGCACCTTAGTCTTCAAGGTGACATCTTTGCTCTTCAACACTTTGAAGAAGTCCCTTGCAGCAGATTTACCCAATGCAATGCGTCTTTTGATTTCTTGACTGCTGCTTCCATGGCTGTTGATTGTGGATCCAAGTAAAATGAAATCCTTGACAACTTCAATCTTTTCTTCGTTTATCATGATGTTGCTCATTGGTCCAGTTGTGAGGATTTTTGTTTTCTTTATGTTGAGATGTAGTCCATACTGAAGGCTGTGGTCTTTGATCTCCGCCAGTAAGTGCCTCCAGTCCTCCTCACATTCAGCAAACAAGGTTGTGTCACCTGCATAATGCAGGTTGTTAATGAGTCTTCCTCGAATCCTGATGCCCCGTTCTTCTTCATATAGTCCAGCTTCTCGGATTATTTGCTCAGCATACTGATTAAATAGGTATGGTGAAAGAACACAACCCTGACACACACCTTTCCTGACATTAAACCATGCAGTATCCCTTTGTTCTGTCCAAACAACTGCCTCTTGATCTATGTAAAGTTTCCTCACGAGCGCAATGAAGTGTTCTGAAATTCCCCATTCTTCGCAATGTTACCCATAGTTTGTTATGATCCAAACAGTGGAATGCCTTTGCATAGTCAATAAAACACAGGTAAACATCCTGGTATTCTCTGCATTCAGCCAGGATCCATCTGACATCAGCAATGATATCACTGGTTCCGCATCTTCTAAACTCAGCTTGAATTCCTGACAGTTCCCTGTCAATATACTGCTGCAGCTGTTTTTGAATGATCTTCAGCAAAATTTTGCTTGCGTGGGATATTAATGACATTGTTCTATAATTTCCACATTCGGTTGGATCACCTTTCTTGGGAATAGGCATAAATATGGATCTCTTCCAATCAGTTGGCCAGGAAGCGTGTTCCATATTTCTTGGCATAGACGAGTGAGCACCTCCAGCGCTGCATCTGTTTGTTGAAACATCTCAACTGATATTCCATCAATTCCTGGAGCCTTGTTTTTCGCCAATGCCTTCAGAGCAGCTTGGACTTCTTCCTTCAGTACCATCGGTTCCTGATCATATGCCACCTCTTGAAATGGTTGAATATCAACTAATTCTTTTTGGCATAATGACTGTGTATTCCTTCCATCTTCTTTTGATGCTTCCTGTGTCGTTTAATATTTTCCCCATGGAATCCTTCACTATTGCAACTTGAGGCTTGAATTTTTTCTTCAGTTCTTTCAGCTTGAGAAATGCCGAGCATGTTCCTCCCTTTTGGTTTTCCATCTCCAGCTCTTTGCACATGTCATTATAACATTTTACTTTGTCTTCTCAAGAGGCCCCTTGAAATCTTCTGTTCAGTTCTTTTACTTCATCAATTCTTCCTTTTGCTTTAGCTGCTCTGTGCTCAAGAGCAAGTTTCAGAGTCTCCTCTGACATCCATCTTGGTCTTTTCTTTCTTTCCTGTCTTTTCAATGACCTCTTGCTTTCTTCATGGATGATGTCCTCAATGTCATTCCACAACTCGTCTGGTCTTCCGTCACTAGCGTTCAACGCGTCAAATCTATTCTTGAAATGGTCTCTAAATTCAGGTGGGATATACTCCAGGTCATATTTTGGCTCTCTTGGACTTGCTCTGATTTTCTTCAGTTTCAGCTTGAACTCGCATATGAGCCATTGATGGTCTGTTCCACAGTCGGCCCCTGGCCTTGTTCTGACTGATGATATTGAGCTTTTCCATCGTCTCTTTCCACAGATGTAGTCAATTTGATTTCTGTGTGTTCCATCTGACAAGGTCCATGTGTGTAGTCGCCATTTATGTTGATGAATGAAGGTATTTGCAATGAAGAAGTCATTGGTCTTGCAAAATTCTATCATTCGATCTCCGGCATTGTTTCTATTACCAAGGCTAGATTTTCCAACTACTGATCCTTCTTCTTTGTTTCCAACTTTCACATTACAATCGCTAGTAATTATCAATGCATCTTTATTGCATGTTTGATCAATTTCAGACTGCAGCAGCTGATAAAAATCTTCTATTTCTTCATCTTTGGCCCTAGTGATTGGTGCGTAAATTTGAATAATAGTCGTATTAACTGGTCTTCCTTGTAGGCGTATGAATATTATCCTATCACTTTTTTATTTTACAGCGTTGTACTTCAGGATACATCTTGAAACATTCTTTTTGACAATGAATGAAACACCATTCCTCTTTGAGTTGTCATTCCCAGCATAGTAGACTATATGATTGTCCAATTCAAAATGCCTAATACCAGTCGATTTCAGCTCACCTATGCCTAGGTTATCGATGTTTATGCATTCCATTTCATTTCTGATGATTTCCAACTTTCCTAGATTCATGCTTCATACATTCCAGGTTCCAATTATTAATGGATGTCTGCAGCTGTTTCTTCTCATTTTGAGTCGTGCCACATCAGCAAATGAAGGTCCCGAAAGCTGTACTCCACCCACATCATTAAGGTTGACTCTACTTTGAGGAGGCAGCTCTTCCCCAGTCATCTTTTGAGTGCCTTCCAGCCTAGGGGGCTCATCTTCCAGCACTACAGCAGACAGTGTTCTGCTGCTATTCGTAAGGTTTTCACTGGCTAATGCTTTTCAGAAGTAGACTGCCGGGTCCTTCTTCCTAGTCTGTCTTAGTCTGGAAGCTCAGCTGAAACCTGTCCTCCATAGGTGACTCTGCTGTTATCTGAATACCGGTGGCATAGCTTCCAGCATGACAGCCACACACAAGCCCCCACAGTATGACAAACTGACAGACATCGTGAATATACCATAATTTATCCATTTATCCGTTGATGGGCACCTTGGTTGCTTCCATCTTTTTGCTATTGTAAACAGTGCTGCAATGAACATGGGTGTGCACATATATGTTCGTGTAAAGTCTCTTATTTCTCTAGGATACTTTTCAAGGAGTGGGATTGCAGGATCGTGTGGTGGTTCTATTTCTAGCTTTTATTTTATTTTTTTATTAACTTTTATTGAGCTTCAAGTGAACGTTTACAAATCAAGTCAAACTGTCACATATAAGTTTATATACATCTTACTCCTTACTCCCACTTGCTCTCCCCCTAATGAGTCAGCCCTTCCAGTCTCTCCTTTCGTGACAATTTTGCCAACTTCCATCTCTCTCTATCCTCCCATCCCCCCTCCAGACAGGATTTGCCAACACAGTCTCAAGTGTCCACCTGATATAATTAGCTCACTCTTCTTCAGCATCTCTCTCTTACCCACTGTCCAGTACCTTTCATGTCTGATGAGTTGTCTTCGGGAATGGCTCCCGTCCTGTGCCAAGAGAAGGTTTGGGGACCATGCCCACCGGGATTCCTCTAGTCACAGTCAGACCATTAAGTATGGTCTTTTTATGAGAATTTGCGGTCTGCATCCCACTGATTTCCTGCTCCCTCAGGGGTTCTCTATTGTGCTCCCTGTCAGGGCAGTCATCAATTGTGGCCGGGCACCAACTAGTTCTTCTGGTCTCAGGATAATGTAGGTCTCTGGTTCATGTGGCCCTTTCTGTCTCTTGGGCTCTTAGTTGTCGTGTGACCTTGGTGTTCTTCATTCTCCTTTGCTCCAGGTGGGTTGAGACCAATTGATGCATCTTAGATGGCCGCTTGTTAGCATTTAAGACCCCAGATGCCACATTTCAAAGTGGGATGCAGAATGTTTTCATAACAGAATTATTTTGCCAATTGACTTAGAAGTCCCCTTAGAGTATGGTTCCCAAACCCCCGCCCTTGCTCCGCTGACCTTTGAAGCATTCATTTTATCCCAGAAACTTCTTTGCTTTTGGTCCAGTCCAATTGGGCTGACCTTCCATGTATTGAGTGTTGTCCTTCCCTCCACCTTTAGCTGTTCTTATCTACGAATTAATCAGTAAAAAACCCTCTCCCTCCCTCCCTCCCCCACCTCGTAACCACAAAAGTATGTGTTCTTCTCAGTTTATACTATTTCTCAAGATCTTATAATAGTGGTCTTATACAATATTTGTCCTTTTGCCTCTGACTCATTTCGCTCAGCATAATGCCTTCCAGATTCCTCCATGTTATGAAATGTTTCAGAGATTCGTCACTGTTCTTTATCGATGCGTAGTATTCCATTGTGTGAATATACCACAATTTATTTACCCATTCATGCGTTGATGGACACCTTGGTTGCTTCCAGCTTTTTGCTATTGTAAACAGAGCTGCAATAAACATGGGTGTGCATATATCTGTTTGTGTGAAGGTTCTTGTTTCTCTAGGGTATATTCCGAGGAGTGGGATTTCGGGGTAGTATGGTAATTCTATTTCTAACCGTTTAAGATAATGCCAGATAGATTTCCAAAGTGGTTGTACCATTTTTCATTCCCACCAGCAGTGTATGAGAGTTCCAATCTCTCTGCAGCCTCTCCAACATTTATTATTTTGTGTTTTTTGGATTAATGCCAGCCTTGTTGGAGTGAGATGGAATCTCATCGTAGTTTTAATTTGCATTTCTCTAATGGCTAATGACCGAGAACATTTTCTCATGTGTCTGTTAGCTGCCTGAATATCTTCTTTAGTGAAGTGTGTGTTCATTTCCTTTGCCCACTTCTTGATTGGTTTGTTTGTCTTTTTGTGGTTGAGTTTTGACAGAATCGTATAGATTTTAGAGATCAGGCGCTGGTCTGAGATGTCATAGCTGAAAATTCTTTCCCAGTCTGTAGGTGGTCTTTTTACTCTTTTGGTGAAGTCTTTAGATGAGCATAGGTGTTTGATTTTTAGGAGCTCCCAGTTATCTGGTTTCTCTTTGTCATTTCTAGCAATGTTTTGTATTCTGTTTATGCCTTGTATTAGGGCTGCTAGGGTTGTCCCTGTTTTTTCTTCCATGATCTTTATCATTTTAGGCTTTATGTTCAGGTCTTTGATCCATTTGGAGTTAGTTTTTGTGCTTGGTGTGAGGTATGGGTCCTGTTTCATTCTTTTGCAAATGGATATCCAATTATGCCAGCACCGTTTGTTAAAAAGACTGTCTTTTCCCCAATTAAATGACCCTGGGCCTTTGTCAAATATCAGGTGCTCATATGTGGTTGGATTTATATCTGGGTTCTCAATTCTGTTCCACTGGTCTATGTGCCTGTTGTGCCAGTACCAGGCTGTTTTGACTACTGTGGCTGTATAATAGGTTCTGAAATCAGGTGTCGTGAGGCCTCCTACTTTCTTCTTTTTCAGTAATGCTTTGCTCATCCGAGGCTTCTTTCCCTTCCATATGAAGGTGGTGATTTGTTTCTCTATCACCTTAAAAAATGACATTGGAATTTGGATCGGAAGTGCATTGTATGTATAGACGGCTTTTGGTAGAAAAGACATTTTTACTATGTTGAGTCTTCCTATCCATGAGCAAGGTATGTTTTTCCACTTAAGTAGGTCCCTTTTTAATTCCTTGTAGTAGAGCTTTGTAGTTTTCTTTGTATAGGTCTTTTACATCCTTGGTAAGATTTATTCCTAAGTATTTTATCTTCTTGGGGGCTACTGTGAATGGTATTGATTTGGTGATTTGCTCTTCGATGTTCTTTCTGTTGATGTAGAGGAATCCAAGTGATTTTTGTATGTTTATCTTATAACCTGAGACTCTGCCAAACTCTTCTATTAGTTTCAGTAGTTTTCTGGAGGATTCCTTAGGGTTTTCTGTGTATAAGATCATGTCATCTGCAAATAGTGATAGCTTTAGTTCCTCCTTGCCAATCTGGATACCCTTTATTTCTTTGTCTAGCCTAATTGCCCTGGCTAGGACTTCTAGCACGATGTTGAATAAGAGCGGTGTTAAAGGGCATCCTTGTCTGGTTCCCGTTCTCAAGGGAGATGCTTTCAGGTTCTCTCCATTTAGAATGATGTTGGCTGTTGGCTTTGTATATTGTATAGATGCCCTTTATTATGTTGAGGAATTTTCCTTCAATTTCTATTTTGGTGAGAGTTTTTATCATAAATGGGTGTTGGACTTTGTCAAATGCCTTTTCTGCATCAATTGATAAGATCATGTGGTTTTTGTCTTTTGTTTTATTTATGTGGTAGATTACATTAATGGTTTTTGTGATATTAAACCAGCCTTGCATACCTCGTATAAATCCCCCTTGATCATGGTGAATTATTTTTTTTATATGTTGTTGAATTCTATTGGCTAGAATTTTGTTGAGGATTTTTGCATCTATGTTCATGAGGGATATAGGTCTGTAATTTTCTTTTTTTGTGGTTTCTTTACCTGGTTTTGGTATCAGGGAGATGGTGGCTTCATAGAATGAGTTGGATAGTATTCCGTCATTTTCTATGCTTTGAAATACCTTTAGTAGTAGTGGTGGTAACTCTTCTCTGAAAGTTTGGTAGAACTCTGCAGTGAAGCCGTCTGGGCCAGGACTTTTTTTTGTTGGGAGTCTTTTGATCACCTTTTCAATCTCTTTTTTTGTTATGGGTCTGTTTAGTTGTTCTACTTCTGAATGTGTTAGTTTAGGTAGGTAGTGTTTTTCCAGGAATTCATCCATTTCTTCTAGGTTTGCAAATTTGTGAGAGTACAATTTTTCATAATAATCTGATATGATTCTTTTAATTTCAGTTGGCTCTGTTGTGATGTGGCCCTTCTCGTTTCTTATTCAGGTTATTTGTTTCCTTTCCTGTATTTCTTTAGTCGGTCTAGCCAATGGTTTATCAATTTTGTTAATTTTTTCAAAGAACCAGCTTTTGGCTTTGTTAATTCTTTCAATTGTTTTTCTGTTCTCTAATTCATTTAGTTTAGCTCTAATTTTTATTATTTGTTTTCTTCGGGTGCCTGATGGATTCTTTTGTTGCTCACTTTCTATTTGTTCAAGTTGTCGGGACAGTTCTCTGATTTTGGCTCTTTCTTCTTTTTGTATGTGTGCATTTATCGATCTAAATTGGCCTCTGAGCACTGCTTTTGCTGTGTCCCAGAGGTTTTGATAGGAAGTATTTTCATTCTCGTTGAATTCTATGAATTTCCTTATTCCCTCCATGATGTCTTCTATAACCCAGTCTTTTTTCAGGAGGGTATTGTTCATTTTCCAAGTATTTGATTTCTTTTCCCTAGTTTTTCTGTTATTGATTTCTAGTTTTATTGCCTTGTGGTCTGAGAAGATGCTTTGTAATATTTCGATGTTTTGGGACTCTGCAAAGGTTTGTTTTTTGACCTAATATGTGGTCTATTCTAGAGAATGTTCCATGTGCACTAGAAAAAAAAGTATACTTTGCAGCAGCTGGGTGGAGAGTTCTGTATAAGTCAACGAGGTCAAGTTGGTTGATTGTTGTAATTAGGTCTTCTGTGTCTCTATTGAGCTTCTTACTGGATGTCCTGTCCTTCTCCGAAAGTGGTGTGTTGAAGTCTCCTACTATAATTGTGGAGGTGTCTATCTCACATTTCAGTTCTGTTAAAATTTGATTTATGTATCTTGAAGCCCTGTCATTGGGTGCGTAAATATTTAATATGGTTATGTCTTCCTGATCAATTGTCCCTTTTATCATTATGTAGTGTCCTTCTTTATCCTTTGTGGAGGATTTAAGTCTAAAGTCTATTTTGTCAGAAATTAATGTTGCTACTCCTCTTCTTTTTTGCTTGTTCTTTGCTTGATATATTTTTTTCCATCCTTTGAGTTTTAGTTTGTTTGTGTCTCTAAGTCTAAGGTGTGGCTCTTGTAGGCAGCATATAGACGGATCGTGTTTCTTTATCCAGTCCGAGACTCTCTGTCTCTTTATTGGTGCATTTAGTCCATTTACATTCAGCGTAATTATAGATAAATAAGTGTTTAGTGTTGTCATTTTGATGCCTTTTTATGTGTGTTGTTGACAATTTCATTTTTCCACATACTTTTTTGTGCTGAAATGTTTTTCTTGGTAAATTGTGAGATCCTCATTTTCGTAGTGTTGGACTTTATGTTTGTTGAGTTGTTACGTTTTTCTTGGCTTTTATCTTGAGTTATGGAGTTGTTATACCTCTTTGTGGTTACCTTAATATTTACCCCTATTTTTCTAAGTAAAAACCTAACTTGTAATGTTCTATATTGCCTTGTATCACTCTCCATATGGCAGTTCTATGCCACCTGTATTTAGTCCCTCTTTTTGATTATTGTGATCTTTTACATTTTGACTTCAGTGATTCCCTGTTATGAGCATTTTTTTTAATTAATCTTAATTTGTTTTTGTGATTTCCCTATTTGAGTTGATATCAGGATGTTCTGTTTTGTGACCTTGTGTTGTGCTGGTATCTGATATTATTGGTTTTCTGACCAAACAATATCCTTTAGTATTTCTTGTAGCTTTGGTTTGGTTTTTGCAAATTCTCTAAACTTGTGTTTATCTGTAAATATCTTAATTTCGACTTCATATTTCAGAGAGAGTTTTGCTGGATATATGATTCTTAGCTGGCAGTTTTTTTCCTTCAGTGCTCTGTATGTGTCGTCCCATTCCCTTCTTGCGTGCATGGTTTCTGCTGAGTTGTCTGAACTTATTCTTATTTATTCTCCCTTGAAGGTGACCTTTCTTTTCTCCCTGGCTGTTTTTAAAATTTTCTCTTTATCTTTGGTTTTGACAAGTTTGATGATAATATGTCTTGGTGTTTTTCTTTTTGGATCGATCTTAAATGGGGTTTGATGAGCATCTTGGATAGATATCCTTTCATCTTTCATGATGTCAGGGAAGTTTTCTGTCAGCAGATCTTCAACTATTCTCTCTGTGTTTTCTGTCCTCCCTCCCTGTTCTGGGACTCCAATCACACGCAAGTTTTCCTTCTTGATAGAGTCCCACATGATTCTTAGGGTTTCTTCATTTTTTAAAATTCTTTTCTCTGATTTTTTTTTCAGCTATGTTGGTGTTAATTCCCTGGGCCTCCAGATTTCCCAGTCTGCATTCTAATTGCTTGAGTCTGCTCCTCTGACTTCCTATTGCGTTGTCTAATTCTGTAATTTTATTGTTAATCTTTTGGATTTCTACATGCTGGCTCTCTATGGATTCTTGCAACTTATTAATTTTTCCACTATGTTCTTGAATAATCTTTTTGAGTCCTTCAACTGTTTTATCAGTGTGTTCCTTGGCTTTTTCTGCAGTTTGCCTTATTTCGTTTGTGATGTCTTGAAGCATTCTGTAAATTAGTTTTTTATATTCTGTATCTGATAATTCCAGGGTTGTATCTTCATTTGGGAAAGATTTTGATTCTTTTGTTTGGGGGGTTGGAGAAGCTGTCATGGTCTGCTTCTTTATGTGGATTGATATCGACTGCTGTCTCCGAGCCATCACTGGGAAACTTGTTTTTCCAGAAATTCCGCTAAAAAAAAATGCAGTCAGATCCCTATCAGAACTGCCTTTGGATTATAACTGCCACCTTGTTCCCTGTAAGGATGAAAGTCCGAGATTTGGATCATATATGCTTGGCTGTAGCTGGTTCTGTGTTTTTAGTCCAATTAGGGATGGATTTTTGGACCCTGGTTTTTTTGTGGTTCCTTTTCTCAGGCCGGAAGAGTGGGTTAGAAAAAGACCAAAAGAAAAAAAAAGGGGGGGGGGGAAGCAAAGCCGCCGCGGAGCCGGAGTTGTTCTCCCTCTGGCTCAGGAAATTCCAATGTTAATGAAGCCACCTGGGGAGGGTGGGGGAGGGATCAGAGAGATAGGAGAGTAGCACCTCGGAATATAGCCAGAGTTGCTTGTCTTGCTTGGAATGACTATTATATCTGAGATTCCCGAGGGGCGTGTCGCCTATGTGTGTTGGCTGTGTGGAGATTGCCCCCGGGGGTCTGGCCCGCTGAAGCCGCGGTCAGATCCTCCGCTGCCAGTCCAAATCCTAGCGTCAAGGTTCCCCTGCTGGGACGCTTTACTCCCGGCTCCAAAATCAGTCGCTGCCTCCCGGGGATTTCTCGTCCTGCCAGCCGTGTCACCGCACCAGCTCCGCTGACCGGCTGGGTCCCCTCCCAGGGTTAGTTCAGGGGAGTAGGGTTGCTCCCCGTGCTTGCGCCATGACAGCGCCCAGTCAAATACCCGGCGCCAGGGTTCCCCAGCTGGGACGCAGCACTCCCGGCTCCAAAACCAGTCACTGCCTCCCGGGAGTTCTCCAACCAGCTGCGTCACCATGCCACCCACGCAGACCGACTGGGCCCCCTCCCGGTTCAGTTCAGGGGGGTAGGGCTGCGCCCCTTTTTTGTGCCGTCAGCTCCCCTGGGCCCTGACCTAAACCGGGCGCCAAGGTTACCTGACTGGGACCCTGGCTCCAGGCTCTGAAAACAGTCGCTGCTTCCCCATATTTGTTTGTTTTCCTTCTCTAAATCTGTGTTTGTTGTTCAGGGTTCGTAGATTGTTATGTATGTGATCGATTCACTTGTTTTTCCGAGTCTTTGTTGCAAGAGGGATCCGGGGTAGCGTCTACCTAGTCCGCCATCTTGGCCCCACCTATTTCTAGCTTTTAAAGGAAGCGCCAAATCGATTTCCAAAGTGATTGTACCATTTTACAGTCCCACCAGCAGTGTACAAGTGTTCCAGTCTCTCCACAATCTCTCCAACATTTATCATTTTGTGTTTTTTAGGTTAATGCCAGCTTTGTTGGGGTGAGATGGAATTTCATTGTAGTTTTGATTTGCATTTCTCTAATGGCTAATGATAGTGAGCATTAAGAGGACAGATTCTTATTGAGCTTATGCAATTAATCATATTGCCACAGAAATAAGAATACTCACTAAGAGTTTTCCAATTGGGGGGGGATCGAGGAGACAAATGTTTCATTTTTGTGTGCATAAACATGGCCTTTTGAATTGTTATAAGTTATAGATAGTGTAGGAGAAAAGAGAAAGGGATTTCTTATATTCAGAAAATAGAACATCAAATCATTAGCAATAGTCCCTGCAGGGACCCATAGTAATCTTTTAGTCCCCTCCGTCCTATGTAATTAATTTCTGTTTCACTCAATCCTAGATCAGTAGTTTTGTCTCATGAAAGCCATCATCTTCTACACAAGAGTTCTGGAAATGTTGATTCAGTCCAGTTGTATTCACATTCCAAATATCTATCATAGTTCTTTTCCACAAATCTCTGATATAGTCCATTTTTGTAGAAATACTTTGGTCAAGTGTTTCAGGAAGTCAGCAAAGTAAAAGCTATCCACAGACAGCAAAAAAAAATGGCCATGGTTAATCTATTATTATTAATAAAAACCTGATTTATTACAAAAGTAAAAAACCAATTAAAAAGCATTAAACCAAGTATCTCTAAACATAATGATTAACCCTATTATCAAAGGACTTCAAATATAAGGTATAATAAGTCTGAGATATAACTGCATATATTAGGATCTATCAAGAATATACCAAGATTATCAAGTCTCTAAACATCTGAATATTAATAAAACTCTGTAGGTAAACAATGCAAATTCCCATTTAAAACCATTAGCTTTGATTTAAGAAATAAAGCTGTGATCAAGTGAGCAATTTAAAAATCTTGTTGTCTAATATCAGGCAAAACATACTAACACTCATACAAATTTTTAACCCAAGGAATATTAGACAACACGTATCATGCCATCATAGCATATTAAATAAACTTTATTATTTCTAGAACTTTTCTTCTACAAAGTGGGAGCAAATCTTTGGTGACTTTCCATGAAGTTTAAAAGTTGTCAGCAGTCTATTATAGGTCACCAAGAAACAATACTTAGATAACTATTTAACCAAAGTGGTAATAAAGAGGTTTTAAAAGTAAAAACCTCAGCTTTTTCAAAAGCCATAAGGCTTTTTTTTTAGTCAAAGATGTAAAATTCAACATAAACTCCATTTATTCTAGTGAGACACATAACATATAGTCAGAGTACACAGAAGATAAAATTAACCCTTCAATCCTGTAATTAAAGAAAATTTTGTCATTCTAACAGAGAGAAATCCAATTTATACACACACACACATATATATATCCTCTCTCTGGCATAAAAAAAGCAAAAAATAAATAAATAAGTTAAACCCAATTTAGTATCAGTAAAAAAAAAAAAAAAATTTTTTTTTTTTAAGTCAGTTAAAGATCTTGGAAATTATCCTGAAGCCTATATACCACAAAACATAATTACTGTTGAAACAAAGTTCATGTAAATATTTTAAATTTTTATACAAACTGTTACCTTTTCCTTATCAATCATTGCCCATTTTTTAAATCTGACCTTAGCTCTTTAAAGATTATACCAACTGGTTTTGGAAACAAGTCTTTTTTATATCAGATCATCTTACTCATTCATATGCATATGACCTTAGGGTGGGACAGAGAACCTGCCCCTTGTTAATCCATATCTCTGCCAGACATCTCTCTAGGCAATTTTGGGTGTGCTTTCATTGAGATTTTTATCTTGCGGCTTTTTAAAATTCCTTTACAATAGAAAAGATTTGTTTATGTTGGGGATCCATCCAGTTTCTGATAACTGTATTAAGACAGCCTTTGCCCTGTTTTAACCTCATCAATCAATGTCTGCCTTATTTATCCTATTCTTTTAATATCTTTAAAGATTTCCATCCTGTTGGTGTTACCGGAATCGAATAAATTTCTTCCCTCTCAGTGGTCAAGAATGAGCAGGTAAGGCACATAGAGTTTTCCACACTGACAAAGCTTTATGGAAGAGGCTTGCAAGCAGACAAGGAGGGCCTAAAGCAACTCTTACCCCCGTCTCAGAACAAAAGACTAGCCTGGGTTTTTTAAAGTTCTTGGGCAGGAAAAGATTCATGTTTATTCACAGGCATAGGTGGGGACATGTTAACTACGGTGCGCTCAGCAACTTTCCAAATGGCCCCTGTCCTTGAGGCCTCTGGGATCCATAGCAGGACTTATTGGGTTGTTAACTATCAGTTGGCATCTGATCTGATATAAGCTTATGCAGGGAGAAATAGTTCTTGTTACTTATATTAACATTATTTCTTCTATTTACATAGATTAGTCCAGTATTATCTCTAGGAGGTGGTCAATTATTTTGGTATTTTTTAAAATGAGTGGTTGTTGAGCTTTAACGCCTTCTTAATTGATGGCTGCTTTTAGGCCAACTATGAAGTTATTATTACTTACTCTCTAGTTAAGGCTGTAGCCTGTGTTGAAAGAGCTGTACCTCTTTTGAAGAGCTCTAAGATTTACATTAGGATTACTTTTGTTTTTTGAGTAAATTTTAGGTAGAACTAAAATTCTATCCTGGACAACCAGCTATCACCAGGCTCAGTTGGCTTTTCATCGCTACCTACAGGTCTTCTCACTATTCTGCCACATAGATGAGTTAATCCTAAAGACTGCCCATAGGTAGCTCATCTGGTTTCTGGGTTTCTGGCTATAGTTCACAACGTCAGATTATTCTAGTTAATTCATTATGCAAAAGGTGCAAGGGTTAATCTTTGCTATCTTGTACTGTAAATTTGTCTTTTGTCATTCCCTTGTAGTACTGTCTCTATAACACTGAAGTAAAATTTCTGTCTCCTATACTTTTATTGGTAATAAAATGTTTTAATTTAGGGTATTATGGAAGTTGATTGTAGGATTGGTTGAGCTAGGTTTGGTTCAATGTGGAAAGTATAAGATGAAATCTTCCGGGTGTAGGTCATATCCTGCATTAAGCTACACTTCGAGTAATCCAAGCACACTTTCCAGTATGCTTACCTTGTTATGGCTTGTCTCCTCTCCTACTTGTTTAAGTTTAAATATGGTTATGCGGTTAAAAATATTTGAGGAGGGTGACAGGCAGTATGTGCGGCTTCATGGCCTGATTCAATTAAGCTCTCTATTCTTTATTTACTGCTAAATCCTCCTTCAGTCACTTTTCTCATAATGACATTCGTTAGTATATTCTGGACTAGAAAATGTAGCCCATCTTGAACCACTGCATAGGCTACACCTTGACCTAACTTTTTATGGTTATTATTAAGCTTACTTTAATGCCTTTTAAGGGTTTGCTGAAGATGGCGGTATACAGACTGAATTAGCAAGTGGTGGTAAGGTTAATCGGGGTTTATCGATTACAGGACAGGCTCCTCTAGATGTATATAAAGCACTGCCAAGTCCTTTGAGTTTTAAGCTTTGGCTAGCAGTTCTCTGGAGAATAACTTTGTTAGTGGTTATTAAGGTTTAGGGCTAAGCATAGTAGGGTATCTAATCCCAGTTTGTGTCTTAGCTATCGTGTATTCAGAGTTATTAAAGTCACTTCTGTAGGTTATTTTTGTCTTATCTTTGGCTTTTTACAGCTTAGGTAAGATTTAACTTTATTTTGTTTTGTTCCTAAACACGCTTTACGCCGTTGTTTATTGTTTGGGTTAATCGTATGACAGCAGTGCCTGGCACAAAAATGACTAACCCTTTGTTAATATGACTTAGTCTAACTTTCATTAATAGCTAAATTTTTGTTACTGCTGTATCCCATGCGGGTGTGGTTGAGCAAGGCGTTATGAGCTGCACTAGTGTGCGCTTGATACCAGCTCCTTCTGATTGATAATGATCCAAAGGGTATTCTCACTGGTGGGAAGATGTTTGCATGTATAAATTTACTAACAACTAATAAAAAGGCCAGGACCAAACCTTTGTGTTTATGGAGTCGGGGTAGACTCATCTAGGTGTTTTCAGCACCTTGCTTTAGTTTTTTAAGCTATATTAACGGGGGCGGGGGTGGTCTAAGACCTCTTAGTAGTAGAAGCAGGGCGGGGGGGTGGGGTAAGAGCTATTTTCAAGCAAATTTAAAGGTTTGTAAATTTAGATCTACAGGCCTAGCTCTTAAAAAGAAAATTAATTAAAGTGGCACGTTAGTATTGGAGGTAAAAATAGTTATCTCTATTAGTGAATGATTTATTTGTCTATTTAGCCATGCTCTTAATTTAATCTATAGTATAATCTTGCTTTGGGGGTTTGACGAGATAAAAAATATGCTTATAGAAGCTGAGTTAAGAGTAATTAAGGGGGTGGGGGATTTGCGTTAGATAATTGCATGTAATTATGCATACGCGTAGGTGTATGTGTATGCGTACCCGTATGCTTATGCGCTGGGAATTGAGCCTTAAAAAATTTAATGTCCTCGAGCATTGACTGAATAGCACCTCTTATTTACATGCCAGAGAGTAATATTCAATTTAAGCTCAGCTACAAGTTGCTTAACTGTGTAAGGGCCTCAGACAGCCATAGTTGAGTCACATCACCCCCAAAATTTAGAAGAAACCAAATGCATGACACCACAGTTATGTTATGATCATGGGCTGATTAATCATTAGTCCATCTACATGTCTTAGTTAAGAGGAAAGAGTGGGCGATTTTAGGTGAGATGGCCCTGAAGAAGGAACCAGATGCCAGATATAGATTCAGTATAGAAACCCGCACAATTGATGGGCCCAGAGCGAGAAGAGGGGTATAGCTTGGGCGGGTTGCTGGTTTCTTGGAGGTAGGTAGTCAAGACACAGACTTGGAAGGTGATAAGCATGTTGGCTGGAAATTTCTCAGGGATGTACTATGTACGACCAAGGATTTAAATGTACTATGCAGTTCTGGAAAGTACATGGGAATGTTAGTAGTCATGGTTGTGTTACATTAATGGGTAATTATCATGTTTAGTCCTTTAACATGAATAACATGTACTTGCTTATACGCATGGGGCAGATAATATAATGTATGACTATACATAGTATGGGGTATGCAAGATTAAACATAAATAGTACTATATATGGGGATATACACATAATGCACAATGTACATAGTGAGTATTTATATAAGCAGGGAATAATTTAAGAAGAATTTCAGCTTTGTGTTTTGATGGTGAAGAGGCTTCTTCCCTGAGTGTCCTTAGAAGACGAGTCTTCATTTATGGTTTATGAGACCATTGTAATTTATCATACTATAAGGACCTTCATTTGAGGAGGTTGTTTTAAATTAGTCCAGCGATTGGTATAAGAATTAGGATGATGGAAAAGTATAGAACTGAAGCCAGTTGGCCAATAATAGTATAGGGATGTTCTACTGGTTGTCTGCCAATTCATGTGAGTGTAATTGGATCTGCTACTAGGATTCAACAGAGGGTTTGGCTAAGTGGTCAAAATATTATGCTTCGTTGCTTGGATGTGTGGAGTAGTGGTATGAGTGCTAAGGTAAGGATGGAGAGTACTAGAGCAAGACTCCTCCTAGTTTATTTGGGATGGATAGTAGGATAGCGTAAGCAAATAGAAAGTATCACTCCGGTTTGATATGAGGTGGGGTGCTTATTGAGTTGGCTGGTGTATAATTATCAGGTCTCCTAGTATGTCTGGAGAGAATAAAGTTAGCAGAAGTAGTAATAGGCTGAGAAGGAAGAGTCCTAAAAGGTCTTTAATACTGTAGTAGGGGTGAGATGGAATTTTGTCTGAATTTGAGATTAAGCCTATTGGGTTATTGGAGCCTGTTTCATGAATAAAAAGTAGATGTACCGCTGCTAGTGAGTTTACGATAAATGGGAGGATAAAGGGGAAGGTGAAGAATCGGGTTAGGGTTGCCTTGTCTACTGAGAAGTCCCCTCAGATTAATTTGACTAGGTTGGTGCAAATATATGGAATTGCTGAGAGGAGATTTGTAATTACGGTTGCACCTCAGAATGATATTTGTCCTCATGGAAATAAGTAACCTGTGAAGGCGGTAGCTTTAACTGTGAATAGTAGTGTTTTTAGTAGGATAATGCCAATGTTTCAAGTTTCTGGGTAGAAAAAAGAGCCATAGTAAATGCCTCATCCAATATGTGCGTATAGGCAAATGAAGAATATGGATGCTCCGGTAGCGCGTAAATATCGAATGATTCAGCCATAGTTTACATCCCGGCAGATATGGGTAACAGATGAGAATGTGGTTGCTGTATCTGATGTGTAGTGTATAGCGAGGAATAGTCCTGTTAAGATCTGGATGATTAGGCATGCTCCAAGAAGTGAGCCAAAGTTCTGAGGTCAATGAAGGAATGGTTGATAATTTTGTTTAGTGGGTGAGATTTTCGAATGTTGGCCACTAAGTGTTCTTATAGTTGAAGTACAACAGTGATTTTTCAGGTGATTTTTCGTGGTTATAATCCATATAAGAATAATGATGTATGTTGTTTTTATCATGAGTGTACTTCTTACGGTGGGATTTATTGGGTTTTCTTCTAAGCCTTCTCCTATTTATGTGCGGTTGGGTTTAACTGTAAGTGGTGGACTAGGGTGTGGAATTATTGTGAGTTTTGGAGGGTCTTTCTTGGCATTGATAATGTTTTTAGTATATTTGGCTGGAATAATGGTAGTTTTTGGTAATACTACTGCTATGGCTACTGAGGAGTATCCTGAGGCTTGAGGATCAAGTGTTGTAGTTTTGGGTGCATTGCTTGTGGGATTGTTAGTGGAGGGACTTATGGTGTTGTGATGATTGGGTGGTGGGAGATTTGAGTTGGTGGGTTGTGATTCAAGTAATTTGGAGAATTGAATAAATTTTTAATAGCGAAGAAATTGGGCTTATTCATGAAGATTATTCTGGTGGGTCTTTGTTGTATAATTATGGGTGCTGATTAGTAATGATAGCTGGATGGGCATTTTTTGTTAGTGTATTTATTGTGATTGAGATTACTCTAGGATGTTATAGGATCATAAGTAGGCCTGAAGTTATGGACACTAGAAATGAGAGAAAATACAGTTTGAATATACCTTTTTGGTTTAATACTAGGGTGGCAGCTGTTTTTTGTATGAATGCTGCAGCCCCTCATTGCCCATGGTGGATGTCACACCGTGGTCACAGGTGGATGTTCTGCACATGTCCCTGGGGCTGGTTTTCTGCAGCTGCTTCTGAAAGACAACTTTAAAGAAGTTTGCAAGCTATTTTCCAATACCTTGCCCCATTGTTCTGGGTAATAGCTTTGTTTCTGTGCCCTGGCCCATTTCTTGTTACTTTGTAGATTTGGGGGGCCCTCTGTTTCCTGTCTTATTGGGAAGGGTCCTTCGGTTTTTTTCCTTTTTTTTCGAGCCCTGGTGGCACAGTGGTTGAGAGCTACATATGCTAACCAATAGGTTGGAAATTCAAATCCACCAGCCACTCCTTGGAAACCCTATGGGACAGTTTTACTTTGTCCTATAGTGTTGCTATGAGTC
Source organism: Loxodonta africana (assembly GCF_030014295.1). Classification (NCBI taxonomy): domain Eukaryota; kingdom Metazoa; phylum Chordata; class Mammalia; order Proboscidea; family Elephantidae; genus Loxodonta; species Loxodonta africana. The sequence goes on along the minus strand of NC_087369.1, from coordinate 89,137,183 downwards.
AGAATCCACTCGACAGCAATGTGTTTGGGTTTTCAGGGGGGGAGTTTTTTTTTTATAATCTTGTAGATAAACCCATCAAATCTTAGCTAGCCTTCCTACCTCACCTTTTTAACTTTTTATATCTAGGTTTATGGTTTATGTTTCCCTTTTTCTCATTCTGGAACAACCAAGGTTTTTTTTTTTTAACATTAGGACAAAATTACCTTTTTCTCTTCACAAACGCATCCTGTATACTCAATTTAGCCTAAGTTACTTAAAAAGATTTTGGAAACTGCCTTCAAGTTTACATTGTGCAAGGATTCCAAAACTGAGGTACCTAGCATGCCTAGGATGGCTGGCTCATGTGCAGGCCAGACTCCATTTTGTGACTCCTGCTTCTGCATTCCTGGGAATATAACCTTGACTTGTTCATATGCATATGGCCTTCGGCCTCTGACTGGGTGGAACCAACAGGCTGACTTCTTCCCATTCATATGCATATGATATCAGGCCTCTGGCTGCACAGAACCAGCAGGTCGTGGCCCCCTATCAGTTATCTTGTGACCCCCTTGCAAGCATGCACATCTGCAATTATGTGAGTGTACCCAATCCCCTTAACCCACGGATACTCTGTTAACCAATCCCAACAAAATCCCCACTTCGAGTTATCCAGCCTTTCACTTTACTGATTGCTTGCCTATCAATCACAAAATTGTAAGCTAAGTTCCTTATTCAACCCTATAACTATGCCAGTGTGACTGCAGATTTTCAGAGTGCTGGTATTTACTTTGTGAGATCCAACCTGTCCCTGACTCAAGCTGCCTTTGCTGTCAATAAATCTCTACTCTTATTTTAAACAGAGCATGTGTTGTCAGTCGATGGCATTTCTTGGTATAGTCAGCAAGATTTGAAGACATCTTGTCTTTGGCAATTCCAGAGAAGTTGAGGACTGCAGCCCAGTGCCAACTTGAGTCCTTTGTACTCATCTATCTCCACAGACTCTCAGGGACCACTTGAGGTAAGCCCTCTGGAATCAAGCCACCTCTGTATTGTGAAGATGGCTCTCCCACTGCTATTCATAAGGTTTTCACTGGTTAAATCTTTTCAGAAGTAGACTGCTGGGTCCTTCTTCCTAGTCAGTCTTAGTCTGGAAGCTCAGCTGAAACCTGTCCTCCATGGGTGACCCTGCTGGTATCTGAATACCGGTGGCATAGCTTCCAGCATCACAGCAACACACAAGCCCCCACAGTACAACAAACTGACAGACACATGGCGGGAGGCAAGATTAGATTATGTTAAAGAGGATTAGGGTGGGATTGCAACACCTTACTAAGGTCACATCCCTGCTCCAATGTAAAGGGAGTTTCCCTGGGGTGTGGCCTGCACCACATTTTATCTTACAAGAGATAAAAGGAAAAGGAAGCGAGCAGAGAGTGGGAGACCTCATACTACCAAGAAAGCCAGGAGCAGAGCGTGTCCTTTGGACCCAGGGTCCCTGTGCTGAGAAACTCCTTGACCAGGGGAAGTTTGAAGACAAGTACCTTCCTCCAGAGCCAACAGAGAGAGAGAAAGCCTTCCCCTGGAGTCGATGCCCCGAATTTGGACTTCTAGCCTAACTAGACTGTGAGAGAATAAACTTCTGTTTGTTAAAGCCATCCACTTGAGATATTTCTGTTATAGCAGCACTAGATGACTAAAACATGCAGCTACTAAAAATTCTTCCCTAAATAGTCTTTCCTCAACAAATTCCTCCCAGAGTTTTAGGAATAAGGGAAAAACTGAAGAAGGAAGCCAGGGGACAAAAGGCAAAGCTCTCCTGGAAAGATAATCAGAAAAGGACTACTCACACTATAAGTTCACCTTCTCTTGGGCCCTATGGTCCCTCTTCCTACAGAAATTTGTAGCACTTTTTTTTGTAAGAAATTCCTTCCTACAGGAATTTGTAGCACTTTGGCCTAATGCCAGAGACATTGCCCCTATGCTGGGTATTGTTCTCACTAGGCATTGTTTCCTCCATGACACTGGTTTGTGTTTGTGCCTGAAGCATGCAACCACTGGAGTCTACACCCCTGTTTTAAGATGGCTGCTAAAAACTGCTCTATGAAATATGTTTCGTCCTAGCTGGGTGAAGTTTCTACACCCATCATTTCTCTGCTAGCTCATCAAGGCTGCTACCCGTTAAGTAAATTGTTGGATCCCAACTAGATCTCTCCTAGCTCTTGTGCTCTGACTTAAACAGATGAAAAAGCTGAACTCTGGAATCTTATGCTGTAAAGAAAAATACAACAGAATTCTAACTTTTTTGCTTTTATTGAGCCCTGTACAAGGTATTTCTGTTGTTACAGGTTCTTATAAGGGGTATAGTTCAATTTATATTGACAGAAATTGGTTTGGATCAAACTAGCTGAGCAATGTTCTTAACCACATATGAGGTCCCTCCTGGTCCTCAGACTTTCAGGTGACTGGTCCCCCAAGCCCTCCCCTTAGTAAAACAGGTATGCATTCCAGATATGTAATCCTTTAATAGTGCAGACTCTGTTCTTAAAGCTTCTTCAAGCAGCCCCCTCCACTTTACCAGTTGCTTGATGGACATTACCCAAATGATCCTAGGTCTTATGATTGTGAGCAACCCATGCACTTTTCCCTACAGAACAGGCACATTCAGTCACACTCGTAGCTCCTACAGACCTTATATGTTTGGATTTGAGGCCATGAAGGCTTCCAGTCATTCAGCCACAATTAGCTGTGCATTGTCATTCTCCACAGTTTTGTTGTCCAATGCATTTCTAACACGGGCCCGGAAGAGTGGCCTTTCGTGGGCACTGTCTGGCCAGGTGATAAATGTTTTCCTATTCACAAGTTTCTGGAATCGGTGGTAGCTAGATAGCTTATAGTTTGGAATCTCTTCCAGGAATATCAAGATGATAACATCCTCATGCTCATAGAACATCTTGATGCTGGCCAGCTGTACTTCAAGCCGGCACCATTCACTGTGCAGATAGTGGCTACTGACCACACACAAAGCTTTCCGGCTGGTGTTGATGGCATTCTGGATGTTCTCAAAGATGTCCACACCTGGTTCAAAGTCCCGGTGGTGCAGACAGAGCTTAGATGTGGGCTGGCCACCTTCTTCTAGGGCTAGAACAAGCTCTTCATATACCCACTGCTCATCAGTGGCAGTGAAAGAGACAAAAGCATCATAGGTGAAGTCCTTCTCTCTCTTATACCATTTGGCTAAGCACCAAGTTTTAAATATGTAGAGCCCATACCATAATGATGAAGTTATCTTGACATCGAACCAAGAGAAGATCATGGTTATGAGGACCAGACTGAAGGCAAAGAAGAAGCAGACCTTCCCCAGATCAAAATTACACACATTATCATCAAAATCTATCAAGAAAACTCTGGGTATTTGACTGCTGACAGGTGTAGCTCCAGAGGTAGGGGATGTGGACATTTTCTGTATTTATTGACCAGTTCTTGAACCACACATTGTCACAGTTGCACTGCAGTTTGTTCCTGTAGATATCAAAGTACATCAGAGACTTCAGATTTTCCAGATGACTTTGATTAATGACTTTTAGGTTGTTGAATCTTAAAGAGAAGACTTGAAGGCCTTCTAAACCAGAGAACATACCAGGGGTCAATGATTCTATGTTGTTATTTTCCAGGTGCAGCACTTTTAATTTTTTGAGTTTATGGGATAAAGAAGTATCTAAATAGAGATTTCGGTCTTCAGCTCTTGTTCCTAAGATATCCAACTTCGTGAGATTAGTCAGGGAGTCAAACTGGAGCTGGTCCAGGAATGCCATGGGATTTTTTCCTAGTAGTAGCTCCTGTAAACTATTCAGTCCTTGGAAGAAGCTGGTTGGAACAACCTGAATCCCATGCATTTGTCCTTCTAGGTTGAGTTGTTTTAGAGACTTGAGGTTTATAAATGGAGGAATTTTCAAGGTCCTAATGGTTTCATATGTAATTTTATTAAAACTGAGATCCAAAATTTCTAGATTTTCAAGGCCCAAGAAAATGTCTGCATAAAATCCTGACAATATATTGTATGCCAGATCAAGTTTATATAGGTTAGTGAGGCCAGAAAATGCACTCTTCTCTATAGCTTCCAGGTGATTGCAAGAGAGAATCAAAACTTTGAGCTTCTTCAAAAATTGAAAGGTTTTATGCTTCAGATACCGAATATTGTTGTTTCTAAGGTGTAAACTCTCTAAATTTGGAAATGGAGCAAGGGAGTACTTGTCAATTGTTACTATCCAGCACCCACCTAAGTTAAGCTCCTTCAATGAATACAACCCATAGAAGGCCATATTATCAAGTTCTGTGATGGGGTTTCTAGAGAGAAAGAGAAATTGCAGGCACCACAGGGGTGAAAATGCAAAATCTGGAAAGCTTTTAAACTTGTTGTAGCTCAGGTCTAGGGCTTCCAAGTTCTGGAGGGCACTCCAAGTTCTGTTGCTGACAAAGGAAAGCTGACACTTATTTAGATTCATCCTTTGAAGGCTGGGCATAGCATCAAACTCACTGTCATTGAGGTAAACCAGATCATTGTTTTTGCCCAGGTCAAGGGACAAAAGCCTTGTACAGTTGGAAAGGTACTTTATGCCCTCTGCATCAGCACCATTTTTCTGAAAAACCAAAGTCTCTAATATGGGTAAGTTTCTGAGGAGGTGACATACTGTGTTCAAGTTTAAGTGTCTGCTTCTAAACTCCTGGTTACTGAGGTCCATTTCCCTTAGATTCTGCAGGTGTTTGGCTGGGAGTGCTTCTAAGTTCACCAGGGTTCCACTCAGATTCAAGCCCTTAAGTAGGGGCAGAGTTTCTAGAGACACATTCTGGATGACTTGATGGCCATTCTGAGAGACATCCAGAGTGGTCAGATTAGGCAGTAACAAAGCAGAGAAATTTAACTCTGTTAGCTGGTTCCTCTGCAGGCTCAGATGGGTCAGTGATACCAATGACCTGGGGTGGTGGTCCAAGGAGATGATGCTGTTGCTAAAAAGATCATGGTATTCCAGGCATGGAAGATGCTGGACTGCTTCAAGAATATTGTAAAAATTCTTTATATTATTTTGGGATAAGCTTACATGTTTCAATTTGACAAGGGGGGCAAAGGCATTTTTGTGGATATGGGTAATTTTATTTTGGCTCAGGAGCAAGGTCTTCAAGTTGGATAGGCCCTCAAATGAGTTGTTCACACTTTTAATCTTATTTTCTACTAAACTCAAAAAGGTCAGGTTTTTAAGTCCCCAAAAGGCCCCCATGCCAATCTCCTGAATGAAATTCCACTGCAGTCGCAAGTCCACCAGGGCAGACAAATTAGTGAAGGTATAGGGAGGAAGGATATGAATTTGGTTCTGTGTCAGGTTGAGGTGAGTGGTGTATCCAGGGATGTCACTAATGGCATTTATCAAATTCGTGATCTTCTTCTGAATGCAGAACACATGGTGAATGTCAAATTCATACTGCATACATTTACTGAACCCATATGTCTCTGCCAAATATGGCAGAGAAAGCCCAATTAAAATGGTCCACAGCAGTTGAGGCTGGAGGTGCTCTGAATCCATCTTGTCAGCCTCAAGCCTCAGAGTTACTGTAAGAAAAAAAAAATCCTTTCACATGTGCGATGCTCACTTTTGAAGGAATGGTCCTTTCATTTTGACTTTGCTGCAAAGAAAAGAGAAAAATTTCTAGTTTAAAATTTATTTCTACTAATAAACATTTCATAGCTGTTTCAATAAAACTAGAAAGCCTTGTCCTCCAACATTAACTTCCATAACAAACCCATTGTCACAGCAATCTCAATGTATATCACCAAAGACCAAGGTTCTTTCTCCTACAATCAAAATTGTCAGCACATGGAGGCAAAGAAGGCAATTGCCAATTTGATTTAATTAAGGAGGATTAATAAGCATCCCACTCCTGCAAAACAAAATACCTGACTAGCCATTTGGGCTGATACCTGATATTATATCATTGGAGATTCATTTTGGGGCCTATGGTAGGGGCAAAAAATCAAGGTTTACAGACCACCTCTACCTTAACGTGAATGAATAAATGAGTACTTGATTTAAAGCCATTGATTTCACCACAGTTTGCACTTATATCTCTCAGGCAACTCTACATGTTATCAGCATATGGCATTCACAGCAACAGAAAAAAATACAGCTAAAATTAATTTTTAGATCTGTCAGTCTGCTTACTGATAATTGCTGGCCAAGGTTTCTCTCATCTTGACTCCCAGTTTCAGCCTGTTCCCATAGTCATTTGTGGTGATGTAGTGAAAAGAGCATCAGCAAAAACAGACCTGGCTCTAATCCTGCATCCTTAGACAAATTATTTAACCTCTCTGAACCTATTTCCTCATCCACACAAAGGAATAATAATACCTGCTCCCTCATAGGTTGTGAAGATTCAATAAGACAATTTGAAGTGCCCAGTTTGATACCTGGTACACTGTGGAGCTCAATAAAATTGTTTCCTTACTTTTCCCTATAACTCTAGGCCAACACCAACATACCATCCTTATATGGAAGTTCTAGGTTTTGACTCAAGAGAACTGGTAGCCACAAAGGAAGGAGGGAAACAACATAGTTGAGTTTTGTTTTTTGTTTTTTCTAATTTTCTTTGTATATAAGTCCCCAGGTTAACAACGTCCAACTTGCTATCTAGGATACTCCACTGGTCTCACCCCTTAGTGAGCAAGGAAGAATGAAGAAAACTAAAGATACAAGGGAAAGATTAGTCCAAAGGACTAATGGTCCACATCTACCACAGCTTCCACCAGACTGAGTCCAGTACAACTAGATGGTGCCCGGCTACCACCACTGATTGTTCTGACAAGGCTCACGATAGAGGGTCCTGGACAGAGCTGGAGAAAAATGTAGAACAAAATTCTAACTCAAAAGAAAGACCAGACTTGCTGGCCTGACAGAGACTGGAGAAACCCTGAGAGTATGGCCCCCAGATACCTTTTCAGCTGAGTAATGAAGTCACTCCTGATGTTCGCCATTCAGCCAAAGATTGGACAGGCCCATAGAACAAAACAAGACTAAAGGGGCATACCCGCTCAGGGGCAGGGACTAGGAGGCAAGAAGGAACAGGAAAGCTGGTAATAGGGAACCCAAGGTTGAGAAGGGAGAGTGTTGACATATCGTGGGGTTGTTAACCAATGTCATAGAACAATGTGTGTATTAACTGTTTGATGAAAAATTAGTATGTTCTGTAAACCTCCATTTAAAGTACAATAAAAATTTAAAAAGAAAAGAACACCTGACTTACAGACAACTCATACTTAAGAACGAACTGCCAAAAAGCCTATTATATTAAAATTTTGAGTTAAACACAATGGTTTGTAATAACGAACACACGCATTACTGTATTTATTATGTTTAAGATGTTTCAGCGTATACTGAGTGATGAAAGTTTATTTTGAGAGGTATAAAATTTATGGCCACCACTCATTTGTCAATTTGTCATATTGTGGTGGCTTGCGTGTTTCTGGGAGGCTGGAAGTTTTGCCACTGGTATTTAAAATACCAGCAGGGTCACCCATGGTGGACAGGTTTCAGCGGAGCTTCCAGACTAAGACAGACTGGGAAGAAAGGACTGATGATATACGTCTGAAAATCAGCCAATGAAAATTCTATGGATCACAACAGAACATTGTCTGACTTGCTTGCTTTGGTCATGTCATCAGGAGAGATCAATCGCTAGAGTGGAACATCATGTTCAGTGAAATAGAGGGCCAGTGAGGGTGAGATGGACTAGCAGGACGGTTGCAACAGCAATGGCCTCCAACATGTCGACAACTGTGAGGATGACCCAGGACTGGGTAACATTTCCTTCTGTTGTACATAAGGTCACTGTGAGTTGGAGTTGACTCGATGACTGCTGACAACAACAAAATGTATGAATAAGACTTCATCATTGTATTGTTATAAGATTTCACTGTTGGATCGATTCAGATATACCTAGAGACAGCAAGGCCTTGAATCAGAAGAGTTCTGTGGAAGCGTTCCATAAGTGGGAAAGCACCCTGCGCGCTGGAGCATTATTGCTCTTCTAATGAGAGGCTGATTTAACAGTATTCCTACAAGATTAGTCCTGATGTTCAGCCTGGTAAGTTTAGCTGCAATTGCACCTGCTGGCTCAGAGTATGGTTTAGAAATAGAGTGGTGATGTAAGGCAGCCGAACACAGCAGAGCACTTCTCTGTGATGTGGAGGCCTGGCCTTATGGTGCCAATTCTGACATTTATTAGCTATGCAACTGGAGGCAAGTCATTTACTCTCCCAGCCCAAGTTTCTACTCTGCAAAGCTGACCTGAGTCATGGTTGCTCAAGTTCTGTTTGCAGAACACTCATTCTGTGAGATGTTACAAAGCAGTTCATAGTATAGGAAAAAGGATATGATTAACTAAACAAGGAGGGCATTGAATTCTGAAGGGCTTCCTTTAAAGTGCCAACCTGTGATAGAAGCAAGAGGGGAGGTTGACTGCAGGCAGCTTTTCTCCAAATTAAGAGACCCAGGTTGTGGGATCTGACAGGTCTGAGTTTTAGTCCTAATTCTGCTCTTTTCTTCTGCTTGTTGCTGTTGCTGTCGAGTTGGCCCTGACTCACAGTGACCCCATGCACAAAAGATTGAAATACTGCCTGGTCCTACCCATCCCTCTGATTTTCAGAGGTAGGTTGCCAGGCTTTTCTTCCTAGCCCATCTGAGCATGCTGACCTAGGAAAATGACTGTTCTCATTAAGCCTCAGTTTCCTCATCTGTTTCATGGGGATGATAAGAATCCAACTTGCCTCATCAAGTTCCTGTGCAGTTTAATGTAATGGTGCATAGAGATGACCTGGCACTTATTATGCATCAAGTGTTGTTCTTGTTACATCTTGTGAAAAACAGTTTGAGAGACCCTGACTCAGATGTTCTCAAAATATTTTTTTTCAGCCTCAGAATTTTAAGGGGCTTCAGGTAAACTATTTTTCTAACTGTATGCCTCGTATACTTTCTTATTCTCTACTTTGTTTCATAAATAAAACAAAACAAAATTTAAACAGATGTCTTAGTGTATTTGGAAGCATTTATTAAGTGTTCTATTTTTTTTTTTTATATATACATAGAAAGACCCTGGTGGCTTAGTGTTTAAGAGCTCAGCTGTTAACCAAAAGGTCGGCAGTTCAAATCCACCAGTCACTCCTTGGAAACCCTATGAGCAGCTCTACTCTGTCCTATAGGGTCGCTATGAGTTGGAACTGACTCAACAGCACCTAACAACAACAAGACAAACATTTAACTAACTGATGCTAAATAAGAACCATATGTACCTGTTCCAACTTACCTACAAATTCAACTTAAAGACAGACTTACGAATGGATCTCTTTCATAGCCTGGGGACTGCCTGTATATATTTTCATAGGTATACAAAGATATATGATATGTATTTTTTTTATTATAGCACTGTTTGTAATTCTAGTAATAACAAAACAAATAACTATTACAGAAACTGGCAATATATACATACGTGTGTTTGTTAGGTGCCATCAAGCCAGCTCTGACTCATAGTGACCCTATGTATAATAGAACCAAATGTTGCACAGTCCTGTGCCATCCTCACAATCATTTTATGTTTGAGCCCATTGTTGCAGCCACTATGTTAATCCATCTCACTGAGGGTCTTCTTTCACTGACCCAATAAAATGGGAATTTCTTGGATTGGTACATTTATGATCATGGCAGTATCATATTGAATAAAAAAAAAAAGAATAGAATCATGAAATATAACTCTGTAAAGCTTCTATAATTAATGCAAGACACTCATTCAAGTCTGTAATATTAAGACTATCAAGGGCCCATCTCCTCACAAAATCAGCAATACTTGGCACTGTTCACTTTAATAATTTTTTGCAGTTCTGATGGTGTTATAGTGCTATCTCATTGTCCCCATTAACATTTATCTGAATATTTGTAAGTTTTAGAGTCTTTTCATGTATTTGGTAGCCAGTTGGACTTTTCTTTTAGTGACCTGCTTATTTATATCCTTTCTCCATTTTTAAAATTGGTTTTCTTGTTTTTTACTTGATGATTTGGGGGCATTCTTGTCTATTCTAGCTATTAATCCCTTGTTGGTTTTGATGGTTTAAATATTTTCTGTCATCTATCACTTAATTTTGTCTATAATGTCCTTCGATAATCAGAAATTTTTAATTATACTATAGTAAAAGACATCTTTTTGGCTTTATGGTTTTTGCTTTTGGGTTCCCGTTTAAAATATATATTTTTTTGCCTCCTTAGGTTATATTTGAACTGTGGTGTTCACAAAGAATATTGAATATACCACGGACTTCCAGAAAAATGAACAAATCTGTCTTGGAGGAAGTACAACCAGAATGCTCCTTAGAAGCGAGGATGGCAAGACTTTGTCTCACTTACTTTGGACATGTTATAAGGAGGGACCAATACCTGGAGAAGGACATCATGCTTAGTGAAGGAGAGGGTCAGAGAAAAAAAGAAAGATTCTCAACGAGATAGATTGACACAGTGGCTGCAACAATGGGCTCAAACATAACTACTATTGTGAGGATGGCACAGGGCTGACCAAAGTTTTGTTCTATTGTACTTAGGGTTGCCATGAGTCACAGCCAACTCCACAGCACCTAACAACAAAGATTATATTAGATATGTGCATTTAGCTTTCTTTCCTATTTATGTCTAATCCGTCCAAATTCCATTTTTCTGTACTGTGAAAGGTAACAATCCAGCTATTTTTTCCAGTTGGTGAAGTAGAAATATCTGTCACCTTTCCAATGCATCTAGGGGCATCTTTATCATATGTCAAATTACCATGCATCCTTGAATGTATTTCTGAGTTCTCTTTTCTGTTTCTTGTTTACTTATCAGTTTCTATAAGTGTACTGTGTCATTTTATTACTGTGGCTTAAAGATATATTTTAATATGTAATAGGGTGAATTCTCTCTTTGCTCTTCTTTCTCAAGTTGATTTTTAAAGTTTTCCACTGCATTCAAGAAAAATTTTCCGTTATAAATGTAAGTCTACCAACTTTCCCCCAAATCCAACTGAAAATTGGTGTGGGATTGCATTGAAGTTGGAAGTTAATTTGGGATGGATTGATACATTTACCATATTAAATCATTCCAAACATGGGCATGGTATAGCTTCATTTAGTCAAATCTTCCTTTATATTTTTAAAGAATTTTAAAATATTCTCTGAAAATTTGTGCCTTCTGTGTTAGGTTATTCATTGAAAACTTTTAGATCTTGTTATTTTGAGGGATATATTATTCCCTATTTTATTTTCTAGTTTGGCATAGCAGGGGTAAAGAAATTTTTTAAATTATTGCTATTATTGATCTCAAAATTGGCAATCTTTCTGAACTGTCATATTTGTTTCAGAATATCTATTTATTCTGTCGTGTTTTGTCTGTTAATGATTATATTCTCTGCAGGTAATGAAAGTTACATCTCTCTTCTTCAAATTCTTACATTTCCTATGGCTTTCTTTTATATTGGTATTAACATGTTAGCCACAATCTCCAATACTCTATTAAAACATAGAGGTGATAGAGAAAGTCTTTTTGTTAATGGGCTGGCATCTATACATGTTTTTAAAACTAATTATATTATTTGATATATATTTTCATATGTACTAAGTGAGGAAAATTCTTCATACTCCTAATTTTTTAAGGAAGTGCATAGTTGAGTTTGACTGGAACACAAAGAGAGAGGGAAAAATAGAACCATCAACCAAGGGAGAGTGTACAGGGACAGTAAAAGTAGAAGATTAAATTCCTTGCACAAATGATAAACTGGCTCTAAGTTTGAAACCATGAAATTATCAAGCACTTACTTTGGACATGTTATCAGGAGGAACCAGTCCCTTGAAAGGGACATCATCCTTGGTAAGGTAGAAGGTCAGTAAAAAAGAGGAAAACCCTCTACTAGATGGATTGACACAGTGGCTACAACAATGGGCTCAAGCAAAACAATAGTGAGGATGGCACAGGACCAGGTAGTGTTCCGTTCTGTTGTATATAGGGTTGCTATGAGTCAGAACCTACTCGATGGCTCCTAACAACAACAACAACTATGTGCCAGGCACTTTCACAAACATTAGCTTATTGATTCATGAGAAAACTCAGTGAGGTAAATAGTTTTAACCCATTTTTATATACGAGGAACTGGAATCTCAGAGAGCAGGACTTAAAACATATTGCACAGTTCAGAGTTCAGTGGCAGATCAGTCTATATCATTTGAGAACCTCACGTTCTTTCCACTATATAGTATTAGTGTATAGTATAGTATTATATAACACTATATAGTGTTAGCCCTTAATTCCAAAATAGGAGGCCCCAAAACATTTGCAGCAATGATTGCATCACAGGGATAGTGTGTTATTATCTCTTAGTGATTGCCTTGACAAATGTTAATTTTATATTCATGTTCATGACAGATAAAACAAAAAAGCAATGCTCTAATAATAGCTGCAATTTCAATTTTAAGGCAGCCTACTGGCATTATGGAGACCTGGTGACACAGTGGTTAAGAGCTTGGTTGCTAACCGAAAGGTCAGTAGTTCAAATCCACCAGCCACTCCTTGGATACCCTATGGGACAGTTCTATTCTGTCCTATAGGGTCGCTATGAGCTGGAATCAGCTTGACACCAATGGGTTTGTTACTGACACTTTGAATGAGATGAGTAGATTGATTCAATGCTAGGTTTAAGTTTGGCCATCATTTGGGCCAATGTTTTAAGGCAATTTGACCTTACAAAACAATAAGAACAGAATGGATCAAAGGATGAGAGATTCACTGTAAAAATAAACATAAAAAGAAGGGGGTAGGAGAAAGGGGGCAAGAAAAAGGAGTGGAAAGAGGAAGAAGGAAAAGCAGTAGTAGAAATAAATATGTCTCATATAAGTGTGGGGTGACTGGGGGAAACTAGGTGGAACAAGATGTCACTGTGAGAGGCAGAGACAACATGGCACTATACACAGAAGCACCACCCTGTCCCTCCACAGCAGAGACCGAAAAAGCTAAGTACAACAGATATGAATATCAATCCTGGAACCCTAAACATCAAATGAAGGGATAAAGAACTCATCCAAGCACCGAAAGGAATAAGAAACTGACAGAGAACAGAGAACAAGGAGAGCTACAAACTGGAGGTCCCCTATCAGCTAACGTGGCACAAATTCTCTATCTTGGACCCCTCAGTTACCAAGAATGGTAGACAAAGAGTACAGGAAGGAAGCTTCACGGAGCTCCAAGCAGGAGACAGAGCACCTGGTAACCAGTGATACATGCTTTCCCACTCCCCACCTTTCTTTCTCCTGTGTGGCCTCTACTGCTTTCCAGCAGGCCACAATCACTTGGCCAGGGAGTGCCGGCTCCTTGCTGCTTGGATTCACCCTGCCCCCACCAGCCAGCTCCTTCAATGCCATTTTTTAATTACTTTTTTTGGCTTCTTTTGGTTTCTTCTCTCTCTCTCTCACCTCCTTCCTTTCCTTTCTCATGAACACCTGGTGCTGTCTGCCATCTCCACTCCATCTTGATGAGCTGAGCAGTGCTGCTTAGCTGGGGAGCACCTTTCCCAGTCCACGCCACCAAGCCAGTGGGCTCTCTGGGGGCATTTTTCTCTTTTTTCAGTTTCTCGTCTCTCTTTATCTCCCTTCCTTTCCTTTCTCCCAAACACCTGCACCGTATGCCATATCCACTCCTTCTTGAAAGACTCTGCAGTGCCACTCGGCTGGGGAGCTGCTTCACTCATCCGAGGCACAATGCCAGTGGGCTCCCTCAAGGCATTTTTTCCCTCTTTTCTCAGTTTCTTGTCTCTCTCTATCTTCCTTCCTTACACTTGTCCCAAACACTTGTCACCGTGTGCCACTTCCACTACTTCTTGACGGGCTGTGCAGCACCACAGGGCTGGGTAGCCACTTCTGGTGGGCTCCCTCAGGACTTTTTTGGTTTTTTTCTTTATTTCTTTCTCTTAGATTCTTGTCCTTCTCTACCTTCCTTCCTTTCCTTCCTCCCAACCACCTGGCTTTTTTTTCCCCTCAGTTTCATGTCTCTCTCTACCTTCCTTCCTTTCCTTTCTCCCAACAACCTGGCCGAGTGTGCCTTTCTCTTTTTTTCCAATTTCTTATCTCTCTCTTCCTTCCTTCCTTTCCTTTCTCCTGCTTATCTAGCCACGTGTGCTGACTGTGCCCAATCATGACAGATTGTGCCACACCACCCAGCTAGAAGCCATGGGCACACAGCTTCCCTGGGTCTGTGCCACTACAATGGCAGGCTCCCACAGTGCCTTTTTTTCCTTTTGTTTTTGGCTTTGTTTTTCTCTCTTTTTTCTATTCTTCCCTACACCCACTTAGCTCCACACATCTCATTCCCTCCTGCCTATCTGCACTGTGTACTGAGCACCACACTCCCAAGTGGCACATGCATGGACCACCAGATTCTGCCGTGCACTGCCCCCCCAGCCCCGCCCTGTTGGCCCAGTATGTGCCACAAAAGACACATCCCCACCCGTCCATATTTGCTGGACCTGCCCTGCTGCACCATAGCTGAGCGACTGGCCCTGTCCATTGGACAAGATGGTGAGCAGTATGGCACCCTCAGATGAGCAAACAATGAAGAACTCCCAGCCTGCCTGCCCAGACATAACCAAAAAAAAAAAAACAGGATGAAACAAACAAATCTACAACCAGTAAACAAAGAAATAATTACTGAATGTCCCGAAGACAGCAGGCTATATCAAAACATATTAAAAAAAAAAAAAAGAGGACATGAAGATTCAAGTAGGCATCCAAAGTAAAACACCAGATGACCTTTTGGTAGAAGAAGAGACACTGGAACTACCTGATAGGGAAGTCAAAACCCTAATATTCAGGGCTATCCAAGAAATGATGAAAAAAGAAGACAAGAACAAGGAAAAAATAGACAAAATCATGGAAAAGACACACAAAACAATGGAAGAATTAAGGAAAATAATACAGGAACAAAATGTCAAAATAAACATGCAACTAGAAATCATACAAAAACAGCAACTAGAAATCCAAAAGATAAACAGCAAGATTTCAGAAATGGACAGTGTCATAGAAGGTTTTGAGGAGTAAGTTTGAAACAACAGAAGACAGGATCAGCAAAACTGAAGACAAATCCTTGGATAACACCTTGTTAGAGGAAAAATCAGAGAAAAGAACAACGAAAAATGAAAAAGCTCTGTGAATCATGAGGGATACAATCAAAAGCAAAAAATTGCGAGTGGTATGAGTTCCAGAACAGGGGAAGAAAATGGGAAACAAAGAGAGAATCATTGAAGAATTGCTGAGAGAAAACTTTTCTAATATAATGAAAGACAAAAAGCTGACCATCCAAGCTCAACGAACCCCATAAAAGATACACCCCAAAGGAAAATCACCAAGACATATTATAATCACATTTGCTAAAACCAAAGACAAAGAATGAATCCTGAGAGCAGTCAAGAATGAAAAGTCACATACAGAGGAGAAACAATAAGATTAAGCTCTGATTACTCAGCAGAAACCATGCAGCCAAGTAGGCAATGGATGACATATACAAAACCGAGAAAGAAAAAATTGTCAGCCAACAATAATATATCCTGCAAAACTCTCATTCAAATATGATGGCAAAATTAGGACATTTCCAGATAAAGAGAAATTACGAGAACATGTAAAAACCAAACCAAGCTTATAAAAACTGTTAAAGTGAGTCCTTCGGTTAGAAAATCAACATCAGACAACAGCCTGAATCTAAGACACAAGGCCACATCAGTTAGATACCAACCTAGGTAATCCCAAGGATAAAACAAAACTGAAAGATTTACAACAGGGAACCAGAGAGATTATTCTGTAAATGACAACAACGTCAGAACAATAAAAGAAGGAATAAACAGTGTAGGTATAGAACTTTCAAATGGAGAGGAAGTCCAGGTGATACCAAGTAATAAAAAAATGGTTCAAACTTAGGAAAATAAGGGTAAGTTTCGAGGTAATCACAAAGAAAGTTAACAAACCTACTCATCACAATAAAGAGGAAAACCATAAAGTCCCAGTAAACACAAAATCTACAAAAACAAAAGAAATGAAAAAAATCCAGAAACAAAAGGAATTCAGCAAAGGAGAGTAAGAAGAACAAGCAAAACATCAGCTCCACAAAAAAAGCACACTATGAAATGAAGGCAATAAATTCACACCTATCGATAATCACACTGAATGGCCTAAAGACACCCATAAAGAGACAGGCAGTGACAGAATGAGTAAGAAAAAAAATCCATCAATATGCTGTCTACAAGACACACAAAGACAAAAATATAGTAAAAACCAAGGAATGGGAAAAAATATATCAAGTTCAAACAGCTACCAAAAAAGAACAGGAGTGGCAATAGTAATCTCAGATAAAATAGGCTTTAAAACAAAATCCACTATAAAGGACAAAGAAGGGCATTATATAATGATTAAAGGGACAATCCGTATGAAGACAACCATAATAAATATCTACGCACCAAATGACAGGGCTCCAAAATACATGAAATAAACTCTACCAGCACTGAAAAGAGAAATTGACAGCTCCATAATCATAGTAGGAGACTTCAACACACCACTCTTGGTAAAGGACAGAACATCTAGAAAGAAACTCAACAAAGATACAGAAGATCTAAAGGCCACAGTGAATCGACTTGACCTCATAGACATATGTAGAACACGTCACCCAACAGCAACAAAGTACACGTTCTTTTCCAATGCACATGGAATGTTCTCCAGAATAGACCACATCTTAGGCCACAAAGCAACCCTCAATAAAATCCCAAACACTAAGATAATACAAAGTATCTTCTCTGATCACAACATCATAAAAGTAAACAATAATAACAGAAAGAGCAAGGAAAAAAATCAAACACATGGAAACTGAACAACATCCCCCTTAAAAACAACTTGGATAATAGAAGAAATCAAAGATGGAATCAAACAATTCCTAAAATCAAATGAGAATGAAAACACATCATACCAAAACCTTTGGGGCACAGCAAAGTCAGTGCTCAAAGGTCAATTTATAGCAATAGATTTACCCATCAAAAAAGAAGGGACAAAATCAAAACATTAGCTACACAACTTGAACAAATAGAGAACAGCAGAAGAATCCCACAGTCACCAGAAGAAACTGAAAAATTAAGATTAGAGCAGAAATAAATAGAGAATAGAAAAACGATAGAATCAGCAAAACCAAAAGGTGGTTCTTTGAAAGAATCAACAAAATTGATAAACCATTGGCCAAGCCAACAAAAGAAAAACAGGAGAGGATGAAAATAACCCAAATAAGAAATGCAATGGGGGACATTACACCAGACCCAAATGAAATAAAAATAATCATAGCAGAGTACTATGAAAAACTATACTCCAACAAATTTGAAAACCTAGAGGAAATGGACAAATTTCTAGAAGCCCTGGTGGTGTAGTGGTTAGAAGTTCAGCTGCTAACCAAAAGGTCAGCAGTTCGAAACCACCAGGTGCTCCTCAGAAACCCTATGGGACAGTTCTACCCTGTCCTATAGGGTCGCTTGGAGTCAGAGCCAACTCGATGGCAATGTTTTTTTTTTTTCACTCAAACTAACAGAAACTTAAGTTGAAAATCTGAGCAGACCCATAACAAAAGAAGAGACTGAAAAGGTAATTTAAAAAAGCCCTGGCCCAGATGGTTTCACTGGAGAATTCTACCAAACATTCAGAGAAAAGCTTATACCAGTACTACTAAAACTATTTCAGAACATAGAAAAGGAAGGGATACTTCCAAGTTCATTCTGTGAAGCCAGCATAACCCTGATACCAAAACCAGGCAAAGACACCACAAAAAAGAAATACCTCTTATGAATATAGATGCAAAAATTCTCAACAAATTTCTAGCCAATAGAATTCAGCATCATATCAAAAAAATAGTACACCACGACCAAGTGGGATTCATACCAGGTATGCAAAGATTGTTCAACATTAGAAAATCAATCAACGTAATCCACCACATGAATAAAATAAAATAGAAGAATCACGTGATTATCTCAATCAACACAGAAAAGGCATTCAACAAAGTCCAACACACATTCCTGATAAAAACTATCAATAAAATAGATATAGAAGGGAAATTCCTCAACATAATAAAGGGCATCTATACAAAACCAACAGCCAACATTATTCTTAATGGAGAGACTTAAAACATTCCCCTTGGGGGGCCAAGATGGCGGACTAGGTGGACGCTACCGCGGATCCCTCTTGCAACAAAGACTCGGAAAAACAAGGGAATCGATCACATACATAACAATCTACGAACTCTGAACAACAAGCACAGACTTAGAGACGGAAAACGAACAAATACGGACAGACAGCGACTCTTTTCAGAACTAGGAGCCAGCGCACCAGGCAGGTGACCTTCGGAGCTCGATCGGGGGCAGAGCCCAGGGGGGCAGACGGCACAGAAAGGGGGCCCACCCCTTCCCCCCCGAACCCATCCCGGGAGGAAGCCTAGCAGGTTGGCGCGGGCGGCGTAGGGGCGCAGCCGGAGGGAGAAGCACCCGGGAGGCAGTGACTGATCTGGGAGGGGGGAGAACAGCGTCCCAGCTGGGGTGCCGTCCCGCCGGGAGTTAGGCGAGAAGCCGACGGGGCGCGAGCGGGTGGGGGGTCAACTATATTTCCCTAAAGTGACCCCAGGGCGGGGCCCACACGTTCGTGCGGGAGGACGCACACCCAGTCCGCGCGTGTGGCACGGCACACCAGAGGGAGAAATCCCCGGAAGTGTCTGGTCTCAAAACAGGGAAAGCAGCATCCCAGACGGGCAGCCATTCCGCTGGGATCTGGGCACGCGCGCGCGCGCGCGCGGGCGGGGCATGAGCGCGGGGTCCATTTTTATTACCCTGAATTGACCCAGGGGGCGGGACCACCTGGTCGTGCGAGTGACGCCCTCCCAGTTTGCGCGAGAGGTGTGGCACACCGGAAGGAGAAGTCCCCGGGAGGAACTGATTGGTCCCGAAGCACAGAAAGTAGCGTCCCAGACAGGGTGTCGTCTTGCCGGGGCTTGGGCGCGCGCACGAGCGGAGCGTAAGAGCGGAGTCCATTTTTATTGCCCTGAATTGACCCAGGGGGCGGGCCCATCGGGCCGTGCGGAGGAACTGATTGGTCCCGAAGCGCAGAAAGTAGCGTCCCAGACGGGGTGCCGTCCTGCCGGGGCTTGGGCGCGCGCACGAGCAGGGCGTGAGCACGGAGTCCATTTTTATTGCCCTGAATTGACCCAGGGGGCGGGCCCACCTGGCCGTGCAGGTGACCCCAAACCAGTTCGCGCGAGAGGTGTGGCGCTCTGGAAGGAGAAGTCCCGGGGAGGAAGTGACTGGTTCCCGAACAGGGAAAGCAGCGTCTTAACCCGGAAGTCATCCCGCTGGGATTTGGGTGCGCGCACAGGCGGGGCGTGACCGCGGGACCTAATTATAATCGCCTGAATAGACCCTGGGGGCGGGCCCACCCGTTCGTGCGGGAAACGCCCACCCAGTGCCCACGAGCGGTGCCGCGCACCGGAGGAAGTCCCCAGGAGGAATTGACTGGTTTCCGAACAAGGAAAGCAGTGTCCTAGCCAGGGACCCGTCCAGCCCGGATTTTGGCGAATGGGGGCGGAGCGTGAACGTGTTGTTCAGCTCTATATTCTGTGGTGCTACACTCCTAGCTCTCAGATCCCTCCCCCACCCTCCCCAGGCGACCCCATTAACATCCGAATACCCGGAGCCAGAGAGAGAATTCAGATAGGGATCTGACTGCATTTTTTTTTAGCTGACTACTTGGAAAATCTAGTTTCCCAGTGATGGCTCGGAGACAGCAGTCCATAACAAACCACATAAAGAAACAGACCATGACAGCTTCTCCAACCCCCCAAACAAAAGAATCAAAATCTTTCCCAAATGAAGATACAATCCTGGAATTATCAGATACAGAATATAAAAAACTAATTTACAGAATGCTTAAAGATATCACAAATGAAATTAGGATAAATGCAGAAAAAGCCAAGGAACACACTGATAAAACTGTTGAAGAATTCAAAAAGATTATTCAAGAACATAGTGGAAAAATTAACAAGTTGCAAGAATCCATAGAGAGACAGCATGTAGAAATCCAAAAGATTAACAATAAAATTACAGAATTTGACAACGCAATAGAAAGTCAGAGGAGCAGACTCGAGCAATTAGAATGTAGACTGGGACTTCTGGAGGACCAGGGAATCAACACCAACATAGCTGAAAAAAAATCAGATAAAAGAATTAAAAAAAAATGAAGAAACCCTAAGAATCATGTGGGACTCTATCAAGAAGGATAACTTGCGAGTAATTGGAGTCCCAGAACAGGGAGGGGGGACAGAAAACACAGAGAAAATAGTTGAAGAACTCCTGACACAAAACTTCCCTGACATCATGAAAGAAGAAAGGATATCTATCCAAGATGCTCATCGAACCCCATTTAAGATTGATCCAAAAAGAAAAACACCAAGACATATCATCATCAAACTTGCCAAAAACAAAGACAAACAGAAAATTTTAAAAGCAGCCAGGGAGAAAAGAAAGGTTTCCTTCAAGGGAGAATCAATAAGAATAAGTTCAGACTACTCAGCAGAAACCATGCAGGCAAGAAGGGAATGGGACGACATATACAGAGCACTAAACGAGAAAAACTGCCAACCAAGGATCATATATCCAGCAAAACTCTCTCTGAAATATGAAGGAGAAATTAAGATATTTACAGATAAACACAAGTTTAGAGAATTTGCAAAAACTAAACCAAGACTGCAAGAAATGCTAAAGGAGATTGTTTGGCCGGATGACCAATAATATCAGGTACCAGCACAATACAAGGTCACAAAACAGAACGTCCTGATATCAACGCAACTCAAACAGGGAAAGCACAAAAACAAACAAATTAAGACTAATTCTAAAAAATAAATAAATAAACAAAATAATACACACAACAGGAAATCATGGAAATCAATAGATAAACGATCACAATAATCAAAAAGAGGGACTAAATATAGGAGGCATTGAACTGCCAGATGGAGAGTGATACAAGGCGAAAGAGAAGGATACAAGTTAGGTTTTTACTTAGAAAAATAGGGGTAAATAAAAAGGTAACCACAAAAAGGAATATCAATCCCATAACTCAAGAAAAAAGCCAAGAAAAACGTAACGACTCAATAAACACAAAGTTAAACATTATGAAAATGAGGATCTCACAAGCTACTAAGAAAAACGTCTCAGCACAAAAAAGCATGTGGAAAAATGAAATGGCCAACAACACACATGAAAAGGCATCAAAATGACAGCACTAAAAACTTACTTATCTATAATTACGCTGAATGTAAATGGACTAAATGCACCAATAAAGAGACAGAGAGTCACGGACTGGATAAAAAAACACGATCCATCTATATGCTGCCTACAAGAGACACACCTTAGACTTAGAGACACAAACAAACTAAAACTCAAAGGATGGAAAAAAATATATCAAGCAAACAATAAGCAAAAAAGAAGAGGAGTAGCAATATTAATTTCTGACAAAATAGACTTTAGACTTAAATCCGCCACAAAGGATAAAGAAGGACACTATATAATGATAAAAGGGACAATTGATCAGGAAGACATAACCATATTAAATATTTACGCACCTAATGACAGGGCTGCAAGATACATAAATCAAATTTTAACAGAATTGAAAAGTGAGATAGACACCTCCACATTTATAGTAGGAGACTTCAACACACGACTTTTGGAGAAGGACAGGACATCCAGTAAGAAGCTCAATAGAGACACGGAAGACCTACTTACAACAATCAACCAACTTGACCTCATTGACTTATACAGAACTCTCCACCCAACTGCTGCAAAATATACTTTTTTTTCTAGCGCACATGGAACATTCTCTAGAATAGACCACATATTAGGGCATAAAACAAACCTTTGCAGAATCCAAAACATCGAAATATTACAAAGCATCTTCTCAGACCACAAGGCAATGAAGCTAGAAATCAATAACAGAAAAACTAGGGAAAAGAAATCAAATACTTGGAAAATGAACAATACCCTCCTGAAAAAAGACTGGGTTATAGAAGACATCAAGGAGGGAATAAGGAAATTCTTAGAAAGCAACGAGAATGAAAATACTTCCTATCAAAACCTCTGGGACACAGCAAAAGCAGTGCTCAGAGGCCAATTTAGATCGATAAATGCACACATACAAAAAGAAGAAAGAGACAAAATCAGAGAACTGTCCCGACAACTTGAGCAAATAGAAAGTGAGCAACAAAAGAATCCATCAGGCTCCCGAAGAAAACAAATAATAAAAATTAGAGCTGAACTAAATGAATTAGAGAACAGAAAAACAATTGAAAGAATTAACAAAGCCAAAAGCTGGTTCTTTGAAAAAATTAACAAAATTGATAAACCATTGGCTAGACTGACTAAAGAAAAACAGGAAAGGAAACAAATAACCCGAATAAGAAACGAGAAGGACCACATCACAACAGAACCAAATGAAATCAAAAGAATCATATCAGATTACTACATAAAATTGTACTCTAACAAATTTGAAAACCTAGAAGAAATGGATAAATTCTTGGAACAATACTACTTACCTAAACTAACACATTCAGAAGTAGAACAACTAAATAGACCCATAACAAAAAAAGAGATTGAAACGGTAATCAAAAAACTCCCAACAAAAAAAAGTCCTGGCCCAGATGGCTTCACTGCAGAGTTCTACCAAACCTTCAGGGAAGACTTAACACCATTACTATTGAAGGTATTTCAAAGTATAGAAAAAGACGGAATACTACCCAACTCATTCTATGAAGCTACCATCTCCCTGATACCAAAACCAGGTAAAGACATTACAAAAAAAGAAAATTTTAGACCTATATCCCTCATGAACATAGATGCAAAAATCCTTAATAAAATTCTAGCCAATAGAATCCAACAACACATCAAAAAAATAATTCACCCTGATCAAGTGGGATTTATACCAGGTATGCAAGGCTGGTTTAATATCAGAAAAACCATTAATGTAATCCATCACATAAATAAAACAAAAGACAAAAACCACATGATCATATCAATTGATGCAGAAAAGGCATTTGACAAAGTCCAACACCCATTTATGATAAAAACTCTCACCAAAATAGGAATTGAAGGAAAATTCCTCAACATAATAAAGGGCATCTATGCAAAGCCGACGGCCAATATCACTCTAAATGGAGAGAACCTGAAAGCATTTCCCTTGAGAACGGGAACCAGACAAGGATGCCCTTTATCACCACTCTTATTCAACATCGTACTTGAAGTCCTAGCCAGGGTAATTAGGCTAGACAAAGAAATAAAGGGTATCCAGATTGGTAAGGAGGAAGTAAAGCTATCACTATTTGCAGATGACATGATCGTATACATGGAAAACCCTAAGAAATCCTCCAGAAAACTACTGAAACTAATAGAAGAGTTTGGAAGAGTCTCAGGATATAAAATAAACATACAAAAATCGCTTGGATTCCTCTACATCAACAAAAAGAACACCGAAGAGGAAATAACCAAATCAATACCATTCACAGTAGCCCCCAAGAAGATAAAATACTTAGGAATAAATCTTACCAAGGATGTAAAAGACCTATACAAAGAAAACTATAAAACTCTGCTACAAGAAATTCAAAAGGACACACTTAAATGGAAAAACATACCCTGCTCATGGATAGGAAGACTTAACATAGTAAAAATGTCTATTCTACCAAAAGCCATTTATACATACAACGCACTTCCAATCCAAATACCAATGTCATACTTTAAGGGAATAGAGAAACAAATCACTAATTTCATATGGAAAGGAAAGAACCCCCGGATAAGCAAAACATTACTGAAAAAGAAGAAGAAAGTGGGAGGCCTCACCCTACCTGATTTCAGAACCTATTATATAGCTACAGTAGTCAAAACAGCCTGGTACTGGTACAACAACAGGCACATAGACCAATGGAACAGAATTGAGAATCCAGATATAAATCCATCCATTTATGAGCAGCTGATATTTGACAAAGGACCAGTGTCAGTCAATTGGGGAAATAATAGTCTTTTTAACAAATGGTGCTGGCATACCTGGATATCCATTTGCAAAAGAATGAAACAGGACCCATACCTCAAACCATGCACAAAAACTAACTCCAAGTGGATCAAAGACCTAAACATAAAGACTAAAACGATAAAAATCATGGAAGAAAAAATAGGATCTACCCTAGGAGCCCTAATACAGGGCATAAACAGAATACAAAACATTACCAAAAATGATGAAGAGAAACCAGATAACTGGGAGCTCCTAAAAATCAAACACCTTTGCTCATCTAAAGACTTCACCAAAAGAGTAAAAAGACCACCTACAGACTGGGAAAGAATATTCAGCTATGACATCTCAGACCAGCGCCTGATCTCTAAAATCTACATGATTCTGTCAAAACTCAACCACAAAAAGACAAACAACCCAATCAAGAAGTGGGCAAAGGATATGAACACACATTTCACTAAGGAAGATATTCAGGCAGCCAACAGATACATGAGAAAATGCTCTCGATCATTAGTCATTAGAGAAATGCAAATTAAAACTACGATGAGATTCCATCTGACACCAACTAGACTGGCATTAATTCAAAAAACACAAAATAATAAATGTTGGAGAGGCTGCGGAGAGACTGGAACTCTCATACACTGCTGGTGGGGTTGTAAAATGGTACAACCACTTTGGAAATCCATCTGGCGTTATCTTAAACAGTTAGAAATAGAACTACCATACAACCCAGAAATCCCACTCCTCGGAATATACCCTAAAAATACAAGACCCTTCACACAAACAGATATATGCACACCCATGTTTATTGCAGCTCTGTTTACAATAGCAAAAAGCTGGAAGCAAACAAGATGTCCATCAACGGACGAATGGGTAAATAAATTGTGGTATATTCACACAATGGAATACTACGCATCGATAAAGAACAGTGACGAATCTCTGAAACACTTCATAACATGGAGGAATCTGGAAGGCATTATGCTGAGCGAAATGAGTCAGTTGCAAAAGGACAAAAATATTGTATAAGACCACTATTATAAGATCTTGAGAAATAGAAAAAACGGAAAAGAACACATACTTTTGTGGTTACAAAGGGGGGAGGGAGGGAGGGAGGAAGGGAGAGGGCTTTTTATTGATCAATCTGTAGATGGGAACTGCTTTGGGTGAAGGGAAAGACAACACTCAAAACATGGAAGGTCAGCCTAATTGGACAGGATTAAAAGTAAGGAGGTTTCCGAGATAAAATGAAAGCTTCAAAGGATAGCGAAGCAGGGGCTGGGGTCTGGGGAACTTGGTTTGAGAGGACTTCTAAATCAATGGGCAAAACAATTCTATTATGAAAACACTCTGCATCCCACTTTGAATTGTGGCACCTGGGGTCCTAAATGCCAACAAGCAGCCATCTAAAATACATTAATTGGTCTCAACCCACCGGGAGCAAAGGCAAAGGAAGAACACCAAGGTCACACGACAACTAAGAACCCAAGAGACAGAAAGGGCCACTTGAACCAGAGACCTACAATATCCTGAGACCAGAAGAACTAGTTGGTGCCCGGCCACAATCGATGTCTGCCCTGTCAGGGAACAGAACAGACAACTCCTGAGGGAGCAGGAGACCAATGGGATGCAGACCCCAAATTCTCATTAAAAGACCACACCTAATGGTATGATTGCGACTAGAGGAATCCCAGAGACAATGCTCCCCAGAACTTCTGATGGCACAGGACAGGAACCATCCCCGAAGACAAATCATCAGGCATGAAAAGGACTGGTCAGTGGGGGGGAGAGAGATACTGATGAAGAGTGAGCTAATTAAATCAGGTGGACACAGGAGAGTGTGTTGGCAACTCTTGACTGGAGGGGGGATGGGAAGATAGAGAGAGAGGGAAGAAGGTAAAATTGGCACGAAACGAGAGACTGTAAGGGCTGACTCAATAGGGGGAGAGCAAGTGGGAGAAGGGAGTAAGATGTATGTAAACCTACATGTGACAGACTGATTGGAATGGTAAATGTTCACTTGAAGCTTAATAAAAATTTAAAAAAAAAAAAAACATTCCCCTTAAGAACAGGAAGAAGACAAGGATGCCCTTTATCACCACCGTCTATTTAACATTGTGGTTGAAGTCCTAGCTTAAGCAATAAGGCAAGAAAAAGAAATAAAGGGCATCCAAATTGGTAAGGAAGAAGTAAAACTGTCCCTATTTGCAGATGATATGAACAGACACTTCACCAGAGAGACATTCAAGAGGCTAAAAGACACATGAGGAAATGCTCGTGATCGCTAGCCATTAACCAAACCTGTTGCTGTCGAATCTATTCAGAAATATAGTGACACTATAGGACAGAGTAGAACTGCCCCACAGGGTTTCCAAGCAGCACCTGGTGGATTCGAACTGCCGACCTTTTGGTTAGCAGCTGTAGCTCTTAACACTACGCAACCAGGGTTTCCCACTAGCCATTAGAGAAATGCAAATCAAAACCACAATGAGATACCATCTCACCTTGATATCACTGGCATGAATGAAAAAAAAAAAACAGAAACTAACAAATTGTCTTAGTCTTCTAGTGTTGCTGTAACAGAAATGCCACCAAGTGGATGGCTTCAACAAAGAGAAATTTATTCTCTCACAGTCTAGTAGATTACAAGTCCGAAATCAGGGTATCAACTCCAGGGGAAGGCTTTTTCTCTCTCTGTAAGCTCGGGAGGAAGGTCTTTCTCATCAATCTTCCCCTGGACTAGGAGCTTCTCTGCTCAGGAATCCCAGTCTAAAGGACACGCTCTGCTTTTGGTGCTTCTTTCTTGGTGGTATGAGGTCCCCAACTTTCTGCTTGCTTCCCTTTCCTTTTATCTCTTGTAAGATAAAAGGTGGTGCGGTCCACATCCCAGGGGAACTCCCTTTCTATTGGATCAGTGATGTGACCTTTGTAAGGGTGTTACAATCCCACCCTAATCCTCTTTAACAAAAAATTACAATCACAAAACAGAGGACAACCACACGATACGGTGAATCATGGCCCAACCAAATTGATACACACATTTTTGGGCAGACATAATTCAGTCCATGACATTCCACCCTTTAGCCCCCAAAAACTCACATCCTCGCAACATGCAAAACATATTCGTTCCGTCATATCATAGCAAAAGTCTTAACTCCAAGCCCCAAATCCAAAAATTCTTCATCTGTGAAATCTAGAATACAAGTTATCTGCTTCCAGAATACCACGGAACAGGCACAAGCTAGACATTTCCATTACAAATGGGAGAAATTGGAGGGAAAGAATTCATAACAGGCACCAAACAAGTCAGCAGAACACATTACATGAGCCCTCAAGGCTTTGAACATAATCTTCTGTTCTCTGAGACCATTTACACAACAGCCCTGCCCTTCAGACCCTAGGTATTGGCCACACTCTCCAGATTCTGAGTGGAGGCCCCTCAGCCCTGGGCTTCAACTCTGCCTTCCAGGCCCACTGGGACATCAACTCTGCTCCCTCAGCTTTAGGCGCACAATTCTCCTAGTCCATCTGAGTGGTAACTCCACTGTTAGAAACACCGGAGACCATGGTTCCACCCTTTGAAACCCCAGAGGTCCTGGCCATTCCTTTTGAGACTAAGGCAGCTCAGCTTCTTGTGTTCCTTGTCTCTTCAGCTTTTGCTTCCTGGTTTCTTGGCCTCTCAGCTCTTCAGGTCTCATGACCACATCAGCCCCGCTGGGGCAAGTGTTCCAAAGCTCCGTAGCTCTACTGATAAGTGCCTGGAGCACTCCACTCTGCCAGTAAACTTTGCCCAGAAGGCACTCAGCTCATGGGTGGGCAAGCCTAGCTCCACTGGTAAGTGCTTGGAGGCACCCCACTCTGCCAGGAAGCCTCCTGCACACAGGCACTCAGCTCTCTTGCTCCATGGGTCAGCTTCAGCTCTGTCTGGTGCTGGTCTCCTGGTTCTGCTGCTGCCGGTCCTCTGCTGCTGTTTCTTACCATCTGTGCCTTCCTCAGTGTTAACAATTCTCTTCGCTTCCTTCTGAGTCTTCCATTCATTCATGGTTTCAAAAGCGCTTCCACATTTTAGGTATCTTTTAGAGCAGAGCCCTGCTTCTAGTAACAAATTCTGTCTTAGTCATCCAGTGTTGCAATAATAGAAATACCACAAGTGGGTGGCTTTAACAAAGAAAAATTTATTCTCTCACAGTCTAGTAGGTTACAAGTCCAAATTCAGGGCGCCAGCTCCAAGGGAAGGCTTTCTCTCTCTGTTGACTTTGGAGGAAGGTTTTTCTCATCAACCTTCCCCTGGACTAGGAGCTTCTCTGCTCAGGAACCCCTGGTCTAAAGGATGTGCTCTGCTCCTGGTGCTTCTTTCTTGGTGGTATGTGGTCCCCAACTCTCTGCTTGCTTCCCTTTCCTTTTATCTCTTGTAAGATAAAAGGTGGTACAGGCCACACCCCAGGGAAACTCCCTTTACATTGGATCAGTGATGTGACCTTAGTAAGGGTGTTACAATCCCACCCTAATCCTCTTTAACATAAAATTACAATCACAAAATAGAGGACAACCACACAATATGGGAAATCATGGCCCAGCCAAACTGATACACACATTTTGGGGGGGACATAATTCAGCCCATGACACAAATGTTGGAGAGGTTGCGAGGAGGTTGGAACTCTTATGCACTGCTGGTGAGAATCCAAAATGGTACAACCATTTTGGAAAATGATATGGCACTTCCTTAAAAAGCTAGAAATAGAAATATACCATCCCACTGTCCCATGCCTAGAAATATATCCTAGAGAAATAAGAGCCATCACACGAATAGACATATGCACACCCATGTTCACTGCAGCACTGTTCACAATAGCTAAAAGATGGAAACAACCTAGGTGCCCCAAAACAGACGAATAGATAAAGAAACTGTGGTACATACACACAATTGAATACTATGCAGCAATAAAGAACAATGATGAATCTGCGAAGCATCTCACAACATGGATGAACCTGGAAGGCATCATGCTGAGCGAAATAAGCCAATCACTACAGGACAAATATTGTATGAGATCACTACTATAAAAACTCATGAAAAGATTTACACACAAAAAGAAACAACCTTTGATGGTTACAAGAGAGGGGAGGGGTGGGGACGGAAAAACAGTAAATAGACAACAGATAAGTAGAAACTTTGGTGAAGGGTAAGTCAGTACACAATACTGTGGAAGCCAGCACAACTTGTCCAAAGGAGGTTATGGAAGCTGCATAGACAATCCAAACTCCCTGAGGGACTGAATTACTGGACTGAGGGGTGAGGGGACTATGGTCTCAGGAAACATCTAGCTCAATTAGCATAACACAGTTTATAAAGAAAGTGTTCTACATTCTACTTTTGTGAGTAGCATCTGGGGTCTTAAAAGTTTGTGAGCAGCCATCTAAGATACTCCACTGGTGTCACCCCATCTGGAGCAAGGGGGAAGGAAGAAAACCAAAGACACAAGAGAAAGATCAGTCCAAAGGACTAGTGGGTCACAACTACCACAGCCTCCACCAGACTGCGTCCAGCACTAGTTGGTGCCTGGCTACCACCACCACTGACTGCTCTGACAGAGATCACAATAGAGGGTCCCAGATAGAGCTGGAGAAAAATGTAAAACAAAATTCAAACTCTCAAAAAAAGAGCAGATTTTCTGGACAGACAGAGACTGGAGAGACACCAAGAGTATGGCCCCCAGACACCCTTTTAGTTCAGTAATAAAGTCACTACTGATGTTCACCCATTAGCCAAAGATTAGACAGGCCCATTAAACAAAATGAGACTAAATGAACACATCAGCCCAGGGATGAAGATGAGAAGGCAGGAAGGGACAGAAAAGTTGATAATGGGGAACCTAAGGTCGAGAAGGGGAGAATGTTGACGTGTTGTGGGGTTGGCAACCAATGTCACAAAA
This sequence comes from Loxodonta africana, assembly GCF_030014295.1. Classification (NCBI taxonomy): domain Eukaryota; kingdom Metazoa; phylum Chordata; class Mammalia; order Proboscidea; family Elephantidae; genus Loxodonta; species Loxodonta africana. Next base: position 89,107,120 of record NC_087369.1, on the reverse strand, counting down.
CAACATGTATATTAATCATTTAATGAGATGTTAGTTTGCTCCGTAAACCTTCATCTAAAGTACAATAAAAATTAAAAAAAAAAGATGTCACTGTCAGATTAATGTGTTCTATGCTTTTATGGATGACAAGGAATAGCAACCTGACCCCTATAATCTATGCATTTGCTACAGAAAATTTTAAAGGAAGGAAAACAGCCATAATGTAGTCTTAAGTGCCCAAAACTTGCCTCAAAAGTACCTGTAAACGTCCAGATTTTGTGCCCTTCTGATAAGGAATAGAAACGGGCAAGCCTTGTTGGTAAGTGTTCCATGGGGCCAGGAATGATGGAGGACGCTTCTTTTATGTGAAGCTGCTACTGATACGACAATATTAAAGGAGCGTTCAGGCTCAATGCCAAAGTGGAAAACTGAGGCCTGTAATCCAGAGAAGTTCTTAAGAACAGTTAAAATGAACTCGTTGTAGAAGCAAATGTGAAGCAGGGTTTAGTACACCAGGGAGATAAGAGTAGAAACCAGAAGGTCAAGAGAGTAAGTAGGGAAGAATCTGTGCAAAGGCCCCAAACAGACACTGTTTCTGCAGCTTGATTTTACAGGCCTGTCACATAACACTATGCACAGAGTCTTTAGAAGAGCCGGGACAGGACAGAGCCAATTTCTTCTGATTATGATATTAAAAATAAGGCAAGGATAGTGAAGAAATAAAAACTTTATATAGCAGACTAGGAGTCTGTATCCTATTTAATGCAATTTTATGATACTATTACTGTGTTGCTTTACTCAATTTATATTCACCAGGTGCTCCTTGGAAGCTGTATGGGCCAGTTCTACTCTGTCCTATAGAGTTGCTGTGAGTGGGAATCGATGCGACGGCAACCAGTTTGTTTTTTTTTTTTTTTAGAAAAAGGCTTGCCTACAGTTATCGTATTTTCTGAGCCAAAAGTCAAGACATGTTAGTACACATTTGCCTTCGTAGGGTTAGAATATTTTTCATTGGGACTAGCTTGAAAAATTCAGGATGCAAATGCATACATAGCATTACATATGGTATTTGTGAAGTGAGAAAGAGAGTGAGAATGTGGGCAGAAAGAGACATATTTGAATTGTTGTTGTGGAGACTTTAAGAGGAATTTTATCAAGCTTTAAAAAGTTTTTTTTTTTTTTTTACTATTTAACATGCTATGTAAACTCTGGTACTGGTCCTTTAAGAAAATATACAGAAAAGGCTCTCAAAGCTGAATTTATGTTTTGACTCTATGCCCAGACTAGACCACGAGGGGACCTAGCTTTTAACAGTTTACACAGGCCTGATACAAGTCGTTTCCCATTACATCTATCAGCAGGAGGGATTGCTGATTGATTGGAGCCACATTCCTGAACCTTAAGAGTCTTGGAACCTTCGCATTCTTTAAAATCCATCTAAAAATCTAGGGGGAGCACTTGATCTTTCCAACCCATCCCATTCCTGGAAAGTGAGGAAAAGCGGAGGGAAGTTCTTAGGCTGATCTGACCTGAAGTAGGCTCAGCTTTGAAGTCAGAAAAACCTGGCTTCAGATCCCAGCTCTGTCACTTACTAGCTGTATGCAAGTTATATACCTGTCTCACCCTCAGTTTCCTCATCTATGTAACCTGGAATTCAGTTAATGACCCAATCATCCACAGAGTTTCTCAGGTCAAAAACTTGTTGCTAAACACTGAGCCACCAGGCTCCTGGTCAGCTCATCACCTCTTGTTATGTTACCCACCAGCTGGAGTTCATGGTGCTCCCTGGAGGAAAGCAAAACTGAACTGAGGGGGCATGGAGTCAAATGCAGAGGGAGAGGGGGAGAAATGTTCTGTGTTGTTGAAAGTGCTGCAGAAATTTTCTTGACCCTTCTGGGACGCTGGAACTATGTCCAAATTCCTGGGCCAATTCAGCAAAATCCAAGAGAGGAAATGAAAGCTACTGTGCAGCTCACCAAGGTACACTTTTTACTTGCTCAACAGGAACTGGTGCTGGGTGGGTTTGGAAGTGAGGGTGGGTGTGCAGTAGGGATTGGGGAGCAGACTGTAACTCATCGAGACTAGAAAGACTTGATCTGAAATAACAGAGTTATGCAAGAGGCTGATTCAAAAAACCACGGTTTATTTATTTCCCAGTCACTAAGGAGCTTTCGGAATAGAGGGGGTTTTGGGCACCCTGGTTTTCCCCGTCTCAGAAGTTTTCGGAATAGAGGGGGTTTTGGGCACCCTGGTTTTCCCCATCTCAGAAGTTAGGCCAGCTGCCCTTAGCGGGGAGAGGGGCGGGGAGTAAGAAGTAGCAATGGGACTCAGGAAAAATAGGACATAGGCTGCAACTGCCCTTGACTTCTGTAGATGAGGTTTGAAAACCCAGCCTGAGAAAGATGGACCCTGAAATTCCGCCAAGAGGTGCCTAGACTGACTGCTGCCCATCTGTTCCTTCTCTAACATAGACCAACCTTTTCTTGTCCCATGACTTCACCCATCCTAGAGTAATCTGTTGACCCTAGCCCTAGATACAACCCACTGACCTTCACAGCAAAACTGGCCTTAGAAAGTAGAGAATCCTAAAGCTGGGAGGGAGGGACTTCCAAAGTTCATCAAGACCTCGAAGTCAGTCTTTACCTAATACAAGACAGAAGAATGCTGAGCCTATGTGTAAAGGTCTCCAGGGAAGAAGAGTCCACAACCCACTTTATAGTTTAAAGAAGTGTTTGTTTAATAGTTTTTCCCAGTCCTAACCTTCCAGCCTTTACTCTCTGCAATTTAAAGCTGTTCCCTGGAGAAAAACCATAGCACACATCACTGAGGATAAATATAAAAGTGACATGCCTATAAAAATACTGTTATTAATGCAACTGAGTCTTACAAGACATACTGAGGACAACAGGAAGGACTTCTTAGGTTATGTTCTGAATAAGAAAAAGGAAGGTGACCTAAGAAGGGTGACCAAATATAATTTAGCAACAAAGTCAGGGCTTTTGAGAGTGAAAGGGGTCACCAATAATAACATTAATTGATCTGCAATGAGGCTGCAAAATATGCTCACCCTGAATATAAGGCTAAAAGGTAACAAAGAGAAACCCAAACTACTCAACTGTATTTTATTTATAGTTTTTGAATTAAAACAGCAACAATGTTTTCATGTTGGAGAGAATAGAAAAAATGTGGCTAAGAGGAAGCTGAGTGTGCTGACACAGGGATAGCAGTTAGGGTCACATAACAATGTGTGTATAAATTTTTGTATGAGAAACTAACTTGAGCTGTAAACTTTCACTTAAAGCACAATTAAAAACAAAAAGAGGAAGCTGAATGCTAAGATATTTCTGGTATTGGTAAGAGAATGTATTTGTTGTTATTAGCTGCCTGGAATTGGCCCCCAACTCATGGCAACCTCTTGCACAATGGAATGAAAAGTAAACCAGTCCTGCACCATCCCCATGATCAGACCATTGTGATTCACAGTGTTTTCATTGGCTGATTTTTGGAAGTAGGGTGCCAGGCCTTTGTTCCTAGCCCATCATAGTCTGGAAGCTCTGCTGAAACCTGTTCAGCGTCTAGCAACATATAAACATCCACTGACAGATGGATGGTATCTGCATATGACGTGCATTGGCCAGGAATCGAACCCAGGTCTCCTGCACAGAAGGCAAGAATTCTTCCACTGAACCATCACTTCCCCCTTAAGAGAATATATAGCTGTTTTAAGTTCATGTATAAATTTGTTAATTCCATACACATTTGTTGAGCACCTACTTGTTTCAGCCATTGTGCGAGGCACTGCTCACATCATCAAGAAGTATAAGGCACGGTCCCTGCCCTTGAGCAAAAATTTAAGAGATGGATTCACATAACACAAGTAAGTTTTGCTACATGGAAATCAGTGCTCTAATATATGCATAAACAAAATGTTATAGGAGTTAAATTCTCCAAACCTAGATCAATAACATTCTAAGATATTAAAGGACTTCATAGATACACTTTTTTTAAAAAATCATTCCTGGTAATCTTCGAAAAATTTTAAACTAAATACTTTTGTTTAATGGGTCATCCATGTTATAGAGCTGTCCAAGTAGCTAATACAGTCTTGGGAAATATTGTTCCCTTGGTCAGATTATATCTAGAATTTTTCTGTTCACCATTTTTTAAATGAGCCATTGACAAAATGGAGTGGGTATCTAAAGGAGGGTGACTAGCATGCTGAAGGTCTTGGAAACAAGTCATGTATATAGGGTGATCATCATGTCTGTGTTTATGCCTGTTGCTCTGTCATCCCATTCGGTCATCATCCTCTTTCACTCTTGAAAGTATTCTGGTTTGATAATAAATTACATGGTAACCCTACATATGTATAAACAAACCAATCAACCAACAAGTTTTGCTACATATGCAATCTCAACAATTTCTACATGTACAATTCAGCAACATTGATTACATTCTTCAAGTTGTGTACCCATTTTCGTTACTCTTTTCCAAATTGTTTCACCACCATTAATATAAACATAATGCTCTCTAAGCATAAATTCCCCCTGCCTTGGTAACCACTAATGATCTTTTGTTTCTATATATTTGCTTATTTCATATATGTGAGATCATACAATATTTGTCCTTTTGCAACTGACTCATTCTGCTCAGCATGATGTTTTCAAGGTTCATCCATGTTATGGGATGTATCAGGACTTCATTTCTCTTTATGGCTAAGTAGTATTCCATTGTGTGTATATGTCACATTTTGTTTGTTCATTCATCTGTTGATGGAAATTTCAGTTGTTTCCACCTTCTGGCTATTGTGAAAAGTGCTGCAATGAACACTGGTGTACAGGTTTCTGTTTGCATTCCTGCCTTCACTTCTTCTGGTATATACCAATATTGGGATTGGTGAGTGATATGATAGTTCTGTGTTCAACTTCTTGTGGAACTGCCAAATTGTTTTCGTAGTGACTGTACTGTTTTACATCCCCACCAACAATGGATGAGAGTTACAACCTCACCAACACTTGTTGGGTTTTTTTTTTATCATTGTCATTCTAATGCAGATGAGGTGATATCTTGCTGTGGTTTTGATTGGCATGTCCCTATAGGGTCGCTATGAGTCAGAATCGACTCAATGGCAATGGGTTTGGCTTTTTTTTGGTTATGGGCTAATGATGTTGAGCATCTTTTCATGTGCTTGTTGGCCAGACTTTGTTTGATGACAGACATAAGTCTCACTTCAAAATTGAGAAATGAAAACAAAACAAACAAACAAAAAAGTGCCTAACTCAAGATCGTAGAAAATGTGTTCAATGGAGCTTGGAATAATTGAGAGATGATGAAAGAACTGAAGGAACTGGAGATGTCAATTTTGAAACAGAGAAGATTCAAGGGGCTTTAGTAGCTGTATTTTAGCAACCACCATCCCACATCCAATCTTTCTACAGAGACTCTCCTTCTAAGCCTCTGTACAGGGGAGTCAGACTGCTTCTTCTAGACCTTTAAGAGAGGAGATAGAGGGGAGACTAATAGGCAGATAGAGTCTAGCTTCTCTACCAAGGAAACACAGATGTCATTCTCTGCCTAGGCCTTGACACAGAGATAGACCCTGAGCCAGGAAACTCCACCTAATCCTATAACTGCAAGCGGTAATCTAGACAAGAGGATGGAAGGCCTATGACAAAAACCCAACATAGTAACAAGTAACTTGCTTGTAAGGTGATCATGCAGTTGTGGTTCTCAACCCTGCCTGAGCAGTAGAATCACCTAGAGATTCCTGGGCCACAACTCAGAATTGTGCTTTAAACAAACGCCTCAGGTGTATAGCCAAGGTTGTGAACTGAAGCCCTAACCAGAAGTTCTCAGACTGGAGTATGAATCAGAATCACCTGGAGGGCTTGTTAAAACATAGATTGCTGGGCCTCACCACCCAGAGTTTTAAATTCACCTGGTCTGGAGAGGGGCCCAAGAATTCAAATTTTGATCAAATTCCCAAGAGATGTTGATTTTGCTAGTCCAGGGACAACACTCTATGAACAACTAGCAAAACCTGAGTTCGGCTTGGATTTCAAACAATTCCTACGGCCTACTCCTGCACCAGAATAACTGCTGTTTGTTTGCCCCTGCACCAAATAACTGCTCAAGGAATTGGGGCTAGCCCCAACCCTCAATTATCAAGTCAATCTATACAGAAAACAATCAGCTCACAACCCTCCTAATGTTACTAAGGTTAAAAATAGGGTTGGGCACACACACACACACACACACACACTTTAAGCCATCTGCTTTATAATTTAAAATTCCCCTCTCAACACTGGGGCCTCCACAAACCCTGACCCCTGAAGGACAGGGTTGGCCCAACAGGGAATAGCAGTCTTTGACCTCACTGTTTCTCTGGAGCCTACCTAATACAGAGTACAGCTGGGGGAACTTAGTCTCCATGCACACATATGTCAGCACCCAAATCAAACAATTTTCAGACAGGATATAAGCTTAATTCTGAGAACAGAAATCTAATCTTATCACATTTACAGGGACTAACGTGCCTCGAGAGAACTCCTGAGCTTCTTTTCTGAGAATAATGACCCCATTGCTTTTACTCCTTATCTTTCAAAGGCATTCCTGAGTTTCCAGCTGGGGGCAGAGACTAAGGGACTGTGGAAAGCCTAAAATGTGTGAAGGAGTCCTGATGATGTAAAAAAAAAAAAAAAAAAAACGGACTTCATAGCTAACACAGGAGTCTGACACTCCTTCACATAACGCCCCATGCCATCTATGAAAAGGCACTCTAACAATCTCAGTAGAAAGCCTGCTATGAATCAAATCATAAATAGCTTATTATTATTATTTTTAGTATTCCATTTTTTTCTCTGTGTAGTTGGTGAGAGTGGATGCTTTCATTACTACGCTAGGACATTTCTTGACAGTGCTATTATTTGAAAACTAGTGTGAGGCTGGAGGAGATAAGAGAGTAGGTGATCCAGAGTGCATTCTATAGCCTGAGGGGTGTCTACAAGACTTGATACTCAGAAAAGTTACCTTAAAATTGTCCAGCATTTTGTAATTTACAGTCCTGCCACATAATTCTCTGTGAAGTTTTGCAGAAGAAAAAAGGAGGCCCAGAAAAGTAGCATGACTCAGCCACTAAGTGGTATGGTTGAGATTCAAATCTAGGTTTCCTGACCTCAAATCCACTGCTCTTACCACCTCAGCAGAGGTAGTGAAAACACAGACCTTGATGCCTGCTCCCCAAAGGCTACTGCATGGACGGTAGGTAATATAGGCTCAGAGTTCTGTCTGGAATTCTACCCCCGTCTTTCAACTCTTTGCTTCTGGCACATCTGAGGTGTGTTGAAAACCCAATCAAGAACCACTGCAGTAGTCAAAATGAAAATTACTCCTGAATTTGCTTATGGTATCTTAGAGAGCTTATAGAATGAGTCTGGAAGTACATTTTTAAAGCATTGTAATAATTTGCACAGCAGATTCTGCCTAGTAGTTGCAGCAGCACATATCTTAGGATGTACATGGGGATCCCAAACTCATAAGAACTGCTTAAGCCAGGGGGTATGGGTGTAAAGGTGTAAGCAGGAGGAAGCAGGGGCTTGTTGGGTAATAGGAAAATAAATACTAGAATACCTCCATGTAATGTCAACACCTATGGCAGAATTTCTGAAATGAATTACTTTGAAGGTGAAAATGTTCTCTTGTTTCTTCAGGCTCTAGCAATGCCATCTATCTCTTGGTACCATTCTGAGAACCTGGGGATTTCTTCTCATAATTCCCTGTATATTGCTGGGGCGCAATCAAGGGTCAAGAAAAACAACATACCTGTGAGAAGCTCTAGGCATGTATTCCTGTTGTTCATCTATCTGTAGTCAGATTTTTCTTTAAAATAAGAACATTCTCTCTTGGGAAGCTTCAAACCTCAAGATGATTGCTCTGAGCTCTTAGGAAACAACCAGAGACATGTGACCCAAAGAAAAATGCATTATCTTCCTCATCATTTCTCTTCCTTTTTGTGCAGCTTGGAGGAGGTTCCTTAGAAGTGCCAAAATTCTGCTTGGTGTGTGTTGCAGAGCAATAGGTGCTTTTGTTTATTTGTTTTCTTTAACTTTATTGTGGTAAAATATACACAACAGGAGTTCTGATTAAGATGGCAGCTTACAGAGATGTGCCATAATTACCCCCTACAACAAAGACTTGAGAAACTAAGTAAAACTGATACAAATAACAACCTAGCATCCCAGAATATCAAATAGAGAGTTGAAGAAACACCAATTGGAAGGGGAAATAGAATGAGACCAGCAGGAAAGCAGAGATTCACGAATCAACCACACACTGCCAGCTGGCATGGCACAGCGTGGCCATTTTGGGAAGGCATCAAGCAACAGACTTGAGTGAGGAACTCATGAAAGCAACCTCTAAGGGGACACAGCTGGTGGCAGAGATTCTGTATAAACAAGCCTGGAAAGAAATGTGGTGGGCAGGACATGTCCTGGGATGGGGTACCCCCAAGAGGGTGACACCTAGGAGTGGTGTAGCTTTGAAGCCAGGGAACCACAGGGAAGTGCTTCTAGAGCAAATTGAGGCAGGTTGAAATGTTGGAACCTAAGGGCTAGAATAGACAGGAAGTACAGATTTGCAGAGGAGAAAAGGGGAAGTAGAGAAGGGTGACTGTGAACTCCAGTCTCTGTGGCAAGTGCAAAGAAGGGAAAACCAAAACCCAAATCTAGTGCCGTCGAGTCGATTCCGACTCATAGCAACTCTATAGGACAGAGTAGAACTGCCCCATAGAGTTTCCAAGGAGCACCTGGCGGATTTGAACTGCCATCCCTTTGGTTAGCAGCCATAACACTTAACTACTACGCCACCAGGGTTTCCACAAAGAAGGGAAGGCACTAGGAATTAGTGCGAGGGCTGCTTGTTGGTGGCAACACATGCCCATTTAGATGGGAGACGCACATTGAAAAGTCAACCCACAGAGCAACAATTAGAATCCAGCTCCCCAGAACAGGCCTGGAGCAAACTGCCCTCCCCTCCAGTCTGTGCAGTCTCCACTCTGCCTCCATCCCCATACGGAGGCACATGCCATCTGCACTAATGTGCACAGGCTGCACTTCCCATTCTCCCCTCCCTGAGCAACAGGCCATCTACACTAATGCACACAGGCTCCACTTTGCCCTCCTCCCCTTCCAGAGGCATGTGCCATCTGTGCTAAGATACACAGGCTCCACTCCATTCCCCTCCCCTCCCTTAGGTGCAGGCAATCTGTGCAAATCCAGAAAGGCTCTCCTTCACCCCTCCCCCCATACCAGCTGCACGGGCCTCCACCCTCACCAACAGACCCCTACTGGATGAACAGGCCTCAGTGCCCCACCCTCCTGGCCTTCCCAAGCCAAATGGGACTTCATGCCCTGCCCTGCCAAACCCCTCCCAGGTGAGTGGGACTCCATGCCCTTCCAGCCCCTCCCTGAATAAGCAAGGCTCCGTGCCTGGCTCTGCCAACCCCTCTCTGACTGAGCAGAACTAAGCCCCTCACTCCAGCTTTCCCCAGCCATGTGGGCCTCTGCAACCCAACCTGCCTTCACCTCCTTGTGACCAATCCTGCACTGCAGGGGCAGCACTAACTGCTCACACCAATGGAAAGGAATTCAATTATCCCTCAAGAGCTGTGAAAGGATCCTGACCACCTGAAACCTGGTGCCTCACATCAGGGAAGGGACCTAAATAAATAAAATAAAACCTTAATGCCTCGAAGACAGCAGTCAATTACAAATCATATGAAGAGCCAGGAAAAGATGAACCAAGAAAATGGACAAAATAAAGGAACAGAAAAGATCTATGATGAAGAACAAATAGTGGAACTACTGGACAAAGACTTCAAAAAGCTGCTATTAAGTCTCCTCAAAGAGATCAAAGAAAACACAGAAAAAAGACTAGAAGAATTCAGGAAAACAACACTAGAACAAAACAACAAATAAAATCCTTAAAAAACAAGAACAACAAAATAACAGAAATAAACAGCTCCATGGAAAGACACAGAAGTAGAATTGAAACAATGGAAGGAAGAATCAATGGAATAGAGAATAAAACTTTTGCTATTACTTGGTAAGAAGAACAAACAGAAAAAAGACAGAAGAAAAATGAAGAAAGCATATAGGTTATGTAGAACACCATCAAGAGGAATAATATGCTCATATTAGTAATCCCAGAAGTGGAACAGAAAAAAGTACAGAAAGAATCTTTGAGGAATTGATGGCAGGAAATGTCCCACATATGACAGATGTGAAAATTTTTATCAAGAGAGCTCAAAGAGCACCATATAAGATAGACCCCAATAGAAAGTCACCAAGACATATCATTATCAAAATTTCGAAATTCAAAGACAAAGAACAAATTTTGAGAGAAGCCTGTGAAAACCAAAATATCGCCTACAAAGGGGTCCCTATAAGATTAAGCACCGACTTCTCATCAGAAACTATACAGGCAAGAAGGCAATGGGATGACGTATACAAACCCCTGAAATAAAAGAACTGTCAACCAAAAATTATATATCCAGCCAAATTATCATTCAAAAATGAGGAGAAAATTAGGACATTCTCAGATAAGCAGAAATTAAGGGAATTCGTAACCACCAGACCAGCCCTACAGGAACTACTAAAGGGAGCCCTTTAAACAGAAAACCAAAAACAACAGACAACAACCTAAGGAAAGATACATGACAGCGTCACCCTGATACCAATAGTATAGCCAGGTGAAAACACTACAACAATAAAATAAAGTTAAAAAACGATTACAGGGAAACAGATAAAAGTTGTAATCGACAACAACATCAAAACAAAAGGGGGAGGAAGTGTACAGTGATTTAAAGACACAACAGACAGTTTTAAATATAAGATGTTAAACGTAAACGACCTGATAACCACAAAGAAAATTAATAAATCTACTCACCAAAACACAGAAGAAAAACAAAAAGATTCAGTAAACACAAAACAACAATAATGAATGAAAGGAAAAAAATCCACATTCAATAAGAACTCAGCACAGAAAGTAAAGAAGAACAAAGACAACATTAACAGCACAAAAAAAAAAACATAACAAAATGGCTGCAGTAAATTCATCCTTACCGATAATCACACTGAACGTAAATTGATTAAATGCACCAGACAAGAGACAGAAAGTGGCAGGATGGATTTCTAAAAAGTGACCAATCAAAGTGTTGCCTACAAAAGACACACCTTAGGACCAAAGACATAAATAGGTTGAAAATCAAAGGATGGAAGAAAACATACCAAATAAACTAACCAGAAGAGAGCAGGTGAGGCAATATTAATATCTGACAAAATAGACTTTAAGTCAAAATCCATTATAAGAGACGAAAAAGAACATTATATAATGATGAAAGGACCAGTCCAACAAGAATATATAACAATTACAAATATTTATGCACAAATGCGATACCCTCAAAATTTATAAAGCAAACCTTAACAGACTTAAAAAAAGAAATACAGATCTACAAAAATAGTCATTGTAGTTGTTAGGTGCCATCAAGTAGGTTTCAACCCAATGCACAACAGAACGAAACACTGCCCGACTCTGTACCATCCTCACAATTGTTGCTATGCTTGAGCTCATTGTTGCAGCCACTGTGTCAATCCATCTCATTGAGGGTCTTCCTCTTTTTCGCTGTCCCTCTACCTTACCAACCATGATGCCATCTCCAGGGACTGATCCTTCCTGATATCATGTCCTAAGTATGTGAGATGTAGTCTCACCATCCTTGCTTCTAAGGAGCATTCTGGCTGTACTTCTGACAAGACAGATTTTTTTTTTCTTTTGGCAGTCCACAATATATTCAATATTTTTCACCAACGCGACAATTCAAAGGCATCAATTCTTCTTCTGTCTTCCTTATTTATTGTGCAGATTTGACATTTACATGACATTTACCATGGCTTTGGTCAGGTGCACCTTAGTCCTCAAAATGACATCTTTGCTTTTCAACACTTTAAAGAGGTTTTTGAAGCAGATTTGCCCAATGCAATGCATATTTTGATTGCTGCTTCCATGGGTATTGATTGTGAATCCAAGGAAAATGAAATCTTTGACAACCTGAATCTTTTCTCCATTTATCATGATGTTGCTTATTGGTCCCAGACACCCTGGTGATGTAGTGGTTAAGAGCTATGGCTGCTAAACAAAAGGTCGGCAGTTTGAATCCACCAGGCACTCCTTGAAAACTCTGTGGGGCAGTTTTACTCTGTCCTGCAGGGTCGCTATGAGTCGGAATCGACTCGACGGCAGTGGATTTGATTTGTGTGTGTGTGTGTGTGTGTTGCTTATTGGTCCAGTTGTGAGGATTTTTTTCTTTATGTTGAGGTGTAATCCATCCTGAAGGCTGTGGTCTTTGATTTTCATCAGTGCTTTAAGTCTTCTTCACTTTCAGCAAGCAAGGCTGTGTCATCTGCATAATGCAGGTAGTTAATGAGTCTTCCTCTAATCCTGATGCCCCATTCTTCTTCATATAGTCCACCTTCTTGGATTATTTGCTTGGCATACAGATTGAATAGGTATGGTGAAAGGATACAACCCTGACGAACACCTTTCCTGGCTTTAAACCAGGCAGTATCCCCTCATTCTGTTTGAATGACTACCTCTTGATTCATGTACAGATTCCTCATGAAGACAATGAAGTGTTCTGGAATTCCTATTCTCCGTGATGTTATCCATAATTTGTTATGATTCACAGAGTCAAATGCCTTAGCATAGTCAATAAAACACAGGTAAACATCTTTCTGCTTTCAGCCAGGATCCATAGGACATCAGCAATGATATCACTGGTTCCACATCTTCTTCTAAACTCAGCTTGAATTTCTGGCAGTTCCCTGCCTGTATACTGCTGCAGCCACTTTTGAATGATCTTCAGCAAAATTTTGCTTGCATGTGGTATTAATGATATTGCTCGATAATTTCCACATTCGGTTGGATCACCTTCCTTGGGAATAGGCATAAATATGGATCTCTTCCAGTCAGTTAGCCAGGTAGCTGTCTTCCAAATTTCTTGACATAGACGAATGAGCACTTCCAGTGCTGCATCTGTCTATAGAAACATCTCAACTGGTATTCCATCAATTCCCGGACCCTTGTTTTTCCCCAATGCCTTCAGCACAACTTGTTTGGACTTCTTCCTTCAGTACCATTGATTCCTGATCATATGTTACCTCCTGAAATGATTGGACATTGACCGACTCTTGGCTTTTTCTTTTTTTTATAGTACTTTAGGTGAAGGTTTACCGAACGAACTACTTTCTCATCAAACACTTAGTACATACATTGTTCTATGATATTGGTTAACAACCCAACGACATGTCAACACTCTCCCTTCTCAACCCTGGGTTCCCTATTAGCAGCTTTCCTGTTCCCTCCTGCCTTCCGGTCCCTGCCCCAGAGCTGGTGCACCCCTTTAGTCATGTTTTGTTCCATGGGCCTAGTCAATCATTGGCTGAAGGGCGAACCTCAGGAGTGACCTCATTACTGAGCTGAAAGGGTGTCCAGGGGTGATACTCTCAGCATTCCTCCAGTCTCTGTCAGGCCAGCAAGTCTGGTCTTTCTTTTTGAGTTAGAATTTCGTTCTACATTTTTCTCAAGTTCTGTCTGGGACCCTCTATTTTGATCCTTGTCAGAGCGGTCAGTGGTGGTACCCAGGCACCATCTCATTGTACTGGACTCAGTCTGGTGGAAGCCATGGTCGATGTGGTCCATTAGTCCTTTGGACTAATCTTTCTCTTGTAGCTTTAGTTTTCTTCATTCTTCCTTGCTCCCAAAGGGGTGAGACCAGTGGAGTATCCTAGATGGCCGCTCACAGGCTTTTAAGACCCCAGATGCTACTTGCCAAAGTATAATGTAGAACATATTCTTTATAAACTATGTTATGCCAGTTGAGCTAGATATTCCCCGGGATCCTGGTCCCCACAGCCCTCAGCCCAGCAATTTGGCTCCTCAGGGAGTTTGGACATGTCTATGGAGCTACCATGGCCTTGCCTTATACAGGTTGTGCTGGCTTCCCGGCATTTTGTACTGTCTTACCCTTCACAAAAGTTTCCACTTATCTATTATTGTCTATATAGTGTTTTTCCATCCCCACCTCTCCCTTCCCTCATAACCAAAAAAGATTGTTTCTTTTTATATGTAAACCTTTTCATGAGTTTTTTATGGTAGTCTCATACATTTGTCCTTTTGTGATTGACTTATTTCACTCGGCATAATGCCCACCAGATTCATCCATGTTATTAGACGCGTAACAGATTCATTGTTGTTCTTTATTGTTGCATAATACTACATTGCATGTATGTACCACAGTTTGTTTATCCATTCGTCTGCTGATGAGCATCTAGGTTGTTTCCATCTTTTTGCTATTGTGAATAATGCTGAAATGAACGTAGGTATACGTATGTATATTCTTGTGGTGGCTCTTATTCCTCTAGGATATATTACTAGGAGTGGGATTGCTAAATCATATGGTATTTCTGTTTCTAGCTTTCTAAGGAAGCGCCATATCGTTTTCCAAAATGGTTGTATTATTTTGCATTCCCACCACCAGTGCATAAGAGTTCCGATCTCCCTGCGGTCTCTCCAACGTTAGTTATTTCCTGCTTTATTGATTTCTGCCAGTAATGCCGGGGTCTTCAGAAGACCAAAGAAGAGTTGACGCCTTTGAATTGTGGTGTTGGCGAAGAATATTGAACATACCACGGACTGCCAAAAGAACGAACAAATCTGTCTTGGAAGAAGTACAGCCAGAATGCTCCTTAGAGGCAAGGATGGCAAGACTGCGTCTTACATACTTTGGACACGTTGTCAGGAGGGATCGGTCCCTGGAGAAGGACATCATGCTTGGCAGAGCACAGGGTCAGCAGCAAAGAGGAAGACCCTCAGCGAGGTGGATTGACACAGTGGCTGCAACAATGAGCTCAAGCATAACAATGATTGTAAGGATGGTGCAGGACTGGGCAGTGTTTCATTCTGTTGTGCATAGGGTCGCTATGAGTCGGAACCAACTCGACGGCACCTAACAACAACAACAATACTGGGGTGAGACAGTATCACATTGTGGTTTTGATTTGCATTTCTCTAATGGCTAGAGATCGTGAACATTTACTCGTATGTCTGTTGGTTGCTTCAATGACTTCTGTGAAGTGTCTGTTCATTTCCTTTACCCATTTTTTAATTGGATTATCTGTCTTCTTGTTGTAGAGGTGTTGGATTTTCTTGTAGATTTTAGAGATTAGACCTTTGTCTGATTTGTAAGAGCCAAATTTTTTTTCCCAGTCTGTAGGTTCTCTTTTTACTCTTTTGGTGAAGTCTTTTGAGCAACATAAGCGTTTAATTTTTAGAAGATGCCAGTTATCTAGCTTATCCTCTGGAGCACGTGTGTTGTTGGTTGTGGTTTGTATCCTATTAATGCCGTGTAATAGGGACACTAGTGTTGTTCCTATTTTTTCTTCTACGAACTTCATGGTTTTTGGCTTTATATTTAGGTCTTTGATCCATTTTAAGTTAGCTTTTATATATGGTGTGAGGTATGGGTCCTGTTTCATTTTTTTTTGTAGATGGACATCCAGTTTTGCCAGCACCATTTGTTAAAAAGACTGTCTTTCCCCCATTTGATGGACTTTGGGCCCTTGTCGACGAAGATCAGGTGACCATAGGTGGATGGATTTACATCAGGGTTCTCAATTCTGTTCCATCGGTCAATGTATCTGTTGTACCAGTACCAGGCTGTTTTGACTATTGTAGCTGTATAGTAGGTTCTGAGGTCAGGTAGTGCAAGTCCTCTTACTTTATTCTTCTTCTTCAATAGCGCTTTACTTATCTGGGGCTTCTTCCCTTTCCGTATAAATTTAATGGTAAGTTTTTCCATCTCTTTAAAGAATGTTGTTGGTATTTGGATTGGTATTGCATTGTATTTGTAAATTGCTTTGGGTAGAATTGTCATTTTCACAATTTTGAGTCTTCCTATCCATGAGCATGGTATGTTTTTCCATTTATGTAGACCTCTTTTGGTTTCTTGCAGTAGTGTTTTATAGTTTCCTTTGTACAGGTCTTTTACATCCCTGGTTAGATTTATTCCCCAATTTTTTTTTTAGGGGCTATTATAATGATATTGTTTTCCTGATTTCCTTTTCATCATTCTCTTTATTGGTGTATAGGAATCCAACTGATTTTTGTATGTTAATCTTGTATGCTGCAACTCTGCTGAATCTATCAGTTCCAGTAGTTTTCTCATGGCGTCTTTTGGGTTTTCTATGTGTAGTATCATATCATCCACAAATAGGGGCAGTTTAACTTCTTCATTACCAATTTGGATGCCCTTTATTTCTGTTTCTTGCCTTATTGCTCTAGCTAGGACTTTCAACATGATGTTAAATAGGAGTGGTTATAAAGGACATCCCTGTCTTGTTCCTGTTCTCAGCAGGAATTTTTTCAGCCTCTCTGCATTAAGAACGATGTTGGCCGTTGGTTTTGCTTATATGCCCTTCATTATGTTGAGAAATTTTCCTTCTATACTTATTTTATTGAGAGTTTTTATCGGGAATGGGAGTGTTGGGCTTTGTCGAATATGTTTTCTGTATCGAGATGATCATGTGATTCTTTTTATATATTTGGTGGATTACGTTGGTTGGTTTTCTAATGTTGAACCATTCTTGCGTACCTGGTATGAATCCTACTTGGTCATGGTGTATTTTTTTTATATGATGCTGAATTCTATTGGCTATAATTTTGTTGAGAATTTTTACATCTATATTCATGAGAGATATTGGTCTGTAGTTTTCTTTTTTTGTGGTGTCTTTGCCTGGTTTGGGTATCAGGGTTATGCTGGCTTCATAGAAAGAATTTGGAAGTATTGCTTCCTTTTCTATGTTCTGAAACAGTTTGAGTAGTATTGGTGTAAGCCCTTCTCTGAATGTTTGGTAGTATTCTTGCTAAAGCCATCTGGGCCAGGACTTTTTTTTGTTCAGAGTTTTTTTTATTACCTTTTCAATCTCTTCTCTTATTATGGGTCTGTTCAGATTTTCAACATTGTTTCGTGTTAGTTTGGGTAGGTAGCATGTTTTTATAAATTTGTCCATTTCCTCTAGGTTTTCAAATTCATTGGAGTATAGTTTTTCATAATACTCTGTTATGATCCTTTTTATTTCAGTCGGGTCTGTCGTAATGTCCTCCATTTCATTTCTTATTTGGGTTATTTGTGTCCTCTCTTGTTTTTCTTTTGTCAATTTGGCCTGTGTTTGGTCTATAGGGTCGCTACGACGGCACTGGGTTTGGTTTTGGTTTGATTTTGGTCAATTTTATTGATCCTTTCGAAGAACCAACTTTTGGTTTTGTTGATTCTTTCTATTGTTTTCTTTTCTCCATTTCATTTATTTCTGCTCTGATCTTTATTATTTCCTTTCCTTCTGGTGGCTCTGGGCTTCTTTTGCTGTTCTCTTTCTATTTGTTCAAGTTATGTAGCTAATGTTTTGATTTTGTCCCTTTCTTCTTTTTTGATGTGTGCATCTATTGCTATAAGTTGACCTCTGAGGACTGCCTTTGCTGTGTCCCAAGGGTTTTGGTATGATGTGTTTTCATTCTCGTTTGATTCTAGGAATTTTATTTATTCCATCTCAGAGTTCTTCCATTACCCAGTGGTTTTTAAGCAGGGTGTTATTCAGTTTCCATTTAATTGATTTTTTTTTCCTTACTCTTCCTCTTGTTAATTTCTACTTTGAAGGCACTGTGGTCAGAGAAGATACTTTATATTATCTCAATGTTTTGGATTTTGTTGAGGGCTGCTCTGAGGCCTAAGATGTGGTCTATTCTGGAGAACGTTCCATGTGCTTTGGAAAATAATGAGTATTTTGCAGGTGTTGGGTGGGGTGTTCTATATATGTCTATGAGGTCAAGTTGGCTGATTGTGCTCTTTAGCTCTTTTGTATCTTTGTTAAGTTTCTTTCTAGATGTTCTGTCTTTTACTGAGAGTGGTGTGTTGAAGTCTCCTACTGTTGTTGTGGAACTGTCAATTTCTCTTTTCAGTGCCATTAGAGTTTGTTTTATGTATTTTGGAGACCCATCATTTGGTGTGTAGATGTTAATTATGGTTAAGTCTTAATGATGGATCATCTCTTTAATCACTATATAGTGCCCTTCTTTGTCTTTTATGATGAATTTTGTTTTAAAGTCTATTTTATCTGAGATTAGTATTGCCACTTCTGCTCTTTTTTGGTAGTTATTTGTTTGATATATTTTTTCCATCCTTTGATTTTTAATAAATTTAAGTCTTTGTATCTTAGGTGTGTCTCTTGTAGACAGCATATTCATGGATCCTGTTTTTTTTTCTTTTTAATCCATTCTGCCACTCTGTGTCTCTTTATGGTGCATCTAGGCCATTTACATTCAGTGTAATTATTGATAGGTGTGAGTTTACTGCTATCATTTTGTAGTTTTTTTTTTTTTTGTGGTACTAAGATTTTCTTTGTTCATCTTGC
Organism: Loxodonta africana; assembly: GCF_030014295.1. NCBI lineage: Eukaryota > Metazoa > Chordata > Mammalia > Proboscidea > Elephantidae > Loxodonta > Loxodonta africana. Next base: position 89,088,623 of record NC_087369.1, on the reverse strand, counting down.
TTTCCTGTGCTGGGTTCCTTTTTTTGTGGATTTCTTTTGTTTTTGTAGATTTTGTTTTTATTGAGACTTTGTGTTTTCCTTCTTTGTTTTGATGAGATTTGTTAACTTTGTGCTTACCTTGAAATTTACCGTTATCTTCCTAGGTTTGAACACGTCTATTATTACTTAGTATTGTCTTGCCCTCCTCTCCATTAGAAAGTTGTATGTCTACACCATTTATCCCCTCTTTTATTGTTCTGACATTGTTGTTATTTACAGATTAACCTCTCTGGTTCCCTGTTGCAGTTCTCTTGGTTTTGGATAGTCCTTGAGAGCTCATTTCCTGTATTGGTATCTGGCTGGTACAATCTTGCATCCTACATTTAGGCTGTGGTCTGATGTTCTCAGACTGAAGCAATCCCTTTAATAATTCCTGTAGGTTTGATTTTTAAATATTCCCTTAATTTCTGTTTATCTGGAAATGTCCTAATTTCATCATCATATTTGAATGAAAGTTTTAACAGATGCATTATTTGTGTTTGGCAATGTTTTTCTTTCAAATTTTTATATATATCATCCCATTGCCTTCTTGCCTCCATGGTTTCTGCCTAATAGTCAGAGCTTAGTCTAATTGTTTTCCTCTGTATGTGACTTTTTGTTTTTCTTGATCTGCTCACAGGATTTTTTCTTTGTGTTTGGTTTTAGTGAGTGTGATTATGATGTGCCTTGGTGTTTTTCTAATGGGGTCTATCCTATATGGGGTTCGTTGAGCTTCTTGGATAGTTAGCTTTTCATCATTCATAATATTAGGGAAGTTTTCTGTCAGCAATTCTTCAATGATCCTCTCTGTGTTTTCCATTTTCTCTCTGTTCTGGAACTCTGATCACTCGCAAATTTTTGCGTTTGATTGTATCCCACATAATTCTCAGGGTTTCCTCATTTTTCTTTGTTCTTTTTTCTGATTTTTCCTCAAGCAGAGCTGTAACCAATTATTTGTCTTCAAATTCACTGATCCTGTCTTCCATCATTTCAAACCTGCTCCTCAGCCCTTCTATGACACTGTCCATTTCTGGAATCTTGTTGTTTATCATTTGGATTTCTAATTGTTTTTGTATGATTTCTAGTTGTGAATTTATGTTGGCATTTTTCCTGAATTGTTTCTTTTTTTTGTTGTATTTTCCATGAATTCGTCTGCCTTTTCCATAAATTCATCTATTTTTTTCCCTCATTTTAGTCTACTTTTTGTTTCAACTCTTGGAGGCCTGAATATTAGATTTGAAATCCCTATTGAGTAGTTCTAGGGCATTTTCTTCTACTGGAAAGTCATCTGGTGTTTTATTTTGGATGACTACTGGAGCCATCCTCTCCTGTTTCTTATATGTTTTGATATTGTCTGCTGTCTTTGGGGCATTCCGTAGTTATTTTCTTCATTCCTTGATTGTAGATTTGTTTGTTTCATCACGGTTTTTTGTTTTATTTGGTGTCTGAGCAGGCATGCTGTGCATTCTTTGTTGTTTGCTCGTCTGTTGTAGCCATACTTTTGACCTCTTTGTCCAATGCACAGGGCCAGTCAGTCAACTATGGTGCAGCAGAGCAGGTCCAGCTGAAGAGGAGGGGCTGGGATGGGTTGTTTGTGGCATGTACCAGGGCCAACAGGGTGGACTATGAATTAGGGCTGGGCAGGTTCCAGTAGGCCATGCCTGTGCTGCTCAGAGGTGTGATGTTCAGTGCACAGTGCAGGTAGGCAGGAAAGGGGGGCAGGTTTTGATGTATGGAGCTAGTATGGGTATGGAAAGGAGGAGAGGGAATCAGGAGCCAAAACAAACAAAGGGAAAAAAACAAAAAGAAGAGTGCAAAGAGAGCTTGCCGTTGGTGTGGAGAGATGAGAACCTGAGAAATGGAGAGAAGCAAAAAGGGAAAAAGAAAAAAATAACTAGATAAAAATTTGGAAAATGAAAAAAGAAGAAAAGCCCCCAGAGATCCCACTGGTGCAGCTGCAAAGACCAGGGAAGTGGCTCCCAGGCTGCACAGTATAGCCTGGCTAGAAGGGGCATAGATGTCACACAGCACCAGGTATTCAGGAGACAGGAAAAGAAGGTAAGTATAGACAAATGAGAATCGAGAAATGAAGAAAGACAGAAAGGGAAAAAGAGAGAAGGAAAAAAGAAAAAAAAATGTCCCCAGGGATCCGGCCTATGGGGATGTGCTGATTGGGGGAGTGTCTCCTAGGCTGTGCAGTGCAGCCTGGTTAGAAAGGGCTTCCAAGTGAGAAAAGAGAAAGAAAACAAACATACAAACAAAACAAAACAGAGCAAAGCAAACAAAACAAGCAAAAAAAAGCCCCAGGGATCCCACCAGCACGGTGTCTGGGGCAAGGGGAGTGGATCCCCAGTGGAGCATGGCTTCACAGACTTTCAAGAAGAAGCGAAGATGGCATATGGAGCCAAGTGTTTGAGAGAAAGGAGGGGGAGGTGGTGGGAGGCACGCAAGAAACCGAAACACAGAAAGAAGAAACACCGGCCCAGGGACGGGGCCAGTGTGGACAGGGTGAATCCAATTGGCCTGGACGGAAGCAGTTGCCTCCTGGCCAAGAGACTGCAGCTGGCGGGAATCAGAGGAGGCCGAAGGGGGAGGGGAAGAAGGGTGAGTGCTAGGAAAGTGTATGTTGCTGGTTACCGGTGCTCTGTCTCCTGCTGGGAACTTCGTGAAGCTGCTTTCCCTTATTCCCTGTCTGCCAATCTGCGATGTAAAGTGGCATAGACGCTGCACTTCCAGGCCAGCAGAGCCACAGAAAGCCAGGAAGCTTGGAAGTAGAGTAGCGATGAGAGGATTGGGGGTGGGAAACGGTATATCACTGATTACCAGGTGGTCTGTCTCCTGCTGGGAGCTCTGTGAAGCTGCTTTCCCGTGCTCCGCATCAACCAATCTCCGACAGAAGTCCAGGATGGCAAATCCATGCTGCGCTAAGGAACTTCGGCACATATCTCTCTTCGCTCTAAGTCCTCTGTCAGTTTCTTATTCCATTAGGTGTTTGGCTGAGTTTTCTCTCTCTTTGTTTGACACTTCGGGTTCCAGAAATGACGTTTGTCTCTGTTTTACTTAGTTTTTCTCGTCTTTTTTTTTTTTTTGCTGTGGAGAGACAGTGTGGTGCTTCTGTCTATGGCAGCATGTTGGCCTGATGACTGACCAATTCTTTTTGATATAGTGACTCTGTGTATTCCTTCCATCTTCTTTTTATTTATTTAGTTATTGTGCCTTAAGTGAAAGTTTACAGTTCAAGTCAGTTTCTCATACAAAAACTTACACACATTGTTATGTGACCCTAGTTGCTCTCCGTAAGATGTGACAGCACACTCCTCCTCTCCACCCTGTATTTCCGGTGTCCATTCAACCAGCTCCTGTCCCCTTCTGCCTTCTTATATCGCCTCTGGACAAGAACTGCCCATTTAGTCTCATGTATCTAGTTTTTTTATCTTCTTGAGCCAAGAAGCACACTCTTCACCAGTATCGTTTTTTGTCTTGTACCCCAGTCTATTCTTTGTCTAAAGAGGTAGCTTCAGGAATAGTTTCAGTTCTGGGATAATGGAGAGTCCAGGGATCATGTCTTCCGGGGTACCTCCAGCCTCAGTCAGACCCTCAAGTCTGGTCTTTTTACTAGAATTTGAGTCCTGCACCCCACTTTTCTCTCACTTCATCAGGGACTCTCTGTTGTGTTTCCTGTGAGGACGGTCACTGGTGGTAGCTGGACACGATCTAGTTCTTCTGGTCTCAGGCTGATGGAGTTTCTGGTTTATGTGGCCCTTTTTTTTTCTGTCTATTGGGCTCATATTTTCCTTATGTCTTTGCTGTTCTTCATTCTCCTTTGGTCCACGCAGGTTGGGACCAATTGATGTGTCTTAGATGGCTGCTTCCTAGCTTTTAAGACCTCGGATACCACTCACCAAAGTGGGATGCACATTTTCCTAATAAACTTGGTTATGCCAATTGACCTAGATGTCCCCTGAAACCATGGTCCCCAGACCCCCACCTCTGGTACTCTGTCCCTCGAAGTGTTTGGTTGTATTCAGGAAACCTCTTAGCTTTTGGTTTAGTCCAATTGTGCTGATTTTCCCTGTATTGTGTGTTGTCCTTCCCTTCACTTAAAATAAGTCTTGAGTGAATACCCCTCTCCTTCCCTGCTCCCCCACCCTCATAACCATCAAAGAATGTTTTCTTCTGTTTAAAGCTCTTCTTGAGTTCTTATAATAGTGGTCTCATACAATATTTGTCCTTTCGCGACTGGCTAATTTCATTCAGCATACTGCCTTCCAGATTCATTCATATTATGAGGTGTTTCGCAGATTCATCATTGTTCTTTACCATTGGGTAGTGTAGTAATCCATTGTGTGAATACACCATAACTTCTTTATCCATTCTTCTTTTGATGGGAACCTAGGTTGTTTCCATCTTTTTGCTATTGTAGACAGAGCTGCAATGAACACGATTGTACATATATCTATTCGTGTGAGGGGTCTTATTTCTCTAGGATATATTCCAAGGAGCTAGATTGCTGGATCATACGGTAGTTCTATTTCTAGCTTTTTAAGGAAGTGCCAAATCAATTTCCAAAGTGGTTGTACCATGTTACATTCCCACCAGCAGGGTGTAAGTGTTCCAGTCTCTCCACAACCTCTCTAACATTTATTATTTTGTGTTTTTTTGATTAATGCTAGCCTTGTTGGGGTGAAATGGTATCTCATTGTAGTTTTGATTTGCATTTCTCTAATGACTAATGATCGTGACCATTTCCTCATGTATCTATATGTTAGCCACCAGAATGTCTTCTTTGGTGAAGTGCCTTTCATATCCTTTGCTCATTTTTAAATTGGGTTATTTGTCTTTCTGTTGTTGAGGTTTTGCAGTATCTTGTAGGTTTTAGAGATTAGACTCTGATCAGATCTGTTGTAGCCAAAATTTATTTCCCAGTCCATAGGTTGTATTTTAATCCTTTGGCGAAGTCCTTGGATGAGCGTGTTTGATTTTTAGGAGCTCACAGTTATCTAGTTTCTCTTCTGGTGTTTGTGCATTGTTAGTAATGTTTTGTATTCTCTTTATGCCATGTCTTAGGGATCCTAGCATTGTCCCTATTTTTTCTTCTATGATCTTTATCATTTTAGATATTATATTTAGGCCTTTGATCCATTTTGAGTTCATTTTTATGCAAGGTGTGAGGTATGGGTCTTGTTTCATTTTTTTGCTGATGGATATCCAGTTATGCCAGTACCATTTATTAAAGAGATGATCTATTCCCCAACTAATGGACTTTGGGCCTTTGTCAAACATCAGCTGCTCATAGGTGGATGAATTTACTTCTGGATTCTCAATTCTGTTCCATTGGTCTGTGTATCTGTTGTTATACCAGTACCAGGCTGTCCTGACTACCGTGGCGGTATAATAGGTTCTAAAATCATGTAGTGTAAGGTCTCCCACTTTGGTCTTCTTCAGTAATGCTTACTTATCCGGGACCTCCTCCCTTTGCATATGAAGATGGTGATTTTTTTTCTCCATCTCATTAAAAAATGCCATAGGAATTTGAATCAGGATTGCATTGTATCTATAGATGACTTTGGGTATAATAGACATTTTCAAAATGTTAAGTCTTCCTATCCATGAACAAGGTATGTTTGTCCACTTATGTAGGTCTCTTTTGGATTCTTGCTATAGTGTCTTGTAGTTTTCTTTGTATATGTCTTTTACTTCTCTGGTTAAATGTCTTCCTAAGTATTTTATCTTCTTGGGGGCTATTGTAAATGGTATTGATTTGGTGAGTACCTCTTCAATGTTCTCTTTGTTGGTGTAGAGGAATCCAACTGATTTTTGTATGTTTATCTTGTATCCTGATACTTTGCTGAAATCTATTAGTTCCAGTAGTTTTCCTGAGGATTCTTTAGGGTTTTCTGTGTATAAGATCATATCATCTGCAAAAAGAGATACTTTTACTTCTTCCTTACCAATTTGCTTTCCCTTTATTTCTTTTTCTAGCCTATTTGATCTGGCTAGGACCTCCAGCTCAATGTTGGATAAGAACGGTGATAAAGGGTACCCTTGTCTGGTTCCCGAACTCAAGGGGAATGCTTGCAGACTCTCTCCATTTAGGATGATGTTGGCTGTTGGCTTTGTATAAATGCCCTTTATTACATTGAGAAATTTTCCTTCTATTCCTATTTTGCTGAGAGTTTTTATCATGAACGGGTTTTGGACTTTGTCAAATGCCTTTTCTGCATCAATTAAGATCATGTGGTTCCTGTTTTTTTGTTTTATTTATGTGATGGATTACATTGATTGTTTTTCTAATGTTGAACCGTTCCTGTGTTCCCAAGTATAAATCCCACTTGGTCATGGTGAATTATTTTTTTCGATATGTTGTTAAATTCTATTGGTTAGAATTTTGTTGAGGATTTTTGCGTCTAAGTTCATAAGGGATGTTGGTCTGTAATTTTCTTTTTTTGTGTGGTGTCTTTACCTGATTTTGATATTAGGGTTATGTGGGCTTCAGAGAATGAGTTTTGGAGTGTTCCTTTGTTTTCTATACTCTGGAATACCTTTAGTAGTAGTGGTGTTAACTCTTCTCTGAAAGCTTGGTAGAATTCTCCAGTGAAGCCATCAGGGCCAGGGCTTTTTTTTTGTTGGGAGTTTTTTGATTCTCTGTTTGTGTTAGTTTAGGTAGGTAGTGTGTTTCTAAAAGTTTGTCCATTTCCTCTAGGTTTTCAAATTTGTTAGAGTACAGTTTTTCATAGTATTCTGTTATGATTCTTTTAATTTCAGTCGGGTCTGTTGTGATATCACCCATCTCATTCCTTATTCAGGTTATTTGCTTCCTCTACTTTTTTTTTTCTTTTGTCAGTTTGGCCAGTGGTTCATCGATTTTGTTCATATTTTCAAAGAAAGAGCCTTTGGTCTTGTTAACTCTTTCAGTTGTTTTTCTATTCTCTATTTCATTTATTTCTGCTCTAATTTTTACTGTTCGCTTTTTTCTGGTACCCAGGGCTTCTTTTGCTGCTCCCTTTCTATTTGTTTTAGTTGTAGGGTTAATGCTTTTATTTTGGCCCTTTCTTCTTTTCAGATATGTGCATTTATTGCTATAAATTGGCCTCTGAGCACTGCTTTTGCTGTGTCCCAAAGGTTCTGGTAGGATATGTTTTCATTCTCATTTGACTCTGTGAATTTCTTTATTCAGTCCTTAATTTCTTCTATAACCCAGTAGTTTTTGAGCAAGGTGTTGTTCAGTTTCCATGTATTTGATTTTTTTTTCCTTGCTTTTTCTGTTATTGATTTCTACTTTTATGGCTTTATGGTCAGAAAAGATGCTTTGTAATATTTCAACTCTTTGGATTTTGTTAAGGCTTGCTTTATGGCCTAATATGTGGTCTATTCTGGAGAATGTTCCATGTGCATTGGAAAAGAAAGTATACTTGGCTGCTGTTGAATGGAGTGTTCTGTGTATGTCCATGAGCTCACGTTGATTGATTGTGGCATTTAGATCTCCCATATGTTTATTCAGCTTCTTATTGGATGTTCTGTCTTTCACCAAAAGTGGTGTGTTGAAGTCTCCTACTATTATTGTGGAGTTGTCGATCTCCTTTTCAATGCTGTTGGAGTTTGTTTTATGTATTTTGGGTGCATAAATATTTAGTATGGTTATCTTTAATCATTATACAGTGTCCTTCCCTATCCTTTTGGTGGATTTTACTTTAAAGTCTATTTTGTCAGAGATTAATATTGCCACTCCTGCTCTTTTTTGGTTGTTGTTTACTTGATATATTTTTTTGAGTTTTAGTTTGTTCATGTCTTTAAGTCTAAGGTGTGTCTCTTGTTGGCAGCATATACACGGATCATGTTTTCTTATCCATTCTGCCCCTCTCTATTTATTGGTGCATTTAGTCCATTTACATTTAGTGTAATTATTGATAGGTATGAGTTTAGTGCTGTCGTTTTGAGTCTTTTTTTGTGTGTTGACAGTTTCTTTGTTCCACTTAATTTTCCATGCTGAGTCATTTTTCTTTATGTATTTTCTTTTCATCTTTTTCATTGTTATTGATTTAGTATTTGCTGAGTATTTATGTTTTGTTTTTTATTTTGATGTGTAGGATTGTTAGTTTCCTTTGTAGTTACCTTAATATTTACCCCTATTTTTCTACGTTTTAAAAAATTTTTCATTTCTTTATATCACCTTGACTTCCTCTCCATATGAAAGATCTATGACTATATTTTTTAGTTCCTCTTTTTTATTTTAATGTTGTCATCTTTTACGTAATAACCTCTGTTTCCCTATTTTCAGTGTTTTAGTTGTGATTTATTTTAGTGATTTCCCTATCTGGGTTGATACCTGGTTGTTCTGTCCTGTGTTCTAGTCTTGGGTTGTTATCTGATGTTATTGATTTTCTAACGGGAGGACACCCTTTAGTATTTCTTGTAATTTTTGTTTAGTTTTTGCAAATTCCCTAAACTTCTGTTTATCTGGAAATGCCCTAATTTCATCATCATATTTGAGACACAGTTATGCTGAATATATAATTTTTGGTTGGCAATTTTTCTCCTTCAAGGCTTTATGTATATCATCTCATTGCCTTCTTTCCTGCATGGTTTCGGGTGAGTAGTCCAAGCTTAGTCTTATTGACTCTCCTTTATATTTAGTTTTGTCATGTTTGATTATAATAAGTCTTGGAGACTTTCTTTTGGGATCTACCTTGTGTAGGTTTCGATGAGCATCTTGGATAGATATCTTCTCATCTTTCTTTGATATCAGGGAAGTTTTCTGCCAACAAATCTTCGGCAATTTTCTCTGTATTTTCTGTTATTCCGCCCCACCCCGTTCTGGTACTCCAATCACTCGTAGGTTATTCCTCTTGATACAGCCCCACATAATCCTTAGGGTTTCTTCATTTTTTTGATTTCTTTATCTGATTTTTTTCTCAAATATGTTGGTGTCAAGTGCTTTATCTTCAATCTTGCTAATTCTGACTTCCATTTCTTCAATTCTGCTCCTTTGACTTTTGAGTTGTCTAATTCTGAACTTTTATGGTTAATCTGGATTTCTCTTTGCTGTCTCTCTATGAATTTTTGCATCCTATTAAATTTGTCCAGTTAGTCAGTCACCAAGTGTGTGGTCTAGGCTTTCACCTACAGTCCTAGACAGGCAGGGGTGATTTGTGTAGGCACAGCTAACTTGCTGCAGTAGTGGGTCACACACTGAGCAAGACAGGGGGCTGAGTGTCTGTGAGGAAAGCATGTCCTTGTTCCCTAGAGCGCCTAGGTGGATTGGTTTTGCACCTGGACTATGGACACCCAATGCTGTTGTCTGTAAGGACTGGGAGGCACCACTTATTCTTGGACCCCTGTCACGAGTGGCTGAGCGGTGTGAGTGGAGCCACCAGTCTTCAGACCCCTGATGTGGGTAGGTGAAATGCTTAATAGACAGAGAGGTGTCAAATGTCACATACATGTCTATCCACCATATAGCTGGTACCGTTGAGTTCAGACTTCAGGTATATGCCCTGTTGAACTGTGCTAATGAGGGCCTACACTGTTGCAATGGGCCCACACAGATCTATGCAGGGATGAAAGGAATTCAAAGTCCATGGACCCCTTATGCCTGTGTCTAGGCAAAGGAGCTGTTTCTGCCCTGAATTCCCAGCTTAGGGGAGCTGGCAGATGACTTTTCCCCTCTTTGTTAATTTCCTCCCTCTCTGAGGCTGGGAGGATGGCTCAGAGTGGGTAACAGGTCTTACTTCCAGCCCTGTGGACACAGCAGTCTCTGAAGTCAGCTCAGGCCCGGTGCAGAGCTGGAAGAAGACAGGTAAATCAGCAAGGGATTTTCCACAAAGGGGTGTTTTTTGATCCGTGCAGTAGGTTAGATGCATGTACTTATCTTTTGTCAATTGAGTGCCACTTTTCACTGATTCTGGAGCCATGAGTGCACTCTCCGCTGCTCAATCTCTCCCAATGTGGAAAATGGGTCCCGAATTCCACTGCTTGTGTCACAGTGCTTGCGCCAGTGGATCCAGCCTGTGGGGTGTCAGTTCCCACCAGGTCAGGTCTAGCAACTCCGTGGTGCTTCTGAACTCTCTCTCCCTCCCCCTATTGCTCAGTACAATTCTTCAACTTTGCCTTTGATGTTCAGGGCTCCTAAATTCACTTGTTTTTTCAGGTCTTTGTTGTAAAAGGGACCACAGGAAATGTGTTACTACTCCACCATCCTGGCCCCTTCCATCTTCTTTTGATGCTTCCTGCATCGTTTAATATTTTCCCTGTAGAGTCCTTCAGTATTGCAACTCAATGCTTGAATTTTTTCAGTTCATTCAGCTTAAGAAATGCTGAGAATGTTCTTCCCTTTTGGTTTTCTAGCTCCAGTTCTTTGCACATGTCGTCATAATAGTTTACTTTGTCTTCTCAAGCCACCCTTTGAAATCCTCTGTTCAGTTCTTTTACTTCATCATTTTTTCCTTTTGCTTTAGCTACTCGATGTTCAAGAGCAAGTTTCAGAGTCTTCTGACATCCATTTAAGTCTTTTCTTTCTCTCCTGTCTTTTTAATGACCTCTTGCTTTCTTCATGTATGATGTCCTTGATTTCATTCCACAACTCATCTGGTCTTCGGTCATTAGTGTTCAACATGTAAAGTCTATTCTTGAGATGGTCTCTAAATTCAGGTGGGATATTCTCAAGGTCATATTTTGGCTCTTAAGGACCTGTTCTAATTTTCTTCAGTTTCAGCATGAACTTGCATATGAGTAACTGATGGTCTGATAGGCAGTTGGGCCCTGGCCTTGTTCTGACTGATGATATTGAGCTTTTCCATCATCTCTTTCCACAGATATGGTCAATTTGATTCCTGTATATTCCATCTGGCAAGGTCCATGTGTACAGTCACAGTTTATGTTGGTGAAAAAACAGTATTTGCAGTGAAGAAGTCCTTTGTCTTGCAAAATTCAATGATGCCATCTCTGGCATCATTTCCATCACCAAGGCTATAGTTTCCAACTACCAATCCTTCTTCTTTTTCTCCAGCTTTCACATTCCAATTACAAGTAACAGTGCATCCTGGTTGGCTGCAGAAGTTGGGAAAAATCTTCAGGTTCTTCATTTTTGACCTTTAGTGGTTTGGGCTTAAATGTGAATGATAGTTGTATTACCTGGTCTTCCTTGTAGGTATATGCATATTATCCTATCACTGACAGCATTGTACTTCAGGATAGGTCTTGAAATGTTCTTTTCACAGCACCAATCTTCTTCAAGTTGTCATTCCTGGCATAGTAGACCATATGCTTGTCTGATTCGAAATGACCAATACCAGTCCATTTCACCTCACTAATGCCTAGGATATCGATGTTTATGCATTCCATTACATTTTTGATGATTTCCAATTTTCCTAGATTCATACTTCATACGTTTCAGGTTCTGTTTATTAATGGATGTTTGCAGCTGATTCTTCTCATTTTGAGTTGTGCCACATCAGCAAATGAAGGTCCTGAAAGTTTGACTGCATCCATGTCATTAAGGTCGACTCTACTTTGAAGTAGCAACCCTTGCCTAGTCATATTTTGAGTGCCTTCCAACCTGATGGGCTCGTCTTCCAGTACTATATTAGAAAACATTCCACTGCTATTCGTTAGATTTTCACTGGCTAATTCTTTTCAGAAGTAGACTGCCGAGTCTGTCTTCCTAGTCTGTCTTAGTCTGGAAGCTCAGCTGATACCTTTCCACCATAGATGACCCTGCTGTTATTTGAATACAGGTGGCATAGCTTCCTGCATCACAGCAACACACAAGCCCCCACAGTGTGACAAACTGACAGATGTGTGGGGGACAATAATAGTAGAAGATTTCAATAACCACTTTTAACGATGGATAAAACAACTAGAAACGAAATAAATAAAGATGTAGAAAACCTGAATGACACTATTAACCAACTGTACCTAAAATATACATAGAGAGAGAGAACACAGAACAGCACCACAATACACATTTTTCTCCAAGGCACAGGAAACATTCTCCATAATCAACCATAACTTAGGTCACAAAGAAAACCTCAATAAATTTTTAAAAATTGAAACCATACAAAGCATGTTCTCTGGCCATTAAATTACAGTATGAAGCCAGAAACTAATAATGGAAAGAATAAGGAAAAAATAAATATGTGGAAACAAAACAGCACACTACTAAAAAACTATTGGATCATAGACTAAATCAAAAGGGAAATTAAAAAATACTTAGAATCCAATGATAATGAAATCACAACATACCAAAACCTATGGGAAGCAGCAAAAGCATTGCTCAGAGGGAATTTCATAGCAATAAATGCCTACATTAAAAAAGCAAATCCAGGGGAGGTAGAGCCATCATGGAGGTATAGACAGAAGCATCACGTCATCCCTCTGCAGCGAAGATCCAAATAACTAAGTAAAACAGATACAAATGTCAATTCTATAGCCATAAGCATCAAGTGAAGGGATAAAGAACCTGATCAAGCAGCAAATGGAAGAAGAAACTGACAGAGAACAGAGAATGAGGAGAGCTATGGATTGGAGGTCCCCCGATAGCTAACGTGGCACAGATTCAACATTTTGGACCACAGCCACAAAGGATCCCAGAGAGAGAGTATGTGAAGGCAACATCATGGATCTCCCAACAGGAGACAGAGCACTTGCTCTGCACATCACATCCTCTCCCTTCCCTCCTGCCTAATCTGCACTGCGTGCTGAATAGCACACCCTCGAGCAGCACCAACAAGAACAACTAAACTCCCACACCACGCCTCGCACTGCCACCAGCCCTGCCCCACCAGCCCCAGTTTGTGCCACAAACGACCCATCCTTGCCCCTCTCCCCTCCCACTGGACCTGCCCTGCTGCACCATAGTTGAGTGACCAGCCCTGCCCACCTGAACAAAAGAGTGAAAAGTACCAGGCCCATAGACAAGCAAGCAACAAAAAACATCCAGCTCTCCAGCCCAGACATAACCAAATAAAACAAAAAAAGCAGGGTGAAGCAAACAAACCTACAATCAATAAATGAAAAAAATAATTCCTGAATGTCTTAGAGACAGCAGACAATATCAAAGCATATACAAAAACAGGACAGGATGGCTCTAGTGAGCGAACAAAATAAATCACCAGATGAACTTCTGGTAGAAGAAAAGGCACTGGAATAACCTGATAGGGAATCCAAAAGTATAATATTCAGAGATCTCCAAGAGATTAGGAAAGAGATGAAGAAAAACATAGACAAAGCTAAGGAAAAAATAGAAAAAAATCATGGAAAATACAGACAAAATCAGGGAAAACACAAAGTAATGGAAGAATTCAGGACAATAATAAAGGAACAAAATGCCAAAATAAATAACAATTAGCCACTTTGTTAGAGGAAAAATCAGAGAAAAGAATGAAGACAAATGAAGAAAACCTGATATTGACCTGGGATACAATCAAGAGCAAAAATTTGGGTGTGATCAAAGTTTCAGAACAGGGGGAGAAAATGGAAAACACGGAGAGGATCATTGAAGATTTGCTGACAGAAAACTTCACTAATTTCATGAAAGATAAAAGGTGACCATCCAAGAAGCTCAAAGAACCCCATATAAGATAAACCCAAAAAGAAAGCCACCAAGATATATCATAATCACACTCACCAAAACCAAAGACAAAAAATCCTGAGAGCAACTGGAGAAAAATGAAAAGTCACATACAAAAGGGAAACAATAAGACTAAGCTTTGATTACTCACCAGAACCATACAAGGCAAGAAAGCAATAGGATGACATATATAAAACCTTGAATGAAAAAATTGCCAAAGAAGAATAATATATTCTGCAAAACTCTCACTCAAACATGATGGCAAAATTAGGACATTTCCAGATAAACAGAATACTAATCTCAGATAAAATAGACTTTAAGAAAAAATCCACCATAAAAGACAAGGAAGTACATTATATAATGATTAAGGGGACTATCCACCATGAGGACAGAACTGTAACAAACATCTAAGCAATCAATAACAGGGCTCCAAAATACATAAAACAAACTCTAACAGCACTGAAAAGAGAAATTGACAGTTACACAGTAATAGGAGGAGACACACCACCCTTGGTAAAGGACAGAACATCTAGAAAGAAAGTCAACAAAGATACGAAAGATCAAAAGGCCATAATCAACCAACTTGACCTCACAGACATATGTAGAACACTCCACCCAACAGCAGCAAAGTATATGTTCTTCTCCAATGCACATGGAACGTTCTCCAGAATAGACCATATCTCAGCCCACAAAGCAACCCTCAACAAAATCCAAAACATTGAGATAATGCAAAGCATGTTTTCTGATCACAATGCCATAAAAGTAGAAGTTAATAACATGAAGAGCAAGGGAAAAAAATACATGGAAACTGAATAACATCATGCTTAAAAACCATTGGGTGATAGAAGAAATCAAAGATGGAATCAAGAAATTCCTGTAATCAGATGAGAATGAAAACGCCTCACACTGAAACATTTGAGACACAGCAAAGGCAGTGTTCAGAGGTCAATTTATAGCAATAGATGCACACATCAAAAAAGAAGAAAAGGACAAAATAAAAATGTTAGCTATACAACTCGAACAAGTAGAAAGAGAACAGCAAAAGAAACACACAGCCACCAGAAGAAAGGGAATAATAAAGATCAGAGCAGAAATAAATGAAATAGAAAAACAATGGAAAGAATCAACAGAACCAAAAGTTGGTACTTTGAAAGAATCGACAAACCATTGGTCAAACTGACAAAAGAAAAACAGGAAAGGATGAAAACAACCCAAAGAAGAAATGAAATGGGGGACGTTACAACAGATCCAACGGAAATAAAAAGGATCGTAACAGATTACTATGAAAAACTGTACTCCAACAAATTTGAAAACCTGGAAGAAATGGACAAATTTCTAGAAGAACACCGCCTACCTAAACTAACAAAATCTGAGGTTGAAAATCTGAACAGACCCATAACAAGAGATTGAAAAGGTAAAAAAAAAACCAAAAACTCCAAACAAAAAGTCCTGGCCCAGATGGCTTTACCAGGGAATTAGGCCAAACATTCAGAGAGGAGTTGACACTGATTCTATTCAAACTCTTCCAAAATATAGAAGAGGAAGGAAAACTCCGTAATTTATTCTATGAAGCCAGCAACGCCCTGATTCCAAAGCAAGGTAAAAAATCACCAAAAAAGATTACAGACCAATATTACTCGTGATTATAGACACAAACATTTTCAACAAAATTCTAGTGAACAGAATTCAACAAATTAAGAAAACCATCTATCATGATCAAGTGGGATTCATCCCAGGAATGCAAAGTTGTTCAACATTTTAAAAAATCAATCAATGCAATTCACCTCCTAAAATAAAGAAAAAGAATCACACGATCATATCAATGGATGCAGAAAAGGCATTTGATAAAATACAACACACTTTCCTGATGAAAATCTCAGCAAAATAGGAATAGAAGGGAAATTCTTCATCATAATTAAGAGCATATATGCAAAACCAACAGCCAACATTATTCTCAATGGAGAAAAGCTGAGATCCTTCACTTTGAGAACAGGAATGAGACAAGGATGCCCATTAACACCACTCTTATTCAGTATTGTACTGGAAGTCCTAGCTAGAGAAATAAAGCAAGAAAGAAAAAAAGAGTATCCGAATCAGAAAGGAAGAAGTAAAACAATCCCTATTCACAGATAACATGATCCTATACATAGAAAACCCCAAAGATTCCACGGGAAAGTTTCTGGATCTAATAGAAGAATTCAGCAATGTTGGAGGGTGCAAGATGAACATGCAAAAATCAGTTGATTTCCTTTACACTAACAGGGTGAATTCCAAAAAGGAAATCAAGAAATCAATACTGTTTACAGTAGCCCCCAAATTATAAAATACTCAGGAATAAACCTAACCAGGAATGTAGAAGACTTATACAATGAAAACTACAAAACACTACTGCAAGAAACTAGAAGAGACTACATAAATGGAAGGACATTTCATGCTCGTGGATTGGAAGACTTAATATTGTGAAAATGTCAATACTACCCAAAGCGATCCATAAATACAATGTGATCCCAATCCAAATCCTAACAACATTCTATACTGAAATGGAAAAAAGTAATCACCAACTTTATATAGATAGGAAAGAAGCCTTGAATAGCCAAAGCAATATTGAAGAAGAATAAAATAAGAGGCCTCACACTCCATAATCTCAAAACATGCTAGACAACTACAGTAATAAAACGGCCTGGTATTGGTTCAATGATAGACACATTGACCTGTGGAATAGTCTTGTGAACCCAGAAATAAGTCCATCCATCTATGGACAACTGATTGTCGACAAGGGATCAAAGTCCATTCAGTAGGGGAAAAAGCAGTCTCTTTAACAAATGGTGTCTACAAATTTGATACCAACTTGCAGCAAAATGAAAGAGAACCCATCCCTCACACCATACACAAAAACTAACTCAAAATGGATCAAGACCTAAATGTGAAACCTAAAACTATAAAGTTCTTGGAAGGAAACTTAGGGATAAAACTACAGGACCTAATCTTTTTTTTAAAATAAACTATTAAACACAACTATAAATGTATGAATAGCAGAAGACAAATTAGATAACTGGAACCTCAAAAAAATTAAATACTTATGCTCATCAAAAAGCTTTACCAAAAGAATAAAAAGAGAACCTGCAGACTGGCAAAAACCACTGGGAATAACATATCCAATAAGGTCTAATCTCTAAAATATATAGAAAATTTCAACAACTCAACAACAAAACACAAACAACCCAATTTTTTAATTGGGCAAAGGACATGAACAGATACTTCACCAAAAAGGACATTCAAGTGACCAACAAACACATAAAAATATGTTCAAGATCATTAGCCATTAGAGAGATACAAATCAAAACTACACTGAAATACCCCTGCTAAAATGGCACTGATCAAAAAAACAGAAAACAATAGATGCTGGTGAGCATGTGGGGAGATTGGTAACCACTATGGAAAATGGCATAGCACTTCCACAGAAAACTAGAAATAGAAATACCTTATGATCCTGCAATCCCACTCCTAGGTATACACCCGAGAGACCTAATAGAAGTGATGCAAGCAGATATATGCAAATGTATATTCATTGCAGCACTATTCACAACAGCAAAAAGATGGAAACAACCTAAGTGCCCATCAGTGGATGAATGGATAAACAAAATGTGGTACATACATACAATGGAATACTATGCAGCCATAAAGAATAATGAGGAGTCTTCAAAACATCTTATGACATGGATGAATCTGGAGGATATTATGCTGAGTGAAATGTTGTTGTTGTTAGGTACCGTCCAGTCAGTTCCGACCCATAGCAACCCTATGTACAACAGAACGAAAAACACTACCCAGTCCTGTGCCATCCTCACAATCGTTGCTATGCTTCAGCCCATTGTTGCAGCCACTGTGTCAATCCACTGAGTGAATAAAGTCACCAAAAAAGGACAAATATTGTATGATCCCACTTTTTTTCATCTAAAATTTTACTTATTTTGTTGTTGAGAATATACACAGCAAAACATACCAATTCAAGTTTCAACACGCAAAATTTAGTGACATTGATTACATTCTTCAAGTTGCACATTCTCACCCTCCTTTTCTGAGTTTTTCTTCCTTCATTAACATCGATTCACTGCCCTCTAAGGTTCCTATCTAATCTTTTGTGTTGCTGCTGTCAGTTTGATCCCATATAGATAGTTCTTCAAAGAGCGTAATGCTTAAGGCAGACTTTTTTTTTTTTTTGAGGTTGAAATTACCTTGTTTATTTTTTTTACCTTGTAAATGCTACTGGATTGTTTTCGTATGTGTGTGTGCATGCATGCTTTAGATAAAGGTTTACAGAACAAAGTAGTTTCTCTTTAAACAATTAATACACATATTGTTTTATGACACTGGTTGCCAACCCCAACATGTCAACACTCTCCCCTTCTCAAACATGGGCTCCCCATTACCAGCTTTCCTGTCCCCTCCTGCCTTCTCATCCTTGCCCCTGAGCTGGTGTGCCCATTTAGCCTCATTTTGTTTTTTAGACCTGTCTAATGTTTTTTTTTTTTTTTAATGTTTGGCTGAAGGGTGAACCACAGGAGTCCAGGGGCCATACTCTTTGGGGTTTCTCCAGTCTCTGTCAGACCAATAAGTCTGGTCTTCTTTTGTGAGTTTGAATTTTGTTCTACATTTTTCTCCAGCTCTGTTCGGGACCCTCTATTGTGATCCCTGTCGGAGTAGTCCGTGGTGGTAGCTGGGCACCATCTAGTTGTGCTGGACTCAGACTGGTGGAGGCTGTGGTAGCTGTGGTCCATTAGTCCTCCGGACTAATCTTTCCCTTGTGTCTTTGGTTTTCTCATTCTCCCTTGCTCCAGATGGGGTGGGATCAGTGGAGTATCTTAGATGGCCACTCACAGGCTTTTAAAATCTCAGATGTCACTCACCAAAGATGTAAAACATTTTCTTTATAAACTGTGTTATGCCAATTGAGCTAGATGTCCCCTGAGACCATGGTCCCCAGCTCTCAGCTCAGTAAGCTGGTCCCTCAGGGGGTTTGGATATGTCTATGAAGCTTCCATGATAAGGCAGACCTTTTTTACTAGTTAAGCTAAATTATTGCTTGTTAGTTTTTTAAGATTACTTCAGGGGAAATTATTGATTTAAGGTTTAGATATCATCTCAGGGCAATTGTTTCAGGGTTCATCCACCTTCCATGGCTTCAGAAAATCTAGAGTCCATGAGAATTTGAAATTCTGTTCTGCATTTCCCCCCATTTGATCAGGTTTCTTTGATGGACTCTTTAATTAAAATGTTTAATAATGGTAGCCGGGCACCATCCAGTTCTTCTGGTCTCATGGCAAAGGAGGCAGTTGTTCATGGAGGCAATTAGCCACGCATTCCATATCTCCCTCCTATTCCTGACTCTACTTCTTCCTCTGTTGCTCCAGGTGAATAGAGACCAATTGTTGTGCCTTCAATGGCTGCTTGCAAGCTTTTAAGACCCCAGGTACTATACAACGAACTAGGGGGTAGAACAGAAGCACTAAACACATTATTAGGCCAATTAACTGGGATGTCCCATAAAACCATGACACTAAACCTCCAAACCAAGGAACCAAATCCCAAGAGGTGTCTGGTTGTACATAAGCTGCCTCAGCATCTAGTCTTTTTTTTTGTCATTGTTATATCTATCACACAACTTTTGCCAAGTCAACTTTTTAAATGTGTACAGCTTATTGAGATCGATTACAATAATCAGCTGCGCAACCCCACCCTTAATCAATGCCATTTTTCCATCACCGTTAAAGCCCCGTTTCTCCCTCCCTCCCACATCTGGTAACCACTAATAAACTTTGGTCTCTATGTATTTGCCTTTTCTTGTCTTTTCTATATAAGTGAAGTCATACAATATTTGTCCTTTTGTGATTGGCTTATTTCACTCAGCAAAATGTCTTCAAGCTCCATCCATACTGTAGCATGTATCAAGACTTTGTATCTCCTACTGGCTGAGTAGTATTCCATTGTATGTATATACCATATTTTGTTTATCCATTCATCTGTTGATGAGCATTTAGGTTGTTTTCCACCTTTTGGCTACCATCAATAGTGCTGCAATGAACTTTGGTGTACACATATCTTTTTCGTTTTGCTTTTTACTATTTGTTTTTATTTATTTATTTATTATTATCGTGCTTTAGGTTTACAGCTAGTTAATTTCTCATACAAAAATTTATACACATATTGTTTTGCAATGTTATTTGCAATCCCTGCAGTGTAACAGCACACTCCCCCTTTTCACTCCAGGTTTCTTATGTCCATTCAACCAGTTCTTGACCCTTCCTGCCTTCTTACCCTACCTCCAGACAGGACCCACCCATTTGGTCTCATGTATCTGATTGAAGTAAAAGTATACGCCTCACGAGTATTATTTTTTGTTTTACAGTCCAGTCTAATCTTTGTCTGAAGAGTAGGCTTTGGGAAGGGTTTTAGTTCTGGGTTAACAGAGCATCTAGGGGCCATAGTTTTGGGGGTGTCTCCAGTCTCAGTCAGACCATTAAGTCTGGTCTTTTTATGTGAATTTGAGTTCTGCTCCCCACTTTTCTCCTGCTCCGTCTGGGACTCTCTCTTGTGTTCCCTGTCAGGACAGTCATTGGTAGTAGCCGGGCACCATCTAGTTCTTCTGGTCTCAGACTGATGGAGTCTCTGGTTTATGTGGACATTTTGTCTCTTGAGCTAATATTTTCCTTGTGCATTTGGTGTTCTTCATTCACATATCTTTTTGAGTCTCTGCTTTCAAGACTTTTGGGTATGAAACAAGGAATCGAATTGCAGAATATATGGTAGTACTATTTTTATTTTTTTCAGGAGCCGCCACCCTGTTTTCCACAATATGATCCTGCTTTAAAAAAAAGACAAAAATAGGAACACATACAGAAATCAACATTCATTGCTGGTTACCAGCAATGAAGGGGGGATGGAGAGGTAATCACTCAGTAGATACTAGACACTTGTATGTTTGGTAATGGGAAAGGTAATACATAATGTGGGTGAAGAGTACACACTCTGACCAAGGTAAATGATGTCACTAAGATGTACACAAGGATAAGGGACATTTTGGGTAAATGATGTAACATATTCAATTTTGCAATGACAACAAGAAATATGTCTGTGGTTACATAGGAAGGTATATATGCATATATATATATGTATGGTTGTTGTTAGATGCTGTTGAGTCGGTTCCAACACATAGCAGCCACATGTACAACAAAACGAAACACTGCCCGGTCCTACGCCATCCTCACAATCATTGTTCTGTTTGAGCCCATTTTTAAGCCACTGTGTCAATCCATCTCCTTGAAGGTCTTCTTCTTTTTTCCCTGACGGTCTAGCGATATCCAAAATACGTGAGACAAATTCTTGCCACCCTCACTTCCAGGGAGCACTCTGGCTGTAGTTCTTCCAAGACAGACTTGTTTGTTCTTCTGGCAGTCCATGGTATATTCAATATTCTTTGCCAACACCATAATTCAAAGGTGTCAATTCTTCTTTGGTCTTCCTTATTCATTGTCCAGGTGTAGCATGCTTATGAGGCAATTGAAAATATAATGCCTTGGGTCAGGCCTACCTTAGTCCTTAAAGTGACATCTTTGCTTTTTAACACTTTAAAGACGTGTTTTGCAACAGGTTTGCCCAGTGCAATACATCATTTGATTTCCTGACTGCTGCTTCCATGGACATTGATTGTGAATCCAAGTAAAACAAAATCCTTGAAAACTTCAATCTTTTCTCTGTTTATCAAGATGTGGCTTATTGGTCCAGTTGTGAGGATTTTTGTTTTGCTTATGTTGAGGTGTAATCCATACTGCAGGCTGTAGTCTCTGATCTTCATCAGTGTTTCAAGCCCTTTTCACTTTCACCAAGCAAGGTTGGGTCACCTGCATATCACAGGTTGTTAATGAGTCTTCCTCCAATCCTGATGCCACATTCTTGTTCATATAGTCCAACTTCTCAGATTATTTGCTAAGCATACAGATTCAATAAGTACAGTGAAAAGATTCTACCATAGCCGTATAGTAGGTTCTAAGGTCAGGTAGCATAAGTCCTCCTACTTTATTTCCTTCTTCAGTAGTGCTTTACTTATCAGGGGCCTCTTCCCTTTCCATATAAAGCTAATGATAAGTTTTTCCATCTCTTTAAAGAATGTTGTTGGTATTTGGATTAGTATTGCATTATATTTGTAAACTGTTTTGGGTAGAATTGTCATTTTCACAATATTAAGTCTACCTATCCATGAGCATGGTATGTTTTTCCATTTATGTAGATTTCTTCTGGTTTCTTGCAGTAGTGCTTTGTAGTTTTCTTCACATAGGTCTTTTAGATCCCTGGTTAGACTAATTCCCATTTTATTTTTTTAGGGGCTATAATAAATGGTATTGTTTTCCTGATTTCCTTTTCATCATTCTCTTTATTGGTGTATAGGAATCCAACTGATTTTTTTTTATTGTGCTTTAAGTGAAAGTTTACAAATCAAGTCAGTCTCTCATACAAAAATTTATATACACCTTGCTATATACTCCTAACTGCTCTTCCCCTAATGAGACAGCCTGTTCCTTCCCTCCACTCTCTCTTTTTGTGTCCATTACACCAGCTTCTGACCCCCTCTGCCTCTCATTTCCCGTCCAGATAGGAGATGCCAACCTAGTCTCAAGCATCTACTTGATCCAAGAAGTTCATTCTTCACCAACGTCTTTTTCTATCCCATTGTCCAGTACAATCCCTGTCTGAAGAGTTGGCTTTTGTGATGGTTCCTGGCCTGGGCTAACAGAAGATCTGAGGACAATGACCACCAGGGTACTTCTAGTCTTAATCAGACCATTAAGTCTGGTCTTTTTACAAGAATTTGAGGTCTGCATCCTACTGCTCTCCTGCTCCCGCAGGTGTTCTCTGTTGTGTTCTGTCAGGGCAGTCATCGGTTGTAGCCGGGCACCATCTAGTTCTCAAAACTGATATAGTCTCTGGTTTATGAGGCCTTTTCTGTCTCTTGGGCTCATAATTACCTTGTGTCCTCGTTGTTCTTCATACCCCTTTGCTCCAGGTGGGTTGAGACCAAATGATGCATCTTAGATGGCCACTTGCTAGCATTTAAGACCCCAGACACCACTCTCCAAAGTGGGATGCAGAATGTTTTCTTAAAAGATTTTATTATGCCAATTGACTTAGATGTCCCCTGATACCATGGTCCCCAGACCCCTGCACCTGCTATGCTGGCCTTCGAAGCATTCAGTTTATTCAGGAAACTTCTTTGCTTTTGGTTTAGTCCAATTGTGCTGACCTCCCCTGTATTGTGTGCTGTCTTTCCCTTCACCTAAAGTAGTTCTTATCTACTCTCTAATTAGTGAATACCTCTCCCTCCCCTGCCTCATCCCATCAGAGAATAATTTTTCTCTGTTTAAACTATTTCTAGAGTTCTTATAATGGGGATCTTATACAATATTTGTCCTTTTTCAATGGCCTACTTTCACTCAGCATACTGCCTTCCAGATTCCTCCATGTTATGAAATGTTTCACAGATTTATCACTGTTCTTTATCAATGGGTAGTACTCTATTGTGTGAATGTACCATAATTTATTTATCCATTCATTCACTGATGGACACCTTGGTTGCTTCCATCTTTTTGATATTGTAAACACTGCGGCAATGAACATAGGTGTGCATATCTTTGTGTAAAGGCTCTTATTTCTCTAGGATACATTCCAAGGAGTGGGATTCCCAGATCGTGGGGTAGCTCTATTTCTAGCTTTTTAAGGAAGTGGCAAATCGATTTCCAAAGTGGTTGCACTGTTTTACATTCCCACCACCAGTGTGTAAGTGTTCCACTCTATCCACAGTCTCTCCAGCATTTATTATTTTGTTTTTGGATTAATGCCAGCCTTGTTGGAATGAGATGGAATCTCATTGGTGTTTTGATCTGCATTTCTCTAATGGGTAATGATCGTGAACATTTCCTCATGTATCTGTTAGCTATCAAAAAGTCTTCTTTAGTGAAGTGTCTGTTCATATCTTTTGCCCATTTTTTAATTGGGTTATTTGTCTTTTTGTAGTTGAGTTTTTGCGGTATCATGTAGACTTTTAGAGATCAGGCGCTGATCTGAGATGTCACAGTTAAAAAATTTTCCCAGTTTGTAGGTAATCTTTTTACTCTTTTGGTGAAGTCTTTGGATGAACATAGGTGTTTGATTTTTAGGAGCTCCCAGTTATCAAGTTTTTCTTCTGAATTGTTAGTAATGATTTGTATACTGTTTATGCCATGTATTAGAGCTCCTAACTTTGTCCCTATTTTTTCTTCCATGATCTTCATCGTTTTAGATTTTATGTTTAGATCTTTGATCCATTTTGAGTTCATTTTTGTGCATGGTGTGAGGTATGGGTCTTGTTTCTTTTCTTTTCTTTCTTTTTTTTTTTTTTTTGCAGATGGATATCCAGTTATGCCAGGACAATTTGTGAAAAAGACTGCCTTTTCCCCGTTTAACTGATTTGGGGCCTTTATCAAATATCAACTACTCCTATGTGGATGGATTTATGTCTGGGTTCTCAATTCTGTTCCATGGGCCTATGTATCTGTTGTTTTACCAGTAGCTGGCTGTTTTGACTATTGTGGCGCTATAATAGGTTGTAAAATCAGGTAGAGTGAGGCCTCCCACTTTGTTCTTCTTTTTCAGTAATGCTTTGCTTATCCAGGGCCTCTTTCCCTTCCATACGAAGTTGGTGATTTGTTTCTCCATCTCATTAAAGAATGTCGTTGGAATTTGGATCAGAATTGCATTAAATCTATAGATCACTTTTGGTAGAATAGATATTTTTACAATGTTAAGTCTTCCTATCCACGAGCAAGGTATGTTTTTCCACTTATGTAAGTCTCTTTTGGTTTCTTGCAATAGTGTCTTGAAGTTTTCTTTGTATAAGTCTTTTACATCTCTGGTAAGATTTATTCCTAAATATTTTATCTTCTTCGGGGCTACTATAAATGGTATTGATTTGGTGATTTCCTCTTTGATATTCTTTTTGTTGGTGTAGAGGAATCCAACTGATTTTTGTATGTTTATCTTCTATCCATATGCTCCGCTGAACTCTTCTATTAGTTTCAGGAGTATTCTTGAGTATTTCTCAGGGTTTGCTGTGTATAAGATCATGTCATCTGCAAACAGAGATACTTTTACTTCTTCCTCGCCAATCTGGATGCCCTTTATTTCTTTTTCTAGGCTAATTGTTCTGGCTAGGTCGTCCACCAATATGTTGAATAAGAGTGGTGATAAAGGGTACCCTTGTCAGGTTCCCGATCTCTAGCGGAATGCTTTCAGGCTCTCTCCATTGAGAATGATGTTGGCTATTGGCTTTGTATAAATGCCCTTTATTATGTTGGGGAATTTTACTTCTATTCCTATTTTGCTGAGAATTTTTATCATGCATTGGTGTTCAAATTTCTAAAATGCCTTCTCTGCATCAATTGATAAAATCATGTGATTCTTGTCTTTTGTTTCATTTATGTGGTGGATTACATTAATTATTTTTCTAATGTTGAACCATCCCTGCATACCTGGTATGAATCCCACTTGGTCATGGTGAATATTTTTTCATATATTCTTGAATTCTAATGGCTAGAATTTTGTTGAGAATTTTTGCATCTAAGTTCATGAGGGATATAGGTCTGCAATTTTCTTTTCTTGTGGTGTCTTTACCTGGTTTTGGTATCAGGGATATGCTGGCTTCATAGAATGAGTTTGGGAGTATTCTGTCATTTTCTATGCTGTGAAATACCTTTAGTAGTAGCAGTGTTAACTCTTCTCTGAATGTTTGGTAGAACTCTTCAGTGAAGCCGTCCAGGCCAGGGCTTTTTTTTGTTGGGAGTTTTTTCATTGCCTTTTCAATCTCTTCTTTTGTTATGGGTCTATTTAGTTGTTTTACCTCTGTTTGTGTTAGTTTAGGTAGGTAGCGTGTTTCTAGGAATTCATCCATTTCTTCTAGGTTTTCATATTTGTACGAGTACAATTTTTTGCAGTAATCTGAAATGATTCTTTTAATTTCAGTTGGGTCTGTTGTAATATCGCCCATTGCATTTCTTATTCAGGGTATTTGCTTCCTCTCCTGTTTTTCTTTCGTCAGTTTGGCCAATGATTTATCAATTTCCTTGATTTTTTCAAAGAACCAGCTTTTGGTCTTGTTAATTCTTTCAATTGTTTTCTGTTTTCTATTTCATTTAGTTCTGCTCTAATATTTATTGTTTTCTTCTGGTGCCTGAAGGTTTTCTTTTGTTGCTCTATTTGTTCAATTTGTGGGGATAATTCTTTGATTTTGGCCCTTTCTTCTTTTTGCATATGTGGATTTATTGATATAACTTGACCTCTGAGCACTGCCCTCACTGTGTCCCAAAGGTTGTGATAGGAAGTGTTTCATTCTCATTGGATTCTATGAATTTCTTTATTCCATCCTTAATGTCTTCTACAATGCAGTCATTTTTGAGCAGGGTATTGTTCAGTTTCCAAGTGTTTGATTTGTTTTCCCTGCTTTTTCTATTATTGATTTCTACTTTTATGGCCTTATGGTCAGAGATTCTTTATCAAATTTCAATGTTTTGGATTATGCTCAGGCTTCCTTTATGACCTAATATGTGGTCTATTCTAGAGAATGTCCGTTGTGCACTACAAAAGAAAGTATACTTGGCTGCTGTTGTGTTGAGTGTTCTGTATGTGTCTATGAGGTCAAGTTGGTTGATTGTGGCGTGTAGATATTCCACGTCTTTATTGAGCTTCTTTCTGGGTGTCCTGTCCTTCACCAAAAGTGGTGTGTTGAAGTCTCCTTCTATTATTGTGGAGCAGTCTGTCTCACTTTTCAATGCTGATAGAGTTTGTTTTAGGTATCTTGCAGCTCTGTCATTGGGTGCATAAATATTTAATATGCTTGTATCTTCTTGGTATATTGTCCCTTTAATCATTATATAGTGTCCTTCCTTATCCTTTATGATGGATTTAAAGTCTCTTTTGTCAGAAATTAATATTGCCAGTCCTGCTCTTTTTGGATTGTTGTTTGCTTGATATATTTTTTTCCATCCTTTGAGTTTGAGTTTGTTTGTGTGTCTAAGTCTAAGGTGTTTCTCTTGTAGGCAGCATATAGATGGGTCATGTGTTTTAATCCATTCTGCCACTCTCTGTCTCTTTATTGGTGCATTTAGTCCATTTACATTCAGAGTAGTTATGGATAGGTATGAATTTAGTGCTATCATTTTGATGTCTTGTTCTGTGTGTTGTTGACAGTTTCTTTTTCCCACTTAATTTTTTGTGCTGAGTAGATTATCTTTCCTCATATTCGGTGTTGTTAATTTGTTTCTGCTGAGTCTCTATTTTTTTCCTGTATTGTATTTTGATGTGTAGGATAGTTTGTCTCCTTTGTGCTTACCTTAATATTCACCCCTATTTTTCTAAGTTTAAACCTAACTTTTATTTCTTTATATCACCTTGTCTTCCTTTCCATATGAAAGATACGTGACTACATTTCTTAGTCCCTCTTTATTGTTTTAATGTCGTCTTCTTTTATATAGTAACATCACTCTTTCCCTGTTAGAGCATTTTTTCATCTTGATTTATTTTTGTAATTTCCCTGTCTGGGTTAAAAATTAATTGCTCTGTCCAGTGTTCTTGTCTTAAGCTGATAACTGATATTATTGATTTTCTAAGCAAAGAACTCCCTGTAGTATTACTGGTAGTTTTGGTTCGGTTTTTAAGAATTCCCTAAACTTCTATTTATCTGGAAATGTCCTAATTTCACCTTCATATTTGAGAGACAGTTTTGCTGCATACATGATTTTTGACTGACATTTTTTTTCCTTCAGTTTTTTATGTAAGGCATCCCATTCCCTTCTTGCTTGCATGGTTTCTGCTGAGTAGTCCAAGCTTATTCTTATTGGCTCTCCTTTGTAGGTGACTTTTCAATCCCTAGCTACCCTTAAAATTCCCACTTTATCTTTGGTTTCGGCAAGTTTGATAATAATAAGCCTTGGTGACTTTCTTTTAAAATCTACCTCATGTGGAAGGCAGAGCCAAAATGGCAGAAGAGACAGACCCTTACGTCGAGCCCTCTTTAAAACAAAGACCTGAAAAAACAAGTGAAACAACTATCTTTCTGACAAGCTGGGAGCCCTGAGCATTAAAGGCAAGCTTAGACAATGAAGTGAGGGGCAGGGGGAGGAAGAGACCGTTCAGAAGTGGAGAGGAGTAACCAGACCTGAATCAAGGGGAGCCCTCAGGCACCCTTCCCGGAGCAGCGGCAGCAGCGGGCTGCAACTAGAATTCAGCTGCAGTTTCCTCAGGGAGAAGCGGTCAGCCGCACAGCCTACTCACACCTCTGGAACCTGAGAAGAATGGCACTCTCAGCAAAAGCAAAGTACTTACGTATATTCTACTGCACCACCCCACCCCCAAGCCGGCATCAGTGGCTGAATCCCTGGGCCTTAGATAGACCCTGTTGAGGACTTAGAGCCATCCTCCTGGCCTTGGGAAAGGAAAAAATTTGCAATTAGGGGAAAAGATAATTTTCCAGCTCCATTAACCAGGGGAGCTCAGGACAGAAGCTGCTCCTATCCAGGCATAAACCATCCATGGACCTTGAGCACCTTTCCCTTCTGCATGGACCTGTGTGGGCCTGTTTCAGAATAGGCCCTTGTCGGCAAACTCTAACAATTTCAGCTGTGAGGTGGAGAGGTGGGTGTTTGAAGTTTGACATTGTTTTGCCTATTAAACAAGGTCCTCACCAACCCACATCAGGGACCTAAGGACTGGTAGCTCCACTAAGGTCACCCAGCCAACTGCAAGAGGGGTCCAAAGATAACTCATACCTCCCAGTCCTTTCAACCAAAACTTTGGGTGCCCATGGTCCCTCTGCAGAACACACCCACCTGCACGCTCTCGGGAACATGGGCGCATTTTCCACAGAGACACTCGGGGGTGAGTTCTCAGCCCCCTGCCTTGTTCAGAGCATGACCCCCTGCTGCAATCAGATATCAGTATATATACCAATCACCCCTGCCTAAGACTGTAGGACAGAGCCTAAACCACACACTTGATGATCAGCTACCTGGAAACCTGAGCTGAATTCATACAAGAAAACTGAATAGACTCCTAGACTGATATACCTGATAACAGCTCTAGCCAGTTGGGGACAGGACATTAGAGCTCCAAAGGTGAAAATAATCAAGCTAGCTCACTCAAGCAAAGAATACGGGTATATCAAAACAAAACAAATCAAGCAGCTATGACACAGTAAGCAAGCATAAACTAATACAATAACTTATAGATGGCTTGGAGAAAACAGTCGATATCAATTCACATAAAGAAACAGACCATGGTCAACTCAAAAGGCTCTCAAAACAAAGAATCCAGGGATCTTCCAGATGAAAGTGCATTCCTGGAATTAACAGAGCCAGAATAGAAAAGTTTAATATACAGAACCCTTCAAGATATCAGGAAGGAAATGAGGCAATACACAGAACAAGCCAAGGAACACACAGATAAAGCAACTGAAGAAATTAGAAAGATTATTCAGGAACATAATGAAAAGTTTAATAAGCTGGAAAAATCCATAGACAGAAAACGATCAGAAATTCAGAAGATTAACAATAAAATTACAGAATTAGACAACTCATTAGAAAGTCAGAGGAGCAGAATTGAGCAAGTAGAAGCCAGAATTTCTGAACTCGAAGATAAATCACTTGGCACTAATATATTTGAAGAAAAATCAGATAAAAGAATTTTAAAAAATGAAGAAACCTTAAGAATCATGTGGGACTCTACCAAGAGAAATAACCCACGAGTGATTGGAGTACCAGAACAGGTAGGGATAACAGAAAATACAGAGAGAATTGTTGAAGATTTGTTGGCAGGAAACTTCCCTGATAGTGTGAAAGATGAGAAGATATCTATCCAAGATGCTCATCAAACTCCACATAAGGTAGATCTGAAAGGAAAATCACCAGGATATATTACAATTAAACTTGCCAAAACCAAAGATAAAGACAGAATTATAAGAGCAGCGAGGGATAAACAAAAGTCATCTACAGAGGAGAGCCAATAAGAATAAGCTCAGCCTACTCGGCAGAAACTATGCAGGCAAGAAGGCAATGGAATGACATATTTAAAAAACTGAAGAAAAAGTATTGCCTGCCAAGAATCCTGTATCCAGCAAAACTGTCTCTTAAATATGAAGGTGAAAATAAGACATTTCCAGATAAACACAAGTTTAGGGAAATCGTAAAAACCAAACCAAAACTACAAGAAATACTAAAGGGAGTTCTTTGGTTAGAAAATCAATAAAATCAGGTATCAACCCAAGACTAGAACACTGGGCAGAGCAACCAGAAGTCAACCCAGACAGGGAAATAAATAAAAAAAAAAACAAAGGAAGATTATGAAAAAAAAAAAGCTGAAACCAGGGTAACAGTGATGATATTACATAAAAGAAGACAACATTAAAATAATAAAGAGGGACTAAGAAATGTAATGATACACCTTCCATATGGAGAGAAAGATACGGTGATACAAAGAAATAAAAGTTAGTTCTAAATTTAGAAAAACTGGGGTAAATAATAAGGTAACCACAAAGGAGACAAACTATCCTACTCATGAAAATAAAATACAACGGAAAAATAGAGACTCAGCAGAAACAAAATCAACAACAAATATGAGGAAAGGACAAAATATAAAGGAAATCATCTCAGCACATAAAATTCAGTGGGAAAAAGAAACACTCAACAACACACAAAAAAAAGACATCAAAATGATAGCACTAAATTCATACCTATCCATAATTACTCTGAATGTAAATGGACTAAATGCACCAATAAAGAGACACAGAGTGGCAGAATGGATTAAAACACACGATCCGTCAATATGCTGCCTACAAGAGAAACAGCTTAGACTTAGACACACAAACAAATTAAAACTCAAAAGATGGAAAAAATATATCAAGCAAACAATCCAAAAAAAGCAGGAGTGGCAATATTAATTTCTGACAAAAGAGACTTTAAATTTTAATCCATCATAAAGGATAAGGAAGGACACTATATAATGATTAAAGAGACAATATACCAAGAAGATACAAGCATATTAAATATTTATGCACCCAATGACAGGGTTGCAAGATACATAAACTCTATCAGCATTGAAAAGTGAGACAGACTGCTCCACAATAATAGTACGAGACTTCAACACACCACTTCCGGTGAAGGACAGGACATCCAGAAAGAAGCTCAATAAAGACATGGAAGATATAAATGCCACAATCAACCAACTTGACCTCGTGGGCATATACAGAACACTCCACCCAACAGCAGCCAAGTATACTTTCTTTTGTAGGGCACAACGGACATTCTCTAGAATAGACCACATATTAGGTCATAAAGCAAGCCTTAGCACAATCCAAAACATTGAAATATTAGAAAGCATCTTCTCTGATCATAAGGCCACAAAAGTGGAAATCAATAACAGAAAAAGCAGGGAAAAGAAATCAAACACATGGAAACTGAACAATACTCTGCTCAGAAAAGACTGGATTATAGAAGACATTAAGGATGGAATAAAGAAATTCAGAGAATCCAATGAGAATGAAAACACTTCTATCAGAACCTTTGAGACACAGCAAAAGCAGTCCTCAAGGCCAATTTATATCAATAAATGCACACATCTAAAAAGAAGAAAAAGCCAAAATCAAGGAGTTACCCCTACAACTTTAACAAATAGAAAGAGAGCAACAAAACAAACCTTCAGGCACCAGAAGAAAACAAATAATAAAAATTAGAGCTGAACTAAATGAAATAGAAAACAGAAAAACAATTGAAAGAATTAACAAGACCAAAAGCTGTTTTTTTGGAAAAAATCAATAAAATTGATAAGCCAGTGGCCAAACTGAGAAAAGAAAAACAGGAGAGGAAGCAAACAAACCAAATAAGAAATGAGATGGGTGATATTACAACAGCCCAAAACCCAGTGCCATCAATTCCAACTCCCAACTGAAATTAAAAGAATCGTATCAGATTACTATGAAAAACTGTACTCAAACAAATTTGAAAACCTAGAAGACATGGATGAATTCCTAGAAACACCTAAACTAACACAGAGGCAGAACAAGTAAATAGACCCATAACAAAAGAAGTGATTGAAATGTAATCAAAAAACTCCCCCCCCCAAAAAAAAAAAAAAGCCCTGGTCTGGACGGCTTCACTGCAGAGTTCTACCAAGCTTTCAGAGAAGAGTTAACACCACTACTACTAAAGGTATTTCAGAGCAGAGAAAAGGACAGAAAACTACCAATCTCATTCTATGAAGCCAGCATATCCCTGAATACCAAAACCAAGGAAAGACACCACAAGAAAAGAAAATTATAAACCTATACCCCTCATGAACGTAGATGCGAAAATTCTCAACAAAATTCTAGCCAATGGAATTCAACAACATATCAAAAAAATAATTCACCATGACCAAGTGGGATTCATACCAGGTATGCAGGGATGGTTCAACATTAGAAAAACAATTAATGTAATCCATCAGACAAATAAAACAAAAGACAAGAATCACATGATTTTATCGATTGATACAGAAAAGGCATTTGACAAAGTCCAACACCCATTCATGATAAAAACTCTCAGCAAAATAGGAATAGAAGTAAAATTCCTCAACATAATAAAGGGCATTTATGCAAAGCCAACAGCCAACAACACCCTAAATGGAGAGAGCCTGAAAGCATTCCCACTGAGATCGGGAACCAGACATGGATGCCCTTTATCACCACTCTTACTCAACATTGTGCTGGAAGTGCTAGCCAGAGCAATTAGGCTAGATAAAGAAATAAAGGGCATCCAGATTGGCAAGGAAGAAGTAAAAGTATCTCTATTTGCAGATGACATGATCTTATACACAGAAAACCCTAAGGAATCCTCAAAAAAATTACTGAAACTAATAGAAGAGTTCAGCAGAGTATCGGGATACAAGATAAACATACAAAAATCAATTGGATTCCTCTACACCAACAAAAAGAACATCGAAGAGGAAATCACCAAATTAGTGCCATTTACAGTAGCCCCCAAGAAGATAAACTACTTAGGAATAAATCTTACCAGAGATGTAAAAGACTTCTACACAGAAAACTACAGTACACTTCTGCAAGAAACCAAAAGAGACTTACATAAGTGGAAGAACATACCTTGCTCGTGGATAGGAAGACTTAACATTATAAAAATGTCTATTCTGCCAATAGCTATCTATACATTTAATGCAATTCCAATCCAAATCCCAGTGACATTCTTTAATGAGATGGAGAAACAAATCACCAACTTCATATGGAAGGGAAATGGGCCCTGGATAAATAAGGCATTACTGAAAAAGAAGAACAAAGTGGGAGGCCTTACATTACCTGATTTTAGAACCTATTATAGTGCCACAGTAGTCAAAAGAGCCTGGTACTGGTACAACAACAGATACATAGGCCAATGGAACAGAATTGAGAATCCAGACATCAATCCATCCACGTAGGACCAGTTGATATTTGACAAAGGCCCCAAAACAGTTAAATGGGGAAAAGACAGTCTTTTTAACAAATGGTGCTGGCATAACTGGATATCCATCTGCAAAAAAATGAAACAAGACCCATACCTCACTCCATGCACAAAAACTAACTCAAAATGGACCAAAGACCTAAATATAAAATCTAAAAGGATAAAGATCATGGAAGAAAAGATAGGGACAATGATAGGAGCCCTAATACATGGCATAAACAGTATATAAAACGTTATTAAGAATTGCAGAAGATAAACTAGATAACTGGGAGCTCCTAAAAATCAAACACCTATGCTCATCCAAAGACTTCACCAAGAGTAAAAAGGCTACCTACAGACTGGGAAAAAGTTTTTAGCTATGACATTTCTGATCAGTGCCTGATCTCTAAAATCTACATGATACTGCAAAAACTCAACTACAAAAAGACAAAGAACCCAATTAAAAAATGGGCAAAAGATATGAATAGACTCTTCACTGAAGAAGACATTCAGGTAGCTAATAGATACATGAGGAAATGTTCACGATCATTACCCATTAGAGAAATGCAGATCAAAAATACAATGATATTTCATCTCACTCCAACAAGGCTGACATTAATCCAAAAAACACAAAATAATAAATGTTGGAGAGGCTGTGGAGAGACTGGAACACTGATACACTGCTGGTGGGAATGTCAAATGGTACAACCACTTTGGAAATCGATTTGGCGCTTCCTTCAAAAGCTAGAAATAGAACTACCATACGATCCAGCAATCCCACTCCTTGGAAAATATCCTAGAGAAATAAGAACCTTTACACGAACAGATATATGCACACCCATGTTCATTGCAGCACTGTTTACAATAGCAAAAAGATGGAAGCAACCAAGGTGCCCAACAACGGATGAATGGATAAAAAAATTATAGTATATTCACATAATGGAATACTACACATTGATAAAGAACAGTGAGGAATCTGTGAAACATTTCATAACATGGAGGAACCTGGAAGGCATTTAAAAAATATTAGGGTGAGTGAAATTAGTCAGTTGCAAAAGGACAAATATTGTAGAAGACCATTATTATAAGAACTTGAAAACTAGTTTAAACTGAGAAGAAAACATTCTTTTTTGGTTACAAGAGGGAGGAGGGAGGGAGGGTTGGAGAGAGGTACTCACTAATTAGATAGTAGATAAGAACTGCTTTAGGTGAAGGGAAAGACAACACACAATTCAGAGGATGTCAGCACATATGGACTAAACCAAAAGCTAAGAAGTTTCCTGAATGAACTGAATGCTTCGAAGGCCAGCGTAGCAGGGGCAGGGGTCTGGGGGCCATGGCTTCAGGGGACATCTAAGTCAATTGGCATAATAAAATCTATTAAGAAAACATTCTGCATTCCACTTAGAAGAGTGGCGTCTGGGATCTTAAACGCTAGTATCTCCTGCCTGGAGGGGAGATGAGAGGGTGGAGGGGGTTAGAAGCTGACAAAATGGACACAAAAAGAGAGAGTGGAGCGAGAGAGCGGGCTGTCTCAATAGAGGCAGAGTAATTGGGAGTGTGTAGCAAGGTGTATACGGGTTTTTTTTGTGAGAGAGTAACTTGATTTGTAAACTTTCACTTAAAGCATGATATATATTATTTAAAAAATCTACCTCATGTGGAGTTCCGTGAGCACCTTGGGTAGATATCGTCTCATCTTTCACGATAACAGCGAAGTTTTCTGTCAACAAATCTTCAACAATTCTCTTCGTATTTTCTTTTATCCCTCCCTGTTCTGGTACTCCAATCACTTGTAGGTTATTTCTCTTAATAGAGTCCACATGATTCTTAAGGTTTCTTTGTTTTTTTTATTTTTTTATCTGATTTTTCTTGAGGTATATTGGTGCCTGGTGCTTTATCTTCAAATTCACAAATTCTGCCTTCCACTTGCTCAGTTCTGCTCTTCTGACTTTCTATTGAGTTGTCTAATTCTGTGATTTTATTGTCAATCTTCTGAATTTCTGATCGCTGTCTATGAATTTTTAAAGCTTATTAAATTTTTCATTATGTTCCTGAATAATCTTTTTAATTTCTTCAACTGCTTTATCTGTGTGTTCCTAGGCTTGTTCTGCGTATTGCCTTATTTCCTTCCTGATGTCTTGAAGGGTTCTATATATTAATCTTTTGTATTCTGGCTCCAGTAATTCCAGGAAGGCACTTTGATCTAGAAGATCTCTTGATTCTTTGTTTTGAGAGCTTTTTGAGGCATGCATGGTCCATTTCTTTATGTGACTTGATATTGACTGTTATCTCGGAGGCATCTAAAAGTTATTGTATTAGTTTATGTTTTTTTTTTTTTTTTTTACTGTGCCATAGCTTCTTGCTTTGTTTTGTTTTGATATGGCCAAATGGGTTGCTTGAGTGAGCTAGCTTGATTATTTTCACCTTTGGAGCTCTGACATCCTGTCCCCAGATGGCTAGAGGTGTTATCAGGTATATCAGTCTAGAAGTCCATTCACTTTTCTTGTAATAATTCAGCTCAGGTTTCCAGGTAGCTGCTCATCAAGTGTGTGGTCCAGGCTCTGTCCTTCAGTCTTAGAGGGGCAGGGGTGATTGGTGTAGGTACCGGTATCTAGTTGCAGCAGGGGACATTCTCTGAACAAGGCAGGGGGGTGAGAATCATCCCTCAAGTGTCTCTGAGGAAAGGGAGTCCCTTTTCCCTAGAGCGTACAGGTGGGTTGGTTCTGCAGATGGACCATGGACACCCAATGTTTTGGGTTGTATGGACTGGGAGGTACCAGTTATGCTTGGACCCTTGTCGTGGATGGCTGGGTGACCTGAATGGAGCCATCAGTCCTTAGGCCCCTGATGTGGGTATGTGAGCACCCTGTTGAGTAGGCAAAGTCGTGTCAAACATCAAACACCCACCTCTCCACCATACAGCTGAAACAGTTGCAGTCTGCCAACAAGAGCCTGTTCTCCTGATACAGGCCCACATAGGTTCATGCAGAGGGGAAATGTACTCAAAGTCCATGGACTGTTTATGCCTGGACAGGAGCCACTTCAGTCCTGAGCTCCCCCGGTTAATGGAGCTGGCAAATTAGCTTTTCCCCTATTGTAAATTTGTTCCTTCTCCAGGTCCTGGAGGATGGTGCTAGGCGCTCAACAGGGCCTATCTCAGGCCCAGGAAAATCAACAGCTGCTGAATCCGGCTTGGGGGCGGGGGGGGGGTGTGATAAAATATACGCAAGTACTTAGCTTTTGCCAAGAGTGCTGTTCTCTGGTACCAGAGGTGTGAGTAGGCTGTGTGGCTGGCTATTTCTTGAGGAAACTGTGGCCAAACGCTAGTACCAGCCCACTGCAGCTGCTCCCAGGAATTGTGCCTGAGGGCTCCCGGCTATTCAGGTCTGGTAACTCCTCTCTACTTGTGAACCGTTTCTTCCTCCCCCTGCCCCTCAGTTCTTTCTCTAAGCTTGCCTTTGATGTTCAGGGCTCCTAGCTTGTTATAAATATACTCATTTCACTTGTTTTCTCGGGTCTTTGTTGTAAGAGGGCTCGCGGGACGCGTCTGTCTATTCCGCCATCTTGGCCCCACCTCCCAACTGATTTTTACATGTTGATCTTGTATCCTGCTAATCTGCTGAGTCTTTCTATTAATTCTAGTAGTTTTCTCACGGAGTCTTTTGGATTTTCTAAGCATAGTATCATATCATCCACAAATAGAGAGTTTAGCTTCTTCATTACAAATTTGGATGCCCTTTATTTCTGTTTCTTCCCTTATTGCTCTAGCTAGGACTTCCAACAGAATGTTAAATAGGAGTGGTGATAAAGGGCATCCTTGTCTTGTTCCTGTTCTGGGGGGAAATGTTCTCAGCCTCTCCATTGAGAATGATGTTGGCTGTTGGTTTTGCATAGATGTCCTTTATTATGTTGAGAAATTTTCCTTCTATACCTATTTTATTGAGAGTTTTTTTCAGGAATTGTTGTTGGACTTTGTCAGATGCCTTTTCTGCGATGATTGAGATGATCATGTGATTCTTTTCTTTCCTTTTATTTATGTGGTGGAGTACGTTGATTGATTTTCTAATGTTGAACCATCCTTGCATACCTGGTATCAATCCTACTTGGTCGGGGTGTATTTTTTTATATGATGCTAAATTCTATTGGCTAGAATTTTATTTTTACATCTATATTCATGACAGATAATGGCCTGTATTTTTTTTTTGTGGTGTTCTTGCCTTGTTTTGGTATCTGTCTTTGTTTTCTTCATTCTCCCTTGCTTCAGTTGGGGTGGGACCCACGAAGTATCTTATATGGCTGCACACAAGCTTTTAAGACCTCAGACACTACTCATCAAAGTAGGATGTACAAAATTTTTTTTATAAACTATGTTATACCAAATGAGCTAGATGTCCCTCGAGACCATGGTCCCCAGCCCTCAGGCCAGTAGCTCGGTCCATCAGGGAATTTGGATGTGTCTGCGAAGCTTCTATGAGTTTGCCCTAATCAAGCTGTGCTGATTCCCCAGTGTTGTGTACTGTCATACCCTTCACCAAAGTTACCTTTTATCTATTGTCTAGTTAGTGTTTTGTCTCCCCACCTGTAATGGATTTAATTGTGTAGCTCAAAAATATGTGTTAACTTGATTAGGCCATGATTCCCAATACTGTGTGGCTGCACTCCATTTTGTGATTTCCCTATGTGTTATAAATCGTAATCTCTGCCTGTGGTTAAAAAGAATTAGGGCGGGATATAACACCCTTGCTCAGATCACATCCCTGATCCAATGTAAAGGGAGTTTCCCAGGGGTGTGGCCTGCACCACCTTTTATCTTACAAGAGATAAAAGAAAAAAGAAGCAAACAAGAGAGTGGAGGACCTCATACCACCAAGAAAGCAGTGCCGGGAGGAGAGCGTGTCATTTGGACCTGAGGTTCCTGTGCAGAGAAGCTCCTAGTCCAGGGGAAGATTGATGACAAGGATCTTCCTCCAGAGCTGACAGAGAGAGAAAGCCTTCCCCTGGAACTGATGCCCTGAATTTGGACTTGTAGCCTACTAGACTGCGAGAGAACAAATTTCTGTTTGTTAAAGCCATCCACTTGTGGTATTTCTGTTACAGCAGCACTAGATGACTAAGATACCACCCCTCCCTTTCCTCATAACCATCGAAGATTGTTCTCTCTGTGTGCAAACCTTTCCATGGGTTTTTATAATAGTGGTCTCATACAGTATTTGTCCTTTTGATTGACTTGTTTCACTCAGCATAATGCCTGCCAGATTCATCCATGTTGTGAGATGCTTCTCAGAATCATCATTGTTCTTTATCATTGCATAGTATCCCATTGTGTGTACATACCATAGTTTATTTATCCATTCATCTGTTGATGAGCACTTAGGTTGTTTCCATCTTTTTTGCTATTGTGAATAATGCTGCAATGAATATGTATATGTCTATTTGTGTGACGGCTCTTATTTCTCTAGGATATATTCCTAGGAGTGGGATTGCTGGATCATATGATATTTCTATCTCTAACTTTTTAAAAAGTTTTTTTTTTTAACTTTTTAAGGAAGTGCCATATCGTTATCCAAAATGGTTGTATCATTTTGCATTCCCACCAGCAGTGCATGACTTCCAGTCCCCCACAGCCTCTCCAACATTTGTTATTTTGTGTGTGTGTGTGTTTTACTTGTGACAGTGATGTGGGAGTGAGATGGTATCTGATTGTAGTTTTGCATTTCTCTAATGGCTAATGATCACGAACATTTCCTCATGTCTCTGTTATTCACCTGAATGTCTTCTTTGGTGACGTGCATGTTCATATCCTTTGCCCATTTTTTAATCGGATTGTCTTTTTTTATAGAGGTATTGAATTTTCCTCTAGATTTTAGAGATTAGATCCTTGTTGGATATGTCATAGTCAAAATTTTTTCCCATTCTCTTTCAGTGCTCTTAGAGTTTGTTTTATGTATTTTGGAGCCCTGTCATTGTGTGCATAGATATTTATTATGGCTATGCCGTTGTTTTAGTCATCTAGTGCTGCTGTAACAGAAATACTACAAGTGGATGGCCTTAACAAAGACAAATTTATTCTCTCACAGTCTAGTAGGCTACAAGTCCAAATTCAGGGCATCACCTCCAGGGGAAGGCATTCTCTGTCAGCTCTGAAGAAAGTTCCTTGTCATCAATCTTCCCCTGGACTAGGAGCTTCTTCGCACAGGAACGCAGGTCCAAAGGATGCACCCTGCTCCTGGCACTACTATCTTGGTGGCGTGAGGTCCCCAACTCTCTGCTTACTTCTCTTTCCTTTTATGTCTTGTAAGACAAAAGGTGGTGCAGGCCACACCCCAGGGAAACTCCCTTTACATTGGGTCAGGGATGTGACCTGAGCAAGGATGTTTCATCCCACCCTAATCCTCTTTAACCACAGGCAGAGATTATGATTTATAACACATAGGGAAATCACAAAATGGAGGACCACCACACGCAGTACTGGGAATTGTGGTCTAACCAAGTTGACACATATTCTGGGGGGACACAATTCAATCCATGACAGCCATCATGGCAGATTATACCTTTAATCATTATATAATACCCTTACTTGTCTTTTATGGTGGATTTTGTCTTAAAGTCTATTTTAGCTAAGACTTTTTTGGTTGCTGTTTCTTAATATATTTTTTTCCATGCTTTGATTTTTATTATATTTATGTCTTTGTGTCTATGGTGTGTCTCCTGTAGACAGCACATTGATGGGTCATTTTTTTTATCCATTCTGTCACTTTCTGTCTCTTTATGGGTGCATTTAAGCCATTTACATTCAGGTGTGAGTTTATTGCTATCATTTTGTAGTGCTTTTTTTTTTTCTTGTGGTGCTGACATTTTCTTTGTTCCTTTTACTCTCCTGTGCGAAATTCCTTTTGTTTGAGGTTTTTTTCTTTTTGTAGATTTTGTGTTTACTGAGACTTTATGTTTTTCTTCTTTATTTTGATGAGTAGGTTTGACTTTCTTTGTGGTTACCTTGAAATTTACTCCCAATTTCCTAAATTGAACCAGTCTTTTATTACTTGATATCACCTTGACTTCTCCATTTGAAAGTTCTATACCTACACCATTTATTTCCCCCTTTTATTATTCTGATGTTGTCATTTACAGATTGTCTCTGGTTCCCTGTTGTAAGTCTTCTAGCCAAAAACCAAGCCCACTGCCGTCGAGTCGATTCCGACTCATCACAACTCTAAGTCTTCTAGTTTTGTTTTATTCTTGAGAGTTCATTACTTAGGTTGATATTGATGCTGTCCCATGTCCTAGATTCAGGTCGTTGTCTGATGTTGCTAGTTCTGTAACCAAAGGACTACCTTTAATAATTCTTGTAAATTTGGTTTGGTTTTTACATATTCCCTTAATTTCTGTTTGTCTGGAAATGTCCTAATTTCTCCATCATATTTCAGTGAGAATTTTGCAGGATAAAGTTATTTTTGACTGGCAGTTTTTTCTTTCAAGGTTTTATATGTATCATCCCATTGCCTTCCTGCCTGCATGGTTTCTGCTAAGTAATCAGAGCTTAGTCTTATTGTTCCCCCTTTGTAAATGACTTTTCTTTTTCTCAAGTTGATCTCAGAATTCTTTGTCTTTGGTTTGAGCAAGTGTGGTTATGATATGGCTTGGTGATTTCTTTTGGGGTCTATCTTATATGGGGTTCATTGAGCTTCCTGGATGGTCACTTTTTCATCTTTCTGGATATTAGGGAAGTTTTCTCTCAGCAAATCTTCAATGATTCTGTGTTTTCTGTCTTCTCCCCCTTTCCTGGAACTCTGATTACATGCAAATTTTTGCTCTTGATTTTATCCCACATACTTCTCAGATTTTCTTCATTTTTTTTTCTGATTTTTCCTCACAAAGTGGTATCCAAGGATTTGTCTTCAATTTTGCTGATTGTCTTCCATTGTTTCAAATTTGCTCCTGAAAATTTCTATTTTGCTGCCCATTTCTGAAATCTTGTTTTTTGTGTTTTGGATTTCTAATTGCTGTTTTTATATGATTTCTAGTTCTTTGAGATTTTGTTCTAGTATCATTTTTCTGGATTCTTCCATTGTTTTGTCTGTGTTTTCCCTGATTTTGTCTGTATTTTCCCTGATTTTTTCTATTTTTTTCCCTAGTTTTGTCTGTTTTCCTTCATCTCTTTCCTAATGTCTTGGAGAGCCTTGAATATTACACTTTTAATTTCCCTATCAGGTAGTTTCTGTGCCTTTTCTTCTACTGGAAGGTCATCTGCTATTTTTTGTTTACTGGAGCTATCCTGTCCTGTTTTT
The DNA here is from genome assembly GCF_030014295.1 of Loxodonta africana. NCBI lineage: Eukaryota > Metazoa > Chordata > Mammalia > Proboscidea > Elephantidae > Loxodonta > Loxodonta africana. The sequence continues at coordinate 89,047,212 of NC_087369.1, read as the reverse complement.
GTACATGTTTTGATATTGTCTTCTGTCTCCGAGACACTCAGGAATTATTTTCTTCTTTTATTGATTGTAGGTTTGTTTCATCCTGCTGTTTTATTTGGTTATGCCCAGGTGGGCAGGCTGGGTGTGTTTTGTTGCTTGCTTGTCTGTTTTCTCACCACCTTGTCCAGGTGGGCAGGGCTGGCGGCTCAGCTATGGTGCAGCAGGGCAGATCCAACATGGCAGGTGGGGCAGGAATGGGTAGTTTGCAGCATGAGCTGGGGCTGAGAGGGCGGGCCTGGGGCAGCAAGGCAGGGTAGTGTCTGTAAGTCCGCATGGCACTGCTCAGGTTTGTGGCACTCAGCAGGGCAAGGCCTGGGGATGGCAGTGGGTGGGGTAGGTAGTTCATACTGATCCCGCTCGGGGGTGCAGTGCTTGGTGGGGAGGGCTGTGGAGCAGCACAGAGCAGAGCAGGGTCCAGGGGTCCCCAGTGGTGCCACTCCAGGGCACAGAGTTCAGTGGGATGGAGCTGGCTGGTAGCATGGCGGTATCCAGGGGTCTACACTGGTGCCACTCAGGGGAGTGGTACTCAGATCAGCACCAGGGGGTGGCATGGGTTGGGGCCTGGGGGTCCAAAGTTCTGTGTATTTGCCACTCTGTGGCATGGCGCTGGGTGTGTGTTGCAGAGAGGCAGGAGGGAAGGGAGAGGATTTGATGTGTGGAGCTAAGTCAAAGAAGAGAAAGAAGAGAGGAACAGAAGCAAAAAATGAAAAAGAAATAAAAATAAATTAACAAAAATGTGGCACAGCTGGAGTGGGCAGGTGGAGGCCGGGCAGACGTGAGGAGGCTGAGTGCTGGTGGCTCTCTAGCCAAGCAGTGTAGCACAGCCCATTGAGAAGGGGCGGGGTCAGTTTATGGGGCTCAGTGACTGGAAGAAAGGAAGAAAGGGAAAGAGTGTATAAACAAAAAAATGGCACTGAGGGAACTGGCCAATGGGCCAGGGTGGAAATGAGGTGGCAGTGAGCTGGTGTTTCTCACCAGGCAGCGTGGCATGGCCTGTCAGGAAGCAGAGGTAGTGCAGAGCTTAAGTGGGAGGGAGAAGGAAAAGGGAGAAAGGGAAAGATAAAAATATATGGCACTGAGGGAGCTGGCCAGTGAGGGCAGGGCAGACCCAGGGAGGTGGTGTGCTGGTGGTTCACCACCCAAGCGGTGTGGCACAACCCATTGATAAGGAGTGGGGGCAGCACATGGGGCAAGGTGGGTGGGAGAAAAGAAGGAAGGGAAAGAGGAACAAAAAACAAAACCAAAAAAATATGGCACTGAGGGAGCCAGTCGGTGAAGGTGGGGCCTTCCCAGGGCAGAAGTAAGCGACCATGGCCCATTGGAAAGCGGCACAGGCAGCACACAAGGCAGAAGGGTGAGGAGTGGGAAAGCCTGTATCTCTAGTTACCAGGTGCTCTGTCTCCTGTTGGGGGCTCTGTGAATTTGCCTTCGCATACTTCCCGTTAGGGGTCGTTGGTGGCTGTGCTCAAAGACAGCAAAGCTCTGCCGTGTTAGCTAGCAGGGAACCTTCACTCCAGAACTCTCCTCTTTCTCTGTTCTCTGTCAGTTTCTTCTTCCATTCGGTGCTTGATCTAGTTCTTTATCCTTTCATTTGATGCTTAGGGTTCCAGGACTAACATTTGTATCCGTTTTACTTAGCTTTTTTTGGTCCTTGCTGCAGAGACAGCATGGTGTTTCTGCCTATAGCACCATGTTGGCTCCGTCCTTGTTTTGTTTTTTGCTGGAAGGTTTTGAAAACTCACCTGGGATATTGCCATCACTGCATGTCCTTCTCTGAGGCTAGTCAGAACACCAATAGAAAAGGGAGGCTGGCCAGGTGAGTGAATGCCCAGGGATTTTATTCTATGCTCCTATTTTCAATCTTATTTTATCACCTTGAGTAATCCCAAGAACTTGGGGGGAAATAAAAACTAGTTTTTCATCATTAAAATAAATTTATAATCCTTAATTCAAAGGAGTGTTTGGCATGAGAGTGTATTGTTGGTGGGATCCGAGAACACACCATATAGGGCTCCCCAAAGGCAAGAAAAGCTCCTTTCTCTGTTTAGCTCATTTTGGGTATTTAAACACACTATCAAGAATGTATTAGAAATTACAAACAAAAGGAGGACAATTATATTCCTTTATTTCTCATCCTCACTAAATGATATGGCAGGCGGACTGGTATCTGGAGAAAAATAGATTTTGTCCTTCCCACCCTGGTGGAATGTGTGGTACTGCCTCCAACCCTACCCCATATTAGATTAATTGTTGGTGGGGGAGGGACTAAACTAAAAATACAACCAGTTTGGAAATACTGACAGAGGGGATGGATGATTTAACAAAAGAGAAACTGACAAGATTTTTTTACAACACTATAATTATAAAGTTGGAGGCACATCATTGGCAGAAATACGATCAATAACACGCTTATGGAAAAACGAACTACTGAGTATCTTAACTACAGTAGATGAATGCTGCACAATATTGTCCACTACTCTTTTGGGGACCAAACAATGTTTAATTAAACATTTCTTTATCTAAAAACATAAGGTTGAGACATCTGGTTTTGGCTACAAAAGGCATTTATTATCAATGTCATTTAAGAAGCTAAAACTAAACTAAATTGAAGAACAATCATTCATGCTTTGTGCTTTACCTGGCTACTCATACCAGATTGGGGGACTGGAGAAAGTTAGTGTAAAAATAGATAATAATTTGGCACGAGTCTATCTTTTTGTATTTGGCAAAATAATACTTTTTTAAATATAGAAAAAAAATAAAACAAACAAAAAAATGGAGCAATTCCAGGGATGTTTTTATTCTTATTAAAATAACCAGTAATCAGATGCCTCATCCAAAGAAAATAACAAAATAGAGTAAAATAAATATTAAGAAAAATCAATGTAAAGCAAGATCCACAAGTAATGGAAGATTTTTCTCTAACATACACTCTTGATTTTAAACTGTGTACAGAAAAGATATGCACACTTAAATTTTGGGGAACATCTTGTCTACAGTGCTATTTTAACAATTCTTTACATCTGAACAAAGAATAATTTTTAAAAAGCCAAAGCACAACATAAAATACTTTGTTCACAAGGCAACAATTTAACATTTCAAAATGTTGACATTAAGCTAGGAAAGTTTATATTTCTATTTTCACAACTGATAACAATATTTTTCGTCTCTATTCTACAACACTAAATACTTTAGTTGTGTTTTAATATTTGAAACTCAAAAGGCATCTTTGGCTATCTAAGATAAAAGGTGCCCCATGGTTGAGTTTGAACCAGCACTGGATATCAAATTGTCCTTGTTATCTTCAGACTGAGGGCATAGTTGCTGAGTGAACACAGAAGAGTAAAATAAAGAACTTCAAATATTCAAATATCAAATTCAAACATAAATCCATTTGCCTTTTGTTTCGTGATATATATATATATGCATGTATGTGAATACACACACACTAGTAAGTAAATGGTTACTAGTAAGCTAGTCACTAACTGAGAGCAATGTTTTTGATTCTCTACATAGATACCTCTCTGTCCAGTGAATACAGCTTCTCTCTGAAGCTAATGGGAGTTCAGGATTACAAAAGAGACTTGTAGAAAATTGAAATGTGGCTATAGATGCTTTAAAAATGACTCTTTCTAAACAGCATGTTTCCTGTTCTTACAGTAAGGACTGAAATTTATATCCTTGATTATTCCCAGACTATAGACTATTTCTCCCAGTCCTTCGACATGCATGTGGGGCCAAGAGGAAGACTCAAACACACACAATAATATTGATAATAAAAATAGTAGCTGGCTATGTTCAACTGATTAAAAAAAAAAAGAGAGAGGGATGCTTCTTTTTTCATTTTGGCTCTGGAGTTGAGAAAAGTCTATCATTCAATTGTCATATCAGCTGTTTCTTCTAGAAGAAACAAGTTTTGGTATGATGGGTTGCTGGAATTAAAATAAGAAACAAATATTAAAACTCAAACTGGGAGCAGAGAAGATGGCATAGGGCATTGGCTTAAAAATGAGCCTAGACATACAAACTCATTCATATTTCATTGAAATGGGTTTGCCTTTGTAGACTGATAGCACCTTCATCACAAATTTCAGTTTACTCTTTAAGACAGGTGAGAAAAAATTAGAACTTTTCCAAATCTGAAAAGACAGCATGGAACACTGTTGTAAACATTTTGTGTGTGTTAGAGAGAAAGTGGATAGGAGAGGAAGAACCCTATTCCTCAACCCCTACTTGATTTTAGACCCTGCTCTACAAAAATGATTTTTTACATTTATTACTGACCTCAAAAGGAGAAAAGAACATTAACTGAGTACAAAGCTGCCAGGTACTGTGCTAGCAGCTTTACATACGGCAATAGGAACAAAATGCTAGGAGTTTCCTTATGAGTTCTCTTCATTTTCATTTTCTGCATATGTAATTCCACCCTGCAATTAACAAGGAAATTTAAATAGTGATACAAGAATCAGACCTTTGATCAGTGTATTAATTCCCAGGGGGAATTTCTAAATTCATATAACAGAGGGAACAAGCTCCTAAATTTGCCAACCACACTAACTATTAAGTGCAAATATTTTAAACCAGAGAAAAGTATAGATCTGTCTAAAAGGTATCACTCTAGAGGAATTTTAATTTCTGTATTATAATTTCTTGTATTTTTTTGGTAAAAGCAGCTTTGTGCAATATCATTTTAGTCTCTTCAAGAGGTTATCTGAAACACTAAAAAAAAGATAATTAAAATCTATTAAATTATATATACTCAAGTAAGGGTTTGTATTCTTTCCAAAACAACTCAAAGTAGTGAATCCAAAAAACCCGTTGCTGTCAAGTCAATTCCGACTCATAGCGACCCTACAGGAAAGAGTAGAATAGCCCCATAGGGTTTCCAAGGAGCAGCTGGTAGATTCGAACTGCCGACCTTTTGGTTAGCAGCCAAGCTCTTAACCACTGTGCTAGTAATATTATATGACCCGTATATGTTAAAGATGGTAGTGTTAATCTTTGAAAATATCAATTCCAGAAGAGGCTCAATTTTTTTTTTTAAGTTTCTGGACTGAGGCTGGTAAATAGACTACACTAAAAACAACTTCTTATAGCTGAACTCGGCAGGAGTGAATTGAAAGCTCACAGACAACTAGAAAGGTTGAAGGAAGAACTTTATAATATTTTTTACAAGAGAAAGGTGGGAGGCAGGGAACCCTACAGATCCTTAAAGACCTTTGAGCTACAAGGTAAAAAAAAAGGGGGGGGGACAAAATATTGAAAATTTATGAGTTAATTTTAAATATGAAGAACCATCCAAACCTGACTCACTCAAAAGAAGACAGTCAAAGGAAATATACTGGAGCATCTAAGAAAGCAAATGCAAGGACAAAGATACTGGGGGAATGAAGGAGAAAGAAAGCCTGGAATAAATAAGGCACGTTTATTTTCAAACACTTTTTACTGTTTCCTTTCTAAAACTAGATGCTTTAAACAGTGCTTTCGAAGTCATTGCTCCCCAGTCTGGCAGGATAGGGCTCAAGAATCTCAAGTTCATGTTCTCAAATATTCAAAATTTTAATCATCCTCTTTGGACTTTTCTCCTTTTCTTCTTCTGGTCAAATTAAAAAAAATCTATCACTTCAGGAGCAATTCAGCAGTCTTTAATTGGATACCTATTGTAAACCTCACTGCTCTACCTTATCTGTTGCTAGTGAAAACAAAAAATACTGGAAACTCACTTTAAATAAAGCTAGGTTCAGAGCTGATGTCCTGAAAAAGATATTTTTGTCATTAGACAAATGTAACTCAAATAGAACTCCTAATACAAGAGCATGAACAACATAAAATCTTTCCATAACATTTTGAAAAGGTAAGATGACTTCATGAATGCTCTGTCAGTGCATAACAAGTTAAGCTAGTGGTACTCTCTCTACCCTTTTACAATGCAGTGTCATCTTCCCTGAATTCTTCCACCAGGAGTGAGTGCTTGTCAGGTTCACTGATAACAATGCTGTTTAGGGAGCGTTTATCAGACAGTAGTGAGTTTATGGAAGCTCTACTGTAATTAACAATCCGGTCCAGCAATCCCAGTTGAGGAGAACTTCTTGAGGTGTCATCTATTCCAACATGAACACTGATTTCTGAAGGACTCTTCCGTCCTATCTGGTTCCGGGTATGCAGTTCATAATTCTCGTAAGTTGGTTTCCTATACCTGGACAGATGCAAAAGTACACTAGCTTGTAGTAACTAAGTGTGAACTAGATGCTTGTTACATTAAAAAATGAAAGAAGTAGAAAAACAATTTGGCATATCCTCAAAAAGTTAAACACAGAATTACCATAAAAAAATACACCAAGCTTGCTGCTATCAAGTCAATTCTGATTCATAGTGACCCTACAGGACAGAGTAGAACTTCCCCACAGGGTTTCCAAGGCTGTAATCTTTATGGAAGCAGACTTCCACATCTTTCTCCCATGGAGCGGCTGGTGGGTTCAAACTGTCAACCTTTTGGTTAGCAGCCAAGCACTTAACCACTGTACCACCAGGGCTGCCCTAGTAATTCCACTGCTAGTATATACCTAGAAGAATTGAAAGCAAGGACTCAAATAGATACTTGCACAGCCAATGCACTATACACAGTAGCCAAAAGGTGGAAACAACCCAAGTATCCATCAATAGATGAATCAATAAACAAAATGTGGTATATACATACAATGGACTATTACTCAACCATAAAGAGAAATGAAGTCCTGATACGTGCTATAACATGTATGAACCTAGACAACATTAAAAAATTTTTTTTTTCTATGCTGTGTAAAATAAGTCAGACACAAAAGGACAAATATTGTATGACTCCACTTATATGAAATATCTGAAATGGGCAATTGCAAAGGGACAAAAGTTTATTGGTGGTTACTAGGGGCTGTGGGAAGGGAGAAATGGGAAGTTATTGCTGAAGGGGTACTAAGTTTGCATCTGGGGCGATGAAAAAAATTTGGAAATGGATAGTGGTGATTGTAGCACAACTTGGTGAAAGCAATTAATGTCGCTGAATTGTGCACTTGAAAGTGGTTAGAATGGCAAACTTTTTGTTATATATATTTAACCACAATAATTTTTTTTTAATTACAGAAGTAAATTAACCTGGTATGATAGTATACTGAGGTGATCTCTGCTAGAAAAGTGGCGAGAAATTGTGTTGAGTCAAATGAGATCCTACTTCACATAGCCAATGTACTAGATTTTACCCTACTCAGTGCTTGTGGTTGCTATGTATAAACTATATAAGGTGACAACTACATAACTAACATTTATTATTAGGAAAGGCTTGGGCTTATCATTGATTAATATAAGAATATAACCTACCAAGACAGACTGCAAATTATAAAAGAAATATAAAATACAAACTTGAGGAAGCCATCATACTTACAGTTTAAGGAAGAGAGAAGAAAGTACTACTGAAACAGATGAAGCAGCCATTGCAGCGGATCCCATCCAGGGCTGCAAAACCAAACCAATGGGCATAAAAACTCCTAGGAAACAAATCTGGATTAGTTACAGCATATAATACTATACAGAGATTACCATATATATGGAAATAAATAAACCATATATATACAAAACACATATATAAAATAAAAATACTTCCTTTTTAATATTTTTCAACATTTTATCCTTTTGTTGATGGAGATAAGCGTTGCCAATTTTTCACTAATAGAATGTTGCTGTGAACATTCTTACACATGTCAGCAATGTTCATTCCAATTGAAAATTAGAATTATTCATTTTAACATTCTCTTTCATCATACAAAGAGGATATATACAAAAATTAAGCACAAGGCTATAAGTTCAAATGTGATAGGTCTCTAATGACTTCAGAAGAAAAAGACAACACTGTTTACCAGTCACGTACCCGCAGCTATGGGAATTCCAACCAGATTATAAATTAGAGCAAAGACAAAATTTATCCGAATCCTCTTGACTGTCTTTCTTGATAAGTCAATACTTGCCACTACATCCAGAAGATCATTCTGAGAACAGAAATATTTCTGATGTTAGTAAGAGACTCTAACTTAACTGGTTAATGATTATGTGCAACTCGAGATAATAGACAAATTAACTATAAGTCTCAGATATTGCTAAATATTTGAATCAGCATTTTCAGGAATTTTTCTCAGGATTTTGAAAACACTTTTAGAGTTGTATGCTGGGACAGAAGTGAAATACCATTAAAATAACCTCAGCTAATATTTGTTGAAGATAATTTTATTGTAAATACATCTCTAAATTTTATTATTCACTTTTACCAGTTTTAGTTGAGTCAATTCTAACTCATGGCGACCCCATGTGTGTGAGACTAGAACTGCGCTCCACAGAGTTTTCAATGGCTGAATTTTCAGAAGTAGATCACTAGGACTTTCTTCTCAGGTGGCCTCTGGGTAGACTCAAACTTGCAACCTTTCAGTTAACAACCAAGTGCATTAACAGTTTACACTACCCAGGGACTCCACTATTCCTTTAAAAAAAACCTACCATCGAGTCAATTTCAACTCATAGAGACCCTACAGGACAGAGTAGAACTGTCCCATAGAGTTTCCAAGAAGCACCTGGTGGATTCGAACTGCCGACCTATTGGTTAGCAGCCATAGCACTTAATCACTATACCACCAGGGTTTCCACTATTCCTTTAGGAGCTTGTAGTTCACATTTGTTCAGTTGGATTGAGAAAATCAGGAGGTAATCAGTAAGACTTTCTGTACTCCCATGCCAAATTCTCACATCCTTAATGGTTGAGAGCATGGGAATTAAAAGGACAGAATATGCTTGATATACCTTACAACACTATCACTGACTATGTGGGGAAGTGTGATGCTTAATTTTATGTGTCATCTTGGCTAGGTTATGGGGCCCAGTTGTTTGGTCAAACACTAGTCTAGATGCTGCTATGAGGGTATTTACATTTGATTAACATTTATAATCAGTTGACTTTAAGCAAGGATTACCCTCAATAATGTGGATAAGCCTCATTCAATCAGTTGGTATTAAAAGCAAAATCTGAAGTTTCCAAGAGAAGGAATTCTGCATTAAGACTGTAAGATATCCTACCTAAGTTTCCCACCTGCCACCTGACCTATGGATCTCAGACTCAAGACTGCAGGATTTTCCAACCTGCTGCCCAGCCTAAGGATTTTGGACTTGTAGCCTCCAGAACCGTGTGAGCCAATTCCTTTATATATATATATATATATACACACACACTAATTACCTCCCTATTTTCTCTATGCATGCATGCATGTGTGTGTGTATACACATATATATACATACAGAAAATCAGGAAGTAATTAGTAATACTTTCTATGTACTATATATACATACATGTATGTATGTGTGCATATATATATATGGAGTCCTATTGGCACAGAGGTTAAAAAAATCACCTGCTAACCAAAAGGCAGGAAGTTCCAAACCACCAGCCGCTCCGTGGGAAAAAGATGTGGCAGTCTGCTTCCATAGAGATTTAGAGCCTTGAAAACCCTATGGAGTCACTGAGAGGAATCAACTCGACGGCAGTGGGGTTTTTTTGTATAGATATATATACAGAAAATCAGGAGGTAATTAATAAAACTTTCCATATACTATACACAGACACAATACACACACACACACACACACACACATATATAGCAAGAGTGGTCCCATTGGTTCTGTTTCTCTGAACAACCCTAATTACATATTAGGTGCCTAGAGTGGTTCTACAGGAAAAGAATCTTAAGGATGAGTTTTCTGAATTAGTTCTGGGGGGTCTGGAATTGGTTTTCTAATGTTATTAGATTTAAAGACACTAATCACTTTATTTCCAATAGTTAAGAGGGCACCGATAGTCCATGACATGATGTACAAAATATTATCATTGGATAGTCCTAATCAAATACTTACAAGGTTCTGGGTGACAGTGTATTTGATACCTTACAACTTTTTTGTCAAACTGATAAGTATAATGGAGATAGGCTGGTTGCTCCGAATTTCACTAGACAGTGCAGAAAGGAAAGGATGAGCTCAGGACTTCAAATTCCCAGCTCAAGCGCTCCATAAATAAAAGCTTTTATGTGTTCCTTGAAAGAAAATCTTAAGTCCTGTAGCCACAGAGCTAAGGTTTACTGAAAACCAAACTTAGAGTCTAATCTAAAGAGTGGCTGGATTAAAACTCCAATTAAATTCCCAGCCATGCAGGGTACCTGATGTTAAAGTGAGGGCATTTCTTTCCCCCACTTAGTCCAGCAAAAACTGGATCCTGAAAATCTGAATGGGGACATATGGGCAGATACTGGTGAAGCTGAAGACACTGAACACCTACACTATGCTGAGTATTCCTTACCAGTAGAAGTAGCCCTTCCACACATCTGAGAAAATTAACCTGGCATTGCCTGAGGAACCTGTAATTGCCTCCCCTGAGGTATTTGCCTTCCAACACTACTGAACCACCCTTCGCCACCCATCTTTTCTTCTAGACCTATAACTGAACTCACGTCCCAGCACGCCTTGAAAAGTGAGGTACAAACTGTGACCCATGAGGAGGTGTGCTATGCTCAAAAGAAATACATGATTTTTCAAATGTATACAGACAGTGTAGTGTGCCACTATACTATACAGACAGAAGCCTGGAGAATACATGTAGGAATGGATATTAAAGATGTGGGATGATGGTGGAAGGGCCAAAAAGTTGGGACAGATTGAATTTATTGATTTAGGTCCCCTAAGTAGAGATATTGGAGTCAATGTTGTAGCTTGAGGGATAGAAAGGTCTCTAATTAGTTGGCTGGTTGGCTGAAACATAAACCAAAAGGTGAGCTGCACTAATTGAAGCTGAAATGCTAGAACTGACTTGGTACTCTAGACATAGGTATCCAAAGGCTTAAGGAGACTGGCATGTTAGAGTGGATTTACTATGTACAACCTGCTCACCACCTCAGGAGGTCCAGAGGACACACCTTTAACACAGCTGTGAGGAATAAATTTGTGAGGGAAGTCCCAGCATCCTTGGAGAGCTCTATGGTTGCACTTCTCTGCAAGTCAGATATTAAAGTGGGAGCCACTGTCACTGCATTGGGAAACCTAAATTCAATGGGGTAGCAGGAGCCAAGAGGCAGCACTTAATCACTGAAGACAATGTGGGTGTGATTACCATAATTAACAGTGGAGTTAAAGCAGTATTCAGAATAATTCCACTTGCAGAGACCTATGGTGTTAGCTAGTTGATCATGGTGTCCCTGAAGGAAAAATACATGAGCCATATAGTAAAATCTTACTTGATCTGTATAAGTGAAAGATTTTAGGTCAAGTTAACAGAGGTCCAGCTTGAATCACCAAAACAGAGAGCCATGGCTCCTCAATCAATTCCCAGACTTCAGCCAGTTCACAGACTCACAATCCCTACAATAAAGGGGAAGCCAGGTCCCTTGAGGAAGAACCCCATTACATGCTGTCATGGACTGAACTGTATCCCCCAAAAGTGTGTGTCAACTTGATTAGGCCATGATTCCCAGTATTGTGTGGTTGTCCTTCATTTTGTGATTGTAATTTTATGTCAAAGAGGATGAGGGTGGGCGGGATTGTAACACCCTTACTAAGGTCACATCCCTGATCCAATGTACAGGGAGTTTCCCTGGAGTGAGGCCTGCATCATCTTTTATCTTACAAGAGATAAAAGGAAAGGGAAGCAAGCAGAGAGTGGGGACCTCATACCACCAAGAAAGAAGCATGGGGAGAAGAGGGTGTCCTTTGGAGCCAAGGTTCCTGCATGAAGAAGCTCCTAGTCTAGGTGAAGATGGATGAGAAGGACGTTCCTCCAGCACCAACAGAGAGAGAAAGCCTTCCCCTAGAGCTGATGCCCTGAACTTGGAGTTTTAGCCCACTAGACTGTGAGAAAATAAATTTCTCTTTGTTAAAGCCATCCACTTGTGGTATTTCTGTTATAGCAGCACTAGATGACTAAGACACATGCCAAAATTTTATACTGCTAATCCTTCTCCCAGTCTTCTTCAAAGAGACCTATGGCCTTCTACCAGGATGACTGTGCACTGGGGGAAAGGAAATACTAGACTTTTGGGGGATTACTAGACACTGAACACAATTTCAGGAGATTCAAAATCTCACTGTGGTCCACCAGTCAGAGTAGGGGCCATTGGAACTCAGGTGATTGACTGAGTTTTAGTTCAGGCCCATTTCGCAGCAGGCCCAGAAGGTCTCCAAACCTATTTTGTGGTTATTTCCCCAGTTCCAGAATGCATGATTGGAATACATATACTCAACAACTGACAGAATCCCCACATTGGTTTCTTGACCTATGGAGTGAGGGCTATTACAGCAGAAAAGGCCAAGTGGAAGATACTAGAACTGTCTCACCTAGGAAAATGGTAAATCAAAAGCAATACTGCATTCTTGGAGGGACTGTAGAGCTTAGTGCTACCATCAAGGACTTGAAGGATGTTGGGGTGGTGATTCCTACATCCCCATTCAACTAGCCTATTTGGCCATGCAGAACATAGATCTAGGAGAATGACAGTGGATTATAGTAAACTTAACCAGGTAGTGATTCCAATGCATCTGCTATTCCAGATGTAGTTTCATTACTTGGCCAAATTAACACATATCTTGGTGCCTAGCACACAGCTACTGATCTAGCAAATGCTTTTTTCTCGATATCTGTTAGTAACGACCACCAGAAGCAGTGTGCCTTCAGGTGGAAAGGCCAGCAATATACCATCATTGTCCTACCTCAGGAAACCCTGGTGGTGCAGTGGTTAAGCACTACGGCTGCTAACTAAAAGGTTGGCAGTTCGAATCCACGAGGTGCTCATTGGAAACTCTATGATGCAGTTCTACTCTATCCTACAGGGTCACTATGAGTCAGAAACGACTCGATGGCAATGTGTTTTTTTGGTCCTACCTCAGGGATATATATCAACTCTCCATATGAATCCCTATGTCATAATTTAGTCTACAGGGACCTTGATTGTCTTTCCCTTCCAAAAAACATCACACTGATCCATTATATTGATAACAGTATGCTGATTGGACCTACTGAGCAAGAAGTAGCAAATATTCTAGATTTATTGGTAAGACATTTGTAAGTCAGAGTGTGTGAAATTAACCCAACAAAAATTCAGGGCCTTCCACCTCAGTGAAATTTCTAGGGGTCCAATAGTATGGGGCATGTAAGGATATACCTTCTAAGGTGAAGTATAAGTTGCTGCATCTGGCCTCTCCCACATCTAAAAAGGAGGTACCATGCCTAGTGGGCACCTTTGGATTTTGGAGGCAACCTATTCCTCTTCTGGGTGTGCTACTCCAGTCCATGAGTGATCCAAAAAGCTGCTAGTTTTGAGTGGGGACCAGAAGAAGAGAAAGCTCTGCTCTAGGTCCAGGCTGCCACATAAGCTGCTCTGCCATTTGAGCCATAGGTTCCAGCATAACCAATGGTGCATGAAGCGTCGGTGGCAGAAAGAGATGCTGTTTAGAGCCTTTGGCAGGCCTCTATTGGTGAATCACAACACAGACCCTTAGGATTTTGGAGCAAAGCCCTGCCATCCTCTGAAGATAACTACTCTCCTTTTGAGAAACAGCTTTTAGCTTGCTACTGGGCCTTAGTAAAGGCTGACTACTTAACCATGGGCCACATTATCATGTGACCTGAGCTGACCATCATGAACTGGGTGTTTGCTGCCTGATTCACAAAGCCATAAGGGTGGGCATGTAGAGCAGCATTCCATCATCAACTGGAAATCATATACATTAGATCAAGCTCAAGCAGGCATGAAGGCACAAGTAAGTTATATGAGGAAGTAGCCCAAGTGCTTATGGTCCCTACAACCACTACATTACCTTCTCTCTCCCAGCCTACACATATAGCCTCATGGGGAGTTCCCTCCGATCAGGTGACTGAGGAGGAGAAAACTCATGCCTGGTTTAGAGATGATTCTGCATGGTATGCAAGAATCCCTCGTGGCACAGGGGTTAAAGCACTCAGCTGCTAACTGGAAGGTCAGTAGTTTGAACCCACCAGCGGCACCACGGAAGAAAGGTGTGGCAGCCTGCTTTCATGAAGATTTACAGCCTTGGAAACCCTATGAGGTAATTCTCCTCTGTCCTAGGGTCGCTATGAGTCATAATTGACTCGATAGCAGTGCAGTTTTGCATGATATGCAGGCACCATTCAAAAATGGACAGCTGTAGTATTACAGCCTTTCTGGGACATCGCTGAAGGATGGTAATGAAGGGAAATCCTCTCAGTGGGCAGAACTTCTGGCAGTACACTTGGTTGTTCATTTTGCTTAGGAAAAGTGGTGAGAAGTGTATTATAAACCGATTCATGTGCTTCTTCCAATGGATTGGCTGGATGGTCAAGGACTTGGAAGGAATATGATTGGAAAATTGGTGACAAGGGAATCTGGGTAAGAGGTATATGGACAGGACATCTCACAGTGGGCAAAAATGTGAAGATATTTATGTTCCATGCGTATGTTTACCAAAGGGTAACCTCAACAGAACAAGATTTTAAAAATCAAGTAGATAGTGTAACGCATTCTGTGGACACCAGTCAGCCTCTTTCCCATGATTCCTGTCATTGCCAAATGGCCTCATGAACAAAGTGGCCACGTGGCAGGGATGGAAGTTACGCATGGGCTTATCGGTGTGGATGGAAACCCTGGTGGCGTAGTGGTTAAGTGCTACTGCTGCTAACCAAAAGGTCGACAGTTCGAACCCACCAGGTGCTCCTTGGAAACCCTATGGGGCATTTCTACTATGTCCTATAGGGTCACTATGAGTCAGAGTTGACTCAACAGTAATGGGTTTTTGGGTTTTTAGCAATGTGGATTTCCACTCACCAAGGCCAGCCTGGCTACAGCCATGCTGAGTGCCCAATCTGCCAGCTGCAGACACCAACACCGAGTCCCCAATATGGCACCATTCCTGGGGTGATCGGCCAGCAGGCCGGTGACAAGTTGATCACGTTGGACTGCTTCCACAATGGAAAGGGCAACATTTTGTTCTTACTAGAATGGACACTTACTCTGGATGTGGATTTGCACGCAATGCTTCTGCCCAAACTACCATCCATGAACTTACAGAGTGCGTTATCCACCACGTTATTCCACACAGCATTGCCTCTGATAAAGTAACTCACTTCCAACAAATGAAGTGCGGCACTGAGCTCATAGTAATAGAATTCATTAGTCTTAGCATGTTTCTTATCCCAAAGCAACTGGCTTGATAGAACAGTGGAATGGCCTTTTGAAGACAAAGTTATAACACGTCATAGGTGGCAATACCTTGCAGGGCTGGGGCAGTGTTCTCCAGGAGGCAGTATATGCTCTAAATCAGCGTCCAATATATGGTGCTATTTCTCCCATAGCTAGGATTCATGGGTCCAGGAATCAAATGATAGAAATAGGAGTGGCACCATTCTCTATTACCCCTAGTGATCACTTGCAAAATTTCAGCTTCCTCTCCCCACATGCTCTGCTGATTTAGAGGTCTTAATTCTAAAGACAGGAATACTTCCACCAGGACACACAACAATAACTCCACTGAACTGGAAGTCAAGACTGCCATCTGGCCACTTTGGGCTCTTCATGCCTCTGAATCAACAAGCAAAGAGGGGAGTTACTATACTGGCTGGTATAATTGTTTCTGATTACCAAGGGAAATTGGACTGTCACTACACAATGGAGGTTAAGAAGAGTATGTCTGGAATACAGGAGATCCCTTAGAGCACCTTTTAGCACTGCCATACCCTGTGATTAAAATCAATAGAAAACTACAAAAACCCAATTCAGGCAGGACTACTAATGGCCTAGACCCTTCAGGAATGAAGGGTTGGGTCACCCCACCAGGCAAAGAACCACGACCATCTGAAGTGCATGCTGAGGGCAAAGGGAAAATGGAACGGATAGTAGAAGGAAGTAATTATAAATACCAGCTATGACCACAAGACCAGTTGCAAACATGGGGACTGTTATTGGAATGAATTTTTCTTCCTTATTTTGTTATGAATATTTATGTGTAGCAAATACCTGTTTTCTTCCCTCTCTTATTCTCTTACTTATCATATAAGATGTATTAACTTTACCTCATAGTATTTAAGTTACAGGATATCAAAGACAAGAGTGAACATCACCCAAGGACTTTGCATCCTCCCTGGGAAAAGGTTAGTGCATTTTTGGTTGTACACAGGATAGTTATGTTAGGCAAAATTATGACTTTGTCATTGTCTTTATTTGGAGATTAAGTATGGTTTAAAAAGATTTGGATGGGTGACAAATTGACAAGGGGTGAACTGTGATGATTAATTTTATGTGTCAACTTGGCTAGACTATGGTACCCAGTTGCTTGGTCAAACACTATTCTAGATGCTGCTATGAAGGTATTTTGTTGATTTAATTAGCATTTATAATCAATTGACTGTAAGTAAAGGAGATTACTCTCGATAATGTGGGTGGGCCTCACTCAATCAGCAAAAGGCCTTAACAGTAAAAACTGAGGTTTCCCGAGGAAAAGGAATTCTGCGTTAAGTCTGTAACCCAGATATCCTGCTTAAGTTTCAAATCTACTGCCTGGCCTATGGATTTCTGACTCAAGATTGCCGGAGTTTTCAGCTTGCCCCCTTACCTACAGATTTTGGACTTGTCAGCCCCCATAATTGCATGAGACACTTCCTTAAATCACTCTATGTCTGTCTGTCTGTCTCTCTGTCTATCCTACTGATTATTTCTCTAGAGAACTCTAATACAAATAGTTTCTCAAATGTTAAGCCGCACTCATACAACCCGGCACAGCAGATACCCAGTACTCCAAGATGGTGTCTGTCATACCACTGAAGGAGAAGAAACTCATGGATGTCAAAATCGGGGAGCTGCCCAGTTGGATACTGATATAGGGCTTCACTCCAAGTGGCACTGTGGGAGTATTTCAGAGAGGTTATGACCAGTATTACAACAAGTATGTCAATGTGAAGGAGGGGAGCATTGCTGGGGTTTCCATGATACTGGAAATTATGTGGTTTTCAACTACTGCCTTTCTTACAAGGAACTCAAACATAAGCGGTTACGTAAGTACCACTGAGAGGAGCCAGTGGAAAGGATGCCGTCTGCATTCCTGGCTGGGGATGCTTTTGCCCCGGCACCCCTTCCCTCTTGAGAACTGTCCTTTCACACCCTAATTGAGAACTAGTGTCCAATAAAAGATGACAGGTTAAAAAAAAGGCCACAGAACTCACCCTTATCAAAACCACGTCGGCTGCTTCAATGGCTACATCTGTGCCTGTGCCAATGGCAATTCCAACATTAGCCATTGCCAAAGCTGGGGAGTCATTTATTCCATCTCCTACCATTGCTACCCGTTTCCCCTCCTCTTGAAGTTGTTTCACCTTAGCAACCTTGTGGGAAGGTAAAACTTCAGCAAACACCTTGGTAATGCCAACCTACATGAGGAAAAATAAATTTAATTCATGGCAAGAAATACTACTGTGTATCTGAAACATGCTTAACAATAATGAGCCATCATTTTCACCCATCAGATATCCAAATTTTTTAGATGTGGAGAAATGAGCTCTCTTATACACTGTTAATGGGTGTGTAAACTGGTAATGTGCTTTTGTAGGGTATTTGGCAGCATCTATCAAACTGTGCATATCCTTTGGCCCAGTAATTCCTCTTCTAGCTATACTTTGGACATACTTATACATGTACAAAAAGATGTATATCTAAGGATGTTCATTATTGCCTTGTTTGTAACAACAAAAATTTTAAAACCACCTAAATGCTCATCTTCAGGGGTATGGTTAAACAAATTATGATACATCCATATTATGGAATTCCATGCAGCAATGTAAAAAAAAAAAATAACATTGTATGTTCAGCATGGAAAAAACTCTAAGGCATACTGTTAGATTTTTTTTTTTTTTTTTGGAGGAAAGGGAATTTGCTGGCCCAATGCATCTAAAACTCAAGAGCTCAAGCTAGCTTCAGGAATACCCCGATAAAGGGATTCAGAATATATATTCTTTTTTTCCTCTCCTCTTTGTATTGGTTTCATTCTTACATAGCTTGACCTTTTGTGACAGCTACAACATCTGCAGTTCTTACGTCCTTGTATTTCAGCCCTATGGAAAGAGTAAATGGAAAAAGTCTTTGTCTCAGTATTACTAGCAAAAAAAAATCTGTCTCCTTTGTTCTGATTGGGTCATGTATCCATTTCTGAACCAATTACTGTGGTCAAAGGACTGCAGGGTGCTGACTAGTTTATGCTTGTGTCACTTGTCCATCTGAATGGCAATGCATAGAGTGAGAGAGTACATATATGTCTGTTGGGTGAAAAGGGGAAGGGGAAAACTGGTACACCAAGAGGAAGGTAAGTGAATTTAAGATCTAAAAACAATAAAATTCTGTTATATTAGGTCTTTTAGTTTAAATAAGATCCTCAATAGAGCTAAATCTGGAAGAAAGACCTGGAGAACTACTTCTGAAAAATCAGTCAATGAAAACCCAGTGGATCACAATGGTCAGATCTCATTGTGCATGGGGTCACCATGAGTTGGGGGTCAACTGGACCACAGCTAACAACAAGAGCTGCAACTATCACAAGCTTTCTGGGTAAAGTCCTTCACCTCTATTGAACCTAGTTTCTCTTCCTCTAAAATGAGGCAGTTGGACTCATGACCTTTAATTTACACTAATACACTCTATGACTATATTTTTTAAAGTCTTAAATTAGAAAAAAGGCATTTTTCAGAATTACAGAAACAACCTGATGAAAAAGGAAAGTAAAAAATGTAGTACTTGGCCTTTATTATGGCTGGTGATATTTTTATGAGGACCAGTACATACCTCTGAGTGTAGGCCTAAAACTCAAGACTCATAAAAGCTAGTGTGATCAATCTCATATGCCTTTGCCCTTTTTTTCTTCTAAATTTTATTTATTTTGCTATTGGTGTTGAGAATACACACAGCAAAACATACACCAATTCAACAGTTTTTACATGTACAATTCAGTGACACTGATTACATTCTTCCAATTGTGGAACCATTTTCACCCTCCTTTTCCAAGTTGTTCCTCTCTCATTGACATAAACTCACAGCTCCCTAAGATTCCTATCTAATCTTTTGAGTTGCTGTTGTCAATTTGATCCCATATAGACAGATCTTAAAAGAGAATAATATTCAAGGCAGACCTTTGTTACTAGTTAAGCTAAATAAACTATTCATTGGTTTTAAGATGGCTTCAAAGGATTTTAAAGAGCCGCAGCAGCACATAGTTAAACACTCAGCTGCTAACCAAAAGGTCGATGATTTGAACCCACCCAATGGCTCCAAGGGAGATAAGACCTGGCAATTTGCTCCCGTAAAGATTATAGCCTAGAAAACCCTATGGGGCAGTTCTATTCTGCCTTATAGTGTCATTATGAGTCAAAATCGACTCAACAGAAACAGGGTTCAAATGATATTTTTGGTTTAAGATTTAAAGATTATCTTGGGGCAATAGTTTCAG
Source organism: Loxodonta africana (assembly GCF_030014295.1). Classification (NCBI taxonomy): domain Eukaryota; kingdom Metazoa; phylum Chordata; class Mammalia; order Proboscidea; family Elephantidae; genus Loxodonta; species Loxodonta africana. Next base: position 89,027,643 of record NC_087369.1, on the reverse strand, counting down.
GGGTTCATCCACCCTCCATGGCTCAAGAAAGTCTAGAGACCATGAGATCTTGAAATTCCGTTCTACATTTTCCCCCATTTGATCAGGATTCTTCTATGGAATCTTTGATCAAAATGTTCAGTAATGGTAGCCAGGCAACATCCAGTTCTAGCCTCATGGCAAAGGAGGTAATTAGCCACACATTCCATATCCTCTTCTTATTCTTGACTCTCCTTCTTCCTCTGTTGTTCTAGGTGGATGTCTTAAACTTTTTACTTTATATCCTTCTGTATTTTTTTATACACGAATGTATTCACATGTGACTGATATTAAAGAAGAGAGGAAACAACATTCCAAAGTAGAAAATAATCATATAAAAGTTTTGGAAGTAAGGCAAATTTGGAAGTCAGTAGCAGAAAAATGGTATGCCAAACCAATACATTAGAAAAATTGTTCCCTCAGTGTTGTTCACGGTGGGCTAGTGGGGGAAGTGCATGAAGCTATCGTGATGTTTTAGGCATGAGATTATTAAAGCCTGGTTTAGGCTGACAGTACTTAGGGAAGCATATGAGCAACATTTCAAAGGAAGCATCAATAGAAACTGTGTACAGTGTCACTTAGCAACCCATGAACTAGGCAAATAGCCTTTACTAAGTAACGTACAAAGTCCAAAGACCTTCCGGCATGACAAGTCAATTCCTCTTTAAGGAACCAGCTACAGCTACTCAATGATGATAAAAATAATAGGTAATATGAACTCTTATAGAGTCTGAAGGAAAAAAAGAAAATGTATATGAAGAATTAGAAGTTACTACACACCCTCATTCCAGTAACTAAGTAAATCAATTACCTGAGAAGCAATAGATTTAGCTGTTTTACTGTTGTCTCCAGTCATCAGAACTACTTCTAAGCCCATAGATTTCAGAATATGGACAGCCAATTCTGCTTCAGGCTTCACTGTATCCGCAATGGCTATCAACCCACACAGCTCATCTAATACAGGAAGAGCAAAAAAAGAAGAGCATTTTAAATACAGTGAAAAAAGAAAAATATTAAAATTTCAGAAATAAATCAATTACATTAAGTAACATTGTTGAGGGGTTGGCTTAACTCAAAATCTCTCTGAGTCCACAAAGACTTTATAACCTCAGTATTTGATTATGAAAATTCATAGAGTGAAGAATGGCTGATTACATATGAATACTAGGGGTTACTAAAAAACTACTAGCAGGAAAATAAAGAGAGACCTTACTGAAGGACCTGTTTTCTCCTTAGACAGGTGTTAGCCAATAGTTTCAAATACCTTAGCTAATTTAAAGACAAATGAAAATGAAAACGACTATCTTTTTTTTTCTTTTTAAGGTAAAGGGGGTTGGAGACAAAATTGGCTTTTTATATTGGAAAAACAAATCATGGCAAGTACTTATTTTATCTCACTTTTTTAAAGTAAAATAATATTCTCTACTTCTTCCTTATCCTAGAAAAGCTAAAGTAAGATAATGCCTTCATACTTAGCAAGGATTATAAATGTTGACTCATTAATCTCACAGTTGGAAATTTACCCTAAGAAATAACAAAAGAAAGCACCGAAAACCTCAAAGGTGCTTACTATAGTATTACTGACAATATTGAAATATTAGAAATAGTCCAAATTTCCAAGAACAGGGGGATGATTAGGTTAATTGTGGCATACAAGTTTGATAAATTATGCACCATTAAAATAAAAACATTTAGCAAAACTGGAAAATATTTATTATTAAATAAAATAAAGCAGAATAAAACAGTATGTGTACAAAGGGTTTTTAATTCTTATTCAACTTTATTGAGGTATACATATAATAAAATATACCCATTTAAAAATTATTTGTGTATTAATATTATAATTATGTAAAAATATGAACATAAATGAACAAAAAGGGAAATGGAATACATGAAATTAAAACTGACATTGTGTTGTTGTTGTTGTTAGGTGCTATCTACTCGGTTCCAGCTGATGGCGACCCTATGTACAACAGAACAAAACACTGCCCACTCCTGCGCCAATCTCACAATTGTTGTTATGCTTGAGCTCATTGTTGCAGCCACAGTGTCAATCCGCCTCTTTGAGGGTCTTTCTCTTTTTCACTGACCCTCTACCAAGCATGATGTCCTTCTCCAGAGACTGATCCCTCCTGATAACATGCCCAAAGTATGCGAGATATAGCCTCGCCAGCCTTGCTTCTAATGAGCATTCTGGAAGTACTCCTTCCAAGATAGGTTTGTTCGTTCTTTTGGAAGTTCAATATTCTTTGCCAACACCACAATTCAAAGGCATCAATTCTTCATCGGTCTTTCTTATTCATCATCCAGCATTCACGTGTATATGAGGTGACTGAAAACACCATGGCTTGGGTCAGGCACAGCTTAGTCTTCAAGGTGACATCTTTGCTTTTTAACTCTTTAAAGAGGTCTTTTGCAGCAGATTTGCCCAGTGCAATGCGTCTTTTGATTTCTTCTGCTTCCATGGATGCTGACTGTGGATCTGAGTAAAATGAAATCCTTGACAACTGCAATCTTTTCATGATGTTGCTTACTGGTCCAGTTGTGAGGATTTTTGTTTTCTTTATGTTGAGGTGTAATCCATACTGAAGGCTGTGGTCTTTGATCTTCATCAGTAAGTGCTTCAAGTTCTCTTCACTTTCAGCAAGTAAGGTTATGTCATCTGCATATCACATGTTGTTAATGAGTCTTTCTCCAATCCTGATGCCCCATTCTTCAAATAGTCCAGCTTCTTGGATTATTTGCTCAGCATACGGAGTGAATAAGTATGGTGAAAGGATACAACCCTGATGTACACCTTTTCTGACTTTAAACCACGCAGTATGCCCATTTTCTGTTCGAACAACTGCCTCTTGATCTGTGTACAGGTTCCGCATGAGCATAATTAAATGTTCTGGAATTCCCTTCTTTGCAATGTTATCTATAATTTGTTATGATCCACACAGTTGAATGCCTTGGCATAGTCAATAAAACACACACACAAAGCCAAACCCGTTGCCACTGAGTCAATTACATTTTTCTGGTATTCTCTGCTTTCATCCAGGATCCATCTGATATCAGCGATGATATTCCTGGTTCCACGTCCTCTTCTGAATTCAGCTTGGATTTCTACCAGTTCCCTGTCAATGTACTGTTGCAGCTGTTTTTGAATGATCCTCAGTTCAGCAAAATTTAACTCTCATGTGGTATTAATGACATTGCCCAGTAATTTTTGCATTCAGTTGGATTACCTTTCTTGGGAATAGGCATAAATATGGATCTCTTCCAGTCAGTTGGCCAGGTAGCTGTCTTCCAAATTTCTTGGCATAGACGAGTGAGCGTTTCCAGTGCTGAATCCATTTGTTGAAACATCTCAATTGGTATTTTGTCAATTCCTGGAGCCTTGTTTTTGTCAATGCCTTCAGTGAAGCTTGGACCTCTTCCCTCAGGACCATCAGTTCCTGATCATATGCTACCTCCTGAAATGTCTGAACATCGACCAATTCTTTTTGGTATAATGACTCCGTATTCCTTCCATCTTCTCTTGATGCTTCCTGAGTCATTTAATATTTTCCCATGAGAATCCTTCAGTATTGCAACTTTAGGCTTGAATATTTTCTTCAGTTCTTTCAGCTTGAAAATTTCTGAGCGTATTCTTCCCTTTTGGGTTTCTAACTCCAGGTCTTCACACAGTTCATTATAGTACTTTACTTTGTCTTCTCAAACTGCCCTTTGAAATCTTCTCTTCAGCTCTTTTACTTTACAGTTTCTTCCATTTGCTTTGGCTACTTGACGTTCAAGAGCCAGTTTCAGAGTCTCTTCTGATATCCATTTTGGTCTTTTCATTCTTTCCTGTCTTTTAATGACCTCTTGCTTTCTTCATGTACGATATCCTTGATGTCATCCCACAACTCATATGGTCTTCAGTCATTAGCATTCAATACATCAAATTTATTCTTGAGATGGTCTCTAAATTCAGGTGGGATATACTCAAGGTTGTACTTTGGCTCTCATGGACTTGTTCTAATTTTCTTCAGCTTCAACTCGAACTTGCATATGACCAATTGATAGTCTGTTCCACAGTCAGCCCCTGGACTTGTTCTGACTGATGATATTGAGCTTCTCCACGGTCTCCTTCCACAGATACAGTCAGTCTGATTCCTGTGTATTCCATCTGGTGAGGCCCAAGTGTATAGTCACCATTTATGTTGTTGAAAAAAGGTATTTGCAATGAAGAAGTCATTGGTGCTGCAAAATTTTATCATTTGATCTCTGGCATATTTTCCAACCACCGATCCTTCTTCTGTTTCCAACTTTCACAATCCAATCACCAGTAGTTATCAATCAATGCATCCTGATTGCATAATCGATCAATTTCAGACTGAAGGAGTTGGGGTAAAAGTTTTCAATTTCTTCACTTTTGGCCTTAGTGGTTGGTACATCAATAGTTGTATTATCTGGTCTTCCTTCTAGGTGTGTGGATATTATCCTACCACTGATAGCACTATACTGCAGAATAGATCTTAATATGTTCTTTTTGACAATGAATGCAACGCCATTCCTCTTCAAGTTGTCATTTCCGGCATAGTAGACCGTGTGACTGCCCAATTCAAAATGGCCAACACCAGTCCATTTCAGCTCACTAATACCTAGGATATCAATGTTGATGCGTTCCATTTCAGTTTTGATCATTTCCAATTTTCCTAGATTCATACTTAGTATGTTCTATGTTCCAATTATTAATGGATGTTTGCAGCTGTTTCTTCTCATTTTGAGTCATGCCACATCAGCAAATGGAGGTCCTGAAAGCTTGACTCCATCCACATCATTACGGTCAACTCCACTTTGAGGAGACGGCTCTTCCCCAGTTGTCTTTTGAGTGCCTTCCAACCTGAGGGGCCCATCTGCTGGCACTACATCAGACAATGTTCCACTGCTATTCATAAGGTTTTCACTGGCTAATTCTTTTCAGAAGTAGACTGCCGGGCCCTTCTTCCTAGTCTGTCTTAGTGTGGAAGCTCAGCTGAAACCTGTCCGTCATGGGTGACCATGCTGATAACTGAATACTGGTGGCATAGCTTCCAGAATCACAGCAATATGCAAGCCCCCACAGTAAAACAAACTGATAGACACATGGGGGAACACTGTGTTAAAAAAAAAAAAGTTAGGATGATGAAATTATGGATGTTATTTTATTTTGCTATTATTTCAATGTAATTTTTTTTAAGGGTTTTAAAAATCCTTGAGTGGATATTTTTCTTTTTCCAGGTTCAAATCTTTATTGTTTTAAAATTCTGTACGTCTTTTATGATAAAATATTTTATTATTTAAATGACCTCTATATGGTTAATGGAAACCCTGGTGGCGTAGTGGTTAAGAGCTACAGCTGCTAACCAAGAGGTCGGCAGTTCAATCCACCAGGTGCTCCTTGGAAGCCCTATGGGGCAATTTTACCCTGTCCTTTAGGGTCACTATGAGTCAGAATCAACCCAACGGCAACAGGTTTTTTTAAATATATATATATGGTTAATGTACAATGAATATCTTTTTTTCTGAAACTCAACCACGAATTATGATTTCATCAATATGATTATTCTAAACAAAGTAATAAATATGATGGGAAGGTCTGAGTGCTTCATTTGAAACTGTCAATGGCACAGACTCTTCCCTTTAGAACCCAGACGGCCAATCACTGAAACTGCTTTTAAAGATTGCTGATAATTTATGGCTTATCTTAAAAATCAGTCAATCAAATTACCGAGTTCCCTTTTCCTTGAAACATCAGAGGGCATTTTTTAAAAAATAAATGGACACAAGGTAATTATGAGCCCAAGAGGCAGAAAGGGTCACATAAACCAGAGACTACATCATCCTGAGACCAGAAGAACTAGATGGTGCCCGGCTACAACCAATGACTGCCCTGACAGGAAACACAACAGAGAACCCCTGAGGGAGCAGGAGAGCAGTGGGATGCAGACCCCAAATTCTCGTAAAAGGACCAGACTTAACAGTCTGACTGAAAATAGAAGGACCCCGGTGTTCATGGCCCCCAGATGTTCTGTTAGCCCAGGACAGGAACCATTCCCAAAGCCAACTCTTCAAACAGGGATTGGACTGGACAATGGGATAGAAAAAGGTGCTGGTGAAGAATGAACTTCTTGGATCAAGTAGACACTTGAGACTATGTTGGCATCTCCTATCTGGAGGGTAGATGAGAGGGAAGAAGGGGTTAGAAGCTAGCGGAATGGACACGAAAAGACAGAGTGGAGGGAAGGAGCAGGCTGTCTCATTGGGGGAGAGCAATTAGGAGTATATAGCAATGTGTTTATAAATTTTTGTATGAGAGTCCAACTTGATTTTTAAACTTTCACTTTAAGCACAATAAAAATTAAAAAAAAATAAATGGAACGATTTGCTTTAGTAATCTACAGAGGCAAACTCAAAAGTATGATTATGTGCATGCAATAATACTCCTCCTACACATTTTATAAAGAATGTGTTAAAGAGTGCAAGTATCTGATACTGATTTCACAAAAAGGACAAATACTGGTAATAATAACTAACATTTAACATCTAAGTTTAACCTAAAGTATATTTAACAGGCAATTAATATGGCTAATTAAAAGCCACAATGCATAGGTATGCCCTTTGAGAAAATGAACTAGTTTAGTCCACATTTCTAGAGTTATCTGGGTAAAAAAAAACAAAACCAAAACCATTTTAATTCAGCCAAGGGTTTCGATGAATTTATTGTTCCTAAAATGAAGCCAGTTACAAAGTCAATGTTGTACACCAGTGAAGAGTATTGTCATGATGGCTTTGTATAAAAAGATGGATGGCTTGGTATTTTTGGAGTGATGAATGAGCACTGTAGGACAGATAAGAAAAATGTCACAGAATGTTATTAATTTCTTCTATAAATTATACTTTCTTATTCCAGGACACTGCTTTTACTCTATAAAACTTTATACCCAAAGGGACTTTAAATCAGTTTTGTGCCTTCTTGGCTTGACAGTATTCCTTTTCCATTACTTTTCCAAGTACCCAGGGTCTTCTAGATGCGCCTGAAGCTGGTTTGAGATCCATGCCAGGCAGACATTCTGAATGCAAAAAATAGAAGGAAGGATTAACAGTAAATAATACATAATTATCATAGCGTTCATCTAGGAATAGTACTCAATCTCCCACCTGAAAATCTTGAATAGCTATTTTTTCATAATGCCTTGAAGATACTGACGACATGCTCTGAGACATGAGTCTTTGATTTAACCGCTTATTTTCTTCTTTCAGTTGCAATGTCCATTCTAACAGCATTATTATCTGTTTTTCTTCAGACAACATATGGATATTTTCTTGTACAGACAAAATGTTTGTCTCCATTGCTGAATCCAATCTCTCTTCTTGTGCTGTTTCCATGGCAGATCTCTCTTTCACCAGGTAGTTCAGGTGCTCAAGCTCCATAAGGTTCTGGGGGCTGCAGCTACATAAAGTGGAGGAAGAAAGCTGATACTACCAACTTGCTGACTTCTTTTTCAAGTTTTTTCTTTTCCTCAAGCAAACAAACTCAATCTTCAGAAAGTGACTCTATCAAATCTTTATCTCACTCTTGTTGCTGCACTGTACTTTTCAACTTATCGCTTACATCATTTATTGTTCTCTCATTTTCTCTCTTTTTAAAACAGTGTTAAAACTGGTCTGTTGTTCAGCAAAGATGTTCGAACATTTTGCATTTCTTCATTCTTTTTTCTTGCTCTTCAAGTTGTTCTAGAAACTCGGTTTTTTCTTCCTGAAGCTTTCCTTGAAAGTTCAGCAACTAAACTTAAAGACTCTTCTCTGGTAGATTCAATGGCAGGACTTTTTGCTAATTAAGTCTCAAGATACTGAACTGTTTCTAGTAACTCTCAGCAGCATCTCTCCCCAGTTTAAATTCATTGAGTGCAGTCTTAATGGCTTCTTCTTTTTCAGAATTAAGCTTGAATTAACTGTTCTCTGTCTTGATCCTGGCTCATGACCAATTTTTCTTTTTCAAGTTAATGGGTAACGGCTTCATATTTTTCTTCTTGTTGAATCATTTTTTCATATTTTTGTTTTTTCAAAAGTACTCAAATCTGACTCCGATTTATTTTGTAGTTCAACTATCTGATCTTTCAGTTTTTTTTTTCTATTTCATATGCTTGGTGATGCGAAGATGTTACTTCGTTTAACTCAGCTTTATACGTATTTGATTCCTCTTCATGTCTACTAATTAACTCTGAAATACAGTAATCTTTTTCAATTGTCATAAAAGTTCCTAGCTCTGCTAAGCCTACCTGACAATTATCATTATTATCCTGAATCTTTTGGTTTAACTTGCTTATCTCTGTTCTCAAATTTTCTCTCTCTTGTTCAAGGAGAGATTTTAAGGTCTCTTTCTATTGGGCTTTGCTTTCTTCCAGCAAAAGCTTTATTTCATCGGCTTCAGCTTCTTCAACATTTAAGTTTATCCTCTAGTTTGCATCTCATGTCAGACAAATCAGAAACCTTGAGTTTTAATTCCTGTAGCTGTTCCTTTTCTTGGACAACTGTTGCATGAGACTCTTGTATCTGATCAATTCTGTGTTGATTTTCCTCTTTTAATTTCTCCAAATTAACTTTGTGCTCTGTGTATGCCTAACTTGCAGAGTGTCTTCTAATTCCTTAAGACAGCTTTGTTCTAAATACTGAAGTTCTGCTCTCATTCTTCTCATCATTTTCAACATGGAGTTTTAAGTTTTCTAGCACTATTTCTTGGGACTCTTTCAGTTCTTTAATTTCACAATTTTGAGTGTGTATAATATTGTCTGTCTCTAAAAGTTTCTGATCCTTTCCATTCTGCAGGCAGATGACAGCTTCTTTTTCATGCTTAACCAAAGCAAATTCGTGATCTTTATTTTGCAAAACCTCCTCAAGACATACTAGGTCTCCTTTCAATTTTTTTTTAATTTTATTTTCATTTTCTTCACTCTCCTTTATTAGTGCATCAAGTTTAGTTCCTATTCATTTTTTAAAGTCTGTAGTTCTCTTTGATGCTTTTCTTGTAGTGTTATTTCCAGAGAACACTTTACTTTTTCAATGTTTCTTATTTCTACTGCTATACATTTTAAAGAACTTGAGAAGTCACACTGCTCTTTTTGAACAAATGTTCTGAAGTGGCAAAGGTCTTCCTTGATGGTTTGTATATTGAAGTGAGGGTCTTGGGCAACAACTCTACATTTTTCCAACTGGACACTGGAAGCACAATCTCCTGATCCTCTTTACCACAAACATTTGTATCCTGCATACGCCTGCTATCTATTGCACTGATAACTGATGAATAAAGTGATTCCACCATGATTTCTGGGCTTTGTGGATCACTTATAGGATTAGGAGATGATAAATTTCCTTCTATTACAAACTAATTCACAGCAGACATAAAATGTGATTCAGGACTTTCTGCTACTGAATCCAAGTCTAAAGAATCTTGGTCAAGAATTTGTTCTGTGTTTGGACAGGGAATAGTTTCAAAATCACATATATGTGCATCAATGCTCTCTGAAGATAATTTCTTCTAAGGGACATACTGCAGGACATAAGGGATCCTGAACAGTGAGTGGGTGGAGGGGGAGTTCTCGGTGAGGCAGTAGCTGTTATTCCTGTTGCACTTTCTATCCTTGGTGAAAAAGCAGACTGTGGGGATGCCTGACTTGCGGGGGTCTTTTGTTCACTCAGAAGATGTGTAATGGTCTGTGACATTTCATCCAAACTTTGTGCTGCTTTTACCAAATTATGCAGAGCAAGAACATGCTGGTGTAGAGGTCCAAAGTCACAAAGTAAGGGAACCCTGAGGAATGGCTGAACTTCTGAAGGACAAAATGATTGCAGAAACTGCAAACCTTTTAATGAAATATCTGGAAGTTCACAGTTAAACTTTCGCGGCTTTTGAGTACAAAAGGAAGGGGGCCAGAAGTCCAGTCCCCTAAACAGATGATTTCTTAAGAAAGATTTCCTGAATAATTTCCCAAAGAATTCCCTTTGTAATTTTTCTGCTTCATATAGTCAGAGATGGAAATCTCTGACTAAAGCAGTGTTTTATGAACAATTTTCTCCTTATAGCCTCAACTACAGCTAAGCAGTACATCTGAGGAACTGTACTAAGAGCTTCAACAATCTTGACTCTTTCTAACAGCTCTATTACAAGGCAAAGTAAAGCTTGCAATTTCTCTCCATCTTGATCAGCATGAAGCATTACAAAGCAACACCACTTCAATCTGACATGCAGGTTATTTGCTAGTTCTTGTTTGGCAGTGGTATACTTCTGTTTAACATCCAATAGTTTTCTATGGTTTTGCAACATAATCATCAACTGATTTGCATGACTCGGGCACAAATCAGGCAATACAGATTCCTTCAAGTTTCCAGCTCTCATTTGATTAGCCAAAAATCCCTGAGCAAGTTCTTTTTGTTCATTCACCAGTCTGCTGTAGCTAGCAATCATCTAGTCCAGGGCATAAAGCCTATCTTCAAGCCCTTTAAAGGCTTTCATATCCTGATTATCAAGTTTGGCTACAGTTTGACGGCATTCTGCTAGAAATGGTCAAATAATCCTTGGATCAAGTCTGCTCATAGAATCAAAACACTTCTGACCAAAGATCCACATCATTAAGTATATCTTGAACATTTACTCAGTCTAATAAAGAAACACTGAAAAAAGGTAGATCACCATCTTTAGCATCTATTGAAGTTTCATCATGCTGGACAGTACTATGACAAGATTGTCTAATTTCTTTGCCACTTTCAGCATCTGTAGTATCTGGCGCTACATCTTCTGCTTACTTGTGAAATGAGGTTAATAACAATTTGTTAGTTGTTCTAGGTGTATCAGAAGAGAGCACTAGTTCAGTGGATCTTTTAATCTCAGCCTTTTCTGAGCCTTCATGTTCAGGTAAAGAGTCTAGTTTTCCCAAACATTCCCTGTAACTATGTCTGGTTAGGCACTCCAACAGTGGAATCTTAGCCACTGCTGTTCCTAAATGAGGAAGTTTTAACTTGATGTCTTCTATGGACTGCAGATTATTTAAATAAATTCTTTCAAGCTTGAAAAGGAGCTTTTGGTATAAATTTGAACAGTCCTCCAAATTGGCCATGATAGCAGCCCAGCCTTGGTGTTGAAGATGTTCATCATGGAACCAGACCTTCCCAAAAAGAGCAAAGTTTCTTGGCAACTTCATACATCTCCATTGCAAGTGCTGTCCTTGAAGCTACAGTGTGAAAAACTGCAGACATCTTCAGGAACTCTTCAAATTTTATTTCCATGTCATTTTCAGCTGAAAAGGCAGTTTTAGGAATAACTGGTGGATGGTCACATAAGGTTTCTTTATTAAAAAGAAAAATTAGATTTGTGTCTGTCCCAGCACTGTAGGTACACTCTTGGATCTGCAGCCATGCATTCTCCTCCACTGACCACCAGCACCTGGTGCTGAATAGCAATCTTACTTTCAATGGCATGCTCAAGGTCTGCCCCACTTTGCACTGTAAGCTCAGTGTCAAATGTTAGGGTAGTTCCAGTATTCACCAGAAATACATATAACTTCATGATGATTTTTCTAGATTCTGTGAATTTATACCTCATGCTCTGATAGTTAAATCAAGCACTGTGAAAAAGACTATCACTTTCCATAAAACGCAGATTAAAACTGGTTTATGTTTGCTTTGCTTGATATAGGCCACTGAATGGCCTTCTTGGTTAAGCTCAGCGAATGGGGAAGCCTCCTCCTCCGCTGCCAGTGGCAATAGCAGAGCCTGCGGCCCCCAGCACGATCTTCGACCGCTGCCTTGTCCTCGGCGGCGGCTACCAACTGCCCATTTGGTTCTGCCAACTGACACAATCATCGCCATCCCAGCACTTGGCGGCAGGCACGGGAGCAGGGGCTGCGCAGAGCTGAGGGGCTCAGACAGCTGGGGACCCGGGAGGCAGCAACAAGGCTCAGCAGGGTCCAATTTTTCTTTTAATTAATATTTTTATTTTTGGTGAAAATATACACAGCAAAACCCACTCCCATTCCAGTTTCTAGACATAATGATCAATGATATCAGTTACATTCTTCACATTGTGTCAGCATTCTCGTTATTTCTTTCTGGTTGTTTCACTCCCATTAACTTGAACTCTCTGCCTCCCACCCTACTCATCTATGCTTTAAAATTTCCAAAGCCCACTTTTCAGACAAAGATTAGGCAGGCTATAAAACAAGAAATAACACACGTGAGGAATGTGCTTCTTAGTTCAATCAAATATACAAGACCAAATGGGCAGTTTCTGTCCAAAAGCAGGACAAGAAGGCAGAAAGAGACAGCAACTGGACGAATGGACACAGGAATCCTGGGGTGCAAAGAGGCAGCATATTGTCACATTGTGGGGATTGCAACCAATGTCACAAAACAGTATGTGTATAAACTTTTGAATGAGAAATAAACCTGAGCTATAAACTTTCACCTAAAGCACACACACAAAAAAAAGATAGCTGCTGACCATTTGATCTTATATAATTTTTTAAAAAGAACACAATACTCAAAGGTGACAATCTTTACTTTTTGAGCTAAACTGTTACCTAGTTTAAAGGTGACTTCAGGGGATAGTTTCAATTCAAGGTTTGAAGAGTAACTCAGGGTCACAGTCTTCAGGACTTCTGCAGCCTCAATGGGTCCAGTAAGTCTGGATTCTTTAAGAATTTGAAGTTCTGTTTCACATTTTTCTGCCATTCTATCAAGATCCATCTATTATGTCCCTGATGAGAATGTTCAGTAGTGGTAGCCAGACACCACTTAGTTCTGTTCCCAAGGTAGAGGAGATGGTGGATCATGGAGACAATTAGTCCTGTAGTCGAGTTTCTTCTCCGATTCTTGGATTTCCTTCTTTCTCATTTGTTCCAGACAAATAGAGACCAATAGTTGGATCTTAGATGGCCACTTGTAAGTTTTTAAAACCCCAGACTCATCATACTGGGAGGTAGAACAAAAACTTTAAGAACGGTATTATGGCAATTGACTGGATTGTCCCACAAGACTGTGACTCTAAGCCCTCAAACCAAGAGAAATAACCCCGTGAGGTGACTGGTTATGTCTAATTAGTATCAGCATCTGTAGCCTTCATCCTCTTTTTGGGTTCTTACTATCGTTGCAAAATTATATATAACCTAAGCCCATTGAGTCGATTGTGACTCATAGCCACGGTATATATAATCTAGCATTTGCCCATTCATCCCTTTTCCCTATGTACTGCTTATTGACATCAGTTACATCAGTTATGCTGTGCAAACTTCACCTACATTTGGTGCCACCTTTCCCATTACTATAAACAAAAAGCGACTGCTACCTAGCGAGTACTTTTCCCTTCCCCCTCCTCCCGTAATCACTAATAACATTAGTTTCTGTATACTTATCTATTAACTTCATTTCATAAAAGTGAGAACATACAATATTTGTCTCTTTGTGACCGACTTATTTCGCGCAACATAATTGCCCTCCAGGTTCATCCATGTTGCAAGATGTTTGGGAACTCATTTTTCTTTATTGCTGAGTATTCCGCTGTATGTATGTACCACATTTTGCTTATCCATTCATCCTTTGATGGACATTTAGGTTGTTTCCGCCTTTTTGCTATTGTGAAGAGTGCTGCAATGAACATGGTTGTGCATATGTCTGGTCCTGTCACTTAGATCCCTAGGGTATATATCTAGGAGTGGAACTGTTAGGTCATATGGCAGCTCTACCGCTAGATTTTTTGAGGAACTGTCAGACCGTTTTCCCCAATGGTTGTACCATTTTGCATTCCCACCAACGATGGATGAGGGTTCCAATTTCCTCACATCCCCGCCAACACTTGTTATTTCCCGTTATCGTTTTCTTTTTTTTAATCTTAGCCATCCTAGCTGGAATGAAATGGTATCTCATTGTGGTTTTGATTTGCATTTCTTTTGATTTGCATTTCTCTGATGGCTAATAATTCTGACCATCTTTTCACGTGTTTGTTGGCCATTTGAATATCCTCTTTGGTGAAGTGTCTGTTCATGTCCTTTGCCTATTTTTTGATTGGGTCATTTGTCTTTTTGTTGTTCAGTTGTAGAAGGTTTATACATATTTTAGATATTAGACCTTTATCGGTTATATTGTTCCTGTAGGTTTTTCCCCAATCTTTAGGTTGTCCTTTTACTCTTTTGATGAACATAAGTATTTAATTTTTATGAGGTCCTAGTTATCTATTTTGTTTTCTGCCGCTCATGCATTTGTTCTTGTGTTTCATAATCTATCATTGAAATAAATTAGGTCCCAAAGCTTTGCTCCTATATTTTCTTCCAAGAACTTTATGGTTTTATATTTAGCATTTACATCCTTGATCCATTTTGAATTAGTTTTTGTGTATGGCATGAGGTACGGACCTTGCTTCATATTTCTGCCATGTGGAAACCCAGTTTTGCCAGCACCATTTGTTCCTTACCCATTGAATGGATTTGGCTCCCTCGTCAAAAATCAATCAACCAGGGATGTTTGCATTTATTTCTGGGTTTTCAATTCTATTCCATTGATTTATATGTCTATCATTAAACCAGTAACAGGCTATTTTGATTACTATAGCTGTGTAATATGTTTTGAAGTTGGGAATTGTTGAGACCACCTACTTTGTCCTTCTTCAAAACTGCTTTGGTTATTCGGGGTCTCTTGTCTTTTTGTATAAAATTGAGGATTTGTTTTTCCAGTTCTGTAAAGAATGCTGTTAGAATTTTGATCAAGATTGTGTTGTATCTGTAGATTGCTTTTGGTAGTACTAACATCTTGACTATATTAAGTCTTCCAATCCATGAGCACTTTTGGTAGTGTTTCATAATTTTTATTGTATAATTCTTTCACATTCCTGGGAAATTTATCCCTAGATATTTTATTCTCTTAGATGCTATTGTAAATGGAGCTGTTTTCTTAATCTCCTTTTCAGATTTCTAATTGCTGGTGTACAGAAACCCAAATGATTTTTATGTGTTCACCTTGTATCCTGCAACTTTGCTAAATTCCTATTAGTTCTAGAAGCTTTTAAGTAGATTCTTTGGAATTTTCTATATATAGGATCATGTCATCTGTGAATATAGTTTTACCTCTTAGCTATTTTTCTTTAAATGTTGGCTAAGGAAGAAAATAATAAAGCCAGGAAAATGCAAGAAAAATTTTAATTAATCAATAACAACTATGTATTGTTAATACTTTCACTTTGTATTCAAGTTGCTCTTGAATAACCCTTATAGTACAGAAGCTTCTCAAAAATGCACATAAAACAATAACCAAGATCACGACACTGTGTCAGCATACTTATGGAAAACCTTACCATCAACTGCCACCAATACAGCAGTCCGACCTTTTTTCTCATGTTCAGTCATGGAATCATCTACGTCATTATTAATGATGAGACCATTTCTTGTCATCCATTCCCGGTTACCAATGAGGACTTTGTACTGTTGAGCATTAAGAGCCTCTGAAAGAAAATATAGAACATTCAGTGAGCTCCTCTCATCTTTGTAAAAACCCATGAGGCAAGTTCTCCCTGTCTAACCTTGCACAGCTACTACATTATACTTTTGGTAGAAGATGGCCTACAACAGTTATTTTCAATTTTTCTAGGAATACACTCTGCTCTTCCTTGACTCTGGGCCTTTGTACACATTGCCACCTCCACTAGGAACATCCTTACCCCTCCTCTCCAAATAGCACTCTCTCTCATATTCTTCAAGAGCCAGTTTAAACGTTGTTTTCTTGGTGAAGCTTTCCCTTTGACCTTCCATAACAATTCAATTAAACTCAAAATATTTATTGTGTATCAGTAGCTGAATGTGGTTGGACAAAAACATACAACTATATAGGCTTGCCTCATTTTCAACTGGTGACCCCTTAAGTTAAATGGCCCTTAATGCTTAATTCTACTGCATTTCCCTAGTTCATTCATTCTCCATTCTTCTAGATGGCTATTTCATATCTTCTCTCTTCTCAAATCTCCAATTTCTTCTCCCTCATTCTCATGTCAGATGATGACTTTGCTTCCTACTCCAGAAAGAAATCAGAAGCAATCAGAAGAGAACTTCTATAAACTCTCTTCATATCTCACCAACTACCTTCTGCCATTATGAACTGCCCTTGCTACTATTTAAGGCCAACCTCTTACTAGATCCCCCTCCTTCCACCTATTCTAGAATCTCTCTCCAGCAGTTCTCTCCCTCTATCTTGCATCATCAAATTTTCTATCTCTAATGGATTGTTCCTGCTGTTGTTAGCTGCCATCATGTTTCCTTCAGCTCATAGAGATCTTAGGTATAACAGAATGGAATGTTGCCCAGTCCTGCACCATCTGCCCCATTTCTCTGCTTCCGCACATAGCAAAACTTCTCAAAAGTGTTGTCTCTATTGGCTGTCTCCAATTCATACTTTCCCATCCTCTTGTGAACCGACTTCAATAAAGCTTTTGTCTCTACTGTTGTTACTGTTGTTAGGTGCCATCAAGTCAGTTCCAACTCATAACGACCATACGTACAATAGAACGAAACACTGCCGGTTCTGCGTCATCCTCACAACCGTTGCTATGTCTGAGCCCATCATTGCAGCCACTGTGCCAACCATCTCACTGAGGGTCTTCCTCTTTTTTGCTGACCCTCTACTTTACCAGGCATGATGTCCTTCCCCAGGGATTGGTCCCTCCTGGTAACATGTTCAAAGTACATGAGATGAAGTTTCACAATCCTTGCTTCTAAGGAACATACTGGCTGTTATTTCTTCCAAGACAGATTTGTTTGTTCTTCTGGCAGTCCATGTCTTTACTATTCTAAAGAAATTCTTCATATAGCACACCAGTGACCTTTACTTTAATAAACACAATGGTTAATTCTCAGTCTTCATTTTACTTGCCCTATTAGCAGCATTTTACACAGTTGATCATTTTCTCCTTCTTGAAATACTTTTTTAACTTGGATTCTTAGACACTACATTCTTACGGTTTATCTCCTCACTGGCCATTCCTTCTCAGTCTTCTTTGCTGAATATTCCCCGTTTCCCTGACCTCTTAATTTTGTAGTACCCCAAGGCTCAGTCTTTAAATCTCTTTTTTCCTCTATCTACTCTCACTCCTTGGTGATCTTATCCAGTCCCATGGCTTTAAATATTACCTGTAACAGTACTGTTCAACAGAAATTTCTGCAATGATGGAAATGTTCTATAACTACTTTGTTTAATACAGTAGCTACTAACAACATGTGGCTATTGAGCACTCATATACACCTAGTACTTTTGAAGAGCTGAATTTTAAATTTAATGTAATTTTTATTTAAATTCATAATTGTCACATGTGACTAATGACTACTGTGTTGGACAGCACAGATCTATAAGCACATTTATCTCCCAAACATTTATCTCTGACCAGGACTATTTCCTTAAACTCCAGACTTGCGTAGCCAACTACCTACTTAATATTTCCATTTATATGACATCTCTACTTGGATGTCTAACAGTTAAAATTAACATGTCAAAACTGAACTTCTGATTTTCTCCTCAATACTGCCCCTCCTGTGGTCTTCCCCATCTTACTTAAATGGTAACTCCATCCTTCTGACTGCTTAAGCCAAAAACTTTGGCATAATTCTTGACTACTGTTTGTATCCCATATCCAATCCATGAGCAAATCATTCAGCTCTCCCTTTAAAACACATCCAGATTTTGACCACTTCTCATTACCTCTACTGGCCTAAGAGACCACCGTTTTTCACATGCATTACAGCAATACCCCCTAACTCATCTCCCTGCTTCTGCCACTGATACTCATCAAAGTCTATTTTCAGCAGATCAGCCAGAGTAACACTTTAAAAATATTAAGTCAGATTCAGGTAGCTACCAGATATATGAGAAAATGCTCACAATTATTAGCCACTAGAGAAATGCAAATCAAAACTACAATGAGATTCCATCTCACTCCAACAACGCTGGCATTAATCCAAAAAACACAAAATAGTAAATGTTGGAGAGGCTCTGGAGAGACTGGAACACTTCTACACTGCTGGTGGGAATGTCAAATGGTACAACCACTTTGGAAATCGATTTGGTGCTTCCTTAAAAAGCTAGAAATAGAACTACCATATGATCCAGCAATCCCACTCCTTGGAATATACCCTAGAGAAATAAGAGCCTTTACACAAACAGATACATGCACACCCATGTTTACTGCAGCACTGTTTACAATAGCGAAAAGATGGAAGCAACCAAGGTGCCCATCAATGGATGAATGGATAAATCATGGTTTATTCACATAATGGAATACTACGCATTGATAAAGAACAGTGAGGAATCTGTGAAACATTTCATAACATGGAGGAACCTGGAAGGCATCATGCTGAGTGAAAATAGTCAGTTGCAAAAGGGCAGATATTGTATAAGACCACTATTATAAGAACTCAAGAAACAGTTTAAACAGAGAAGAAAATATTCTTTGATGGTTATGAGAAGAGGGAGGGAGGGAGGATGGAAGAGGGGTATTCGCTAATTAGATAGGAGACAAGAACTACTTTAGGTGAAGGGAAGGACAACACACAATACAGGCAAGGTCAGCACAACTGGACTAAACCAAAAGCAAAGAAGTTTCCTGAATAAACTGAATGCTTCAAAGGCCAGTGTAGCAGGGGAGGGGGCTTGGGGACCATGGTTTCAGGGGACATCTAAGTCAATTGGCATAATAAAATCTATTAAGAAAACATTCTGCATCCCACTCTGGAGAGTGGTGTCTGGGGTCTTAAACGCTAGCAAGTGGCCATCAAAGATGCATCAATTGGTCTCAACCCACCTGGACCAAAGGAGAATGAAGAACACCAAGGACACAAGGTAATTACGAGCCCAAGAGACAGAAAGGGCTACATGAACTATAGACTACATCATCCTGAGATCAGAAGAACTAGATGGTGCCCGGCTATAACCGATGACTGCCCTGACAGAGAACACAAGAGAGAACCCCTGAGGGAGCAGGAGAGCAGTGGGATGCAGACCCCAAATTCTCGTAAAAAGACCAGACTTAATGGTCTGACTAAGACTAGAAAGACCCCAGTGGTTATGGCCCCCAAGCCTTCTGCTGGCCCAGGACAGAAACATTCCCAAAGCCAACTCTTCAGACAGGGATTGGACTGGACAGTGAGATGGAGAGCGATGCTGGTAAGGACGAGCTTCTTGGATCAGGTGGACACTTGAGACTATGTTGGCATCTCCTGCCTGGAGGGGAGATGAGAGGGTAGAGGGTGTTAGAAGCTGGTGGAATGGACACAAAAACAAAGAGTGGAGGG
The DNA here is from genome assembly GCF_030014295.1 of Loxodonta africana. Lineage (NCBI taxonomy): Eukaryota > Metazoa > Chordata > Mammalia > Proboscidea > Elephantidae > Loxodonta > Loxodonta africana. The sequence continues at coordinate 89,008,303 of NC_087369.1, read as the reverse complement.
AGGGCGCAGGACGTCTCATTAGGGGGAGAGCAATTGGGGGTATGTAGCAAGGTGTATATAAGTTTTTGTGTGAGAGACTGACTTGATTTGTAAACTTTCACTTAAAACACAATAAAAACTTTTTTAAAATATTAAGTCAGATTCTATCACTCCTCCACTCAAAACCTTCAAATGGCTTCCCATCTCAGGGTAAAAAACAAAGTCCTTCCGATGCCCTTATACAATCTAGTCCCCCACTACCTCTCTGACCTCCTCTCTTACTTCTTTCCCACTCATTTATTCTGCACTAGCTACACTGGTCCCCTTGCTCAAACAAGTCAAGTACACTTCCTCCTCAAGGCTTTTATACTTACTATTCCTTCTGCCTAGAATGCTCTTGTCACAGATAGATATTCAGATAGCTTTCTCCCTCACTCCCTTCAGGTCTTTGCTCAACTGTCACCTTTTTAATGAGGCCTACCATGAACACTCCATACAAAATAAGTCTCCCTATTCCCAGCATTCCCTATACCCCTTAAGCTACTTTATTTTTCTTCATAGCACTATCTTCATCGCACTTACGATATTTTCTTATTTATTTGCTTACTGTCTTGTGTTCTCCAACTAGAAAGTAAGCTTCATGATGCAGGGACTTTGTCTATTTTCCTGATTGCTAATTCTGTAGTGTCTTAAACTGCATGACACACAGGCTCTGAGTAGAAGTTGTCAAATGAATGAATTTACTATAGTTCATAGACAAATAAAAAAAATCACAGTATAGGTAGAAACAGGCAAGTAAATAAATAATTATAAAGTAATGTACTTAGTACAATAACAGAGATTAAGTACAGTTATGATTCAAAAAGAAGAGCAAATATCTCTGCCTGAGTGTGTCAGTCAGTGAAAGCTTCACCAAAGAGAGATTTGAGCTGGGTCTTAAAAGATAAGTATAATTTCAACAGCTAGATGCCAACTGTGGGGAAGGGCATTATATAGCAAAAATAGTAAATGATATGATGTACTAGACATAAAATGGCACAAAAGAGGAACTGTAAATGTTCAGTATGAATGGAACATAGAGTACAAGTGGAGTAATGAGAAAAGATGGGTGGTACAGGGAGACAAGAGGCAGATCATAAAAGAACAAATCTGGAACAAAGTCCAGAGATACTGGACTTTGTCCTGCAGGAGACTGAGATCCTTAACAGAGATCCATGGATGGGTTGCAGGATATATGCAAACTTCCTGAAACAAGACTTTTCAAAGGGGCAGGTCCATAGCTATTATCACATTCTTCCAAAGGTCCATAACTCAAAAATACATTATAAATCACGGTAATAAAGGCATTAGTCAGAAAGTGATATTATCAGATGTGCATGTTAGCAAAATTATTCTGGCAAAAACAGGTTGGGAGGTGCTAGAACATTTAGGCAGCTATACATCATGTTTTGGGGCAACTGGACCAACACGAAGCTCAGGAAACAAGTCTTAGCTAGAGATACGGATTTTAGAGTGGTAGTGGGAGCCTACAGGTGGTAGAAGCAGCAGTGGGCACAAAGGAGATTGTCTCTCTGTAGACAGAGTACGTAAAATAAGGAAAAAAAGACAGAGGACAAAGCCTTGAGAATATCCAATATTTGGAGGCAGGAGAAAAGAGGAATCAAAGGATAATTAAAGTAACAAAATGAGTCTCAATAAATTTTTAAAAATTGAAGAATACAAAGTATCTTTCCCAACCACAAAGGAATGAAACTAGGAATCGATAACAGAAAAACTGGAAATTTCACAAATATGTAGAAATTAAAGAACACACTATTAAGCAACAAACAGATCAAAGAAGAAATCACAGAGGCAGAGACAAAATGGCACCCTAGACAGACACATCATGCTTTCCCTCTGCAGCAAAGACCCAAAAACCTAAGTGAAACAGACACAAATGTCAATCCAGGAACCCTACGCATCAAACGAAAGGATAAAGAAGTTGATCAAACACCAAATGGAAGAAGAAACTGAAGTAAAACAGAGAATGAAGAGAGATACGGAGTGGAGGTCCCCTGCCAACTAATATGGCACAAAGTCACCACCTTGGAGCACAGCCATTAATGACCCCAGACAGGGAGTAGAGGAAGGCAACTTCACAGAACTCTCAACAGAAGACAGAGAACCTGGTAACCAGAGAAACACACTTTCCCACCCTTCACCCTTCTGCCCTGTATACCTCCTCCACCCCTCCCAACGGGCCACAATGAGCCACCTTGGCTAGAGAGCTACCTGCCCACTACCAGCCTGGGTCTGCCCCTGCCCCCACCTACTGGGTCATGCCATACCGTTTTTTGTTCTTTTCCCTTTCCACTTTTTGTTTCTTCCCCCCACCCAGCTCGTATCTCACCTCTACCCCTTCCTGCTGGGCCATGCCAAGCTGCCTTGGCTATACAAGGTTAGAGAGATAACAGACAGCCAACGGCCCGGGTCTGTCCCACCCCCACCCACCGACCTCTGGCACACCATTTTTTTCCTTTTCTCTTTTTTTCTCCCTCCCTTTTCTTTCTCACTCCCATCCACCCCATACCTCACCTCTATACCTTCCTGCCAAGCTACGCCATGCCACCTTGGCTAGAGAGACACCAGCATGCTGCCAGCCCAGGTCCATCTTGCCCCCGTCTGCCAGCTCCTGCCACACCATTTGTCTCCCCTTTCTTCCTTTTGTTTCTCCCTTCCACCTAGCCACATACCCCAACTCTACTCCTTCCTACCAAACTATGACATGCCACCTTGGCTAGAGAGACACTGGCCCGAAGCCACCCTGGGTCCGCCCTGCCTCTACCTGCCAGTTCTTGCTTCACCATGTTTTTTTTCCTTTTCTTTCTTTACTTTCTCCCTCCTACCTAGCCCTGTATGCCACCTCTACCCTTTCCTACAGGACTACACCACCACAGATAGAGAGCTACTGGCCCACTGATAGCCTGGGCACCCCCACATCCAACCACCAGCTCCTACCACACCATTTTTTTCCTTTCCTCCTTTTCTTTCTCCCTCCCACCTAGCTACATACCCCACCTCTACCCCTTCCTGCTGGGCCACGCCACGTCACCTTGGCTAGAGAGCTACCATCCCACCGCCAACTCTGTTACCACCACCCCAACTATCAGGTCCTGCCATGCCATTTTATTTATTTTCTTATTCCTTTTCCTTCTTTTCTTTTTCCCTCCCACCTAGCCCTATACCCCACCTCTACCCATTCGTGCTGAGCCAGGTCACGTCACCTTGGCTAGAGAGGCACTGGCCCACCACCATCCTGGGTCCAACCAACCCCCTACACCAGATGGCTCCCAACACACTGTTTTTCTGTTTTATTTTATTTCTATCTTTTTTCTTTGTCCCACACACCAAGCCCTGTACCCTATAGCTTCCTACTAGCTCACCATGCCACTGTAGCAAGGGTGTTGCCAGCTGAGGCTCACCGCTACAACAGCCCACACTGAGCCTACCCTCCTGCCACTCAACCAGCTACTAAGAGAGGGAAGCAAGACCACATCATTCCCCATCCGACACCCCCTCCTATCTGGAGAGGGGCTGTGAATGCTCCCACATCACTGGACCAATATCATGAGGCAGACAGTGCTCGCCCAGGCTGCCCTCAGCCAGCTCATCAAAACAGTATACAGCGAAGCAGGCACACCCTGTCCACTGCTGCCCTGCCCATCTGGACATGGTAAGAGCTACTGTGCCCACAGAAGAGCAGGCAGCAAATCATGCCTGGCCCGTCCATCCTGACATATCAAAACAAAACAAAGAAGGAGGATGAAAAAAATGAACATACAATCAGTAAATAAAGTAAATAATACTTTAAAGTCTCGGAGACAGCACACAATATCAAAACATAAAAAAGCAGGACAAGATGGTTCCAGTAAGTGAGCAAAATAAAGACTTAGATGACTTTTCAGCAGAAGAAGACAGTGGAACTAACTGATATGGAATTCAAAAGATTAATATTTCAGGCTCTCCAAGCGATTAGGAATGAAATCAAGGAAGACACAGACAAACCCAAGGAAAAAATAGACAAAGTCAAGAAAAACACAGACAAAGCAGTAGAAGAATTCAGGAAAATAATACAAGAATAAAACATCAAAATAAACTAACAATTAAAATCATACAAAAGCAGCAACCAGAAATCCAAAAGATAAATGACAAAATTTCAGATATGGAAAACTCAACAGAGGTTAGGAGCAAATTTGAAACAATGCAACACAAAATCAGCGAGAATAAAGACAAATCCATGGACAGTGCTTTGTGTGAGGAAAAATCAGAGAAAAGAATGAAGAAAACCTAGGAATTATGTGGTTTGCAATCAAAAGCAAAAATCTGTGCATGACTGGAGTTCCAAAATAGGAGAGAAAGTAGAAAACAGAGAAGACTGTTGGAGATGCGCTAGCAGAAAACTTCCCAAATGTTATGAAAGACAAAAAGCTGATCATCCAAGATGCTCAATGAACCCTACATAGGACAGGCTCCAAAACAAAGTCAATAAGACACATCATAATCACACTTGCCAAAACCAAAGACAAAGAAAGAATACTGATAGCAGCTCAAGAAAAATGAAAAGTTACTTACAAAGGGGAAACAATAAGCCTAAGTTCTGATAACACAGCAGAAATTACACAGGCAAGAAGGCAATGGGATAATACATATAAAACCTTAAAAAAAAATTGCCAAGCAAGAATAATATATCCTCCAAAACATAATATATCTCTCTCAAATACAATGGTGAAATTAGGACATTTCCAGATAAAAAGAAATTAAGGAAATCTGTAAAAACAAACAACAACAAAAAAAAATACAAGAAATATTACAGGGAGTCCTTTGGTTAGAGAACCAACAACATCAGACAACAACCAGAATATAGGACACAGGACACCACCAGCCATGTACCAACCTAGATAAAGTACTCTCAATAATAAAACAAAGCTAAAGGCATAAAACAGGGAAACAATCTATAAACGATGACAACGTCAAAACAATAAAAGGGGGAATAAACAGTGTAGGTATAGAACTTTCAAATAGAGAGGAAGTCAAAGCAATATAAAGTGATAAAAGACTGGTTCAAAATTTGGAAGATAAGGGTAAACTTCAAGGTAGCCACAAAGAAGGTTAACAAACCTACTCATCAGAAAACGAACAAAAGCATAGTCTTCACTAAACACAAAATCTATAAAAATGAAAGAAAAGAAAATCCACAAACAAAAGGAACTCAGCATAGGAAAGTAAGAGGAACAAAGAAAACAGCACCACCAGAAAAAGCACAATATGACAGCAATAAACTCATACCTATCTGGGTTTATCAATAATCACACTGAATGATAATCGCTAAAATGCAACCTGTAAAGAGAATGGCAGAATGGATAAAACAAGTAAGACCCATCAAGATGCAGTCTACAAGAGACACCCCTTAGACACAAAGACATAAATATATTAAAAATCAAAGGATGGAAAAAATATATCAAGAAAACAGTAACAAAAAAGGGCAGGAGTAGCAATACTGATCTCAGATAAAAATAGACTTTAAGGCAAAATCAACTGCGAAAGACAAACCAACAAGAAGACATGACCTTAATAAACATCTATGCACCCAATGACAGGGCTCCAAAATACATAAAACAAACTCTAACAGCATTGGAAAGAGACAGTTCCGCAATAATAGTAGGAGACTTTAACATGAGACTGTCAGTAAAGGACAAAACATCTAGAAAGAAACTCTACTAAGATACAGAAGTTCTAAACGCCAAAATCAACTTGACCTCATATACACACACAGAACACTCCACCTGACAGTAGCAAAGCACACATTCTTTTCCAAAGCACATGGAATATTCTCGAGAACAGTCCACATTTTAGGCCACAAAGCAACCCTCAATAAAATTCAAAACACTGAAATAATACAAAGCATTTTCTATGATTACAATGCCATAAAAGTAGAAATCAACAACTGGAAGAGCAAGGGAAAAAAAATCAAATACATGGAAACTGAATAACACCTTGCTTTAAAAACAACTGGTTAATAGGAGAAATAAAAGACAGAATTAAAAAATTCCTGGAATTAAATGAGAATGAAATACATCATACCAAAACCTACAGGACACAGCTAAGGAAGTGCTCAGAGGTCAATTTGCAGCAATAAATGCACACATCAAAAAAAAAAAAAAAAAAACAAATGGGCCAAAACCAAAACGTTAGAGAACAGCAAAAGAAGCCCACAGCCACCAGAAGAACGGAAATAAAGAATAAAACAGAAATAAATGAAATAGAGAACAGAAAAGTAAAAGAACCAACAAAACCAAAAGTTGGTTCTTTGAAAAGATCAACAAAATCAACAAACCACTGGCCAAACTGACAAAAGAAAAACTGGGAAGGAGGCAAATAACCCAAATAAGTAATGAGACGAAGGGCATTGCAACCGACTCAACTGAAATAAAAAAGGATTGTAACAGAATACTATGAAAAATTGTACTCCAACAAATTTGAGAACCTAGAGGAAATGGGTAAATTTATATAAATGTACCACCTACCTAAACTAACACAAGCTTAGGTAGAAAATATGAGCAGACCCATAACAATTGAAGAGAGTGAAGAGGTTATTAAAAAAAAAAAACTCCCAACAACACCAACAACAAAAGCCCTGGCCCAGACAGCTTCACTGGAAAATTCCATCAAACATTCAACAAAAATTCTATCAAGCATCCAGGAAGGACTAATCAAACTATTTCAGGGCATACAGAAGGAAAGAATACTCCAAATTCATTCTATGAAATAACCCTGATATTAGAGCCTGGCAAAGAAACTACAAAAAAGGGAAAATTACAGACCAATATCTCTCATGAATATAGATGCAAAAATACTCAACAAAATTCTAGCCAATAAAATTCAGCATCATATCAAAAAATAATACACCAGAAACAAGTAGGATTCATTCCAGGTATGGAAGAATGGTTCAACATTAGAAAGTCAATCAACGAGATAGAGGAGGGATGAGGAAGTGAAATCATAAACTAGATGGCAGACAAGTGTTAATTTTGGTAAAGGGAAAGAGAACACACACTATAGGGGAAGTCCTCACAATTTGACCAAGGCAGAGTTATAGAAGCTTCCTAGACACATCCAAACATCTTGAGGGGCCAAGTTACTGAGGCTGAGGGCTGGGTATCATGGTCTCGGGGGACATCAAGGTCAATTGGCATAATATAGTTTATAAAGGAAATGTTCTACATTCTACTTTGGTGAGTAGCATCTGGAGTCTTTAAAGCTTATCAGTGGCCATCTGAGATACATATATTGGTCCCATTACATTTGGAGCAAAAGAGAATGAAGAAAACCAAACACACAAGGAAAATATTAGCCCAAGGGACTAACGGACCATATGAATCACAGCCTCCACCAGCCTAAGCACAGAAGAACTAGAGGGTGCACAGCTATCACCACTGACCACTCTGACAGGGATCACAATACAGGGTCCCAGAAAGAGCAGGTAAGAATTGTAGAACAAAATTCAAGTTCACAAAAAAGACCAGACTTTACTGGTCTGACAGTGACTAGAGTAACCCCCAAGACTATGGACCCCAGAAACCCTGCTAACTCAGAACTGAAGCCAAGCCCGAAGTCTACCTTCCAGCCAAAGATTAGACAGGCCTGTGCCAGTGTAGCAGGGGCGGGGGTTTGGGGACTTTGGTTTCAGGGGACATCTAAGTCAATTGGCATAATAAAATCTATTAAGAAAACATCCTGCATCCCACTTTGGAGAGTGGCATCTGGCATCTTAAACCCCAGCAAGTGGCCATCTAAGATGCACCAATTTGGTCTCAACCCACCTAGACCAAAGGAAAATAAAGAACACCAAGAACACAAGGTAATTACGAGCCCAAGAGACAGAAAGGGCCACATAAACCAGAGACTACATCACCCTGAGACCAGAAGAACTAGATGGTGCCTGGCTACAACCAATGACTGCCCTGACAGGGAACACAACAGAGAACCCCTGAGGGAGCAGGAGACCAGTGGGATGCAGACCCCAGATTCTCATAAAAAGACCAGACTTAATGGTCTGACTGAGACTAGAAGAACCCCGGTGGTCATGGCCCCCAGACCTTCTGTTGGCCCAAGACAGGAACCATTCCCAAAGCCAACTCTTCAGACAGGGATTGGACTGGACAATGGGATGGAGAGGGATGCTGGTGAGGAGTGAGCTTCTTGGATCAGGTAGACACTTGAGACTATGTTGGCATCTCCTGTCCAGAGGGGAGATGAGAGGGTTAGAAGCTGGTGGAATGGACACGAAAAGAGAGAGTGGAGGGAGGGAACAGGCTGTCTCTTTAAGGGGGAGAGCAATTGGGAGTACGTGGAAAGGTGTATATAAGTTTTTGTGTGAGAGATTGACTTGATTTGTAAACTTTCACTTAAAGCACAATAAAAATTAAAAAAAAATGATTAGACAGGCCTATGAAAACAAACAACACACTCGAGGAACATGCTTCTTAGTTCATTCAAGTATGTAAGACCAAATGGGCAACACCTGCCCAACAGCAAAGACCAGAAGCCAAGAAAACTGAATGAATGGACACTGAGAACCCAGGGTGGAAAGAGAAAAGGAAAGAGTGCTGACACACTAAGAGCATTGCAACTAATGTCATAAAACAATTCGTGTATAAAATTTTTGAATGAAAAAAAAATTGAGATGTAAAATTTAACCTAAAAATAATAAAATTAAAAAGAAGAAATCACAAGGTAAATTTGTCAGTACTTGTTGTTGTTGTTAGGCGCTGTCGAGTCGGTTGCCACTCATAGCAACCCTACGTACAACTGAAGGAAAACTGCCCGGTCCTGTGCCATCCTCATAATCATTGTCATGCTTCAGCCCACTGCTGCAGCCACTGTGTTGATCCATCTCATTGAGGGTCTTCATCTTTTTTGCTAACCCTTTATTTTACCAAGCATGATGTCCTTCTCCAGGGACTGGTCCCTCCTAATAACAAGGACTGCCTCTTGGCCTAACTACAGCCTCCTCATGAGCATTATTAGGTGTTCTGGAATTCCCATTCTTTTCAATGTTACCCATAATTTGTTATGATCCACACAGTTGAATGCCTTTGCATAGTCAGTAAAACACAGGTAAACATCTTTCTGGTACTCTCTGCTTTCAGCCAGGATCCATCTGATACCAACAATGATATCCCTGGTCCTCTTCTGAATTCAGCTTGAACTTCTGGCTTTTCCCTCTCCACGTACTGCTGCAACCACTTTTGAATGATCTTCAGCAAAATTTTACTTGTGTATGATATTAATGACATTGTTCAGTAATTTCCACATTCTGCTGGATCACCTTTCTTTGGAATGGCACTAATATGGATCTCTTCCAGTCTGTTGACCTGGTAGTTGTCTTCCAAATTTCTTGGCATAGACAAGTGAGCACTTCCAGCGCTGTTGCTGAAGCATCTAACTTGGTATTCTGTCAATTCCTGAAGTCATGTTTTTCGCCAATGCCTTCAATGCAGCTTGGACGTCTTCCTTTGGTACCATTGGTTCTTGATCTTATGCCACCTCCTGAAATGGGTGAACACTGACCAATTCTTACAGGTACAGTGACTCTGTGTATATTCCTTCCATCTTCTCTTGATGTTTCCTGTGTCATTTAATATTTTTCCCAGTAGAATTCTTCAATATTGCAACTCGAGGCTTGAATTTTTTCTTCAGTTCTTTCAGCTTGAGAAATGCCAAGCGTGTTCTTCCCTTTTGGGTTTCTATCTCCAGATCCTAACACATTTCATTATAATACTTTGTTTTCTAGAGCTGCTCTTTGAAATCTTCTGTTCAGCTCTTTTACTTCATGATTTCTTCCTTTCGCTTTAGTTACTCTACATTCAATAGCAAGTTTCAGAGTCTCTTCTGACATTCATTTTGTTCTTTTTTCTTTCCTTCCTGTCTTTTTAATGACCTCTTGCTTTCTTCATGTACGATGTCCTTGATATCATCCCACAACTCATCTGGTCTTCAGTTATTAGTGTTCAGTGCACCAAATTTATTCTTGTGATGGCCTTTAGAGGTGGATATACTCAAGGTCATACTCTGGCTCTTGTGGACCTGTTCTAATTTTCTTCAACTTCAACTTGCCTATGAGCAATTGATGGTCTGTTCCACAGTCAGCCCCTGGCCTTGTTTTCACTGATGTTATGGAGCTTTTCCGTCTCTTTTCACAGATGTAGCTGATTTGATTCCTGTGTATTCCATCTGGTGAAGTCCATGTGTATAGTCGTTGTTTATGTTGTTGAAGAAAGATATTTGCAACGAAGAAATCATTCGTCTTGCCAAATTCTATCATGCAATCTCTGGCACTGTTTCTATTACCAAGGCCATATTTTCCAACTACCAATCCTCCTTTGTTTCCAACTTTCACATTCCAATCACCAGTAATTATCAATGCATCTTGATTGCACATTTGATCTATTTCAGACTGTAGAAGTTGGTAAAAATCTTCAATTTCTTCATCTTTGGCCTTAGTGGTTGGTACATAAATTTGAGTCATAGTCGTATTAACTGGTCTTCCTTGTAGATGTATGGATATTATCCTATTACCGACAGCATTGTACTTCAGGATAGATCTTGAAATGTTCTTTTTGATGATGAACACGTTGCCATTCCTCTTCAACTGGTCATTCTTGGCATAGTAGTCCATATGTTTGTCTGATTCAAAATGGCCAATACCAGTCCATTTCAGGTGACTAATGCCTAGGATACCAATCTTTATGTGGTACATTTAATTTTTGATGATTTTCAATTTACCTAGATTCATACTTTGTACATTCCATGTTCCACTGGATGTTTGCAGCATGCTGCATCAGCAAGTGAAGGTCCCAAAAGCTTGACTCCATCCACATCATTACGGTTGACTCTACTTTGGGGAGGCAGCTTTCCCCAGTAATGTTTTCAGTGTCTTTCCATCCGAGGGGCTCATCTTCTCACACTATGTCAGACAATGTTCCACGGCTATTCACAAGGTTATCACTGGCCAGTCTCTCCACAAATAGACAGCCAGGTCCTTCTTCGTAGTCTGCCTTAGTCTGGAAGCTCCACTGAAACCTGTCCACCAAGGGTGACCCTGGTTGTATCTGAAATACTGGTGGCAGTTTCCAGTATCACAGCAACACGCAGACCACCATAGTACTACAAACTGACAGACATGTGGTAGATTCAATATTTAAGAGATGAATAAAAATGAAAGCACAGCATACCAAAATTTATGGGATGCAGTGAAGGCAGTACTCAGAAGGCAATTTACAGTTGTAAAAGCCTACATTAAAAAAGAAAGATCTCAAATCAATAATCTAACTGTATACCTTTAGAACTAGAAAAAGAGGAGCAAATTAAGTCCAAAGCTAACAGCAGGCAGGAAATAATAAAGATTAAAGTGGAAATATATAATATAGAATAGAAAAACACCAGAGACAAGAAAACCAAAAGTTGGTTCTTTAAAAATATCAGTAAAATTCACAAACTTTTAGTTAGATTTACTAGGAAAAAAAGAAAGAAGATGCAAGTAACTAAAATCAGAAATGAAAATGGGGCCATTAGTACTGATTAAAAAAAAAAACTAGTGCCATCGATTACTACAAAAAGAGTTACAATACTATGAATAATTGTATACCAACACATTAGATGACCTACATGAAATGGAAAATTCCTAGACTTATACCAGGAATTTTGTTTACACAAACTACCTAAGTTGACTTAAGAAGAAAAAGAAAACCTCAATAAAATTACTACAGAGATTGAATCAGTAATCTAAAACCTCCCAAACAGAAAAATCCAGAACTAGAAGCTTCACTGGTATATTCTACGAAACAGTTAAAGAAGAATTAATGTCAATTTTCACAAACTCTTCCACAAAATGGAAGAGGAAGAAACACTTCCTAACTCATTCTACGAGGCCAGTATTGTCCTGATACCAAAGCCACATAAAGACAATACGAGGAAAGAAAACCACAGACCAGTATTACTTTGGAATATGGAAACAAAAATCCTCAACAAAATACGCGTAAACAGAATCAAAGACCATATTTATTAAAAGGATTATATACACCAAGACCAAGTGAGATTTATCCCAGGAATGCAAGGGTGACTCAACATAAGAAAATCAATCAATGTGTTATAGATTGAATTGTGTTCCCAAAATGTGTGTCAACTTGGCTAGGCCATGATTCCCAGGATTGTGTGATTTCTACCATTTTGTCATCTGATGTGATTTTCCTATGTGTTGTAATTCCTACCTCTACTATGTTAATCACAGGGGAACACAAACCTTGGTGGTGTAGTGGTTAAGTACTATGGCTGTAAACCAAGAGGTCGGCAGTTCGAATCCGCCAGGCGCTCCTTAGAAACTCTATGTGGCAGTTCTACTCTGATCTATAGGGTAGCTATGAGCTGGAATCAACTTGACGACAGTGGGTTTGGTTTGGTTTTGGGATGATGTTAATGAGGCAGGATCAGAGACAGTTATGAGTTATGTTAATAAGGTTGTATCTTGAGTCAATCTATTTTGAGATAAGAAAGAGAGAAGCGAGCAGAGAGACAGGGGTACCTCCTACTACCAAGAAGAAAGAACCAGGAAAGGAGAACATCCTTTGGACTAGGGGTCCCCGCACTGGGAAACTCCTAGACCAGGGGAATATTGATGACAAGGACCTTCCCCAAGAGCCAACAGATAGAGAAAGTCTTCCCCTGGAACTGGCACCCTGAATTTGGACTTCTAGCCTCCTAGACTGTGAGAGAATAAATTTCTCTTTGTTAAAGCCATCTACTTGTGGTATTTCTGTTATAACAGCACTATGAAACTAAGACATGATGTAATACACTATATTAATAGAACAAAAGAAAAGCAACACATGATCATTGCAATCAATGCAGAAAAGGCATTTCACAAAATCCAACACCATTTCAGGATAAAAAACACTCAGCAAATTAGGAATATAAGAGAATTTCCTCAACATGATAAAGGACATTTATCAAAAACGTATAGCTAATATCATACTCTATGATGACAGACTGAAAGCTTTCCCCCTAAGATCAGGTACAAGACAGTAGACCCACTTCCACCACTGCCATTTAACATTGTACTGGAAGTTTTAGGTAGAGTAATTAGACAAGACAAAGAAATAAAAAATATCCAAATTGAAAAGGAAGGGGTAAAACTACCTCTGTTCACAGATGACATAATCCTAGTCATAGAAAATCCCAACAAATCTACAAGAAAGCTACTAGCACTAATTTAAAAATTTAGTAACATTGAAGGCTACAAGATCAACACACAAAAATCAGACCTTGAACAACCTGAAAAGGAAATTAAGAAAACAATTCCATTTACAATAGCATCTAAAAGAATGAAACACCTACGATCATATTTAACCAGGGAAGTGAAAGACTTGTGCAATGAAAACTCCAAAACATTGCTGAAAGAAATTAAAGAAGATCTAAATAAATGAAAAGATATTCCATGTTCGTGGATTGGAAGACTTAATACTATTAAGATATTAACACTACCTAAAGAGTCAATGCAATCTCAGTCAAAATTTCATCAACATTTTTTGTAAAAATGGAAAAGATGATCCTCAATTTCATACGGAAATGTGAAGGGCAACAAAAATCTAAAACAATCTTGAAAAAGAAGAACAAAGTAGGAGGGCTCACACTTCCAATTTCAAAACTTACTATAAATTGGCAATAATTGAAACAGTGATACTGGCGTAAGGATAGAGTTTTAGAGCAGTGGAATAGAATTCAGAGCCCAGAAATAAGCCCACACATCTACAGCCAGGTGATTTTCAACAAGAGTGTCAAGTCCATTCAATGTGGAATGAATACTCAACAAATGGTGTTGGAACAAAAGCATGTCTACATGAAAAAGAATGAAATTGGACTCTATCATGGATTGAATTATGTCTCCCCAAATATATGTATATCATTTTGGCTAGGCCATGATTCCCAGTATTGTGTGGCTGTCCTCTATTTTGTGACTGTAATTTTATGCTAAAGAGGATTAGGGTGGGGCTGTAACATCATTACTAAGGTCACATCACTGATTCAACGTAAAGGGAGTTTCCCAGAGGTGTAGCCTGCACCACCTTCTATCTTACAAGAGATAAAAGGAAAGGGAAACAAGCAGAGAGCTGGGGACCTCATAGCACCAAGAAAGCAGTGCCAGGAGCAGAGCACATCCCGTGCACCCAAGGTTCCTGCGCAGAGAAGCTCCTAGTTCAGGGGAAGATTGACGAGAAGGACCTTCCTCCAGAGCCGACAGAGAGAGAAAGCCTTCACCTGGAACTGATGCCCTGAATTTGGACTTCTAGCCTACAAGACTGTGATAGAATAAATTTCTCTTTATTATAGCCATCCACTCGTGGTTGGTATTTCTCTTATAGCAGCACTAGGTGACTAAGACAGAATTCTGCCTTGAAACATACAAAAAATTAATGGTAAGTGGGTAAATGACCAAAATATAAAAACTAAAACCAGTAAATATAGAGGTAAATGATCATGACCTTAGATTTGGCAATGAATTGTTAGATATGATACCAACAGCATGAGCAACAAAAGAATAGGTAAAACTGGACTTCATCAAAATTAAAACTTTTGTACATCAAAGGACATTATCAAAAAAATAAAAAGACAACCTACAGAAGGGAAGAAAATATTTGCAAATCATATCTAATAAGGGTCTAATAACCAGGCTCTGTAAAGAAGTCCTACAACAAAAAGACAACCCAATTTAAAAAATGGGCAAAGGACTTAAATAGACATCTCACCAAAGAAAATATACAAATGGCCAAAGCGCACGAAAAGATGATCAACATCATTACACCCACTCCTCACTTATCAACATGGTTAGGTTCCAAAGAGCAGGTTGTTATGCAAAAATGAGCATTATGGGAAAATGGAGGATGACCACATCAGATCGCAAAATGGAGGATGAGTGCATCATTACACAACTGCCACACCACTGAGAATCAGGCCCAGGCAAGTTGACACATAACCTTAACCATCACAAGCCAGCATTACTCTCATCTCCCACCTCGGCATTCGTTACTGCCAGACATGCATCAGTAATGTGCAAAATAGTCAGTAGATTTTTTACTATTGTTGTAAATGCAATATGGTGGATAATGAGATAGTCAATAAGTGAGGAGTACGTAGAGTTATTAGGGAAATGCAAATCGATACCACTTCACTTCCACTAGGATGGCTACGATTAAAAATAAAAGGAAAACAGCAAGTGTTGGCGAGGATATGGAGATCTTGGAACCCTCATCCACTGCTGATGGGAATGTAAAATGGTGCAGCTGCTATGGAAAACAGTTGGCAGTTCCTCAAAAAAGTTAAACAAAGAATGACCATATGACCCAGCAAATCCACTCCTAGGTATATACACAAAAGACTTGAAAGCAGAGACTCAAAACAGATACTTATATACCAATGTTCATTGCAGCACTATTTACAATAGTTTAAAGGTAGAAACAACCTAAATACTCATCAACGGACGACTGGATAAACAAAATGTGGTACGTGCATGCAATGAAATATTCAGCCATAAGAAGGAACAGAGTTCTGATACAACGTGGATGAACCTTGAAAACAGTATGCTAAGTGCAGTAAGTCAGACACACAAGGACAAATAATGTATGATCCTACTTATATAAAATATCTACAGTAGGCAAATTCCTAGAGATAGAAAGTAGACTAGAGGTTACCAGTGGCAGGGAGGAGGGGAAAATGGGGAGTTATTTCTTAATGGTTTCAGAGTTTCTGTTAGGATGACAAAAAAGTCTGGATAATGATGACACAACATTGTAAATGTACTTAATGGTTGAAATGGTAAGTTTTATGTTATGTACATTTTACCACAATAAAAGAAAGAAAAAAAAGCAGCAGCAGCAAGGGGACAGAACTGAGACAGTAAGGTCTCTGAGGAGTTAAGAGAAGATGGGATCTCCAGCAAAGATGAAGAAATTCATTAGGCAAGATGATGGATACTTCCTCCCCTAAAAGAGGAATAATTCCAGGCAAAAAAATGAAAGAATACATGCTTGAGAACACTAGTTTTCTATATGAAAATAAGCACGGTGATTTGCTGAGGGGGTTAGGGAGAGAGTCATAAGATCTTGTGAAAGACGTAAAATGTTTGGAGTAGCTGTGGTTTAAAACAAAAAAACAGAAGGACTGCTGAATAAAAATAGAAGATCACCTAAGGGCTAGACCTCATCATCCTGTAGTGGTATCTATCCATTAGCCCAGTTGGGAAATGTTCTTTAGTAACTTCAATAAAGTGAAGAAGGCCTGTGGTGGAATTGATTTGAGAGAATGAAACCACGATGCCAATTTTTCTTTCTTATGTTCTGGGTTATAAAGTCAGCCATCTGTCCATAACTTCCCCATAACTGGTACTACAAACAAAATTTGCTTACTTGAGAGCTGGGCATCAATAATCATGGAAGACGAAGTTGATGACTGTTCATTATTTCCATCAATTTGAACCAGGGCTGCATTTTTAATATTATTTTCTTCTATCTTCCAGCTATCCTTACGTAGCAAGCCTTCAATATTGGTGACTTTACAGCTAATACCACAGCCTGGCACAACCTGGAAATCTATACAGGTACCCAAGGTTTCGGTGTCCAGTTCCTAACAAACAGAAACAGAAGGATTTCCTCTGCTGTTCTAATAATCAAAGTTCATCCATTAGCATGTTCAAAGATTACCAAAAAACAAAAACAAAAAAAAACCCATTGCCGTAGAGTAAATTCTGACTCATAGCAACCCTTCAGGACAGAATAGAACTGCCCCCACAGGGTTTCCAAGGCTGTAAATGTTAATGAAAGCAGACTGCCACATCTTTCTCCCACGGAGCGGCTGGTGGTTTCAAACCGCCAACCTTTCTGTTAGCAGCCAAGCACTTAACCAATGAACCACCAGGGCTCCTTTCATTCAGATTACTCCTAGTTAATTCTAAATGTTTACACGCATGCTACATGCCTGGTTAATTCTAGATGTTTAGAATAAAATGGTCACTTATCATTGCCTACTTGACAGTGGATTTAGATAAGGATGAAGGAACAGAGTGTTGAATATTATATCCAAAGTCACAGGAAGAACTTCAGAATCCTTTATTTCTAATCCCAATCTCTAAAAATTATAACGAGTTTGGGAAAGAAAACATAGGAGGTTTATCAATATTCTGTGCCCTCTCCAGTAGAGAATCACAAATTAAAAATTCAATTCTATAGTCAAGTCAGGTTTTCTATTCAGTACAGGGCAAAGGGTAACAAAGAACAGGGCCTTTAGTTACCAGAGTGCTCTCTAGTATGATTCTGTGTCCTTAGTAAGCCAAAGAATTCTGGTGGCCATCATTGTTTCCTGGCTCTTTATATCTTCATCCTCTCTGTTGTTTGATTTGGGTGTAAAGAAGCCAGGTCAGTAATAGTTAATAGGTAAAAAGGAAAGAACAAATAAAGAAATGGCAACACTAATAGTAGAAATTGCCACATTTTCACTATAAAATTAATGTGAAATAATTTACAAAGAACTTATACAAATCAATGAAAAAAAGACAACCCCATGGAATTATAGGCAAAGGATACATGCAGATGGGTTACAAAAAAAGAAATACAAATGACCAATAAACATATGACAAGATGCTCAACTTTATTTACAATTAAGGAAATGCAAATCAAACCATCAGTGAGCAGACATTTTTCACTCTTTAAATTGGAAAAAATAAAGTGTTGGCAAGAGGGTGGGAAAATGGGCACTCTTAACTTCTGGTGAAAGTATAAACTGAAACAACCGTTTATGTAGGTATTAGTAATATTTATCATATGGGTGTTGTAATATTCATCTAAATTTAGCCTTGTGTATCCTCTGATCTACCAATTACATTAACAGGCACTTAACGCAGACATAAATTTGCAAAATCTGACAAGGATGTTCACTGTAGCGTTGTAAGAGTGAAAAACAAAACCAAAGACTCCCAACCAATTACACATCAAAAACAAGGCAGATCTGTATGTCTTGATATGGAAAAATCATTTAATAAAATTATTTTAAAATGTACCAAGAAGTAGTCACTGTGTGATCTTTCTACGTAGAGTTTAAACAAACAGTAATAAATAAATATGTATGCTGGTATACGCATTTAAAAACTGTTAACAGATGTACAACTTTGTGAATATATTAAAAACCATTAAATTGTATACTTTAAAAAGGTGAACTTTATGGTATGTGAATTATATATTAATAAAGTTATTATTTTAAAAACTGTTAAGGCCAAAACCAAACCCATTGCTGTCAAGTCAATTCCAACTCACAGCGACCTTATGGGACAGGGCAGAACTGCCCCACAGGGTTTCTGAGGCTTTAAATCTTTACAGAAGTAGACTGCCACATCTTTCTCCTGCAGTGCCACTGGAAGGTTTGAAGCGCCAACCTTTTGGTTAGCAGCCAAGCACTCAACCATTGCGCCACCAGGGCTCCTTAAAAACCATTAACAGGTTAACGATTGTGAAACTTTAGAGAGAGGAATTATGAAAGAAGGTGGGGAATGAGGCTTTTACTTTTCATTATGTAATTCTGACCAATCTGCATTTTCTACCATAAATAGTATTACTTCTATTATTAATTTTTTACATCAACAGAGGTTATCTGTGTGGTAGGATTACAAGCAATTTTCATTTTCATAGTTATACTTTTCTATATGAAGAAACTAAGACATAAAATTAAGTGAGAAAATACAAGTCTCCAGCCTCATACCAACTATACATCATAGTCGAACACCAGGCTGGCCTTCTGTTTTTTGTTTTTAAATAATATTTTATTGTGTTTTTGGTGAAGATTTGTCCAGCAGTTTAGGTTCCCAATCAGCAATTTCTACATAACTTTTTCAGTGACATTGGTTACATTCTTCACAGTGTGTGAACATTCTCATTAATCCCATTTTGGTTATTCCTTTTCCATTAATCTAGTTTCCCTGCCCCCTTACATTCTCATCTTTGTTTTAAAGTATTGTTGATCATTTGGTCTCATATAGGTGATATTCACTATTTTGGGGGCCAATATGTTATTTAGCTACCAGGTGACCTCAGGGGCTCAAGTTTTGAAGAGTATCTCAGGGCAATAACCTTGGGGAGTCCTCCAGTCTCAACCAGTCCAATAAGTCTGTTTTTGTTTGTTTGTTTGTTTGTTTGCTTGTTTTTTAGGAATTTGAGGTTCTGTTCCACATTCTTCTCCCATTGTATCAGGATTCATCTATCGTGGCTCTGATTATAATGGTTTTCTATTTTTTATACCTGATTTGATCTTTGGGTGATTCCTGGAAAGATGATTACACTAATAAGCAAGGAAAAAAAACTGTACCTGCTTGCAGTATTTGGTTACTGCTGCTCCTAGAGGGTGTTCACTGTTACTTTCAGCAGTTCCCACAATGGCCAAGATCTTATTGCGTGGTATTCTGTTACTTTCCACTAGCACCTTTACTTGATTCACTACTGGGGTTCCATGGGTAATGGTTCCAGTCTTATCAAATACTACCACTTTTACCTGTAGGAAAATGAAAATACAGTACACCCACATAACTTGATAATCCTTAATATCATCTTTCCAAACCAAAAAAACCCAATGCCGTCGAGTCAATTCCAACTCATAGCGACCCTATAGGACAGAGTAGAACTGCCCCGTAGAGTTTCCAAGGAGCTCCTGGCAGATTCAAACTGCTGACCTCTTAGTTAGCAGCCGTAGCACTTAACCACTACACCACCAGGGTTTCCATCTTTCCAGAAATGTGACAAAGGTTTACTTTGGCAAACAGATTACTATTTTGTCTCTTAATAAGCTAACCCATTGAATGTCTTTGGGAAAACAAAAGGGAGAATTAGGGAAGAAATACTTTTAGTTACAGCTAATAGTTCTCATTTGCAAATGTTCAACAACTAATCAAATCATGCTAAATGACTATGGGTATATGTTAAACAATTAGAGCTAACTGTTAAGGGTTGACTCTTAAAAGCTAATTAAGAGACACCTCTAGTGCCTCCAGGGAAAACAGAAAGGCTGTTAATACTAATAAATTCTAGGTCAGTTGGGGAAAACTGGGAAGTAGGCAGAAAAGTTAATTAGACTGAAGTCAGCATCAGATAAGACCTGTTGGGTTGCTTTGGTTATACTGGGTGTACATTACAGAGAGATGGAGACAGCTCAGGGAACCAATGAGGGAAACAGCCCAGGTAAGAAAAAGAGAAGAGTCTGGTATTACAGAGCCTCTTAGAAAACTTGGAAATATGAACCCTGAAAAATGAATAGCCTGAGGAATCAAGATGAAAGAGGCATGACAACTAAATGCAAAGTATGATTCTCGACAAGAGAAAAAATGGCTATAAAGGACATTACTAAGACAACTGAGGAAATTGGGACATAAATTATAGATAATGGTATTATATCAATACTAATTCCTTGATTTTGATAATTGTACTGTGGTTATGTAAGAGAATGTCCTTGTTCTTAGGAAACACACTGAACTACTTTAACAGTAAAGGGGCTTGATAACTGGAATCCATTTTAAAATGATCCAGGAAAAATGTGTGTGAGTGGTGCGCACGTGCGCGTGTGTGTGTGTAAGACAGAGAAAGAGACAAAGAAAATGAGAGAGGAAATAGGGGAAAATGAAAATAACTGGGGAATCTGAGTAAAGGGTATATGTAAGTTCTTTGTACTATTCTTGCAACTTTTAAGTTTGAAATTTTATCAAAATAAAAATCTAATTAATAGCCTGAATCCACTGGCTAGATGAGGTTCTAAATTTGTTCTAAGCTGTGTTCTGTTTACTGCATGCGTTTGTATATAGTTTATATCTTCATAATAAGCTTATAGTAGTAGAAATACGGTTTTAGTTGAAGTCAAGTAGACCTGATTGAGATTATTATGAAAATCCTACTATGAGAGAGATCATGGATTGGATTATATTCTTGACGTCATAGCTCGAAACTGCCAGCTGATGGCAGCAAAGGCAAAGAAGCTGAAATATAATTATAAGCACTCCCCCTTTGAAAAACACAAGCATGGAGTCATACACAAATAGGTTAGAAGCCCAAGAAATTCTGGCAAATTTTCCTGGACAAGTACCTATTCTGTCTTCCTGCCCATCTTATGAACCATGTGAAATAAATTGAGGGTGCTGTGTTTCTCAGTAGGGACACTATTGCTATGTCAGACAGGACTATTCTTAGCTCTGGGAGCTATCTTACCTTATGAGCCATCTCCAATGGTTCTCCACCTTTGATTAGTATGCCATTTTGAGCACCTACTCCTGTACCCACCATCACAGCAGTTGGAGTGGCCAGACCCAGTGAACAGGGGCATGCAATGCACAGAACTGTGATAGAGGCTTGAAAAGCAAAGCGTATTATCGTTTCTGTTTGAGAGATACTTCTATTGTAGCCCTACAGAAGAAAGGCATAAATTTTGGTTACTGATTTAGAGTTGTACAAAACAAAAGGAACAAAATTTAACCCTACTTAAATAAACTCACAATTTTGAAGTCATATATACCCTACCTAGCTACCAACATACACATTTTAGTGACTAGTAAGAAAAACACATTTTAAACACTTATATATAAATATAAGAAATTGTGACACAGGGCAAACAGGTCACAGTTTCAAGATCAAGATTTCATTTTTGATGATTCCATAGTTACAAACTGTTCCAGAGTTACAAGAAACACAAAATTCAGCTTTTTTTGCCTCATGTTGGAAATAACTTTTTATTACAGACTCTCAAGGATAGCTGAAAACGTGACATAATTCTCAGCAGATGTAATTCTGAACAAATAGTAGAATTCTGAATTTCTGTATACTAAGTCCATGAATCTGCTTGCACGCTATTCTTTAGAGACAATGAAAAAAGAAAAAAAGGTCACTTGTCATGAGAAGGGAGCTTAATCACTGTTCAACAAAATCCCTTCGGACATAACATTATGAAATGAGTATATATGCTAGTTAAACTCTCAGTGGCATTGAGTACTTGTTCATGTGGGTAAATACGATTGACATTTTTAGGGGAAATCTCCTAAGACCCCCAGGAACCCATGAGAAAAATTCTTGTAGGACACATGTGACAAAACACTTCCCGGCAATCTTCTTGTTCAGTGTGTACTTAACCAATGTGAATCACTTGAAGAAACCTTTTTATATTACACGAATGACCAGAACACGGAAGAGATTTATAATTCCTATGATTCTACTTGTTCTATAATTGAAGGGACAGTGAAACGATATGGCATTTTTTTAAATAAAAGAAACACAACAAAGTAAGCCTTTGTTAGTAGTAATGGTTTTAGAGTGTTAGGTTCTTACTAACTTTTCAAGTACTTAAACTAAATGTTCATCTTAGATTAGATGTTTATATAAAAACAGAGTTGGAAGGAACTTTCATAGCTATCTAGTGTTATGCTTTCATATATGTCATTTGTGTATGTTTTCACATATGTTGTATACTTTCATCTACACTAACTCCAATCTTATAACTTAGGTATTATTATCCCTATTTTACAGATGAGAAAACTGAGGATAAAAGCAATGGCTTAAAGGTTATATATCTAATTTGAGGCACAGGCTAGATCTACTGAGTATTACCACTTTATAACACCATACTTTAGAGACTATCATAGAACTAGATGAGCAGACAATAATACTATCTTATATTTATAAAGCACTTAATAAATTACAAAGTGTTCCTAATATATTACCTTACTTAACACAACAACTTTGAGTTATGCAGAATGGGTACTGTTAAAACCTCATTTCATAGATAAAGAAAATGAACCTCAGAGAGAAATTAAGATCATACTGAAGGCAAGTGGCAGGGCTGAGATCCTGAGGTTTTCCTCAATATATCTTAGTTATTTAGGAAAGTAAAATAATGCTGGAAATGAGGTTAAGTATAAAATGTAAAAGTTCAGTACTTGCTTTTGGAAAATCACAAATCATATGAAAAAAATCTTTCTGAAAAGAAACCACCTTTTATACTTTCAGAAATACAAATGTTATTCTTATCACTCTCCAATTCTAGCCCCTTAAACATACTGGTAATTATTAAAGTTATTTTCCACTTAATTACTTACAAAAAAGATTCACAAACTCTTTCATACATAGTAAAGACTTCTTACAAGTCACTTACAGGAAAGAAGGTTTCCACAATTTCAAAATTAAGAAATCCAATTATTATCCAAACCAAGAGGGTAGCAATGGAAATGATAACAATAAAAGGAACAAAGTAGCCACTCAGTTTGTCTGCAAACTGCTGGATAGGAGCCTAGAATTAAAAAAATAACAACATGTCAAAGGAAAATATAAAAACTAGACCAAGATTTATGCCGAGAGGGCTTTAAAGAGAACAATCTTTCACCTAGGCACTTAAGTTACCTTTGATGTTTGTGCTTCCTCCACAAGTTTCACAATTTGAGAAAGAGTTGTATCTGCTCCAACATGAGTTGCTCGGATAAGTAGTGACCCATTCTGGTTAATGGAGCCAGCGATTACCGTACTGCCAGATTTCTTAGCTACAGGCATTGCCTCCCCTGTATGAGAAGTAAAGATAGATTTAGGCAGCATAAATGAACACTAACACAAACACATTGTTATTTGTTAATTCTCAAAAAAAATATTTAGAAAGGAGATTCTTACTTCATGAAATAGAAACTAGACAAATGCCTAGGTGATGCTGCCTCCTCTTTTCTTTATGTCAGTTCTAGGCCAAACCCAGGGATTCACATCTTAAACTAGAAAAACCTAACATATTTGCTCTTATTGGGAGATACTTCAGGAGAGCCACCTTAGACCTAGATCGTTGGTTCTCAACCTGTTTCTAAGGAGCATTTGGAAACGCGGAAGGGAATTTTTGCTTATAATAATGACTGGAGGGCATGGGATACTTATACTGAAATTCAGTGGGCCAGGGTCAAAGATACTAAATGTACTACAATGTGTAAGACAGTCCCCCAGAACTAAGAATTGTCCTGTCCGAACTAGCAATAGTGCCCCTACTGAGAAACACAACATCCTAAATTAATTCCACACAGTCTATAGGACAAGCCCCTTCTGGGACTATTCTGAGGGTTAAGGTAAAAAGGTGTTATTTTGATTCTATTCTAGATTGACTTAGTTATCTAAGATCTCTAAGACCACTCCAGGCCTACTGTCTTAGAGCTTGAACCCTGATGTGGAAGCCTGAAGTCCTATTCCAGCTCAGACTAGACCAATCTTGAGGGCAGGAAGACAGAATAGGTACTTGCCCAGGAAAATATGCCAAAGTCTACCAGGCTCTACAGCAGACCAAGACAATTTCCTTTCATTATACATTCTAGTAATTAACAACTCTCAGTGAAAAGGGCCTTCAATAACATAACCACAACCACAAAATAATCTGAGGAGACTAGTTTAATACAGCCTTAAAAAGAACTCATATTCTCTCACTGCTCATAATTTACACATCCCATAGTTTCTACACAAAGCTCTTCACTTTTCATAGCTATTTTTCATTAACAACTTGGATTAACTTCACTTTCATGTCATGATCCTCTGTAAGAACACACCTGTGATAAGGGACTCATCTACCATAGAATGTCCTTCAATAACACGACCATCCACTGGAAATTTGCCTCCTGGAACCACTTTAATGATGTCTCCACGTTGTACAAGTTCCACATCCACTTGTTCTTCACTGAAAATAAATTAACATGAAAAGCATGTAGCTCCATAATTACTACCAAGAGAAGCTAGAATCAACATTTAACACTAGGAACTACTACATTTGTCCTGTTCACTGTTGATGAACAGCACAGTACCTGGCACAAAGTTGTTGTTGTTAGCCGATGTCAAGTCATCCCCCCACTCATGGCAACCACACCCACAACGGAACAAGATACTGCCCAATCTGATTGGGCCATTGTGATCCATAGGGTTTTCACTGGCTGATTTTTAGATGTATTGTCAGGCCCTTCTTCCTAGTCTGCCTTATTCTGGAAGTTCCACTGAACCTGTTCAAGCATCATAGCCACATGCAAGCCTCCACTGACAGACGGGTGGTAGCTGCGCATGAGGCTGTGCATACAGCCAGGAATCAAACCGGGAACTCCTGCGTGTAAGGTGAGAATTCTACCAATGGACCACCAATGTCTCATGGTACAAAGTAGGCCCTCTAAATATTTGTTAAATAGTTACTGAACAAATAAATGAAAGCTTTAAAAAATAACGTAATGGATTTTATTCAACTGAGTAATTCATTCATTGTATAAATTTGCTTACAGTCTCTGGGTGGCACAAACGGTTTGCTCGCGACTACTGATCTAAAGGTTGGCAGTTCTAACCCACCCAGCAGTGCCACAGAACAAAGGCCTGATTATCTGCTTCCGTAATGATTACAGACAAGAAAACCCTATGGAGCAGTTCTACTCTGTAACTCATGGTGCCGCCATGAGTCAGAATCAACTCAACAGCAGTGGGTTTGATCTTGGGTTTTTTAATTTACCTAAACAATTTTATGAATATAAAAATGAGAAATACAAAAGAACTAAACCTAATCAAGCCTTTAGCTCTAACTTCCAGATTACAGGTAACACAAGAGGCAAAGATCAAGTTAAATGACACCACAATGAGCCAAGGAGACAAATTCAGACTGTGGGACCTTCTACAGGACAACTGACGGAGGTTTCTTTGACAAGTCAATTATGTGGAAAAAAGGAGACAGAAAGAGAGGAACTGTTTGTTCTAAATTAAGAGAGGCCTAAGAAGGATGAGAGTCAAATGCACGGGCTTTCTTTAAAATTCTTTTTCAAACAAGAGAGACTTAAAAAAGTATTTTGGAGACAACTGGAGGAATGTGAATATGGACTCGTTACTAGATGATATTAAGGAATTATTGTTAATTATGTTAGGTGTGATATGGTATTATAGTTAAATATGAACATGTTTTATTTTAATGTTTTAATTTGCTTTAAAATACTGCAGCAGCAATAGGAAGGAAAATAAAATAGAAGAAATAAGAGTGGCAAAATGTGGATAACTGATGAAACTGGCAGGCAGATTATGTGGGTTCATTATACTCTTGTCTCTACTTCTGTGTATATTTGAAATTTTACATGAGAAGTTCAAAGAGAGAGGGGGGAACAATGAAGACAAATACCTCAGAAGGATATTATCAGAGTCAAATGTTACAATCGTTGCTTCCGTAGCTTGCAGTGAAATTAGCTTTGCAAGAGCCTCCGATGTTTTGCCCTACAAATTAAAACAAACATGTTCACAATGCTAAGGAAGAAAAAGTTCTGGTCTTAAATAAAGATACAACCTTTAGCATTTACTCAAAAGATGGCTTTAAAAACGATAATTTTTTCAAGTCAGAAACTTCTTCACTTCAGAAATATGAACTACACAAAATATTTTTAAAGTTTTATTAGGTATAATTTCTAAAGAAATAAATAAGAAAAATATTAGGAACACAATTTATACAAAGGACATGAAAAGGTAATTCATTTAAGAGGAAATATAAACACCTAATGCATGGAAAAATGTTTATCCTGCAATTAATGAAAGAAATGTACACTAAAATCAACCCTAAAATACCATTTAAAGCCACTAACTTAGCAAGAACTTAGATAAGACTCAATGCCGATGAAGTTGTAGCAGAATGAGTTCACTGACATATTCATGCCAGCACTATAAAACTGTTACGACTTGTAGCATAAGCCATAAAAAAAACATGTGTCCTTTAACCTAGTAGCGACATCCTGTGTAATTTATCCTAAGATACTATTGACTATTACACATGAGAGTGTGCGATGCAGGATTATCTAAAACAAAAAAAAATTGGAAACATTTGAGAACAAAACCAGAATGTTTAGTAAATTACAGCGTACTGACAGAATATTAGTCAGAAATATCAAATAATGATCTAGACTAAATTATCAGAGAAAAATGTTAGTGTTAAAAGTAAAAAGTAGTATGTATTCTACGTTTGCAACTCTATAAACTATAAAGGCACGTGGAACAGGATTAGAAAATAATTAACATTATAGCATGGGACTATGGGTGAATTTTTTCCATCATTATTTTAAACCTTACTGTCACATCAATTTTTCAATTAATAACGTGATATGAGATAAATCACAGGTACTTATCAAATGTCTCTCTTAAACACAGACATACTGTACTATTTCAGTATTCCATAAATTTGGTAAATCTTCTAAAGGAATATTTAACAAAAATACTTCTTTCACTAAATGGTTAACTACATAAACCAATGTACATTTCCAATAATTGGTCTAGAAATTATCATGGTCATTTATTCACCCAATATTTAAAGAAATGTCACCTTTCTTACTTTACCTTTGCTATATGTTCCAGCCACCGACCTAATGCAATAAACACAAACAGCATAGGAGGTGTGTCAAAGAATGTAATAGGATTCACTTTGGCTCTCTCACACATTGCAACCAGAAGAATAACCAAAGAATAGGCAAACGCGATGGTAGTTGCCAGCACAATCAGCACATCCATATTTGCAGCCTTATGCTTCAGCGCTTTGTAAGCCTGAATGTAGAAATACCAGCCTCCGAAAAACTGCAATACAGGAACGATAATCACTGAATTTTTTAAGTGGTGAAATTCACATATATACCTCAATAACAATGGTAAAGTATCATTATTAACTTTCTTTGGCCTTTATCTAATCCATAAACAATAAAAAAAAATAAGGGGAGATTTTTAAGCTGAAACAATACTGTTTGTATTTTAGCATTATGCCTGTGTGGAGGGAAATATTCAAATTGCTGCACGACAATCTTTTGTTTCATGCTCTGGAGGAATGCCCTCTATGATCCCATGGATATTCCATAACATAAAGAAAGTCAGATGGTTCTTAGATTTTTTTTTTTATGATACCAAAAACCAAAACTAGGGAAAGAATTACATTGTTTTAACAAGGATTTTCTATATAAAACTGACCTCCCACTTTCCAAAACTCAACCTAAGTGGTATATCACAATCTATCAGATCTGTTGGCTGTTCTTCTAGGTAAACATAACTGGAAAGCTTATTTTTCATTGGTATAGAAAAATATACTAAGGTGTTTTTAAAACTTCTATTGCCTTTTATAGGGATCAGGTAAAAGTATCTATTTATTAGGTGGAAATGTTCCACAGTAAAAAGTTTATCTCAAAATAAGGGTTCAAAACATACAGAAAGTAATGAACTCAAGTACCAGGGCGAAATAACGTATAGAAAGTATGTGTAATGGCAGGTATCAATACCACTCCAAAAATCTTGAAACTTTGTTCTCCCTGCTTTATCGTTAAACAGTATTCTTAGGGGTTAAATAGAATCTATTACTGACGTTAAAATAACTACTCAGTTTAAGATTATTTCTGTCAAGCATCCAGCATAAAATAATCAGACTTCGGACTAATATCTGTTTTGCAGCTGAAAATAACATTGCCTGCTACATTTTGGCTATTATCATTATTAACAAATACACTTGCTAACAGTTAACTTGCCTGTACAGGTACACACAACAAAAAGGACAGCAAATTCATAATGGACAATCCTGGCAGGATCTGGTGCTCCAAGAACATAGAAGAATGAATGTTGATCATTTCTTCCTGACTCATGGTCTGATTGTGGTGAAGAGCTGCAAGGTAGCGGTCCATAACCATCATATATATCATTAGCCCCATTACAGGAATACAAAAAAACAGGCTCACTAGAAAGGATCGTCTCCATCTAAGACAGAAAAAATAAGAACAGAAAAATCCTTTTAGTAAGAACTTTAGTTCAAGACTGTAATACAGACAAATACAGTAAGTTGTGACCACTCTACCCAGTATAAGAATAATATAGTAAAAACTGACATTCTAACAAGATGCTAAATTTGTAAGTAGGAGTCAAAATCTGTTTTTTAGATTTGAATTGCTAGTATTTTATTCAGAATTTTTGTACCTATATCCATTAGGGTCGCTATGAGTCAGAACTGACTACACGGCAGTTGGTTTGGTTTTGCATTTATATTCATTAGGGATATTGGTCCGTAGTTTTCTTGTGGTGTCTTTTCTGGCTTTGATATCAGGGTAATGCTTGCATCATAGGATGAGTTAGGTAGTGTTCCCTCATCTTCTATTTTCTGGAAAATTTTAAATAAGATTGGAGCCACTTCTATAAATGTTTGATGGAATTCCCCAGTAAAGCAAGCTATCTGGTCCAGGAGTTTTCTTTGTTGGGAGGTTGTTTTTTGTTTTTGTTTCTATTTTTTTAATATATTATTTAATTTTGTTGTTGTTATTGAGGATATACACAGTAAAACATAAACCAATTCCACAGTTTCTGCATGTACCATTTAGTGGCACTGATTACATTCTTCAAGTTGCATAATCATTCTCACCCTCCTTTTCTGAGTTGCTCCTCCTCCATTAACATAAATTCACTGCCTCCTATGGTTCCTATCTAAGCTTTCGAATTGCTGTGGTCAATTTGATCCCATATAGTTCTTAAAAAAGCGTAATGCTCAAAGCAGAAATTTCTACTAGCTAAGCTAAACTACTGTTTGGTTTTAAGAAGACTTCAGGGGATATTTTTGGTTTAAGGTTTAAAGATTATCTCAGGGCAAATTTCAGGGGATCATCCAACCTTCATGTCTCCAGGAAGTCTGAAGTCCATGAGAATTTGAAATTCTGTTCTACATTTTCCCCCTTTGATCAGAATTCTTCTGTGGAATCTTAGATCTAAATGTACAGTAATACTAGCCTGGCACCATTTTTGATTACTGATTCAGTCTCTTCATTTGTTATGGGTCTGTTGAGATCCACTATTTCTTCTTGAGTCAGTGTAGGGACTTTAGGTGTTTCAAGGAATTTGTCCATTTGCTCCAAGTTATCTAATTTGGAGGAATACAACTGTTCATAGTAGTGTCTTACAATCCTTTTTATTTCTGTACAATCGAGTGCAATGCCCCTGCTTTTGTTTCTAATTTTGGATATTTGCATCTTCTCTTGTTCTGTTTCAGTCTAGCATAAGTTTTGTCGATTTTATTGATCTTTTCAAAAAAACAACTTCTAGTTTCATTGATTCTGTTTGCCTATCTCTATTTCATTTTTTTTTTTATTTCTGCTCTGATCTTTATTATTTCCCTTTCTTCTGGTAGCAATAGGCTTAGACTGCACTTTGTCATGGATTGAATTATGTCCCCCCAAAAATGTGTGTATCAATTTGTCTAGGCCATGATTCCTGGTATTGTGTGATTTTCCTATATGTTGTAAATCCTGCCTCTATGATGTTAATGAGGGAGGATGGGCAGCAGTTGTGTTAGTTGAGGAAGGACTCTACAAAATCAGATTGTGTCCTGAGGCAATCTCTTTCGAGATATAAAAGAGAGAAGCGAGCAGAGAGACACGGGGACCTCATACTACCAAGAAAGCAGTGACAGGAGTAGAGTGCATCTTTTGGACCCAGGGTCCCTGCACAGAGAAGCTCATAGTCCAGAGGACTGATAAGGCCGAGAGAGAGAAAGAAAGCCTTCCAATGGAGCTGAAGCCCTGAATTTGGACATTTAGCTTACTTTACTGTGAGGAAATAAACTTCTCTTTGTTAAAGCCAACTGCTTGTGGTATTTCTGTTATAGCAGCACTAGATGACTAAGACATATTTTTTTCTAGTTCTTCAAACTGTAGAGTTAGATTATTTATTTGAGATGTTACTTCTTTTTTAATGTAGCTGTTTATTGCTATAAAGTTCCCTCTTAGTACTGCCTTAACTGCATCCCATAGGTTTTAGTATGTTGTGTTTTCATTCTCATTTGACTCTAAGTATTTTTTTCTTCTCTACTGATTTCTTCTTTGACTCATTTTACTAAAATCTGTTTTTTACTAACACTCCAAAAATACTTACTGTCTTATTTCTCGTTTATGGTCTAGGTGACTTGCTGATCGATCCTTCTTGACCAAAGAAGCTTCAAATCCTAGGCTCTAAGGAAATTCATGAGAAAAAAATTCTTCACTTAATACACAAATATTATGTAGAGAAATTTTAACTCATGGTATTGTCATTCAGAACAATTCAATTGAATTATTGAGTGCAAGTAAGTACGAAGGATACAAAGACATAATTCCTACTCTTAATTATTTTTGTTTCTAATCTTTCATTAAAGAAATTAATATTTCCTCAACTCTAGTTAATGTCAACCCTACTCTTCTCAAACTGATCATTTAACTCACATGCAGTGATCCTCAGTAGGGGTTCTAATTATATAAAAAAGGAATTAGACAGGTTTCAGCAAGGCTTCCGGACTAAGACCAGAAAGAAAGGTCTGGTGATCTACATGTGAAAAGCAGCTGATGAAAGCTTTATGGATCACAGCATAATATTTTTTGATATAGTGCTGGAAGAAATGTGACAATAATGGACTCAAGCATGCCAGTGATCATGAGGATGGCACATGACTGGGCAGCATTTCATTCTGTTGCACATGGGGTCACCATGAGTTGGAGCAGACTCACCAGCAACTAACAACAAAAAACATGCATTAAACCTCAAATTTGAACTTGATAAACCTACACCAACCAACTTTATTACTATCAAGTAATTTTTTTAAGTCATACTAATAAATTCCTTCTCAAATGACAGAATTCATACGACTTGATTGTATTTCTCTGAGAGAAGAAATGAAATACAGAATCTAAGTGCAAAATAACTGCCATTGGTTACTTTTAAAAGTATATTCAAAACTTTTTTCCAAACTTTTGAGAAAAAGTGATGTTCTAAGAAAGATGTGCTCTGTTCAACCTGGTATTTGAAACACCAGTGGCACAGCTAATAACATCAGAGCATCACATATGTCATCACAGTATGACAAACTGATAGAAGAGTGGTGGAAAGCACATATAGTTCTTTATTAACTTCCAAGACTGACTTATCAACTAAAATATCTCTAGTGTGACATAGGCATACGATGGGATACCATACAGGATTAAGAAGGAACAAACTATAATTTCATGAAATGACATACAAATACAATATTGAATAATAGGGGTAAGACACAAGATTATATGATTCCATTTAGATAAGGTTAAAAAACAGGCAAAACTAGTCTATGCTAACTGACACAGAAAAACTGAACAGGCCCATAACAAGAGAAGGGAGAGAAGAGGTAATGAAACAATGACAAAAAAAAGTCCAGGGTAGAACAGCTTCACTGGAAAATTCTACCAAACATTCAAAGAAGAGCTCACGCCAGGACTACTCAAACTATTTCATAGCAAGGAAAAGGAAGGAATACTCCCATGTTCATTCTATGAAGCCAGCATAACCCAGATATCAAAGCCAGGCAAAGACACCACAAAAAAAAATACACACCAATGTCTCTCACGAATATAGATGCAAACATTCTCAACAAATTCCTAGCCAGTAGAATTCAGGATCATATAAAAAATAGTAATAATACACCACAGCCAAGTGGGATTCATACCATGTATGCAAAGATGGTTCAACGTTAGAAATCTATCAATCAACGTGATCCACAACATAAACAGAACAAAAGATTCACATGATCATCCCAATCAACACAAAAAAGGCATTTGATAAAGTCTAGCACCATTCCTCATAAAAAAAAAAAACTATCTAGAAAATAGGAATAGAAAAGAAATTCTTCATCATAATAAAGTGCATCCATAGAAAACCAACAGCCAACAACCTTCTCAACAAAGGGAGGCTGAAATCATTTGCCCTGAGAACAAGAACAAGACAAGGATGCTCTTCAATTTAATGTTGTGCTGAAAGTTCTAGCTAGAGCAATAAGTCAAGAAAAAAAAATAATGGGCACCCAAATTGGTAAGGAGAAAGTAAAACTATCCCTATTGCCAGGTGATATAATCTTGTATGTAGAGGACCCCAAATATTCCAAAAGAAAACTCCTGGAACTAAAAGAAAGATTCCACATAGTAGCAGAATCTAAGATCAATGTAAAAAATGGTTGGAGTCCTACACAAAAACAAAGAGAACCGCAAAAAGGAAATCAGGAAAACAATACCACTTATAATAGCCCCTAAAAAGATAAAATACTGAGGCGGAGCCAAGATGGCGGACTAGGCAGACGCTACCTCGGATCCCTCTTACAACAAAGACACGGAAAAACCAGTGAATCGATCACATACATAACAATCTACGAACCCTGAACAACAAACACAGATTTAGAGACGGAGAACGAACTAATATGGGGAAGCAGCGATTGTTTTCAGAGCCTGGAGCCAGCGTACCAGTCAGGTACGGCACAAGCACAGAGAGCTGCTCCACCCCCCTGAACTAACCCCGGGAGCGGGACAAGCCGGTTCCGCAGGCGGCGTAGGACGCAGCCGGTAGGAGAAGTCCCCGGAAGGCAGTGACTGGTCTTGGAACGGGGAGAGCACCGTCCCAGCCAGGGAACCATCCCGCCGGGATTTGGACTGGACGCAGGTACGGCATAAACACGGAGAGCTGCTCCACTCCCCTGAACTAACCCCGGGAGGGGGCCCAGTTGGGTCGCGCGGGCGGCGTGGGACGCAGCCGGTAGCAGAAGTCCCCGGGAGGCAGCGACTGGTATTGCAACGGGGAGAACAGCGTCCCAGCCGGGACACTCGGTCACGGCACAAGCACGGGGAGCTGCTCCACCCATCTGAACTAACCCCGGGAGGGGGCCCGACTGGTTCGCGGGGGCGCACGGCCAGGCGGCTGGAGGGACGAGAAGTACCCAGGAGGCAGCGCCTGATTTTAATGTCGAGAGCGCACCGTCCCAGTAGGGGAGCCTTGACGCTGGGCGTGGGGCTGGAAGCGGAGGATCTGACCGTGACTCCAGCGGGCCAGACCCCCCGGGGGCAATCTCCACACAGCCAGCACACATAGGCGATGCGCCCCGCAGGATTCTCAGATATAATAGTCATTCCAAGCAAGACAAGCAACTCTGGCTATATTCTGAGGTGCTACTCTCCTATCTCTCTGTCCCCTCCCCCACCCTCCCCAGGCGGCTTCATTAACATCCGAATAGCCTGAGCCAGAGGGAGGACTCTGATAGGGATCTGACTGCAATTTTTTTAGCGGATTTTCTGGAAAAACTAGTTTCCCAGTGATGGCTCGGACACAACAATCCATATCAAACCACTTAAAGAAGCAGACCATGACAGCTTCTACAACCCCCCAAACAAAAGAATCAAAATCTTTCCCAAATGAAGATACAATCCTGGAATTATCAGATGCAGAATATAAAAAACTAATTTACAGAATGCTTAATGATATCACAAATGAAATTAGGATAACTGCAGAAAAAGCCAAGGAACACACCGATAAAACTGTTGAAGAACTCAAAAAGATTATTCAAGAACATAGTGGAAAAATTAATAAGTTGCAAGAATTCATAGAGAGACAGCATGTAGAAATCCAAAAGATTAACAATAAAATTACAGAATTAGACAACGCAATAGGAAGTCAGAGAAGCAGACTCGAGCAATTAGAATGCAGACTGGGACATCTGGAGGACCAGGGAATCAACACCAACATAGCTGAAAAAAAATCAGATAAAAGAATTAAAAAAAATGAAGAAACCCTAAGAATCACGTGGGACTGTATCAAGAAGGATAACCTGTGGGTGACTGGAGTCCCAGAACAGGGAGGGGGGACAGAAAACACAGAGAAAATAGTTGAAGAACTCCTGACACAAAACTTCCCTGACATCATGAAAGACGAAAGGATAGCTATCCAAGATGCTCATCAAACCCCATTTAAGATTCATCCAAAAAGAAAAACACCAGGACATATTATCATCAAACTCACCAAAACCAAAGATAAACACAAAATTTTAAAAGCAGCCAGGGAGAAAAGAAAGGTTTCCTTCAAGGGAGAATCAATAAGTTCAGACTACTCAGCAGAAACCATGCAGGCAAGAAGGGAATGGGACGACATATACAGAACACTGAAGGAGAAAAACTGCCAGACAAGGATCATATATCCAGCAAAACTCTCTCTGAAATACGAAGGTGAAATTAAGATATTTACAGATAAACACAAGTTTAGAGAATTTGAAAAAACCAAAGCTACAAGAAATACTAAAGGATATTGTTTGGTCAGAGAACCAATAATATCAGATATCAGCACAACACAAGGTCACAAAACAGAACGTCTGGATATCAACTCAAATAGGGAAATCACAAAAACAAACAAATTAAGATTAATTAAAAAAAATACACATAACGGAATCATGGAAGTCAATAGCTAAAAGATCACAATAATCAAAAAGAGGGACTAAATACAGGAGGCATTGAACTGCCATATGGAGAGTGATACAAGGCGATATAGAACAATACAAGTTAGGTTTTTACTTAGAAAAATAGGGGTAAATAATAAGGTAACCACAAAAAGGTATAACAACTCTATAACTCAAGATAAAAGCCAAGAAAAACGTAACGACTCAACTAACATAAAGTCAAACACTATGAAAATGAGGATCTCACAATTTACTAAGAAAAACGCCTCAGCACAAAAAAGTATGTGGAAAAATGAAATTGTCAACAACACACATAAAAAGGCATCAAAATGACAGCACTAAAAACTTATTTATCTATAATTACCCTGAATGTAAATGGACTAAATGCACCAATAAAGAGACAGAGAGTCACGGACTGGATAAAGAAACACGATCCGTCTATATGCTGCCTACAAGAGGCACACCTTAGACTTAGAGACACAAACAAACTAAAACTCAAAGGATGGAAAAAAATATATCAAGGAAACAATAAGCAAAAAAGAAGAGGAGTAGCAATATTAATTTCTGACAAAATAGACTTTAGACTTAAATCCACCACAAAGGATAAAGAAGGACACTACATAATGATAAAAGGGACAATTGATCAGGAAGACATAACCATAGTAAATATTTATGCACCCAATGACAGGGCTGCAAGATACATAAATCAAATTTTAACAGAATTGAAAAGTGAGCTAGATACCTCCACAATTATAGTAGGCAACTTCAACACACCACTTTCGGAGAAGGACAGCACATCCAGTAAGAAGCTCAATAGAGACACGGAAGATCTAATTACAACAATCAACCAACTTGACCTCATTGACTTATACAGAACTCTCCACCCAACTGCTGCAAAGTATACTTTTTTTTCTAGCGCACATGGAACATTCCCTACAATAGACCACATATTAGGTCATAAAACAAACCTTTGCAGAGTCCAAAACATCGAAATATTACAAAGCATCTTCTCAGACCACAAGGCAATAAAACTAGAGATCAGTAACAGAAAAACTAGGGAAAAGAAATCAAATACTTGGACAATGAACAATACCCTCCTGAAAAAAGACTGGGTTATACAAAACATCAAGGAGGGAATAAGGAAATTCATAGAAAGCAACGAGAATGAAAATACTTCCTATCAAAACCTCTGGGACACAGCAAAAGCAGTGCTCAGAGGCCAATTTATATCAATAAATGCACACATACAAAAAGAAGAAAGAGCCAAAATCAGAGAACTGTCCCGACAACTTGAACAAATAGAAAGTGAGCAACAAAAGAATCCATCAGGCACCAGAAGAAAACAAATCATAAAAATTAGAGCTGAACTAAATGAATTAGAGAACAGAAAAACAATTGAAAGAATTAACAAAGCCAAAAGCTGGTTCTTTGAAAAAATTAACAAAATTGATAAACCATTGGCTAGACTGACTAAAGAAATACAGGAAAGGAAACAAATAACCTGAATAAGAAACGAGAAGGACCACATCACAACAGAACCAAATGAAATTAAAAGAATCATTTCAGATTACTATGAAAAATTGTACTCTAACAAATTTGAAAACCTAGAAGAAATGGATGAATTCCTGGAAAAACACTACCTACCTAAACTAACACATTCAGAAGTAGAACAACTAAATAGACCCATAACAAAAGAAGAGATTGAAACGGTAATCAAAAAACTCCCAACAAAAAAAAGCCCTGGCCCGGACGGCTTCACTGCAGAGTTCTACCAAACTTTCAGAGAAGAGTTAACACCACTACTTCTGAAGGTATTCCAAAGCATAGAAAATGATGGAATACTACCCAACTCATTCTATGAAGCCACCATCTCCCTGATACCAAAACCAGGTAAAGACATTACAAAAAAAGAAAATTATAGACCTATATCCCTCATGAACATAGATGCAAAAATCCTCAACAAAATTCTAGCCAATAGAATCCAACAACACATCAAAAAAATAATTCACCATGATCAAGTGGGATTTATACCAGGTATGCAAGGCTGGTTTAAAATCAGAAAAACCATTAATGTAATCCATCACATAAATAAAACAAAAGACAAAAACCACATGATCTTATCCATTGATGCAGAAAAGGCATTTGACAAAGTCCAACACCCATTTATGATAAAAACTCTTACCAAAATAGGAATTGAAGGAAAATTCCTCAACATAATAAAGGGCATCTATGCAAAGCCAACAGCCAACATCACTCTAAATGGAGAGAACCTGAAACCATTTCCCTTGAGAACGGGAACCAGACAAGGATGCCCTTTATCACCACTCTTATTCAACATCGTGCTGGAAGTCCTAGCCAGTGCAATTAGGCTAGACAAAGAAATAAAAGGTATCCGGATTGACAAGGAAGAAGTAAAGTTATCACTATTTGCAGATGACATGATTATATATACAGAAAACCCTAAGGAATCCTCCAGAAAACTACTGAAACTAATAGAAGAGTTTGGCAGAGTCTCAGGTTATAAAATAAACATACAAAAATCACTTGGATTCCTCTACATCAACAAAAAGAACACCGAAGAGGAAATAACCAAATCAATACCATTCACAGTAGCCCCCAAGAAGATAAAATACTTAGGAATAAATCTTACCAAGGATGTAAAAGACCTATACAAAGAAAACTACAAAGCTCTACTACAAGAAATTCAAAAGGACATACTTAAGTGGAAAAACATACCTTGCTCATGGATAGGAAGACTTAACATAGTAAAAATGTCTATTCTACCAAAAGCCATCTATACATTTAACGCACTTCCGATCCAAATTCCAATGTCCTATTTTAAGGGGATAGAGAAACAAATCACCAATTTCATATGGAAGGGAAAGAAGCCCCGGATAAGCAAAGCACTACTGAAAAAGAAGAAGAAAGTGGGAGGCCTCACTCTACCTGATTTTAGAACCTATTATACAGCCACAGTAGTCAAAACAGCCTGGTACTGGCACAACAACAGGC
Source organism: Loxodonta africana (assembly GCF_030014295.1). Lineage (NCBI taxonomy): Eukaryota > Metazoa > Chordata > Mammalia > Proboscidea > Elephantidae > Loxodonta > Loxodonta africana. The sequence goes on along the minus strand of NC_087369.1, from coordinate 88,969,966 downwards.
ACATAGACCAATGGAACAGAATTGAGAACCCAGACATAGATCCATCCACGTATGAGCAGCTGATATTTGACAAAGGCCCAGTGTTAGTTAATTGGGGAAAAGACAGCCTTTTTAACAAATGGTGCTGGCATAACTGGATATCCATTTGCAAAAAAATGAAACAGGACCCATACCTTACACCATGCACAAAAACTAACTCCAAGTGGATCAAAGACCTAAACATAAAGACTAAAACGATAAAGATCATGGAAGAAAAAATTGGGACAACCCTAGGAGCCCTAATACAGGGCATAAACAGAATACAAAACATTACCAAAAATGATGAAGAGAAACCCGATAACTGGGAGCTCCGAAAAATCAAACACCTATGCTCATCTAAAGACTTCACCAAAAGAGTAAAAAGACCACCTAGAGACTGGGAAAGAATTTTCAGCTATGACATCTCCGACCAGCACCTGATCTCTAAAACCTACATGATTCTGTCAAAACTCAACCACAAAAAGACAAACAACCCATTCAAAAAGTGGGCAAAGGATATGTACACACATTTCACTAAAGAAGATATTCAGGCAGCCAACAGATACATGAGAAAATGCTCTCGATCATTAGCCATTAGAGAAATGCAAATTAAAACTACGATGAGATTCCATCTCACACCAACAAGGCTGGCATTAATCCAAAAAACACAAAATAATAAATGTTGGAGAGGCTACGGAGAGATTGGAACTCTTATACACTGCTGGTGGGAATGTAAAATCGTACAACCACTTTGGAAATCTATCTGGCGTTTTCTTAAACAGTTAGAAATAGAACTACCATACAACCCAGAAATCCCACTCCTCGGAATATACCCTAGAGAAACAAGAGCCTTCATACAAACAGATATATGCACACCCATGTTTATTGCAGCTCTGTTTACAATAGCAAAAAGTTGGAAGCAACCAAGGTGTCCATCAACGGATGAATGGGTAAATAAATTGTGGTATATTCACACAATGGAATACTACGCATCGATAAAGAACAGTGACGAATCTCTGAAACATTTCATAACATGGAGGAACCTGGAAGGCATTATGCTGAGCGAAATTAGTCAGAGGCAAAAGGACAAATATTGTATAAGACCACTGTTATAAGATCTTGAGAAATAGTAAACCTGAGAAGAACACATACTTTTGTGGTTACGAGGTGGGGAGGGAGGGAGGGTGGGAGAGGGTTTTTTATTGATTAATCAGTAGATAAGAACTGCTTTAGGTGAAGGGAAAGACAACACTCAATACATGGAAGGTCAGCTCAATTGGACTGGACCAAAAGCAAAGAAGTTTCCGGGATAAAATGAATGCTTCAAAGGTCAGCGGAGCAAGGGCGGGGCTCTGGGGAACATGGTTTGCGGGGACTTCTAAGTCAATTGGCAATATAATTCTATTATGAAATCATTCTGCATCCCACTTTGAAATGTGGCATCTGGGGTCTTAAATGCTAACAAGCGGCCATCTAAGATGCATCAATTGGTCTCAACCCACCTGGAGCAAAGGAAAATGAAGAACACCAAGGCCACACGACAACTAAGAGCCCAAGAGACAGAAAGGGCCACGTGAACCAGAGACCTACATCATCCTGAGACCAGAAGAACTAGTTGGTGCCTGGCCACAATCGATGACTGCCCTGACAGGGAGCACAGCAGAGGACCCCTGAGGGAGCAGGAGATCAGTGGGATACAGACCCCAAATTCTCATAAAAAGACCAAACTTAATGGTCTGACTGAGACTAGAGGAATCCCGGCGGCCATGGTCCCCAGACCTTCTGTTGGCACAGGACAGGAACCATCCCCGAAGACAACTCATCAGACATGAAAGGGACTGGTCAGTGGGTGGGAGAGAGACGCTGATGAAGAGTGAGCTAATTATATCAGGTGGACACTTGAGATTGTGTTGGCAACTCTTCTCTGGAGGGGGGATGGGAGGATAGAGAGAGAGGGAAGCTGGCAAAATTGTCACGAAAGGAGAGACTGAAAGGGCTGACTCAAGAGGGGGAGAGCAAGTGGGAGTAGGGAGTGAGATGTATGTAAACTTATATGTGACAGACTGATTGGATTTGTAAACGTTCACTTGAAGCTTAATAAAAGTTAATAGAAAAAAAAAAGATAAAATACTTAGGAATAAATCTAACCCGCAATATAACAGACCTAAACAAAGAAAACAACAAAACACTATTGCAAGAAACCAAAAGAGACCTACATAAACAAAAAAACATACCATGTTCATGGATAGGAAGACTCAACATTGTGAAAGTGTCAACTCTGCTAAATGCAATCTACAGATACAATGCAATCTCAATCCAAATACCAACAGCATTCTTTAACAAGATGGAAAAAGTAATCACCAACTTTACATGGAAAGGAAAGAGGCCCCAGATAAGCAAAGTATTATTGAGGAAAAAGGACAATGTAGGAGGCCTCACATTATCTGATCTCAGAACCTACTATACAGCTACAGCAGTCAAAGGAGCCAGGTACTGGTACAGTGACAGACACGTAGATCAATGGAAAAGAATCTAGAACCCAGATGTAAATCTACTCACCTATGGTCAGCTGATCTTTGATAAAGGACCAAAGCCCATTAAATGGGAAAAGGAGAGACTTTTAACAAGTGGAGCCAGCAAAACTGGATGTCCATTTGTAAAAAAAAAAAAAAAGAAAGAAACAGGACCCATACCTTACACCATACACAAAAACTAACTCAAAATGGCTCAAAGACATAAATAAAAAACCTAAAATGATAAAGACCATGGAAGGAAAAATAGGGACAACACTAGGGTCCCTAACACATGGTATAAGTAGGATACAAACCATAACTAACAATGCACAAACACCAGAAGATAAACAAGATAACTACAAACTTCTAAAAATTAAACACTTATGCTCATCAAAAGATTTCACCAAAAGCAAAAACAGAACTTATAGACTGGGAAAAAATTTTTGGCTACAACATATCCAAAAGGGTCTAATTTCTAAAATCTATAAAATACTTCAATACCTCATCAACAAGAAGACAAATAATCTAATTAAAAAATGGGCAAAGAATATGAACAGACACTTCACCAAAGAAGACATTCAGGTGGCTAACAGAAACATGAGGAAATGCTCACTATCATTAGCCATTAGAGAAATGCAAATCAAAACTACAATGAGATAACATCTCACCACAACATTACTGGCACTAATCAAAAAAAAAAAAACAGGAAATATTGGAGAGGCTGTGGGAAGACTGGAACTCTTATGCACTGCTGTGGGAATGTTAAATGGTACAATCACTATGGAAGACGATATGGCATCTCCTTAAAAAGCTATAAATAGAAATACCATATGATCCAGCAATCCCACTCCAAGAAATATATCCTAGAGAAAAAACAGTTGTCGAACGAATAGACATATGTACACCCATGTTTATTGGAGCATTATTCACATCAGCAAAAAGATGGGAACAACCTAAGTGCCCATCAATGGATGAATGGATAAACAAATTATGGTACATAGACACAATGGAATAATACCCAACGATAAAGAACAATGATGAATTGCAAAATATCTCACAACATCAATGAATCTGGAGGCCATTATGCTCAGTGAAAAAGTCAATCACAAAAGGACAAATATTGTATGAGACCACTATTATAAAAACCCAAGAAAAGGTTTACACACAGATAAAAACATTCACCGATGGTTAACAGGGTACAGAGGGGTGGGAAGGGAAAATTGTGAACTAGATAGTAGATAAGTATTAACTTTAGTGAAGGGAAAGAAAACACACAGTATAGGATAAGTCAGCACAGCTTCACCAAGGCGAAAACAATGAAGATTCCTAGACATATCCAAACACCTTAAGTGGCCGATTTACTTGGGCTGAGGGGTGGGGACCATGGTCTCAGAGGACGATCAAGGACAAATGGCATAATATAGTTCATAAAGAAAATGTTCTATATTCGACTTTGGTGAGTAGTGTGTGGGGTCTTAAATGATTATGAGCGGCCATCTAAGATACATCTATTGGTCCCATCATGTTCTGAGCAAAGGAGAGTGAAGAAAACCAAACACAAAAGGAAAATATTAGTCCAAAGGACTAATAGATCATATGAACCCAGCCTCCGCCAGCCTGAACACAGAAGAACTAGATGATGCCCAGCCACAGTCACCAACCAGTCTGACAAGGATCACAATAGAGGGTCCTGGACAGAGCCGGAGAAAAATGTAGAACAAAATTCAAATTCACATACACACACACACAAAAAAACTAGACTTCCTGCTCTAATAAGACTAGAGTAACCCCTGAGACTATGGTCCCTGGACACCTGGCTAACTCAGAACTGAGGTCACTCCCAAAATCCACCTTTCAACCAAAAATTAGACAGGCCTATAAAACAAACGATAACACACGTGAGGAACGTGCTTCTTAATTCAATCAAATATACAAGACCAAATGGGCAACACCTGTCTAAAAGCAACGACCAGAAGTTAGGAAGGGACAAGAAAGCTGGACAAATGGACACAGAGAACCCAGGGTGGAAAGGGAAAGGGGGAATGCTAACACACTGAGGGGATTGCAACCAACGTCACAAAACGATTTGTGAATAAAATTTTTGAATGGAAAACAAACAAAAAAAAAACAACCGTAAGCTATGTCATTTGAAGTGATATGAAAGGGCTTCTAGGATGGTGGTAATGATCTGTTTCTTGATCTGGGTGCTGGTTACACAGGTATGTTCAGTTTTCGGAAACTCAGAGTTTTGTATGTTTCTGACTTGTATCCACCATGCATCTGTCAGGTTGTAGTACTGTGGTGGCTTGCATGCTGCTTTGATACTGGAAGCTTTGCCAGTAGTTCAAATATCAACAGGGTCACTCTTGGTGGACAGGTTTCAGCAAAGGTTCCACACTAAGATAGACTAGGAAGAAGGACCTGGCAGTCTACTTCTGAAAAAAAGGCCAGTGAAAACCTTATGAATAGCAGTGGAACACTGTCTAATATAGTCGTAGAAGATGGGCCCCTCATGTTGGAAGTCACTCAAAATATGACTGTTGAAGAGTTGTCTCCTCAAAGTAGAGTCAACCTTAATGACATGGATGGAGTCACGCTTTCGGGACTTTCATTTGCTGATGTGGCCTGAATCCAAATGAGAAGAAACAGCTGCAAACATCCATTAATAATTGGAAAGGGAAATACATAAAGTATGAATCTAGGAAAATTCGAAATCATCAACAATGAAATGTACCACATAAAGATCAATATCCTAGGCATTACGGAGGTGAAACGGACTGGTATTGCCCATTATGAATTAGACAATCATACAGTCTAATATGACAGGAACAACAAATTGAACAGGAATGGCATCGTGTTATCGTCAAAAAGAACATTTCGAGATCTATCTTGCAGTACAACACTGTCAGTGATAGGTTAATATCCATACGCTCACAAGGAAGCCCACTGAATACGACTAATATATTCAAATTTACACACCAACCACTAATGTCAAAGATGAGGAAATTGAAGATTTTTACCAAATTCTGGAGCCCGAAATTGATCAAACATGTAATCAAGATGCAATGATAATTACTGGTGATTGGAATACGAAAGCTGGAAACGAAGAATAAGGATTGGTAGTTGGAAAATATGCCCTTGGTGACAGAAATAATGCCAGACATTGCATGACAGAATTTTGCAAGACAAACAACCTCTATATCACAAATGCCTTTTTTCAACAAAATAAATGGCAACCATACACGTGGACCTCACCAACTGGAAAACACAGGAATCAAATCAACAACATTTGTGGAAAGAGGCAATGGACAAGCTCAAAATCATGAGTCAAAACAATGCCAGGAGTTGACTGCAGAACAGACCATCAATTGCTTATATGCAAGTTCAAGATGAAGCTGAGGAAAATTCAAAAAATTCCACAAGAGCCAAAATATGACTTTGAGTATATCCCACCTGAACTTGGAGGCCATCTCAAGAACAGATTTGACACACTAAATACTAATGACCGAAGACCAGACCAGCCGTGGAATATCAAGTATATCATATATGAAGAAAGCAAAAGGTCATTAAAAAGACAAGAAAGAAAGAAAAAAACAAAATGGATCTCAGAAGAGACTCTGAAACTTGCTTTTGAATGTACAGTACCGAAGGTGAATAGAAGAAATGATGAAGTGAAAGAGCTGAACAGATTTCCAAGAGCAGCTCAAGAAGACAAAGTAAAATATTATAATGAAATGTGCAAAGATCTGGAATTAGAAACCCAAAAGGGAAGAACACACTCGGCATTTCTCAACCTGAAAAAAAAAGAACTGAAGAAAAAATTCAAGCCTCAAGTTGCAATTCTGAAGGATTCTACGGGCAAAATATTGAATGATGCAGGAAGCACAAAAAGAAGATGGAAGGAATACACAGAGTCGCTAAGAATTGGTCGATGTTCAACCATTTCAGAAGATAGCAAATGATCAAGAACTGACTATACTGAAGGAAGAAGTCCAAGCTGCATTGGAGGCACTGGTGAAAAACAAGCCTCCAGGAATAGACAGAATACCAATTAAGATGTTTCAACAAAGGGACGCAGCATTGGAGTTGCTCACTCATCTACGCCGAGAAATTTGGAAGACAGCTACCTGGCCAACCGACTGGAAGAGATGCATATTTGTACCCATTCAAAAAAAAGGTGATCCAAAAGAATGCAGAAATTATCGAACAATATCATTAATATCACAAGCAAGTAAAATTTTGATGAAGATCATTCAAAATCAGTTGCAGCAGTATATCGAGAAGCAACTGCCAGAAATTCAAGCTGGATTCAGAAGAGGACATGGAACAACAGATATCACTGCTGATGTCAGATGGATCTTGGCTAAAAGGAGAGAATACCAGAAAGATGTTTACCTGTGTTTTATTGATGATGCCAAGGTATTCGACTGTGTGGGTCATAATAAATTATAGCTAACATTGCAAAGAATAGGAATTCCAGAACACTTAATTGTGCTCATGGGAACCTGCACATAGATCAAGAGGCAGTCATTCAAACACAGCAAGGGGATACTGCACAGTTTAAAATCAAGAACAGTGTGTCTCAAGGTTTCATCCTTTCACCATACTTATTCAATCTGTACGCTGAGCAAATAATCCCAGAAGCAGGACTATATGAAGAAGAATGGGGCATCAGTATTGTTTTAAGACTTATTAACAACCTGTGATATGCACATGACACAACCTCACTTGCTGAAAGCTTAGAGGACTTGAAGCACTTACTGATGAAGATCAAAGACTAGAGTCTTCAGTATGGATTACACATCAACCTAAACCTAAAGAAAACAAAAATAGTCACAACTGAAACAATAAGCAACATCATCATAAATGGAGAAAAGATTCACAATGTCAACGATTTCATTTTACTTGGATCCACAATCAACTCCCATGGAAGCAGCAGTCAGGAAATCAAACGACATATGGCATTGAGCAAATCTGCTCGAGAATACCTCTTTAAAGTACAAAAAGCAAAGATGCCTCTTTGAGGACTAAGATGTGCCTGACCCAAGCCACGATATTTTCAATTGCCTCATATGCATGTGAAAGCTGGACAATGAATAAGGAAGACCAAAGAAGAATTGATCCCTTTGAATCATGGTATTGGTGAGGAATGCTGAATATACCGCGGACTGCCAGAAGAAAGAACAAATCTGTCTTGGAAGAAACACAGAGTGCTCCTTGGAAGTGAGATGAGTGCGACTTCGTCTCAGGTGCTTAGAACATGTTATCGAGAGGGACCAGTCCCTGGAGAAGGAAATCATCCTTGGTAAAATAGAGGGTCAACATAAAAGAGGAAGACCCTTGATGAGATGAAATGACACAGTGGCTGCAACAATGGGCTCCAACATTACAATGACTGTGAGGACAGCACAGGACCAGGCAGTGTTTTGTTTTGTTATGCACAGGGTGGCATAACAGCAATATGACACATACATGTACTTTTCTGTATGTATATTTCAATAAAAACTTTAATAATTCAGCCTGGGGGGAGAAAAAAAGAAACTAAATTTGCGCATCAAAAGACTTTATCAAGAAAGTAAAGAAACAACCTACAGAATGGGCAAAAATATTTGGGAACCATATACATGATAAAAAAAATAAAGGCTTAATATTCAGAATATATGTACATAAACAAAACTCCTACAACTCAACAACGAAAAAATGGGCAAAGGACAGGAGTAGACATTTCATCAAAGAAGATATACAAATGCAATGAGCACATGAAGAGCTATTCAACATCATTGTTGTTGTTGTTAGGTGCCATCGAGTCAGTTCCAACTCATAGCAACCCGAAGCACAACAGAATGAAACATTGCCTGGTCCTGTGCCATCCTCACAATCATTGTTACATTGGAGCCCATTGTTGCAGCCACTGTGTCAATCCGTCTCATTGAAGGTCTTCCTCTTTCATGCTGACCCTCTATTTTACCAAGCATGATGGCCTTCTCCGGAGACTGATCCCACCTGACAACGTGTCCAAAGTATGTAAGACACAGTCTTGCCATCCTTGCTTCTAAGGCACATTCTGGTTGTACTTCCAAGACATATTTCTTCGTTCTTTTGAACTGCCACATAGGGTTTCCAAGGATCGTCTGGCAGATTCGAACTGTGGACCTTTTGGTTAGCAGCCATAGCTCTTAACCACTACGCCACCAGGGTTTCCATTCTTCTGGCAGTCCATGGTATATTCAATATTCTTCGCCAACACTACAATTCAAAAGCATCAATTTGTCTTCGTTCTTCCTTATTCATTGTTCAGCTTTCACATGCATATGATGCGATTGAAAATACCATGGCTTAGGTCTGGTGCACCTTAGTCTACAAGGTGACTTCATTGTTTTTCAACACTTTAAAGAGGTCCTTTGCAGCAGATTTGCCCAATGCCATGCGTCTTTTGATTTCTTGACTGCTGCTTTCATGGGTGCTGATTGTGGACCCAAGTAAAATGAAATGCTTGACAACTTCAATCTTTTCCCTGTTTATCATGATGTTGCTTATTGGTCCAGATGTGAGTATTTTTGTTTTCTTTATGTTGAGGTGTAATCCACACTGAAGACTGTGGTCTTTAATCTTCATTAGTAAGTACTTCAAGTCCTCTCACTTTTGGCAAGCAAGATTGTGCCATCTGCATACACAGGCTGTTAATGAGTCTTCTTCCAATCCTGATGCCCCATTCTTCTTTTCATAGTCCAGCTTCTCGGGTTATTTGCTCAGCATACAGACTGAATAGGTATGGTGAAAGGATACAACCCTGACACACACCTTTCCTGTGTTGTCCAAACAACTGTCTCTTGATCTATGCACAGATTCCTCATGAGCACAATTAAGTGTTCTGGAATTCCCATTCTTCACAATGTTATCCATAATTTGTTATTATCCACACAGACGAATGCCTTTGCATAGTCAATAAAACAGGTAAACATTCTTCTGTTATTCTCTGCTGTCAGCCAAGATCCATCTGACATCAACAATGATATATCCCTGGTTCCACGTCCTCTTCTAAATCTGGCCTGAATTTCTGGCAGTTCCCTGTCAATATACTGCTGCAGCCACTTTTGAATGATCTTCAGCAAATTTTACTTGCATGTGATATTAATGATACTGTTCTTGGATCACCTTTCTTGGGAATAGGAATAAATATGGATCTCTTCCAGTCGGTCAGGCATGTAGCTATCTTCCATATTTCTTGGCACAGACAAATGAACACTTTCAGTGTTACATCCACTTGTTGAAACATCTTAATTGATATTCCGTCAATTCCTGGAGCCTTGTTTTTCACCAATGCCTTCCATGCAGCTTAGGCTTCTTCCTTCAGTACCATCGGTTCCTGATCACATGCTACCTCTTGAAATGGTTGAATGTCGACTAATTCTTTTTGGTATAATGACTCTGTATATTCTTTCCATCTTCTTTTGATGTTTCCTGTGTCGTTTAATATTTTCCCCATAGAATCCTTCACTATCACAACTCGAGGCTTGAACTTTTTCCTTCAGTTCTTTCAGCGTGAAAAATGCCGAGCGTGTTCTTCCCTTTTGGTTTTCTATCTCCAGCTCTTTGCACATGTCATTATAATAGTTAACTTTGTCTTCTCTAGCCACCCTTTGAAATTTTCTGTTCAGTTCTTTTACTTCATCATTTCTTCCTTTTGCTTTAGCTGCTCGATGTCTGAAAGCAAGTTTCAGAGTCTCTTCTGACATCCATCTTGGTCTTTTCTTTCTTCCTGTCTTTTTAATGACCTCTTGTTTTCTTCATGTATGATGTCCTTGATGTCATTCCACAACTCGTCTGGTCTTCGGTCATTAGTGTTCAATGAGTCAAATCTACTCTTGAGATGGTCTCTAAATTCAGGTGGGATATACTCAAGGTCATATTTTGGCTCTTCAACACCATTAATCAAACTGAAAAACCAAACCCGTTGCCACTGAGTCGATTCCAACTCACAGTAACCCTACAGGACAGAGTAGAACTGCCCCATAAGGTTTCCAAGGAGCAGATGGTAAATTTGAACTGCTGACCTTTTGGTTAGCAGCCACAGCTCTTAACCTCTGCGCCACCAGGGCTCCCATTAGTCATTAAGGAAATGCAAATCAAAACCACAATGAGATACTACTTTACCCCTACTAGGATGGCTATTATGTGCAAAAATGGAAAATAAGTGTTGGGGAGGATGTGGAGAAACTGGAACCCTCATGCACTGCTGGTGGGGTTGTAAAATGGTGCAGCTGCTGAGTAAAACATTTTAGTGGTTCTTCAAAACGTTAAACACAGAAATTTTATATTGCCCAGCAATTCCACTCCTAGTTATATACCCAAAAGAACTGAAAGAATGTTTTATGAAAATGTCTTCTGTGTAACTTTCTCCTAGAAGACCAGTAAGATTGTACCTAGCAAAGTCAGCACAACATCACCAGGACAAAGTCACAGAAGCTTCACAGACACATCCTAATACCCTGAGAGACTAAGCTACCGGGCTGAGGGCTAGGGACCATGGTCTCAGGGGACATCCAGCTCTGTTGGTATAACATAGTCTATAAAGAAAATGTTCTATATCCGACTGTGGTGAGTAGCAACTGGGGTCTGAAAAGCCTGCAACTGGCCACCTAAGATACCTGTTCCATCTTGGCTGGAGCAAAGGAGAATCAAGATCAATGACAGAAGGGAAATATTAGTCCAAAGGACTAATGGATCACAACTACTATGACCTCCACCAGGCTAAGCCCAGAACAATTAGATGGTGCCTGGTTACCACTACCAACTGCTCTGGCAGGGATTACAATAGAGGGTCCCGGAAGGAGCAGGAGAAAAAGCAAAACAAAATTCGAATTCACACACACAAAAAAGACCAGACTTACTGGTATGAGAGAGACTGAGAGACTGAAGAAACCCCAAGAGTATGGCCCCTGGACACCCTTTTAACTCAGTACTGAAGTCAATCCTGAGGTTGGTTCTTCAGTCAAAGATTAGACAAGTCTATAGGGTCAACACCAACACACATGAGGGACGTGCTTCATAGTTCAATCATGTATACAAGACTAATGGACACACCAACCCAAAAGCAAAGATGAGAAGGCAGGAGGGAACAGGAAAACTGGACAAATGGAAAAAGAGAACCTGGGGTGGAGAAGGGGAGAATGTTAATACATAGCAGGGTTGGCAAACAATATCACAAAACAATTTGTGTATTAACTGTTTAATGAGATACTAATTTGCTATGTAAGCTTTCACCAAAATCACAATAAATAAATCACATTAAAAAAAAGAAAAATTGAAAGAAGAGGATTAAAAAAACACTTGTAAACAAATATTCACTGCAGCATTACTCACAATAGTCAAGAGGTGGAAAGTACCCAACAGATGAATGGATAAACAAAATGTGGTATATACAAACAATGGAATATTACTCTGCCATAAAGAGAAATGAAGTCCTGATAACATGCTACAACGTGGATGAACCTTGAAAACATTATGCTGAGTGAAACAGGTCAAATACAAAAGGACAAATATTGTGTAATTCCACTAATATGAAATATCTAGAATATGCAAATACATAGAGACCAAAGTTTATTAGTGGTAACCAGGGGTAGGTAGGAGGGGAAATGGGGAGGTATTGCTTAAGGGATAGAGTTTATGTTAAGGGTGATGAAAAATTTGAAACCAGATAGTGGTGTTGGTAGCATGACATGGTGAACGTAATTAATGTCACCGAATTGTGCATGTAAAAATGGTTCAAATGGCAAATGTTTTGTTATATGTATTTTATCACAATAAAATTTTTAAATAGTCGTTTACTTTGACACAACAAGCAATAAAGCATCTAGCAGGATGCTTTGCTCTCTTAGTGATAATATGAATCTTACTTATAACAAAGTATACTTCCGTTTTAAAATATTTTTAAATGATTTATAGCTCTAACTTAACCCTGCTCCTGATTAATAATGCACTACACCTTTGCCGAACTCGTCCTACAAAGACCAAGAAAAAAGGTAGACACATTCACATCAAATTTTGAGACAGATGTTATCTAAAAGGGTCAGATTTTTTTCATTTTCATTCAAAACAGGAGCAATTCAAGACAGTACTGATTGAATACATACAGACATAGAAATACAAAATCTTGGAACTTACTTCAATTGTATGGATAATATCTCTGGGACCAATAATTTCTGGATCATATTTAATATGTGCTTTGTTGGTTGCCAGGGCCACAGAGCAGTAGAAAATCCCTCTGTGTTTTGTGAGGGTAGACTCTATTTTATGAACACAGGAAGCACAAGTCATTCCTCTCACCTGTTAAAGACAAAGGCTTTGTTATTCACAAATACACTTTTTCTTCCATTAAACATGGGGAGACATACTACTTTTAACTAAAAGGACACTTGTAACACCAGATTACCACATAGGATCTTAACTGAACTCTTAATATGTTTCAAATACGATCATTAACCCAAAATATGATCATTAGAATATCATTTTTATACCACATCAAACAAAGTTCTGGTCCCAGCTGTAACAGGCTTGACAGAATTTCAGGATATCATCTAAAAAGCCCCCTTCTTCCTGTCTCTACTGCTCAGTGACAGAGGATTTGACATCTATCATTGTTTCTTGCAACAAACGGCTCGCTTCCTTCTTGATATATTTTTCATCCAGCTTTCAGTATTACTTTTAGCGAGAGTTAATGGGTAGTGTCTAAGTTATCTATAACTTAGCTGCTATAACAGAAATACCCCCTGAAGATTGCTTTAACAAACAGGAATGTATTTTCTCACAGTTTAGGAGGCTAGAGGTCTGAATTCAGGGTGCTAGCTCTAGGGCAAGGCTTTCTTTCTCTGTCAGCTCTGGAGGAGGGTACTTGTCTCTTCGGCTTCTGTTTCCTGGTTCCTTAGAAATCTCCATGTGGCTTGGCATCTCTGCTTTCTCGCTCGTTTAATCTCTTTTATATCTCAAAAGAGGTGTACTCAAGATACACTCTATACTAATCTGGCCTCATTCACATAACAAATACAACCCAATTCCAAATAGGATTATAACTACAGGAATAGAGGTTAGGATTTACAACACATACTTTGGAGAGTGACAATTCAATCCATAACAGGTAGCAAAAGTTTTTTTGTCTTTGTATGTCTAAAAATGTATTTCACCAATATCTTGAATGAGGTTATAGTTTAATTGGTTATTAAATTCTAAACTGGAGGGGCAAAATCTCTGGAATGACTGTGTGAGGAACTTGGCAAATCCTCTTCCCAAAAAGCAATGACAAAACTATACAGAATTGTCAAAATAACCATTGAAAGACTTTGTAAAGTGACCAAAGAGCATATAAAAAAAATTAAGAAACATTTACTCAAGAACATTTACCAAGGGAATACCAGAAAAAATGATGGAGTAAGAACCTCTGAAAATTATCTCCTTCATAAAAGCAATGAGAAAACTGGCAAAAATTGTCAGTATCAACATTTCAGAAATCTGGAAATTAAATAAAGTCTTGAAGCAATACAGGAAGCACTTATTCAAGAAATGAATACCAATAAGAACAGTAAACCCCAAAAAACCCAGTGCAAGTTATATGCTATTATAACTTGCCTATTCACATTCCCTTCCTTTCAGCTCCACAGTAGACTTGAAAGCCAACAGACCACAACCATAGTTAAAAAGAAAAAAAAAATTAAAAGATCATGGAATCAATCAGGGGGGCAGAAATGGGTTGGAGATCCTTCAAAGCCACATATCTAGAGAACTGTCATTATTACACCCGTCTGATAATTCCCTGGAAGAGGCCACTTATAAGGATACCTACGTTTGTCCTAACTAGAGCTCAACCAATGCAATAAGCCTTTTTCCTTGGGGGAATTTGTAAAAAAAAAAAAAAATTAATGACAATTATTTAACTTTCTGGCTAAACAGGTAGCGGATAACAGTTGTCTCAAACAAAAGGCTAACCAAAAAGTTTAAAAGCAAAAGCTGAAAAACTGGATGTTCACTGGAGATCCAACATATTTGTGGGAATCTAGAAGGCCACACACCAGCATAGTACTGGGGCCATGTTTAGGGCTGTGCACATGCTCAGAAAAGACCTGAAAAGGCCCTAAGCTCTAACCTCTGGCTCAACTTTATGCGCTGCACAAGCAAGAAGTGAAGGTTAATGCAGAGCTTGCAACTATTAAAACTCTACACAGAACCCATCGACAAAGACTGAGAGACTTCCTGGCTCCAGTCATTTAAGAAAATCTGTGTTCAGTCATTAGCTGATCACTAAAATAACCAAACAGAGGCTTCAGTGGCCACATACAACAAAGAATACAGATTTTATAAAATTAGTTCAGATGCTAGGGGTCCTAAAACATGGCAAAAATAGTATACAAACCATAACTAACAATGTACAAACACCAGAAGAAAAACTAAGAAACTGGGAACTCATAAAAATTAAACACTTATGCTCATCAAAAGACTTCACCAATAGATTAAAAAGAGAACATAAAAACTGGGAAAAAAATTTTGACTACGACATAGCTGACAAGGTCTAATCTCTAAAATTTACAATACTTCGATACCTCAACAACAAAAAGACAAATAATCCAATTAAAAAATGTGCAAAGGACAATAGGAAAGAGATGGAAACAACCCAGATGCCCATCAACAGATGAATGGATAAATAAACTGTGCTACATACACATAGTGGAGTATTACGCAACACTAAAGAACAACGCTGAATCTGTGAAGCATCACATAACATGGATGCACCTGGAGGACATTAAAAAAATTTTTTTTTGGAGGACATTATGCTGAGTGAAATAAGTCAATCACAAAAGGACAAATATTGTATGAGACCACTACTGTAAAAACCCATGAAAAGGTCTGCATACAAAAAGAATCTTTGATGGTTACAAGTGAGGGGAGAGGGTGGGAATGGAAAAACACTTAATAGATAAGCGGTAATTTTGATGAAGGGAAGGGTAAGACCGTACACAATACTAGGGAAGCCAGCAAAGCCTGTATGAGGCAGGGCCACAGTAGCTCCATAGACAGATCCAAACTCCCTGAGGGACTGAATTGCTGGGCTGAGGACTGTGGCGACCATGGTCTCAGGGAACATCTAGCTCAACTGGCATAACAGAGTTTATAAAGAAAATGTTCTACATTCTACTTTGGTGAGTAGCATCTGGGTCTTCGAAGCCTGTGAGCAGCCATCTAGGATACTCCACTGGTCTCACCCCTTCGAGAGCAAGAAAGAATGAAGAAAACTAAAGACACAGGGAAAGATTAGTCCAAAGGACTAATGGATCATATCTACACCAGACTGAGTCCAGTACATCCAGATGGTGCCTGGCTACCACCACTGACTGCTCTGACAGAGATCACAACAGAGGGGTCCTGGAAAGAGCCGGAGAAAAACGTAGAACAAAATTTTAACCCAAAAGGAAAAACCACACTTGCTGGCCTGAAAGAGACTGGAGAAACCCTGAGAGTGTGGCCCCTGGACACCCTTTCAACTCAGTAATGAGGCCACTCCTGAGGTTCACCCTTCAGCCAAAGATTGAACAGGCCCATGGGACAAAACAAGACTAAAGGGGGGCACCAGCCTTGAGGCAGGGACTGGAAAGTAGAAGAGAACAGGAAAGCTGGCAATAGAGAACCCAGGGTTGAGAAGGGAGGGTGTTGACATGTCATGGGGTTGTTAACCAATGTCATACAACAATGTGTGTACTAACAGTTTGATGAGAAACTAGTTTGTTCTGTAAACCTTCATCTAAAGTTCAATTTAAAAAAAATGGGCAAAGGATGTGAGCAAATACTTCACCAAAGAAGACATTCAGATAGCTAACAGACACGTGAGGAAATGCTCATGATCATGAGCCATTACAGAAATGCAAATCAAAACTACAAAGAGATACCATTATACTCTGACATTACTGGCTGTGTTAGTCATCTAGTATTTGCTGCAACAGAAATACCACAAGTGGATGGCTTTAACAAAGAGAAATTTATTTCCTCACAGTAAAGTAGGCTAAAAGTCCAAATTCAGGGCGTCAGCTTCAGGGGAAGGCATTCTCTTTCTTGTTGGCCTTCTCATCAATCCTCCCCCAGACTAGGAGCTTCTTTGCACAGGAACCCCGGGTTCAAAGGACGCACTCTGCTCCTGGCACTGCTTTCTTGGTGGTATGAGGTTCCCAACTCTCTGCTTGCTTCCCTTTCCTTTTATCTCTTAAGAGATAAAATGTGGTGCAGGCCAAACCCCAAGGAAACTCCCTTTACACTGGATCAGGAGGTGACATGAGTAAGGGTGGTGTTACAATGCCACCCTAATCCTCTTTAGCATAAAATTACAATCACAATATGGAGGACAACGATACAATACCGGGAATCATGGCCTAACCAAGTTGACACAGATTTTTGGGGGACACAATTCAATCCATGACACTGCCACTAATCAAAAAAAAAACAGAAAATAACAAATGTTGGAGAGGTTAAAGGGAGTTCGAAACTCTTATGCACTGCTGGTGGGAATGCAAAATGGTACAACCACTTTGGAAAATGATGTAGCACTTCCTTAAAAAGCTAGAAAGAGAAATACCATACGATCCAGCAATCCCAGTCTTAGGAATACATCCTAGAGAAGTAAGAGCCATCACACAAATAGACATATGAACACCCATGTTCATTGCAGCATTATTCACAATAGCAAAAAGATGGAAACAACCTAAGTGCCCATCAGCAGATGAATGAATAAACAAAATTATGGTACACACACACAGTGGAATACTATGCAAAGATGGAGAACAATGATGAATCCGTGAAACACCTCACACCATGGATGAAACTTCAGGGCATTACGCTGAGTAAAATAAGTCAACCACAGAATAGTAAATATTGTATGAGACCACTATTACAAAAACTCAAGAAAAGGTTTACACCCAGAAAAAAACATTTTTTGAAGGTTACGAGGGTAGGGAGGGGCAGGGAAAATCATTAACTAGATAGTAGAAAAGTATACTTTGGTCAAGGGAAAGACAATACACAATATACAGGAAGTCAGCAAACTTGACCAAGGCAAAGTCATAGAAGTTTTCCAAATGCATTCAAACAACTTGACAGACTTAGTTGTTGGGGCCAAGGGCTGGGAACCATAGTCTCGGGGCACATTTAGGTCAATTGGCATAACAAAGTTCATAAAGAAAATGTTCTACATCCTACTTTGGTGAGTAACATCTGGGGTCTTAAAAGCTTGTGAGCAGCCATCTAAGATACATCTATTGGTCCCATCCCATCCAGAGCAAAGAAGAAAGAAGAAAACCAAAGACACTAGGTAAATATTACCCAGAGGACTGAAGGACCACATGAACCACAGCCTCCACCAGCCTGAGCCCAGAAGAACTAGATAGTAACCAGCTACCACCACTGACTGCTCTAACAGGGATCACAACAGAGAGTTCTAAAGAGAGTGGGAGAAAAATGTAGAACAAAATTCAAATTCACAAAAAAGACCAGACTTACTAGTCTGACAGAGATTGTAGGAACCCCGGAGGCTATGGCCCCCAGACACTCTGCTAACCCAGAACTGAAACCACTCCCAAAGCCTGTTTTTCAGACAAAAATTAGACAGGCCTATAAAACAAACAATAACACACGTGAGGAACATGCTTCTTAGTTCAATCAAATACATGAAACCAAATGGACAACTCCTGTCCAAAAGCACGATAAGAAGGCAGGAAAGGGACAGGAAAACTGCAAGAACGGACACAGGGAACCCGGGGTGGACAGGGGGAGAGTGCTGTCACATTGTGGGGATCGCAACCAATGTCAAAAAAACAATAGGTATACAAACTTTGAATGAGAAAAAAAAATTATGACAAAAAGAAATAACAGCAAACAGTAACAACAACAAATCTTGAAAGGAGGGGCAGGGGTAGACTCTGTTCTCCAGAGCTGCTATATTATTTAAAATATCCAGCTTTCAATAAAAAACTAAGAGGCATGTAAAGAAACAAGAAAGTATAGTCAATACACAGAGAAAATAACAATTAATAGGAACTGTCTCTGAGGAAGCCTAAATGTTGAAATTATTAGACAAATATTTATATCAGCTATTTTAAATATGTTCAAAGAACTAAAGAAAACCATGGGTAAAGAATTAAAGGAAAGTATGAGAATGGCCTCTCACCAAATAGAGAATATCAATAAAGAAACAGAAATTATAAGAAAGTATCAAATAGAAAGCCTTTAGTTTAAAAGTACAATAAATGAAATAAAAAGCAATGCCTAGAGGGAAATTTATAGTTGTAAACACCTACATTAAAAGAGAAGAAAGACCTCAAATCTAACCTTCCACCTTAAATACTGGAAAATTTTTTTTTTAATCTAAGATAAGGTGAAGAAAAGAAATAATAAAGATTAGAGCAGAAATTAATGAAATAGAGAATACAAAAATAACAAAGTATTAAAACCAAAGTTGGTTCTTTTAAAAGATTGACAAAATTGACAAATATCTGGCTACACTGATCAAGAAAAAAGAGAGAAGACCAAAATTATTTAAATAGGAGTACAAGAGGAGACATTACTATTGACGTTACAGAAGGAAAAAGAATTGTAAGAGAATATACTATGAACAATTAATTGTATGAAAACAAGTTAGATAACCAAAACGAAATTAATAAAACCTAGAAAGACACAAACTACTGAAATTGACTGAAGAAGAAACAAATTATTTGGATATACATATAACAACTAAGGAGGCTGACTTAGTAATCAAAAAACTTTCCACGAAGAAGAGCGCAGAACCAGACGGCTTCCCTGGAAAATTCTATCAATTATTTAAAGAAGAATTATCACCAATTTTTCACAAACTCTTCCAAAAAACAGAAGTGGAGGTAATACTTCCTAACTCATTCTATGAGGTCATTCTTGCTGATAACAAAACCAAACAAGACATATAAGAAAGCTACAGAGCAATATCCCTTATGAATATAGATGCAGACATCCTTAACAAAATACCAACAAACTACTCCAACGATACATAAAAAAGCACCGTACACCATAATCAAGAGGGATTTATCACAAGAACGCAAAGTTAATTCAGTGTATAAAATAAATAAATGTAATTTCTTGTTGTTGTTACATGCCGTTGAGTCATTTCCGACTCATAGCAATCCTATGTACAACAGAACTAAACACTGCCCAGTCCTGCACCATCCTCATAGTCGTTATGCTTGAGCCCACTGTTGCAGCCAGTGTCAATCCACCTTGTTGAGGGTCTTCCCCTTTTGGTTCACCCTCTACTTTACCAAGAATGATGTCCTTCTCCAGAGACTGATACCCCTGGTAACATGGACAAAATACGCCAGATATAGTCTCACCATCCTTGTTTCTAAGGAGTACTCTGGTTGCACTTCTTCCAAGATAGGTTTGTTCATACTTTTAGCAGTCCATGGTATTTTCAATATTCTTCACCAACCCACAATTCAAAGGCGTCCGTTCTTCAGTCCTCCTTATTTATCGTCCAGCTTTCACATGCATATGAAACAACTGAAAACACCACGGCGTGACTCAGATGCAACTTAGTCTTCAAGGCGACATCTTTACTTTTTAACACTTTAAAGAAGTCTTTTGCAGCAGATTTGCCCAATACGATGCGTCTTTGATTTCTTGACTTCTGCTTCCAAGGGTGTTGATTGTGGATCCAAGTAAAATGAAAACCTTGACAATTTCAATCATTTCCCTGTTTACCATGACGTTGCTTATTGGTCCAGTTGTGAAGTTTTTTTTTTATGTTGAAGTTTAATCCATACTGAGGGCCAAGGGCTTTGATCTTCATCAGTATAAGTGCTTCAAGTTCTCTTCACTATCAGAAAGTAAGGTTCTGTCATCTGCATAATGCAGATCCTTAATGAGTCTTCCTCTAATCCTGATGCCTCATTCTTCTTCATATAGTCCAGCTTCTCAGATTATTTGCTCAGCATACAGATTGAATAGGTATGGTGAAAGGTTACAACCCTGATGCACACCTTTCCTGAATTTAAACCACGAAGTTATCCCCTTGTTCTGTCCAAACTGCCTCTTGATCTATGTATAGTTCCTCAGGAGCACAACTAAGTGTTCTGGAATTCCCATTCTTCGCAACGTTACCAGTAATTTGTTATAATCCACACGGTCCAATGCCTTTGTATAGTCAATAAAACACAGGAAAACATCTTTCTGGTATTCTCTGCTTTCAGCCAGGGTCCATCTGACATCAGCAATGATATCTCTTGTTCCACAACCTCTTCTGAATCCAGCTTGAATTTCTGGCAGTTCCCTGTAGATATACTGCTGCAGCCACTTTTCAATGCTCTTCAGCAAAATTTTACTTGCATGTGATATGAATGATATGTTTGATAATTTCCATATTCACTTGGATTACCTTTCTTGAGAATAGGCATAAATATGGATCTCTTCCAGTCAGTTGGCCAGGTAACTGTCTTCCAATTTTCTTGGCATAGATTCCTGAAGCCTTGTTTTTTGCCAAAGCCTCTACTTTACTGCACCTTGGATTTCTTCCTTCAGTACCATCAGTTCCTGATCATATGCTATCTTCTGAAATGGCTGAACATCAACCAATTCTTTTTGGTAGTTACTGCATATTCCTTCTATCTTCTTTTGATGCTTCCTGCATCGTTTAATGTTTTCCCCGTAGAATTCTTCAATATTGCAACTCGAGGCTTGAATTTTTTCTTCAGTTCTTTCAGGGTGAGAAATGCCGAAAATGTTCTTCCCTTTTGGTTTTCCATCACCAGGTCTTTGCACGTCATCATGACACATTACTTGTCTACTCAAGCTGCCCTTTGAAATCTTCGGTTCATTTCTTTTACTTCATCATTTCTTCCTTTTGCTTTAGGTACTCGAAGTTCAAGAGCAAGTTTCGGAGGATCTTCTGACATCCATTTTGATCTTTTCTTTCTTTCCTGTCTTTTTAAAGACCTCTTGCTTTCTTCACGTATGCTGTCCTTGATGTCATTCCACAACTCGTCTAGTCTTCAGTCATCAGTGATCAATGCATCAAATCTATTCTTGAGATGGTCTCTCAATTCAGTTGGGATATACTCAAGGTTGTACTTTGGCTCTCGTTGACTTCTTCCAATTTTCATCAGCTTCAACTTTAACTTGCATATGAGCAATTGATGGCCTGTTACACAGTGGGCCCCTGGCCTTGTTCTGACTGATGATATTGAGCTTTTCCATCGTCCCTTTCCACAGATGTAGTTGATTTGATTCCTGTATATTCCATCTGGTGAGGTCCATGTGTATAATTACCGTTTATGTTGGTGAAAAAAGGTATTTGCAATGAAGAAGTCGTTGGTCTTGCAATATTCTATCATGTGATCTCCAGCATCATTTCTATCACCAAGGCTATATTTTCTAACTACCACTCCTTCTTTCTTTCCAACTTTCACATTCCAATCAGCAGTAATTATCAATACATTCTGACAGCATATTCGATCAATTTCAGACTGTAGAAGTTGCTAAAAATCTCCAATTTCTTCATCTTTGGCCTTAGTGGTTGGTGCATAAATTTGATAATAGTCCTATTAACTGGTCTTCCTTATAGACGTATAGGTATTATCCTATCGTTGACAGCGTTCTACTTCAGGATAGATCTTGAAATGTTCTTTTTGACAATGAATGCAATGCCACTCGTCTTCAAGTTATCATTCCCAGCATAGTAGACCATATGATTGTTCAATTCAAAATAACCAATATCGGTCCATTTCTCTACACAAAAGCAGGACGATGAATAAGGAAGACTGAAGAAGAACTGACATCTTTGAATTGTGGTGTTGGCGAAGAATACTGGATATACCATGGACTGCCAAAAGAATGAACAAATCTGTCTTGGAAGAAGTAAAACCAGAATGCACCTTAGACGCAAGGATGGTGAGACTATGTCTCACATACACTGGACACGTTATCAGGAGGCATCGGTCCCTGGAGGACATTCTACTGCATAAAGTAGAGGGTCAGCGAAAAAGAGGAAGAGCCTCAACAAGATAGATTGTACACGTGGCTGCAACAATGGACTCAAGCGTAACAACTGTGAGGATAGCGCAGGGCCAGGCAGTGTTTCATTCTGTTATACATAGGGTCTCTATGAGTCGGAAATGACTTAACGGCACCTAACAACAACAGTCCATTTCAGCTCACCAATGCTTAGGATAGTAATCTTTATGCACTTCATTTTTTATGATTTCTGGTTTTCCTAGTTTCATACTTCATACATTCCACATTCAGATTGTTAATGCTTGTTTGCTCCTGTTTCTTCTCATTTTGAGTCATGCTACATCAAAGAATGAAGGTCCCGAAAGCTTGACTCCACCCACGACATTAAGGTGGACTCTACTCTGAGGAGACAGCTCTTCCCCAGTCTTATTTTGAGTGCCTTCCAACCTGAGGGGCTCATCTTCCAGTACTATGTCAGACAATGTTTCGCCGCTATTCGTAAGGTTTTCACTGGCTAATTCTTTTCAGAAGTAGACTGCCGGGTCCTTCGTCCTCATCTTAGTCTGGAAGTTCAGCTGAAATCTGTCTGCCACGGGTGACCCTGCTGGTATATGAATACAGGTGGCACAGCTCCCACCATCACAGCAACACAGAAGCCCCCACAGTATGACAGACTGACAGACACATGGGGGAATAAATGTAATACACCATATTTAATAGAATAAATGACAAAAACCACATGAATATCTCAATTCACACAGGAAAAGCATTTGTCAAAATTCAAAATCCCTTCATAGCAAAAACACCCAACAAACTGGGAATAGAAAAGAACTTCCTCAACCTGATACAGGAATCAAGGCTGTGTAGTACCAGCATAAAGGAAAGACATATAGATCAATGCAGTAGAACTGAGAATCCAGAAGTAAATTCTTACATTACCATTAAATTGATTTTTTAAAATAATTTATTAGGGGAAGTCAGCATAACTAGACTAATCCAAAAGCTAAGAAGTTTCCTGAATACAAACAAACAATTTGAGAGACAGAGTAGCAGGGGCAGGGGTCTGGAGACCATGGTTTCATGGTACATCTAGGTCAACTGGCATAACAAAGTTTATTAAGAAAACGTTCTGCATCCCACTTTGGTGAGTGACGTCTGGGGTCTTAAAAGCTAGCAAGTGGCCATCTAAGATGCATCAACTGGTCTCAATGCTGCTAGAGCAAAGGAGAATGAAGAACACCAAAGATACAAGGAAAATCCGAGCCCAAAAGAAAGAGCCACATAAACCAGAGACTCTATCAGCCTGAGACCAGAAGAACTAGATGGTACCCAGCTACCACCAATGACTTCCCTGACAGGAAACATAACAGACAATCCCCAATGGAGCAGAAGAAAAGTGGGATGTATACCTGAAAGTCTAGGAAAAAGACCAGGCTTAATGGTCTGACTGAGACTGGAGGGACCCCAGAGGTCATGGTCCCCAGACCCTCTGTTAGCCCAAAACTAAAACCACTCCCCAAAACAACTCTTCAAACAAAGATTAAACTGGACTATAAGACATAAAATGGTACTGGTGAGGAGTTTGCTTCTTAGCACAAGTAGACACATGAGTCTACGTGGGCAGCTCCTATCAAGGTGACATGAAAAGGCAGAGGAGGACAGGAGCTGGCTGAACGGACATGGGAAATACAGGGTGGGGAGGAGTGTGCTGTCACATTATAGGGAGAGCAACTAGGGTCACATGACAATGTGTGTAAGTTTTTCTGTGAGAAACTGACTTGAATTGTAAACTTTCACTTAAAGCACAATTTAAAAATAATAATAATTTAGGGTTGTGCACCCCCACGTGTCTCTCAGTTTGTCGTACTGTGCGGGCTTGTGTGTTGCTGTGAGGCTGGAAGCTATGCCACTGGTATTCAGATGCCAGCAGGGTCACCCATGGAGGACAGGTTTCAGCTGAGCTTCCAGACTAAGACAGATTAGGAAGAAGAACCCGGAAGTCTACTTCTGAAAAGCATTAGCCAGTGAAAACCTTATGAATAGCAGCGGAACACTGTCTGATATAGTGCTGGAAGATGAACCCCCCAGGTAGGAAGGCATTCAAAAGATGATTGGGGAAGAGCTGCCTCCTCAAAGTAGAGTCGACCTTAATGACATGGATGGAGTAAAGCTTTTGGGACCTTCATTTGCTGATATGGCACGACTCAAAATGAGAAGAAACAGCTGCAGACATCCATTAATAATTGGAACCTGGAATGTACGAAGCATGAATCTAGGAAAATTGGAAATCGTCAAAAATGAAATGGAACGCATAAACATCGATATCCTAGGCATTAGTGAGCTGAACTGGACTGGTATCGGCTATTTTGAATCGGACAACCATATAGTCTACTATGCTGGGAATAACAACTCGAAAAGGAATGGTGTTGCATTCATCATTAAAAAGAATGTTTCAAGATCTACCCTGAAGTACAATGCTATAAGTACCAGGATAATATCCACATGCCTACAAGGAAGACCAGTTAATACGACTATTATTCAAATTTACGCACCAACCACTAGGGCCAAAGATGAAGAAATGGAAGATTTTTACCAGCTGCTGCAGTCTGAAATTGATCAAACATGCAATCAAGATGCATTGATAATTACTGGCGATTGGAATTGAGAGTTGGAAACGAAGAAGGATCAGTAGTTGGAAAATATGGCCTTGATGACAGAAACAATGTTGGAGATCGAGTGATAGAATTCTGCAGGACCAACGACTTCTTCATTGCAAATACCTTCTTTCACCAACATAAACAGCAACTATACACATGGACCTCGCCCGATGGAACACACAGAAATCAAACTGACTACATCTATGGAAAGAGATGATGGAAAAGCTCAATATCATCAGTCAGAACACGGCCAGGGACCGACTGTGTAACAGACCATCAATTGCTCATATGCAAGGTCAAGCTAAAACTGAAGAAAATCAGAGCAAGTCCACGAGAGCCAAAATATGACCCTGAGTATATATCACCTGAATTTAGAGACCATCTCAAGAACAGATTTGACGCATTGAACACTAGTGACCAAAGACCAGACGAGTTGTGGAATGACATCGAGGACATCATCCATGAAGAAAGCAAGAGGTCATTGAAAAGACAAGAAAGAAAGAAAGGACCAAGATGGAGGTCAGAGGAGACTCTGAAACTTGCTCTTGAGCATCAAGCACCTAAGGCAAAAGGGAGAACTGATGAAGTAAAAGAACTGAACAGAAGATTTCAAAGGGCCTCTTGAGAAGACAAAGTAAAGTATTGTAATGACATGTGCAAAGAGCTGGAGATGGAAAACCAAAAGGGAAGAAGACGCTCGGCATTTCTCAAGCTGAAAGAACTGAAGAAAAAATTCAAGCCTCAAGTTGCAATAGTGAAGGATTCCATGGGGAGAATACTAAACGACGCAGGAAGCAACAGAAGAAGATGGAAGGAATACACAGAGTCATTATACCAAAAAGAATTAGTCGATGTTCAACTATTTCAAGAGGTGGCATATGATCAGGAACTGATGGTCCTGAAGGAAGAAGTCCAAGCTGCTCTGAAGGCATTGGCGAAAAACAAGACTCCAGGAATTGATGGAATATCAATTAAGATGTTTCAACAAACAGATGCAGTGCTGGAGGTGCTCACTCATCTATGCCAAGAAATATGGAAGACAGCTTCCTGGCCAACTGACTGGAAGAGATCCATATTTATGCCTATTCCCAAGAAAGGTGATCCAACCGAATGTGAAAATTATAGAACAATATCAATATCACACGCAAACAAAATTTTGCTGAAGATCATTCAAAAACGGCTGCAGCAGTATATCGACAGGGAACTGCCAGAAATTCAGGCCGGTTTCAGAATAGAACGTGGAACCAGGGATATTATTGCTGATGTCAGATGGATCCTGGCTGAAATAAAGAATACCAGAAGGATGTTTACCTGTGTTTTATTGACTATGCAAAGGCATTTGACTGTGTGGATCATAACAAACTATGGATAACACTGCGAAGAATGGGAATTCCAGAACACTTAATTGTGCTCATGAGAAACCTTTAAATAGATCAAGAGGCAGTTGTTCGGACAGAACAAGGGGATGCTGATTGGTTTAAAGTCAGGAGAGGTGTGCGTCAGGGTTGTATCCTTTCACCATACCAATTTAATCTGTATGCCGAACAAATAATACGAGAAGTGGGACTATATGAAGAAGAATGGGGCATCAGGATTGGAGGAAGACTCATTAACAACCTGCATTATGCAGATGACACAACCTTGCTTGCTGAATGTGAGGAGGACTTGAAGCACTTACTACTGAAGATTAAAGACCACAGCCCTCAGTATGGATTGCACCTCAACATAAAGAAAATAAAAATCCTCACAACTGGGCCAATGAGCAACATCATGATAAACGGAGAAAAGATTGAAGTTGACAAGGATTTCGTTTTACTTGGATCCACAATCAACAGCCATGGAAGCTGTAGTTAAGAAATCAAAAGACGCATTGCATTGCTTAAATCTGCTGCAAAAGACCTCTTCAAAGTGTTGAAGAGCAAAGGTGTCACCCTGAAGACTAAGGTGCTCCTGACCCAAGACATGGTATTTTCAATCACATCATATGCACGTGAAAGCTGGACAATGAATAAGGAAGACCGAGGAAGAGTTGACACCTTTGAATTGTGGTGTTGGCGAAGAATATTGAACATACCACGGACTGCCAAAAGAACGAACAAATCTGTCTTGGAAGAAGTACAGCCAGAATGCTCCTTAGAGGCAAGGATGGCAGGACTGCGTCTTACATACTTTGGGCACGTTGTCAGGAGGGATCGGTCCCTGGAGAAGGACATCATACTTGGCAGAGTACAGGGTCAGCCGAAAAGAGGAAGACCCTCAATGAGGTGGATTGACACAATGGCTGCAACAAGGAGCTCAAGCATAACAATGATTGTAGGGATGGCGCAGGACCAGGCAGTGTTTCCTTCTGTTGTACATAGGGTCGCTATGAGTCGGAACTGACTCGACAGCACCTAACAACAACAACAAGGGTTGTGCAACAATTTTCACCCTCCTTTTCTGAGATGTTCCTCCCCAATTAATATAAACTCGCTGACTCCTAAGCTTCCTATATAATCTTTCTAGTTGCTGTTGTCAATTTGGTCCCACATAAAAACATAATGTTAAGGCAGACACTCTTTACTAGTTAAGCTAAACTATTGCTTTGTTTTAGGAAGACTTCAGGTGATTATCTTAGGGCAATAGTTTCATGGGGTTCATCCAGCCTCCATGGTTCTACAAATCTGGATTGCATGATAATTTGAAATTCTGCTCGGCATGTTTCCTTTTGATCAGGATTATTCTATAAAATTTTTTTACTGAAATGTTCAGTAATGGTAACTGGGCACCGTCCAGTTCTCCTGGTAATGGAGGCAGATGTTCCTGGAGACAATTAGCCACATATTCCATTTCCTGCGCCTATTTCTGACTCCCCTTCTTCCTTTGTTGCTGCAGGCTAAAAGAGATCAATTGCTGTGCTTTGGATGGCTGTTTGAGAGCTTTTAAGACCATAGACACCATGCAATGAACTAGATGGTAGAACAGAAGCACTAAACGTGTTATTAGGCCAATTAATTGGGATGTACCATGAAATCATGACCCTAAACTTCCACAACAAGGAACCAAATTCCATGAGGTGTTTGGTTATTCTTAAGCAGCCTCAGCAGCTACTTTTTTTGTCATTGTTGTAAATATATCTATCACACAATCTTTGCCAGTTCAACTTTTTAGAGGTGTACAAGCTATTGACAGCAATTACATTAACCTTCTCTGCAACCCTGCCCTTAATCAATGAGATTATTCCATCACCATAAACCAAAACTCTGTAATTCAAAAGTAATAACCTCTTTCTCACTTCCCTTCCATCCCTGGTAAACACTAATACACATTGGTCTCTACATTTGCCTGTTCTTGTCTTTTTATATAAGTGAGGTCACACAATATTCGTCCTTTTGTGATTGACTTATTTCACTTAGTATAATATCTTCAAGCTCCATCCATACTGTAGCATGTATCAAGACTTCATGTCTCTTACTGGTTGAGTAGTATTCCATTGCACGTAAGTACCACATTTTGTTTATTCATTCTTCTGTTGATGGCCATTTAGGTTGTTTCCACCTTTTGGCTGTTGGGAATAGTGCTGCAATGAACATTGGTGTACGAGTATTTAGGTCTCTACTTTCAAGTCTTTTGGGTATACACCTAGGAATGGTAGCTCTATTTCTAGTTTTCTGAGGAATCATAATACTGTTTTCCACAATGGCTGCACCATTTTGCATTACCCAGTGGATAAGGGTTCCAGTTTCTCCACGCTGTAGCCTATGTTTGTTATTTTCTTTCTTTCTTTCTTTTTTTAATCTTAGCCATCCTAGCAGAAGTGAAAATACTCTGTTTCCAAATATATTCTCCAGATCAGCAGCTTGTCTTGTCACTTTTTTGGTAAAGTCTTTTGATGAACGTTTTTAAAGAGACACTTTTTTTCCCATTGAATGGACTTAGCACCCCTGTCAAAAATCAGTTGACCATAGATGTGTGGATTTATATCTGGACTCTCAATTCTATTCCATTGGTTGATGTGCCTATTGTTACACCAGTATCACGCTATTCTGATTACTGTAGCTGTATAATATCTTTTAAAATCAGGGAGTGTGTGAGTCCTCCTACTTTTTTCTCCTCTTTCAACATTGCTTCAGCTATTTGGGGCCTCTTGCCATTCCATATAATGTTGAGGATTGGTTTTTCCATTTCCATAAAGAAGGCTGCTGGAATCTTGATTGAGATTGCTTTGAATCTATAGATCACTTTGGGTAGTACTGACATCTTAATAATATTAAGTCTTCCAATCCTGAACATGGAACATGGAACATTTTCCATTTACTTAAGCCACCTTTAATCCCTTTCACCAAGTCTTATAATTTTCATCGTATAAGTCCTTCACATCCCTGGTTAGATTTATTCCTAGTTATTTTATTCTCTTACATACTATTGTGAATGGAATCATTTCCCTAATTTCCCTTTCTGATTTCTCATTGCTAGTGTATAGAAACGGAACTGATTTTTTTGTTGCTGTTGTTGACCTTATACCCTGCACTTTGCTAAATGCCTTTATTAGCTCTAGAAGTTTTCTTATGTACTCTTAAGGATTTTCTATATCATGTCATCTGTGACTAGAGATAATTTTACTTCTTCTTTTCTAATCCGAATAGCTTTTATTTCTTTTTCTTGTTTTATTGTTCTGGCTAGGACTTCTACTACAATATCAAATAGAAGTAATGAGAGTGAGCACCCTTGTCTTGTTCCAGAATTCAAGTGGAAAGCTCTCAGTCTTTCTCCATTAAGTCTAATGTTGTAGAGTCAACTGATTTTTAACAAAGGTGTCAAAACAATTCAATGGGAAAAGAATAGTCTTATCCACAAATGGTCCTGGGACAACCGGACAGCCACATGCAAATGAAAGAGTTGAACACCTACCTAATACTATATACAAAAACGAACTCGAAATTGATGCACGATCCAAATGTAGGAGCTAAAATTATAAAACTCTTAGAAGAAAACACTGGGTAAGGCAATCGTTTATTAGATATAACACAAAAAACACAAGCACAAAAAGAAAAAACGAATTGTACCATTTTGCATTCCCATCAGCAACAGATGATATTGTTGTTATCGGGTGCCGTCTACTTGGTTCTGACTTAGTGACCCTATGTACAACAGAAGGAAACACTGTCCTGTGCCATCCTTACAGTCATTGTTGCAGTCACTGTGTCAGTCCATCTTATTGAGGGTCTTCCTCCTTTTTGCTGACCCTCTACTTTACCAAGTATGGTCCCTCCTAATGACACATCCAAAGTACATGAGATGAAGTCTCTCCATCTTCGCTTCTAAAGAGCATTCTGGTTGTACTTCTTCCAAAACAGATTTGTTCGTTCTTCTGGCAGTCCATGGCATATTCAATATTCTTCGCCGACACCATAACTCAAAGGCATCGCTTCCTCTTCAGTGTTCCTTATTCACTGTCCAGCTCTGGCATGGATATGAGGTGAATGAAAATATCATGGCGTGGGTCAGGTGCATCTTAGTCCTTAAAATGACATCTTTGCTTTTTAACACTTTAAAAAGTTCTTTTGCAGCAAAGCTGCCCAATGCAGTACGTTGTTTGATTTCTTGACTTCTGCTTCCATAAGCATTGGTTGTGGGTCTAAGTAAAATGAAATCCTTGACAACTTCTATATTTTTCCCCATATCCTCGCCAACATTTGTTATTTTCCTTTTCTATCTTAACCATCCTAAAAACCCAAAAAACACATTACCACTGAGTTGATTCTGACTCACAGCAACCCTACAGGACAGAGAAGAACTGCCCCCACAGGGTTTCCAAGACTGTAAATCTTTATGGAAGCAAGATGCCACATCTTTCTCCCATGGAGCAGCAGATGAGTTCGAACTGCCAACCTTCTGGTTAGCAGCCAAGTGCTTAACCACTGTGCCACCAGGGCTCCTTTAACCATTCTACTGGGAGTAAAATGGTATTTCATTGTGGTTTTGATTTGTATCTCTCTAGTAGCTAATGATAGGGTCGCTATGAGTCGGAATCAACTCGACGGCACTGGGTTTCTGGGAATAGCTAATGAGGAAACCCTGGTGGCGCAGTGGTTAAGTGCTACAGCTACTAACCAAAGGGTCAGCAGTTCGAATCCACCAGGTGCTTCTTGGAAACTCTATGGGGCAGTTCTACTCTGTCCTATAGGGTCGCTATGAGTCGGAATCGACTCGACAGCACTGGGTTTGGTTTTTGTTAATAGCTAACGATGTTCAGCGCCTTTTCATGTTTTTGGTGGCCATTTGAACATCCTCTATGGTGAAATGTCTATTCAAGTCCTTTAGTTCTCACATTTAGGTCCCTGATTCATTTTGAATTGGGTTTTGTGTACTGTGTGAGGTATAAAAAAAAAAAGTATAGATCCTCTCTAATTCTCTTGCATGTGGAAATCCAGTATTCCCAGCACCATATATTAAAGACGCTATTCTTTCAACCATTGGATAGACTTAGCATCTTTGTAAAAAATTAATTGTCCATAGATGTATGCGTTTATTTCTAGATTATCAATTTTATTACATTGATATGTCTATCATTATACCAGTACCAGACTGTTTTGTTTACCGTAGCTTTTTAGTATTTTGATATCAGTAAGTGTGAGTTCTCCTACTTGATTCTTCTTCAAGACTTATTTGGCTACTCAGGGTCCCTTGCCCTTTCATATAAATTTGAAGACTGGCTTTTCCATTTCTGCAAAGAAGGCTGTTAGAATTTTCATTGGTATTGCATTGAATTAATAGATTGCTTTGGGTAGTGTTGACATCTTAACTATATTAAGCCTTTCAATCCATGAACACGGAATGTCCTTATATTTATTTAGGCCTTCTTCAATTTCTTTTAGTAATGCTTTATAATTTTCAGCGAACAATTCTTTTACTTCGCTGGTTAAATTTGTTACTAGGAGCCCTGGTGGTACAGTGGTTAAGCACTCGGCTGCTAACCAAAAGGCTGGCAGTTGGAATCCATCAGCCGCTCCTTGGGAACCCTATGGGGTAGTTCTACTCTGTCCTGTAGGGTTGCTATGAGTCAGAATTGACGTGACAGCAATGGATTTTTTTATTTATTCTTTTAGATGCTATTGTAAATGGTATTGTTTCCTTAATTTCCTTTTCAGCTTGCTCATTGCTGGTAGACAGAAACCTGGCTGATTTTTGTGTGCTGACATTGTACCCTGTCATTTTGCTGATTCATTTATTAACTCTAATAGCTTTCTTGTAGAATGTCTGAGGATTTCTATACATAAGATCATGTCATTGAGAAAAGGGAAAGTTTTCTTTCCTCCTTCCCAATTTTGATAATTTTTTTCTCTTGCCTAACTGTTCTGGCTAGGACTTCCAGTACAATGTTGAACAGCGGTGGTGAGAGTGGACATCCTTGTCTTACTCCTGATTACATACATATTTTTATGGGACAGAATCTTAGCAGTTGATTTGCTGGGTTACAGAGAATGATTATTTTAAGTCAATATACTTTACACCTGGTATAAGTCTTTAACGCATCTAGAATTCATTCTTTTATATGCTACTAGGTGGGAATCACGCTATGTGTTAAAAGTTGATTTTCATTTATTCATTCAAAATGAGTTATATTTTTGTTCTTGATAGAGATATGACAATTACCTTTTACATTCTACTCTTGAAGACCACTAATAAATCACATCTTATCCTTCCATTTTCCAGTTTCATTAATTATCCTTATATATTTATATGTCTTATTTTCTAAACTTTAATTATCTTTGGAACTCTGCTAAGAAACCTCACCAACTTTTTCCTGGAATTTTTATTAATAACACATAAAAATCTTACTTACAACAAGTTCCAAAACACCATCCCCTTCATCAGCATTTTCTATCACGGTGGCTCCAAATCCAAGCTCTCGGATGAACTCTGCTATCATCAGAGGTTGTACAACAGCAGGATTATATCTTACTTCTGCCTTGCCAGCCATCAGGGCTACGAGTACAGAATATATTCCTACGGCCACGGATAAGAAAAATCATACAGATAACACTATTCTTTATAAAAAGGGTAATTTTATAATTAGTTTTTAGCATTTTTCATTTAAATGTGAAATTATTAAAGTGAATCTGGAGAAATTCATTACTTAACTCTTATATAAGCCTTGAACCGAAACCAAGCTATTTGAAAAGGGGGCCTTGTTTTTAAAAGAACATTGATTATAGAAAATTTCATTTATATATAAAAAAGAGAGACCAGCATAAAACATTTGATGTGCCCATTACCCAGCTTCAACAATTATCAATAAGACCTGGGTAATCTTGTTTCATCTATATTCCTACCCATTCCACACACTGCCCTCTACACAAATTATTTTGAAGCAAATCCCAGACATCATATAATTTCATGTATAAATACTTAAATTTATCTCTTTAAAAGACAAAGATTCTTCTCTTAAAAAAACGTAATACCATTGTCACACCTAGAATAAAATAATTCCTTAATATTATCAAATATCCAGGCCGTATTCACATTTCCACGATTGTCTTATAACTTTTTTTTTTCTTATAACTGCTTATTAGTTTAACAGGTTGTTTGAATTGGGATCTAATTAAGGCTCATGAACTTCAATTGGTTGAGACCTTATCTTCTAAATTTTAGAAGCTAGTAACAGTCCTAGAGAAAGGAACTCATGAACGTAGGAAATCAGTTATTGCAACTGTAGCAAAATATCCAAGAATGTACCAACATAGACACTATATTGTAATCAAATAATAATCATTTCTTAAAATTCTGGTGCACACTAATCTAAAAAGCTCTTATTTCTAGGGGAAAAAAGTCCCACATAATTTGTTAATAGAACAAAATAATTCATTTTATAGCAGTCATGCTGTTATCTGGGTAAACCTTCTGTCAACAACAGTCCCACTTCTAAAGACCAGCTATTATTGTCATTGCCAGGAGAAAAATAAATTTCTCATAGCAGAAATAGTAGCTTTCTAGGAATCTGTGGCATTTGGTGGCTACCTGACAGGGAATGGGGATCAACAGACTGTAGGCAGCTCTAGAGTTTGATAAATAAGAAAAAATGACCATATATTAATTTAATAATAGCTTTTAATTTTAAAAAAGTACCTAATATAGTCTAAGTTTTCTATATAAAGTTTTCTACTTTCTCGGCTTTGTGGGTACCAAATAATACAGGTGATCAGCCCTCGGGAAAATGTCAGCAATAACAGACAGGTATAGAGAAAGTAGAAAAAAACTTTTTTGTTTCAGTTGAATGTAATCAACAGCCAAATACACAGAAATAGAAGAGAAAATCTGAATTTTAAATTTCAAAATTATAAGTTTAATATTTATATAAACTATAGATAATTTTTTAAAATTCTTACTCTAAACTGTAATTAGGACTTTCTATTCATTTTTAGAAATATAATGCAGACTTAATTGAGGGAAGACCAGTGCTACCTAGTTTAAAAAAAAAAATGAATGTAGTGACCTAAGCTAGGCTAAGAGTATTCCTAATTAGGATAAAAGGTGGTAAAACCAGTTGTTGTTGAGTCGATTCCAACTCATGGCAACCCCATGTGTTGCAAAGTAGAATTGTGCTCCATGGGGTTTTCGAGGCTGTGACCTTTCAGAAGCAGATTGCCAGGCCTGCCTTCTGAGACACCTCTGGGTGTGTTCAAACTGCCAACCTTTTAGTTAGTAGTTGAGCATTTAACTGTTTGCACCACCCAGGGACTCCCTAAGAGGTGGCAGAGGGGAATAATTGGGAGAATGAGCTCAATGGGTTAAAAAAAAAAAGATTCATAATTGGCATAGGCATTGCTTGTCTCATTAAACAGGTTATTTCTGAATATCCTGAAAATAGTTGGCTCTCAAATTAAATAGGAACCCCGCAAGCTTTACTTTGCTTGGCAACCCCTCTCTCTCTTTTTTTTTTTTTAACTTAAACAAAAGGTAACATAAGCTTTAGTCTTGACTGCATTCCAATTAGAAATAATACAGGCTGAAATGAAATATGCAGAAATGACAGAATGTGGACAAGATAATACTGAACTGAAGATGGCCCTGTCTGCCATACATTTTGTTATAATGTTCATGCCTTCATATATAAAGTGATGCTACTGGCCGTAGGTCTGTATTATTTTCAACACGCACTTTGAGTCATTTCCCCAATAATAAGGATAAACTTATATTAATCCTTACTTACTTACTCAGTCCTTGTGACAACAGTTTATATCATTAAGACACCTGAGGCTAGGGCTGCCAAAGTACTAAAACTATGACTTGGTCTTATTAAACATAATCACATATCTGTATGGTTAACAAATCCATCACGCTATATCGTAAGGTCTATGAGTGAAAAATTTATAGTCTAAAATGTTTAAGCGTAACAATAAAAAGTGTTGTAGATTTTATAACCTAAAATTAAAACGTGTATACGATATTAAGCAACTTTTGAATATCTTTACTCCAAAAGCACGATGTAATTCATAAATTTTGGTTTTGGTTTGATACTTGGTCCTGGTATGGTAATAGTGAAACTCTTAGGGATTCTAACCCATAAAATCCATTGCAGTCAAGTCAATTCCAACTCATAGCCACCCTATAGGACACAGCAGACCTGCCACATAGGGATTCCAAGGAGTGGCTGGTGGATTTGAACTGCCGACCTTTTGGTTAGCAGCCGTGCTCTTAACCACTGCGCCACCAGGGCTCTGCTAGGGATTCTCGTTATTAATTTTAAGCATAGCTTTATTAGAAAATTTATATTTCTTAAAATCCATCCAATCTAGGTCCATAAAGAACAGTAATTTTGTGTACTTCCTTTTGCTATTTTCCCGCAAATTTCATTACTGTTAAAATGTGATCGTGACATAAAACAGATAGGATCTTTATCTAAGGGAACATAGCACTAACAAAAACTGACTGTCAGGAAATCAGCGTTGTCCTGCACATTGCTGATATCTTTATGAGGCCTTGGCAAGAATCATAAATATGGTTACAAAACACGTAAGAGAACAAAAAGGACAGAATCCCTAAACCAGTGCATTAAAAACAGGCTTTAAGGATTTCTCACCTTCTTCTCGTCTTAAATTTCGTTCAATGTTTGCTACACAGGAAGCACAAGTCATGCCAGTGACCTGTACATAACACTTAGAAGTCTTTGCCTCCTCCTTGTCATGAACTGATGTCATCGTTTTAGCATAAAATTCATTGGCTGAAGCCAAAAGTGGCATTTCCAATGAGGGCTGAGTTATTAATACAGATGGCTCATTCACATCTAGTGGAAAGGAAAAGAAGATTCTTTTCATTTGCAATATTGATCATTCTCCAGCTACATCCTTGTTATTCATCACAATCCACACCTCTAGGTACTGTCAATCCATTCATTCAAAACCAGCAAGGACCTACTTAAGCCTTCAGCTATATGTTATCTTTACAATTTCCAGGCAATGACTTCCAATTTCAATACTACCCACCCCAGTTCCCAGGAAAATCTGAGCTAAACTGAATAAGTAAAACTTCAGTTATATCAAGTTCTTCCAGCCAATATCTTCCCATTCTCCGCAGAGAGTAGTTTGTTAATGGATACCTTATATTTTTGCAATGAATTTTTATCATCATGTTAATAATTTGCATACTGACATAAAGCAATTTGGGATATATTACATGGGACAAAATGCAATTTGTAAAACAGTACTGCAGTGAGATGTCATTTAAATTTTTTTGTATGCATGTATTATGAGAACACAAGAAAGCCTGGGAGGCTACATACCAAACTATTTATTAACTGTGGCTACTTCTGGAGAGTGAGGTTAAGGCAGGAATAGAATGACAGAGAAACAAGCAAATTTTCTTTCTACAGAAACTTCTGTACTATTTGAATTTTTAACACTAATATATATAAAAAAAATATATAGTACCTTTTAAATATAAAAAGGTCTTTGTGGACAATGGAAAAAGAGACAAGGAGTAAGTTAGCAGTAAGGTTCATTTTGAGCAAAGGAGTAATCAGAGAATCTCTACTTAAAATGTTTGTGGACTGTGGAAGAATGGGAAGCTCCTATTATCCTAGAAACTTCCCTGCAGTCTCAAAAAATGTCTTTTTTTGTTTATCCATTGCAGTATTCATCGCCTCCCACGAAGGCAGAATTATTCTCTATTGTGTACCCATGAAGCTACAAAAAGAAGCTAAAGATATTCTCCTCTCCTATAGGGAACAGGAGAAACAACAGGTGATGTTAAAATTTCCACTAACCTACATAACTTGTTCTTTCTTCACCTTGGACAAAAACTGGATCAGATCTATTTGACAAAGGAATCCCTGCATAGCAGAGTTGGATTTTACGACACTAAAGAAGAGGATTTTTTTTTTTACATTTTTTATTATTGTACTTTAGATGAAGGTTTACAAAACAAACTAGTTTCTCATTGAACAGTTAGTACACATATTGTTTTATGACAACCCCACAACATGTCAACACTCTCCCTTCTCAACCTTGGGTTCCCTATTACCAGTTTTCCTGTTCCCTCCTGCCTTCTAGTCCTTGCCCCTGGGCTGCTGTGCCCCTTTAGTCTCGTTTTGTTTAATGGGCCTATCTAATCTTGGGCTGAAGGATGAACCTCAGGAGTGACTTCAGTACTGAGTTAAAAGTGCATCCAGGGGCCATACTCTCGGGGTGTCTCCAGTCCCTATCAGGTCAGTAAGTCTGGTCTTTTTTTGTGAGTTAGAATTGTGAGTTAGGTATCATTGCAGATTGACAGGGAAGTGCCAGAAATTTGAGCTGGATTCAGAAGAGGACGTAGAACAAGGGATATTATTGCTGATGTCAGATGGATCCTGGCCGAAAGCAAAAGATACCAGAAAGATGTTTACCTATGTTTTACTGACTATGCAAAGGCATTCGGCTGTGTGGATCATAACGAATTATGGATAACATTGCAAAGAATAGGAATTCCAGAACATTAATTGTGCTCAGGAGGAACCTGTACATAGATCAAGAGGCAGTCATTTGAAAGGAACAAGGGGATTGTCATGGATTGAATTGTGTCCCCCAAAAATATCTGTCAACTTGACTAGGTCATGATTCCCAGTATTGTATGGCTGTTTACCATTTTGTCATCTAATGTGATTTTCCTATGTGTTATAAACCCTATCACTATGAAATAATGAGATGGATTAGTGGCAGTTATAATGATGAGGTCTACAAGATTAGATAGTGTCTTAAGCCAATCTCTTTGAGACATAAAAGAGAGAAGTGAGCAGAGAGACAGGGGAACCTCATACCACCAAGAAAGTAGAGCTGGGAGCAGAGCATGTCCTTTGTACCTGAGGTTTCTGCTCTGAGATGCTCCCAGACAAAGGGAAGACTGATGACAAGGACCTTCCTCCAGAGACGACAGAGAGAGAAAGCCTTCCCCTGGAACCGGTGCCCTGAATTTGGACTTCTAGCCTACTGGACTATGAGAGAATAAACTTCTCTTTGTTAAAGCCATCCACTTGTGGTATTTCTGTTAAGCAGCACTAGATGACTACGACAGGGATAATGCATGGTTTAAAGTCAGGAAAGCTGTGCTTTAGGGCTGTATCCTTTACCACACTTATTCAATCTGTATTCTGAGCAAATAATCAGAGAAGCTGGGCTATATGAAGAAGAACGTGGCATTAGGATTCGGGGAAGACTCATTAACAACCTGTTATATGCAGATGACACAACCTTGCTTGCTGAAAGTGAAGAGGACTTGAAGCACTTATTGATGAAGATCAAAGACCACAGCCTTCAGTATGGACTGCATCTCAACATAAATAAAATAAATATCCTCACAACTGGATCAATAAGCTACATCATGACAAATGGAGAAAAGACTGAAGTTGTCAAGGATTTCATTTTACTTGGATCCATAATCAACACCCATGGAAACAGTAGTTAGGAAATCAAAGGACGTATTGCATTGGGAAAATCTACTGTAATTAGTTACATAACTTTCAACCATTATTTAAAGCAAGAAATTTTAGAAGGACACAAGGTGATTACGAACCCAAGAGACAGAAAGGGCCACATGAACCAGAGACTACATCATCCTGAGACCAGAAGAACTAGATCGTGCCCGGCTACAACCAATGACTGCCCTGACAGGGAATACAACAGAGAACCCCTGAGGGAACAGGAGAGCAGTGGGATGCAGACACCAAATTCTCATAAGACCAGACTTAATGGTCTGACTGAGACTGGAAGGACCACAGTGGTCATGGCCCCCAGACCTTCTGTTAGCCCAGGACAGGAACCATTCTTAAAGCCAACTCTTCAGACATGGATTGGACTGGACAACGGGTTGGAGAGGGATGCTGGTGAGGACTGAGCTTCTTGGACCAGGTGGACACTTGAGACTAGGTTGGCATCTCCTGCCTGGAGGGGGGATGAGAGGGTGGAGGGCGTTAGAAGCTGGCAAAAAGGACACAAAAAGAGAGAGTGGAGGGAGAGAGCAGGCTGTCTCAGGGGGAGTGTAATTGGGAGTGTGTAGCAAGGTGTATATGGGTTTTTGTGTGAGAGACTGACTTGATTTGTAGACTTTCACTTAAAGCACAATAAAAATTATTTTAAAAAAAGAAATCTTATTATAGTATTTTTCAGTTTAATTCAAGGCTGGGATCAATTCTAGTTCAAATCAAGTTCACATAGGTAAAATCCACTGAATATATACTTTGGGTCAGTTCTGGAGCCAGTTCAATTTAAATGCCTCAATTTAAAACCATGGTTAAAATCATTCTTTTTATTTCTATCTTTTTTCTTTGTAAAATAATATTTAATTCCTCCTATTATATAAACAAATACATATATATATATAAAAAATACTTGTTAAAAAAAAACCATGGAATACACAGGAAAGTACAATGGAAACAAAAATCACCCTTATCCTACCACCCAAAGATTAACACAAAACCCACTGCTGCCAAGTCAATTTCGACTCAGTGACCATATGACAGAGTAAAACTGCCCCATAGGGTTTTCAAAGTTGTAATCTTTATGGAAGCAGAACTGCCACATCCTTCTCCCATGGAGTGATTGGTGGGTTCAAACCACTGAACTTTTAGTTACCAGCTGAGTGCTTTAACCACTGCGCCACCAGGGCTCCTACCCAAAGAAAACCATTGTTAAAATTTTGGTTTGTGTCCTGTCAGGAATTTTGTTTATTCGTAATACATAAATATTATATTGATGGTATATATTTATATCCATATTTTTATAAATTTTTTATCATACCGTATCTACAGCTTTTTTACTTTTTTTTTCACTTTGACAATATGTATCTGGCACTTTCCCATGGCGTTGCTGTTAGTTGCTGTCAAGTCGATTCCAACATGGCAGCCCCATGTGTGCAGAGTAGAACTGCTCTATAGGGTTTTCAAGGGCTGTGACCTTTCAGCAGCAGATCTCCATGCCTGTCTTCCAAGGCACCTCTGGGCAGGTTTGAACTGCCAACCTTTCAGCTAGCAGTCAAGCACTTAACTGTTTGTACCGCCCAGGGAATCCTGTCATGGCATTAAGTATCTTTTAATGATACAGTTTTTTATGGCTTCATAGTATTTCATCATAGGAATTAACCATGATTTATTTATTGTTTCTAGATTTTTAAATATTATAAATAATAATGCAATCTTTGTATTCTTATGTATCTTTGTATACAGATGACTATCTCCATAGGACTTATTTCCAAAAAGTAAAATTGGAGTATCTATAATTCATTTTTCTATGATGAAAGCCAACGGAATCAGCAAAGTATAAATAAATGAGTGTTAGAGGAATCAAAGAAAAAAGTAGTAATTACCTGGCAAGGTAGCATCAAATCCCATGTTTTCTATTGCTTCTCTCAAGGTTTCTGGAGAGTTTAGCAGGGGATCATATTCAATAACGCCACTGCTATTTGCAAGGGAGACTCGTATGGATTTTACACCTGCCTTTTCTGATATGACACCCTCAATAGACTGCACACAAGAATTACAAGTCATGCCACCAATGTTTATCACAGTTTCTTGAGTCAGAGGTTGGCTAACTATGTTCAAAGGAATTTGTTGATGATACGAGCTGAAAGGAGAGCTTGGGGTACTCTCAACATCACTTGTAATACTAACACTGTATTGCCCTGGTGATACTGCCTCTATAGCCTTTCTCAGGGTTTCTGGAGTGACTAAGCTTGCATTGTATTTTACAGTGGCAGACCTATTCTCTAAAGAAATTGCTATGCTGCTTACATATTGGAGTGTAGATAAAGCACTTTCAATATTTGACACACATGATTTACAATGCATGCCATTTATGATAAAAGTGGCTGTTGAATCATTGGTATATGATGGACTCCTTTGCTCTGATCCTTCTGAGTATCTGACGGGCGTGTTCTTTAGACGTTCTACATCAATAGCTCCCAATGTAAGGTATTTGGGCTGCTTTTTGATGAATGCTGAAAAGCCCACAGCTTCAATCTGCTTTTTTATTTCCTCTGCTGTGATGAGATGAGGTTGATAAATAATGGTAGCTTCTTGGTTGTCCAGAGAGACTAGATAAAAATAGAGAAAATCATTTAATTTAGTTACTCCTGGGCCACTTAAGAAAACATTCTGTACACCAAATCAATATAATAAATACTTGTTTCTCTCTCATTCTTCTCATCATCCTTTCTTAATATACTTTTGTTAAAATATTACTGACATACCAAAAAACCAAACCCACTGCCGTCGAGTTGATTCTGACTCATAGTGACCCTATAAGACAGGGTAGAACTGCCCCATAGGGTTTCCAAGGCTGTAATCTTTACAAAAGCAGACCGCCACATCTTTCTCCCACAGAGCAGCTTGTGGGTCGAACCGCTGACCTTCTGGTTAGCACCCGAGCACTTAACCACTGCACTATGATGGCTCTTTTTATTATTGACATAGACTGAAGAAAAGTAAAAGATATGACCACTGTGGCTATGGTCTCCAAGTTTACATATACCTGAATAAAGATAAATTAGAGGTAAAGAGCATCCCAGGCATGTTGTGTTAAGAAACTTGCACTCTATGAATTCAATTCCAGCAGCCGTTTCTGCTAAACTTCAGTCTGACACTCATGTAACCTTTAATTATAATCATTAACTTTACTGTACTTCAAACTTCAATGAAGCAGTGAGCATTCAAGTTCCATGGATCCAAAACCCATGCTTAAGAAGAAAGCAAAAAGTTTAAAGGCCAAAACAGAAAACTAAGCCTTACAAAACAATCAAACCAATAAAACCGGACATATTACCTTTAATTCGCTGAACACCTTGCAGTTTCCCAATTTTTCCTTCAATGGTGCTAGTGCACGAGTGGCACGTCATACCTTCCACCTTCATTTTCAGCAAGATTTCACCTCCTTGAGCCATACTGTAATCTTCACAAGTTCCTGACTTTTTCTCCAGAGTTCCAATATCTAAACTAACACCCGGAACCAGTTCTATTATCTGACTGGCATTCACTATAGAAGGGATTATTGTCACCACAGCAGTTCTTTGCTGAGGGGAAATTTTAATGTCTGCCACACCCTTGGTCTTGAGCAATGTACTTTGGATATAGTCCCATGGCGGAGCAAATGAAGCACTAACACTTAGAAATACAGTGTCAGTCAAAACAGGGAGAGGGTTAGGATTGTGGAGAGTGGCATCAAAGCCCATGTCATTAATAGCTTCCTGTAGAGTCTTTGGAGTCTGTAGTTTAGGATTATAAATAATAGTTGCATTTTTTTCTTCCAGTGAAACCTTTTGGAAGGAAATTTCAGAAGTCAGTTTAGTGAAATTATATGATACAGGACTTAAAAATATCAATCACCACACCACATTCAAAAAGGATGCAACAAATATTCAACGTAAAGAGTTTCTCTATTAGTTTTCATCTTTCTTGTTTTCTTTACAAAACAAACACAAGATATCTTATATACCTATAAGAATGGTAATCCAACACCCATTCCTGATAAAAACTCTAAATAAAATAGGAATAGAAGGAAATTTATCAACATAATAAAGGGTATCTAAAAACCGAGGAGCCCTGGTGGTGCAGTGGTTAACCGTTTGGCTACTAACCAAAAGGTCAGCAGTTCAAATTCACCAGCCGCACCTTAAACACCCTATGGGCCAGTTCTACTCGGTCCTATAGGGTCACTATGTGTCAGAATCAACTCAATGGCAATGGTTTTGAGGTTTTTTTTTTATATAAAACCAATAGTCGACAACATTCTCAACAGAGAGAGGCTGAAGCATTCCCCCTGAAAACAGGAACAAAGCAAGGATGCCCTTATTACCACTCCTATTTAAAATTGTGCTGGATGTCCTAGCTAGAGAAATAAGACAAGAGAAAGAAATAAAAGGAATACAAATTGGAAAGGAAGAAGTAAAACTATCCCTATTTCCAGATGATATGATACTATACAAAGAGAACCCCAAAGGTTCCACGAGAAAACTACTGGAACTAATTGAAAGATTCAGCAGAGTAGTAGGATCAACATGCAATAATCAGTTGCAATTCCTTTACACCAACAAATAGAACTTGGAAAAGGAAATCAGGGAAACAATACCATTTATAATAGCCCCTAAAAAAAATAAAACACTTAGGAATAAATCTAACCAGGGACGTAAAAGACTTATACAAGGAAAACTACAAGACACTACTGCAATAAACCAAAGGAGACCTACATAAAAGGTAAAACATACCGTTCTCATGAATAGGAGGACTCAACATTGTGAAAATGTCAATTCTATGCAAAGCAATCTATAGATATAATGCAATCCCGATCCAAATACCAACAGCATTCCATAAAATGACTAATCACCAGCTTTTTATGGAAAGGAAAGAGGCCCTGGATAAGCAAAGCATTACTGAAGAAAAAGAGCAATGCAGGAGGCTTCACATTACCTGATCTCAG
The DNA here is from genome assembly GCF_030014295.1 of Loxodonta africana. Lineage (NCBI taxonomy): Eukaryota > Metazoa > Chordata > Mammalia > Proboscidea > Elephantidae > Loxodonta > Loxodonta africana. Next base: position 88,925,854 of record NC_087369.1, on the reverse strand, counting down.
AACCTACTGCACAGTCATGGTAGTCACAACAGCCTGGTACAATGACAGACATACAGACCTATGGAACAGAATTGATAACCCAGACATAAATCCATCCACCTATGGTCACCTGATCTTTGACAAAGACCCAAACTCCATTAAATGGGGGAAAGACAGTCTTTTTAACAAATGGTGCTGGCAAAACTGAATATCCATCTGTAAAAAAAAAAGAAACAGGACCCATACCTCACGCCAGACACAAAAACTAACTGAAAATGGTTCAAAGCCCTAAATATAAAACCTAAAATGATAAAGATCATGAAAAAAAAATAGGAACAACGCTAGGGGCACATAAATAGAATACAAACTATAACTAACAATGCACCAACACCAAAAGAGAAACTAGATAACGGGCAGCTCCTAACAAACATTTATGCTCATCAAAAGACTTCACCAAAAGAGAACCTACAAACTGGGAAAAAAATTTTGGCTATGACATATCCAACAAGGGTGACTACAAGGGGGAAGAATGAGAGAGTTTTTTGGGTTGATGGGACTATACTGCATCCTGATCATAGTGATGGTTAAACAAATCTATACATATATTAAAATGTTCAATGGCCAATGTGGCTAGTGGTTGCCATACTGGACAGGGCAGATATAGAACATTTCCAACATCACAGAATTTCCTATTGGACAGTACTGCTCTAGGTGCTACATTTTTTCTGATAAAGTACCAACCTTGAAAAAATCTGGAATAGGTATTCTACTCTCTTTAGGTGTAAATACATTGTATCTAGTATCTCTTAAACAAGACCTGGTTTTGAACTAACTTTTTTTCTAAAAAATGTCAATTTATTAACATATCCAGTGAGAAATTGTTCTAATTTTAAAAGCATAAATCTCTGTCACTGGAAAGTTTGCTACACTTTCTACTGCTCTAGCCTAACTTTTATTTATAAGACATATGTAAATAAACTATAAAATACTATACAAAATAAGAATTCATATTATCCTATGATGTTTCCATGCTGCAAACAGGAAATAACTTCCTTATTTGTAACTTCTACTTATGTGTTTCAAAGCTGGAATCCTTGTCTTATTCCTGCCTTCAATGAAAACACTTTTATTGCTTCACCATTAATCATGACATTTTATTTAAATTAATTATTACACCTATTAAGAATAACATATAATAGATTCTATTAACTATATCTAGCCCTGAAAAAAAATCAGCTTTTTCTGAAGTGTTGTGATTTTTTGTCGGGTAGTTTTGATAACCTTAAAGAAATAATTTCTTGATTACATAAACTATTCCAGAATAGGAAAAAAAAAAAAAACGATAGAAAGGATTGATGCCTTTGAATTGTGATGTTGGTGAAGAATACTGAATATACCATGGACTGCCAAAAGAATGAAGAAATCTCTTTTGGAAGAAGTACAACCAGAATGCTCCTGAGAAGCAAGGATGGTGAGACTGCGTCTTACATACTTTGGACATGTTGTCAGGAGGGGTCATTCCCTGGAGAAGGACATCATGATTGGTAAAGTACATGGTCACAGAAAAAGAGGAAGACCTTCAGCAAGATGGACTGACACAGTGGTTGCAACAATGGGCTCAAGTATAACAAGGATTGTGAGCATAGCGTGGGACCGGGCAATGCTTTGTTCTGTGGTACATAGGGTGGCTATAAGTCGGACCCGACTCGATGGCACCTAACAAGAACTGTCTCAATATAAATTCCACTGTTAAATATCGAAAGAAACAACTGTGTGTATATTAATAGAATAATACTCTACCAGTGCTTTTAATATTTTTTTAATATAGGACACTGAAAATTAAAATATCATAAGAAACCACCAAGCTCTATTAACACTTATCTTATTTGACCAACCTAAATAAAGGTCACCACCTAAAACTATTAAGCCAATTTATGAACTAGCAAGAGATAATTCTAAGTGACACTAAGATGATAGACTAAAACCAATCTAAAAATTCAAAAATCAATTTTTTTTCTCCTTTTTTTTAAATTGTACCTTAGATGAAGGTTTAGAAGGTTTACAGGACAAACTAGTTTCTCATCAAACATTTAGTACACACATTGTTCTATGACATTGGTTAACAACCCCACATGTCAACACTCTCCCTTCTCAACCCTAGGTTCCGTATTACCAGCTTTCCTGTCCCCTTCTGCCTTTCATTCTCTGCCCCAGGGCTGATGCACCTCTTTTGTTTTGTTTTGTTCCATGGGCCTGTTCAATCTTTGGCTGAAGGGAGAACCTCAGGAGTGACCTCATTACTGAGCTGAAATGGTGCTCGAGGGCCATACTCTCAGGGTTTCTCCAGTCCCTGTCAGGCCAGAAAGTCTGGTCTTTATGAGTTAAAATTTTATTCCACAGTTTTCTCCAGCTCTGTTAGAGCAGTCAGTGGTGGTAGCCAGGCACCACCTAGTTGTACTGGCCTCAATCTGATGGAGGCCATGGTAGATGTGGTCCGTTAGTCCTCTGGACTAATCTTGCCCTTATACCTTTAGTTTTCTTCATTTTTCTTGCTCCTGAAGGGGTGAGACCAGTGGAGTATCCTAGATGGCCGCTCACAGGCTGTGAAGACCCCAGACGCTACTCACCAAAGTAGAATGTAGAACATTTTCTTTATGAACTGTTATGCCAGTTGAGCTAGATGTTCCCTGAGACCATGGTCCCCACAGCCCTCAGCCCAGAAATTCAGTCCCTCAGAGAGTTTGGATGTGTCTATGGAGCTGCCATGACCTTGCCTTGTACAGGTTGTGCTGGCTTCCCTAGTACTGTATACTGTCTTACCCTTCACCAAAGTTACCACTGATCTGTTGTCTATTATGTGTTCTTTGATTCCCACCTCTCCCCTCCCTCATAACCATCAAAGATTGCTTCTTTTTGTATGCAAACCTTTACATGGGTTTTTACAGTACTGGTCTCATACAATATCTGTCCTTTTGTGATTGCCTTATTTCACTCAGCATAATGTCCTCCAGATGCATCCATGTTATGTGATACAGATTCAGTGTTGTTCTTTAGCACTGTGTAATACTCCATTGTGTGTACGTACCACCGTTTGTTTATCCATTCATCTGTTGAAGGGCATCTAGGTTGTTTCCATCTTTTTGCTTTTGTGAACAATGCTGCAATGAACACAGGTGTGTATATGTCTATTCATGTGACAACTCATTTCTCTATGATATATTCCTAGGAGTGGGACTGCTGGATCATACAGTATTTCTATTTCTAGCTTTCTAAGGAAGCACCATATCATTTTCCAAAATGGTTCTATCATTTTGCATTCCCACAAGCAGTGCATAAGAGTTCCAATCTCCCTGCAGCCTCTTCAACATTCGTTATTTCCTGCTTCATTGATTCGTGCCAGTAATGCCGGAATGAGATAGTGAGATGGTATCTCATTGTGGTTTTGATTTGCATTTCTCTAATGGCTAGAGATCACGAGCATTTCCTCACGTGTCTGTCGGCCGCTTGAATATCTTCTCTGATGAAGTGTCTGTTCATTTTCTTTGCCCATTTTTTTTTAACTGGATTATCTATCTTTTTGTTGTAGAGGTGTTGGATTTTCTTGTAGATTTTAGAGGTTAGACCTTTGCCTGATTTGTAATAGCCAAATTTTTTTTTTCCCAGTCTGTACGTTCTCTTTTTACTTTTTTGGTGAAGTCTTTTGATGAACCTAAGTGTTTAATTTTTACAAGATCCCAGTTATCTAGCTTATCCTCTGGAGCCTGTGTGTTGTTGGTTGTGGTTTGTATCCTGTTAATGCCATGTATTAGGGCCTCTAGTGTTGATCCTATTTTTTCTTCTATGAACTTCACAGTTTTTGGCTTCATATTTAGGTCTTTGATCCATTTTGAGTCAGTTTTTGTATATGGTGTGAGGTATGGGTCCTGTTTCTTTTTTTTTTTTTTTTGCAGATGGACATCCAGTTTTGCCAGTACCATTTGTTAAAAAAGAGTGTCTTTTCCCCCATTTGATGGACTTTGGGTCCTTGTCAAACATCAGGTGACCATAGGTGGATGGATTTACATCAGGGTTCTCAATTCTGTTCCATTGCTCAATGTATCTGTCATTGTACCAGTACCAGGCTGTTATGACTACTGTAGCTGTATCGTAGGTTCTGAGATCAGGTAGTGCGAGTCCTCCTACTTTATTCTTCTTTTTCAATAGTGCTTTACTTACCCAGGGCTTCTTCCCTTTCCATATAAAGTTAATGATAAGTTTTTCCATCTCGTTAAAAAATGTTGTTAGTATTTAGAGCAGTATTGCTTTATTAACACTTACCTTATTTGACAAACCTAAATAAAGGTCACCACTTAAAACTATTAAGCCAATTTATGAACTAGCCAGAGATAATTCTAAGTGACACTAAGACGATAGCCTAAAACCAATCCAAAAATTCAAAATCAAATATTTTAAGATGAAAAAGATGCAGAGATTTCATTAGTTTTTTTTAGTTGTAGTATTATTGTCCATGAAGTAAGCTATCTTTAAAGTGAGTGCTTCTAAGAATTTTCATTTCTAATATATTTTCAATTTGCTTTAAAAAATTATACAACTAATGCATGATTACTTTTTCATTATAAAAATTAAATACAAAGTATACAAAGGAAGTACTGAAAATCCCTCTCCACACCATTCCTCCACTGTTAGATTTTTTATCTTGGATTTGACCCTTCTTTAACATTTGGGAAAAAGTTCAACTAAATCAGAAATCTAAGCCTCTCTGAATAATTGATTTTACATCTTTATGGTGAACTATTATTACCTAGGAATTTATAATAATCAAAAAGCCTGTATTGTCCTGATATAGTGTTGGTAAGAGAGCATCAGTTTGAAAAACAGTGCATTAGAATGTCCAATGCACTATCATTTGCCTTGGAAAAAGTTAGAAAACAAAAATAAAGTCCACTGATAAGGGAACTATTTAAACAGATTATAATACAGCCATACAATTGAATGCTACGCCAGAATAAAAAGACTAGATTAAGATCTGTGCACTGATAATGGAACAATATCTAACATACATTTAGGAGAAAAAAGCAAGGTGTAGAACGATTGTATAGTATGCTTCCATTTATATGAAAAGAGGATACACACACACACATACTTACAGATATACATGCACATAAATAATTTTATATTCACAGTTTATTTCTGAAAGGATATATAACACTGATAACTAGTTGTCTTTGGGAAGAAGATTTTACTATTTGCATGTGCTACTTTTTTAATAATAAAAAATCGTTAATTTTAAGGGGGCAGGGAATGTATTTATTGACACACAGAATGAATTAAGTAACTGCTAGCATCTAGGAAGTCATTTTTTTAAAGAATACTCTATATTAAGTGAATAGACCACAGCCTTTATCTGAGTAAGGGGGAAATCACTCAGAAAGTTACCACTGTTAAGTTTCAGGGGCAAAGTAATTAATTAATAGGGCATTAAACTTTGGAGTCATTCAGTACTTACATCTAATTAGATTTGTTTTTATATTTCTACTTTCAAAAAGGCCAAACAATCCCAGAGAAAGGCCTTCACATTATCTGCCCATTTTATCTTTCCCTTGAACAGACCACTGGGTGATTAAATTAAGTTTCAGCTTAATCCCTTTAAAGTTCACAGTGTTGGCATTGTCAGGACAAACAAAAATATGACACTAATTTACAGCACAATTTGACACAATTCTCGAAAGGGTATTTAAATGCTGGAGCTGAAAAAGAAAATAAATTTCTATACCCAAGATTACAGACTTCTTGACTATTTTCTTTCATTATATTCTGTTAAAGCTCAAATACGTTCCGCTGTTGTATTTTTCAATAACACAACCTCATTCAATTTAGCACCACAATTATATTACTCCATATCTGAGTTTTAATTCAAACACTACCCAAGAGCTCCTTGACTTAGTGGAAATAATGGTTTCCACAAATCTGGTTTCTAAATGACTGCACATTAGTCTTGTGATCTCAGGAATTATGATCCAGAAATTTTAAACCTTAACACTAACTTTAAAAAGTGATCAAAATTTGTGTATCATTGGGTTGAGCTACATCCTGACTATACGTTATGTTTGGACAAAGACAATTTTCTATATGGTGCCTAGAAAGAGGTTTAATCCAGGTTTTGTGGCTTCTGAAACTTAATTTGAGGGCCCCTCTTTAGGAAAAAGAATACAGAACTGTAAATAACAAAATTCTGTACAAATGAAAATATGTATTCTGAATACATAACAAAATCGTAAATTTTTAAAGCTGGATAAATACCATAAAAAAGAAAAATAACAATTTTATCATAATGCTTGATACACCTCTACAGAAGCCCTGGTGGTGCAGCAGTTAAGCATTCAACTGCTAACTGAAGGGTCAGGGGTGTGAACCCACCAGCCACTCCAAGGGAGAAAGATGTGGCAATCTGCTTCCATAATGATTTACAGCCTTGGAAACACTATGAGGCAGTTCTACCCTGTTCTATACGGTCACTGTAAGTGAGAACCAACTTAACAGCAACGGGTGTGGTTTCTTTTTTTCTTTTTTATAGCTCTATAATGATTTTTCCCTACATTTCTGGTTGCATACTGTTTGCCTCTTCATTTGACAATAATTTCATAAAATCATTTTCTATATAGAGAAAATAAAGAGAATTTAGTCTTTCCTCTAGATCAAAACGTTTTTTAGTAATAGATTAGAAACGTTCTTTTCAACATCACAATTCGATACTGGTAAATTTTTAGGGCTGTTGTCAAATGTGGGAAATATTCTATCGCATTCCTTTCATAAAGGAACTGTAAGATTTCAGGGTATTTCAAGTTTACTTGTGCAGTGCTTATCTAAATACTGTCTGAATTGATAACACTCATTTATTGGTTTTACACTGAGCCCTGCACCTTCAAGTCATGACAATTAATGAGTAGGCACAGTGGGTGGTAGGAGTATTCTTTGAAGCTTACCACCCACTGGCAAAAACTAATAACCACATATATCCGACTAATCCCAAATTCTAAACTAAACATATCCGCATCTCAACCTCCCCTTAGCCGGATCATCAAAATGCCCATGGCCATTCCAACACCACCCAACACAAAGAGGAGATGGAACAAAAGTCTAAGTGGAGATAGACAGTGGTCTTAAGGAACTGCGGTTAAAATATTGTACTTTTGCAAACTGTAGAAAAATACATGACCTGGTGAACACATTGCTAAGACTCATTCCAGGGCCTTAGAAGGGGTCGATGCAAGTGAGGGGATCTAAAACTTAAGCTTCATTAACTTCACAGTAAATGTGTCCCTGAGCCTAGAAGACTTAAAAAAGAGTAACCACTGAGTAGATTCCAACTCATGGCGACCCCACGTGTCACAGTAGAATTGTGCACCATGGGGTTTTCAATAGATGATTTTTCAGAAGTAGATTACCAGGCCTTTCTTTCAAGGTGCCTCTAGGTAAACTCAAACTTCCAACCTTTGAGTTAGCAGCTGAGCACATTAACCGTCGCACCACCCAGGGACTCCAGAAGACTTAATACTTACTAAAATATTTTATAGGAAGGAAAAATAAAGGTCACTAATATATCCTATTTGACTGAAGGGGTAGAGGCAGAGCTGGAAAAGGCAGAGAAAGTGTCTGTTTCCTTTTATTTTCAGCAATCAAATTATGTCTGTGCCCTGGAAAGTACAGCCTTGAGTATCTGTCACTGAGATTTGTATAAATTACTGTCGGTTACACAAAGTGCTTTCACATTATCTGGCTGCTATTCTTCCTTTACAGTTTAATCAAAATTCAATTGCATTTGTCTGACCTTAAGCAGATCTTATTAACTAGAGGTAAATTCTGGGAAGATGCAATAGAAATGGCAGCCTTACATATGAGTAGGGTACGATAGGTTTTTTTGTTTTCTTTTTGAGGAGGAGGGGAATCCATACAGGAATGTACTTGTAAATATAAAAGGAGAGTTCAGTCTCTTAATTATACATTGCTACCTTGGCAGAAACAAATATTCATCCAAAATAGCTTCCTAGGCAAAAGAATTATGGGTTTTGGAAAATATATTAGTTGTCACTGGACAGTACCTAAGTTTTGTCACTTGGAGAAAAATTATGTGAACTAGTTTCTAGATGGTAAAATAGCCTTACTGTAATTAGCACAGATACAACTATATACTTCGGGAGGTTCAGCTTCTACTCCAGCACCCAGCACCAACCACCTTTGATCAAGTGGAGGTTTAACTGGTTTCATTTGCAGCTAAATCAACTGCAGGTGTCACACTTATTAAAATTAAACTCATTTTTTAAAGCTTTAGGATTGAAGGTTGCAGAGCTGCTTTGCTATCCTCTTCTCTAATCAACAAACTGCAAAATATCCACCCACTTTTTTAATAGTTATGATTAGAGAAAAAATTACAAAATGTTTTTATAAATTTGAAATTTAAATGTTTTGCAGATCAACTCATTTGGAAAAACCTGCAGTACAATAAATAAATAAAACAGTTACCTTTCAACTCAGCTTTTCAACTTAGCTCTGTCCCGAAAGCATATTAAAGGCAGCTATACCCTTTTTTTTTTTTTTTTAACCCTTGGGGAAGTGGTCAATTCAGGAGCCTCTAAGGCTGGAGTTATACCAAGACAAATGGAGAATTTAGAAAGAAAAAAAAACCCTACCTTTGGAGCATATTAAATTGAAAAATTCACATACAAGAATTTACATGGATATCTACAGGACAGAAAACTTAGGAAAAAACATACCACACTATGTAAATAAAGCTTTGCTAGCCACAACCATCAACAAAGTCTTAGCTGATCAGAGGGTATTGTTAACAAATAAACACTGTTTTTCCCCTATATCAGTTGCCTCAAGTTGATTCAGACTCACTGCTATCCCATGTATGTCAGAGTACAACTACGCTCCATAGGGTTTTCAATGGCTGATTTTTCAGAAGTAGATTGTCAGGCCTTTCTTCCAAGGCACCTCTGATGGACTTGAACCACCAATCTTTTGGCTAGCAGCCAAGTATTAACCATTTGTGTAACCCAAGGACTCCTTTTCACTCACCAAAAAAAAAACCAAACCTAGTGCCATCAAGTCGATTCTGACTCATAGCGACCCTATAGAACAGGGTAGAACTGCCCCCCTAGAGTTTCCAAGGAGCGCCTGGAGGATTCAAACTGCCAACCCTTTGGTTAGCAGCCGTAGCACTTAACCACTACGCCACCAGGGTTTTCACTCACAGAAATAGTAAAATGGATAAAGCTTACGAGGCCTTGTATGGCCAAAATGAATGTAAAACTCAGACATGGGATAAAAAAGTTCAGATATGGAAAAAAATCACCTACAGTTCACATTAAGAATTGCCCACATATCACCACCACAATTCAAATGACTTTTGGATTAAGGGGATTTTGTATCAAACTTCATAAAGAAGCACTACAGAACTCGGCTGCTAACCAAAAGATCAGCAGATCAAATCCACCAGCCTTAGAAACCCTGTGAGGCAGTTCTACTCTGTCCTACAGGGTAGCTATGAGTCGGAATCAACTCGATGGCAACAGGTTTTTTGTTTCTGTATATGCCAATTAGCCAATTTTTTGTAATAAAAACTAAGCAAACTGAAGTTAAATTGCTCAAAATCTTATAAAAAGTCAAAATCAGACAAAAACACTGTAGAGACTGGAAATTTTAAATCCTGTACTTCATTGAAAAGCCAAAACCAATTTCAAATCTCTGGAGAATAAATCAGTAAAAATTAACGTTTAGATTAAAAATAACTAAAACCACATTGATTAAAGGTAGGGTGGCACAGCTGATTATTGTAGTTGCTGTCAGTAAGTTGTACAGCTGTAAAAAGTTGAACTGACAAAAGTTGTGATAGGTATTGACATGGACTAAATTATATCCCCCCAAAAATGTGTGTATCAATTTGGCTGGGCCATGATTCCCAGTATTGTGTGCTTGTCCTCTATTTTGTGATTGTAATTTTATGTTAAAGATGATTAGGGTGGGATTGTAACACCCTTGCTCAGGTCTCATCCCTGATCCAATGTAAAGGGAGTTTCCCTGGGGTGTGGCCTGCACCACCTTTTATCTTACAAGAGATAAAAGGAAAGGGAAGCAAACAGAGAGTTGGGGACTTCATACCACCAAGAAAGAAGCACTGGGAGTACAGCATGTGCTTTAGACGTGCAGTTCCTGTGCAGAGAAGCTCCTAGTCCAGGGGAAGGTTGATGAGAAAGACCTTCGTCCAAAGCCGACAGAGAGAGAAAGCCTTCCCTTGGAGCTGACACCCTGAATTTGGAATTTTAGCCTACTCTACTGTGAAGAAATAAGCTTCTCTTTGTTAAAGCTATCCGCTTGTGGTATTTCTCTTATAGCAGCACTAGATGACTAAGACAGATATATTTTCAATGACAAAAACAAACAAAAAAAATAGTAGCTGCTGAGGCTGCTTATGTACAACCAAACACCTCATGGGATTTGATTCCTTGGTTTGGTGGTTCAGGGTCATGGTTTCATGGGACATCCCACTTAATTGGCCTGATAATGTGTTTAGTGCATCTGTCCTACCTCCTAGTTCATTGCGTAGTGCCTGTGGGTCTTAAAAGTTTGCAAGCAGCCATCCAAGGCACAACAATTGGTCTCTATTCACCTGGAGGAAGAAGGAGAGTCAGGAATAGGAGGAGGATATGAAATGTGTGGAAATGTGTGGCTAATTGCCTCCATGAACAACTTCCTCTGTTAAGAGACGAAAATAACTGAATGGTGCCCGGCTACCACTGCTGAACATTTTGATCAGAGATTCCACAGAAGAATCCTAATCAAAAGGGGGGAATACACAACAAAATTTCAAATTTTCATGGACTCTAGACTTTCTGAAGCCATAGAAGGTGGGTGAACCCCTAAAACTATTTTCCTGAGATAATCTTCAAACCTTTTTTGTTGTTGTTAGGTGCCATTGGGTTGGTTCTGACTCACAGCAACCCTATGAAACATTGCCCAGTCCTGCACCATCAGCACAATCATTGCTACATTTGAGTCCATTGTTGCAGCCACTGTGTCAATCCATCTCAAAGAGAGCCTTCCTCTTTTTCACTGACTCTCTGCCTTACCAACATGATGTCCTTCTCCAGGGACTGGTCCCTTCTGATAACATGTCCAAAGTACATAAGACAAAGTCTCACCATCCTCACTTCCAAGGAGCATGCATGCTGTACTTCTTCCAAGACAGACTTGTTCGTTCTTCTGGCAGTCCATGGTATATTCAAAATTCTTGGCCAATACCATAATTGAAAGGCATAAATTCTTTGGTCTTTCTTATTCATTGTCCAGCTTTCCAATGCACACAACTGAAAACATCATGGCTTGGGTCAGGCACACCTGAGTCCTCAAAGTGACATCTCTGCTTTTCAAAACTTTAAGGAGGTCTTTTGCAGCAGATTTGCCTATTGCAATACATCATTTGATTTCCTGACTGCTGCTTCCATGGGCATTGAACCCTTAAACCAAAAATGTCCCCTGAAGTCTTAAAACCAAATAGTTTAGCTTAACTAGTAAAAAGTTTGCCTTGAACATGATGCTCTTTTAAGAATTACCTACATGGGATCAAATTGACAACAGCAACTTGAAAGATTAGATTGGAACCTTGAGGGGCAGTGTGTTTATGTTAATAAGGGAGGAACAACTCAGAAAAGGAGTGTTATTACAAGAATGTAATCAGTGTTCCTAAGTCATACATGTAGAAACTGCTGGATTGGTATACGTTACGCTGTGTAGATTCTTAACGATAAAATAAAATTTAGAAACATAAAAACAATAACTAAAAAACAGAGCTCCCATAAATATCCGATCTGGAGACACACACACAAAAAAAATGTTCTAGTTCCAATTCAATGATTCATACATGTAAGAATACAATGAGCTTTTGCTATTTAGAAAGAATACACTGATCCTATTTTTAAATCCTGTGTTAATCTAATGTCTAATTGGACAAAGCTCCCTTTCAAATAGGAACATTTGCTCTGGGTAAAAAAAAAAAAAAATTTTTTTTTTTTTTGCTCTGGGTAGTATGTATCAAAATGTATTTTTTGCATCTGGGTCTCAACTAGTCATAACAAAATCACTCTGGGATTGATGCAAGCTGATCAAGTTCCAAAGCGGCATTTACTTTCCACCATCACTGGAAAAAATACTGCATGTATTAGACATCTAGTGCTGCTGTAACAGAAATACCACAAGTGAATGGCTTTAAAAAAAAAAGAGAAATTTATTTCCTCACAGTAAAGTTGGCTAACAGTCCAAATTCAGGGCGTCAGCTCCAGGGGAAGGCTTTCTCTCTCTGTCGTCTCTGGAGGAAGGTCCTTGCTATCAGTCCTCCCTTGGTCTGGGATTATCTCAGTGCAGGAATTTCAGGTCCAAAGGACATGCTCTGGTCCCAGTGCTGCTTTCTTGGTGGTATGAGGTTCCCAAGTCTCTCTCCTCACTTCTCTCTTTTACATATCAAAAGAGATTGGCTTAAGACACTACCTAATCTTATAAACCTCATCAATATAACTGCCACTAATCCATCTTATTACAGCATAGTGATAGGATTTACAACACATGGGGCAATCACATCAGAAGATAAAATGGTAGATAATCATACAATCATACAAGGGAATCAAGACCTGGCCAAGTCGACAGATATTTTTGGGAGACACAATTCAATCCATGACACTGCACAAAGGCAAAATTACAGAAAACCTCCAATAAATAGAACCACCACTGATAAAAAAAAAAAAATTGTTTTAATGATGGTGAAAACTTAAATAATGTACTAAAATAATAAGCAGATTATAAAAACGAGGACACACCTCTGCCAAAATGACTTGTCTGGGGATTGACTCATTAAGCTCTGGCAATGAAAATAAACAGCTTCAAGAACCCACAACTCGAAGTATAATATTTAACAAAAAGCTTCCACATATTATTGCCATTACAGTAGAAATTCCCAATCTTTTGGCAAAAAGATTGTTAATTTCTTTAGACCCTTAGATACAAGTTGGAGACAAATGGGAATGAACAGGTGGGGAACCAAACTGAATGAGGCATGGGAAGGACTATTAAAATTAGCTACACAATCAGTGTTGAGAATCCTGGACAGTGTCAAGGGAAGAGGAGGCACTAAGGGCGGCTTAGAAATGGCAACTGGCATGGAGATCTACTGGGAAGTTCCAACTCACTAGTTAAGGACCTTAACAGAGTAGAACAGGCAGGAAGGCCTGAACCAACTCTTAGAAAAAAAAATTTTTTTTTTTTTTAGTATCGCTAAAACCCATTATCAAATTCAATTGATAAGAACGTCATGAAAGTTAAGAGTAAGGATTTTCCTAGGTGATGGGTATAAGGGGGTTCCTTGTATTGTTCAAATTTTGTGGATGCTTGAAATTTTTCATTAAAAATAAGTATTCTCTGACCAAGTGAGGTTTATTCTGCGAATGACTGGTTCAACATTCAAAAATCAATCAGTGCAATTCACCATACTAAGAGACTAAAGAAAAATCATATGATCATCTCTGGCTGCAAAAAAAATTTGACAAAATTCAACATCCATTCATGATTTAAAAAAGAAGAAACTCTCAACAAACTAGAAATAGAAAGGAACTTACTTAACCTGATAAAGGACATCTACAAAAAACCCATAACTAACATAATAAAAAAACAAAAACCAAACCCGCTGCCGTCGAGTCAATTCAACTAACACAATACTTAATGGTAAATGACTAAATATTTTTCCCTAAGATCACGAACAAGGCAAGGATGCCCACTCTCACCATTATTTAAAATTGTTCTGGAGGTTCTAGCCAATTCAATATTCCAAGAAACAGAAATAAAAGACAGATTCAAAAGGAAGAAATAAAACTATATTCTGTGATGACATTAACTGTTTATGTACAAAATCCTAAATAATCTTCAAAAAAGCTAATGGATTTAATCAGTCAGTTTAGCAAGGTTGCAGAATACAAAGTCAACATACAAAAATGAACTATATTTCTATATGCTTATAATGAACAACTGGAAATTGAAATTTAAAAGGTACCATATACACAGGGCAGGGCCAGGATGGCAGAGTAGTCAGATGCTTTCTGTGGTCCCTCTTACAGCAAAGACTAGAAAAAACAAGTGAATCAATTATATATGACAATCTAGGAGCCCTGAACATCAAAAGCAAACTTGAGAAATTGGACTGAGTGACGGGGTGGGAGAGACAGTCCAGAAGCAGTGAGGAGTTGCCAGACCTGACTCGGGGGGAACCGGCACTCTGCAAGTCGGATCAGCTGGCGTGCTCAGTGGGGCAAGTAGTGGTGCTTGGGATGCATTTTCCACATCGGGAGAGACCCAGCGGCGGAGAGTCTACTCAAGCCTCCAGAACCAGTGAAAAGCAATGATCAATCAGCAAAAGATAAGTACATGCATTTAACCTACTGCACAGATCGAAAAACATCCCCTTTGGGAAGAACCTCTCTCCCATTTACCCGCCCTATCCCTGCTCTGCACTGGGTCCCTGGCTGGCTTCAGTGATTGCTGTACCCCCTGGGTTGGAAGTTGGACCTGTCATGAGCCCTGAGCCATTCTCCTGGTCTTGGAGAGGAAGCAAATTAACAAACAGGAAGAAAATAATCTGCCAGCACCCCTAAGCCAGGAACTCAGGGCAGGCACAGCTCCTTTGCCTAGGCATAGACATAAGGGCTCCACGGACTCTGAATGCCTTTTACCCTTGCATAGACCTGTGTGAGCCCATTTCAACAATGCAAGCCCTCATCAGCACAGAACAACAGGGTATATACCCGAAGCCTAATTTCAACTCTATCAGCTATATGGTAGAGTGGCAGATTCATGACATTTGACACCTCTCTGCCCATTAGGCAGGGTCCTCATCTACCCACATCAGAGGCCTGAGGACTAGTGGCTCCACCCATGCCACCTAGCCACCCAGGACAGGGGTCCAAGAATAAGTGCTGCCTCCCAGTCCTTGGAAACTCTGGTTGCTTAGTAGTGATGAAGAGCTACAGCTGCTAACCAAAAGGTCGGCAGTTCAAATCCACCAGGCGCTCCTTGGAAATACAATGGGGCAGTTCTACTCTGTCCTATAGGGTGGCTATGAGTCGGAATCAACTCAATGGCAACAGGTTTGGGTTTTTTTGGGGGGGGTTCCCAGTCCTTACACCTAACAAAATTTGGTGCCCATAGTCCAGCTGCAAAACCCAACCACCCACGCACTCTAGGGAACAGGAACATGCTTTCCTCCCAGACATTCAGTGGCAGCCATTAGCCCTCTGCCTTACTCAGTGCGTGACCCTCTACTAGCCAGATAGCTGCGGCTACTCTGATCATCCCTGCCCATCTAGGATCGTAGGTGAAAGCCTGCACCACACACGTGGTTACCAACTACCTGGACCCCTGAGCCAAATCCATACAAGAAAAGCAGACTCCTGGGCTCACATACCTAGTAACAGATCTAACCACCTGGTGACAGAACGTTAGAGCTTCAAAGGTGCCAATAATCAAACTAGCTCACATGAACAGCCTATATGGGCATATCGAAACAAGAATCTAGGACACAGAAAACAAACAATAAATAAATACAATAACTTATTGGCGGCTCGGAGACAACAGCCAATATCAAATCACATAAAGGGGCAGATCATGATGGCTTCAGCAAACTCCCAAAATAAAGAGCCAAGAAATCTTCCAGGCACTTCCAGCCAACATGGCACAATAGACAGAAGCACTATGCCGTCCCTCCACATTAAAGACCCAAAAAACTAAGTAAAACAGAGACAAACGTCATTCCTGGAACCCAAAACATCAAATGAAGAGATAAAGAACTCAGCCAAACACCGAATAAGAAACTGAATAAGAAACTGACAGAGGGCTGAAAGCAAGGACAGATATGTGCGGAGGTTCCTTATCAACTAACCCAGCACGGATTCGCCATATTGGACTCCTGTTGGAGATCTTCAGACAGGGAGGATGGGAAAGCAGCTTCATGGAGCTCCCAGCAGGAGATAGATCACCCAGTAACTAGCGATAAATGCTTTCCCGCCCCCAATCCTCTCCCCGCTGCTCTAACTCCAAGCTTTCTGGCAGGCTGTGGTGTCTTGGCTGGCCGGAAAGTGCATGGTCCATGCTGCTTGGATTCGCCCCACCCACAACGCAGATCAGTGGGCTGGGAGTACAGGAAAACAGCTTCACGAAGTTCCCAGCAGGAGACAGAGCACCGGTAACAAGCGATATACACTTTCCTAACTCCCACCCTTCTTCCTCTCCCCCTTCAGCCTCCTCTGCTTCCAGCCAGCCACAGTCTCTTGGCCAGGAGGCAACTACTTCCACCCCAGGCAGCTTGGATTCACCCCGTCCACACTGGCCAGGTCCCTGAGCTGCTGTTGCTTCTTTCTGTCTCTTTTGGTTTCTTCCGTGCATCCCTCCACCTCCCCCTCCTTTCTCTGGAACAACTGGCACTAGTTGCCACCTTTGCTTCTTCTTGAAAGGCTGTGAAGCCCCACTTGACTGGGGACGCACTCCCCCAACCTGTGACACCACACTGGTGGGATCCCTGGGGCTTTTTTTTTTTTTTTGCTTTTTTTGCTTGTTTTGTTTTCTTTTGCTTTGTGTGTTTGTCTTCTTTCTCTTTTCGCACTTGTGAGCTCCTTCTAGTAAGGCTGTACTGCACAGCCTAGGAGCCACTTCCCCAATCTGCGCAGTCACGTAGGTGGGATCCCTGCGGGAATTTCTTTTTTTTTCTTTTTTCCTTCTCTCTTTCCCTTTCTGTCTTTCCTCATTTCTCAGTTCTTGTCTGTCTACACTAACATTCTTCTCCTGTCTCCTGGATACATGGTTCTGTGTGACATCTATACCCCCTCTAGTCAGGCTATGCTGCGCAACCGGGGAGACTTCCCTGGTCTTTGCGGCTGCACTGGTGGGACCCCTGGGGGCTTTTCTTCTTCTTTTTTCTTTTCCAAATTTTTATGTACTTATTTCTTTTTCTTTTTCCCTTTTTTCCTTTTTGCTTCTCTCCATTTCTCAGGTTCTCATCTCTCCACTCCAATGGCAAGCTCCCTATGCCGTCTTTTTCTTCTATTTCTTGTTGGCTCTTGTTTCTCTCTCCTCTTTCCCATACCCATACTAGCTCCATACATCACAACCTCCCCCCTTTTCTGCCTACCTCCATCATGTGCTGAACATCACACCTCCAAACAGCACCGGCACAGCCTACCAGAACCTGCCCAGCACTGATTCCTGGCCTGCCCTGTCGGCCCTAGTACATGCCACAAACAACCCATCAAAGCCGCTCCCTTTCAGCTAGACCTGTCCTGCAGCACCACAGCTGACTGACTGGCCCCGCCCACTGGACAATGATGTGAAAAGTATTGCTACTACAGACGAGCAAACAACAAAGAATGCGCAGCCCACCTGCCCAGAACTAACCAAATAAAACTAAAAAGCAGGACGAAACAAACCTACCATCAAGAAACGAAGAAAATAACTACTGAATGTCCCAAAGACAGCAGACAATATCATATTGTCTGACAATATCATAAGAATAAGGTCAGACTACTCAGCAGAAACCATGCAGACAAGAAGGCAATGGGATGACATATATAAAGCATTTAAGGAAAAAAATTGCCAACCAAGAATCATATATCCAGCTAAACTATCTCTCAAATATGAAGGTGAAATTAGGACATTTCCAGATAAACAGAAGTTTAGGGAATTTGCAAAAACCAAACCAAAATTACAAGAAATGCTAAAGGGAGTCCTCAGGTTAGAAAATCGGTAACATCAGATAACAGCCCAAGACTAGAACACAGGACAGAACCACGAGGTATCAATCCAGATAGGGAAGTCACAAAAATAAATCGAAGCTAAAACACTAAAAACAGGGAAACAGAGATGTCAATATGTAAAAGATGACAACATTTAAAGAAAAAAGAGGGACTAAAAAATGTAGTCATAGATCTTTCATATGGAGAGGAAGTCAAGGTGATACAAAGAAATAAAAGATTGGTTTAAACTTAGAAAAACAGAGGTAAATATTAAGGTAACCACAAAGGAAACTAATAATCCTGCACATTAAAAATAAAATCAAAGATGGGAATGTAAGGGGGCAGGGAAACTAGATTAATGGAAACAGAACAACCAGAATGAAAGTAATGAGAACATTCAGGCATTGTGAAGACTGTAACCAATGTCACTGAAAAACTTGTGTAGAAATCGTTGAACAAGAACCTAAACTGCTCTGTAAACCTTCACTGAAAGCCCAATGTGATATTATTAAAAAGGAAAAAAAAAGATGAAGCCTTAGTCACCCTGGGTCCCCAATCGCTAATGTAATGCTCTGAGCAGAGCTCTCTGCCAACTGGCAATGGGTGTGTACCATGAGTGAGAAAGAAATTTTTGTGGGTTAAGCCGGTGATGCTTGGGTATTATTTGTTAACCAGCCCATCCTGATTGATATACCTGCCAAACATGTACCTCTTTGTGTCTTCCCATCTCAAGAAATAGGAATTCAGTTCTTTCAGCTGGTCAGGCCAAATCACTTGGCCTTATGTTTTATGTTTAACTCCTCTTTCTGTCAGTGCACAGCAATAATTTTGTAGCCTGAACTCTCAGATATATCTATTGGCTGACTACTTCTCACCACCTCCACCACTTCTACCATATCAAGACTCCATCATCTTTTGCCTGGATTATTGCTATAGGCTCCCAAGCCCTTGCCTTCCTACAGTCAGTTCCCCATATAGCAGTCTACTTGCCATTCCATGAACACCCTAAGCCTTGCACTCACCAGTCTCTTGGTAAGCCATATACCTTCAGACAGCCACACAGGTCATTCCCTCTTTTTCATTAGCTTTCTGCTCAAGTGTCACCTTTTCAGTGAGGTCTTCTGCTCTCCCTCTAAATCTGCGACTCCTCCTCAACATCCACATTAAAAAAAAAATTAGATTGGAAAAATAACAGAAACCCTTTATTGAGCTTATTACTATATGATGGTTCCTTGTTTAACTCTTCATATAAATAAACTCATTTACTTAAAACTAAAAAAATTTTAAAAGGTACCGTATACAACAGCAGTCAAAAACATAAAATACTTAAACATAAATCCAACAAAATATACATGGGATTGGTATACTAAAAACTACAGATCTCTGACAAAAGAAAAAAAAGACTACTTAAATAGAGAAATATAACATGTGTATGGATTGGAAAACTCAATATTGTTACGATGTTAATTCTCCCCAAATGGATCTACAGAATCAACACAATCCCAATCATTTTTGTGGAAATTTACAAGCTGATTCTAAAATTTGTATGGAAAGGCAAAGGAACTAGAAATAGCCAAAATAATTTTTAAAAAGAAGAATAAAGTTGAGGACTCACATTATCTAATTTAAAAACTTATTTTAAAGCTAATAATCAAGATTGTGTGGTATTAGTCAGACTGACAAAAAGATCAATGGAACAGGATTGAGCATACAGAAATAGATTCATAAGTATATGGTCAATTGATTTCTAACAAAGGTGCAAAGGCAATTCAATGGATAAAGAGTAAAATTTTCAACAAATAGTGCTGGAACAACTGGACATCCATAGGCAAACAAAAAAGAGAAAATTAATCTAGTGCCATACCTCACAACTTATATAAGTTTATTCAAAGTGGATCATAGACCTAAATATAAAACCTAAAGCTATAAAACTTTCAGAAAAAAACATACAAGAGAATCTTTGTGACCTTAGGTTAGGCAAAGGTTTCTTAGATCTGTCTCAAAAGCGTGATCCCTAGAAGAAAAAACGGACTAGCTGAAATTCATCAAAATGAAAAACTTCTAATTTGCAAAAGACACTACTTTAAAGTTAATGAAGACAATTCACAGGCATAAAAAATATTTGCAAAACACATATCTGAGAGACTTGCATTTGTAATATGTATAAATAACAATAACAAGAAAATAAAAATCCCAGAGGCAGGCCCAACATGGGGCTATAGACGGAAGCACCATGCCATCTCTCTATAGCAAAGACCCAAAAAACTAAGTAGAACAGATACAAACATCAATCCTGGAATGCTAATCACCAAATGAAGGAATAAAGAACTTGATCAACCACCGAACAGAATAAGAAACTGACAGAGAACAAGGACAGCTACGAAATGGAGGTCCCCTACCAGCTGATGCAGCATGGATTCACCACCTTAGACTAGAGCCACCAAGGAAATGCAGACAGGGAGTACAGGATGGCAACTTCACAGAGCTCCCAACAGGAGTCCAAGCACCCAGTAACCAGGGATCCATGCTTTCCCACCCCCCACCCCCACCATTCTTCCCTGGACAAGCCCTCCAATGCTTCCCAACTGGTCGTGTGCACTCGGCCAGAGGGATACCAGCTCATGCCACCCAGATTCACCATCTTGGACCTCAGACAGTGGACAGGGAGGATGAGAAGGCAACTTCAAGGAGCTCCCAACAGGAACAAAAAAACACAAAAACCAAACTCACTGCCGTCAAGTTGATTCCAATTGATAGTGACCCAGTAGCCAGGTATACATGCTTTCCCACCCCCTACCATTCTCCCCTTTATGAGGCCTCCACCACTTGCCAGTGGGTGGGCCATGGTTGTTCTACTAGAGAATCAAGAGCTCACTGCCACCTGAGTCAGCCCCACCCCCACCAGCCGGCCAGTTGAGCACTATTTTATTGTTTGTTTTGCGGGGGTTGTTTTTTGTGTTTGTTTTTTTATATTGTCTTTTTTACTTTTTTTTGTTGATTCTCCCTCTCTCTCTTCCTTCCCCTTCTCCCGCCCATCTACCCATGTGCCATCCCCTTCCCTTCTTGACAGGCTGTGATTTTTTGGTTTGTTTACTTTGTTCTTTTTTTCCTTTCATTTCTTTTCTGTTTCTTCTTTATCTTTCCTTTCCTTCCTTCTGCCCACCCAGCCCTGTGCTCTGCCCCCAGTCCTTCTCTAGGGGCCTTGCTGTGCCACAACTGGAAAGTCACTGCACACAGCCTCTCCAGCTCAGCGTCACTGTCACTGATAGGCTCCCTCAGCACGTGTGGACCCCACCATGCACTGCCCCCTGGCCTCACCCTATCAGAGGTACTTCGTACTGCAAACTCCCCAACCCCAACACTGCACCACCACTGGATCTGCCCTGATACACCACAGCTGAGTGATCGGACCTACCCACCTGGACAAGGTGGTGAGAAGCATCGAGCTCACAGGCAAGGAAGCAACAAAACACGACCAGCCTGCATATCCAGACAAAACCAAATAAAACAAAAAAGCAGAATGCAACAATCAAACCTAAAATCAATAAGTGAAGAAATTAAGTCCTGAATGTCCCGGAGACAGCAGACAATATCAAAACATATAAAAGACACAGAATAGGATGGCTCCAGAAAGCGACCAAAATAAAATGCCAGATGATCTCAACCAGATAGAGAATTAAAAACTCTAATATTCAGGGTTTTCTAACAGGTGAAGGAAAATGCAGACAAAAATGAGGAAAAAAATAGACCAAATTATGGGAAATATAGAAAAAAAAGCAAGGAAAACACAGACAAAGCAATGGAAGATTTCAGGAAAACAATGCAGGAAAAAAATATCAAAATAAATGAACAACCAGAAATCAGACAAAAACCGCAATTAGAAATCCAAAAGGTAAACAATATTTCAGAAACGGGCACTGCAATAGAAGGTTTTAGGAGTAAATTTGAAACAATGGAAGATAGGATCAGCAAAACTGAAGACAAATCCTTGGATACCACTTTGTTTAAGGAAAAATCAGAGAAAAGAATGAAGAAAAATGAGGAAACCCTCAGAACAATGTGGGATATAATCAAAAGGAAAATCTGTGTGTGATCAGAGTTCCAGAACAGGAGGAGAAAATGGAAAACAAAGAGAGGATCACTGAAGATTTGCTTACAGAAAACTTCCCTAATATCAAGAAAAACAAAAAGCCAGCCATTCAAGAAGCTCAACAGACCCAATATAGTAAAGACCACAAAAGAAAAATGCCAAGACATATCATAGTCACACTGGCTAAAGCCAAAGACAAAGAATCCAGAACACCTTGAGAAAAACAAGTCACATACAAAGGGGAAACAATACGACTAAACTGATCACCCAGCAGAAACTACGCAAGCAAGAAGGCAATAGAATGACATATATAAAATCATGAAAGAATAAAATTGTGAACCAAAAATAATATATCCAGCAAAACTCTCATTCTAAATATGATGGTGAAATTAGGTCATTTTCAGATAAAAGGAAATTAAGGGAATATGTAAAAACCAAACCAAACTTACAAGAATTATTAGAGGGAGTCCTTCGGTTAGAGAGCCAACAACATCAGACAACAACCTGAATCTAAGACTTAAGGCAGTATCACCCAGATATCAATGAAGATAATTAACTCTCAAGGATAAAACAAAAAGAAAAAAATTTACAACAGGGAACCACAGAAGTCAATCTGTAAATGACAAAAATGTCAGAACAATAAAAGAGGAAATAAACAGTATAGGTATAGAATTTTCAAATGAAGAGGAATTCAAGGTGTTATCAAGTAATAAAAGACTGGTTCCAACTAAAAAAGATAGGGGTAAATGTCAAGATAACCACAAAGAAAGTTAACGAACCTACTCATTAAAATAAAGATGAAAAACATAAGGTCTCAGTAAACCAAAAATGAAAGAAACAGAAAAAAAATTCACACACAAAAGGAATTCAGCATGGAAGAGCTTAAGAGGAAGAAAGAAAACATCAGCACCACAAAAAAAGCACTACAATATGACAACAATAAACTCACACCTATCAATACTCACATTGAACATAAAATGCTTAAATGCACACATAAAGAGACAGAGAGAGACGAAACGTACAAAAAAACAGGACCCATCAATATGCTGCCTACAAGAGACACACCTCAGAAATAAAGACATAAATTTATTAAAAATCAAAGGATGGAGAAAAATACATCAAACAAACAGCTACCAAAAAAAAGATCTGCAGTGGCAATACTAATCTCAGATAAAATAGACTTTAAAACAAAATCCACCCTTAAAGACAAAGGAGGACATTACATAATGATTAAAGTAACAATGCACCATGAAAGCATAACCATAATAAATATATACGCACCCAATGACAGGGCTCCAAAATACGTAAAACAAACTCTAACAGCACTGAAAAGAGAAACAGACAGTTCCACAAGTAGGAGACTTCAACACACCACTCTCAGTAAAGAATAGAACATCAAGAAAGAAACTCAACAAAGTTACAGAAGACCTAAAGGCCACAATCAACCAACTGGACCTTACAGACATATATAGAACACTCCACCCAACAACACAAAAGTACACATTCTTTTCTAATGCACATGGAACATTCTCCAAAACGGACCACATCGTAGGCTACAAAGCAATCCTCAACAAAATCCAAAACATTGAGATAATACAAAGTATCTTCTTTGATCACAACACCATCTAAGTAGAAATTAATAACAGGAAGAGCAAGAAAAAAATCAAATACATGGAAAATGAATAACACCCTTCTTAAAAATGACTGAGTAATAGAAGAAATAAAAGACGGAATGAAAAAATTCCTAGAATCAAACAAGAATGAAAACACACTGTACCAAAACTTTTGGGACACAGCAAAGGCAGTGCTCAGAGGTCAATTTATAGTAATAAATGTATACATCAAAAAAAGAAAGGGACAAAAATCAAAATATTAGCTACACAACTCAAACAAATGGAAAGAGAACAGAAAAAGAAGTCCACAGCCACGAGAAGAAAGGAGATAGTATAGAGCAGAGCAGAAATAAATGAAATAGAGAACAGAAAAACAATAGAAAGAATCAACAAAACCAAAAATTGGTTCTCTGAAAGGATCAACAAAATTGACAGAACATTGGCCAAACTCGCAAAAGAAAAACAAAAGAAGACAAATAACCCAAATAAGAAATGAAATGGGGACATTACAACAGACTCAACTGAAATAAAAAGGATTATAACAGAGTATTATGAAAAACTATACCCCAACAAATTTGAAAACCTAGAGGAAATAGACAGATTTCTAGAAACACACTACCCACCCAAACTAACATAAACTGAAGTTGAAAATCTGAACAGATCCATACCAAGAGAAGAGACTGAAAAGGTAATTTTAAAAAGTCTCCCTACAAGAAAACACCCTGACCAAATGGCTTCAATGGAGAATTCTACCAAACATTCAAAGAACAGCTTACACCAGTACTATTCAAACTATTTCAGAACACAAAAAAGGAAGCAATACTTCCAAATTCATTCTGTGAAGCCAGCATAACCATGATACTATAACCAGGCAAAGACACCACACAAAAAGAAAATTACAGACCAATATCTCTCATGAGTACAGATGAAAAATTCTAGCCAACAGAATTCAGCATCATATCAAAAAAATAATAAACTATGACCAAGTGGGATTCATAAACATTAGAAAACCAATCAACGTAATCCAACACATAAATAAAATAAAAGAATCACATGATCATCTTAATTAATGCAGAAAACGCATTCAACAAAGTCCAGCAACCAGTCCTGATAAAAACTCTCAATAAAACAAGTACAGGAGGGAAATTCCTCAACATAATAAAGGGTATACAAAACCAGGAAACCCTGGTGGTGTAGTGGTTAAGTGCTATAGCTGCTAACCAGAAGGTTGGCAGTTCAAATCCACCAGGCGCTCCCTGAAAATTCTATGTGGCAGTTCTACTCCACCCTATAGGGTCACTATGAGTCAGAATCAACTCAACGGCAATGGGTTTTTTGAGTTTGATACAAAACCAACAGCCAACATCATTCTTAATGGAGAGAGGCTGAAAACATCCCCCTTGAGAACAGGAACAAGACAAGGATGCCCTCTGTCACCTCTCCTATTTAACATTGTGCTTGAGGTCCTAGCTAGAGCAATAAGGCAAGAAAAAGAAATAAAGGGCATCTAAATTGGTAAGGAAGAAGTAAAACTGTCCCTATTTGCAGATGATATGATACTATATACACAGAACCCAAAAGACTCCACGAGAAAACTACTGGAACTAACAGAATGATTCAGCAAAGTGGCAGGATACAAGATACAAAAATTAGTAGGATTCCTATACACCAATAAAGAGAACGATTAACAGGAAAACAATACCATTTGTAATAGCCTCTAAAAAAATAAAGTACTTGGGACTAAATCTAACCAGGACGTAAAAGACCTATACAAAGAAAATTACAAAATACTACTGCAAGAAACCAAAAGAGACCTACATAAATGGAAAAACGTCAAGCTCATGGACAGGTAGGCTTAACATTGTGAAAATGTCAATTCGACCCAAGGCAATCTAGAAATACAATGCAAGCCTGATCCAAACACCAACAGCATTCTCTAAAGAGATGGAAAAACTAATCATTAACTTTGTATGGAAAGGGGAGAGGCCCTGGGTAAGTAACGTAACACTGAAGAAGAAAAAGAAGAAAGTAGGAAGACTCACACTAATTGACTTGAGAACCTATTATACAGCTACGGTAGTCAAAACAGCCTGGTACCGGTACAACGACAGACACACTGACCAATGGAACAGAATTGAGATCCCAGATGTAAATCCATTCACCTACAGTCACCTGATCTTTGACAAAAGCCCAAAGTCCATTAAACGGGGAAAAAGACAATCTTTTTAACAAATGGTGCTGGCAAAGCTGATGTCCATCTGTAAAAAAAAAAAAAAGAAACGGGACCCAGACCTCACACTATACACAAAAGCTAATTCAAATGGATCAAAGACCTAAACATAAAACCAAAAACTATAAAGATCATGGAAGAAAAAACAGGGTCAACTCTAGAGGCCCTAATACATGGCAAAAACCATAATTAACAACCCACAAATACCAGAAGATAAGCTAGCTAACTGGAATCTTCTAAAAACTAAACTCTTATGCTTTTTAAAAGACTTCACCAAAAGAGGAAAAAGAAAATCTACAGACTGGGAAACAATTTTTGGCTATGATAAATACGACAGAGTTCTAATCTCTAAAATCTACAGGAAAATCTAACACCTCTACAACAAAAAGAAATACTCCCAAATAAAAAATCAGCAAATGATATGAACAGACACTTCATCAAAGAAGACATTCAAGCAGCTAAAAGATATATGAGGAAATGCTCCCAATCACCAGCCATTAGAGAAATGGAAATCCAAACTACAATGAGATACCATCTCACCCCTACATTATTGGCATGAACCAGAAAATAACAACTGTTGGAGAGGCTGCAGGGAGACTGAAATTCTTATGTACTGCTGGTGGGAATGCAAAATGGTACAACTATTTTGGAAAACGATATGATACTTCCTTAAAAAGCTAGAAATAGAAACACCAAAACGATCCAGCAATCCCACTCTTGGGAATATATCCTAGAGAAATAAGAGCCATCACATGAATAGACATATGCACACCCATGTTCATTTCATCATTGTTCAAAATAGTAAAAAATGAAAACAACCTAGGTGCCCATGAACAGATGAATGGATAAACAAACCATAGTACGTACACACAGTGGTATATTACGCTGATAGAAAACAATGATGAATCTGCAAAACAACTCACAACATGGATGAATCTGGAGGACATTATGCTGAGTGAAATAAGTCAATCACAAAAAGACAAATATTGTATGAGGCCACTACTATAAAAACTCAAGAAAAGGTTTACCCACAAAAAGAAACAATCTTTGATGGTTACGAGGGAAGGGAGAGGTGGGATGAAAAAACATTAAACAATAGTTAAGTGGTAACTTTTGTGAAGGGTTGACAGCACACAATACTAGGGAAGCCAGCACAACTTGTCCAAGGCAAGGTCATGGAAGCTCCACAGGTGCATCCAAACTCCCTGAGGTACTGAATTACTGGGCTGAGGGCTGTGGAGACCATGGTCTTGGGAAACATCTAGCTCAACTGGCATAACATAGTTTATAAAGAAAATATTCTACATCCTACTTGGATGAATAGCATTTGGGGTCTTAGAAGCTTGTGAGCAGTCATCTAAGATACCGCACTGGTCCCACTCCACCTAGAACAAGGGAGAACAAAGAAAACCAAAGACACAAGAAAAAGATTAGTCCGAAGGACTAATGGACCACTACCACCACACCATCTACCAGACTGAGTCCAGCACAATTAAATAGTGCCCAGCTACCACCACCAACTGGTCTTACAAGGATCACAACAGAGGGTCCAGGGCAGAGCTAGAGAAAAATGTAAAATAAAATTCTAACTCTCGAAAAAATACCAGAATTACTGTTCTGACAGAGACTAGAAAAACCCCAAGAGTATGGCCCCTGGACATCCTTTTAACTCAGTACTAAAGTCACTCCTGAGGTTCACCCCTTAGCCAAAGATTAGATAGGCCCATAAAACTAAATGTGACTAAATGGGCACACCAGCTCAGGGGCAAGGACGAGAAGGCAGGAGGGAACAGGAAAGCTGGTAATGGGGAACCCAAGGTCAAGAAGGGGAGAGTGTTGACATGTCACGGCAACCAATGTCACAAAACATGTTTATTAATTGTTTAATGAGAAACTAACTTGCTCTGTAAACCTTCACCTAAAATACAATAAAAAAAAAAAAGGAAAATCTCCATTAGCAATTTCACAAAAGGTTTGACCGGAATTTCACCAAAGAAGACACACGAATGTTTAGAAAAAACATGAAAAGATGCTCAACATCATTAGCCACTAAGGAAATGAGAATTAATGAGATACCACTACGCACCCACCAGAATGTCTATAATTAAAAAGACAACACCAAGTGTGGAAGAGAATGTGAAGAAAGTGGAACCCTCAAACATTGCTACTGGGAAGACAAAATGGTATACCCACTTTGTTAAACCATTTGGCAATACCTCAAAAAGTTAACAATTGATGGAACAATTTTGATCCTAGGTATCTTCCCAAGGGAAATTAAAATATATGTTCACACAAATACTTGTATATGAATATTCACAGCATTACTTTTCATAATCATCAAAAACTAGAAACAATTCAAATGTCTGTCAACAAGTGGATGGTTAAACAAACTGCGGTACATCCACGCAAAGGAACACTCTTAAGAAATAAAAAGCAAAGAGCTAGAGATACATGCAACAACATGGATGGATCTCAAATGCATTATGCTGAGTGAAGAAAGCCAGACTCAAAAGGCTACATGCTGTATGAGTCCATTCATATGACAGTCACAAAAAGGTAAAATTTTAGGGGCAGAAAACAAATCAGTAGTTGCCAAGTGCTAGAAATTGGGGGGGGGGGGGCGGGAGGGGGAGAGGAATGACTCCTCAAAGTAGGGTTATCAGATTTAGCAAATAAAGATAAAAGATGCCCAGTTAAATTTAAATTTCAGATAAATAACAAATAATTTTTTAGTATAAGTACATCCCATGCAATACAATGGTTCTCAGACCATGGCCCCCTGGATCAGCACCATCAGAGTCAACTGTGTATTTTTTAGAAATGCATATTCTCAGGCTCCACCAGATCTATTGAATTAGAAACTCTGGGAATAGGGTCCAGAAGTCTGTGTTTTAACAAGTCCTCCCAGGTGGTTCTCATGCTGGCTTTGAGAACCACTGCTCACTATACTTCTCACTGGCCAAAAAAAAAAAAATTAAGAATCTAGTAAGAAGAAAAAAGGGCATATGAGCCTATTGATAAAGCAATTCACCATCATCAAATATTAACTGAACAGCCAGAGAGTGCACAGTAGGTACTCTGGGAAGGGACTATAGCCGTGGTTCTCAACTCGAGGTAATTTTGTCCCAAGGGGACATCCGAAGACATTTTTTGTTGTCTCAACTGGAGGCAGGTGTTGCTGGCATCTAGTGGGTAGAGGCAAGTGATGCTGCTAAACATTCTATAAAGCACAGGACAGACCCCCAAAGATAACAAAGAATTATCCATCCCAAGATGTCAATAGCGTCAAGGTCGAGAAACCCTGGACTATAGTTATAAAAATTAATTAAAACATATTTTAACCCAAAGGCTTAAAATCAAAGACATTTTTATGAACATGGAAACAAAAAATGTCAAAAAGTAATAACAAAACATAATTCAAGGTTTCTCCTACTAAAAATACTAGAATTATTCCAAGGGGCATTTATACAAAGAGACCAGTGACATAGAGCTAAAACAGCTATTTGGTTGTAGGAGGCTCTTTTATTTCATCATTTCTTCCATTCGCTTTACCTACTCTACATTCAAGATCAAGTTTCAGACTCTCCTCTGACATCCATTTTGGTCTTTTCTTTCTTTCCTGTCTTTTTAATGACCTTTTGCTTTCCTCACGTATGATGTCCTTGATGTCATCCCACAACTTGCCTGGTCTTTGGTCATTAGTGTTCAATGGATCAAATCTATTCTTGAGAAGGTCTCTATATTCAGGTGAGATATACTCAAGCTTGCACTTTGGCTCTCATGGACTTGTTCTAATTTTCTTCAGCTTCAAGCTGAACTTCCATAGGAGCAACTGATGGTCTGTTTCACAGCTGGCCCCAGGCCTTATTGTGACTGATGATATTGAGCTTCTCCATCATCTCTTTCCACAGAAATAGTTGGTTTGATTCCTATGTATGCCATCTAGTGAGGTCTATATGCATAGTTGTTGTTCATGTTGTTGAGAAAGGTATTTCCAAAGGGTAAGTCTTTGGTCTTGTGAAATTCTATCATGCAATCCCCACATCCTTTCTATCACCAAGACCATATTTTCCAAATACAGATCTTTCTTCGTTTCCAATTTTCACATTCCAATTACCAATTTTCACATTCCAATTATCAATGCCTCTTGATTGCATGTGTGATCAATTTCAGACTGCAAAAGTTGGTAAAAATCTTTCATTTATCTTTGGTATTAATGGTTGGCATGTAAACTTGAATAACAGTTGTATTAACTGGTCTTCCTTGTAGGTATATGGATATTATCCTATCACCGACAGTGTTGTACTTCAGGATAGTTCTTGAAATGTTCTTTCTGATGATAAATGCAATGCAATTTCTCTTCAATTTGTCATTCCTACTCTAGCAGGTCATATGATTGTCTGATTCGAAATGGCCAATACCAGTCCATTTCAGCTCACTAAAGCCTACTAGGAAATCGATCTTTATGCGTTCCATTTCATTTTTTTATGATTTCCAATTTTTCTAGATTCATACTTTGTACATTCCAGGTTCCGATTATTAATGGATGTTTGCAGCTGTTTCTTCTCATTTTGAGTCGTGCCACATCAGCAAATGAAGGTCCCAAAAGCTTGACTCCATCCACATCATGAAGGTCAACTCTACTCTGAGGAATCAGCTTTTCCCCAGTCGTCTTTTGGGTGCCTTCCAACCTGAGGGGCTCATATTCCGGCACTGTATCAGACAGTGTTCTCCTGCTATTCATAAGGTTTTCACTGCCCAATTTTTACACAGGTAGACTGCCAGGTCCTTATTCCTAGTCTGTCTTAGTCTGGAAGCTCTGTTGAAACCTGTCCAACAACGGTGACTCTGATGGTATTTGAAATACCAGTGGCAAAGCTTCCAGTATCACATCAACATGAAAGCCAGCACATTACAACAAACTGACAGATGCGTGGTGGCAATAACATGATACCAAAACCAAACCAAAGCCAGTGCCATCGAGTCGATTCCAACTCATAGCGACCCTATAGGACAGAGTAGAACTGCCCCATAGAGTTTCCAAGGAGCGCCTGGCGGATTCGAACTGCCGCCCCTTTGGTTAGCAGCTGTAGCACCTAACCACTACGCCACCAGGGTTTCCAATAACATGATAGGTTCAAGTATTTTCCAAAAAGTACCTGCTGATGAAAAATATGATAAATAACCATAGGCTTTAAATAAATATATTACATTTTCACAAACTTTGTATTTGCCCAACAAAGTCTTTTTCTGTTCTAGACATTTTTAACACCATCCAGTTGTTAATTCAGTTTCCACTTCAGGTGGTACTGGATTAGTGTTGTCTCAACTACAACATCTTTGAAAATATTCTTGTCTGTATTTGATCTGCACAGATTATTTCCACAAAAAATTATTCACAGGGACTAATTTTTCAGTCACTTCAAACTCAGCATTGACTGCCTGAATAAACAACCATTGAACAGTATCAGTGACATCCATCAACACATCAAGAGCCAAGGAAAACCACTTGAAATCATTTTCTTGTTTTTTAATTGATTATGATGTTGCTCCCAATGTCCTCAATTCTTTGAGCAACTGTTCTTGCCGAAAGGCTAGTAGTCTAAACAAGTTTATTTTCTCTGGACACATTTCTTCAGCTGCTGCAAGCAAACACAATTTAATTAACTTACCATCAGTAAACTTCTTTCCTTGCTTTGCTAACAAGTGAGCCCCTCAGAAACTTACTTTGATTACAGCCTCATTTTCAGTTTTTTTTTATTTTTGTAAAGAAATTCTACCGTGATGAGATACATTGCTTAGTCTGGCAATGTCAGCATAAGGTATATTCTTCTGTACTTCTCTAGCATTACTATATAATAAACACAAAGCTTTGCCATCAGATTCATTAACAAAATAATCTATATTCCACTGTGCCTTTAAAGCACTTCATCCAGAGTCCATTTTGCTTTTTCTTTTTTGATGTGATGGTATACACTGGTAATAAAAAATAAAGTACTGCAGTACAACAATATGCATGGCACAGTCAAATTATAATTGCATCCCTGCAATTTGTAGGGTGCCAACAACACAGTTTGTAAAGACGGTGTTCTGCATTCTACTTTACTGAGTAGCATCTGGGGTCTTAAAAGATTGGGAGCAGCCATCTAAGATACAACTATTGGTCTCCTCCCATCTGGAGCAAGGAAAGTGAAGAAAACCAAAGACTCAAGGGAGCAATTAGTCCAAAGGACTAATGGAGCACGTGAACCACAGCCTACAAGACCCTGAGACCAGGAGAACTAGATGGTGTCCAGCTACCACTACTAACTGCTCTGCTGGGATCATAACAGAGGGTCCCGGACAGAGCGGGAGAAAAACGTAGAACAAAAAATCAAATTCGCAAAAAATACCAGACTAACTAGTCTGACAGAGACTGGAGGAAGGCCCAAGACTATGGCCCTAAGACACCCTTCAGACCTGGAACTGAAGCCATTCCGGGAGACCACCTTTCAGCCAAACAATAGACAGACAGATAAAATCAACAATAACACCCGAGAGGAATATGTTCCTTAGAATAATCAATTATACAAGATCAAAAGGACATTTGCCCAAAAGCAAAGATGGGAAGGCAGGAAGGGGTAGAAAATGTGGACAAAAGGAAACGGGAAACCCAGGGTAGAAACAGGCAGACTGCTGACACATTGTGGGGAATTTAACCAATATCATGGAACACTTCATGTACACTATCGAATAGGAAACTAATTTTCTCCATAAACTTTCACCTAAAGTACAAGGGAATTAAAAAAAAAAAAAGAAGAAGAAGAAAGAATTTGTAGTGTGCCAAGCACCACTGTGAAGCAAATAGAGTACCACATATGGTCTCTTTCACAACTACTCAACTCTGTTGTTGTAATATAAAAACAGGCATAAACAATATGTAAAATAATGAGTGTGGCTATGTTCCAATAACATTTTATTTATGGACACTGAAATTTTATTTTCATGTGCTATAAAAAAAGATTTTTTTTATAAAATATTATTCTTTTTTTTTTTTCCAATCATTAAAAAAAAAAAACTCTTAACTTTCCAGCCATATGAAAACAGAGAGCTGGATTTGGCCTGCTCTGACTCCTGCCATATACACATGAAGACTCTTAAGATAACCACGATCATCTCAAGAAGTTTTCAGAAGGCTATTTTATAACCTGAACTGAATTTTCAATCACAGTACACTGAGAATGTTGTTTGTGCTCAAAGAATGTTAAATAATAATGTAGTCCTCCTTAAACACATGTATATAACATATACCAATAATTTTCTAGACATTTACACTTAAGTTTTTAATTGCAAAAATAATAATTGCCATGGATAAAAGAGAAAATCCCAGACCCTTTTTCCTGAGAAAATACTCTTTAGTTGAGTATGAGGATTAAGGGTATGCGGTGCAATTCATTACTGATTGATTACTTTTGTGTGACCTCTCTAGCCATGGTCTTGTAACTCCCACTCAGGTGACTGGGCAGGACTGCGTGACAGGGTAATCTAAAGGGGACTGGTCAGTTTTGCCTTAAAAGAGAAACAATTCCAGAGCAGAGGGCAGGAGCTCACCACCACCAAGGAAGGAAAGACCCAGCAGCAGGAGGTGCAGTGGGCTACAGAAACAGAAAGCTGATTGCCTTTGGGCAGAGACTGAGGGCTAGGGAGAGACGTGCCTGTGGGCCTAGCTGGGGAGAGGCTATTCTGATGGAAGAACTGTAACCTGAGTGCTCTTGGACCTGAATTGTAACTTACTGCCCTAATAAACCTCGTAATTGTGAGTATGGCCTGTGAGTTCTATGTGGCCACTGCAATAGAGAGTGCTGTGGGAGGGACAGCTGGTACCAGAATTGGTAGAGATCAGAAAGAGAGGAGGCATGTCTGACCTCCACCTCATAGAAATCAGCCTTGGGCTGTTGATCTTGGTTCTCCTTCCCCCTTGTGGGGTTCGAGGAGGTCAGACACCTTCCCCATGCCGTTTTTACAGGGCAATAAAATGTATAAATATATATGTATATTTGGGGTATATACTTATAAAATAAAAATCTATAACCACAATTTTATCAATATTCTATGTTTAGATGGTTTTAAATTGAAAACTACATATTTTCTTTAAAGGAAAGATATATTAAGGGGCCAAAGAAAACATATTTAGCATCAGGATTAGATGTATAGTCTTCATTGCCAAATGTGTCAGTGTGTCTGCTTCTACCTCAGAGTTAGAAATAATTCCCATTTCCTAGCAGAATTACAACAGCATTTGACCTCATTAACTTCCAAAGAGTAACTTACTTTAATGTGATATACACCATTCATTTTTCCAATGTGCTGCTCAATGGTCCAAACACAGGAGCTGCATGTCATCCCCTCAACAGAGATGGTGGTGGAATTCATACCCATACTTGGATTCATTTTTATTTCTTCTTTACATTCCTGTTAGAAACAATAAACTCATTAATTTTGGCCATGGAAATTATGCTTCCTCCAGTTCTCTCCCACCTCCCCAACTGAAAATGTACTAGTAATAAAATCTGAGCATTCATTTCTTCTACTTGCTTGGTGTGATGGTTAATGTTATGTGTCACCTTGGCTAGGCCATGATTCTCAGTGATTTGATAGGACAGTATGTAATCATCCTCCATTTTGATATCTGATGTGAGCAGCCAATCACTTGGAAGGGGAATGTCCTTCCACATACACAAACTCAGACTCTCCTTATACTGCTCTATTTTTCTTTCCATATAAGTTTCTCCTTTTAACATACTCCATAATTTCCTTCTGTTACTGCTTATTGCCTAACTTCCCAGGGCAGTTTTTAAATATGTTCACAGCATATATATGGATGTTCCAGCAAAGCATCCACTCTCTCTCCCTCTCTCTCTCTTTTTTTTTTTGAAATAATTTTTATTGTGCTTTAAGTGAAAGTTTACAAATCAAGTCAGTCTCTCACACAAAAACCCATATACACCTTGCTACACACTCCAAATTACTTTCCCCCTAATGAGACAGCCCACTCTCGCCCTCCACTCTCTCTTTTCGTGTCCATTTCACCAGCTTCTAACCCCCTCTACCCTCTCATCGCCCCTCCAGGCATGAGATGCCAACATAGTCTCAAGTGTCCACCTGATCCAAGAAGCTCACTCCTCACCAGCATCCCTCTCCAACCCACTGTCCAGACCAATCCATGTCTGAAGAGTTGGCTTTGGGAATGGTTCCTGTCCTGGGCCGACAGAAGGACTGAGGGCCATGACCACTGTGGTCCTTCCAGTCTCAGTCAGACCACTAAGTCTGGTCTTCTGAGAATTTGGGGTCTGCATCCCACTGGTCTCCTGCTCCCTCAGGGGTTCTTTGTTGTGTTCCCTGTCAGGGCAGTCATCGGTTGTAGCTGGGCACCATCTAGTTCTTCTGGTCTCAGGATGATGTAGTCTCTGGTTCATGTGGCCCTTTCTGTCTCTTGGGCTCATAATCCCCTTGTGTCCTTGGTGTTCTTCATTCTCCTCTGATCCAGGTGGATTGAGACCAATTGATACATCTTAGATGGCTGCTTGCTAGTGTTTAAGACCTCAGACGCCACTCTTCAAAGTGAGATGCAGAATGTTTTCTTAAAAGATTTTATTATGCCAATTGACTTAGATGTCCCCTGATACCATGGTCCCCAGACCCCTGCACCTGCTATGCTGGCCTTCGAAGCATTCAGTTTATTCAGGAAACTTCTTTGCTTTTGGTTTAGTCCAATTGTGCTGACCTCCCCTGTATTGTGTGCTGTCTTTCCCTTCACCTAAAGTAGTTCTTATCTACTATCTAATTAGTGAATACTCCTCTCCCACCCTCCCTCCCTCCCCCACCCACCCTCCTTCCCCATCTCATAACCACAAAAGAATGTTTTCTTCTCAGTTTAAACTATTTCTTAAGTTCGTATAATAGTGGTCTTATACAATATTTGTCCTTTTGCAACTGACTAATTTCACTCAGCATAATGCCTTCCAGGTTCCTCCATGTTATGAAATGCTTCACAGATTCCTCACTGTTCTTTATCGATGTGTAGTATTCCATTGTGTGAATATACCATAATTTATTTATCCATTCATCTGTTGATGGGCACCTTGGTTGCTTCCATCTTTTTGCTATTGCAAACAGTGCTGCAATACACATGGGTGTGCATATATCTGTTTGTGTAAAGGCTCTTATTTCTCTAGGATATATTCCAAGGAGTGGGATTGCTGGATCGTATGATAGTTCTATTTCTAGCTTTTTAAGGAAGCGCCAAATCGATTTCCAAAGTGGTTGTACCCTTTTACATTCCCACCAGCACTGTGTAAGTGTTCCAATCTCTCCACAGCCTCTCCGACATTCATTATTTTGTGTTTTTTGGATTAATGTCATCCTTCTTGGAGTGAGATGAAATCTCATTGTAGTTTTGATCTGCTTTTCTCTAATGGCTAATGATCGTGAACATTTCCTCATATATCTGTTAGGTACCTGAATGTCTTCTTTAGTGAAGTGTCTATTCATATCTTTTGCCTATTTTTTAATGGGGTTATTTGTCTTTTTGCAGTTGAGTTTTTGCAGTATCATGTGGATTTTAGAGATCAGGCGCTGATCAGAAATGTCATAGCTAAAAACTTTTTCCCAATCTGTAGGTAGTCTTTTTACTCTTTTGGTGGAGTCTTTGAATGAGCATAGGTGTTTGATTTTTCCCTCTCTCTTTCTTGATGCTTTACTCATCTCATGGTTTGACCTCAGGTTCTTGGAGAAGCCTTCAGCCAGCCACCTCACCTGCAGATTTTGGATTCGCTAGCCCCTGCAACCAGGTGAATCAGGCGAAGCATTCAGTCTCCCATCTGACCTACAGATTTGGGACTTGCCAGCCCCCACAACTGTGTGAGCCATTTCCTTGAAGTAAATACACACACACACACACACACACACACACACACACCCTGGTTTTGCTCCTCTAAAGAACCCAGCCTAAAACACTTGGCAAAACATTTTCTTCCCCTTAGATGAGATAAAGAAAAGTTGTTCCTATAGCTATGCTAGTGAAAAACAAAAATTTATAATACTTGAATAACAGAAATAACTAATCTTTGTATAGTGCTTTCCTAATTACTAAACATTTTCCCATACAAAATTCCATTTATTATTTACAATGAAGAGATAACTCAGAATGACTAAACTCCTTACAATGGCCAACGAGGTCCTAAATGATCTGCCCCACCCACCCCCTCAACTTCATTTCTCTGACCTCCTCTGTTACTACTCGCAAACCTCCCTCTCTCTTCCAGTTACACTGGCCTCCTGGCTGAAGACATGCCAGGCTGACTTCCACCTCAGGGCTTTTGCTTTACCTATCCCCTTGGTTTGGAACTTTATCCTTCCAGATATCCACCTGGCTAACTTCATTGCCTTCACATCTTTTCTCAAATCTCAACTTCTTAATGAGGATCTGTCTAAAAGTGCAACCTACACCCCTTCCACATACACAAACTCTGATTCTCCTTACCCTGCTCTGTTTTTCTTTCAATGTAAGTTTCTCCTTTTAAAATACTCCATAATTTACTTGTTAATGCTTATTATCTAACTTCCCATGGCAGTTTTTAAATATGTTCACAAATTCTTTGTTAGTCCCTTTCAGTGGTAGAATTTAACTTCTTTCCCCTTGAGTATGGGCTGGACTTAGTGGCTTGCGTCCAACAAAAAGAATGTCTTTGTCCTTCCTCTTTTTCCTCTCTCTTGAATCACCCAATGTGAGGGAAGCCAACTGCCACATCATGAGGCTACTCAAAGCAGCCTTACAGAGAAGACTGCATGGCAAGATACTGAGGCCTCCAGCCAACAACCAGCAAAGAACTGAGAACTCCCACCAATAGCCAGGTAAGTCAGCCACATGGGAACTGATTCTTCAGCTCCAGTTAAGCCTTTAAATGACCACAGCCCCAGCTGACAAACTGACTACAATCTGATGAGACCCTAAGTAAGATACACCAGCTAAGCCACTTCTAACTTCCTGACCCACAGAAATTCAGAGGCATCTCAGAAGAAAGGAATGGCAATTTACATTTTAAAAATCAGCCATTGAAAACCCTATGGAGCACAGTTCTACTCTGACATACATGGGGTCACCATGAGTCGAAATCAACTGTACAGCAACCAGTTTTTTATTCCAAATGCAATAGTTAACAATTCAGTTATGCCCATTGATTCCTCTTATGAAATCAGCGTTAAAGTATTACCTATATTTACATATAGAAACACACACTATCTAATCAATATAAAAGAATACACTTTGTCCCATTTTGCTTTGAAGCAGGCTTTATTCAAGATCAAAATATCATGACTTCTAATGCACTACACTACTCAAGATTTTCATGTTCTAACAATCTGTGACTTACAATCAATATGTATAAATTGGCTGCCATTGCTGAGAAACTCTATCTTCCTCTAGCCAGAGCAGCTTCTCCTACAGAAAAATACGACAAAATCCGAAATTTTGAAGGAATCGTAAGTAGAATAAGAAGTAGTAGAACTAAATTAGTTTAGGGAGCTAGAACTAGCTACTTTTGCTCAAAAATGTTTCTCTGCACTGCCTGAATTTTCCACTGCACGAAATTTCAATTTAGAGATTATTTATGCTAATACATTTTTTTCACTTAATTTTTATTATAAAAAATTTCTACCATACAGAAAAGTTGAAATAGTAATCTGTTTATCCTCTGCCTGAATTCAACAATTGGTAACATGTTGCTATATCTGCCGTTTTTTTCTGAACTATTCAAATGTAAGTTTTAGAAATCATAATTCTTCACCTTATGTACTTTACCATTCATCTCCTAAAAGTAAGGACTCCTATGTAACCACAATACCATTATCACAGCTAGTAAATCGTAAATCATCTAATATCCATTCTAAATTTAAATTTTACCAAATGTCCCAAGAACATATTTTATTTATCCCAAGTCAGGAAACAGACGAGATTTACACATTGCGATTGGTTATTATGTCTCTTTTGTCTCATTTAATCTAGAATAGCCCCCTCCCCCATCTCTCCTATGTAGGCATTAGGAGGTATAATTCTGTCAGCCCCTGAACTATCAAAGAAATGCTTGTATTAAAAAAAAAAAAGGTAGCACAATGTCTGTCAAGACAGCAGACTTGGATTCTTCAAAAATTTACTTCATGGGGAAAACAGATGGGGTTTCCAAGGCTGTAAATCTTTAGGAAGCTGTAAATCTTTCTCCTGAGGAGCAAGCTGGTGGTTTTGAACCATTGACCTTCTGGTTGGCAGCTGAGTGCTTTACCACTGCTTCCCTAAAGATTTACAGCCTTGGAAACCCCATGGGGCAGTTCTACTCTCCTATAGGGTCACTATTAGTCAGAATTGACTTGATGGCAGTGGGTTTGGTTTTTGGTAGTGCCTATGTAAGGAGCCCTGGTGGTGGAACACTTAAGCACTCAGCTGCTAATTAAAAGATTTGTGGTTCAAACCCACCCAGGGGCTCCGCTGGAGAAAGACCTGGTAATCTGCTTCTGTAAAGATTACAGCCAAGAAAATCTTATGTGGCAGTTCTACTCAGTCACATGGGGTCGCTATGAGAGGAACTGACTCGATGGCACCTAATGACAATGCCTATGTAAGAACAGCCTCTCAAGAAAGCAGGAGCTCAGATAGAACAGAAAAGCTAGGTAATTTTGAGCAAAGGACACTGGAATGAATGGAACAGGGCAGACCCAGGTGGAGAGTCCGAAGTAGGTAACGGATGAATGAGGGCATTAGGGGCTAGGGAGAGGGTCACTGAAAAGCAGTACATGGTATGAAAAGCAAAGTAGAAAAATGTGTAAACAAACAGATCCTACCAATATTTTGCTTAAGGCTAGTCTTCTACTTAAAAAAAGACCTTTCTTCTTTCTTCTTATAGCACATGGCTGTTTGCCTCCAGGATCGAGTACTCAAAGACTTAGTACTCTGATACAGCTCAGATATGGGTCAAATGGGACATCTGAGGAGCTCTGGTGGCACAGTGGTTAGGACCTAGGGCTGCTAACCAAAAGGTCGGCAGTTCAAATCCACCAGTCGCTCCTTGGAAACCCTATGAGGCAGTTCTACTTTGTCCTATAGGGTCACTATGAGTTGGAATCGACTCTATGGCAATGGATTTATTTTTGGCGGGGAGGACATTTGAGGGCTGATCTAGGAACATGATCAAAATTGATAAAATTGTTTCATGGGAAAATGTCAGGTTCATTAATTAGAGTAGAATAAACTTTCCTTCAAATATATTAGTTAAGTATATTAATTATAATTTTAAATTAATTATATAATATCATAAACCCACCCACTACCATCAAGTCAATTCCAACTCAGCAGCCCTATAGGACAGAGTAGAACTGTCCCATATGGTTTCCAAGGTTGTAGTCCTTACAGAAGCAGACAACCACACCTTCCTCCCATGGAGCAATTAGTGGGTTCAAACTGCCAACCTTTCAGCTGGCAGCTGAGCACTTAGCTACTGCATCACCAGGGCTCCTTTAATATAATATCATATATAATTATATATTATATATAACTAGTTATATAATATGGAGCCCTGATGGCATAGTCGTTAAGAGCTCAGCTGCTAACCAAAAGGTTGGCAGTTTCGAATCTACCAGCTGCTCCTTGGAAATCCTATGGGGCAGTTCTACTCCATCCTACGGGGTTGCTGTGAGTTAGAATTGACTCATCAGCAACAGGTTTTGAGTTTTTTTTTTTTTTAGTTATGTAATAAAATATTTAATTAATTATAAAGCCAAACCAAACCCACTGCCATTGAGTCGATTCCAACTCAAAGCAATCCCGTAGGACAGAGTAGAACTGCCCTATAGGGTTTCCAAGGAGGACCTGGGGGATTCAAACTGTCAACCTTTTAGTTAGCAGCCATAGCTCTTAACCACTGTGCCACCAGGGTTTCCTAATTAATTGTATTATTTAATAAATTAAATCACACTAGATGCAGGTTAGTATATCTGGTTTGTTAGGAAATACAGTTCTATTATGGGGTATGCCCCAGACCAAAGTACTGGAGCACCCCTCAGATTTACTATAGAATCAAGAGAGACTAGTTAAACAGAAAGGCACTTTTTATAAACTAACTTGATAATAACGCTGGGAGGTGAGAATATCTAAGCCTCGATGAAAATTACATTAATAAACCCACTTTTCCCACTATATCCTAATTTAAACATCTTAAATCAACTATGAATACGTATATAATCCCTTCTGCCTTCATAACTGACCTGCAATCTTTTTGTCAAACTCTACTTAAATTGGACTTTATCCACAAAACCTCAGAGGAATTCCATCTCACTCTTGTTACTCTATTACATATATACATAGTTTGATTTTGCAATATATGTTATGTCCCTCTTTTGAGTTTTAAATGTCTCAAAGATAGGCACAAAACCAGGAATATCTTTTGTAACCTCCCATTACATTTAGCAAAAATGACTCAGGAAACAGAGTGAAAGCATAAACAAGTTCATGTGGTAGGGCAGAAAAAAAAATGTAGGCTTCCGGGAGATCACAATATCAAAGAGACAAATTTGGCATGCAGCAATTAGTAATGGAGTGACTCTGAGAACAAGAGCATTCAACAACACTAAGGGAAATAATTTCTAGTTATTAAAGTTTGTTCAGCCACTCTCCAAACACTGATGGTAATCACCACCAATAATACCATATCCTAACAGGAAGAACAGTGCTATGACTCAATAGTCATCTCTGTTTTGGAAACAAAAACTGCAGAAGTTGAGTACAAAACATGACACATATTCAGGCTGATTGCTCAAAACCACTTCTTAAGTTGATCACAGAAGTACAAACATTATTTTTAAATTCTCCTAAAATAATTATCCTCATAATTTAGGAAAGGTTTCTGGATTTTTTTTAAAAGTTCTCATGGGGTAAAATTTAATTCTTTTTTGAATTACAATCTATTTGGATAACTTTAATCACTGCAGTAATCAAGGAAATGGAAATTACAACTGCAATTAATATCATTTACACCCATGAGATAAGCAAAAATTTCAAAATCTGACAATACTAAGTGTTCGTGAGGATGTGCAGCAACAGGATCTCTCTTATACAGCTAGTGAGAGTGTAAATTAATACAATCATTATGGAGACTGGCAATAGCTGGTAGAGTCGAAGATATGCCTAGAAATGAAAATGTTGAATTCTATATACTAGAATTCAACATTTTCATTTCTAGGCATATACTCTAGGGAATGTCTCACATAGGTACACAAGGAAACATGGACAAGAATACTCATTGCAATAATGTTGCTAATAGGCTAAAACTTTGGAAATACCTAAATGTCCATCAACAGGAAAATGAAAAAATTGATTGTGATATATATGTAGTGAACATGATGCAGCAATTAAAATAAATAAGCTAGAACAGTGGTTCTCACTATGGGCATGGAAAGATATCAAACTCAAGGGGACATTTGGCAATCTCTGGAGACATTTTTGGTTGTCCCAACTAGGATAAGGGGTGCTACTGGAATCTAGTTAGTAAAGGCCAGAGACGCTGCTAAACATTCTACAATGCATAAGAAAGCCCCCACAACAAAGCATTATCCAGCCCCAAATGTCAATAACATCAAGCATGGGAAACTCTGAACCATGTAGCAAGGTAGAAAAATCTCATTAAGCACAGCTGAGAAAAAAAGAAATTTCATAAAAACAAAAGAATGCTATATATTGTTTTTGTAGCAGTAGTGTCAGTCAATGGGAAACCCTGGTGACATAGTGGTAAACAGTTCGGCTGCTAAGCGAAAGGTCAGCAGTTTGAATCCACCAGGTACTCCTTGAAAACCCTATGGGGCAGTTCTACCCTGTCCTATAGGGTCACTGTAAGTCGGAATTGACTTGATGGCAATGGGTTTGTTTCTTTTGGTTTTAGTGTTAGTCAAAACATAAAAGCGTACATAGGAGTGATAAACTCCAAATTCAGGTGAGTTTGGGGAGGGCAGAGGTGGTGCAACTGGGGAGAACCACAACAGGAAGTTCAGCTTCCTCTTGTTTATAACAGTCCCTACACTATTTGTAGGCCTAAGTTAGGTCATTATAAAAATTTCTGAAAAGAAAATAAACGCATTTTAAGAGGAAATAAAGGAGAAAAAAAGTATAGGGAATGTGCAGAAATTAGAAGTTACTAAAATTGAGATAATTCAATAAGTGATACCAATGATAAACTCAAACGTATAAACATTCAAAATCACTCAGCTCTATTATACCAGAACTATAAAAACAAGTGTTAAACAATTGATGATTTCTAGCTTTGCAAACAACTTTGAGATAACTGCAGGATATCTATATATTTCCAAATCAATCAAAATTTTACCTGTCCATTTGCTTTTCTTCAAAACAAAAGGAGAAAACATTAGCTTCTCTATTATTTTATATAATTCATCGCTTTCTTTTAAACTGTGTAAGCCTTTAAAATGAAAAGTAACCTTATTACTTAACCTGTTTTCAAAATACTGAATAATCTCTTTCAGCAGAAATTGTCATCATATAAACAGAGGACTGAGATTGGAATAGGTAGGTGTATGTTTTAAAACGTAATTGTTCTTTCCATTTGACCATTCCTAAAAGATTAGGAGGCAATGCTTAGCACATATTAGTAAGGTCAAAAAAAAAGAACAAAACATTCAAATTAAGAAAAAAGCAATGTG
The DNA here is from genome assembly GCF_030014295.1 of Loxodonta africana. Classification (NCBI taxonomy): domain Eukaryota; kingdom Metazoa; phylum Chordata; class Mammalia; order Proboscidea; family Elephantidae; genus Loxodonta; species Loxodonta africana. The sequence continues at coordinate 88,882,384 of NC_087369.1, read as the reverse complement.
CTTTACTAGCCATTTCTGTGACCCCTATAAAAGCATTAAAGGTTGGAGCCGTGGTGGCACAGTGGTTAACAATCCACCAGCCGCTCCTTGGAAATCCAATGGGGCAGTTCTACTCTGTCCTACAGGGTCGCTATAAGTCGGAATTGCCTCGACGGCAACAGGTTTACATATACGTATACACATACACATACATATATATATATATATATATGAGTTGTCCCACGATGACAAAAAGAGTCCCTGGGTGGTGCAAACAGTTAAGTGCTCGACTACTAAAGGTTGGTGGTTCAAACCCACCCAGAAGCACCTTGGTAAAAAGGCCTGGTGATCTGCTTCCAAAAGGTCACAGCCTTGAAAACCCTACCGAGGGCAGTTCTACTCTGCAACACACAGGGTTGCCCTGAGTTGGAACCCACTCAACAGCTACTTTTTTTTAATGACAACAAAAGATTCCCATAGCATTGCATAGTTTATAAAACTTTCATATAGATGAATATAACAACAATCTTATTACATAAGTAGATTGTAGCCTCCTTTTACAATTAAGGAAGCTAAAGATCAGACTTACTCAAGCTTAAAGAGCCAATTCAGACTTGAGTCCAGAGCTAAAAATAGCCTGAAAAGAACTAACTTAATAGGGCAATGTTTGCAAATAGCATAAAGCAAAACCAAACAAAGGTAGGAGTGGGGTGGGGAGAATGCTTGAAAAATACTGATACTCTGCAACGAATACAGATGGAGATAGGTTCACCAGAAACTGGGAAATATTCCTCAAGTTACTAAGTGTCTTTCCACCAGGGGCTAAGCAACTGCTGCCATGTTAAAAATAAACTGAAGGAAAAAAACATGTTTTTAGTATGAGTGAAATTTTTCTTGCCTCAGACAACGCAGCTACAATTGTTACAGAAGGAAGGTATAGGGGAGCCAGATTCACGTATCTGACATTTCCTGTGTCAGCTGATTTTCAACCACATCATGAGTTAAATATGGAATTGATGCAGGAGCTTATCTTATATCCTACACAGATAGGTTGGAAATGGTAATGAATGCTTTTTAAAAAATTTATTGTGGGAAAAAATTTGCTACTTTAATCACTTTAAAGTGCACAATTTAGAGACATCAATTGCATTCACCATATTGTACAACCATGTTGTTGTTAGCTGCTATTGAATCAGCTTCAACTCATGGCAACCTTATGTATAACAGAACAAAATGTTGCCAAGTCCTACACCATCTTCGTGATCGTTAGAAAGTTTGAGTCCATTGTTGCAGCTATTTTATCAATCCATCCCACTGAGGATTTGTTTGTTTTCACTGGCCCTCCTGTAATTCCATAATTTACGAAACATGATGTCCTTTTCTGGAAACCCTGTGGTGTAGTGGTTAAGTGCTACAGCTGCTAACCAAAGGGTTGGCAGTTTGAATCCGCCAGGCGCTCCTTGGAAACTCTATGGAGCAGTTCTACTCTGTCCTATGGGGTCGCTATGAGTCGGAATCGACTCAACAGCACAGGGTTTGGTTTTTTCGTTTGATGTCCTTTTCTAGCAACTGGTCTTTCCTGATGACGCGTCCAAAGCTAGCTGAAGTCCTACCATCTTCACTTCTAAGTAACATTCTGGTTGTATTTCATCTAAAACTAGTTTGTTTAATCTTTTGGCAGTCCACAGTATATTCAATTATTCTTCACCAATACCACAGTTAAATGCATCAATTCTTCTGTCTTCCTTTTTTCATTATCCAACTTTTACGTGACTAAAGTGCATTTGACCCAAGCCATGGTCTTTTCAATCACCTCATGTGCATGCAAAAGTCCAGCCATAACCATTGTTGTTGTTAGGTGCCACCGAGTCGGTGCCGACTCATAGCGACCCTATGCACAACAGAACAAAACACTGCCCGGTCCTGTGCCATCCTTACAATCGTTGTTATGCTTGAGCTCCTTGTTGCAGCCACTGTGTCAGTCTACCTCGTTGAGGTGGATTATCTACTTCCAAATGCTTTTCATCACCCCAAGGAGAAACATAGTACCCCTTAAGGAATTAAATCCTTAGCCCCTCTTGCCCCCAGGCCTTGGTAATCAATAATCAACTTTTGTCTGTATGTACTTGTCTATTTTAAATATTTCACATAAGTGGGATTAGACAATATTTGTCCTTCATATCTCACTTATTTCACTTAGCAAAATTTCTGCAAAATTCATCCATGTCATAGAATGTATCAGAACTTCGTATCTCTATAAGGATGAATAATATTTCATTACATGTAAGTACCACATTTTGTTTATCCATTCATTTGTTGATGGACATTTGGATTGTTTGCATCTTGGGCTACTGTGAATAATACTGCAATGAACATTGGTGTACAAATACCTGCTTAAGTCTCTACTTTCAAGTCTACTGGATATATGCCTACAAGTGGAATAGTGGGTCATACAGTAATTTTTTTTGTAAATTGTGGTGAAATATATATGTAACAAAAAAAGAAGCACTTTTCCTCCCATATGAGATCTGTCCTTGTCTTGGTTTAGTTTGCAGCTTCTTGCTGCAGTCCTTTACCCACCATTTCAGAGTTCTCACAGGGCCCAGTACAGGCTTCTAGTTGCTTTTCCTGGTGTTTGTTTGGGGAGGGTGGGGATCTTAGATCTGCTCAAGCCACCAAGTACCCTGAATTTCTTAGTTTAGTCATTTTCTAAATACCTAAAACATATGTGTATTAATTCTCCAATATTTATATGTAAAGCCAAGGCCTTTTCTTTTCATATGGGTTCTCTGGAATTCCTTCCTTTCTTTCATGCATAAACCACACCTATATTGCTTCATTCCAAGTTTCCAGACTTCCAGTCTGCAGTTTGGTTTTATTAGAGAAAAAACTTAAGAGAACAGAGTTCTTTTACATTTTAATGATTATTTTACTCAACTTCTTAAAGGTGTTTTTCAAGCTATTTCAGCAATAGGTGTTTTTAGCTACCTTCATTAAGCCTTTCTAAAGCATTCACCTTAGGTTTCATAAAAAGAGAAACTTTCTGTTACACTCATATTTCATCAGTTTACATAAATTTAATTAAATCCAGTGACTACGTTAACAAGTTCAGTGGGCATAAACAGGCTTAGAAGCAAACACAGCTGAATCTAAGTAAGCCAACAAATTTACCAGTGGGAACAAGAACTACTCATGCAAGCACTGGCCACAAATGGTAAGCACACTGTGGGCATATGAATATTTTAGTGACAGACAGGAAACCATCAGTTAACACACTGGAGGTTGGTTATGAAAACATTTTGTAGAAGGAAAATCTGCTTTTTCTCACTTAATGTACCCTGAACACTTTTCCTGTCTAAAAGCGGAGATCTGCATCATTTTTAAAAAGTTTTATTGTGGTAAAATACATAACATAAAATTTGCCATCTTAACCAACTTTAAGTATACAATTCAAACGCATTAATTGTGTTCACCATGTTGTGCAACCATCACCATTGTTTGTTTCCACAATTTTTCATCACTCCAAATAGAAACTCAGTACCCCTCAAGCAAAAACCCCAACTCCCTCAACCCCCAGCCCATGGTAATCACTAATATACTTTAGTCTCTATAGATGTGCCTATTCTGGATGTTCCACATACAGGAAACCCTGGTGGCATAGTGGTTAAGAGCTACAGCTGCTAACCAAAAGAGCAGTTCAAATTCACCAGGCACTCATTGGAAACCCTATGGGGCAGTTCTACTCCATCCTACAAGGTCGCTATGAGTCGGAATCGACTCCATGGCAATGGGTTTGGTTTTTTTAGTTTTGGGGATCATACAATGTTTGTCCTTCTATGTCTAAATTATTTCGCTCAGTATAACATTTTCAAGGCTCATCCATGTTGTAGCATGTACCAAAACTTCAATACTCTTTACGGCTGGATAAATACTTCATTGTATGTGTATATACCACATTTTGTATCTATTCATCTGTTGATGGTCATTTAGGTTGTTTCTACCTTTTGGCTATTGTGAATAATTCTGCAATGAGCATTGGTGTACAAGTATCTGTATGAGTCCCTGCTTTCAAGTCTTTTGGGTATATACCTAGGAGCTATGCTAACTGTTGAGCCATACGGTAATTCTACGTTTAACCTTTTGAGGAACAAACTGCTTCCCAAAGGGGCTGCACCATTTTACATTGCCAACAACAATGGATGAAGATTCCAATTTTTCCACATTCTCGCCAACACTTCCTATTTTCCATTTTTCTGATAACAGCCATCTTACTGGGTGTGAAGGGCTGCACCATTTTACATTGCCAACAACAATGGATGAAGATTCCAATTTTTCCACATTCTCACCAACACTTCCTATTTTCCATTTTTCTGATAACAGCCATCTTAGTGGGTGTGAAGTGGTATCTCCTTGGTTTTGATTTGCATTTCCCTAATCACTAATGACGTTGAACATCTTTTCACGTACTTATTGGACATTTGTGTATCTTCTTTGGAGAAATGTCTCTTCGAGTCCTTTGCTCATTTTTTAATTGGGTTGTTTGTCTGCATCATTGTCTTTAATGGCCACGTGGCATTTCATTATTTATGTATTAGTCTGGGCTCATGCTTGCAAACAACATAAAACAGTTCTGACTAACTTGACCTGAAAAGGAATTTATTGGTAGGCTATTAGATTGCTTACACAGTCAACAAGGAAATATGATCAGCCAGGTTTGGAAAATGAGCAGGAAACCAGTGAGGCTAAAATAGGCCAAGGTTATGCCCTTGGAACAGTCTGGTAAGGATAGCTTTACTGGCACTGGCATTCTCAGGACTTTTGTCACTGCTGCCACTGCCATGGATTGTTTTTAACTATCCCCATGTATTTTTATCACGTCTTCAGTATTCAGAATCAGGCAGGAGCATCTGATAGCTGAGTCCAAAATCACTTAGCAGCATCTCAGCTTCAAGAGCACAAGGAGAAGGAATATCGGCCCCCCTTCCCTAAACATATTTTGGCTTCAATAGTGGGACCCAGGGTCCTACTGCCTATTACAAAGATACAGCAGGGGATTTTCTTAACATAGGCTATGTATTTGGATGCTGGACAGCCAAAAATATGAAAAAACTATCTATTACAATGTAGGTGCACTAGGGTTTTAAGCCACATAGTGATGAACACATTTTACCAATTTTACCAAATCTAGTAGGGGAAAGCAATGTATCTTAATTGCTTTATTTTCATTTTTAAAATTATAAGTGAGGTTGAATAACTTCTCATGTGTTTATTGGCATTTTTTATTTCTTATTTTGTCAACTGTCTGACATATATTGTATTTTTTACTGAAATACAATTTACATACCATAAAATTCAGCTTTGTAAAGTGTGCAACTTAGCGGTCATTAGTATATTCACAGAGTTGTACTATTATCTAATTCCAGAACATCTTCATCACTCTAAAAAGAAACCTCAGGCATATGTTCTTGCAGTTTGTTTACATGGTGTTTTTGCCACATGACATTTTAAAATTTCATATAATCAAACTTTATCAATCTTTTCCTTTATGGTTTCTGCTTTTGGCTTGTGATTAGAAAGGTGTTCTCCACCACAAGGTTTTTGTTGTTGTTAATATTCACTGTTATAACCTTCTAGCATTTTCTGTTTTGTTTTTACATTTCAGTATTTTACTCATTTGGAATTAATTTTGATGTAAGATAGGATCTAAAAACTCTTATTTCAAATGGTTAGCCAATTATCCCAACACCACTTACTGATCTGAAAAGCTGCCTTTGTTATATACTAAATTCTTATACATACACATATGTCTGTTTCTGGGACTTCATGTTCTGTTGCAAGGATCTATTCTGACATCAGTACAAGACTTTTTAATAATTAAAACTTTTAAAGATATTTTAAAGGTTGGTAGGGTAATTAGTATCATTAACCTTTCAGCACTGTTTCATAACATTAATGACATACTCGAAAAGTCTGGTCAAGCTAGGTTGTCATTTTCAGCATCTGCAAAGTTTTATCATTTATTTATAATTTACTTGTCCTTAACCAGTTGTAACAAATTTAAAATAAGAGTGTTTTCAACTTACTCTCTATATAACGGATTAATGCTGATAATTGTTTTTAGTTTCATATGTATTTAATGTTTTTGCATCAGTGGCTTTGGGTACTATTTTGTCTTAGAAATAAAAGTATAAGATAGATTTTTCTTTATGAAGAAAGCTGCAGCATTACAAAGCAGTACTTGATTTACCTACAGATTATATCTGACAAGCCTGAAGGTGACTGTTTTGATGAGAAAAAAGTATTTCAAGTCCAGAGCAATATGATGGTTTGAGCAGCTGCATGCTCTCATTCCCCCATAAAAATGCAAAAAATGACCAATCAGAAACTGGCAGAACCAACTTTGTTAGAACTTTTGAAACCAGTCACAGGGTTACAACAATGAAATGAGCACTGAATCAAGAAAAAAGTGATATATAAATGGTAGGAAAGCTTTTGTTTTCTACTCGACTGCACTCCACCTTCTCACAAGCTCTGCATGAACATCTTAAAGCTGTAGTGGCCCACATCCCAGGAAGGAACATGGTCCCTGGCTCTAGAGCAGACTTTATTAGTAAATTATTGTGTAAGTCTGTTTTAACCTGTCTGGGGGATCCCTGAAGGACAGACATACATAGAATACTCTACCCAACAACAACACAATACGCATTCTTTTCCAGTGCACATGGATCCTTCTCCAGGAAAGACTATATCTCAGGTCACAAAACAAGCCTCAATAAATTTTAAAAGACTGAAATCATACCAAGTATTTTCTCCAACCACAAGGAAACGAAACTAGAAATTAATAACAGAAGAAAAACTGGAAAATATGCAAATAAGCTTAATTTAAGCAACACACTATTAAGTAACCGATGTGTCGAGAGAAATCAGAAAATATTTAGAGTCAAATGGAAATGAAAGCACAACATACAAAAACCTATGGGATACAGTGAAACAGTGCTCAGAGGGAATTTTTTAGCAATAAACGCCTACATTAGAAAATAATAAAAGATCTCAAATCAATAACCTAACTAAACATCTTGTGGAACTAGAAAAATATGAGCAGACGATGCCCAAGGCTACCAGAAGGAAGGAAATAACAAAGATCAGAGCAGAAATAAATGAAATCTAGAATAGTAAAACAATAGAGATAATCAACGAAACCACAAGTGGGTTTTATGAGAACATCAATAAAACTGACAAATCTTTAGTTAGACGAACAAAGAAAAAAAGAGTGAAGATGCAATTAGCTAAAATCAGAAATGAAAGTGGGGACATTAAAACCAACCCTACAAAAATAAAGAAGATTAAAAAAGAATACTATGAACAACTATACACCAACAATTGAGACAACTTAGATGAAATGGACAAACTTCTAGAATCACATCAGCTATGTAAATTGATTCAAGAAGAAATAGATGATCTCAATAGACCCATAACAAATGAAGACACCGAATCAGTAAACAAAGCTTCCCAACAACAAAAAAAGTCCTGGGCCATTTGGCTTTATGGGGGAATTCTACCAAACATTTGTAGAAGTAACATCAATTTTTTTAAAACTCTTCCCAAAAATAGAAGAGGAGGGAACACTTCCAAACTCCTTCTGTGAGGCCAACATTATTACCCTGATACCAAAGACAAAGACACCACGAGAAAACTAGAGACCAATATCCCTTATAAATATAGATGCAAAAATCTTCCACAACATACTAGCAAACCAAGTCCAACACCATATTTAAAGGATTATACACCACGATCAAGTGAGATTAATTGCAGGATTGCAAGCATTATTCAACATTAAAAAATCAATCGATGTAATACACCACGTTAACAAAACAAAGAACCACATGTTCATCTCAATCTATGCAGAAAAGGCATTTGACAAATCCAATGCCCTTTCATAATAAAAACATTAAATAAACTAGGAATAGCAGGGAAATTCTCAGCATGATAAAGGGCCTCTATGAAAAACCCACAGCTAACATCATAAGCAATGGAGAAAAACTAAGAGCTTTCTCCTTAAAATCAAGAACAGTCCAAGATGACCACTCTCACCACTGCTATTCAATAAAACCAAAACCAAACCCAGTGCCGTCGAGTCAATTCCGACTCATAGCGACCCTATAGGACAGAGTAGAACTGCCCCATAGAGTTTCCAAGGAGCGCCTGGCAGATTCGAACTGCCGACCTTTTGGTTAGCAGCTGTAGCACTTAACCACTATGCCACCAGGGTTTCCTGCTATTCAATATATTACTGGAATTTCTAGCCAGAGCAATTTGCAAGAAAAATAAATAAAAGATATACAAATTGGAAAGGAAAAAGTAATAATATCCCTTTTCACAGATGACAAGATCCAATTTACAGGAAATCCCACAGAATCCACAAGAAAGCTACTAACCCACTGCCGTCGAGTCAATTCCGACTCATAGCGACCCTATAGAATAGAGCAGAACTTCCCCCTAGAGCGCCTGGTGGATTCAAGCCATTGACCTTTTGGTTAGCAGCCACAGCACATAACCACTACACCACCAGCGTTTCTAGGAAAGCTACTAGAGCTAATAAATGTATTCAGCAAAGCTGCAGGTACAAGGTTAACATGCAAAAATCAGTTGTGTTTTTACACACCATCAATGAACTATCTGATAATGAAATTGAGAAAACAGTTGCATTTACAATAGCATCTAAAAGAATTAAGGACCTAATTCTTAACCAATGAGTAACCAGGGCTACTTAAAACTACCATATGACCCAGCAATTCTAAACCTAGGTATCTACCCAAAAGAACTGCAAGCAGGAAATCAATCAGAAACCTCTACACCAATGCTCAATGCAGCAATCATCTGGAAAAGGATACTGGCAATAGTTGTACAACATGATGAACCTAATCAATATCACTGAAGTGTACATGTAAAATCTGTTGAATTGGCAAATGTTTTGTTACATATATTATACTACAACAAAACTAGCAACAAAAATCAGGAGAGACCAATCCCTGGAGAAGGACATCATGTTTGTTAAGATAGAGGGTCAGCGAAAAAGAGGAAGACCCGTGACAAGATGGACTGACACAGCGGCTGCAACAATGGGCTCAAACACAGCAATGATTGTGAGGATGGCACAGGAATGGGCAGCATTTTGTTCTGTTGTACACAGGCTCGCTCTGAGCCGGAATGATTCAGCAGCACTTAACAACAATACAATAAAACTGTTTTTTTAAACTCACTGAAGGGGCAATTACAGAGGGTTGCATGTTAACGAGGGTTTTGACATTAGGAGATAATATAGCTTGGGACTGAGAGAGTATCTTTTTTATACCCAAAAATTCAATAAAAACAAATAACCACAATAAATCTGCCTTGGGCAAAATAGCTTAATAGGTCATACCGCCTTGATAAATAAGACCTTAAAGTCATTTCAATCTGCCTAAAGACAGTAAAATGGAAAGATCTCTTTCCTGATTAAGCTTTCTTCTCAAAAGGCTGAAACCTGGGTCTCTACCATGTCACGTTATTACTACCCAGAGACCTATGTGTTGACACCGTTTCCAGAGAAACAAATTCTGTCAGTGCAATTTACTTAATCAGTAAGCAACAAAATAGGGACTTACTGTGATATTCTCACTACCTTTAAGGTATCTAATACAAAGACATTTTACATTTAGATCAAACATGCAATCAAGATGCACTGATAATTACTGGTGATTGGAAAGTGAAAGCTGGAAACAAAGAAGAATAAGTAGTGGGAAAATATGGCCTTGGTGATAAAAACGCCGGAGATCACAGGATAGAATTCTGCAAAAGCAACGACTTATTCATTGCAAAAACTTTTTTTCAGCAACATAAATGGTGACTATACACATGGAGCTTGCTGGATAGGATATACAGGAATCATATCAACTATATCTGTAGAAAGAGACCATGGAGAAGCTCAAAATCATCAGTCAGAACAAAGCCAGGGGTCCACTGCTGAACAGACCATCAACTGCTCACGTGCAAATTCAAGCTTAAGCTCAAGCTGAAGAAAATTAAAACAAGTCTGTTAGAACCAAAATATGATCTTAAGTATATGTACCTGAATTGGGAAACCATCTCAAGAACATATCTGACACACTGAACACTAATGACCGAACACCAGGTGAGTTGTGGGATGACATCAAGGACATACATGAATAAAGCAAAAGCTCATTAAAAAGACAGGAAAGAAAGAAAATACCAAAATGAATGTCAGAAGAGAATCTGAAACTTGCTCCTGAACACAGAGTAGCTGAAGCAAATGGAATAAATGACTTAGTAAAAGAGCTGAACAGAAGATTTCAAAGGGCAGCTCGAGAAGACAAAGTAGTATAATGAAATGCACAAAGACCTGGAGTTAGAAAACCAAAAGGGAAAAACATGCTCGGCATTTCTCATGATGAAAGAGCTAAAGAAAAAATTCAAACCTCAACTTGCAATTTTAAGGATTCTATGGGCCAGATTTTGAATGACGTAGGAAGTACCGAAAGAAGGTGGAAGGAATACACAGAGTCACAGTACTGATAGTACTGAAGAAGAAGTCCAAACTGCACTTGAAGGCGTTGCAAAAAACAAGGCTCCAGGAATTCACAGAATATCAATTGAGATGTTTCAACAAACATATGTAGCACTGGAGGTGCTCACTCGTCTATGCCAAGAAATTTGGAATAGGCCAACCCTGGTCCATATCTCTGCTTATTCCAAAGGAAGGTGATCCAATCAAATGTGGAAATTATCGAACGATATCATTAATATCACATGCAAGTAAAATTTTGCTGACGATAATTCAAAAATGGTTGCAGCAGTACACTGACAGGGAAAATTGCCAGAATTAAAGCCGGATTCAGACATGGAACAAGGGATATCACTATTGATGTCAGATAGATCTTGGCTGAAAGTAAAGAATACCAGAAAGAAGTTTAGCTGTGTTTTATCAACTATGTAAAGGCATTCGACTGTGTGAATCATAACAAATTATGGACAACACTGCGAAGAATGGGAATTCCGTAACACCTAATTGTGCTCATGCAGAACCTGTACATAGACCAAAACGCAGTTGTTCAAACAGAACAAAGGGATTCCTTTCAAATCAAGAAAGGTGTGCATCAGGGTTGTATTCTTTCCCCATACTTATTCTATCTGTATGCTGAGCAAGTAATTCGAGAAGATGGACTATATGAAGAAGGCAGCATCAGGGCTGGAGGAAGACTCATTAACAACCTGCTATATGCAGATGACACAACCTTGCTTGCTGAAAGCGAAGAGGAACTAAAGCACTTACTGACAAAGAGCAAAGACTACAGCCTTCAGTATGAATTACACCTCAACTAGTCGAATAAGCAACATCATGATAAACAGAGAAAATATTGAAGTTGTCAAAAATTTCATTTTACTTGGATCCACAATCAACATCCATGGAAGCAGCAGTCAAGAAATCAAATGACATTATTGCATTGGACAAATCTGCTGCAAAAGACCGCTTTAAAGTATCAAAAAGCAAAGATGTCGCTTTAAGGACTAAGGTGCAACTGACCCAAGCCATGGTATTTTCAGTCACCTCCTATGCGTGCAAAAGCTGGACAATGAGTAAGGAAGACCGGAGAAGAACTGATGCCTTTGAATTATGGTGTTGGCGAAGAATACTGAATATACACCGTGAACTACCAGAAGAACAAACAAGTCTGTTTTGGAAGAACTACAGCCAGAGTGCACCTTAGAAGTGAGGATGGCGAGACTACGTCTCACAAACTTTGGACATGTTATCAGGAGGAATCAGTCTCTGGAGAAGGACATCATGCTTGGCAATGCAGAGAGTCAGCGAAAAAGAGGAAGACCCTCAATGAGATGGACTGACACAGTGGCTGCAACAAGGGGCTTGAACATAGCAATGATTGTGAGGATGGTGCAGGACCAAGCAGTGTTTCGTTCTGCTGCACATAGGGTCACTACGAGTCAGAAACTATTTGACGGCATCTAATAATAATCTATTTAGATTGGAGTCCCTGGGTCGTGCAAATGGTTAATGTGCTCAGCTGCTAACCCAAAGGTTAGAGGTTTGAGTCCACTCAGAGGCACCTTGGAAGAAAGGCCTGAAAATCTACTTTTTGAAAAATCAGCCACTGAAACCTGTGGAGCACATATGAGGTCTCCAGGAGTCAGAAGTGAGTTGACAGCAACTGGTTTGCTGGTTATATTTAGATTATATAGTACGGGATGTTAGCTCTCATATCCACTGTCATGGATTGGATTGTGTCCTCCAAAAATATGTGTTGTAAATCTTAATCCCTATACCTGTGGTTATAATCCCATTTGGGAATGGGTTTTCTTTATTATATTAATGAGGCAGTGTTAGTGTAAACTGTGTCTTAAATCAATCTCCTTTGAGAGATAAAAGTAAGTACAAAGAGAGGGGAAGATACATGCCACATGATCACCCAGGAACCTAGGAACAGAAGTGGAAAAGGGACAAGGACCTTCCCCCAAATCCAGTGCCCTGAATTTGGACTTCTAGCTTCCTAAACTATGAGAAAATCAATTTCTCTTCCTTGAAGCCACTCACTTGAGGTATCTCAGTTATAGCAGCACTAGATAACCTAAGATACCCACTCAACAAAACTTCTAAAGCAACTGGAAAACAAAACTGAAAGAAATTCATTCCTGAGTTATATTCTAAAGATAAAAATGAAAGCTTTAGTATTATTTTTAGAAGACACACAAACACACTCAGAGACATTGTGGTGAGCACTAGGTCTGGAGTCAAGAATAAATTACCTATTTGAATTTGGGAAAGTCACTAAATTACTCTCAGAGCCTCAGTTTTCTCTCCAGTGGTTCTCAAACTTCAGTGTACTTAAAAATCATCTAATGAGAGAAGTTTAAAATTCCAAATTCCCAGGCCCCATGCCCAGAGATTTTAATTCATTAGGATAGAAGCCATGTCCAGGAATCTGCATTTTTAACAAACACCTCAGATAATTCTAATGTAAGACACTGGAAACCCTGGTGGAGTAGTGGTTAAGTACTACGGCTGCTAACCAAAGGGTCAGCAGTTTGAATCCACCAGGTGTTTCTTGGAAACTCTATGGGGCAGTACTACCCTGTCCTACAGGGTCACTATGAGTTGGAATCAATTCGACGGCACTGGGTTTGGTTTTGGTTTTTGGTTTACCTACATCATAAGATTGTTACATGAATCTAATGAAAAACGCAAGTGAAAGAAGCAGATATCAATGTACACATTCTATAGAAAATATATGTTTGTTAGTTGGTATGTTTGTTTTCCTGGAAAATCCACTGTAATTAGAGTTTATTAAGGTCAAGTTAATACAAAGAAGTATTAGTTCAATAAAGTTGGCAGTTAAATATATCAAAATCAATTGCTTATACACTGACAATAATCATCTAGAAAGTATAATGACAAAAGATCCCATTCATATAGCACATCCCCCAAAAAACACCTATAAAAATATTTAGAATACACTTAATAAGAAATGTGCAGGAAGATTAAACATTGTAAAAAGAGGTTAATTCTACAAAAATGATCCTAAGGCTCATATCAAAGAATAAACATTTGAGAACACATAGACAAATTATGAAAAAGAAGTGATACGGGAGGAGAGTCTTATCAGATTTTAAAAAATGCATTATAAAGATATAACAAATATTTTTAAAGTAAGGTGTGTCTTACTGATACAAAAATAGAAAACATATCAGTGGAAGAAAGAGTCAAGAAAGAGTATACATAAGAATTTAGTATATGTATGATAGCAGCAGTATTTCAGGTAGATTAGGAAATTTTACAGTTTCTTTTCCTAATTTTTATTTGTTTTGTTATTGTTGTTGAGAATGTATACAACAAAACATACACCGATTCAACAGTTTCCACACATACAATTTAGTAACACTGATTATATTCTTTGAGTTGTGCAACCATTCTCACCAGACTTTTCTGAACTGTTCCTCCCTCAAAAACATAAACTCACTGCCCCCCAGGTTCCTATCTAATCTTTTTAGTTGCTGTTGTCACTTTGATCCCATATAACCAAAAAACCAAACTCGATGCCGTCAAGTCAATTTCAACTCATAGCAACCCTATAGGACAGAGTAGAACTGCCACATAGGGTTTCCAAGGAGTGGCAGTGGATTCAAATTGCCAACCTTCTGGCTAGCAGCCTTAACACTTAACCACTATCCCATATAGATAGTTCTTAAAAGAGCATAATGCTCAAGGCAGACCTTTTTTACTAGTTAAGGTAAACTACTGTTCAATTTTAAGATGACTTCAGGTAATATTTTTGGCTTCAATTTTAAAGATTATTTCAGGGCAATAATTTCAGGGGTTCATCCAGCCTCCATGGCTCCAGAAAGTCTAGAGTCCATTAGAATTTAAAATTCCGTTCTGCGTCTTCCCCCTTTTGATCAGGATTCTTCTATGGAATCTTTGATGAAAATATTCAGTAATGCTAACTGGGCACCATCCAGCTCTTCTGGCCTCACGGCAAAGGAAGCAGTTGTTCATGAAGGCAATTAGCCACACATTCCATATCCCAGTGAGAAAAGTTTTAAAGAAAAAAAATAAAGTTAGTCCCCTACATTATATCCATAAAATAAAATAATTTCTACAAGTATTAAGGATTTAAATGTAAAATACAAAAAAGTACTAGAAAAAATTATAATCAAATATTAGTATAATGTGGGGGTAGGGAAGGCCTTTCTAAGCATGACATCCAAGGCATGATACATAAAAATTAGAAACTTCTGCATAGAGAAAAAATCTTGCAAATAGATAAAAGATAATTTGGGAAAAAATACTAGGAACATATATTATACGCAAATGATGAATATCTCTAGGATACAAAGATTTCTTACATATCAGTAATGAAAAGGTAAACACTCAAAGAAAAGTGCACAATGGAAATAGGCATTTCACAGATGAAAAAACACAAATGGTCAAAAAGCATACGAAAAACTAGGCAGTCTCTTTAGTAATTGGTGAAAAAAATAAACAGAAGATCGTTTTTCACGTAACACATTAATAAAGATTAAAAGAATTTTAATAATACCTGGTGTAAACATGGGTAAACAGACACTCTCCTATACTGCTAGTGGAAGTGTAAAATGATAAAATCTTTTGGAGGAAAATTTGGCAGTATGTATCAAAAGCCTTAAAAAATGCTAACAATTTTTATATGCTATTAGTGAAGTATCAATTGGTACACTCTTTCTGGAGGACAATTTAGCATTATTTATTAAAATTTCAAATGTACATGACCCTTCATCCAACACTCCACTTCTGGGAATATTATCCAAAAGACAAAAGACACATGTACAAGGATATTCACTGAAATACTGTTTATAATAGCACATAACTGAAAGCAATCTAAATGCTAATCAAAAAGTAGACTGATTAACATACAGCGTATCTACACAATGGAACAGTATATAACCATTTTATGAAATAAGGTAGATGTATATGTAAAAAAAAATTTTTTTTTATATGTATTGATAAAAGATATACAATATATATTAAATGAAAAACGCAAGGTACAAAACAGTATATATAATACGATCCTATCTGTGTGAAAAAAAAGGAGGTGAAATAGGCATTACACAGATTTGTAAATGCACTGCAAATCTGTGGAAGAATACACAAGAAACTGCTAACAGTGGTATGGTGAAATGAGTTCCGTTACATGGCCTTTTCCCTTGGTTCTTCAGAAAAATTCTTGACAGACTTTTTTCCCCTACACCCTGAGTTTTCTACCCCAGAGGGTCTGTTACTTTCGTGCAGGTTGACTGATATTTCCCAGGTAATCTCTAAACAAGGATGGTTTGATACTTTCTGTCAATTAAAAAAAAAAATTTTTTGTAGACTATGAAAATTAGGTGAGTTGTAGCCTCCTATGCAAATGAAGTGTCTGTGGCCTACTGTTTCTGGCCCTGGTGGGAGTGCCATGCCTTGAAATTGACAAGGAGTTTCTATATTTAAGCAACCAGCCCCACAGGGATTTTTGGATACGGAAAAAACCAGGAAGAGAAACATCAGGAAGCAGCAGATGGACAAAACAAGAGAGAAGCAGCAGAAAGATAGAGGAGGCAAGGAACCTCCTAAAAGAGCTGTAACACAGGTCAAGGGCTGTAACACTGAAGACAGCAACATGCCCAGAAGGGGCCCAGTGGCAGAACTGGTGGCAACAAGCACCAGGGTCAAGAAAAGCCCATCCTCAGGGGGCTGGAAGGAGGCCAGCATGATAAAGAAGACCTAAAACAACTGTCCTGCACTGAAGAAGGAAGACTTTGCCTATGTACTTCCTGATCCTGAGTTGTAGCCTGTTGATCCTGATCCCCAGTTGTACCCTGTTCCTAAATAAACCACTTAACTGTAATTATGGTCTGTGAGTTCTGTGTGGCCACTGCAAGAGATTATCAAACCCAGAAAAGACATAGAGAGTGTAGTGGGAGGGATGGTTGGTGTAATCATTAGTAAAAAGTTTGGAGACTGGGGGGGTGGAGCCAAGATGGCAGAATAGACAGATGCTTCCAGCAAGCCCTTTTTACAACAAAGACCCAAAAAAACAAGTGAAACGAGTATATCCATGACAAGCTGGGAGCCCTGAGCATCAAAGGCAAGCTTAGACAACAAATTGAGGGGCAGAGGGAGGAAGAGACCATTCAGAAGTGGAGAGGAGTTACCGGACCTGAATCGCGGGGAGCCCTCAGGCACCATTCCTGGAGCTGCGGTGGCGGCGGGATGGTACTAGCGTTTTGCTGCAGTTTCCTCAGGGAGATGCAGCCAGCCACACAGCCCACTCACACCTCCGGAACCTGACGTGAACTGCGCTCTCGGCAAAAGCTAAGTACTTGCGTATATTTTACCGTGCCCCCCCCCACCCCCAAGCTGACTTCAGCTGCTGATTCCCTGGGCCTGAGATAGACCCTGGTGAGCACCTAGACCCTCCTCCCGGCCTTGGAGAAGGAAAAAAATTTTTTAATTCGGGGGAAAAGATAATTTGCTAGCTCCATTAACTGGGGGAGCTCAGGACAGAAGCGGCTCCTGTCCAGGCATAAACCGTCCATGGACCTTGAGCACCTTTCCCTTCTCCATGGACATGTGTGGGCCTATTTCGGGAGAACAGGCCCTTGGTGGCAAATTCCAAATGTCTCAGCTGTGCAGTGCAGAGGCGGTTGTTTGACGTTTGGCATTGCTTTGCCTATTAAACAAGGTCCTCACCTACCCACGTCAGGGACCTAAGGACTGGTAGCTCCATTAAGGTCACCCAGCCACCCCTGATGGGGTCCAAAGATAACTGGTACCTCCCAGTCCTTTCAACCAAAAACTTTGGGTGCCCATGGTCCCTCTGCAGAACCCACCCACCAGCAAGCTCTAGGGAACAGAGATGCGTTTTCCTCAGAGACACTTGGGGTTCGGTTCTCAGCCCCCTGCCTTGTTCAGAGCGTGACCCCCTGCTACAATCAGATACCAGTATATACGCCAATCACCCCAGCCCCTCTAAGACTGTAGGACAGAGCCTGTACCACACACTTCATGATCAGCAATGTGGACACCTGAGCTTAATTCATACAAGAAAACTGAATGGACTCCTAGACTGATATACATGATAACACCTCTAGCCAGCTGGGGACAGGACATCAGAGCTCTAAAGGTGAAAATAATCAAGCTAGCTCACTCAAGCAGCCCATAGGGATATACCGAAACAAAACAAAGCAAGCAGCCGCGATGCAGTAAGCAAGCATAAACTAATATAACATATAGATGGCTCAGAGACAACAGTCAATATCAAGTCACATAAAGAAACACACCATGATCACCTCAACAGGCTCTCAAAACAAAGAATCCAGGGATCTTCCAGATGAAAGTGCATTCCTGGAATTAACAGAGCCAGAATACATAAGTTTAATATACAGAACCATTCAAAATATCAGGAAGGAAATGAGGCAATACACAGAACAAGCCAAGGAACACACAGATAAAGCAACTGAAGAAATTAGAAAGATTATTCAGGAACATAATGAGAAGTTTAATAAGCTGGAAAAGTCCATAGGCAGACAAAATCAGAAATTCAGAAGATTAACAATAAAATTACAGAATTAGACAATTCATTAGAAAGTCAGAGGAGCAGAATTGAGCAAGTACAAGACAGAATTTCTGAACTCGAAGATAAATCACTTGGCACTAATACATTTGAAGAAAAATCAGATAAAAGAATTTTAAAAAATAAAGAAACCTTAAGAATCATGTGGGACTCTATCAAGAGAAATAACCTACAAGTGATTGGAGTACCAGAACAGGGAGGGATAACAGAAAATACAGAGAAAATTGTTCAGGATTTCTTGGTAGAAAACTTCCCTGATATTGAGAAAGATGAGAAGATATTTTTCCAAGATGCTCATTGAACTCCACATAAGGTAGATGTTAAAAGAAAGCCACCAAGACATATTATAATCAAGCTTGCCAAAACCAAAGATAAGAGAGAATTACAAGAGTAGCTAGGGATAAACAAAGGTCACCTACAAAGGAGAGCCAGTAAGAAAAAGCTCGGACTACTCAACAGAAGCAAAGCAGGCAAGAAGGCAATGGGATGACATTTAAAAAACTGAAGGAAAAAATCTCCTGCCAAGAATCATATATCCAGCAAAACTCTCTCTTAAATATGAAGATGAAATTAAGACATTTCCACATAAACACAAGTTTAGGGAATTCATAAAAACCAAACCAAAACTACAAGAAATACTAAAGGGAGTTCTTTGGTTAGAAAATCAGTAATATCAGGTATCAACCCAAGATTAGAACACCAGGCAGAGCAACCAGAAGTTAACCCAGACAGGGAAATCCAAAAAAAAAAACAAAGATGATTAAAAAAAAAAAAGGAAAAGCCCAGAACAGGGTAAAAGTGATGTTATTACATGAAAGGAGACAACATTAAAATAATAAAGAGGGACTAAGAAATGTAATCATACACTTCCATATGGAGAGGAACATATGGTGATAAAAGAAATAAAAGTTAGTTTTAAATTTGGAAAAATAGGGGTAAATAATAAGGTAACCAAAAAGGAGTCAAACTATCCTGCTCATCAAAATAAAATACAAGGAAAAAATACAGACTCAGCAGAAACAAAATCAACAACAACAAATATGAGGAAAGGACAATATATAAAGAAAATCTACTCAGCACATAAAATCAAGTGGGAAAAAGAAAAAACAACGCGCAAAAAAAAGACATCAAAATGATAGCACTAAATTCATACCTATCCATAATTACACTGAGAGTAAATGGACTAAATGCACCAATAAAGAGACAGAGAATGGCAGAATGGATTAAAAAACAAGATTCATCTATACGCTGCCTACAAGAGACACACCTTAGGCTCAGAGACACAAACTAAAACTCAAAGGCTGGAAAAAAATATATCAAGCAAACAACAATCAAAAAAGAGCAGGAGTGGAAATATTAATTTCTGACAAAATAGACTTTAAAGTTGAATCCATCACAAAGGATAAGGAAAGACACTATATAATGATTAAAGGGACAATAAACCAAGAAGATATAACCATATTAAATATTCATGCAAGCAAAGACAGAGCTGCAAGATACATAAACTCTATCAGCATTGAAAAGTGAGATAGACTACTCCGCAATAATAGCAGAAGACTTCAACACACCACTTTCGGTGAAGGACAGGACATCCAGAAACAAGCTCTATAAAGACACGGAAGATCTAAATGCCACAATCAACCAACTTGACCTCATAGACATATACAGAACACTTCACCCAATATGAGCCAAGTATACTTTCTTTTCTACTGCACATGGAACATTCTCCAGAATAGACCACATTATTAGGTCATAAAGCAAGCCTTAGTAGAATCCAAAACACTGAAATATTACAAAGCATCTTCTCTGACCATAAGGCCATAAAAGTGGAAATCAATAATGGGAAAAGAAATCAAACACTTGGAAACCGAACAATACCCTGCTTAAAAAAGACGAGACTATAGAAGACATTAAGGATGGAAAAAAAGAAATTCACAGAATCCAAGGAGAAAGAAAACACTTCCGATCAGAACCTTTGGGACAAAGCAAAAGTGGTGCTCAGAGGCCAATTTATATCAATAAATGCACACATCCAAAACGAAGACAGGGCCAAAATCAAAGAATTATCCCTACAACTTGAACAAATAGAAAGAGAGCAACAAGAGAAACCCACAGGCACCAGAAGAAAACAAATCATAAAAATTACAGCTGAACTAAATGAAACAGAAAACAGAAAAACAATTGAAAGAATTAACAAGACCAAAAGCTGGTTTTTTGAAAAAAACAACAAAATTGATAAACCACTGGCCAAAATGACAAAAGAAAAACAGGAGAGGAAGCAAATAACCCAAATAAGAAATGAGAGGGGCAATATTACAACAGACCCAACTGAAATTAAAAGAATCATATCAGATTACTATGAAAAACTATACTCAAACAAATTTGAAAACCTAGAAGAAATGCATGAATTCCTAGAAACACACTACCTACCTAAACTAACACAAACAGAGGTAGAACAACTAAATAGACCCATAACAAAAGAAGAGATTGAAAAGGTAATCAAAAAACTCCCAACAAAAAAAAGCCCTGGTCCAGACGGCTTCGCTGAAGAGTTCTACCAAACTTTCAGAGAAGAGTTAACCCCACTACTACTAAAGGTATTTCAGAGCATAGAGAAAGGTGGAATACTACCATCCTCATTCTATGAAGCCACCATATACCTGATACTAAAACCAGGTAAAGACACCACAAGAAAAGAAAATTATAGGCCTATATCCCTCATGAATGTGGATGCAAAAATCCTAAACAAAACTCTAGCCAACAGAATTCAACAACGTATCAAAAAAAATAATGAACCATGAACAAGTGGGATTCATACTAGGTATGCAGGCATGTTTCAACATTAGAAAAACAATTAATGTAATCCACCACATAAATAAAACAAAGGACAAGAATCACATGATTTTATCTATTGATGCAGAAAAGGCATTTGACAAAGTTCAACACTCATTCGTGATAAAAACTCTCAGCAAAACAGGAATAGAAGGAAAATTCCTCAACATAATAAAGGGCATTTACACAAAGCCAACAGCCAGCATCACCCTAAATGGAGAGAGCCTGAAAACATTCCCATTGAGATCGGGAAACAGACAAGGATGCCCTTTATCACCACTCTTACTCACCATTGTGCTGGAAGTCCTAGCCAGAGCAATTAGGCTAGATAAAGAAATAAAGGGCATCCAGATTGGCAAAGAAGAAGTAAAAACATCTCTATTTGCAGATGACATGATATTATACACAGAAAACCCTAAGGAATCCTCCAGAAAACCACTGAAACTAATAGAAGAGTTCAGCAGAGTATCGGGATACAAGATAAACATACAAAAATCAGCTGGATTCCTCTATGCCAACAAAAAGAACAATGAAGAGGAAATCACCAAATCAATGCCATTGACAGTAGCCCCCAAGAAGATAAAACACTGAGGAATAAATCTTATCAGAGATGTAAAAATCTGAACAAAGAAAATCGCAGTACACGTCTGCAAGACACCAAAAGAAACTTACTTAAGTGGAAGAACATACCTTGCTCGTGGATAGGAAGACTTACCATTATAAAAATGTCTTTTCTACCAAAAGTGATCTATACATTTAATACAATTCCCATCCAAATCCCAACGACATCTTTAATGAGATGGAGAAACAAATCACCAATTTCATATGGAAGGGAAAGAGGCCCCGGATAAATAAGGCATTACTGAAAAAGAAGAACAAAGTGGGAGGCCTTACTTCACCCGATTTTAGAACCTATTATACCACCACAGTAGTTAAAACAGCCTGGTACTGGTACAACAACAGATATATGGACCAATAGAACAGAATTGAGAATCCAGACATAAATCCATCCACATATGAGCAGTTCATATTTGACAAAGGCCCAAAGTCAGTTAAATGGGGAAAAGACAGTCTTTTTAACAAATGGTGCTGGCATAACTGGATATGCACCTGCAAAAAAAGGAAACAAGACCCATACCTTACTCCATGCACAAAAACTAACTCAAAATGGATCAAAGACCTAAATATAAAATCTAAAATGATAAAGATCATGGAAGAAAAAATAGGGACAAAGTTAGGAGCCCTGATACATGGCATAAGCAGTATACAAAACATTAGATAACTAACTGGGAGCTCCTGAAAATCAAACACCTATGCTCATCCAAAGACTTCACCAAAAGAGTAAAAAGACTACCTACAGATTGAGGAAAAGTTTTTAGCTATGACATTTTTGATCAGCACCTGATCTCTAAAATCTACACAACACTGCAAAAAGACAAATAACCCAATTAGAAAATGGGCAAAAGATATGAATAGACACTTCACTAAAGAAGACATTCAGGTAGCTAACAGATACATGAGGAAATGTTCACAATCATTAGCCATTAGAGAAATGCAGATCAAAACTACAACGAGATTTCATCTCACTCCAACAAGG
Organism: Loxodonta africana; assembly: GCF_030014295.1. Classification (NCBI taxonomy): domain Eukaryota; kingdom Metazoa; phylum Chordata; class Mammalia; order Proboscidea; family Elephantidae; genus Loxodonta; species Loxodonta africana. Next base: position 88,859,815 of record NC_087369.1, on the reverse strand, counting down.
CTGGCATTAATCCAAAAAACACAAAAGAATAAATGTTGGAGATGCTGTGGAGAGACTGGAACACTTATACACTGCTGGTGGGAATGTAAAATGGTACAACCACTTTGGAAATAGATTTGGCGCTTCCTTAAAAAGCTAGAAATAAAACTACCATACGATCCAGCAATCCCACTCCTCGGAATATATCCTAGAGAAATAAGAGCCTTTACAGGAACAGATATATGCACACCCATGTTTACCGCAGCTCTGTTTACAATAGCAAAAACATGGAAACAACCAACATGCCCATCAATGGATGAATGGATAAATTATGGTATATTCACACAATGGAATACTAGGCATCGATAAAGAACAGTGAGGAATCCGTGAAACATTTCATAACACGGAGGAACCTGGAAGGCATTATGTTGAGTGAAATTAGTCAGCTGCAAAAGGACAAATATTGTATAAGACCACTATTATACGAACTTGAGAAATAGTTTAAACTGAGAAGAAAACATTCTTTTGTGGTTACAAGAGGGGAGAGGGAGGGAGAGTGGGAGAGGGGCATTCACTAATTAGTAGATAAGAACTACTTTAGGTGAAGGGAAATACAACACACGATACAGGGGAAGTCAGCAAAATTGGACTAAACCAAAAGCAGAGAAGTTTCCTATATAAACTGAATGCTTCGAAGGTCAGCGGAGCAGGTGCAGGGGTCTGGGGACCAGCGTTTCAGGGGACATCTAGGTCAACTGGCATAATAAAATCTATTAAGAAAGCATTCTGCATCCCACTTTGAAGAGTGGCGTCTGAGGTCTTAAATGCTAGCAAGCAGCCATCTAAGATGCATCAATTGGTCTCAACCCACCTGGATCAAAGGAGAATGAAGAACAACAGGGACACAAGGCGATTAGAAGCCCAAGAGACAAAAAGGGCCACATGAACCAGAGACTACATCATCCTGAGACCAGAAGAACTAGATGGTGCCTGGCTACAACTGATGACTGCCCTGACAGGGAACACAACAGAGAACCCCTGAGGGAGCAGGAGAGCAGTGGGATGCAGACCCCAAATTCTCAGAAGACCAGACTTAATGGTCTGACTAAGACTAGAAGGACTCCGGTGGTTATGGCCCCCTGACCTTCTGTTGGCCCCGGACAGGAACCATTCCCAAAGCCAACTCTTCAGACATGGATTGGTCTGGACAATGGGTTGGAGAGGGATGCTGGTGAGGAGTGAGCTTCTTGGATCAGGTGGACGCTTGAGACTATGTTGGCATCTCCTGCCTGGACGGGAGATGAGAGGGTGGAGGGGGTTAGAAGCTGGCAAAATGGACACAAAAAGAGAGACTGGAGGGAGAGAGCAGGCTGTCTCATTAGGGGGAGAGTAATCGAGAGTGTGTAGCAAGGTGTATATAGGTTTTTGTGTGAGAGACTGACTTGATATGTAAACTTTCACTTAAAAAGATTACAAAAAAAGGTCGGAGACTGGAGGTATATCTGACCTTCAGCTCCTAGGGATCAGCTTTGGGCTAATCATGATCCAAATTATCCACTCTGAAGTTGGAGAAGCAAACAGCCGCACAGCCTACTCACACCTCAGGAACCACAGAGGAACAGTGTCCTCGGCTAAAGCTAAATACTTGTGTATATTTTACCGCACCCCCAGCCCCAAGCCAGCTTCAGTGGCTGTCAATTTACCTGGTCCTGAGATAGGTTCCACAGTGCAGCCTGAGCCATTCTCCCAGACTTGGAGAAGGTATAAATTCATAAGTGGGGGAAAAGATAATCTGCCAGCTCCACTAAACAGGGGAGCTCAGGACAGAAGCAGCTCCTCTCCAAGCATAAACGGTCCATGGACTTTGAATGCCTTTCCTCCTTGCATGGACCTGTGTGGGCCTATTTCAGAAGAATAGGCCCTTGCTGGCAGGCGGCAACTGTTTCATCTGTGTAGTGGAGAGGTAGGTGTTTGATGTTTGCCACCGCTTTGCCTACTAAATAGAGTCCTCACCTACCCACATCAGGGGCCTAAGAACTGGTGACTCCAATCAGGTCACCCAACCACCCGCAACAGGAGTCCAAGGATAACGGGTACCTCCCAGTCCTCACAACCAAAAGCATTGAGTGACCATGGTCCACCTGCAGAACCCACTCACCTGTGTACTCTAAAGAACAGGGACACACTTTCCTCACAGACAATCGGGGGAAGGTTGTCAGCCCCCTGCCTAGATCAAAGCATGACCCCCCACTGCAACCACATATGGGTACCTACACCAATCACCCCTGCCCCTCTAAGACTGTAGGACAAAACCTGTACCACACACTTGATGACCAACTAACAGGACACCTGACCTGAACCCATACAACAAAAGTGAACGCACTCCTAGGCTGATATACCTGATAACAGCTCTAGCCAGCCATCTGGTGACAGGACATTAGAACTTCAAAGGTGAAAATAATCAAGCTACCTCACTCAAGCAACCTACTTGGGCATAGCAAAACAAAAGCGAGCAAGAAGCTAGGATACAGGAAGCAAACATAAAATAAACTTATATAATTCCTTATAGATGGCTCAGAGACAACAGTCAATATCAAATCACATAAAGAATCAGACCACGATCGCTTCAACAAGCTCTCAAAACAAAGAATGAAGGGATCTTCTGGACAAAGGTGCATTCTTGGAATTACCAAATGCAGAATATATAAAAGACTAATATACAGGACTCTTCAAAACATCAGGAACAACTTCAGGAAGGAGATCAGGCAATACACAGAACAAGCCAAGGAACACACAGACAAAGCAGTGGAAGAAAATGAAAAGCTTATTCAAGAACATAATGAAAAATTTATAAACTGAAAGAATCCATAGAGACAGCAATCAGAAATTCAGAAGATTAAAAATAAAATTACAGAATTAGAAAACTCAATAGAAAGTCAGAAGAGCAGAATCGAAAAAGTGAAAGGCAGAATCTGTGAGACTGAATATAAAGCACTGGCAACAATACATCTGAAGAAAAATCAGATGAAAAAAAAATGATGACACCCTAAGAATCACGTAGGACTCTACCAAAATAAATAACCTATGAGTGATTGGAGTACCAGAACAGGGAGGGATAAAAGAAAATACGGAGAGAATTGTTGAAGATTTGTTGGCAGAAAACTTCCCTGATATCATGAAAGATGAGAAGATATCTATCCAAGATGCTCATTGTACTCCACATAAGGCAGATGTTAAAAGAAAGTCACCAAGACTTATTACAAACAAACTTGCAAAAACCAAAGATAAAGAGACAATTTTAAGAACAGCTAAGGATAAACAAAAAGCTACCTACAAAGGACAGCCAATAAGAAGATGCTTGGACTACTCGACAGAAACCATACAGGCAAGAAGGCAGTGGGATGACTTATATAAAGCACTGAAAGAAAAAAACTGCCACCCAAGAATCATATATCCAGGAAAACTATCTCTCAAATATGAAGATGAAACTAGGACATTTCCAGATAAACAGAAGTTTAAGGAATTTGTAAAAACCAAACCAAAACTACAAAAAATGCTAAATGGAGTTCTCTTATTAGAAAATCAATAATATCAGATATCAAACCAAGACTAGAATACCGGACAGAGCAATCAGATGCCAACCCAGACAGGTAAACCACAAAAATAAATCAAGATAAAAAAAAACACTCAAAACAGGGAAACAGTGATGTCATGTAAAAGAAGAGAACATTAAAACAATACAGAGGGACTAAGAAATGGAGTCATAGATCTTTCATATGAAGAGGAGGACAAGGCAATATAAAGAAATGAAAGTTAGGTTTAAACTTAGCAAAATAGGGGTAAATATTAAGGTAACCACAACGGAGACTAACAATCCTACTCATCAAAATAAAATATAAGAAAAAAATATAGACTCAGCAGAAACCAAATCAACAACAAAGAAGAGGAAAAGACAATATATAAAGATAAACTACTCAGCACAAAAAATTAAGTGGGAAAAAGAAACAGTCAACAACACAAAAAAAGACATCAAAATGACAGCACTAAACTCATACCTATCCATATTATGCTCAATGTAAACAGACTAAATGCACCGATAAAGAGACAGAGTGGCAGAATGGATTAAAAAAAACATGAGCCGTCTATATGCTGCCTACCAGAGACAGACAGACACAAACTAAAACTCAAAAGATGGAAAAAAATCTATCCAGCAAACAACAATAAAAAAAACAGCAAGAGTGGCCATATTAATTTCTAACAAAACAGACTTTAAACTTAAAACCACCACAAAGGATAAGTAAGGACACTATATAATGATTAAAGAGACAATATACCAGGAGGATATAACCATATTAAACATTTATGGACCAATGAGAGGGCTGCAAGATATATAAAACAAACTCTATCAGCATTCAAAAGTGAGATAGACAGCTCCACAATTATAGTCGACTTCAACACACCATTTTCGGTGAAGGACAGAATATCCAGAAAGAAGCTCAATAAACACACAGAAGATCTAAATGCCACAATCAACCAAACCGACTTCATAGACTTATACAGAACACTGCACCCAACGGCAGCCAGTATACTTTCTTTTCCAACACACATGGAAAATTCTCAAGAACACACCACATATGAGGTCATAAACCAAGCCTTAGCAGAATCCAAAACACTGAAATATTACAAAGCATCTTCTCTGACCATAAGGCCATAAAAGTAGAAATCAGTAACAGAAAAAGCAGGGAAAAGAAATCAAACACGTGGAAACTGAACAATACCCTGCTCAAAAAAGACTGGGTTACAGAAGACATCAAGGATGGAATAAAGAAATTCATAGAACCCAATGGGAATGAAAACAGTTCCTATCAGAACCTTTGAGACACAGCTAACGCAGTGCTCAGAGGTCAAGTTATATCAATAAATACATACAAAAGGAAGAGCCAAAATGAAGACTTATCCCTACAACTTGAATATATGGAAAGAGAGCAACAAGAGAAACCGTTAGGCACCAGAAGAACGCAAATAATAAAAATTAGAGCAGAATTAAATGAAACAGAAAACAAAAAAAAAACAGCTGAAAAAGTTAACAAAACCAAAAGCTAGTTCTTTGAAAAAATTAACAAAATTGGTAAACCATTGGACAAACTGACAAAAGAAAAACAGGAGAGGAAGCAAATAACCTGAATAAGAAACAAGATCGACGATATTACAACACACCCAACTGAAATTAAAAGAATCCTATCAGATTACTACAAAATTTTGCACTCAAACAAATTTGAAAACCCAGAAGAAATGGATGAATTTCTAGAAACACACAACGTACATAAACTAAAACAGAGGTAGAGCAATTAAAAAACCCATAACAAAAGAAGAGATGGAAAACGCAATTTAAAAACTCCCAACAAAAAAAAAAGCCCTGGCCCAGATGGCTTCACTGCAGAGTTCTACCAAACTTTCAGAGAAGAGTTAACCCCACTACTACTAAAGGTATTTCAGAGCACAGAAAAGGACAGAATACTACCAAACTCATTCTATGAAGTGACCATATCCCTGATACTAAAACCAGGTAAAGACACCACAAAAAAAGAAAATTACAGACGTATCCCTTATGAACATAGATGCAAAAATCCACAACAAAATTCTAGCCAATAGAATTCAACAACATATCAAAAAAATAATCCACCATGACCAAGTGGGATTTATACCAGGTATGCAAGGCTGGTTTAATATTAGAAAAACCATTAATGTAATCCACCATGTGAATAAAACAAAAGACAAAAACCACATGATCTTATCAATTAATGCAGAAAAGGCATTTGACAATGTTCAACACCCATTCATGATAAAAACTCTCAGCAAAATAGGAATAGAAGGAAAATTCCTCAACATGATAAAAGGCATTTATATAAAACCAACAGCCAACATCACCCAAAATGGAGAGTCTGAAAGCATTTCCCTCGAGATCCGAAATATGAAAAGGATGCCCTTTATCACCACTCTTATTCAACATTGTGCTGGGGAGTCCTAGCCAGAGCAATTAGGCTAAATAAAGAAATAAAGGGCATCCAGATTGGTAGCAAAGAAGTAAAAGTATCTCTATTTGCAGAAGACACGATCTTATACACAGAAAACCCTAAAGAATCCTCAAGAAAACTCCTGAAGCTAATAGAAGAGTTCAGCAGAGTATCAGCTTATAACATAAACACACAAAAATCAGTTGGATTCCTCTACACCAACAAAAAGAACATTGAAGAGGAAATCACCGAATCAACATCATTTACAGTAACCCTCAAGAAGATAAATTACTTAGGGATAAATTTTACCACAGACGTAAAAGACCTATACAAAGAAAACTACAAGACACTACTGCAAGACACCAAAAGAGACTTACATAAGTGGAAAAACATACCTTGTTCATGGATAGGAAGACATAACATTGTAAAAATGTCTATTCTACCAAAAGCCATCTATAGATACAATGCAATTCCAACCCCAATTCCAATGACATTTTTTCATGAGATGGAGAAACAAATCACCAACTTCAAATGGAAGGGAAAGAGGCCCCGGATAAGTAAAAAAAAAAAAAGCGTTACCAAAAAAGAACAAAGTGGGAGGCCTCATTCTACCTAATTTTAGAACCTATTAATAAAGCCACAGTAGTCAAAATGCCCTGGCACTGGTACAACAACAGATACATAGACCAACGGACAGAACTGAGAATCTAGACTAAATGCATCCCCATATGAGCAGTTGATATTTGACAAAGGCCCAAAGTCAGTTAAATGGGGAAAAGACATTCTGTTTAACAAATGGTACTGGCATAAATGGATATCCATCTGCAGAAAAATAAAACAAGACCCATACCTCACTCCATGCACAAAAACTAACTCAAAATGGATCAAAGACCTAAATATAAAATCTAAAACGATAAATATTCATGGAAGAAAAAACAGGGACAACACTAGGAGCCCTAATACATGGCATAGACAGTATACAAAATGTTACCAAAAATGCAGAAGAGAAAACAGATAACTGTGAGCTCCTAAAAATCAAACACCTATGCCCATCCAAAGATTTCACCAAAAGAGTAAAAAGACTACCTACAGACTGGGAAAAAGTTTTTAGCTATGACATTTCCGATCAGCACCTGATCTCTAAAATCTACATGATACTGCAAAAACGGAACTACAAAAAGACAAAAACTCAATTAAAAAATGCGTGAAGGATATGAACAGACACTTCACTAAAGAAGGCATTCAGGTAGCTAACAGATACATGAGGAAATGCTCATGATCTTTAGCCATTAGTGAAATGCAAATCAAAGCTACAATGAGATTCCATCTCACTCCAACAAAAAAAAAAAAAAAAGGCTGGCATTAATCCAAAAAACACAAAATAACAAATGTTAGAGAGGTTGTGGAGAGACTGGAACACTTATACACTGCTGGTGGGAATGTAAAATGGTACTACCACTTTGGAAGTCAATTTGGCGCTTCCTTAAAAAACTAGAAATAGATCTACCATACGATCCAGCAATCCCACTCCTTAGCATATATCCTAGAGAAGTAAGAGCCTTTACACAATCAGATATATGCATACCCATGTTCATTGCATCCCTGTTTACAATAGCAAAAAGATGAAAGTAACCAAGGTGACCATCAACGGATGAATGGATAAATTATGGTATATTGACACAACGGAATACTATGCATCAATAAAGAACAATGATGAATCCATGAAACATTTCATAACATGGAGGAATCTGGAAGGCATTATGCTGATTGAAATTAGTCAGTTGTAAAAGGACAAATATTGTATGAGACCACTATTATAAGAACTTAAGAAAGAGTTTAGACAGAGAAGAGACTATTCTTTGATGGTTACAGGAGTGGGAAGGGTGTGAGGGAGAGAGAGGGGTATTCACTAATTAGATTAAAAAAGATAGTAAATAAGAACTATTTTAGGTGAAGGGAAAGACAACACACAATACAGGAAAGGTCAGCAAAACTGGACTAAACCAAAAGCAAAGACGTGTCCTGAATAAACTGAACACTTTGAAGGCCACCAAAGCAGGGGCAGGGGTTTGCGAACCATGGTTTCAGGGGACATCTAAGTCAATTGGCATAATAAAATCTATTAAGAAAACATTCTGCATCCCACTTTGGAGAGCGGTGTCTGGGGTCTTAAACGCTAGCAAGCAGCCATCTACGATGCATCAATTGGTCTCAACCCACCTGGATCAAAGGAGAATGAAGAACACCAAGGTCACACGATAACTATGAGCCCAAGAGACAGAAAGGGCCACAGGAACCAGAGACTTACATCATCCTGAGACCAGAAGAACTAGATGGTGCCTGGCCACAACAGATGACTGCCCTGACAGGGAGCACAACAGAGAACCCCTGAGGGAGCAGGAGAGCAGTGGGATGCAGACCCCAAATTCTCAGAAGACCAGACTTAATGGTCTGACTGAGACTAGAAGAATCCCGGTGGTCATGGTCCCCAAACCTTCTGTTGGCCCAGGACAGGAACCATTCCCGAAGACAACTCATCAGACATGGAAGGGACTGGACAATGGGTTGGAGAGAGATGCTGATGAAGAGTGAGCTACTTGTATCAGGTGGACACTTGAGACTGTGTTGGCATCTCCTGTCTGGAGGGGAGATGGGAGGGTAGTGAAGGTTAGAAACTGGCAAAGTTGTCACGAAAGGAGAGACTGGAAGGAGGGAACGGGCTGACTCATTAGGGGGAGAGTAAATGGGAGTATGTAGTAAGGTGTATGTAAGTTTATATGTGACAGACTGACTTGATTTGTAAACTTTCACTTAAAGCAAATAAAAATTATTTAAAAGAAAACATTCTGCATCCCACTTTGGAGTGTGGTGTCTGGGGTCTTAAATGCTAGCAAGCGGCCATCTAAGATGCATCAATTGGTCTCAGCCCACCTGGAGCAAAGGAGAATGAAGAACACCAAGGACACAAGGTAATTGCAAGCCCAGGAGACAGAAAGGGCCACATGAACCAGAGACTACATCATCCTGAGACCAGAAGAACTAGATGGTGCCCAACTACAATCGATGATTGTCCTGACTGGGAACATAAGAGAGAACCCCTGAGGGAGCAGCAGAGCAGTAGGATGTAGACCCCCAATTCTTGTAAAAAGGCCAGACTTAATGGTCTGACTGAGACTAGAATGACACCAGAGGTCATGGTCCCCAGGCCTTCTGTTAGCCCAAGACAGGAACCATTCCCAAAGCCAACTCTTCAGACAGGGACTATGGGAAAAGTTGTCTATGTCTATGGGATAGACAATGATACTGGTGAAGAATGAGCTTTTTGGATCAAGCAGACACATGAGACTATGTTGGCATCTCCTGTCTGAGGAGATGAAAGGGTAGAAGTGGTTAGAAGCTGGCCAAATGGACACGAAAAGAGAGAGTGGAGGGAAGGAGTGTGCTGTCTCATTAGGGGGAGAGCAATTAGGTGTCTATAGCAAGGTGCTTATAAATTTTGTATGAGAGTCCAACTTGATTTGCAAACTTTCACTTAAAGCACAATAAAAATTTTTCTTTAAAAATCAAATGTAAAAAAAAAAAAGAAAGAAAATGTCTGCAACCCATTTCCGTGAGTGGCGTCTGCGGTCTTAAAAGCTAGTGAGCGACCATCTAAGACGCATCAACCGGTTCCAAGTCACCTGGATCAAAAGAGAATGAAGAACACCAAAGATACAAGGAAAATATAAGCCCAAGAGACAGAAAGGGCCACATAAACCAGAAACTCCATCAGCCTGAGAATAGAAGAGCTAGACGTTGTCTAGCTTCCAACAATGACCGCCCTGACAGGGAATACAACAGAGAGTCCCTGACGGAGCAGGGGAAAAGTGGGTTGCAGAATTCAAATTCACGTAAAAAGACCAGACTTAATGGTCTGACTGAGACTGGAAGAACTCCAGAAGACATGGCCCCCGGACTCTCTGTTAACCCAGAATTAAAACTATTCCCGAAGCCAACTCTTCAGACAAAGATTAGACTGGAGTATAAGACGTAAAATGATACTCTTGAAAATGAGCTTTTTAGTTCAAGCAGATACATAAGACTAATGGGCAGCTCCGGTCTGGAGGCGAGATAAGAAGGCAGAAGGGATAGGTGCTGGTTGGACGGACATGGGAAATCTGGGGTGGAAATGGGGAACATGCTGTCACATTACAGGGACAGTAACTAGGATCGCATAACAATGTGTGTATAACTTTTTATATAAGAAACTAACTTGAGCTGTAAACTTTTACCTAAAGCACAATAAAAATCTAAAAAATAAAAAGACAAATAACCCAATCAAAAAAATCAGCAAAGGACGTGAACAGACATTTCACCAAAGAGGACATTGAACTGGCCACCAAACACATGAAAAGATGCTGAGCATCTTTAGCCATCAGAGAGATGCAAATCAAAACCACAATGAGGTACCACTTCACGCCACTAGGATGGCTAAGATGAAAAAAACCCAGAAAATACCAAATGTTGGCAAGGATGTAGAGAAACTGAGACCCTCTTTCATTCCTGTTGGGAATGCAAAATGGTACAGTTGTTGTGGAAAACAATGTGGCAGTTCCTAAAAAAAAAGTAAAAATAGAACTACCATAAAAACCATATGACCCAACAATTCCACTCCTAGGTATATATCCAAAGAATCTGAAAGCAGAGACTCAAACAGATACTTGTATACCAATGGTTACTGCATTAGTATTCGCAATATCCAAGAGGTGGAAACAACCTAAATGGCCATCAACAGATGAACGGATAAACAAAATGTGGTACATACATACAATGGAATACTACTCAGCCAGTAAAAGAATGAAGTCTTAATATATGCTACAATATGGACGGAGCTTGGAAACATTATATTGAGTTAAATAAGTCAATCACAAAAGGATAAGTATTATATGACCTCATTTATATAAAAGGGCAAGAAAAGGCAATGTATAAAGAATAAAGTTTATTAGTGGTTACCAAGGGTGGGAGGACAGAGGAAAGGGGGATTATTGCTTATACAGTACTGAGGTTTCAATTATGGTAATGGAAAAATCACACTGATTTTTCAAAGCCAATTAATGTAACTGCTGTCAATACGCTGTACAACTGTAAAAAGCTGAATTGACAAAAGCTGTGTGATAGATAATATTGCAACAATGAAAAAATAAGAGTAGCTTCTAAGGCTGCTTATATACAACCAAACACCTCATGGGATTTGGTTCTTTGGTTTGGATGTTTAGGATCATGGTTTAATGGGATATCCCAGTAAATGGGCTTAATACTACGTTCAGTGCTTCTGTCCTACCTCCTAGTTCATTGTGTAGTGCCTCGGTCTTAAAAGCTTTCAAGCAGCAATCCAAGACACAGCAATTGGTCTCTATTAGACTGGAGCAATAGAGAAAGAAGGAGAGTCAGAAATAGAAGAAGGAAATGGAATGTGTGGTTAATTACCTTCATGAACAACTGTCTCCTTTGCCATGAGACCAGAACCGGATGGTGCCTGGCTACCATTACGGAACATTTTGATCAAAGATTCTATAGAAGAATCCTGATCAAAAATGGGAAAATGCAGAACAGAATTTCAAATTTTCATGGACTTCTGACTTTTTGGAGCCATGGAGGCTGGATGAACCCCTGAAACTATTGCCCTGAGATAATCTTTAAAAACCTTAAACCAAAACTATACCCTGACATCTTCTTAATACCAAACAATAGTTCAGCTTAACTATTAAAGAACGTCTCCCTTGAGCATTGTGCCCTTTTCAAATCTATCTATATAGGATCAAACTGACAATGCCAACACAAAAGAGTAGACAGGAAACTGAGGCGAAAGTGAGTTTATGTTAATGGGGGAGGAACAACTCAGAAAAGGAGGGTGAAAATGGCTGCACAACTTGGAGAATGTAATCAATGTCACTGAACTGTACATGTAAAAACTGTTGAATTAGAGTATGTTCTGCTGTGCATATTCTCAAAAACAAAAAAAAAGCTATAAAAAAATTTGCTTTACCTAAAAGGGAGTATTTTTTCTCTCATTTTAGACATGTAATTTTCACAAAGTAGATGCTTCCCTTAAAAGACTTACAGTTAGTTTGTTTTAAAGGTGGTTCACCTTTTCAATCCTGAAAAACCTGTGGGGAGTCAAACTACAATTAAATTATAAATTTTGGTTTAGTACACTCTTTGGGGTCTTTGAAATAAATTATTAAAACCCCTCTTCTCTTGCCTGTTTTCCTACTTTCAATGAAGTGTGTGTATGCGCACACACGCAAATACGTAAGACATAGGTGAACTTACTAACATCTTCCAATTAAAAACTGTCTAACACTGTATCACTGACAACATCTCCCTTTGAAAAAGATATGGATATGAATGTAGAAATTAAATTTCTACATAGCAGCACAGAGAAAGGTAAACACATCAAACTAGAAAAAGCATAAGTACGCATGGTTCAAAGATGATACTGCCATACTTTGGTGTGACTGAAGCAAATTATATCTGGTCTGACACTTGCAAATCAGCGTCCTTAACATGTACACGCAATAGCAGATTTGATGAAAATGGTTAGATTAACCTGAAAAGTTTCATATAGTAATTATGAGCCAACTTCCTAAAGAGTGGGTAGGACCTGAGCAATATTTAAATAAAAAAAAGAAAAGATGGATGCTAGCGGAAATATAAAATGGTGCAGCCACCATGGAAAACAGTATGGCAGTTTCTCAAAAAGTTAGATATAAATTACCATATGACCCAATAATTCCACTCCTAGGTATATAAATACTGAAAAGAATTAAAAGCAGGGACTCAAACATGGTATCAGCCCAATCTCCAGGAATGGGAGAGGGCTGGAGATTGAGTTCAGTAACATGAGCAATGATTCAATCAACCATGTCTACATACTGAAACTCCAATAAAAACTCTGGACACCATAATTTGAATAAGCTTCCTGGGTTGGCAATACTCTGCACATACTGCCACACATAGATGCCTGGAGGATAACACGTCTCTGAAGACATGGAAGCTTAATGTTTAGAACCCTCTCAGTCCCAGATTCTTCTCTATGCATCTCTTCCTTTGGTTCGTTTTAATTTGTAACCTTTTGATATAATAAAACATTAATACTAAATTATAAAAAATAAAAAAGCAAAGGACTCCCAAAAGGTGCATAACAATATTTTTTGCAGCACTATTCACAATAACCAAAAGGTGGAAACAAATCAAATATCCATCAACAGACGAGTGGATAAACAAAATGTGATATATACATACAACGGAATATTATTCAGCCGTAAAGAAAAATGAAGTTCTGATACATGCTATAACATGGATAAACCTTGATAAAAACCACTTTCAATACTCCTTGAAAACAGTATACTATGTGAAATAAGTCAGACACAAAAGGACAAATATCATATGGTCCCACTTCCATGAAAAATCTAGACTAGACAAATGCATAGAGATAAAGGTTTATTAGTGGTTACCAGGAGTAGGCAAGAGGGAGAAAGCTGGTCATTACTTAAGGGGCATTTAGTTTCCGTTAAGGATGCAGAAAACTTATGGAAACACATAGTGATGACTGTTGCACAACATAATTAATGCCACTGAACTGTACATGTAAAAAAGACTGAAATGGCAAATGTTCTGTTATATATATTTTTACCGCAATGAAAAATAAATAAAACTAGACAATCAACTTGGTTGACTGTAATGAAATGAGTTCCTTTATGTGGCCTTTTGCCTTGGTTCTTTGCAAAAACAGCTTGAGCGATTTTTCCTCTAAACCCTCAGGAGTTACTTTGCCCCTAGTTTTCTACCCCAGAGGGTATGTTACTTTGGTCCAGGTTGACTGACATTTCCTGGGTAAGTTGTATACAACCTTTGGTTCGATATTTTTGTCTGGTCCAGTACTGCAGACTGCAGCCTGCCCTCTGATTGGTATGCACCATGCAAGGGACTGGGCAACAGACTATACAAATTCAGTGTCTGTAGCCAACTATGCAAATGAAGTACCTGTGGTCTACCAAGAGGGGATTGGTCAGTGCATGGCCCTGGTCGGAAGGCCATGCCTTGAAATTGACAAGGAGCTGTGTATATAAGCAGCCAACCCCAGAGAGGTTTTTCAGACAGGAAGAAGCAAAAGAGAAACAGCAGAAAGAAGCAGAAGGAACAAAGAATAGAGAAGAAGGAGATAGAGGAGGCAAGAAACCTCCTAAAAGAGCTGTAACACAGTCACGGCCTATAACACCAAAGACAGTGAGAGACCCAGAAGGGGCCGAGCAGCAGAGCCAGCAGTGACAGCTGGCAGGGTTGAGAGGAGCCTGTTCTCAGGGGGTTGAAAAGAGCCTGTCCCCAGGGGCCCAAGAGGAGCCTGTCCTGAAGAGGTCGAGAGAAGCCTGTCCTCAGGAGGCCAAGAGGATCCTGTCCTCAAGGGGCCGAGACGATCCTGTCCTTGGGAGGCCTAGAGGAACCTGTCCTTAGGGGCCTGAGAGGAGGAGGAGGCCTGCATGATCGAGAGGAGCTGAGAGACCTACATGCTTCCTGATCCTGACCCTGTTGATTCTGATCCCCAGTTGTATCCTATTCTTTAATAAACTACTTACCCATAAGTACAGTTCGTGAGTTCTGTGAGACATTGCAGCAAACTGCCAAGCCCAAATGGGGGAGGGAAGAGTTCTGAGGGGAGGAAGAGTAGCCAGTATCAGAAATGGCATGGTACCAACTTGGAAAATGTGGAAATCTGGGATATATTTGACCACTGCCTCAAAGGAATTGGCTTTGTGCTGAGTCTTATATCTGAAGCTATTCCTGTAGTAACTGTCAGTTATCTAGTGCTGCTGTAACAGAAATACCACAAGTGAATGGCCTTAACAAACAGAAATTTATTCGCTCTCAGTCTAGGAGGCTAAAAGTATGGATTCAGGATGTCAGCTCCAGGGGAAAAACTTTCTCTCTGTAGGCTCTGGGGGAAGGTCCTTGTCATTAATCTTTCCCTGGTCTAGGAGGTTCTCAGCACAGGGACCCTGGGTCCAAAGGACCTGCTCCCCTCCTAGTTCTTCATTCTTGGTGGTAGGAGGTCCCTCTGTCTCTCTGCTTGCTTCTCTCTTTTATATCTCAAAAGAGACTGACTCAAGATACAACCTAATCTTGCAGATTGCTTATTAACATAACTGCCTCTAATCCTACCTCATTAATATCATAGAGGTAGGATTTACAACACATAGGAAAACCACACCAGATGACAAAATGGTGGACAATCACACAATACTGGGAATGATGCACCTAGCCAAGTTGACACATTTATTTGTGGGACACAACTCAATCCCTAACAGTGACTGACTAAATGTGAGGAAACAATCTCTTGTTTTCTCAGTAGAAAGGAGTGACAATATTATTTTCCTTTTATAGATAAGGAAATAAAGACCCAGGGACACAAAACGATTTGTCCAAGTTCCCAGTTCATTAATAATAGAATTGAAACTTGAATGCCAGACTCCTGACTCAAATACGGTACTTTTTCCACTACAACATAACCCATCCAAAAAGTATAATTTACAAAGTGGTTTCACATTATTTTATTTGATTCTCATAACAGCTCTATGAGATAGACAGGTATCATTGCAATTTCACCAATGAGTACACTTGTCATGTTAGGTGCTGTAATGTCAATTCCAACTGATAGCGAACCTACGTACAACAGAACGAAAACACTGCCCAGTCCTGCATCATCCTCACAATCGTTGCTATGTTTGAGCCTGTTGTTGCACCCACTGTGTCAATCCATCTTGTTGAGGGTCTTCCTCCTTTTTGCTGACTCTCTATTTTACCAAGCATGATGTCCTTCTCCAGGGTCTGGTCCCTCCTGATAACTTGCCCAAAGTATGCAAGATGATGTCTTGCCATCCTCGCTTCTAAGGAGCATTCTGACTGTACTTCTTCCAAGACAGATTTGTTCCTTTTTTTGGCAGTCTTCACCAACACCATAATACAAAGGCATCAATTCTTCTTATTCTCCTTATTCAATATGCAGCTTTCCCATGCATATGAGGCAACTGAAAACACCATGGCTTGGGTCAGGCACACCTTAGTCCTTAAAGTGACATCTTTGCTTTTTAACACTTTAAAGAGATCTCTTCCAGCAGATTTGCTGAATGCAATACATCCTTTGATTTCTTGACTGCTGCTTCCATGAGTGTTGATTGTGGGTCCAAGCAAAATGAAATCCTTGATAACTTCCATCTTTTCTCCATTTATCATGATGTTGCTTATTGGTCCAGTTGTGAAACTTTGTTTTCTTTACTTTGAGACGTAATCCATACTGAAGGCTGTCTTTGATCTTCATCAGGAAGTGCTTCAAGTCCTCTTCACTTTCAGCAAGCAAGGTTGTGTCATCTGCATAACGCAGGTTGTTAATGAGTCTTCCTACAATCCTGATGCCCTGTCCTTATTCATATAGTCCAGCTTCTCGAATTATTTGTTCAGCGTACAGATTAAATAGCTATGGTGAAAGAATACAACCCTGACACACACCTTTCCTGACTTTAAACCAATCAGTATCCCCTTGTTCTGTCCGAATAACTGCCTCTTGATCTATGTAAACGTTCCTCATGAGCACAATTAAGTGTTCTGGAATTCCCATTCTTCGCAACGTTATCCATAGTTTATTATGATCCACACAGTCGAATGCCTTTGCATAGTCAATAAAACACAGGTAAGCATCCTTCTGGTATTCTCTGCTTTCAGCCAGGATCCATCTGACATCAGCAATGATATCCCTGGTTCCACGTCCTCTTCTGAAACCAGCCTGAACTTCTGGCAGTTCCCTCCTGATACACTGCTGCAGCCGTTTTTGAATGATCTTCAGCAAAATTTTGTTTGCATGTGATATTAATGATATTGTTCTATAATTTCCACATTCGGTTGGATCACCTTTCTTGGGAATAGGCATAAAAACAGATCTCTTCCAGTCAGTTGGCCAGGAAGCTGTCTTCCAGATTTCTTGGCACAGACAAGTGAGCACCTCCAGCGCTGCATCTGTTTGTTGAAACATCTCAACTGATATTCCATCAATTCCTGGAGCCTTGTTTTTCGCCAATGCCTTCAGAGCAGCTTGGACTTCTTCCTTCAGTACCATCAGTTCCTGATCATATGCCACCTCTTGAAATGGTTGAATATCGACTAATTCTTGTGTGTTCCCTCCAATTTCTTTTAATGATTCCTGCGTCATTTAATATTTTCCCCACAGAATCCTTCACTATTGCAACTCAAGGCTTGAATTTTTTCTTCAGTTCTTACAGCTTGAGAAACGCCAAGCGTGTTCTTCCCTTTTGGTTTTCCATCTCCAGCTCTTTACACATATCATTATAACATTTTACTTTGTCTTCTCGAGAGGCCCTTTGTAATCTTCTGTTCAGTTTTTTTACTTCATCAATTCTTCCTTTTGCTTTAGCTGCTCGATGCTCAACAGCAAGTTTCAGAGTCTCCTCTGACATCCATCTTGGTCTTTTCTTTCCTTCCTGTCTTTTCATTTCCCCCATAGAATCCGTCAATATTTCAAGGCTTGAATACGTTCTTGAGTTCTTTCATCTTGAGAAATGCCAAGCATGATCTTCCCTTTTGGTTTTCTAACTCAAGGTTTTTGCACATTTCATTGTAATACTTCGTCTTTTCGAGCAACTATTCAAAATCTTTTGTTCAGCTCTTTTACTTCATCATTTCTTCCAATCGCTTTAGCTACTCGACGTTCAACAGCAACATTCTGAGTCTCTTCTGACATCCATTTTGGTGTTTTCTTCCTTCCCTGTCTTTTTAATGACCTCTTGCTTTCTTCGTGTTCAATGTCCTTGATGTCATCCACAGTTTATCTGGTCTTTAGTCATTAGTGTTCAATGCTTCAGATCTATTCTTCAGATGGTTTCTAAATTCAGGTAGGATATACTCAAGGTCGTACTTTGGCTCTCATGGGCTTCTTCTAATTTTCTTCAACTTCAGCTTGAACTTACATATGAGCAATTGATGGTCCGTTCCACAGTCGGCCCCTAGCCTTGTTCTGACTGATGATATTGAGCTTTTCCATCATCTCTTTCCACAGATGTAGTCAATTTACTTCTTGTGTATTCCATCTGGCAAGGTGTATAGTCGCCATTTATGTTGTTGAAAAAGGTATTTGCAATGAAGGATTTGTTGGTCTTGGCAAAATTCTATCATACATTCTCCAGTGTCGTTTCCATCACTGAGGCCATATTTTTCAACTTCTTCTTTTTAACTTTTGCATACCAATAGCCAGTAATTATCAATGAATCTTGATTGCATGTCTGATCAATTTCACACTGCAGAAGTTGGTAAAAAATCTTTTTCTTCATATTTTGCATTAGCGATTGGTAAGTGAATTTGAATAACAGTCGTATTAGCTGGTCTTCCTTACAGAAGTATGGATATTATCCAATCACTGACAGCCTAGTACTTCAGGATAGATCTTTAAATGTTCTTTTTGACAACAAACGCGATGCCACTCCTCTTCAATTTGTCATTCCTGGCATAGTAGACCATATGATTGTCCAATTCAAAATGGTCCATTTCTGCTCACTGAATTACTTCAAGTAAGAACACCGATGAAATCCTCAGATAGATATCTGAATTTTATCTGTTGGATTACAGAAGAGCTTTAAGGTGGGGAGTAAAGAGATTCAAGTGATGAACTTGTTGGGCCAAGTGACGGTTGCTGCATGTAGTAGATATTGAGGGCAGAAAGAGGTTAAAAATAGAAGTGGTTTGGGTAGACTTCAGGAACGCTATATTGCGTAACTCCACATCATAATTTTTACAGGCTAACAATGTGACTGGTGCCCCTTGGAGTTGTGCAACACAATAGCCTGGGAGGAAATGAAGTAGGAACTTCTAACTTGCAGAGCAGGATCTACTGGTAGATCTAGAAACCTCTCTTCATGGACCTCCAAGCTAGTTACCAGTAAGGTCTTCTCCTCTCTGCTACATTTCCTTTCTGCCACATGTTCGAGCTGAGATTCCCAGTGTGAA
Source organism: Loxodonta africana (assembly GCF_030014295.1). Taxonomy (NCBI): domain Eukaryota; kingdom Metazoa; phylum Chordata; class Mammalia; order Proboscidea; family Elephantidae; genus Loxodonta; species Loxodonta africana. The sequence continues at coordinate 88,840,775 of NC_087369.1, read as the reverse complement.
GGGGAGAATAGCACAGCCAGCAACTACTTCTTAAGGACTATACTGTCAGTATCTGCTCTGATCTCAAGACTCTCAGAGATTTAAAAAAAAGCTCCTCCTTATAAAAAGATTGGATATCACCATAAAAACCATAATAAAGGATTGGGAGGAGACAAAGACGCTCTTGTATAAACATTTTTACCTTCCTTGTGGAAAAAAATTCTAGAAAATGCCAAAATAATACTGTCAAACCTTCTTAGAGCATGATTAGACTAACATTAAATACAAAGATAATAACAGTTAAAGGCAGGTTGTAACAGGCATGCATTTGCAAATTCACTCATGTCTTAAGCCAAGTTAAGAGAGGACTAAAAGTAATTACAAACAAAATTTAGTACATAAGCTTCTAAGCAAGTTGTGTTTAGGTGCAACACAAAACTGGGACACGATTGGTCTAGCCAGATGCTTAAAGTGTAGAAGATAATCTGAAACTGACTAGATGCTAGCACCAGTAGTCCTCAAATAGCCAAGTCAAGTAACTGCAGTTAAGTTTCTGTTCCTCATATCTGGACAAAGGAAACACATTTTTCTTACAGAAACATAACTAAAACAAAGGCTAGGCTAACATATTGTTTTACTTCAAGACATTTCTGATGGCATTCTACCAACCATCACACAACGTATTTCCTTCTCTTTCCTTACCTAACCTCCTTCTACTTCTTCCAACTTTTCCTTGGACTTCCCACTGGCACTTCATGTGCACACTGCTTAACCTCTCTAGTGTTACTCGGTTACTGATCCCAGCCAAGTATCATTTTCTTGCCTGCATAGTTGTGTCACTAATAAAACTTAATACAAAATTCTAAACTTCAGAAAAAAAGAGTGGAGAAGCGATCAAATAAGGAAATATGACTCCAAAGCCCACGCTGCTAACCATCTCCAAAATACTATAATCAAAGGAATTTACCACAGATTTAAGCAATCGTTCAAAACATTCAAAAGATGGCCTCACACTGTTTATCTATCACTTTCAATACTCTTCCCCAACATAAAATCTATACTACTATCAGGCAAGTCTCTCCTCACTAAGTCCCATGAGTCCATGCTTACTATTTCTTTCTATGACTTTGCTTAAACTGGTCCCCTAACCTAGACTACTCTCTTCCACATATTTAAATTCTATCACCTCATTAGTCTATAAACTCCACAAAAGCAGGATCATATCTGCTGTGTTCACTATCATATCCCCAGTGCCTAGCATATGGTAGCTACTTAGTAAGTAATTGCTGAATGATTAAATGAATCCAAGTTCTACCTCTTTCAAATACTCCTACCCACTTTCTTTTTGAATTCCAAATACTCTTACAGTCAGTATCATTTATCTGTAATTGTTTGGTATAAGACTTCTTTCCCTGGCTAGACTTTAGAGAACGTGCCTTATGTTTCTTTGCATTATCTCACAGGGCCTAGGTAAAGAATGGATATACAACAAGCACACCATAAATATTTACTAATTAGAGTGTTGATATGATTATAAAAAGTCAATTTACACACAACTTTGTAAGAATGAAGCTATTTTGTAGAGTAGTTTAGACAGGCAGAAAGCATTTTCCAATGCCTAAATTTTATATTTCAGAACTAATTCAGTAGAAGTATGGTTCAGCATTTGGCAATCAGGGAAATAATCTGGAAAATCTTGATGGTCCAGAGTCCGTGGCTCACTAAATACACAAGCCGATTATTATGAGTCTTCTTGGTGGAAAAGTTAAATAAGCATGTAAGATGATTTGATTTGCTAGTTGCCATAATGAGTTTTTGAGATGTCATGTTAGCTACTGTGCCCTCCCAATCTGATTTTTCCATTTTTTTGTGATGTAATTCAGAAATTTTTCAGAAGTAGGACTCCCTGGGTGGCACAAACTGTTAAGCACCCAACTACTAGGTAAAAGATTGGCAGTTCAAACCCACCCAGAGGTGCCTTGGAAGTCAGGCCTGGTGATCTGCTTCCAAAAGATCACAGCCCTCAAAAACCCTATGGAGCAGTTTACTTTGCACAAATGGGGTCACCAAAGTTGGAATCAACTCAACAGCAACTAACAACAACAAATTTAGAAATTTAATTTGCTTAAAAGTATTGACTGATCAGTTTATTGCTCCTATAGTCTACTAAATTTATCATACAACAGAACTATAATTTATAATACTGTATAGGCTGCTAAAATTAGTTTTACAGTAAATAATATATTAACATAACAATAGTAACTAAATTTTACTGTGTGCTTACTACCTGCCAGGCACTGTTCTAAGGGCTTTACATGTATTCAGGACAACCTTATGAGGTAGGTACTATTATTTCCCCTATTTTACAAATTTGAAGGAACTGAGGCACAGAGGGGTAAGAAATCTGCCTAGCATCATAAAAGTTGTAAGCAGAGGAACTGGATTCCTGCCAAGGCAGTCTGGCTCCAGAATCCCCACTCTTAATCCTATATTATCTCTCCAAAACAGCAAAACCTCACAATATAATGGTGAAGTTAAGATGCTTTGAATACCCAATAGTCCAGAAGATGTAGCTAGCAATGTTCCAATTCATGCTTGATTATCAAGTTTTACTGTACTTTCTTTTCATACAGATTAAATTCTATATGTGTTATTATAAATATCAAAGTCTGGCCAAGTTCAAAGATATGTTCACCGTAAAGGTGGAAAAACACACATAGACCATTTCCTTCCTCTTCCTGGAAGACTCTGAGAATATAAATAAGACTAACACCATTTTAAACATTAGGTAATTTAGCCTATCCCTAAATAATATAATTGGCTAAAAACAAAACTATGAGTCCTTACTCTGAGATTAGCTTCAAAGTATCAAGGAAAATGATCAGATACCAATATTTTATTTTTTAATTATCAAATCAATAAATGACATATCATACCTTTTGCTCATTCATACTTTCAAAGAAGATAAATATGTGTCCCCTTTTAGGACAACTTTGCTCAAATATACATGTGCTTTTAAAAAAAACACAGTTCTTTTATGCTGCGTAAGAGTATGGGTTCTGAAGCCAGACTGACATTAAATCCCAGTTTAGCCACTTGCTAAGTCTGAGAATAAAATTTGGTCCTTTGAAAGAATATGTCAACTCTTACCAAAGAGCAAACAATAGACAAAGTACCAGATTTACTTTTTATACCAGAAAAAGGAACAGTTCTGGTCTCTTTCCCTTATGTGCATCAAAAAACTACTTAAAGATTCAAAATCCCATGACTTACCACTTGCCCTAAAGTTAAGAAACAGGAATTTGTGGGTTATTTTTGTAACAAACATAGTGGACAAACTTTTAGGCAATCCTAACCACACTCTGGCACTCAAAGTGAAATAATATACTGTATAAATAAACTAATCTTTTATCCATCACCACACAATGAATTTAAGGCTTTAAAACTATCTAAAAACTACAAAGGTATTTATGACTAAAATTTATCTTGTTATCACCTAACTAGAAACAGATGAACAAATAAACACTTTACTTTAGACAGACAATACCTGAAGAAATATGACAATAATCTCTATGCTAATAAGTACCTAAAAATGCATTTAGAGCTGTGGTTAAAATTACTACCAATATATTGTGGCTATAAATCTGAACTAAAAGGTAATATTTAGAGTTAACAGTGAAATAGTACAGTAACATAGAAGAAAGCATTTATAGGTCAAAATGAAACCACTAGTATGCAAATAATTTAATGTTGTTGTTTTTAATATTTTATTAATACTACAGTAAATATTATTTTAATAATACAAAATCTAGCACTAATTTAAGAATTCTATTAGAATTACTAGAACAAATAATTTTATCATCATCTAAAAAATTAAACATCTTATTTTATCCTACCACTGTTTAAGTGCAGGGATGAACAAAGGAGATTACATTTGGAACTCTTTAACAACTAGGCTCTCTATAAGCTTTTGTTAGCTCAAGGATCATCTCTCAAGTATCCTCATGACACTAGAGGTCAGCTACAAACTTATCCTAAATAGTCCTGAGAATTCTCTTTAGCGGGATCACTACTCTGAAATTCTCTCTCTCTGTTTTTCAGGTCTTAACAGAAGCCCTGTTAATGTTCTCCTCTCCTGACTGGTAGGTAGAGTGCTTCAGGTAAATACTTAAGAGAGCAGAAATGATTTCCTTCACAAATCCAAGAACTATACCCAAAAAAAACAAACCAAACCCATTGCCGCTGAGTCAATTCTGACTCACAGCGACCCTACAGGGCAGAGTAGAACTGCCCCATAGGGTTTCCAAGGAGCGCCTAGTGGATTTGAACTGCCAACCTTTTGGTTAGCAGTCATCAATCTTTTGGTTAGCAGTTGCAGCTCTTAACCACTACACCACCAGGGTTTCCAAGAACTAAACAGTGCTCTGCAAACTCTATGGTGGGAGTGGGGGAGGACAGTAATTCAGATATTTTCCCATCCCTATCGCCTTTGATTAGGTATCAATTGCACCTGCAAGATCAACAGCAAATACAATAACACAAAACAAAACAAACAAAATCAACTAATATAAATGGCCAGGCTAAAACATTTTCCCTGAGATGTAAAATAACCCATTTATTTCAAATAGCAAATTGTTAAAAGATACTCCTGATTATAGGTCAGGGAAATTGGGCTTTTTTACATTAGAGACTTGTAATGTAAAAATGGATAACCTTTTTTTTTTAATTCCTTGAGACATAGCTATATAATTCTAAATGTGGACAAAATGGCTCAAAATGGGTATTTTTATCTTTATCTCCCTCAAGGAAAGAAATATCTGGGAAAACTGATGTAATCTACCAACACATTTGCCACTCACAAAGATGAGGTATCACCTCAATTTGCTGGCAGTGGCGGAGAAACTGTTGTTGCTATTTGGTGCTACCGAGTCAATTTCGACTCATAGTGACCCAACGTAGCAAAGTAGAACTACCCCATAGAGTTTTCTAGGCTATAATCTTTATGGGAGCAGATCACCTGGTCTTTTCTCCACGGAACTTCTGGGTGGGTTCGAAATGCCAACTTTTTGGTTAGCAGCTGAGCATTTAACCATTCCACTACCAGGGCTCCTGGTGGAGAAACTAGGAATGTATTTATTAAACCAGAAATATTGTACCCTTTCACTTTCATGAAACACATTCTAAAGGAATTTTAATACTTTTCCTGCCATTTTATCTCAGCAAGTCAGCAAGAAAGTTATGTCACATTAAATAAATCTAAAAACTGGAATTTAGAAGTGAAAAACATGATTGCTGGGATGGTTGACTAACAGAAATACTCTGCCTAACCACTAACTATAGGGCTATCGGCTACCCCGCCCCTTGACTTATGTCCTACAAAAGATCACTGTTTAAAAAAAAAAAAAAAACACACTATAAACTAGTACTGCTCTTTAACAAAGATGAGTAGACAGAATTTTGAGACAAAACTCCCAAATATTATCTTTGCCAGTGCCTGTTATCACCTCAAACATATCTTCACTCCTCACAACTTTCCCAACTGGCAAATGAAGATTATTTTCACTCACTGGGATGTCAAAAGTCTTCATTAAAGTTTGTCCAGCATTTTAAAATATATAGATAAAACCAGTTATAACAAGAAATTTATTAAAAGTTATGTATCGCCTTAGAGCTCTCACAGAAAGGTTGTAGTGTGTTAGCTGCACTCTATTTTTTAAACAAACTTTACTGCTTCTGCATGTATGCTTAAAAGAAAAACAACCTTTCACATTAGAGAACAGAGACATTAACTTATCCTTTGAGGGTATTAGTGTCTAATCTGACCGTAACTGAAGACCAGGAATCAGGATCTTTCTAAGGCTGTGATTGGAAAAGAAAAGTTTCTATCAGGTTAAGATGATCCGTAGAGAAATCAATTTGGAGGAGACAAGGAAAAGCAGAAGTTCCTTTGAGGAAAACCTGGAACAGTTCCTGGCTTTAGATGATGCTGTTATTCATTCCCGGCAACTAAAAAAAACTATTCCAAATTACATTTAAGACACAACACTCAAACAGAATTAAAGTATAGGAAGCTTTCCTTTTACTTTTTTCTGTTTTAGGTTTGAATTCACGTCAGAATTAAATCTTGTACATTAACACTGCTTTTGTCATTTCCATGCTCTTTTATTATGTACAGACTTTTTAAGGATAAGGAGAGGCGCTAGAGGGTAGTTGGATATAGCTGTCAACTTACCGTATTTACAGCTCTGAAATCTATATGCTTTTTCACTAACGAGTAACGTCCTAGAAGATGTGCCTGTGTTAGAAATAGTAATGTTGACATGTTGTTGTGTGCCATCAAGTTGATTCTGATTCATACTGACCCTATAACCCAAACCCGTTGGCGTTGTCGAGGCGATTCCGACTCATAGTGACCCTATAGGACAGAGTAGAACTGCCCCATAGGGTTTCCAAGGAGCAGCTGGTGGATTTCAACTGCCAACCTTTTGGTTAGCAGCTTAAGTTCTTAACACACTGCGTCACCAGGGCTCCAATGTTGACACAGCAGTGTGTTTGTGGATGTTCTGCATCTTTCTAGCCCCCAAGTGCCTATGCTCACATTATTCCTGCTGCCTGAAAAGCCATATCCTACCTCCATTTCTGCAAAGCTAAACCTTATTCATTCTTCAAGGCCCATCTCAAATGCTCCCTTCCCTGGACTCTTAGCATTTTCTGTTCCTAATATTCAATGTTTTTAGCAATAAAAAATGCTTAAGTAATTATGTATCTGTCTTTTCTACTACACTGTGAGATCCTCCCGTTTAAAAAAAAACTCTCATCTCTCATGTTATGACTCTAAACACAAGAAAACTTCAAATATAAAAAATAAAATCTCAGTTCAATGAAACTAGAAGTACCCCGGGGGTCATGGTCCCCAGACCTTCTGTTAGCCCAAGACAGGAACCATTCCCAAAGCCAACTCTTCAGACAGGGATTGGACTGGACTGTAAGATAGAAATGATACTGGTGAGGAGTGAGCTTCTTGGCTCAAGTAGACACATGAGACTATGTGGGCAGTTCCTGTCTGGAGGGGAGATGAGAGGGCAGAGGGGGTCAGAAGCTGACTGAATGGACACAGAAATAGAGGGTGGAGAGGAGTGTGCTGTCTCATTAGGGGGAGAGCAACTAGGAGTACATAGCAAGGTGTATATAAATTTTCGTATGAGAAAGTAACTTGATGTGGGCAGTTCCTGTCTGGAGGGGAGATGAGAGGGCAGAGGGGGTCAGAAGCTGACTGAATGGACACAGAAATAGAGGGTGGAGACAAGGAGTGTGCTGTCTCATTAGGGGGGAGAGCAACTAGGAGTACATAGCAAGGTGTATATAAATTTTCGTATGAGAAAGTAACTTGATTTGTAAACTTTCACTTAAAGCACCATAAATATTAAAAAAAAGAAAAAATAATAAAATCTCAGTTCAAAATAGTCTTTAAAAAAGGATGAGATAAGCAGCCTAGTTATTCAATCAGTGGTGTTGCTAGAACCCACTGTCTTCATTGCTGAACTCAACTAACTTGACTATAAACTCTTTTAAGGGCAGGGACATCTTGTACATCTCCCAACCCCACCTCAGTATCACCTAATTCAATGTTCTGCACACATTAAGTCTCAATACATAGTACTGTAAATGACAAAACTATGATTAAAACAAAGATCAAATCCTGAAAAACACTGAATTATAAAATGATAAAAGTGTTGTTAGTGTTTAGAATAACCTCAACGTCTACAACAAAAATGATGTCTACAACAAAAATGATGTCAAAAATAAAGATGCAACAGGGTGGGACAAGGATGGAGACTAACTTTACTGAGAAGCGGGCACAATAAACAAAACAAAGTGGAAACGAGTGCTCTCACAGTTTAGCTTATGCTTCCACAGTAAGACAAAAAGCAAAATATCTACTTTTTATTATTTCATTAATAATGGTGATCCTAGTAGTTTTAGTTTCCAAAGTATAAAGAGGTGTCATTAAGGAGAGACCCCAGTCTACGTGACCTCCAGCACTGGGCACAGACCTCTTCGTACCTTCAATTAATTAGGTAACATACGCCATGAATGATCAGGGCACTCTCCCCAGGTGGGTACAACAAGCGACACAGGTCAGGACCTCATCTCCCCTCCCGTCTCCCTTGGTTGAGGAGGTAAAACCTCAAGTGTGGCAAGTACCTGAGTTGGGAAGGAGTGAGAGTTTGAAGACTGCCCCATATGAAAATGACCTTCCCACCACACGGTAGTACAGAATGACAGTACAGGACACTCCCTCCAGTAGAAGGGGATGACGGGAAGCCAACGTACGACTTACCTGGTTTTTCTGTCCTATCGTCAAACCTCCGGAGCTACAGCAATAAATCCAAGAGCACGGGCTTCAATCTCACACACTGGGAGGTCACAGTAGCAGCGACTGCTGTGGCAGTGGCAGTGGCAGTGACGGTGACGGCCGCCGCAACCCCACCCTCTGCTTCTTTTCTTTCTCCACCCCTTGCTCCCACCGCCTCCCGCCTTACCCCTCCCTCCCTCCACTACCCCCACTTCCGGGTGGTGCCCCGGCGGAAACTGGACGGACAAGCAATGGAGAGAGAGGGCGCGCGCGCGCGGGGCGCGTCACGTGAGTGGGAAACGCAGGAAACGCCAAGCTTCTCCCGCCTCCTGCTGCCCCTGGACTGACAAGGAGCCTCGGGCGGAAGTCTTCGCTTCGGCGCGGCAGAGCCCCACCCCCCCCAAAAAAAAACAACCAAAAATACTCCACCAAAACAGTGCCTTTGTCATCTGTAGTTTCCTAACGTCAAACCAAGGGGAACAAGTTGTCACTGTACCATAAGAACTCTTTTTAAGTCGTCATCTACACATTTCATCCTTCCCCAACATGTAATTAGCTTGCTTCTGTTAGACTGTATTACCTAACTCCATATGTAAATGACAGAACTTTGAATTTCACCTTATCCTTTCACTGAAAAATGACCTCAAGGAAAAAAATGTATGTTTTCAAATTCATAATCTTTATGTGTGTGTTGAGAGGAAGGGGACTCTAACCTTCATATCGCCATCCCAAGCTCTGAACAATTTTCCCGTTTACTCATTAACTTACCCATCATTTTAAATAGCTAGAGTTCCGGGGGTGCAAAAATTAAGAGTATCACCGTGAGTTTAGATAGATGAGATGCATAAAATGTAACAATACAATGCAATAAATAAGTGGTACAGAAAAAAAATTGTGAAAAATGCATTATTTTCCAACTTAACATTTTAAAAAACAGAATTTTAGGATATTTAAAAATATAAACATTAGAGAGGGAGCTGCTGCTTTTCACTTATTTCTAAGCAAGATGTGGCCTTTTCATATTTCCTTTCATTAAATGTGTCATAAGATGTAAGAGCAAACTAATCACATGACTATATTTTCAACTGGAACCATTTGAGCCCAGTTCCCATAGAAGAGTAGTATCAAGCCTAAGAGAGTACACAAAGCATAAGTATTACATAAATTTAATATTCATTAAAGGCTTATAACAGTGTCCGGCACATAGGCAAGCACATTTAAGGGTTAAATACTTTCCATCCTACCTGTTGTTAAATTCCTACTAAGCTTTGTCAGGCAACATTTAAAATTGCCCACCCACCTATATAAATATAAAATTAGCCTCAAGATTCCTTTTCTTCCTGAAAGTTGTACATGTCAACCAGTGAGCACAGCCTTAACTATTAAGATGTGAATTCAGCCCAAATCGAAAATTTTAAAAATTACATTGTATTAAGACAGTTTTGAAGTGGGCTTCCAATACTTAACAAACTGGTTTGTAACTATTAACAATTTTAAGTTTTCAAAGAAATTCACTAAAAGGCTGAAACCAGAAATACAACCTTACCAGAAGGAGAATATCATATCTACCAGTTCTCTAGTTCTTTTATGTAAATAATAATGTATCGTTACGCACTGTAAGGTCCCCTACCAAACATGTACATTCTTAACTGGGCATTTCCCTCACTCCAAAACACCTTGTATCTATAATCCATCATCCCTAATCCCCCTTACCAACACACGAGCATACTTTTTTCATAATTACTGTATTATTTTGACTGAGTTTCAATAAAGGCAAATGTCTTCGAGAAGTATCAGGTTTGCTGGGGATTGAGCAGATACTAATACCACCTTGTAAGCATTTTGGAGCCACCTATAATCTCAGCCAAAGTTAATAGTCATAAGTGAGACTCAACATCTGCACTTCCACAACTAACGAAGTACCTAAAGTTTATTGAATGAATTTAAAAGAACAGTACACAGGTGGCAAATTAATTCATGTTAGAGTGAAATTAAGAATGGGATTTATGACATTCCCCCTAATTAAAAAGATACTTCATAGCTCTACAACAAAGCATTTAAAGAATTTGAAATGTTTCTAAAGTAGGTCACTTACCTGAACTCTTCAGACACACAGATACTTGAGGACCGGGAGACTGACTAGTTTATTAGACAACTTTGCAACTCTAGGTATTATTAAAACTCTCAAAGGGATGTGTTATAAGTTTATTTTATTTGAGTGCACTAGAAAAGCTACAAAGTTCGAATACTGATAGAAAAAATTAAAAAACTTAAAACTACTGCTTCATTTCTAGTAGGGGCCATGGCAGTTTTCATCAGAACATGGTTAGCCACAAATTTTTAGAAGCTTGTATCACCACCAGGTTTTATCACACAAAGTAACATATACTTCTGCTGGCAAATGGACAAATAGACACTCTAAAATGTTATACTCCTTTTAACCTGTCAAAATAGCTGACAGTTAACACTTATGTGACAGAAGTAGTACAAATCATACTAAAAATTACCTCTATTCTTTAGAATTCCTGTTGCCGTTGAGTCGATTCCGATTCATAGTGACCCTATAGGACAGAGTAGAACCGCCCCACAGGGTTTCCAAGGACTGCCTGGTGGATTCAAACTGCCAATCTTTTGGTTAGCAGCCGTAGCTCTTAACCACACCATCATACTCAGTGGTAATTCAGTGATGAAAAAGTCATCTAATCGAAGGTTGAGGCTTCCTTAAAACCATGCTTATTTTGCTTAGTCACATCTTAGGGTTACATGCATTTGAATACTTTAGTCTTATAAGTAACATCCTTTCTACAAATGGGATATCATATTGTTTGAATTCTACCAAATGGTGGTACTACTATAGTTACAAACCTTGCAAACTACTTATTTTGCAATGACATTCAAATTATTTTTCCTACTCAAACTATGAAGTTGCTGACTTGAATGAAAATTTTAATTTAATGAGAAACTAAGACATACTGCATTAGAGCATACTTCTAGTATTTCATGTAATACAGGTAAGCAAAAAATTTACAAATGTCTGGTTAAGTATAAATCTTTATCTACATTAGGCAAGTTTGGAGAATCCTAAAACCCACTTATCTGATACCTTTGATACCTTTGATACTATCAGGTAAATGAATTTTAGAAATCTCTAAGTTTAGCTAATACACATAGGTTACTCAACTGAAATTCCATTTTCTGCTTACTTGAGCATTATCAACACACGACGTTGTTCTTGTTAGGTGCTGTCAAGTAGATTCCAACTCATAACGACCCTATAGGACAGAGTAGAACTGCCTCATGCTTCCTAGGCTGAAATCTTTACAGAAGCAGATTGCCAGGTCTTTTCTCCCATGGAGTTGCTGGTGGGTTCAAACTCAGGATAATGCACAAAACCAAACACTGTTATAGATTACAGTAAAGCAACATGAAAGATCACTGTTATAGACAACAGGGAAAAAGTGTATTTGACAGATCCTTTTTTTAGTAACACTTTAAACTTCCCTAATATATACGATTATCTAAAACCTAAATAAATATGCTAAGGGAGCCAAAGAGCTAACCAGTCTTCACGCATCCTAGGAGTTCACTTTATAGGACCACTCTTCCCTTGGGTCTAATGACACCATAAGTTCTCTAGGCAGGAATGAAAAGGACTTAGTAATACCAATTCCAAATATAAACATAAATAAGAGGTAGAAAATAGTAGTCATAAACAAAATCTGGACACCAAATTTTTAGCTCAAAGATAATCATTTATTCATGAGCTATAATTCAGCTTAATGTAAAGTTGATTCCCAGATGATAACTTAATTTTCCTTTCACATTACCTTACAGAGAAAAGCTATTTAAGAAGTTGTATAGCATTTTGACTTTAATATTAACACAAAGACTAAATAAATGGTAATCAAGCTTGGTTTCATTTACATAGGAAACAATGAAAACCTACAATAAAAGTTTCAAATGGACTTTATTTCTTCAATAATGCCATATTTTAATGGGTACACAGTGCTTTTACTTGGCATCAATTATAAGTCGGTTTTAAAACAATTCAGTATTATACCACCAGCTGGTTTGATTACTGATCTCTCCATTCCTTTGGGGTGATTCTGCCAACAGGGGACAGGTTCCATTCTATTCCAATTTGTGTTGTTACCTGTAAGAATTAAAATGGTGTCAGTACCAGAACCTACTCTCCCTTGGAGTCTATTTCTTAGAAGTCAGAAAGGTATTCTGCTCTATAGGTTTGAAAACACACAGAAACTCACCTGGGCTATAATGCCTTCCATGCAGTCCAAACCTAAATGCTGTCCTAATAGAGCAGTGTTGTCCAATATAACTTCCAAAGATAATGAAAATGTTTTCTATCTCTACTGTCTAATACAGTAGCCACTAGCCACATGTGGCTATTAAGCACCTGAAATATGACTAGTATGATTGAGGAACTGAACTTAATTCTATTATATTTCACATTTTTACACTACCTCCTCAAAACATTGCTTCCTTCAACCACGACTACCTAAATAAATGCCAAAGAGCCCTTTGTAATATCCCTTCACCATCAAGGAGCATTTCCTCCAAAAACTCCTTCAAAGACAACATCTGTTTATCCTTATAATTAAGTATTCATTTATTTTAATAGCATATCTCATTTCAGGCAGATCAAAACAAGAATGGGAAAGGTCTCTTAAAGTTTGTTTATTAAGGCAAAAACACATTAAAACAAACTTTTATATTTATTACAGCTTCAAAACTCCTACTTTTAACCACCAAGTACAGCGACTGGTAATTAGATTGCTAAATATAAAATGTGAAAACAAAAATATTGAAAGCAAGTTAAATTCACATCTCATCTATCAGGAATACTGTGCCAATTCTGAATGCACAATTTTAGAAGAAAAACTGGTAAGTGGTGTACATCCAGTAAAGTGACCAAAGATGGTGAAAATCCTGAAAACCACAGAACAATAAATGACTGGCAGAATTAAGCATGTTTACTCTGAAAGAGGCCTCAGGAGACATGATAGCATTGTCTGATGACTGTTACATGGAAGTAGGATCAGAATTTCTGTGTTGCAATGGAATGATGAATAGAATATAAAAAGGCAGATTCTAACATAATGTAAGATCCTTTTGATAGCTACATATATGGAAAGGGCTGCTTTGTGATCCAGTGAGCAACTTGCTATTGGAAATGTTAGGAAATGAATGCTTAATGTTAAGGAAGAAATCCATGCATTAGGTGGGTGATTAGATTACAGAATCTCTTAAGTCTCTCCTAACCACAAATGTATGCTACTGTGTAAAAACATTTTGAACACACGGTCCAAGTGAGAATGAAAAACATCTAAAATAGAAATTACCAATGACTAGTACTTACATTTTTTTTTTTTTTTTAGTACTTACATATGTCCATAGTGCAACACAGAATGTAGCTCCACTAGCTAATATAGCATTACCATACTTGTCATGGAAATCAGGTGCACGTTTCTGGTGGCTCTGCCTTGCCATTGTTTGCTGAATGCTTCGAACTTAAAAGAAAGAAAAAAAAGAATACAGAAGCATATCTATACAAAATCAGGAAAACAGAATATACGTGATGGATACTGCCAATAAAGAAAGCCAAGGAATTTAACTTTACAGTATTAATACGGTTCAAGAAAATGTTAAAGCATATTTTAGCTAAAAGCAAAGTAGCATACTTCAAAATGCATCAAAAATAAGATGTGATAAAACAAATATAGCAAAATGCTAACTATAGAATCTAGGTGGTGGGTACGTGGGTGTTCATCATACAACTCCTCCATCTTGTTTCAAAGTTCATAATAAAACGTTGGAGGGAAAAAGCAAAGCAGCAGTGTGTCAGTAACATTTTCCTCAAATTAGTATTTATATAACCTTTGGAACTTGGTTCCTATTCATTAACTTGAATAGTAATGTCTTAAATTTTCACTGAAGTTTACTCAACAGTGCTCAACAACTTAAAACATACAAGGGCAAATAAACTCAAAATGAAACTCAAATTTAAGCACACTAAATATTTATCACCTTAAAGTTACTAAAAAAAAAAACTAAAAATTGGGGGAATATTTATTTTTTAAAAATCATTAATGAATAAGGCAGCATGCTAAAAGAAATGGGTATATAAAAATATGTTAAGACACAGACCCCATCCTCAGGAAACTTCCAGTCTAAACGAGGAAATTAGACAATGTAGACAAAAATAATAATACAAGGAAGCAGAATTTTAGCTAAGAGCTTTGAATGACAAGTATGATTTGGTTATGTAGATGTCATAAAGGGGAATCTGACCACGGGCAGAAGTAGAAAAGGCCAGCGTACTGGAAAACCAATTAAGTTTGGTAGATGTATAAACATGTTAACAGCATTAAACTAGAAAGGATCATGGAGGGTCCTGAATACTAGGCTACTCTTTTTGGTAGGCAAGGGGAGCTGGTAAAGGTTTTTGAGCAGAATAACCAGATTATAACTTTGCTTTTACTATTATTCTAGTAGGAGGGATACAAGGATTGTTTTCAAACTGTCTCTTGGAGTTTCTTAGGAGTGCTTAGGAAAGGACCAAGACTGGAAAATGTGTATTTCCAGCTGTTTTTTTTGGTCAGGTTGGCTTTTTGCTTCCTCTCCAATCTATTTTTTCCAATCTAAGCAGGTCATTATTGTTTTAAACAGGGCCTTAAAAGGTACTTTCACATCAAGTATGTAATGAAAAGCATGTTAGAAAAACAGCAGTGTTGTCCATTTCCTACTAGTACTTAAGAACATAATGGCTTCTATGTGACATGATGGGCTGAGGATATAGTTTCTTCCCGTGACTGCTTTATACGGCTTTCCTTACCACCTTTAAGTAGTCACACCTAGAATGAGGAAATTGCAAACATTTCACAATATATTCTATTCTAGAACAGTTTCAAAGTGAGTATGTGCTGAATTCCACATTTATAAAAATTGAAAAACAACAAAAAAAATCTTTTCCTGAGGTACTACAAAAGAGCCCGGGTGGTGCAGTGGTTAAAGCGCTTGCTGCTAACTGAAAGGTTGGCAGTTCAAATTCACCAGCCACTCTGCAGGAGAAAGATGTGGCAGTCAGCTTCCCCAAAGAATACGGCCTTGGAAATCCTATGGGGCAGTTCTACTCTGAACTGTAGGGTCGATATGAATCAGAACCCACTCGGCAGGCAACGGGTTTTTTGTTTCCACAAAGGAGTAAAGCGAGATTCAGAGAAATTAAATCATTTGCCCAAAGTGAAAGAAATAATAAAAATGTAGCTTTCGGAACAAGAAAACCCAGACACCCACCCAGTGCCGTTGAGTCGATTCCTACTCGTAGCGACCCTGTGGGACAGAGTAGAACTGCCCCATAAAAATGTAGCTTTTGGAACATGAAAACCCAGACAGGTGACTATTTTTGGTTATTTTCAAAGGTGCTTAAGTGTTAAGAACGCAATCTTATAATAGCCACCCCCTCCATGACTCTGTAAAGTGGGGGGACGGGCGGGGAGAAAAATGGCTAAAAAGGTAATTGCTTAAGGTCACCTTGACTGTAAGACAACTGCTCAGGTTGCAAAAATACTAATTACTCAAGGTCACCTTCAGTACAAATTAAGCACAGATTTTTTTTTTCTCTCTCTCTCTAGTGCATTCTCAATAATTAATGCTGGTCTCAAATTTTCCCTGTACCTAATTTTCCAGTACGGAAAAAAAATGAACATGATTGCTTTCTGGACAGCTAATATTCTGTTAATCACCCACAAATAACTTGAAAGCTGCAGGGTTACCATTCAGGTTGTCTCTCTGCAATGAAACCAGGTGAAGACCTAGATTACGTTTCCTTGCGTCATGGCTACAGGAATTGGGGAGGAGGTTCTACGCGGGTTTAGACATAAATGTACCACCATAACTAAAACTTAGAAAATCACTTCAGGAACGAGAGGTATCCACCAAGAATGTCCTTCTCTGAAATCGTAGGCAGGAATGAACTATTACTCTCTTCGGCAACAGAAGGCTGGGAACCAAAGCAAAACCGGGGTTATAAAGCCAATGTTAAGGACACAGTCCCAATTGCCGGGGCGCGGGGCGGGGGGGACACAGGCGGGAGGACAGAGCATTTTAGAAATACAAAGCAGGGATATTGGTGGAGGGAAAGGGCAAAAAAGACCACGAGGACGAATGAATATGAGACTGCTGAAAATGATTTGCTCACAATTTTTGCTCACCTTGAAGACGACTTAGTGCGTTTTTGGCCATGGAAAACATCGTTTGGAAGTAAATAGAATCGCGGCAACTGCAGCTGCTGGTTAGGTGCAATTCGCGTCCGGTACCCTTGCAAAGAGCCCTGAAAAACAAAATGGCTTTCGGAAGGGCTCCTAATGAGATTTGATGAAATCTCGCGACACTGAAGTGGGGGCGGGGGGGGGGGGGAACACTCAAATTGTTCTCTTTTCCGCGAGGAAAGATAGAGGGCTTTCGGGAAATGTAGTTGCAGACATTAAAAATGACGCTTGATGGTGTTTAATAAATAACTAGAGAACCCCTTGAAGCCAAGTTTAGGACTCTCTAGAGAAGAGCTGAGACACTGATTTTGACTTAGGCTGAGTAGGCTAAGACACTAACTTCAAGACAGTGTTAAAGTTCCACAAGTTGGGGTTTTATCTCATGCTACACTAATTAATTCTTTCTCTTCCCTCCAAACCTTCCTTTACTTCTCTAATTTTTATCTCCTTTTATTATATACTAGTCCCCGGGTTGAGTTCCTGGGTGGTGCAAACGGTTAAACGCTTGTGGAATGGTTGGCAGTTGGAACCCACGCAGAGGTGCCTTGGAAAAAAGGCCTGGCAATCTGCATCCAGAAGGTCATAGCCTTGAAAACTCTGGAGCACAGTTCTACTCTAACATACATGGGGATGCCACTAATCAGAATCAATTCTACAACAACTTGTAAGTCCCTGGGAGGTGCAAACCGTTAACGCTCCTGGGTACTAACGGAAAGTTTGGAGGTTCCAGTCCACTTCGCAGTCACCTTGAAAGAAAGCCCTTTGGAAAAAATCAGCCGTTGAAAACTCTATGGAACACACTTCTATTCTGACATGAGCCAGAATTGACTAGATGGAAACTTTTTTTTTTAATTGCATACTAATTGGTTTAACATTTTATTCTGAAATAATTTCAAATTTAGAGAAAAATTGTAAAAATAGTAAAAAGAACTCCAGTAGTATATGGATAAATATGTACATGATAAAGCAAATATAGCAAACTGTTGATTGTAGCATCTTGGGGATGGATGTTCACAATACAATTCTTTCCATTTTTTTAATGTTTTAAAATTTGCGTAATAAAATACTGAGGGGAAAGAACTGTATATTCATTACATAGGAACACTAATTTGTAATATTTTCCCACTTCTGTTTTCTCTCTCTCTGTGTATGTGTGTGTGTATATATATGTATGTGTATGTATATATATCCCCCACGCATCTGTTTGTCATACTGTGGGGGTTTGTGTCTTGCTGTGATGCTGGAAGCTATGCCACTGGTGTTCAAATACCACCAGGGTCACTCGTGCCAGACAGGTTTCAGCTGAGCTTCCAGACTAAGACAGACTAGGAAGAAGGACCCAGCAGGCCACTTCTGAAAAGAATTAGCAAGTAAAAACCATATGAATAGCAACGGAATATTGCCTGACATAGTGCCAGAAGATAAGCCCCTCAGGGTGGAAGAGCTGTCACTGGGGAAGAGCTGCCTCCTCACAGTAGAGTCAACCTTAATGACATGGATGGAGTCAAGCTTTCTGGACTTTCATTTACTGATGGGGCACAACTCAAAATGAGAAGAAACAGCTGCAAACATCCATTAATAACCAGAACCTGGAAATACAAATTATGAATCTAGGAAAACTAGAAATCATCAAAAGTGAAATAGGCATTAGTAAGCTGAAATGGACTGGTATTTGTCATTTTGAATTGGACGATCATATGGCCTACGCTGGGAATGACAACTTGAAGAGGAATGGCGTTGTATTCATCATCAAAAGAACATGTCAAAATCTATCCTGAAGTACAATGCTGTCAGTGAAAGGATAATATCCACACGCCTACAAGGAAGACCAGTTAATATGACTATTATTCAAATTTCCGCACCAACCACTAAGGCCAAAGACGAAGAAATTGAAGATTTTTACCAACTTCTCCAGTCTGAAATTCATCGAACAAGCAATCAGGGTGCACTGATAATTACTAGTGATGTGAAT
Organism: Loxodonta africana; assembly: GCF_030014295.1. Taxonomy (NCBI): domain Eukaryota; kingdom Metazoa; phylum Chordata; class Mammalia; order Proboscidea; family Elephantidae; genus Loxodonta; species Loxodonta africana. The sequence goes on along the minus strand of NC_087369.1, from coordinate 88,822,180 downwards.
GTGAAAGTTATAAGCAAAGAAGAAGGATCGGTAGTTGGAAAAGACAGCCTTGGTGATAGAAACGATGCCGGAGATCACATGATACAATTTTCCAAGACCAACAACTTCTTCATTGCAAATATCTTTTTTCACTAACATAAAAAGTGACTATATACATGGATCTCACCAGACGGCATAAACAGGAATCAAATCAACTACATCTGTGGAAAGAGAAGATGAAAAAGCTCAATATCATCAGTCAGAACAAGGCCAGGGGCCAACTGTGGAACAGACCATCAATTGCTGATATGCAAGTTCAAGTTGAAACTGAAGAAAATCAGAACAAGTCCACAAGATCCAAAGTACAACCATGAGTATATCCCACCTGAATTTAGAGACCATCTCAAGAATAGACTTGATGTGCTGAACACTAATGAGTGAAGACCAGATGAGTTGTGGAATGACATCAAGGACATCCTACATGAAGAAAGCAAGAAGTCATTAAAAAGACAGGAGAGAAATAAAAGACCTAAATGGACTTCAGAGGAGACTCTCAAACTTGCTCTTGAACGTCGAGTAGCTAAAGCAAAAGGAAAAAAATGATGAAGTAAAAGAGATGATGAGAAGATTTCAAAGGGCGGCACAAGAAGACAAAGTATTATGATTACATGTGCAAAGACCTGGAGATAGAAAACCAAAATGGAAAAACATGCTCGGCATTTCTCAAGCTGAAAGAACTGAAGAAAAAATTCAGGCCTTGAGTTGCAATACTGAAGGACTCTATGGGGAAAATATTAAATGACGCAGGAAGCATCAAAAGAAGATGGAAGGTTAGCCATTAGAGAAATGCAAATCAAAACTACAATGAGATTCCATCTCACTCCAACAAGGCTGGCATTAATCCAAAAAACACAAAATAATAAATGTTGGAGAGGCTGTGGAGAGATTGGAACACTTATAGACTGCTGGTGGGAATGTAAAATGGTACAAACACTTTGGAAATCTATCTGGCGTTTTCTTAAAAAGTTACAAATAGAACTACCATACAACCCAGAAATCCCACTCCTCAGAATATACCCTAGAGAAATAAGAGCCTTTACACAAACAGATATATGCACACCCATGTTTATTGCAGCTCTGTTTACAATAGCAAAAAGCTGGAAGCAACCAAGGTGTCCATCAACGGATGAATGGGTAAATAAATTGTGGTATATTCACACAATGGAATACTACGCATCGATAAAGAACAGTGATGAATCTGCGAAACATTTCATAACATGGAGGAACCTGGAAGGCATTATGCTGAGTGAAATTAGTCGGAGACAAAAGGACAAATATTGTATAAGACCACTATTATAAGATCTTGAGAAATAGTATAAACTGAGAAGAACACATACTTTTGTGGTTATGAGCGGGGGAGGGAGGGAGGGTGGGGGAGGGTTATTTACTGATTTTTTTTAGTAGATAAGAACTACTTTAGGTGAAGGGAAGGACAATACTCAATACATGGAAGGTCAGCTCAACTGGACTGGACCAAAAGCAAAGAAGTTTCCGGGATAAACTGAATGCTTCAAAGGTCAGCGAAGCAAGGGCGGGGGGTTGGGGACTATGGCTTAAGGGGACTTCTAAGTCAATTGGCAAAATAATTCTATTATGAAAACATTCTGCATCCCACTTTGAAATGTGGCATCTGTGGTCCTAAATGCTAACAAGCGGCCATCTAAGATGCATCAATTGGTCTCAATCCACCTGGATCAAAGGAGAATGAAGAACACCAAGGTCACAGGATAACTATGAACCCAAGAGACAGAAGGGGCCACAGGAACCAGAGACTTACATCATCCTGAGACCAGAAGAACTAGATGGTGCCCGGCCACAACCGATGACTGCCCTGACAGGGAGCACAACAGAGAACCCCTGAGGGAGCAGATCAGTGGGATGCAGACCTCAAATTCTCATAAAAAGACCAGACTTAATGGTCTGACTGAGACTAGAGGAATCCCAGCGGTCATGGTCCCCAAACCTTCTGTTGGTCCAGGACAGGAACCATTCCCGAAGACAACTCATCAGACATGGAAGGGACTGGACAATGGGTTGGAGAGAGATGCTGATGAAGAGTGAGCTACTTGTATCAGGTGGACACTTGAGACTGTGTTGGCATCTCCTGTCTGGAGGGGAGATGGGAGGGTAGAGAGGGTTAGAAACTGGCAAAATTGTCATGAAAGGAGAGACTGGAAGGGCTGACTCATTAGGGGCAGAGTAAGTGGGAGTATGGAGTAAGGTGTATATAAGCTTGTATGCGACAGACTGACTTGATTTGTAAACTTTCACTTAAAGCACGATATAAATTATTAAAAAAAAAAGAATGTCTACCTTAAACATTGTGTCCTTTTAAGATCTATCAGCTGCTAATCAAAAGGTCATTTGTTCGAATACACCAGCCGCTCCATGGAAACCCTATGAGGCAGTTCTACTCTGTCCTATAAGTTCGATTTGAGTTGAAATCGACTCATGACAATGTTGTTTTTTTTTTTCTTGTTTTTTTTTAATGGGATCAAACTGACGACAGCAATATGAAAGAGTAGATAGGAAACTTAGGGGGTAGTGACTTTATGATAACGGGAGGAACAACTCAGAAAAGGAGAGTGAAAATAGTTGCACAACTCGAAGAATGTAATCAATGTCATTAAAATGATACACATAGAAACCGTCGAATTGGTGTATGCTTTGCTGTGTATGTTCTCAACAACAAAATCAATAAAAAAAATTTTAAAAGCCTACTAAGTAGTAAATTCAAGACTAGCTTGTAGTTGTTTTTCTTTAGAATAGAGGTATATGGTCAAAGTAGTGCATTATATCTTGGAAGAAGTGCAGCCAGAATGCTCCTTAGAGGCAAGTATGGTGAGACTGCGTCTTACATACTTTGGACATGCTGTCAGGAGGGATCAGTCCCTGGAGAAGGACATCATGCTTGACAGAGTACAGGGTCAGTGGAAAAGAGTAAGACCCTCAACGAGGTGGATTGACACAGTGGCTGCAACAACGAGCTCAAGCATAACAACGATTGTAAGGATGGCACAGCACCGGGCAGTATTTCATTCTGTTGTGCATAGGGTCGCTATGAGTCGGAGCCGGCACGATGGCAGCTAACAAAAAACAACAACAGTGCATTTTAAGTTATTTAGATTATTTTTTCCTTAGCGTTTATGATTTCCATTTTAAATAGAGTTGGACTCCCTTTTTCTGTGTATTCAATTTAAATTTTTTCTCATTCTTTCTGATTTAATTACATATTTAGAATATTAAAAACAATAACATTATTCCAAAAGTCAAAACTATACAAACTGTTGTACTGAGAGAAGCATCACTCCCTCCCCTATACGTTCCACTTCATTTCCCCAGCATCCCATAGGTAACCAGTTTCATTAGTTTCTGGTTTATCCTTTCTGTGTTTCCTTTTACAAAAATAGGTAAATACTCGTATTTTTTTCTTATTTCTCCTCTATTTTACACAAATGTAGCAAATAATATATACTTTTACACTTGCTCTTTTTTTTTTTTTTTAAAAAAAAAAACAGTCATGCGCCACATAATGTACGTTCAGGTAATGTCCGACCACGTATACTTCCATGTTCCCATAAGGTTATAATGTTGTTGTTGTTGGTTGCCATGGAGTCGATTCCAACTCATAGCGACCCTATGTACAACAGAATGAAACACTGCCTGGTCCTGCGCCATCCTCATAATTTTTGCAATGATCAAGCTCACTGTTGCAGCCATTCTGTCAATCCATCTCGTCAAGTCATCCTCTTTTTTGATGACACTCTACCTTACCAAGCATGATGTCTTTCTCCAGGGACTGGTCCCTCCTGATGACATGTCCAAAGTATGTAAAACAAAGTCTCACCATCCTTGCTTTCAAGGAGCACTCTGGCTATACTTCTTTCAAAACAGACTTGTTCGTTCTTCTGTCAGTCCATCGTCTATTCAATATTTTTCTCGCCAATCCCGTAATTCATAGGAATCAATTCTTCTTCGGTCTTCCTTATTCATTGTCCAGCTTTCACATGCATATGAGGCAATTGAAAATATCACGGCTTGGGTCAGGTGCATCTTAGTCCTCAAAGTGACATCTTTGCTTTTTACACTGTAAAGGGGTCTTTTGCAGCAGATTTACCCAATGCAATACATCCTGTGATTTCTTGACTGCTGCTTCCATGGGCATTGATTGTGGATCCAAGCAAAATGAAATCCTTGACAACTTCAATATTTTCTCCATTTATCATTACGTTGCTTATTGGTCCAGTTGTGAGGATTTTTGTGTTCTTTATGTTGAGGTGTAATCCATACTGAAGGCTACATGTAGTCTTTGATCAAGTCCTCTTCACTTTCAGCAAGCAAGGTTGTGTCATCTGCATATTGCAGGTTGTTAAGGAGTCTTCCTCCAATCCAGATGCCACGTTCTTTCTTCTTCATACAGTCCAGCTTCTCAGATTATTTGCTAGACATACAGAATGAATAAGTATATTGAAAGGATACAATCCTGATGCACACCTTTCTTGATTTTAAGTCACACAGTATCTCCGTGTTCTGTTCAAACAGCCACCTCTTTGTCTCTGTACAGGTTCTGCACGAGCACAATTAAGTTGTTCTGGAATTCCCATTCTTCGCAATGTTACCCATAATTCGCTATAATTCACACAGTCAAATGCCTTTACATAGCCAATGAAACTCAAGAAAATATCTTTCTGGTATTCTTTGCTTTCAGCCAAGATCCATCTGACATCAGCAATGGTATCCCTAGTTCCACATTCTCTTCTGAATCTGGCTTGAATTTCTGGCAGTTATCTGTCAACGTACTGTTGCAACCATTTTTTAATGATCTTCAACAATGATAAACAGAACTTGACCAAATAAATGGAAACTTCTTCAACTGTGTAGGATTTTCATTATTTTTAGTAGGGGAATTTGATGTTTAATGAAAACCACCTACGACCACAAAAACTTTAAAGACAGGCAAAGTATTGCCTTCCAACCTTTTGCGCTTATCTCTAAAACAAAAATGACAAAAAAGCCACTTGCTGTCTATAATTTGTAATTTAAGTCCTTGTTGGTGTCTTACATAGTAGATCAAGCACTGTAACTAAAAAAAAAAAAAAAAAGCTATGAATAAACACAAAGCGTCTTTTATAATTTTTGACTTTGTTTTGTTCAGTATGCCTGACCGAGTTTCGGAGACAGAGAAGATATTCAACAAGCTCCTGCTAATTGACTTCTTAAAATTCTCCCTCACAGATATTAAGTATGGAAACCCTGGGGGCCTAGTGGTTAAGTGCTAGTGCTGTTAATCAAAAGGTTGGCAATTCCAATCCACCAGGTGCTCCTTGAAAACTCTATCAGGCAGTTCCACTGTCCTATAGGGTGGCTATGAGTCAGAATCCACTGGACAGCAACAAGTTTGGTTTATGGTTTTGATATTGTCTATTTTTGTTTTCTTACTTTTACTTTTTTATTGACTTTACATACTTTAGAGGCAAGATGAGGGACTACAGTAGCTCTTATCAATGACTCGACTAAGTCCCATTTTTCTAGAAATTTCTCGAAACGGGTGGACTTCAAGGACTTCTGAATGAGTCTGGAAAAAAGACGCCTTGTTTATCAACCTCGGAGCCTTGGTGGCATACTGTTTAAGAGCACGCTGCTAACAAAAGGTCATCACTTAGAATTCACCAGCCCCTCCTCGGAAACCCTGAGGCAGTTCCACTCTGTCGTATACGGTCGCCGTAACTCAAACCGACTGAAGCAACAAGGTACGTGTCTGCGTTTACCGATCTTAAGCCATTTTGCAAGCCCAACACACACATATATTTCACAACTGCGCATGCGTGTTTGAAGAGCCTCGAGGCGCGTATTATTACGTAATTGAAAGGGACGGCCCATCATCCTTAGCGGGCCAATGAAAAACCTCCAGATTAGTTCATTTCTATTGGCTAACCCGGACCAATTAGGAGTAACCCGTCTTTTAGCGGGCGTCTAGTATAGCGCTCTGTGATGTAATGCGAGGGTTCGCCAGGCAGGGCTGACTTGGACCAATGAGGAAGGGCAAGGGGCAGGTTTGCCTGTTCTCACGCCCCACCCTCAGACCTTGCGGGAGGAAAGTTTCGCTTATGGGAGCGAGAGGAGCGAACATGGCAGCGCGTTGGTGGTTTTGGTGTGTCTCTGCGACCGCGGCAGTGGCGCTGGTGCTCTTTTACGGGGTTTCCTCGGCCTCTGCCCAAAGAAAGAAAGAGGTGAGGACGCTGTTTGCTGTAACACGGGCTGATACCAGTGAGAGTGGAGCTTGAGAGGGTCTCTTCTCTCCTGCCCACCACTTCCCCTGCCAGTTCTGTGCCTTTGATGGCTTCAGTTCCGCCGGTTTCGGAGTTAAGGGGTCCGCGAGGGAAGGCGCTGTAACTCCTTGTTTTGTCGGGGTGTAGAGTCTGAGATTGGGGAGGGGTAGGTGACAACCGGCTTCTATAAGCCTGTGAATGTATGTAGCTACGAGTTTTGACACTTCTTAAGGTATGGGGCCCGTGATGGGAGGGGAGTTCGCCTTTAAGTCTAGAGGGTACACTATGAGAGCGTCTTTCTGCTGTCGGCAGATGTAACTCCTTGAACGTATAAGAGCTATATTTTTTGTAGCATTTTCACTTCAGGAGTGTAAAAATTAGACTGAAGAGTGAAACTATGCCAGGTTTATTACGTGTTCCAATAAATTACTTAAAAGTAATTTATCAGGGGCACTTAACCAGCTTTCAATCATTCAAAATATTAAGCGTACCAGTCACCGTTCTAGACACTTCGTATACATACGTGAACAAAACTGAGATCCCTCGTTGTGGAATTTACCGGCTTTGGGAAGTAGGGAGAGATACAGTACTGTTTACTCACCATTAAGCAATCCAAGAAGAGGAATTTTAACATCGTATTTTGAAACATTTGTTGTTTAGAGCCATATAATCTTAGAGATTTAACAGATTATCAGAGATTATTTATGCCGATACTCCAATTTTATAGATGAAGAAAACTGAGTCCTAGGTTTACACAGTTAACTACTGCAGAACAAGGACTAAAATACTAGTTCAACCAGTTTAGTGCTATTTTCTGAACATTTTATGCTCCCTGTAGCACGCAACATATGTAAGTGCAATTTGTAAAATACCAATTAAACATTGCAGATGTTTGCCAACTTGAACTAAATTAAGAAACTGTCTTATCTTTGTTTCTGAATATTTGAACTATTCCATAAGAAAAAAATAAGCTAGCAAATTAAAACAATGAGTTAATTATTAGTAGGTTGGCAAAAGGTAAAATTAAAAAATATACAATTATCAAAGGTGTGGTGGAGCAGGATAATGCACTGTAAAGCTAGAAATTGATGTGCTTTTTTAGGAAGTTCCAAGCAATTGAAGGAGCCCTGGTGGTGCAGCGGTTAAGTGCTCGGCTGATAACCAAAAGGTTGGCAGTTTGAACCCACCAGCCGCCCCACACAAGAAAGATGTGGCAGTCTGCTTCCGTAAAGATTACAGCCTTGGAAACCCAGTGGGGCAGTTGTAATCTGGTGGCTTTGGTCATTTTAAAAAGGATATAGCACTGGGTTGCTATAAGTCAGAATGACTTGATGGCAACGGGTTTTTTTTTTTTTTGGTTTGCCAAGCCATTCTTAGGAGGAAAACAAGATGCAGAGCAATACATAGTCTTATTTTCTAGTGCCATTTTATTTTTTTAAGACGCATATATAAGTGTATATATATGTATGTGGAAGGAGCCTGGTTGTGCAGTGGTTAAGTAGTTGACTGCTTACCAAAAGGTAAGTGGTTCAAACCCATCAGCCGCTCTCAGGGAAAAAGATGTGGTAGTCTTCTATTGTAAAGATTATAAACAACCAAACCTGTTGCTGTCGAGTAGATTCCAACTCGTAGCGACTCTATAGGACAGAGTAGAACTGCCCAATAGGGTTTCCAGGGAGCACCTGGTGGATTCAAACTGCTGACCTTTTGGTTAGCAGATGTAGTTCTTAACCACTACATCATCCTTGGAAACCCTATGGGGCTGTCCTATAGGGTCACTATGAGTCAGAATCAACTCTAACACAAGGAGATTATATGTATAGAGAAGCCTCTGCAAGGATACACAACAAGCTGTTTGTTAATTGGCTATCTTTGGGGAGTGGAATAGTTGATAAGGGGAACACTTTTACTTTTTCCCTTATATGCTGGTATTGCCTGAATTTTTACAATTGCCACTAATTTTTTTAACATAAAAACATGAAGGTTTTTTGTGTGTGGTGAAATTATACACACTAAAAAAAATTGCCAGCACAGCAACTTCCACATTTACAATTTAATGACATTGGTTACATTTTGGATTTATCACTATACTTTTCCAAAATATTTCACCACTCAATGTCCCCGAAACAAAAGCTCCCTCTTTTCCCCCTCCCTGCTACCCCTGGTAACAATTAATAATCTTTAGTTTCTATATATTTGCTTATTTTATATACCCGAGATCATATAATATTTATCCTTTTGCGACTGACTTATTTTGCTCAGCGTAATGTTTTCAAGGTTTTTCCATGTTACGGCACTCATCAGAACTTCATTTCTCTTTACAGCTATATAATATTCTGTTGTATGTATATATCCCAGTTTGAATCCACCAGGCGCTCCTTGGAAACTCTATGGGGCAGCTCTACTCTGTCCTATAGGGTCGCTATGAGTCGGAATCGACTCGACGGCACTGGGTTTGGGTTTTTATGTATATATCACATTTTGTTTATTCATTCATCTGGTGGGCATTTCAGTTGTTTCCAAGCGTTTTTTTTTTTTTTTGTAAAGCCAAGGTTTTTTTTTTTTTAAGTTAGCATTTCTACCAGTGAATTTATATTTATTCATTTACTCCCTTCCTGAACTAGAAGTATAGGGTCTTATTTAGTAAGAAATTGATCATTTTAAAAAGGACTTCGCACTGAATTGTACATTTTAAAATGGTTAAAATGGTGAACTTTATGTTATCTGAATTATTGCAATTTTAAAAATTTTGAAAAGGAATAAGATTCTAACTCCCTTCCCTTCATGTCCACTGTTCAGATCCTTATCACTGTTGAAAGTATGTTGCAATAACTGCGTAACTGGTCTCCCTCCAATTCATCCTTCCTACTGCTGCCACAGGGGCTAATGTGGAAATCTGAAAATCCTTCAGCCTACTTTGCAAAGTATAAGAGAGTCTCAATAGTCTGTCCGAACAAACCTTTCTGGGAAGAGGTACAGCCAGGATGCCCCTTAGAAGCGAGAATGGTGAGACTTTGTCTCACGTACTTTGGACGTGTTATCAGGAGAGACCAGTCCCTGGAGAAAAGGATATCGTGCTTGGTAAAGTAGAGGGTAAGTGAAAAAAAGGAAGACCTTCAAGGAGATAAATTGAGACAATGGCTGCAACAATGGGCTCAATCATAGCAACGATTATGTGGATGGTGTGGGACTGGGCAATGTTTCATTCTGTTGTACATAGGGTTGCTATGAGTCGGAACCAACTTGATGGCACCTAACAACAACAACAGTAATCTGTCCCAAGGAGCCCTGGTGGCGCACTGGCTAGACACTTGGCTGCTAACTAAAAGGTTGGTGGTTTGAATCCACTGGTGGCTCCTCGGGAGAAAAACCTGGAGACCTGCACCCGTAAAGATTTCAGCCTAGGAAACCCTATGAGGCAGTTCTACTCTGTCCTATAGGGTTGGTATGAGTCGGAATCCACTCAGCAGCACACAACAACAACCCAGTCTGTCCAGGCTTTCCTCTGTACTAGTCATTCTGACCTTTCTACCTTCCTTGATCTGTCTGTACTCTTTTTCAAGTCTCTGCATGCCAGGACGTTCTGCTGGAGTGTGTCCTTTCTTCCCTCCCACCCACATTCACCTGAAGGTTCCTACTCTTCCTTCAAGTCTTACCTCAAGCATTACCTTCTTCCTCAGCTAAGCCTTTCCTGGTTCCCCCAGGTGAATTGGGTTGAATTCCACACATCATATTGTCATTGTTTATGTACTTCCAATCTTTCCCATTAAACCCTGAGTGCCTTGAATGCAAAATGGACTTTTATTAAATTTTTCCCCTCTCGCCCAACAGTGTCTGTCCAAGAAAAAGTCCTCAATAAAGATCTAATTAATTAGGTGCATGTACAGTCAGGAATCTGTTCTTTTGCTTGCAAGCTTGCTTAGATTTTACAACCTAAAATTGGATTTTCTCATCAGTAAATATTGGATTAATGTAGGGTAGTGTCTTAGTCATCTAGTGCTGCTATAGCAGAGAAGCCACAAGTGGATGGCTTTAACAAAGAGAAATTTATTCTCTCACAGGCTAGGAGGCTAGAAGTCCAAATTCAGGGTGCCAGCTCCAGGGGAAGGCTTTTTTTCTTGTTGGCTCTGGGGGAAGGTCCTTGTCATCAGAATTCCCCTGGAATAGTAGCCTCTCAGCATAGGGACCCCTGGTCCAAAGGACACACTCTTCTCCTGGGGCTTCTTCCTTGGTGGTAGGAGGTCTCCGTGTCTCTCTGCTCACTTCTCTCTTTTGTATCAAAAGAGGTTGGCTCAAGACACAGTCCAGTCTTGTAGATTGAGTCCTCCCTCATTGGCATAACTGCCGCTAATCCCATCTTAACATCATATAAATAGGATTTACGACACATAGGAAAATCACAACAGATGACGGAATGGTGGACAATCACACAATACTGGGAATCATGGCCTAGCCAAGTTGACAGACATTTTTGGGGGACACAATTCAATCCATGACAGGTAGTAAAGTTGTTTTAGTTTTCACTTCTTCCCCCTCTCCCTGGGAGTGTTTTAGGCTTTTTTTTTTTTTAGTTATTATGATAATACTTAGAAGCAGTTTAGAAATATAGGTGATCTGTTATAGAATGCTTATTTTTTGTTAATTTTGCAACCTTATTAAAAAAGAAAATCCCTGGTCTATACTCTGTAGTAGATTTGGGTTTAAATAGTAAGGTAATGTGTGTTTTTAAAATCTAAATATTGCTTTTAAAAAGACACCTCTCCTAAATGAATATGACTAAAAACCTCAAGTTTCTTATCGCTTTCTATTGTTAAATGGAATGATACCCTACTTATTTGATTATTTATACTTTTAACAATGTTTTCACTAGGACATGGACTTATTTACTAACATTTATTGAATCCCTCGTGTTAAGTATAATCCTCACAATAACCCTGCAGAGTTAAGTGTTAACCTTGTTTGAAAGATGAGGAAACTGACATTGAGCAAGAAAGAGATTGGGGCTTGCCCAGAGATGCACAGCTCTAAGAGGCTGAACTCAGATTTCAGCTCTGGTCTACTCTAAAGGCTGTACTCTCCACTAGGCCACAAAGGTTTGTTTTGTAGTGGCTCTTTCATTTTTATGGTGAGTTTTATCCCCTCTGTGGTAGAAGGGAAGTTGCTTGTCTTCACATCTTGTGGTGTCTTAGGGAAGGCAGCATCGTAAAAATGAAAAAGTATGGTCTTTGATAAAAGTATTCATATTTTTACTTACTCTTGGAATCTTAATAAATAATATGAAATATGAAACCGGGTAAAAGTATAAAGCATGCTGAAATATAATAAAAATGGTCATGATAATGCTAGAATGGCGTATTAGTTTTATTTTCCCTCTTCTGTTTCCAAAACAATTTTTTTTTCCAAAATTTTAAAGAGTATGTGCTTCAATCCAACCCGAGTGATCCTTATCAAGTTACTCTGAGTCTCATTTTCCTTATCAGTAGAACGGAAAAAATGCCTATTTCTTTGGCTTTTGTGAAAATCAAATGAGATGAGGGCTTTAAAGTGCCATGTAGACGACATTAGGTGATTATTAGAAAATAAGATAAGATCATGCTCCTCCGCAGTATTAACATTTTTTTCAACTGAGTTTTTGGTAATATTTTTAAAATAACTTTTTAAAAGTTTTTTTCTTATTGAGAATATACACAGCAAAACAGATACCCATTCAATAATTTCTACACATACAATTGAGTGACGTTCATTACATCCTTCGAGTTGTGTAGCCATTCTGACCCTACTTTTCCAAGTTGTTCCTCCTTCATTAACATAGACTCACTGCCCCCTAAGTTTCTTATCTAATCTTTCAAGTTGCTGTTGTCAATTTCATCCTGTATAGATAGATCTTAAAAAAGCACAGTGTTCAAGGCAGCCATTCTTTACTAGTTCAGCTAAACTATTGTTTGGTTTTAAGATTTCAGGGGATATTTTTGGTTTAAGATTTAGAGATTATTTCAGGGGAACAATTTTAGGGGTTCATCCAGCCTCCATGGCTCCAGAAAGTTGAGAATACATAAGAATTTGAAATTCTGTACTGCACTTCCCCTACTTTGATCAGGATTATTCTATTGGATTTTTTATCAATATGTTCAATAGCGGTAGCTGGACACCATCCGTTTCTTCTGGTCTCATGGCAAAGGAGGCAGTTGTTCTTGGAAGCAATTAGCCAAATACTCCATTTCCTCCTCCTATTCCTGACTCTCCTTCCTATGTTGTTCCAGTTGAATAGAAACCAACTGTCTTAGTTATCTAGTGTTGCTGTAACAGAAATACCACAGATGGATGATTCAACAAGCAGAAGTTTATTCTTTCACTGTATAGGAGGCTAGAAGTCCGAATTCAGGACACCAGCTCTACGGAAAGGCTTTCTCTTTCGGTTCTGGGGGAAGGTCCTTGTCAACAATCTTCCACTACGCTAGGAGTGTCTCAGTGCAGGGACCCCAGGTCCAAAGGACACGCTCTGCCTCTGGCTCTCCTTGCTTGGTAGTAATGAGGTACCTCTCTCTCTCTGCTAGGTTCACTCTTTTGTATCTCAAAAGAGATTGACTCAAGATACATCCTAATCCTGTAGATTGAGTCCTGCCTCATTAACATAGCTGCAGATAATACTGCCTTATTAATATCATAGAGGCTAGGATTTTGAACATATAGGATATCAGATCCCAAAATGGTGGATAACCACAAAATACTGGGAATCATGGCCTAGCCAAGTTGACACATATTTTGAGGCGGGGGGGTTGGACACTATTCAGTCCATGACACTGACTGTTGTGCTTTGGATGGCCCTTGCAAGCTTTTAAGACTCAAGGTTGTACGCAATGAACTAGGAGGTAGAACAAAACCACTAAACATGATATTAGGCCAATTAACTGGGATGTCCCATGCAACCGTGACTAAACTTCCAAACCAAGGAAACAAATACCCTGAGGTGTTTGGTTGTACATAAGCAGCCTCAGCAGCTACTCTTTTTTTTTCGGTCATTGTTGTAAATATATCTATCACATAACTTTTTCCAATTCAGTTTTCTACAAGTGTACAACATGTTGACAGTAATTATATTAATCGGCTGTGCAACCCTACCCTGAGTCAATACGATTTTTCCATCACCATAAACTCAGTACTCCATAAGCAGTAACCCTCTTCTGCCCCTCTCTCCTGACCCTGGTAACCACTGATAAACTTTGGTCTCTATATAATTTTTTTAAATCCTTTTCTTGTCTTTTTTCATGAGTGAGGTCACACAATATTTGTCCTGTTGTGATTGACTTATTTCACTCAGCATAATGTCATCAGGCTCCTTCTATATTGTAGCATGCATCAAGACTTCATTTCTTTTACTGGCCGAGTAGTATTCCATTATATGTATGTACCACATTTTGTTTATCCACTCATCTATAGATGGGTATTTAGGTTGTCTCCACCTTTTGGCTGTTGCGAATAGTGCTGCAGTGAACGTTGGCGTACAAGTATCTGTTTGGGTCTCTGCTTTCAAGTCTTTGGGATATATATCTGGAAGTGAAATTGCTGGGTCATATGGTAGTTCTATTTTTAGTTTTTTGAGGAACTGTGGTACTGTTTTCCACAGCAGCTGTACTATTTTGCATTCCTACCAGCAATGGATAAAGATTCCAGTTTCCCCACATAATAGCCAACCTTTGTTATTTATTTATTTGTCTTAGCCATCCTAGTGGGAGTGAAATGGTATTTCATTGTGGTTTTGATTTGCATCTCTCTGATGGCTAATGATGCTGAGCATCTTTTCATTTGTTTGGTGGCCATTTGAATATCCTGTTTGGTGAAATGTCTGTTAAGTCCTTTGCCCACTTTTTGATTGGGTTGTTTGTCTTTTTGTATTGGATTCTTAACTGATACATGGTTTCCAACGTTATTTTCCTATAGATTGTCTTTTCACTTATTTGGTAAAATATTTTAATAAACAAAAGCTTTTAATTTTTTTAACTTTTTAATTGTGCTTTAGATGAAGGTTTACAGAGCAAAGCAATTTCTCATTAAACAAGTAATACACGTATTGTTTTGTGATATTGGTTGCCAGCCCCACGACCTGTCGACATTCTCCTCTTCTTGAACACGAGTTCCCCATTATCAGCTTTCCTGTCCCCTCCTGCCTTCTTGTCCTTGCCCCTGGGTTGGTGCGCCCATTTAGGCTCGTTTTGTTTTATGGGCCTGTCTGATCTTTGGCTGAAGGGTGAACCTGAGGAGTGACTTCAGTACTGAGTTAAAAGGGTGTCTGGGGGCCATACTCTCGGGGTTTCTCCAGTCTCTGTCAGACCAGTAAGTCTGGTGTTTTTTTGTGAATTAGAGTTTTGTTCTACATTTTTCTCCAGCTCTGCCCAGGACCCTGTATTGTGATCCTTGTCAGAGCAGTCAGTGGTAGTAGCCAGGCACCTTCTAGTTGTGCTGGATTCAGTCTGGTGGAGGCCGTGGTAGTTGTGGTCCATTAGTCCTTTGGACTAATCTTCCCCCTGTGTCTTTGGTTTTATTCATTCTCCCTTGTTCCAGACGGAGTGGGTCCAGTGGATTATCTTAGATGGCTGCTCACAAGCTTTTAAGACCCTAGACACTACTCACCAAAGTAGAATGTAGAATATTTTCTTTATAAACTATGTTATACCAGTTGAGCTAGATGTCCCCCGAGACCATGATCCCAGTTTAGTCTTTTGTTGTTGTGCATCTTATTGTTAGTAAAATGTACTATGTGCATAATTTGCTGATGTTGTCATTCTCAGGTGTTCGCTCACAGATATTCAGTTTTGTGGTTTACTGTTCAAAACACTGCCTTATAGATTTAGTTTTCTAAACTAAATCAGAGGCTTCAGTTGCTTGAAAACATGGACCCAAACACGGATTGCTTTGCTAAAGTTGACAGGCAGATTCAGGCAGTAGGATGTCACCATGAAATACATGAAGAAAAAAAGAAAAGGACCATACAGGCAACTCTCACTGATTTTCTGACTAGAAATGCTCCCTATTCCCAGGGATAATCCAGATGATCCAGAACTGCAACTGACAAAATGCCAACGTTACCCAACTCTTCTTTATTGTCAGATTAATTTTTTTGATTTGTGTATTTTTTTATGTATGTATGTATGCCCTAGTGGCACAGTGGTTAAGAACTCAGCTGCTAACCAAAAGGTTGGCAGTTTGAATTCACCAGGTGCTCCTTGGAAACCCTATGGGGCAGTTCTACTCTGTCCTGTAGAGTCGCTACGAGTCGGAATTGACTTGATGGCAGTGGGTTTTGGTTTTATGTATTTATTGGGAGCCCTGGTGGCACAGTGGTTAAAGTGCTCGGCTGCTATCCAAATGGTCGGTGGTTTGGACCCGCCCAGTACTCTGCAAAGAAGGATGTGACAGACTGCTTCTTAAAGATTTACAGCCTTGAAAACCCAATGGGACAGTTCTACTCTGACCTATAGGGCTGCTATGAGTCAGAGTTGACGGGACAGAGGTGGCTTTATGTATGTATTAAAATGTATCTGTGAACTTATGTGTAATTTTTTCAACCCCCAAAGACAAAGATTGGATTTATAAAGATACTGGTAATAAAAGGTAATAATAATGAAAACTAAAAAAAAAAGAGCTTTTCGACTTATGTCAGAACTGACTTACGAAGGAGTCCTCAGAGCTCTGTCATAAGTTCATGTCTCAGATTGGTTTCTCTAGAGAAGCAAAATCAGTAAAGTGTATAAATATATATATATATGGAGAGAGAGATTTATATCAAGGAAATGGTTCATGATGTTGTAGAAGCTGGAACTTTCCAAGTCCATGGGTCAGGATAGAGAGATCTCCTGATTCATGTAGCTCCAGGAACTGGTGAACCCAACATCAGCAGATCAGATAGCAGGGCTCTTGCTCACAGGCTGTGAAGATCAACAGATTCCAAGATTGGCAGGCAAGACCTTAGGTAAGCTGCTAGCTCAAGTCCTGAGAACCTGAGATCAGACGAACAAGAGCCAACTGCAAGATCCAGAGTGAGCAAAAGCCTACGAGCCTTGCCAGAATGTCCACTTATATTCGATGCAGGCCACACACCTAAAGAAACTCCCTTTCAACTGATTAGCTACTCACAAGAGATTCCATCATGATGGTGATCACGTTATATCAAGTCTCATCATGGAAGTGATCACAACATCATATGACTGCTAAACTACTGAGAATCATGGCCCAGCCGAGTTGACACACAGCCTTAACCATCACAGTGAGCAGAGACAGGGGCACCTCATACCACCAAGAAACAAGAGTCAGGAGAATAGCACGTCCTTTGGGCCCAGGGTCCCTGCATTGAGAAGCACCTCGACTGCAGGAGATTGAATGCAAGGACCTTCCCCCAGAGCCAATAGGGAGAGAAAGCCAGAGAGAGCAAGCCTTCCCCTGGAGCTAGCACACTGATTTCAGACTTCTAGCCTCCTAGACTATGAGAGAATAAATTTCTCTTTGTTAAAGCCATCCAGTTGTGGTATTTCTGTTATAACAGCACTAGATAAGTAATGCAAACTTTGGGACTGAGAGAGCGGGGTGCTGTTCTAAAACATACCTAAATGTGGAAGTAGTTTTGAAACTGTGAATGAGGCTGGAAGAGTTTTGAAGTGCCTAACAGTAAAAGCTTAGATTGCCTTGAAGAGACTGTTGGTGGAGTTATGGACATCAAAGTCAGTTCTGGTGAGGACTCAAAAGGAAATGGGGAAATCTGTTATACGGAGACGGCACAGACAGTGAGAAGCAGCAGCAGAGAAACGACAGCAGCAGAACCAGGAGACCGGTGTGGGGCAGCACTGGAGCTGACCTATGGAGCAAGTATGCTGAGTGCCTTTGGCAGGAGGCTTCCTGGCAGAGTGGGGTGCCACTTATCGGTGGAGCTAAAGAGCTTTGGAACACTTGCCCCAGCAGGGAAGATACGGGCAGCAGGGCCCGAGGGGCTGAGAGGCCAGAGAACCAGGAAGCAGAAGCTGAAGAGATAAGGACCACAGGAAGCAGAGCTGCCTCAAGTCTCAAAGGTGGAGTAGCCACTCAGATGGAGTAGGAGAATGGGACCATCCAAATGTGAGGGAGCAGAGTTGCCATTCCAGTGGGCTTGGAAGGCAAAGGTGAAGCCCAGGGCTAAGGGGCCCCCACCCAGAATCCAGAGAGTGTGGCCAACACCTAGAGTCTGGAGGGCAAGGCCATTGTTGTAAATGGTCTCAGAGAACAGAGAATTTTTTTTCAAGCCTCGAGGGTATTCTGCTGACTTGCTTGGTGCCTGTTATGCCTTATTTCCCTCCAATTTCTTCCATTTGTAATGGAACTGTATAGCTTGTGCCTGCCTGTTCTACCATTGTACTTTGGAAGCAGATAACCAGTATTCCGGATTTCACAGATAAAGAGGAATTTTTTGGATTTTGGACTTGGAGTTGATTTAATACTTTTGCTGTGATATGATGGGGTGAATGTGTCTTACATGTAGCAAAGACATAAATTTTGGGGGGCCAAAATGTGGAATGTCATGGATTGAATTGTGTCCCCCCAAAATATGTGTCAACTTGGTTAGGCCATGATTCCCGGTATGGTGTGGTTGTCCTCCATTTTATGATTGTAATTTTATGTTAAAGAGGATTAGAGTGGCTTTGTAACAAACTTACTAAGGTCACATCCCTGATCCCGTGTAAAGGGAGTTTCCTTGGAGTGTGGCCTGCACCACCTTTTATCTTACAAGAGATAAAAGGAAAGGGAAGCAAGCAGAGAGGGGGACGTCATACCACCAAGAAAGCAGTGCCGGGAGCAGAGCACATCCTTTGGACCTGGGGTTCCTGTGTGGAGAAGCTCCCGGTCCAGGGGGAGATTGATAACAAGGATCTTCCTCTAGAGCCAACAGAGAAAGAAAGCCTTCCTCTGGAGCCAACGTCCTGAATTTGGACTTAAAGCCTCCTAGAGTGTGAGAAAATAAATTTCCCTTTGTTAAAGCCTTCCACTTGTGGTATTTCTATTATAGCAGCACTAGATGTCTAAGACATACCCTGATATCATGTTCAGGGAGTTGTGCTTTCCAACTTCAGAGAAGTAAGAAGCATCAGTGTTAGTTCCTGCAGAACATAGTTCAAGGAATCTCCTAAAAATGAGGCTCTAAAGACAAGTCTGCTGGCACTTATGTTCTGACGTCCATTAAGATCTTGATTTCTTGGTCCCTCAATGTCCTTTATTGAATTATATTCACTTCCTTTTGTTTCTTACGCCTCCAATTCAGAGAGAATATTTACTTGTTATGCCTTAAGTAAACTGCAGTGTATGAGGTGTGTGTTAAGTATTTCTGCTTTATAGATCTATTTCATGGCAGTTTCTACTCAGTTATCCTAATCACTCTTCTTTAACCTGGTCACTACGGTCCTACTCACCTTTTGTGACCTGGACTGACATGTTTTTACTGCAGGGAGTACCCCTATATCTGGTTATCTTGCATGGCTATGTTACTGTATAGGTTAATGCTGTTCGCCTTACTCATTGTTCTAATACCGGTTACTTAGGACTTGAGTTAATGAAAGTTGTTCGGAAACCTTCTAAGGGACATTATGGTTGTACTTCTTTCAAGACAGATATGTTTGTTCTTTTGGCAGTTCCACGGTATTTTCAATATTCTTCACCAAAACCACAATTCAAAGGTGTCAATTCTTTTTTTCTTAATTGTGCTTTAAGTGAAAGTTTATAAATCAAGTCAATCTCTCATACAAAAACTTATACACACTTGGTATGTACTCCTAGCTGCTCTCCCCTTCATGAGACAGCACACTCCTCCTCTCCATCCTGTATTCCCCGTGACCATTCAACCAGTTCCTGTACCCCCTGCCTTCTCATCTCACCTCCAAACAGGAGCTGCCACATAGTCTCGTGTCTGCTTGAGCCAAGAAGCTCACTCCTTACTGGCATCATTTTCTGTTTTATAGTCCAGTCCAATCCCTGTTTGAAGAATTGGCTTTGGGACTGGTTCCAGTCTTGTGCTGAGGGTCCAGGAAGCCAAGCTGCCTCTGTCTCAAAGAGTTGGGCCATAACCTCTGGGGTCTCAAAGGGTGAGTCGCCACTCAGATGGACTAGGAGAATGGGGCCGCCCAAATTCAAGGGAGTAGAGTTGCTGTTCCAGTGGGCTTGAAAGGTGAAGCTGAAGCCCAGGGCCGAGGGGCCTCCACTAAGAATCTGGAGAGTGTGGCCAATATCTAGAGTCTGGAGGGCAGGGCCATTGTGTAAATGGTCTCAGAGAACAGAGAATTATTTTCAAGCCTCGAGGGCTAATGTAATGTGTTCTGTTGACTTGCTTGGTGCCTGTTATCCCTTCTTTCCCTCAAATTTCTCCCATTTGTAATGGAAATGTCTAGCTTGTGTGTGTTCCACCATTGTACTTTGGAAGCAGATAACTTGTATTCTAGATTTCACAGATGAAGAGGAATTTTTAGATTTTGGACTTGGAGTTGAATTAGGACTTTGGCTATGATTTGATGGGGTGAATGTGTTTTACATGAGGCAAGGAAATGAATTTTGGGGGGCCAAAAGGTAGAATGTTATGGATTGAATTGTATCCCCAACAATGTGTTTCAGTTTGGCTAGGCCATGAATCCCAGTATTGTGTGATTGTCCACCATTTTGTCATCTGGTGTAATTTTCCTATGTGTTGTAAATCCTACCTCTATGATGTTAATGAGGTGGGATTAGCGGCAGTTATGTTAATGAGGCAGGGCTCAATCTACAAGATTAGGTTATGTTTTAAGTCAATCTCTTTTGAGATGCAAGAGAAAAGGGGGGGATACCTCATACCACCAAGAAACAAGAGCCAGGAGGATAGCACTTCCTTTGGACCTGAGGTCCCTGCATTGAGAAGCTCCTCAACCACAGAAGATTGATGACAAGGACCTTCCCCGAGAGCCGATAGAGAGAGAAAGCATTCCCCTGGAGCTGGCACCCTGATTTCTGGCTTCTAGCCTCCTATAGACTGTGAGCGAATGAATTTCTCTTTGTTAAAGCCATCCACTTGTAGTATTTCTTTTGTGGCACACTAGATAACTAAGACAGTCGGGGACTATCTGTACACTAAAAAATTTTTGAAGGAAGGGGAGGTACATTTTAGAGGAATTCATACTGGTAATGCTTACCTTTATTCTGAAATTCAAAATAAATCTGAATGGTAGAATCAGATCTTAGCTTTAAATGATTTTTAATGGATTCTTATACTCAATTTTTTTTGAGTGCTATTCAGTGACACTAGGAGAATTTGTCGTCGTTAAGCATTATGGTACTTTGCTAGAGCTAATTGTGATAAATATTATGAGAGCAGGTTGAATGAAATTAAAACTGCTGTCTCACTTTCCTTTCTTGGCCCTCTAGATCCCTTGTCCTGGATTCTCATCACACTTGATTATTACTAGCAGGGATTGGAGACATTAATTGATTATTACTAACAGGGATTAGAGACATTAATTCATTTCCCGTAGTGGGGTTATTTTGTGTCTATGCTAATTGGAATGTTTCAAGAGAAGAGAGAGATTTTAAGCTTACTTAGCTTTGTTGGTAAATATAATAACTGTGAATATTAGTGTTCTTTTTGTTTTATTTGAATAGTTGAAAATAGATTAATGTACTCCAAGGATAAGGGAGAGAAACTCAATTGATCATGAATATCTTTGCTTATAAATTTAATGTGTTTCCCCATAGTAAACCTGTATTTTGTTTTATATAAAAATACTCAATGAGTATTAAAATCTGTGGGTGGGTACATTTTCTTAAGTGTTTAAAACTGTTACTGGAAAAAGTATTTGCAATAGGAGGTATTTCCAAATCAGTTGCTTTTTTGGGTTGCTGGGTGGCTCACTTAAAAAATCTCTTACCTTTCTGTACTGCGTTGTTGTTAGCTGCCGTCAAGTCGATTCAGTCTCATGGTGACCACATTTGTGCAGAGTAGAATTGTGCTCCACAGGATTTTCAAATCTGTGACTTTTTGGAAGCAGGTCGCCAGACCTGTCTTCCAAGGTGCCTCTGGTGAGTTGAAACCACTAACCTTTCGGCTAGTAGTCAAGCGCTTAACCACTTGCACCACCCTGGGACGCTTTCCGTACTATAGTCCTTGGAAAAATGTGTTTCTTATTAATTTAAAGTATTAGATAGTAAACAGAAGGACCTTAAGGGCACAAGTGGCATTTTAATCATTTCTGTTTGAAGGTTGTGACTATGAATATACAGGAATATCTAGAGAATGAACAGTAAGACTTAGTATAGAGGTTGTAGGAGAACACAATTTTTATTTCTGAACCATGGCTTTCAGTACCCAAACGATGGGCTCTTGACAAAGGGTGAGAAGGTTCTTTGGGATTAGAGATTTACCCTGATCAAGAAAACATTTAACTCAAATTTGAAGAAAAGAGAAATCCCTTTATAAAACCATATAATAGGATAAATACATAGATAACCATACCTAGGTACTTCATAGTCAAACTCCTAAAAACCAGAGATAAAGAGCACAGTTTAAAAAGAAGCCAGACAAATACATAGAGACCAAAGTGGTTACAAGGAGCGGGAGGGAGGGGAAGGGGTTCTCAGCTTTGGGGACACTGAATTTCTGTTAGTGGTGGTAAATTATTTGGAAAAGGATAGTGGTGATGGTTGTACATGATGAACATAATGTCAGTGAATTGTACATGTAAAAATTGTTGAATTGGCAAATGTTTTGTTGTATATTTTTACCCCAATAAAAATGTTATTATATTAAAAAACAAAACAAAAAAAGCACCGTATAATAGAGAAGATAACCCTGGTGGCGTAGTGGTTAAGTGCTGTGGCTGCTAACCAAAGGGTCGGCAGTTCAAATCCGCCAGGTGCTCCTTGGAAACTCTACGGGGCAGTTCTACTCTGTCCTGTAGGGTCGCTATGAGTCAGAATCGACTTGACGGCAGTGGGTTGGGTTTAATAGAGAAGACAAAAGAGGAACACTAATGAAAGAAGTGTCTAGGGATTACTGAGGTGGTGTTATATTTGGATTATCTAGAATATTGCATTTTTAAACGATTCCAGGAGATAAGGTGGTGGTTTATTATTAGGAATGGTTTATTTTTTCCTGTTGTTTGTCATCTGAACCACTTAATGTTTATTGAATTTTCCTGTGTTTTGTATAGACATTTATATAACATGTGGTCCCTGCCCTTAAGAATTAAAATGATAGACTCCTGAGCTAGTTGGTGGCATAAGCAGCACCATGGTCCCATCTCCCCAGAGAAACACCAAAAAAAAAAAAAAACTGGCAGAACCAACTTTGTCAGAACTCTGGAAACCAGTTAAAGATTTACAGCAACTAACCAAATGCTAAATCAAGAAAAAGTTGACTTCATTAAGCTTACTTACCTTACCCAACATTTTATATGATAGATAAAAAAAAGTTATATATTAATTAGCAATAAGATTTCATTAAAAAGGATTTTTAAACTAACCATCTTACCTGAGAGACAAATACTTGTTTTATTCCTCAGTATATACGCCGTCTAAGAATAGCAGAACCAACTCAACTGCCAACAATATGATGACTAAAAAATAGTTTAAGACTTTTTTGAAGTTCTTTTTATCCTTTGGACATGTATATCCCACCAAGGATATATAGTCAAATTATCATGTTTTAAGTCACTTGAAATCTTTCCTGTCTGTAGTTATGCTACCAAGTCAATATATACTTAAGTTCTTATTTTCATTTTGCTTTTTAAATCTTAGGGATTGCATTAAAATTTTTAATTTAATTTTTCATCATGTAAAATATTTACTTGGGTGGGACCAAGCTAAAATTTACCAAACAAGGTTGTTTTTAGAGAAGTCTAGGTTCTACTCTGCTCTATTTCCTGTTTTCCCTTATAGATAACCATTTTTTAAAGTTTATGGTTCATCTTTCCATTTTTAATTTTTAATATAGGCAAATGTACATATATTTATATTCTTCTTCTTTAGATAGTTGCATACGATATACACCTGTCTTAGGTTTTTTTAACAAAACAACATACTTTGGAGATTCCCTCCATGTGGAGATGCCTTAGTTAATTAAACCTGCCCACTGTTGAAAGTTATGTCCCTTTTTAAGATGGAAGAAAACTTTTCCAGAAGCTCCCTAGCAGATTTGCTTTCATGTCTCATTGGTCAGAATGATCTGAAGCCCATAACTGCACCTATCATCTGGGAGGATATATGTGGCCACTCTGATTGGCTTAAGTCACCCAGGAGCCATCTCCTGGGTCTGCGTAGAGGCCCAGACTCTACAAGGAAGAAGTAGGACATGGAAGTTGGGAAGCATAAGCCACTCCCCCCCATGCCTCAGTTTCCTCATGTGCATAAGGAAGGATTTGAAAGAGATCAGTGGTTCCAAATTTCAGTCCCTCTCATTACTTAAAAAAAAAGGTATCTGTAAATCCATTTTACGATTGCTTGCTTAATATTTTCCTTTAAGCCATCTTTATACTGACTTCCTTTTTTTTAATTTACACTGATCCTTGGAAATATTGGAAACCCTGGTGGTGTAGTGGTTAAGAACTGCGTCTGCTAACTAAAAGGTCAGCAGCTCGAATCCACCAGGCACTCCTTGGAAACTCTATATGGCAGTTCTACTCTGTCCTATAGGGTCACTATGAGTCGGAATTGACTTGACGGCAACGGGTTTGTTTTTTTGGTTTTGGAAATGTTATATGTGAAATTGTATCTGATGGGATTGTTATATATTTTTAAAATTCCTATTCAAATATATGCATAACTGTTTAAAACGTTCACCTGTACATCAACTAAAGTTACCTCATGTGTGCCACCAGCAGTTTGTGTACCACCATTTGGGAAACACTGAAATAAATACATACTAGAGTTCCTTTCTGGTATTCTCTGCTTTGAGACAGGATCCATCTGACATCAGCAATGATATCCCTGGTTCCACATCGTCTTCTGAAACCGGCCTGAATTTCTGGCAGTTCCCTGTCGATACACTGCTGCACCTATTTTTGAATGATCTTCAGCAAAATTTTGCTTGCGTGTGATATTAATGATATTGTTCTATAATTTTCACATTTGGTTGGATCACCTTTCTTAGGAATAGACATAAATATGGATCTCTTCCACTCAGTTGGCCAGGAAGCTGTCTTCCATATTTCTTGGCATAGACAAGTGAGCACCTCCAGCACTGCATCCGTTTGTTGAAACACCTCAATTGATACTCCGTCAATTCCTGGAGCCTTGTTTTTCACCAATGCTTTCAGAGCAGTTTGGACTTCTTCCTTCAGTACCACCTGTTCCTGATCATATACCACCTCTTGAAATGGTTGAACATCGACTAATTCTTTTTGGTATAGTGACTCTGTGTGTTCCTTCCATCTTCTTTTGATGCTTCCTGGGTCATTTAATATTTCCCCCATGGAATCCTTCACTATTGCAACTTGAGGCTTGAGTTTTTTCTTCAGTTCTTTCAGCTTGAGAAACACCGAGCGTGTTCTTCCCTTTTGGTTTTCCATTTCCAGCTCTTTGCACGTGTCATCATACTTTACTTTGTCCTCTCGAGCTGCCCTTTGAAATCTTCTCTTCAGTTCTCTTACTTCATCATTTCTTCCTTTTGCTTTAGCTGCTCGACGTTTGAGAGCAAGTTTCAGAGTCTCCTCTGACATCCATCTTGGTCTTTTCTTTCTTTTCAGTGACCTCTTGCTTTCTTCATGGATGATGTCCTTGATGTCATTCCACAACTCATCTGGTCTTTGGTCACCAGTGTTCAATGCATCAAATCTATTCTTTAGATGGTCTCTAAATTCAGGTAGGATATACTCCAGGTCATATTTTGGCTCTCGTGGACTTGCTCTGATTTTCTTCAGTTTCAGCTTGGACTTGCATAGGAGCAATTGATGATCTGTTCCACAGTTGGCCCCTAGCCTTGTTCTGACTGATGATATTGAACGTTTCCATTGTCTCTTTCCACAGATGTAGTCAGTTTGATTTCTGTGTGTTGCACCTGGCGAGGTCCATGTGTGCAGTCGCCATTTATGTTGGTGAAAGAAGGTATTTGCAATGAAGAAGTCGTTGGTCTTGTAAAATTCTATCATTCAATCTCCAGCATTGTTTCTATCACTGAGGCCATATTTTCCAACTACTAATCCTTCTTCCTTGTTTCCAACTTTCACATTAAAATCACCAGTAATTATCAATGCATCTTGATTGCATGTTCGATCAATTTCAGACTGCAGCAGCTGATAAAAATCTTCTATTTCTTCATCTTTGGCCCTAGTGATTGGTGCATATATTTGAATAATAGTCGTATTAACTGGTCTTCCTTGTAGGCGTATGGATATTATCCTATCACTGACAGCGTTGTACTTCAGGATAGATCTTGAAATCTTCTTTTTGACGATGAATGCGACACCATTCTCTTCAAGTTGTCATTCTCAGCATAGTAGACTATATGATTGTCTGATTCAAAATGGCCAATACCAGTCTGTTTCAGTTCACTAATGCCTAGAATATTGATGTTTATGCATTCTATTTCATTTTTGACGATTTGTAATTTTCCTAGATTCATACTTCATACATTCCAGGTTACAATTATTAATGGATGTTTGCAGCTGTTTTTCTCATTTTGAGTTGTGCCACATCAGCAAATGAAGGTCCCGAAAGCTTGACTCCATCCACATCATTACGGTCGACTCCACTTTGAGGAGACAGCTCTTCCCCAGTCATCTTTTGAGTGCCTTCCAACCTGGGGGGCTCATCTTCCAGCACTATATCAGACAGTGTTCCGCTGCTATTCATAAGGTTTTCACTGGCTAATACTTTTCAGAAGTAGACTGTGGGGATTGGTTTAAAGTCGGAAAGGTGTGCACCAGGGTTGTATTCTTTCACCATAACTATTCAATCTGTATGCTGAGCAAATAATACAAGAAGCTGGGCTATATGAAGAAGAACGGGGCATCAGGATCGGAGGAAGACTCATTAACAACCTGCGTTATGCAGATGACACAACCTTGCTTGCTGAAAGTGATGAGGACTTGAAGCACTTACTAATGTAGATCAAAGACTAGAGCCTTCAGTATGAACTGCACCTCAACATAAAGAAAACGAAAGTCCTCACGACTGGACCAATGAGCAGCATCATGATAAACGGAGAAAACAGTGAAGTTGTCAAGGGTTTCATTTCACTTGGATCCACGATCAACAGCCATAGAAGCAGCAGTCAAGAAATCAAAAGACACATTGCATTGGGTAAATCTGCTGCAAAGGACATCTTTAAAGTGTTGAAGAGCAAAGATGTCACCTTGAAGACTAAGGTGTGCCTGACCCAAGCCATGGTATTTTCAGTCGCATCATATGCATGCGAAAGCTGGACAATGAGTAAGGAAGACCCTAGAAGAATTGATGCCTTTGAATTGTGGTGTTGGCGAAGAATATTGATTATACCATGGACTGCCAGAAGAACAAATAAATCTGTCTTGGAAGAAGCACAACAAGAATGCTCCTTAGAAGTAAGGATGGCGAGACTGCGTCTTACGTACTTTGGACATGTTGTCAGGAGGGATCAGTCTCTGGAGAAGCGCATCATGCTTGGCAAAGTACAGGGTCAGCGGAAAAGAGGAAGACCCTTAGGGAGGTGGATTGACACAGTGGCCGCAACAATGAGCTCAAGCATAACAACGCTTGTAAGGATGGCTTAGTACCGGGCACTGTTCCGTTCTGTTGTGCAAAGGGTTGCTACAAGTCAGAACCGACTTGACGGCACCTAACAACAACAGAGTTCCTTTCAGATTTACTCCTTTGTGATTTTTTATGGAATGAAGAAAAGGGGGGGGGAATGTTGTGGGGAGGTCAAAGTGATGACGTCACATGTAACAATACTGTTTAAATGCAATGTGGTGTCCTGGATTGTACATTAGTGGGAAAAATGGTGAAATTTGGGTATAGTCTGGAGTTTGGTTTACTATAATGTATCATGGTTATGTAACGTTAAAATTAGGAGAAATTGGGTGAAGACTATGTGGGAACTCCTTTTGTAATTTTTCCTCTCTTTGTAATTTTTTCCTAAAATTATTCCACAATAAGAAGAAAAAAAGCAACTTCAAAACTGTAGGAAAGTTTTGGATTTTTACATTCCCATGTACCACTTCTTCCTTGGCTGTTGTTGTGGATTGAATCGTGTTCCCCAAAAGTGTGTGTCAACTTGGCTGGGCCATGATTCCCAGTATTGTGTAGTTGTCCACCATTTTGTGATCTAACATAATTATCCTATGTTTTATAAATCCTAACCTGTATGATGTTGATGTTAATGAAGTAGAATTATAGGCAGTTATATTAATGAAGCAGTGTCATTAATATACATTCCATCTACAGGATTAGGTTATATTTTGAGTCAATCTCTTTTGAGATATAAAAGAGAGAAGCAAGCGGAGAGAAGAGGGATCTCATACTGCTAAGAAAGAAGAGCCAGGAGAAGGGCATGTCCTTTGGACCTGGGGCCCTGCACTGAGAAGCTCCTAGACCAGGGAAAGACTGATGACAAGGACCTTTCCCCAGAGCCGACAGAGAAAGCCTTTTCCAGGAGCCGACACCCTGAATTTAGACTTCTAGTCTCCTAGACTGTGAGAGAAAAATTTCTGTTTGTTGAAGCCATCCACTTGTGGTATTTCTGTTATAGCAGTGCTAGCTATATAGCGGTAGCCCACATTCCCAGAGAGAGACCTTAGTCTCTGGCTCCAGAGGGAGCAGAACAGACTTCATTCTCAAATTATTGTGTGTATCTGTTCTTACTTATATGGGGGCTCCCTGAAGGATTAATGCAAGGCAGTCATCTTGGCCTATCACAGAGCTCTCACATGGCAGAAAAGTGGCAGGCAATGTCCAAAATCTGTAACTACCTGTAGCTGTCCTGGGGATAAAGAGTGCGATCGAAGCAGTTGCCTAAAGACTGGAAGGAAAGCCAGAGAAAGAGGGTCCTTGGTAAATTACAGCATTCAAAAGCACCTGTGTATAAATGCTATAACATATACAATTTTGCAACAACAGTAATAACCAAAAAATATGTGTATGGTTACAGGTAGTCCCTGACTTAGGACCTTTCTGTTCCAACGACTCTGTTGTAAGTCGTTGTGACATTTAAGTCGAATACTTTGTTGTTTTTTTTTTAGTGTTCATTAATATTGCCTTTTATTATCAATATCCTTATAAATCCAATCTTCATTTGTCTTTGGGGGTTGGAAACATTACATATAAACTTGCAGATATATTTTCATACATACATGTTGTTGTTGTTAGGTGCCACCCACTTGGTCCTGACTCATAGCAACCCTATGCACAACAGAACGAAACACTGCCCGGTCTTGAGCCATCGTCACAATAGTTGTTATGCTTGAACCCTGTCATGGATTGAATTGTGTCCCCCAAAAATATGTGTTAGCTTGGTTAGGCCATGATTCCCAGTATTGTGTGGTTGTCCTCCATTTTGTGATTTTCCTATATGTTATAAATCATAATCTCTGCCTGTGTTTAAAGAGGATTAGAGTGGGACGTAACATCCTTTCTCAGGTCACGTCCCTGATCCAATGTAAAGGGAGTTGCCCTGAAGTGTATGGCCTGCATGACCTTTTATCTTAAAAGAGGTGAAAGGGAGGCAAGCAGAGAGTTGGGGACCTCGTACCACCAAAAAAGCAGTGTCAGGAGCAGAGCACATTCTTTGGACCTGGGGTTCTTGGACAGAGAAGCTCCTAGTCCAGGGAAGATTGATGACAAAGACCTTCTTTCAGAGCCGACAGAGAAAGCCTTCTCCTGGAGCTGATGCCCCGAATTTGGACTTCTAGCCTTCTAGACTGTGAGAGAATAAACTTCCCTTTGTTAAAGCTATCCACTTGTGGTATTTCTGTTATACCAGCACTAGATTACTAAGACAGTATTTGGTACCAAGAGAGTGGGGTGCTGCTCTAACAGATACCTGAAATGTGGAAGCAGTTTTGAAACTGTGAATGGATAGAAGACTCAGAAGGAAGTGAGGAAAACTGTTAACACCAGAGAAGGAGCAGATGGTGAGAAACACCAGCAGAGGACTGGCAGTACCAGCAAATCGGCAGCAGCAGAACCAGGAGACCAGTGCCAGACAGTGCTGGAGCTGACCCACGGAGCGAGAGGAGCTGAGTGGCTGTGCGCAGGAGGCTTTCTGGCAGAGTGGGGTGCCTGCAGGCACTTACCGATGAAGCTAGTGAGCTTTGGAACTCTTAACCCAGCAGGGCAGATGCGGGCGTGAGGCCTGAGGGCCAAGAGGCCAAGGAATGCAGGAAGCTGAGCTACCTCAGTCTCAAAAAGTATGGCCATGACCTCTAGGGTTTCAAAGGGTGGAGCCATAGCCTCTGGTGTTTCTAAGAGTGGAGCCACAACTCAGATGGTCTAGAAGAATGGTGTGCCTAAAGCCCAAGAAGCAGAGTTGCCATCGCAGTGAGCCTGGAAGGTGGAGCTGAAGCCCAGGACTGAGGGGCCACCACAGAATCCGGAGAGTGTGGTCAATACCTAGAGTCTGGAGGGCAGGGCTATTGTGTAAATGGTCTCAGAGAAGAGAGGATTATTTTCAAAGCCTTGATGGCTAATGTAATGTGTTCTGTGATTTGCTTGGTGCCTGTTATGCGCTCTTTCTCTCCAGTTTCTCCTATTTCTAATGGAAATGTCTAGCTTGTGCCTGTTCTGCCATTGTACTTTGGAAGCAAATAACTTGTATACTAGATTTCATACATGAAGAGGAACTTTTGGATTTTGGACTTGGAGTTGGTTTAAGACTTTTGCTATGATATGATGGGGTGAATATGTTTTACATGTGGCAAGGACATGAATTTTGGGGGACCAAAGGGTGAAATGTCATGGATTGGATTGTGTCCCCCCAAAATATGTATTAACTTGGTTAGGCCACGATTCCCATTATTGTGTGGTTGTCCTCCATTTTGTGATTTTCCTGTATGTTGTAAATCATAATCTCTGCCTGTGGTTAAAGAGGATTAGGGTGGGATGTAAAACTCACTCAGGTCATACCCCTGATCCAGTGTAAAGGGAGTTTCCCTGGAGTGTGACCTGCACTACCTTTTATCTTAAAAGAGATGAAAGGGAAGCAAGCGAAGAGTTGGGTAGCTCATAACACCAAGAAAGCAGTGCCAGGAGCAAAGCGCATCCTTTGGACCTGGGGTTCCTGCACGGAGAAGCTCCTAATCCAGGGGAAGATTGATGACAAGGACCTTCCTCCAGAGCTGAAAGAGAAAACCTTCTCTTGGAGCTGACACCCTGAATTTGGACTTCTAGCCTACTAGACTGTGAGGCAATGAATTTCTCTTTGTTAAAGCAATCCACTTGTGGTGTTTCTCTTATAGCATCGCTAGATAACTAAGACAAGCCCATTGTTGTGGCCACCGTATCAAACTATCTTGTTGAGGGTCTTCCTCTTTTTTGCTGACCCTCAACTTTTTACCAGGCGTGATGTCCTTCTCTAGGGACTTATCCCTCCTGATAACATGTCCAAAGCATATGAGATGTAGTCTCACCATCCTTGCTTCTAAGGAGCATTCTGGCTGTGTTTCTTTGAAGACAGATTTGTTCATTCTTTTGCAGTCCATGGTATATTCTGTATTCTTCGCCAACGCCATAATTCAAAAGTATCAATTCTTCTTCAGTCTTATTCATTGCCTAGCTTTGGCATGCATACGAGGCAATTAAAACACCATGGTTTGGGTCAGATGCATTCTATTCTTGTAGGTGACATCTTTACTTTTTAACACTTTAAAGACGTCTTTTATAGCAGATTTACCCAGTGCAATCCCTCTCTTGATTTCTTGACTGCCGATTGCATGGTTGTTAATTGTGGATCCAAGTAAAATGAAGCCCTTGACAACTTCATTCCTTTCTCCATTTATCATGATATCACTTATTGGTCCAGTTTTGACGATTTTTGTTTTTTGTTGAGGTATAATCCATACTGGATGCTGTAGTCTCTTTGATCTTCATCAGTAAATGCTTCAAGTTCTCTTCATTTTCAGCAAGCAAGGTTGCGTCATCTGCATATTGCAGGTTGTTAATGAGCTTTCCTCCTATGCTGCTGTCCCAATCTTCTTATAGTACATCTTCTTGAATTATTTGCTCAGCATACAGATTAAATTAGTATGGTGAAAGGATACAACCCTGATGCACACCTCTCCTGACTTTAAACCACGCGGTATGCCCTGGTTCTGTTTGAATGACTGTCTCTTGATCTATGTACAGGTTCCTCATGAGCACAATTAAGTGTTCTGAAATTCCCATTCTTCGCAATGTTATGCATAAATTGTTATGATCCACATAGTCGAATGCCTTTGCACACATACCAAAAAAACCCAAACCCATTGTTACTGAGTTGATTCTGAGTCAAAACAACCCTATACATTCATGAAAAAATACACAAAAAATAAAAATTTAATCCAATGTTGAAGTTTAGTTGGATGATGTTGGCATTTTGCCAGTTACAGTAATAACTCTACTTGTGGAAGTTTCTGGATCATCTGGATTATTCCTGGGAATAGGGATGGTGTTCCTAGTCAGAAAATTAGTGAGAGTTGCCTGTATGGTCTTTTTCTTTTTCTTCATGTATTTCACAGTAATATCCTGCAGCTACCTGAATCTTTCGACTTGAGGAAAGCAATCACCATTTGGGTGCATGTTTTCAAGCAACTGAAGCCCCTGATTGAGTTTAGAAAACTAAATCTATACGACAGTGTTTTGAACAGTAAATTGGAAAAAGGAACATCTGCGAGTGAGCACTGGGAATGATAACATCAGCAAGTTATGCACTGCACCATTGTATGTAGTTAAAAAAATTTTTTTTGTATGTAGTACATATTATTAATGATAAGATGTATAAAGGAAACAGCAGATGGTCGTAAGTACAGTTCATTGTAACTCGAATGTGTTCTAAGTTGGAGACTACCTGAACATAGGTAGATATGGATGCATGGGTATGTGTAAGAAGGCCCATGTGAGTATATGGTTGTGCATATATAGGCGTATCTGTAGGTATATGTGTATACATGTTGGTATGTGCTACGTATATATTCATATATATGATAAAGCACATAGGGGCACAGTTACATATGGATACTTCCTAGGTATAACCAAACACCTTGCATGATTGGTTTACTGGGTTTGAAGGCTTAGGACCATAGTCTTGTGGGACAACTTGGTCAACTGGCATGACATAGTTCATAAAGATAATGTTCTACATCCTAGTTTGGTGAGTAGCACCTGGGGTCTTAAAAGCTTGCAAGCAGCCATCTAAGATACAACTATGGGTCTGTACTCGTCTGGCGCAAAAGAGAAAGAAGGAAACCAAAGACTCGAAGAAAAAACTATTCCTTGGCACTAATAGCCCACACAATCCACGGTCTCATCTGTCCTGAGACTAGAAGAATTAAATGGTGCCTGGCTACCACTACCCACCATTCTGACCAGGGACACAATAGATGGTCCTGGATAGAATGGGAGAAAAATATAGAACAAAATGCAAATTCCTAAAAATGTCCAAACTTAACACCTAGGTCAGAACACTTGGCATAACAGAAGGTGTTAAGAAAATGTTCTGCATCCCACTTTGGTGAGTGGCATCTGGGGTCTTAAACGCTAGCAAGTGGTCATCTAAGATGCATCCGTTGGTCTCAACCCACCTGGAGCAAAGGAGAATGAAGAACACCAAAGACACAAGGCAAATAGGAAGCCAAGAGACAGAAAGGGCCACATAAACTAGAGACTTCATTGGTCCGATACCAGAAGAACTAGATGGTGCCTGGCTACCACTGATGACTGCCCTGACAGGGTACACAACAGAGTATCCCTGATGGAGCAGGAGAACAGTGGGATGCAGACCTCAAATTCTAGTAAAAAGACCAGACGTAGTGGTCTGACTGAGACTAGAGGGACCCCAGAACTCATGGTCCCGAGACCCTCTGTTAGCCCAAGATTGGAACCATCCCTGAAGCCAACTCTTCAAACAGGGATTGGACTGGACTTTAAGACAGAAAATGATACTGGTGAGGAGTGAACATCTTGGCTCAAGTAGACACATGAGACTATGTGGGCAGCTCCTGTCTGGAGGCAAAATGAGAAGGCAGAGGGGTACAGGAGCTGGTTGAATGGACATGGGGAATACAGGATGGAGAGGAAGAGTCTGCTGTCTCGGGGAGAGCAGCGAGGAGTACATAGCAAGGTGTGTATAAGTTTTTGTATGAGAGACTGACTTGATTTGTAAACTGTCAGTTAAAGCACAATTTAAAAAAATGTCCAGACTTATTGGACTGGTTGAGACTTGAGGAACCCCTGAGACTATCGCCCTGAGATACTCTTTAAACTTGGAATTGAAGCCATTCCCAGAGGTCACCTTTCAGCTAAATGACGGGTTGGCTCATAAAATAAACCATATCACCCATGAGTACCATGCTCCTTTAAACAATCATCTATATGAGACCAAATGGTCAACATTTACCCTAAAGCAAAGATGAGAAGGTAAGGGGGGGGGGGCAGAGAAGCTAGATTAATGGAAACAGACTAACCAAAATGGAAACAATGAGAATACTGACACATTTTGAAAAATGTAACCAATGTCACTGAACAATATGTATAGTAATTGTTAAATGGGAAGCTAATTTGCTGTGTAAGCTTTCACACACACAAAAAATCAAATATTAAAAAAAAAACTTGTGTAAGCCACAGAGGAATTTAGAAAGCCACACGTGCGTCCAGGGCAAGACGTATGCACATAAAATACCTGAGAAGACCATATGCTTTCACTTCGGGGTGATCCCTAGGCTCAGGGGAACCCTGGCTAAGTGTTGAAGGAGTGCCACAGGACAGAGCCAATCTGCAAGACTGGAAGAGGTTTAATTTCCCACCAACACTTGGCATTAAAAGAAATCTCTGTCAAAACACAAGGTGAACACAAGCTAAGGAAAAGAGACTTCAGTGCCCACACATGACGTGGAATGTAGTCTTTACAAAAATAGAGGAAGTCACTAAACAAACAGACTACTACAGCCTTCAGCAATAAAAATAAATAGCAAACCCTAGGGAAGTAAGTAGTCTAATTTCCATAATCACCACATTATGATATTCAAAGGTCTAGGTTTCAACAAAATATCACAAGGCATGCAGAGAAACAGGAAAGTATGGCCCATTCAAAAGAACAAAGTAAACTGACAGAAATTGTTCCTGTGGAAGCTCAGATAATGCAATTTATAGATAATGATGTTAAATTAAAACCAAAAACCAAACCCATTCTTGTCAAGTCGATTCTGACTCATAGCAATCCTATAGGACACCCCCATAGGGTTTCTGAGGAGCGGCTCATGGATTTGATCTGCCAGCCTTTTGGTTTGCAGACAAGCTCTTAAGCACTGCACCACTAGGGCTCCAAAATAGCAGTAAATAATATGTTCAAGGTACTGAAGGAAAACCTGCACAAAGAATGAAAGAAAATCAAGAAAACCATGCATGAACAAAATGAGAATATCAATAGAGAGAAAAATTATAAAAAGTAACCAAGCAATAACAGAAATAGTCAAGGGGAAAAATACAATACCAGAAATGAAAAATTTACTGGAAGTTTCAAAATGTACTATAAAGCAACAAAAATCAAAACAGGTGGTACGGGTACAAACAAGGATAGGCATATAGACCAATGGAATAGAATCCACAGTCCAGAAATAAACCTCAACATCTATAATCAGTCAATTTCTGACAAAGGTGCTAGGTCCATCCAATGGGGGAAAGAATAGTCTTTTCATAAAGTGGCGCTGGAACAACTAGATCTCCACATACAAAAGAATGAAGTTGGACCCTTACTCACACCATATAAGAAAATTAACTTAAAATGAATCAGTGACCTTATATGAAGTAAAACCATAAAACTCTTAGAAGAAAACAGAGGTAAAGTTTCAGGACCTTCTTTTGGCAGTGGGTTCATAGATGTGATGCCAAAAGCATGAGCAGAAAAGAAGATAAATTAGATTTCATCAAAATTCAGAACTTTTGTGCATCAAAAAATTTTATTAAGAAAGTGAAAACGTAACAATAGAATGGGAATAAATATTTAATAACCATATTTCTGATAAGAGTTTACCATCCATCAGTTTGTTACACTATGGTGGCTCACATGTTGCTGTGATGCTGGAAGCTATGCCACCAGTATTTCAAATGCCATCAGTGTCACCTGTGGTGGAGCTTCCAGATTAAGACAGACTAGGAAGAAAGGCATGGCAATCTACTTCCAAAAAGTAGCCCACGAAAATCTTATGGATCACAACAGAACATTGTCCTACTCACGTGGTTTTGATACGTCATCAGGAGGAATCAGTTACTAGAGGAGGACATCCTGTTTGGTGAAGTAGAGGGCCGGTGAGGGTGAGGGAGAGGCTTGGTGAGATGGATTGTCACAATAGCTGCAATGATGCCACGTAAAATTGTCAGCGATTGTGAGGGTGATGCAGGATTGGACATTCTGTTGTACGTAGGGTCCCCATGAGTTAGTTGGAGTTGACTCAGTGGCAGCCATCTGTCCAGCCAGCCAACTAGCCAGAATATATAAAGAACAAATAACTCAAAAACAAAAGGACAAGCAACTTAATTAAGAAATGGGCAGAGGGCCCGTAAAAAAATAAAATGCTTAAGAACAAGTCTAACCAGGATGTAAAAGACCTATGCAAGGAAGACTACAAAACACTACTGCAAGAAACCAAAAGAGACCTACATAAATGGAAAACCATACCATGCTCATGGATAGGTAGACTTAACATTGTGAAAATGTCAATTCTTCGTAAAGCAGTCTACAAATACAATGCAATCCCAGTCTAAATACCAACAGCCTTCTTTAAAGAGATGGAAAAACTAATCATTAACTTTATATGGAAAGGGAAGAGGTCCTGGATGAGTAAAGCACTATTGAAGAAGAATAAAGTAGGAGGACTCCTGCTATGTGACCTCAGAACCTACTATACAGCTACAGTAGTCAAAACAGCCTGGTACTGGTACAATGACAAACACATTGACCAATGGAACAGAATCAAGAACCCAGATGTAAATCCACTGACCTGCGGTCACCTGACCTTGGACAAAGGCCCAAAGTCCATCAAACGGGGAAAGGACAGTCTTTTTAACAAATGGTGCTGGCAAAACTAGATGTCCATCTGCAAAAAAAAAAAATGAAACAGAACCCATACCTCACAACATACATAAAAACTAATTCAAAATGGATCAAAGACCTAAATAAAAAAACAAAACTATAAAGATCGTAGAAGAAAAAATAGGGTCACCTCTAGAGGCCCTAATGCACTACGTTAACAGGATACAAGCCATAACTAACATTACATAAATACCAGAAGATAAGCTAGATAACTGGGATCTTCTTTTAAAATTAAACACTTATAGTCATCAGAAGACTTCACCAAAAGAGTAAAAAGAGAACCTACAGACTGGGAGAAAAATTTTGACTATGACAGATCTGACAAAGGTCTAATGTCTAACTAAAATCTACAGGAAAATTCAACACCTCTACGACAAAAAGACAATCCAATTAAAAAATGGGCAAAGGATATGAACAGACACTTCACCAAAGAAGGCATTCAAGCAGCTAACAGATACATGAGGAAATGCATGAAATCACTAGTCATTAGAGAAATGCAAATCAAAACTAAAATGAGATACTATCTCACCCTGACTTCGCTGGCATGAATCAAAAAACAGAAAATAACAAATGTTGAAGAGGCTGCGGGAGATTGTAACTGTTATGCGCTGGTGGGAATGCAAGATGGTACAACCATTTTGGAAAACGATATGGCACTTCCTTAAACAACTAGATATAGAAATTCCATATGATCCAGCAATCCCACTCCTTGGAACATATCCTAGAGAAGTAAGAGCTGCCACATGAATAGACACATGCACACCCATGTTCATTGCAGCATTGTTCACAATAGCAAAAAGGATGGAAACAACCTAGATGCCCATAAACAGATGAATGGATAAATAAACTATGGTACATACACACAATGGAATACTACGCAAGATAAAGAACAGTGACGAATCTGGGAAGCTTCTCACAACATTGGTTAATCTGGAGGGCACTACACTGAGTGAAATAAGCCAATCACAAAAGGACAAATATTGTATGAGACCACTACTATAAAACTCATGATAAGGTTTACACACAAAGAGAAACAATTTTTGATGGTTCCCAGGGGGAAGAAGGGGAGGGAGGCAAAAATACTAAATAAACGGTAGATAAGTGATAACTTCGTTTAAGGGTAAGACAGTACACAATACGGAGGAAGCCAGCACTCCTTGTCCAAGGCAAGGTTATGGAAGCTCCATAGATACATCCAAATTCCTGAGGGACCAAATTACTGAGCTGAGGGCTCTGGGGATCATGTTCTCGGGGAACATCTAGCTCAATTGGCATAATGTAGTTTATAAAGAAAATGTTCTACGTTCTATTTTGGTGAGTAGCGTCTGGGGTCTTAAAAGCTTGTGAGTGGCCATCTCAGATACTCCACTGGTCTCACCCCGTCTGGAGCAAGGGAGAATGAAGAAAACCAAAGACACAAGAGAGACATTAGTCCCAAGGACTAATGGACCACAACTACCACAGCCTCCACCAGACTGAGTCCAGCACAATTAGATGGTGCCCGGCTACCACCACCCACTGCTCTGACAGGGATCACAATAAAGGGTCCTAGTCAGAGCTGGAGAAAAATGTAGAACAAAATTCTAACACACACAAAAAAAGACTAGACTTACTGTTCTGATAGAGACTGGAGAAACCCTGAAAATATGGCCCCCCATGCACTCTTATAGCTCAGTAATGAAGTCACTTTTGAGGTTTACCCTTCAGCCAAAGATTAGACAGGCCCATAAAACAAGACAAGTCTAAATGGACACACCAGCCCAGGGGCAAGTACGAAAAGGCAGAAGGGGGACAGGAAAGCTGGTAATGGGGAACCCAGAGTTTAGAAGGGGAGATTGTTGACATGTCATGGGGTTGGCAACCAATGTCACAAAACAATGTGTGTATTAATTGTTTAATCAGAAACTAGTTTGCTTGGTAAAATCTTCATCTAAATTACAATAAAAAAAATTAAAAACAAAATCTGTTAAAAAAATTAGCAAAGGAAACTTTCCCCTTTGGTTGTTATTTTGTCTTGAGGTTGAGAATATATTGGAATCATGAGGTGGGCCTGTTTCAGGATAAAACCAACACACAGGGAAAATGCCTGAGCCAAGGGAGTTGATGAAAAATGGAACTGAAGCCCTAGTTACATTGTTTCCATAGCTGCCTAATTTGTGGATTTCTTGTCATGGGATTCAATAAATTTCATTATTGTTTAATCCTGTTTTTTAAAAAAAAAAAAGGTGAAGGGCTTGAGACATTTCTCCAAAGAGGATACACAAATAGCCAATAAGCACATGAAAACATGCTCAACGGCATTAGTCATTAACCAAAAAAACCTAAAACCAAACCAGATCCCATGGGGTTGATACTGACTCATGTGTTGCACAATACAACTGTGCTTCATTGGGTTTTCAAGGCTGTGATTTTTTTGAAGCAGATTGTCAGGACTTTATTCCAAGGTACCTAAAGCCAGATTTGAACCACCAACCTTTTGGGCTAGTAGTTGAGAGTTTAATTATTTGCACTGCCCAGGGACTCCTCATTAGTCATTAACCAAACCAAATCCGTTGCCATCTAGTCAATTCTGACTCATAGTGACCCTATAGGACAGAGTAGAACTGCCCCATAAGGTTTCCAAGGCACACTGCTACATCTTTATGCTGCGAGTGGCTGGTGGGTTCAAACTGCCCACCTTTTGGTTAGCAGATGAGCACTTAACCACTGCGCTACTAGGGCTCCTTCATTAGTTGTTAGAGTATTACAAATCAAAACCCCAAAGAGATACCACTTCACACAGATTAGGATGGCTTTTAAGGAAGGAAAATAACAGGTGTTGGTGATGTTGTGGAGAAATTGAAACCCTTATGCATTGCTGGTGGGAATGTAAGATAGTACAGCTGCTGTGGAAAACAATTTGGTGGTTCCTCCAAAAGGTCTACATAGAATTATTTTTAAAAAACCAAAAAACCCATTGCCGTGCAGTCGATTCCAACTCATAGCAACCATATAGGACAGGGTAGAACTGTCCCATAGGGTTTCCAAGGAGCACCTGGTGGATTCGAACTGCCGACATTTTGGTTAGCAGCAATAGCTCTTAGCTACTGCACCACCAGGGTTTCCTAGAATTACCATAAGACCCAGCAATTCCACTCCTAGGTATATACACAATAGAATTGTAAACACAGACTCAAACGGAAACCTGTACACCAATGTTCATTGCAGCACTGTTCATAATAGCCAAAAGGTAGAAACAGCTCCAGAATCCTTCAACAAATGAATGGATAAACAAAATGTATATATATGCAATGGAATATTATCCAGCCATAAAGAGAAATGGAGTTGATACATGCTACCTTGTGAATGAACCTTGAAAACATTCTGCTAAGTGAAACAAGCCAGACACAAAATGACAAATAGTATGTGATCCCACTTATATATCTAGAATTGGCAAATGCATGGAGACAGAAATTAAATTGGCTAGCTGGAGGAGGAAATGGGGAGTTATTCTTTAATAGGTACAGAGTTCTTGGGGTGATGAAGTTTTGTAAATAGTGGTAATAATTGGACAACATTGTGAACATTATTAATGCCACTGAATTGTACACTTAAAAATGGTTGAAATGGCAAATTTTTTTATACATTTTTTCCTCAATTAAAAAAAGGTCACATAAATATAGAACACTAGTTCTCAAACTTTTGTGTATATGAAGTGTCACTTGGGGTTA
Organism: Loxodonta africana; assembly: GCF_030014295.1. NCBI lineage: Eukaryota > Metazoa > Chordata > Mammalia > Proboscidea > Elephantidae > Loxodonta > Loxodonta africana. The sequence goes on along the minus strand of NC_087369.1, from coordinate 88,781,936 downwards.
CGTGTTAAAATCCATATTCCTGGGCACTACCCCTAGACCTATTGAATCAGATTTATTTGGCAATGATACCTGGAAGTCTGCATTTTTAACGGTTTACTTTATACCATAGTTTGAGAAAGACGGGTCTGGAAAATTTATCATCCATTATGCTAAGAGTTGCTGTGGGAAGTTTTGGTTTATTTACTCCTGAGTCTTTCACGTTGTATCCTGATCAGTAATGATAAACAAAAAAAGATTTTAAAATACATGATACAATTATAAAAACCTAAATCATACTGTGAAAATTCTCTTCGGTTTACAGCAGCATTCTCAAGTGGGGGCATTTTGCCCCCAGGGGCCTTTGCCAATGTCTGCAGACATTTTTGTTGGTCACAGCTAGGGACAGGGATGCTACTTGTGTCTAGTAGATAGAATCCAGGGTTACTGCTCAACATCTAACAATTCACAGGACAGCTCCCCATAACAAAGAATTATCTGGCCCAAAATATCAATAGTGTCACTGTTTATTACCCCTAGTTTAGAAAGAGCATGGATTGTTTGAGTCCCAGCTCTGTGTCTTACTAACTGTGGGACTTTGGGCAAATTACTTAACGTTCTTGATTCTGCTTACTCAACAGTTAAAGGCAATAGTGTTGTTCTGAGAGTTAAACTAAATTATATACTCTAGGAAGAGAGAAGTAGCTGCCTGACATACTAGGCATTTCAAATAGTATTTCTATTTGTATTTCTACTACTTTCTCTCTAAAACCAATTTGGCATAGGCTTACTTTAAAATATTGAAAGATCATTGAAAATAAGGATTTTGACTTCTAATTCTCATGTGCCAGGCTATGTTCACGTAATTTTATTGTAAAAGTTTAAAACTAGTTTATCTCTTGCTGTAATCTGTCTTCAGTTCATTTTAAAGAAAATGAATTCAGGAAGTAACCTAAGTGACTCTACATTAAGCAGAATCTTTTGAGGTGATAATGCCATTTTATAAAAACTTTAAAAGGAATGTGTAGTTCTTTGAAATAATTTCTTCTACTTGATAAAATGTTTGGGTATGGAAACCTTGGGAATCTGGTCTTTTTAGTCCATTAATAAACAGGAAGAATAATATCATAAATTTTTTAGATAGGCCTTCTTGGAAAAAGTGTTTTCAAGACTTTTTGTTTAAAAAAAAAACCCTGCGTATTTATAAATAATGCAAAGTACATGTATGTTTTGTTGGAATGATCATACATTTCTGTGGTTGAATAGAGATGTTGTTCTTGTTAGGTGCCTTCGAGTCGATTCTGACTCAGCAACCCTGTGCAACATTAGAATAAAACACTGCAAGGTCCTGCACCATCCTCACAATTGTTCTCCTTGAGCCCATTGTTGCAGCCACTGTGTCAGTCCATCTCGTTGAGGGTCTCTCTCTTTTTCGCTGACGCTCTGCTTTACCAAGCATGATGTCCTTCTCCAGGGATTGATCCCTCCTGACAACATGTCCAGAGTATGTGAGATGAAGTCTTGCCATCCTCACTTCTAGAAGCATCATGGTTGTACTTCTTCCAAGACAGGTTTTTTCATTCTTTTGGTAGTCCATAGTATATTCAATATTTTTTCTCCAGCACCACAATTCAAAGGTGTTAATTCTTCTTCGGTCTTCCTTATTCATCGTCCAGTTTTTGCACGCATATGAGGCAATTGAAAACACAATGGCTTGAGTCAGGCGCACCTTATTCTTCAAGGTAACATCTTTGCTTTTCAACACTTTAAAGAGATATTTTGCAGCAGATTTGCCCAATGCAGCGTGTCTTTTGACTTCTTGACTGCTGCTTCCATGGGTTTTGATTGTTGGTCCAAGTAAAATGAAGTCCTTGACAACTTCAGTCTTTCTCTGTTTATCATGGTGTTGCTTATTGGTCCAGTTGTGAGGATTTTTTGTTTTGTTTATGTTGAGGTGTAACGCATACTGAAGGCTGTGGTCTTTGATCTTTATCAATAAGTGCTTCAAGTCCTCTTCACTTTCAGCAGGTGAGGTTGTGTCATCTGCATAAGGCAGGTTGTTAATGAGTCTTTCTCCAATCCTGAAGCCCCGTTCTTCATATAGTCCAGCTTCTCAGATTATTTCCTCAGCATACAGATTGAATAGGTACGGTGAAGGGATACAACCCAGATGCACACCTTTCCCGACTTTAAACCACGTAGTATCCTCTTGTTCTCTTCCAACAACTGCCCCTTGGTCTAAGTACAGGTTCCTCATGAGCACAATGAAGTGTTCTGGAATTCCCATTCTTCGCAGTGTTACTCATTATTTGTTATGATCCACACAGTCGAATGCCTTTGCATAGTCAATAAAACACAGGTAAACATCTTTCTGGTATTCTCTGCTTTCACCCAGGATCCATCTGCCATCAGCAATGATATCCTGATTTCACACACCCTTCTGAATCTGGCTTGAATTTCTGGCAGTTCCCTGTTGACATATTGCTGCAGCCTCTTTTGAATGATCTTCAGCAAAATTTTACTTGTGTGTGATATTAATAATATTGTTCAATAATTTATGCATCTGGTTGTATTACCTTTCTTGGGAATAAGCATAAATATGGATCTCTTCCAATTGGTTGGCCAGGTAGCTATCTTCCAAGTTTCTTGTCATAGGTGAGTGAGCACTTCCAGCACTGCATCCATTTGTTGAAATATCTCAGTTGGTATTCTGTCAATTCCTGGAGCCTTGTTTTCACCAATGCAACTTGAACTTCTTCTTTCCATACCATCAGTTTCTGATCACATGCTACCTCATGAAATGTTTGAACATCAACCAATTCTTTTTGGTATAGTGTCTGTGCATTCCTTCTATCTTCTTTTGATGCTTCCTGCATCATTTAATATTTTCCCTGTAGAATTCCTTCACTATTGCAACTCGAGGCTTGACTTTTTTCTTCAGTTCTTTCAGCTTGAGAAATGCCAAGCATGTCTTCTCTTTTGGTTTTCTATCTCCAGGTCTTTGCATATGTCATTATAATACTTTAATTTGTCATCTTGAAATCTTCTTTGAAATCTGCTCAGCTCTTTTACTTCAGCATTTCTTTCTTTTGTTTTAGTTACTCGATGTTTAAGAGCAAGTTTCAGAGTCTCTTCTGACATCCATTTGGTCTTTTCTTTCTCTCCTGTCTTTTTAAAGACCTCTTGTTTTCTTCATGTATGAAGTCCTTGATGTCATTCCACAACTCATCTGGTCTTCAGTCATTTGTGTTCAGTGCGTCAAGTCTATTCTTGAGATGGTCTCTAAATTCAGGCAGGTTATACTCAAGGTTGTACTTTGGCTCAAGTGGACTTGTTCTGATTTTCTTCAGTTTCAACTTGAACTTGTATGTGAGCAATTGATCTGTTCCAGTCGGCCCCTCGCTTTGTTCTGACTGATAATGTTGAGGTTTTCCATCATCTCTTTCCACAGATGTAGTTGATTTGATTCCTGTATATTCCATCTGGCGAGGTCCATGTGTATAGTCGCTGGTTATGTTGGTGTAAAAAGGTATTTTCAGTGAATACGTCATTGGTCTTGCAAAATTCTATAATATGATCTCTGACATCGTTTCTATCACGAAGGTCATATTTTTCAACTACCCATCCTTCTTTGTTTCCAACTTCCACATTTCAATTACTAGTAATTATCAATGCATCCTGATTGCATGTTTGGTCAATTTCAGGCTGCAGAAGTTGGTGAAAATCTTCAATTTCTTCATCTTTGGAATTAGTGGTTGGTGTGTAAATTTGAGTAATGGTCATATTAACTGGTCTTCATTGTCGACACATAGATATTATCCTATCACCGACAGCCTTGAATTGTTCTTTTTTGATGATGAATGCAATGCCATTCCTCTTTGTCATTCCTGGCATAGTAGACCATATGACTGATTTAGAATGACCAATACCAGTCCATTTCAGCTCAGTGATGCCTAGGACATCAATCTTAATGTGTTCCATTTCATTTTTGACAGTTTCCAATTTTCCTAGATTCATACTTTATACCTTCCAGGTTCTGATTATTAATGAATGTTTGAAGCTGTTTCTTCTCATTTTGAGTCATGCCACATCAGCAAATGAAGGCCCTGAAAGCTTGGCTCCATCTGCATCATTAATGTCGACTCCGAGAAGGCAGCTCTTCTCCACTTGTATTTTGAGTGCCTTCCCACCTGAGGGCTCGTCTTCCCACACTATATCAAACAATGTTCTTCTGCTATTCTTAAGGTTTTCACTGACTGATTCTTTTCAGAAGTAGACTACCGGGTCCTTCTTCCTAGTCTGCCTTAGTCTGGAAGCTCAGCTGAAACCTGTCCACCTTGGGCGACACTGTTGGTATTTGAATATTAGTGGCATAGCTTCCAGCATCACAGCAACACGTAAGCCCCCAAACTTCTGGTCTCCTAGACTGTAAGAGAAATAAATTTCTGTTTGTTAAAGCCATCCACGTTTGGTATTTCTGTTACTAGCAGTAGTAGATAAATAAGACACCACCAAACTGTTTTCCAGAGTGGCTCTACTGTATTTACACTGCTACCAGCAATGTATGACAAATCCAGTTTCTCTGCATTCTTGTCAGCATTTGGTATTGTGACAATATTTTATTTTACTAACAGGTATGTAGTGTTGTCTTTTTATGGTCTTATTTTATATTTCTCTAATGGCTAATGATGTTGAACATCTTTGCATGTGTTTATTTGCCACCTGTAGATCCTTTGGTGAAATGGCTCTTCATTTCTTTTGCCCACTTTTTAAAATTGAATTGTTTGCCTTTTTTACTGTTGCATTTTAAGGTGTCTTTATATATTCTGGAAACCCTGGTGGCGTAGTGGTTAAGAGGTATGGCTGCTAACCAAAAGGTCAGCAGTTCAAATCCACCAGGCACTCCTTGGAAACTCTATGAGGCAGTTCTACTCTGTCTTACAGGGTCGCTATGAGTCAGAATCGATGCGACAGCAGCGGGTTTTTATATTCTAGGTAGTAGTCCTTTTTCACATTTTTGGTTCAAAAATATTTTCTCCTACTCTGTGGCTTGTCTTCTCATCCTCTTAACAGGGTCTTTCACAGAGCAAAAGTTTTTAATTTTGACGAGGTCCAATCAAATTTTTCCTTTTATGGACTATGCTTTTGGTGTCAAGTCTAAGAACTCTTTGTCTGCCCCTAAATCCTGAAGATTTTCTCTTATGTTTTTTTTCCTCAAAGTTTTATAGTGTTATATTTTACATTTAAGTATGTGATTAATATTGAGTTAATTTTTGTATCAATTTAGAGCATCTTTGTTTTTTTTTTTGACCTGTGGCTGTCTGATCTCCACTGCACTGTTTGCTAACTCTTCTAGTTTCTTTGTAGCTATTTTTATTTAATCTTGGTAAGTACATAAATAGTAAAACTTTTGCCATTTCGATGTTTTCTACATGTATAATTCAGTGAAAATTATGTTCATCATGTTGTGCAACCATCACCACTATCATTTTCCAAATTTTTCCATCACCCGTAACAGAAGCTCAGTGCCCTCCGAGCAAGGACCCCCTCTCCCCCCACCCCCCTTCCTATCACTGGTAACCACGAATAAACTTTGGTCTCTGTACATTTGCCTATTCTAGATATTTCATATAAGTGGGATTATACTGTACTTGTTGGACTCTTGGGTTATGTCTGCCTTTTTTCCAATTGTGAATAGTGCTGCAGCGAACATTGGTATACAAGTATCTGTTTGTGTTCCTGCTTTCAATTCCATCGTGTATATACCTAGGACTGGAATTTCTGGATCATATGTTATCCTTTTTTTTTTTTTATAAAGAATAGCAATCTCTTATGTAAAATTAACCTATTGGTTTAACTCAACATTCTTTGTAGTCTTTGGCAAATGAAAGGTTTTATGATTTGATTTATTAGTAGATAATAAAAAAAAATAGTTCGCATCAAAAGGATAATATCTGATTAAATCTCGTTATGGAAGAATGTAATTTTAAGAATCAGTATTATCAGGCCAACTACCAAAGTTCATGTTTAGATCTCTTACATTTTCTATGTATCTCTGCTTGTTAGTCTTGTTTTTAAGTAAGTTGCCTATTTAAAAGGAACTTTAAATGTCAAGTGAGTGTATTAACAGCATGCTGCCTTTGTTTTTTTAGATGGTTTTATCTGAAAAGGTTAGTCAGCTGATGGAATGGACCAGTAAAAGACCTGTAATAAGAATGAATGGAGACAAGTTCCGTCGCCTTGTTAAAGCCCCACCAAGAAACTACTCCGTTATTGTCATGTTCACTGCTCTCCAACTTCATAGACAGTGTATCGTATGCAAGTATGAACTTTCAACTGCATTTTAAAATTAACTCATAAAATCTTAAACACTTCTCAATCACAAAAGAACCAAATTAGTTCGGTGGGTACATGAATAATTAGTATGCATACCTTACTTAGGATATCCGTAGTAACACATAATACTATTTCTCTTTTTGTATCAGTTCTTGGTTGTCTGTATTTGTTGTTGCTGTTGTTGTTCTGTGCTATAAAGTCCATTATGACTTATAGTGATCCTATACGACCTTATATAGAACTGCCTCATAGGGTTTCCTAGGCTATAAATCTTTTCTTTTTTAATTTTTAAAAAAATGTTTATTGTGCATAGGTGAAAGTTTACAGAGCAAAGTAGATTCCCATTAAATAGTTTGTATATAAAGTGTTCTGTAACATTGGTTTCATTCCCCACAATGTGTCAGCACTCACCCCATTTCCATCCTAGGTTTCCCTGTTTCCTTTCATCCTGATATTCTATCTCTTCCTGCCTTCTCATCTATGCTTTTGGGCAAATGTCACTCTTTCGATCTCCTATAACTGATTGTTCTAAGAAGCACAGTCCTTTTAGGTGTTAAATTGTTTATTTTATGGGCCTGTCTATGGTTTGGCTGAAAGGTAGTCCCCAGGAATGGCTTTAGTTCCAGTTCAGAAGGGTGTCTTCAGGCCATAGTCTTGGGGGGTTCCTCCAGTCTCTCTCATACCATTAAGTCTGGTCTTTTTTTGTGAATTTGAATTTATTGATTTTTTTCCTTTTTCTAGATTATTTTATAGTGAATGTAACCTTTAAGATGGAGAATAATCTCACTTAAACTTTCATGAAACAATGGTATATTGGTTTCATTTTACTGTTTCTGATTGATCATAGGAATATTGGTCTTTAAATAAAAACATCATGAATAATTCAAAATAGCAGATATTAAAAAATAGCTTTTACTTTTTAAGTGTTTTTTTACTTATATTTTTAGATCAGTATGTATGATCTGTTTATGATCTGAGAATTCACTTTAAATGAATGACAAAGCCTCCCTGTAAAGAATTAATTTAGTAAGAACTTGGAGACTCTCCAAAATCAGACAGCCTGGACCATGTGAAAGAATACGTAGCCTTCTTTCAGAATATTATGTTATGCAATCCTAAGCCTTGGTAACTTTTCTTAAAGGATTTTCTTCCTAGAGGTGGGAGATAGTTAAAGTTTTTGGTTCCAAAGTGTTTATTTTTGGGGGTGTCTGCTGAATATAAATCAAAAGTTTTTTTTTTTAAGTGAATAGAAGAAAGAAAAAGAATAATTTGTATTAACTACGAATAAACTTAAAATCTAGAACTACTCCCAATTCATTCAGTTCACTCACTGGTGATCAAGAGTGTACGAAAATGTCTACTTTCTAGATAGTAAACATTTGTTATTTTTGATGATAGGAAAGGCAATAGCCACCATGGATGAAGTCACATATATAATAGAGCACATAGGGGGCACATTTAAGGTAACTTCCTAGACATATCCATTCATCTTGTGGGACTGAGTAATTGGGTTTGAAGGCTCTGGACCATAGTGTTGGGGGACATCCAGGTCAATTGGCATAACATAGTTCATAAAGATAATATTCTACAACCTAGATCGGTGAGTAGCATCTGGGGTCTTAAAAGCTTGCGAGCTTTTAATTATGGATCTCTTCCTGTTGGGGGCAAAGGAGAGTGAAGGAAACCAAAGACTCAAGGAAGAAACCAGTCCACAGGACTAATGGCTAATGGCCTGTGAGAACCGCAGCCTCTTCTAGCCTGAGACCAGAAGAGCTAGGTGGTGCCCAGCTACTCCTACCTACCGTTCTATCCAGGGACGCAGTAGAAGGTCTTGGTTAGAATGGGAGAAAAATGTAAAACAAAAATCAAATTCCTATAAAAGGCCAGACTTACTGGACTGATAGACTAGAGGAGCCCCTGAGACTACTGTCCTAAGATACCCTTTGAGCTGAAGCCACTCCCAGTGGTCACCTTTCATTAAAATAATAGATTGGCTTATAAAATAAACAATATCACCCATGAATACTGTCCTCCCTTAAGTTAATCAACCATATGAGACCAAATGGTCAACATTTACCCTAAAACAAAGATGAGAAGCAAAGGAGGGCCGGGGAAGATAGATTAATGGAAACAGAACAAAAAGAATGGAAATAATGATGGTGTTGACACATGCAAAAAATAAACCAATGTCATGGAACAAGTTGTATAAAAATTGTTAAATGAGAGCCTAATTTGCTATGTACACTTTCACCTAAAACATAATAAAATATATTAAAAAGTATAAAAATGTCAAGGAATAAGCATAAACTCCTTAATAATTTTGTCTTAAATGCAAATTAATGGAATTCGCACTAACCTGACTCCTTACTGGTATCTTACTTTCTACAAGACCAAATTTAAAATTAGCTCAGCTTTTCCTAAACTCATTGAACAATTAAAAATTAAGTAACACATGAAAGGAGAGACTGGAAGGAAGGAGTGGGCTGACTCATTAGGGGGAGAGTAAGTGGGAGTATGGAGTAAGGTGTATATAAGCTTATATGTGACAGACTGACTTGATTTGTAAACTTTCACTTAAAGCACAATAAAAATTATTAAAAAAAATTAAGTAACAGCAATGTGTATAATATAGTATGTTTGATGCTGTTGAGATGAGACATGTAAGAGGAATGCCCTACCCTTATCATCTGGTTAGGGAAATGAGTTATACACATGAAAATTTATCAGGCAATATAAAGCAATTTATGATTAAGTACCAAATGAACTGTATACATAACGAATACTGTAAAATTTCAGGAAGGACATATAATAGGAGTGGTTAGGATTGGCCTAATGGAGGAGATAGAACGTGTGCTAGGCCTACACAAGATGCATCAGATTTAGCTAGAAGAAGATTATTCTGGTTAGAAGCATTGATGTATGCAAAGGTGCAGAGATAGTAGTAAACAAGGTTCTGGAGTTAAGGGATCCTGTTTGAGATTGATAAGTGGTAAGGCTAGATAAAAGCTAGATGCATTATTTGGAGCTAGATGATTTAAAAAAAACTTTAATAACCAGTGAAAGAGCTTGGAGACTTTATTCTGAAGGTAATAGAAAAGCAACAGTGGTTTCTGAGAAGAGGGGTTTCAGGAAGGTGGTCATTTGGGATGACTGATCTATATGGTGTAAGGATTGAAGGGGGGAGGGAATAGAGTCAGTATTTTAATATCTTAATGTCACATATTAAAAATATGACTTTTGATGATAGCAGTGGAAATAAGCAGGAAGGAATGGAGTTAAAAGACAATCAGAAATGAAGAGTTTACACACCTTGGAAACTGAAAGCATATGGAAGATAAGGGAAAAGTCAAAGATGACTTGGGTTTTAATTAATCTGAATTTCCTAGACTCTTCTTATCTTTCACTGTAGTAATGCATTTGACTGTATTTTTATTTACTAAGTAGCCTCTGGAGCCCTGGTGGTGCAATGGTTAGAACTCGGCTGCTAACCAAAAGGTTGGCAGTTCGAATCCACCAGCCGCTCCTTGGAAACCCTATAGGGCAGTTCTACTCTGTCTTATAGGGTCCCTATGCATCGGAATTGACTCGACGGCAATGGGTAAATTGCATCTGTGCTTTAGATTTTTAAAATTGAATACTATATTCTCGTTGAACTTTTGGAAGTAATTTAGTATATTAAAGATTGTTATAGAGACAGTTATTCAGATTTTTCAGTGATCACTGAAAGAGCTTTAGGATGGGCAACAGACACAAAGTATGAAGAGTAGTCATGTAATTACTACTTTCTGGTGAAGTCCCCAATACTTGGGCTAAGGTTTCTTTTATGCCAAAACAATGACAGTGTTTTCCAAGGTTTACCCTAACCCTGTCAGAAGAGCCTGACTTGGGTTGGCATTTTTAAAATATTTGTTTTTCCTCTGTCGAAAAAACTTTGCTATTGCTTGTTTGAATGTATTTTACTGCTGATTAAACTAGATTGCTTTTAAAATTTGCTTTATATATATATATATATATATATATATATATATATATATATATATATATATATATATGCTGTCTTCACAAATCTGATTGCCTTCAGGCAAGCTGATGAAGAATTCCAGATCCTGGCAAACTCCTGGCGATATTCCAGTGCATTTACCAACAAGATATTTTTTGCTATGGTGGATTTTGATGAAGGCTCTGATGTATTTCAGATGGTAAGATCTTTGGCTTATTCTGTTAGTAGGAATAGGTAAAATCTGGACAAAGTGCGATGCATTTTTTTAAATGGCCACAAACAGTTAAATAGGACTGGTCTTATGTAAGATTTGTAGTAGTTGGTGAACTAAAAGCTAAACATGAGTGAACCATGAAATGTAGCTGTCAATGATAACTTATTAGAGTATGAAGATTGGGTAGTACCTGTCAAGTAGTTTTTAAAATCACATCATGAATCCTACCATTATGCCACCATTATGCGATATTGGTGGTCACTCTGAAGTACTTAACAAAACTAGGTACCTGTCTTTACCCCCTTGCTTCTTGTCTTAATGGAAAAAATTCTTGTTCAAAGCTAAACTCTTTTCCTGTGCCCTGGATCCTGTGCCCATCTGCTCTGTCAATCATGATCCCTCTCACCTGTACTTTTAACTTCACCCTCTCTACTAGTTCTTTCCCCTTTGCATATAAACGTTAAGGACACAGATTCAATTTTGTGTTTGAGTATAAATGTGCCTAACAGAGGCATCTTATCCAATAAGCAAGGTAACGTGGGCTTACTTGTGCCTACTTATTAATCTGTAGTGAACAATTTCACATTTTTCTACCACATCAAAGATTCTGCTTCTAGGTGTGGCTGACATCTGTCTCTATCCCAGCCCCATAGCCCCTTCCTACAGAATCAAAGCCTGTTTTCAAATTTACAGTCCCTGGCAGTGGCAGATGACCCAGTAAGCATGGGCTTACTTACTGATCTGTAGTGAACAATTTCATGTCACTGCAGATTAGTAGTAAGCACAAGTAAGCCTGTGTTTACCTTGCTTACTGGGTCATGCGCCCTGGTCTAACTCATATATTTGAACATGTTTTATTCAATAATAATTGTACAAAACATGAAAGGAAAGATCTAAGTATAAATCCTTGCTATGCATCTTCACGTGGATGACTGACTTCCTGATCCAAAAATTCATTATGTACCAAATTAAACTTCTATTTTCTCCTACCCAAACCTGGTCTTCCTGTGTTTTATATCATCACTGACACTTATTTGTCATCTTCATCTTCTTTTATGACATCTGCCGTAGCCACCCCCTCCCCCTTTCCATTCCAGGACCCTCATCTTCTCTCACTTGAACTAATGCAGTAGCCTTTTAACTGGTCCACTTACCTTCCATTTAGTATTCTCTCCATATTGCCTGCTGTAACATTTCCCAGGGTTTGTTCTACAGTGTATTGATCAGAATTACTTCGGAAAAATTAACTTTGAGAAACCCTAGTTTAAACAAAATTAAACTGGTTTATTTACTTCAGGGTGTCAAGAACTGTGAAGAGCCTGAGATTTTACCCTACTCCCAAGTTAAGAAGTTAGCCTGCCACAGTTTCATGAATGCTGGCAGGACACACAATACCCCTATCTCAGAGCTAAACCCATTGACATCAAGTTGATTCCAACTCATATCAACCCAACAGGAGACAGGAGAAGTGCCCCAAAGAGTTTCCGAGGAGCGGATGGTGGATTCAAACTGCCAACCTTTTCTTTAGCAGCCACGCTCTTAACCACTGCACCACCAGGGCTCCATGTCAGAGCAAAAGGACTTTATGCTTACCACTCATGTAGAAGATTTGGCTTCCCTAAGCTTGGAATCCCTCTCCCATAATGCAACCCACTGGCCCCCTTTGGGAATTAGGGCTTGGGAACCTGGTGCATGAAAATGCTGATACTTTGGCTACTGCTGTTGCCATGAGTAATAAAATCCATGTCAGAGTTAAATCAACTCAATAGCGGTGGATTTGGGTGTTTTTTTTGTGTGTGTGGTTCCCTAGAGAAACACTCTCATGTGTGTACAGGGAGATATGTACAAGGATGTTCATTGTAACATTATTTTTAATTGGAAAAAAGGGAGAAAAACCCTAAAGTCCAATAATAGCGTCATTTCTTAATAGATTATGACAGTGAGGTTGATACATATGTACTATGAGTCAGAATTGACAGCATGGGTTTGGTTTTTTTAATTGTGAGCAGATCTCTCAAACATGGTTGAATTAGAAAAGCAAATTGTAGAATAATACAGTTAATATGATACCATTTATGTTACAAAAACAGATACAAAGTAGTATTACATGTTTTCTGTCGATATATACACATGTATATGAATACGTTCAGGAAGGTCAGAAATGGTAATAGTGGCTACCAGCATGGAGTGGGATTCATTCCTGTAACCCTATATTTGTAAAAATTTTTGCAAAGAAAGTATATTCATATACTATTTATATGGTTTTAATTTTGTTTATTAGATACATTTTGAAAACAATCCAAAGGTGGCATAGCTAAACAAATATCAAAAAAAAATTTTTTGGCTTAAAATTTGGGCAGGAATTTGGTTAAGTGAACACTGTCTAGAATCTGATTCTTAGCTTTGCAGACCTAGAAATTGAATTTGAACAATGTAGCCAGAATTTATCCAGCTATGGAGACCTTGTGCACACTGACCAAGTGTAAAAATCCTTGGGCACTGGTAACCAAAAGGCTTATCTATTAAGTCATTAACTCACCGTGATATACTGCCAAAGAGACCAAAATAATCATATTCCATAATCAGTACGCTCTCTCCCCTAATAGGAAAGTCTAGAAATTACTGTTTAGAAGGGTTTTATTGTGAGCATAGAATCAAAGCAAGAGAATTGGATTATTTTATTGACTGATATCTTCAAGTTGTAATTGCTTGTATAAGCCAATGTCTACTGTAGGAGTTACCTACTAAGGGGACCTGATGCTTGCATCTGTTGGTCAGGATCTTTCCCCTGGACTTAATTAGATTTTCTGTTTTCCACAAGTACAATTGTCTGTGTCAGGAAACGTACAATGCAGATGAATGGGTTATGGTCTGTTTATGTCAGCAATCCCAGTATTGTTTTTCAAGCATACCACGGGTCTCACGATGTAGAAGAGAGAAATGTGATGCTCATCAGTAAACATTTATAAACCCATTTGAATGGATGATTTCTGTATATAGCTACTATTTTGTATTGGTTTTTGCTGCAATTTTAGAGCCGTTGTCTTATCCTGGTCTTATTCCCTCCAGATTGAGGATGTACCTTATTTGGAGCTTACCTTAGCTACATGAAACAGTTCTCATAAATTTATCCTTTTTGCATGATCTTTGAACAGATTAAAATATTTGTGGTATGGGAACACTTTTCCATTCTAATGGAGTAAAATGCAGGTTTCTTGGCTAGGAATTAATATTTGATCGGTAAAGATAGTGGTTAAGGTCACAGGTAACCTTGGGTTTGAATCTTAGCTCCACCACTTACTGATTAATTCCTTAGGCAAATCACTTAACCTTCCTAAACCTGGGCTTCCTTATCTGTGATATGCCTAAATTTTAAGATATTTGCAGTTGAGATTATTTTCTTGATAATTTATATTTCCATGAAATACTTTTTATTCAGCTAAACATGAATTCGGCTCCAACTTTCATCAACTTTCCTGCAAAAGGGAAACCCAAACGAGGTGATACATATGAGTTGCAGGTGCGGGGTTTTTCAGCTGAGCAGATTGCCCGGTGGATAGCTGACAGAACTGACGTCAATGTAAGTTTCCTTACTTTGATGAAAGGTACTTTGCTGTTATCCCCTTTGACTCTTACTTGGATGTCCTAATTGGTCTTGTCCCTATATCACTGAGATGGTAAGTAATAGTTTAGCTGTCCCTTCACAAGTACCATTTAACAGAATCATCCCGATGAAAGAGTGAAACATCCTCTATTACCCTATTGGATTCAGCCTGGAAACCACTCTTCTTAAGTCCATGGACTATCTAGCTGTACTTGGCAGATTCTTCTTAATCTAAAAGATAGTATGATCCATATGTTGTGGTTGAACAGAATATTGTACTTATTACATTCCACTTTTGGATAAAATATAAACTATTTTGATTGGGTATGTAATGAAAAAGTATAATTTTTCCTTAGAGCAGCCATACCAATTTTGACTGCTTTCATTTCAAATTAGTTCAACCTATATAATTAATGAATAAATTTTATACTTTAAAATGTTTTTCTCTCCTTTCCACTTAGATTAGAGTAATTAGACCTCCAAATTACGCTGGTCCACTTATGTTGGGATTGCTTTTGGCTGTTATTGGTGGACTTGTGTATCTTCGAAGAAGCAATATGGAATTTCTCTTTAACAAAACTGGATGGGCTTTTGCGGCTTTGGTGAGTAAAATTTAGGCGAAAAATTGAGTTAAACTCTTAATATTGTATTTTCAGGTAAGCTTTCATTTATATGAGAAGTAGGATTTTGTTTATTTCTTACCTGAGGGAAAGGAGTTTACATATTTTTATTTTCTGCCTTGAAATCAGTTTATTTCCTCTGTTATCTCATTACAATAGCCAGAGCTGAGAGGACCTGATTATACCCGGTTTTATTCAATCTAAATGATAGGCTGTCAACTCCATCAAAACCTGCAGTTCTTTTGAAAATATTCTTCTAGAGGGCCTTTTCAAAATTCAATTTTGAAATTTGTGTCAGCTTATTTATAATTTTAAAGTAATGTTTTCTTTCTGAAGTAAATATTACTGAATTGTGATTCTTGTGATCCTCGTGGTTAAAACACAGGCCTTAGAAAGGGATCACTAAAAAATAAAAAAGAAAGGCATCACTTATCTGAAAATGATTTGCTTCAGCATGTATACCTGAACAGATGTACCTTTATACCAGCCAGTCTAATCAAGGTGGGAACATCTGAACCATGCAATTATAAATATCTCATTACTTTTTGTTCCCTAGTGTTTTGTGCTTGCTATGACATCTGGTCAAATGTGGAACCATATAAGAGGACCACCATATGCTCATAAGAATCCCCACACAGGACATGTGGTAAGGAAAGGCCAGGGTTTCTTTCTTTTATATACCAAAGTGAATCTTAATGATTATTACCCTGTGAGAACAGTGCCAGCACATGAGAACAGTGCCAGCATATAAAGGAACTAGATTTATTTTTGACTTTTCCATCTCTTGGTTAACAAGCTTCAATTGCTGAAAATACTGTGCTGTTCTCTTAAAAATGGGAAGTTTCTTATCTCATTTGGTGAGTCCTTTTAACCGAGCTGGTTAAGAATGAATGTCAGCATTCGTCTAAATACAGTAGAATAATTGATCAAGTACTTGAGCATCCATTGTCCAGGTATTGTGCTACGTATTCTTAGAGACATAGTGGTAAACAAGAAAAACATGGTCCCTGTCTTCTTGGAGTCTACATTATTGTACCTCACGCTCTTGTACACGTAAATACTTGTTTTTCAGCTATTCTACTGTTAAACAGTATAAATACAGTGAAAATACAAATAAAAAATAAGTACTGAAATAGCTTTTGTAGTAACTCAGCTTTTTTACTGATGAGTGCCACAGACCTAAAATATGTTACATGCTTACATACATTGGGTGCATTAATATTTTTATAGGATTTAAAAATGGCCCATTTTAGCGTTAGGATGCCAAAATTTAATATGTATTTAAAGATTCCATTTTGTCTTTTTTTCCCCCAGAATTATATCCATGGAAGCAGCCAAGCCCAGTTTGTAGCTGAAACACATATTGTTCTTCTGTTTAGTATCCTCTTTATAATCCTTGTGCTGTATTATAATTTGTCTATTTTCTCAAATTCTGCTGTTCTCTCTACAGTGTTTGTTTGGGGCTCCTGTCATATTAATTCAGGTCATAATATCCTTTGGGAATCATATTATCGTGTCATCTGTCTTAGCTCAATCAGCTGAAGGCCACCAGGGACAAATCTGCAGTCTGATAAAGTCAGGTTTATTGGCTCATTGCTGCATATCAGAGGAAGAGGGGGCATCTTACCAAAGGAAAAGATAGTTACAGGAATTTGAGGAAGGGTAGAGTTTAGGTAAAGTCTAAATGAAGCAATGTTTTTATATGCTAAAAGCAAAGCAAGACTGATTATAAAGAGGTCAACGTCAGGTCTGGACTGTAAAGTGGACCCAGAGTTTTGTTTCCTTGGAAACTGCAAATTTAAGATGAAGGTTGAATTTTGTTTCCAGAAACTCCTTATCTGAAACTCTGTTCTTTGGTTGTAATTTGAAGCTACTTCTCTGTTTCTAAGTGACTTCTCTCCTCCAGGCAAGAGTGGAATGTTTCATTCTTACTGGTATAATTTCAAAGGAGCCCTGGTGGCACAGTGGTTAAGCACTCAGCTACTAACCACAAGTCAGCAGTTCGAACCCACCAGTTGCTCCATGGGAGAAAGATGTGGCAGCCTGCATCTGTAAAAATTTACAGCCTTGGAAACCCTATGGGGCAGTTCTATTCTGTCCTGTAGGGTTGCTGTGAGTCAGAATAGACTCAATGGCAACGGGTTGGTTGGTTTTGTTGTTATGATTTTAGACAACAGTGTCACTCAGTGAGTAAAAAAAGCAGTAGTTACTCAAAGATGGGGGTCATTATGACATTTTTTAGTTGCAGCTGGCTTTATACGTGTTATTCTATCCTCTTCAATGGCAGAGCAGATTTTTTCAGTCCAAGTTAATTTTTACTTTCTCACATCTGAAAATTGATGCCTCTTTAAGCTGCAAGGATAAGAGTGACATCAGATAGGTAAGAGTCTAAATTTCCTAGTACTACTGAACACAGTTTATACTTGTCTGAATATATCAGCAGTGACTCTGTGGAACAAATCAACAAGGTGAACAAATGTAATGTTCCCAGAATTAAGCTTCTTGGCCAAGGTGTCCTTACAATGATATTGCACTAAGCCACGGGCACAGTGGGTAAATCCCACCTTCCTTGCTGTGTGGTAAAGATTAGCATGAATCCAATCCAGTCCTCATCTTCCCACTTCTCCACCTTCGTCCTCAGCTGCTCACACAGCAAACACTCTCTCTGATCCTAGCCACCCAAAGCTGGGTCAGAGCTCACAGATTAGACAGACACCATCTTTCAGACCAGCTACCCATGCAGCCAGACCCTAGGCAGAGCTAGGTCGGAGCTCATGCATTAGAAGGACACCTTCTTTCAGACTGCCAGATAGGCAGACACCAGCCCATGCTGGCTCTCACTGCCTCTGTGGGTTCATTAATTCAGTGGAACGTCTCACAGTCACATGAAGAGTACACCATACTTATGGCTACAGCCTTATTACACCCAAAAAGGATACAAATGAAGAGACATACGGTGAGGTCTAGGAGGGGTAACAGCGTGGAGCTTCCATGTCCTAAAGAGGGATGCACTACCTCTCCTGTGCATGGCCTTCATCCAGGAAGCACCTCTGAGCCTGAGGCTTCAGGGTTCTTACTGGCCTCCCCATGAACAAAGGCCAAATTGCTTTCTGCAAGGTGATTTCATAGCCCACATGTATTGGGATCAGTTGTAGCACAGGCTGTTAGAGAATCTGACAATAACTTGGTGGTAAAGTCATTGGCTCTGCCTTCTCATCTTATCAACTAGATGATTAGAGATCATCTAATTCACCCCTTATTAAATTGAAAATGGGTTGTCTAGCTAACATAGTCTAAGAACTTTGAAAGTGAATGCAATCAATATGTGTAAGTTTGTTTAAGAAAGTTTTTTTCTAATTATAAGTAATACAATCATTAAAGAAAGTTTAGAAAATACCAATAAGTATAAAAAGAAAAAACTCAAAATACTGAAAATACCACCTTTAGTAATTGTTTGTGTATATCTTCCTCTGTTTTATTTTGCTTTGTTGATGATTAGATAAAGAGATTTTAAGACAAACGTTCTGAAAAAAAAATGTAACTTTTGGTTTTCATTGAAAGACATTTGGGAAAACAGAATTTTTCTAAACAGTTTTCTTATCTAATATGAGAATTGAGGGCACTGGTGGTTCAAGTGGTTTAGAATTTTTGCCTTTCATGTGAAAGATCTAGATTCAATTTCAGACCAATGCACCTCAAGCACAGCTACCACCCATCTATCAGTAGAAGCTTATGTGTTGCTGTGATGCTGAGCAGGTTTTAGCAGAGCTTCCAGACAAAGACAAAGACAGATTAGGAGTAAAGGCCTGGCAGTCTACTTTTGAAAATCAGCCACTGAAAGTCCTATGGATCACAATAGTTCGATTGTGTTGTGCATGGGGTTGCCATGAATTGAGGGCTGATTTGATGGCAGCTAACAACAAAAATATGGAAAGTACATTTACTGTTTAAATTTCAGTCTGAAACCAGGAGGGTTTACCTATTTAGCTGTGTAATGGTGAGCTGAGAAGATTAGAAGGTAAAAGTAATAAATACTTGGTTCCTGTAGTAAGAAAGAAAATTACAAAAAAAAAAATTATATATATATATATATACACACACACACGCACACATATATATATGTATATATATATTGCTCAAACTTTATGGCTTTTAAATCCTAGGATTTAATTGGAAAATGTTCATTTATGATTTGATGGATTAACAAATTATTATACCTTGGAAAATATTCAGTATCTAAAATGTACTCAGTTAAAAGTACTCAATAGTACTTTGAAATTCCACAGTAAGCAAAAAGGGTAGTGAAAATTGTTAAATATTGATTTGCAGTTTGTTGGTTTTTTAGCTTTGACCTAAATTTTTGTATATAATTATATAGAAGTTTAAGAAATTGAAATTTTTTTTTTTTACTTTTTCTATCTAAAGGTTAAACATTGGTTAAGGTCTCTCATACATTTGGAAAATATTGTAAACTTGTTGGAATATAGAATTTCTTATAAGTTTTGTGATTACGCAAAATAGGATATTTTTCAGGGTGATATTTTTTCTTATTTTGTTTTTACTTTTTTGGTAGTGGTTGGATAGGGTCATGTAATATTTGCTGAGCAGTTATTTTGCCAAATGTAATGAATGCATGATTTGCCTAAGGAACTTATAATACTGGGACAAACAGGCATGTATACAGATTATAAGACACTAAGTACTGTGTATGTGCTTGGTATGATGGTGAGACAATAAAGGAGTGTATTTTACTTTGTTTGGGATAGGGAATATTAGAGAAGGCTTAAATTCCTTCTTCCCCTTTTTTTAGTAGACATGAAGACTAAAGACTCAACACAGTTTCTGTGTTAAGAATTCATAGAAGAGACTACTACTAAGTATTAGTTATGATTTTGGAAAATGTCCACATATTTATAAGCATTTTGGTATTATACCATTTATTGTATGATTAATAAAGCAAACTATATAATGAGTTGCCTGATCTACTTAAGCAAGTTTTAAAATTACATTTAATACTTTTTAATTGAAGTATTACATTCATGCAGAAAAGTTTACAGATTGTAAGTATACTGTTTGATAAAATTTCACAAAATGAACATACCTGTGTAACCACCACGCAGATCAAGAAATAAAACTTTACCCATATCCCAGACCGTTCTTCCCATTGTGACCCCTCCTGATTGCTACCTTCCTGCCCAAAGGTAACTACTATCCCTGACTTCTAACACCTTGGATTAGTTTAGCCTACTTTTTAACTTTACATAAATGGAATCATACAATAAATATATTTGGATTTTAAAAATAAAGTAGCAATATGTAAAAATTTTACCCATAATCTAAGCCTTAACATTAAAGACTTTTTTTATTTTTACATCTTTCATTCTTTGCCCATGTGTATGTTTTATGCAGGGGGACGTGTCTTTTTTGTAGTTACAGATATACTTTATATATGGTTTGGTATCTGAAGGTATTATAAACATTTTCTATGTTGTATGGCCTTCATAGTTACAAAAGTATGTGAGGGTTACAGAGATATCAGAAAATACAAAGTAAAGGAAAAATAATCAACATTTTTAGTGTTTATATAATACGTATATCACAATTCAGTTATTCTCTTGTTGAACACTGCAATAAATGTTTTCTAGGAAATAAAAATAATTTCACATATTTCCAAATTTCTAGGAGTAAAATTCTAAACAAAGGGCACGAGTCCATCTGTTGCTCCTGATGGATGTCCAAATTGTTTTCTAAAAGGGTTTTGCTGCCAGAAGTGTATAAATGCACTGGTGTCCATGGCAAGCCCTTGCCATTATTATTCTTATTTTTTTAAACTACTAATTCAGTAGGCAAAGAAATCGTACCTCATTATTTAAATGTACCTTGGATCACAATAAAGTAAATTGAAAATTTTCCCATAATTTTGTAACTATGCTTCATTTTATGCAAATGTCTTTCCCTTTGTCGTATTTAATATACTTTAATTCTACTAGCTCTCTTAACAGTCTAGTTTTGTATGTTATGGAAAACCACTTCCTTTAATTTTTACTCACTTTTCTCAGAGTAACATTTAATCATGTGTCTTAGTCATCTAGTGATGCTATAACAGAAATACCACAAGTGGATGGCTTTAAGAAAGAGAAGTTTATTCTCTCACAGTTCAGTAGGCCAGAAGTCCGAATTCAGGGTGCCGGATCAGGGGAAGGCTTTCTCTCTCTGTCGGCTCTGGAGGAAGATCCTTGTCATCAGTCTTCCCTTGGTCTGGGAACATCTCAGCACAGGAGCCTCAGGTCCAAAGGATGCGCTCTGCTCCCAGTGCTGCTTTCTTGGAGGTATGAGGTCCCCGTGTCTTTCTGCTTCCTTGTCTCTTCTTTCATATCTCAAAAGAGATTGGCTTAAGACACTACCTAATCTTATAGACCTTATCAGCATAACTGCCACTAATTCATCGTATTTCATCATAGTGGTAAGATTTTCAACACATAGGGAAATCAAATCAGAAGATAAAATGGTAGACAATCATAGAATCGTACAAGGGAATCATGACCTAGCCAAGTTAACAGATGTTATGGGGGGACACTGTTCAATCCATGACACCATGATAATGTAATTACATTTTTATTTCATCATTTGTATCTCCTACTAGAGTATAAACTTCTTCAAGAAAGGTTCTCTGCTCCAGTCAACCTTGCAAACTCCTGCATCTAATAGTGCCTGGCATACAGTAGGCAGTGATAGTAAATGTTTAATAAATCTATAACTGTAATGAAACAATACACATGGAAGTGCATCACAGCTCTTGACAGCTAATAACCAACAGCACACAGAGACCTTAGTGGTATATATTGAGGTTGTTGTTACGTGCCGTTGAGTCGATTCCGACTCAGCAACCCCATGTACAACAGAGTGAAACACTGCCTGGTCCTGCGCCATTCTCAGTCATTGTTATGCTTGAGCCTGTTATTGCAGCCACTTTGTCAGTCCACCTCATTGAAGGTCTTCTTCTTTTTCGCTGACTCTCTTCTTTGCCAAGCATGATATCCTACTCCAGGGACTGATCCCTTCTGATAACATGTCCAAAGTGTGTGAGACATAGTCTCACCATCCTTGCTTCTAAGGAACACTCTGGTTGTATTCTTCCAAGACATATCTGTTTATTCTTTTGGCAGCCCATGGTATATTCCATGTTCTTCGCCAACACCACAATTCAAAGGTATCAGTTCTTCTTTGGTCTTCTTATTCATCGTCCACCTTTCACCTGCGTATGAGGCGATTGAAAGTACCATGGCTTGGGTCAGGCGCACCTTAGTCTTCAAGGTGACATCTTTGCTTTATAACACTTTAAAGAGGTCTTTTACAGCAGATTTGCCCAATGCAGTGTGTCATTCGATTTCTTGACTGTTGCATCCACGGGTGCTGATTGTGGATCCAAGTAAGATGAAATCCTTGACAACTACAGTCTTTTCTCTGTTTATCATGATGTCACTTATTGGTCCAGTTGTGAGGATTTTTGTTTTCTTTATGTTGAAGTATAATCCATACTGAAGGCTATGGTCTTTAATCTTCATCAGTAAGTGCTTCAAGTCTTCTTCACTGTCAGCAAGAAAGGTTGTGTTGCATCACGCAGGTTAATCAGTTTTCCTCCAATCTTGATGCCCCATTCTTTATCATATAGTCCAACTTCTCAGATTATTTGCTCAGCATAAAGACTGAATAAGTATGGTGAAAGGATACAACCGTAATGCACACGTTTCCTGACTTTAAACCACACAGTATCCCCTTGTTCTGTTCGAACGACTGCCTCTTGATCCGTGTACAGGTTCCTTATGAGTGCAGTTAAGTGTTTTGGAGTTCCCATTCTTCGCAATGTTATCCATAATTTGTTCTGATCCACACAGTCAAATGCTTTTGCATGGTCAGTAAATCACAGGTAAACATCTTTCTGGTATTCTGTGCTTTCAGCCAAGATCTATCTGACATCAGTAACAATATCCCTGGTTCCATGTCTTCTTCTGAATTCGGCTTGAGTTTCTGGCAGTTTCTTCTCGATACACTACTACAGCCACTTTTGAATGATCTTCGGCAAAATTTTACTTGCATGTGATATTGTTCTATAATTTCCCCATTTGGTTGGATAACCTTTCTTGGGAATAGGCATAAATAGGGGTCTCTTCCAGTCAGTTGGACGGGTAGCTGTCTTCCAAATTTCTTGGCATGAGCGAGTGAGCACTTCCAGTGCTGCATCTGTTTGTTGAGACGTCCGTTTGTTGAGCCTTGTTTTTTGCTAATGCCTTCAATGCAGCTTGGACTTCTTCCTTCAGTACCATTAGTTCCTGATCATATGCTGTCTCCTGAAATGGCTGAATGTTGACCAATTCTTTCTGGTATAGTGACCGTGTGTGTTCCTTCCATCTTCTTTTGATGCTGCCTGCGTAGTTTAATATTTTCGCCATGGAATCCTTCAGTAATGCAACTCGAGGCTTGAATTTTTTCTTCAGTTCTTTCAGCTTAAGAAATGCAGAGTGTGTTCTTCCCTATTGGTTTTCTACCTCCTCCTCTTTGCAGATGTCATTATAATACTTTGTCTTCTTGAGCCACCTTTTGAAACCTTCAGTTCTTTTACTTCATCATTTCTTCCTTTCCAAGAGCAAGTTTCAGAGTCTTTTCTGACATCCATTTTGGTCTTTTCATTCTTTCTTGTCTTTTTAATGACCTTTTGCTTTCTTCATGGATGTTGTCCTTGATGTCATTCCACAGCTTGTCTGGTCTTCGGTCATCAGTGTTCAACACATCAAATCTGTTCTTGAGATGGTCTCTAAATTCAGGTGGGATGTACTCAAGGTTCTACTTTGGCTCTCATCGACTTGTTCCAGTTTTCTTCAGTTTCAACATGAACTTGCATTTGAGCAATTGATGGTCTGTTCTGCATTTGGCCCCTGGCTTTGTCCTGACTGATGATATTGAGCTTTTCTATCTTCTCTTTCCACAGATGTAGTTGATTTGATTCCTGTGTATTCCAGCTGGCAAGGTCCACGTGTATAGTCACCGTTTATGTTGGTGAAAGAAGGTATTTGCAATGAAGAAATCACTGGTGTTGCAGAATTCTGTCACGTGATCTCTGGCATTGTTTCTATCACCAAAGCCATATTTTCCAACTACCAATCCTTCTTGTTTCCAACTTTTGCATTCCAATCACTAGTAATTATCAATGCATTCTGATCGCATGTTCGATCAATTTCAGACTGCAGAAATTGATAAAAATCTTCAATTTCTTCATCTTTGGCATTAGTGGTTGGTGCATAAATTTGAATAATAGTTGTGTTAATGGTCTTCCTTGTAGGCATATGGATATTATCCTCTTATAGCATTGTAATTCAGGATAGATCTTGAAATGTTCTTTTTAATGATGAATGCAACGGCATTCCTCTTCATGTTGTCATTCCGGCATAGTAGACCATGCGATTGTCCGATTCAGAATGGCCAATAGCAGTCCCTTTCAGCTCACTAATGCCTAGGATATCGATGTTTATACATTCCATTTCATTTTTAACGATTTCTGATTTTCCTATCTTCATACCTCATGCATTCCATATTCCGATTGTTAATGGATGTTTGCAGCTGTTTGTTCTCATTTTGAGTTCCGATTGTTAATGGATGTTTGCGGCTGTTTCTTCTCATTTTGAGTTGTGTTACATCAGCAAATGAAGGTCCTGAAAGCTTGTCTCCATTCACATCATTAACGTCGACTCTACTTTGAGGAGGCAGCTCTTCCCCAGTTGTATTTTGAGTGCCTTCCAATCTGAGGGGCTCATCTTCTGGCACTATATCGGACAGTGTTCCGTTGCTGTTCATGAGGTTTTCGCTAGCTGATTTTTTTCAGAAGTAGCCTGCTGGGTTCTTCTTCCTAGTCTGTCTTAGTCTGGAAGTTCAGCTGAAACCTGTCCTCCATGGGTGACCCTGCTGGTATTTGAATACTGTTTGCATAACTTCCAGCATCACAGCAACACACATGCCCCCTCAATAAGACAAAGTGACAGACATATGGGGGATATATCAAGGTAGAAAGTTCATTAAAAGCGTATGTAGATCATGATTCAAAGGCAGGTCCAAAAACAGAAGTTTCAACCATTAATCAGGGAGTATTCTGCCACCAAAGCCTATAGAAATGATCAATCCTTGCACATACCTAGGTATAAAGAACCTCAGTAAGCCAAACAAAGAAACAAAAACTTCATCACATCAATTGCTGGAAAAGAAGACTTGGCTAAGCAAGCAAAAACCTGAAGAATGGGCATCACCTCTAACAGGGTTTTGAAGAGTGCAAGATGGCAATGAAGGAATGAGTAGACTATAAAGCAAATTAGAAATTCAAGCCCCACAAGAACACCTATTTTCCTCTCTTCTGCTTAATTATTCCCACGTATGGGTTTTTTTTTTTTTTATGGGTTTACTGGGTTTTATGGTTGAATACCAGGAAACCCTGGTGGTGTAGTGGTTAAGTGCTATGGCTGCTAATCAGAAGATCAGCAGTTTGAATCCACCAGGTGCTCCTTGGAAACTCTATGGGGCAGTTCTACTCTGTCCTGTAGTCTCTGTGATTCGGAATTGACTCGATGGCAAGAGTTTGCTTTTGGTTTTGATCTGGCTGTATAGTAGTTTCTGAGATCAGGTAGTGTGAGGTCTCCTATTTTGTTCTTTTTCTTCTCTAATGCTTTGCTTACCTGGGATCTCTTTCCATATAAAGTTGATGACTAATTTCTCCATCTTGCTGAAGAATGCTGTCGGTATTTGGGTCAGGACTGCATTATCTCTGTAGGTTGCTTTGGGTAGAATTGACATTTACCCAGTGTTGAGTCTTCCTATCCATGAGCATTTAATGTTTTTCCATTTATGTAGATCTCTTTTGGTTTTTTGCAGTAATGTTTTGTAGTTTTCTTTGTATTGGTCTTTTACGTCCTGGGTGACGTAAAATGATATTGCTTTCCTGATTTCCTTTTTGAAGTTCTTTGTTGGTGTCAAGGAATCCAGCTGATTTTTATATGTTGATCTTGTATCCTGCTACTCTGCTGAATCTTTCTATTAGTTCCAGTAGTTTTCTTGTGGAATCTTTGTCGTTCTCTATGTACAGTATCATATACCATCTGTGAATAGGGATAGTTTTACTTCTTTTCCAGTTTGGGTGCCATGTATTTCTTTTTCTTGCCTTATTGCTCTAGCTAGGACTTCAGCACAATGTTAAATACTAGTGGTGATAAAGGGCATCCTTGTTTTGTTCTTGTTCAATTTGGGAAATTTTAACTACTGTTAGTATTCAGGAAACTGTGTGTGAATCCTTCTTTTCTACTAGACACATTCTGTATGTTTCAGAGTTCTGTTTTACTTATTTTAGCGTTCATCCATGCCACCTGTTACCTATTTGCATGAGTAGTTCTTTTTTGTATTTATGGAGCTCCTGTTATTAAGCTGAGAGAGCCCTGGTGGCACAATGGTTATAGTGCTCAGCTGCTAACTGAAAAGCTGGCAGTTCGAACTCACCTGCCACTCTGTAGAAGAAAGATGTGGTCGTCTGCTTCCATAAAGATTTGCAGCCTCAGAAACCCTATGGAGCAGTCCTAGTCTGTCCTATAGGGTCTCTGTGAGTTGTAATTGACTTGACTGCAGTGGGTTTGGTTTTTTGGTTGTTATTAAGCTGGAGTCCCTAGGTGGTTCAAACAGTTAAAGTGCTCAGCTGCTAACTGAAAGGTTGAAAGTTTGAGACCACCCAGAGGCACCTCAGAAGAAAGGCCTGGCAATCTACTTCTGATAAATAGCCTCTGAAAACCCTTTGGAATACAGTCCTACTCTGACAGATATGAGGTCATCATGAGTTGGAATCAAGTTGATAGGAACTGTAACTGTATTATTAAGCTGAATAAAAGTAAGGTTATGACATGAGGTTTACTTTTCTTTATTAAAAAAAAAAAAAAATAGGACAAAATTAGGTAGTTAGTGGTAATTTGTGCTTTAAAGGTTAATTGTTGAAATTCTGGAAAAATTTGAGAATTTATTTTTCAAGTAAATATTAGTTCCTAGTGGGCACAGTGAGGAGCCTCAGGGTGCAGGGGTTGTTCTACTTCTTAATCTTGGGTGATGGTTACAAGAATATTTGCTTTGTAATTTGTTAAACTGTAATTATATTTGATGTACTTATATTTGTATGTTATGTTTCACGATAAAAATATTTAAATAAAAATTAGTTGCTATAAAATCTAAAACAGTAAAGGTCATGGAAGAAAAAATAGGGACAATGCTAGGAGCCCTAATACGTGGTATAAACAATACAAAACATTACTAAAAATGCACAAACACCAGAAGAGAAACTAGACAACTGGGAACTCCTAAAAATCAAACACTTATGCTCATCGAAAGACTTCATTAAAAGAGTAAAAAGACCACCTACAGACTGGGAGAAAAAATTTTTGGCTATGAGAAACCCGATCAGCGTCTAATCTCTAAAATCTACAAGATACTGCAAAACTCAACAACAACAACAAAAAAAAAATTAAAAAATGGGCAAAGGATATGAATAGGCATTTCACCAAAGAAGGCATTCAGGCAGCTACCAGATACGTGAGGAAACGCTCACAATCATTAGCCGTTAGAGAAATGCAAATCAAAACTACAATGAGATACCATCTCACCCCAGTAAGGCTAGCATTAATCCAAAAAACACAAAATAATAAATGTTGGAGAGGTTGTAGAAAGACTGGAACACTGCTACACTGCTGGTGGGAATGTAAAATGGTACAACCACTTTGGAAGTCAATTTGGTGCTTCCTTAAAAAGCTAGAAATAGAAGTACCATACAATCCAGCAATTCCACTCCTTGGAATATATCCTAGAGAAAGAAGAGCCATCATATGACTAGATATATCCACACCCATGTTCACTGCAGCAGTGTTCACAATAGCAGAAAGATGGAAACAACCTAGGTGCCCATCAGTAGACAAATGGATAAACAAATTGTGGTATATTCACACAATGGAATACTATACAACGATAAAAAGAACAATAATGAATCTGTGAAACATCTCCTAACATGGTTGATCCTGGAAGGCATTATGCTGAGTGAAATTAGTCACTAAAGGGCAAATATTGTATAAGACCACTGTTAAAAGAACTCAAGAAATAGTTTAAACACAGAAGAATACATTCTTAGATGCTTACAAGGGTGGGGAGGGAGGGAGAGGGGCAATTACTGACTAGATAGATAAGAACTATCTTGGGTGAAGGGAAGGACAACACACAATACAGGGGAATTCAGCAAAACTGGACTAAATCAAAAGCTAAGAAGTTTCCTGAATACAACCAAACACTTCGAGGGACAGAGTAGCAGGGGTTGGGGTCTGGGGACCATGGCTTCAGGGTACATCCAGATCCATTGGCATAACAAAGCTTAAGAAAATGTTCTGCATCCCATTTTGATGAGTGGCATCTGGGGTCTTAAAAGCTATCGAGCAGCCATCTAAGATACATCAATTGGTCCCAACCCACCTGGAGCAAAGGAGAATGAAGAACGCCAAAGACACAAGGAAAATATTAGCCCAAGAGGCAGCGAGGGCCACATAAACTAGAGACTCCATCAGCCTGAGACTGGAAGAACTAGATGGTGCCTGGCTACCACCGATGACCGCCCTGACAGGGAACACAACAGAGAGTCCCTGATGGAGCAGGAGAAAAGTGGAGTGCAAACTCAAACTCTCGTAAAAAGACCAGACTTAATGGTCAGACCGAGACTGGAGGGACCCTGGAATACATGGCTGCTGGACTTTCTGTTAGCCCAGAATTGAAACCATTCCCAAAGCTAACTCTTCAGACAAAAATTAGACTGGACTATAAGACATAAAACGATACTCATGAAAAGATGCTTCTTAGCTCAAGCAGATACATGAGACTAAATGGGCAGCTCCTCTCCAGAGGCGAGATGAGAAGGCAAAAAGGAACAGGAGGTGGTTGAATGGGCATAGGAAATCGGGGTGGAAAGGAGGGGTGTGTTGTCAAATCATAGCAAGAGCAATGGGTCACATAACAATGTGTATAGATTTTTGTATGAGAAACTGACTGGAACTGTAAACTTTCACTTAAAACACAATAAAAAAATTAGTTGCTAGTCTCTAAATGTGTATATTTCAGGTATTTTGGGAGGAAAGGGATTGAAATATTCAAAATGGATATTTAATATTTTAAAATATGTATGGGGTCAGAGTGATAGTTGGTAGTATGTTCAGGCAGGTTATACCAACGTCCAATTTCAGGAAAACTTCTATTTTGTCTGTATAGGTTTTAATGGGACATCTTTTTTAAAATAACAGTTTTTGTATGTGCAAATGAAGTAACTTTTCAATCTTTTAAATTATATCTTCATAGTAAATAATTGTTTTGCTGTATGGGCACAAGATTGCTTATTTTAGTTATTTTTTAGTAATTAAGAGTTGAAAGTTTATTTATTCATTTTAATTTTCTTCATGAAAGATTAGGGATAATAAGACGGTATGTCTTTCGTGCCTGTATGAATTTCTCCTTAAACAAATTTTCTAAGATGGTGGAGTTACCTTAGGGATGGTGCTTTTATGTGAAGCTGCTACCTCTGACATGGATATTGGGAAACGAAAGAGTAAGTCATATCATTTTCCAAAATCTATCAGTTCTGCCTTTAATACTGAAAAAGAATATTCTGTTAATCATTTTCCCTCATTAGTTATAGGATAAGGATGTTATTTTCCTTCTTTACTATTATAAAAGTAATAAAAGAGAAAAAACAAGAGTGTGGAACATTTTGTAGGGGAGACTCACCCATTACTCTACCACTGAAAAAATGTAATTTTAACATTGTAATATATTTTCTTCCAATTTTCAAAACTTTTTAAAAATTATATGTCTAAAATGTTGAATCTTGTACTCCCATTTTTAAACTGGAGTATTTTCCTATGGTAATATATATTTTCTTATACATAGTTTTAAAATTATGCTCTAACTATAATGTAATTTTTTTTTTTTTTTTTTTATTGTGATTTTGTTAAATGTTCAGGCTTTTTCTGATTTTCATTAGAAATTCATTTTATAAATGCTACTGTGCTAACTACATGGTACATTAAGCTTTATCCTCATTTCATATTATTTCCTTGGAATAGATTCCTAGACGTCAAGTAACTGTGTGGTCCTGTGTATGCATATTTTCAATTCTCCTAATGTTTTAAACCGATGATGCCAAATTCTTTTCTCCAAAAGTTGTAACATTTTCAATTCCTACTAATGGTATTTAAGAATGCTTGTTTCACTGTAACTTTATCAGCATTAAGTAATCTCATATACATATGCATATGTATAAATATATTTGCAAATTAGATAAGGAGGAAATGTTATATTATTTTGTATTCTTTTGATTATTAGTGAGGTTGGATGTTTTCCTAAATGTTTATTAGTCATTTGTATTTTCCTTTCTGCAAATTGTCTTTTTCCATTTATCTATTAGAATCTTAGTCCTTTGCCTAAAGTGATGCTTTTCTATACTTTTTCTATGCTGAGTATTTGTTAATACTCAGAAAAAATATTATGTTTAACTTTTAAATGTTTAGCCATAGATCGTATTTTGTCAAAGTTAGAAAAGGGGAAGTTTTTTTTTCCCTAAATATAACAAGGAGACCCTGGGTGGTGCAGATAGTTAGGTGCTCAAGTACTAATCAAAAGGTTGGTAGTTTAAACCCACCCACAGATGCCTGGGAAGAAAGATCTGGCAACCTGCTTCCAAAAGTTCACAGTCTTGGGAACCCTATGGAGTACAGTTCTAACTCTGTACAACATGGGGTGCTATGAATCAGAACTGGCAACTGGTTTCTTTAAGTATACCAAAACTAAAAGTTGTTTTTAATGTTAGCGAATATGTATGTTTCTTTAAAGCTTTCGTTAGTGTAGCACACATGATTTCCCATATCCATACCTCTACACTCCTTAGGGAGCCCTGGTTGCACAGTGGTTAAGAGCTCAGCAGTTAACAAAAAGGTCGGCAGTTGTAATCCACCAGCCGCTCCTTGGAAACCCTATGGGGCAGTTCTACTCTGTCCTATAGGGTCACTGTGAGTCGAAATCGGCTCTGCGGCAACGTGTTTGGTGTTTGGTATGGTTTATGCTCCTTATAGGAGCTCTAAGCAGTGGTTCAGTGCTCGGCTGCTAATGGAGAAGTTGGCAGTTCGAACTTACCAGCTGTTCTGTAGGACAAAGATGTGGCAGTCTGCTTCCATAAAGATTTACAGCCTTAGAATCCCTGTGGGGCAGTTCTTCTCTGTCCTCTAGGGCTGTAGGGTTATTGTGAGTCAAAATCCACTCAACAGCAATGGGTTTTGGGGTTTTTTTTTTCTTTTTAATGCTCCTTAGCCAGTCTTAAGGAGCCCTGGTGGTGTAGTGGTTAAGCAGTAGGCTACTAACCAGAAGGTTGGTGGTTCGAACCTACCGGCCACTCCCTGGGAGAGAGATGTGGTAGTCTGCTTCCGTAAAGATTTACAGCCTATGGGGCAGTCTAATCTGTCCTGCAGTGGGTTTGGGTTGGTTTTTTAGCCAGTCTTAATCCATGGACTCAAACAACTTCAAGTCTTGGGAATCCTTAGTTGAGCATTGTAGGGTCAGCATCTGGAGTTAAGATTGTTAATTACGATGCTGAAGCAGAGCATCTGGGATTAGTGGAGTGAGTTATGAATTTTGAGCTAGTAATCAGGTTTTTCTTCATTATTCAAATGAGGAATCCACGTTGAATCAGTTCCTCATAGAAGGCACTGTACTTTGCCTGTACATGAATAAAGTACTTTAAAGTGAGGCTGTCACAATGACATTATCAGATGTCAATAATAAAATAAAGCTACTTGTAAAGATTTAAAAGAAGTTTAATAACTTAATCAGTAGTTTAATTAGTAGTTTTCTTGTCAGTAGTAAAAGGCTTCTGACACTGAATTCTTGAGTGAGATAGCTTTAAAGAAATTCATTATTCCTACAATTTAATTGTACAAGTATATAAATGGAGTCACTCTATTGTATTGTAATAGAGCAAATTAAAGGGGAAAGCAAACTTCTGAAGATTAAAGAATACGGAAGAAAATTGTAGCAAAGTTGAAATTTATCAGTAGATTATAGCCCTTGCTTTTCACTCTGAGAAGTGTAGACTAGATTTGTGTGTTTGCTATGGTTTACATGCTCATTTTACTCTCCTTTTGTTTTTCTGCAGTAATGTGCATGGCTGGTATTGGACTCGTTGTATTATTCTTCAGTTGGATGCTCTCTATTTTCAGATCTAAATATCATGGATACCCGTATAGGTATGATTTTTATTTTTAATCTATATGATGATTACCTATACTTAAAATTAGAGTTATTTTAGAATATTTTCTTATACTATATTCTTTTCTGCTTTCCTACAAACTATTCTAGCTTCTAGAACAGAGAGATATGCCTTAATTTAGATATGTTACATATGAAAATTAAAATAATTGTGGTATAGTAGACAGTAGTATATGATTTCTTGTCTCAGGACTATCTGTTGGAGTTACTCTGACATCATGTAATTTGGTCCAGAAATCTACAACACATAGTGATTAGAACATTTTTTACCACATTTACTCACACAACTCTTTGTCTGCATACTACACTTCCTCTTGTGGAGGAAGTAATATCTATGTATATATTTTTTAACTTCCTCTCATGTCTACACCTCAAGGCTGAATGGCATAAACAGAACATTTGATCACAATGCAGTTTGCAGATCATTTAAGAAAGCATGTTTAAGAAAATCTAATCAGTTTGAAATATTCATAAAAGTCCCTAAAGCTGAGAGACGAAATTATTTTCCTGGTTATAGATTTACCTTCTTAATAGCTGAGATAAATGTACCTATATAATGGGGGGAGGGCGTTGTGAATTTCATAATCTCAATGTTAATATAATTCCTATTTTTTTTTAAACACAATACTATCCTGTTTTGGAGCCCTGGTGGCGAAATAGTCAAGAGATTGGCTGGTAACCAAAAGGTCGGAAGTTGGAATCCACCAGTTGCTCCTTGGTAACCCTGTGGGGCAGTTCTCCTTTGTCCTGTAGGGTCACTGTGAGTCGGAATCAACTCTACAGCAACGTGTTTGGTTTTGGTTTGGTCCTGTTGTATAAAGGACTATGAACAGTAAAGATAAAGTATATCAACTAATATATATTTTTGAGACACAAATTCATTCTTCATATTTTTAGCACAAGTTTTTAGTAGATAATTTTGAACAACTTCCTAGTTGATTCATATTTCTAGATGTCTTTTTTATTGTGCTTTAGATGAAGGTTTACAGAGCAAATTAGTTTCTCATTAAATAACTAACACACGTTATTATTTTGTGATGTTGGTTGTCAACCCCAACCCCATGACATGTCAGCACTCTCCCCTTCCCAACCTTGGGTTCCCCATTATTAGCTTTCCTGTCCGCTCCTGCCTTCTCTTCCTTGCTCCTCGGCTAGTGTGCCCATTAGTCTCCTTTTGTTTTATGGGCCTGTCTAATCTATGGCTGAAGTCAAGATGTCTTCTGATTAATGGACAACGTAAATTAATCTTTTTTATTTATTTTTCTTGGCAACTTATTTAATTTTGAGACAGAAACCTCCTAGACCCTTGACTATTTCATGTAAAAATCTTCCAACTTTATACTTTCATTCTTCAGTGTTTGTGTGTTTGAAAATAATTTTTCCTCTATAGAGTACTAACTAGAATGTTAGGGTAATCTTGCCAGTACTTCTTTTACTTATTTGATCACCAGGGTTGATCCAGTTGTTAATTGGTGTCTCTGTTCAAGAGAGATTTAACTTGAGGTTGTGTCTATTTCCATTTCTCCTAAGACTGCCTAGTCTCAGTGTTTCTTACTTTTTGTTATTGCTTCTCAGAGATTATCACACATGTACCAAAGCACTCTTTATTCTGCTAAAATCAAGATACTGCGTATTGATTACAAGTAAAGTCTACACTTCTTTCACAGACTAATGGCTTGGTATATATTTATATTTTTTCAGCTTTCTGATGAGTTAAAAAGGATCCCAGAGATAATGAAGACACTGGAGTAACGGAAATTGAAAAACGAAAGATGTATGTGTATGTGAAAAGAAGAATTTATGTATTTTGTATTACTTCTTTTTTTTCAAGTGATTTAAATAGTTCATCATTTAACCAAAGAAGATGTGTAGTGCCTTAACAAGCAATTTCCTTTCAAATTCATGAAGTATTTGGGATATGATTCTCCTCTTCTTAAACTTCCCCTCCCAGTGAACATTGTGGAGCATTTAATTTAGTAGAATTCAATATATTATAAAATAAATTTAAACTGCTACTTCATTTTAATTAGAAGAAGGCTCAAAACTGGCTTTAGTTAACTTTTGGTCATTTAATTTTATATTTTCTTATCTAAAGATGACAGATAAAAGTCCTGACCAGGTGTTCTCCCATATGTCTGCTGCAGATAACTGCATCAGGAATCCATTCTTAGCTTTTCCATCTTTGCATGGATGTGTATACTTTGCACATTTTTCCTTTTAGGCAGAGAAACTATATCTGCTATATGGTCTTCTGAAAATGGAACACCATTCTTCAGAGTACACTTTTAGCCTTTAGGAAAAAAGAAATACCTAGCCAGTACTTCTCTCATCTTCCCTACTGAAATACAGGGCTATCTGTGCTTCTTGGTGGTTGTAGTCATTGGAAAGCATCTCTAAATATAGGATTATGATTTCTCATAAGTGTGGTGTTAACTACCTTGTTTTTGGTAAGATTTCAGATTCATTCCACCTCCCTTCTTTTATTTAAGGTGGCCTATCTCTAATAAAAATGTAGCTTAGTGCTTAAATCAGTGTAATTTATAAATGGTCTAAAATGCTCCTGCAGATTATTACATATTTGTACGTAAGAGAAAAATAGGCTTACACATAACTCAGCTGGTGAAGTTGAATTCTGTATTACAAGTTAGGACATATTTCATTAACCCTTGTGTTTAGGAGGAGGACCTAGAGTTTGAAAAGATAACCGTGAAATAATTGAGTTGTTGCCTGTGTATAAAAAGTGTTTCATGAAAACTGTTCTGTTTTTGCTATTACTGTAGCGTTTATTCTCTCCCTTTAAGTGGCGAAACAATGAAAAAATTTGAAGGGGTTTTGTTTGAATTTTGTGTTTTTTCCTGTCAGTGGAGCTAACCATATGTACTAACCAAATTTCTATGAAAAATTAAGTTGATGGTTATTATTAGATCTAACTATAACCTCGCCCATAGTCATGA
The DNA here is from genome assembly GCF_030014295.1 of Loxodonta africana. Classification (NCBI taxonomy): domain Eukaryota; kingdom Metazoa; phylum Chordata; class Mammalia; order Proboscidea; family Elephantidae; genus Loxodonta; species Loxodonta africana. The sequence goes on along the minus strand of NC_087369.1, from coordinate 88,746,871 downwards.
AAAGTAACCTGAAATGCCACTATTATGGAAACACGAGAATTGTGGTTGTGAAAAAAATTTGTAAAGAAATCTCAGAAGTATCAAATTAAAAAAATACTGTCACTGCCTCTGATAATTCACTATCTAATAAATCTCCCACGTGTGTTATAAAATAGAAATTTGCAAAAAGAGATGGGTGAAATTGCCTATTTTATTTTTTTGTTGTTAGTAGATCTGGTGGGTGAAGCCATATAGTTGATTTTTACTCTAATGTAGCTTTTTGTTAATTACTCCCCTTGTAAATTATGTGATTCTGGGTTCCTTTTTCTGCTGTTCTTGTACTTGTCTCAGGCCAAATAAATTTATGCTGGGATTCTTATGGTTGAGACTTGTATGAAATGCCCTGGTTTGTACAGACTGACCAGGAGACTACTACTGCCATTAATCTATAGCTCCAAATAATTTGCCATGAGCATTGAAAGAATGGAAGTTTTATATATATATATTTTTGTCTCCTTTATCTGTAAGAGCACATTCTTCTGTAAAGAGAAAAGTAGCGATCTGATTAAAATCTATGGAAAGCGGATTTGCTACATTTAAAATAGTGTTACTTTTGTGGAGATTTTGAAATCGGCTTTCATCTGAAGTGCCTTAAGTAGACTTAATTTACTTTCCTAGTAATCATTTAAATATCACTTGTAATCCATTTAAAAAATACTATTCAAAATGACACATTGTAGTGGCAAAGATAACCAAATGTCTGGCTGTTTGCTTTTTGATCATTTCAATAAACTTTTACAATGTGAATTCTGAGTTTTTGATTAACATCTAAAGAGGGGGAGAATTTACTTTTCTTTCTTTTTTATTGGAAAAACATATATAGCAAACATTTGCCAATTCAACATTTTTCCCATGTATAGTTTCATGATATCAGTTACATTAATCATGTTGTGTAATCATCACCCATAATCATTGCCAAATTTTCCGTTTAAAGATGGGTGAATTTAAAGCACTAGACTCCCACCCAGTGCCGTCGAGTCGATTCCGACTCATATCGACCCTAAACACTAGACTAACCCAGTAAAAAAAAAAAAAACACTAGACTAGAATAGTAAAATGAGAATGTTCCGTTTTGAAATTATAATTAAATTTCTTGTTGTCCTAACGACAATGAGTTTGATAGGCCCATTTCCTTAATTATGTCTAGATTGAGATGTATTCTTTCAGGACTCAATATATAGTTATTCATTAATGTTGTCACCCATTAGATTAATCAATACAGCCAAGTAGATGAATGCCTGTTTTCAATGGTTGATCTAGCTTTTATCTCAGTCAGTGAGCACCCCTTGTCTAGGCAGTTCCCTTTTGGTCATACCCCACTTAGGTAACTCCATTTTGGTCCTAAGTACAAGTAATTGATTGGAAACAATTACCCAGATTTTCAAGTTATATGAGACTGAACAACAGTACATTTGCAAATGTCTAGGTGACCATAGGCAAGGCACTCGAACCTCTCTGGACCTATTTTCTTATCCTAAGGTGATCACAGAAGGAGCCCTGGTCACGCAGTGGTTAAAAGTACTCTGCTGCTAACTGAAAATTCAGTGGTTCAAAACCCACCAACTGTTCTGAGGGAGAAAGATGTGGCAGTCAGCTTCCATGAAGATTTACAGCCTTGGAAACCCTATGGAGCAGTTCTACTCTGTCCTATAGGGTTGCTATGAGTTGGAATCAATTTGGCGGCAGTGGGTTTTTTTTTTTTAGTTTAAGGTGATCACGTTGGACTAAACTGTAGTGCTCCTTCCAGATGTATTTAATTTTGAATATATGTCATTTGTGATATTCAGAGTTCATGTTGAATTAAATCAATTGAAATATAGGATGTTCTGTAGTGGGATGTCTGAAGAAGCTGTGGAATGCTTGTCGAGGCCATTATAGCTACAAATCTTTTTAGTAATATGCAATGAAATAGTATTTTTAGAAAGCTTGGAACAAATATGTTAATATTAGATCTTGATTTAAATGGGTTCTGCCCAATTCTGGACAAGAATGAGATCAACAACTGTAGTAATATACTAATATCATAGAAAAGTCAAAGCCAAAGGGCCTTTAGATAACATTTAAATCAGCCCCTTCATTTTTATTGCTGAAGAAAACCTGCCCGAGAAAGGCAAAGAAATTTACTGAAGCTTTTTATTCTAAGGAAAGGAGTACCTGGATGGTATAAATGGTTAACGCACTTGGCTGCTAACCCAAAGGTTGCAGTTTCAAGTCCACCCAGAGGCACCTCAGAAGAAAGACCTGACAGTCAACTTATGAAAACTCAGCCATTAAAATCCCCATGAAACACAATTCTACCCTGATGCACATGGGGTTGCCATGAATTGGAGTTGACTGGATGACAACTGGTGTTATTCTGAGGAAATGCCTGAAGGTTTACCATTTTACAGCAAATTTCCCTTGGATTAGGTTTCACTCAAAGATGAAAATTACTCCCTGGAGACAAGGAGACCTTATTAGTACACCTTGATTGCTTCCTGACCTCTAGATCACTGGGAGGAGGGTCCTAATGAGAGAGGTATTTCCCAGTGGCACTTCAGAAAGTGGGAGGAGTTTCGATTGACTCCCTTTTATCTGTGAAAGTTGAATTTCGGTGGGGAGAAGGAGGGGCTTTAATTTAACTTTCAGAAGGAGGCAAAAACAATAATCTAGAGGTGACTCTTCAGAACTTTGTGTCCCTTTACCTATGTTCTCACTTTTCCTGTACACATTTCCACTGACAACACTTTGTGTTTGGTCTTTGATGTTGAGTCCTGGCTAGAGTATGATTCATGGTGGAAATGAGGGATGGTCTTCAGGCTCCTTTGGGTGACAATTTAAGGACATTCAGACAAACTGCCTGAAGAATCAAGTGATGATCAGTATATTCCATTTAGTGCTTTGTAAATAATGACTTCCAGCTGTAAAAACAAACAAAACTGTAAAATGCGTTGGCTGTGCCCAATATCCAGACTCAGAGGTGGTCATTTGTTTTGAACCTTGCAGCTTATAATGCCTGGGCTGGCCATGGCTCTGTGACCAGCAGATGCAGATAGCAAACTTTGGGTCTGAAGTTCTTTTTATAATCTTTAAATAAAATTAATGAAATGCTTTCTCCCCCAGAAAACAGTTCAAAGATTGTAACTTCTTTTGGGAAGCTGCCCTGACCTCCCAGTCTGGGTTCTACACCCTTCATCTGTTCTTCAGTGCACGCTGCCCTCTAGTACTCTGTCTTGTAACTGTCCTGTCCCGGACTAAACAAAATGCTCCTTGAGGACAGGAGCATTCTCTTACTCATCTTTGTATGTTCATTTTCTAACACACTTGCTTAGTAGATGCTCAGTACATTTTCATTGAATGAAGAAAAAAGAAAAAGGTTTACATTCTCGAGTTGTTTGCTGTCTCGTGGAGAGGACAGGCATGTAAACAAATGCAATCCTGTGTGCTAGTGGAAAAATATGTGTTATATTGTAAGTACACAGAAGGATCTAATCACTTTCTTGCGGTTGAGAGGGAAAGGAAAGGAGAAGGCCCCCTATAGGAACTGAATTAGTCACTAGATAGATTTTTTAAAGTACTGAAATGCTGAAATAAGTATTTTTGTTGGTATAGTATTGTTATTTCAGTACTTAAAAAAAATCTGAAGTCCAAGTCATTTACATCCCAAGTCATACCCAAGGAGTTCATGGTACTTGAGAATTTCCATGAACCAAAGATGTACTAGTTTTGTTCAAAAGCATTCTTACCACTCTCCTGTTTTTTAAAAATCCTTCTAAGGTGTCTTGTTTTAATTACTAATTCCCTGTTGTCAGTAACTCTGAACATCTTTTCTTATATTTATTACTTATTTGTATTTCCCTTAGAACCAATTTGGCTCCTCCGTCTAATTCCAGAGGTCTCCCATGGAGTTGTTTTAGAATCGAGGTGGGAAAACCTTAGGGATAAAAGAAAGAGGGGATAGTAGGGATTAAAGAAGAAGGAAGAAGAGAGGAGGCAGGTTTCCAGGACCCCTGAAAACCCAACAACTTCCCTTCCCCCATGGTTATATTTCTTTCCAAAGTCAAATACACTTTCACATGGCCTGACGCTTCCTCAGCAATTTCAATCAGGAATTTTCTTCCTCAATCATTCTGCTTGGAATGATTCAATCCAGAAGTACAGAGAATCCTTAACCATGAATCCTGGCCCTCTGTCAAGTGTAACAGCATCTGAGGACAACATGTACATGACTATGACAACAGTATCGTATTTTCTACGAAACACCACTGATTTGGTAATATGCAAAACCAATACTAAAATATCAGTATTGTCATTTTCCTATGGTATAACTCATACTAGATTCAAGTCCCAATAGCTTAGCAGTAGACAGGAAGGTGGAATTCCCTGATAGTGACTAGTTAGCTAGTCCTAAAAATTAAGATAAAAAAAAATTAAGATAGTACTAGTAATAAATATAACGAGAGATGGTGAGACAGATAAGGTTAACTATGCTGGTGGCTGAACAAAAGAGCTGTTAAAAAATTACCACCTAGAAGTTGGGTAAACAGAAACCACACCCTGTCCTGAGACAGATAGGGTTAACTGTGCTGGTGGAACAAAAAAGCTTTTAAAAGATTACCATGTAGAAGTTGGGTAAACAGGAACCCACCCTGTCAACATGAGAGAAGATCGAAACAACCCATGAATTACTATCTCCTTCTTAGTGTTTTTCTAGTCCCCTCCTCCCTTACAGGCTCCACATGCACAGAAAAACAAAGTGTGACCCCTGTTTAACCTTCCTTAGCCCTGCGAAGATGGCGATGTAGTGCCGAAGATCAAGTGCTCTTGCGCTATATCCCATAATAAGGGATGCCAAGGGCTACCAAGAGGACTCCATCTTGAATATGAGAGGATTCCGTCTTAGGTTCCAGATGCGTGCTCAACCTAATTAAAATACACTGCCATTCTGAGAAGTATCCAACCCTTGACAGAATCCCCCTAAATACTCATTACTCTGTTGTCTCCACCGAACCCATATAAGCCCCAGCCTTGCTTCCCTTTTTGAGTCAGTCTTTTGGAGAGGCTTAGATCCTTGCTGACTCCTTTTGCTTGACTCAAGCAAAATAAAGCTTGCTGAAGATGAAGTTTGTCTTTTGTGTGTATTCTTACTAGGGAAAACACAAGGACCCTTTGTGTCAGATTGGCAATTGGTAACAATGGTGCAAGATATATACTGAAAACTACAGAGCATTATTGAGAGAAATAAAAGAACACCTAAATAATTTGAAGGCTGTATTCTGTTCATGAAACCCTAGGTGGCACAAATTGTGCTCGATTGCTAACCCAAAGGTACCACCCAGTGGTACCATGAAAGAAAAGGTCTGGTGATCTGCTTCTGTTAAGATTACAGCCATAAAAACCCTACAGAGCTATTCTACTCTGTAACACATGGAGTTACTATGAGTCAATCCACTGCATGGCAACTAAAAAAGACTCAGTGTTATAAAGCTGTCAAATCTCATTGCAGTTCCAATCCAGGTACTAGCAGAATTATGTGTACGTGAAGATTGAAATGCTGATTTTAAAATTTATATAAAAATATGAAGGGCCGTCTTGGGGAACGTCTAACTCAATTGGCATGACAAAGTTTATAAGGAGTATGTTCTACATTCCACTTTGGTGAGTAGTGTCTGATGTCTTAAAAGCCTGTGAGCAGCCATCTAAGACACTCCATTGATCTCACCCCTTCAGGGGCAAGGGAGAACGAAGAAAACTAAAGACACGAAGGAAAGATTAGTCCAAAGGATTAATGGACCACTACTACCATAGCCTCAACCAGACTGAGTTCAGTACAACTAGATGGTGCCCAGCAGCCACCATTGACTGCTTTGACAGGGATCATAATAGAGGGTCCCAGACAAAGCTGGAGAGAAATATAAAACAAAATTCTAGCTCTCAAAAGACGAGACTTACTGGCCTGACAGAGACTGGATAACCCTGAGAGTATGGCCCCTGGACATGCTTTTAGCTCAGTAATGAAGTCACTCTTGAAGTTCACCCTTCGTCCAAAGATTAGATAGGCTCATAAAGACAAAATGAGACTAAAGGGGCACACCAGCCCGGGGCAAGGACTAGAAGGCAGAAGGGGACAGGAAACCTGGTAATAGGGAACCCAATGTCGAGAAGGGAGAGTGTTGACATGTCATGGGATTGTTAACCAATGTCATAAAACAGTATCTGTATTAATTGTTTAATGAGAAGCTAGTTTGTTCTTTAAACATTCATGTAAAGTACAATAAAAAAAAATGTGAAGGGCCAAGAATAGCCAAGGTACGTAAACAGTATACAAAACATTACTAACAATCCAGAGGAAAAACTAGATAACTGGGAGCTCCTAAAAATCAAACACCTATGCTCATCCAAAGACTTCACCAAAAGAGTAAAAAGATTACCTACAACTGGGAAAAAGTTTTTGGCTATTGCATTTCCGATCAGTGCCTGATCTCTAAAATCTACACGATACTGCAAAAACTCAACCACAAAAAGACATATAACCCAATTAAAAAATGGGCAAAAGATATGAACAGACACTTCACTAAAGACATTCAGATAGCTAACAGATACATGAGGAAATGGTCACAATCATTAACCATTATTTGAGAAATGCAAATCAAAACTACAGTGAGATTCCATCTCACTCCAACAAAAAAAAAAATACAAGGATGGCATTAATCCAAAAAACACAAAATAAATGTTGGAGAGGTTGTGGAGAGACTGGAACACTTCTACACTGCTGGTTGGAATGTAAAATGGCACAACCACTTTGGAAATCGATTTGGCGCTTCCTTAAAAAGCTAGAAATAGAACTATCATACGATCCAGCAGTCCCACTCCTTGGAATATATCCTAGAGAAATAAGAGCCTTTACACGAACAGATATATGCACACCCATGTTCATTGCAGCACTGTTTACAACAGCAAAAAGATGGAAGTAACCAAGGTGCCCATCAACAGATGAATGGATAAATAAATTATGGCATATTCACACAATGGAATACTATGCATTGGTAATGAACAGTGATAAATCTGGCGAAGTCTTTCGATGAGCATAAGTGTTTAATTTTTAGAAGATCCAGATAGCTACCTAATCCTCTGGAGCTTGTGTTTTGTGGGTTGTGGTTTGTATCCTGTTAATGCTGTGTATTAGGGCCTCTGGTGTTGGTCATATTTTTTCACCTATGAACTTCATCGTTTTTCACTTTATATTTAGGTCTTTGATTCACTTTGAGTTAGTTTTTGTATATGGTGTGAGTTATGGGTCCTGTTTCATTTTTTTGCAGGTGGACATCCAGTTTTGCCAGCACCATTTGTTAAAAAGACTGTCTTTTCCCCCATTTGATGGACTTTAGTCCCTTGTCGAAGATCAGGTGACCATAGGTAGATGGATTTACATCGCAGTTCTCAATTCTGTTCCATTGTTCAATGTATCTGTTGTTGTACCAGTACCAGGCTTTTTTGACTGCCATAGCTGTATAGTCGGTTCTGAGGTCAGGTAGCGCAAGTCCTCCTACTTTATTCTTCTTCAATAGTGCTTTACTTATCCAGGCTTCTTCCCTTTCCATATAAAGTTAATGATAAGTTTTTCCATCTTTTTAAAGAATGTTATTTGTATTTGGATAAGGATTGCATTGTATTTGTAAATCACTTTGGGTAGAATTGTCATTTTCACAATATTGAGTCTACCTATCCATGAGCATGGTATGTTTTTTTCATGTACGTAGATCTGTTTTGGTTTCTTGCAGTAGTGTTTTGTAGTTTTATTTGTATCAGTCTTTCACATCCCTGGTTAGATTTATTCCCAAGTATTTTATTTTTTTAAGGGATATTATAAATGGTATTATTTTCCTGATTTTCTTTTCATTGTTCTCTTTATTTGTGTATAGGAATCCAACTGATATTTGCTTGTTTATCTTGTATTCTGGTGCTGAATCTATTAGTTCCAGTAGTTTTCTCATGGAGTTTTTGTTTTTTTTTACGTATAGTATCATATCATCTGCAAATAGGGAGAGTTTAATGTCTTCATATCCAGTTTGGATGCCCTTTTTTTCTGTTTCTTGCCTTAGTGCTGTAGCTAGGACTTTAAAACAACACAGTGTTAAATAGGAGTGGTGATAAAGGGCATCCTTGTCTTTTTCCTGTTCTCAAGGGAAATGTTTTCAGCCTCTCTCCATTGAAAATGATACTGGCCGTTGGTTTTGCATATATGCTCTTTATTATGTGGAGAGATTTCCCATCTGTACCTATTTTATTGAGAGATTTTATCAGGAATGGGTGTTGGACTTTGTCAAATGCCTTTTCTGTGTCGATTGAGATGATCATGTGACTCTTATTTCCTTTTATTTATGTGGTGGATTATGTTGATTAATTTTCTAATGCTGAACCATCCTTGCATACCTGGTATGAATCCTACTTGGTCGTGGTGTATTATTTTTTTGATATGATCCTGAATTCTCCTGGCCTGAATTCTGTTGAAAATTTTTGCATCTATATTCATGAGAGGTATTGGTCTGTAATTTTCTTTTCTTTTCTTTTTTGGTGGTGTCTTTGCCTGGTTTTGGTATCAGGGTTATGCTGGCTTCATAGAATGAATTCTGAATATTGCTCCCTTTTCTATATTCTGAAATAGTTTGGGTAGTACTGGTGTAAGCCCTTTTCTGAATGTTTGGTGTTATTTTTCAGTTAAGCCGTCTGGCCCAAGGCTTTTTTTTGTTGGGAGTTTTTTTTATTACCTTTTCAATCTCTTCACTTGTTATGGGTCTGTTCAGGTTTTCAACATCATTTCGTGTTAGCTTGGGTAGGTCGTGTGTTTCTGGAACTTTTTCCATTTTCTCTAGGTTTTCAAATTTGTTGGAGTATAATTTTTCAAGATACTCTTTTATGATCCTTTTTATTTCATTTGCGTCTGTTGTAATATCCCCCATTTCATTTCTTATTTGTGTTATTTGCATCCTTTCCTGTTTTTCTTTTGTAAATTTGGCCAGTGGTTTGTCGATTTTCTTGATCTTTTCAAAGAACCAACTTTAGGTTTTGTTGATTCTATTGTTTTTCTATTCTCTATGTCATTTATTTCTGCCCTAACCTTTAATATTTCCTTTTTTCTGCTGGCTGTCAGCTTCTCTTGTTGTTCTCTTTCTCTTTGTTCAAGTTGTGTAGCTAATGTTTTGATTTTGTCCCTTTCTTCTTTTTGGATATGTGCATCTAGTGCTATAAATTGACCTCTGAGGACTGCCTTTGCTGTGCCCCAAAGGTTTTGGCATGATGTGTTTTCATTCTCGTTTGATTCTAGGAATTTTTTTATTCCAACTCTGATCTCTTCTAATATCCAGTGGTTTTTAAGTAGGGTGTTATTCAGTTTCCATGTAATTGATTTTTTTTTCCCTTACTCTTCCTGTTGTTAATTTCTACTTTGATGGCATTGTGGTCAGAGAAGATACTTTGTATTATCTCAATGTTTTGGGTTTTATTGAGGGCTGCTCTGTGGCAGAAGATGTGGTCTATTCTGGAGAATGTTCCATGTGTGTTGGAAAAGAATGTGTACTTTGCAGCCGTTGGGTGGAGTGTTGTATATATGTCTATGAGGTCAAGTTGGCTGATTGTGCTCTTTAGTTCTTCTGTATCTTTGTTGAGTGTCTTTCTAGATGTTCTGTCCTTTACTGAGAATGGTGTGTTGAAGTCTTCTACTATTATTGTGGAACTGTCAATTTTTCTTTCCAGTGCCATTAGAGTTTGTTTTATGTATTTTGGAGCCCTGTCATTGGGTGTGTAGATGTTTACTATGGTTAAGTCTTCATGATGGATCATCCCTTTAATTATTATATAGTGCCGCCCTTCTTTGTCTTTTATGGTAGGTTTTGTTTTAAAGGCTATTTTATCTGAGATTAGTATTGCCACTCCTGGTCTTTTTTGGTAGTTATTTGCTTGATATATATTTTTTCCATCTTTTGATTTTTAATACATTTATGTCTTTGTTTCTAAGGTGTGTCTCTTGTAGACAGCATATTGATGGATCTTGTTGTTTTAATCCATTCTGTCACTCTGAGTCTCTTTATGGCTGCATTTAGGCCATTTATATTCAGTGTAATTATTGATAGGTGTGTTTATTGCTTTCATTTTATAGCGTTTTTTTTTTTTTTTTTTTTGCAGTGCTAACATTTTCTTTGTTCCTCTTACTCTCCTGTACTGAGTTACTTTTGTTTGTGGATTTCTTTTTCATTTCTTTTGTTTTTGTAGATTTTGTTTTGAGAGTTTATGTTTTTCTTCTTTATTTTGATGAGTAGGTTTGTTAACTTTCTTTGTGGTTACCTTGAAATTTACCCTTATCTTCCTAGGTTTGAACCAGTCTATCAGTACTTGGTATGGACTTGCCTTCCTTTCCATTAGAAAGTTCTGTACCTACACCATTTATACCCTCTTTTATTGTTCTGACTTTGTCATTTACAGAATAACCTCTTTGGTTCACTGTCGCAATTGTTTTGGTATTGTGTGGTCCTTGAGAGTTCATTTCCTAGGCTGGTATCTGGCTGGTACAGTCTTGCATTCTAGATTCAGGCTGTGGTCTGATATTTGTTTGTTCTCAGGCTGAAGAACTTCCTTTAATAATTCTTGTGGTTTTGGTTTTTACATATTCCTTTAATTTCTGTTTATCTGGAAATGCCCTAATTTCACCATCATATTTGAATGAAAGTTTTGGAGGATATCTAATTCTTGGTTGACAATTTTTTTCTTTCAAGGTGGGTTAAGGTTTTATATATATGTCATCCTATTGCTTGGTTTCTGCCGAATAATCAGGGCTTATTGTCTTCTTGTTTCTCCTCTGTATGTGACTTTTTGTTTTTCTCGAGCTGCTCTCAGGATTTTTTGTCTTTGGTTTTAAAGAGTGTAATTATGATATGTCTTGGTGTTTTTCTATTGGGGTCTATCCTATATGGGGTTTGCTGAGTTTCTTGGATGGTCGGCTTTTCATCATTCATGATATTAGGGAAGTTTTCTGTCAGCAATCCTTCAATGATTCTCTCTGTGTTTTGTGTTTTCTTTCCCTATTCTGGAACCCTGATCACTCGTCAATTTTTGCTTTTGATTTTACCCCACACAATTCTCAGGGTTTTCTCTTTTTTTTTTTTTCAGTCTTTTTTCTGATTTTTCTAAAACAGAGTTGTATCCAAGTGTTTGTCTTCAATTTTGCTGATCTTGTGTTCCATCATTTCAAATCTGCTCCTCAGCCCTTCTAGTACACTGTCCATTTCTGAAATCTTGTTATTTATCTTTTGGATTTCTAATTGTTGTTTTTGTATGATTTCTAGTTGTGAATTTATTTTGGCATTTTGCTCCTGTATTAGTGATTTCTTCCAATGTTTTTGTCAGTATTTTCCATGAATCTGTCTGCCTTTTCCAGAAATTTGTCTATTTTTTTCCTCATTTTTGTCTGCTTTTTGCTTCATCTCTTGGATAGCTTTTAATATTAGAGATTTGAATTCCCTGTCAGGTAGTTCTAGTGCCTTTTTTTCTACTGGAAAGCCATCTGGTGTTTTATTTTGGATGCCACCTGGAACTAGCCTGTCCTATTTTTTTTTTTAATATGTTTTGATATTGTCTGCTGTCTTTGGGACATTCAGTAGTTATTTTCTTCATTTCTTGATTGTACATTTGTTCGTTTCATCCTGGTTTTTTGGTTTATTTGGTTATGTCTTAACAGGTGGGCTGTGCATTCTTTGTTGTTTGCTTGTCTGTAGTCGCACTATTTTTCACCTCCTTGTCAAATGAGTGGGGCCAGTCACTCAGCTATGGTGCAGCAGGGCAGGTCCAGCTGAAGGTGAGGGGCTGGGATGGGTTGTTTGTGGCATGTACTAGGGCTGACAGGGTGGGCCATGAATCAGTGCTGGGCAGGTTCTGTTAGTCCATGCCTGTGCTGCTCCGAAGTGTCATGTTCAGTGCACAGTCCAGATAGGCAGGACAGAATGGGGAGGTTGTGATGTGTGGAGCTAATATGGGTATGGGAAAGAAGAGAGAGAAACAGGAGCCAAACAAAAGCAAACAAAGGAAAAAAAAGAGTGCTAAGAGAGCTTGCCATTGTAGTGAAGAGATGAGAAACTGAAAAGTGGAGAAAAGCAGAAAGGAAAAGAAAATGAAAAAATAACTAGATTAAATTTTGGAAAAGAAAAAAAAAAGCCCCCAGGGGTCCCATCGGTGTGGCAGCCATGACTGGCGAAGTCGCTCCCAGGCTACGCAGTATAACCTTGCTAGTTGGGGTATAGATGTCACACAGGAGCATGTATTCAGGAGATGGGAAAAGAAGGTAAGTATAGACAGACAAGAACTGAGAAATGAAGAAAGACAGAAAGGGAGAAAGAGAGAAGGATAAAAAAGAAAGAATGAATGAAAGCAATGCCCCCCGGGATCGTGGCTGCACAGATTGGGGGACTGGGTCCTAAGCCATAGAGCGCAGCCTGGCTAGCAGGAGCTCCCACGTGCAAAAAGGAGAAAGAAAACAAACAAATGAAGCAGAAGAAAACAAAACAAACAACAACAACAGAAAACCAGGGATCCCACCAGCGTGGTGTTGCAGGCCAGGGGAGTGGTTTCCCAGTTGAGCAGGGCTTCACAGCCTTTCAAAAAGAAGCAAAGATGGCACGCGGAGCCAGGTGTTCAAAAGAAAGAAGGGGGAGGTGGTTGGAGACACGGAAGAAACCAAAAGAGATGGAAAGGAGCAACACCAGCTTAAGGACCCGGCCAGTGTAGGCGAGGAGAATCCAAGTGGCCTGGGATGGAAGCAGTTGGCTGGTGGGAAGCAGAGGAGGCCAAAGTGGGGGGAGAAGGGTCGGGGTTAGGAAAGCGTATATCACTCATTACTGGTTGCTCTGTCTCCTGCTGGGAAGTTCTTGAAGCTGCTTTCCCGTACTTTCTGTCCACTAATCTGCAATTTGGGTGGGTCGAATCCAAGCGGCACAGATGCCGCACCTCCCGGCTGGCTGAGCCACTGCAGCCAGCCAGGATGCTTGGAGGTAGAGCAGCAGGGAGAGGATGGCGGGGTGGGAAAGCATGTATTGCTGGTTACTGGGTGCTCTGTCTCTTGCCTGGGACTCCATGAAGCTGCTTTCCTGTGCTCCCTGTCTGCCAATTCCTGACAGGAGTCCAAGATGGTGAATCCATGCTGCCTTAGCTGATAAGGGACCTCTACACTATCTCTCCTTGCTCTCTGTCCTCTGTCAGTTTCTTATTTCTTTCAATGTTTGGCTGAGTTCTTTATCTCTTCATTTGACACTGGGTTCCAGGAATGATGTTTGTCCCTGTTTTACTTAGTTTTTCAGGTCTTTGCTGTGGAGGGATGGCATGGTGCTTCTGTCTATGGTGCCATGTTGGCTGGAAGTCACAATCATTGTTATGTTTGAGTTCATTGTTTCAGTCACTGTGTCAATTCATCTCCTTAAGGGTCTTCCTCTCTTTTGCTGACCCTCTACCAGGCATGATGTCCTGCTCCAGGAACTGGTTTCTCCTGATAACATGTCCAAAGTACACTTCTAGGGAGCAGTCTGGCTATACTGCTTCCAAGACACATTTGTTCTGTCTTCTGGCAGTCCATGGTATGTTCAATACAGACTCTAAAAAAATAGTTTAGAAAAGTCACTAAACAAACAAGCAACTGCAATCTACAGCATCCTAGAACAACAAACCCTGAGGAGGGAGAGAACCTTTTCCTAAAATTACCACATTATAATATTCAAATTTTCAACAAAAAATTACAAGTCATGCAAAAAACAAAAAAGTATGGCCCAACACAGAAAAAAATAAATTAACAAAACTGTCCCTTAGGAAAGGAGCCCTGGTGGTGCAGTGATTAAGTGCTCAGCTGCTAACTGAAAGGTCGGTGATTTAGACCCACCAGCTATCCACGGGAGAAAGATGTGTCAGTCTGCTTCGGTAAAGATTGCAGTTATAGGTCACTATTAGTTGGAATCAACTCGATGAAAATGGGTTTTTGGTCACAGGAAAAACAGATGTTGGACTTTCTAGACAAAAATTTTAAATCAGTTACTATAAATGTGTTCAAATAGCTAAAGGAAACCATGTCCAAAGAACTAAAGGAAAACAGGATAATAATGTCTCAACAAATAGGCAATATCAATAAAGAGATAGAAATGATTAGAAAAATAGAAATTCTTGAACTGAAAAGTACTATAACTAAAATGAAAAATTCACTAGAGATTTTCAACAGCAGATTTATGTAAGCAGTGAACATGAAGATAACTGCATTGGAATTATCCAGTCTGAGGAACAGAAAGAAAAAAGAATTAAGCAAAACGAATAGAGCCTCAGAGTCCTGTGGGACACCATTAAGTGGATCACCCTATACACGATGACAGCCCCAAAGAGAGAGGAGACAGGGAAAGGGGCAAAAAGAGTAGTTAAAGGAATAACACCTTTAAACATTCCAAATTGGATGAAAGATACATTCAAGAAGTTCAACAAACTCCATATAGTATAACACAAAAAGATCCAAGCCAAGATACAGTATAACCAACTGTTGAAAGACAAGAAGATAATCTTGAAAGAAGCAAGAGAAAAATGAATCATTACATGTAAGTGATCCTCAGTAAGATTAACATCCAGTTTGTCCTCAAAAACCAAGAAAGTCAGATGGCCATGGAATGGCATATTTAAAATGCTGACAGAAATAAACTATTGATCAAGAATTCTATATCCAACAAAGCTATCTTTCCAAAATGAAGGTGAAATTAAGACATTTTCAGATAAATCAAAGCTGAGAGAGTTCATCCCTATTAGATATGCCCTACAAGAAATTGTAAAGGTAGTCCTTCAGGCTGAAATGAAAGGACATGTGAAGAAATAAAGAACGCTGGTAAAGGTAACTACATAGATAAATTTAAAAGGCAGTAGTATTGCATTTTTGATTTGTAACTCATCTTTCCTATTTGATTTAAAAGAGGAATGCATAGGCACATAATTATAAGTCTATGATGATGGGCACACAGCATATAAAGATGTAAATTGTGACAATAACAACATAGAGGGGGAGAGATGGATCTATATAGGAGCAGAGTTTTTGTATACCACTGAAGCTATGGTGATATTAATTCAAACTATATTAAGTTTAAAATGTTAATTGTAATTCCCAGGGTAACCACAAAGAAAATAACTTAAAAATATACAGAAAAGGAAATAAAAACGGTACACTATCAAAAATTGATAAAAAAATGAAGCCTGTAACAGAGGAAATGAGAATAGAAAAGGTATGTTATATAGAAAACAAATAACAAAATGGAAAAGTAGTCCCTTATCAATAATTAAATGCACATGAACTAAACAGCAATTAAAAGGAAGAGATTGGCAGAATGGGGGGAAAAACACCCAATGATCCAACTATATCCTGTCTATAAGAGAATCGCTTTAGATACAAAGACACAAAGGATGAAAAGATATTCCATGCAAATAATCCAAAGAGAGGTGGCATGCCTATTCTAATATCTGACAAAATAATTTAAAATAAAAAATTGTCATCACAAGAGACAAAGATGGACATTATATCTTGATAAAAGAATTAACCCACCAGGAAAATATAACAATTATAAACATATATGCATCTAAGAACAGAACTACAATTATACAAAAACAAGAATTGAGCGAAATTGAGGGGAGAAAAAGTTCTACAATAATAGTTGGAGACTTCAATATTCCACTTTTGGTAATGGATAGAACAACCAGACAGAAGATAAATAAGGAAATAGAGGACTTGATCAACACTACACAACTATTCATAACAGACACGTACAGAACATTCCACCCAACAGGAGCGGAATACAAGTTCTTCTCAAGTGCCCATGAACATTCTCTAGGATAGGGACTTATGTTTGATCATAAAACAAGTGCCAATAAATTTTAAAAGATTGAAATCATACTAAGTATCTTCTCTGACCACAATGGAATCAAAGTAAATATCAACAGCAGAAGGAAAAGTGGAATATTCACAAATATATGAAAATTAAACATCACACTCATAAACAACCAGTGGGCAAAAGAAGAAATCACAAGAGAACTTAGAAAATACTTTGTGAGGAATAAAAACAAAACCACAATGCACCATATACCAGTACTCAGTGGAAAATTATGGCTGTAAATTCCTACACTAAAAAAGAAGATCTCTAATTAATAACCTAACTTTACACCTTAAGGAGCTAGAAAAAGAACAGCAAACATAACCAAAAACAAGCAGAAAGAAGGAAATAAAGAGTAGAGTGGAGGTATATGGGTGAGAGAATAGAACAACAGAGAAAATCAATGATAACAAAGGTTAGTTCTATAAAAGTATTAACAAAATGGACGATTCTTAGCTGATTAAGGAAAAGCGAGATAAAATTCACATTATTAAAATCAGAAATGAATGTGGGAACATTAGTACCCATCTTACAGAGATCAAATGAATTATGAGAAAATACTATGAACAATTGTACACTAGCACACTAGATGTTGTTACTGTTGTTAGTTGCCATTGAGTTGGCTCTGACTCATGGCCACCTTGTGTATAACAGAATGAAACATTGCCTGGTCCTGTGCCATCTTCATGATTGTTGGTATGTTTGAGTCCATTGTTGCAGCTGTCGTGTTAATCTATCTCACTGACGATTTCCCTCATTTTCATTGGCTCTACTTGCCCAAACATGGTGTCCTTTTCTAGTGATTGGTCTTTCCTGATGATGTGTTCAAAATAAGTGAGTCAGCCTCATCATCCTCATTTCTAAGGAATATTCTGGTTGTATTTCTTCTAAGACTGATGTGTTTGATATATTCAATATTTGTTCTAAGACTGACATGTTCCATATAGTCAATATTCTTTACCAACACCGTACTTCAAACACATCAATTCTTCTTCAGTCCTCCTTTTTCATTATCTAGCTTTTGCACGCATATGAGGTGGTTGAAAAGACCGTGGCTTGGGTCAGACGCACCTTAGCCATCAAAGTGACATCTTTGATTTTTAAAGCTTTTAGGAGGTCTTTTGCACCACATTAGATAACGTAGACTAAATGGGCAAATTCCTAGAAAAACAAAAATGACCAAAACTTACCCAAGAAGAAATAAAAAATCTGAATAGATCCAAAACAAGTAATGAGTCAGGAATCATAACCCTCTCAACAAACAAAAGCCTAGGACAGAATGATCTCACTTGTGAATTCCAACAAACATTTAAAGAATAATCAACACCATTCTATACAATGGAATAATAGTCAGTAATAAAATAATTAAAAGGAACGACATAGTGATCCATGCTACAACATGGATGAACTGTGAAAACGTGCGAAGCGAAAGAAGCCCCACGCAAAAAAGCCGCATAGTGTATGATTCCATTTCTGTGAGATATACAGAACAGGAAAATCTATACAGACAGAAAGCAGATTAGTGATTGCCAGGGGCTAGCACTGGGGAGAATGGGGAGTAACTGCTTAAGGTATTTGGGGTGATAAAAATGTTTTGTATCTAGAGGTGATGATTGGTAATACAATAAATGCCACTGAATTGTACATTTAAAATGGCTGATATTATGTTATGTCAATTTCACCTCTATTAAAAAAGGGAAACAACAACAAAAAATTGCCAAGAAAACCCTGCAGAACAAAGTTGGAAGACTTACACTACCATATATCAAGAGCTATTATAAAGTGGCAGTAAATAAGACTGCGGTATTGGCACAATTTGGTTGGCTGTAAAATGGCCTAAGATTATAAGCTTTGGGAATAATTGTTCCAGTTCAGAGAGGCTAGACATGCATACTTTCCTGACCCTAAATTTTTAGATTTTAGACAGAAGTGGAGTATTATTGGTCTTCTGTGTCTTCCTCTACTTCCTGTAAGTACCCTGCCAATTTTCCTTACTCCCCTTCTTATTATCTGAAGATTGTTGTTGGTGTTAGGTGCCGCAGAGTCAGTTCAGCCTCATAGCGACCCTATGTACTACAGAACGAAACACACTGCCTGGTCCTTCGCCATGCCCACATTTGTTGTTATGCTTAAGCCCACAATTGCAACCACCGGGTCAATCCATCTCGTTGAGGGTCTTCCTCTTTTCCGCTGACCCTGTACTCTACCAAGCATGATGTCCTTCTCCAGGGACTGATCCTTCCTGACAACATGTCCAAAGCATGTAAGACACAGCCTCGCCACCCTTGCTTCTAAGGAGCATTCTCGTTGTACTTCTTCCAAGACAGATTTGTTTGTTCTTTTGTCAGTCCATGGTTTATTCAATATTCTTCGCCAACACCACAATTCAAAGGCGTCAATTCTTCTTTGGTCTTCCTTATTCATTATCCAGCTTTCCCATGCCTACGATGTGATTGAAAATACCATGGCTTGGGTTGGGCGCACCTTCGTCTTCAAGGTGACATCTTTGCTTTTCAACACTTTAAAGAGGTCTTTCGCAGCAGATTTGCCTGACACAATGCATCTCTTGATTTCTTGACTGCTGCTTCCATGGGTGTTGATTGTGGATCCAGGTAAAATGAAATCCTTGACCTCAATCTTCTCTCCATTTATCATGAGTTTGCTTATTAGCCCAGTTGTGAGGATTTTTGTTTTCTTTATGTTGAGGTGTAATCGATACTGAAGGCTGTGGTCTTTGATCTTCATCAGTAAGGGCTTCAAGTCCTCTTCACTTTCAGTAAGCAAGGTTGTGTCATCTGTATAAGGCAGGTTGTTAGTGAGTCTTCTTCCAATCCTAATGTCCTGTTCTTCTTCATATACTCCAGCTTCTTGGATTATTTCCTCACCAAACAGATTGAATAGGTATGGTGAAAGGATGCAACCCTGACGCACGCCATCCCTGACTTTAAACCACATGGTACCCCCTTGTTCTGTCTGAACAACTGCCTCTTGATCTATGCACAGGTTACCCATAACCACGATTAAGTGTTCTGGAGTTCCCACTCTTTGCAATGTTGTCCATAATTTGTTATGATCCACACAGTCGAATGCCTTTGATAGTCAATGAAACACAGGTAAACATCTTTTGGTGTTCTCTGCTTTCAGCCAGGTTCCATTTGATATCAGCAATGATATCTCTCATTCCATGTCCTCTTCTGAATCCAGCCTGAATTTCTGGCAGTTCTCTATTGGTATACTGCTGCAGTCCTGAATGATCTTCAGCGAAATCTTACTCGCATGTGACATTAATGATATTGTTCGAAAATTTTTGCATTTGGTTGGATCACCTTTCTTGGGAATAGGCATAAATATGGATCTCTTCCTGCCAGTTGCCCGGGAAGCTGTCACTTCTGACATCAGTTTTGGTCTTTTCTTTCTTCTCTTTTTTTTTTATTGTGCTTTAAGTGAAAGTTTACAAATCAAGTCAGCTTCACATACAAAAATTTATATACACCTTGCTATGTACTCCTAGTTGCTCTCCCTCATTTAATGAGACAACACTCTTCTTCCCTCCACTCTCTCTTTCCGTGTCCATTCAGCCAGATTCTGACCCCCTCTGCCCTCTCTTCTCCCTTCCAGACAGGAGATGCCCACATAGTCTCATGCGTCTACATGATCCAAGAAGCTCAATCCTCACCAGTATCATTTTCTATCTCATAGTAAGTCCAATCCCTGTCTGAAGAGTTGGCTTTGGGAATGGTTCCTGTCTTGGGCTACCAGAAGGTCTGGCCACCATGACCTCCAGGGTCCTTCTGACCACCATTTCTAGTCTCAGTCAAACCATGAAGTCTGGTCTTTTTACGAGAATTTGGGGTCTGCATCCCACTGCTCTCCTGCTCCCTCAGGGGATCTCTGTTGTGTTCCCTGTCACGGCAGTCATCGGTTGTAGCTGGGCATGGTCTACTTCTTCTGGTCTCAGGCTAATGTAGCTTTTGGTTTATGTGGCCCTTTCTTTTTTTGGGGGGGGGGTCTGTCTCTTGGGCTCATAATTACCTTGTGTCTTTGGTGTACTTCATTCTCCTTTGCACCGGGTACTGGGTTTCAGGTGGGTTGAGACCAATTGATGCATCTTAGATGGCTGCTTGCTAGCGTTGAAGACCCCAGACACCGCTCTCCAAAGTGGGATGTAGAATGTTTCCTTAATAGATTTTATTATGCCAATTGACTTAGATGTCCCCTGAAACGAAAGTCCCCAAACCACTGCCCCTGTACTTTGGCCTTTGAAGCATTCAGTTTATTCAGGAAATTCCTTTACTTTTGGTTTAGTTCAGTTGTGCTGACCTCTCCTGTATTGTGTGCTGTCTTTCCCTTCACCTAAGATAATTATCTACTATCTAATTAGTGAAAACACCTCTCCCTTCCTCCCCCCTCTCCTAACAATCAAAGAATATTTTCTTCTCTGTTTAAACTATTTTTCAAGTCCTTATAATAGTGGTCTCATACAATATTTGTCCTTTTGCAACTGATTAATTTCACCCAGCATAATGCCTTCCAGATTCCTCCATGTTATGAAATGTTTCATGTATTCATCATTGTTCTTTATCAATGTGTGGAATTCCATTGTGTGAATATACCATAATTTATTTATCCATTCATCCGTTGATGGGCACCTTGGTTGCTTCCATCTTTTTGCTGTTGTAAACAGTGCTGCAAGGAACATGGGTGTGCATATATCTGTTCGTGTAAACGCTCTTATTTCTCTAGGATATATTCCAAGGAGTGGGATTGCTGGATCATGTGGTAGTTTTATTTCTAGCTTTTTAAGGAAGTGCCAAATCGATTTCCAAAGTGGTTGTGCCATTTTACATTCCCACCAAAAGGGTATAAGTGTTCCAATCTCTCCACAACCTCTCCAACATTTATTATTTTGTGCTTTTTGGATTAATGCCAGCCTCGTTGGAGTGAGATGGAATCTCATTGTAGTTTTGATTTGCATTTGTCTAATGGCTAATGTTCATGAGCATTTCTTCATATATCTGTTATTTACCCGAGTGTCTTCTTTAGTGAAGTGTCTGTTCATATCTTTTGTGCCTTTTTTAATTGGGTTATGTGTCTTTTTGTGGTTGAGTCTTTGCACTATCTTGTAGATTTTAGAAATCAGGCGCTGATCAGAAATATCATAGCTAAAAACTTTTTCCCAGTCTGCAGGTAATCTTTTTACTCTTTTGGTGAAGTCTTTGGATGAGCATAAGTGTTTGATTTTTAGGAGGTCCCAGTTATCTAGTTTCTCTTCTGCACTGTTAATAATGTTTTGTATGCTGTTTTTGCCATGTATTAGGGCTCCTAGCTTTGTCCCTGTTTCTTCTAACATAATCTTTATAGTTTTAGATTTTAATATTTAGGTTTATGATCCATTTGAGTTCGTTTTTGTGCATGGTGTGAAGTATGGGTCTGGTTTCATTTTTTTTGTGGATGGATATCCATCTATACCGGCACCGCTTGTTAAAGAGACTGTCTTTTCCCCATTTAACTGACTTTGGGCCTTTGTCAAGTATCAGCTGTGCATATGTGGATGGATTTATGTCTGAATTTCTCAATTCTGTTCCATTGGTCTGTGTATCTGTTGTTGTACCAGTACCAGGCTGTTTTGACTACTGTGACTGTATAATAGGCTCTAAAATCAGGTAGAGTGAGTGAGGCCTCCCACTTTGTTCTTCTTCAGTAATGTTTTATTTATCCAGGACCTCTTTCCCTTCTATATGAAGTTGGTGATTTGTTTCATGAAAAAATGTTATTGGAATTTGGATCGGAATTGCATTGTGCCTATAGATGGCTTTTGGTAGAATAGATGTGTTTACAATGTTAAGTCTTCCTATCCATGAGCAAGGTATATTTTTCCACCTACGTAGTTCCGTTTTGGTTTCTTGCAGTAGTGTCTTGTAGTTTTCTTTGAATAGATCTTTTAAGTCTCTGGTAGGATTTATACCCATGTATTTTATCTTCTTGGGGGCTACTGTAAATGGTATTGATTTGGTGATTTCCTCTTCAATGTTTTTTAGAGGAATCCAACTGATTTTTGTATGTTTATCTTGCATCTCGATACTATGCTGAACTCTTCCATTAGTTTCAGTAGTTTTCTTGAGGATTCCTTAGGGTTTTCTGTGTGTAAGATCATATCATCTGCAAACAGAGATACTTTTACTTGTTCCTTAGCAATCTGGATGCCCTTTATTTCTTTATATAGCCTAATTGCTCTGGCTTGGACCTCCAGCACAATGTTGAGTAAGAGTGCTGATAAAGGGCATCCTTGTCTGGTTCCTGATCTCAAGGGGAATGCTTTCAGGCTCTCTCCATTTAGAATGATGTTGGCTGTTGGCTTTGTATAGATGCCGTTTATTATGTTGAGGAATTTTCCTTCTATTCCTATTTTGCTAAGAGTTTTTTATCATGAATGGGTGTTGGACTTTGTTAAATGCCTTTTCTGCATCAATTGATAAGATCATGTGGTTCTTTTCTTTTGTTTTATTTATCTGATGGATTACATTGATTGTTTTTCTAATGTTGAACCGTCCCTGCATACCTGGTTTGAATCCCACTTGGTCATGGTGAATTATTGTTTTGATATGTTGTTGAATTCTGTTGGCTAGAATTTTGTTGAGGATTTTTACATCTAAGTTCATGAGGGATATAGGTCTGTAATTTTCATTTTTAGTGGTGTTGTTACCTGGTTTTGGTATTAGGGAGATGGTGGCTTCATAGAATGAGTTTGGGAGTATTCCGTCCTTTTCTATGCTCTGAAATACCTTTACTAGTAATGGTGTTGACTCTTCTCTGAATGTTTGGTAGAATTGTGCATTGAAGCCTTCGGGGCCAGGCCTTTTTTTTGTTGGGAGTTTTTCGATTACCTTTTCAATCTCTTCTTTTGTTATGGGTTTATTTATTTGCTCTGAGAGAGATAGGGTTAACTGTCCTGGGGGAACAAAAGAGCTGTTAAAAGATTACCATCTAGAAGTTGGGTAAATAGGAACCACACCCTGTCAGCATGAGATAAGGCTGAAACAGCCAAACCTGTGAATTCCTGTCTCCTTCTTAGTGTTTTTTCTAGTCCCTTCCCCCTTTACAGGCTCATGCATGTGCCAAAGAACAAAGTGTGACTGCTGTTTAACCTTCTTTAGCCCTCTGAAGATGGTGATGTAGTGCCAAAGATCAGTGCACTTGCGTTATATCCCGTAATAAGTGAAGCCAAGGGCTGCTGAGAAAACTCCATCTTCATTATCAGCGGGTTCCATCTTGGATTCTGGTAGCGCATGCAACCTAATGAGTATGCTCCGCCATTCTTAGAAGTACCTGCCCCTTGAAGGAAGGCCACTAAATACTCATTACTCTTTGTGTCCACCAAACCCATATAAGCCATAGTCTCGCTTCCCTTTTCGAGTCAGTCTTTTGGAGAGGCTTAGATCCCTGCTGACTCCTTTTGCTTGACTCAAGCAAAATAAAGCTTGCTGAAGATAAAGTTTTTCTTTCGCGTGTATTCTTACTCGGGAAAAGACAAGGACCCTTTGTGTCAAATTGGCAATTGGTAACAGTTCTACCTCTGATTGTGTTAGTTTAGGTAGGTAGTGTGTTTCTAGGAATTCATCCATTTCTTCTAGGTTTTCAAATTTGTAGAAGTACAATTTTTCGTAGTAATTTGATTCTTTTAATTTCAGTTGGGTCCGTTGTAATATTGCTCATCTCATTTCTTATTGGGGTTATTTGCTTCCTTTGCTGTTTTTCTTTTGTCAATTTGGCCAGTGGTTTATCAATTTTATTAATTTTTTCAAAGAACCAGGTTTTGGTCTTGTTAACTCTTTCAGTTTTCCATTTCATTTAATTCTGCTCTGGTTTTTATTATTTGCTTTCTTCTGGTGCCCGAGGGTTTCTTTTGTTACTCTTTCTGTTTGTTCAAGTCGTAGGGATAATTGTTTGATTTGGGCCCTTTCTTCCTTTTGTATGTGTGGATTTATTGGTATAAATTGATTTCTGAGCACTGCTTTCGCTGTGTCCCAAAGGTTCTGATAGGAAGTGTTTTCATTCTCATTGGATTCTATGAATTTTTTTATCCCATCCTTAATGTCTTCCATAACCCAATCATTTTTGAGCAGGGTATTGTTCAGTTTCCAAGTGTTTGATTTCTTTTCCCTGCTTTTTTGTTATTGATTTCTATTTTTATAGCTTTATGATCAGAGAAGATGTTTTGTAATATTTCAATGTTTTGGATTCTGTTAAGAATTGCTTTATGACCTAATATGTGGTCTATTGTAGAGAATGTTCCATGTGCACTAGAAAAGAAAAATACTTGGTTGCTGTTAGGTGGAGTGTTCTGCATATGCCTATGAGGTCAAGTTGGTTGATTGTGGCATTTAGATCTTCCATGTCTTTACTGAGCTTGTTTGTGGATGTTCTGTCCTTCACTGAAAGTCGTGTGTTGAAGTCTCCTACTATAATTGTGGAGCTGTCTATCTGAATTTTCAATGCTGTTAGAGTTTGTTTTACATATCTTGCAGCCCTTTCATTGGGTGCATAAATATTTAATATGGTTATATCCTCCTGGTGTATTGTCCCTTTAATCATTATATAGTGTCCTTCCTTATCCTTTGTGGTGGATTTAACTGTAAAATCTATTTTGTCAGAAATTAGTATTGCCACTTCTGCTCTTTTTTGATTGTTGTTTGCTTGATATATTTTTTCTACCCTTTGAGTTTTAGTTTGTTTTTGTCTCTAAGTCTAAGGTGTGTCTCTTGTAGGCAGCATATGGGCAGATCATTTTTTTTTTGTTATACTTTCTGCCACTCTCTGTCTAGTTATTCGTGCATTTAGTCCATTTACATGCAGCATAATTGTGGATAGGTATGAGTTTAGTGTTGTTATTTTTATGTCTTTTTTTGTGTGTTATGGACAGTTTCTTTTTCCCACTTAATTTTTTGTGCTGAGTAGTTTATATATTGTCTATTCCTCTTATTCGTTGTTGTTGTTTTTCTATTGAGTCTCTATTTTTTTGTTGTGTTTTATTTTGATGACAATGATTGTTAGTCTCCTTTGTCGTTACCTTAATATTTACCCCTATTTTTCTAAGTTTAAACCTAACTTTTATTTCTTTATATCACCTTGTCTTCCTCTCCATATGAAAGGTACATGACTACGTTTCTTAGTCCCTCTTCATTGTTTTACTTTTGTCTCCTTTTATATATTAACATCACTCTTTTCCTGTTAGGGCGTTTTTTTATCTTGATTTATTTTTGTGATTTCTGTATCTGGGTTGAGATCTGACTGCTCTGTCCAGTGTTCTAGTCTTGGGTTGATACATGATATTATTGATTTTCTAACCAAAGTATTTAGTATTTCTTGTAGTTTTGTTTTGGTTTTTACAAATTCCCTAAACTTCTGTTTATCTGGAAATATCCTAATTTCACCTTTAAAATTAAAGCTTTTCTGGGTATATGATTCTTGGCTGGCAATTTTTTTTCTTCAATGCCTTATATAAGTCATCCCATCGCCTTCTTGTCTGCATGGTTTCTGCCGAGTAGTCCGAGCTTTTTCTTATTGACTCCCCTTTGCAGGTAACTTTTGTTTATCCCTAGCTGCTCTTAAAATTCTCTCTTTACCTTTGGTTTTGGCAAGTTTGATTATCATATGTCTTGGTGAGTTTCTTTTAACATCTACCTTATGTGGAGTATGATGAGCATATTGGACAGGTATCTTCTCACCTTTCACAATATGAGGGAAATTTTATGCCAACAAATCTTTAACAATTCTCTCTGTATTTTCTGTTGTCCCTTCCTCTTCTGGTACTCCAGAAGAGTCCCACATGATTCTTAGTGTTTCTTCATTTTTTTTTAATTCTTTTTCTGATTTTTCTTCAAATATATTGGTAGCAAGTGCTTTGTCTCCAGTCTCACCAATTCTGCCTTCCACTTGCTCAGTTCTGCTCCTCTGAATTTCTATTGAGTTGTTTAATTCCGCAATTTTATTATTAATCTTCTGAATTTCTGATTACTGTCTATGAATTCTGTGAGCTCATTAAATTTTTCATTATGTTCCTGAATAACCTTTTTAATTTCTTCAACTGCTTTATCTGCATGTTCCTTGGCTTGTTCTGCATATTGCCTGATGCCCTTTCTGATGTCTTGAAGGGTTCTGTATATTAATCTTTTGTATTCCGAATCTGGTAATTCCAGCAAGGCCCTTGATCCAGAAGATCCCTTGATTCGTTGTTTTGAGATCTTGTTGAAGTGATTATGATCAGCTTCTTTATGTGATTTGATACTGTCTTCACCTAGCCATCTATAAGTTATTGTATTAGTTTGTTTTATGTTTGCTTACTGTCGTAGCTTCTTGCTTTATTTGTTTTGATATGTCCAAATGGGTTGCTTGAGTGAGCTAGCTTGATTATTTTCGCCTTTGAAGCTCTGATGTCCTATCATCAGATGGCTAGAGCTGTTATCAGGTATATCAGCCTAGGAGTGCATTCACTTTTCTTTTATAGATTCAGGTCAGGTGTTCAGGTAGGTAGCTGGTCAACAAATGTGTGGTACAGGTTCTGTCCTACAGTCTTAGAGGGGCAGGGGTAATTAGTGTAAGGGCAGGGGTAATTAGTGTAGGTACCAGTATCTGGTTGCAGCAGGCGGTCACGCTCTGAACAAGGCACGGGGCTGACAATTGTCCCCCATGTGTCTGTGAGGAAAGCATGTCCCTGCTCCCAAAAGAGTACAGGTAGGTGGGTTCTGCATATGGACCAGGGGCACCCAATGCTTTTGGATTTAAGGACTGGGAGGTGCCACTTATCCTTGGACCCTTCTCATGGGTGGCTGGGTGATGTGAGTGTAGCCAACAGTCCTTAGGCCCTTAATGTGAGTATGTGAGTACCCTGTTTAATAGGCAAAGTTGTGTCAAACATCAGACAGGCTCCTCTCCACCACACAGCTGAAACAGTTGCAGTCTGCGAGCAAAGGTCTCTTCTCCTGAAATAGGCCCGCACAGTTCCATGCAGTGGGGAAAGTTATTCAAAGTCCGCGGACTGTTTATGCCTCAACATGAGCCTCTTTTGTCCTGAGCTCCCCAGGTTAGTTGAGCTGGCAAATTATCTTTTCCCCCAATTTTGAATTTATTCCTTCTCCAAGGCCAGGAGAATGGCTGAGAACGCTCAGCATTACCTATCTCAGGCCCAGGGAAATCAATGCCACTGAATCCGCCTTGGGGGCGGGGGGCATGGTAAAATATATCCAAGTCCTTAGTTTTTGCCACGAGTGCCATTTTTCTCTGGTTCCAGACGTGTGAGTAAGCTTTGCCACTGGCTGTTTCTCCATGAGGAAATTGTGGCCGAACACTACCATCAGGCCACCACAGCCACTCCTGGGAACGGTGCATGAGGGTTCCTGGTGATTCAAGTCTGGCAATTCCTCCCCGCTTCTGAACCGTCTCTCCCTCCCTCTGCTGCTCAGTCTGTTTTCTAACTTTGCCTTTGATGTTCAGGGCTCTTAGCGTGTCATAAATATAATCGTTCTACTTATTTTTTTGAGTCTTTGTTGTAAGAGGGATCGCCAGAAGTGTCTGGCTATTCTGCCATCTTGGCCCCGCCTCCCTTTTTGTCTTTTTAATGACCTTCTGCTTTCTTTTTGGATGATGTCCTTGATGTCATTCCACTACCCATCTGGTCTTTGGTCATCAGTGTTCAACACGTCAAATCTATACTTGAGATGTTCTCTAAATTCAGGTGGGATATACTCAAGTTTCAACTTCAACTTGCATATGAGCAATTGATGGTCTATTCCACAGTCGGCCCCTGGCCTTGTCCTGACTGATGTTACTGAGCTTTTCTACTGACTGTTTCCACACATGTAGTGAATTTGATTCTTGTGTGTTCCATATGGCGAGGTCCATGTGTATAGTTGCCATTTATGTAGGTGAAAGAAGGTATTTGCAATGGAGAAGTCGTTGGTCTTGCAATATTCTATCATTCTATCTCTGGCATTGTTTCCATCATCAAGGCCATATTTTCCAACTACTGATCCTCCTTTTTTGTTTCCAACTTTTGCATTCCAATCACCAGTGATTATCAATGCATACTTATTGCATGTTCGATCAATTTGAGACTGTGGCAGCTGATAAAAATCTTCTATTCCTTCATCTTTGGCCTTAGTGGCTGGCACATAAATCTGAATAATAGTTGTATTAACTGGTCTTCCTTGTAGGTGTATGCATGTTATCCTACCACTGACAGTGTTGTATTTCAGGATAGATCTTGAAATGTTCTTTTTGACAATGAATGCAACACCATTCCTCTTCAAGTCGTCATTCCCAGCATAGTAGACTATATGATTATCTGATTCAAAATGGCCAATACATTTCAGCTCACAAATGCCTAGGATATCAATGTTTATGCATTCCGTTTCATTTTTGATGATTTCCAATTTTTCTAGATTGATTCTTTGTACATTCCAGGTTCCGATTATTAATGGATGTTTATAGCTGTTTCTTCTCATTTTGAGTGGTGCCACATCAGCAAATGAAGGTCCCAAAAGCTTTACACCATCCACATCGTTAAGGTCGACTCTACTTTGAGGAGGCAGCCCTTCCCCAGGCATCTTTTGAGTGTCTTCCAACCTGGGGGGGCTCATCTTACAGCACTATATCAGTCAATGTTCTGCTGCTATTCATTTTCACTGGCCAATGCTTTTCAGATATCATGTATTAATGATATTGTTCGATAATTTCTGCATTCAGTTGGATCACATTTCTTCGTAATAGGCATAAATATGGATCTCTTCCAGTCTGTTGGCCAGGTAGCTGTCTTCCAAATCTCCTTGCATAGACAAGTGAGAGCTTCCAGTGCTCCACCCATTTGTTGAAACATCTCAATTGATATTCCGTCAATTCCTGGAGCCTTGTTTTTCGCTAATACCTTCCATGCAGCTTGGACTTCTTCCTTCAGTACCATTGGTTCCTGATCATATGCTACTTCTTGAAATCGATGAATGTTGGCCAGTTCTTTTAGGTTTAATGACCCTGTGTATTGTTTCCATCTTTTGATGTATCCTGTGTTGTTTAATATTTTAGCCATGGAATCCTTCAGTAGTGCAACTTGAGGCTTGAATATTTTCTTCAGTTCTTTTAGCTTGTGAAATGTCAAGCATGTTCTTCCCTTTTGGTTTTCTATCTCCAGCTCTTTGCACATGTCATTATAATACTTTGCTTTGTCTTCTTGAGCCATCCTTTGAAATCTTTGGTTCTTTTACTTCATCATTTCTTCCTTTTGCTTTAGCTGCTCGACATTCATGAGCAAGTTTCAGAGTCTCTTCTGACATCCATCTTGGTCTTTTCTTTCTTTCCTATGTTTTCAATGACTTCTTTCTTTCTTCCAGCTGGCTAGATCCATGTGTACAGTTGCCATATTAAAAAAAAAAAAAAACGAGTGCCGTATTATGTTGTTGGAAAAGGTTATTTGCAACGATGAAGCCACTGGTCTTGGAAAATTCTGTCATGCGATTTCCATCATCATTTCTATCCTAAGGCCATATTTTCCAACTACCAATCCTTTTTCTTTTTTCCAACTTTCACATTTCTTTCACCAGTAATTATCAATGAACCTTTTCATATTGAACTAAGGTTTAGGTTGTCATGATTGCTACTTGAATTCATATCTACTGACAGAAAATAGGGTTGTTATTGCTTACAACAGGTAAAGAACTATTCATTTTTTCCATCATCATGTTATATTCTCATTGTAATAAATTTGGAAAAAAATTGAAAGGTAGAAAGTAGAAAAAAACAACCAGGCATGTTACCTATAGATAGCTAATCTTTTCATTTTGGGATGTATCCTCCAAGTCTTTCTTATAATAACACTTTTTCTTTTAAATGGAATTTTAAAAATGAATACTTTATAAACATATTTCTGTAAGTCGAGGTGATGCTTTAATGCCTTGTGACGTTCCACATTATGAGGCACGTGTTGACTTTTTTATAACAAAATATGTGATAGCCTTGATTCTCGTAATTTGAAAAATACAGCATTACTAGAATAAGTTGGTATATGTTAATCACATTTACATTTTTTATGTACAGTATTTTTGATGTTCTCCAAAAGTAGACAACCTGGCTGATTTTGTCAGAGTTATTTTCAAAATTCACTGTCTCTTGTTTTTTCACTAGTAAGTATATTGAGGTTTTTACTTCTAGCACTCTATTTATATAACACGTTTTTGTTCCTTTTCAAATCCACCTGGTATTTTTTCTTATTTTCCCTTTAATAATACTTTTTGAAAGATCAGAAAATTAGGATAGTCGTGTTAAACACCTTAATTATAAAATTGCCTTAATTTTAGGATTTTTAAAAATCATTGCATCATTAATTGAATTCCAATGGTTTATAAGAAGGAAACATCTTGTTTGGAGCATGATATTAAGCCTGTTTGATTTACTGTTGAAGTTGTTTTCTCCCCCATAATTTTCTTAAGGAGTGAAGAGGTGGTTTTTGGTTGCTTTATGTTAAAAAAAAATAGAAAACAAGACAAACCTAAAAGAAAAATTGAATTGTTACTTTATGATTTGTTCATTACATTCATTTTGTCAATAGGAAATACACTCACATGGTACAAAATGTCAACATTATAAAAGGGTGTACGGTGAAAAGTTTCACTCTTGCGCTGTCCCACATCTATCAAGTTACCTTCTCAGGGCAACCACTATTATCAAGTTTTTTTTTTTCTTTCTCTCCCCTAACAGAAATATTAAAATACTGTACACAACTGTCTACAACTTGCATTTATCATTTAACAATATACCTAGGAATTCATTCCATATCTGTACGTCTTGACTTTCCTATTTACGGAGCTATATAACATTCTGTTGTAGGGTGTAACATAATTATTTATCCAGTCTCATATTGAGAAACATCTATGTTCTTTCCAAAGTTTTGACTTTACAAACAATGCAGTAGTGAACGGTCTTGTAGACATCTCATTTTGCACATGTAGAATGTATAAACTAGTGCCATACGTAGGATAAATTACTAGAAGTTACATTGCTGGGTGAAAGGATGTACGCATTTGAAATTTTTCACAGACGTGGGTAAATCATTTTGATTTTGACATAAAATAGTCAATGGTTGTGAAGTGTTTATTAAAAATGATGAAAGTTCTTATCTTCTCATGGGGTTTGCTCTCTTAAAGTTAATTTACTTTTTCTTTCTTCCAAAGCAAATAATCAAATTCACAAATCACACATTTTATGGTCAGCAGTGCTAGAAAGGGTTCTATGTTGATTTCTGTGGCAATCTGAAGGAAAATGTGAATGATATGTGTACACTAGTGATTTTTTTCTAAAATACAATTGAAGGAAACCCATTGAGAATGATGCATGAAAAGTGATACACCCACATTTTATATCACTAACATTTTATTAAAACAAACCACAAACCAAGCCCAGTGCCGTCGAGTCGTTTCCGACTCATAGCGACCCTATAGGATGGAGTAGAACTGTCCCATAGAGTTTCCAATGAGCGCCTGGCAGATACGAACTGCCGACCTTTTGGTTAGCAGCCGTAGCTCTTAACCTCTACGCCACCAGGAACATTTTATTAACCATTATTTAATAGCAAAGGAGGTCTCTCTCTTATGATTCACAAAAATAGTTATTGTGTATTTCAAAAATTCTGTGATTATAATTTTATTAAGATGTTTTTCTACTTGTGAAATTTGTCATTTAAAGCTGTTTAGTGTTAAGAAATCTTGTCACCATGAACTAGTTTATAAATAATGGAAATATATAAATTAGTAACCATTAGTGCTTTAGAAAGAAGTTAATGCCAACTATTTCTACAATAAAATTTCCAATCGATGTTAAGATTTTGGACCGTTCACTATTTTTACCCATAGTGAATCTGTTTGATAGCTAGTATATTTGTGTGCTGCCTTGTAATGGAATGGATCTCCTTTCAAAGTAACTGTATTTACCAAGTACTACTGTAAATTGCATGTTTAAATGATATTTAATGTATGGAATAAGAAGAATACCAGTATATTAGATACAGAAGATTGCTACGTCAAAGAAGCCAGCAACGGCACTTCAACATTTGAAAATGACTTCAAATCTGTACAGGCTTCAGTTGCTTAAAAAGCTCCCTAGTCCATCAGATTATCAAGGTGACTCATTCAAAAAAGGCTAATTTCTTGCTATTCCAGTAGAAAGCAGCAACCTAACCACAACCGGGGTTCTCGCAAATTTCAAGAAAAACAAATAAAATGAACTAAAGCACGCATGGTAGAATAAATTTCGAAATAAAAATTGAAGCCATTTTATTTTAGAGAGCTGATTTGTGAGTTGCAGATGTAGTTACCAACGTAGAAACAAATTATAGAATATGAAAGCTGGAAAGACTTTCAGATTTCATCCAGCCAAACCTCCTCCGTAATGAGGTGGAAACAGATCTAGAATGGTTGGTTTGTGAGCTACACTTCAGGATGGGGAAACGGCTGGGCTGCGGTGTGTGTGTGTGTGTGTGTGTGTGTGTGCGCGCGCGCGCGCGCGCGCGCGTGCGTTCTAAGGGACAGTCTAGATTTTACTCAATATTGAAAGAATTGTACGTAGATCTCAAGTTAGTCTTATGTCATATATGTATATATATATTTAAGCATGCTGGGGTGATAAGTAGTAGATATGAAGCATCTTAGGAAAGAAAAGAACTTGATAACTTGGAATATAGGCATACAGGAAAGAAAACATTTATACAGGATTGTCATACTGATTAGCGGTTAAGACGACTCCTCTGAATCTCGGCTCCACTACCGTGGGACTTCGTGCCTTGGTTTCCTCATCTGGAAAATGTAGGTAATAAGAGTATTTGCCTCAAAGGGTATAAAGATTGCACGAGGTAATCTGGGTAAGGATTAGTATAGTGCTGGATATACAGTAAACTCTCAATAAATGTAAATTGTTTTGTCAGTATGTCAGTGAAAAGACGGACCAAAAGAGCTTTTTCATAATAAAGTCAAAATACGCCACTAACACTTTCACGTCAATTTGGACTGAACTGGACCCCCAGCGAAAAGGTGGAGGGGATCAAATGACGTCGACCGCCTTAGCAACAGGCCCCCAAAGGAGGTGAATTTCCGTAGCCAATAAGACTCTGCGCTGTGGAAGAGGTAGCCAATGGATGACGGAAAGAGGAAGAGGTAGGACGCGCCAATTCTCTTGCCTGAGCCTCGGCCCAACAAAATGGCGGCGGCGGCGGCGTCGCTTTGTTTCCGCGGCTCCTGCGGCGGTGGCAGTGGTAGTGGCCTTTAAGCTGTGGGGAGGCTCCATCACAAGCTACAGGGACGAATAAGGCTCCAGTGCATTGTATCGTCCCCAGGCGACGGGTAGCGCAGAGTGGCACCCTACGGGTCGCAGAAGCCGACAAGGCGTTGAAGCGAAAACATGACCGCTGAGCCCATGAGGTAAAACGCAACCCCGTCTCAATAGCCCCAGCAACCTGGGCCTAGGCACTTTCTGAATCGGATGTTTGGGAAGACTTTAGCTCGGTAGGTTAGAACTGTGTGTCGCTTAACGAAAAGAGGCATCGTTTTTTCTTTAGGTGAGAAGGCGTTCGGGGTTTCCCTGGAAGGCTCCAACCCGGGGTGGGGGGGGGCGCGGCCTGGGGTGTTCGCTTCATCCAACCTCTCCTAACCGATGAAGCTGGGTTGGCTTCCTCTGTTTACTCTTTGGTGATTGTAGGATTGAGAACCCGAAGGCGGGGGCAGTCCTGGTCATTCTTCCTAATTTTGGGGCCTAGAGACTGGTTGGGTTTTTAGAGACTGCCTGGGAAGGAGTGGGGTCGGAGGAGGGGGAGGGGCAGGCGGGAAGGATGTGAGATCCTGGGACTTATTAGTGGCGTTTCTACTGCTGGAGACGGGAAGTACCGGAACCCTTCGGGATTTTTTTTCTCTGCAGACCCTGGGGACAAGCCTTTTTTTTTTTTTTGGCGGGGAGGGGTGTTGCCAGGTATTTACATTCCATCTCTACTCCAAATCTTGAAGGATACCTTTGGATTTACCTCTAGACAAGGGGATACTAATGCAGGATTTTGCTTCCAGAGGACCTCAGTATAGTACTTTTTGGGCAAGTCTAGCTTTAATAGGTGGTAGGGCAGACCTCACATATTTCCCCACTTTTCTGGGTAAATTTTTAGTAGAAGTAATTAGACTCAATTTTTGTTTGTTTATTCCATGAGGGAAGGGGAGCAGGTTAACTAGGTTGATAGGAAATAAGATTTATTGCCTGGCAGGTTGCCCCTTTCCAGTCAAGTACGTTTATTAGGTTGGGGCTTTTTCTCTTGTGCCTCTGATTTACCTTTTAACAGTGTCTAAAAATATGGGTAGGTTATATGAAATGTATAACCTACACAGGTAGTTGGCTTGCTTTTCAGGCAGTTTGACATTTGTCTTTTTCATCCCATGATGTGAATTAAGTAATTTTCTACTCCGAAATGCATCCTTGGCGCCTAGTGGCAAAATAAAGAAAATTGCAGAGAACATGGATCAGAATTCGTAGTTGGCAAAATATGCCTTTGAGTAACTATTAGGATAGCATATGTTTTTAGAGCATTTTAGCTAGACTGTAGAATTTGGGAATAAGCCTATGATACTTATATTATGGCTGTTTTTCTACATTAACGGGCAGTGGGTAGAAGATGTTCCTATTCCTTTGAAAAAAACGTACTTTAGTTCTTAGAGATTCCTAGCTGGGTAAAGATTGTGGCCTTGGTTTCTGAATTTGTCTTAATTGGCCCAAGTACAACAAACCTTCATTTATGGGACTTTGGGCACATAAGCGGTGCCTAGTAAAACTTGTTGCCCAGTTATTATTAG
Source organism: Loxodonta africana (assembly GCF_030014295.1). Classification (NCBI taxonomy): domain Eukaryota; kingdom Metazoa; phylum Chordata; class Mammalia; order Proboscidea; family Elephantidae; genus Loxodonta; species Loxodonta africana. The sequence continues at coordinate 88,712,064 of NC_087369.1, read as the reverse complement.
ACACTCATGTTCATATGCATGAAAGGTGCACTTTACAGTTAAATGGGACCTCTAGATTTTACAACGTTTTGCTAAGTCTTATGGAATCTAATTTAAAACCATATATTTAACTTGGATTATCTCCCTTTCTTTAAGGTGAACAAATTAAGTGTAGAATTTCAGAATAGAATTATTCATTTTATATCATGGCTAGTTTTCTTACTGGTCTTGAATTTTTGTAGATCTTTTTGGTAATAATACTGATCAGGTTGTTGTTAGTTGCTGTCAGTTGATTCTGACTCATGGTGACCCCGTGTGTGCGGAGTAGAATTGTTTTTTAGGGTTTTCCAGGCTGTGTGACCTTTCAGAAGCAGATTGCCAGCCATGTCTTCTGAGGCTCATCTGGGTGGGTTTAAGCTGCCAACCTCTCGGCTTGTAGTTGAGCATTTTAACTGCTTATGCCACCCAGGGATTCCTGTAATAATCAAAGTAGTAACTAAAATTGAATGCTTATTGTTGTCCTTTACCTGTATAATTTTGATTAATTTTCAAAACAACGCTCTGGGATAGATACTTGGTTTTGCCTATTTCACAGATGAGGAGGAAACTGAGGCACAGAGAGATCAAAGAACATGACCAAACTTATGCAGCTTGTAATTGGTAGGGCTGGAGTTGGACCCAGCAGGTCTTGACTCCAGAGCTTATGTTCTCAACCACAAGACATTAATGCCTCCTTAAGCTGCTGTGTCTAACCTGATTTTGACCATTTTAATTTAGCCTAAGTGTTAATATGGAAGAAGTACACGTTAGCTACTATTGTGGTTATTTGTTGTAGGTCTATGATTATGTAGCCATTTATAATGTAATGCTTTTTATGTCCAAAAAAACCTAAACCAAATCTGTTACCATCAAGTTGATTCCAACTCATAGTGACCCTATAGGATAGAGTAGAGCTGCCCCATAGGGTTTCCAAGGAGCGGCTCTTGGATTCGAACTGCTGACCTTTTGGTTAGCAGCATGAGCTCTTAACCACTGCGCCACCAGGGTCCAGATGTACTTTATAGTGAGATAATTGAAATGCTTAATTCTAGGAAAGTCCTAGGCTAGTGAAAACCCCTAATAGAGAACCACGTATATAAATGTAGGGAATTAATTAAAAAGTGTGACATTCATTGATTATTTACTATGAAAGAGCTCCAAGTGGGTGTTCAGAAGAATTTTCTCAGGCTGAGGTGTCATCCATCTCAAGCGGTAGTCATAGTGAAAGGAGAATCTGGCAGGTAATGCTTGAGTGAGTTGAATCCGCAGTACTAAATCACTCTTGATTCTTTTCTAATATGAAAAAAAAATATGAGGTAGAAATAATATGGGCAATTCTGTACATCATCATTAATTTTATTTTACTCAGTTGTTCCAGATTTTCCCTTTATCAGATCTGTTAGAGCTCTTAAAAGTAGGAATGAACATCAGTTCTAATTTTTACTGGCATTTATAAAAAAGAAATAATCTAGGATTCTGTGGTAGAAAAATGACCAAAAGGCTAGAAGGAGGAAAATAAACCAATGACCTGGCTAAATCATACACTGAATAATCAAGAGTTGATTATACATTAGCTTAGTCTTTGAATGTTTGTTGTTGTTACTGTTTTTAACTTTTGTTGTTGTTTCAAATAAAATTGGTTTGTTTCTTCAGTTTTTTGGTATTATAAAAGATGAGCCTCTGATGACTGGTGGTCTTTAGTTTCATATAAAGATCTTGGTATTGGGGAATTTGTTGGGACTTGTCATTCTAATCTGTAGGACAATTGATTACTTGAAAATCTGACAGCAATATAACTTCGTGTTAAATTAAAAAAGGCAGTTGTCTAATTGAGGTATGTTGAGAGAATGCCCTAGAAAGTATCTGTTAAGGTGGTAGTTAATAAATTGCAATTGTGTACTAACTTAATATTTGAAAAATGTTATCTGTGAAATATTTGCATGCCTACTATGTGGAAAGGATTAAGCCAGGCCTGTGGAAAAAAGGAAGTGCAGTTTTTAGAAAGGATTTTGAAACCATTTAAATACCATTTGTTTGGTTATGTTATGGGTTGGGGTGAAAAGAAAGACATTTATGACCTTGGTTTTGATCAGGCCAGTTCTCATTATGGACAATCCTCGATGTGGTTAGCCATGAGCTTTCAGGTATATGTTATATTTTTGGAGACAAGATAAATGTAGTACTTACAGAAATATTTCTATATGGATATAAAAAACAAACCTGTTGCCGTTGAGTCGATTTCAACTCATAGCAACCCAGTAAGACAGAGTACCGGTAGCCCATAGGGTTTCCAAGGAGCAGCTGTTGGATTCAAACTGCCAACCTTTTGGTTAGCAGCTGAGTTCTTAACCACTGCGCCACCAGGGCTCCATATGGATAGAGGTGTGTGAAATATGTTTTGCATAAGAAATTATGCATATTTTTGTGTCCATATCACTTTTGGAGTCTGAATAAATTTATGGATTGGATGAAAGGATACAGACAGTCCTTTCATTCACATAAAGTGCTTTCCCTCAGACCTGGAGGGTTTAGTTGAACTTAGACAGAAGCTGTTCAAGTGGTTTAAGCCAGTGAAAGGTGATGTATAGGTCTTCCTTTAGAGATGTAGAATATAACACAGCAGTAAAAGGAGTGTCCAAGTAGGATCTTTCTGTTTCCATATCCTAATGCTTGTTCTACAACCAGGTTGATGGAGGTGACATATGCAAAATATTTAACCTACATTTCTTCATCTGTAAAATAGGAGTAAATCTAACCATGCTGAAGCCTGTAGGTGTTCTGGAGGAGGTAACATGGTTATAACGATTCTTAAAAAACAATAAACGAAACCTCTTTGGGATCCTCATTAATTAAAATTTTTTTTTTCTTGTTGAGAATATACACAGCAGAACATATACCAATTCAACAATTTTTACATGTACAATTCAGTGACGTTAATTAAATTCTTCAAGTTGTTCAACCATTCTCACCTTTTCCGAGTTGTTCCTCCCTCATGAACATATAATCACTGCCCCCTAAGTTTCCTATCTAATCTTTTGAGTTGCTATTGTTAATTTGATCACACATAAATATAGGTAGTCCCTGGGTAAGGAACCTCTGACTTACATACAACTCGTAGTTATGAAGTAATTCCCATAAAACCTGTCAGGAAAAAGCTGACTCAGTGTTCAGGCCCCTGGGCTCCCACAAGGGACTGCACTTCTCCCACTTGTGCAGGCAGTGGGCGGGCCCCTGTGACATGGTACACCCACCCATGGCCCTCAGCAGGTAGCAGAGCACATGCACCCACCTCGAGCTCCTCTGCTCAGCGCCTCACGGTGGGCTTGCAGGTGGTGCCACCCAGTGTCTGGAATGCGGGTGCTGCGCTGTGTGTGTTCTGTGAATATACCATAATTTATTTATCCATTCATCCGTTGATGGGCACCTTGATTACTTCCATGTTTTTGCTGTTGTAAACAGTGCTGCAGTAAACATGGTGTGCATATATCTGTTTGTGTAAAGGCTCTTATTTCTCTAGGATATATTCCAAGGAGTGGGATTGCTGGATCGTACAGTAGTTCTATTTCTAGCTTTTTAAGGAAGCGCCAAATCAATTTCCAAAGTGGTTATACCATTTTATATTCCCACCAGCAGTGTATAAGTGTTCCAGTCTCTCCACAGCCTCTCCCAACATTTATTATTTTGTGTTTTTTGGATTAATGCCAGCCTCCTTGGAGTGAGATGAAATCTCATTGTAGCTTTGATCTGCATTTCTCTAATGGCTAATGATCATGAACATTTATTTCCTCATAATATCTGTTAGCTACCTGAATGTCTTCTTTAGTGAAGTGTCTATTCATATCTTTTGCCCATTTTTAATTGGGTTATTTGTCTTTTTGCAGTTGAGTTTTTGCAGTATCATGTAGATTTTACAGATCAGGCGCTGATCAGAAATGTCATCGCTTAAAACTTTTTCCCAGTCTGTAGGTAGTCTTTTTACTCTTTTGGTGAAGTCTTTGGATGAGCATAAGTGTTTGATTTTTAGGAGCTCCCAGTTATCTAGTTTTTCTTCTGCATTCCTGATAATGTTTTGTGTACTCTTTATGCCATGTATTAGGGCTCCTGATCTTGTCCCTATTTTTTCTTACATGATCTTTATTGTTTTAGATTTTATTTTTAGGTCTTTGATCCATTTTGAGTTAGTTTTTGTGCATGGAGTGAGGTATGGGTCTTGTTTCATTTTTTTGCAGATGGATATCCAGTTATGCCAGCACCATTTGTTAAAAAGACTGTCTTTTCCCCATTTAACTGTTTCGGGGCCTTTGTCAAATATCAGCTGCTCATATGTGGATGGATTTATGTCTGGATTCTCAATTCTGTTCCATTGGTCCATGTATGTGTTGTTGTACCAGTACTGGGCTGTTTTGACTACTGCGGCGGTATAATAGGTTCTAAAATCAGGTAAAGTAAGGCCTCCCACTTTGTTCTTCTTTTTCAGTAATGCCTTATTTATCCGGGGCCTCTTTTCCATCCATATGAAGTTGGTGATTTGTTTCTCCATCTCATTAAAGAATGTCCTTGGGTTTTGGATCAGAATTGCATTAAATGTATAGATCGCTTTTGGTAGAATAGACATTTTTATAATGTTAAGTCTTCCTATCCACAAGCGAGGTATGTTCTTCCAGTTATGTAAGTCTCTTTTGGTTTCTTGCAGAAGTGTACTGCAGTTTTCTTTGTATAAGTCTTTTACATCTCTGGTAATTTTATTCCTCAGTATTTTATCTTCCTGGGGGCTACTGTAAATGGCATTGCTTTGGTGATTTCCTCTTCGATGTTCTTTTTGTTGGTGTAGAGGAATCCAACTGATTTTTGTATGTTTATCTTGCATCCCGATACTCTGCTGAACTCTTCTATTAGTTTCAGTAGTTTTCTGGAGGATTCCTTAGGGTTTTCTGTGTATAAGATCATGTCATCTGCAAATAGAGATACTTTTACTTCTGCCTTGCCAATCTGGATGCCCTTTATTTCTTTGTCTAGCCTAATTGCTCTGGCTAGGACTTCCAGCACAATGTTGAATAAGAGTGGTGATAAAGGGCATCCTCGTCTGGTTCCCGGTCTCAATGGGAATGTTTTCAGGCTCTCTCCATTTAGGGTGATGTTGGCTGTTGGCTTTGTATAAATGCCCTTTATTATGTTGAGGAATTTTCCTTCTGTTCCTATTTTGCTGAGAGTTTTTATCATGAATGAGTGTTGAACTTTGTCAAATGCCTTTTCTGCATCAGTTGATAAAATCATGTGATTCTCTTGTGGTGTCTTTACCTGGTTTTGGTATCAGGGTTATGGTGGCTTCATAAAATGAGTTTGGTAGTATTCTATCCTTTTGTATGCTCTGAAATACCTTTAGTAGTAGTGGTGTTAACTCTTCTCTGAAAGTTTGGTAGAACTCTGCAGTGAAGCCATCTGGACCAGGGCTTTTTTTTTGGTTGGGAGTTTTTTGATTACCTTTTCAGTCTATTCTTTTGTTATGGGTGTGTTTAGTTGTTCTAGCTCTGTTTGTGTTTGTTTAGGTAGGTAGTGTGTTTCTAGGAATTCATCCATTTCTTCTAGGTTTTCAAAGTTGAGTAGTTTTTCATAGTAATCTGATATGATTCTTCTAATTTCGGTTGGGTCTGTTGTAACATTGCCCATGTAATTTCTTATTCGGGTTATTTGCTTTCTCTACTGTTTTTCTTTTGTCAATTTGGCCAGTGGTTTATCAATTTTATTGAGTTTTTCAAAAAAATAGCTTTTGGTCTTGTTAATTCTTTCAGTTGTTTTTTTGTTTTCTATTTCATTTAGTTCAGCTCTAATTTTTATGGTTTGTTTTCTTCTGGTGCCTGTTGGTTTCTTTTGTTGCTCTCTTTCTGTTTCTTCAAGTTGTAGGGATAATTCTTTGATTTTGGCCCTTTCTTCTTTTTGGATGTGTGCATTTATTGATATAAATTGGCCTCTGAGCACCGCTTTTGCTGTGTCCCAAAGGTTCTGATAGGAAGTGTTTTCATGGTCATTGGATTCTCTGAATTTCTTTTTTTCCATCCTTAATGTCTTCTATAATCCAGGCTTTTTCGAGCAGGGTATTGTTCACTTTCAATGTGTTTAATTTCCTTTCCCTGCTTTTCCTGTTATTGATTTCCACTTTTATGGCCTTATGGTTAGAGAAGATGCTTTGTAATATTTCAGTGTTTTGGATTCTGCTAAGGCTTGCTGTATGTCCTAATATGTGGTCTCTTCTAGAGAATGTTCCATGTGTACTAGAAAAGAAAGTATACTTGGTTGCTGTTGGGTGAAGTGTTCTGTATATGTCTATGAGGTCAAGTTGGTTGATTGTGGCATTTAGATCTTCCGTGTCTTTATTGAGCTTCTTTCTGGATGTCCTGTCCTTCACAGAAAGTGGTGTGTTGAAGTCTCCTGCTATTATTGTGGAGGTGTCTATCTCACTTTTCAGTGCTGATAGAGTTTGTTTTATGTATCTTGCAGCCCTGTCTTTGCTTGCATAAATATTTAATATGGTTACATCTTCTTGGTGTATTGTTTCTTTAATCATTATATAGTGTCCTTCCTTATCCTTTATGATGGATTTAATTTCAAAGTCTATTTTGTCAGAAATTAATATTGCCACTCCTGCTTTTTTGATTGTTGTTTGCTTGATATATTTTTTTCCATCCTTTGAGTTGTAGTTTGTGTCTCTTGGTCTAAGATGTGTCTCTTGTAGGAAGCATATAGACGGATCTTGTTTTTTAATCCATTCTGCCATTCTCTGTCTCTTTATTGGTGCATTTAGTCCATTTCCATTCAGGGTAATTATGGATAGGTATGAATTTAGTGGTATTATTTTGATGTCTTTTTTTGTGTGTTGACAGTTTCTTTTTCCCACTTGATTTTATGTGCTGAGTAGATTTTCTTTATATATTGTCCTTTTCTCGTGTTTGTTGTTGTTGATTTTGTTTCTGCACTCGGTGTGTTCTGAATACAGCCAGTCAGTGCACTGCACTGGGCATGTGGCTGGGCCTTTGTGGAGCTCCCTTACCTAGCTCCATCCCACCACATTCCGCTGGGCCTCCATGCTGCGCAGCCAGGGGACATCGTGCCACCTCTCTGGACTTCTGTTACCCCTGCCTTATGCATGTGGGATTTCAGTATTGCAGTGGTTCTTGGCCTTTTGGTGCTGGAAGGCACGGGACAGTCTTAGATTCCTGACCTCTTTGTATCCATCATGCTTTTTGGGGGTCCGTGGAAAACTCTGGACTTGGGTTTCCCTAAGCATCCTTTTCCCAGCCCTTTGACCATGGGGCTTGCTCTTAGCGTATCCTAAGAGTGGCACTTTCTCCCTTGTGCCCCAAGGCAGGGACCTCATAGTTGATGCGTGGGGATGACCGGTCTGGTCAGGAGTTGATGGGGGAATGATCCATCTGGCGCCAGCATGATCCTTCCCATGCCCCTAACCCTCCCTGCCTCTGCTGTAAATAAAAGAGGAGGGTTCAAAACCCAGCAAATGAGTGATCCAGTAGTACAATGTAGATTTTTTAGTTCAAAGCCTACAGTAAAGTAAATAATTGGTCTTAAAGATTTTACAGAACAGACTCTTCTGAGTATTTTGGGTAATATTTGCCTTGTAGGTGTCTCTTCAGTTGTAGAGAAGGTACATGAAATGGTTCATAATAATAAACAGGTGCTCCTTTGCAGTATGCATAAAACATTATTATTACTGTATTATGTTAATGAAGCCCTGATAGTGCAGTGGTTAAGAGCTCAGCTGCTAAGCAAAAGTTCTGCAGTTTGAACCCACCACCCGCTCCTTGGAAACCCTACGAGGCAATTCTTCTCTGTCCTGTAGAGTTGCTATGAGTTGGAATTGACTCTATGGCAGCAGATTTAGTTTTTTGGTTATTTAAAGATGTTTTAGTATATCTGAAAGTATTTTTAAAATGTTTTTTAGTCATAGAAAGGTACACCATATACCAAGGCTTTGATCCAGTTCTGCCCAGTTCAGTCATGGCCAGTGAAGTGCAACTGAAATGAACCCAAATTTTTTAAATGTGGGTCAAGCAGAATGATAAGGGGAATAGGAAGAATTACCAAAGCCCTGCCAGAAACTTAATCTCCCTCTTAGGGAACAAGGGCGGTGTGCATGTTGCATAGGAACCAAATCTCTTGACTGGAAGAGTGGGAAACAGTGGTGCACCACTCAGAGATGGTGGCCGACCGTGCCACTTTGAATGTGCATTGCTCCCCACAGTCCTGGTAATAATCCAGTCTCCCACATCAGGCTCCGAGTCTCCTATTCCAGGGCTTTGATCTGTAATTTTTCCCGAACCGCTTATCATACCCACTTCACCTAAATTTTAGAAGTTTGAATCTGTTTGGATTTTGCTTCTTTGGCCATGACTGAACCAGTTCAAACCAGTTCGAAGCCCTGCTGTGTACTAAGACAAACATTTGACTAACCGACATTTAGATCTGAACTGTACCTAACTGTTCTGACTTACATACAAATTCGACTTAAAGACAGATTTAAGAAGGTAACTTGTTCGTAATCTGGGGACTGCCTGTAGATCTTCAAAGAGCATAATATTCAAGGCGGACGTTCTTTAATAGTTAAGCTAAACTGTTGTTTGGTTTTAAGAAGACTTCAGGGGATATTTTTGGTTTAATGTTTAAGGATTAAAGAGTGTCTCAGGTTCATCCAGCTTCCATGGCTTCAGAAAGTCTGGAGCCCATGAGAATTTGAAATTCTTTTCTGCATTTCCCCCCTTTGATTGAGATTCTTCTATACAATCTTTGATCAAAATGTTCAGTAACGGTAGCCTGGCAGCATCCAGTTGTTCCAGTCTCTTTACAAAGGAGGCAGTTGTTCATGGAAGCAATTAATTAGCCACACATTGCCATTTCTTCCTCCTATTCCTGACTCTCCTTCTTCTGTTGTGCCAAATGAATAGACACCATTTGTGTCTTACATGTCCGTTTACAAGCTTTTCAGACCCCAAGCACTGTGCAGTGTACTAGGAGATACAACAGAAACATTAGACATTATATGAGGCCAATTAACTGGAATGTCCCATATTGAAACCGTGTCCCTAAACTTCCGAACCAAGGAACCAAATCCCATGAGATGTTTGGCTGTACATAAGAAGCCTCGGGAGCTACTGTTTTTTTTTTTTTGTCATTGTTGTAAATATATCTGTCGCACAACTTTTGCCCCTTCAACTTTTTACAGGTGTACAACTTACTCAGAGCAATTACATTATTTGGCAGTGCAACCCTACATTTAATCAATGTGATTTTTCCTTTATCATACACCAAAAGTCAGTATTCCATGAACAGTAACCCCTCCCTTCTACCTTGTCCTTTCTACCTTTCTTCTTTGTCAAAAATCAGTTGACCATAGATGTGTGAGTTTATTTCTGAATTCTCAGTTCTATTCCGTTGGTCCATGTGTCTACTGTTATACCAGTACCCAGCTGTTTTGATGACTTTAGCTTTGTAATATGTTTTAAAATCAGGAAGTGTGAGGACTCCTACATTGTTCTTCTCTTTAAACATTGCTTTAGCTATTCAGGGCCTCTTGCCATTCCATATAAAGTTGAGGAGTGGTTTCTCCATTTCTGTAAAAAGGCTCTTGGAATTTTGATCAGGATTGCAGTGAATCATAGATCGTTTTGGGTAATATTGATAGGTTAACAATATTAAGTCTTCCAATTCGTGAACTTGGAACATCTATCCATTTAAGTCTTTGTTAATCTCTTTCAGCAGTGTTTTATAATTTTCATAGTATAAATCCATCGCATCCTTGGTTGAGTTCATTCTAAGGTATTTTATTCTGTTAGATCGTATTGTAAATGGAATCATTTCCCTTTCAGGTTTCTCATTGCTGGTGTATAGAAACTAACCCGAATTTTGTTTGTTGGCTTTGTACCCTGCAACTTTGCTAAATTTCCCTATTAACTCTAAAAGTTTTCTTGTAGACTCTTTGGAATTTTCTATGTATAGGACCATATCTACCACGTGTCTGTCAGTTTGCCGTACTATGGTGGCTTAGCATGTTGTTATGATGCTGGAAGCTATGCCATGGGTATTTCAAATACCAGTAGGGTCACCCATGGTGGACAGGTTTCAGTGGAGCTTTCAGACTGAGTCAGACTAGGATGAAGGACCTGGCAGTCTACTTCTGACAAAAATTAGCCACTGAGAAACTTATGAGTAGCAGCAGAATATTATCTGATGATAGTGCCAGAAGATGAGCCCCTCAAGTTGGGAGGCACTCAAAATACGACTGGGAAAGAGCCAACTCCTCAAAGTGAGGCTGACTTTAATGACGTGAATGGATTCAAGCTTTTGAGACCTCCGTTTGCTGATAACAGCATGACTCAAAATGAGAAGAAACAGCTAAAAACATCCATTAGTAATGGGAACGTATAATGTCTGAAGTATGAATCTAGGAAAATCGGAAGTAATCAAAAATGAAATGGAACGCATAAAGATTGATATCCTAGGCATTAGGGAGCTGAAATGGACTGGTATTAGTCATTTCGAATCAGACAATCGTATGATCTATTATGCTGGGAATGACAACTCGAAGAGGAATGACATTGCATTCATCGTTGAAAAGAACATTTCATGATCTATCCTGAAGTACAAAAGAAGATTTCAAGATCTATCCTGACGTATAAACCTTGGTGGCTTGGTTGTTAAGTGCTACAGCTGCTAACCAAAGGGTCGGTAGTTCAAATCCGCCAGGCGCTCCTTGGAAACTCTATGGGGCAGTTCTGCCCTGTCCTATAGGGTCGCTATGAGTCGGAATCGACTCGACGGCAATGGGTTCTGGGTATCCTGAAGTACAACACTGTCAGTGATAGGAAAATTTCCATACGCCTACAAGGAAGACCGGTTAATACAACTATTATTTTTACGTACCAACTACTAATGCATAAAATGAACAAATTGAAGATTTTTATCAACTTTTGCAGTGTGAAATTGATCAAACATGCAATTAAGATGCGTTGATAATTATTAGTGATCAGAATGCGCAAGTTGGAAACAGAAGAAAGATCTGTAATTGGCCAGTATGGCTTTGATGATAGAAATGATGCTGGTGATCACATAGAATTTTGCAAGATCAACGACCTTTTCATTACAAATACCTCTTGTCAACAGCATAAATGGCAACTATACGTGTGGACCTCACTGAATGGAAAACACAGGAATCAAATTGACTACATCTGTGGAAAGAGATGATAGAAAAGCTTGATATCCATCAGAACAAGGCCAGGGATCGATTGTGGAACAGACCATCAATTGTTCATATGCAAGTTCAAGTTGAAGATGAAGAAAATTAAAACAGGCTGTTGAAAAACAAAATACAACCTTGAGTATTTCCCGTTTGAATTTGGAGACCAACTGAAGAATAGATTTGACACATTGAACACTGATGACAGAAGCCCAGATGAGTTGTGGGGATGACATCAAGGATATCTTACATGAAGGAAGCAAAAGGTCATTAAAAAGACAGGAAGGAAAGAAAAGACCAAAATGAATGTCAGAAGAGACTCTGAACCTTGCTCTTGAATATAGAGTAGGCAAAGCGAATGGAAGAAACGATGAAGTAACAGCTGAAGAGAAGATTTCAAAGGGCAACTCGAGAAGACAACGTAAAGTATTATAATGAAATGTACAAAGAACTGGAGGTAGAAAACCAAAAGGGAAGAACACACTCAACGTTTCTCAAGCTGAAAGAACTGAAGGAAAAATTCAAGTCTTGAGTTGCAATATCAAAGGGTCATATGGGCAAAATATTGAATGATGCAGAAAGCATCAAAAGAAGATGGAAGTAATACACAGTGTAACTGTATGAAAAAGAATTGGTTGACATTCAGCCTTTTCAGGAGGTAACATGATCAAGAACTGATGGTGTTGTAAAAAGAAGTCCAGGCTACACTGAAAAGGCATTGTCAAAAAACAAGGCTCCAGGAACTGACAGAATTCCAGTTGAGATATTTCAACGAACGGACGCAGTGCTAGAGGAGCTCACTTGTCTATGCCAGGAAATTTGGAAGAAAACTGCCTGGAAGAGGTCCATATTTGTGCCCATTCCAAAGAAAGGTGGTCCAGCAGAATGCAGAAATTATTGAACAATATCATTAATACCACAGACAAGTAAAATTTTGCTGAAGATCATTCAAAAACAGTTGCAGCAGGAAGTCAACGGGGAACTGCCAGAAATTTAAGCCAGATTCAGAAGAGGATGTGGAATGAAGGGTATCGTTGCTGATGTCAGATGGATCTTGGCTGAAAGCAGAGAATACGAGAAAGATGTTTACCTGTGTTTTATTGATTTTGCAAAGGCCTTTGACTGTGAATCATAACAAATTATGGATAACATTGTGAAGAATGGGAATTCCAGAACACTTATTCGTGCTTACACAGAACATGTATGTAGACTAAGAGGCAGTGTTCAGAAAGAACAAGAGGGTATTGCATGGTTTAGAATCAGGAAAAGTGTGTGTCAGGGTTGTATCCTTTCACCATACTTATTCAGTCTGTATGCTGAGCAAGTAATTCGAGAAGCTAGACTATGTGAAGAAAACTGCAGCATCAAAATTAGTGGAAGACCCATTAACAGTCTGATATATGTAAATGACGCAGCGTTGCCTGCTGAAAGTGAAGAGGACTTGAAGAATTTACCAATGAAGATCGAAGTTTACAGCCTTCTTTATGAATTATATCTCAACATAAAAAAAAAAAAAACAGCTCTCACAGCTGGACCAGTATGCAACATCATGATAAACAGAGAAATGATTGAAGTTGTCAAGGATTTCATTTTACTTGAATCCTCAATCAAGGCCCCTGGAAGTACAATAAAGAGATAAAACAGTGTATTTGCATTGGGCAGATTTGCTGTGAAAAACCTTTAAAGTGTGAAAAGCAAAGATGTCACTTTGAGAACTAAGGTGCATCTGACCAAGCCATGATATTTTTAATTGGCTCATATGAATGTCAAAGCTGGGCAGTGGGTAAGGAAGACTTAAGAAGAATTGATGACTTTGAATTATGGTGTTGGTGAAGAATATTGAATATACTGTGGACTACCAGAGGAATGAACAAGTCTGTCTTGGAAGAAGTATAGCTAGAGATTTCCTTGGAAGCGAGGATGACGAGACTTTGTCATGTTATCTGGACTGCCCAGTCCCTGGAGAAGGACATCACAATTGGTAACGTAGTGGGCCAGCGGAAAAGAGGAAGACCCGTGGAGAGATGGATTGGCACAGTGGCTGCAATAATGGATTTAAACATACCAACAGTTGTGATGATGGTGCAGGACTGGGCAGTGTTTTGTTAAGTTTTACATGGGGTCGCTATGAATCAGTATCAACTTGATGGTACCTGAGAACAACAAAAAGGATTAAAACATTCCTGTATGCAGGTAATTTTAGTCATTCTTTTCCAACCTGAATACCTTCCATTTCTTTTTCTTGTCTTATTGCTGTTGTTAGAACTTCTAATACAATATTGAATGGAAGTGGTGAGAGTAGGCACCCAGGTCTTGTTTCTGATTTCAAGGGGTGAAATCTCAGTCTTTCTCCATTAATTATAATGTTGGCTGTTGGCTTTTTATATATGCCCTGAATCACATTGAGGAATTTCCCTTCCATTCCAATCTTTTTTAGGATTTTCATCAAGAATAGGTGTTGAATTTTATCAAATCCTTTTTCTGCACCCATGGAGATGATAATGTTGTTCTTTCTGTTCTTTTGATGATTTCCTAATGTTGAACCATCCCTGCATTCCTGGAAGAAATCCTGCTCAGTCATGGTGTATGACTCTTTCGATATGCTGTTTGGCTCTGTTCACTAGTATTTTGTTGAAGATTTTTGTATCTATATTTATAAGAGATAAGAGATACTGGCCTGTAATTTTTCTTGTGCTGTGTTTGTCTTGTTTTGGTATCAGGTTATGTCTGCTTCATAGAAAGAGTTGGGGAGTATTCCTTCTTTATCTTTGGGAAGAGTTTAAGCAGGAATAATGTCAGTATTTCTCTCAATGTTTGGTAGAATTCCCCAGTGAAGCCATCTGTTCCAGGAGTTTTTCTGTTGCAAGATTTTTTTTTTCTTTTTTATTGTAATTTAGATGAAGTTTTACAGAACAAATTAGTTTCTCATCAAACAGTTAGTACACACATTGTTCCATGACATGGGTTAACAACCCCACGACATGTGAAAACTCTCCCTTCTCAACCCTGGGTTCCCTGTTACCAAGCTTTCTTGTTCCCTCCTGCCTTCCAGTCCCTGCCCCAGGGCTGGTACACCCCTTTAGTCTTGTTTTGTTCCATGGGCCTGTTCAGTCTTTGGCTGAAGGGTAAAATTCAGGAGTGATCTCATTACTGAGGTGAAAGGGTGTCCAGGGCCATACTCTCAGGGTTTCTTCAGTCTCTGTCAGGCCAGCAAGTTGGGTCTTTTTTTTTTTTTCTGAGTTAGAACTTTGTTCTATATTTTTCTCCAGCTCTGTCTGGGACCGTTTTTTGTGATTCCTGTCAGAGCAGTCAGTGGTGGTAGCGGGCACCATCTCGTTGTACTAGACTCAGTTTGGTAGAGGCCATGGTACATGTGGTGCATTAGTCCTTTGGACTAATTTTTCCCTCGTATCTTTAGTTTTCTTCATTCTTCCTTGCTCCTGAAGGGGTGAGACCAGTGAAGTATCCTAGATGGCCGCTCACAGGCTTTTAAGACCCAAGATGCTATTCACTAAAGAAGAATGTAGAACATATTCTTTATAAACTATATTATGGCAGTTGAGCTAGATATTCCTCGAGATCATGGTCTCCACAACCCCCAGCCCAGCGGTTCGGTCCCTCAGGGAGTTTGAATTTGTCTATGGAGCCACCATGACCTTGCTTTGTACTGGTTGTGCTGGCTTCCCCAGTATTGTGTACGGTCTTACCCTTCACCAAAGCTTCCACTTATCTGTTGTCTATTAAGTGTTTTTCCATCTTCACCCCTCCCCTCCCTCGTAATCATCAAAGATTGTTTCTTTTTGTGTGTAAACCTTTTCATGAGTTTTTGTCCCTTTATGATTGACCCGTTTCACTTCAGATTCTTCCATGTTATAAGATGCTTCACAGATTCATCGTTATTCTTTATCGTTGTGTAATACTCCATTGTGTGTATATACCACAGTTTATTAATTCTTGATGGGCATCTAGGTTGTTTCCATCTTCTTCTGTTGTGAACAATGCTGCAGTGAATACGGGTGTGCATATGTCTATCCGTGTGACGAATCTTACTTCTCTAGGATTTATTCTTAGGAGTGGGATTGCTGGATCATATGGTATTTCTATTTCTAGCTTCCTAAGGAAGCACCATATCATTTTCCAAAATGGTTCTATCATTTTGGATTCCCACCAATAGTGTATAGAAGTTGCGATCTCCCCGCAGCTTCTCCAACATTTGTTATTTCCTGTTTTATTGATTCATGCCAGTAATGCTGGGGTGAGATGGTATCTCATTGTGATTTTGATTTGCATTTCTCTAATGGCTGGAGATCCTGAGCATTTTCTCATGTGTCTGTTGGCCGCTTAAATGTCTTCTTTGGTGAAGTGTTTGTTCATTTCCTTTACCCATTTTTTAATTGGATTATTTGTCTTTTTGTTGTGGAGGTGTTGGCTTTTCTTGTAGATTTTGGAGATCAGACCTTTGTCTGATTTGCAATAGCCAAAAATTTTTTCTGTAGTCTGTAGGTTCTCTTTTTACTCTTTCAGTGAAGTCTTTTGATGAGCATAAGTGTTTCATTTTTAGAAGATCCCAGTTATCTAGCTTATCCTCTGGAGCTTGTGTGTTATTGATTGTGGTTTGTGTCATGTTAGTGCTGCATATTAGGGCCTCTAGTGTTGATCCTATTTTTTCTTCTATGAACTTCACAGTTTTTGGCTTTATATTTAGTTCTTTGATCCGTTTTGAGTTAGATTTTGGATATGATGTGAGGTATGGGTCCTGTTTCATGTTTTTGCAGATGGACATCCAGTTTTGCCAGCACCATTTGTTAAAAAGACTGTCTTTTCCCCATTCGATGGACTTTGGGCCCTTGTTGAAGATAAGGTGACCATAGGTGGATGGATTTACATCAGGGTTCTCAATTCTGTTCCGTTGGGCAATGTTTCTGTCATTGTACCAGTACCAAGCTGTTTTGACTACTGTAGCTGTGTAGTAGGTTCTGAGGTCAGGTAGTGCGAGTCCTCTTATTTTATTCTTCTTCGTCAATAGTGCTTTACTTATCCTGGGCTTCTTCTCTTTCCATATAAAGTTAATGATAAGTTTTTCCATCTCTTTAAAGAATGTTGTTGGTATTTGGATTGGTATTGCATTGTATTTGAAAATTGCTTTGGGTAGAATTGTCATTTTCACAATGTTAAGTCTACCTATCCATGAGCATGATACGTTTTTCCATTCATGCAGATCTGTTTTAGTTTCTTGCAGTAGTGTTTTGTGGTTTTCTTTGTAAAGGTCTTTTACATCCCTGGTTAAATTTATTCCCAAGTATTTTATTTTTTAGGGGCTATAACAAATGGTACTGTTTTCCTTTTCATCGTTCTCTTTATTGGCGTATAGGAATCCTGCAGATTTTTGTATGTTTATTTTGTATTCTTCTCTGCTGAATCTTTCTGTTAGTTCCAGTAGTGCTCTCATGGAATCTTTTGGGTTTTTTTTATGTATAGTATCATATCATCTGCAAAAAGGGACAGTTTAACTTCTTCACTACCAGTTTTGGTGCCCTTTATTTCTGTTTCTTGCCTTATTGCTCTAGCTAGGACTTCCAACACAATGTTAAATAGTAGTGGTGATAAAGGGCATCCTTGTCTTATTCCTGTTCTCAAGGGGAATGTTTTTAGCCTCTCTCCATTAAGAATGATGTTGGCTGTTGGTTTTGTATATATGCCCTTTATTATGTGGAGAAATTTCCTTTCTGTACCTAATTTATTGAGAGAGTTTATCAGGAATGGGGTGTTGGAGTTTGTTGAATGCTTTTTCTGTTTTAATTAAGATGATCATGTGATTCTTTTCTGTTATGTGGTGCATTATGTTGATTGACTTTCTAATGTTGAACCATCCTTGCATACCTGGTATGAATCCTACTTGGTCATGATCTATTATTTTTTGATATGCTGCTGAATTCTATTGGCTAGGATTTTGTTGAGAATTTTTGCATCTATATTCATGAGAGATATTGGTCTGTAATTTTCTTTTTTGTGGTATCTCTGCCTGGTTTTGGTATCAGGGTTATGCTGGCTTCATAGAGTGAATTCGGCAGTATCGCTTCCTTTTCTGTGTTCTGAAATAGTTTGAGTAGTGCTGGTGTAAGCTCTTCTCTGAATGTTTGGTAGAATTCTCAGTAAAGCCATCTGACCCAGGCCTTTTTTTTTGTTGGCAGTTTTCTTCTATTACCTTTTCAGTCTCTTGTTGTGGGTCTGTTCAGGTTTTCAGCATCATTTTTTGTTAGTTTGGGTAGGTAGTGTGTTTCTAGAAATTTGTCCGTTTCCTCTAGGTTTTCAAATTTGTTGGAGCACAGTTTTTCACAATACTCTGTTATGATCCTTTTTATTTCAGTTGAGTCTGTTGTAATGTCCCCTATTTCATTTCTTATTTGGGTTATTTGCATCCTCTCCTGTTTTCATTTTTTAGTTTGGCCAGTGGTTTGTCGATTTTGTTGATCCTTTCAGAGAACCAACTTTTGGTTTTGCTGATTCTTTCTATTGTTTTTCTGTTCTCTGTTTCATTTATTTCTGCTCTGATCTTTATTATTTCATTTCTTCTGGAGGCTGTGGGCTTCTTTTGCTATTCTCTTTCTATTTAAGTTGTGTAGTTAGTATGTTGATTTTGTCTCTTATTTTTTGATGTATATATCTATTGCTTTAAATTGGCCTCTGAGGACTGCCTTTGCTGTGTCCCAAAGGATTTGGTATGCTGTGTTTTCGTTTTCGTTTGATTCTAGAAATTTTTTGATTACGTCTTTGATATCTTCCAATACCCAGTGGTTTTTAAGCAGGGTGTTGTTCAGTTTCCATGGAATTGATTTTTTTCCCCTTATTATTCCTATTGTTAATTTCTATGTTGATGGCATTGTGGTCAGAGAAGATACTTTGTATTTTCTTAATGTTTTGGATTTTGTCGAGGGTTGCTCTGTGGGCTAAGATGTGGTGTATCCTGGAGAATGTTCTGTGTGTGTTGGAAAAGAACATGTACTTTGCAGCTGTTTGGTGGAGTGGCATATATGTCACTGAGGTCAAGTTGTCTGATTGTGCTCTTTGGCTCTTCTGTATCTTTGTTAAGTCTCTAGATGTTCTGTCCTTTACCGAGAGGGCTGTGTCGAAGTCTCCTGCTGTTAACGTGGAACTGTCAATTTCACTTTTCAGTGCTGTTAGAGTTTATGTTTTTTTGGAGCTCTGTGATTGGGTGTGTAGATGTTTACTATGGTTAAGTCTTCATGATGGATCATTCTTTTAATCATTATATGGTGTCCTTTTTGTTTATTATAGTGGGTTTTGTTTTAAAGTCTATCTTATCTGAGGTTAGTATTGCCACTCCTGGTCTTTTTTAGTAGTTATTTGCATGATATATTTTTTTCCATCCTTTGGTTTTTAATAAATTTGCATCCTTGATTCTAAGGTGTGTCTCTTGTAGACAGCATATTGATGGATCCTGTTTTTTTAATCCGTTCTGCCACTGTCTGTCTCTTTATGAGTGCATTTAGGCCATTTACATTTAGTGTAATTATTGGTAGGTATGAGTTTATTGCTGTCATTTTGTAGTGCTTACATTTTTTTTGTTTCTCTTACTCTCCTGAGCAGGCTTCCTTTTGTTAGTGGATTTTTTTTTTTTTAGATTTTGTTTTTATTGAGATTTTGTTTTTCTTCTTTATTTTGATGAGTAGGCTCGTTAACTTTCTTTTTGGTTCCCTTGAAATTTACGTTATTTTCCTAGGTTTGGGCTAGTAGATTATTACTTGGTATCGCCTTGCTTTCCTCTTCATTAGAAAATTCTATACCTACACAGTTTATTCCCTCTTTTATTGTTCTGACGTTATTGTCATTTACAGATTAGATCCTCCGATTCCCTTTTGCAATTCTTTTGTTTTGGATTGCCCTTGAGAGTTTATTTCCTACATTGATATCTGGCTGGTACAATCTTGTGTCCTAGATTCAGCTTGTGGTCTGTTGTTGTTTGTTTTCAGACCAAAGGACTCCCTTTAATAATTCTTGTCAGTTTGGTTTTTACATATTCCATTAATTTCTGTTTATCTGGAAATGCTGTAATTTCATCATCATATTTAAACTAGAGTTTTGCAGGATATATTATTCATGGTTTGCAAGGTTTTTCTTTCAAGGTGTTATGCATATCGTCCTATTGCCATCTTGCCTGCATGGTTTCTGCCAAATAATCAGAGCTTGGTCTTATTGTTTCTCCTCTGTATGTGACTTTTTTTTATTCTCAAGCTGTTCACAGGAGTTTTTCCTTTTCTTTGGTTTTAGCGAGTGATGACTCTGATATGCCTTGGTGTTTTTCTTTTGGCATCTGTCCTTATGAGGTTCTTTGAGTTTCTTGGATGGTCAGCTTTTCATCATTCATGATATTAGGGAAGCTTTCTGTCAGCAGTTCTTCAGTGATCCTCTCTGTTTTCCATTTTCTCTCCCTGTTCTGGAACTCCGATCACTCGCAGATTTTTGCTTTTGATTGTATGCCACAGAATTCTCAGGGTTTCCTCATTTTTCTTTGATCATTTATCTGATTTTTCCCCAAACAGTTGTATTCAAGTGTTTGTCTTCGATTTCACTAATCCTGTCTTCCATCATTTCAGACCTGCTCCTCAGTCCTTCTGTGACACTGTCCATCTATGAAATCTTGTTGTTTATCTTTTGGATTTCTAATTGTTGTTTTTGTATGATTTCTAGTTGTGAATTTATTTTGGCATTTTGTTTCTGTATTATTTTCCTGAATTCTCCCATTTTTTTTCTGTATTTTCCATGAGTTTTCTGTCTTTTCCATAACTTGTCTATTTTTCCTCAGTTTTGTCTGATTTTTGTTTCAACTCTTGGATAGCTCTGGATATTAGAGATTTGAATTCTCTGTGAGGTAGTTCTAGTGCCTTTTCTTCTACTGAAAAGCCATTTGGTGTTTTATTTTGGTTGCCTACTGGATCCATCCTCTGCTGTTTTTTTCTATGTTTTGATGGTGTCTGTTGTCTTTGGGACATTCAGTAGTAGTTATTTTCTTCATTTCTTGATTGTGGTTTGTTTCGTGGTGGTTTGTTTTATTTCATAATGTCTGAGGAGGTGGGCTTTGCGTTGTTGTTTGCTCGTCTGTGGTCACAATACTTTTTGTCTCCTTGTCCAATGGGTGTGGCTGGTGTGTGGTGTATCAGGGCAGGTGCAGCTGAAGGGGAAAGGGTGGGATGGGTTGTTTGTGGCATGTAGTAGGGCTGCCAGGGCGGGCTAGGTATCAGTGCCAGGCGGGTTCCAGTAGGCTGTATGTGGGCTGCTCAGAGGTGTGATGTTCAGCACACGGTGCAGGTAGGCAGGAAAGAGGGGGGAGGTTGTGATGTATGAAGCTAGTGTGCGTATGGGAGAGAGGAGAGAAACAAAGGAAAAGAGGAACACACACCCCCTTAAAAAAAGCACAAAGGGAGCTTGACATTGCAGTGGAGAGATAAGAACCCGAGAAATGGAGAGAAGGGAAAAGGTTTAAAAAAAAAAAGAAAAAGGGAGAAATGAAACCTGGATGAAAATTGGGAAAAGAAAAAAAAAAGTAGAGGAAAAAAGCCCCTAGGGGTCCCACCAGTGCTGCTGCGAAGACGGGGAAGTCTCCTAGGTTGCGCAGTATAACCTGGCTAGAGGGGGTATAGATGTCACACAGCACCAGGTATTCAGGGGAGTTGAAAAGAAGGTAATTATAGACAGACGAGAACTGAGAAATGATGATAGATGTTAAGGGAAAAAGAAAGGAAAAAAGAAAAAGTGGAAAGAAAGAAAAAGAAATTCCTCCAGGAGTCCCACCTACGCAGCTGCACAGGTTGCAGGAGTGGCTCCTAGGCTGAGCAGTGCAGCCTGGCTAGAAGGGGTTCCCAATTGTGAAAAGAGAAAGAAAGTAAACAAAGAAACAAAAGAAAAGAGAACAATGCAAAACAAAAGAAGCAAAAAAGAAAAAGCTCCAGGGATCCCACCAGCGTGGCATCTTGTGCCGGGAGGTGTGGATGTCCAATGAAGTGGGGCTTCACAGCCCTTCAAGAAGAAGCAAAGATGGCACTTGGAGTCAGGTGTTCGAGAGAAAGGAAGGAGAGGCGGTAGGATGTAGGAAGAAATCAAAAGAGACAGAAAGAAACAACACCAGCTCAGGGACCCGGCCAGTGTGGATGGGGCGAATCCAAGCGATCCAGGGTGGAAGCAGTTGCCTCCTGGCCAAGAGACTGCGGCTGGCGGGAAGCAGAGGAGGCCGAAGGTGGAGGGGTGGAAGGATGGGGTTTAGGAAAGCATAGATCGCTCATTACCAGTGCTCTGTCTCCTGCTGGGAACTTTGTGAAGCTGCTTTCCCATACTCCTTGTCTGCTGATCAGTGATGTGGGTCAGGTGAATCCAAGTGGTACAGACACAGCACTTCCCGGCCGGCCAAGTCATTGCAGTGCACCAGGAAACTTGGAGGTAGAGCAGCGGGAGTAGGGGGGTGGGGGGGTGGGAAAGCATGTATCACTGGTTCCCGGGTGCTCTGTCTCATGCTGGGAGCTCTGTGAAGCTGCTTTCCCATGCTCCCTGGTCAGCGGATCTCCGACAGGAGCCCAAGATGGCAAATCCCTGCTGTGTTAGCTAAACGTGAACCTTGGCAAGTATCTCTCCTTGATCTCATTCCTCTGTCAGTTTCTTATTCCATTCAGTGTTTGGCTGAGTTCTTTTATCTTTTCATTGGACACTCTGGCTTCCAGCAATGACGTTTTTCTGTTTTACTTAGTTTTTCGGGTCTTTGCTGTGGAGGGACTGCGTGGTGCTTCTGTGTATGGGCCCATGTTGGCCTGAAGTCCCGTTGACAATTTTTTGATCTCTAATTAGATCTCTTTACTTCTTATGTGTCTGCTGAGACTTATTTCCTCTTGAATCAGCCTGGGTAAGTTGCTTCCTTTTAAGAATTTGTCCATTTCATCTGGGTTATCCAGTTGGTTGCCATACAATTGTTCATAATATTCTGTCATAGTTCTCTTTATTTCCCTTTGGTTAGTTGTAGTGTCCCATTTTTCATTTCTTATTTTGGTTATTTGCATCTTTTTTTCTTTGTCAGTCTAACTAAATGTTTGTCAATTTTATCGATCTTTTTAAAGAACCAACTTCTGGTTTCATTGATTCTCAATTTTTCTGTTTTTGATATTATTTATTTCTGCTCTAATTTTGTTATTTCCTTCTGGTAGGTTTAGGCTTAATTTGCTTTTCTCATAGTAGTTCCTGGAGTTGTTGAGTGAGGCTTTTGATTTCAGAGCATTCTTTTTTTCATGTGGGAATTTATGGCTATAAGTGTCCCTCTGTGTACTGCCTTTGCTGCATCCCATAAGTTTCAGTATGTCATACTTTCATTTTCATTTAACTCTATTGAATTTGTGATTTCTCCCATGACTCATTGATATTTTAATAGTGTGTTTTACAAATTTTCATATATTTATGTATTTTCCAGTTTTTTTCTTTTACCAATTTTGCTTCACTCCATTGTGTTCGGAGACAATACTTTGTAATTTTAGTCCTTTTAAATTTAACAGATTTGGTTTGTGACCTAACATAAGGTCTCTCCTGGAGAATGATCAATGTGCATCAAAGTAGAGTGTATATCGTGCTGTTGTTGGGTAGAGTGTTCTTTATATATCTGTTAAGTCTAGTTGTTTTATAGTGTCATTCAGGTCTTCTATTTCCTTGTTGATCTTCTTTCTAGATTTTTGTCTAATATTGAAACTGGCGTATTGAAGTCTCCAACTATTATTGTAGTGCTCTCTATTTGTCCCTTCAATTTTATTCGTGTTTTCTTTGTATGTTTAGGTGCTCCAGTGTTGGGTGCATATATATTTATTATTGTTAAATCTTCTTGATTGATTGCTTTTTCACCACTATGTAATATCCATCTATATTTCTTCTAAGAGATTTTGTCTTAAAGTCTACTTTGTTTGATTGTAACATTGCCACCCCAGCACGTTTTTGGTTATTATTTGCATGGAACATATTTTTCCTTCCTTTCACTTTCAACTTGTTTATGTCCTTGGGTCTGAGGTGTGTTTCTTGTAAGCAGCATATAGTTGGATTACGTTTTTTTTTTTAAATCCATTCTGCCACTCTGTGTCTTTAGATTGGAGCATTTAGTCTATTTACATTCACTAATTACTGATAGGAAACCCTGGTGGCTTATTGGTTAAGTGCTACGGCTGCTAACCAAAGGGTCGGCAGTTCGAATTCACCAGGCACTCCTTGGAAACTCTATGGGGCAGTTCTACTCTGTCTTTATAGGGTCGCTTCGACTCGATGGCACTGGGTTTGGTTTTGGTTGGTAAAATTACTGATAAGAAGTGACTTCTGCCATTTTGTTTTTTATGTGTTTTCAGATTCTTTGTTCTTTACTACTGTGTGCTTTTGTGTTTTGTTGGTCTATTGTAATGAGCCATTTTGGTTCCTTTCTTTATATGTATTTTTTTAATTAAATTTTTTAGTGGTTATCATGAATATTACATCATGTATTTATAATGTGCTAGGGTAAGTTGGTACCAATTTAACTTCAGTAACATACATGAAATTCTATACCTGTACCATTTCTCTCACCCCCCCTTTGATGTTGTTATCACTAATTATGTCTTTATATTTCCTGTGCCCTGTAACATAATTTTATCCTACCTTTTTATATATTTGTGGTAAAAGCTTTTCTAGTGCACTAAAAGAAAAAAAGAAGAGTAGAAGATGCCTTTGCCACCTTTTTGGTTGAACCAGCACCTTAAAACTTCTGTCCATCCACCTCAACCTTTTGACAAAGTCTTCTTAAGCTAGGCTAAAATGTTTCATTTTCTTTTCACTATAGAAAGCCAACAGATACTTCAATATGCAGAGTTTTAGATCAAGTTTTTTAATACTGTAGTAAAATAATATGCACAACATAAAATTTGCCATCTTAACCATGTTTAAGTTTATAATCCAGTGGCGTTAGTCACACACAATATCGTATAACCATTACTGTTTGTTTCCAAAATTAAAAAAAAATTATTATGGTAAAATATATATTACAGAACATTTGCCATTTCAACCAGTTATGTATAAGATTCATTGATATTAATATGTTCACCATGTTGTGCAGTCATGACCATTATTTGTTTCTAAATTTTTTCATCAGTGCCCTCTAGGGCGTGACCCTTTTTTTACCCCCTTTGTCCTGCCTGTGGTAACCACTAATAAATCTTGGTCTGTATACCTTTGCTTTCAAGTTGAAGCTGAAGAAAATTAAAACAAGTCCACAGGAGCCAAAATACTACCTTTAATATATACCATTTGAATTTAGAAACCATCTCAAGAATAGGTTTGATGCATTGAACAGTAATGTCCGAAGACCAGACTAGTTGTGTGGTGACATCAAGAACATTATACATGAAGAAAGCAAAAGGTCATTAAAAAGACCAAAATGGATGTCAGAAGAGACTTAGAAACTTGCTCCTGAACATAGAGTAGGTAAAGCGAATGTAAGAAATTATGAGGTAAAAGAGTTGAACAGAAGATTTCAAAGGGCAACTCAAAAATACAAAGTATTATAATGAAAAGTGCAAAGAACTGGAGTTAGAAAATCAAAAGGGAAGAACATACTTGGCATTTCTCAAGCTGAAAGAACTGAAGAAAAAATTCAGGTATCCAGTTGCAATATTGAAGGATTATTTGGGCCAAATATTGAATGACATGGGAAGTATCAAAAGAAGAATACTGTGTATTCCTTACACGGATTTACTGTACCAAAAAGAATTGGTCAACATTCAGCCATTTCAGGAGATATCATATGATTAAGAACCAGTGGTGTTGAAGGAAGAAGTCCAAGCTGCACTGAAGACACTGGCGAAAAACATGGCTCCAGGAATGGATGAATACCAATTGAGATGTTTTAGCAAACAGAGATAGCACTAGAGGTGCTCACCTTGTCTATGTCAAGAAATTTGGAAGACAGCTACTTGACCAACTGACTAGAAGAGATCCATATTTGGGCCCATTCCAAAGAAAGGTGATCCAATAGAATGTGGAAATTATCGAACAATATCATTAATATCACAGGTAAGCAAAATTTTGCTGAAGATCATTCAGAAACGATTGCAGCAGTATATTGACAGGGAACTGCCATAAATTCAAGTTGGATTTAGAAGAGGACATGGAATGAAGGCTATCGTCGCTGAGGTCAGATGGATCTTGGTTGAAAGCATAGAATACAAGAAAGATGTTTACCTGTGTTTTGTTGATTATGCAAAGACATTCAGCTGTGTGGATCATAACAAATTATGGATAATATTGTGAAGAATGGGAATTCCAGAACACATTATTATGTTCATGTGGAACTTGTACATAGATCAAAAGGCATTCATTTGAACAGAACAAGGGGATACTGCGTAGTTTAAAATCAGAAAAGGTGTGTATCATGGTTGTATCCTTTCACCATACTAATTCAGTTTATATGCTGAGCATATAATCTGGGAAACAGGTGTATATGAAGAAGAATGCGGCATCGGGATTGGGAGAAGACTCATTAACAACCTGTCATATGTAGATGACACCACCTTGCCTGTGGAAAGCAAAGAGGACTTGAATCTCTTATTGATGAAGATCAGACACTACATATAGCCTTCGGTATGCATTACACCTCAACATGAAGAAAACAAAAATCATCAAGACTGGACCAATAGGGAACATCATGGTAAACGGAGAAAATATTGAAGTTTCAAGAATTTCATTTTACTTGGGTGCACAATCACCACCCATGGAAGCAACAGTCAAGAAATCAAACGACGTATTGCATTGGGCAAATCTGCTGCAGAAGATCTCTTTAAAGTGTCAAAAGAAAAGATGTCACTTTGAGGACTAAGGTGTGCCTGACCCAAGTCATGGTGTGGAAGCTGGACAATGAATAAGGAAGACCAGAGAAGAATAGATGCCTTTGAATTATGGTGTTGATGAACAATATTGAATATGCCATGGACTGCCAGAGGAACAAACAAATCTGTCTTGGAAGAAGTACAGCCAGAGTGCACCTTAGGAACAAGGATGGCGAGACTTCGTCTCACGTATTTGGCCATCATATCAGAAGGGACCAGTCCCAAGAAAAGGACATCAGGACATCATGCTTAGTGAAGTAGAGGGTCAGCAAAAGTGAATACGACACTCAATGAGGTGGATTGACACGGTGGTCGCAGTGATGGGCTCAAGCATAGCAGTGATTGTGAGGATGGCGCAGGACTGGGCACTGTTTCATTTTGTTGTCGATAGTGTTGCTGTGAGTCGATACCAACTCTGTGGCACCTGACAGTAACAACAAACATTTCCTAATTTAGATATTCCATGTTAGTAGAGTCATACAATATTGGTCCTTTTGAGACTGACTTATTTGACTTAGCATAATGTTTTCAGGGTTCTTTGATGTCTTAGTATGTATCAGGACTTCATTTCATTTTATGGTGGGATAATATTCCGTTAAATGTGTATACCTCATTTTGTTTATCCCTTCATCTGCTGATGGACGTTTAGGCTGTTTCCACTTTTTGGCTGTTGTGAATAGTACTGCAATGAACATTGGTTTATCCATAGTTGTTTGTGTTCTGCTATCAATTCTTTTTTGTGTATACTAGGAGTGGAAGTATTGGGTCATATGGTGATTTGATGTTTAACTTTTTGAGGACTGCTGAATTTTTGTACACGGGCTACGATATTTTACAATTCCCACCAGCAATGAATGGGCATTACATTTTCTTCACATCTGCTCTAACTTTTTTTTATCATAAACTTCTTTTGTTGTTAGGTGCTGTTGAGTTGAGCTTTGAATCATAGCACAACTCATGATCAGTTGTGGATCAGACCAGTGTTATTCATACGATTTTCATTGTTTGATTTTCAGAAGTAGAATGCTAGACATTTCTTCTAAGTCTGTCTTAGTAATCTTATTGTGGTTTTTATTTCCATTTCTTTAATGAGTAAAGATGCTGAGCATCTTTTCATGTGCTTGTTGATCATTTCTATATTTTCTTTGGTGAAATGTCCATTCAAATCTTTTGTCCATTATTTCATTGGATTTTTAAAATCTTTTTGTTGATAAGTTGTAGGATTCTTTATATATTCTGGTAATTAAACCCTTATCAGATAAATGTTTCCCAGGTATTTTATCTCAGTCTATAGGTTTTGGTTCACTTTGTTAATAAAAGTTCTTCTCTGGCGAAGTTTTAAAATTTTAATGAAGCCCAATTCGTCTATTTTTTGTTGTTGCTCGTGATTTTGGTGTCATATCTGAGAATCCATTGCTGGATTATATCCTGGACCATTACCCATTTGTTTTGTTCAAAGAATTTTATGGTTTTAGTTCTTACATTTAGGTTGTTGATCTGTTTTGAGTAAGTCCCCCCCCGCTTTTTGTGCTTTAGGTGAAAGTTCACAGCTCAAGTTAATTTCCGTACAAAAATTTTTACGCATATTGTTTTGTGACATTAGTTGCAATCCCCACATTGTGACAGCACACTCTGTCTTTCCATCCCGGGTTCCCTGTGTCCATTCGACTAGTTGCTGTCCCTTCCTGCCTTCTCATCCTGCCTCCAGACAGGAGCCGTCCAGTTGGTCTCATGTATCTGATTGAACTAGAAGCACACTCCTTACTTGTATTATTTTTTGTTTGATACTCCTGTCTAAACTTTGTTTGAAGAGTGGGCTTTGGGAATGCTTTCAGTTCTGGGTTAACAGAGCGTCCGGGGCCATAGTTTTGGAGGTTCCTCTAGTCTCTGTCAGACCATAAGTCTGGTCTTTTTACGTGAATTTGAATTCTGCTCCACACTTTTCTACCGCTCCATCCGGGACTCTATTTTGAGTTAATTTTTTTATATGGTATGAAGAATGAGTCCAACTTCATCCTTTTGCATATGGAGATCTAGTCATCCCAGCACAGTTTGTGTGAGAAACTATTCTTTCTCTATTTAATGGACTTAGAACCCTTGTCTAAATCAGTTAACTGTAGATGTATATATAGATTTATTTCTGAACTCAGTTTTATTTCATTGGTCTATATATCTGTCCTTTTTTTTTTTTTTAATATATCCTTAGTGCCAGACTGTTTTGATTACTGTAACTTTTTAGGACTTTTGAAATTGGAAAATGTGTCTCCTCCTACTTTTTCAAAAATTTTTTGGCTCTTCAGAGCCTCTTGCATTTCATATAAATTTGATGATTGGCTTTTCCATTTCTGTAACAACACCAAAAAAGACTTTCGAGTTTTGATCAGAAATGCATTGGATCTATAAATCAGTTTGAGTAGTATTAACATCTTAACAATGTTAAATCATCCAATCCATGAACACAGAATCTTTCCATTTATTTAAGTCTCCTGTAAGCACTTTCAGTAATGTTTTATAGTTGTCAGCGTATGCTGACAGTTCCACCTCCTTATTTATGTATGTACCTAGTTATTTTATTCTTCTTGTTTTGTGTTGTCAAGTTGAATTTCACTCATAGTGACCCTATAGGACAGAGTAGAACTGTCCCATCGGGTTTCCTAGGCTGAAATCTTTTTCCTTTTTAACATTTTGTTGTATTTTAGGTAAACGTTCGCAGCACGAATTAGTTTCTCATTGAAAAATCTGTACACAGATTGTGACACATCGTGACAATGTGTCAGGATTCTCCCCCTTTCCATTTCTGGGTTCTCCGTGTCCATTTGTCCTGTGTTCCTGGCCCTTCTGCCTTCTCATCTTTGCTTTTGGCAGACTTTTATATTTATAAGGAATATTGGTCTGTAGTTTTTTTTCTTTTTAAGAATATTTTGTTGAATTTTTGGAGAAAATTTACACAGCAAATTAGGTTCAAATTTAACAGTTTATACATGTATTGTTCAGCCATTGGTTACATTTTCCACATTGCATCTGCCTCAACATTTTCATTATTTTCATTCTGATTATTCTGTTTCTGTTATTGCTCCTCTGTCCCCCTACCCCCCTCCTTCTCATCTTCGCCTTAGGGTAAATGTTGACCATTTGGTCTCAAATAGATGATTTTTTTTAAATACAAAAGGAGCACAGTATTCATAGATGATATTGTTTATTTTATAAGCCAATGTGTTATTTAGTTGAAAGCTGACCTCCAGGAGTAGTTTCATCTCAAAGATTTAAAGGGTATATATCAGGGTGATAGCTTTTTGCACATGTCATTATAATACTTTGTCTTCTCGAGCCTCTCTTTGAAATCTTCAGTTCTTTTACTTTATCATTTCTTTTGCTTTAGCTGCTCGACATTCGAGAGCAAGTTTCAGAGTCTGTTCTGACATCCATCTTGGTCTTTTTTTTCTTGTCTTTTCAATGACCTTTTGCTTTCTTCGTGTAGGATGTTCGTGATGTCATTCCACAACTTGTCTGGTCTTCGGTCATTAGTGTTAAGTGTGTCAGATCTATTCTTGAGATGATCTCTAAATTCAGGTGGGATACACTGAAGGTCGTATTTTGGCTCTCATGGACTTGCTCTGATTTTCTTCAGTTTCAACTTGAACTTGCATGTGAGCAGTTGATGGTCTGTTCCACAGTGGGCCCCTGGACTTGTTCTGGGTGATGATATCGAGCTTTTCCATTGTCTCTTTCCACAGGTGTAGTCGATTTGATTCCTGTGTGTTCTATCTGGCAAGGTCCACGTGTATAATAAAAATAGTCACTGTTTATGTCGGTGAAAAAAGGTATTTGCAATGAAGAAGTCATTGGCCTTACAAAATTCTTATCATTCAATCTCTGGCATTGTTTATATTACCAAGGCCCTACCAATCCTTCTTTGTTTCCAACTTTCGCATTCTGGTCACCAGTAATTATCAATGCATCCTGATCGCATCTTCGATCAATTTCAGACTGCAGAAGCTGATAAAAATCTTCTGTTTCTTCATCTTTGGCCTTAGTGGTTGGTACGTAAACTTGAATAATAACCATATTAACTGGTCGTCCTTTTAGGTATATGGATATTATCCTATCACTGACAGCGTTGTATTTCAGGATAGATCTTGAAAATGTTCTTTTTGACGATGAGTGCGACACCATTCTTCCTCAAGCCTCAAGTTGCAGTAGTGAAAGATTCTATGGGAAAATACTAAACGATGCAGGAAGCATCAAAAGAAGGTGAAAGGAATATACAGAGTCATTATACCAAAAAGAATTAGTTGTCATTCAGTCATTTCAAGAGGTGGTGTGTGATCAGGAACCGATGTTCCTGAAGGAAGGAGTCCAAGCTGCACCGAAGGCATTGGCGAACAACAAGGCTCCAGGTATTGACGAAATATCAATTGAGATATTTCAACAAATGGATGCAGTGCTGGAAGTGCTCACTTGTCTATGTCAAGAAGTACAGAAGACAGCTTCCTAGCCAGCCGACTGGAAGAGATCCGTATTTATGCCTATTCCGAAGAAAGGTGATCCAACTAAATGTAGAAATTATGGAACAATATCATTAATATCACACGCAAGCAAAATTTTGCTGAAGATCATTCAAAAGCAGCTGCAGCAGTATATTGACAGGGAACTGCCAAAAATTCAGGCCGGTTTCAGAATAGGACGTGGAACCAGGGATATCATTGCTGAAGTCAGATGGATTCTGGCTGAAAGCAGAGAATGCCAGGAGAATGTTTACAGTGTTTTATTGACTGTGCAAAGGCATTCGGCTGTGTGGATGATAACAAGTTATGGATAACATTGTGAAGAATGGGAATTCCGGAACACTTAATCGTGCTCATGAGGAACGTGTATGTAGATCAAAAGGCAGTTGTTCAGACAGAACAAGGGGATATTGAGTGGTTTAAAGTCAGGAATGATGTGCGTCAGGGTTCTATCTTTTCACCATTCCTATTCAATCTTTATGCTGAAGAAATAATCTGGGAAGCTGGACTAGAAGAACGGGGCATCAGCACTGGAGGAAGACTCATTAACAACCTGCGTTATGCAGATGACACAACCTTGCTTGCTGAAAGTGAAGAGGACTTGAAACACTTACTGATGAAGATCAAAGACCACAGTCTTCAGTATGGATTACACCTCAACATAAAGAAAACAAAAATCCTCACAAATGGACCAATAAGCAACCTCATGATAAACGGAGAAAAGATTGAAGTTGTCAAGGATTTCATTTTACCTGGATCCACAATCAATACCCATGGAGGCAGCAGCCAGGAAGTCAGAAGATGCTTTGTGTTGGGTAAATCTGCTGCAAAGGACCTCTTTCAGGTGTTGAAAAGTAAAGATGTCACCTTGAAGATTAAGGTGCACCTGACCCAAGCCATGGTATTTTCAATCACATCATGTGCATGTGAAAGCTGGACAATGAATAAGGAAGACCAAAGAAGAGTTGACACCTTTGAATTGTGTTGGAGAAGAATATTGAATATACCATGGACTGCCAAAAGAACGAACAAATTTGTCTTGGAAGAAGTACAGCCAGAATGCTCCTTAGAAGCAAGGATGACGAGAATGTGTCTTACATACTTTGGACATGCTGTCAGGAGGGATCAGTCCCTGGAGAAGGACATCATGCTTGGTAAAGTACAGGGTCAGCGGAAAAGAAGAAGACCCTCGGAGGTAGATTGACACACTGGCTGCAACAGTGGGCTCAAGCCTAACAACGATCTGTAAGGATGGCGCAGGACCGGGCAGTGTTTCCTTCTGTTATGCATACATAGGGTTGCTATGAGTTGGAACCGACTTGATGGCACCTAACAACAACAACATCAGGGTGATAGTGTCAGGGGTTCCCCAGGGCTTTGGCAGCCCAGTTAAGTCTGGCTGTTTTTTAAGATTTTGAGTTCTACATTTTTCTCCCATCCTGTCTGGACCCTCTCTTGTAGCCCTGGTAAGAGTGGTCGATAGTGGTAGCCAGGCACCATCTAGTTCTTCTGGTCTCTGGCTAGGTGAGGCCGTGGTTCCTGTAGGCATTTGATCCTGTAGACTTGTTTCCTCTTTGAGCCTTTGGTTTCCTTCTTTTGTGTTTGCTCCAGATGAATGAGACCAGTAGCTGTATCTTAAATGGCTACTCACAAGGTTTTAAGACCCCAGACGCTACTTACCAAACTAGAATGTAGAACATAAACTTTATAGACTGTGTCATGCCAGTGACCAAGATGTCCCACGAGACCATGGTCTTAAGCCTTCAAACCCAGTAAACCCGTCCTACAAGGTGTTTGGTTATGTCTGGGAGATACCTGTGATGGTTCCCCCCCGCCGCATGTGCTTTATTATGTATGGGTATATGTGGGGCATTCACAAATGTGTATAGATTTGCCTACAAATACATGTATATATGTTCATATATATGCACACGTACACTTTCCTATACACATATATGCATACATACCTATGTAATGACTTGTATCTCTTTATTGTTACTACTGTTGACAAATTGTATATGTTATAGCATTTACCAATAATCTCCCTTATTCTTGTGTATTTTGTAGTGTCGTCATTTACCTTGGTTAAGTTGTGCTGTCTTCACTGACATTCAGTGTTAATTTTTTTTTTTTTTTGTGATGTCTTTATTTGGGCTTGATATTAGGATAATGCTGGCCTCATAGAATGAGTTAAGAAGTGTTACCTCTTCTGTATTCTGGAAGAGGTTGAGAAGGGTAAGGAAGTGTTCATTTTTCTTTAAATATTTGCTATAAAAAAAAAATCATCTGGTCCTGGATTTTTTTGGGTTGGAAATTTTTGATTACTCATTTAATATCTTCACTTGTGTGTTTATTGAGATGTTTTATTTCTTCTTGAGTCAATTATGTAATTTGTTTCTAGGTATTTGTTTATTTCATCTAGATTATCTAGTTTGTTGGCATATCATTGTTTATAGTATTTTCTTATAATTTTATTCCTGTGTTATTGATAGTCATATCTCACATTTCTGATTTCAGTTATTTGTTTGCTCTCTAATTTTCTTTGTCAGTCTGGCTAAAGATTTGATATTTTATGGATCTTTTCAAGGAATCAACTTTTGGTTTTATTGATTCTCTCTGGTTTTTCTATTTTCAATTGCATTATCTCTGCTGTAGTCTGTATTCCTTTTTTCTACTAGCTTTGGGTTTAGTTTGCTGTTCTTTTTTGCACTTTTTCAAGGTGTAAAGTTAGGTTATTGATTTGAGATAATTTGTTCTTTGTTATTGTAGTTGTTTGCAGCTATAAATTACCCTCCGAGAACTGAGTTAGGTAAGTCCCATAAATTTTGTTACTGTATGCTTTTGTTTTCATTCAACTTTAAGTATTTATGTTTTTACTCTTATTTCTTCCTTGACTTAATAGTTGTTCAATAGTGTTACTTAAATTTCACATAATTACATACTTTTTATTTTTCTTTTGTTAATTTTTGCTTCATTCAATTGTGGTAGGAGAGCATAGTTCATATAATTTCAGGCTTTTTAAATTTATTGAGACTTGTTTTGTGACCTAACGTGGTTTATCCTGGATCATGATCCATGTGCACTGGAGAATAATGTGTATTGTGCTGCGTTTGCGTGGAGTGTTCTTGGTTTATAGTGTTTTTTCATGTCCTTTATTACCTTATTGATCTTCGATTTAGGTGTTCTAGCCGATATTAAAAGTGGTGTAATAAAGTCTCCAACTATAATTGTAGAATTGTCTGTTTTTCCCTTCACTTCTGACAGTGTTTGTTTCATATGTTTTGGGGTTTTCATGTTTAGATGCAGTGCATATATATTTATAATTGTTACATCTTGATGAATTGAGCCTTTTATCATTATATATAGTATATGTATATATATAAGATATATATATAGTGTATATATATAATTATATAATATATATATAATATTCTTTGTGTCTGAAAAAGTTTTTAACTTAAAATCTCTTTTGTCTGGTATTAATATAGCTCTCTTTTGCCTATGGTCTGCATGGAATAATTTTTCGTACCTTTTCACTTTCAGACTACTTGCATCTTTGGATCTAAAGTCAGCATGTTGTATATAGCATATAGTTGGGTTATAGTTTCTTATCAGTTCTGCCTATTTCTGCATTTTGTTTGGAGAGTTAAATCTACTTACATTTAATTACCAATTAGGAAGAACTTAATGCTGCCCTTTCACTATTTGTTTTCTGTGTTATACTTTTTGTCCCTCATTTCCTGCAGTACTCCCTTTTTTTGTGTCTTTAGTTGATTTTTTGTAGTGAACCATTTTGATTCTTTTGTCATATCCTTTTGTGTTTTTTTTGTGGTTACCAAGGAGATTACATCCTAAATTTATAACAACCTATGTTAATTGATACCAGCATAACTTCAGTAACATACAGAAAATATTCCTGTATTGATCCCCCAATTATGGTGATGCTGGCAGAAATTACATCTTTATATGTTGTTTGCCAAGTAACACAAGATTATACTGAATTTTTATGTGTTTGTCTTTTAAATCATGTTGGCCACAACAAGTAGGTATACAAACCAAAAATAACATAAAACTGACCTTTATTTTTACCCATGAAATTACCTTACCTGGAAATCTTTCTTTCTTCATATGGCTTCTTAGTTACTGTCTAGTGTCTTTTCATTTCAACCTAAAGGACTTTCTTTAGTATTTTTTATAGGGCAGGATTCTTGGTAATGTACTCCCTCATCTTTTGTTTTTCAGGGAATGTCTTAATTTCGTTCTCATTTTTTAAGGAATTTGGACATGTATAGAAATCTTTGTTGATATTTCTTTTCTTTCAAAACTTTAAATATATCATTCCAATGCCTTCTGTCCTCATTGGTTTCTGAGGAGAAATTCGTGCTTACTTATTTTAGTAACATATATTTTTTACTTTAATAGTTGTATTGATATATAATCTGTAAAAAAGTTATTTTTTTTAAGTCTGTAGACCATTACATTCACTTTTTTAAAGTGTACAATTTATTGATTTTTTAGTAAATGTATAGAATTGTACCATCATCACCACGATCCACTTTTAGAACATTTCTATCACTCCAAAAAGAGTTCTTATGCCCATTTGCAGTCACTTTTCAATCTCAACTTTAGTGCCAATCAACCGCTAATCTATTTTCTGAATCTATAGCTTTGTCTTTTCTGAATATTTCATATAATTGTAATCATACAATGTGTGACTGTTGCATCTGGCTTCTTTCATATAGTCTAATATTTTTAAAGTTCATCCCTGTTGTGGCATGCATCAGTAGCTCATTCCTTTTTATTTCCAAATAATAATCTATTATATAATAAGATATACCACATTTGTTAATCTATTCATTAGTTTATGGGTGTTTGGATGATTTTTTCCACCTTTATGAATAATGCTGCTCTAAAAATTCATATACAGGACTTTGTGTGGACATACCATTTTCATTTCTGTCTTGGTGGATACATAACAATGGAATTTCTAGGTCATGTGGTAAGTTTTGTTCACTTCTTAAAAGAAACTGCCAAACTTTTCTAAAGTGGCCACACCATTTTACGTTCCCACCAGCAGTGAATGAGAGTTCCAATTTTTCCATATCCTTGCCAAGATTTATCGTCTATCTTTTTTATCATAGTTATTCTATTTGGTGTGAAATGGTATCTCATTTTGATTTTAACTTGTGTTTCTCTAGCGATGTTGAGCATCTTTTCATGGTTCTTATCGCCTGTTTGTGTATCTTCTTTTGTGAAATGTCCATTTAAATTTTTTGCTGTTTTTAATTGGGCTATTTGTCTAACTGTTCTAATTTGAGCTCTTTATGTATTCTGGATAAAAAGTACTTTGTCAGATATGTGATTTGCAAATGTTTTCTCCTGTGATTTGTCTTTTTACTTTTTTTCATAATGTAGGATTTATTTTTTTTTCCTTGTGCTTTAGGTGAAAGTTTACATCTCAAGTTAATTTCTCATTTAAAAATTTATACATGTATTCTTTTGTGACATTGGTTGCAGTCCCCACAATGTACCAGCACGCTCGCCTTTTCCACTCCATGTTCCCTGTGTCCTTTCATCCGGTTCCTGTCCCTTCTTGCCTTCTTTTGCTGTTGGATGACAGTTGCCCATTTGGTCTTGTATATTTGATTGAACTAAGAAGCACGTTTCTCACATTTGTTTTTGCTCTATAGGCCTGTCTAATCTTTGTCTGAAGAATGAGCTTTGGGAGTAGTTTCAGTTCTAAGTTAGCAGGGTGTCAGGGGGGCTATAATCTTAGTGGTTCCTCCAGTCTTGGCAGTTCCTCCAGTCTCTGTCACACCAGTAAGTCTGGTCTTTTTCATTAACTTGAATTTTGTTCTGTATTTTTCTCCTGCTCTGTCCAGTACTCTCTGTTGTGATCATGTAAGAGTGGTTGTTGGTGGTAGCTGGGCACGATCTAGTTCTTCTGAGCTCAGGCTGGTGGAGTTTTTGGTTCATGTGGTCCTTTAGTCCCTTGGGCTAATATTTTCCTTGTGTCTTTGGTTTTCTTCATCCTCCTTTGCTCCGAACACGATTGATGGGACCGATAGGTGCATCTTAGATGGCCGCTTGCAAGCTTTTAAGACTCCAGACACTACTCACCAAGGTGGGATGTAGAACATTTTCTTTTTGAACTGTGTTATGCCAGTTGACCTAGGTGTCCCCTGAGACTATGGTCCCCAACCCCCTGCCCCAGCAACTTGGTCGCTCAAGCTGTTTGGATTATATCTAGGAAACTTCTGTGCCTTTGCTTTGGCCAGGTTGTGTTTACTTCCCTTATATTGTGTGTTGTCTTTTCCTTCACCAGAGTTAACACTTGCCTACCATTTAGTTAGTGAGTGCCCCTCCCCCTACCTCCCCACCCTCATAACTGTCAAAGAATTTTTTTTTTTCTGTATGTAAACCTTTTCTTGAGCTTTTACAATATGGTCTCATACAATATTTGTATTTATGTGACTGACTTATTTCACTCAGCCTAATGCCTTCCAGATTCATTGATCTCGTGAGGTGTTTCCCGGATTCACTGTTATTCTTCATTGTTGTGCAGTATTACATTGTGTGTATGTACTATAGTTTGTTTATTGATTCATCTGTTGATGTGCATTTAGATTGTTTCTGTCTTTTTGCTATTGTGAATAGTGCTGCAGTGAACATGGGTGTGCCTGTGCCTATTCGTGTGATGGCTCTTACTTCTCTAGGGCTTATTCCTAAGAGAAGGATTGCTGGATCTAATGGTATTTCCAGCTTTTTAAGGAAGTGCCATATTGTTTTCCATAGTGGTTATACCATTTTACATTCCCCACCACCCATCTCCCTTCACACTCTCCAACATTTGTTATTTTGTGCTTTTTTTTCATTAGTGCTGGTATTGTTGGGTTGAGATGGTATCTTAGTATAGTTTTGATTTGCATTTCTCTGATGCCTACCCATCGAGAGCATTTCCTCATGTGTCTGTTAGCCGTCTGAATGTGTTTGGTGAAGTGTCTGCTCATATCCTTTGCCCATTTTTTAATTAGATTATTTATCTTTTTGTTGAGGTGGCGAATTATTTTGTCGATTTTAGAGACTAGACCCTTGTCAGATAAGTCATAGCCAAAAATTTTTTCCCAGTCTATAGGTTCTCTTTTTACTCTTTTGTTGAAGCCTTTTGATGAGTATAAGTGTTTAGTTTTTAGGAGCTCTCAGCTATCTAGTTTATCTTCAGGTGTTTGTGCGTTGTTATAGTTTGTGTTATATTTATGTCATGTATTAAGGCCCCTAGCATTGTTCCTATTTTTCTGCCATCGCCTTTATCGTTTTAGGTTTTATATTTAGATCTTTGATCCATTTTGAGTTAGCTTTTATGTATGATGTGAGGCATGGGTATGGGTACTGTTTTCTTTTTTTTTTTTTTTGTAAACAGATGGACATCCCGTGCCATTTGTTAGAGAGGCTGTCTTTTCCCTATTTAATGGACTTTGGCCCTTTGTCAAATATCAGCTGCTCAAGGTTAGATGGAGTTATGTCTGGGTTTTCAATTATGTTCATTGGTCTGTGTTTCTGTTGTTCTACCAGTACCAGGCTGTTTTGACTACTGTGGCTGTATAATAGGTTCTAAGATCAAGTAGTGTGAGACCTTCTGCCTTGTTTTTCTTTACTAGTGCATTATTCATTTGGGGCTTCTTCCCTTTCCATAGAAAGTTAGTGATTTGTTTCTCCATCTCATTAAAGAATGCTGTTGGAATTTGGATTGGGATTGCATTGTATCTGTAGATTGTTTTGGGTAGTACTGACATTTTCACAGTGTTGAGTCTTCCTATCTATGAGCATGGTATGTTTTTCCACCTATATAGGTCGCTTGTTTTTTTTGCAGTAGTGTTTTGTAGTTTTCTTTCTATAGGTCTTTTAGAGTTAGAGTTAGTCGTAAGTACTTTATCTTCTTGGGGGCTATTGTAAATGGTATTGATTTGCCGATTTCCTTTTGGAAGTTCTCTCTGTATAGAGGAATCCTACTGATTTTTGTATGTTAATCTTATATCCTGCTACGTTGCTGAAACCTTTGGTTCAGTAGCTTTCTTGTGGATTCTTTGGGGGTTTTCTGTATGTACAATCATATCATCTCTGAATAGGGATAGTTTTACCTCTCACTTGCCAATTTGGATGTCCTTTATTTCTTTTTCTTGCCTTGTTGCTTTAGCTAGGACTTCCAACACAGTGTTGAATAAGAGTGGTTGTAAAAGGCATCTAACTTACAAAGTATTTAAGTTACGACAAACCGCTCTTAATGACTGTATTTTTTGTACATCTTATCCTTAATTGTATGTACTACATAGAATGCTGCAGTGTGTAATTTACTGATGTTATCATTCTCAAATGTTCACTCAGAGATGTTCAATTTTATGATTTACTGTTCAAAACACTGCTTAATAGATTTAGGGTTTTAAACTAAATCAGAGGCTTCAGTTGCTTGAAAACATGGACCCAAATGCTGATCACTTTGCTAAAGTCGATAGGCAGATTTTGGAAGCAATGAGATGTTACTGCAAAATATATGAAGAAAAAAAGAAAAGGACCACAGAGACAACTCTCACTAGTTTTCTGACTAGAAATGCCACCCCCCATTCCCAGGGATAATCCAGATGATCCAGAACTTTCCACAAGTGGAGTTATTACTGCAAAAAACAAAATGCCAACATCGTCCAACTCTTCTTCGTCCTTGGAGTAGATTTTTATGTTTTGTTTATATTTTTTTACATATGAGTTAAGATATATCTGTAAGCTTATATGTAATGTTTTTAACCCCCAAAGAGAAATAAAGATCGGATTTATAAAGATATTGATAATAAAATGCAATCATAATGAAAACTTAGAAAAAGTATTTGATTTACATTAGAACTTATAATGGAGTTGTTGGAACAGAATTCCATCTTAAGGCAGGGACTACCTATACAGTGACACCTGTGAGAACCGAAACTCTACAGGACTACCTTGTTTTTCTGGATCTCACAAGTTTTCTGCCTTTGATAGGGTGCAGTCTTACTCTTCTGTTACTCTCTATTAGTAGAAAATATTTTGGTTTTCCTTCTCTGACAGATTTCCACCTTACACAGGTTCTGGTTTTTGCATGTTTACTGTATGTACATATAGTCACATAGATGTAGATGCATATGCGTGTACCTATATATGCACACATATGTACATACCTATACACATGTATGGAAACCCTGGTGGCGTAGTGGTCAAGTGCCATGGCTGCTAACCAAAGGGCTGGCAGTTCGAATATGCCAGGCACTCCTTGGAAACTCTGTGGGGCAGTTCTACACTATCCTATAGGGTCGCTATGAGTTGGAATCGACTCGGCACTGGGTTTGGTTTGGTTTTTTTTGGATATATGTGTATGCCTACATACGTACACTGTATACTCACACATATATTTTTTGGTTATTGTTGCTGTTGTTTCAACGTTATATATGCCATAGCAATTAATAGCAGGTTCTTTTTTTTTGTCTAGGTTTACTGACATCTTTTACCCATGTCAGACTATGTGCTTCATCCTTATTCGGTGTTAACCTTTCCCATCACCAAAAATAACAAGTGTCTGCTGTCTGGGAAGTGAATCCTCCTAATACCCCCCATTCCTGGTAGTCACTAATGTATATTTACTTGTTCATAATCATTTCATAGAAGTGAGAGCATGTAATAATTGTTTGTGATTGACTCATTTCGCTCACATAACGTCCTTCAGGTTCATCCATGTTCCAAGATGCTTTGGGAACTGATTTTTCTTTATCTCTGATTAGTATTCTATTGTATGTATATACAACATTTTACTTATTTGTTCATCTGTTGATGAGCACTTAGATTGTTTCCATCTTTTTGCTATTCTGTGTAGTGCTGTGATGAATGAATATAGGTGTGCATGTTGTTGGTGTCACTTTTATTAGATTCCTGGGGTATATACCTGGGAGTGGAATTGCTGGTTTGTGTTGCAGCTCTACTTCTAGTTGCTTGAAAACTGCCAGACTGTTTTCCACAACGGCTGTACCATTTTGCATTCCCACCAGCAATGGATGAGGGTTCCAGTTTCTCCACATCCCTTCCAACACTTGTTATTTCCCATTTTTTTAAAATCTTGGCTGTCCTAATGGGAGTGAAATGGTATCTTCTTGTGATTTCGATTTGCATTTCTCAGATGGCTAATATGTTCAGCATCGTTTCATGTGTCTGTTGGTCATTCAGATGTCGTCTTTGGTGACGTATCTGTTCATGTCTCTGCCCACTTTTTGATTTGGTTGTCTTTTTGTTGTTGTAGAAGTTTTCTATATATTTTAGGTACTAGACCCATATCAGTTATATTGTCCCCGAAGATTTTTCCCGGTCTGTAGGTTGTCTCTTCACTCTTTCGATAGTCTTCTGATTAACAAGTATTTAACTTTTATGAGATTTGGTGCTTGTTCTTATTGAGGATCCCTTGTTTGTGACAGTTCGCTTTTATCTTGTTTCTTTCAAGCTTCTTTATCTTTGGTTTTGAAGAATTTGATTATATGGTGCCTCGGTGTTGGCTCTCTGTGGGTTTATCTTACTTGGATGTGTAGATTCATATCTTTTATCAATTTTGGGAAGTGTTCAGCTGTTTTTTTCTTCAAATATTCTTTCTGTCCCTCTCTCTCTCCTTCTGGGACTCCTGTAATTTGTATGTTGGTCTACTTGATGTATCACAATTCTTTTAGTCTCTGTTAATTTTTTTCATTCTTTTTCTTTTTGCCCTTTGGACTCAATTTTACTTGTCCTGGGTTCAAGCTTGCTCATTCTTGCTTCTGAGAGCCCAAATCTGCTGTTGAGCCTCTCTAGTGATTTTTATTTTCCATTATTGTTTTTTTAGCTCCAGCATTTCTGTTCTTTTCCTTTTCATAATTTCTTTTTATTGAGATTCTCATTTTGTTCATGTATTGCTTTCCTGATTTTCTTTTACTTCTTTTTCTGTTTTCTTTAGTTCTTTGGGTGTATTTAATACTGCTGGTGGTTTAACCTCTTGCAGTCGAGTCGATTCCAATTCATAGTGACCCTATAGGACAGAATAGAACTGCCCTATAGAGTTTCCAAGGAGTGCCTGGTGGGTTCAAACTGCCAAACTTTTGGTTAGCAGCCGGAGCTCTTAACCACTGTGCCACCAGGTTTCCGGTGGCTTTAAAAACTCTTTTAAATTTCTATTTATTTTCATTTTATTATGGTAAAACTTTATAACAAAACATTTACCATTTCAACCATTTTTACATGTACAGTTCAGGGACATTAATTATGTTCATCATGTTGTGCAACCACCACCATTATATGTTTCTAAATTTTAAATCACCCTTAAGAGAAACTCAGTGCACTTTATTTTTCTAAAATTTTATTTCTTTTGTTGTTGAGAGTATATACAGCAAAACATAAACCAATTCAACAGTTTCTACATGTACCGTTTAGTGCCATTGATTACCTTCTTGTAGTTGTGCAGCCATTGTCACCCTCCATTCCTGTATTGTTCCTCTTCCATTAATATAAATTCACTGCCGTCTAAGGTTCCTGTCTTTCTGTTGTCAGGTTGATCCCATATATATAGTTCTTAATAGAGCATAATGTTCGAGGCAGACATTCTTTACTAGTTCAGCTAAACTGTTGTTTGGTTTTACAAAGACTTTAGGGGATATTTTTGGTTCAAGGTTTGAAGATTATCTCAGGGCAGTAGTTTCAGGGGCTTATCCAACCTTTATGGCTCCAGGAAGTCTGGAATCCATGCGGATTTGAAATTCTGAACTGTGTTCTACCTGCTTTGATCAGAATTCTTCAATAGAGCCTTTGCTCAAAACGCTCAGTAATGGTAGTCAGGTATCACTGGTTCTTCTGGTCTCTTGGCAAAGGAGGCAGTTGTTCATGGAAGCAGTTAGCCACACATTCATTTTCTCCTCCTATTCCTGATGCTGCTTCCTCCACTCAGCGCAGTTTAAGCATCAGTTCCCCTCTTCTCCCTCCCACCCTTTCCTGGTAACCTCTAATAACATTTTGTCTCTACGTATATGCCTGTTCTGGATATTTCATATGAGTGGGATCATAAAATACTTGTCCTTTTTGTGTCTGACTTATTTCATTCGACATAATATTTTCAAGTTTCATCCACATTGTAGCATGTATCAGAACCTCATTTGTCTTTATGGTTGAATAATATTCCATTGTATGGAGAATACCACCTTTTATTTGTTCATTCAGGTTTTGAGGGACACTTGGATTGTGTTCACATTTTGGCTATTGTGAATAATGTTGCAGTGAATATTAGTGTACAAATATTTCTGTCTCTTCTTTCAATTCCTTTGGGCATATACCTATGAATGGAATTGCTGGGTTACATCGTAATTCTATGTTTAACTTTTTGAGGAACCACCAAAATGTTTTCACTGCGGTTGCACCATTTTACAATCCCACCGTCAGTATATGAGGGTTCCAGTTTTTCCACATCCTCCAGAACATGTTTTTTTTCTTTTATTGTGATAATAGTCATCCTAGTGGTGTTGAAGTGGTATCTCATTGTGATTTTGATTTGCACTTTCCTAATTACTAATTATACTGAGCATCTTTTTACGTATTTATTGGCTATTTGTGTGATTGTCTCTTCAAGTCCTTTGCCATTTTTTTGTGTGTGTTATTTCTGATTTTGTTGTTGAGTTACAGGAGTTATTTATATATTCTGGATGTTAAACAGGATTGATTTTTTTTTTTTGGTTGGGATATTAAACCCTTATCAGATATATGGTTCCACAATATTTTCTCCCATTTTACAGGTTGTTGCTTTACTTTGTTGATAAATTCTCTGGTATATAAAAGTTTTTAATGTTGCTGAAGTCCAATTTATCTTCCCTTTTGTTGCTCCTGCCTTTGGTATCATGTCTAAGAGTCCATTGTCAAAAACAATGTCCCGAACCATTTCTCCTCTGTTTTATTCTAAGAGTGTTATAGTTGTTGTTCTTACATTTAGGTCATTGATGCATTTTGAATTTTTTTTTTTAATTTATTTGGTGTGAAGTATTGGTCTAGCATTATTCTTTTGCATGTGGAAATTCTGTTGTTTTAGCACCATTATTTGACCAGACTATTCTTTCTCCCATTGAACGGACTTAGCACCCTTGTGAAATTCAATTTACCGTAGATGTATGAGTTTATTCCTGAGCTCTCAATTCTCTTCCATTGATCTACATGTTTTTCATTTTACCAATACCAGAGTCTTTTTGATTACTGTAACTTTATAGTACATTTTGATATTAGGAAGTGTGAATCCTCCTACTTTGTTCTTCTTTT
This sequence comes from Loxodonta africana, assembly GCF_030014295.1. NCBI lineage: Eukaryota > Metazoa > Chordata > Mammalia > Proboscidea > Elephantidae > Loxodonta > Loxodonta africana. The sequence continues at coordinate 88,668,085 of NC_087369.1, read as the reverse complement.
TAAGATTGTCTTAGCTATTTGGGACCCCTTGCAATTCCATATAAATTTGAGGGTTACCTTTTCCATTTCTGCCATAAAGAAGGCTGAGCTTTGTTAGGGATTGTGTCACATCTGTAGATCACTTTGGGTAGTATTGACATTCTACTGATATTAGGTCTTTCAGTCCATGAACACGAATGACTAATAATTTTTAATGTCTTTTTCTATTAATTTCATTATCTGGCTTCCACAGTGATAGTTTCTGTTGCTTTATTTTGTTCTTTTGCTTTGGCCATCCTCTTTTATTCCTTTATATGTCTTGTGAGCTTTTTTTTTTAATGGGATGTATTATAATGTCTCGACTCTGGCAATCAGATTCTCCCTCTTCCCCTACGTTCGCTATTGTTTTATTATTTTTTCCAGTTGTTGAAATCTGTAGTGGTTCGTTTGTTTTGTGATTTCATAATTTTTTTTTTTTTTAATGAAGAATGTGTTTCTGGTCTTTGTGGAGAGTGACATCTCTGTTCCTTAGCTTGCGTTCTGGTAGCATGTTGACAGTTTTTGTTGACCACCGTGGGTGAAAATTCCTTTCACGGTTTTTGCACACTTCATCCGCGATGGCGTCCTTTTTCGTCCCTTGTACAGGCTTACACTGATTGTAGGAATCAGCCCTGTGTCAGATGTGTAGGTTCTTCTTGGGTATTTTCTGAGCACGCATCTTTTCCTGGGTACCTTTGTGGCTTTCTCCATTCTCCTCTATAGTCGGTGCTTTTGAATACCCAATTTCTGAAAGACACACTCTCCCTAGCTTCTTCCAGTCCTTAGGCTTCTATTTATGCCTTAATTGCTCTCTTTAGACTCAGGTGACTGCAGCCTTTTGGTGTTGCCTGCAGCCCTTTTGCCGTACATGAGTTCCCAGCTCTGAGATTGGCCAAACCCATGCGAGTGCCTTGTTTCATCCCTTCGGGCAGCCCCCAGACAGGTTAGAACAGACATGCACAATAATTTGGGAATAAATTTGCTCTGCTTCCTCGTCATGCAGTGATTCAGCATTCAGCTGCTAACCAAAAGGCTGGCGGTTCAAACTCACCTACCGGTCCATGAGAGAAAGATGTGGCAGCCCCCTTCCATAAAGATTACGGCCTTGGAAACCTTATGGGGCAGTTCTGCTCTGTCCTATAGGGTCACTATAAGTAGGAATTCAACTGGACTGTAACTTTTTTTTTCCCTTTTGGTTCTGTTCCCTATGGAGCTAGAAACCAGGTTTCTGCTCTGGAAATAACGTGTGCTGCCTCAGCTTTAAGACAATACTGAGCTGGGGCGGGGATGCCATGTGGCATGTAGGCTTTTGAAGTTTTCCTACCATTTCAAAGTTGCCTTTTTCACAGTCTGGTTAGCTTAATTGTGGTAAGTCTTTGACTGATTTCCAGAGTTCTGACAAAGTTTGTCCTGGCAGTTTTTGCTTTTTTTCCCCCCTTTTGGTGTTTTTGTGGTTGGATGGGAGCTTGGAGCTCTTCATGCTACCATCTTGCTCCAAATCTGTTTTTTTTTTTTTTAAGAACAATAATGATGTCATAGTGAAATGATAAAAGTATGGTTAGCAGTAAACTCAAGAAGATAACTCTGGCCTATAAAATCGGAAAGTTGGGAAGAATGGAGATTTATATAAAACTAAATCTTGCTGCCTAGTATTGCTGTTATTTCACCTTCTGTGTATTTTTTTTCGTTTTATATTTGTCAAAACTCTTACATATTATCAACATTGGTGATGATTCTTGGTATTCAGGGTAGGAGAGAACTAGGCAAATGTACAAAATTGTGTTCTTTTTTTCAGTGAAATCATCAGAGTGATATATATCTTTTAATTGTGGCAAATGTATATGTAGCAAAACATTTGCCATTTCAACAATCTTTACGTGTGCAGTTCAGTGACATTGACAGTGACGTATTTTTGACTATTAAATTTTCTGGTTTCTTGGATTGGACATAAACCGGATTAACTGATTCTGGATTCCTAAAGTAGTTTTGTGTCCTGAGAAAAAGAAGATAATTGAAAAAAGTTATAATATAAAATTTTTTATTTTATGTTGATGTGATTTCAAATTTACTGAAGTTTCGAAAAACTGGTACAAGGAATTACTATATATCCTTTATCAGCGTTGTTAATATTTTACTCCAACAACTTTATTATATGAGCATTCTCTTTATATTATTTTTTGAACCATTTGAGACTAAGTTGCAGACATCATGCTCCCTATTCCCTGAATATACCAGTGTTTTTGGAAGAACAAAGGTAATCTTTACATAACTGTAGGGGAATTATCAAAACCAAGCGGTTTTACACTTATACAGTACTCTTATCTATGCCTAAACCTATATTTAGTTTTGTCACTTGCCCTGATATGTTTCAGTCTTGAACCTTTCAATATCTTTTAATCTTGGCCTTTCACTGTCTTTCCTGACTTTGACATTTTTCAGAAGTATAGGCCAATTGTTTTAGACAATGTTCCTCAATTTGGGTTTGTCTCATGTTTCCCCATGATTAGATTAATAAAGTTATGCATTTTTGGCAAAAATACCCCAGAAGTGATGATGTGTTCTCATTGTTTTGTGAGGAGTTGCATGGTTTCAATTTGTCCTTTTCCTGGTGATGTTAATTTTGATCACTTGTTTAAGGCAGCATCCACCAGGTTTTTCTATGTAAAGTTAATAATTTTCCATTCATAACCAATAAGTACTTTGTAGGGAGATATTTTGAGACTTTTTAAACATCCTAGTCCTCAATAAGCTTTAACTTACTAGCTTTAACATTGAATTAATACTATGATGTTTTTAAAATGTGATTGTCTGACTTTATTATTTTAACATTTACTAGTTAGCAATGTACAGTGATGTGTTTGAAGAAATTATTTTTTTTTTATTGTGCTTTAAGTGAACGTTTACAATTCAAGTCAGTTTCTTGTACAGACACTTAAATACACATTGCTATGTGACCCTAGTTGCTCTCCCTACAATGTGACAGCACACTCCTTCTCTCCACCCTGTATTTCCTGTGTCCATTCAAGTAGCTCCTGACCCCCTCTGCCCTCTCATCTCGCCTCCAGACAGGAGCTGCCCACATAGTCTCATGTGTCTACTTGAGCCAAGAAGCTCACTCTTCACCATCATTTTCTGTCTTATAGTCCATTCCAATCCCTGTCTGAAGAGTTACTTTGGGAATGGTTCTAGCCTTGGGCTAACAAAAAGTCCAGGGACCATGACCTCCAGGGTCCCTCTAGTCTCAGTCAAACCATGAAATCTGGTCTTTTTATGAGAATTTTAGGTCTGCATCCCACTGTTCTCCTGCTCCATCAGGATTCTCTGTTCTGTTCCCTGTCAAGGCAGTCATTGGTTGTAGCCAGGATGAAAAAGTTGGTAAGCTTAAAAGGTCCTCATGTCTTTTTGTCCAAAACTCTGAACTTTTAATGCATTTTATTTACCACACAGACATTATTAAAAATAACATAGATACATTAAATAAGAAAAATCCTCCCCAAATCTTGTTACTTTAAAGTAGGATTTTTCAACTGCAAAACCATAGACATTTTGGGTCAGTAATTATTTATTGTGGGGGTCATCATGTGCATTGTAGGATATTTAGCAGCATCCTTTGCTTCTACCCAGTTGATGCCAATAGCACTCTCCTCCCCACAGTTGTGACAAGAAAAAATTATCTCCAGACATTGTCACATGTACCTTGGGAGCAAAATTGCTCCTGGTTTAGAACCATTGCCTTAAAGCAGTGTCTGTCCCCCATTTCTTTTAAGTCCTTGGACGTGTGTATATATAAGTTGACATCTTATAAACAATTTTGGTTCAATTTGGGGCTCATTTTTGTTTATTTAAAATGTTTTCTTAGTTATTTTAGAATTTTTATTTTATCGTGGTAAAACATAACAATTTGCCATCTTAACTATTTTTATGTGTACAATTCAGTGGTATTACATTCATGATATTATACAACCGTCACCATCATCTATTTCCAAAACTTAATCACGCCAAACAAAAACTCTGTACTGATTAAAGCAATAAATCCTTCTCTCCTCCCCTCCAGGCCCTGGTGACCTTTACTTTCTGTCTCTATGAATTTGTCTGTTCTAGATATTTAATAGAATCATACAATATTTGTTCTTTTGTGATTGGTTTAAAAAATTTTTTTTTACTTAGTATAATATTTTTAAGGTTCATCCATATTGTAGCATGACTTAGAACCTCATTTCTCTTTATGACTGAGGAATACTCCATTGTGTGCTTATACCACATATTGTTTTGTGTTAATATATGTGTAACAAAGCATTTGCCACTTCAACATTCTTCACATGTACAGTTCACTGACATCAGTTGTGTTCATCGTGTTATACAACCATCACCTTTATTCACCTTCAGATGTTTTCAACATCCTTAAAAGACTCTGTGTCCTGTAAGCAGTGAGGCTTCCTTTGCTCCTCTCTCCCATCTACCTTTGGTAACCAGTGATAAACTTAGATCGCATGCACTTGCCTATTCTAGATATTGGGTATAAGAAAGCCTACAATATTTGTGACTTACCTGTTTCATTCAGCATAATGTTTTTAAGGTTCATCCATGTTGTAACATATATCAGGACATCATTTCTCTTCATGGTTGAGTAATAGTCCATTTACCACATTTTGTTTTTCCTTTCATCTGTTGATGGACGCTTGGGTTGTTTCCACCTTTTTGCTGTTGTGAATAATGCTGTGATGAACATTAGTGTACAGGTGTCTGAGTCCCTGCTTTCAATTCTTTTGTGTATATATCTAAGAGTGAAATTGCTAAGTCCTACAGTAGTTCTGTGTTTAACTTTTTGAGGAACTGCCAAATTCTTTTCTACAGCAGCTGCTGCATTTTACATTCCCACCAGCAATGCATGAGTGTTCCAATGTCTCTACATCCTCTCCAACAATTGTTATTTTCTGATTTTTTAAAAAGTAATTATCCTAGTGAATGTGAAGTGGTACTCATAGTTCTTTTTAATCCATTGAGATGTGCCATAATTTAGACAGCTATTCTCTTAATGATTAAAGTTTCTTTTTTTAAATAATTTTTATTGTGCTTTAAGTGAAAGTTTACAGATCAAGTCAGTATCTCGCATAAAAACTTATGTACACTTTGCTACACACTCCCAATTACTCTCCCCCTAATGAAACAGCCTGTTCTCTCCCTCCACTCTCTCTTTTCTTGTCCATTTTGCCAGCTTCTATCCCCCTCTACCCTGTCATCTCCCCTCCAGGCAGGAGATGCCAACATAGTCTCAAGTGTCCACCTGATCCAAGAAGCTCATTCCTCACCAGCATCCGTCTCCAACCCATTGTCCAGTCCAATCCATGTCTGAAGTGCTGGCTTTGGGAATGGTTCCTGTCCTGGGCCAACAGAAGGACTGGGGCACATGACCACTGGGGTCCTTCCAGTCTCAGTCAGACCATTAAGTCTGGTCTTTTTATGAGAATTTGGGGTCTGCATCCCACTGGTCTCCTGCTCCCTCAGGGGTTCTCTGTTGTGTTCCCTGTCAGGGCAGTCATTGGTTGTAGCCAGGCACCATCTAGTTCTTCTGGTGTCAGGATGATATAGTCTCTGGTTCATGTGGCCCCTTCTGTCTCCTGGGGTTGTAATCACCTTGTGTCCTTGGTGTTACTCATTCTCCTTTGATCCAGGTGGGTTGAGACCAATTGCTGCATCTTAGATGGCTGCTTGCTAGCGTTTAAGACCCCAGACGCCACTCTTCATAGTGGGATGCAGAATATTTTCGTAAGTAGATTTTATTATGCCAATTGACTTAGATGTCCCCGAAATCATGGTCCCCAAACCCCTGCCCCTGCTACACTGGCCTTCGAAGCATTTGGTTTATTCAGGAAACTTCTTTCCTTTTGGTTTAGTCCAGTTGTACTGACCTCCCCTGTATTGTGTGTTGTCTTTCCCTTCACCTAAAGTAGTTCTTATCTACCAAATAATTAGTGAATACCCCTCTTCCACCCTCCCACCCTCCCTCCTCTCATAACCACAAAAGAATGTTTTCTTCTCAGTTTAAACTATTTCTGAAGTTCTTCTAATAGTGGTCTTATACAATATTTGTCCTTTTACATCTGACTAATTTCACTCAGCATAATGCCTTCCAGGTTCCTCCATGTTATGAAATGTTTCACAGATTCATCACTGTTCTTTATCGATGCATAGTATTCCATTGTGTGAATATACCATAATTTATCCATTCATCCTTTGATGGGCACCTTGGTTGCTTCCATCTTTTTGCTATTGGAAACAGTGCTGCAGTAAATATTGATGTGCATATATCTGTTTGTGTAAAGGCTCTTATTTCTCTAGGATATATTCCAAGGAGTAGGATTGCTGGACCGTATGGTAATTCTATTTCTAGCTTTTTAAGGAAGCGCCAAATCGGTTTCCAAAGTGGTTGTACCATTTTACATTCCCACCAGCAGTGTAGAAGTGTTCCAATCTCTCTACAGCCTCTCCAACATTTATTATTTTGTGTTTCCGTGTGTAAGATCTTGCCATCTGCAAATAGAGATAATTTTACTTCTTCCTTGCCAATCTGGATGCCCTTTATTTCTTTTTCTAGCCCAATTGCTCTGGCTAGGACCTCTAGCACAATGTTGAATAAGAGCAGTGATAAAGGGCATCCTTGTCTGGTTTCTGTTCTCAAGGGAAATGCTTTCAGACTCTCTCCATTTAGAATGATGTTGGCTGTTGGCTTTGTATAGATACCCTTTATTATGTTGAGGAATTTTCCTTCAATTCCTATTTTGCCGAGAGTTTTTTTTATCATGAATGGGTGTTGGACTTTGTCAAATGCCTTTTCTGCATCAATTGATAATATCATGTGGTTTTTGTCTTTTATGTATGTGGTGGATTACATTAATGGTTTTTCTAATACTGAACCAAACTTGCATATGTGGTATAAATCCCACTTGGTGGTGGTGGAGTATTTTTTTGATATGTTGTTGAATTCTGTTGGCTAGAATTTTGTTGAGCATTTTTGCATCTGCGTTCATGAGGAATATAGGTCTATAATCTTCTTGTTGTGTCTTTTCTTGCTTTAGGTATCAGGGATTTGGTGGCTTCATAGAATGAGTTTGGTAGTATTCCGTCCTTTTCTAAGCTCTGAAATACCTTTAGTAGTGGTAGTGTTAACTCTTCTCTGAAGTTCGGTAAAATGCTGCAGTGAAGCCCTCTGGATCAGGCTTTTTTTCTTTGTTGGTGTTTTTTTGTTTACTTTTTCAATCTCTTCTTTTGTTATGGGTCTATTTATTTGTTCTACCTCTGTTTGTGTTAGTTTATGTACCTAGTGTGTTTCTAGAAATTCATCCATTTCTTGTAGGTTTTCAAATTTGTTGGAGTACAATTTTTGATTGTAATCTCATATTAAGCTTTTAATTTCAGTTGGGTCTGTTGTAGTATCGCCAATCTCATTTCCGATTTGGGTTATTTGCTTCGTCTCCTGTTTTTCTTTTGTCAGTTTGGCCAGTGGTTTATGAATTTTGTCATTTTTTTCCCCCCAAATCAGCTTTTGGTCTTGTTAATTCTTTCAATTGGTTTTCTGTTTCATTTAGTTCAGCTTTAATTTTTATGATTTGTTTTCTTCTTCCTGTGGGTTTCTTTTGTTGTTCTCTTTGTATTTGTTCAAGTTGTAGGGATAATTCTTTGATTTTGGTCCTTTCTTCTTTTTGTATGTGTGCATTTATTGATATAAATTGGCCTCTGAGCACCGTTTTTGCTGTGTCCCAAAGGTTCTGATAGGAAGTGTTTTCATGCTCATTGCATTCTCTGAATTTCTTTATTCCATCCTTAATGTCTTCTATAATCCAGTCTTTTTTGAGCAGGGTATTGTTCAGTTTCCAAGTGTTTGATTTCTTTTCCCTGCTTTTCCTGTTATTGATTTCCACTTTTATGGCCTTATGATCAGAGAGGATGCTTTGTAATATTTCAGTGTTTTGGATTCTGCTATGGCTTCCTTTATGACCTAATATGTGGTGTATGCTAGAGAATGTTCCATGTGCACTAGAAAAGAAAGTATACTTGGTTGCTGTTGGGTGGAATGTTCTGTATATGTCTATGAGGTCAAGTTGTTTGATTGTGGCATTTAGATCTTCTGTGTCTTTATTGAGTTTCTTTCTGGATGTCCTGTCCTTCACTGAAAGTGGTGTGTTGAAGTCTCCTACTATTATTATGGAGCTGCCTATCTCACTTTTCAGTGCTGATAGAGTTTGTTTTATGTATCTTGGAGTTCTGTCACTGGGTGCATAAATATTTAATATGGTTATACCTTCTTGGTGTATTGTTCCTTTAATCATTATATAGTGTCCGTCCTTATCCTTTCTGATGGATTTATCTTTAAAGTCTGTTTGGTTAGATATTAATATTGCCACTCGTGGTCTTTTTTATTTTTTTTTTTGGTTGATATATTTTTTTGCATCCTTTGAGTTTTTGTTTGTTTCTCTGAGTCTGAGTGGTGTCTCTTGTAGGCAGAATATAGACGGATCTTGTTTTTTAATCCATTCTGCCACTCTCTGTCTCTTTATTGGTGCATTTAATCCAGTTACATTCAGGGTAATTATGGATAGGTATAAATTTAGTGCTATCATTTGATGTCTTTTTGTGTGTGTTGTTGACAGTTTCTTTTTCCCACTTAATTTTATGTGCTGAGTAGATTACCTTTATATATTGTCCTTTCCTCATATTTGTTGTTGTTGATTTTCTTTCTGCTGAGTCTGTATTTTTACCTTGTATTTTATTTTGATGAGTAGGATAGTTTGTCTCCTTTGTGGTTACCTTATTATTTACCCCGATTTTTCTAAATTTAAACCCATTATTTTTTTGTATCACCGTATCTTTTCTCCATATGGAAGGTGTATAATTACACTTCTTAGTCCCTCTTTATTAGTCTAATGTTGTCTTCTTTTATATAATTACATCGTTGTTACTGTGTTTGGAGCTTTTTTTTATAATCTTGCTTTTTTTTTTTTTGGATTTCCCTGTCTGGGTTGACTTCTGGTTGCTCTTCCCAGTGTTCTAGTCTTGGGTTGATAGCTGATATTATTGATTTTTTAACCCTAGAACTCCCTGTAGTATTTCTTGTAGTTTTGGTTTTTACGAATTCTGCAAACTTCTGTTTATGTGGAAAAGTCCTAATTTGACCATCATATTTAAGAGACAGTTTTGCTGGATATGTGATTCTTGGCAGGCAATTTTTTCCTTCAAGTTTTTAAATATGTCATCCCATTTCCTTCTTGCCTGCTTGGTTTCTGCCGAGTAGTCCGAGCTTATTCTTACTAGCTGTCCTTTGTAGGTGACTTTTCTTTTATCCTTCACTGCTCTTATAATTCTCTCTTTCTCTTTGATTTTGGCAAGTTTGATTATAATATGTCTTGGTGACTTTCTTTTAACATCTACCTTTTGTGGAGTTCGATGAGTATCTTGGATAGATATCTTCTCATCTTTCACGATATCAGGGAAGTTTTCTGCCAACAAATCTTCAACAATTCGCTCTGTATTTTCTCTTATCCCTCCTTGGTCTGGTATTCCGATCACTTATAGGTTATTTCTCTTGATGGAGTCCCACCTTATTCTTATGGTTTCTTCATTTTTTTAAATTCTTTTATATGATTTTTCTTCAAATATTTTAGTGCCAAGTGATTTATCTTCGAGTTCATTTTTTTTTTCAGAAATTCTAACTTCTAGTTGCTTAATTCTGCTCCTCTGACTTTCTCTTGAGTTGTCTACTTGTGTAATTTTATTGTTAAACTTCTGAATTTGTGATTGCTGCCTGTCTATGGATTTTGTAGGTTATTAAACTTTTCATTATGTTCCTGAATAATCTTTCTAATTTATTTATCTGTGTGTTCCTTGGCTTGTTTTGCATATTGTCTCATTTCCTTCCTGATGCCTTCAAGGGTTCTTTGTATTAAACTTCTGTATTCTGGCTCTGGTAATTCCAGGAATGCACTTTCATCTAGAAGATCCCTGAATTCATTGTTCTGAGACCCTGTTGAGGTGATCATGGTGTGTTTCTTTATGTGACTTGATATTGACTGTTGTCTCCGAGCCATCTATAAGTTATTTTATTAGTTTATGCTTGCTTACTGTGTCGCAGCTTCTTGCTTTGTTTTGGTTTGGCATACCCCTATGGGTTGCTTGAGTGAGCTAGCTTGATTATTTTCGCCTTTGGAGCTCTGACATCCGGTCCCCAGCTGCCTAGATCTGTTATCAGGTATATCAGTCTAGGAGTCCATTCAGTTTTCTTGTATGAATTCAGCTCTGGTTTCGAGGTAGCTCATCATCAAGTGTGTGGTACAGGCTCTGTCCTACAGTCTCAGAGAGGCAGTGATGATTGGTGTACATACCTGTATCTGATTGCAGCATGGGGTCATGCTCTGATCAAGGCAGGGGGCTAAGAACTGACTCCCTAGTGTCTCTGAGGAAAACGCGTCACTGTTCCCTAGTGTGTGCAGGTGGGTGGGTTCTGCAGGTGGACCATGGGCACCAAACGTTTTTGGTTGTAAGGACTGGGAGGTACCAATTATCTTTGGACCCGTGTTGCGGGTGGCTGGGTGACCTGAGTGGAGCTACCAGTCCTTAGGTCCCTGATGTGGGTAGGTGAGGACCTTGTTTAATAGGCAGAGCAATGTTAAACATCAAACACCCACCTCTCCACCACATAGCTGAAATGGTTGGAGCCTGCCAACAAGGGCCTATTCTCCTGAAATAGGCCCACACAGGTCCATGCAGAAGAGAAAGGTGCCTAAAGTCCACGAACGGTTTATTCCTGGACAGGAGCTGCTTCTGTGCAGAGCTTCCCTGGTTAGTGGAGCTAGCAAATTATCTTTTCCTCCAAATATAATTTTTTTTCCTTCCCCTCGGCTGGGAGGATGGCTCTAGGTGTTCAGCAGGGCATATCACCCCCAGTGCCGTGGAGTTGATTCCAACTCATAGCGACCCTATAGGACAGAGTAGAACTGCCCCATAGAGTTTCCAAAGAGCGCCTGGCGGATTTGAACTGCTAACCCTGTGGTTGGCAGCCGTAGCTTAGGCCCAGGGAATTAAGCCGCTTTAGCGTGTTTGCGGGTAGGGGGGCACGTTAAAATATACACAAGTGGTTAGCTTTTGCCAAGAGCACCGTCCTCCTCAGGTTCTGTAGGTGTGAGTGGGCTGTGTGGCTGGCTTATTCTCACTGAGGAAACTGTGGCTGAACACTAGTATCAGTCCACTGCCACCGCCAGTCCAGGATTGCTGCCCGAGGGCTCCCGGCGATTCAGGTCTGGTAACTCCTCTCCTCTCTGCTTCTGAATGGTCTCTTCCTCCCCCTTCCCCTCAGTTTGTTTTCTAAGCTTGCCTTTGAAGCTCCGGGCTCCCAGCTTGTCACAAATATACTTGTTTCACTTTTTTGGGGGGTGTCTTTTTTTGTAAGGAGGGCTCGCCGGAAGCGTCTATCTAATTTGCCATCTTTGCTCCACCTCCTGAATGGTTAAAGTTTTAATTTAGTTTTCATAATGTGTGAACAACTTCATACTTATAACTCCTCTTTTAGATGATTTCTTTAGCTTCCATTCTTATGAGAGGGATTAGTGAGTAGGAAGTTAGGAATGTTTATGGTTCTTGGGATATTGACTGGTGGGTTTCTAAATGGTTTTCTCATTTACATATTTTTTACACTATGTATGAGAGTACCAGTTTCAGTGTACCTTCGATTATTGCTGTTTGAATTAATGGGTGTAAAATGGTACCCTGTTAATACTTTAACATCTTTTACTAATTGAATCCTTTATGGGAATTATTTCTATTCTTTGTATATATTCCTTTGATAAAAATATATTTTTTAATGTGTTTGATATTTGGTAGAATATAGATGTTAATCTTTCATGTTTGCTGCAGGTGTTTTTCCTGGTCTGTTTACCTTTTTATTTTAATTGCTGTGGTCTTGAAAGTTTTAGATACAACTTGGTGGGCTTAGCTTTTCATTCTAAAAGGAATATTATAGTGGATGATGGGAAATGGCAGTCAGTGAAAATGAGAAGTAATTTGTATGTGTGAATGTAAATATTCTTTTAACATGTTCATAGTCATGTCTAAGAATAACTTTGTATTGTTTTGTCTTTAATAATTTGAGTAGTTTTTTTCACTTTTATTTTATTTCTAGTGTTTGAGTTGACTTTATTATTCTAGCCCCTGAAACATAATTTTTGAATTTTTAATGTAATAAGTTCAGAAGTGACATTTTGGTTTTTAGAATTATGATAATGATATGAGTAGTATTTGTGCCTACTGTCCATACATAAAGGAGCACTGGTGGTGCAGTGGTTAAAGCAGTTGACTGCTAACCGGAAGGCTGGTGGTTCAAAACCACCAGTGGCTCTGTGGGAGAAAGATGTGGCAGTCCGCTTCTGTAGAGATTTACAGCCTTGGAAATCCTGTGGTGTCTCTGTGAGTCAGAATCAACTCAACGGCAGTTGGTGGGTATCCATTTTAATTTGTACCATTTTTTTACTATATCTCTATCCTATAGGTTCCTCTGCAAAAGAATAAACATTCAGGGTATAGAAATAAGAAGGATTGCTTTAGGTATTCAGCTTGTTCAGCAAATACTTATTAAGTGTCTAATCTCCCAGTTACTGGGGTTCATAATGGTGAAGTAGTTAGATGCCTGAGAACAGAATTTTTTCTGAATCTGGATAGTATTCATATTTAATGATATCCTTCTAAGGAAACATGGTGTGGTCCACATTTCTTTAGTTTTGACTAGCGTAGCTTAGTTGTGATCCAAATTAAAGAAATCAGATGAGCAGCTTAATCATTTCTTTCTATTCATAAGTTTGTTTCATAAAAATTCTTGTTGAAACATTTATTTGTATAGTGATAGATAATAAGTCTTGGTTATTTGTTGTGTGTGCTTTTCTAAAAACTAGAAAACATGACATTGGGAGGGAAAAGTCATTAATCTGGGGTCAGGTGTCTGAGAGTTGTTAAATCTTCTGCTTTTGACTTGACGATGGGCAAAGTAGATTTGTTATACGACACATCTCCCATTTAGTGGTGATAGATAGCTTGGCTTTCACTTAGCTCAGTTGGTGAGATGATGAAATAACTTTGAACCTTTTGGTAATATAAAACATGTCAAGATAATTTCAGGTGATGGGACATATAGTATTATTTATAGAATGGAGTATTGAAAAAACACTGGACTAGGACCATGTTTTCAGTAATTTTTAGTTCTAATAACTGAGTAGTCCAGGGTTTCAATTTTTTACCTTTTTACTGTTGCTCATTTTAAAGTGCTTTTAAGCTCTTAAATTCTTTCACTTTGACCTGTTGGTTTATATAATAATCCTATGTGATACCTAGCTAAAAAGAAGAGGAAGGCAAGCATTTCCAAAATTTAGTGTGGCATTGGGAATTCTTAGACCTTTCCTCTGGTCTGAGGGTATAGTGTGAATTAAAACAGAGGAATGTTGGGGTCAGTTCATTGAACAGGAAAAGAGAACTGCTAGTTGGTTATTACTTCCAGGAGTGGATATGCAGCTAATTTACTCTTAACATCAATATGATGTTGGATTGATGATCTCTTTCAAAAACATAATTACCTGGAAGATATCTTAACAGTCATCTAAGTAAAGTTCTCTCGCGAAAAATGTAAAAAGTGTGAAAATTGAACTCTGCAGAGGTTGCAATTTGCTTAAGGTCATAGAGTTAGCAATTAGGACTAGAACCAAGGTTATCTGACTCTTCAGTTCAGACTTTTTTTGTACCAAACCCACTGCCGTCTAGTTGATTCTGACTCATAGCGACCCTATAGGACAGAGTAGAGCTGGCCCATAGAGTTTCCAAGGAGCACCTGGTGGATTTGAACTGGCAACCTCTTGGTTAGCAGCCATAGTACTTAACCACTACGCCACCAGGGTTTCCTTTTTGTACGGTACTGTGTTTTTAATTGGAGCCCTCGTGGCGTAGTGGTTAAGAGCTTGGCTGCTAACCAAAAGGCCTGCAGTCCAAATAAACCAACCGCTCCTTGAAAACCTTATGGGACAGTTCTACTCTGTCCTATAGGGTTTCTATGAGTTGAAACCGACTCGACCGCACCTAAAAACAACAAGAACAACATGTTTTTAATTAGTCCATTAGGATTTTTTCCTATATATTTTATAACACTTCAGTGAGAAAGTAGAATATTTTTCTATAATATGTATGAGAACTCCTGTTCAAGAAAATTGAAATCCAAAAAATCCAAACTCATTGCCTTCAAGCCAGTTCCGACTCATGGTGATCCCATGTGTTACAGAGTAGAACTGCTCCATAGGGTTTTCTTGGCTGTAATTTTTACGGAAGCAGGTCGCGCCCAGCCTTTCTTCCATGGTGACACTGGGTGGATTTGAGCCGTCAACCTTTAGGTTAGCAGATGAGTGCAAACCATTTGCACCACCCAGTTAGTCACTCAAGAAAATGAAAGACCCCTGTTGTTATGTCTTAATGTGATTTTTACATTTTTATCACTACCACAGTCTCAAGGAAGTAAATTAGCTACAGTTGTATTGTTGTGAGACTGGGTTATTTAGGCTCTTCTTGATTAATTGTATTCTTCTTCACGTGCCTCAGAATAGTTTTCTTGGCATTTAAATTAAAATGATGGTAATTATTTACAGGAATCACTACAGTATAGCTCAGACAGGCTAAGAGAATTTTCCAAGTCAGTGACAGTTGTTTTTGATCAGAAAAGTGCCTTTTCTTAATCTCTTTGTTGTGATGTGCATTTTTTACTTTGGATTCACACAGTCCATAGTTTTGACCTTGATTTAAGTTCAGTAGACTCTATGGGGCAGTTGTACCTATCCTGTAAGGTTGCTACAAACCGGAATCAACTTGATAGCAACAGATTTGTTTTTTTTGTTAAGTTCAGTAACCAGTTAATCAGTATGACCTTCAGAGATCAGAGCAGAGTACTAGGAAGAATAGTCTTTATAGTAGGGAGAAGCCTGATATAGGAATAAAAAAAAGTGGCAAGAGTAAACCAGTTCCTGTCTCCTGTAAAATTTGAGTCATTTCTACTAATCTTTCTATTGGGAAAAAAATTTCCATATTTGACTTTTCCATTATATGTCTTCTATATACTTGAATAGTGCTTGGTGTATAGTAGGTACTCAGTAAATGTTAGCTGTAATTTTTGTTTATCAGTGTATGTACATTTACATAGCTGGTGGTTGAATCCTCTGTAGGAACACCCAGTGAGGTGTCGGGTGTGCTTATGAAATTAATTCACAAATAAGCATTAATCCATGCATAATGGAATATAACCAGAAGAGTTGTGAGTTTAAGTTCTAGGTTTTCTTACTTATTAAATGCCCATCTACAACAAATTTGAATGCTTACAGTCTACTGGCCACTGTTAATAGGTAAGTATTCAAAGAACATACTCTATAGTTTTAACTTTTTTTTTTTTTTTTTTAAATTTTTATTAAGCTTCAAGTGAACATTTACCATTCCAATCAGTCTGTCACATGTAGGTTTACATACATCTTACTCCCTTCTCCCACTTGCTCTCCCCCTATTGAGTCAGCCCTTACAGTCTCTCGTTTCGTGCCAATTTTACCTTCTTCCATCTCTCTCTATCTTCCCATCCCCCCTCCAGTCAAGAGTTGCCAACACACTCTCCCGTGTCCACCTGATTTAATTAGCTCGCTCTTCATCAGTATCTCTCTCCCCCCCACTGACCAGTCCTTTTCATGCCTGATGATTTGTCTTCGGGGTTGGTTCCTGTCCTGTGCCATCAGAAGTTCTGGGGAGCATTGTCTCTGGGATTCCTCTAGTCGCAATCATACCATTAGGTGTGGTCTTTTAATGAGAATTTGGGGTCTGTATCCCATTGGTCTCCTGCTCCCTCAGGAGTTGTCTCTTGTGCTCCCTGACAGGGCAGACATCGATTGTGGCCGGGCACCAACTTGTTCTTCTGGTCTCAGGATATTGTAGGTCTCTGGTTCAAGTGGCCCTTTCTGTCTCTTGGGTTCTTAGTTGTCGTGTGACCTTGGTGTTCTTCCTTTGCCTTTGCTCCCGGTGGGTTGAGACCAATTAATGTATTTTAGATGGCTGCTTGTTGGCATTTAGGACCCCAGGTGCCACAATTCAAAGTGGGATGCAGAGTGTTTTCATAATAGAATTATTTTGCCCATTGATTTAGAAGTCCTCTCAAACCAAGTTCCCCAGACCCCAGCCCCTGCTTCGCTATCCTTTGAAGCTTTCATTTTATCTCGGAAACCTCTTTACTTTTAATCCTGTCCAATTAGGCTGACCTTCCTTGTTTTGAGTGTTGTCTTTCCCTTCACCCAAAGCAGTTCCCATCTACAGATTGATCAATAAAAAGCCCTCTCCCTCCCTCCCTCCCTCCCTCCCCCCTTTGTAACCACAAAAGTATGTGTTCTTTTCCATTTTTTCTATTCCTCAAGATCTTATAATAGTGGTCTTATACAATATTTGTCCTTTTGCAACTGACTCATTTCGCTCAGCATAATGCCTTCCAGATTCCTCCATGTTATGAAATGTTTCAGAGATTCGTCACTGTTCTTTATCGATGCGTAGTATTCCATTGTGTGAATATACCACAATTTATTTACCCATTCGTCCGTTGATGGACATCTTGGTTGCTTCCAGCTTTTTGCTATTGTAAACAGAGCTGCAATAAACATGGGTGTGCATATATCTGTTTGTGTGAAGGGTCTTGTATTTTTAGGGTATATTCCGAGGAGTGGGATTTCTGGTTTGTATGGTAGTTCTATTTCTAACTGTTTAAGATAACGCCAGATGGATTTCCACAGTGGTTGTACCATTTTACAATCCCACCAGCAGTGTATGAGAGTTCCAGTCTCTCTGCAGCCTCTCCAACATTTATTATTTTGTGATTTTTGAATTAATGCCAGTCTAGTTGGTGTCAGATGGAATCTCATCGTAGTTTTAATTTGCATTTCTCTAATGACTAATGATCGAGAGCATTTTCTCATGTATCTGTTGGCTGCCTGAATATCTTCTTTAGTGAAATGTGTGTTCATATCCTTTGCCCACTTCTTGATTGGGTTGTTTGTCTTTTTGTGGTTGAGTTTTGACAGAATCATGTAGATTTTAGAGATCAGGCGCTGGTCTGAGATGTCATAGCTGAATATTCTTTCCCAGTCTGTAGGTGGTCTTTTTACTCTTTTGGTGAAGTCTTTAGATGAGCATAGGTGTTTGATTTTTAGGAGCTCCCAGTTATCGGGTTTCTCTTCATCATTTTTGGTAATGTTTTGTATTCTGTTTATGCCCTGTATTAGGGCTCCTAGGGTAGATCCTATTTTTTCTTCCAAGATTTTTATCGTTTTAGTCTTTATGTTTAGGTCTTTGATCCACTTGGAGTTAGTTTTTGTGCATGGTGTGAGGTATGGGTCCTGTTTCATTCTTTTGCAAATGGATATCCAGTTATGCCAGCACCATTTGTTAAAAAGACTATTATTTCCCCAATTGACTGACACTGGTCCTTTGTCAAATATCAGCTGCTCATACGTGGATGGATTTATATCTGGATTCTCAATTCTGTTCCATTGGTCTATGTGCCTGTTGTTGTACCAGTACCAGGCTGTTTTGACTACTGTAGCTATATAATAGGTTCTGAAATCAGGTAGGGTGAGGCCTCCCACTTTCTTCTTCTTTTTCAGTAATGTTTTGCTTATCCGGGGATTCTTTCCTTTCCATATGAAATTAGTGATTTGTTTCTCTATTCCCTTAAAGTATGACATTGGTATTTGGATTGGAAGTGCGTTGTATGTATAAATGGCTTTTGGTAGAACAGACATTTTTACTATGTTGAGTCTTCCTATCCATGAGCAGGGTATGTTTTTCCATTTAAGCGTGTCCTTTTGAATTTCTTGTAGCAGAGTTTTATAGTTTTCTTTGTATAGGTCTTTTACTTCCTTGGTAAGATTTATTCCTAAGTATTTTATCTTCTTGGGGGCTACTGTGAATGGTATTGATTTGGTTATTTCCTCTTCGGTGTTCTTTTTGTTGATGTAGAGGAATCCAAGTGATTTTTGTATGTTTATTTTATATCCTGAGACTCTTCCAAACTCTTCTATTAGTTTCAGTAGTTTTCTGGAGGATTTCTTAGGGTTTTCCATGTATACGATCATGTCATCTGCAAATAGTGATAGCTTTACTTCCTCCTTACCAATCTGAATACCCTTTATTTCTTTGTCCAGCCTAATTGCCCTGGCTAGGACTTCAAGTACGATGTTGAATAAGAGCGGTGATAAAGGGCATCCTTGTCTGGTTCCCGTTCTCAAGGGAAATGCTTTCAGGTTCTCTCCATTTAGAGTGATATTGGCCGTTGGCTTTGCATATATGCCCTTTATTATGTTGAGGAATTTTCCTTCAATTCCTATTTTGGTGAGAGTTTTTATCATAAATGGGTGTTGGACTTTGTCAAATGCCTTTTCTGCATCAATTGATAAGATCATGTGGTTTTTGTCTTTTGTTTTATTTATGTGATGGATTACATTAATGGTTTTTCTGATATTAAACCAGCCTTGCATACCTGGTATAAATCCCACTTGATCAGGGTGAATTATTTTTTTCATGTGTTGTTGGATTCTATTGGCTAGAATTTTATTAAGGATTTTTGCATCTATGTTCATGAGGGATATAGGTCTAAAATTTTCTTTTTTTGTAATGTCTTTACCTGGTTTTGGTATCAGGGAGATGGTGGCTTCATAGAATGAGTTGGGTAGTATTCCGTCTTTTTCTATACTTTGAAATACCTTCAATAGTAATGGTGTTAAGTCTTCTCTGAAGGTTTGGTAGAACTCTGCAGTGAAGCCATCTGGGCCAGGACTTTTTTTTGTTGGGAGTTTTTTGATTACCATTTCAATCTCTTTTTTTTGTAATGGGTCTATTTAGTTGTTCTACTTCTGTATGTGTTAGTTTAGGTAAGTAGTGTTGTTCCAAGAATTTATCCATTTCTTCTAGGTTTTCAAATTTGTTAGAGTACAATTTTATGTAGTAATCTGATATGATTCTTTTGATTTCATTTGGTTCTGTTGTGATGTGGTCCTTCTCGTTTCTTATTCGGGTTATTTGTTTCCTTTCCTGTTTTTCTTTAGTCAGTCTAGCCAATGGTTTATCAATTTTGTTAATTTTTTCAAAGAACCAGCTTTTGGCTTTGTTAATTCTTTCAATTGTTTTTCTGTTCTCTAATTCATTTAGTTCAGCTCTAATTTTTATTATTTGTTTTCTTCGGGTGCCTGATGGATTCTTTTGTTGCTCACTTTCTATTTGCTCAAGTTGTCGGGACAGTTCTCTGATTTTGGCTCTTTCTTCTTTTTGTATGTGTGCATTTATCGATATAAATTGGCCTCTGAGCACTGCTTTTGCTGTGTCCCAGAGGTTTTGATAGGAAGTATTTTCATTCTCGTTGCTTTCTAAGAATTTCCTTATTCCCTCCTTGATGTCTTCTATAACCCAGTCTTTTTTCAGGAGGGTATTGTTCATTTTCCAAGTATTTGATTTCTTTTCCCTAGTTTTTCTGTTATTGATTTCTAGCTTCATTGCCTTGTGGTCTGAGAAGATGCTTTGTAATATTTCGATGTTTTGGATTCTGCAAAGATTTGTTTTATGCCCTAATATGTGGTCTATTCTAGAGAATGTTCCATGTGCGCTAGAAAAAAAAGTATATTTTGCAGCAGTTGGGTGGAGAGTTCTGTATAAGTCAATGAGGTCAAGTTGGTTGATTGTTGTAAGTAGGTCTTCCGTGTCTCTATTGAGCTTCTTACTGGATGTCCTGTCCTTCTCCGAAAGTGGTGTGTTGAAGTCTCCTACTATATATGTGGAGGTGTCTATCTCACTTTTCAATTCTGTTAAAATTTGATTTATGTATCTTGCAGCCCTGTCATTAGGTGCGTAAATATTTAATATGGTTATGTCTTCCTGATCAATTGTCCCTTTTATCATTATATAGTGTCCTTCTTTATCCTTTGTGGCGGATTTAAGTCTAAAGTCTATTTTGTCAGAAATTAATATTGCTACTCCTCTTCTTTTTTGCTTATTGTTTGCTTGATATACTTTTTTCCATCCTTTGAGTTTTAGTTTGTTTGTGTCTCTAAGTCTAAGGTGTGTCTCTTGTAGGCAGCATATAGATGGATCGTGTTTTTTTATCCAGTCCGTGACTCTCTGTCTCTTTATTGGTGCATTTAGTCCATTTACATTCAGCGTAATTATAGATAAGTAAGTTTTTAGTGCTGTCATTTTGATGCCTTTTTATGTGTGTTGTTGGCCATTTCATTTTTCCACATGCTTTTTTGTGCTGAGACGTTTTTCTTAGTAGCTTGTGAGATCCTCATTTTCATAATGTTTAACTTTGTGTTTATTGAGTCGTTACGTTTTTCTTGGCTTTTTTCTTGAGTTATGGAATTGATATTCCTTTTTGTGGTTACCTTTTTATTTACCCCTATTTTTCTAAGTAAAACCCTAACTTGTATCCTTCTATTTCGCCTTGTATCACTCTCCATCTGGCAGTTCAATGCCTCCTATATTTAGTCCCTCTTTTTGATTATTTTGATCGTTTAGCTATTGATTTCCATGATTTCCTGTTGTATGTATTATTTTGTTTATTTATTTATTTTTTAGAATTAGTCTTAATTTGTTTGTTTTTGTGCTTTCCCTGTTTGAGTTGCGTTGATATCAGGACGTTCTGTTTTGTGTCCTTGTATTGTGCTGGTACCTGATATTATTGGTCATCAGGCCAAACAATCTCCTTTAGCATTTCTTGCAGTCTTGGTTTAGTTTTTGCAAATTTTCTAAACTTGTGTTTATCTGTAAATATCTTAATTTCTCCTTCATATTTCAGAGAGAGTTTTGCTGGATATATGATCCTTGGTTGGCAGTTTTTCTCGTTTAGTGCTCTGTATATGTCGTCCCATTCCCTTCTTGCCTGCATGGTTTCTGCTGAGTAGTCTGAACTTATTCTTATTGATTCTCCCTTGAAGGAAACCTTTCTTTTCTCCCTGGCTGCTTTTAAAATTTTCTGTTTGTCTTTGGTTTTGGCAAGTTTGATGATGATATGTCTTGGTGTTTTTCTTTTTGGATCAATCTTAAATGGGGTTCGATGAGCATCTTGGATAGATATCCTTTCTTCTTTCATGATGTCAGGGAAGTTTTGTGTCAGGAGTTCTTCAACTATTTTCTCTGTGTTTTCTGTCCCCCCTCCCTGTTCTGGGACTCCAATCACTCGCAAGTTATCCTTCTTGATAGAGTCCCACATGATTCTTAGGGTTTCTTCATTTTTTTTAATTCTTTTATCTGATTTTTTTCCAGCTATGTTGGTGTTGTTTCCCTGGTCCTCCAGAAGTCCCAGTCTACATTCTAATTGCTCGAGTCTGCTCCTCTGACTTTCTATTGCGTTGTCAAATTCTGTAATTTTATTGTTAATCTTTTGGATTTCTACATGCTGTCTCTCTATGGATTCTTGCAACTTGTTAATTTTTCCACTATGTTCTTGAATAATCTTTTTGAGTTCTTCAACAGTTTTATCAGTGTGTTCCTTGGCTTTTTCTGCAGTTATCCTAATTTCATTCGTGATATCTTTAAGCATTTTGTAAATTAGTTTTTTATATTCTGTATCTGATAATTCCAGGATTGTATCTTCATTTGGGAAAGATTTTGATTCTTTTGTTTGGGGGGTTGGAGAAGCTGTCATGGTCTGTTTCTTTATGTGGTTTGATATGGACTGCTGTCTCCGAGCCATCACTGGGAAACTAGATTTTCCCAGTAGTCAGCTAAAAAAAAATGCAGTCAGATCCCTATCTGAATTCTCTCTCTGGCTCCGGGTATTCGGATGTTAATGGGGTCGCCTGGGGAGGGTGGGGGAGGGATCTGAGAGCTAGGAGTGTAGCACCACAGAATATAGAGCTGAACACCACGTTCACGCTCCGCCCCCGTTTGCCAAAATCCGGGCTGGACGGGTCCCTGGCTAGGACACTGCTTTCCTTGCTCGAAAACCAGTCCCTTCCTCCTGGGGACTTCCTCCGGTGCGCGGCACCGCTCGTGGGCACTGGGTGGGCGTTTCCCGCACGAACGGGTGGGCCCGCCCCCAGGGTCTATTCAGGCGATTATAATTAGATCCCGCGGTCACGCCCCGCCTGTGCGCGCGCCCAAATCCCAGCGGGATGACTTCCGGGTTGAGACGCTGCTTTCCCTGTTCGGGAACCAGTCACTTCCTCCCCGGGACTTCTCCTTCCGGAGCGCCACACCTCTCGCGCGAACTGGGTTGCGTCACCTGCACGGCCAGGTGGGCCCGCCCCCTGGGTCAATTCAGGGCAATAAAAATGGACTCCGTGCTCACGCCCCGCTCGTGCGCGCGCCCAAGCCCCAGCAGGACGGAACCCCGTCTGGGACGCTAGTTTCTGCGCTTCGGGACCAATCAGTTCCTCCGCACGGCCAGGTGGGCCCGCCCCCTGGGTCAATTCAGGGCAATAAAAATGGACTCCGCGCTCACGGCCCGCTCGTGCGCGCGCCCAAGCCCCAGCAGGGCGGCACTTTGTCTGGGATGCTACTTTCTGCGCTTTGGGACCAATCAGTTCCTCCCGGGGACTTCTCCTTCTAGTGTGCCGCACCTCTCGCGCAAACTGGGAGGGCGTCACTCGCACGACCAGGTGTTCCCGCCCTCTGGGTCAATTCAGGGTAATAAAAATGGACCCCGCGCTCATGCCCCGCCCGCGCTCGCGCGCGCGTGCCCAGATCGCAGCGGAATGGCTCCCCGTCTGGGATGCTGCTTTCCCTGTTTTGAGACCAGACACCTCCGGGGATTTCTCCCTCTGGTGTGCCGTGCCACACGCGCGGACTGGGTGCGCGTCCTCCCGCACGAACGCGTGGGCCCCGCCCTGGGGTCACTCCAGGGAAACACAGCTGACCCCCCCCCCGCGCGCGCCCCGTCGGCTTCTCGCCTAACTCCCGGCGGACAGCAGGGCACCCCTGCTGGGACGCTGTTCTCCCCCCTCTCAGATCAGTCACTGCCTCCCGGGTGTTTCTCCCTCCGGCTGCGCCCCTACGCCGCCCGCGCCAACCTGCTAGGCTTCCTCCCGGGATGGGTTCCGGGGGGAAGGGGTGGGCCCCCTTTCTGTGCTGTCTGCCCCCCTGGGCTCTGCCCCAGATCGAGCTCCGAAGGTCACCTGCCTGGTGCGCTGGCTCCTAGTTCTGAAAACAGTCGCTGTCTGCCCGTATTTGTTCGTCCTCCGTCTCTAAGTCTGTGCTTGTTGTTCAGAGTTCATAGATTCTTATGTATGTGATCAATTCCCTTGTTTTTCCGAGTCTTTGTTGCAAGAGGGATCCGCGGGAGCGTCCACCTAGTCCGCCATCTTGGCCCCCTCTCCAGTTTTAACTTTTTTATTCTAGAAAATTGCCAGCATATTCAAAAGTAAAAGAAGAGTGTAATAAGCCCCAAAATACCTATCACCTAGCTTCAACAATCATCATCTCATGGCTAATTGAATTTCAAATATAACCACCCAATTCTACCCTGATTAGATTATTTTGACACAAATTCCAGATGTATTACTGTATTGGAAAAAAGAATTTTTTAAACAAACTGTATATTTGGATGTCATTCCATAACTTGTCTCCTCTTCAGTCATTAGTGTTCAGCAGGTCAAACCTATTTTCTTGAGATGGTCTCTAAATTCACGTGGGATATACTCAAGGCTGTACTTTGGCTCTCATGGACTTGTTCTAATTTTCTTCAGTTTCAGCTTAAACTTGCATATGAGCAGTTGATGGTCTGTTCCACAGTCAGCCCCTAGCCTTGTTCTGACCATTGAAGTAGAGCTTTTCCATCGTCTCTTTCCACAGATGTAGTCGATTTGATTGTTGTGTATTCCATCTGGTGAGGTTGATGTGTATAGTCGTCATTTATGTTGGTGAAAAAAGGTATTTGCAGTGAAGAGGTCATTGGTCTTGCAAAATTCTATCATGCGATCTCTGGCATTGTTTCTGTTGTCAAGGCCATATTTTCCAACAACTGATCCTTCTTCTTTGTTCCCAACCTTCGCATTTCAATCGCCAGTAATTATCAATGCATCCTGATTGCATGTTCGATCAATTTCAGACTGCAGAAGCTGGTAAAAATCTTCAATTTCTTCATTTTTGGCCTTAGTGGTTGGTGTGTAAATTTGAATAATAGTCGTATTAACTGGTCTTCCTTGTAGGTGTGTGGTTATTATCCTGTCACTAACAGTGTTTACTTCAGAATAGATCTTGAAATGTTCTTATTGACGATGAATGCAATGCCATTCCTCTTCAAGTTGTCATTTCTGGCATAGTAGACTATGTGATTATCTGATTTAAAATGGCCAATACTAGTCCATTTCAACTCACTAATGCCTAGGATATTGATGTTTATGCGTTCCTTTTCATTTTTGACAATTTCCAGCTTTCCTAGATTCATACTTCGTACGTTCCGGGTTCCAATTATTAATGGTTGTTTGCAGCTGTATCTTCTCATTTTGAGTCATGCCGCATCAGCAAATGAAATTCCTGAAAGCTTGACTCCATCCATGCATTAAGATTGACTCTACTTTGAGGAGGCAGCTCTTTCCTAATCGTCTTTTGAGTGACTTCCAACTGGGGGGGGCGCTAATCTTCCGTCACTATATCAGACAGTGTTCCACTGCTATTTGTAAGGTTTTCACTGGATAATTCTTTTCAAAAGTAGACTTCTTCCGAGTTTGTCTTAGTCTGGAAGGTCAGCTGAAACCTGGATGTCATGGGTGACCCTGCTGGTATCTGAACACTGGTGGCATAGCTTCTAGCATCACTGCAACAGGCAAGCCCCCACAGTACGACAAATGGACAGACACATGAGAGTCATCATACATCAACGATCAAGGACATCATACATGAAGAAAGGAAGAGGCCATTAAAAAGACGAACGAAAAGACCAAAATGGATGGCAGAAGGGACTCTGAAACTTGCTTTTGAATGTTGAGCAGCTGAAGCAAAAGGAAGAAATGATGAAGTAACAGAGCTGAACAGAAGATTTCAAAGGGCGGCTCGAGAAAACAGAGTAAAGTATCATAATGACATGTGCAAAAAGCAGGAGATAGAAAACCAGAAGGGAAGAACGTGCTTGGCATTTCTCAAGCTGAAAGAACTGAAAAAAATTCAAGCCTTGAGTTACAATAGTGAAGGATTCTATGCGGAAAATATTAAATGACAGAGGAAGCATGGAAGGAATACACAGAGTCATTCTATCTAAAAGAATTGGTTGATGTTCAACCATTTCAGGAGGTAGCATATGATCAGGAACTGACGGTACTGAAGGAAGAAGTCCAAACTGCGCTGAAGGCATCGGTGAAAAACAAGGCTACAGGAATTGATGGAACATCAGTTGAGATGTTTCAACAGATTGATGCAGTGCTGGAAGTGCTCACTCGTCTATGCCAAGAAGTTTGGAAAACAGCTACCTGGCCAAGTGACTGGGAGAGAACCATATTTATGCCTATTCCCAAGAAAGGTGATCCAGTTGAATGCGGAAATTATCGAACAATATCATTAATATTCCATACAAGTAAAGTTTTGCCGAAGATTACTCAAAAGCGGCTGCAGTAGTATATCCACGGGGAGCTGTCAGAAATTCAGGAGGGATTCAGAAGAGGATGTGGAACCAGGGATATGATTGCTAATGTCAAATGGATCCTGGCTGAAAGCAGAGAATACCAGAAGGATGCTTACCTGTGTTTTATTGACTATGCAAAGGCATTTGACTGTGTGGATCATAACAAATTATGGGTAACATTGGGAAGAATGGGAATTCCAGAACACTTAATTGTGCTCCTGAGGAACCTGTGCATAGATCAAGAGGCAGTTGTTCGGACAGAACAAGGGGATACTGCGTGGTTTAAAGTCAGGAAAGTTGTGCATCAGCATTGTATCCTTTCACCATGCCAATTCAATCTGTAAGCTTAGCAGATAATCTGAGAAGCTGGACTATATGAAGAACGGGGCATTAGGGTTGAAGGAAGACTCATTAACGACCTGTGTTATACAGATGACACAACCTTGCTTGCTGAAAGTGAAGACAACTTGAAGCATTTACTAATGAAGTTCAAAGACCACAGCCTTCAGTATGGATTGCACTTCAGCATAAAGAAAACAAAAATCCTCACAACTGGACCAGTAAGCAACATCGTGATGATAAACGGAGAAAAGATTGAAGTTGTCAAGGACATCGTTTTTCTTGGATCCACAATCAACAGCCATGGAAGCAGCAGTCAAGAAATCAAAAGACACATTGCATTGGGCAAATGTGCTGCAAAAGACCTCTTTAAAGTGTTGAAAAGTAAAGATGTCACCTTGAAGACTAAGGTGTGCCTGACCCAAGCCATGGTATTTTCAGTTGCCTTCTATGCGTGTGAAAGCTCGACAATGAATAAGAAATACCTGAGCAGAATTGATGCCTTTGAATTGTGGTGTTGATGAAGAATATCAAATATACCACGGACTGCCAAAAGAATGAACAAATCTGTCTCGGAATGTTCCTTAGAAGCAAGGATGCCAAGACTACATCTTACATACGTTGGACATGTTGTCAGGAGGGATCAGTCCCTGGAGAAGGACTGAAGTACAGGGTTAGTGGAAATGAGGGAGACCCTCAACGAGATGGATTGACACAGTGGCTGCAACAATGGCCTCACGCATAACAATGATTGTGAGGATGGTGCAGGACCAGGCAGTATTTTGTTCTGTAGTACACTGGGTTCCTATGAGTCGGAACTGACTCGATGGCACCTAACAACAACATACATTGGGATGTTTGCTTCAAATTAACTTTTTGCAAAAAGGCAAGTTGATTTCATTTGTTGCTAATACAAATAACTGTTTGTCTTCTTGATTTTTTTTTTTAAGTAATGGTGTTTTAAGTGTTTGATGTCTATTGTAGTTTTAGGTTAGAAGCTATTATATGGCAGCATCAATGAAGTTAATTTTTCAACATTTTACTGATGAAAACTTTCAAACTTACATCAAAGTGGAAAGAATTTTCTACTTATACCCACCACCTAGATTCTACCTTTAACATTTTGCTATACTTGTTACATATGAATCCATCTAATTCTCCATTGATGAAGCAGTACATCTAATTTTTTTTACTCATTTCAAATTAAATTGTAGAGATTAGTATAATTGGAGTTCAGTTTTTAAAATTACCTTTGAAACTGGGTTATATTGGGTTTCTTGTTTCATGTAAACTTTATTGTTATGAAAGAACATTTATATCTGAAGTAGAGTTGTGACAACTCATAGTCTTTGGTTCAAGTGCTTCTCATTTTTGAGCTTTTCTTTCATAAACTGTGAATCTTTTTTAGAATATTTAGCTTATGTACCAGTAATATACTTTTAGAATGTGTAGTGAGAGTTTTGCATGTACATTTCACTGGCCTTTACTCTTCTAGGAAGTCATTATCCACTTGTCACTCATTTTAATATTGTTATATACGTATACTGTAAGTTATCTACTAGTGGTAGATATTAAGATTTTTTTTTCTAATTTGGTGCTATTGAAAAGTGTTGCCATGAACATTCTTGTGCATGTCTCCTTTGCACAAATGTTAGAGTTTCTTTAGAATATGTACCTAGAATTGGAGGTTGATTTTGTTTTTCATTATAATTGCCAAGTTGCTCTCCATAATAAAAAAAATAGTTTTTCTAATTTACACTTCCATTAGCACTCTTTGAGATTCTTTTTGTATCGTTCTTCATTCTGGCCAGCGTTTTTGTGTGGACAGTTGTAGTTTAACCCTTAATAGCACAAACAGACATTGGTAATTCTTTGTATGAATATAAAATAAGTGCTAAATATTTTTCTCAGTGAACCTTTAGTAATAGTTACATAGCTCATTTTTTTGGTGTGTGCGTTTATTCTGTTTCTTTATTTTACTTTAGATGAAGGTTTATAGAACAAACCAGCTTCTCATTTAACAGTTAGTACACATATTGTTTTATGACTTTGGTTAACAACCCCACGACATGTCAACACTCTCCCTTCTCGACCTTGGGTTCCCTATTACCATCTCTCCAGTCCCCTCCTGCCTTCTAGTCCTCGGTCCTGGGTTGGTGTGCCTCTTTAGTTGTGTTTTGTTTTATGGGCCTGCTTAATCTTTGGCTGAAGGGTGAACCTCAGGAGTGACTTCAGTACTGAGCTAAAAGGGTGTCTCGGAGTTTGTCCTGTCTCTGCCAGGCCAATAAATCTGGTATTTTTTTGTGAGTTAGAATTTTGTTGTATATTTTTCTCCAGCTCTGTCTGCGACCCTCTATTGTGATCCCTGCCAGAGGAGTCAGTATTGGTAGCCAGGCACCATCTAGTTGTACTGGACTCAGTCTGGTGGAAGCTGTGGTAGTTGTGGTTCATTAGTCCTTTGGACTAATCTTCCCCTTGTATTTTTAGTTTTCTTCATTCTCCCTTGCTCCCGAAGGGGTGAGACCAGTAGCGTATCTTAGATGGCTGCCCACAGGCTTTTAAGACCCCAGACGCTACTTACCAAGGTAGAATGTAGAACATTTTCTATATAAATTATTTTATGCCAGTTGCACATAGCTCAATTTTTGCAATAGTAATGAGGCTGCCATGAGTCTGAACTGACTCGACGGAAACAGATGAGCTTGAAAAGATATTGACGGCATCTTTACGTGATGAAATTGTATGTAGCCATTAAAAATGATGTTTTATAAGAATATTTAATGATGCAGGAAAATATTGACAGTATATTAGTACAGGGAAAAGGTTACAAAGGAGTAGCCATTCAATCCTGTTAAAACTAAAAATATGTGTTCCCTTATGATTATCTCTGGATGTTAGGATTTTGGGTGACGTTCTATTTCATACTTCATACTTTTCTTTGTATTTCATTTTCTCTAGGGGACTTTATTATTGAGAGAGGCAGATGAGTCCTCTCTTGGAGGAGAGTCCTTAGAAACAATAAGCTACAACTTTCACAGCTAGGATATTATATAGTAAAGAGAAGTGATTAAATAAGCTGTATTTGTTCTCATTTTTAAAGCAAGTTAATACTTCTCTTAAATATGAAGTTTTCCTTAAGGAAAAAAAAAACTGAACCAAACCACAGTATTGTTTTCCCAGTATTAGAGGAAATTTTGAAGGAATGTTTCTCATAAATTATTCAGGGCTTTTTTTGTAATTTAACCTCAGAAAAGAGGTCCATTTGCACTTGGTATTTTCTACTTATGGAGAAAGGGAATAGTGGAAAATTGATTCCAATCCTTTGGAATAAAATTCAGACAGTTTGAGCTCTAGTCTCATGTTTAATTTAATTTAACTTAATTTGAAAGTACGTGATGTAATGACAGATTCGGTTTCAAATACAGTTCCCTTGCTTTGTGACCTTGATTAAGTTACCCAACCTCCAAGTTCATTTCTTCACCTTTGCTATGGAGACAATAGTATGTAA
Source organism: Loxodonta africana (assembly GCF_030014295.1). Lineage (NCBI taxonomy): Eukaryota > Metazoa > Chordata > Mammalia > Proboscidea > Elephantidae > Loxodonta > Loxodonta africana. Next base: position 88,638,578 of record NC_087369.1, on the reverse strand, counting down.
ACGAAAATCTTTATGAAATGCTTAGCTTTTAACAAAATTAATTTGGTTTTCCTCCTTTTCTATTTTTCAGAGCACATGCATTTAACAGCAGAAGGCAGAATTGATTAGGTATAAATTTTATGGAAAGACCTATGAATAGCTCTGATGTACATTTCAGAAGGTGTAGAAGTTGCTATAAAAATTGCTCATGATTTTTTCATACCTCCCCCCACCCCTAGGTGTCAGGTGCCTGTCACCTGAACCATTTGAGTTCACTACATTCTAAAGCTATGCTAAACATCGTATGTTTTGAAAGATGGTCTCATCTGTTTATGTATCTTTTATCCCTGGCTCCATAATGTGGACTATTTCAGACCTTAATTAGTGTTTGCCAAAACTCTACGTAGCTAGCCACTTTCATTATAGATTTTATCTGATTCATTTTTTATGGATTAGAGAAATAAGCTTTATTTTTATTTGGTGAGACTTGGTTTTAGGGCTCCCTCAAAATTGAGTAGTGGTCCTCAAATTAAATGATTACTCTAATGGCTTGTATTGTTAAGTGCCACTGAGTCATTTTCAACTCATAGCAACCCCATATGACAGAGTAGAACTGCCCCATAGGGTTTTCTTGGCTGTAATCTTTACGAATGTAGATTGCTAGGTCTTTCTTCTGCAGGGTGTCTGAGTGGGTTCGAACTGCCAACCCCAGCCTTTAGGTTAGCAGCTGAGCGTTTAACTGTTTGCTCGACCAGGACTCCTTAATGGCTTGTAGGTGGACTAAAGCATTAGATATTTAGCTATAGATAAAGGAATACATGCCTTTATCTTCTCTCGGAAAACCTAGATTTTGTATTATTTCCTTCCCCTCTACCAAAAAAAGAAATAGGCTCTTATTTAAATTGGGTTTAAGTACTCTTTGTATTACAATGTATGGGGCTGTAGATTCACTGTGAATCAAGTGGTAGAGGAAAATAGGTTTTGTTACAACGTGTAAAGTAAAATTAACTATTTCTTCATCTAACGGGATTTTGTCTTTTAACCAACTTAAATCTAAGTTCATTCCCTTTGAGCTAAAATATACTTTGTCCTGTAAAAACCTTCTAAAGGTTTCCTTTTTGGGCAAGAATTTAGTATGCTTTTGTTAGAAAATAAAGACAGTAATACTTGCACTTATTTGGTTTTTGTGTTAAAGTGAATAGAAAGTGTTGAATAAAAATAGACTTGCCTCGAATGGAAAAGTAAATCTAAATTTTGTAAATATTTACTGCATATTTTCCACCTTGAACTGATCTTTATTTTTCCTTCATTCTATATAAAACCCTTACACTTTTCATTTTTAATGAAGGAAATACTTGTGGTTGTGTTTGCTTTCCTAAGGTGCTCTCCAGGAAAGTCCTGACCCTCTAGCAAACTTTGAGTTTTAAAGTGGAGGTTAGCAGGTGTTTGCAATAAGATAATTTTAACGCCTAAAGGAACCTATATAAAATTAGATACTGTCAGCAATTTGAAAAGTCTAAGAAAATTCAGAGCTATAGAGATAAATACACTTTTCTTCCCTAGATTACTCCTGAGCTACTTAGCAGTCTTTCTTCACTACTAGATTGTGAGTTCCTTGAGGCCAGATTTTATTTATTATTTTTTATTCCCATTTTTACCAAGTTGTCAGAATATATTTGGTAAATGTTGTAAAACTAGTAAATGAATCTTAACTCCTCATTAATAAGAAGTGAACTCGGGCTTATTGTGGGTTAAAGACCTTTATGCCAATTCAGGAAGAGTTTAAGTGGAAGGTTTTCAAGCAAAAGACATTTGTGAATCTGACCTGAATTGCCTTTGCTTTGAAATTTTAATGCCACACAGATACTTTAAAAGATTTTTTAAAACAGCATGAAAAACTAGAAAGTTGTGACTCAGTCCCGGTGGCTTATATTTACTACTTATCATCCCATGGGAACAAACAGACCCATATGATTTTTTCAAATGTTAAATCTAGACTAGAGAATTAGAAAATCAGGATGGTTGCCATTTCTGAATCTCTTTTATTTAGGCACTTAGAAATGATTGAGAAAACTGCGTAATAGTTAAAGAAGGTAGGGCATTTGTGGGAGTTGGTATTAATTTAGATTCCTCAGGAATAGAACCATCGACTGAAAAGAAATGAATGAGGACGTTTAACCAGAGGGCCAAGAGATGATTTGTAATTTTGGATGGTAAGACTGTCATAGGGTTACCTTACGCAGATAGGGCGAAATATTCAGATACTAGGATCAGTGTACGCAGACTGGGAATTGTAGTTGTCTTGAGCTAGGAAGAGTAATGTTGATATTGGACAGGTTTTTGGGTTATTTTCCATACCTCATCTGTCAGAATGCAGAATTTACTGAACTTTTGTTTCTTTTAAGTTGAATCTTCTCATTCATGCTGATATTTATGTAACCTTAATTTCTCTAGTCTGTGTCTGATGAATTCAGTTTCCTGCCGTAAAGTCTTAAAATTGCTTCGACAAAATTTATAACCACTATTCTGCCTTTAAAAAAATTTATTGTGCTTAAGGTGAAAGTTTACATTCCAAATTAGTTTCTCATTCAAAAATTTATGCACAAATTGTTTTGTGATATTGTTTGCAACCCCTGCAGTGTGTCAGTGCACTCCCCCTTTCAATCCTAGGTTCCCAGTATCCATTCATTCATTCAGTTTTCCTGTCCCGTCCTACCTTCTCGTCTTTGCTTTTGGGCAGATGTTGTCCATGTGGTCTCATATACTTGTTTGAACTAAGAAGCATGTTCCTCACGTGTGTTATGGTTTGTTCTAAAGGCCTGTCTATTTTTGACTGAAAGGTGGACTTTGGGAGTGGCTTCAGTTCTGAGTTAGTAGGGTATCTGGGGTCCATGGTCTTGGGTATTCCTCCAGCCTCTGTCAGACCAGTAAGTCTGGTCTTTTTTTGTGAATTTGAATTTTTGTTTTACGTTTTCCTCTTTATCTGGTACCCTCTATTGTGATCCCTGTCACAGCAGTTGGTGGTGGTAGCTGGGCACCATCTAGTTCTTCTGGGATTAGGCTGGTGAAGGCTGTGGTTCATGTGGTCCATTAGCCCTTTGGACTAATATTTTCATTGTGTCTTTGGTTTTCTTCATTGTCCGTTGCTCTGAATGGGATAGGACCAACGAATGTATCTTAGATGAGTGCTCGCAAGTTTTTAAGACCCCAGACGCTACTCACCAAAGTAGGATGTAGAATATTTTTGTTATGAGCTATGTTATGCCAGTTGACCTAGATGTCCCATGAGAATATGGTCCTCAGTCCTCAGCCCCAGTAACTCGGTCTCTTAAGGTGTTTGGATTTATCTAGGAAGCTTCTATGACTTTGTCTTGGTTAAATTGTGCTGATTTCCCCTACATTGTGTGCCTTTCCCTTCACCAAAGTTAATACTTGTTTACTATCTAGTGATTTCTCCTCCCCATCCCTCCTCTCCCTTGTAACCATCAAAGATTGTTTTTTTCTCTCTGTGTGTAAACTTTTTCTTGAGTTTTTATAGTAGTGCTCTCATAGAATTTTTGTCCTTCCGTGATTGACTTATTTCACTCAGCATAATGGCCTCCAGATTCATCCATGTTGTGAGATGGTTTGTGGATTCATCATTGTTCTTTATTGTTGCATGTGTGTATGTATTCCATGTGTGTATGTACAATAATTTGTTTATGCATTCATATGTTGATGGGCACTTAGGTTGTCTCCATATTTTTGTGATTGTGAATAATGCTGCAGTGAACATAAGTGTGTATATGTCTATATGTGTGATGGCTCTTATGTCTCCAGGGTATATTCCTAGGAGTGGACTTGCTGGATTTTATGGTATTTCTATTTCTAGCTTTTTAAGGAGGTGCCATATCGTTTTCCATAGTGATTGTACCATTTTACATTCCCAACAGCAGTGCATAAGAGTTACAATCTCCCTGCAGTCTTTCCAACATTTATTATTTTGCGTTTTTTTGATTAGTGTCAGTATTGTCAGGGTGAGATGGTATCTCATTCTAGTTTTGATTTGCATTTCTCTAATGGCTGATGATCGTGAGCATTTACTCGTGTCTGTTAGCTGCTTTAATGTTGTCTTCGGTGAAGTTTCTGTTCAAGATTAGCTGTCCATAGGTGAATGGCTTTATGTCTGTGCTCTTGATTCTGTTCCACTGGTCTATGTCTGTCGTTGTACCAGTACCAGGCTGTTTTGACTACTCTGGCTTTTCTGAGATAAGGTGGTATGAGGCCTCCTACTTTGTTCTTTCTCTTTGATAATGCTTTGCTTATCCGAAGCTTCTTTCCTTTCCATATAAATCTAGTGATTAGTTTTTCTGTCTCCTTAAAGAATACTGTTTGTATTTGGATTGTGGTTGCATTATATCTGTAGATCACTTTGGGTAGATAGACATTTTCATTATGTTGAGTCTTCCTATCCATGATCATGGTATGTTTTTCCATTTATGTAGGTCTCTTGCAGTATTGTTTTTCAGTTTCCTTTGCATAGATTTTTTTATGCTCCTGGTTAGTTGTATTCCTGAGTATTTTTCATCTTTTTAGGGGCTATTATAAATGGTATTGTTTTCATGATTTCTTTTTTTCAAGTTCTCTTTGTTGGTGTATAGGAATCCAACTGATTTTTACATGTTGATCTTGTATCCTGCTACTCTGCTAAATCTTTCTATTAGTTCCAGTAGTTTCTTTGTGGAATCATTGGGGTTCTCTATATATAGGATCATACCATCTGCAGATAGGAATCATTTTACTTCTTCCTTTCCAATTTAGATGTGCTTTATTTCTTTTTCTTGTCCTGTTGCTTTAGCTGGGACCTCCGTCACAATATTAAATAGGAGTAGTGATAAGGGGCATCCTTGTCTTGTTTCCATTCTTAGGGGAAATGCTTTCAGTTTCTCTCTGTTGAGAATGATGTTTGCTGTTGCTTTTGTATATACGCCCTTTATTATGTTGAGGAATTGAATATTTTGTCTGGAATGGGTGTTAGACTCTATCAAATTCCCTTTCTGTGTCTATTGAGATGATCATGTGATTCTTTTCTTTTGTTCTGTTTATGTTGTGGATTGCATTGATTATTTTTCTAATTTTGAACCATTCTTGCATACCTGGTGTGAATCCCCCTTGGTTGTTGTGTATTGTTTTTTTTGATATGTGGTGTTGTGGTGTATTATTTTTTTTTGATATGGTACTGAATTGTATGGAAAAAATCCATCAAGCCAACAGTAACCAGAAAAGAGCAGGAGTGGCAATATTATTTGATAAAATAGACTTTAAATCAAACTCCATCATAAGAGACAAGGAAGGACATTATATAATGATTAAGAGATCAATCCACCAAGAGGACATAACCATAATAAATATTTATGCACCCAATGACAGAACTCCAAAATACATAAAACAAACCCTAATAGAAATGAGAAGAGAAATAGCTCTGCAATAATAGTAGGAGACTTTAACACACCACTTTCGACACTGGACAGAACAACTAGAAAGAAACGCGACAAAAGGTGTAGAAGGTGTAGAAGATTTAAATAACACAGTGAAACAACTTGACCTCACAGACATATTTAGAGCACTCCACCCAATAGCATCAAAGTACACATTCTTCTCCAGTACACATGAATCATTTTCTAGACTAGGCCATATTTGAGGCCATAAAGCAAGCCTCATAAATTAAAAATATTGAAGTAGTACAAAGCATGTTCACAGATCAAAATGCTATAAAATTAGAAATCAGTAACAGAAAGAACAAGGAAAAAATTCAAATACTTGGAAACTGAGCAAAATCATGCTTAAAAATCACTGGTAGTAGAAGACATTAAAAATGAAATTTAAGAAATTCCTAGAATCAAATGAGAATGAAAATTAAAAAAAGAACAAAGTCTTTGGGACACTGCAAAAGCAGTACTCAGAGGTCAATTAGTAGCAAGAAATGCATACATCAAAAATGAAAAAAAGAACCAGAATCAGTCCTTAACTCTACAGTTTGAACAAAAAGAAAAAGAGGAACAAAAGAAGCCCATAGCCACTAGAAGAAAGGAAACAATAAAGATTAGAGCAGAAGTAAATGGAACAAACTAGAAAAACAATAAGACTAGGAGCTGGTTCTTTGTAAGTTTCAATAAAATCGACAAAGCACTGGCCAAATTGATGAAAGAAAAACAGTAGAAGATGCAGCTAACCCAAATAAGAAATGAGATGGGTGAAATTACAGTGGAACCAACTGAAATAAAAAGGATCATAAGGAAATACTATGAAAAAATTATATTCCAATAAATCTGAAAACCTAGAAGAAATAGACAAATTCTTAGAAATGCACTACCTACCTAAACTAACACAAACTTAGGTAGAACATCTGAGCAGACCCATAAAAAAAGAAGAAATTGAAGAAGTCTTAAAAAAAAAAAAAAAAAAAAACTACTAACAACAACAAAAAGCTATGGTCGGAATGGTTTCACTGGACAGTTCTCCCAAATATTCAGAGAAGAGTTGACACCAATACTAAAACTGTTCCATAATATAGAAAAGGAAGGAATACTCCTGAATTCATTCTGTGAAGCCAGCACGACCGTGATACCAAAGCCAGGCAAATAGCAGTAAGAAGAAAATTATAAAACAATATCCTTTATAAACATTGATGCCAAAATTTTGAACAGAATTCTTGCTAGTAGAATCCAACAGCATATCAAAAAATACATCACAGCCTAGTGGGATTCATACCAGGTATTCAAGGATGATTGAACGTAATCCAACACACAAATAAATAAAATCACATGATCGTATCAACTGATGCAGAAAAGGCATTTATTTGATAAAGCCCAACACCCATTCCTGATGAAAACTCTCACCAAAATAGGAATAGAAGGGAAATTCGTCAACAAAATTGAGGGCATATACACAAAATGAATAGCCAACATTATTCTCAAGGGAGAGCAATTGAAAGCATTCCCCCTGAGAATGAGAATCAGGCAAGGATATCCTTTATCATCACTCCTATTTAACATTGTGCTGGAAGTCCTAGCTAGAGCAGTAAGCCAAGGAAAAGAAATAAAGCATATCCAAATTGGTACAGAAGAAGTGAAAGTATCTGTATTAGCAAATGATATGATCCTATACATAGAAAATCCAAGAGAGTACACAAGATAGCTACTGGAACTAGTAGAAGGATTCAGCAAAGTAGCAGGGTATAACATCAATGTAGAAAAATCAGTAGGATTCCTCTACACTAACAAAGAACTCTGAAAAGGAAATCAGAAAAACAATACCATTTACAATAGCCCCCCAAAAGATAAAATACTTAGGAATAAATCAAATAGGGACGTAAAAGACCTATACAAATAAAACTGCAAAAAACTACTACATAAATAGAAGAAACAGGAATCTGCTCAGGGACAGGAATCCATAACATTATGAAAATTGTCAATACTACTCAAACCTATCTATAGATACAGTGTAATCATGATCCAAATTCCAACAACCTTTTAAAATGAGATTTAGAAATTAATCTGGTGGCATACTGGTTAAGTGCTATGGCTGCTAATCAAAAGGTTGGCAGTTCGAACCCACCAGGCACTCCTTGGAAACTCTGTGGGGCAGTTCTACTCTGCTCTGTAGGGTCTTTATGAGTCAAAATCAACTCGATAGCAATGGGTGGGGTTTTAGAAACTAATCACCAACTTATGTGGAAAGGAAAGAACCCCCAGATAAGTAAAGCATTACTGAAAAAGAAGAACAAAGGAGGAGGCCTCACACTACCTAATCTCAGAATTGAGAACCTAGAAGTAAATTCATCCACCTATGGACCTCATCTTTGACAAAGGTTCGAAGTCCATTAAATGGAGGAAGAGAGAGTCTAGTCTCATCAACAAATGGTGCTGGTAAAACTGAATATCTATTTGCATAAAAATGAAACAGGATCTATACCTCACACAATACACAAACACTCAAAATGAATCAAATACCTAAATGGAAAACCTAAAACTCTAAAGATCATGAAAGAAAACATAGGAACAATGCTAGGGTCCCTGACTTATGGAATGAATAGAATATCAAGGATAACTAAAGATGCATAAACTCGAGAAGATAAACTAGATGACTGGGACCTCCTAAAAATTAAATGCCTAGCCTCTTCAAGGAGCCCTGGTGGTGCAGTGGTTAAGCATTTGGCTGCTAATCAACGGGTTGGCAGTTCGAATCCACTCGCTACTCCTTGGAAACCCTTTGGGGCAGTTCTGCTCTGTCCTATGGGATTGCTATGAGTTGGAATGAACTCAATGGCAATGGGTTAACTTCATCAAAAGACTCATCAAGAGAGTAAAAAGAGAACCTACAGACTGAAAAAACTTTGGCAATGACATATCTGATAAATAGCTAATCTCTTAAATATATAGAAAACTTCAACAACTCAACAACAAAAAGACAAACAACCCAGTCATAAAATGGGCAGAGTACATGAATAGATACTTAACCAAAGAGGACATTCAGACAGCCAGCAAATGCATGAAAAGATGCTTTTGATCATTAGCAATTAAACCAAAAAAACCCATTGCCGTGGATTCGATTCTGACTCATAGTGACCCTAGCCATTAAAAAAAAGCCATTAGAGAGATGCAAATCAAAACCACATTTAGCATCTCAAGCCTGCAAGAATGGCACTGATCAAAAAAACAGAACAATAAATGCTGAGGAACAACTAAAGCTGGAGATTGGACTTACCATCCACTGCTGGTGGGAATGTAAAATGGTAGAACTGCTATGGAAAATGATACGGCACTTCTTTAAAAATCTGGAAATAGAAATACCGTATGATCCAGCCATCCCACTACTAGGAGTATTTCCTAGAGAAATAAGTGCCAACACACAAATAGATACATGTACACCCATGTTCAGTGCAGCATTATTCATAATAATGAAAGGATGGAAACAACCCAAGTGCCCATCAACAGATGAATGGTTAAACAAATAATGGTACTTACGTACAATGGATACTATACAATGATAAAGAGCAATTATGAATCCACGAAACATCTGACAACATGGATGAACTTGGAAGGCATTATGCTGAGTGAAATAAGTCAATCACAAAGGGACAAATATTGTATGAGACTGCTATTATAAAAACTGATGAAAAAGTTTACACAGAAAGAATCTTTCATCAATATCAAGGAAGGGAGAGGTAGGGAGGGGAAATCACTAACTAGATAGTAGACAAGTGTTAACTTTGGTGAAGGCAAAGGCATTGTACAATATAGGGGAAGTCAGCACAGCTTGACAAAGGCAAAGAAAGACACTAAGAGGAATACAAGGGAAAAAAAAGGAACCACAGTATAAATATAACATCTGCAACCCTACAACTGTAAAAACAAACAATGATTTATAAGCAGATAATATAGGCAGACACATATGCTGAATAGGGAATGGAGGGCATATGGGAGTATACCCGTGTATGTGTGTGTATGTTAGACAGTGGATATTTTTGCATATATATTTGTATATGCAGCATGTGTATTTATACATCTAATAGAGTACAAAGGAGGCACAGTCATAGAAGCTTCCCAGACAGAACCGAACATCTCAAGGGACTGAGTTACTGGGACTTAGGGCTGGCGATCATGGTCTCGGGGGACATCTAGGTAAAATGCCATAACATAGTTCACAAAGAAAATGTTCTACATCCTACTTTGGTGAGCAGCACCTGGGGTCTTAGAAGCTTGCAGCAGCCACGTAAGATGTATCTATTCCATCCCGTCCAGAGCAAAGGAAAATGAAGAAAACCAAGGATAAAGGATGCAGTTACTCCAAGGGACCATTGAACCACATGAACCACAGCCTCCACCAGCCTGAGCCTGAAGAGCTAGGTGGTGCTCGGCTACCAACACTGACCCCCTCTGACTGAGATCACAGTAGAGGATCCCAGAGAGAATGGGAGAAAAATGTAGAAATAAATTCAAATTTACTAAAAAGACCAAACTTATTGGTCTGACAGGTACTGGAGGAACCTCCGAGGGTAAGGCCCCAAGACACCCTTCTAACTCAGAACTGAAGCCACTCCTGAAGTTGTCCTTTTTAGCCAAGTTATTATACAGGCCTATAAAACAAACAAGAACATAGGCGAGGAACTTGCTTCTTAGATCAACCAAGTATAGCAACACCTGCCCAAAATCAAAGTTGAGAAGGCAGGAAGGGGCGGGAAAATCCAATGTAACGTATTTCATATAAATGGAATCTTTTGTGACTGGCTGTATTCACTTAGAATAATATCTTTAAGGTCTGTCCATATATAAATGGAATCTTTTGTGATTGGGAACATTCACTGAGGATAACATTTGAAAAATGTATCTATCCATGTTGTAGCATGTATTAGAACATTCCTTTTTATTGCCAAATCTCACTATCAATACCACTTTTTTGTAAATAAAGCTATATATTGAAGTTATACAAAAAACTAAATTAATTTTCACATTAAACATAGATTCTAACATGTGGAGTCTTTCTTAGTAGTGTTTGTACATAATTATCCGTAATTTCAGATTTTCCAACAAGGCCTAACAGTATTCACTGTGATTTATTTGACATTATGATATGACCCTATCACACACATAGTGATGGTGGTCTGCAATTCCATTGCCTCTGGCAGCCATCTTCCTTCAACTTACACAGAACCCTTTTCTTTTTGTGCCTTTTTATGAAAACATTTTTTAATTTTGCTTTAAGTGAAAGTTTACAAATCAAGTTAATCTCTCATACAAAAATTTATATACACCTTGCTATATACTCCTAGTTGCTCTCCCCCTAGTGAGAGAGCACACGCCTTCCCTCCGCTCTCTATTTTCGTGTCCGTTCAGCCAGCTTCTGACCCCCTCTGCCCTCTCATCTCCCCTCCAGACAGGAGCTGCCCACATAGTCCCATGTGTCTACTTTATCCGGGGAGCTCACTCTTCACCAGTATCAAAATGTGTGCCATAGTCCAGTCCAATCCCTGTCTGAAGAGTTGGCTTTGGGAATGTTTCCTATCTTGGGCTAACAGAAGGTCTGGGGACCATGACCTCCAGGGTCCTTCAAGTCTCAGTCAGACCATTAAGTCTGGTCTTTTTATGAGAATTTGGGGTCTGCATCCCACTGCTCTCCTGCTCCCTCAGGGGTTCTCCATTGTGTTTCCTGTAAGAGCAGTCATCGGTCGTAGCCGGGCACCATCTAGTTCAGCTCTCAGGCTGATATAGTCTCTGGTTTATGTGGCCCTTTCTGTCTCTTGGGCTCATAATTACCTTGTGTCTTTGGTGTTCTTCATTCTCCTTTGCTTCAGGTGGGTTGAGACCAATTGATGCATCTTAGATGGCCACTTGTTAGCGTTTAAGACACCAGGCGCCAGTGTCCAAAGTGGGATAAAGAATGTTTTCTTGGTAGATTTTATTATACCAGTTGACTTAGATGTCCCCTGAAACCATGATCCCAAAACCCCCACCGCTGCTATGCTGGCCTTCGAAGTGTTCAGTTTATGCAAGAAACTTCCTTACTTTTGGTTTAGTCCAGTTGTGCTGACCTCTCCTATACTGTGTGCTGTCTTTCCATTCACCTAAAATAGTTCTCATCTGCTGTCTCATTAGTGAAAACCCCTCTCCCACTCTCCCTCCCTCCTTCCCCACTCTCATAACGATCAAAGAATATTTTCTTCTGTTCAAACTATTTTTTGAGTTCTTAAAATAGTGGTCTCATACAATATTTGTCCTTTTGCAACTGACTAATTTCACTCAGGATAATGCCTTCCAGGTTCCTACACGTTATGAAATACTTCACAGATTCATCATTGTTCTTTATCAATGTGTGGTATCCCATTGTGTGAATATACTGTAATTTATTTATCCATTCATCCATTGATGGACACCTTGGTTGAGTCTACCTTTTTGCTATTGTAAACAGTGCTGCAGTGAACATGGGTGTGCATATATCTGTTCGTGTAAAGGCTCTTATTTCTCTAGGGTATATTCCAAGGAGTGGGATTGCTGGATCATAAGGTAGTTCTATTTCGAATTTTTTAAGGAAACAACAAATCGATTTCCGAAGTGGTTGTACCATTTTACATTCCCACCAGCAGTGTATAGTTGTTCCAGTCTTTCCGCAACCTCTCCAAGATTTATTATTTTTTGTTTTCTGTTTGTTTGTTGGAGATGGAATCTCACTGTAGTTTTGATTTGCATTTCTTTAATGGCTAATGACCATGAGCATTTCCTCAGGTATCTGTTAGCTACCTGAATGTCTTCTTTAGTGAAGTGCCTGTTTATATACTTTGCCCATTTTTTAATTGGGTTATTTGCTTTTTGTAGTTGAGCTTTGACAGTATTATGTAGACTTTGGAGATCAGAGGCTGATCGGAAATGTCATAGCTAAAAACTTTTTCCCAGTCTGTAGGTAATATTTATATTCTTTTGGTGAAGCGTTTGGATGAGCATAGATGTTTGAGTTTTAGGAGCTCCCAGTTATCTAGTTTCTCTTCAGCATTGTTAGTAATGTTGTGTATTATGTGTATGCCATGTATTAGGGCTCCAAGCGTTGTCCCTATTTTTTCTCCCATGATCTTTATCGTTTTAGATATTAAATTTAGGTCTCTGATGTATTTTGAGTTCGGTTTTGTGCATGGTGTGCGGTATGGATCTTGTTTCACTTTTTTGCAGATGGATATCCAGTTCTGCCAGTAACATTTGTTACAGAGATTGTCTTTTCCCTGTTTAACTGTTTTGGGGACTTTGTCAAATATCTGCTGCTCAAACGTGGATTGATTTATGTCTGGATTTCTCAATTCTGTTCCATTGGTCTATGTATGTGTTGTTGTACCAGTACCGGGCTGTTTTGACTCCTGTGGCGGCATAATAGGCTCTAAAATCAGATAGAGTAAGGCCTCCCACTTTGTTCTTCTTTTTCAGTAACGCTTTACTTGTCCAGGGCCTCTTTCCCTTCCTTATGAAGTTAGTGATTTGTTTCTCCATCTTGTTAAAAAATGCTATTGGAATTTGGATCAGAATTGCATTGCATCTATAGATAGCTTTTGGTAAAATAGACATTTTTACAATATTACGTCTTCCTATCCATGAGGAAGGTATGTTTTTCCACTTACGTAGGTCTCTTTTGGTTTCTTGCAGAAGTGTCTTCTATTTAGGTCTTTTACATCTCTGGTAAGATTTATTCCTAAGTATTTTATCTTCCCGGGGGCTACTGTAAACGGCATTGATTTGGAGATTTCCCCTTCCATGTTCTCTTTGTTGGTGTAGAGGAATCCAACTGATTCTTGAGTGTTTATGCTGTATCCCAATACTCTGCTGAACTCTTCTATTAGTTTCAGTAGTTTTCTGGAGGATTCCTTAGGGTTTTCTGTGTATAAGATGTCATCTGCAAATAGAGATATTTTTACTTCTTCCTTGCCAATCTGGATGCCCTATATTTCTTTATCTAGCCTAATTGCTCTGGCTAGGACCTCCAACACAATGTTGAATAAGAGCGGTGATAAAGGGCTTCCTTGTCTGGTTCCCGATATCAATGGGAATGCTTTCAGGCTCTCTCCATTTAGGGTGATGTTGGCTGTTGGCTTTGTATAATGCCCTTTATTATGTTGAGGAATTTTCCTTCTATTCCTATTTTGCTGAGAGTTTTTATCATGAATGGGTGTTGAACTTTGTCAAATGCCTTTTCTGCATCAATTGATAAAATCATGTGATTCTTTTGTTTTATTTCTGTGGTGGATTACATTAATTGCTTTTCTAATGTTGAACCATCCCTGCATACCTGGTATGAATCCCACTTGGTCATGGTGAATTATTTTTTGGATATGTTGTTGAATTCTATTGGCTAAAATTTTGTTGAGTTTTGCATCTATGTTCATGAGGGATATAGGCCTGTAATTTTCTTTTCTTGTGGTGTCTTTACCTGGTTTTGGTATCAGGGAGATGGTGGCTTCATAGAATGAGTTTGGTAGTATTCCATCCTTTCTATGGTCTGAAATACCTTTAGTAGTAGTGGTGTTAGCTCTTCTCTGAAAGTTTGGTGGAACTCTGCGGTGAGGCCTCTGGACCAGGGCTTTTTTTTATTGGGAGTTTTTTGATTACCTTTTCAATCTCTTCTTTTGTTATGGGTGTGTTTAGTTGTTCTACCTCTGTTTGTGTTAGTTTAGTTAGGGAGTATGTTTCTAGGAATTCATCTGTTTCTTCTAGGTTTTCAAATTTGAGTACAGTTTATCATAGTAATCTGATATGATTCTTTTAATTTCAGTTGGGTCTGTGGTAATATTGCCCATGTAATTTCTTATTCGGGTTATTTGCTTCCTCTCCTGTTTTTCTTTTGTCAGTTTGGCCAGTGGTTTATCAATTTTTTTTTTCAAAAAGCCAGCTTTTGGTCTTTCAATTGTGTTTCTGTTTTCTATTTCATTTAGTTCAGCTCTAATTTTTATGATTTGTTTTTTTCTGGTGCCTGTGGGTTTCTTTTGTTGCTCTCTGTTTGTTCAGGTTGTAGGGATAATTCTTTGATTTTGGCCCTTTCTTCTTTCTGGGTGTGTGCATTTATTGAAATAAATTGGCCTCTGAGCACTGCTTTTGCTGTGTCCCAAAGGTTCTGATAGCAAGTGTTTTCATTCTCATTGGAGTCTATGAATTTCTTTATTCCATCCTTAATGTCTTCTATAATCCAGTCTTTTTTGAGCAGGGTATTGTTCAGGTTCCAGGTGTTTGATTTCTTTCCCCTGCTTTTTCTTTTACTGATTTCCACTTTTATGGCCTTATGGTCAGAGAAGATGCTTTGTAATATTTCAGTGTTTTGGATTCTGCTAAGGCTTGCTTTATGACCTAACATGTGGCATATTCTAGAGAATGTTCTATGTGACATGCTTAGCTTTTGCTGTGAGTGCCATTCTTCTCTGGTTCCGGAGGTGTGAATAGGCTGTGCGGCTGGCAGTTTTGCCATGAGGAAACTGTGGCCGAAAGCTACCACCAGCCCGCCGCAGCCACTCCCGGGAATGGTGCCTGAGTGATCCTTGCGATTCAGGTCTGGGAAGCCTTCTCTGCTTCTGAACCATCTCTCCGTCTCACTGCCACTCAGTCCTTTTTCTGACTTCGCCTTTGATGTTCAGGACTCCTAGCTTGTTATAAATATAATCGTTTCATTTGTCTTTTCGGGTCTTTGTTGTAATAGGGATCACCGGAAGCGTTAGGCTACTGCGCCACCTTGGCCCCACGTAGAATAGATATGTTTACGATGTTGAGTCTTCCTATCCATGAAGAAGGTATGTTTTCCCACTTTTGTAGATCTGTTTTGGTTTCTTGTAGTACTGTCTTTTATTTTTCTTTGTGTAGGTCTTTTCTGTCTCTGGTTAGATTTATTCCTCAGTATTTCATCTTCTTGGGGGTATTGTAATCGTATTGATTAGGTGATTTTCTCTTTGACGTTCTCTTCGTTGGTGTAGAGGAATCCGGCTGATTTTTGTATGTTTATGTTCTATCATGATAATCTCCTGAACTCTTCTATTAGTTTCAGTAGTTTTCTTGATGATTCTTTAGGGTTTTCTGTGTATAAGATCATGTCATCTGTAAATAGAGATACATTTACTTCTTCCTTACATATATGGATGCCTTTTATTTGTTTATCTATCATGATTGCTCTGGCTAGGACCTCCAGTACAGTGTTGAATAAGAGTGGTGAAAAAGGGCCTCCTTGTCTAGTTCTCATTCTCAAGGGGAATGATTTTAGATTTTTTTTACATTTAGGATGATATTGGCTTTGTATAAATGCCCTTTATTACGTTGAGGAATTTTCCTTCTATTCTTATTTTGCTGAGATTTTTTATGAGCAATGGGTGTTGTTGCTGTTTTTTACAGGTGTTGTTGAGTCGGTTCTGACTCACAGTGACCCTGCATACCACAGGATGAAACACTGCCCAGTCTTGTGACATCCTTACAATCCTTCTTATGCTTGAGCCCATGTTCGCAGCCACTGTGTCAGTGGATCTCATTGGGGTCTTCTCTTTTTCACTGATGCTGTAATTTTACAAAGCATAATGTCCTTCTCCAGGGACTGTTCCCTCCTGAGAATATGTCCAAGCTTTTAAGATGCAGTCTCGCCATTCTTGCCTCCAGGGAGCATTCTGGTTGTACTTATTCCAAGACAGATTTGTTCATTCTTTTGGCAGTGCATGGTATGTTTAATATTCCTTGCCAGCACCACAATTCAAAGGTGTGAGTTCTTCTTCTGTCTTTCTTATTCATTGTCTGGCTTTCGCATGCACGTTATGTGATTGAAAATAGTATGGCTTGGTCCCGGCTCATCTTAGTGTTCAAGGTGACAGCTTTGCTTTTCAACACTTTAGAGAGGTCCTTTGCACTAGTTTTGCCGAATTGAATGTGTCTTTTCTTTTCTTGACTGCTGCCTCAGAGTGTGCTGATTGTGGATCCAACTAAAGTGAAATCTTTGAAAACCTCAATCTTTTTTTTTTCTAATTCCTAGTTTGCTGAGAGTTTTTTTTCCTCACGAATGGGTGTTAGGATTTGTCAAATGCCTATTCTGCATCAGTTGTTAAGATTATGTGGTTCTTGTCTGTTGTTTTACTTACATGATGGATTGCATTGATTGCTTTTCTAATGTTGAACCATCTCTGCGTAGGTCGTATGAATTCTACTTGGTTATGATGAATTGTTTTTTGATATGTTTTTGAATTCTTTTGGTTAGAACTTTGTTGAGGATTTTTGCATGTAAGTTCATGAGGAATATTGGTCTGTAATTTTCTTTTTTTTGTGGTGTCTTTACCTGGTTTTGTTATCACGGATATGCTGGCTTCATAGAATGAATTTGGAACTATTCCATCCTTTTCTGTGCCCTGAAATACCTTTAGTAGTGAAAAAAAAATTTTTTTTTTTACTCACCTCTAAATGGTTGGTAGAATTGTCTAGTGAAGCTGTCAGGGCCAGGGTTTTTTTTTTTTTTTCCTTCTTATTGGGAGTTTTTTTTTTAATTACCTTTTCAATCTTTTATTTTGGGTTTTTTTAGTTGTTCTACCCTCTGTGTTAGTTTAGATAGGTAGTGTGTGTATAGAAATTTGTCCATTTCTTCTAGGTTTTCAAATTCGTTAGAGTACAGTTGTCTGTAGTAGTCTGATATGATTATTTAAATTTCAGTTGAGTCTGTTGTGATATTGCCTATCTCATTTCTTATTGGGGGTATTTGCTTTCTTTTGTTTTTCATTTGTTAGTTTTCCGAACGATTTACTGATTATGTTAATTTTTATTAAGAACCAGATTTTGATCTTGTTAAGTCTTTCAATTGTTTTTCTTTTCTCTATTTCATTTAATTTTGCTCTACTTTTTATTATTTGCTTTCTTTTGGTGCCTGAGCCTTTATTTTGTTGCTGTCTCTTCAAATTATTGGGATAATTCTTTGATTTTGTTCCGTTTTTATTTTTGGATGTGTGTGTTGATTGTTATAAATTGACCTCTGAGCACTGCTTTAGTATGTCCAAAAGATTCGGATAGGAAGTGTTTTCATTCTCATTGGAGTCCGTGAATCTCTTTATTCCGTCCTTAATTTCTTCTGTAATGCAGTAGTTTTTGAGTAAGGTGTTATTCCATTTCCATGTGTGATTTTTTTTTGTTTTCCTTACGTTTTCAGTTACTGATTTGTACTTTTATGGCTTTATGGTAAGAAAAGATGTTTTGTAATATTTTGATGTTTTGGATTCTGTTAAACCTTCCTTTGCAACCTAATATGTGGTCTGTTC
Organism: Loxodonta africana; assembly: GCF_030014295.1. NCBI lineage: Eukaryota > Metazoa > Chordata > Mammalia > Proboscidea > Elephantidae > Loxodonta > Loxodonta africana. The sequence continues at coordinate 88,620,823 of NC_087369.1, read as the reverse complement.
TAGGGAATGTTCCATGTGCATTGGAAAAGAAACTATACTTGGCTGCTGTTGTGTACAGTGTTTTGTATATGTCTTTGAGGTCAGCTTGGTTGATTGTGGCATTTAGATCTTCCGTGTTATTATTGAGTTTTTTTCAGGATATTCTGCCCTTCACTGAAAGCGGTGTGTTGACGTCTCCTACTATTATTGTGGAGCTGCCTGTCTCTCTTTTCAATCCTTTTAGAGTTTGTTTTATATATCTTGAAGCCTTGTCATTGGGTGCGTTAGTATTGAATAGGGGTTTATCCTCCTGGTATGTTGTCTCTTTAATCATTTTAAATAGTTTCCTTCCTTATCCTTTTTTGTGGATTTTACTTAAAAATCTATTTTGTCAGGAATTAATATTACCACTTATTCTCTTTTTTGATTATTGTTTCCTTGATATATATTTTTCCATCCTTTGAGTTTTAGTTTGTTTGTGTCTTTAAGTCTAAGGTGTGTCTCTTGTAGGCAGCATGTAGACGGATCTTGTCTTTTTATCCATGCTGCCATTATCTGTCTCTTTTTTGGTGCATTTAGTCCATTTACATTCAGCGTAATTATGAATGGGTATAAGTTTAGCTTTGTCATTTTGATGTATTTTTTTGTGCGTTGTTGACAGTTTCTTTTTCCCAGTTTATTTTTTGTGCTGAGTAGTTTACTATACTTTCCTCTTTTTCATTCTTATTTTTGCTGAGTTTTCATGTTCTTCTTGTATTTTATTTTGATATGCAGCATTGTTAGTCTCCTTTGTGGGTACCTTAATATTTAGCCTTATGTTTCCTATGTTTAAACCAAAGCTTTTATTCTTTTATTCTTTATGTCACATTAACTTCCTCTCCATATGAGAAATCTATGACTACATTTTGTAATCCCCTCTTTATTGATTTAATGTTATTTTTTCTGTATTATGACATCGGTGTTTCCCTGTTTTGAATATTTCTTTGTCTTGGTTTTTGTGATTTCTCTGTCTAGGTTGGTATTTGATTGTGCTGTCCTGTGTTCTAGTCTTGGGTTGATATCTCATGTTACTGATTTCCTAACCAGAGAACTCCCTTTAGTATTTCTTGTAATTCCTGTTTTTCTGGAAATGTCCTTATTTTGTCTTCTTATTTGAGAGACGGTTCTGCTGGGTATATGATTCTTGCCTGGCAGATTTTTTTCCTTCAGTGCTGTATGTATCTCATCCTATTGCCTTCTTGTCTTCTGGGTAGTCTGAGCTTATTCTTTTTGAGTTGTCTTTGTAGGTGACTTTGTGTTTTCCCTATCCGCTCTTAAATTCTCTGTCTTTGGTTTTGGTATGTTTGATTATATGTCTTGGTGACTTTCTTTTGGGATCTGTCTTATGTGGGGTTCAATGAGGGTGTTGGTTAGATATCTTCTCATCTTTCACAGTATCAGGGAAGTTTTCTGCCAACAAAGCTGTAACAATTCTACTTTTATTTTCTGTTCTCCCATCCTGTTCTGGCACTCCATTCAGTCGTAGGTTTTTTTCTCTTGATAGAGTCCCACATGATTCATAGGACTTCTTCATTTTTAAAAAATTTTTTTTCTGATATTTATTTGAATATATTGCTGCCTTGAGTTTTATATTCATTTCACTAATTCTGTGTTCCACTTCCTCAGTTCTGCTCCTCTGACTTTCTATTGAGTTGTCTCTGAAAATTTGTTAATTTTCTGAATTTCTGATTGTTGTTTCTCTATGGATTCTTGCAGCCTATTAAATTTTTTATTATGCTTTTTGAATCCACCAGGTGCTCCTTGGAAACTCTGTGGGGCAGTTCTACTCTGTCCTATGGGGTCGCTGTGAGTCAGAATCGACTCTACAGCGGTGGTGGTGGGATAACCTTCTTAATTTCCTCCACTGTGTTCTTTGGCTTGTTCTGCGTTTTGCCTGATCTCTTGAAGATTTTTGTAAATTAGTCTTTTTTATTCTGCTTCTAGCAATTCCAGGATAACCTCTTCATCTGGAAGTTTCCTTGATTCTTTGTTTTGAGAGCTTGTTGAAGCGATCATGGTCTGCTTCTTTATGTGATTTGATATTGACTGTTTTCAAGGCATCTGTAAATTATTGCATTAATTTATTCTGTTTGCTTAATGTATCATAGCTTCTTGCTTTGTTTTGTTTTCATATGCCCAAATAGGCTGCTTGAGAGAGCTAGCGTATTTGAACCTTTGAAGCTCTAACATCCTATCACCAGATGTCTAGAACTGTTTTCAGGTATATGAGCCTGAGAGTCCGTTCACTTTTCTTGTATGGCTTTGGCTCAGGTGTCCAGGTAGTCTGTCATGAAGTGTGTGGTAGGAGCTCTGTCCTACAGTCTTAGAGGGGCAGGGGTGATTGGTGTAGGCACAGGTATCTTGTTGTAGGAGGGGGTCACACTTTGAGCAAAGCAGGGGGCTGGTTAGTGTCCCCTGCGTGTCTGGAAGGAAAATGTGTTCCTGTTCCCTAGAGTGCACAGATGGGTGTGTTCTGCACTTGGACCATGGGCACCCAATGCTTTTGATTGTAAGGGCTGGGAGGCAGCACTTTTTCTTGGACCCCTGTCGCACGTGGCTTTGTGTCACGGTGGAGCCACCAGTCCTCAGGCCCCTGATGTTGATTGGTGAGGACCCTGTTCAATAGGCTGAACCGTGTTAAACGTCAAAAACCCACCTCTTTACCACACAGCTGAAACAGTTGAAGTCAGATCTCAGGGACATACACCATTACAGTCTTCCAACATGGGCCTAAGCTCCTGAAATGAGCCAGCACCAGTCCTTGCAGGGGTGAAAGGCATTCAAAATCCGTGGACTGTTTGTTCCTGGAGAAGAACTGCTTTGGCCCTAAGTTCCTAGCTTAGGCGAGACAGGAGATTATCTTTCTCCTAATTGTTAACTTATTCCTTCTCCAAGGCTGGGAGAATGGCTCAGGGAATGCAGGAGGCCCTGTCTCAGACTCAGGGAAATTGACCGCCATCGAAGCCGGCTTGCTGTCTGGGGGCATGGTAAATTAGACACATGTTCTTGTCTTATGCCGATAGTGCTGTTCTTCCCCGATTGTGGAGGTGCGAGTAGACTGTGCAGTTAGCTGTTTATCCCTGAGGAATTCATGTCCCATACGCCGCCAGCCCCACCGTGGTCGCACCATGGGACTGTGCCTGAGGGACTTTGATTCCCGCAGAGTTAGGTTTGGCAACTCCTCGCCGCTTATGAACCGTCTGTCTCTCCCTCTGCTGCTCAGTCTGATTTCCTAACTTTACTTTTGGTGTTCAGGGTTCCTCATTTGTCATACATATATAATCAATTCACTGTTTTTTCGTGTCTTTGTTGTAAAGAGGGATCACCAGAAGTATCTTGTCTACTCGTCCATCTTGGCCCCACCTCCAAAAATGTATTCTTCTTGAAGCTAATGTAAATGGAATTGTTTTCTTATTTTCATTTTCAGATTTTTCATTGCAAGTGTATAAGAAATGCAGTTGATTATTATAAAGTGATTTTGTGTCCTGCAACTGTGTTAACTCACAGTTCTTAGTTTTTTAGTGGACTCCTTGGTATTTTCTATATACAAGATTATGTCACTTGGGAATCTTCTCTTTATCTCGATACAGAAATCTTGGTTGGTTTTGTTTTCTTTCAACTCTTTTAAAATGTTTTACTGCATTCTTTTCGTACTTGTTTGATTGCATGTGGTTTGTTATCTTTTGTTAAGTTTGGAAAATTCTTAGCCATAATTGCTTCACACATTTCTTCTGTTCCTCTGTATTCCTTCTCCTTCTGGGATTCTCCTTATGCAACTGTTACACTTTTTGTAATTGTCCCATAGTTCTTGGATACTCTGTTCTATTTTTTTTTGTTCTTTTTTCTCCTTGCATGTCAGTTTGTGAAGTTTCTGTTGATATAACTTGAAGCAAGTCTACTAATGAGTCTTTCGAAGGCATTCTTCGTTTCTGTTACAGTTGTTTTGATTTTTGGTGCTTTGCCATCTGTCTGCTTTTGCCCTAAAGTACAATGCTGTCAGTGATAGGATAATATCCATACGCCTACAAGGAAGACCAGTTAATAAAACTATTATTCCAATTTACAAACCAACCACTAACGCCAAAGATGAAGATTTTTACCAACTTCTTCAGTCTGAAATTGATCAAACATGCAATCAGGATGCATTGGTAATTACTGGTGATTGAAATGAGAAAGTTGGAAACAAAGAAGAAGAATTGGTAGTTGGAAAATTTGGCCTTGGTGGTAGAAACAATGGCAGAGATCGCATGATAGAATTTTGCAAGACCCACGTCTTGTTAATTTCAAATACCTTTTTCCAAGAACATCAACACTGACTACACACATGGATCTCGCTGGATGGAATACATAGGAATCAAATTGACCACATCTGGGGAAAGAGACGATGGAAAAGCTGAATATCATTAGTCAGAACAAGGCCATTGTCGACGGCAGAGCAGACAATTAGTTGCCCATATGCAAGTTCACGTTGAATTGAAGAAAATTAGAACAAATCCATAAGAGCCAATGTGCAACCTTGAGTTTATCCCACCTGAATTTAGAGAGCATCTCAAAAAGAGAATTGATGCATTGAAAACTAATGACCAAAGACCAAATGAGCTGTGGAATTATATCAAGGACATTATACATTACGAAGGTAAGAGGTCAGTAAAAGGACAGAAAAGAAAGAAAAGACCAAAACGGTTGTCAGAGGAGACTCTGAAACTTGCTGTTGAATATCGAGTAGCTAAATCAAATGGAAGAAGTGATGAAGTAAAAGAGCTGAACAGAAGATTTCAAAGGGCGGCTCGAGAAGACAAGGTAACATATTGTAACGATATGTGCAAAGACCTGGAGTTAAAAAACCAAAAGGGAAGAACACGCTTGGTGTTTCTCAAGCTGTAAGAACTGAAGAAAAAATTCAAGCCTCGAGTTGCGATATTGAAGGATTCTCTGGGGAAATAGAAAAATGACACAGGAAATATTAAAAGAAGATGGAAGGAATACACAGAATTACTATACCCAAAAAGTATTGGTAATTGTTCAGTCATTTCAGGAAATAACACATGATCAAGATTCCATGGTACTGAAGGAAGAAGTCCAAGCTGCACTGAAGGCATCGGCAGTCGTTTTTACACAACAAGGGGATACTGCGTGGTTTAAAGTCAGAAAAGGTGTGTATCAGGGTTGTAGCCTTTTTACCATATTTATTCAATCTGTATGCTGAGCAAATGATCATAGAAACTGGACTATATGAAGTGGAATGGGGCATCAGGATTTGAGGAAGACTCTTCAACAACCTGGGTTATGCAGATGACACAACTTTGGTTGCTGAACGTGAGGAGGACTTTAAACACTTACTGTTGAAGATCAAAGACCACAGCCTTCTGTATGGATTATACCTCAACATGAAGAAAACAGACATCCTCACAACTTGACTGGTAAGCAACATTATTATAAATGAAGAAAAGATTGAAGTTGTGAAGGATTTCATCTTACTTGGATCCATCAACACCCATGGATGCAGCAGTCAACACATCTAAAGACTCATTGCATTGGGCAAATCAACTGCAAAAGACCTCTTTAAAGTGTGGAAAAGCAAAGATGTGTTTAATGTTTGCTTTTGCTGTAGAGGCTTCAGTTTTCTGTAGTTTTTCTGTGTTTTGCTACCTGTTGTCTTTGGCTTTGTGTAAGAACTCATTAAATAGAGTCTGAATCTTGCAGCTCTCAGTTGTAATCTACTGTTTTTATACTGGAGCCTTGTTGATGTGTTGTTAAGGTGTTCCAGGGAGGAGGTGTTACAATAGATTCTTCAGAGCAGGCCTTTGCTGAGGAGAACAGAATGTTGTGGGTCTATTTCAATATGATTGCTTTTCCCCTGGTTGTAGTTCAAAATAGTTACTTTCCTCCTCCCCAGTAAAGCATGCAACAGGAGGGGATTTTTCTCAGATCCTCACAAAATCCTCATCATGAGAACCTCCTGGGGCTCTTGGAAGTACAATGTAGAAATGTGTGGAGGCTCCCCTAAGAGTGGGTTCCCAGGAGTTTTTAACTCTCCAGCTCATCCTCAGGCTTATTCGTACTCCATCAATAATTGTCAGTTACTGTTTAAGTGTTTTTGGTCCTGGTAAACCGTGATTCTGTATATTCTGTTGTCCCTCTAGTTTTTCAGGTGGTGGCTTCCCATGTGACCTCAATTCTCTGATAGATCTAAGAAAAGTCACTGCTTTTAAGCTTGTTCAGCTTTTTTCTTATTGTTAGGATGGGAGTGATGACTTCAAAGCTCTGTACATGTTGGAGCTGGCTGGTTAGTAATTTTTTTCTTTTATGGATAGCCATATGTGAAATGACATATATAGCCGTGGCTTTATTTTTAGTGTATTTTGTTTCAAACGTTATGAAAAGCCTTTCAGATCTTGGTCTTTGTGAAGATCAGATTCCAATTTCAATTGGAGGTTTTAGGAATTGTTTTAAAAATATTTTTTTTCTTTTGGTTAGCACCTTATCTTTAGTTGCCGCTATGCTTATTTGGGTAACAGGATAAGCGTAGTATCTTAGGCATGATTAGTGAAATTGGAGAAATCAGGTAATTTTATGTGTTTATGAAGTAGTTATTTAAAAAGTTAAATTCAAAAATTAATACGGTTTAAAATAAAATCAGTGAGTTTAAAAAACTGAAGAATAAAGATAAAAAACTGAAGAATAAAGATTAAAAACTGTAGAAAAAGTCTACTGTATTAAATGAAATAACTTTTATGGACCTCCTAGCTTCTCATTAGTCCTTTTTTTATTTTGAGGTTTAAGGATTATCTATTAAGTTAACTGCTTTTTCACTCATAAATTATATTAATCACTGTGCCTTGAATTCCTGTAGGGGATGCAGTACAGGGTAGACTTTGGGGATAGAATTTCTGATTTTCCATTTAGTAGTTATAAGTGCATTGTGGTGGCACAATGGTTAAGTGCTTGTCTGCTAATTGAAAGATTGGTGGTTTCAACCCACCCAGTGGCTCCATGGGAGAAAAGACCTGGCAATCTGCTTCCATATAGATTACAGCCTGGTACACGATATGGGTCCATTTACAGTAGCATCTAAGAGGATAAAATACCTAGGAATAAATCTAACCAGGGACATGAAGGACTTATACAATGAAAGCTATAAAACACTGCCGAAAGAGATTAAAGAAGACTAAATAAATAGAAGGATGTTCCATGATCATGAATTAGAAAATTTAATATTGTTAAGATGTCAACACTACCCAAAGCGATCTATAGATTCAACAGAATCTCAGTCAAAATTCCAACAGCCTTCATTACAGAAACAGAAAAACCAACACTCAGCTTTGTATGGAATGGCAAGAGGCCTCAAATAGCTAAAGCAATGTTGAAAGAGAAGAACAAAGTAGGAGGACTCACACTTCCTGATTGTAAAACATACTGTATGAGTTGGAATTGACTCAGTGGCAACAGGTTTTTTTTTTTTTTTTGGTTTATACAACTACAGCAATCAAAACAGCCTGGTACTGGTATAACAGTAGACACATAGACCAGTGGAATAGATTTAAGAGTCCAGATATAAATCCCCACGTCAATGGTGAACTGATTTTGACAAGAGTGCTAAGTCCATTTGATGGGGAAAGAAGTGTCTCTTTAATAAATGGTGCTGGGAAAATTTGATTTCCACATGCAGAAAAATGAAACAGGATCCATGCTTCACACCATACACAAAAACAAATTCAAAATGAGTTAAGGACCTAAATGGGCAAACTAAAACCATAAAGTTCTTAGACAAAAAAGCAGGGGCAACACTGTCAGGCCTAGCTTCTAACAATGGGTTAGTTAATATAATAATGAAAGCACAAACAGCGAAAGCCAAAATAAATAAGTGGGGCCGCATAAAAATTAAAAACTTTTGTTCATCAAAAGACTTTACCAAAAAAGTTAATAGGCTCCTGACTTGGAGAATATCTTCAGAAAATGTATATCCAATAAGAATCTAATAACCAAAAAATATATAAAACTTTGACAACAATGAAAAGGCAAATAACCCAATCATAAAATGGGCAAAGAAATAGACATTTCACCAAAGAGGACATTCAAATGACCACCAAACCTATGAAAATATCTTGGCGTCATTAGCCATCAACGACATGCAAATCAAAACCACAATGAGATTTCACTCCTTCTAGGATGGCTGAGATTAAAAAACAAACAAACAAAAAAACCCCAAACAACTGAAAATAAATGTGAGGATATGGGAAAAATGGAGTGCATTTCTGTGGCTGGTGGAAATGCAAAATGGTATAGCTTTTTTGGAAAATAGTTTGGTGATTCCTCAGAAAACTAAAAATAGAACTACCATATAACCCAGCAGTTCAACTCCTAGGTATATACCCAGAAGACTTGAAAACAGAGACTCAAACGGAGTCTTCTACACCAGTGTTTATTACAGCACTATTCACAGTAGCCAAACAGTGGAAACAGCCTAAGTGCTCATGAACAGATGAACGGATAAACAAAATATGGTACATATCACACAAAGTGGAATACTACTCAGTCAGTAGGAGAAGTGATGATATATGCTACAACATGGATGGAGCTAGAAGACATTTTGCTGAGTGAAATAAGTCAATCACAAAAGAATAAATAGTATATGACCTCACTTATGTAAAAAAAAAAAGAGGAAAAGGCAAATGTGTAGAGAACAACGTTTGTTAGTGGTTATCAAGGGTGGAAGGAAGAGGGAGAGGGGCTGTTGCTTAATGGGATACAGAGTTTCTGTTTGCAGTGATAGAAAAACAACATTAAGGGTAGGGTCGCGCAGCCAATTATTTTAAGTGCTGCCCATCCATCAGTTGTACACCTGTAAAAAGCTGAATTGGCAAAAGTTGTGTGACAGGTATATTTACAATAATGACAGAAAAAAGTAGCTGCTGAGGCTGCTTATATACAGCCAAACACTTCATGGGATGTGGTTCCTTCGTTTGGATGTTTAGGGTCGTGATTTCATGAGACATCCCAGTTAATTGGCCTAATAATGTGTTTAGTGCTTCTGTTCTACCTCCTAGTTTGTGGCTTAGTGCCTGGGGTGTTAAAAGCTTGCAAGCGGCCATCCAAGGCACAATGACTGGTCTCTATTCTCCTAGAGCAGCAGAGGAAGAAGGGGAGTGAGGAGTAGGAGGAAGAAATGGAATTGTGTGGCCAATTGCCTCCATGTACAACTGCCTTCCCTTGCCATGAAACCAGAAGAACTGGATAGTACTCAGCTACCATTAATGAACATTTAGATCTAAGATTGTATAGAAGAATCCTGATCAAAAGGGGTAAAATGCAGAACAGAATTTCAAATTATCATGGACTCCCAACTTTTTGGGGCCATGGATGCTGGATGAACCCAAAACTTTTACCCTGAGATAATCTGTAAACCTTAAACCAAAAATATTCCTGAAATCTTTGTAAAACCGAACAATAGCTTAGCTTAACTAGTAAAAAATGTTTGACTTGAGTATTATACTCTCTTAAGAACTATCAATATGGGATCAAATAGATGACAGGATCTCGAAAGATTAGATAGCAAGCCTAGGGGACTGTTGAGTTTATGTTAATGAAGAAGGACCAACTCAGAAAAGGAGAGTGAGAATGGTTGCACAACTCGAAGAACGTAATCAGTGTTAGTTGTACATGTAGACGTTTTCAAATTGGTTAATGTTTTGTTGTGGTCTCAACAATAAAATAAATTTAAAATAGATATGAATAGAAAAGATTTCACCTGACTCCCCTTCCTGTCCTTGAAGTGAACAAAAAGCTGCATCACATGTCTGAGGTGAACCTAAATTTGCTGCTGAGCCACACAACTCTGGGTTTACAATGGGAGGCAGTATACACAACGAAGTACCCCATGTCCAATCCTTTGTGGTCAGGGAAAAGAATGAAACATCCACAATCCAGGATGAAGCAGAAGATTTGGTGGCACTGGGTATGGGATCTGCTGATACGGAGGGAAGTTTGTGATAGTGTGCTGTGGTCAGTTTTACAGTAACAGAGAGCATTCTGCGGATGTCAGTGGTGATGACAGTAGTGGTGACTCCCATGACTACAGCTCCTACTGCCAAAGTGAAATTATAATTCTCTGCTTCCCTTGAAACATGTCAAGAAGAAGCATCTGCACAGGGACCACCAGAAGTATTCATATAGCTCCAGCTACCAATCCCACCAAGGCCAACAGGAGTCCTACAACCAGAGTCAGTACAGCAACTATGCCCCCCGCCCCCAGGGGAAACAGGCTGTAATCATGCACAAAGCAACTACTGCTCGTACTCAAACTCCTACAGCTCCGTAGAGGATGGAGCTTATCGAAGACCTATAACCACCAAGAGAGCAAATTACACTGGTAATGAAGGTTAAAGCAGGGGAAACACCTAAGGCTCAGCTGGGTCATCATACAACCCAGAGGCTGTGGCAGAGTGTCCCAGGGCAGCTCCTCATACCAAGGTAAACAAGAAGGCTACTTGTCACAGTTGAACGAAAACTCCCTTGGGGCCAGCCAGAATTACAGTGGCCCTCCCAGCTTCTATCAGTCATCACAGGGTGGCTAGGGCAGAAATGCATTCCATATTATGGACCGCCAGTACAGATAAACAGAGTTTATCTCTGTTTTGTGAAGAAGGAGCCCTGTTTGCTCAGTGTTCATAGTGCTTGGCTGCTAACTGGAAGGTGGAAACTTTGAACTCACCAGCCACTCCATGGGAGAAAGATGTGGCAGTCTGCTTCCATACAGATTATAGCCTCGGAAACCCTTTGGGGGCAGATCTACCCTGTCCTATAGGGTCGGTATGAATTGGCACCAACTTAACAGTAGTGGGATTTTGGTTTGGTGCCGTGAAGATTTGTTCCCTCTAGACTTATACCTGGTCGGAAGATTCTGTTCTATGCATCAAAGCTAACATGTCATCCAGCCCTGCCGAGGCCTCTCACCCATGACACCTCCTAGGTTCCCTGTTGCCCTGTTGTGAGGTACACCTGATCATTCTCAAGACCCTTCCCGTGACCCATATTTGGCTGTGTTAGGGACTCCATGTCTTCAGTGGTTTTGTTACCAGTACGACTTTGAGATGGGATTTTGAGTTTGTGCAGTTAATTATCCCTCTGTCTATTTACAATTAATTCAGTTTTTGTTAAGGTTAGTTCATTTTTTTTTAAATAGTTACGGAAGGAAGATTTCATCTGTTAATGCTTTTTTTTTGAAATGAGTTAAAGAAGTTTTCAGTATTTTAATACTTTAGTGTTTTAATTTTATAAGTGGAGATTTTATTTTAAAGACCAGTGGGTGTAGAGAAGGCATTTGACAAAAATATAACTCCCTTTTTTGATTAAATACATCCGACAAGATAGGAGTAGAAGGAATTCCTCAAGATGATAAAGGACATTTATGAAACACCCAAGGCTAACACACTCCATGGAGAAAGACTGAAAGCACTTCCATTAAGATTAGGAAGAAGACAAGGATGCCCACTCTTACCACTGCTACTCAGTAACGTATTAGAAGTACTAGTCTGAGCAATTAGGTAAGAAAAAGAAAAAAAAAGATATTCAAATCATTCATTCTTTCTTCTTCAGCATTTCTTACTTCTTCAAAATCTATTTAAGTCCTGATCTATCAACTCTCCTTTGCCATCTATGAGCTGTCCACGTCAGCGACGTTGTTGTTGTTAGGTGCCGTTGAGTCGGTTCTGACTCATAGCGACCCTTTGCACAACTGAACGAAAAACTGCCTGGTCTAGAGCCATTCTTACAATCGTTGTCATGCTTGAGCTTATTGTTGCAGCCACTGTGTCAGTCCACCTTGTTGGGGGTCTTCCTCTTTGCCGCTGACCCTGTACTTTGCCAAGCATGATGTCCTTCTCCAGGTATTGATCCCTCCTGACAACATGTCCAAAGTATGTAAGATGCAGTCTCGCCATTCTTGCTTCTAAGGAGCATTTTGGCCGCACTTCCAAGACAGATTTGTTCCTTCTTTTGGCAGTCCATGGTATATTCAATATTCTCGCCAACACCACAATCCCAAGGCTTCAATTCTTCTTCGGTCTTCCTTATTCATTGTCCAGCTTTCACATGAATATGAAGCAATTGAAAGTACCAACTTGGGTCAGGCTGATCTTAGTCTTCAAGGTGACATATTTGCTCTTCACTTTAAAGAGGTCCTTTGCAGCAGATTTACCCAATGCAGTGCATCTTTTGATTTCTTGACTGCTGCTTCCATGGCTGTTGATTGTGGATACAAGTAAAATGAAATCCTTGATAACTTCAGTCATTCTCTGTTTATCATGATGTTGCTCATTGGTCTAGTTGTGAGGAGTTTTGTTTTCTTTATGTTGAGGTGCAATCCATACTGAAGGCTGTGGTCTTTGATTTTCATTAGTAAGTGCTTCAAGTCCTCTTCAGTTGCAGCAAGCAAGGTTGTGTCATCTGCATAACACAGGTTGTTAATGAGTCATGCTCCAATCCTGATGCCCCGTTCTTCATATAGTCCAGCTTCTCGGATTATTTGCTCAGCCTACAGATTGAATAGGTATGGTGAAAGGATGCAACCCTGATACACACCTTTCCTGACTTTAAACCATTCAGTATCTCCTTGTTCTGTCTGAACAACTGCCTCTTGATCTATGTAAAAGTTCCTCACAAATACAATTAAGTGTTCTGGAATTCCCATTCTTTGCAATGTTATCCATAATTTGTTATGATCCACATAGTCAAATGCCTTTGCATAGTCAATAAAACACAGGTAAACATCCTTCTGCTACTCTGCTTTCAGCCAGGATCCATCTGACATCAGCAGTGATATCCCTGGTTCCACGTCCTCTTCTGAAACCGGCCTGAATTTCTGGCAGTTCCCTGTCAATATACTGCTGCAGCGGATTTTGGATGATCTTCGGCAAAATTTTGCTTGTATGTGATTTTAATGATATTGTTCTATAATTTCCACATTCGGTTGGATCACCTTTCTTGGGAATAGGCATAAATATGGATCTCTTCCACTTAGTTGCACAGGAAGCTGTCTTCCAGATTTCTTGGCATAGATGAGTGAGCCCCTCCAGTGCTACAGCTGTTTGTTGAAACATCTCCATTGATATTCCATCAATTCCTGGAGCCTTGTTTTCTGCCAGTGCCTTCAGAGTAGCTTGGACTTCTCCCTTGAGTACCATCGGTTCCTGATCTTATGCCACCTCTTGAAATGGTTGAACATTGACTAATTCTTTTTGGTATAATGCCTCTGTGTATTCCTTCCATCTTCTTTTGATGCTTCCTGTGTCGTTTAATATATTCCGCATGGAATCCTTCACTATTGCAACTTGAGGCTTGAATTTTTTCTTCAGTTCTTTCAGCTTGAGAAATGCTGAGTGTGTTCTTCCCTTTTGGTTTTCTATCTCCAGCTCTTTGCACATGTCATTGTAATATTTTACATTGTCTTCTTGAGACACCCTTCGAAATCTTCAGTTCTTTTACTTAATCAATTCTTTTGCTTTAGCTACTCGACGTTCGAGAGCAAGTTTCAGAGTCTCCTCTGGCATCCATCTTGGTCTTTTCTTTCTTTACTGTCTTTTCAGTGACCTCTTGCTTTCTTCATGTATGACGTCCTTCCACAACTCATCTGGTCTTCAGTCACTAGTGTTCAGCGTGTCAAATCTGTTCTTCATATGGCCTCTAAATTCAGGTGGGATTTACTCAGGGTCATATTTCGGCTCTCATGGACTTGCCTGGATTTTCTTCAGTTTCAGCTTGAACTTGCAGATGAGCAGTTGATGCTCTGTTCCACAGTCGGTCCCTAGCCTTGTTCTGACTGATGATATTGAGATTTTCCATTGTCTCTTTCCACAGATGTAGTCAGTTTGATTCCTGTGTGTTCCATCTGGCGAGTTCCATGTATATAGTCGCCGTTTATGTTGGTGAAAGAAGGTATTTGCAATGAAGAAGTCGCTGGTCTTGCAAAATTCTATCATTCAATCCCTGGCATTGTTTCTATCACCAAGGCCATATTTTCCAACTACTGATCCTTCTTCTTTGTTTCCAGCTTTCGCATTCCAATCGCCAGTAATTATCAATGCATCTTGATTGTGTGTTCAATCAATCTCGGACTGCGGTGGCTGATAAAAACCTTCTATTTCTTCATCTTTGGCCCTAGTGGCTGGTGCGTAAATTTGAGTTATAATCGTATTAACTGGTCTTCCTTGTAGGTGTATAGATATTATCCTGTCACTGACAGCTTTGTACTTCAGGATAGGTCTTGAAATGTTCTTTTCGATGATGAATGCAACACCATTCCCCTTCACTTTGTCATTCCTGGCATAGTAGACTATGTGATCGTCAGTTTCAAATGGCCAACACCCATCTATTTCAGCTCAATAATGCCTAAGATATTGATGTTTTTGTGTTCCATTTCATTTTTGACGATTTCCAATTTTCCTAGATTTATACTTCATACATTCCAGGTTCTGATTATTAATGGATGTTTGCAGCGGTTTCTTCTCATTTTGATTTGTGTTACTCAGCAAATAAAGGTCCCAAAAGCTTTACTCCCTCCACGTCATTAAGGTCGACTCTACTTTGAGGAGGCAGCTCTTCCCCAGTCATCTTTTGAGTGCCTTCCAACCTGGGGGGCTCATCTTCCAGCACTATATCAGACAGTGTGCTGCTGCTATTCATAAATTCTTTTCAGAAGTAGACTGCCAGGTCCTTTTTCCTAGTCTGTCTTAGTCTGGAAGCTCAGCTGAAACCTGTCCTCCATGGGTGACCCTGCTGGTATCGGAATATGGTGCCATAGCTTCCAGCATCACAGCAACATGCAAGCCCCCATAGTACAACAAGCTGACAGACACGTGGGGGACATCAGCGATATCACGTTCTAAATTAAGTATTCTTGCTATATGGACAATTTTCCCACCAATCTCTTAATGCTTGAAGTGTGTTCATATAACTCAGAAATTTTTTCCATATCCACTGCATGCATTTTCTTGTAATTTTCTCCCAGGAAGATGCAATGTTCCAGATATGCTGACAGATTAAGTATGGTTCCTCATAACTCAAAAGGTCTTAAGTCAGGGACTACCTGTACGTACGATGGAATACTGCTCAGCCAGTAAGAGAAATCAAGTCTTGATACATGCTACATATGGATGGAACTTGAAAACATTATGCTGCTGAAACAAGGCAATCATGAAAGGAGAAATATTATATTGAGCTTAGTTGTATAAAAATACTAGAACGGACAAATGTAGAGAGAATAAAGTTCATTAGAAGTTATCAGGGATGGGAGGGAGGAGAGGGTGGGTTAACGGTGACGGAAGTATTGTACTGATTAAGGGTTAGTGTTGCACAGCTGAGTTTTGTAATTGCTGTCAGTGAATTGTAAACTTTTTTTTCAAAAGAAAATAGTATGGGACAGTTCTACTCTGTCACATGGGGTCACTGCATCGAAATTGACTCGATGGTACCTAACAACAACAGTTGTAAGTGCAGATTAGTTAACTCCCTTATTTTATTCAGCAAATATTTATAATTGCTTTTCTGAGCCTCAGTTTCCTCATCTGTAAACTGAATTAATACCTGCTTCCATTAAATTCTCCTAAGGTTTAAACCAGGCCATTGTATATAAAATGTGCATGTTAGAGGTTAGTCATGAAAAATTTCATCACAGCTTCCCTCTAAAATTTGTTAAGAAAATCAAAGAAAAAAGCAAGGAAAGTTCTACCATCTAACCTAACCTGATTTACCAGTTGTTGGTATTCAGCAGCATAGAAGAAACTGGTATGGGACAATATCACATTTGGGAGTGAAATGAAACCATAACATTTTTTATAGAATATAATATTTCATTTTATATGCTTACACAGTTAATAACTGATGCTTTGGAAAGGATTTTCTATAATTCTGCTTCAATAAGGGCACAAGTGAGGAGATTTTCTGTGCTTCAGTGAGTAGTCAAGTTATGCTAAATAATAGAAGCATGGAAAGACACTGTTGGATTAGTAAAAGAATTGTCAATTACTATGTAGTTTATAAGTGAAGTTATGGGTTCTAAAATGAATTGTATATTCTATAGTACATTGTAAACACATGATGATTTTTTACACTAGAAACAGATGCAGATATAAGTAATTTCTTGACTGGAAAGGAATTCATTTGAAAATTTGAGGGAAAAAATGTCTTAAAGTTTTAACTTAGTTTGAATCATACATGTCTTATTTTCATTTATGAACTTTATAAGAAAATTACATGTATTAAGAAAGTAAACAAAACCTTTTCAGGATTAAAGCAGTGAATTTATTTTGTGAAAAAGGGTAGAAGAAGAAAATGTCAGTTGTAATTTTACCATCTAGATATATCGAGTAGTAAAATTTTGGGGTGTATTTTATAACAGTATTTTAATGCATTTTAAAATGTAGTTGTGATCATACTTCATATACAGTTTACGGTCTTTTTTTTTTTAACATTGTAGCATGAGCTATTTTCTATATTTGAAGGTTTTCCAGTTATTTTTAATGGCTGGTATGACTTTCTGCATAGTTGTTTAGCCATTACGGTTCATTTTGATTGTTTCCAGTTTTTCTGTTGTGAATAACTCATAGATCAATATCCTTTGTGAGTGAAATTATTTATTTAGAATTGTCTGATGTAGTACCGGGAGATGAGCTGATGTGGCATGACTGAAAATGAGAAGAAACAGCTGGCAACAGCCATTAATAATTGGAACCTGGAATGTACGAAGTATTAATCTAGGAAAGTTGGAAATCGTTGAAAAAGATATGGAATGCATAAACATCGATATCTTAGGCATTAGTGAACTGAAATGGACTGGTATTGGGCATTTTGAATTGGACATTCATACAGTCTACTATACGGGGATGACAACTTGAAGAGAAATGGTGTTGCATTCATCGTCAAAACTTACATGTGACAGACTGACTGGATTTGTAAATGTTCACTTGAAGCTTAATAAAAGTTAATTAAAAAAAAAAAGCATTTCAACATCTGTCCTGAAGTACAACGTTGTCAGTGATAGGATAATATCCATATGCCTGCCAGGAGACCAGTTAATAGGACTGTTATTCAAATTTATGCACCAACCACTAGGGTCAACGATGAGAAAATAGAAGATTTTTATCAGCTGCTGCAGTCTGAAATTGATTGAAAGTTAAATAAAAAAAAAATCAGTATGCATTGATAATTACTGGCGATTGGAATGTGAAAGTTGGAAACCAAGAAGAAGGATCAGTAGTTGGAAAATATGGCTTTGGTGATAGAAACAATGCCGGAGATCGAATGATAGAATTTTACAAGACCAACGAGCTCTTCATTGCAAATACCTTCTTTCACCAACATAAATGGCGGTATAAAAAAAAAAAAAAAATTTTTTTTTTTATATATATGGAACTCGCCAGATGGAACACACAGGAATCAAATTGACTACATCTGTGGAAAGAGACGATGGAAAATCTCAATATCATCAGTCAGAACAAGGCCAGGGACTGACTGTGGAACAGACCATCAATTGCTCATTTGCAAGTTCAAGCTGAAACTGAAGAAAATCCAGGCAAGTCCATGAGAGCCGTAATATGACCCTGAGTATATCCCACCTATATTTAGAGACCATCTGAAGAATAGATTTGATGCATTGAACACTAGTGACTGAAGACCAGATGAGTTGTGGAATGACATCAAGGATATCATACATGAAGAAACCAAGAGATCATTGAAAAGAAAGAAAAGACCAAGATGGATGTTGGAGGAGACTCTGAAACTTGCTCTCAAACGTCGAGCAGCTAAAGCAAATGGAAGAAATGATGAAGTAAAAGAACTGAACAGAAGATTTTAAAGGGTGGCTCGAGAAGACAGAGTATTATAATGACGTGCAAAGAGCTGGAAACGGAAAACCAAAAAGGGAAGAACACGCTCGATGTTTCTCAAGCTGAAAGAACTGAAGAAAAAATTCAAGCATCGAGGTGCAATAGTGAAGGATTCGATGGGGAAAATATTAAACGACACAGGAATCATCAAAAGAAGTTGGAAGGAACACAGAGAGTCTCTATACCAAAAAGAATTAGTCAATATTTACCCACTTCAAGAGGTGGCATATGATCACGAACCGATGGTACTGAAGGAAGTAGTCCAAGCTGCTCTGAAGGCATTGGCAAAAATCAAGGCTCCAGGAATTGACGGAATATCAATGGAGATGTTTCAACAAATACATGCAACGCTGGAGGTGCTCACTCGTCTCTGCCAAGAAATCTGGAAGACAGCTTCCTGTCCAACTGAGTGGAAGAGATCCATATTTATGCCTATTCCCAAGAAAGGTGATCCAACCGAATGTGGAAATTATAGAACAATGTCATTAATATCACACGCAAGCAAAATTTTGCTGAAGATCATTCAAAAACGGCTATAGCCATATATCGACAGGGAACTGCCAGAAATTCAGGCTGGTTTCAGAAGAGGATGTTGAACCAGGGATATCATTGCTGATGTCAGATGCATCCTGGCTGAAAGCAGAGAGTAGCAGAAGGATGTTTACCTGTGTTTTATTGACTATGCAAAGGCATATGATTATGTGGATCATAACATATTATGGATAACATTGCAAAGAATGGGAATTCCAGAACACTTAATTGTGCTTGTGAGGAACCTTTACATAGATCAAGAGGCAGTTGTTCAGACAGAACAAGGGGATACTGAATGGTTTAAAGTCAGGAAAGGTGTGCATCTAGATTGTATCCTTTCAGCATACCTATTCAATGTGTATGCTGAGCAAATAGTACGAGAAGCTGGACTATGAAGAATAACGGGGCATCATCATTGGAGGAAGACTAACAACCTGTGGTATACAGATGATACAACATTGTTTGCTGAAAGTGAAGAGGACCATAAGCACTTACTAATGAAGATCAAAGACCACATCCTTCAGTATGGATTACACCTCAACATAAAGAAAACAAAATCCTCACAACTGAACCAATGATCAACATCATGATAAAGGGAGAAAAGATTGAGATTGTCAAGGATTTCATTTTACGTGGATCCACAATCAACAGCCATGAAGCATCAGTCAAGAAGTCAAACGACGCATTGCATTGGGTAAATCTGCTGCACAGGACCTCTTTAAAGTACTGAAAAGCAGGGATGTCACCTTGAAGACTAAGGTGCGCCTGATCCAAAACCTGGTGTTTACAGTCGTATCATATATATGTGAAAGCTGGACCACGAATAAGGAAGACCAAAAAAGAATTGGCGCCTTTGAATTGTGGTGTTGGCGAAGAATATTGAATATTGAATATTCTATGGGCTGCTAAAAGAACAAACAAATTTGTCTTGGAACAGGTATAAGCAGAATGCTCCGTAGAGGAAGGTTAGGGAGACTGTGTCTTAGATACTTTGGACGTGTTATCAGAAGGGATCAGTGCCTGGAGAAGGACATCAACATCATGGTTGGCAAAGTACAGGGTCAGTGGAAAAGAGGAAGACCCTGAACAAGGTGGATTGGCGCAGTGGCTGCAACAGCGAGCTCAAGTGTAGCAACGATTATAAGGATGGCTCAGGTCTGGGCAGTGTTTTGTTGTGTTGCACATAGGATTGCTATGAGTTGGATCCGACTTGATGGCCCCTAACAGCAACAACAGTAGTCTTCGTATGCAAATATTTCTCCAAAAGTAATTGAATATTTTTGTGCAGGGATCTTCTGATTGGTGCAGAGAGTTAATATGCTCCATCACTAATTGAAATGTTGGAAGCATAATTCTACCCAGAGGCATCTCAGAAGACAGGCCTGGTGATCTGCTTCTGAAAAGCAATACATTGAAAACCCTATGGAGCACATTTCTACTCTCTTCTGTGACACACATTGGGTCTCCTTTAGTCAACTCTACCACAACTGGTTGGTTTGTATATGAGTGTGAAAGTGTTAAAACGCTTAATCATTTTTTGAATGCCATAATTCCTTATGGGGGGAAAAAGCAGTAAAACATTCAGGAGAAAGAATATGGCCTATAGTTTAAAACATTGGCATTAAGACTTAAATGTTGCTGCTGTTGTTGCTGTTGAGTTGGTGCAACTCATTGTGATCCTATGTGTGCAGAGTAAAACTGCTCCATAGGGTTTTCAAGCCTGCGGCCTTTTCGAAGCAGATCACCAGGTCTGTCTTCTGAGATAGTATCTGGGTGGGTCCAATCCGCCAACCCTTCAGATGCTAGTAGTCATGTGCTTAACCATTTGTTGCACTGAAGGTCTCCCTTGAGATTTAAAACGTGTCTGAAATCCAGTCATTCATGATTTGGCTGGATTACATTTGAGAATTATTATATATATATATATATAAAAAAATATATATATATATATATATATTGCTCTACTTGTTTATAGGCACATCAGATCTCTTGGGATGTCAGGTGCATCAAGCCCGTGTCGTAATTATGCAACTATGAGTGTGAAGGCTGAACACAGTCTTTTCTAATAGAGATTTTTAACTACTTCTCAAGGATCCGGGTTTTTTTTTTTTTTTTTTGAATTGTGCTTTAAGTGAAAGTTCACAGTTCAAGTTAGTTTCTCATACAACAATTTATACACACATTGTTATGTGACCCTGATTGCTCTCCCTATATTGTGATAGCAGACTCCTTTCCACTTCGGATTTCCCGTGTCTGTTCAACCAGCCCCCCCCCCCCGCCCCCCGCCTTTCATCTCTCCTCCAGACAGGAGCTTCCCATTTAGCTTCATGCATCTACTTGAGCTAAGAAGCACTCTCTTCACGAGTGTCGTTTTATGTCTTATAGTCCAGTCTAACCTTTGACTACAGAGTTGTCTTTGGGAATGGTTTCAGTTGTGGGCTAACAGAGTCTGGAGGCCATGTCTTCTGGGGTCCCTCCAGTCTCAGACCATTAAGTCTGGCCTTTTCACTGAAATTTGAGTTCGTCACCCCACTTTTCTCCTGTTCTGTCAGGGACACTCTGTTGTCTTCCCTGTCAGGACGGTTTTTGATGGTAGCAGGGCACCATGTAGTTCTTCTGGTCTCAGACTGATATTTTCTCTGGTGTATGCGGCTCTTTCTGTTTCTTGAACTACTATGTAACTTGTGTCTTTGGTGTTCTTTATTTTCAGGGATCCTTTTAAGAACTTTTATTTAACCCCTAGAATTAAGTAATGTATAGTACTGATTGAGTTAGCTTCTTGTTTTGGTAGAGGGAGGGAGGAAGAGAGTGATAATATATCTATATTTAATAAAAAAAAAGGTCTAACTTATAATAGTTCATAATTATAACACTGGTAAGTTAATATGTTATTTTGTCTCCAGAAAAGATTCTTTAGTTTACAAAAGGATTAATGAGTTCTACCCTTTAAATACTTGGTATGATGTGTTTAAAATACTACTTCCAAAAATAGGGCATATGCATGTTCAAAGATTTTCTCTAAAGTGACTCTTAGAAATGAGACATTTTAAAAACTGACATCAGAACTTATATATGCAAATAAATGTTTTCCTTCTATGTAGCCACCAGTGGAGGCCATATTGATACCAATAATGCTGTCATTCCTGAGGATATTTCCAGAAGTATCCTTTTGTAAGTCACTCAGAAAAATAAGTCTTCAGGAATACTTTGAGTTTGGCAGTAACCAGTTTTACCCATAAGAGTTCGGCTGCTAATCAAAAGCTCAGCAGTTCGAATCCACCAGGCGCTCCTTGGAAACCCTATTAAGCAGTCCTACTCTGTCCTGTCCTGTAGGGTTGCTATGAGTCGGAATTCACTCAACGGCAGTGGGTTTGGTTTTTTGGTTTTAGTTTTGCCCAACTTCATCATCTTGCATTATTCTCCATTTTCTGACTTAAGATTTAGGACATCAAGTGACCTTTTCATAATCATTTTTGTACATCTGACTCTTCCAAAAGAAGAATTATGCCACAACGGTAGAAATCACATCCTCTTCGTATCTTTATTCTGGAAGCAAAGTTTGTTTCAAAATTTTGTAGAACAACACTCTCCACCAAAATAAAACATCAAACCAATCAAAAAACCCACACGCATTCTCTAGTTGCAGTGTGTCTGTTACCTCTCATGTCTTTTACCTTTACTAAATATATTGGGTTCTTCTTAACTAAACACAGGAAAATTATGCAGAGGTGCTACTGGCCATGTCCACACACCCTGAAGGAATGAGGTGGTGCCTGGCCTAGGAACACCTGGCACAGTTGTGATGTGAGTCACATCATTTTAATTTGCATCTTTTTTTTAATAATTTTTATTGTGCTTCAAGTGAAAGTTTACAAATCAAGTCAGTCTGTCACATGTAAGCTTATATACACCTTACTCCATACTCCCATTTACTCTACCCCTAATGAGTCAGCCTGCTCCCTTCTTCCAGTCTCTCCTTTCGTGACCCTTTTGCCAGTTTCTAACCCTCTCTACCCTCCCATCTCCCCTCCAGACAGGAGATGCCAACACAGTCTCAAGTGTCCACCTGATACAAGTAGCTCACTCTTCATCAGCATCTCTCTCCAACCCATTGTCCAGTCCCTTCCATATCTGATGAGTTGTCTTCGGGAATGGTTCCTGTCCTGGGCCAACAGAAGGTTTGGGGACCATGACCACCAGGATTCTTCTAGTCTCAGTCAGACCATTAAGTCTGGTCTTTTTATGAGAATTTGGGGTCTGCAGCCCACTGTTCTCCTGCTCCCTCAGGGGTTCTCTGTTGTGTTCCCGGTCAGGGCAGCCGTCAGTTGTGGCCGGGCACCATCTAGTTCTTCTGGTCTCAGGATGATGTAAGTCTCTGGTTCCTGTGGCCCTTTCTGTCTCTTGGGCTCATAGTTATTGTGTGACCTTGGTGTTCTTCATTCTCCTTTGATCCAGGTGGATTGAGACCAATTGATGCATCTTAGATGGCCGGTTGTTAGCATTTAAGACCCCAGAGGCCACACTTAAAAGTGGGATGGAGAATGTTATCATAATAGTTTATTATGCCAATTGACTTAGAAGTCCCCTTAAGCCATAGTCCCCAGACCCCCGCCCTTGCTCCGCTGACCTTTGAAGCATTCAGTTTATCCCGGAAACTTCTTTGCTTTTGGTCCAGTCCAGTTGAGCTGATCTTCCGTGTATTGAGTATTGTCCTTCCGTTCACCTAAAGTAGTTCTTATCTACTAACTAATCAGTAAATAACCCTCTCCCACCCTCCCTCTCTCCCTTCCCCCTCTCATAACCACAAAAGAATGTGTTCTTCTTAGTTTATACTATTTCTCAAGAACTTATAATAGTGGTCTTATACAGTATTTGTCCTTTTGCCTCTGACTAATTTCACTCAGCATAATGCCTTCCAGGTTCCTCCATGTTATGACATGTTTCACAGATTTGTCACTGTTCTTTATCGATGCGTAGTATTCCATTGTGTGAATGTACCATAATTTATTTAACCATCCGTTGACGGACACCTTGGTTGCTTCCAGCTTTTTGCTATTGTAAACAGAGCTGTAATAAACATGGGTGTGCATATATCTGTTTGTGTAGACTCTTATTTCTCTAGGGTATATTCTGAGGAGTGGGATTTCTGGGTTGTATGGTAGTTCTATTAGTAACTTTTTAAGAAAATGCCAGATAGATTTCCAAAGTGGTTGTACCATTTTACATTCCCACCAGCAGTGTATAAGAGTTCCAGTCTCTCCGCAGCCTCTCCAACATTTATTATTTTGTGTTTTTTGGATTAATGCCAACCTT
Organism: Loxodonta africana; assembly: GCF_030014295.1. Lineage (NCBI taxonomy): Eukaryota > Metazoa > Chordata > Mammalia > Proboscidea > Elephantidae > Loxodonta > Loxodonta africana. The sequence goes on along the minus strand of NC_087369.1, from coordinate 88,597,082 downwards.
GTTGGAGTGAGATGGAATCTCATCGTAGGTTTAATTTGCATTTCTCTAATGGCTAATGATCGAGAGCCTTTTCTCATGTGTCTGTTAGTTGCCTGAATATCTTCTTTAGTGAAGTGTGTGTTCATATCCTTTGCCCACTTTTTGATTGGGTTGTTTGTCTTTTTGTGGTTGATTTTTAACAGAATCATACAGATTTTAGAGATCAGGTGCTGGTCAGAGATGTCATAGCTGAAAAATTTTTTCCCAATGTGTAGGTGTTCTTTTTACTCTTTTGGTGAAGTCTTTAGATGAGCATAGGTGTTTGATTTTTAGGAGCTCCCAGTTATCTGGTTTCTCTTCGTCATTTTTAGTAATGTTTTGTATTCTGTTTATGCCTTGTTATTAGGGCTCGTAGCGTTGTCCCTATTGTTTCTTCCATGATCTTTCTAATTTGCATCTTGATGATTTTTAGTGAGGCTGAAGGACTTCTTCTCCCGTTTTTTGGTTAACTAGTTACATTCCTTTTCTTTAAAACCTTTACTCTCCTTTGTTCACTTATCTATTAGCAATTTATTGTTTTCTGTATATAATAAGAATGTGCAACATTTATTTCATGTAAATTTTTAGGATTATTTGCCTTTCAAATTTTGGTTGTGATTTTTTTTTTTAAAGCTTCACACACAAGATTTTTTTTTTTAATGTTGTTAGATAGGTATGTATCTTCTTGATTTTCTTCCTTGGTTTTATGCATTTTTTATCGAGATGAAAGTCACGTAATTTAACCATTTCAAAGGATATAATTCAGTAGTTTTTAGTATATTCACAGTGTTATGTAACCATCACCAGTATCTAAGTCTAGAACATTTTCGTCACCCCAAAAAGGCACCCCATACGTATGAATTTCATCCTTCCCTCATTCTCTGAAAAACTCTAATGTACTAATAAATTTGCCTATTCTGGACATTTCATATATTTAAAAAGAATTATACAATATGTGACCTTCTTTTACTGCCTTCTTTCATTTAGCATAATGTTTTTATGGTTCATCTGCGTTGTAACGTGTATCAGTATTTCATTTCTTTTTATTGGTATATATTATTCTATCGTATAGATGCACCACATTTTGTTTATCCATTCATCAGTTGAGGGACCTTTCGGTTTTTTCCACATTTTGGGTATTATGAGTAAAGCTGTTATGAAAATTTGTGTATAGTTTTTTTTTTTTTTTTGTGAGTGTATGTTTTTATTTCTCTTGGGTATGTATCAAGGAGTCAAATTGCTGGATCATATGGAAACTGTACGTTGAGGAACTGCCAAGGTTTGTTTTCTACAGCAGCTGCACCATTTTACGTTTTCACCAGAAATGTATGTGGATTCCACTTTCTCCACATCTTCACAGACACTTCGTCTTTTCTTTTAAAGTTATATTGTCGAGGTGATTCAGACTCATGGCAACCTCATTTGTTGCAGAGTAAAACTGAAGTGGTGTCTCATTGTGTTTTTGATTTGTGTTTCCCTAATAACGAATGAAAGTTCTTTGTTGGTTCAGATAGTTAATGCACTTGTCTGCTAACCAAAAGGTGGGAGGTTCAGGTCCATCCAGAGGCACCTTGGAAGAAAGGCCTAGTGATCTACTTCCAAAAAATCAGCCATTGAAAACCCTTTGGAGAACAGCTCTACTCTGACATGCATGGGGTTGCCCTGAGCCAGAAGTAGCTCAATGGCAACTGGTAATGACTAAGGATGTTGAGTATTTTCATTTACTATTGGCCATTTCTATATCTTCGTTAGGTAAATGAGTATTCAAGTCCTTTGCCCTTTTTTAAATTGGGTTTTCTTTGTTTTTGTTGTTGAATTTTAAGAGTTCTTTATATATATTCTGGATATTAGATCCTTATTAGATAATGATTTGCAAATATGTTCTGCATGTTGTCTTTTCAGTTTCTTACTGGTGTCCTCTGATGCAAAAAAGCTGTCAATTTTGATGAAGTCCAATTTATGTATTTTCCCTCGTTTAAGTTTAGAAAATCATTCTGTTATTAGAAATGGGGAAAATATTACTGTTTTAAGGTTTTAACTCTTTATAATTCAGTTGGATTACAGGTACACCTTTTATATAATTTAACAGTTTATACCATAATAATTTAATTACACAAATATTTTCTTGGGTGTTCTATGTTTTATTCATCTTTGTGTCAGTCAGTTTGAAAATATCCTGTACCAGACAGAAGATAGAGTAACAGACACTACTGAAACCTATCCCAGAGAAATCCAAGAAAATCCGCTGCCATCAAGTCGATTCCGACTCATAGCGACCCTGTAGGACAGAGTAGAACTGCCCCCTAGGGTTTCCAAGGAGCACCTGGCAAATTCGAACTGCCGACCCCTTGGTTAGCAGCCGTAGCACTTAACCACTACGCCACCAGGGTTTCCATCCCAGAGTAAGCACTCAGTAAATACATTTGATAAATGACTTCTGTTTTTCAAAATGACTCAAAGCAAATATTCAGCCTCATTTATTTAGGGTGGGTGTGGTGAGTTTAAATCTTTCTTAAGTAGAAGGTCTGTATATTTTGGTATCTAAAACAAAAATTTTTTTTCTTTTAAAGCCTTTTCACTTAAATGCTATGTATGAGTAAGAGGAAGTAATAACTAAAGTGCACAATGCAAATATGAAAAGCCATGTACAAAAGTCAGCTATTGATTGTGGAGTGAGGCTTGGTATAATTCAAGTATGAATAAATGCTCTTTTGCCTTTTTATCTCAATAATATTTATGATGGTTTCCTTTTACACTCTTTTGTAGTAGGTATCTGTATTGTTTCTTAACAGGTTAAAGGTAGTATTTTGTGAAACATTTTAAATAGTTTAACCAAAGTAAATTTTTATGTATGTATAAATGCATCAGATAAACCATACTGAAAAAAAACCTCAGTATCTTGAAGGCGTTTTATGAGTAATATCAACATTTTCCTTAAATTATAATTTGATCTTAAGTAAATGTACATGTAGGTTATGTTATTCATGTTTTCATGTCCTCAGTGAAATAAAGAAAATTTCCTTTCAATATATATACTTTCAGATATTCTTTCACTTAAAGCTTTACATTTAATTAAATACATGCCAGTCTAATTGAGGAAGTTCTTTAAATTTTTGTTTCTATAGTGAAAGCAAGTTGAATACATTGGTACAGAAGCTTCATGACTTCCTGGCACAGTCCTCAGAAGAATCTGAAGAAACAAGTTCTCCTCCAAGATCTGCAGTAAGCCAAATTACAGGTAAATAGAAAAAGAATGTGCTTTACCTTCTCTTCTTTTATTCAGGGTTTTTTATAGTTATGAGAGCTGAACACACACGGATATACACACATTCACAATAGGTACAAAATACATACGAAAAAGTAAAAACGGATAAATCACAGTGGAACGTTCTATCACATGTGTAATTGGTGTCCATGAAGGAAACAAAAAAGAGAATAATAGGTAAGAAGCCGTAGTTGAGGAGATACTGGCTGAGCATTTTCTAAAAGTGATGAAAGCCACATATCGAAGGCACGCCATGAATCCTAAGCAAAATAAATATAAAGAAAACCACAATTAGGCATATCGTAATGAAACGTCTAAATACCAAAGACAAAAAAGAAAATCTTAAAAGTGTCTAGAGGATAAAAAAAAGGCCTTACTTTCAAAGGAACAACAATAACAGTCATCTCACTTGACAGTTGAAATGATGGAAGCCAGTTAACGATGAAATGATTTCTTTCAAGTGCCAAATGAAAATAATTGCCAGCCCTGAACTCTATATTCAGTGAAAACATCCTTCAAAAGCAAAGGTGGAATAAATACATACCTAGAAAAAAAAATGAGAACCTGATGTTAGCAGACCTACACTATGAAGAAATACCAAAGAATTTTTTAAGGCAGGAAGAAAATAATTTGAAATGGCAACACAGAAATAAAAGAAGTAATGATAAACAATGCAAACCAAACTAAACCTGTAGCTGTCAAGTTGTTCCGACTCACAGCAACCCTATAGGATAGATTACTACTGCCACATGGGGTTTCCAAGGCTGTAATTTTTATGGAAGCAGACTGCCACATCTTTCTCCTGTGGAGCTGCTGGTTTGCACAGTTGACCTTTCGGTTAGAGGCCAAGTACTTAACTATTGTGCTACCAGGCTCCTGATAAGGAATGAACAGGGTATAAATAGGTAGGTAAGATAAAATAGATACTTTTATCTCATCCACAGTCCATCTAATCTATCAGTTCTTATTTTGTTGATTGACCAAATAATGTTGTTCATAGTTAAGGTTTTGTTTTTTTCTCCAAGTCTAGGATTCAGTTTAAGATCGCACATTGTATACAGTTGTTATATCTCTGTATTTATTTTATTGTGCTAAAGATATGTATAACAAAACATTTGTCAATTCACTGAACAATTTTTACATGTATAATTCAGTTACATTGATTATGATTATCATGTTTTGCACCTGTCACCACTATTGTATTTCAAATTACTCCATCACAATTAACAGAAACTCAGTGCCTCCTAAGCAATGACTCCTCTTTCCCTCTCCCACCTACCCCTTCCTTGTAAACACTAATAAACTTTGATCTCTATACATTTGTGTATTTCATGTAAGTAGGATCATATAATATTTGTCCTTTTGTAACTGACTTATTTCACTCAGCATAATGTCTTCAGGGTTTATCCATGATTTAGCATGTATCAGGACTTCATTTCTCTTTATGACTGAGTAATATTCTGCTGTATATGTGTACTTTTTTTATCCATTTATCTGTTGATGGACATTTAAGCTTTTCACACCTTTTGACTATTGGGAGTAGTGCAGCAGTGAACACTATTGTACAAATATCTGTGCTCCTGCTTTCAACTCTTGGATATATACCTAGGGATAGTATTGCTGGATCATATGGTACTTCTATGTTTAACTTTTTGAGGAGGTGCCAAATTATTTTCCACAGCTGCTGTACCATTTTACATTTCACTGAGTGATGTGTGAGGTTTCCAATTTCTCTATATCCTCACCAACACCTGTTGTTTTCCGTTTTCTTTTATAGTAGCCATCATAGTGGATGTGACCTGGTGTCATATTCTGGTGTTGATTTGTATTTCCCTTATGACAAATAAAGGAGCCCTGGTGGCACAATGTTTAAGGGTTCAGCTGCTAACTGAAAGGTTAGCGGTTCAAACCCACCTGGTGATTTGCTCCCATAAGGATTACAGGCTAGAAAACCTTCTGGGACTGTTCTACTGTGTAACACGGGGTCGCCATAAGTCGAAATAGACTTGATGGCATGCAAGAAAAGCAACAATAACGAACAGTGACGTTTAGCATTTTTTCATGTGTTTGTTGGTCATTTGTATCTTTTTTGGTAAAATGTCTATTCAAGTACTTTGCCAATTTTTCTATTGGATTGTTTCTTTCATTTTTTTTTTTGTTTTAACATTAAGTTGCAGAAGTTCTTTATATATTCTGGGTGTTAACCCTTGTCAGATAATATGGTTCCTAAAAATTTTCTCCCACTGTGGAGATCGTCTGTTAACTTGGTTGATAAAGTGTTTTAATGAACAAAAGTTTTAATTTTAATGAAGTCCATTTTATCTATTTAGCCTTTTTTTAAATAATTTATTTTTTTGTTGTTGAGAATATACATAGCAAAACATACACAAATTGAATAGTTTCTATGTGTACAGTTCATTAACATTGATTGCATTCTGCAAGTTGTGCAGCCACTCTCACCCCCCCTTTTCTGAGTTGTTCCTCCCCCATTAACATAAATTCACTGCTCCCTAAGGTTCCTGTCTAATCTTTTGAGTTGCTGCTGTCATTTTGAGCCCATATAAATACTTCTTAAAACACAATAATGTGAGGTGGGTCCAAGATGGAGAACTAGTCAGATGCTTCTGGTGATGCCTCATTCCACAAAGACCTGAAAAAACAAGTGAATCAATTATATATGACAGTGTATAAGCCCTGAACATCAAAGGCAAAATTGAGGAATTGGACTGAGTGGCAGGGGGAAGGAGAGACAGTTTAGAAGCAGCAAGGAGTTGCCAGACATTACCTGGCAGGAATTGGTACCCTGCAGGCTGAATCACCCGGCGTGTGTGGTGAGGCAGGTAGTGGTGTTCAGGAAGCGTCGTCCACACTGGGAGAGACTGAGCAGCAGTGAGCCTACTCAGACCTCCAGAACCAGTGAAAAGTAGCACTCAGTTGGCAAAAGAGAAGTACATACGGCTAACCTACTGGTGCTGATCAAAAAACACCCCTTATGGGAAGAACCTGTCTCGCATTTATCTGCTCCCTCCCGGCCTTGCACGGCCACAGGCTGGCTTCAACAATTGCCGATTGCCGCTTCCCCTGGGCCAATAGTAGGGGAACATAAATAAATGTAATAATTTATTGATGATTCAGAGACAGCAGTAAGTATCAAATCTCATAGAAGAGGCAGCCCATTATGACTTCAGCAAGCTCCCAAAACAAAGAATCAAGAAATCTGGAGGAAGTTAACCTCTTGGATTACCGGATGTAGACTACAAAAGATTAATGTACAGAACTCTTCAAGATATCAGGAAGGCAATCACAAAACAAGCCAAGGAACACACAGACAAATCAGTAGAGGAACGTAAGATCATAGAAGAACACAATGGCAGGTTTAACAGGCTGCAAGAATCCATAGAGAGACAGCAAACAGAAATCCAGAAGATATAAAAATAAAATTTCAGAATTAGACAACTCAATAGAAAGTCATAGGAGCAGAACGGAGGCAAAGGAAGTCAGAATTAGTGACATTGAAGTAAAGCATTTGACACCAACTTATTTGAGGAAGAATCATATAAAAGAATTAAAAAAAAATGAAGAAACCCTAAAAATTATGTGTGACTTTATCAAGAGGAATAACCTACGAGTAATCGGAATACCAGAACGGGGGGATAACAGAAAATACAGAGAGAATTGTTGAAGATTTGTTGGCAGCAAACTTCCCTGATATCATGAAAGATGAGAAGATACCTATCCAGGATGCTCATTGAACCCCACACGAGGTAGATCCCAAGAGAAAGTCATCAAGACATGTTATAATCAAAGTTCGCAAAACCAAAGATAAAGAGAATTTTAAGAGCAGCTAGGGATAAACGAAAAGTCACCTTCAAAGGGAGTCAATAAGACTGAGCTCGTACTACTCAGCAGAAGCCATGCAGGCAAGAAGGCATTGGGATGACATATATAAAGCCTTGAAGGAAAAAAAATTCCCAGGCATGAATTACATATCTAGCAAATTGTCTCAAATATGAAGGTGAAATTAGGACATTTCCAGATAAACAGAAGTTTAGGAAATTTGCAAAAACCAAATCAGATTTACAAGAGATACTAAACAGGCTCTTCCAGTTAGAAAATCAATAACATCATATAACAACCCAAGACTAGAACACGGGGCAGAGCAAGCAGTTATCATCCCAGATAGGAAAGTCACAAAAATAAACCAAAGCTAAAATACTGAATAGGGAAACAGTGACATCAATGTGTAAAAGATGAGAACATTTAAACAAAAAAGAGGGACTAAAAAATGTATGCATAGATCTTTTATATGGAGAGGAAGTCAAGTTGATATAAAGGAATAAAACATTGGTTTAAACTTAGAAAAATAGGGGTAAATATTAAGGTAACCACATAAGAAAGTAACAATTCTATGCATAAAAATAAAAAAAAATAAAGACTCAGCAAATACAAAAACAACAAGTATGCAAAAGGTGAAAGAAGTTACATAAAAAAAAATGACTCAGCACAGAAAACTAAGTAGAACAAAGACACTGTCAAAAACAGACACAAAAAGTACATCAAAATGACAGCACTAAGCTGATACCTGTAATTACACTGAATGTAAATGGACTAAATTCACCAATAAAGAGAGAGTGGCAGAATGGGTAAAAAAAACACAATCCTTGTATATGCTGTGTCTTAAAGACACAAACAGACTAAAACTCAAAGGATGGAAAAAATATATCAAGCAAACAACAAGCAAAAAAGAGCAGGAGTTGCAGTATTAATCTCTGGCAAAATAGACTTTAAAGTAAAATCTACCACAAAGGATAAGGAAGGACACCCTATAATGATTAAAGTGTCAGTACAGTGGCGTAGTGGTTAAGAGCTAAAACTGCTAACCAAGGGGTTGGCAGTTTGAATCCACCAGGAGCTCCTTGGAAACCCTATGGGGCAGTTCTACTCTGTCCAGTAGGGTCACTATGAGTCAGAATTGACTCAACGGCATAGGTTTTTTTTTTTTCACACCAGGAGGACATAACTGTAATAAATACTTAGCACCCAGTGACAGGACTCCAAAATACATAAAACAAACTCTAACAGCATTGGAGAGAGAGATCGACTGCTCCACAATAATAGTAGGAGACTTCAACATGCCACTTGGGTGAAGAACAGAACATCCAGAAAGAAGCTTGATAAAGACACAGAAGATTTAAATGCCACAACCAACTAATGTGACCTTATAGCTATATACAGAACACTCCACCCAACAGCAGCCAAGTATACTTCCTTTTCCAGTGGATATGGAACATTGTCCAGAATAGACCACATATTAGGCCTTAAAGCAAGCCTTAACAGAATCCGAAACATTTGAAATATTACGAAACATCTTTTCTTGCCGTAAAGCCATAAAAGTAGAAATCAATAACAGAAAAAGCAAGGAAAAATAATCAAACACATGGAAACTGAATAACACCTTGCTCAAAAACTACTGAGTTATGGAAGAAATAAAGGACAGAATAAAGAAATTCACAGAATCAAATGAGAATGAAGCTACATCCTACCAGAACATATGGGACACAGCAAAAGCAGTGCTCAGAGGTCAATTTATATCAATGAATGCACCCATCCGGAAAGCAGAAACGGCTAGAATCAAAACATTTACCCTAAAACTTGAACAAATAGAGAGCAGCAAAAGAAGCCCTCTGGCACCAGAAGAATGCAAATGATAAAAATTAGAGCAGAATTAAATGAGGTAGAAAATAGAAAAACAATTGAGTTAACAAGACCCAAAGCAGGTTCTTTGAAAGGATCAAAAAAATTGATAAGCCATTCGCCAAACTGACAAAAACAGGAGAGGAAGCAAATAACCCAAATAAAAAATGAGATAGGCGATATCACAACAAACCCAGCTAAAATTAGAAGAATCCTAACATAGTATAAAAAATTGTACTCTAACAAATTTGAAAACCTAGAGGAAATGGACAAATTTCTAGAAACACACTACCTAAATTAACTAACACAAAGAGAAGTAAAAAAAACTAAACAAACCTATAACAAAAGAAGAGATTGAAAATCTAAAAATCTCCCAACAAAAAAAAGTCCTTCCCCTGATGGTTTCACTGGAGAATTCTACCACACTTTCAGAGAAGAGTTAACACCACTAGTACTAAAGGTATTTCAGAGCATAGGAAAGGATGGAATACTCCCAAACTCATTCTGTGAAGCCTGTATAACCCTGATACCAAAATCTGGTAAAGTCACTACAAAAAAAGAAAGTTACAGACCAGTATCCATCATGAACTTATATGCAAAAATCCTCAACAAAATTCCAGCCAATAGAATTCAACAACATGTCAAAAAAATAATTCTCCATGACCAAGCGGGATTCATACCAGGTATGCAGGGATGGTTCAACATTAGAAAAACAATTAATGTAATCCACCACATAAATAAAACAAAAGACAAGAATCACATGATCTTATCAATTGATGCAGAAAAGGCATTTGAGAAAGTCCAACACCGTTCATGATAAAAACTCTCAGGAAAATAGGAATTAAGAAGGAAAATTCCTCAGCATAATAAAGGTTGTTTACACAAAGCCAACAGCCAACATAATCCTAAATGGAGAAAGTCTGAAAGCATTCCCCTTTGGATTGGGAACCAGACAAAGATGCCCTTTGTCATCACTCTTATTCAACGTTGTGCTGGAGGTCCTACTCAGAGCAATTAGGCCAGAAAAAGCAATAAAGGACATGCACATTGGTGAGGAAGAAGTATCTTTATTTACAGATGATATGATCTTATTCACAGAAAACCCCAAAGAATCTACAAGAAAACTACCGGAAGTAATAGAAGTATTACTTCTAAAGTATTAGGATCCAAGATAAACATACAAAAATCAGTTGGATTCCTCTACACCAACAAAGAGAACATTGACGAGGAAATCACCAAATCAATACCATTTACAATAGCCCTCAAGAAATTAAAATACTTGGGAATAAATCTAACCAGAGACTTAAAAGACCTATACAAAGAAAACTACAAGACACTACTGCAGGAAACCAAAAGAGACCTACGTAAGTAGAAAAACATACCTTGCTGATGGATAGGAAGACTCAACATTTTGGAAATGTCTGTCCTACCTGAAGCAATTTACAAATACGATGCAATCCTGATCCAAATTCCAATGTCATTTTTTAATGAGATGGAGAAACAAATCTTAACTTTATATGGAAATGGAAGAGCCCACGGATAAGTAATGCAGTACCGAAGAGGAACAAAATGGTAGGCCTCACACTACCTGCTTTAACAACCTGTTATACTGCCACTGTAGCCAAAACAGCGTAGTACTGGTAATTGAGAATTGAGAATCCAGACATAAATTCTTCCACCTGTTAGAAGCTGACATTTGACAGAGACCCAACGTCTGTTTAATGAGAAAATACAGTCTCTTTAATAAATGGTGTTGGCACGACTGCATATCCATCTGCAAAAAATGAAACAAGACCCATACCTCACACCATGTAAAAAAACTGACTCAAAATGGATCAAACACAAATATAAAATCTAAAACAATAAAGATCATGGAAGAAAAATGAGCAACAATCCTGGGAGCCCTAGTACATAGCACAAAGAGATTAGAAAATACTATTAACAATGCACAAACACTAGAAGGATATACTAGATAACTGGGAGCTCCTGAAAATCAAACACGTTCATTCAAAGACTTGACCAAAAAAGGAAAAAGGCAACCTACAGACTGGGAAAAAAATTTTGGCTATGACAGATTCGGTCAGTGTCTAATCTCTAAAATCTACAAGATACTGCAAACCTCAACACAAAGAGACTAGTAACTTGTTTAAAAAATGGGTAAAGGACATGAACATGCACTTCACTAAAGAAAACATTCAGGTTGCTACCAGATATATGAGGAAATGCTCGTGATCATTAGCTATCAGAGAAATGCAAATCAAAACTACAATATCATCTCACCCCAACAAGGCTAGGATTAATCCAAAAACCACAAAATAATAAATGTTGGAGAAGTTGTGGAGAGTGGAACACTTACTGCTGATGGGAAAGTATAATGGTACAACCACTTTGGAAATCGATTTGGCGCTTCCTTTAAAAGTTAGAAATAGAACTACCATAGGATCCAGCAATTCTAGTCCTGGGAATATATCCTAGAGAAATAAGAGCTGTCATGGGAATAGATATATGCACAGCACTGTTCACAATAGCAAAAAGATGGAAACAACCTAGGTGCCCATCAACGGATGAACGAATAAACAAATTATGGTATGTTCACACAGTGGAATACTATACAATTATAATGAACAAAGTTGAATCTGTGAAACATCTCATAACATGGATGTATTTGGAAGGCATTATGCTGAGTTAATTTGGTCAGTTGCAAAAGGACCAATATTGTATGAGGCCAGTATTATAAGAACTCAAGGAAAGATTTAAACACAAAAGAAAACATTAGATGCCTTTTCTGCAGTGATTGACATGATAATGTAGTTCTTTTCTTTTTTCTATTAATATGGTATATTACATTGACCGATTTTCTAATTTTGAATTACTCTTACATTCCTGGGACAAATCCCACTTGGTCATGGTGTGTAAATACCAAAATCTGTTGCCATCTAGTTAATTCCAACTCACAGTGACTCCATAGGATAGAGTAGAATAGGGTTTACAAGGTGCAGCTAGTGGATTCATAGTGACGACCTTTTGGTTAGCAGCCTTAGCTCTTAACCACTGCACCACCAGGGCTCCATCATGGTGTATAATTCTTTTAATATGCTTTTAAATTAGGTTTGCTAGTATTTTGTTGAGAAGTTTTGAATAGTGGTCCGTAGTTTTCCTGTGGTGTCTTTGGTATCAGTCTTGCTAGCTTCTTAGTAGAGTTAGGAAGCGTTCCCTCCTATTCTGTTTTTCAGAAAAGTTTAATAAGGATTTGAGTCACTTCTTTCATAAATATTAGTAGAATTTTTCAGTGAAGCCATCCTGTTCTGGGCTTTTTTGGGGAGAAATGTTGATTACTGATTCAGTCTCTTCATTTGTTATTTGTTTGTTGTGATCTTCTGTTTCTTCTTGAGTCAATTTAAGAAGTATGTATTTTTTCAGTTTTTTCCCTCATGTAGATTTTCTAATTGTTGGCATACAGTTGTTTATAGTGTTGTCTTACATTTTTTTTCTGTAGAGTTGATTGTAGTATCTCTACTTAACATTTCTCATTCTAGATATTTGCATCTTGTCTCATATTTGACAGTCTAGCTAAAGGCTTGTTGATTTTACTGATCTTTTTTTTTTTTTTTTTTTGACTTCTGGTTTTGTTGATTTTATTTTTGTATTTTCTTTTTCATTATTTTTATTGTGACCTGTATTAGGTTTTTCCTTCTGGTTGCTTTCAGTTTACATTGGTCTTTTTTTTTCTTCTAGCTCCCGTAGTTGCAAAGTGAGGTTATTGATTCTGATATTTCTTCTTCCTTAATGTAGTTGGTTATAGATAAAAATTTCCTTCTGAGCACTGCTTTCTTTGCTTCCCTTAAGTTTTCTTTGTTGTACTTTATTTTCATTTCACTCATACGTATGTTCTGATTTCTCCCTTGAGTGATTGGTGTGTTATTTGATTTCCACATATTTGTGTATTTTTCAGTTTTCTTTCTATTATTTCTAATTTTACTCCTTTGTGGTTGGAGAAAATACTTCGTATATTTTCATTTTTTGTCATTTGTTGAGTCTTTGTGACTTAACCTGTGGTTTATCCTGTAGAGTGATCCATGTGCACTGGAGAAGAATGTTTATTGTGCTGGTGTTTTTTGCAGTGTTCTAGATAAATCTGTTAGGTAATTGGTGTATAATGTCATTCAGGTCTGCTGTTTTCTTATTGGTCTTTTTATATGTTCTTCCATTATTGAAAGTTTCCAACTGTTATTCTAGAGGTGTCTGTTTCTCAATTCAATTCTATAAGTGTTTTATATATTTTGGGGCTCTGAAGTTAGGTGCAAATATATATATATATGTAATTATTATATCTTTTTTTTATAATTTATTTGTGTTGTTTAGAATATACACAGTAAAACATACACCAGTTAAAGAATATCTACGTATACAATTTAGTGACGTTGCTTACATTTTTCAAGTTGTTCAACCATTGTCATCCACCTTTTCTGAGTTGTTCCCCCCCAATTAATACAAACTCACTGCTCCCTATGTTTCCTATCTAATCTTTTGAGTTGCTCTTGTCAATTTAATCCTGTATAGATAGATCTTAAAAGAGCATAATGCTCAAGGAAGACATTCTTTACTATAAACCAGTACCAGTTTAGTTAAATTATTGTTTGATTTTAAGAAGATTTCCGGAAATATTTTTGGTTTAAGGTTTAATGCTGATCTCAGAGCAGTAGTTTAAGGTGTTCATCCAACCTTCATTGCTTTAGGAAGTGTGGCTTCCATGAGTATTTAGAATTTTGTTCTGTATTACTACCTCTCTTGATTAGGATTCTTCCCTAAGAGTCTTTTATCAAAATGTTCAGTAATGGTAGCTGGGTACCACGTAGTTTCTCTGGCAAAGGAGGCAGTTATCTGGTGGCAATTAGCCACACATTCTTTTTCCTCCTCCTGTTTATGATTTTCCTTCTTCTTCTATTTTTCCAGGTGAATAGAAACGAATTATTGTACCTCGTTTGGCTGCTCACTAGCTTTTAAGACCCCCGGGCACTATGCAACGAACTAGGAGGTAGAACAGAAGCATTAAGCATTTTATTAGTTCAGTTAACTGGGATGTTCTATGAAACCATGACCCTAAATCTCCAAACTAAGGGACCAAATCCCACGGGCTAAGTAGCATTCCATTGTGTGTTATGTACCACATTTTGTTTATCCATTCATTCGTCGATGGGCATTCAGGTTGTTTCCACCTTTTGACTATTGTCAGTAGTTGTTGGCAATGAACATTGGTGTACAAGTATTTGTTTGAGTCTGCTTTCAAGTCTTCTGGGTATATATTAGGAGTGGAATAGCTGCGTCATATGATATTTCTATTTTTAGTTTTTTGAGGAACTGGGCACACTGTCTGCCACAATGACTATCATTTTGTATTCCCAGCATCAGTGGATAAGAGTTCCAATTTTCCCACATCCTAGCCAATTTTTGTTATTTTTATCTTTGCCATCCTAGTGGGAATGAAATTATATTTCATTGTGGTTTTGATTTGCTTCTCTCTGATGACTAATAATGCTGAGTATCTTTTCATGTGTTTGGTGGCCAGTTGAATGTCCTCTTTGGTGAAATGTCTTTTCAGGTCCTTTGCCTGTTTTTTGATTGGGTTCTTTGTCTTTTTTTTGTTAAGTTGTCAAAGTTTTATATATATTTTGGTTATTGGATATATGTTTTCTGAAGATACTCTGCCAGTTGGTATCTTGTGTTTTCACTTTTTTGGTTAAGTCTTTTGATGAGCAGACTTTTTAATTTTTATGAGGTCCCATTTATTTATTTTGTCTTTTGCTATTTGTGCTTTTGTTATTATATTTGATAATCCATTGTTAAAAGCTAGGCCTGACAGTGTTGCGCCTGCATTTCTTTCTAAGAATTTTATGGTTTTAGTTTACTTATTTAGGTTTTTAGTCCAGTTTGAATTTTTTTTGTGTGTATGGTGTGAGGCATGGATCCTGTTTCATTTTTACTTGTTTTTTTCTTATAGTAAATAATTTATCACCAATATTCCATAGTTCCCAGTTTAGAAAATGGGTTCATGCAGTTGTTGGCATTGGTGTTCTGTTCGATAATGCATTTAGGACATAAATAATGTTCCTCACTTTTTTCCTTTTAGATAAAATCAGTGGATCTGGAACTAACTCAGATATGATGGAAAATATCAAGGAAGAGGTAGGAATAATTTGGAGCGTTTTAAATATTTATTACTATTAACCAGTTAGAGTATATGTGGTCATATTGCGTTTACTTAATACATTCACATGTTTAAGACACATGTACTGTATTTTCACACAAATAATTTGCATGCTAAATTATTTTTTGCCAACCGTGCCCTCCCTCTGAGATATTTTCATAAGAGCAACATGTAAAAAAGTTATCAAGGTGTACTTACGAAAATATCTTGGGAGCTTGTAGAGGGTGCAGTTGCAAAAAAAAAAAAAGTATAACACGTGTTATTTGCATAAAAAAACAGTAATACACAAGTGTCAGTATTATACTTCACTTTGGGTGCTTGTCCAGGTTGAGAAAGAATTTATTTTTATTTTGTTGTTGTTCAATTCAGCAGTTTTCCTAAACTCAGCCAACTGAAGGCTTGTTTACAGATAGGCATTTAAAAATTATTATACAGTTTATCTTGGGGGTGGGAGTTAAATGGGTATGCTTTTTGATTTTGAGATCTTTCAAAACTGGGCATTCAGAATTTCTTTATAACATAATTATAGCAGCCCATCCTGGGATCCTTCACCCGATACCCAGCCCTACATTATTGTTTTGGGATTTTTTTCTATCTATTGTAAAAATTCAGTGTACAGTAATATATGAAAACCAAACTTGTTGTGGTTGAGTCGATTCCAACCCACAGCGATCCTATAGGACAGGGTAGAACTGCCCCAAAGGGCTTCCAAGGAGCAGCTGGTGGATTTGTACTGCCAACCTTTTGGTTAGCAGTTAAACTCTTAACCACTGTACCACCAGGGCTCCACTGTGCCACTAGGGCTCAATAATATAGTATAAACAAAAAAACCCAGTGCCGTCGAGTCGATTCCGACTCATAGCGACCCTATATAAAAAAAAAAAAAAGAATAGATACTGGCAAATCAAGAGTAATCTATAGAAAGCTTTCCAAACTGTGTGTTACAGTAAAGGAGAATGGCACATTTTCATATTCTTAAAACTCCCGACCTCTGTTTGGATATGATTACTTCTATAGTTTTTTTTTTTTTTTTGGTTTGTTTGTTGACTTGGTTCAGGATCATGATATAGCACTGTACCCTCTTTTCTTCCATAAAACACAGTAGTAACAATTTAAAACACCCACACACAGACACAGACACAGTATTCAATGAAGGAGAATTAGTTTTTGAAGTTGCTTTTAGAAAAATATTTTAAGTACAAAATAGTATTTCATTATAACCAAGATCTTGTTATTAGGGAAATAATTAATTTTAGGGATATTCTCTTGATAGTTTCATTCACTTTTGTATTTATTTCTTACATTTAGGGAACTAGCTCTTCAGAGAAATCCAAATCTTCAGGATCATCACGATCAAAGAGGTTGGTTAATGTTTTAGGGAAGAATGTCATTTTCTTTTTCGGGGTGTTTTATTTTCTGTTTCTAAAAGTAATAATTACAAAAAAACCTTACTTATAGCACTCTTATTCTAAGTAAATTATTTTATACAAATATTCATATTAAACAAATGGACAGCATAGTATAATGAATCCTCATGTATCTATCACTTGGCTTCAATAATTATTAATTTATTCAGACTGAATTTTAAAGGAATTTTTTGAGGATGATTTAGTATATATTAACGGGTCTTTCAATATATACTTCATTTCTTTGAGATAATATATGTGGTTTGACACAGGGAGAAAAGGGTAAATGAAATATTAAATGCCTCAGATGAGGCAATGTGAGAATTTTAGGGTTATCTGAAATTTTTGAGGTTGTGGAAGTGGATAGCCATCATAATAATGAGAAAGTTATGAGGATTTAGAGAGTGGTAAAAATGCATTTATGTGCTAAATTTTCTACTAGAAATGTAAGTAAGGAAAAAAACTATTTCCAAGTACATTTTAATGTCCAATATATATTTTGTAGTATAGCTTTTATTAGGAGTTTTTAGCTCATTTCATTGTTGGACATTTGTTCTTAATCAATAGGAATTCCTTTTAATAAACACAACTTTCTTGGTATTTATTCTGTAAAGTAATGACTCTGAAAGAGGGGTCCTTCAATATCCCCCTAGTATGTTTTTCAGAGTGCGTATGTCCTAGTCCTACCCATACCTACTAAATCAGTCTTTCATGGTACAATATGTATTCTTCCCTGTGTAGTTGTGATGTGCATCCTTGGTTGGTTGCCAGTACACAATTTACATATGCTGTCTGTATTCTTTGGGTGTTGTTTTAGTTGTCACAAATGTCCATAATTCTATGGACTTAATTCTTTCATAGGAAACCTTCGGTTGTAACAAAGTATGTTGAATCTGATGATGAAAAACCTCTGGATGAAACTGTAAATGAAGATGCTTCTAATGAAAATTCAGAAAATGACATTACTATGCAAAGCTTGCCAAAAGGTAATGTGGATTAATCTTGTATATCAAGTTAAAGTCAAAATATATTTTTAAAATATCATTATTAAAAAATTGGAACTTGATTACTGTTAATTGTATGTAAAGGACCAAACTTGGCATTTTATTAGTGGTAGTCTGGGATGTGTTAGTGTGGTAATGTGTGTTATTGTGGTTAAAAATTTGGACTACTCCATTAGCTTTGAAAAGAACAAAATCTGTTTTCTCTTACTATTCATTGGCTTTTAGAAAAGGGGTTTTAATTTTAAAATTATTGTGGAATGTAAAAGTTAAGAGGTTTAATATATTAAGTTCAGTAAATGTTAACATGCTTGCTGTATGCAAAAATGGAATGTGAATATACTTGAAACCTTAAAGAAAAAAAGACGTTTAAATTCTAGTTCAGTTTTATTGAATTTTTAATTCTTTAAGGCTGAAAACGAAAGTTTACTATCTATTAAACACAGATTTGGGTGTATTTCTTATGATTATCTCTTTTAAAAATTTTGTCAAATACCTCTCAACTGTTGGCAGTTTTTAACCTTAAAACCTCGTTAATTGGGGAAAAAGGCCAAATGAAAATCTTGGACTTTTGATCTCCCAAATCTCAGAGCAGTATCTTTGGATGATGAAAGAATGACAAGGAACTTGATACACTGGTGTTTCAAAGAGTCAAACTTACAGATATTTTTTCTTTGTTAAATAATAGGTTTAAAGCTCTTAGCAAACTTTTCAGATTTATTCTTGATGTCAGATCATTTATTAGTGCTTACTAAGCATTGTTCCCTGTCTATATTTATGTTTCTTATGATACAGTTTTTGATTCATGGGGATTTTTAAAATATGATGTGTGGGAGGGGTAGGACTTTGCTTGATTAAGGTAAATAAGGAGTTATAGAAGATGAGAAATTAAATAAGGAAAGGAATGAGTGAGAGGAAGGGGAGAGATAGAAGGAAAACTGATTGACCTACCATTTACTTGTTTTTGCAAATCATCTGTGACAGTATTATGTAATGCTTTTGGTGGCCCAGGACAGAAACAACTAACACGGGAGTCTGAGTCCCATAGGCAGTGACTCATTTTGGGTTGTTGTATTCTCGCTGGTTATCACTGTGCGTGCTTATGATGGCCACTGAGGGATCTAAGAACTAGGAATTCAAACTTTTCGTTTAATGGTGCGGTGGAAATAAATCAATATGGAATGTTACTAACCTAAACTGAGGTTAATTCTCCTCCACCAAAACAAAAATAGACCAGTTTCATATGGTTGACTCTGGGTGGTTATTATTATTGTTATAGTACTCTATTAAGTATATATAGGTACCAGACTTGTACAAAATTAACTCATCTAATCCTTAAAGCAAAACTGTAAGTTAGCTATTATTTCCACTTGTAGAGATGAAGGAACAAATTAGAGCTTAAGGAACTTTTTCAGCTTTAAGTTGAGAAGCTAAGATTTGAACCCAGGTGTGCTTCAATCCAAAGCTAGTGAGTGCTCTTTCCACTCTGCTGCTTTGCTTTCCAGTTAGAGAAGAATCTTAGAAAGAATTCATTCTCTGTATGTTTTTTGTTAATCATAAATCTTTAGCTCTTCTCAAATGCTGGTGCTTCTCTAGAAGTATATACATGAAGTGATTATTGTGAATATAAGTTTTTTGGTGGGTATTATTTGAATTTACCACAATTTGTAAAAATTCAGTCTTCTTTATCCCCTTCTCCCCCTTTTTTTCCAGAGATGCAGAAACTCATTTACAAGTAGATGCTATAACTTGCCAAAATCTGCTTGTTTAATAACATTTGCCCATGTTTCAGAAAGACAACTCCTGACAACTATCCGCTTTTACTTTCTTGATTGCTGCCAATAATGCCCAATTACTAGGCCCCAGTAATGTAGGTAAATTTGAGGCCTGGACCCTTTTACTATGCCCCTCTTGTATTTACTCTTGAGAGAATGTAATGAAAAGTTGAATTAACAACCTCTTACCTCAGTTCACATGTTTTGTAGCTAAGTAAGGACATTCTTTCTAAATTATTTTTATGGGACCAACAGTTGATCTCATTCTACAATTTATTGTTAGAGCACTTTAGTTTTAAGTGTCTTAAAGCACTTTCCTGTTTAAAATTTTTTAAGGACTTTCCAGAGTACCAAAGCTTTGACATACTGGTTGGAAAATGCTGCAGAATAGGCATAACAATAATAACAGAATGAACTTCTTTTATCACCCCTCACTACTGTCCTCCCAAAGCAATGCAAAACAACCCTTAAATTTTTTTTCCTGAGTTTATGATTTCGATTATGAGAAGAATAGTATGTCTTTTTATTTTTCCCTCTGGTCCACTTATTTTATAAACTTTTTATGGAACTTAGATTGGGTGCTCATATTCATAACAGCTTTTGTCATAGGAACTATTAAAAATTCATAACTGGACTGAGGCTTGCTCCTTGATTCACACATATTTATTATAATCAGTTCATAATTCCCTCCCCTTCCCTCCCCCCACCCCCACCTACTGTTTTTATGAGTTTTATCCCAACAAGTAATCTGGTTGTTGACACCTGGCCCTTTTACTATTTCCTTATTTTATTTATTCTTGAGAGGTCCTTATACAAGTATTGATAGCTTGCAGGAAACAAACTATGTACCAGCAATGTTGGCTTTATCTGAACTGAAGTCTTGCACTTCACTTGCACATTTAATATGTGTAATGGTTTTTTAAATGAAATCATTCTAGGTACAGTGATTGTACAACCAGAGCCAGTGCTGAATGAAGACAAAGATGATTTTAAAGGGCCTGAATTTAGAAGCAGAAGTAAAATGAAAACTGAAAATCTCAAAAAACGCGGAGGTAAATACAAGTGAAAATGAAAACATAAGTTTAAAATGCTGTTTATGTCCATATTGGAAAATCTGATGTGCTTACTAAAAATACCTCCACTTTTCTGCCCATCTGTTTATTAAAAGCACTACTTAAAAATAACTTCTGTTTCTCTCTGAGTTCTGAAACAGAAAAGGTTAAACACCATTTGTCAAAACAACTTTGCCTTCAGTGGCTATTAAGTTATATGAAGAAGGTTAGCATTTCCTTCTTCCACATGTTAGTTCTATAATACTTATATGCCAGACTACCATGTGTTCCTCCTGCCCCAGAAAGAATTTCAAATTTGTACAAAATTTTGTCTATGGCCTTCAGTTAACTATAAACATATGTAGAACATTGTTTCATAGAGTGATGGTCATCTGTATTAGTATAACCTGGAATACTTATTAAAAATGCAAATCCCTTGACTATACTCCTAACAAACTAGAATTTCTGGGGATGAAGTCAGTAATGTGCCCCAGTGTATTCTTACATACACTCATGTTTGAGATCCACTGATCTAAAGATAGCAATGCAGAGATAAGTAGGAAGGAGAAGGGAGAGCTAGCAACCCTCCCTCCATCTGCCCAAACCGTTTTCCCCTTTGTCTGTCTACCCTCACTTTGTACACACAACCATATTGGCTAACCATCTGTAGAAAGTTAGCATAATGAAGATTCATTAAAAAATTTGTTGACAGTAGAATATGTGACCCACTTGTTTGTGTATGATTTTTTAAAAATTCCTAAATATACTTTTTGGGTGTATTAACAGAGGTGCAATCCATGACTATAAAAGGACTGAATCTCCAAAAGATAGAATGTGACACTAAATTTCTAAATTGAAGTATAATGATGGCATGTCCATTTAATATCATGTTATATAATTGTGAAATTATAGTGAAGTTCCATATTGGTAAAATTTTTTTTTTATTTTAGAGCTGTAATTATCTTGATGGAACTAGTAAAATATATTTGTACTGATAAAATACTATATATATCAGTTTTCAGAATAAACAATTCTTTCGATTGTTAGAGAAAATCAAGTAAATGTTTAGTCTTTTGCCCAGAAAGGGGTGTTCTACCCCTTTCAAGCATAAGGAAGATTTATTGAGAATCTACTTCCTTGTAGGGAAACTGCCATTGCAGCAGCAGAGCTGCCCAAGCTAAGTAGAATTCTTAAAACTTAGGAGAATCAGCGTGTAGAGAATGATGGTAAGAATAAAAGTAGCAAGAATTTCTTTCTTCTAGAGGAGACAACTAAGTAAACTGCATTTTGTCAGAATGAGTATCTAAGCAGTATCCTTTGCGGAGGGACTCTGGAACAATCAGTGTCTGAAATGTGGATAGGGGCTGAAAGAAGAATGTAAAAAAGAATCAGTATTGTTGGGGAGGGTATTCCTGGTGCTGCTTTGCTATACTGCTGGTATTTGGTCTGAACTGATAAGTTTCTGGTACATTTTATTGAGTGTTTTGTGTACAAATGCTTGTATCATACTTAAGGTGGTAGGTAGGTAGGTAAATAGATAAAAAAATAGATAGTAGCACTTAAATCTTTAATGTTCTTTAATGTTTTTGTCTTAATGATTTGGCACATCTTTAAGCTGTCAGAAACCACACAGAAAATTTAATTCTGTGTTTACTTACATACCTGTGTATGAATAAACTACTGATCGAAGGTACTGAATTGCTTCAGTTAATATTCAAGCTTTCTAAAAACGTTAGTTCCAAAATTGAGGCCAAGCTGTCAAGAAGGTAACTTTTACATATAAAATAATCTTATATAGATTTGGACCAAAATTATAGCACAAAGATATATTGACCATTTTAGGAAAAAAAAAGAAAAAAAAATTTAGGAGCTACTGTTTATTAAATACCATAGTCTATTTTGACACACTTCCTCCAGTTTGTTAGAAAATATATTTTACACCTAACTTTTTTGTATGACATAATTTGTTCTCTCTTTAAAACCATTTAAATATATTGAACTCAGAAATGAAAATTCCTCTTTTCCATTTACACACTGTATTGTATTATAACCTTTAAGATATTTAATAAATAGAAATAAATTTTAGAACCTTACAAGTACAGAAACAGTTATACAAAACAATGTAACATTTTGGCATTGTGCTATCTTTGTTTCAGATCCCACTTAAATAAAGTACTGGATCAGTCATACTCTTGATCCATTTCTCCTTTTTCCCTCCCCCCAAAATTTGTATACGTGTATATGTCATTTATATATATATGTTTTTCCTGTAGATGTACTTATTCATAAAACAATTTTCATTTAAGAAATACACAAAATAGTATGCTGTATGTAATCCTTTTGCAACATTTCACAATCAGTAACTTCTCATTGTTTTCATTTTATTTAACTGTATCAGTAAATATACATCTACTTTATTTTTCACTGTTTTATAAAATTTTGTTATATAAATAAACCACAGTTTATCCATTTTCCAATTATGAAATTGTTTCCAATTTTTTATTTTATAATTAGTGCTACAGTGACTATCCATGTGTATAATTCCTTGTGCATATGTTGGGGGAATTCTCCAAGGGATCACCTAGTTTTATTTAATTGTTGAGTGGTATACATGCAAAAGCACATAAACCAAAAAACAAAAATGCATTGCCGTCGAGTTGATTCTGACTCATAGCGACCCTATAGGACAGCGTAGAACTGCCCCGTAGGGTTTCCAAGGAGCAGCTGGTGGATTTGAAGTGCAGACCTTTTGGTTAGCAGCCAAGCTTTTAACCACTATGCCACTGGGGTGCTATGTCCCAAAAGCACTTAGAAAGGTGCTTAATAAATATTATTTAACATTGGATTAACACTCAAACTCTAGTTTTTATTGATCTTATTAGTTTATTTGAATGAAAACTTTATTTGAAATGAAAAAAAAAACTACACTGCCTATTCTGTTAAAACAAGTACAGAATACATGAATGTCCAAGATCGAACAGTAATGTAGGACAATGTAATTTAAAATAAAATATTAGCAACTAAACATTTTTAGCTTATGCAAATGAAAATATTGACAATAATATTTGGGGCCATTGTGTTTTGCATCTTAAAACTAACAAAAACAGAGAATAGAAATTAAACAGTGAGAAACGAATGTGGTGTTTTATTTAGGGATAGAAACAGAGTTGGTTTTTTTGTTTTGTTTTGAGTTGTGTCATTTTTACAGATTGTGAACGCAGTCATTTACACTGGCCTCTTTTGAATCGTAATCTATCATATTTGGATAAAGGTCTTGGTTTCACATCATAATCATCTGTAAAACTTTAAAAAATGTCTAGGAGATTACCATTTAGTGGTTTAGGGGTGGGAATGGCTGTATTTTTTAAGATTCTTCAGGTGACTTAATTGTTAGATTTGACGCGCTGCTCTAGCAGAACTTAGGGATAAGAGAGTGAGGCAGGAATGATTTCCTTCTATTCTTTTCTGCATAGGTTATCTTCGATCTGTTTTTCTGCAGTCAGTGAGGAATAATGCTCTGCCTTTTCCTTCAGCCATCCTGAGGTTTTGCTGCCAAGATAGACATACCTACAATGTCTTATTTGTCCTTATTTGGAAATAGTAGACAGTGCTGATATGTAGTCAGCAGTGGAATAGACATAGAAAGAAGGCAAGTTAATGGGGATTATGGATAGTGTTGAAGTAAACTTTAGGAAGAAGATTTGGTAATATGATAAAATTACCAGTTTTTCATATATCACGGTGATAGGATCTGTGTAGGCAATTGCATTTTGAAAATAAAAATCTTTATGGCATGCCTATTTTAAGTATTGTGTTGTAAAATACTATCTTCCACACGTCACTTAATTCCCCATTCTTTAAAAACTGATCGTGAACTTGTTTGCAAAGCTATAGCAAAATAAAAAAGAGCTCTTGATTTTAAACTTTTTTTTAATGGGAGTTTCTTCATGTTATATTAAGGTATTGTGAAAAATAGAGTTTGCATCTGTAAAAGGAGCAAGTTAGGATTTGTAACTCTTGAATTTGTGAAGATTGTCATGTTTTTAAGTAGTCAGTAAAATTATTAACCTTTTTACTTGTGTCCAAATGTCATTTTTCCAAGGATTATGAGGTATTTCATTTCTAACCCAGAAGATGCAAAGTGATGACTAAATTAAATATCTGTGTGTGTATGTTTGTGTGTGTGTGAGTAATTGTCACTGCTTTCTCCTAGAAGATGGGCTTCATGGGATTGTGAGCTGCACAGCTTGTGGACAACAGGTCAATCATTTTCAAAAAGATTCCATTTATAGACATCCTTCATTGCAAGTCCTTATTTGTAAGGTAGGTAATGATGTGTTGATAATTCATTCCACAAAAACTTGAATACTTACTGTGTGTCAGACCTTTGGGACACAGTAATGAAGAAGACAGAATTGGTCTCTGTCCTTGGTGGGTTTGTATTGTAGTATATTGTAGTGGGGAAAACAGACATATAAATAGCCTTATAAGTGCCATGATAGGGGAGATACAGTTTATTATGGGAACACACAGGAAGCCTGTGTAATTTGTATTTGAGTTAGGTGAGGTCGGGGAGTGTTCTCCAGTGGAGGTGATGTAAGCTGGTTATCTGAACTGTGAATACGAATTACCCTAGTGAAGTGGGATTGGTTCAGAATGTTCTATGCAGAGGCAACCTACTATTCAAAAGCTGATAGGTGAGGGTGAGCTTGGTGTGTTTGAAAACCTGAAGAGTGTGTGTGTGTGTGCATGCATGCATTTCTTATAACCTTCCTTCTTATGTACCCTACTTACCCAAATTTAAACTCTCTATGTGGAGCAGGGTGCCCGGGTAGTGCAAACAGTTTGTGATTGGCTGCTAACCTACAGGTTGGCAGTTCGAGCCTACCCAGTGGCTCCATGGAAGAAAGGCCTGGAGAACTGATTCCATAAAGACTGCAGCCAAGAAAACTCTATGGAACAGTTCTACTCTGTAACACAGGGGGTCGCCATGACAGAGGCTGACTTTTGGTGACTGCTAACAACAACATGTGGAGCAGAGTTTTAACATAATTTGGAGATAATAGAATTAAAAATGTTTCCTGTGTATGATTATAGATTTTAAAGTTTTTAAATTAATAATGCCTTGCAGTTAATTTTAAATATTTATTATATCAAGGTTACGGTTTTCCCAAATCATATTTTTGCTAAGACTAATCCTGTGTTAGTTTATTTCACAACAAAAAGCCTCCTTGAAATGTAGGGGCAGGCCAGGCTTTCCTTAGAGTTCCAGCTTTAGATCTTTTCTCACATGAATTTTTTAAAAAAAGTTTTTTATTTTTATTGTACTTTAGATGAGCAAATTAGTTTCTCATTAAACAATTAATACACATACTGTTTTGTGACATTGGTTGCCAACGTTCTCCCCTTCTCGACCTTGGGTTCCCCATTACCAGCTTTCCTGTCCCCTCCTGCTTTCTTGTCCTTGCCTCTGAGCTGGCGTGCCCCTTTAGTCTCCTTTTGTTTTATGGGCCTGTCTAATCTTTGGCTGAAGGGGGAACCTCAGGAGTGACTTCAGTACTGAGTTAAAAGGGTGTCCAGGGGCCATACTCTGAGGGTTTTTCCAGTCTCTGTCAGACAAGTAATTCTGGTGTTTTTTGTGAGTTAGAATTTTGGTTTACATTTTTCTCCAGCTCTGTCCGGGACCCTCTGTTGTGATCCCTGTCAGGGCAGTCAGTGGTGGTAGCCGGGCACCTTCTAGCTGTGCTGGACTCAGTCTGGTGGAGGCTGTGGTAGTTGTGGTCCATTAGTCCTTTGGACTAATCTTTCCTTTGTGTCTCTGGTTTCTTCTTTCTCCCTTGCTCCAGACAGGGTGGGACCAGTGAAGTATCTTAGATGGCAGCTTACAATCTTTTAAGACCCCAGACACTATCACTGAAGTAGGATGTAGGACATTTTCTTTATAAACTGTGTTATGTCAGTTCAGCTAGATGTCTCCCGAGATCATGGTCCCTGCAGCCCTCAGGCCAGTAATTCAGGCCCTCAGGGAGTTTGGATGTATCTGTGTAGCTTCCATGACCTTGCCTTGATTCTTGCATGATTTTTTTTTAATTTTCATTGTGCTTTAAGTGAAAGGTTACAAATCAAGTAAGTCTCCCATACAAAAATTTATATACACCTTGCTATATACTCCTAATTGCTCTCCCCCTAATAAGACAGCATACTCCTTCCCTCCACTCTCTTTTCGTGTCCATTCGGCCAGCTTCTGACCCTCTCTGAGCTCTCATCTCCCCTCTAGACAAGAGATGCCAACATAGCCTCGTGTGTCTACTTGATCCAAGAAGCTCATTCCTCACCAGTATCACTTTCTGTCCCGTAGTCCAGTCCAATCCCTGTCTGAAGAGTTGGCTTTGGGAATGGTTCCTGTCTTGGGCTAACAGAAGGTCTGGGGACCATGACCT
Source organism: Loxodonta africana (assembly GCF_030014295.1). NCBI lineage: Eukaryota > Metazoa > Chordata > Mammalia > Proboscidea > Elephantidae > Loxodonta > Loxodonta africana. Next base: position 88,570,226 of record NC_087369.1, on the reverse strand, counting down.
CTGGGGTCCTTCTAGTCTCAGACCGTTAAGTCTGGTCTTTTTGTGAGAATTTGGGGTCTGTATTCCACTGCTCTCCTGCTCCCTCAGGGGTTCTCTGTTGTGTTCCCCGTCAGGGCAGTCATCAGTTGTAGGTGGGCACCATCTAGTTCTTCTGGTCTCAAGATGATGTAGACTCTGGTTCATGTGGCCCTTTCTGTCTCTTGGGCTCATAATTACCTTGTGTCTTTGGTGTTCTTCCTGCTCCTTTGCTCCAGGTGTGTTGAGACCAATTGATACATCTTAGATGGCCGCTTGTTCGCGTTTAAGACCCCAGACTTGCATGAATTTTTGGTAGACACAGACCTGCTTTTACCAATTTGTGTCCCTTCTTTCCTTGAATTCAGGTTAACCAGGAGCCTGTCATCTAGGGGACATACTGTGGCATTTGGTTTTAAATTATGACACCTGGGTCTAGTATTGCTGAATTCATAATGTATATTCACTTTCTCTTTATATGATTTAAAAAACCTGTTGCCATTGAGTCGATTCTGACTCATAGGGATGCTATAGGACCCCGTAGAACTGCCCCATATGGTTTCCAAGAAGTGGCTGGTGGTTTTGAACTGCCAACCTTTTGGTTAGCAGTTGAGCTCTTAACCACTTTGCTACCAGAGTTCCATCTTTATATGATACACACACATATGTATGATATACCCTTTAGTGGTTTAGGATAGGAATGGGTGTCTGTACTTTTTAAGATTCTGTAGGTGATTCTAATTGTTCCTGCCTCACTCTCTTATCCCTAGTTCTGCTAGGACAGTGCTTTGCAACCTGACAATTAGAATCACCTGAAGGGTCTTAAGAAGTATAGATGTCCATTTCTACCCCCTGTATTTGATTGCTTTTTTTTTTTAGGGCTAGTCTGTTGAACCTACCCCATTTAGTAGTCAGCAGTTTTTATCAGTGGGCATGAAACCTTCTATCATTAAACTTGGTGAAAGGAGTTCGAAATCAATCAGATTTGGGTTTGAATACCAGCCTCAGTTGTTGCATGGCTTTGGAAGATTTATTTACATATTATGAGTCTTAGCTTTTTCTCAAAAATTGGGCACAGTACCGTCATGGTCAGTATTTTGAGATTTAAAGGTAATGTAGATTAATTGCTTAGCTGTACACATAATATGTATGTATATGTGGTGACTATTAAAATTATTAAGTATGATGTCTAATAAATTTTTATATAGTTTTAGTATGAGACTAAAATATTTTATGAACTTTTATGTATAGAATAGTGGTGTTTGATGATACGGGAATCTGTGTCAAGGAATTAATTTCTTAAGATATTCCTATTTCTTGAGAGTGCAAGTTTTGGGTATTTGGTGTTTTTACTTTGATTCTCAAACACACATGCACAGAAATTCCCCTTACCCTTTTAATAACTTAAAATGTATCCTTTATGAATATTATCATTTTTGAGTAAAATTTCCCCCTCCCCTTTTCTTTTAATAGAATTGCTTTAAGTATTACATGAGTGATGATATTAGCCGTGACTCAGATGGAATGGATGAACAATGTAGGTAGGTAATCAAGATGAACTAAAATTCAGTGTTGTCTACTTTTGGGGGGGGGGAATTTTTACTTAGCCTTATATTAGATACATATTTTGGTTGTATCATAATTAATGTCTTTAAAACTTTAGTGGAAGATTATTCTTTCCATAAGCCTTAGGTTTATGTTTGTTTTTTAAGTTTCTGATACAGAATATGTAGATGACCTAAATTACTTTAATAATTGCTGGCAGGAAAATTTAAATTGTTCTAATAATAAAAAATATTTAAAATGAGTTTCATCAAGAGTAATATTTTAATCTTTAAAAAATTTCAGATGGTGTGCAGAAGGTGGAAACTTGATTTGTTGCGACTTTTGTCATAATGCCTTTTGCAAAAAATGCATTCTGCGCAACCTTGGTCGAAAGGAGCTATCTACAATAATGGATGAAAATAACCAATGGTATTGCTACATTTGTCACCCGGAGCCTTTGTTGGACTTAGTCACTGCATGCAACAGCGTATTTGAGAATTTAGAACAGTTGTTACAACAAAATAAGAAGAAGATGAAAGTTGACAATGAAAAGATTAATAAAGTATATGACCATACACCCAGATTTTCTCCAAAGAAAAATAGCTCAAATTGTAATGGAGAAGAAAAGAAATTAGACGATGCATGTTCTGGCTCTATAACCTACGCTTATTCAGCACTGATTGTGCCCAAAGAAATGATTAAGAAGGCAAAAAAACTGATCGAGACAACAGCCAACATGAACTCCAGTTATGTTAAGTTTTTGAAGCAGACAACAGAAAATTCAGAAATCACTTCTGCTACAAAGTTACGTCAGCTTAAGGCCTTTAAATCTGTGTTGGCTGATATCAAGAAGGCTCATCTTGCTTTAGAAGAAGATTTGAATTTGGAGATTAGAGCTTTGGATGCTGTAAACAAAGAGAAAAATACCAAAGAGCATAAAGTTATAGATGCTAAATCTGAAACAAAAGTAAGGAAAGGAGAAAAATCCTTTCCTTTGGAAAGGAAGGATTTTTCAAAGTCAGAAGGTAAATTGCCAAGGAAACAGGTAGACAGTGAGCATATGGATCAGAGTGTTCCAACAGAGGAACAAAGAGCAAATAAAAGTACCAGTGGTGAACATAAGAAATGTGGTAGAAAAGAAGAACCTCAGTATGAACCTGCTAACACTTCTGATGACTTAGACATGGATATTGTGTCTGTTCCTTCTTCAGTTCCGGAAGACATTTTTGAGAATCTTGAGACTGCTATGGAAGTTCAAGGTTCAGCTGATTTTCAAGGGGATGGCAACAGTGGAACTGAGCAAGAACTGGAGAGTTCTTCTGTAAAATTAAATATTACTTCAAAAGACAGCAGAGGAGGTATTAAATCAAAAACTTCAGCTAAAGTAACAAAAGAATTGTATGTTAAACTCACCCCTGTTTCCCTTTCTAATTCCCCAGTTAAAGGTGCTGATTGTCAGGAAGTTTCCCAAGATAAAGATGTCTATAAAATTTCTGGTCTCAACCCAAAATCAGAGAACTGTGGACCTGTAAAGGAAAGCAGCGATAATGAGCATTTGATTGAAAATGAAAGTCCATTACTTTTAGAAGAATCTGATCTTCGAAGATCTCCACGTGTAAAGACTACACCCTTGAGACGACAGACAGAACCCAACCCTGCAACATCTAATTCAGATGAAGAAAGCAATGAAACAGTTAAGGAGAAACAAAAACTATCAGTTCCACTGAGAAAGAAGGATAAACGGAATTCGTCTGACAGTGCTGTAGATAATCCTAAACCTAATAAATTGCCTAAATCTAAGCAGTCAGAGATTGTGGATCAAAATTCAGACTCTGATGAAATGCTAGCAATCCTCAAAGAGGTAAGCAGGATGAGTCATAGTTCTTCAGAATCTGACATTAATGAAACTCATACAAATCATGAGAAGACTTTGTGTGATTTAAAGGCTCAAGCAGAGAAGGATGATAAAGGAAAAAGGAAACGAAAAAGTTCTACTTCTGGTTCAGATTTTGATGTTAAAAAGGGCAAATCGGCTAAAAGCTCTATAATTTCTAAAAAGAAACGTCAAAACCAGTCTGAATCTTCCAATTATGACTCAGAATTAGAAAAAGAGATAAAAATCATGAGTAAAATTGGGGCTACCAGAACAAGCAAAAAAAGAGTTCCAAATAAAGAAGATTACGATTCTTCTGAAGATGAAAAACACAGCAAAAAAGGAATGGCTAATCAAAGGGAGAAAAGTTTGAAGACTGCAAGAGAAAAATCATCTGATAATGTTGAAAGGAAACAAGAGAGAGAGAATTTCTCTTCAGCCGACGGCACAGTTGATAAAGACAAAACCATCATGGAAATAAGAGATGGGCTCTCTAAGAAGCAGCAGCCAAGCGTATCCTCTGATGGCTTGGATAAGCCGCCTTCTGGGAAAGGGGAGAGTTTTAGTTCTCCTGAAGACAAAAAGGTTGCTGAAACTAAAGAAAAGAACAAGCATTTGAAAACCAAAATGTATAAGAAAGTGCAGAGTGGCCTACCTGAAGTTGCTGAGAAATTTTCGAAGAAAGAGCAGACTGATGAGTCTTCTGGAGATGATAAAAAGCAGGGCAAAAAGGGAACTGAAGAAAAAGAAAAGAAAACTACAGACTTGGAGAAAATAAGTAAGATGGAACAACAGTATGATTCATCATCTGATGGCAATGAGAAATTACCTGAAGAAGAAGGGATTTGTCATTTTCCTAAAGACATAAAACAAGACAAGAATGACACAACTGATGGGGAAAAGAAAAGTAAAAAAATAAAGGAAAAAACTTCTAAAAAGAAGAATGAATTATCTGATAATGCTGAGAAGTTACTAGGGAAAGGAGATAGTTATGACTCTTCAGAAGATAAAAGGAGTAGAAATGGAGCATCTGATAGAGAGAAAAAAAGGTGCAACTTGCCTGAAAAGAGTTCGAGGAAGAGACAAGATTGTTCATCATCTGATACTGAGAAATATTCCTTGAAAGAAGATGGTTGTGATTCCTCTGATAAGAGGCTAAAGAGAATAGACTTGAGGGAAAGAAGAAATTTAAATTCAAAAAGAAATACCAAGGAAGTACAAAGTGGCTCATCATCATCTGATGCTGAGGAAAGTTGCTCTGAAGATAATAAAAAGCAGAAGAAACAAAGACCTACACCTAAAAAGAAGACAAGCAATGTCAAGGAGAAAAAGAGAAATTCTCTGAGAACAAGCACTAAAAGGAAGCAAGCTGAGATTACTTCCTCATCTTCTGATATAGGAGATGATGATCAGAATTCTGTAGGTGATGGGAGCAGTGATGAGCAGAAAATTAAGCCTGTGACTGAAAATTTAGTGCTATCTTCACATACTGGATTTTGCCAATCTTCAGGTATGCAGAAATAAAAAAATTAAAATTTGTACTTTTTTCCTCTTGAATAACTACATTCTTTAATTTTTTTGAAGCCTATCGAATTCAAGGCTATATTTTAGGAAAAGACCATTTAAAAATTCTTGCGATATTTACTACAAAGTGTAAGGACCTAGGGTTTCTTTCTCCATTTATTTTATGCCATTATTGGAAGGTAATTCAAACAATGTTGTTGTTTTGTATCAGGGATACCAAGTTTGTTGGGTAACTAGTTATAGTCCAGCTTTCATTGTCAGTGTTTAATGCTGTCTCTGGAATAATTGAGCAGTAGTTTGTGAAGGAAAATCAGAATGGTGCCAGTAGTTCAGTAGGCATTTATTTATTCATGTAATGGAGCTGAGTGCTGGGTACTGGTATAACATAGTTTGTGAAAACTTTAACTGCTTTGCCATGCATGTTGCTTTTCAAATTAGACAGGTTAACTTTGTGTCCTATGAAATCCTCTGAAATAATTTAAAGTTACATCACTGAAACCCTTTGTTGCTTCTCATCAGCTAGTTCCTAATGACTTGAACAGATGTTTCTGTCTTTTAAAAATACAAAAGAAAAAAAGAAAATCCAAAAAGTATATGGATTACTTCACCCTGATGAGATAGGACATCAGGACAGTTAGAGTTTGCGTCAACTGGTCAATGATACGGATAAGAAGTATTTAAGAATAATTTGTATCCTTATCAAAGTTCTTTTTAAAAAATTAGCTGTAAAATAAATGCATACTGGTCATTTATATTGTCTTTTTTTTTTTTTTTAGTCAGTAAAGACTTATTAGTCAACTAGGGGCACTGGAGTTTACTTAAAATTTTTATAAAGTAAATTTCACATATAATTGTATTACTAACAGGCAGAATGGAAACCCTGGTGGCATAGTGGTTAAGTGCTATGGCTGCTAACCGAAAGGTCAGCAGTTCGAATCTACCAGGTGCCTCTTGGAAACCTTATGGGGCAGTTCTACTCTGTCCTATAGGGTTGCTGTGAGTCAGTATTGACTCTAAGGCAATGGGTTTCGGTTTTTTTTTTTTAATAGGAAGAATGGTGACGTTTTTCTCTTTATTCCTTATATTAGAATTTTCAATGTAGTACAATTGGAGTTTTAATGGAATTGACTTGAATCCTAGTTTTTAATAAAAGTTTAAATTACTTTTTAGGTAGAACTTGCCTAAAGAGTTGATTTTGAAAACAGGTGTGATATGCATGCTGTGCTCTTCATTTTAATGTTGTGCTGTATCAAATGCCTATATGGCTATTGTAACTACAGGTTCACAGTCCCTTGCTTGAAATTCTTGGGGCAAAAGAGTTCCAGAATTTACAGCAGGACAATTACCATTTACTATGTAATAGCCCCATGGGATCTGAGGCAACAATCCCATAATCAAGCAAAACATGAAATTCACACTTACAGGAATAAAGAATTCAGATCAGGTTTTGCTTTAAATGAGCTTTGACAGCACGTTACAAAAACTTTTCCATTTTTAGAGCTTTTTGGATTTCAGAACTGTGTGTATATAAGAGAATGAAGACTTATATTCATAGTGCCAGAATCTAGTAGTTACTTGCATATCAAATCAGTATTTTAATTATCAAGTTAGTTGGGAAAACCCTTATTAAGGACTAGAATAATAGACTATAAGAATATGAAATCATGATTGGCTACATGGAATACTCCCAATAGCAAATTGTAGGCTATTGGACTTACCTTAAACTTTAGAAAATTGATTTTCATGATTAAACAGGTTCTCTAGTAAAATCAACGTTACATTTCAAATATTTTAGTAACTTTAATTTCCCAAAATAACATTTGATTTGAAGCATACGAAGGCTTTTATTACACACCTCATGTTTAGAACTGTTAATACTTAGTGTAATAAGTAATATGCATTTATTAGACTGTAAGGAGAGGTGGCAACACACAACAAATACTCAAAGGGTGCATTTCCTAATAATTCCTTAATCTAGCACTAGTCTAGTCAAAGGAGCCCTGGTGGCTAAATGGTTAAGTGCTTGGCTGCTAACCAAAAGTTTGGGAGTTTGAACCCACCCAGTGACTCCACAGGAGAAGGATCTGGTGATCTGCTTTCGTAAAGATTACAGCCTAGAAAACCCTGTGGGACAGTTTTACTCTGTTACATGAGGTTTCTATGAGGTGAAAATGGACTTGATGGCACCTGACAACAACAGTCTAAATCATTATGTTCCATTTTGACTTAAATTAACTTTGATCTGAAGGACCAGTGGGGCTGATTAGGAGGTGAACTTTTTCTTGAATGTATATTCAGAGAAGCCTTGAGAATCCAGCACTTCAGCATATGAAAATTTCTCAACAGTTCAGTGGAACAGGCCTCGTTCGGGATTTTTGTTACCCTGGGTATTTCTTTGAACTAAGCTGACTACCTGAGATGGAAAGAGAAAGATAAATTTTACACTTGTAAAAATTGGACTTTGTCATAGAGATATTTAAGCAAAAGAGAATATGAAGGGCCTTGAAGATAAGTACTATATAAAAAGCAGTGTTTTTCAAGATAAGCTTGGGTGTGAGCCAATGATAAATGACATTCCTTAGGAATTTACTTGCATATTCTTATAAACTTGATAAATTTATTTTATTTCCCCAGTATCTCCAAAGGAGCCCAAAGGTTGGCAGTTCAAATCTACTTAATGGCTCTGCAGGAGAAAGGCCTGGCGATCTGCTCCTGTAAAGATTACAGCCTAGAAAAAACCCTATGGGGGCAGTTCTCTGTCACACGTGGTCGCTATAAAATTGACTGTATGGCACCTAACAACAGCAACATGTCCAAGTTACTTTAGAAGGCAATTTTAGGAGATCTTAAAAGGCCTTCTGCCCCGTGAATTTAGAGGATTCCAACTTATTTAGCAATATTTGAGTACACACTGGAGCCCTGATGGCACAGTGCTTTAGACTTCAGACTGCTAACCAAAAGGTCAGCGGGTTTGAATCAGCCAGCTGCTCGTTGGAAACCCTGCAGGGCAGTTCTACTCTGTTTTGTAGCCTCACTTTGAGTCGGAATTGACTCAATGGCAGTGGGTTTGGGTTTTGTTTTGTTTTGTTTTTAGTATATGGGTACAATATTTTCCTAGAAATTGGGGGTTGGAAGTGGCATGAGTGACAAAGATGAATAATAGTCTTACGACAGTCTAGTGAGCGAGACTGATGTAGATAAATCATTTAAAAAATATAAGAAGAAAACCTACAATTAAAGCGTTTGGGAGTAAACTTAAAGGAACAAGTAGTGCTTGAGCTAGATGTTTGAGAATGGGTCAAATTTTGAAAAGTATAGTAAAGAGAAGATGGCAGTAATACTACGAGTAATATTTTATTTGAAGATTGGTCTGTTTGAGGCATGTATTATGAGTTAGCTGGGATATTGTAGGAATTATTTTTGCTTTTCCATATTTAGCATGTTTCTGTCATGAAACTATAGGTATCTGTTCTTTATAGATTTTTACCCCAACATTTTATTATGAAAAAAATTAAATATACAGAAAAGCTTCTACCATTAGCATTGTGCTGCACTTGCTTTGGAAACTCTGGTGGCACAGTGGTTAAGAGTTTGGCTGCTAACCAGAAGGTCGATAGTTCAAATCCACCAGGCGCTCCTGTGGGGGAATTCTGTTCTCTCCTGTAGGATTTCTATGAGTCGGTATTGACTCAATGGCAGCGTATTTGGTTTTTTGATACTTGTTTTATCATCTGTCTATATATGCTTCTATCTGTCCGTCAAGGTATCTAATTTATTTTTGGCTTTTTAACTTTTTATTTTGAAATAATATAGATTCACAGGAAGTTGCCTGTTTCCCTTTACCCAGTTTCCCCCAGTGGTAACATCTTGTATAACTATAGTACAGTGACAAAACCAAGAAACTGAAGATTTATTCAGATTTCACCAGTTTTACATGCACTAGTGTGTCTCTGTGTGTGTGTAAGTAATGTTCTATGCGGTTGTATCACATGTATAGTTTCGTGTAACCACTACCACAGTCAAGATACCAAACTCCCTTGTGCTACCCCTTTATAGACACCCCCTCCCCACTCCCATTCCTAACCCTTAGCAACCACTAATCTCTTCTTCTTCTCTATAATTTTGTTATTTTGAGAACGGAATCATATAGTATGTATTCTTTTGTGATTGGCTTTTTTCATTCAGTTTATGCCCGTGAGATTTACCTGATATTTCTAATGCATTTCAAAGTAAATGGTAATCACCAGAATACTTCTCTTTCTAGATACTTCAGTATGCATAGTATTAGAGTTCAATATTTAAGTTTGTTTTTCTTTTGAGGTAAAATTTACATACAGTGAAATGCACAAATCTTAATTTCTTGAGACTTTTGATCAAAAGATGGAAATGTGGACCTTTACAAGAAAATACGTTTTACTATACTCTAATGTATCTCTGGGTAATTCTAGTCAAAGTGGAATCAGTTCTGACTCATGGTGACCCCATGTGTGTCAGAGTAGAACTATGCTCCATAATGTTTTCATTGGCTAATTTTTCAGAAGTAGATCGCCAGGCCTTTCTTTGAGGCACCTTTGAGTGGACTCGAACCACCAACCTTTTGGTTAGCAATTGAGCACATTAACTGCTTATACCACCCAGGGACTCCAAAAATCCTAGTCATGAATACCATGAAGATCCAAATATATTTTAAATTACATGGCACTACCAGAATATTAATAGCTCCTTTGCTATTCCTTGATGATACAGGATAAATTAGACATCTGTTAACCTTAAACCTAAAATGGACCAGTATGAGGCTTATTTCAGTTAGAAACTTATGCTAATTGATACAGAATTGTTACTGAGAAGGGTGGACTTTAAAAACTCATGCTCTGGGAAGGAACTTTGAAATACAAAAGATCCAACTGTATACCATTTTACTGCTGACACTTCATAAATTCCCCACTGTGCTTTCCATGTCAATTTTTTTTACTCATGTTTTTGATCGCAGAGTAGAGTTTAGAACCTGCCAGTTTGTATTAAAAATTCTGGCTTTCAGTTTTATTGTACATGGTTTTACTTACATAAGATACTTTAATTTTAAGTACACTTTTTTTTTCCCCCTCAAGGAGATGAAGCCTTATCTAAATCAGTACCCCTCACAGTGGATGACGACGACGATGACAATGATCCTGAGAATAGGTATGATTCCATCTGTAAGGACTTTAAAAAGATTATAACACACTCTAGGCGTGGGCGCAAACAGCAGCTACGGAACAGCAAGCAGGTTGTAAAAACCAGGAGTGCCTGCCTTAGAAAGACTCACTCACATTCTTCCTGCAAGTTTGAAAAAAGGCCAGAAAATGGGCTAAAACTCAGAAACCTTAAGAGAAAGTAAATATTTATAAGTATTAACACACCTAGCATAGGGTGTGTTATAAATACTGCACTGTCAATTTTATGTGTCCATGTAAGCTGTGACAATTTGAGAATATTTTAATTTTGACAGGTTATTTTATCGATTAAAAATGAATCATATCAATAAATTGGTGACAACAGACATCTTTCTGTTCTATATCTGATTGTTTTTCATTTGCCATCCAATATGGTGGTCCTATTTATTAAAATCTGTTAAGAATGAGTAAAAGGGATTGCTCAGATATTTAAGATTAAGAAATCACTTTGAAAAATAGGTATCAGTTCACAAGATGTCTAGACTGAGATTTTAACCATTTTCAAATAAAATATAAGTAAACAGTATGGTAGCATTAACTTTAATAAGACTTAAACAGTAGTTTTAAATATAAACAGTGTAGCCTATACAGATTTACTTAACTAAGGGAGGACTGAGAGAAGAAAGAAACTACAAAGACATATCCATATCACAGCAGTAAAGAATAAAGAAAACGAAGATATTAAATAATATAACCTTAATGTTTCTGCATCTCTTTTAACCCCTTCTTGCACTGTAGCACATCCCACGCTCATAATCATTAACAAAAATACCATGCAGTATAGTGGATGGAAGTTTGGAATAATGGGAGTAGGGATACCTGACTTCTAGTACTAACTTCCCTAACAACTGTCTGTCTGATCTGGAGCAAGTGACTTAACTACTCTTTATCAAAGGTTTTTTTTTTTTTTTTTTAATCTCTAAAATGAAAGGATTGGATGAAATAATCTCTGATTAATTCTAGCACCAAAAATCTATGATAGACTTGAGATGATTTTATTAAGTTGCATTAGATTAGACATCCATTTTTCCTAACAGTAAACTCTAACATCAATTAAACTTGAAAATATCCATGTAACTTTTGTGTCATAAATTTGTAAGAAATTTTTTTGAGTTAGGAAATGCTGTGGGGGCTTTTGCTCTAACTCTGCTTTCCATTTTGCTGCTGATGAAAGGTTTTTTTCTTTCAAAGAGCAGCATTCTGCTAATTAAAGGGGAACATTTTTATAAAAGTGAATGAATAGTTTTATTTTGCACTTTTGAATAGAGCTTCATCATGAACACAAAGGCTCAGGTGCTTACCTACTTACTTTGTAATTAAAAATTTATACCATTATTATATGGGAAAGGAGTGAGGTCCAGAAAACAATAGTAAAGGCATACAATTTATTCATCAGAGATTTCATAGTACTGAATCACAACCAGATTAGGAAAGCATTTAAAGTTTTATTTCTCTTAAAATGCTTTAATTTCTATTATTTATGCTACTATCCATTTTCCTGTAAATTATGAGGCCTTAAATGTTATTAAAAGCCTAATAATGTTTTAAACATTCTATATCTTAATTTAACTTTGAGTAACGAACCTTAATTTCATATTTGGCTCCAAATGAGAGTGTTGTTAAGGCATAATTTTTTACTTGGATAGAGCTTGTCAAGATATAAATACCATTTTCATCTTTTAAGTTACCTGATCATATTTCTCTGTAACTGGCAAATATTTTATTGGAAATTATCCTTTTTTCCATCTTGTATCTGTGATTAAAAAAATACAACCCTATTGAGTACTTTTAACAAGAATTGAATTTTATCTTGTGTGACTTTCTTTATTCTTATACTTTGATACTTTTCTTTATAGTTCAATGTTCTTTTATATTATATACAGTTAATAACTTGTTTGATATCCACTATACCAAAGAAGTATCTAATACCCATGGGTTATCTAATTATGTTGGGGATACAAATACCTTGTTGCACTATTTTAGTATAGACAGTGCATTTGAACAATATTTGAATGTGCACTAAATAACTTTTAAAAAGTTTGCAGGTCATGCTTAAGTCTTGGAATTATTTTTACCAGTTTCACATTTTTGAGTGGGATGTATTATAGTAGACAGTGTATTGTAATTGTGTATAAATTTGTACACAATTGTGTAATTGTGTATAATTTTCATACGCTTTCCCTTTTTTAGTAGTATTGTAATATATTTTCAGTGTTGATGTTTATGAAGAGGAAAATAGTGTATTAATGAAAATACTTAACTATTTGGATAAAATAAATTTCTGTAAAACATTTTCTCGTTCAAGCATTTAATTTTAATTATAATGGGTTTTTTCATGAGAGTTGAAGAATTTATTAGAATAAAGATATGTAGGCTGGTTTGTAGCCAAAGAAGTTTTGATAGTCCTGAAATTAAGAAAGTAAATATTTTATGTTTCCAAACACATATACACACACACATATACATATACACATGCACATGTATATGCATATATGTATATTTGTGTGAACTTTTTTTTAACAGATTTCACTATTTACTTTTTCTATTTTAAAGGTATGATAGCTTTTGAAATAATTTAAAAAACTTGGTTATGTCACGAATATTTTAATAGATATGAGTAAATAAGTTTCTGTTATTTCAGTATATGTTTGAAAGTAAATGTATGCTCTTGTGAGACAGTATAGTCTAACCTATAAGTTAATTTCTATTTAATTGTATTCATTTGATGAACAAGGACAAAATAGTATAGTTTTATCAACAGTTAATTTTTATCATTTTTCTGGTAGGGTTTTTAAGAAAAAATATAAGAAGTAGACTAACCTTGTATTTGAATTTTGTGTAACTGAGAATTTAAATTTTATAGCTTAGACTTTATGTGCTCGTTGAAATGGAAAACATTAATACCAAATAGTTTGTCAAGTTATTTAAATTTTACATGCAATTTTAAAGTCAGTTTTTTGAATGTACCTTTAGGTTAATGTTTCATTTGCCTTTTGAATACCTGTTACTGAGCTTTAAGCTGGTTCTTTTGTTGAAAACAAATCCATTCATACAATTATTAATCATGGTTGCAATTCTACAGCTAGGCTGTCATTGAAAATACATTATCATTCCTTAATGTTTTCAGTAGGAATATTTTGACCAAACATTTTCTAATAATGCCATATATTTTAATACCTGCCCTGTGAGTTGGCCTCAGTGATAGGGTAGTAGTGTGTTCAAGTTTAATAGTTTTAGTGTTGAAGATCATTAAACCAGGCTTATCTTTAGACATTATGTAGTAACGTATCACCGAAGTGGCCATTTGCCCCACAAAAATAATTATTTTCAGTATGGTCATTATTTGTATTTTTGCAGGATGTGAAAAGTATTTAAAATTCAGCTTTTGAGTGAAAAAGGAAATTGCTGAATTTCTCTAATCATTTTTTTTCAAGTTTGGCTTAGTTGAGATTTTGATATATATATATATATATATATATATATATATATATACACACACACCCTGTACCATGGAAACCCTGGTGACGTAGTGGTTAAGTGCTACGGCTGTTAACCAAAGGGTCAGCAGTTTGAATCCGCGAGGCGTTCCTTGGAAACTATGGGGCAGTTCTACTCTGTCCTATAGGGTCGCTATGAGTCGGAATCGACTCGATGGCACCGGGTTTGTTTTTTTTTTTTTTTTTGGTATACCCTACCATGCCACACATGTGAATATATTTACTTTATCATTGAAGAATGCTTAATTTGGTGTAACAATACTCCATAGGTTTTTTCTCTTTTCTCTTTGGGTTGGGCTGAATAATTATTTTTCATAGGTACAAAATTTGATGTGGAGATTGTTTAAAGGAATTCCCTGTTGTTAATGGAAGTTCTACTTAATTATAGTGGACTAGATCATAGGCTTATACATTTCCAAGTATTGTTCTATCATTTGGTAAACTTCTGCCTTTTAATCTAGAAAATATGCAAGTGAATTTTTTTTTTCCACTACAAGCTTGTGTGGGAATTCTGTTGAAGACTTACTGCAGCATATTTTGGGAAGAGATTGATGATTCCTGGATTGTTTATGCTAATGATGATATTTAATGATTGTTTCCATGCTTTCAGCAAAGATTAATGGCATGAGTATATCTCAAGTTCCTTAAACATGACTTTTCGTTTGGCTTCCATTTTAGACATGTTTCCAAATGTCCATCATGTCTGTGCCTACTCTTTATATAACTTTGCTAAATCTGGAATAATTTTTCTTTCAATTTTGTTGGTTTTTTTCCTCCAAGTAAAAAAAAAAATTTCATAATGGTCCTGTTTGATTGGCAAAGTTCCTTTGATTCTCTTTGATTGTACTTGAAAAACAAATGTAGCATTTTAAATTAAATGTTTTACTTGTTTTTCTGTGTGAGTAAGGATTTTAAATGTCTAGCAATTAAAATTTTTTTTTTCAATTTGCTTTGTTTATGTAGTTCAGGTAAGTATCACATGTCATTTAAGTATAATTCAGGTGTCCAACCAGTAGATAGGATCTATTTGTAGGTATTTAAACTGGTTACAATTGCTGCCAGCCCTCTTTTTTCTGTACTAGAGTTCCCAGCAAGGAAAGAAATACTGTTAGTGTAGTGTCCCTTTTTCCTCACTGCGTAACATATAACCATTACAGTATCCAGCCTTCCTTTCTTGTTCTTTGTTCCTTGGTGATATTGGACTTTAGAAAATGATAAATAGGTCTCCAAAAAGAAAAGAAAAAAAAAAGAGTTTGGATTTAGTGTTTGCAAAAGTGATTCATTTTTTTTCTGACATACTATATGCCTCCTTTGTTTTAATTTTGAAATTTCAAAACAAAATTGAGACTTGAGTCAATTCTGTTTTCACTTCGCAAATATAAAAAATATTAAACTGGTTCTTATATGACCAAATTCCCTAAAATTATATCAGTGTTTAATATTTTTCTTGTTAAAATTTCCTCTAAACCTGACATAGGCTTTTGTATAAAATTAGAGAGTACACATTTTTGTTATTTGGGCTTATTTAAATATGAGAACTTATCTATAAATTGCCAATAACTGGTTTCTTAATTTCATACAGTTTTTACTTTTCTGCTCCTAAGATTTTTTAAAAAGTCATTTAATAATAATTTTCATAGTACCCTCACCAAAAAGAAACAGTGCTGTTTTTCATTAAATTCAAATCATTGTTTAGCTTTTTGATTATTTAAAATCTCATAAATATCTCATGAATTTCAACACTTTTTGGTAGAGATCATTATGCTTTGGTCATTTTTTAAAAGAAAGTTTCATGTCAAAATAGTAATTTTGAACCTAAGAGTTAAAGATATATTAATATATATTTTGAAGGTAAAGAATTTCATAGTAATTCTATGAGATGTTTTATTTTTTAATTCTTACCTTTAAGTGCACGAGTACATGACTGCTATAAAACAAAACCTCACATTGCTTTTTATAGTAGTGATGCAGTAAACAATTGGATTCATGAAATGTAAGTTTTTCATTGTGAGAATAAAAATCCAGTGACCATTAAAATGCCATTTGAATTTTGGTACACTGGAAAATTGGATATACTTTTTAATCTAAACTGCTTTTTTGTAAGTGAAAAACACATTGAGTTGTAATGCATAACAGTATTGCCAATTTTGAACTTACTGCTTCATTGAACAGTAGATTGTTGTTGGTTTTGTAAGTTTTAACCTGGAGCATAGTGGGTTTTTAATATTATTTGTTGAATTGGTAGTAATAAATATCCTAGTCCTTGTAATAAATAATAGCAATTTTATCATTTACTTTAAATTGGCCAGATGTAGCTTTAAGAAAAAAAGTACAGTTTCAGACTTTCTACAGGGTATGGAATAATATAGTAGACCATAAATTTGATAGTTCTTTTTATTTGTATATGTTTCCATTAGATTTGCACTGCCCTACTGTAAGGATATGTGTTCACCACCCTGTTTCCACAGAAAATATTTTACATTCCTTGACTGTAGTTCTTGGAATTGTTTTACATATCAACCTTTAAAATACAGTGATATTTTAATACTACATATATTTAGACAATTGTTTTGTTTTTCTAAACAGCTTGCATTTAAACCTGTAGTCTTATTCAGAATTTTCTGTTTAAACTGAGTATTCTTTTGTGGTGTTGTGTACAAAGTATCTAAAAACAAATATTTTAAAACATTTGTCATCTTAGTGTATGGATGCACAGTATTTTGATCCTCAAATACAATTTTTATTTTGTACTTTACTTCAGATCTGTTTATAGAGCCTGTTTAAAAGATGGGTAGATTGTAGGATCTGTCTGAGATGATCTGTTAGTGAATTTTAGAGATGAATCGTACTGGACTAAAGATGTTTAGAAATATTTTCATTAATCTTTAAAAATCAAAGCTTGAATTCTTTTATTATTAAATATATATATTTTGAAATAAGTGAAATAGATGTATCTTTAGAAGTGTGACTATAATATATTTGCCCAAGCACTCATTAGCACAGAAGCAGTTAATGAGCAGGGAGTATATAGTGCCCGTATAATAAAAGTAGTAGCAGATCGAGATTCAGGATCTTAGGTTTTACTGTTGGCTTTGCCACTAACTAGCTTTGTTTCTTTGGCCTAGTTACTTTCCCTTTCTGAGCTCGTTTCCACATCTATAAAACAACAGGGTTGGACTCTAAGGTCTTTTCTTCTAGCTCTAACATTTTGTGTTGCTTTTGTTATGACTTTCTCTAAAGCAAGAGATCCTTCTCTTGATTACTCCTTCTTTGGAAACTCAACATTTTAACTTACTGATTTATCCACTGGCAAGAAGTGGCGTACTTTCCTTTCCTATTTGAGTGCTTAAACGAGAGGCATTACTCATTTCTTGATAGGCTTTCTTGGCTTTTCATTTTTTTCCTGATTGCTTGTTGGTCTCTGCATTGTTGAGCTCATTACTTATTATTTTATTTTTGCTTTCTTTTAGTAGATGAAGTTGCAATAAGGTGTTTGTTATATGATTTAGAAGATTTAGCTTGTATGGGTTTTGGGGTCCTATTATTTTATTCTCTCATGCACCAGTGCCAGTTGTTTGTTTGTGGGTTTTTACCCTCCCTCCCGTGTTGTTTTGCTTTCTCCCCTTCTCCCTTCCCTCCCTTTCAGGAAAATGGAGGAGTGGCTCCATTTCTTCCGGCTCTGTCCAGGTTTTCTGCCCCAAGAGTGGCACAGCCTGTGCCTTTAATGCTTCTGATAGAATCATGACTGCTTTGGATGCTACACCTGCCTTAAGATGTAATATTGAGCATTGAGATTACAGGGACAGTGCCTTGTTGCCTGGATGATTTTCCCAGAAACGTCCTGGAAAGCCTCAAGAAAGGAAACTTCAGAGCAAACAGAATCAACTAGGGACCATGACTATACATCCATCACATGCACACCAGCATGGGTACAGCCGAGGCCTCCAAAATGATGCTTTGCCAGCCTCAGCTGGTTCTCAAGTGATGATGTCCTTGAAGTCTCTGTGGCCCGTGACTCCAGAGTTAAGGTAGTGGAGTTTCCCTTAAAGCATCTCACAGCAGGCTTTGTAGATGGGACACATCTTACCTCAACATGTTTGTTGACTACTCAGGTTGAAGGTCAGCCTTAGCACTTAGGTCCTTCAAGTTAAGTTGTAACTTTGAGATGTAGGTTATGTTATGGGCTGGATTTATCATATAGTGGGTCTTTGACATATTGGACTTCAACCGTCAGTCATAATTTATGCAAAATGATTTAATTTTATTTACTTACTCTTTTTAGGGCTTCATTTACATTTTTATAAATTAGGTTTTACTTTGGTCAAAAGGTGTTATAGTGCAAATCTAAAACAGCCAGGTAAAGCTTGGGCTATCTCCATCACTCTTGTGTGTAACTTATGATTTGGAGAAAAATGACCCTTCTCTGAAGTTCGTAATTTTTGTGCTTCGAAAGTGACTGTGACTGTTTCAAATATTATGGTCTTATTGAAGGTTGTTGATAAGTTGTAATTTTTTTTTATGTGGATCTCATTTCATTTTTCCATGCTATATGATGTATTAGTTGATATAGAATTATATCTTATCTCATATTTTTTAGTTTCTCCTGGTAATATAGAACTTGGGTATGAAGTAGATAGTTTTACATATTTTGACCTCCCATTTAGCAGACTTATTCCTAGGAGTCCAGGGTTTTGAAAGAAGAAAAATTGTAATTAGCAACCAAATTTTTACAGCTAATAAGGAATTTTGAGATTTTTTAAAATTTGAAAATAGAAATCGAAATCAGGTTATTAAACTAACCTTTAGAGTAACTAGATTAGGAATTGTATTTTTGTTGGTTATTTATTGTACCATTCAAATAGTGATACAAGATCTCCTTGTAACTGCAAGTAAATTATGGTTTTCTGTTTCTAATGTAGCATCTGGTGCTTCACGTATTTTAAACTTATATTTATTCCAAAACAATATTTTCCCCAAATTGGTTCAAGACAATTTTTCCTGGTCCATGGGAAATGGTAAAGTAGTGTGTTTTAGAGAATTTTCCCAGAAACATATTTTTATTAAATTTAAAGGATTACCCTTTATTCTGCAGTTGTTCCCTAATTTTGAGGGAGGGAGTGTTAAAATGTATTTTACTTTATAAAATGATAAGAGTAAATGGTAATTGGGTTTAATTATCTTGGCACAATGAAAAGTTGGCAACTATATTAGTCCCTCTTTTTTAAAAGTTTACTGTGCAATGCAAGTCAGCAAACCACTGACCAAAATTATAGGAGCAAAGCTTTATAGCTCAACTCCATTAAGACTTAAATCCAAGTGATCTAGTCTTCATTTTTTTGAAATACAAACCAGAGCAGCAACCCTCAGCAAAGCAAACTTATCTTTTGATCTGAGGTCTTCGTTTAGCAATTGGTGACACTGTGTTTAAATATTTCTAGTCTGTTCGAGGGAGAAAGCTATAGAAGGCAGATAGTAAACATTTTCAGAAGTTATCACCTATTTTGCTTCAGTCTGTTTAGGTGCCTTTGCTGTACATGCTTGAATATAAATAGCAATGAGATGATATTTTTGAACAATCTGCTTGTCAAACAAAAATTGAAGATGCATTAACAATCTCCCCGGTGGCACAACGGTCAAGTGCTCACCTGCTACTGAAAGGTTGGTGGTTGGAATCTACCAAGTGGCTCCATGGGAGAAAGACTTGATAATCTTCTCCTGTAAAGATTACAGCCTAGAAAACCCTATGGGGCAGTTCTGCTCTGTCACAAGGGTCACTATGAGTCAAAATGAACTTAATGGCACCTAACTACAATAATCATTGAATGCATTCTTGACTGAAATGTCACTGTTTGGTAACGAATATAAAGAGGAGTTTCAAATCCAGAAATAACAGATACCATAATTCCAGCTTCAAGTTTTTGACTGAACTGGAGAATCAAATTTGATTGCAGAGTGGATGTTTGTCCCATAGCACTTAGTTCATGGCAAACTATCAGAATCATGCCATCTCCGTTTTGGACCTTTTTATAAAATATTTCTCTATGTAGCTGTGATTTATGAACTTAATATCAGAAGAACACACAGACTTGTCACAACACTTTGTCTTTCATAAAAGCTGCATGATTGTTTTTATCTTGTATTTTCAAATCTATTCCTTTAGTGCAAACATGGAAATTTTCTAAGGATATACAGTTGGTTCTCATTATTCGTGATAGTTATGGTCTATAAAGTTGCAGTAAACACTGAATTATCAAATACTCAACCATGGCACCTAGAGGAAATACTGAGTTTGGTTCCTGTGAGCCTCTGGTCACATTTTCATCAATGATCAATACATAGTCTTGTTTGATATGTGTTTCTATTTAAAGACACCTTAGTTAATATATATTATTGATTGATTAACACTCAACTCATGGCCAGCAGCACTGTCGCTCATGCCTGAACGAAGCTTATCTAATGCATGTATTTCTTCCATAAGGTATTACCTCACAGCTTTCTTGTGCTTAGGAACACTAGACAGTACTTTAGCACTATGCTCGAGGGTCATTTGAAGCAGTGAAATTGTGAACAAAAAGCATGACGATGTGAAAAACTTGGCACCAAATAGACCATGAAAAGGATAGTTGTTTATGTAAACAAGAAGGCAGAACATAGCCTTGGTTGACCACAACTGGGAATGTGCGCATTGGGCAACTCAAAGTTTTTGCCTCTCTGTGCAAATGACCATGAAAGTGCTGCGAGTTTTGATTTGGGGGGGTTACAAATACTTTTTAGCAAATAGGTGAATTTGCAAATATGGGATCTATGAATAATGAGAATCTACTGTATTCTATTTTAACATATGGTGGTATCATTAAACGTAGTGTTTTCTCATACTTTTAGCAGTTGATTTTTCCACTAGCAAATTGGCCTTTGAGTAGCATCTTGAGATGTTTCGTTGTGAGTGAGGCTATTGTACGACATACATTTAGGGAAGTGAAAACTCATTTATGGTAATATGTATTCTTTTACCATGTGTGTAATAATAGCATTTCCCTTCTCTGTTCTAACATGAATATTATTATTAATCATAATAATATTATGATTCCTGATTGTTTTAATACTTAATATTTACTGTATGCTTTTGTCTGGTTAACAGAATATATGAAATAAATTGAAATTTAAAGACCAAAAAATCTTCATCCAGTTTGAGGTATACTGTTTCATAGTATAGTAGTTTATTACACACTGAGTTTCTAAGAATATGTTTTGCTGTTGAATAAATTCTCTCATGTGGAGTTTTGTCTTAGAATGCCATTTGTCTGAATAAGTTGCTTTACTGTTGCGGGTCTGTCTGACATTGTAATTATTGGATTATGGCAGCCCAGCAAGTCTAGGATTGGAAGATTATCTAGCATCAAATTGTAGTTGGCAAAAGTTGTCCGTAGGCTATGTTCCTGAGATTTTTCAGTATATCGCAGAATTTTATAGAATTGGAGGATAATCAGAAGTTTTTATTTGTAGCTTAAGTTGAAACATGGTTTGGGTAGTCTTTTCTTTACAAGTTAAAATATATTGGCGCATTTATTCCTATTTTGATATAGAGAATTCTTTTTGTTTTTATTTATTTTACTTCACCACCAAATATATAGTTTTTTATTGTCTTTTTACTCTCAAGAATTGCCAAGAAGATGCTTTTAGAAGAAATTAAAGCCAATCTTTCCTCTGATGAGGATGGGTCTTCAGATGATGAACCAGAAGAAGAGAAAAAAAGAACTGGAAAACAAAATGAAGAAAATCCAGGAGATGAGGGTAAGCTCCCCAAAGAGGATATCATTATTTGATTCCTTGCCCAGTTAAGTCTTTGAAGAATATCTGACCAAGAAGTCTCTTAATACACCACACCCACTTAAAATTCATTAAAATGTTTAAAACGTTACTACCATTTTCCTGAGTATTTTTAATAATTGTGGAAGTTACTCTAATTTTACCAGTTACTGCCAATAAACATGATTTTTTTAAAGCAAAGTATTTTATATAAATCATATAAAAGATTTTACGAGTTTGTACTGGTGGCGTTTAATCAATATTTAATAATAATGATATATCAGGTCTGATTTATGGGGTTACCTGTATCACCAGTGCCACCAGGTTATGTGCACAGCTCTAATCTTTCTGACACATCACCATAATTGTCAACAACAAAAGTTTGCACAGCATTTTAAAGGAAAAAAAAAGACTTAAGAATGTTAAATTGACTTATTTTCTCCATATAGAAGCAAAAAGTCAACTCAATACTGACTCAGATTCAGATTCTGAAGAATCTAAGAAGCCAAGATACAGACATAGGCTTTTGAGGCATAAACTGACTGTGAGTGATGGGGAATCTGGAGAAGAAAAGATGAAGCCTAAAGAGCATAAAGAAGCCAAAGGCAGAAATAGGAGGAAGGGTAAGACATTTTAATTCTGAGTGTAAGGGACATACTGCTTTTATAAACAAGTTATAGTAATGAAATTTTAGTATATCCACTGAAACAGTCGACTATATGATGTGACTATCAGTACACTGACAACATTGTCGTTAGGCAGTTTATGAGAGTGAAATTTGAGGTGACACAAAGAATATTTTAACCTTTAATAGTTTGTACACATTTAGATTATAAAGATAAATAAAAATGACTTAATAAAATAAAGGTTATATAGAAAAAAGAAGATTGCATAGCACTGCAAGAAGAAATAGTGGCTTCTTAGAAGATGCGGTTGATGTGGGTAGATCTGTGCAAGCTTATGTGCAAAACTTTTCTTTCATGTACTCAGACTAAATTTCATTACGTTAAAAAATCTGAATCCTTTTGCATTGAGTATCTAAATGTTTCCAGCATCATGGTAATCATTGAGGATACAGAAATTATTAAGATCATTGTCAGGATGGTTGTTTTCAGTTTAGCTACACATGGGAATCATTTGAGGAGTTTTAAAATACACTTTTGACTGGGTTTCATCCAAAGCCCATTACATCATAATTTCTGCTTACGGGGCCTACATACAGGTACGTTTTAAAGCATATCAGTGATTCTGATATATAGCCAGGTTTGGAAGTCACTGTTTAGTAAGAATTATTGACATTTTTATAAAAAGTTACAGCACCATGAGGGACATTTTATATAATGGAGGTATAGTGTAATATGACACAAAGGAATGTTTGTTTTGCTTCTTGGGGCACAGTGAGGGTTATCCCCAGAGAAGACTTTACAAAGCGTCTTGAAGAAAAAGAATTTCACTCAGCATACTAAGCAGGAAATGGGAGCAGCTAGATGTGCTGTGAAGATTTATAACATTAGGCTGAGAAATTTTTTTAAAAAGCCTGTGCAAACTGCTTGGCACATGGTGGAAGGGATACAATTACTAATGGTGTAGCTGGACTATCAAAGAAAGAAGGGAAAGGAATAATAGGAGATGAGGCTGGGCCTATAAGACAGAGACCAGATATTCGAGCACCTTGTAAACCTGTGTTTCTTAAACTGGAATGCTTTGCAGCCAGTCCAGAGATAACATGAAACTGTAGTATAAACATGATACATCTCTTTTGGTGTGTCAATTTTACTTGATATTTTGGAAGGGGTATTTTTATATTAAGTAATCACTTGTTTATTGAACAATTAAATGCAAAATTTACCTGAGAATTTTGGCTAACAAAAAATGTAAAGAAATGTTTCACTTGTTAGGGGCAGATTCTGAAGACTGCTACCTACTCCCTGGAGGTGAGATTAACACTTCTTTGCCACTGGACAAGTACAATAGGTTCTATGAGCTGGAGAAAAATTGAAAGTTGCTTGTGTTTTGTTTTTAAAATAACTGCTTTATTAAGAGATAATTCACATATCATAGAATTCACCCATTTATACTGTACATTTCAGTGGTTTTAGTATAAATTCACAGAGGACTAACACCATTTAAAAAAATTTGTTTTTTACTGTAGTACGCACACAGAGAATTGCACATATAAATGGCCAGCTTAATGAAGGCATATGGTATTCAGATCAAGAAATAGGATATTACTAGCATCCAAAAATCACAGGCTTGGCACAACCCCCTTTTTTCTATTCAAAGATTTTAATCAAGGATGTAATATGATCAAATTAGTTGCTTTTTGTTCAATGAGACTGAAGACATTGAATCTATTTAGGATGATATTGCTATAGTTGATATCAAGAGTGGTGTTTGGAGAAGGGAGACCTGAGTCATATAAGAGACTGAATTAACTGACTGGATATGAAGGGAAAAGTCAAACTAACCCGGATGACATTCAGGTTTTTGAAGTTGTTGTGGTATATGTATAAGACCACAAAAGTAGTTGAGATTGTCAAGGGGAGCTATAATGTTGAACAAATGGAGGGCAAAGGAAAGAACCTTGGAATCCTATATATTTATAGAGTTTTATTTTAATTAAAAAATTTTTGTGGTGAAATATATATAATGAATTTGCTGTTGTAGCCATTTAGAAATGTACAGTTCAATGACATTAATTACATTCACCGTATTGTGAAACTATTACCACTGTTCATTTTCAAAAGTGTTCATCACCCCTGACAGAAACTCATTACCCCTTAAGCAACTCCCCATTCCCTCCACTCCCTAGTCTCTGGCAACTGCTGATAAACTTTTCTTTCTATGCATTTACCTGTTCTAAAACCTGTTGCTGTCTAGTCGATTTTGACTCATAGCCACCCTATAGGACAGAGCAGAACCGCCCCATACAGTTTCCAAAGAGCACCTGGTAGATTTGAGCTGCTGACCTTTTAGTTAGCAGCCATAGCTCTTAACTGCTACACCACCAGGGTTTCCTTACCTATTCTAGATATTTCGTATAAATGGGATCATACAGTAGTACTGTATTTTTAGACAGATAACACACACTCTTTGCATTTGTTTGCCAACCACACCCTCCCCCCTTGAGGTATTTTTGTAAGTGTGCTGTGCTAATGTTTTTACAGCAACATGTGAAAAAAATTATATAGTGGCACTCATGAAAATACCTCATGGAGGAAGGGTGCGGTTGGCAAACAGACATAGAAGGTGCATGTTGTTTGCTTAAAAATATGATAGTCCTTTTGTATCTGGCTTATTTGCACTTAGCGTAATGTTTTCAAGCTTCATCCATCTTAATAGCATGTATCACAACTTTATTTCTCATTATGGTTGTGTAATACTCCAGTGTATGTATATACCACTTTTTGTTTATCCATTCATTTGATGATGGACACTTGGGTTGTTTCTATCTTTTGACAATTGTGAATAATGCTACAGTGAACATTGGGATACACATATCTCTTTGAGCCCTTGCTGTCAAATATTTTAGGCATATACCTAGGAGTAGACTTGCTGGGTCATGTAGTAATTCCATGTTTGCCTTTTTAAAATCTATTTTTTAATTTATTTTTTTGCTGTTTTTGAGAATATACACAATAAAGCATAACACCAATTCAGCAGTTTTTCATCACGTACCATTTAGTGCCATTGATTACGTTCTTCAAGTTGTGCAACCATTCTCATCCTCCTTTTCTGAGTTGTTCCTCATCCATCAATATAAATTCACTGCCCCCTAATGTTCCTATGTAATGTTCCAAGTTGTAGTCAGCTTTATCCAATATAGATAGTTCTTAAAAGAGCTTAATGCTCAAGTCAGACAGCCTTTACTAGTTAAGCTAAACCGTTATTTGGTTTTAAGAATACTTCAAGAAATGTTTTTGGTTTAAGGTTCAGAGATTATCCCAGGGCAATAGTTTCAGGGATTCATCCAGCCTTCATGGCTCCAGGAAGTCTGAAGTCTCTTAAGAATTTGAAGTTCTGTTTTGCATTTTCCTCCTTCTGATCACGATTCTTTTATAGAATTTTTGAACAAAATGTTCAGTAATGGTAGCCGAGTACCATCCAGTTTTTCTGGCCTTACAACATAGGTGGCAGCTGCTTATGGAGGCAGTTAGCTACACATTCCATTTCCTCCTATTCCTGACGGTCCTTCCTGTGTTGACTTAGGCAAACAGAGATCAATGATTGTGCCTTGGATGGCTGCTTGCAAGCTTTTAAGACCCCAGGTACTGCCCAGTGAACTAGGAGATAAACATAGGCTAACTGGAATGTCCTATGTAACCATGACCCTGAACCTCCAAACCAAGAGAAGCCAAATCCCATGAGGTTTTTTGTTGTACAAAAGCAGCCTCAGCAGCTACTCCTTTTTGTTGTAAATATATCTATCACACAACTTTTGCCAATTCAGCTTTTTGCAGGTATACAAATTATTGACACCAGTTACAATAATCCTCTGTGCAACCCTACCCTTAATCAATGCTATATTTCCATCATCGTTAACCCCCCGTTTTCCTCCTCCCTTCCTCCCCTGGTAATCACTGATAAACTTTGTACATTTGTCTTTTTTTTGTCTTTTAATATAAGTGAGGTCATATAATATTTGCCCTTCTGTGATTGACTTATTTCACTCAGCATGTCTTCCAGCTCCATCCATCCTGTAGCATGTATCAAGACTTCGTTTCTCCTACTGACTGAGTAGTATTCTATTTTATATGTGCACCACATTTTGTTTATCCATTCATCTCTTGAAGGACATTTAGGTTGTTTCCACCTTTTGGCTATTGTGAATAGTGCTGCAGTGAACATTGGTGTACAAGTCTCTGCTTTCAAGTCTTTTGGGTATATACCTAGGAGTGGAATTTCTGGGTCATATGGTAGTTCTAATTTTATTTTTTTGAGGAACCGCCATACTGTTTTGCACAACAGCTATACCATTTTGCATTCCTACCAGCAGTGGGTAGCGGTTCCAATTTCTCCGTATCTTTGCCAACATTTGTTATTTTCAATTTATTTATTTATTTTTTGTCTTGGGCATCCTGGCGGGAATGAAATGGTATCTCATTATGATTTTGATATTCAGCTGTCTGATGACTAATGATTCTGAGCATCTTTTCATGTGTTTGGTAGCCATTTGAATTTCCTCTTTGATGAAAGGTCTATTCAAGTCCTTTGCCCATTTTATGATTAAGTCCCTGGGTTATAAACATTGGACTTACTGGACAGCTGGTACTTGCCCTTTAATGTTATGTAAATGCGCCCTCACCTTGAAACGATTGAACCAGTCCCTACCTGCAACAAATTCTCTAGCACAGTCACCTGCATGTACCCAGAAAAAAACCCAGTGCTGTCGAGTCAATTCCAACTCATAGCAGCCCTATAGCTTTTAAATCATTGGAAAGGTTTCAGACCTTTTCTTGCACTAAAGTAAGGCTAAATAACAACTGTATGCAGCTGTTCTGACTTACCTCCAAATTTGACTTAAAGACACGCTTAGAAATGGACCTTATTCATAACCATTCATAAGCCTGTGGTTTGTCTTTTTGTTAAGTTGTTGAAGTTCTAGATGTATCTTGGTTATTAGATTCTTGTCGAATACATGGTTTCTGAAGATATTCTCCCAGTTGGTTGCTTGTCTTTCCATTTTTTTGGTAAAGTCTTTTGATGAACAAAATCTTGCAATTTTTATGAGGCACCAGTTACTTATTTTGTATTTCACCGTTTGTGTTTTTATTATATTAGATAATCTATTGTTAAAAGCTAGGCTTGACAATGTTGCCCCTGCTTTTTCTTTTAAGAAATTTTATGGTTTTAGTTTGCCCATTTAGGTCCCTAATCCATTTTGAGTTTGTTTTTGTGTATGGTATGAGGCATGGATCCTATTTCATTTTTCTGCTTGAGTAAATCTCATTTTCCTAGCACCATTTATTGAATAGACTCTTTTTTCCCCATCGAATGGACTTATCATCCTTGTCAAAAATCGGTTGACCATAGATGTGTGAGTTTACTTCTGGACTCTCAATTCTATTCCATTGGTCTAAGTATCTTTTGTTATACCAGTAACAGACTGTTTTGATTACTATAGCTATATACCAAACCCAGACCCCTTGCCGTTGAGTGAATTCCAACTCATGGTGACCCTATACGACAGAGTAGAACTGCCCCCATAAGGTTTCCTAGGCTGTAGTCTTTATGGAAGCAGTCTGCCACATCTTCCTCCTCGGGGAACACCGATGGGTTCAAACTGCTGACCTTTTGGTTAGTTGTGGAGTGCTTAATCACTGTGCCACCAGGACTCCTTTGTATTTATTTAGTATGTTTTAAATCAGGAAGCGTGAGTCCTCCTACTTTGTTCTTTCAGCATTGCTTTAGCTATCCAGGGCCTCTTGCCATTCTATGTAGAGGATTGATTTTTCTATTTCTGTAAAGAAGGCTGTTGGAATTTGGTTGTCGTTACGTTGAATCTGTAGATTGCTTTGGGTAGTATTGACGTCTTAACAGTATTAAGTCCTTCACTCCATGAACATGGAACATCTTTCCATTCAAGTCTTCTTTAATCTCTTTTAGCAGTGTTTTATAGTTCCATGTTAACTTTTTGAGGAACCTCCAAACTGTTTTCCATGGAAACTGCACCATTTTATATTCCCACCAGCAATGCACAAGGATTCTAATTTCTCCACATTCTCACCAACACTTATTGTTTTTTTTTTTTTTTAAATAGCCATTGTAGTAGATGTGAGATGGTATCCCACTGTGATTTTAATTTGCGTTTCTCTCAAGACTAATGATGTTGAGCATCTTTTTGTGTGCTTTTTGGCCATGAATATGTATTCTTTGGAGGGATACCTATTTAAGACCTTTCCTTACAGGGCTTTTGAGCAACAATTGTCCATTTAAGAAGAGGAGGAGGAATTTCCCCCCCACACACTTTATATGTCATGGATATATTTTTATGTCAAATAAATCATAATTGTACATCATTTTGTGAGTATTTATAAATTTCTATGCAATTTGAGTACAACCTCTTAATTTGGTTTCTGTAAAGGAATTAAGCAATTTAACAAGTCATATAACAACTTGGATTCCTATGAAAAGGAGCAATATTGATTTTGCCTCTGAGGCTGAGTTCCAGATATTGAATCCTTTAGTGTGCACAATTATATTGTAAATGCTTTATTAAAACTGAAGTTTTCTATGAGTTATGTTGTTTACCGTCTACTACTTTGGGTAATTTATTACCCAAGTATTTTTCGTTTCTGTAAGGAAGAGTAAACTCCTAAAATCTCATCATATTTATGTTCTAATATAGATTGTGATCATAGTAATTGATAGTACAATTTAATTTACCTCATTTTTTAAGGTTTGTAGACTTACCGGCATCCCTATATTGTCTGGAAACAAGTTTGGACGTGGGGCGAAATAAAAAAAAGAACAGTTTACCTGTTAAATCTAATTATTTTATTAAATTAAAATATATTTAAGAGGCATAGGAAAAAGTGCAACATGTGAACTTTAATTTTCTTCTATATTGGAGGAAAGTTATAAAAGTTATTTTGTGACAGTTTCTAAAATGTAAATATTGCTTCTATGTTAGGTGTTTCAGTGGCATTTGGCTATGTAAAATAATATCCTCATCTGTGGGGTAAAGTGTTATGTTGTCTACTAAATTTCGAATGGCTCAGTGCAAAACAGGGTATGTGTGTTTGTGTACGGAGAGTTAAAGGAAGTGTGAACTATTGACATTAAGTGACTTTAGAAGGGATATAGGTGCTCCCTCTGTAATTCTTTCAAATTATTGGTAGGTTTGAAAATTTACAAAATGTATTGTTGGATGAAAAATTAATACTAACCTTAAAATTATACTTAATCATAGGATTTGTGCGTGTGCGTGTGTGCCCGTGCGTGCGTATGTGTGCCCGAGTGCGCTTTTGGTGTCCTCCTGACTTCCTAGCTGCTCAGCAGTACTCCGTGGTGTTTATATTGTCCCATGTTTTTAGCTAGAACAGGACTTTGATTCTCATCTCAAGTCATAATATGTCTTTAACTTTTTTTTTTGAAATGATTTTAGATACACAGAAGTGTTGCAAAAATAGTACGAAGGTTTCCTGTATACCTTTCATCTAGCTTTCCCTAATGTTGACATCTTACGTTTATTATGGTACAGTTACCAAAACCATGCAGTTAACATTGATACAATCCTATTAACTAAATGAGGGGTTGGCATACTTCACCTGTGGACCAAATCTGACCCTCTGCCTGTTTTTATTAAGGAGCCCTTGTGGTGCAATGGTTAAGCCCTTGGCTGCCAACCGAAAAGTTGGAGGTTCGAACCCACCAGCTGCTCCATGGGAGGAAGATGCTGGCGATTTGCTCCTGTAAAGATTTCAGCCTAGGAAACCCCATGGGACAATTCTTCTTTGCCATGTAGGGTCGCTATGAGCCAGAATCAACTTGATGGCATTTAATAACAATATCCTGTTTTTTATAAATAAAGTTTTATCGGAATACAGCTATACCCGTTCATTTACTGCTTTCACAGCACAGTTGCATAGAAGTAACAGAAATCACGTGGCCCACAAAGTCAAAAGTATTTTTTTTTTCTTTTGGCTTTAACAAAGAGAAATTTATTCTTTCACAGTCTAGGAGGCTAAATGTCCAAATTCAGGGTGCCAGCTTTAGGGGAAGGATTTCTGTCTGTCTGCTTTAGGGGCAGGTCCTTGTCATCAATCTTCCCCTGGCCTAGGAGCTTCTCAGTGAAGTAACCCTGGGTCCAGAGGACACATTCTGCTCCTGGAACTGCTTTCTTTGGTGGCATGAGGTTCCCCTGTCTTTCTGCTCACTTCTCTCTTTTATATCTCAAAGATATCGATTCAAGATAGTCTAATCTTGTAGATTGAGTCCGGCATCATTAACATAGCTATCTCTCATCCTGCCTCATAACACCATAGAGGTAAGGTTTACATCACATAGGAAAATCACATCAAATGACAAAATGGTGGACAATCACATAGTACTGGGAATCATGGCCTAGCCAAATTGACAGACATTTTTTGGGGGACACAGTTCAATCCATAACAGGTCATGTGTTGGAAACTGCACACATCACTTCCAGTCTTCTTCCGTTAGCTGAAACCCAGTCACGGAACCATTCTACCTGTAAAAAATGCTTAACAATATAGTTTTCAGATAAATGGCTATATGCCCAGCTAAAAGTTCCATTATTAGAGAAAAAGGGCAGAACGGTATTGCGGGGACAATTCAGACTCTGGTACAAAATAGTTTTGATTCTCCTGGAATCCAGATTTCTGGGTTCATGGAATTGGGGTGACCCCCCCAGCCCATTCACCCTTAGATGTCCTTTTTTGTTTTATTGTACTTTAGATGAAGGTTTACAGAGCAAATTAGCTTCTCATTAAACAATACACATGTTGTTTTCTGACATTGGTCGCCAATCCTACAACATGTCAACACTCCCCCTCTCGACCTTGGGTTCCCCATTTCCAGCTTTCCTGTCCCCTCCTGCCTTCTCATATTGTCCCTGGGCTGGTGTGCCCATTCTGTCTAGTTTTGTTTTATGGGCCTGTCTAATCTTTGGCTGAAGGGTAAACCTCAGGAGTGACTTCATTACTGAAATATAAGGGTATCCAAGGGTCATACTCTCGTGGTTTCTCCAGTCTTTTTCAGACCAGTAAGTCTGATCTTTTTTTTTTTTTTTTGGTGAGTTTGGTTTTTTGTTCTACTTTTTTCTCTAGCTCTGTCTGGGACCCTCTGCTGTGATCCCTGTCAGAATAGTCGGCGGTAGTAGCCATGCATCATCTAGTTGTGCTGGACTCAGTCTGGCAGAGGCTGTGGTAGTTGTGGTTCATTAGTGCTTTGGACTAATCTTTCCCTTGTGTCTTTGGTTTTCTTCATTCTCCCTTGCTCCAGATGGGGTGGAACCAGTGGAGTATCTTAGATGGCCACTCATAAGCTTTTAAGATCGCAGATGCTACTCACCAAAATAGGATGTAGAACATTATCTTTATAAACTGTGTTATGCCAGTTGAGCTAGATGTCCCCCAAGAGACCATGGTCCCCAGATGTCAGCCCAGTAATTCGGTCTCTCAGGGAGTTGCGATGGTCTGACAGAGACTGGAGAGACACTGAGAGTATGGCCCCCAGACACCCTTTTAGCTCAGTAATGAAGTCACTCAAAAATATTTTCTGTCAATCCCTTTACAAAAAAAGTTTTCGGGCTCCTGAACTTAGTTATAGATCTTATTCAAATTTCATTAGTTTTCCCACTAATATCCTTTTTCTGCTCCAGGATCCAAACCAGAATCTCACATTGCCTGTAGTTGTAATGTCTCTTTAATCTACTGTAATCTGTAACAGTTCCTCAGTCTTGTCTTTTATGCCCTTAACATTTTTTTATTGTGGTGAAAATATATACACCAAAACATTTACCAGTAAAAGAATTTTTACATTTATAATTTAATGATATTGATTACGTTCTTCATGTTGTGCAACCATTATCACTGTCTTTTTCTAAAATATTCTACTGTCGTTAAAATAAACTCAGGTACCCCAAGCAGAGACTCCTCCGTCTCCTTCCCACCCACTGCTGGCAAATAATTAATAGTCTTTGGTTTCTATAAACCAAAAACCGAACCAAACCCGCTGCCGTCGAGTCGATTCCAACTCATGGCGACCCTATAAGACAGTAGAACTGCCTGATAGAGTTTCCAAGGAGTGCCTGGCGGATTCGAGCTCTTGGTTAGCAGCCGTAGCACTTAACCACTACACCACCAGGGTTTCCTTGGTTTCTATATAGTTGCTTATTTCGTATAAATGAGATCATATGGTATTTGTCATTTTGTGACTGACTTATTTTGCTCAGCATAATGTTTTCAAGGTTCATTGATGTTGTGGTATGCCTCAGGACTTCATTTTTCTTTATGGCTGAGTAATGTACCATTGTATGTGTATACCACATTTTGTTTATACATTCATCTGTAGATGGACATTTTGTTTGTTTCCACCTTTTGGCTGTTGCGAAAAGTGCTACAGTGAACATTGGTGTACACAAATCTGTTTGCATTCCTGCTTTCATGTCTTCTGGGTCATATGGTAGTTCTGTGTTCACCTTTTTGAGGAACGGCCAAACTTTTCCACAGCAGCTCTACCATTTTACATTCCCACTGCCAATGGGTAGGGATTGCAGGTTTTTGATCGTTGCCATTCCAGTGGAGGTGAGGTGGCATCTCATTGTGGTTTTGATTTGCGTCTCTCTAATGGCTAATGAAGGAGCACTGGTGGCACAATGGTTAAAGCGTTCTCCTAACTGAAAGGTGGGTGGTTCAAGCCTACCAGCCACTCCATGGGAGAAAAGACCTGGCAATCTGCCCCCTTAAAGATTACAGCCTAGGAAAGCCTATGGGGACCATTTTACTCTGTCATATAGGGTCGCTATGAGTCAAAATTGATTCTGTGGCACACAACATTGGCTAATGATGTTGAGCTTTTTTTCATGTGCTTGTTGGTGTGTTTGGTGAAATGTCTGTTTAAGTCCTCTGTCCAATTTTTTGATTTGGTTGCTGGTCTTTTGTTGTTAAATTGTTGAAGTTTTATATATATTTTGGATATTAGACCCTTATTGATTATGTGAGTCCTGAAAATTTTCCCCCAGTCTGTAGGTTGTCTCTTTATTTTGTTGATAAAGTCCTTTGATGAACAAAAGTACTTAATTTTTATGATGTTCCATGTATGTATTTTGTCTTTGGCTGCTTTTTTTTTGTTAATACCTGATAATGTATGATTGAACAGTAGGTCCCACAGCCTCACTCCTAGATTTTCTTCTAAGAATTTTATAGTTTTAGTTTTCACATTTAGGTCCTTGATCCATTTTGAATTGGTTCTTTTGTATGATGAGAGGCATGAACGTTGATTCATTCTTTTACATGTGGAAATCAAATTTTTCAGCACCATTTAATGAAGAGATTCTTTTCTTTCTCATTGACTGGACCCAGCATCCTTGTCAAAAATCAGTTGACCATAGTCGTTTGGATTTATTTCTGCACTCAGTTATTTTGCATTGTTCTATATGTCTATTATTATGTATGTCTATCATTACAAGCTGTTTTAATTACTGTAGTTTTATAATATGTTTTTAATCATGAAGTGCAAGCCTTCCTACTTTGTTCTTTTTCAGGATTGCGCTTCCTCATAAATTTGAGGATTGGCTTTTCCATTTCTGCAAAGAAGGCTGTTGGAATTTTGATGGGACTTGCATTAAATTTATAGATTGCTTAGGGTAATATTGTCATCTTAACTATATTAAGACTTCTGATCCATGAACACAGAATATCCTTCCGTTTGTTTAGGTCTTCTTTAATTTCTTTTACGAATGTTTTATATTTTTTTGTGTAAAAGTCTTATACTTACTTGGTTAAATCTTAACGTACTTTATTCTTTTAGATTCTATTGTAAATGATAATGTTTCCTTAATTTCCTTTTCTTCTTGCTCATTGCTGATATGTGGAAACCTGGTTGATATTTGCGTGTTGACCTTGTGCCCCCGCACTGTGCTGAATTTATTTATTAGATCTAATAGCTTTCTTGTAGAATCTTTGGGATTTTCTATGTATAGGATCATGTGGTCTGCAAAAAGGGATAGTTTTTCTTCCTCCCTCTTGATTTGGATCCTTTTTTTCCCCCCTTAGACTCATTGTTTTGGCTTGGATTTTCCAAATGATGTTGAATAGTAGTGGTAAGAGTGATCATCCTTATCTTGTTTCTTATCTTAACAAGAAAGCTGTCAGTCTTTCTCCATTGAGTATCATGTTAGCTGTGGGTTTTAAATAAATGCTTTTTTTAATCTTGAGAAATTTCCCTTCTGTTCCAGTCTTGTTCAGTAAACACTCGTGAAAGGTAAACACTCATGAAACTATCATGAAAGGGTGTTGAATTTTGTCAAATGCTTTTTCTGCATTGATTGAGATGATCGTGTGGTTCTTTTCCTTTATTAATATGGTATATTACATTGATGGATTTTCTAATGTTTTACCACCCTTGCTTTCCTGGGGTAAATCCCACTTGATCATGGTATAGAATCCTTTTAATATGATTTTTGACTTGGTTTGATAGTATTTTATTGAGTATTTTTGCTTCTATATTCATTCGCGATATTGGTTTGTAGTTTTCTTGTGTCAGTTTTTGACTTTGGTATCAAGGTAATGCTCATGTCATTGAACGAGTTAGGAAGTGTTCCCTCCTCTTTTATTTT
The DNA here is from genome assembly GCF_030014295.1 of Loxodonta africana. Classification (NCBI taxonomy): domain Eukaryota; kingdom Metazoa; phylum Chordata; class Mammalia; order Proboscidea; family Elephantidae; genus Loxodonta; species Loxodonta africana. The sequence goes on along the minus strand of NC_087369.1, from coordinate 88,535,450 downwards.
TTGGAAAAGTTCAGGGAGGATTGGGGTCACTTCTATAAATGTTAGGTAGAGTTCCCTGGTGAAGCCATCTGGTCCAGGACTTTTCTTTGTTGGAAGGTGTTAAGTTAATGACTCAATCTCTAATGTGTCTGTTGAGTACCATATTTCTTCTTGAGTCAATATAGGAAGTTTATGTGCTTCAAGAAATTTGTCCATTTCCTGTAATTTATCTAATTTGTTGGCATATAACTGTTCATAGTAATCCCTTACTATCCTTTTTATTTCTGTAGGGTCATTTGTAATGTCCGCACTTTTGTTCCTAGTTTTAGGTGTTTGCATCTTCTCTTTTTTTCTTTGTCTAGCCAAAGGCTTGTGAATTTTATTGCCGTTTTCAAAACAACAACTTTTGGTTTTGTTGATTTTCTCTTTTTTATTTTTCTGTTTTGTATTTCATTTATTTTTGCTCTGATCTTTGTTACTTCCTTTGTTCTGGTAGCTTTAGGTATAGTTTCTTTCTTTTCTAGTTCCTCAAGGTGTACAGTTAGGTTATTGATTCGAGATCTTTTTTCTTTTTTAACGTAGGTTTTATTGCTATATATTTCCTTCTGAGAACTGCTTTCACTGCATCGCATAGGTTTTTAAAATATTTTTTATTGTGCTTTAGGTGAAAGTTTACAGCTCAAGTTGGTTACAGCTCAAGTTGGTTTCTCATTCAAAAAATTATACACATATTGTTTTGTGACATTGGTCGAAACCTCCACAATGTGACAGTATGCTCCCCCTTTCTACCCTGGGTTCCCTGGGTTCATTTGTCCAGTTCCTGTCCTTTTCTGCCTTTTCATCGTGGTTTTGGACAGGAGCTGACCATTTGGTCTCGTATATTTGATTGAACTGAGAAGCACTTTCCTCACAGGTGTTATTTTTTTTTTTTTAGGCCTGTCTAATCTTTGTCTGAAAAATGGGCTTTGGGAATGATTTCTGTTCTGGGATAACAGAGTGTCTGGGGGACATAGTTTCAGGGGTTCCTCCAGTCTCTATCAGACCAGTAAGTCTGGTCTCTTTATGTGAATTTGAAATCCATTCTACATTTTTTTCCTGCTCTGTCTGAGACTCTGTTGTGTTCCCTATCAGGGCTGTCCTCTGTGGTAGCCAGGCACCATCTAGCTCTTTTGGTCTCAGGCTAGTGGAGTCTCTGGTTAATTTGGTCCTTTAGTCCTTTGGGCTAGTATTTTCCATGTGTCTTTGGTTTTCTTGATTTTCCTTTGCTGCAGGTGGGATGGGACCAATAGATGTATCTTAGATGGCCGCTCGCAAGCTTTTAAGACCCCAGACACTCACCAAAGTAGGATGTAGAACATTTTCTTCATAAACTATGTTATGCCAATTTACCCAGATGTCCCCTGAGACTATGGTCCCCAGCTATGGCCCCAACTACTTGGTCCCTCAAAGTGGTCGGATGTGTCTAGGAAGCTTCTGTGCTTTTGCTTTGGTCCAGTTGTGCTGACTTCCCCTGTATTGTGTGTTGTCCTTCCTTCACTGAAGTTGACACTTGTCTACTATCTAGTTAGTGATTTTGCCACCTCCTCTCTCCCCACCCTTGTAATCATCAACAAATATTTTTTTCTGTGTGTGAACCTTTTCTTGAGTTCTTATAATAGTGATCTCATACAATGTTTGTCCTTTTGTGGCTGACTTATTTCACGCAGCATAGTGCCCTCCAGATTCATCCATGTTTTGTGGGATGTTTCCTGGATTCATCATTGTTCTTTACCGTTGCATAGTATTCCATTGTGTGTATGTATCATAATTTGTTTATCCATTTGTCTGTTGATGGGCATTCGGTTGTTTCCAAAGAAAGACTTAATTTTCTACTTTGTTATTTATTTTTTTGTGTGTGACTTTACCTACTTTCTTCCATTTTTCCTCCAATTCTGACTTCTTTTGTGTATAGTTTTTTTTTGTGTGTGCTGAACTATTTTGTTTCCCTTCTTTCCTTTTGTGTATAATTTTTAAAGTTAGCTTCTTTTTGATTACCATGAGGATTACATTTACTATTTTACATAACAGTCTGGCTTATATGGATACTAACTTAATTTCAGCAACATGGGAAAAGCATATACTTACGCCACTCTTTCCCCATCCCTGTTTATCTTGCTGTTATCACTGATTAAATCTTTATACCTCAGTTACTCTAATTCACATTTAAATTTATCCTTATATTTGTTTATTTAATGCTTTTTTCCTCTATAAAGCATGAAAGACATACCAGTTGTATTTGCCTACAAATGATATCTTTACTCTGGTTTTTATACTTTCAGGACATTTCCTTTAATGAATATTTTTCCCCCCTGTATGTACAACTTCAGGTTACTATCAGGTGTCCTTACTTTGCCTTCTGGAGTACTCCCTTTAGCATATCTTGTATGGCTGGTCGGGTGGTAACAAATTCCTTTAGCTTTTCATGACCCCAGCAGTTTTGAAGAACGTTATTTGTCTAATGCTTTTATACCTGTCTAATGTTTTCACATGATTAGATTGTGGTTATTTTGCATTTTGATCAGAACATCACAGGAATGATGTGTCCTTGGTACATCATATCAAGGGTACATGACGTCAGTATGTCTTATTACTGGTGTTATCAACCTTGATTTCCTGGTTAAATTGTGTCTGCTTGGTTTTTCCACTGTAGAAAAAAAGATACTGTTTTTTAAATTTGTATTTAATGAATATGGTCGCTATGAATCGGAATCGACTCAACGGCACTGGGTTTGGTTTGGGTTTGGCTCATAATCAGATACTTTGAGACTGTGCAAATATGCCGTTTTTCATATTAAACATTTTATTAGAACTGTGTCTTTACAACATATCTAACATGGCATGTCCCACAGACAAATATTTAAGGAAAAAATTTCCATGTACAATTACTGGTACACAAATTTAAGAACATAATTAAAACTAAGCTAAATATTTTTATATATACATATTCTAATTCATGTCAGTGACCTGGAATACCTGAGTTTTCAAGTTGTTGATTTTCCAGATAGTGTAAAACATTTTTTTTATCCACTTTATGGCAGACACAGCCCATTAAGAAAGAATAACTTTGGTTGATAGATGCTGTTTCCCAAAGATCACACAGAAGTCCTCAGTGGGATTAAGATTTCTATTCAGAGTTTCTTCCAAGTGGAGGTTAGTCTGTGATGTAAGGAAGGATTCCCATGAAGTAAGGCATTGTTCTTAATAGCTGATATTCTCCTCGGCCATATCTGTAAATGCTGACCTGTTATCATTTTGCATATTTTGTTTCCATTTTTCCCAGTCTGCTTTCAGGGCATTATTAGCACATTCCACTTTATCTTCAAGTTTTCCAGTCTCTTCTGTAAGCAGCTCAGTATCTGCCTTTTTGTAGGTCAAAGCTTCAACTTTGGAATCCAGTTCTGCTTGTATTTGGTCTCTTCATAACACCCACTAACATTTCATTATAAAGCACATACTCATGTATGACAGGCAGCAGTGTCTCAGAGAGTCCAGACGTCTGTTTTTCAGAGGCCTCACAGCATTTGTCAGTGCAGCTGGCAACACCTTTTAGGCTATCAACCAGATCCACTTCTGACACTGACCACAGAATATGAATTGGGCCATATTCTTTGATTTCCTCAAAATATTCCCTTTCTTCCTTGTAAATTCTCTGATATATTTTATCGATCAAGCTTATTTTCTGGCTAAATGTTTCAATAAAGTTATTCATATCCATGAACTCTTCTGTGTGATTTTTAACTCATTGAGGATGCAACAGCTCTGTTTGGCCCATTGAGCTTAGCAATCTAGGCCCTTGCTTCTTGTGAGAAGAGAGTTCCCATGCTTGTGCAGTCAGAAAAACTTTAAAGTCTTCATTAAATGTTAAAGTTGGATGATCAGCAATTCGATTAAAAATTTATGCAGTGCCTTTCTCGTGTCTCAATGAAGTCATCATTGAAGCATTCCACCATTCCTTTCACTATAAACTTTTCTGGCAATGGAGGAATAATCAGAGTGGGATGTGCTTCTTCAAATTTTCCCTTCAACCACAGGAAATCTTGGTAACGTCTTCTAACTTCAAATTCACTACAGTCAAATTCACTATGAGATGTCTTAGTAATCTATAAGTATGAAGGTTTCAGTTGCAGCACCATGGCTTTCAGGTTCATCAGCTGTAATGAAGAGATCCTTCAAATCCAGCTCATCTTCAAATTTGATTTGGTTTATCATTGATAAAGGGGATGTTGGTATCATAGGGCTGAAGGAATTCATGTCCATCAGTGAGGCATCCTTACTGAACACCTCCAGGTCGTCCTTGTCCTCATCCAGATCGAGCAGCTCGCCCTGCAGCAGGGCAGAGGAGCCACTGCTGCCTGACAGGAGGGCGCCGCTCCCCGGGCTCTCTGTGCCGTTGCCTCCAGCCAGGAGGCCCGAGGAGTGCGGCCGAGATGCCCGGCCCTCGCCCTCCATCCTTGCCACGGGCCTAGCTCCACCCTGAGCATGCTCATTGGCTTCCTCGCATCCTGTGCCTCCAGGGCAGGCCCCTGGCCCCTAGCCCACTGCACGGACAGGGAACTCGAGAAGAGCTGCTGCGGGGCTCCTGGGGCATCCCCACCTGGCCTGAGGCCTGCTGGAGGCCAAGGAGTGGTCGGACTCTGGCTAGGGTGGGGAAAGGGACCTTTTCATCATATTTTGCACACTAATTTTTAGTGTCCCATGTGCTTGAAACAGTTGTTTGCCTTAGGGTGATGCTCTTTTTTTTTTTTTTATTATTATTCATGTAGTAATTGTAAGGAAGAACTGTGTTTTCTCCTATTTCTTTATTCCATTATTTATATTAATATGGACTCCTGAATATTTTTTATTTTTTGAATTATAATCCAATACTGTTATTATTTTATTGCTCAAATTGTTCCACCTTTGGCCACTGGGAGCTCCTTCAGATTGGCTCCTATGCCCTTTCAACATGCGCCCATCGTGTTTTGAACACCTCCTTAATTTCTAGCACCGTAAAATGTTCTAGTCTTATCTTGTATTTTCCCTGCCGTGCTTCCTGTAGCTAGAAAGATGGATCTTTTCTCAAGATTTTAGGTGTCTGTGGCATAGTAGCAGCTGTGGTACAGAAATGGGAGAGAGAAAAAAACATGGCAATTCCCCTTATACTCTCCGGGCATGTAGGGCCCCTTTTTCCTGTTTTGTGGTTAAGGAAGAGGAGGTTTCTCCTGGAGTTTTGCTGTCAGCATCCTCTGCATAGTATCCTGGATTCTGCTTGCCTTCTGGTCAGAGCCAGGAAACAGAGGAGGGAGCAAACAAACAAACAAACAAAAGACACGTCTTTAATTTCCCCCTTTTTTCAGAGGATTCTTTACTCGAATTTTGACTTCAATCTCCGATCTGCCTGTTGTTTTTTTTCCACAGTCCTTAGGTAGTTTCTTTATTCTATCAATAGTTTTTAGTTGTAATCACCAGGGGAAGAACTCTGTAATTGCCTTACTCCATCTTGGCCAGCCTACTTTGATTGTTTTGAATATTTAGAAATCTTTTTGGTTAAAGTATGTTTGGTATTTGCTTATCTTTATTGACAGGTAAATGATATTCATTTTATCAGTCCATATGCAGCTGAATACTTAATCTACATCTTAAGTAGAATCAAAGTTGAGCAATCATATTTTAATTTATAAATACCTTCTAAGTCATTAACTGTAGCCTGGTCTTTATTATGTAGTAGCCATTAATGTACATATCATAGATATTCTTCCCAGTGCTCTAAGTATTAATGAGAAGTTACAGATAAATTAAGTGAATTGCGTTTCTGTTGAGTTTTGATAACTTAATTTTTTTTTTAATTGAAGTGAGCAGTGATGATTCAGAAGATTCTGATTTTCAAGAATCTGGAGTTAGTGAAGAAGTTAGTGAATCTGAAGATGAACAGCGGCCCAGAACAAGGTAAGCATTGTACTGCTTTTTCAAAAATTTTAGGAATTAATCTGAATAACTATCTTCAAATTATTTGTAAAATGGTTGCTGTTATTAAGTAAACTATTTAATAATTTGATTTGAAACTAATTGTCAAAATTATTAATTTAAAAAGAGTATATATATAGACATATTTTATCTGTAGTTGAATTATGTATTCTAACCTAGGAGGAGTTTTAGTGTGCAAAAACACTCGACTACAGATTTTGGTTTTTGTGGGGGAAGGCTGTAGTGTAGTATATAAAAGCACAGGCTGTGTAGGCGGAAGTGTCCCAGTATATCTCCTGGTCTGCTGCTCTCTGTTTTTATATTTTGTATTTCAGTTTTCTCATCTGTAAAATGAAGATAATTATAGTATTTATTGATTATTGTGGGGATTAAAATAGATGATGCATATAAAAGGCTTATGACACTGCCTACCTGTCAAATAGTAAGTGTTCAGTAAAATGTTAAGTTTTGTTTTTAGTAGTACTACTCGTATGGAGCCCTGGTGGTGCAGTGGTTAAGAGCTCGGCTGCTAACCAAAAGGTCAGCAGTGGCTTTGGCTATCTGGGGCTTCTTGCAGTTTCGTATGAATTTGAGACTAAGCTTTTGCAAAAGCTTCTGCAAAAAGGCTTTTGGTATTTTGATAGGGATTGTGTTGAGTCTGTCAATAGTCTTAGATAGTATTGACATCTTAACAATACTAAGTTTTCCAATTCATGAACATGAGATGTCCTTGTTTATTTAGGTCTTTTTAAAATTTCTTTTGTCAAGTTTTATAGTTTTTAGTAAACAAATCTTATTTGTAGGTATTGTAAATGGAATTGTTATCTTAATTTCTTTCTCAGATTGTTTATTGTTGGTGTATAGAAATACAACTAATTTGCATATGTTGATCTTGTACCCTGTAACTTTGCTGTATTCTTTTATTAGCTGTAGTGGCTTCCTTGTGGATTTTTTTTTGGATTTTGTATATATAGGATCATGTCATCTGCAAATAGACATAGTCTAACTTTTTTCTTAGCAATTTGGTTGCCTATTTGCTCTGGCTAGAACTTCCAGTACAATGTTGAATAACCATGGTGAAAGTTAGCATCTTTGTCTTGGTCCTTATCTTAGAGGCAATATTTGTCCTTCTCCATTGAATATGATGTTAGCTGTGGGTTTTACATAAATGCCTTTTATCATGTTGAGGATTTTCTCTTCTATTCCTAGTTTTGTTGAGTGTTGTTATCACGAAAGGCTGTTGAATTTTGTCAAATACCTTTCCTCTGTCAATTGAGATGATTATGAGGTTCATTTCTTTTTTCCCATTACTGCGATGTATAACATTGATTGATTTTCTAATGTTGAACTAGCCTTGCATTCCTAGGATAAAGAACAATATAATCCTTTTAATACGCTTTTGGATACAGCTTGCTAGTATTTTGTTGAGAATTTGCTTCTGTATTCAAAAGGGATATTGGTCTGTAGTTTTCTTGTGGTGTCTTTATCTGGCTTTGGTGTCAGAGTAATACTGCCCTCATAGAGTGAGTTAGGAAGTGTTCCCTCTTCTGTTGTTTTTGAAGACTTTGAGAAGGCTTTCTGTTAATTCTTCTTTAAGTATTTTATAGAATTCACCTGTGAAGCCATCTGGCCCCCAACTTTTCTTTGTTGGGAGCTTTTATTTATTTTTTATTGTAGTGAAAACGTCTGCAACAAAACATGCCAATTCAACAATTTCTACATGTATAATTCAGTGACATTGTTTACATTCTTCAGGTTGTGAAAGGATATCTTCCTATCCTTTTCGAAATGATTCCACCAGATTAACTTAAACTCAGTGCCCCCTAAGAAAAACTCCTCTTTCCACCTCCCTCCCACTTCTGGTAACCACTAATAACTTGGTTTCTGTATATTTGCTTATTTCGTGTAAGTGAGGTCATATAGTATTTGTCCTTTTTGTGACACAGTATTTTCAAGGTTCGTCGATGTTGTGTCATGCACCAGAACTTCATTTTTATTCATGCCTGAGTAATATTCCATTGTATGTATATACCACATTTTGTTTATCCATTCATCTGTAAATGGGCATTTCGGTTGTTTCCACTCTTTGGCTGTTGTGAAAAGCGCTGCAGTGAATACTGGTGTACAGTTCTGGGAGGATGTGATTACTGATTCAATCTCTTCACTTGTTCTGGATTTGTTGAGATTTTCTATTTCTTCTTGAGTCATATTTATGTAGTTTATGTGCTTCCAGGAATTTGCCCATTTTGTCTAGGCTATATAAATTGTTGGCATACAATTGTTCATAGTACTCTCTTATAATCTTTTTTATTTCAGTACAGTAGGTAGTAGTGTCCTTACTTTGATTTCTGATTTTAGATATTTGCCTTATCTTTCTTTTCCTTTGTCAGTCTTAGCTAAAAGTTTGTTGGTTTTATTGATCTTTTCAAAGAACCAACTTCTGCTTTTGTTGATTCTGTCTGTTGTTTTTCTCTTCTATGTTTCATTAAATTCTGCTCTAATCTTTGTTATTTCCTTCCTTCTGGTAGCTTTAGGCTTAGTTTGTTCTTCTTTTTCTAGTTCTTAAAGTTGTAGAGTTAAGCTATTTATTTGAGATCTTTCTTAGCATAATCGTTTACCAGTATAAATTTTCTTGTAAGCACTGTCGTCATTGTGTCCATATGTTTTGCTTTCCTTTTTATCTATAAGTATTTTCTGATTTATTGTTTGAACCACTGGTTGTTTAATAGTATGTAATTTGATTCCCACATATTTATGTAATTTCCAGTTTTCATTGTTTTATTGATTTCTAGTTAATCTTTGTGGTTGGAGAAGATGCTTTGCATAATATCAATCTTTGAGGCTCATTTTGTGGCCTATCATACGATCCATTTTTGTGAGTGATTCACGTGATATGCACCGGAGAAGAATGTGTATTGTCCTGTTGTTAGGTGGAGTGTGTTTGTACGTCTGCTAGTTCTAATTGGTTTATAGTGTTGTTCAGATCTTCCACTTCCTTATTGATCTTCTCGATGTTCTCTCCATTACTGAAGTGGTGAATTGAAGTCTCCGACTATTTTTTTTTGTTGTTGTTGTTCAATTCTGTCAGTGTTTCCTGCTTATATTTTGGGGTTCTGATTTTAGGTGCATATGTAATTGTTTTATCTTCTTGATGAATTGACCCTTTTATCATTATTTACAATCCCTTTTTTGTCCCTTGTAACAGATTTTGACTTAAAATGTATATTGTCTTATATTTATATAACCATACCCTCTCTTTTGATTACTGTTTTCATGGGATTTTTTTCCTCATCTTTTCAGTAACTTTTTAAAATTGTAGTAAATATATATGTAACAGACATTTGCCATTTTAACATTTGTTCCATGTACAATTAATTGAAATTGCACTCATCATGTTGTTCAGACATTGCCATTACTTGTTTCCAGGCCTTTCCATCACCTCTAACAGAAGCTCAGTGTCCCCTAAGCGATCCTTTCACTTTTAGCCTATTCCTGTCTTTTGGTGTAAGGTTTGTGTGTTGTAGACATCATATAGGTGGATCTTTTTTTTTAAATCTTTTATTGTTTTTGCTTAATATCTCATTATATAGATATACCATATTTTATCTATTTATTAGTTGATGAAAAACATTTATGTATAAGTGTTTTGGTCATATAGGTTTTCTTTTTATTTAGGTATACATCTAAGAGTAGAATTGTTCAGCCATGTTGTAACCCTGTTTTTAACTTTTTGAGGAATTACCAGTGTTTTGTACATCAGCTGTACCATTTTACATTCCCGCTAGCAAAGAACGAGGGCTCCAATTTCTCACCGGCACTTATTTTCTTTTCTTTTAAGATAGCTATCTTAGTAGTTGTAAGGAAACCCTGGTGGCACAGTGGTTAAGAGCTATGGCTGCTAAGCAAAGGGACGGCAGTTCAAATCCATCCCCCAGGCGTTCCCTAGAAACCATATGAGGCAGTTCTACTCTGTCCTGTAGGGTCGCTGTGAGTTGGACTTGACTCGATGGCAACGAGTTTGGTTTTTCTTTTTTTTTTTAGTAGATGTAAAATGCTATTTCATGTGGTTTTGATTTGCATTCCTCTAATGACTGATTATTTTGAGCATATTTTCATGTGCTTATTGACCATTTGCATATCTTCTTTAGAAAAGTATCTATTTTCCAAATGTCTATCCAAATTATTTTCTCAATTTTTAATTGGTTTATTTGTCTTTTTGATTTGTGAGAGGTCTTTAGATACTCTGGGTACTAGACCCTTATCAGATCTGTGATTTGCGAATATATTCTCCCATTCTGTAGGTTGTGTTTTCACCTTCTTGAGGGCATCCTTGAAGCACAAATTAAAGAAGAAAATAATACCATGTTTTCAGTGAAGGTTTACACAGCAGATTAGGCTCCCGTTCAACAATTTCTACACAAATTGTTTAGTGATGTTGTTTATATTTTTTTTACAGTGCGTGAACACTCAATATTTCTGTTCTTGGTTTTTCCATTTCCGTTCATATAGTTTCCCAGCCCCCTTACGTTTTTATCTTTGTTTTACAGTATTTGTTGACTGTTTGACTATATAGATGGTTTTTCAAAGGAGCACAGTATTCACAGGTGACATCCTATATTTTGTGAGCTAATGTGTTATTTCTCTGAAAGGTAACCTCGGAGGCTAATTTGGGTTCAGAGTTTAAAGAGTATCTCAGGGCAGTAGCCTCGGTTAGTGTTCCAGTCTCAGCCAGTCCAGTAAATCTGTTTGTTTCTTTTTGTTTTTAAGGAATTTGAGGTTCCATTCTATATTTTCCCTATTCTGTTAGAGTTTCCAAGGAGCACCTGGCAGATTGAACCGCTGACCCTTTGGCTAGCAGCCATAGCACTTAACCACTACGCCACCAGGGTTTCCCTCATTCTATTAAAAAAAAATTAGGATCCATATATTGTGGCCCTGGTCAGAATGGTCGGTTGTGGTAGGCGGGCACCATCTAGTTCTACTGGTCTCAGGGCAGATGAGGCTGTGGTTCATGTAGACCGTTAGTCCTGTAGACTAATTTCTTCTTAGAGTCTTTGGTTACCTTCTTTTTCTTTTGCTCCAGATGAGTAGAGACCCATAGTTGTATCTTAGATGGCCTCTCACAAGCTTTTAAGACTTGAGACACTACTCGCTAAACTAGGATGTAGAATATAAACTTTATGAATTACGTTATGCCAGTTGACTGAAATGTCCGACAAGACTATGGTTCTAATTCTTCAAACCCAGGAAACCAATCCTGTGAGGTGTTTGGTTATATCTAAGATGTATTTGTAACTGTACATATATACCTATACATATTTATGTCTACATGCATACACATATATTTTTTGGTTGTTGTTGGTGTTGATTCAAAATTATATATGTCATAGCAATTACCAAAAGGTTGTGTTATTTTGTGTACATTTTAATGACATCGTTTACCTTTGTCAAGCTGTGCACACTTGATCCTCATTTGGGTGTTACCTTTTCCATCACTAAAAATTATAAGTGTCTACAGTCTAGAGAGTGAATCCCCCCGCACCCCAATCCCTGGTAACCAGTAATGAACATTAGTTTCTGTGTATTTGCCTGTTCATGTCAAGCACAAATGTTTTTAATCTTAATGAAGTCCAGTTTATTGTTTTTTTGTTGCTTGTGCTTTTGGCATCATAGCTGAGCAACTATTGCCAGGGTCTCTCATGTTTTCTTCTTAAGGGTTTTATGATTTTAGCTTTACATTTAGGTCTTTGATTCTTTTTTGAGTTTTTGTATATGGTGTGATATAAAGGTCCAACTTCATTGTTTTGCACAGGTATATCCTGTAGTCTCAGCATCATTTGTTGAAAAGACTATTCTTTCCCTATTGAATTGTCTGGACACCATTGTGGAAAATCAGTAGACTTTAAATGTAGAGCTTTTTTTTTTTCCCCTGAACTCTCAGTTCCATTTCTTTGATCTGTATGTATATCCTTACTCTAGTGTCACAATGTGTTGATTACTGTAGCTTTGTGTACCAGTTTCTAAGCCCAGAAAAACTTTTCTTACAAGAGTTGTCATTATTGTTCTTTTAAATCTCTGTGTCTTGATAATAAGTAATATTATCCAACTTCTATAATTGTTTGCTATTTTTTATAGTGAATATTTTTTATGTGTACACAGGCCATTTGTGTTTCTGACTACAAGAGATTTTGAGCAGTCCTAAAGTCCCTTTATCTGTCTCCTTACTCCTATGCTGAACGTCTCCTCTGAATAACTTAAAATGTTTATCATTAGATTAGAATTAAGAGATAGGCTTTTGCTTGACTGTTCTCTTTGAAGCGACATGAAGTTTTTTGCTTTTTTTTAATCTCTTCTTTTTTTAGGGATGGGAAGTAGAGTAGCTCAAAAATAGTGTATAATTCACTTAAGGAAGCTTAACATGTATTATATTTTGCATTTTAATTTTTTTTCAGGTCTGCAAAGAAAGCAGAGTTGGAAGAAAATCAGCGGAGTTATAAGCAGAAAAAGAAAAGGCGACGCATTAAGGTTCAGGAAGATTCATCCAGTGAAAACAAGGTAGTAATGCCATTTACTGTGTGCTGAAAGTATAACTGAGACAGTAAACTATTGTAAATGTGCTATTATGTCTTCTGTGTTTCATTCAGTAATTACATCCTGCTGGTTTATTTACATTTGCACTTAAAATAGATTGGTTTATTGATGTACTATTGACTTTTTTTTCCTGTACCTTAACTAAGTCTAATTGAAATTTTAAGCTCTTCTAATTCACAATTTTACATTCTCAGAGCTATAGAATGGATAGGAAGTGCTCTGCCTATTTTCTAAGAGATAAAACAGTTTATTTTGGGCAATGACTTATGTGTGAATAAGTTTATTCCGGCAATGAAGTTAGGCAATTTGAGTTTCTTCTATGTAGGCAGAATTACATAGAATAAAAGTTCCCTGTAATATGTTTGATTCTATCCATACCATTCTTCATTGCTAAATATTATTCTAAATCTTTTCACTATGTTTTTCTTTTACCTTGCTTGATATATTAATTAATGGAGTGTGAAATGATAAACTTAAAAAACTTTGTAATCATTATATAACAGAGTAATTCTGGGGAAGAAGAAAAGGAAGAAGAAGAAGAAGAAGAGGAAGAAGAAGAAGATGATGAAAATGATGATTCCAAGTCTCCTGGAAAAGGCAGAAAGAAAATTAGAAAGATTCTTAAAGATGATAAGCTAAGAACAGAAACACAAAATGCTCTTAAGGAAGAAGAAGAGAGGCGAAAACGTATTGCTGAGAGGGAGCGTGAGAGGGAGAAATTGAGAGAGGTAACCAATTCATTTTTATTTATGATTTCATTGATATGATATTATAATTTTCACAGGTTCGTAGATATATTTCAGTATTTTAAGAGCAGAGTGTTGTAATCCACCACAAATTTCTAGTTAAAGTTGCTTTTCCCTACCAGCAGTATCTTATGCAACTTAAAACTCCTCAATTGGCTGTATTTAAGGAGTCCTGGTAGCGCAGTAGTTAAGTGCTCGGCTGCTAACCAGAAGGTCAACAGTTTAAACCTACCAGCCACTCCATGGGAGAAAGATGTAGCGGTCTGCTTCCATAAAGATTTATAGCCTTGGAAACACTATGGGGCAGTTCTACTCTGTTCTATAGGGTCACTATGAGTCAGAATTGACATGATGGCAATGGTTTTGGTTTTTGGTTTTTAGGCTCTATTATTATTATAATTAGGTACATAGGTGTTGATATTCTTGAATGTTCACCAGAGTGATATACTAAGATTGTCGCCTATGTAGAGTAGAAAAATATTTTTAAACTATCACTTAAATCCATACAGGTTTTTAATTTCTTTACAAGCTTTTATTGTAAAAACATATATATAGAGAGAGAGAAGTAAAATTAACCTCCATGTACCCGTTTTTCAGTTACCAACACATGGCCAGTCCTGTTTTATCATTATCTTCAGATTAAAAAAGATTATTTTGGAGCAAATCCTAGACATCATATCATTCTTTCCATAAATAGTTTAGAAAGTATTGCTTAAAGATAAGGACCTTTTAAAAATTATTACACTTAAAAATTAACGATAATTCCGTAGTATCATCAAATATGTAGTTAATATTCAAAACTTCCTCATTTCCTCATAAGCACAGTAGCTGTTTTTTTTAAATGGTTAGTTTGAATCAGGATCCTGACCAGATCCATCTACATGTTATGTTATATTTGTTCACTATGTCTCAAGTCTCTTTTAATCTATAGTTTTCCCTGTTTTTCTTTTTTTTTTTCTTACAGTTAAATTTTTTCTGAAACCAGGTTGTTTGCAGCGCAGAATTTCCTTTATTTTGGATTTTGCTGGTTGCATCCCTGTGATATAGTTTCATTGGCTCCAGTATTTCCTACACACTGCTAGTTGGATCTTGTGGCTTGATCAGAGTCACTTCTTTTTTTTGGCAAAAATACTTTATATTTTTTATATGTATTTCCTCTTCCGTCTCACTAAGATTAAATTAAAAAGTCTGTTGGTTGTCTCTTTTTGTGATGTTTATCAATTTCACTTAAAATTTTTAACAACATATTTGTTGATAAATTTCTTATGTAAAAAGACATTAAAATCAATATTATTATCAATTTCTTTTTCTGGTCCATATCAGTGTACATGTGAGTGTTAACACATAACTCTAATCACTGTATGTGGTATATCCTGCATTTTCCTCTGCCATTTATTTTAGATAAATTTTGATATGTATTAACATATTCCATGTATTTTTACTTTTATTTGGTTTATTATGTGTATTTTTAATTAAATGTTTGTTTATCAAATTCAATACATGTACTTTGTTAAAATAATACTGTAAGACTATATTGACAAAACAACTGTCCTCTACCCAGAGGCCATGACTTTTAATTATTTTAGCTGTTCTTTGGTTTTACTTCTGTGTTTCTATTTCATATGATTACAATGCTATTTCTTAATTTTTCAGTTTTAGACATTACCTTTGTTCTACGAAAGATACAGATTTAGCTGTCATAAAACCAAAACCAAACCCATTGCCGTTGAGTCGATTCTTACTCATAGCGACCCTATAGGACAGAGTAGACCTGCCCCATAGAGCTTCCAAGGAGCACCTGGCGAATTTGAACTGCTGGTTAGCAGCTGTAGCACTTAACCACTACGCCACAGGGTTTCCTAGTTCTCATATTCTACCCACAAAAGACTTTCCCTCTCCCATCCTTCCATTGTGGATATATCACAATTTCTGTTGGAATCATTATTCAGTGTTTGCGTGACTATAACTATGTCAGTATTCACAGCAGAGCCACATAGTGTATAATGCATGTGTATATATTGCACGCACATGTATATATACATATTGTATAATGATCGCGTTCCTTCTCAGGTACTTTTTTGGTTTGCTTTTCCTGGAGTTAATAATGTTTTGTTTTTCTTTCTCTTAGTTTTCTGCATAACTATCGCTAATTCTTTTCTCATCTTTCGAGCAGAACGCTAAAACTACTCAATAAGTTCAAACAGATCAGGTAATTGATCAGTTCCAATTTTTTTCTTGCCTCTGTCACTAGTGGAGCCTTGTTTTCCTACTCTCATATGGCCTGCTTCATCTACTCTATTACCTTCGAAATTCTCTCAATCTGCCTCTTGTGTTAGATCTCTTCTTCCCTCATTCCTATATATTCCCAGTTACCTTACTTGCCAGAATTTTTGAGGAGGGGAAGTCATTTGACTTCAGTGGGTGAGCGTGGAGATCTGGTAGTACTATAGCCTTCCCACCAATCTTTCTTTTGCCCCTATCAATTTGTGTTAGCTGATGCCTCTTATTGTTCCTGAACCTTCTGAGGCATATCAAATCTGATACATCATTTAACACTTGTGTATATGCCTTTTGGCTTTCAATATTCTGTTGAAATTTTATCTCTGCTAGGATCTTCCTTCCTCCTTTTCTATACCTGTGTGATTATAACTGTTTTGTTCCTTTTTGTCATTTTAATAAAGAAGTATGTTGAAACTACCATTTCTAACCATTTGGCAATGATTTAGCTTGATAAAACTATTCCCAAGAAATTTAACATAATATTGTATAACCACCAATTATGAATGAATGTATTTCCCATGTTGTTGTTAGCTGCCATCTAGTTGGCCCCTGACTCACGGTGCCCCCATGCACGATAGAATAAAACATTGCCCATTCCTGCACCATGTTACTGATTGTTGGTATGCTTGACCCGGTGTTGTGGCCACTGTGTATTTTCAGTGCCTTCCAACCTAGAGGGCTCATTTGTCCGATACTGTATTGAACAGTATTCTGTTGTGATCCATAGGGTTTTCACTGACTAATTTTCAGAAGTAGATCACCAGGCCTTTCTTCCTCATCTGTATTAGTCTGGAAACTCCACTGAAACCTGTCCACCGTGGGTGACCCCGCTGGTATTTGAAATACTGTTTGCATAGCTTCCAGCATCATAGCAATACACAATCTGCCAGTTTGACAAACCAACAGACAAGTGGTGGAAACCCATATTACCCATTTTATATATTGTTGTATTGGATTTGCTAATGTTTAAAAGGATTTTTACCTCAGTGTTCAGGAACAATGTTGATCTATTGATTTCTTTCCTCGTAATGCCTTTGTCTGGTTTTGGTATCAGAGCGTACGACTGGCCTTATAAAAAGTGAGGTTTGGAAGTGTTCCCACCTTCTTTATTTTCTCAAAATTGTTTGTAGGGTAGGTATTATAGTCACCCCTTCATATCCGCAGGTTCTGCATCCTTGGATTCAACCAACTGTAGTTCAAAAAAATTCACACACAAAAAAAGTTCTAAAAAGCAAAACTTGAATTTTCCACACGCCAAGCACTGTGCTGAATCTACTCAAATGAAATGATGTGTAGGCATACCCTGCTGTAGCCTCCCACCATTTCACAGATCCTCAATCTCTCTCCAGCACTCATTGTCTGAACTTTGTTTGCCTTGCGTTTTGTCATTATTCCCCAAATGATATAGTATAAAAGCTATTTACACAACACTTACATTGTACCAGGTATTATAAGTATCCTAGAGGTGATTTAAAGTGTCCAGGAGGATGTGCATGCTTTATATGCAAATACTACACCATTTTCTATAAGGGACCTGAGCATCTGGTGGACCTGGAACCAGTCCCCTGCGGATACCGAGGGATGACTGTATTTCTAATGTGAAATTGTGTATCTGAAGCCATGGGCCAGGAGTTTTCTATCACATAGGTTTTTTTGTTGTTTGTTTGTTTAAATAGATTCAGATTATTTAATAAATATGGGATTATTTTGACTTTCTATTTCTTCTTGGATCTGTTTTGTTTAAGTTTTGTCTTTCAAGATATTTGTCCATTTCATTAAAGTGGTCAAATTTATTGGTGTAAATTTGTGCATAATGTTCCCTTATTATTTTGTTTATCGGGTGTGTTGTGATGTCCTTTCTGATGTTTGTAATTTGCATCTTTTTTTCCCCCTTGATTAACCACCTAGAGGTTAACAATTTTAGTACCTTTTCAAACATACTAGCTTTGGGTATCATAAATTTCTCTATTTGTTGTTTTTCTATTTCATTGATTGCTACTCTTATATTCATTATGTCCTTCCTTCCTTTGAGTTTAGTTTGCTCCTTTTTTCCTAGCTTATTAAGGTAGAAACCAAGATAATTCAGTTTAGATTTTTCTTATTTTCTAATATATGTATTTAAAGATGTAAAATTTCCCTCTGTGCAGTTTTAACTACACCTTACAAATTTTGATATTTTCTGTTTCATTTTTATCGCATTCAGAATCCTTTTTTAATTTTCCTTAATGACCAAGAATATGGTCTTTCTTGGTGAATGTTCCATGTGCAATTGAAAGGAATACATATTCTGCTGTCGTTGAGTAAGAGATACTATAAATGTCAGTTAGGTCAAATTTGTTCATTACGCTCAGAACCTCTATATCCTTAATGATCTTTCTGTTAATGAGAAAGTAGCATTGAAGTCTCCAACTATAATTGTTAATTTATTTTCTCCTTGCAGTTCTCTTAGTTTTTGTTTGTATACAGTCAGCTGTCTGTATCTGCCGGTTCTGTCCGCATCTGCTGATGCAACCAATCGTGGATCAGAAATATTCGGGCAGGGGGAGTGATGTGTAGACATACCCTGCTGTAGCCCCCTACCATTTCACAGATCCATAGTCTCTCTCCAGCACTCATTTGAGCATTGTTCACCTACTTCTGACGTGTACTATGTGGTTAGGCCTATGATGGTTGCATTTGTACTGAACGTGTATAGACTTTTTTTCTTGTCATTATTCCCTAAACAATACAGTGTAGCAACTATTTACATAGCATTTACATTGTATTACCAGCAACCAAAGCCATTGCCATCGAGTCGATTCCGACTCATAACAACATAGTATTAGGTATTATAAGTAATCTAGAGATGATTTAAAGTATACGAGAGGATGTGCGTAGGTTATATACAAATACTATGCCATATTATATAAGGAATTTGAGCATCTGTGGATTTTGGTATCCACGGGGTATCCTGGAACCAATCCCCTGCAGATACTGAGGGCAGCTGTATTTTGAAACTCAGCTGTTAGATACATGCACATATAGGATGATTATTTCTTCTTAGTGACTTGACCCCTTATCATTATATAATGTCCCTATTTATCCCTGGTAATTTTTCTATATTTGAAGTCTGCTTTGTTAATAATATAGCCACACTATCTTTTTTTTCTAACGTTTTATAAGGAATAGTTTCAAATATACATCAAGGGTGAAAAAATTTTGCAGTGATTACCCATAAAATGAACACTTAGATTCTTCCATCAACAAATTTCTTTCTTTATCACATTCCTGTTCAACTGTGAGTCTCTCTGTTGATCAGTACATCATTTTATGCATTTCAAAGTAAATTGCAGACATCATTTCACTTACTAGCTAAAATTAAATATTTTTCTAGTCTTTCCTTTTAATATGTAAAATTTGCATACAATAAAATTTGCAGATCTTAATTGCATCTACATTTTACAATGCATGATATATTTTTATCTTTTTTCCTTTTTTGTCAAATAATTTTATTTTGAAATAATTTTAGACTCATAGAAAAAGTTGCAAATATAGTACAGATTGTCCTTGTGTATCCTTCACCCAGCTTAACATCTTGTAAAACTATAGTACAGTTATCAAAACTAAGAAATTAGTATTGTTACAGTAATAACTATATTATAGAGCTTATTTGAATTTCCTCAGTTTTACAACTAATGACCTTTTTCTGGTCCAATGTATGATCTAGAATACCTCATTGTATTTATTCGTCATGTGTTCTAAGTCTCTAGTCTATGACAGGTTCTTACATTTTGTATTTAATGACCCTAACACTTTTGAAGAGGATTGGTCAGGTATTAATATGTGTTTTGAAATTTTCTATTGATTAGAGGTTATGCATTATTGAGAAGAATACCACAAAGGTGATGTCCCCTTAGTGCATCATATCAGAGGATACAGGATGATGATATTTATTACTGGTGATGGTATAACCTTCAAATATTATATAAAAATCTTAAAATTATATATTTTCATTTGTTCTATCCTGTATGCTGCTGTTATTTTGTATATTACCTCTGCATATGTTATCAACCTTACAATATAATGTTATTGTTTTTGTTTTAAATAGTCCACTGTTCTTTAAAGAAATCAAAAGCATGAGAGAGAAAAAGATTTACAGTTACCCACGTATTTACCACTTATGTAGCCCTTCATTTGTATATACCTAAGTTTTTGTTTGGTATTCTTTTCTTCTCTACTTGAATGACTTTCTTTAATAATCTCTTGTAGTGATGTCTGCTGATGATAAATTGTCTCAGTTTTTGTCTAAAAATATTTTCCCTTCATTTTTGAAAGTTGTTTTCCCTGCGTATAGAGTTCTAAGTTGAAAGGTGATTTTTCTTTCATCTGATTAAAGGTTTTGTTCCTTTATTACATTTTGTTTGTGGTCTTTCTTATCTTTGCACCTTTATATATAATGTATCTTTTTCTAAAGATAGTTTAAAAGATTTTTCAAAGATTTTGTGTTTATTACTAGATTTCAGGAATTAATTATTGTGGTTTTCTTTGTGTTTATATTGTTCAGAATTTGTTGGACTTCATGCATCTATGGGTTTGTAATTTCTATCAGATTTTGTAAAGTTTTTCTAATTGTACTTCAGGTGAAAGTATGTAGCTCAAGTTAATCTCTCATACAAAATTTTATGCACGTATGTCATGTGACGCTAGTTGCAATCCCTACAATGTGACAGCACACTCCCCCTTTTCACCCTGGGTTTCCCGTGTCCGTCCAACTAGCTCCTGTCCCTTCCTATGTTCTCGTCCGGCCTTCAAAGGAGAGCCGCCCATTTGGTCTCTTGTATCCCCTTGAACTAAGAAGCACACCCTTCAAAAGTATTATTTTATGTTTTATAGTCCAGTCTAATCTTTGTCTGAATAGTGGTCTTCGGGAATTGTTTTAGTTCTGGGTTAACACTGTGTCTGAGGGCCATGGTGTCAAGGGTTCCTCCAGTCTCAGTCAGACCATTAAGTCTGGTCTTTTATGTTAGTTTGAATTCTGTTCCACACTTTTCTCCTGCTCTCTCAGGGACTCTCTGTTGTGTTCCTTGTCAGGGCGGTCATTGGTGGTAGCTGCACACCATCTAGTTCTTAAGGTGTCAGGCTGATGGAGTCTAGTTTATGTGGCCCTTTTGTCTCTTGGGCTAATGTGTTCCATGTGTCTTTGGTGTTCTTCATTCTCCTTGGCTCCAAATGGGCTAGGACCAATTGGCCACTTGCAAGCTTCTAAGACCCCAAATGCCACTCAGCAAAGTGGTATGCAGAACCACTTTAATAAACTTTGTTACACCAGTTAACCTAGATGTTCCCTGAAACCATGGTCCCCAGACCACCACCCCTGCTACTCTGTCTCACGAAATGTTTGATTGCCTTCAGGAAACTTAGCTTTTGGTTTATTCCAGTCATGCTGACTTCCCCTGTATTGTGTGTTTTCCTTCCTTTCACCCAAGATGATTGTTGTCTACTATCTAGTTAGTGAATTCCCCTCTCCTTCACTCCCAACTCTCGTAACTATGGAAGAATGTTTTCTTCTGTGTTTAAGCCTTTTCTTGAGTTCTTATAATAGTGCTCTCATACAGTATATGTCCTTTTGCGACTGGCTAATTTCACTCAGCATAATGCACTCAGATTCATCCATGTTGTGAGATGTTTTATGGATTCCTCATTGTTCTTTATCGTTGCATGGTATTCCTTGTGTGTATGTATCATAATATGTTTATCCATACGTCTGTTGATGGGCACGTAGGTTGTTTCCATCTTTTTGCTGTTGTGAACAGTTCTGCAATGCACATGCGTGTGCATATATTTATTCGTGTGATGGCTCTTACTTGTCTAGGATATATTCCAAGGAGTGCTGGATCATATGGTACTTCTATTTCCAGCCTTTTAAAGAAGTGCTAAATCGATTTTCAAAGTGATTGTCCATTTCACATTCCCACTAGCAGTGCATAAGTATTCCAGTCTCTCCACAATCTTTCCACAATTTATTTTTTTTTGTTTTTTTTTTTTTTTGGATTAGTGCCAGCCGTGTTGGGGTGAGATGGCATCTCATTGTAGTTTTGATTTGCATTTCCCTAAAGGGTAACTAATGGAAACTCTATGGGGCAGTTCTACTCTGTCCTATAGGGTCGCTATGAGTCGGAATCTACTCGACGGCAGTGGGCTTTTTTTTTTATGGGTAATGATCAGGATCATTTCCTCATGTATCTGTTATTAGCTGCCTGAGTGTCTTCTTTGGTGAAGTTTCTGTTCATATCCTTTGCCCATTTTTTTAATTGGGTTATTTGTCTTTTTGTTTCTGAAGTGTTGCAGTATCCTGTAGATTTTAGAGATTAGACCCTAGTTGAATATGTCATGGCCCAAAATTTTTTCCAGTCTGTAGGTAGTCTTTTTACTCTTTTGGTGAAGTCTTTTGATGAGCATAAGTGTTTGATTTTTAGAAGCTCCCAATTATCTAGTTCTCTTCTGGTGTTTGTGCATTGTTAGTTATGGTTTGTATTCTGTTTACGCCATGTATTAGGGCTCCTAGCGTTGTCCCTATTTTTTTCTTCCATGATCTTTATCATTATAGATTTTATATTTAGGTCTTTGGTTCATTTTCAGTTAGTCTTTGTACATAATGTGAGGCATGGTCTTATTTCATTTTTTTGCAGATGGATATTCAGTTAAGCCAGCACCATTTGTTAAAGAGACAGTCTTTTTCCCATTTAATGGACTTTGGACCTTTGTCAAATATCAGCTGCTTGTAGGTGGATGAATTTTTGTCTGCATTCTCAATTCCATTCCATTGGTCTATGTATCTGTTGTTGTACCAGTACCAGGCTGTTTTGAGTACCATAGTGGTATAATAGGCTCTAAAATCAGGTATTGTGAGGCCTCCCACTTTGTTCTTCTTCTTCAGTAATACTTTACTTTTCCTGGGTCTTTTCCTTTTCCATATGAAGTTGGTGATTTGTTTCTCCATCTCATTAAAAAATGTTATTGGAATTCAGATTGGGATTGCATTGTATCTGTAGATTGCTTTGAGTAGAATTGACATTTTCACAATATTGAGTCTTCCTGTCCATGAGCAAGGTATGTTTTTCCACATGTGTAGGTCTGTTCTGGTTTCTTGCAGTAGTGTCTTGTAGTTTTCTTTGTGTAGGTCTTTTTATGTCTCTGGTTGGATGTATTCCTAGGATATTTTATCTTCTTAGGGGCTATTGTAAATGGTATTGATTTGGTGATTTCCTTTTCGAAATTTTCTTTGTTGGTGTAGAGGAATCCAACAGATTTTTGTATGTTTATCTTGTATCCTGATACCAAAACAAACAAAAAAGAACCCGAACCCATTGCCGTTGAGTCAATTTCGACTCATAGCGACCGTATAGGGCAGAGTAGAACTGCCCCATAGAGGTTCCAAGGAGCACGTGGTAGATTTGAACTGCCAACCCGTTGGTTAGCAGCCGTAGCTCTTAATCACTACGGCATGAGTGGTTTGTGTGTCCTGATACTTTGTTGATATCTTCTATTAGGTCCCATAGTTTTCTTGTGGATTCCTTAAGGTTTTGTGTGTATAAGATCATATCATCTGCAAGTAGGGTTACTTTTACTTCTTCTTTGCTGATTTGGATTCCCTTTGTTTTTCTTCCCTTACTGCCCTGGCTAGGACCTTCAGCTCAGTGTTGAATAAGAGTGGTGATAAAGGGCATCATTGTCTGGTTCCTGTTCTCAAGGGGAATGCTTTCTGACTCTCTCCGTTTAGGATGATGTTGGCTGTTGGCTTTGCATAAATGCCCTTTGTTACGTCGAGGAATTTCCCTTCTATTCCTACCTTGCTAAGAATTTTTATTGTGAATGAGTGTTGAACTTTGTTAAATGCCTCTTCTGCATCAATTGATAAGATCCTGTGGTCCTTTTTTATTTCTATTTTACTTTAGGTGAAAATTTACAGCTCAAGTTAGTTTCTCATACAAAATTTATACATACATTGTTATGTGACCCTAGCTGCTATCCCTATAATGTGACAACACACTCTCCTTTCCACCCTGGATTTCCCGTGTCCATTCAGCCAGCTTCTATTCCTTTCTGGCTTCTGATCTCACCTCTGGACAGAAGCTGCCCATTTAGTCTCATGTATCTACTTGAACTAAGAAGCAGACTATTCATAAGTATCATTTTATGTCTTACAGTCCAGTCTAATCTTTGAAGAGTTGGCTTTGGGAATGGTTTAGTTCTGGGTTAAAAGAGAGTCCGAGGGCCATGTCTTCTGGGGTTCTTCTAGTCTCAGTCAAACCATTAAGTCTGGCGTTTTTACATGAATTTGAATTCTTCATCCCACTTTTCTCCTGCTCTGTCAGGGAGTCTCTGTTACATTTCCTGTCAGGCGGTCATTGGTGGTAGCCAGCCACCATCTAGTTCTGGTGTCAGGCAGATGGAGTCTCTGGTTTACATGGCTCTTTTTCTCCCTTGGGCTAATATTTTCCTTGTGTCTTTGGTGTTCTTCATTCATCTTTGCTCCGGGTGGGTTGGGAACAATTGATGCATCTTAGATGGCTGCTTGCTAGCTTTTAAGACCCTAGACGCCACTCAACAAAGTGAGATGCAGAACATTTTATTAATAAAGGTTGTTATGCCAATTGGCCTAGACATCCCCTGATACCATTGTCCCCAGACTTCTGTCCCTCAAAGTGTTTGGTTGTGTTCAGGAAACTTCTTAGCTTTTGGTTTAGTCCAATTGTGCTGACTTCCCTTGTATTGTGTGTTGTCCTTCCCTTCACCAAAAATAATTCTTATCTACTCTCTAGTTTTCCACTTTATTTGAAAGTCCAATTAGGGATTTTTCATGGTTCTTTCCTTACTTCGGTAAGTGACAGGGCCTAAAGCTGCCACGAACTTCTGAGGCAGCCACAGCAACATTTGTTTCAAAAGTGACACCCCTATGCGTCTGTCAGTTCGTTGCACTGTGGGGGCTTATGTGTTGTTGTGATACTGGAAGCTGTGCCACCAGTATTCAAATACCAGCAGGGTCACCCGTGGCGGACAGGTTTCAGCTGATCTTCCAGACTAAGACAGACTAGGAAAAAGGACCCGGCAGTCTATTTTTTGAAAAGAATTAGCCAGTGAAAACCTTATGAATAGCAGTGGAACATTGTCTTATATAGTGCCGGAAGATGAGTCCCTCAGTTTGGAAGGCATTGAAAAGAGAACTAGGGAAGAGCTGTTTCCTGAAATTAGAGTTGACCTTAATGATATGAATGGAGTCAAGCTTTCGGGACCTTCATTTGCTGATGTGGCCCTACTCAAATTGAGAAGAAATAGCTGCAAACACCCATTAATAATTGGTACCTGGAATGAACGAAGTATGAATCTAGGAAAATTGGAAATTGTTAAAAAGGAAATGGAACCACATAAAGATCGATATATTTGGCATTAGTGAGCTGAAGTGGACTGGTATTGGTCATTTTAAATGGGACAGTCATATATGGTCTGCTATGCCGGAAACGACAGCTTAAAGAGGAATGGCATTGTATTCATCGTCAAAAAGAGCATTTCAGGATGTATCCTAGAGTACAACGCTGTCAGTCACAGAATAATAGCCATATGCCTACAAGGAAGACCAGTTAATATGACTTATTCAAATTTACACACCAAGCTCTAAGTCCAAAGATGAAGAAATGGAAATTTTTACCAACTTCTGCAGTCTGAAATTGATTGAACATGCAATCAGGATGCCCTGATAATTACTGGGGATTGAATATGAAAGTTGGAAACAGAGAAGAAGGACCGGTAGTTGGAAAGTATGGCCTTGGTAATAGAAATGATGCCGGAGATCGCATGATTAAATTTTGCAAGACCAATGACTTCTTCATTGCAAATACCTTTTTTCACCAACATAAAACGGCAGCTGTACACCTGGACCTCACCAGATGAAATACACAGCAGTAAAATTGACTATATCTGTGGAAAGAGATGACAGAAAAGCTCAATATCATCAGTCAGAACGAGGCCACAGGCCCCCTGCAGGTCAGACCATCAATTACTGACTACGAGTTCAAGTTGAAACTGAAGAAAATTAGAACAAGTCCGTGAGAGCCAAAATATGACCTCGAGTATATCCCACCTGAATATAGAGACTGTTTCAAGAAAGATTTGACGTGTTGACGGCTAATGACCAAAGACCAGATGGGTTGTGGGATGATGTCAGGGACATCATACATGAGGAAAGCAAGAGGTCATGAAAAAGACAGGAGAGAAAGAAAAGACCTTAGTGGATGTCAGAAGAGACTCTGAAAGTGACTCTTGAATGTCAAGTACCTAAAGCCAAAGGAAAAAATGATGAAGTAAAAGAGCTGAACAGAAGGTTTCCCAGAGCAGCTCGAGAAGACAAAGTGAAATATTATGGTGACACGTGCAAAGACCTGGAGATAGAAAACCAAAAGGGAAAAACATGTGCAGCATTTTTCAAGCTGAAAGAACTGAAGAAAAAATTCAAGCCTTGAGTTGCAACACTGAAGGATTCTTTGGGGGAAAATATTAAATGATGCAGAAGGCATCAAAAGAAGATGGAAGGAATACACAGAGTCACTGTACTAAAAAGAATTGGTTGATGTCCAGCCATTTCAAGAGGTAAAATATGATCAGGAACTGATGGTAGTGAAGGAAGAAGTCCAGTCTGCACTGAAGGTAATGACAAAAAACAAGGCTCCGAGAATTGACAGAATACCAATTGAGATGTTTCAACAGATGGATGCAGCGCTGGAAGCGCTCACTCATCTATGCCAAGAAATTTCGAAGATAGCTGCCTGGCCAACCAACTGGAAGAGAGCCGTATTTATGCCTATTCTCAAGAAAGGGGATCCAATGGAATGTGGAAATTATCGAACAATATCATTAATATCACATGCAAGCAAAATTTTGCTGAAGAGTATTCAAAAGTGGCTGCAGCAGTGTATCAACAGGGAACTGCCAGAAATTCAAGCTGGATTCAGAAGAGGATGTGGAACCAGGGATGATATTGCTGATTTCAGATGGATCCTGGCTGAAAGAGAATACCAGAGAGATGTTTACCTGCATTTTATTGAGTACGCAAAGGCATTCGATTGTGTGGATCGTAACATTATGGATAGCATTGGGAAGAATGGGAATTCTGGAACCATTAATTGTGCTCGTGAGGAACCTGCACATGGATCAAGAGGCAATCATTTGAACAGAACAAAGGGATACTGAGTGGTTTAAAGTCAGGAAAGGTGAGCATCAGGGTTGTATCCTTTCACCATACCCATTGAATCCATGCTGAGCAGATAACGCCAGAAACTGGATTATATGCAGGAGAATGGGGCATCAGGATTGGAGGAAGACTCATTAACAACCTTTGTTATGAAGATGCTTGTTTGCTGAAAGTGAAGAGGACTTGAAGTACTTACTGACAGATCAAAAACCACAGCCTTTAGTAAGATTATACCTCAACGTAAAACAAAAATCCTCACAACTGGACCAGTAAGCAACATCATTATTAATGGAGTAAAGATTGAGATCGTCAAGGGTTTCATTCTACTTGGGTCCACAATCAACACCCATGGAAACAGCAGTCAGGAAATCAAAAGACGCATTTCATTGTGCAAATTGGCTGCAAAAGAACTCTTTGTTGAAAAGCAAAGATGAGGCCTTGAGGATTAAGGTGTGCCTGCCCAAGCCATGGTGTTTTCACTTGCCTCATATGCTTTCAGAAGTTGGACAATGAATAAGGAAGACAGAAGAAGAATTGATGCCTTTTAATTGTGGTGCTGGCAAGGAAAAAGGAATATATCATTGCCAAAGGAACGGATACGTCTGTCTTAGAAGAAGTGCAGCCAGAATGCTCCCCAGAAACAAGGATGGCGAGACTGCATCTCCCATACTTTGACGTATTATTAGGAGGGATCAGTTCCTAGAGAAGGACATTATGCATTATGGTTGGTAAAATAGAGGGTCAGTGAAAAAGAGGAAAAACCTCAATGAGACGGATTGACATGGTGGCTGCAAAAATGGGCTTAAGGATAGCAACAATTATGAGGATGGCACAGGACCGGGCGGTGTTTCATTCTGTTGTGCGCAGGATCGCTGTGAGTGGGAACCTACTCAAAGACATGTAACAACAACAGCAACATCTAGTTAGTGAATTCTCCTCTCTCTCCCTCCCCACCCTTGCAACCATCAAAGAATATTTTTTTTTCTGTGTTTAAACCTTTTCTTGAGTTCGTATAATTGTGGTCTCATACCGTATTTGTCCTTTTGCGACTGACTCATTTCACTCTGCATAGTGGCATCCAGATTCGTCCACGTAATGAGATGTTTCACGGACTCGTGGTTCTTCATGATTGTGTAGTATTCCATTGTGTGAACATACCATAATTTGTTTATCCATTCATCCGCTCATGGGCACCTTGGTTGTTTCCATCTTTTGTTATTGTGAACAGTGTTGTAGTGATCATCCATGTGCATGTATCTATTCGTATGATGGCTCTTGGCTAGGATATTTTCCAAGGAGTGGGATTGCTGGATCCTTTGGTACTTCTGTTTCTAGCTTTTTTGTTGTTGGTGGTGTGCCAGTTTTTATTCAGTTTAAATTATAAATAAATTCCAATCCAATTGTTTTTCCTTGACTAAAATTATGAAGGTATGGCAGATAAAGATCAGTAGATGATGGTGAAGACAGGGTGTCTGTTGTCAGTTGCCATTTCAAGTATCTGCCTGTTTACAGGAATCTTTTTTAGAAACACTTTTTTCTGTTTATACAACATTTATACTGTTTGTACAATAATTTGACAC
Organism: Loxodonta africana; assembly: GCF_030014295.1. Taxonomy (NCBI): domain Eukaryota; kingdom Metazoa; phylum Chordata; class Mammalia; order Proboscidea; family Elephantidae; genus Loxodonta; species Loxodonta africana. The sequence continues at coordinate 88,507,068 of NC_087369.1, read as the reverse complement.
AGAGCTGACACCCAGGTAGTAGGACCTGCATAGCCATGCCAGTATTCACAGTCAACATTATTGATTTTGGCATCATTTCTTTTTTTTGGTAATTATTATTTTTTAAATTTTATTTTGTTTGTTGAGAATATATATAGAAAAACATAATACCAGTTGAAGTTAGAAACAGATTTAAGAATTAGAATTGTATCTGGTTCCAAATAGCTGCTAACATATTAATTTTTTGTCTGCATTTTATAAAGATAGGCAGTAAAACCAAACTACAATGTATCTTTCCCCTCCTTTCAGTTCCATTTCCCAAATAAGTTGTCATGAATTGAATTATGTCCCCCTAAAAATGTGTGTATCAGTTTGGCTGGGTCATGATTCACGGTATTACGTGATTTTCCTGTATGTTGTAAATCCTGCCTGTATGATGTTTAATGAGGGAGGATGGGCGGCAGTTGTGTTAGGGAGGCAGGACTCAGCCTACAGGATTAGACTGTATCTTGAGGCAATCTCTTGAGATAAAAAAGATAGAAGGAAGCAGATAGACGGGGGGCCTCATACCACCAAGAAAGCAGCACCAGGAGCAGAGCGCATCCTTCGGACGTGGGGTCCCTGCGCCTGAGAAGCTCCTCAGCTAGGAGAAGTTTGAGGACAAGGACCTTCCTACAGAACCGACAGAGAGAGAAAGCCTTCCCCTGGAGCGGACACCCTGAATTTAGACTTGAAACCTACTAGATTGTGAGAAAATAAATTTCTTTTTGTTAAAACCATCCACTTGTGGTATTTCTGTTATGGCAGCACTAGATAACCAAGATATAAATGAAAATTATTTTACATAAATTTTGAATGATAAAATTGTGAAATCGATTATTCAAATTAAATACACCTGCAAGCCATTTTAAATTTTATTTTCATATTTTAGTGACTGTTATAGATTTTTCATCCTTTTCCATTTTTTTTGTTGTGCTTCATACAAAAACTTACACACACACTGTTATGTGACCCTAGTTGCTCTCCCAGCAATGTGACAGCACATTCCTTCTCTCCACCCTGTATTTCCCATGTCTGTTCAACTAGTTCCTGTTATCCTCAACTGTCTCATCTCGCCTCCAGGGAGGAGCAGCCCACATAGTCTCGTGTGTCTTCTTGAGCTAAGAAGCACCATCTTCACCAGTATCATTTTATGTCTTATAGTCCAGTCTAATCTTTTTCTGAAGAGTTGGCTTTGAGAATGGTTTTAGTTTTGGGCTAATAGACAGTTCACCAGCCATGACCTCTGGGGTCCCTCCAGTCTGGATCAGACCATTAATTCTAGTCTTTCTACTTGAATTTAAGGTCTGTACCCCACTGTTCTCTGTTCTCCTGCTCCATCAGGGATTCTGTGTTGTCTTCCTTGTTAGAGCAGTCATTGATGGTAGCCGGGCACCATCTAGTTCTTTCAGTCTCAGGCTTATGGAGTCTCTGGTTTATGTGGACCCTTCTTTTTCTTGGGCTTATATTTTCCTTGTGTCTTTGGTGTTCGTCATTCTCCTTTGCTCCTGGTGGGTTGAGACCAATTGATGTATCTTACGTGGCCGCTCGCTAGCTTTTAAGACCCCAGATGCCACTCACCAAAGTGGGATGCAGAACATTTTCTTAATACACTTTGTTATGCCAGCTTACCTAGATATCCCCTGAAACCATGGTCCGTAGCCCCCTGCCCCTCCTACTGTGTCCCTCAAAGTGGTTGGTTGTATTCAGGAAGCTTCTTAGGTTTCTGATTAGTCCAGTTGTCCGGACTTCTCCTGTATTGTGTGTTTTCCTTCCCTTCACATAAAATAATTCTTGTCTACTATCTAATTAGTGAGTACCCCTCTTCCTCCTTCCCTCCCCACCCTCGTAACCATCAAAGAATGTTTTCTTCTGTGTTTAAACCTTTCGTGAGTTCTTTTGATAGTGGTCTCACTCAGTATTTGTCCTTTTGTGACTAATTTCACTCAGCATGGTGCCTTCCAGATTCATTCATGTTATGAGATGTTTCACAGATTCATCATTGTTCTTTATCATTGTGTAGTATTCCATTATGTGAATATACCATAATTTATTTATCCAGTCATTTGTTGATGGGCACCTTGGTTGTTTCCATCTTTTTGCTATTGTAAACAGTGCTGCAGTTAACATGGGTATCCATATATCTGTTCGTGTGAAGGCTCTTATTTCTCTAGGACATATTCCAAGGAGTGGGATTGCTGGATCATATGGTAGTTCTATTTCTGGCTTTTTAAGGAAGCCCCCCCGTGGCTTCACCATCTTGTGCAAACTCTTCACCCTTCGGTTTCTCCCAAAGTGGTAAAAATGCATTCTGAGTGCTACTGTTTGCCCCAGCCCTCGTGTGCCAAACAGTCCAGCTTGTGGGGTACCAGCTAGGTTAGGTCTGGCACTTCTTTGCTGCTTCTAAACTGGTTCTCTCTCGCCCTGTGGCTCAGTTCGATTTCTCAACGTTTTCTTTGATGTTCAGGGCTCCTAGTTTGCTATTTATAATGTAATCACTTGTTTTTTCAGGTCTTTTGTTATAAGAGAGACCACAGGAAGTGTCTGATGATTCCGCCATTAGTCCCTCCTGCAGATTTTGTGATTTTTTGATCATTATATCTTAATGATTTTTTTTCCTGTTCTGTACTTTTTGGGGCTTTATTAACGTATATATTAGACTGTTTGATATTGTCTGTGACATGTTTCATGATTTTTAACCTTTTTTTTTAACCTGTATTTCGTTTTTAATGGTCTCTTTTGCTATATCCTCAAGTTCACTGATCCTTTCTTCTGTACTGTCTGTTATGTTTCTAATTCCATTCAATGAATTTTTCATTTTCAATATTGTATTTTTTTTTTATCACCAGGAATTCCATTTGGTTCTTATTTATGTCTTCTGTTCTTCTCCTCACTATGTTCATGTTTTCCTTTCAGTATTGGAACATAATTTGTAGCTCTTTTCCAGTGCTTGCTTGCCAGTGTCTTCATCTTTATTGCTTCTAGGTCCATTTCTGTTGACTGTTTTTTTTCCTAGTTGTTCATATTTTCCTATTTCTTGTAATACTTAATACTGTTTTGTAAAAAGTAGATATTGTAAATTGGGCATGGGTGAGTGTATTTTTTTTTGTGTTCTATTAGAGTCATATTGTCTTCTATTAGGCTTTGTTTTGGCAGGCATTTAAGTTTCTTGTTCAGTTTGATTATTTTGAGCTTTTTTTTTTTTTTAATAAAAGCGTTGTTAAGGTGTGTCTTAAAAAAAAAAAGAAACCCTTACCGTCGACTCCATTCCCACTCATATCGACCGTATGGGACAGACTAGAAGCGCCCTGTAGGGTTTCCAAGGAGCGGCTGGTGGATTCAAATTGCTGACCTTTCAGCTAGCAGCTGAGCTCTTAACCACTACACCACCTGGTCTCTAAGGGGTGTATTAAGTTACCTTTAATTCATGGATAGTTTTGCCCCACTTTAAACGTATGACTCTTCTGTGGTCTGTATTGAATGTCCTAAGTCATAAATGGTTCAGTGATGCTTCAGTGGTAGAATTCTTGCCTTCCATGTTGGAGACCCAGGTTCAATTCCCAGCCAGTACACCTCAAGTGCAGTCACCACGCATATGTCAGGGGAAGGCTTGCATGTTGCTATGATATTGAATAGGTTTCAGTGGAGCTTCCAAACTAAGACAGACTAGGAAGAAAGGCCCAGTGATGCACTTCAAAAATCTGGTCTGTTAAAACCTCATGGATCATAATAGTTCGATTCTCTTGTCCACAGGGTCAACGTTTAGTCGGGAGGCAGCTTGAAGGCAGCTTACATGTTATAAATGAAGACTCTACTCTGCATTGAATGAAATTGATATCCCTGTGGGAACTGTTTAACTTACAGTTTTTCGGTCATGCTTTGCTTTAATAATTTGTGTCTTAATATTCAGCTGTAACTCATAATGATTTTGATTGCCAAAGGTCTGTTTTTGTGTAGTTCTTATCTGTCTGTAGTTCTCCTCTACAGCTTCCAGCCATCTCAGCCTGAGTTTTTTCCCCCTCAGCTCAGCACAACTGTAGTGCTCTGCTTGGATTCCCTCTTCCCCTATTTTTGGAATGTACCTCTAAGCAGCAGTATAGGGAGAACATGGGGCTCTTCTTGCTGATTTTCTCTCTCTCAGGGATCAAGGTCCTGTGGCTCCTGTTATCCAGTGTCTGAAAACGTTTGTTCCAATATTTTATCTAGTTTTCTCATGATTACAGTGGAAGGGTAAATGTGGTCCCTAATACTCCATCATGACTGGAACAGAAATTGAGCTCAAGTTTTTTAATATGTTGATTAAATAATTTTGTCCCTTTTTTTCTTTTCTTTGTTCAATTCAAACATGAGATATTTTCATGTCTTCATTTTTCTTTTTAATTTTACTAAGATAAAATATATATGTAAGAGAAACTGCCATTTTAACCATTGTCAATTGTATAATTAGTGATAGTAACTACATTCACCGTATTATGCAATAATAAGCATTATTTCCAAATGTTTTTCATCACCCTCAAACTAATCTCGGTACTCCTTGAAGCAATGACTCCTCATCACCCCTTCCCAAACCCCCCCGCAATCCCCAGCCTCTGGTAACCATTAATAAACTTTTGGCTGTATGCATTTGCCTATTGTAGATTTTTTAATACAATTGGGATTACACAGTATTTGGTTTTTTTTGTTTGTGTGTCTGACTTTTTTCACTCAGCATAATGTTTTCAAGATTTAGCTATGTTGTAACATGTATCAGAACTTCATTTTTTGTTTATGGTTGAATAATATTCCATTGTATGTATTTACCACATTTTGTTTATCCATTCATTTGTTGATGAAAATTGGGTTGTTTCCAACTTTGGAGTATTGTGAATATTGCTGCAATGAACTTGGTGTGTAAATGTCTTAGTCATCTAGTGCTGCTGTAATAGAAATATCACAAGTGGATGACTTTAACAAACAGAGGTTTATTCTCTCACAGTCTAGTACACTAGAAGTCTAAATTCAGGGTGTTAGTTTTCTCTGTCGCCTCTGGAGGAAGGTCCTTGTCATCAGTCTTCCCCCGGACTAAGAGCTTCTCCACACTGGAACCCTGGGTCCATAGGATGTGCTCTGCTCCCAGCGCTGCTTTCTTGGTGGTTTGAGATTCCCCCGTCTCTCTGCTTGCTTGTCTCTTTTATCTTTCAAAAGAGACTGGCTCAAGACACAGTCCAGTCTTGTAGATTGAGTCCTGCCTCATTAACATAACTGCCACTAATCCCACCTTAATATTGTAGAGGTAGGATTTACAACATATAGGAAAGTCACATCAAATTACAAAATGGTGGACATGCACACAATACTGGAAATTATGGCCTAGTCAGATTGATACATATGTTTTTGGGAGACACAATTCAATCCATGACAGTAAATACCTGTTTAAGTCCCTGTTTTGAAATCTTTTGGGTCTATACAGGTGTGGAATTGCTGGTGGCACTTCTATTTTTATGCTTTTGATAAACCACCAAACTGTTTTCCATAGAGGCTGCATCATTTTACATTCCCACCAGCTGTGTATGAGGGTTCCAATTCCTCTACATCCTTGCTAAAACTTGTTGTTTTTTGTTTTTTCTGGTAATAGTCATCCTAGTGGGGGTGAGGTGGTTTCTCATTGTAGTTGCGATTAGTGTTTCTCTGATGACTAATGACGTTGAGCATCGTTTCATGTGGTTATTGGTAGATTGCATTTCTTCTTTGGTGAAGTGTCTGTTGACGTCCCTTGCCTATTTTTCGATTGGGTTGTTTGTGTTATTGTCTTTGAGTTCTGTGAGTTCATTACACATTCTGAGTATTTAACCCTTATCATATATTTGGTTTCCAAATATTTTCTTCCATTGTGTACATTGTTTATTCACTTTCTTGATAAAGTCCTTTGATGCATGGAAGTTTTTAATTTTGCTGAAGTCCAGTGTATGTTTTTTGTTGCTCTTGCCTTTGTTATCATACCTAAGAATTCATTGTCATAAACAAGGTCTTGAAGCTTTACTGCTATGTTTTCTTCTGAGAGTCTTATGATTTTAGTTCTTACATTTTGGTCATTGTTCCATTTCGAGTTAATATTTGTATATGGTATGAGACATGGACACAACTTCATTCTTTGGCATTTGTAATCCAGTTGTCTCTGTACTATTTATTGAAGATACTATTCTTTTTCTGCTGAATGGATTTGGCACCCTTTTAGAAAGTTGATTAGCCATAGATACATGGGTTTATTCCTGTACTCTCAATTCAATTCCACTGATCCATAAGTCTAGCCATATACCAGTACCAGACTATTTTGATAAGCGTAGCATTATAGTACATTTTGAAATCAGGAAGTGTGACTCTCCCTCCTTTGTTCTTTTTCAAAATTGCTTTGGCTTTACAGGCCCTTCAATTCCATATGAATTTGTGGATTGGCTTTTCCATTTCTCCAAAAAAGGGTATTGGAATTTTGATAGGGGTTGCATTGAATCTGTATATTGCTTTGGGTAGTATTAATATCTTAACAATATTATGTCTTCCAATCTGTGAACACTGCTATCTTTCCGTTTATTTAGGTCATCTTTAGTTTATTTCAGCAGTGGTTTATAGTTTTTAGTATATACGTCTTTCACCTTCCTGGTAAAATTTATTCATGGGTGTTTTATTCTTTTAGATACTGTTGTATTTGAAATTATTTTCTTAATTTCCTGAAGTGCTTGTGAATGGAACTGTCCTCTTAATTTACTTTTTAGCCTTTTTATTGCTGGTGTGTAGAAGTATTTCTTTTTTTTTAAGTAATTTTTTTGTTGTTGTTGTTTTGAGAATATATACTGCAAAACATACACCAATTCAACAGTTTCTACATGTACAGTTCAGTGGCATTAATTACATTCTTCAAGTTGTGCAATGATTCTCACTTTCATTTTCTGTGTTATTCCTCTACATTAACATAAATTCAATGCCCCATAAGTTTCCTGTCTAATCTTTAAAGTTTCTTTTGTTAACTTGATAGGAGTGGGTTTTGTGAAAACTTCATTGTTCGGCTTGTAGTGGTCAGCCAGTGAGAATCTGGCAGGTAGATGGATATGACTAGAGCTGAGGAGAAAGAGCTCAGCTAGACTAGAGAAGAATAATCAGCATATATAGATGGCTGTTAAAGCCATGGCAATGGATGAAGTCATTGACGGGAAAGTGTACAGTATTCTCAAACCGTAGCCTATGTCAGTTTTATCTGGGGACTGTATTTAAAATACAGACCCTCCGTCCTCCTCCTCCTCCCCTAAGATTCTGATTCAGTACATGACATCCATGAATTTGCATTTTTAATAAAACTTAGGTCTGATTCTGAGTTAGTGGTACTACTTTGAGAACAGTGAGAACAGTGGTATTCAGTGAGTAAATCAATGGACTGGCCATCAGAGGAATAGGAGCTAAAAAAAGAAGAGGGGAAGACAAAAAGTGTGTGAGTCCAGGTTTTGACTACATTGGTGGGGCAGTTCTGAATGATCACCTGTTCCAGTGTCCACATCCCTGACCTTGAGAGTATTTCAATAAGATGGAGTGAAAGTGAAGGTCAGTTGTTGGACTGCAACGATGTTGTAGTCATTTAGAACTTAAAGACTGTTTCTTCAAGCTACTGCAGAGTCTTGAATGTGGAGGACTGACCAGAAGGGCAATAAAGGAGCCTTGGAGGAACAGAGAGGGAGCTATAATGTCTTAAAAGTATCATTGGGGCTCAAGAAGGACAAAGGGCTTTTAAGCACCATTGAACTCTGTCAGAATTTTTTAAGTTGCCTAGCACTGGGTTTTTTAGCACTGGGTTTAGGCCAATTTGGTCTCGTTCCCTAGAGCTATTTTTTTTCAAGTTTTTTTCTATTTTTTAAATAGAAATACCAGAACATTTTAAATTACTTATGTGGCTTGCATTATATATATATATGGAAACCCTGCTGGCGTAGCGGTTAAGTGCTACGGCTGCTAACAAAAGGGTTGGCAGTTCAAATCTGCCAGGCACTCCTTGGAAACTCTATGGGGCAGTTCTACTCTGTCCTATAGGGTTGCTATGAGTCGGAATTGACTCGACGGCACTGGGTTTGGGTTTTGGGTTTTTTGGTTTATATATATATATATATATATATATATATAATTTAAATTACTTATGTGGCTTGCATTTTATATATATATTTAAAAATTAATTTTGTTCTTATTGAGAATATGCACAGCAAAACATACACCAATTCAACAGTTTCTACATGTACAATTCAGTGACATTGATTATATTCTTTGAGGCGTGTAGCACTTCTCACTGTCTTTTCTGAGTTTTTCCTCCCCAAACTCACTGCCCCCTAAAGTTCTGTCTAATCTTTTGAGCTCCTGTTGTCACTTCGATCCCATATAGATAGTTCTGAAAAGATCATAATACTCTAGGCCGACCATTTTTACTAGTTAAGCTAAACTATTGTTTGGTTTTAAGATGACTTCAGGAGATATTTTTGGTTTACGATTTAAAGATTATCTCAGAGCAATAGTTCCAGGGGTTCATCCACCCTCCATGGCTCCAGAAAGTCTAGAGTCCATGAGAATTTGTAATTCTGTTCTGCATTTTCCTCCTTTCGATAAGGGATTCTTCTATGGAATCTTTGATCAAAATGTTCTGTAATGGTAGCCAGGCACCATCCTTTTCTTCTCATCTCATGGCAAAGGAAGTAGTTCCTCATGGAGGCAGTTTGCCACACATTTCATATCCTCTTCCTGTTCCTGAGTCATTTTTTTCCTCTGTTGCTCCAGGTGAATAGAGACCAATTGTTGTACCTTGGGTGGCCGCTTGCAAGCTTTTAAGTCTCCAGGCACTATACAGTGAACTAGGAGGTAGAACAGAAGCACTAAACTCATTATTAGGCTGGTTAACTGGGATGTCCCATGAAACCATGACCCTAAATTTCCAAACCAGGGAACCAAATCCCATGAGGTGTTTGCTTATACATAAGCAGCCTCAGCAGCTACTTTTTTGTTTTTGTTTTAAATATATGTATCTAGAAATATTTCTTTATTAACAATAGATAAATAAGTTTACCATACTTATCTTTATTTAAAGAATAATTTATTCTTTATCATTTATTAACTCTCATTTCATTGCCATCTATTTATTATTTGTGTTTTTTATAATTTTTATTGTACTTTAAAGGAAAGTTTACAAATCAAGTCAGTCTCTCACACAAAAACCCTTATACACCTTGCTACACACTCCCAATTACTCTACCCCTAATGAGACAGCCCGCTCTCTACCTCCACTCTCTCTTTTCGTGTCCATTTCGCCAGCTTCTAACCCTCTCCACCCTCTCATCTCCCCTCCAAGCAGGAGATGCCAACATAGTCTCAAGTGTCCATCCACCTGATCCAAGAACTCACTCCTCACCAGCATCCCTCTCCAACCCATTGTCCAGTCCAATCCATGTCTGAAGAGTTGGCTACGGGAATGGTTCCTGTCCTAGGCCAACAGAAGGTCTGGGGGCCATGACCACCGGGGTCCTTCTAGTCTCTGTCAGACCACTAAGTCTGGTCTTCTGAGAATTTGGGGTCTGCATCCCACTGCTCTCTTGCTCCCTCAGGGGTTCTCTGTTGTGTTCCCTGTCAGGGCAGTCATCGGTTGTAGCTGGGCACCATCTAGTTCTGGTCTCAGGATGATGTAGTCTCTGGTTCATGTGGCCCTTTCTGTCTCTTGGGCTCATAATCACCTTGTGTCCTTGGTGTTCTTCATTCTCCTTTGATCCACGTGGATTGAGACCAATTGATGCATCTTACATGGCTGCTTGCTGGCGATTAAGACCACAGACCCCAGACGCCACTCTTCAAAGTGGGATGTAGAATGTTTTCTTAATAGATTTTAGTATGCCAATTGACTTAGATGTCCCCTAAAACCATGGTCCCCAAACCCATGCCCTTGCTACACTGGCCTTCGAAGCATTCAGTTTATTCAGGAAACTTCTTTGCTTTTGGTTTAGTCCAATTGTGCTGACCTCCCCTGTATTGTGTGCTGTTTTTCCCTTCACCTAAAGTAGTTCCTATCTACTATCTAATTAGTGAATACCTCTCTCCCCCCTCCCCTCTCGTAACCACAAAAGAATGTTTTCTTCTCAGTTTAAACTATTTCTCAAGTTCTTATAATAGTGGTCTTATGTAATATTTGTCCTTTTGCAACTGACTGATTTCACTCAGCATAATGCCTTCCAGGTTTCCCCATGTTATGAAATGTTTCACAGATTCCTCACTGTTCTTTATCGATGCATAGTATTCCATTGTGTGAATATGCCATAATTTATTTATCCATTTATCCGTCGATGGGCACCTTGGTTGCTTCCATCTTTTTGCTATTGTAAACTGCAATAAATATGGGTGTGCATATATCTGTTCATGTAAAGGCTCTTATTTCTCTAGGATATATTCCAAGGAGTGGGATATTTATTATTAGTTATAAAGATTTTCGTTATATTCCAGCTTCAGTGCATAAACACATCTACTTAATCACTAATAAGTAGATGATTTCTGTATAACTTATCCCCTACAGTTAGGGTGAATAGCCACTAATCCTCAATCCTAATGACAGCCCATAATAAAGTGTCATCCAAATCAGTACTGAACATATGATTCAAAAATCTTAAAGTCTTGTATATCAGTTTTGTATTATTGTATAAGAAATTACCACAAACTTAGCATCCTAAACCAGTACAACTTTATTATCTCACAGATCTGTTGAGTCCTTTGATCAGGGTCTTACCAAATGGAATTAGGGTGTTGGCCGTGGCTGGCATCTCATCTAAGACTTTTTGTGCTTTTCCAGCTGACTTGTTGGTAGAATTCAGTTCCTTACAGTCGTAGCACTGAGGTACTTAGCTACTAGAGGCTGCTCTTCACATTGAGTTTTTCTTCATCTTTGAGACCAGCAGAAAAGTCTCTCTTTTACTTCACCTTTTAAAGGGCTCATCTTGATTAGGTCATGCTTGCTTAGGATAATCTCCCTTTTGATTAATTCAAAGTCAACTGATTAATAACCTAATTAGGGGAGTGATATCCCGTCATATTCACATATATTGCATACAGTCTGTTTATACCAGAGGGTGGTAATCTTAGGGATCGTTTTAGCATTTTGCCTGCTATACTTTGCAAAGAGATCAAGGCATTTTGGGGAATTTTCCATTTTGACTAACAGCTTTGCTCCAGCAGTATGAAGCTGGTACAGTTCCAGGCTAGGGACACAATAATAATTTAGTGAATACTTAGCGTGTGCCAGGTACTTTGGAAATATTGTCTTACTCAATCTCTACAACAACTCTCTGAGGGCTGTTCATACTTTTTCCCAGTCTCTATATGGGGAAACTAAAGCTAAGAGAGTTTAAGTATTAATCTTGATTTGTACATCATTTACAATTATATGTAATTACAGTATCTTTGCAGGTAATTTATAACAAACATACAACTTACTGTTACTATTTTAGGTGTGATAATGGTAGTTTAGTTATGGTTTTAAAAAGGGAGTCCTTTTAAAGAAACATTCCAAAACATTTACAGATGAGATTACATGTTTTCTCAGGTTTGCTTCAAAATAATTTTTGGGAGGTGGGGAGTTGGAGCCTGGTGGCACAGTGGCTAAGAGCTCGGCTGCCAACCAAAAGGTCCGCAGTTTGAATCAACCCTGAGGGGCAGTTCTACTCAGTGCTATAGGGTCTCTATGAGTCGAAATTGACTAGACGGCAACGGATTTATGGGGGAGTTGGAGAATGGATGGGAAGGTATTGGTGAAGCAAAACTGTCCATAAGTTAATATTTTTGAAGTTGAGCGACTGGTAATAATGTTCATTATAATATTCTTCCTATTTTTGTATGTTTTGAAAATTACTGTAGTAAACATTTAAAAAATACATTTGTACCTTGTTACAATCCTAAATAAGAAAAAAAAAAAAAAGCAGTGGCTAAAATTTTATTTCTTAAACATCTTAATGTCTATAATTTAAAATGGTGAGTCTTTATTATTTTTCATGGAACTGGAGAAGTATTTACATAAGAATTAATTTTGTTAAAGTAGTATTGTGTTTTTTTTTTTTTTTTAGTATTGTGTAGTGGTTAAGAGCATGAACTTATTATCTGGATACAAGTCCCAGTGTTGCCATATTTAGTAGTTGTATGATCATGTGCAGGTTACTTCTCTGTCCCTTAGATTTTTTTTTCTCATTCATAAAATGGAAATACTTGTACCTATCTTATGCAGTTATTAAGTATGCAATGGATAGAGATTGCGATAAGACCGCAGAAAATAAATATACCCACATATGTTTAATTAAAGCTTTCTTTTAAATGAGGAACTTGAGATACTTATTTTTCCCTTCGTGATTAAAAAGTATTACATGTTCTGGTCATGCTTTTGAGGCTGTGGGTCTCAAACTAGTGTTTGTTAAAGTTTCTCCCTCTCATAACGCATACTTACAGTGTTTTTTAGTGGTGGTCCTGTTGATGTCTTGGGCAGGACACTTGTTGTAAGCTGTCTTTCATGTTGTAGAACGTTTATATTTACATCCTCCCTCCCCCTGCATGGAACCCTGGTGGTGCAGTGGTTAAGAGCTATAGCAAGCTACAGCTGCTAACCAAAAGGTTGGCAGTTTGAACCCACCAGCTGCTCCTTGGAATCCTTATGGAGCAGTTCTCTGTCCTCTAGGGCCACTGTGAGTCGGAATCGACTCAGCAATGGGTTAGTTTTGTTTTTTTGGTTCCCCCTGCATTAAATAACAGTCCTAATCTGTCATTACAACAACCATGAATGCCTTTATTTTCAAAATGTCTTCTAGAGAAATAGAACCATTCCTGGTTCGGAGCCACCTGTCTATCCAGATGTTAATGATGATTGCATAGATTAGTTTGGCGCTCTGGTTGATTGACACTTTTTCTCACAACTCTACCTAACACACCTGTGTTGAGAGATCTAGTGTGAGAACCATTGAGCCAAATTACTGCCATTTCCACAATGACTTTCAGTCCTGTGGAGTGTTTTGATTTTGGGAAGCATAAACTTGGACTCTCTCCTGGTCCTATTAAACCAAAATATTGGATGTGTGGTGTGAGAGCAAATATGTCTATATTTCGGAAAAACTCCATGGGTAAGCCTGATACTCCACCATTGCTTGTAAGATTTCTGTGACCTTAACTATCAACAACTTCCTTTCTTGTAGGTGATAGAAATTGAAGATGCTTCACCCACCAAGTGTCCAATAACAACCAAATTGGTTTTAGATGAAGATGAAGAAACCAAAGAACCTTTAGTGCAGGTTCACAGAAACATGGTTATCAAATTGAAACCCCATCAAGTAGATGGTAAGAAACTATTAGATGTATAAATCATGTTTAGTTAAATTTTACCAGTATTTCAGTGTCTCCTATGTGCTTCACATTCTTCTAAGCACTGTTGATATATTGGTGAGCAAGATAAACACGGTTCCTATGCTTATGGAGCTCTAGGTGTATGAGGAAGAACAATTAAATGATTACAAACATAATAATGAGTTATAAAAGGTGAAAGAAGTGCTACTTGCAAATGAATTTCACCTATTCACCTAGTCTACAATGGTAGGCTAAGGGCAGTGGTAGTAGGGGAGTAGAGACCGGCATTCCATTGTCGTGGAGTCAATCCTGACTCATAGTTACCCTACAGGACAGAGTAGAACTGTCCCATAGGGTTTCCAAGGCTGTAATCTTGATGAAAGCAGAGTGCCACAACTTTCTTCCACGAAGCAGCTGGTGGGTTCAGACCACTGACCTTTTGGTTAGCAGCCCGAGTACTTCAGCATTGCACCAAACCTTGTTCAGGAAATGCTATTTTAGCATATTTCAGGTATGTTTTTAATAGTATTCCTGCATTTGTATTAGAAAGATAACAAAACATCTCTACCTTCTGCTTTACTAGAGCAGGATTAGTAAGTTAGTTTTGACTGTGTGTGTGAATGAATCCATAAGGGAAGTTCTATAATTCGTATTCCTTGGGTAGGTAGACCCCTCTTCCTCGGTCTTTAACTGTTGAATAAAAAGGGAAATGATGAATCATTTGGGTTTTTTTTTCACCTGATTGACTTAAGAAAGTGTATTCGACGGGAAGCTGTTCCCTCTTTGGATAAAGTTTCTTTTTTAATTCGTATGTGTCTTTAGACCGTCCAGGGTAATGGAGAAGATCTCTCATGAAAATCATGTTTTTTTTTTTTTTTGTGGTTGTATTCACTGTTGTTAGCTGAAAAAATTCCATTTACATTTAAGAAATTATTTAGCTCTGAATTTTTCTTTTACTGTGTTTCTTAGAATTTTTTAATGTGTTTATTAGGGAAGATTTTTTAACTTGGACCTTTAAATTGAACTTAATGAAGCTGTCACTTTTAGGAGTTCAGTTTATGTGGGATTGCTGTTGTGAGTCTGTGAAAAAAACAAAGAAGTCTCCAGGTTCAGGATGTATTCTTGCCCACTGCATGGGCCTTGGTAAGACTTTACAGGTAAGAACTAAAGAATGTGAAGGTGTTCTGGTTTTGTGCATTCATTAATTTAAGAAGTGTATTTTGGGTCCTGTTATGTCCCAGGCAGAGTTGTAGGGGCTGGAGATAAAGAAATCAAGAAGAATAAAAGGTCCTTACCCTTGAGGAGCTTATATTTTAGAGTGGGAGAGAAAGACGTTAAATCAAATAAAAAATATATACTTTCAAGTAATAAGCATTAAGAGGGAATAGAGAATTAGGGAAGGCATCTTTTCAGAGGTGATGTTTGAGCAGAGACCTTAATGAAGTAAGGGAGTGGGATTATAGGCATAGACAACAACTGCAAAGACTGAAGTGAAATGAATTTCTTTCACAGCTCTTAAAAGTCTGTGATACTACAATAATGAGAATGTATTTTTCACTATTAAAATTACTGCATTTCTGAATGTCAGGAATTGTAGCAGAGATCTGAAATTAGTGAATATATATGTATTTATAAACCATAAAGTAATTAGTATATATTCAATGAGTCAGAACACTTGAAAAGTAGTGTATAACATAATTCTCTTCTAAATAGACCTTTGTATTTGCTGGAAGGCAGTAGGAAAGTTATTTGGAGACCAGGGACTATAACTGACTTAGAATTGCAACATGTTATATTGATCATAGAATCATGGAGTTTTAGCACTGAAAGCATCTTATATATCATCTAGTTGAGTGCTGTCATTTTACTTATCATGTCTCTTTCTCTGTACTTTGTTTGGTTTGGAAATTATGACCTTTTGTTGCTTGCTTTACTCTTTAAAATAAAACAAAACCGACTATTAAATTATGAGATTGTTTGATTTAACTTCTTGTGGATATTTAAATCAAGATGGTAACTTAATCTTTTCTTTTAGGTGGTAAGTTTTCTTCATACAGTTCTTTTGTGTGACAAATTGGATTTCAGCACAGCTTTAGTGGTTTGTCCTCTTAATACTGCTTTGAATTGGATGAATGAATTTGAGAAGTGGCAAGAGGGATTAAACGATGATGAAAAGCTTGAGGTATCATATATTAAATGTTTTCTGTTATTAAAATAACTGGATGAGATTCTTAGAAAAAGAAAAACATTGTTAATTGCCAGTGACGCATATTTCACTGGGGAGATTCAGTATTCATACATTCTTAATAGCTACTTTTAAAAATCCTTATTTTCCCACAAAAGGTCTCTGAATTAGCCACTGTGAAACGCCCTCAGGAGAGAAGCTACATGCTGCAGCGTTGGCAAGAAGATGGTGGTGTTATGATCATAGGCTATGAGATGTACAGAAATCTTGCTCAAGGAAGAAATGTGAAGAGTAGGAAACTTAAAGAAATATTTAACAAAGCTTTGGTTGATCCAGGTAAGATATTAACAGGCTTGAGATAAAGAAGCAAGTTGAGTAAAAAAAAAAGCATATATATGTTTTATGTAACAAGTACTTATTGGGCAACTACTAAATTGCTGGGGTTTGTTTCATTTATGCCTTAGGTTTTTGTCTTTTTTGATTCTTAGTACTTTTCATTAAGGTGAAATAACCCTTAATGTTGCCAGCTGTTTACAATTAACTTGTTAAGTCTGGAAGTGTTTGGAGTTTTCAAGGGAGTCCTTGTAAACAATTAAAAATACATCAGGTAACTGTCACAATTGCAGATTCTTCCAGCTCTGAATATCAGATAATAACAAGAGCTCTCTCCGTACTCTGAAAATGATTCTTAAGTTTCTTTGCAAACTTTGTGTCATTAGAAGAATTGCTGCATGCTTACCTCCTGCCTTTTGAAGATTTGTCACTATGGAAAGTCAATGCTGTCTGTCCTTTCGCTAGTAATCTGATGTGAAAGCCAAATGTTTCATTCTTATTGGCCACATGGGAAAGCAGCAAATTATACTACCTGCGAAACTAAAATTATTTTTTATGTAAGCTTATTTATTTGTGTATACAATTTTTCCTAGTCTAATTTTATCTTGTCATATTTTATCATTTTAAGACACTATTGAGGCTTTAGATGTTTCTTAAGAAAGACTAATTGTCACTGTCTAAGTAATAGTAGGAAACCCTGGTGGCATAGTGGTTAAGTGCTACGGCTCCTAACCAACGGGTCGGCAGTTCAGATCCGCCACGTGCTCCTTGGAAACTCTGTGGGGCAGTTCTACTCTGTCCTATAGGGTTGCTATGAGTCGGAATTGACTCAACGGCACTGGGTTTGGTTTTGGTTTGGTTTAAGTAATAGTATTCTTTAGAAACTATAGCTTTATTCTCTTTTTTTTAAGATACTGATGTAATTAATACATACCAAGGTACCTTTGCCATTGTAAATCTAAAGCGTAATAATTTTATCTTTTTTCCATGATTAACATAGGTATCAAATATCCTCTGGTTGGGTTATTGCTGACAGAACTATAAGCTAGTGACTAGTATCATTGTACCAGGCATTCTCCCAAGGTTTCCTTCGAACAGCCTAAAACAATAGTTTTAGGTGTTTAATTTGATTATTTGTTAATGAGGAAATGAAGAAAAAAGAAATTAAAGCACCTAACATGAAGGGAAATATTTGTCATTTTCATGTAAATCATTTACTGACATTTTAGAAAACTTTTTATTTTGAAATAATTTCAGGTTTATAGAAAAGTTGAAAAGATAGCACAGAAAGTTACCATATACCCTACACCTAGTTCCCCCCATTGTTAACATCTTACATTGCCGCAGTACCTTTATGAAAACTAAGAAATTGTCACTGGTACATTATTGTAACATGGTGGGAGTAGTAATAATAGCATCTAACATCACGGGGCATAATGTGAATCAAGGTGAGTCTAAGGCTAACATCACAGGGCATAATATGAATCAAGATGAGTCTAAGGCTGATTCCTGTGAGGTGGAGGTCAGACATGCCTCCACTCTCCAACCTTTTTACCAATTCTGACACCAGTCGTCCATTCCACACACTATTTGCCTTCTGGGTCCAATAATTCGTGGGTTTGAACACACAGACCATACTAATAATTCAGTAGTTTATTAATGAAACAAGGGTGTGCAATTCAGGATCAGGATCAACAGGCTACAACTCAGGATCAAGATCAGGAAGCTTGTAGGGTAGGTCTCCCTTCTTCAGTGCTGGACAGCTCTCTCATCTCCTCTCGGCCATGCGGACAAGCAGGCCCTTTTCTCTGCCATGCAGGGCTCCTCTTGGCTCCCTGAGGGCAGGCATCCTCTCCTTACGGCTGAGGACAGACCTCCTCTCAGCCCCTTGGCTTTGCTGCCTGTTACCACCAACTTTGCTGCTGGGCCCCTTCTGGGCCTGTTGCTTCTGGCTCTGTCTCTGGGCCCCTTCTTCAGTGTTACAACCCTTCACCCATGTTACAGCTCTTTTAGGAGGTTCCTTATATTCTCTCTCTCTCAGCTTCTTCTCTCTTATTCTTTCTGCTGCTTCCTGCTTCTTCTCTTCCTGCTTCTTTGTGTCTGAAAAACCTCTGTGGAGATAGCTGTATATATACACAGCTCATTGTCGGTCTCAAGGCATGACCGCTACCAGCAGGGGCCACACACTGACCAACAGATGCTTCATTTGCCTACTAGGCTCTATTCACCTCATTTGCATAGTCCATAGTACATACCTTCATTCACATAGTATATTGACAAATCCCTGCAGGGTGCATACCAATCACAGGGCAGGCTGCAGCCCAGGACCAGACAAAAAGTATCAAAATCAAGTTGTTTACAGTTTACCTAAGAAATGTCAATCAATTTCCACAAAAGTAACAAACCATCTGGGGTAGAAAACTAGGGCAAAGGTAACTCCTCAGGGCTTAGGGGGAAATCTCTCAAGTTGTTTTTCTAAAGAACTAAGGTAAAAGGATACATAAAGGGACTCATTTCACTGTAATTTTTATTAACCGAATATTTTATTTGGATTTACCAGTTTTTCCACCAGTATCCTCATTCTAATCCAGGGTATTACATTTTATTTAGTTATATCTCTGCAGTCTTCTCTGGTCTGTGACAGTTTCTTAGTCTTTCCTTATTTTTTCATGATTTTGTCATTCTTAAAAAGTACTTGCCACGTATTCTGGAGAATTTTTGCTAATCTGAGTTTGTCTTTTTTTTTTTTTTTTAATCTCCTTGAGATTAGACTGGGGCCATGGGTTTTTGAAAGAATACAACAGAGATGAAATGTCCTTCTTGTTACACGATATCAGGAAGACCACATGACCTCACTGGTGATGTTAAGTTTCATCATGTGTTTGACAGGTTTCTTTACTATAGAGTTGCTATTTTTACCTTTCCCTGTTCTTTTCTTTGGAATCGAGTCACTAAGTCAAGTCTCCTGGGGGTTGGGGTGGAATTAAGCTCCATCTCTTGTAGGGCCCATAAAATTAGAAAGTTTTCTGTAAGAAAGATTTCATTCTTCTTACCCATTTATATATTGACTCAATCATTTATTTATATCCATATATACACCTCTATTTTTGGTTTGTATATTAGATTATAAACTAATGCTACATTATTTATTTTATTTCTCAAATTGTTCTACTTTGGCCATTGGGAGCTCTTTCAGGTTGGTTCCTATATCTCTTTGATATGCCTGCATCCTTTTGTTATTTTGAGCACTTCATTACTTTCAGATACTAACAAGATCCTCCAGGCCTGTGTTACATTTTCTGTGCCCCAGAATCAGCTGTTTTTTCAAGGATCCATGGTTTCTTTTATTGAAAAAAAAAAAAAAAAACACTAGGAACCAAGATCTGGGTGCTGGGTTTGCTCATTGTTACTGCAGTGTATTTCTTCTAGATCCTTTCAGCAGACAGAGCTAAGTGATATATGTATGTGTACTAATCCATGTATACACAAATGTCTCTCCCTTTGTACGTATATTAAACGTGAGTTTACATTGATGTCTTTAATTCAGTACTGTGGGGTTCATTCTAGCCACCTTTTTAATTTTAATCTATAACTTCCCCTGCAACAGTGAGAGTCCCTTTCTCCCACCTTCCACCCTCCATTTACTTATTTGTTTAACCCCATTATATATGTGAAGTAGCTTCAGAACTGTTGATCCATATCCTGTGAAAAACAAATTTACCAAGCATATAGTGTTCCCATATGGTTGCTTTTGTTTATACTTTTATGACTTTCCAATTAAAACATCATTTTTCCAGTTTCTTAGTCAGTTCCTTTATTTTATTGTTTATATGTGTTAAAGTTTATCCTTTATTGGTTTCTATATGGTTCTATGGGTTTTGACAAATGAGCCATGCTGCTATAACCTAAGTGCTATAATTTTTTTTTTGTTCCATAAAACAACTAGTTACTTACTTTAAGTCATTGAAAGGATTTATCATTCATTGTGGTAATGAGTGTTGACCTACCTTTTCTTGTATTTTTATCTAATGGCTGGAGTTTTTATTTTTCGTGTTAAGATAAATATAACATGAAATTTACCATTTAAACAATTTGAAGTTGACAATTCAGAAGCATTTAGTATATTCAACATGTTATGTATAACCATTACGACTATTGCATTGAATTCCAGAACATTTCCATCACTCCAGAAAGAAACACTGCATCTATTAGTAAACCCACCCAATGCCTTCGAGTCGATTCCGACTCATATCGACCCTATAGGACAGAGTAGAACTGCCCCCATCTATTAGTAGTCACTCTCAAATACCTCCTCTCCCCCATCCCCGGCAACCACTAATAACTTTTTGTCTCTAAGCATTTGCCTGTCCTGGACCTTTCATATAAATGGAATCAAACAATATGTGGTCTTTTGTGTCTGGCTTCTGTCACTTAGTGTAATGTTTTCAAGGTTCATCCATTTTATAGCATGTGTTATTTCTTCATTTCTTTTTATAGCTGAATATTTCTTTGTATGGATATACCACATTCTGTTCATCCATTCATCAGTTGATAGACATTTGGATTGTTTCCACTTTTTGGGTACTGAGAATAGTGCTGCTATGAACGTTAATATACAAGTTTTGTGTGAACATATGTTTTTCATTTCCCTTGGGTATAAACTAGGAGTAGAATTGCTGGGTCATACAGTAATTCTATATTTAAGTTTGTTGAGAAACTGCCAAATAATTTTCCACAGTGACTACACTATTTTACATTCCCATTAGCAGTGTATGAGGGGTCAGATTTTACTTACGTCCTTGCCAAGACTTGTTATTATATATCTTTTTGATTATAGCCATCGTAGTGAGTGTGAAGGAGTGGCGCGGTGGTTAATAGCTATAGCAAGCTACTGCTGCTAACCGAAAGGTTGGCAGTTCGAATGCACCAGCTGATCTTTGGAAACCCTATGGGGCAGTTCTACTCTGTCCCATAGGGTCGCTATGAGTCGGAATTGACTAGATAGCAACGGGTAGTGGGTGTGAATTGCCATCTCATTGTGGGTTTTTTTTTTAATAATTGTAAAACTATATATAGCATAACATTTTTGCCAGTTCAACAGTGCAAAATGGTACAGTCACTGTGGAAAACAGTTTGTTGGTTCTTCATTGTGATTTTGATTTGCATTCCAATAAGGACTAATGAGGTTGAACATCATTTTATGTGCTTATCGGCCATCTGTATATCTTTGGAGAAATGTCTATTCAAGTTGTTTGCCTTTTTTTTTACTGTATTTTTTAAATTGTGAAAATATATATAACACAATATTTGCCATTTTCATATTCACTTATCATTTTATATATGCACAATTCAGTGACACCAGTTACATTAATCATGTTATGTAACCATCACCAGTATCCCTCACCAAATTTTCCATCACCATTAACAACAGACACTCGATACTTCCTAAACAACGACTCTCCCTTTCACCTTCACTTCCATCCTTCCCTGGTAACCACTGACAAACTTAGGTTTCTATATACTTGCCTATTCTAATTATTTAATATAACTGGGGTCGTGTAATATTTGTCCTTTTGTGACTAACTTAATTTCACTTGGCATAATGTTTTCAAGGTTCATTCATGTTATAGCATGTATCTGGACTTCATTTGTCTTTATGGCTGAGTAATACTCCATCTTATGCATGCGCCACATTTTGTTTATCCATTCATCTGTCGATGGACATTTAGATTGTTTCTACGTTTGGGCTATTGTGAATAGTACTGCTGTGAACATTGGAGTACATGTGTCTCCTTGAGTCACTGCTTTCAAGTCTCGTGGGTATATACTTAGGAGTGGAATTGCTGGATCATATAATAGACTAGACGGCAGTGGGTTATAATAGTTCTATGTTTAACTTTTCAAGAAAACACCACACTTTTCCACAGAGGCTGTACCGTTTTGCATTCCCACCAACCATGAAAGAGGGTTTTAATTTCTCCACATTCTGGCTCACATTTGTTATTATCCATTTTTTTGATCTTTGCCATCCTAGTGGGGGTGTACTGGTATCTCATTGTGATTTTGATTTGTATCTCCCAAATGGCTAATGATGTTGAGCATCTTTTCACATGCTTGTTGGCCATTTGTATATCTTTGTTGAAATGTCTATTCAAGTCCATTCCCCGTTTTTTTATTGGGTTTTTCTTCTATATGTTGTTAAGTTGGAGTACTTCTTTGCATATTCTGGATATTAAACCCTTGTCTGATAAATGGTTCCCAAAACTTTTCTTCTAATCTGTAGGTTGTATCTTCATTTTGTTGTTAAAGTCATTTGATGAAAGTTTTTAATTTGGATGAAGTCCAATTTATGCATTTTGTCATTTATTGCTTGTGATTTTCATGTCATATCTTAAGAATCCATTGTTAAAAACCAGGTCCTGAAGCAATACTCCTGTCTTTTCATAGAGAAGTTTTATGGTTTTAGTTCTTACATTTAGGCCTTTCATCCATTTTGAGTTAATTTTTGAGTATAGTATGAGCTATGAGTGAGTCCAGCTTCCTTCTTTTGTGTATAGCTATCCAGTTGTCCCAGCACCATTTGTTAAAGTGACTATTCTTCCTCCATTGCATGGACTTGACACCCTTATCAAAAATCAATTTATCATAGATATATGGGTTTATTTCTGAACCCTCAGGTCTATTCTGTTGGTTGATGTGTCTGTTATTATACCACTGTCAGACTGTTTTGATTACTGTAGCTTTGAAGTAAGTTTTGAAATGGGGAAGTATGAGTCCTCTTGCTTTGTTGTTCTTCTTCAAGATTGTTCTGGCTCTTCAGGACCCCTGGCAATTCCATATAAATTTTAGGACTAGTTTTTCCATTTTGACAAAGAAGGCTGTTGAAATTTTTTCCTGATTGCATTAAATGTATAGATTGTTTTGGGTATTATTGACATCTTGGCAATGTTAAGTTTTCTATTCCATGAACACGTACTGTCTTTCCATTTATTTAAGTCTTTTTAAATCTCTTTCAGCAGTGTTTTATAATTTTCATTGTATAAGTCTTTCACATTCCTGATTAAATTTATTCCTAGGTATTTTATTCTTTTATATGCTGTTGTAAACAGAATGTTTTCTTAATTTCCCTTATGGATTCTTCGTTGCTGGTGTTGAGAAACTTGATTATATTGACCTCATACGCTATAACGTTGCTGAATTCCTCTATTTCTCTAGAAGTTTTCTAATGAATTCTTTGGAATTTTCCATATATAGGATCATGTCATCTGCGAATAGGGATAGTTTTACTTTTTCCTTCCCAATTTGAATACCTTTATTTCTTTTTCTTGCCTTATTGTTCTGGCCAGGACTTCCAGTACGATATTGAATAGCAGTGGTAAGAGTAGGTATCCTTATCTTGTTCTTGATCTTAAGGGGAGAACTCTCAGTCTTTCTCCATTGAGTATAATTTTGGCTGTGGGCTTTTCATAAATGCTCTTAAATCATATTGAGCTATTTTCTTTCTATTCCTGGCTTATTGTGTGTGTGTGTGTGTGTGTGTGTGTGTGTGTTTTAATCAGTAAAGACATTTGGATTTTATCAAATGCCTTTTCTGCATCAATTGAGATGATCATGTGATTCCTTCCTTTTGTTCTGTTAATGTGGTATATAACATTGATAGATTTTGAAATGTTGAATCACCTTTGCATTACTGGAATAAATTCTACTTTGTCATAGTGTATAATTTTTTAATATGCTGTTGGAGTTGGTTTGCTAGTATTTCATTGAAGATTTTTACATGTATATTCCTAAGGGCTATTGGCCTGTAGTTTTCTTTTCTTGTGGTAACTTTGGCTACCTTTGGTATCAGAGTAGTGCTGGCCTCATAAAATGAGTTAGAGAGTGTTCCCTCTTCTTCTGTTTTTTGGAAGGGTAAATTGGTGTGTTTTCTTCTTTAAATGTTTTATAGAATTCACCGGTGAAGCCATCTACTCCGTTACTTTTTGTGTGGGAGCTTTTTGATTACTGATTCAATTTCTTCACTTGTGGGTCTCTTGAGATTTTCTATTTACTCTCGAGTCAAGTTATCTAGTTTGTTGGTGTACAATTGTTCATAGTATTCTGTTATGATCCTTTTTATTTCTGATGGGTCGATTGTAATGTCTCCACGTCATTTCTTATTTTAACCTTTTCTCTTTTTTTCTAGCTAACGGTTTCTTGATTTTACTTATCTTTTTGAAGAACCCACTTTGGGTTTTGTTTATTTTTCTCTATTGTTTTTCCATTTATTTCTGCTTTGTTCTTTGTTATTTCCTTCCTTCTGATACCTTTAGGCTTAGTTTGCTCTTCTTTTTCTAGTCCTCAGGTTGTAGACATAGACTATTGTGTTGAGATCTTTCTTCACCGCCCCCCCCTTTTTTTAGGTTTCCAGAAAAATTGCACAGAAGGTACAGAGAGTTCCCATATACCCCCTCCCTCCCACAGTTTCTTCTATTATTAACATCTTGCATTAGTATGGTATGTTTGTTACAACTGGTGAACCAATATTGATAAATTATTGTTAACTAAAGTCTACAGTTTACATGAGGGTTCATGCTCTGTGTTGTACGGTACGATGGGTTTTTACAAATGCATAATGTCATGCGTCCACCATGATAGTATCGTGTACAGAATATTTTCACTCTCTTCAAAATGTCCTCTGGATCCCTGATGGTGTAATGTTTAAGAGCTCGGCTGCTAACCAAAAGGTCGACAGTTCGGATCCACCATCCACTCCTTGGAAACCCTGTGGGGAAGTTCTACTTTGTCCTGTAGAGTTGCTATGACTCGGAATCGACTCAGTGGCAGTGGGTTTTGTTTTTAAAATGTCCTGTGCCCCATGTGTTCATCCCTTTCCCCCTCTTTTTTTTTTCTTGTTTTTTTAGGTGAAAGTTTAAAAATCAAATTAGTTCCTCATTAAACAATTAATACACAAGTTTTGTGACTTTTGTTCCAACACCACAGCATGTCAACACCTTGGGTTCCCCACTTCTATTTGTCTGGCTTTCCTGTCTCTCCTGCCTTCTCGTCCTTCTCCTGGGATGATGTACCCATTTAGTCTCATGTACATTCTTGAATTACATGTGTTATTGTTAATTTTATAGGCCTGCCTAATCTTTGGCTGAAGGCTGAATCTCAGGAGTGACTTTAGTACTAAGTTAAAATGGTGTCTGGGGGCCACACTCTCGGGATTTCTCTAGTCTCCGTCAGGCCAGTAAGTCTGGTCTTTTTATATGAGATTGAATTTTGTTTTACGTTTTTCTCCAGCTCTGCCTGGGACCCTCTATTGTGATCCCTGTCAGAGCAGTTGGTGGTAGCAGCTGGGTACCATCTAGTAGTGCTGGATTCAGTCTGGTAGAGGCTGTGGTAGTTCTAACATTAGTCTCTTGTATCTGTTTTTTTTTTTTTCGTTTTCCCTTTTTCCAGATGGGGTGGGACCAGTAGATGTATCTTAGATGGCCGCTCACAAGCTTTTAGGAGCCAAGACTCTATTCACCAAAGTAGGATGTAGAACATAATATTTATAAATTATGTTGTGCCAGTTGAGCTAGATGGTCCCCCGAGATCATGGTACCCAGCCATCAGCCTAGTAACTCTGACTGTCAGGGAGTTTGGATGTGTCTATGAAGCTTCTATGACTTTGCCTTGATCCTGTTGTGCTGACTTCCCCAGTATTGTGTACTGTCTTACTCTTCACCATAGTTACCACTTATCTATTTTCTATTTAGTGATTTTCCTCCCCATTCCTCCTCTCCCTTGTATTCATCAAAGATTGTTTCTTTATGTGTGTAAGCCTTTTCATGAGTTCTTGAAATAGTGGTCTCATACAACATTTGTCCTTTTGGGACTACACTCACCATAATGCCCTCCAGATTTATCTATGTACTGAGATGTTTTGTGGATTCATCATTGTTCTTTATCATTGCATAGTGTTCCATTGTGTATATGTAGCATAATTTGTCTATCTGTTGGTGGTCATTTAGGTTGTTTTCATTTTTTTTTGCTGTGTGAATAGTGCTGCAGTGAACATGGGTGTCCATATGTCTATTCCTGTGACTGCTCTTATTTCTCTAGGATATATACCTAGGAGGGGGATTGCTGGATCATATGGTATTTCTATTTCTAGCTTTTTAAGGAGTGCCAAATCTATTTCCAAAGTGGTTGTACTATTTTACATTCCCACCAGCAGCATATAAGTGTTCCAGTCTTTCCACAACTCTCTAACATTTATTATTTTGTGTTTTTTGGATTAGTGTCAGTATTGTGAAGGTAGTTTTCTGATTTGCATTTCTCTAACTGCTAATAGGAAACCCTGGTTGTGTAGTGGTTAAGTGCTACGGCTGCTAACCAAAAGGTCGACAGTTCGAATCCACCAGGTGCTCCTTGGAAACTCTATGGGGCAGTTTTACTCTGTCCTATAGGGTTGCTATGAGTTGAAATCGACTCAACAAAATGGCCATTTAATGGCTAATAATCACGAGCATTTTCTTGTGTCTGTTAGCCACCTGAATGTCTTCTTTGGTGAAGTGTCTGTTTATATCCTTTGCCCATTTTTTAATTGAATTATTCGTCTTTCTTGTTGTTGAGGTGTTACAGTATCTTGTAGATTTTAAAGACTAGATCCTTGTCAGATATGTCGTAGCCAAAAATTTTTTCCCAGTCAGTAGATTTTCTTTTTACTGTCTCGGTGAAATCTTTTGATGAGCATAAGTGTTTGATTTTTAGGAGTTCTCAGTTATTGGGTTTCTCTTCTGGTGTTTGTGCATTGTTAGTTATGGTTCGTGTCCTATTTATGCCATGCATTAGGCCCCCTAGCATTGTCCCTATTTTTTCTTCCATGATGTTTATTGTTTTAGGTTTTATATTTAGGTCTTTATTCCATTTTGAGTTAGTTTTTGTGTATGGTGTGATGTATGGATTTTTTTTACAGTTGAATATCCAGTTATTACTGCACCATTTGTTAAAGAGACTTGTCTTTTCCCCATTTAACGAAATCTGGGCCTTTGTCAAATATCAGCTGTTCATAGATGGATGGGTTTAGATCTGGGTTCTCGGTTCTGTTCCATTGTTTTATGTCTGTTGTTGTACCAGTACCAGGCTGTTTTGACTACTGTGGCTATATAATAATAGGTTCTAAAATCAGGTAATATGAGGCCTCACACTTTATTCTTTATTGCTGTAAATTTCCCTCTGAGCAGTGCTTCGCTGCATCCCATTGGTTTGGGTATTTTGTGTTTTCATTTTCCTTCAATTCTTAAGTATTTTCTGATTTTTCTCTTGACTCATTGGCTATTTAAAAGTTTGTTGTTTAATTTCCACATGTATGTATATTTTCCAGTTACCCTTTTGTTATTAATTTTCATTTTTATCTCCTGTGGTCAGGTAAGATACTTTGTATGATTTCAGTCTTTAAATTTTTCAAGAGTTGTTTTGTGACCTACCATATGGTTTATTCTGGAGAATGACCCAAGTGCACTGGAGAAGACTGTGTATTGTTCTTTGGTTGCGTGGAGTGTTCTGTATATTTCCAGTTGGTTTATAGTGTTGTTCAAGTCCTCTGTATCCTTACTAATGTTCTTTCTAGATATTCTGTCAAATGTTGAATGTAGTGTATTGAAGTCTCTATTATTGTAGAGCTCTCTATTTTTTTTTTCTCTATTACTCCCTTACAGTTCTGTCAGTGTTTGCTTCATATATTTTGATGTCTGATGATACGTGCATATATAATTGTCACATATTGATGATTTGACTCTTTTATCATATAATTTCCTTCTTTGTGTCTTTTGAGTTAAAATATGTTTTGTGAGCTCTTGGTATGCTTTGCCCATTTTTTAGTTGGGTTGTTTGTATTATTGAGTTATAGGAATTCTTTCTGTATTCTAGATACTAGACGTAATGGTTAAACGCTTGGCTGCTAACTTAAAGGTTGGCGCTTCAAACATACCAGCCACTCTGCAGGAAAAAAGACCTGGTAATCTGCTCCCATAAAGATCACAGACCGGGAAACCCCATGGGGCAATTCTACTCTCCGGTAGGGTCCATATGTGTCAGAATTGACTTAATAGCACTCAACAACAGCAGCAGTACCTTAAAAACACACACACACACAAATTTTTTTTTAACAGCAGCAGCAGGACCTTAGTAAGTATATATTTTGAAAATATTTTCTCCCGTTCTGTGAGTTGTCTTTCCACTTTCTTCAGTGTCTTTTTATGCACAGAATTGTAAATTTTTTTTTTACTTTTATTGAGCTTCAAGTGAACGTTTACAAATCAAGTCAGTCTGTCACATATAAGTTAATATACATCTTACTCCTTACTCCCACTTGCTCTCCCCCTAATGAGTCAGCCCTTCCAGTCTCTGCTTTCGTGAAAACTTTGGTAGCCTCCAACTCTCTCTGTCCTCCCATCCCCCCTCCAGACAGGAGATGCCAACACAGTCTCAAGTGTCCACCTGATATCATTAGCTCACTCCTCATCACCATCTCTCTCCCACCCACTGTCCAGTCTCTTTCATGTCTGATGAATTGTCTTCGGGGATCGTTCCCGTCCTGTGCCAATAGAAGGTTTGGGGACCATGACCGCCGGGATTCCTCTAGTCACATCCAGACCATTAAGTATGGTCTTTTTATGAGAATTTGGGGTCTGCCTCCCAGTTACCTCCTGCTCCCTCAGGGGTTCTCTATTGTGCTCCCTGTGAGGGCAGTCATCGATTGTGGCCAGGCACCAACTAGTTCTTCTGTTCTCAGGATAATGTAGGTCTCTGGTTCATGTGGCCCTCTCTGTCTCTTGGGCTCTTAGTTGTCGTGTGACCTTGGTGTTCTTCATTCTCCTTTGCTCCAGGTGGGTTGAGACCAATTGATGCATCTTAGATGGCCGCTTGTTAGCTTTTTTTTTAAATTAACTTTTATTAAGCTTCAAGTGAACGTTTACAAATCCAATCAGTCTGTCACATATAAGTTTACATACATCTTACTCCGTACTCCCACTTGCTCTTCCCGTATTGAGTCAGCCCTTTCAGTCTCTCCTTTCGTGACAATTTTGCCAGCTTCCCTCTCTCTCTATCCTCCCATCCCCCCTCCAGACAAGAGTTGCCAACACAATCTCAAGTGTCCACCTGATATAATTAGCTCACTCATCATCAGCATCTCTCTCCCACCTGCTGACCAGTCCCTTACATGTCTGATGAGTTGTCTTCGGGGATGGTTCCTGTCTTGTGCCGACAGAAGGTCTGGGGACCATGGCCGCCGGGATTCCTCTAGTCTCAGTCAGACCATTAAGTATGGTCTTTTTATGAGAATTTGGGGTCTGCATCCCACTGATCTCCTGTTCCCTCAGGAGTTCTCTGTTGTGCTCCCTGTCAGGGCAGTCATCGATTGTGGCCGGGCACCAACTAGTTCTTCTGGTCTCAGGATGATGTAGGTCTCTGGTTCATGTGGCCCTGTCTGTCTCTTGGGCTCTTAGTTGTCGTGTGACCTTGGTGTTCTTCATTTTCCTTTGCTCCAGGTGGGTTGAGACCAATTGATGCATCTTAGATGGCCGCTTGTTAGCATTTAAGACCCCAGACGCCCCATTTCCAAGTGGGATGCAGAATGTTTTCATAATAGAATTATTTTGCCAATTGACTTAGAAATCCCCTCAAACCGTGTTCCCCAGACCCCCGCCCCTGCTCCGCTGACCTTTGAAGCATTCATTTTATCCCAGAAACTTCTTTGCTTTTGGTCCAGTCCAGTCCAGTTGAGCTGACCTTCCATGTATTGAGTGTTGTCTTTCCCTTCACCTACAGCAGTTCTTTTCAGCTAATTAATCAGTAAAAAAAAACCCACTCCCTCCCTCCCTCCCTCCCCCCGTCGTAACCACAAAACTATGTGTTCTTCTCAGTTTATACTATTTCTCAAGATCTTATAATAGTGGTCTTATACAATATTTGTTCTTTTGCCTCTGACTCATTTCGCTCAGCATAATGCCTTCCAGGTTCCTCCATGTTACGAAATGTTTGACAGATTCCTCACTGTTCTTTATCGATGCGTAGTATTCCATTGTGTGAATATACCACAATTTATTTACCCATTCATCCGTAGATGGACACCTTGGTTGCTTCCAGCTTTTTGCTATTGTAAACAGAGCTGCAATAAACATGGGTGTGCATATATCTGTTTGTGTGAAGGCTCTTGTATCTCTAGGGTATATTCCGAGGAGTGGGATTTCTGGGTTCTATGGTAGTTCTATTTCTAACTGTTTAAGATAACGCCAGATAGATTTCTAAAGTGGTTGTACGATTTTACATTCCCACCAGCAGTGTATAAGAGTTCCAATCTCTCCGCAGCCTCTCCAACATTTATTATTTTGTGTTTTTTGGATTAATGCCAGCCTTGTTGGAGTGAGATGGAATCTCATTCTAGTTTTAATCTGCATTTCTCTAATGGCTAATGATCGAGACCATTTTCTCATGTATCTGTTAGCTGCCTGAATATCTTCTTTAGTGAAGTGTGTGTTCATATCCTTTGCCCACTTCCTGATTGGGTTGTTTGTCTTTTTGTGGTTGAGTTTTGGCAGAATCATGTAGATTTTAGAGATCAGGCGCTGGTAGGAGATGTCATAACTGAAAATTCTTTCCCAGTCTGTAGGTGGTCTTTTTACTCTTTTGGTGAAGTCTTTAGATGAGCATAGGTGTTTGATTTTTAGGAGCTCCAAGTTAACGGGTTTCTCTTCATCATTTTTGGTAATGTTTTGTATTCTGTTTATGCCTTGTACTAGGGCTCCTAGGGTTGTCCCTATTTTTTCTTCCATGATCTTTCTCGTTTTAGTCTTTATGTTTAGGTCTTTGATCCACTTGGAGTTATTTTTTTGTGCATGGTGTGAGGTATGGGTCCTGTTTCATTTTTTTGCAAATGGATATCCAGTTATGCCAGCACCATTTGTTAAAAAGACTATCTTTTCCCCAATTAACTGACGCTGGGCCTTTGTCAAATATCAGCTGCTCATATGTGGATGGATTTCTATCTGGGTTCTCAGTTCTGTTCCATTGGTCTATGTGCCTGTTGTTGTACCAGTACCAGGCTGTTTTGACTACTGTGGCTGTATAATAGCTTCTGAAATCAGACAGAGTGAGGCCTCTCACTTTCTTCTTCTTTTTCAGTAATGCTTTGCTTATCCGAGGCTTCTTTCCCTTCCATATGAAGTTGGTGATTTGTTTCTCTATCACCTTAAAAAATGACATTGGAATTTGGATCGGAAGTGCATTGTATGTATAGATGGCTTTTGGTAGAATAGACATTTTTAGTATGTTAAGTCTTCCTATCCATGAGCAAGGTATGTTTTTCCACTTAAGTATGTCCTTTTGAATTTCTTGTAGTAGAGCTTTGTAGTTTTCTTTGTATAGGTCTTTTACATCCTTGGTAAGATTTATTCCTAAGTATTTTATCTTCTTGGGGGCTACTGTGAATAGTATTGATTTGGTGATTTCCTCTTCGATGTTCTTTTTGTTGATGTAGAGGAATCCAAGTGATTTTTGTATGTTTATTTTATAACCTGAGACTCTGCCAAACTCTTCTATTAGTTTCAGTAGTTTTCTGGAGGATTCCTTAGGGTTTTTTGTGTATAAGATCATGTCATCTGCAAATAGAGATAATTTTACTTCCTCCTTGCCAATCCGGATGCCTTTCATTTGTTTTTCTAGCTTAATTGCCCTGGCTAGGACTTCTAGCACAATGTCGAATTAGAGCGGTGATAAAGGGCATCCTTGTCTGGTTCCCGTTCTCAAGGGAAATGCTTACAGGTTCTCTCCATTTAGAGTGATGTTGGCTGTTGGCTTTGTGTAGATGCCCTTTATTATGTTGAGGAATTTTCCTTCAATTCCTGTTTTGGTGAGAGTTTTTATCATGAATGGGTGTTGGACTTTGTCAAATGCCTTTTCTGCATCAATTGATAAGATCATGTGGTTTTTGTCTTTTGTTTTATTTATGTGGTGGATTACATTAATGGTTTTTCTGATATTAAACCAGCCTTGCATACCTGGTATAAATCCCACTTGATCAGGGTGAATTATTTTTTTGATATGTTGTTGAATACTATTGGCTAGAATTTTGTTGAGGATTTTTGCGTCTATGTTCATGAGGAATATAGGTTTGTAATTTTCTTTTTTTGTAATGTCTTTACCTGTTTTTGGTATCAGGGAGATGGTGGCTTCATAGAATGAGTTGGGTAGTATTCCATCATTTTCTATGCTTTGAAATACCTTTCATAGTAGTGGTGTTAACTGTTCTCTGAAAGTTTGATAGAACTCTGCAGTGAAGCCATCCGGGCCAGGGCTTTTTTTTTTGTTGGGAGTTTTTTGATTACCGTTTCAATCTCTTTTTTGTTATGGGTCTATTTAGTTGTTCTACTTCTGAATGTGTTAGTTTAGGTAGGTAGTGTTTTTCCAGGAATTCGTCCATTTCTTCTAGGTTTGCAAATCTTTTAGAGTACAATTTTTCATAATAATCTGATATGATTCTTTTAATTTCAGTTGGGTCTGTTGTGATGTGGCCCTTCTTTTTTCTTATTCGGGTTATTTGTTTCCTTTCCTGTATTTCTTTAGTCAGTCTGGCCAGTGGTTTATCAATTTTGTTAATTTTTTCAAAGAACCAGCTTTTGGCTTTTTTAATTCTTTCAATTAGTTAGGAAAAGACCAAAAGAAAAAAAAAAGAAAAGGGGGGGAAAGCAAAGCCGCCGAGGAGCCGGAGCCGTTCTCCCTCTGGCTCAGGAAATTCCAATGTTAATGAAGCCGACTGGGGAGGGTGGGGGAGGGATCAGAGAGATAGGAGAGTAGCATCTCAGAATATAGCCAGGGTTACTTGTCTTGCTTGGGATGACTATTTTATCTGAGATTCCCGAGAGGCGTGTTGCCTATGTGTGCTGGCTGTGTGGAGATTGCCCCCAGGGATCTGGCCCACTGAAGCCGTGGTTAGATCCTCCGCTGCCAGTCCCACGCCCAGCGTCAAGGTTCCCCTTCTGGGACGGTGCACTCCCGACTCCAAAATCAGTTGCTGCCTCCCGGGGACTTCTCATTCCTCCAGCCGCGTTGCCGCACCGCCACGCGAACCGGCTGGGCCCCCTCCCGGGGTTAATTCAGGGGAGTGGAGCAGCTCTCCGAGCTTGTGCCGTGACAGCGCCCAATCACATGCCCGGCGGCAAGATTCCCTGCCTGGGACGCTGCCCTCTGGGCTCCAAAATCAGTCGCTGCCTCCCGGGGACTTCTCGTCCTGCCCACTGCGTCGTCGCGCCACTCTCGTAGACCGGCTGGGCCCCCTCCCCGGGTGAGTTCAGGGGGGCAGGGCTGTGCCCCTCGTTTGCGTCCTCAGCTCCCCTGGGCCCTGCCCTAGATCGGGCGCCATGGTTACCTGACTGGGACGCTGGCTCTAGGCTCCGAAAACAATCGCTGCTTCCCCGTATTTGTTCGTTTTCCGTCTCTAAATGTGTCTTTGTTGTTCAGGGTTCGTAGATTGTTATGTATGTGATCGATTCACTTGTTTTTCCGAGTCTTTGTTGCAAGAGGGATCCGAGGTAGCGTCTATCTAGTCCGCCATCTTCAGAATTGTAAATTTTGCCTAATTCCAGTTTATTTATATTTTCTTTGGCTGCAAGTACTCTGCTTCCGTAAAGAGTTACAGCCCTGAAAACCCTATGGGGTAGTTGTAGTCTGTCTTACAGGTTGCTGTGAGTCAGAATCGACTCAAGGCAGTGGATTTTGTTTTGGTTTGTACTTTTGTTCCATAGTCATTACTGCATTATTGCCCGATCCCAGGTAATTAATATTTATACCTGTGTTTCCTTCTACTTGTTTTATTGTTTAATCTCTTACATTTAGGCCGATGATGTATTTTGAATTAATTTTTATTTATGATGTGAGGTAAGGGTTCAACTTCATTTTTCTTTTTGCGTGTGCTTATCCAGTTGTCCCAGCACCATTTGTTGAAAAGACGATGCTTTCTTCATTGAATGGTGTTGTTACCCTTTCCTAAAATAGACCATAGTTGTATGGGTTTATTTCTGGACTCTGAATTTTGTTTTATTCATCTGTATTTCTATGTTAATTCCAGTACTATACTTTCTTAATTACTCTAGCTTTGTCATAAGTTTTGAGATTTGTAGGAGTGAATCCTTCAGGTTTTTTTTTTTTTTTTTTGAGAGAGAGATTGTTTTACTATTCAGGAACCTTTCCTTTTCCATATGAATTTTAAGATCATTTTGTCTCTTTCTGTGAAAAGGCTATTGGAATTTTGATAGGGCTTGTATTGGATCTGTGTATCAATTTGAGATGTAATAATGTTATCTCTTCACATCCATGAACTCAGGATGTCCATCCATTTATTTATGTCTTCTAATTTCTTTAAACAATGTTCTGTAGGTTTCAGTGTAGAAGTTTTGTACTTTTTTGTTAATTTTATTACTAAGTATTTTATTCTTCTTGATACTGTCGTAAATGGAATTGTTTTCTTAATTTGATTTCAGGTTATTTATTTTTAGTGTATAGAAATACCACTGAGTTTTGTATACTGATTTTGTATCCTGTAACTCAGCTGAACTCATTTATAAGCTCCATCTCTGGCTAGCACAAATGGTTAAATACTTGATTAGTAGCCACAATATCGGTGGTTCAAACCCACCCAGAAGCACCTTGGAAGACAGGTCTGGTGATCTGCTTATGAAAGGTCACAGCCTTGAAAACCCTGTGGAGCAGTTCTCTGCAATGCGTGGAGTTGCCATGAGTCATCATTGATGATAACTAGCATTCACAACAACAATCTTTTTTTTGTGTGGATTCTTTAGAGTTTTGTATTTACAAAATCATTTTATCTGTGAATAAAGATAGTTTTATTTCTTCCTTTCTGATCTGCATACCTTTATTTCTTTTTCTTGCATTCTTGCTCTGCCTATAACCTTCCAGTGTAATACTGAATGTAAGTGATGAAAATGAGCTTCTCGTCTTGTGGGAAAGCTTTCAGTCTTTCATCATTAAGTATTATGTTACCTGTTTTTTTCGAACTGATGCCCTGTATCAGTTTGAGGAAGTTCTTCATTGGGTTTACTGTTTTAAAATAGTTTTAATTTTTAAAATAAATATTTGGATCATCCTTGTTAGAGACTAAGGTTTAACTTTTTGTTGATGTATTAGGGTTTTGGTTTCTCAATTAGATCTTAATTGGAAGCTCATTGGGAAACAGAAGCCCTATCTTTTTGTTTTTTTTCCAGAGTGTATAGAATAATTAGAGGGAATGTGTCTGTCATATTTGGAAAATTATCTGCACTGCAGCAGGAATGTCATTATTATACCCATCATGTGTAACATATAAAAAAAAACGAGGAAAATGTTAAAGCTATCATAAGCTTTATGACTTAGTAGTAGTAAGAGTATTTCTGTATGATTCTCCTTCTCACCTAAGTCTAAGGTATCAGGCAGATAGAGCAGTTATGTGGCTCTAAATTTATTAGAAGGGATCAGTTAGATATAATTTTTAATTTTTCAGTACATGTTTTCTTACCTAATGTTTTTTTCTCTGATCTGGGGCAAATTGGTGGTAATGAAGAATTGTATTAATGGAAGCCGAGCACGTGAAGACATGGGTTCAGGTATAATGTGAAGGAAAATCTGAATTAAAATGCAGGATGGAAGCAATATATAAGAGCCAGATGAGCAGTTTAGGGTATCTGACTCTAAGGATGAAATGAGGGCATAAACTGGAAACACAAACTATAAGGTCAGAAGCCTGAAAAATTGAAGCAGGTATTAGGATTAGGAACAGTGTTTAAGGCTCATCAGGGTTGTTAGAAAATAGTGTTCATATTTGAACCCAGCTCCTGTTTAACTATTGCTCTGTAGTAACCATCCTAAAACTTGGTGGTTCAAAGTAACAACAGTCATTTTATTATCACTCATGGTTTCAGTGAGCAGTTCTGAACATTTGATTAAAAAATAATAATAATTGTGGTAAAATATATAGTATAAAATTTTCCATATAATCATTTTCATTGTACAACCTGGTGGTATTAATCACACTCTCAGTGAAGTATAATCATCACCACTGTTGATTTCCGAAAGGTTTTCATCACCCCAAACAGAAATCCTGTGTCTATTAAGCAATTTCTTCCATTCCCACTTCTCCGTAGCCCATGGTAATGGTTAATCTCTGTCTCTATTATTCTAGATACTTCATATAAATGGGATCAAACAATATTTCTCCTTCTGTGTCTAGCTTATTACACCCAACATAATGTTCCAAGCTTCATCCTTATCATAGCATATATCAGAATTTTGTCTCTTTTTATAACTGAATAATATCCCATTGTATGTATATACCATATTTTGTTTCTCCATTCATCTGTTGATAGACACATGGGTTGTTTACACCCTTTTGGGTATTGTGAACAAGGCTGCAGTGAACATTGGTGTACAAGTATCTCTTTCAGTTTTTTTTGGTATACACCTAGTAGTGGAATTGCTGGGTCCTATGGTAATTCTGTTTAACTTTTGAGGAACCACCAAACTGTTTTCCATAGTCATTGCACCATTTTACATTCCTACGAGCAATGGATGAGGTTTCCAATTTCTCCATATCCTTGCCAACATTTGTGATTTTTCTTTCTTTTAATTGTGATAAAGATATATGTAACAAAATATTTGCAAGTGAAACATTTTTTGCATATACAGTTCTATGACATTAATTTCATTCATCATGTTATTCATCCATTACTGCTATTTGTTTCCAAATATTTTCATCACCCTTAATTGAAGCTCTTTGTCCCCTAAGCAGTGAGTCTGCCTCTCCCCTCCTGGTCACCCACCTCTGGTAACTAGTAGTAGACTTTGGTCTTCATACACTTACCTCTTCTAGATATTTCATATAAGTGAGATAATACAAAGTTCTACTTTTGCCTCTGGTACATATACTTTTTAAACAGCAGAAACAAGGACTAAAAAATATATGCGTGGGTATATACGTATGGATGTAGACTTCTATGTGTATAAGTATGCATGTATGAGTATATATGTGTATATATCGTTTATGCATATGTACATGAGTATGCATGTATGTGACTGTATGCACATACGTTCGCATATATAATAAAGACCATGGGGGCACCGTTACAGATAGTTCTTAGACATAACCAAACGCTTCGTGGGATTGGTTTCCTGGGTTTGAAGGATTAGGACCATGGTCTTGTGGTACATCTCAGTTAATTGGCATAATATAGTTCATAAAGTTTATGTTTTATACCCTAGTTTGGTGAGTAGTGTATGGGATCCTAAAAGCTTGTGAGCGTCCATCTCAGGTACAGCTATTGTCTCTAATTGTCCAGAGCAAAAGAGAAAGAAGAAAATCGAAGACTCAAAGAAGAAACTAGTTTACAGGACTAGTAGCCTGCACGAACCATGGCCTCATCTACCCTGAGAACAGGAGAACTAGATGATGGTGCCCTGCTACCACTACTGAGCATTCTAAACAGGGACACAATAGATGCACCCTGATAGAATGGGAGAAAAATGTGGAACAGAACCTCACATTTCTAAAAAGAAAAAATAGATTTACTGGACCAGTTGAGACTGGAGGACTCCCCAAGACTGTTGACCTGAAGTACTCTTTAAACCCTGAACCCAAACTAGCTCCTGAGGCCACCTTTTAGTGAAATAATAGTTTAGCTCACTAAATAAAGGATATCACCATGAGTATTGCTCTCCTTTAAACAATCATCTATGTGAAACCAAACAGGCAATAATTATTTTAAAACAAAGATGAGAATGTAAAGGGGCAGGGAACTAGATTAATGGAAATGGAGCAACCAGAACAGAAATATTAAGAATGTTCATGCATTGTGAAGAATGTGAGCAATGTCACTGAGCAATTTGTGTAGAAATTGTTGAATGGGAACCTAAACTGCTATGTAAACCTTACTTAAAAACACAGTAAAGTATTATTTTAAAAAAAGTTGTCATTTTGTGACTGACTTATTTCACTCAGCATGTTTTCAAAGTTCATCCATGCTGTAGCATTTATCAGGACTTCATTTATCTTTATGGCTGAGTTGTGTTCCACTGTATGTATGTACCACATCTTGTTTATCCATTGATTTCTTGATGAACATTTAGGCTCTTTCCACCTTTTGGCTATTGCAAATAATAACTACAATGAATATTGGTGTACAAGTGTCTGTTTGAGTAGGTTTTCTCAGCCTTTTTATGTATATACGTAGCAGTGTAATTACTGCTTCATATGGTGGTTCTATGTTTAACTTTTTGAGGAACCACCAAACTGTTTTCCACAGTGACTACATTATTTTGGAATCCACCAGCAGTGAATGAGGATTCCAGTTTTTCCACATTGTCACTGGTTATTTTCCTTTTTTCTCACAATAGCCATTCTAGTGGGAGTGAAGTGATACCTCATTTTGGTTTTGGTTTGCATTTCCGTAATGATTCATGACATTGAACGTTTTCTCATGTGCTTATCGGCCATTTGTATACCTTCTTTGGAGAAATATCTATTCGAGGTCTTTGCCCATTTTTTATTTGGTTGTTTCTCTTTTTGTTAGTGAGTTGTAGGAGTTCTTGTGTATCTTGAATATTAAAGCATTCGAACATATATAATCCATTGCTGTCGAGTCAATTCTGACTCATAGCGACTCTATAGGACAGAGTAGAACTCCCCCGTAGGGTTTCCAAGGAGCGGCTGGTGGATTGGAACTGCCGACTTTTTGGTTAGCAGCCAGGCTCTTAACCCCACTGCACCACCAGGGCTCCTTTTAAGGTGTATAGTTCCCAAATAATTTCTCCAATTCTGTAGGTTGTATTTTTACTTTCTTGATGTATTCTTTGATGTACAATTTTTTTTTAATTTTGATGAAGTTCAGTATATTCCCCTCTCTCCCTTGCTATGCTAATAGTTTGTGTACTTCTAGATTAAACAAATTATGAAAGTAACACGTTATTTAAAAAATCCAAACAGAAGAAAAAGGTATATATTGAAAAGTAAAAGTTTCCTGCCTGAGGTTTCATTCTCTTTTCATTTATATACTTCCAGAAATATTTTGTACTTAGACAAGTATGTATTTTATATTGCAACTTTCCGGAATCCCAAGACTCATCCTTACTTTGACAGAAACTGCAACTTCAGGGGCCCCCAAGAACACCTTCAGGTTCAATAATTTGCTGAAAGAGATACAAATCTCAGAAATGTCATTATACTCATGGTTACAGTTTATTAGTATGAGAGGATACAAATTAAAATCAGCAAAAGGTAAAGGTAAGTAGGGAAGGATTCAGGAGAATTTCAGATACAAGCTTCCAGTTGTCTTCTTCCAGTGAATTTGTGTGGATAGCATTAACGTCTTCCCGTAACGGCGTGTGACAATATGCACTAAATATTGGCAACCATGAAAACTCACCTGAGCCTTGGTGTCCAGAATTTTTATTGGGTCTGTAGCTATGATTGACTGTCTGTGTGACTGACCTTAGTCTCTTACCTCTCCAGATGTTGAGCTGATACTGTGTGGTCCAAAGCTCCCACCATAAATCTCATTGTTAGCGTAGAGTATCTGGTGTATCCCAAGTCCCCCCAGGTTAGCCAGAATACTCAGGGCATTAAGAGAATTTAGTGGTTATCTCCTAGGAGCTGGAGGCCAAAGGTCCAGCCTTCCTTTGTGAAGACTAATCTTTAACTTTCAGTCTCCTCGTAGGTATTTTCTGTCACCTCATAAGCATGTGAAAGCTAGACAATAAATAAGATGGAAGAAGAATTGATACCTTTGAATTATGGTGTTGGCAAAGAATATTGAATATACCATGGACTGCCAAAAGAATGAACAAATCTGTCTTGGAAGAAATATAGCCAGAATGCTCCTTAGAAGCAAAATGGCCAGACTACATCTCACCTACTTTTGGACATGTTATCAGGAGGGATCAGTCCCTGGGGAGGGACATCATGCTTGGTAAGGTAGAGGATCAGCAAAAAAAGGAAACCCTCAATGAGATGGATTGACACAGTGGCAGCAACAGTAGGCTTAAGCATAACAATGACTGTACGGATGTTACAGGACTGGGCAGTATTTTGTTCTGTTTTACATAGGGTCTCTGTGACTCAGAACCAACTTGACAGCACTTCCATGGATTGAATTATATCCCCCCAAAAATGTGTGTATCAATTTGACTGGGCCATGATTCCCAGTATTGTGTGATTTTCCTATGTGTTGTAAATCCTGCCTCTATGATGTTAATGAGGGAGGGTGGGCAGTTGTGTTCCTGAGGTAGGACTCAATCTTCTAGATTGGATTGTGTCTTGAGGCAATCTCTTGAGATCTAAAAGGATCTCATACCACCAAGAAAGCAGCACCGGGAACAGAGTGCGTCCTTTGGACCTGGGATCCCTGCGCCTGAAAAGGAACTTGATCAAGAAAAGATCGATGACAAGGAATCTTCTTCCAGAGCCGACAGAGAGAGAAAGTCATACCCTGGAGCTGACACCCTGAATTTGGACTTGTAACCTGCTAGACAGTGAGAGAATAAATTTCTCTTTGTTAAAGCCATCCACTTGTGGTATTTCTGTTATAGCAGTACTAGATGAAAAGCAACAGCAACGACAATGTTTAAATATACATACCTATGTTGTTGTTGTTGTTGTTAGGTGCCGTTGAGTAGGTTCTAATGCATAGCGACCCTGTGCACAACAGCACAAAACACTGCTTGGTTCTGTGCCATCCTTAACAATCGTTGCGCTTGAGCCCGTTGTTGTTGCGCCCACTGAGTCAATCCATCTCATTGAGGGTCTTCCTCTTTTCCGCTGAGTCTGTACTTCACCAAGCATGATGTCCATCTCCAGGGACTGATCCCTCCTGACAACATCCAAAATATGGAAGACGCAGTCTCACCATCCTTGCTTCTAAGGAGCATTCTGGTTGTACTTCTTCCAGGACAGATTTGTTCGTTCTTTTGGCAGTCTGTGGTATATTCAGTATTCTACGCCAACACCAAAGTTCAAAGGCGTCAGTTCTTCTTCGGTCTTCCTTATTCATTGTTCAGTTTTCACATGCATATGATGCCATCGAAAATACCATGGCTTGGGTCAGGAGTACCTTAGTCTACAAGGTAATATCTTTGATTTTCAACACTTTAAAGAGAGAGGCCCTTTATAGCAGATTTGCCCAATGCAGTGTGTCTTTTGATTTCTTGACTGCTGTTTCTATGGTTGTTGATTGTGGATCCAAGTAAAATGAAATCCTTGACAATTTAAATCTTTTCACTGTTTGTCATGGTATTGCTTATTGGTCCAGTCGAGAGGATTTTTATTTTCTTTATGTTGAGGTGTAATCCGTACTGAAGTCTGTGGTCTTTGATCTTTATCAGTAAGTGCTACAAGTTCTCTTCACTTTCAGTGAGCAAGATTGTGTCATCGGCATAACGCAGGCTGTTAATGAGTCTTCTTCCAATCCTGATGTCCCATTCTTCTTCATATAGTCCAGCTTCTCAGATTATTTGCTCAGCATACAGGTTAAATAGGTATGGTGAAAGGATACAACCCTGATGCTCACCTTTCCTGACATTAAACCACTCAGTGTCCCCTTGATCTGTTTGAACAACTGCCTCTTGATCTATGTACAGGTTCCTCATGAGCACAATTAAGTGTTCTGGAATTCCCATTCTTCGCAGTGTTATCCATAGTTTGTTATGATCCACACAGTCGAATGCCTTTGCACAGTCAATATAACATAGGTAAACATCTTTCTGGTATTCTCTGCTTTCAGCCAGGATCTATCTGACATTAGCAGTGATATCCCTGGTTCCAAGTCCTCTTCTATATCCGGTCTGAATTTCTGGCAGTTCCTTGTGGATACAGTGCTGCAGTTGCTTTTAAATGATCTTCAGCAAAATTTTGCTTGTGTGTGATGTTAACGATACTGATTGGTAGTTGCAAAATATGGCCTTGGTGATAGAAACAGTTGCAGAGATCGAGTGATAGAATTTTGCAAGACCCACGACTTCTTCATCGCAAATACCTTTTTTCACCAATGTGAACGGCTAGTGTACATGCAGACCTCGCCAGATAGAATGCACAGGAATCAAATTGACTTTTGTGGAAAGAGGCGATGGAAAAGCTCAATATCATAAGGCAGAACAAGGCCAGGGGCTGACTGTGGAACAGACCATCGATTATTCATATGGCAAGTTCAAGCGGAAACTGAAGAAAATCAGCAAGTCCACGAGATCCAAAGTACAACCTTGAATATATCCCACCTGAATTTAGAGACCATCTAAAGTATAGATTTGACGCATTGAACATTATTTACCGAAGACTAGATGAGTTGTGGAGTGACATCATACATGAAGAAAGCAAGAGGTCATTGAAAAGATGGGAAAGATAGAAAAGACGAAAATGGATGTCAGAGGAGACTCTGAAGCTTGCTTTCCAACGTCGAGCAGCTAAAGCAAAAGGAAGAAATAATGAAGTGAAAGTACTGAACAGGAGATTTCAAAGGGTGACTCGATTAGACAAAGTATTACAGTGACATGTGCAAAGAGCTGGAGATAGAAAACCAAAAGGGCAGAACACATTAGATATTTCTCAAGCTGAAAAAACTGAAGAAAAAATTCAAGCCTCGAGTTGCAATAGTGAAGGATTCTATGGGGAAAATATTAAACGACGCAGGAAGTATCAAAAGAAGATGGAAGGAATACACAGAGTCATTATACCAAAAAGAATTAGTTGACGTTCAGCCATTTCAAGAGGTGGCATATGATCCGGAACTGAGGGTACTAAAGGAAGAAGTCCAAGTTGCACTGAAGGCATTGGCGAAAAACAAGGCTTCAGGAATTGACAATATCAATTGAGATGTTTCAACAAACGGATGCAGCAGTGGAAGTACTCACTCGTCTATGCCAGGAAATATGGAGGACAGCTTCCTGGCCAACCAACTGGATGAGATCCATGTTTATGCCTATTCCCAGGAAAGGTGATGCAACCGAATGCAGAAATCATCGAACAATATCAGTAATATCACACGTACATACATATCTGTGTATTTATAAAAATCACCCTATTTTAGTGGTTTAAGCACAAATGCCATCATAGATAACTTTTTTACAACTTTTTTAAATTTAATAATGTATTTGGCATGTCTTCCAGTTTTGGTACGTAGAGATCAATATCATTAATTTTAACTATGGTACCATTAGTACCATAGTTTTACCAGTCTTCACTAAACAAGGTTTTATGTTTTTTTCCAGTTTTCTACCATAAGAAACAATGCTGCAGAGTACATTCTTTCATGTATCTTTGGGTACCAATAGAAATATATCTTTAAAGTAAATTCCTAGAAATGGGAATAATTAATCAAAGGGTACACACATTTTACATTTTTTTCCTATTTTTTGTTTTATATTCTTGTCTAATCTTTGAAGAATGGGTTTTGGGAATGTCTTCAGTTCTGGGTTAACAGTGCATCTGGGGGCCATAGTTTTGGGGGTTCCTGTAGTCTCTGTCAGACCATTAAGTCTGGTCTTTTTATGTGAATTTGAGAACATTCAACATTTTTCTACTGGTTTGTCTGGGACACTCTGTTGTGATCCCTGTCAGGGCGGTCATTGGTGGTAGCAGGGCACCATCTAGCTTTTCTGGTCCCAGGCAGATGGAGTCTCTTGTTCATTTTGTCCTTTAGTCCTTTGGACTGGTATTTTCCTTGTGTCTTTGGTTTTTCTTTCTTCTCCTTTGCTCTGAGTGGAATGTGATCAATTGATGTATCTTAGATGGCCACTTGCAAGCTTTTAAGACCCCATACGCCGTCCAAGTGTGATGTAGAACATTTTCTTAATAAACTATGTTTATACCAGTTACCTAGATGTCCCTCAAAACCATGGTTCCCAGGACCTAGCCCCAGCTAATCTGTCCCTCAGAGCGTTTGGATATGTCCAGGAAACTGCTTTGCTTTTGTTTGGGTCCAGTTGTGCCAACTTCCCCT
Source organism: Loxodonta africana (assembly GCF_030014295.1). NCBI lineage: Eukaryota > Metazoa > Chordata > Mammalia > Proboscidea > Elephantidae > Loxodonta > Loxodonta africana. The sequence goes on along the minus strand of NC_087369.1, from coordinate 88,463,169 downwards.
ATATTGTGTGTTGCCCTTTCCTTCACCGAAGTTGCACATTTTTCCATTTGACAAGATACTGCAGAATAGACTTTTGATACAGTTCGATACCGATTTAGGCTACTGCAAGGAGTATACCAGTTAATTCACCGCATTCTCATAAACAGTGAATATTAGGTGGTGAAAATCATTTAAATCTCTAGTGTGAAAGGAATTTTTTCCCTGTAGAAAACTTTTTAGGATTCAGATAAACATGTATAGCCTTTTGACACAAACATAGAGATTTTACTTTTATAAAGTGTATTGATAATTTTTAAATATTTGCTTTTTATGTACCCCATATGAATAGTGAATAACAATTGTATTATTTGATCTATCTCATTGAAGTAAATACTTTTAAAGTGATGTAAAAGAGAATTTTCTCTAATGCTTAGTAGATGGAGATAGTTTGATAGCTACTATTATTGAAGTCAAGATTTAAGTAATATGTTTGTGTTAAACAGCAAACAAGTTGTATATGTGGGATACTTCATCAAATAGCATGAATGTTATTTTAACAAAATTAACATATGCACTTCTTTAGAAAGAATTACTCCTAGCTGTAAGATTTTCTGTATTTTAAAAGATTTTCACTCTGCCCCTCATACCCATGTAACAGTGAGTTTAGTTGTCTTTTATCAGTTAAATTTTGCCCCAGCAATGAGTGGTAATCATGTGCAATAAGTGGGAAATCATGCATGGCCTGTTGTGTTTCATGTATTATTTCTTATAATGTAACTTAGATATTGTTTTTCATTTATGGAAGATGTTTTTTCAAATAATCCGTATCTGTTGGGGGTGTTGTTTTTCAACTTTGTGATTCTTTTTATTCCTACCTATTATAGGACCTTGAATCGAGTCGACAGCACTGGGTTTGGTGGTATTATAGGACCTTAAGTACCCAGTATAAAGCCAAAAAAAAAAATACTCCATTGCCTTCAGGTTGATGCTACGCTATTGGGATATAATTAATGTTTGGTAGTACAATGCTAACTAAATATAGCAGGAGATAAAACATGATTATTCTTAAAATAATTGTTTTATCTTCCCACAAGGGTAGCATTGTAGAAGAAGTAACTTTATTTACTTAAATCCATAACATTTTTATTTTTATTATATATTAATTAAATGTTTTCTACACATTTTTATAGGACCTGACTTTGTCGTTTGTGATGAAGGCCATATACTAAAAAATGAAGCATCCGCTGTTTCAAAAGCTATGAATTCTATACGATCAAGGAGGAGGATTATTTTAACAGGAACACCACTTCAAAATAACCTAATTGAGTGTGAGTTAAATATCTCCAATTTTACTGTAGCGCATTGGCTTTGCTTTAGATACATTTTTGCCAGTTTGCCATTCCCCTGTCTTCTGTTTAGTATAATCTCTGGCAATGATCTAAATAGATCCTTGTTAGTCTACTGTGATAAAATACTTTTCAAGTGGGATAGTTTATAAAATACCAGTGGTAAACCAGTCTAGAGGTGTGCCATTGTGAATGTTCAAATATAGATATAGAACTTTAAATATTTTTAAATTGTATTAGAAGTCTTTCATGATTATATTTAAAAAGTACAAATACATATAATATTGCTACTCAGAAGATATTGTAAGGAAATACATGTAAGTTTCAGGGAGGTACTGAGAGGATATCAAAAAGAAACGCCAAGCATGAATATTTCAGGAAGGTAAAGATGGAAGAAGGAGACCTGTGTTGCCAAGGCAGCATAGAGTTTGCTGAGACTGAGAACGAACTATGGGATTTGTGAGTTTCACTTATTTTTGTATGTGTGTGGTGACACTGAAGTGGAAACTCGAGGTCATTCAGCAAATAACATTTAAATTTCCAATTATAATAAATCTTCCATTTTTCTTTTTTCCCTTTGTAATAGCTTTTTGTTATTTTGATGTTTGCTCTAGTCTTTGAGTGAATTCATATTAACTTAGCTTTTTTCTAATTTATTGTTTATAATAAAATTTTTTTTTTAAATACTGGTTATTATTTCACTTTAGCTCGTATTTTATCTGTATTAGTAGTATCTGTTCGAGTTCCCCCCTTTTCTGTTCTGTTACTACACTTATAAAAATAGTATAGGGAAATTGATAGCTCTATTAAAGACTTCTGAAATTGAATCAGTTAATATTATTTTGGGATAGTAGCTTATTACCTACTTTTATTGTATTGATTCTTTAAGTTTGTTTCACAAGATACCTCCACTGACCATAACAACATGGTTAGAGTTGTAGAACACTTGTATTTTAGTTAACATCTGTTATAAAGGGTAGTGAGTTAGAATAAAATGCCCTCAGATATTTCTTTAAACATTCTTGTCTAGTATTTTTACAGTGATGATTTTTGTTTCAGTTTCTCGTCAAATTGAGGTAATTCAGTTCTATATCAAACTTAGAACCTTTGTTTATTTTATACTGTTTGGTATTCTTTCTTTGTAGCATAATTCTAATGTGTCTATGACATGCGTTTTCAAAAGGAACATTTCATCAGAAAAATTTTCTGAGCTGTTTTAACCATGTTAATGAATTAATATCTTCTCTCTTAGATCATTGTATGGTTAATTTTATCAAGGAGAATTTGCTTGGATCCATTAAGGAGTTCAGGAATAGATTTATAAATCCAATCCAAAATGGTCAATGTGCAGATTCTACCATGGTAGATGTCAGAGTAATGAAAAAACGTGCTCACATTCTCTATGAGATGTTAGCTGGATGTGTTCAGGTATAAATATGTTCCATAGTAATAAAGTATTGTTGGTTTCTAATATTGCAATCTTGAATTGTTTCTGAGTTTTAACTTGAATTATTTTATATTTTCTTTCTCCTTTTTTCAGCTTGTAGTTTTACTTTTAAATATCCTTGCACTGTCTTCAAATATATTCAGCATTGAACTTAAAAAAAAATTCCAGTGGGACGTTTAGAAGTTAATTGATTAATTAATTTGTCAAATATAAAGGTTCACATTTTAATAAGTTAATGTTTAGATTTTCTTCAGCCTTAAGATAAGGGAATATGTGAGAGGAACACTGTTATTATGATTAAGAAATTCCCATGGTCACCCTAGTTCTATAGTATAGTATTCTAAACTTTACTTGAAATGGTTGTAGGAAAGGTCAGAATGAATTGCAGAGGAGCCATTTTAAAAGTAATCTTGAAGAAATAGTTTTATTACTTTCAAGTCTATACGATAACCTGAAGAGGCTAATAGTGTTTAAGTACGAATCTTCAGTGAACTTACATTAATGTATAGCTAAGTATGTATAACAATTTAATAGATCTTAAGATCTGAACGTTTTCTTCAGACACTAGATACTAATGTTAGGCACAAACATGTTGCAACAAATGAGGCAGGATTAAAGCAAAGTTATCCTGTTTGGTCAGAGTGGCCACAGATACTAGTAAATGCTCTGTTTTTGTACTGCTGGTGCTACCCAGGCTGTGGGTTTTTTTTTTTTAAGTATCTACTTATGACTAGCACATTAATGCTCTCTTTTTTTGGTCAGTAGAATAAGTTGATTTTAAGAGTGCTTGTACATGGCTTGCTTTCACAATCGGACAAACATTCCTTCTGAAATTATGTGTTATCATTTGGCATATTGTCATATCTTATGCAAAGAGCAGCCAGACTGCATCAGACTTTGTTTTATAGGTTTTACTATATGATTAAAGCAAGTCCTATCCTGACACTACCTACTACACCCTCCCCCTATCTTTTTTTCTTTCTTATATACAGGCTATTTTGAATATCTGTATTGCTCACTTGGTAATATAATTTAAAACTTGCCTCGTATTGCAGTATCTTTTTACTGGTACTCCATATTGTACAGTCATATAAAGTACATTAAATACAATTGTTCGTGGGTCATTGTGTGCTTAAGAGGGTTAACATGTTTAAGAAAATGTTTTTATATATGTTCAGTATCTATTTGTATTTTTTAGTTGTAAGCAATGAGAATTCTTAGAGCAGATAATTACTGTCATTAACTAATTTTCATTCTCTTTCTTGTTAATTATAGAGGAAAGATTATACAGCATTAACAAAGTTCTTGCCTCCAAAACATGAATATGTATTAGCTGTGAGAATGACTCCTATTCAATGCAAGCTCTATCAATACTACTTAGATCACTTAACAGGTAACATATACAGTTAGTTTGATGCTTTTCTCTTGTCTATAAAGACATTCCTTTTCTGGAGAATGTGGTCTAGTTAATTTTACCGTGTCAGTTGTTCTTTTATAATTTTGCATTTGAATAACATGGATATGCTTATTTTGTAAAAGCACAAAATATTTTTAATTAAAAAAATACTGTTAAAATAAAATTAAAAGTCAAGGCGTACTATTGTTAAAAAAAGCTGCTATCAAATGGACCCCCGAATCATGGGCATCTCATGCAAAACGGAACCAGGCACTGCCTGGTCCTGCGCCATCCCCGTGATGTGTTGCCAATTGGGGTGTTGTGATCCATGGGGTTTTTTATTGGCTAATTTTCAGAAGTAGACCACCAGACCTTTGTTTCTAGTCTGTTAGCTGGAAGTTCCACTGTAATCTTATCAGCATCATAGCAACACCAAAGGTTCCACTGACAGGCAGATGGTGGCTGTGCATGAGACACATTTGTTGGAAATTGAACCTGGCTAAGTCAAGGAATAAAATGATAAAAAACATATACAGCATATATGACTAATGCCCTTAACATATAAGGAACTTTTATTTCAGAATAAATACGGATGTGAATAAATCCATAAAAGAAGATACACAAACTTTCGGTATATTAAAAAAAATTTCAGTCACACTAATAATAAAAGACAAGTAATCCATGAGTTCATTTCTCGCTTAACAAATTGGCAAAGGTTGAAGGGAGGAAAAACCAAAATAAAAGACAGGATATAGTATGCTCCCCGTTTTATAGTAAAAGTACAGACAAATGCTTGAAATGTACCAAAATATTAATAGAGGTCTTTTTCTGGTTGATTTGATGGTGAAAAAATTTTATTTCTTATCTTTTATTGTGTATATATGTATATATTAAAATATATAGGAATTGTTTTTATCATCGTGAAACGTGTGTGTGTTTACGTATTCTCTGAAATTGTCTCTGTTTACAGAGCAAAATATGGTCTTGTTTTGGTCTGGAGTGAGACTTCTTACTTGTTGGTCACTTTATTCTGAGGCCTTTCCCCAAGAGAAGTGCCAGATTCATTTAAGGGGTTACAGGTTAGAAGGGAGCCTTCAGCCAATCTGGAGAAATAATAATTATCAAAAATAGGAGCATATACACAAATATTAATATGATACTTGATAATAGCTAAAGTGACATGCTCTTGTTAACAACAGTGCATTTTAGAGAGTAGAATAGTGATAATGGTCTTCAAGAATCATTCTTCTTTGGGGAAAACATGATTTAAATATTAGTATTTTACATAACTGCTTTCTTGGTGTGACATAAAAATAATGTTATTGATGTTTGAAAGAAAATCAGTTCTTTTCAGGCACACATTTTCATTGTATTTCAGTCAGAAGCTGTTAGATATATAATTCTGTTTCTTTTTTATCTTATTGTGATAAAACATATATGATATACATAAAGTGAAATACTACTCAGCCAGTAGAAGAAATGAAGCCTTGATACATGCTACTATATGGATGGAGCTTGGAGACATGCTGAGTGAAATAAGTCAATCACAAAAGGACAAATGTTGTATGACCACCCTTATATAAAATGACAAGAAAGACAAATATATAGAGACCAAAGTTTATTAGTGGTTACTAGGGGCAGGAGGCAAGGGTAGAGGGGGAGGGTTATTACTTACAGAGTACAAAGTTTCGGTTTATGGTGGTGGAAAAATCACATTGATTAAGGGTAGGGCTGCCCAGTCGATTATTACTAGTGCTGTCAATAAGTTGGTAACTGTAAAAAGTAGAATTGGCCAAAGTATGATAAAGATATTTACAAACATGACAAAAGAAAAAGCAAAAACAAAAATGTAGCTGCTGAGGCTGCTTATATACAACCAAATACCTCATGGGATTTGGTTCTTTGGTTTGGTGGTTTAGGGTCATGGTTTCATGGGATATCCCAGTTAACTAGCCTAATAACATGCTTAGTGTGTGCTTCCGTTCTACATCCTAGTCTGTTGTGTAGTTTCTGGGGTCTTAAAAACTTGCAAGCAGCCATCCAAAGCACAATTGGTCTCTATTCACCTGGAGCAACAGGGGAAGGGCAGTCAGGAACAGAAGGAGGATATGGTATGTGTGGCTAACTTCCTCCATGAAAAACTGCCTTCTTTGCCATGATGGAAACCCTGGTGGCATAGTGGTTAAGAACAATAGCTGCTAACCAAAAGGTCGGCAGTTCAAGTCCATCAGGTGCTCCTTGGAAACCCTGTGGTGCAGTTCTACTCTGTCCTATAGGGTCGCTATGAGTTGGGATTGACTCGATGGCAACGGGTTTAGTTTTGGGTTTTTTGCCATGATACCAGAACTGGATGCTCCTTGGCTACCATTACTAAACATTTAGATCAAAGATTCTATAGTAGGATCCTGATTAAGAGGAAGGAAGTGCAGAACACAGTTTTAAGTCCTCATAGACCCTGGGCTTTTCTGAAACCATGAAAGCTAAATGAACCCATGAAGCTATTCCCCTGAGATAATCTTTAAACCTTAAACCAGAAATATCCCCAAGTCTTCTTAAAACCAAATAACAGTTTACTTTAACTAGTAAAGAATGTCTGTCTTCAGCATTGTGCTCTTTCAAGATCTATTCATATGGGATCAAATTGACATCAGTAGCTTAAAATATTAGGTAGGAACCTTAGGGAGCAGTGAGTTTATGTTAATGCGGGAGGAATAACTCAGAAAAGGAGGGCGAGAATGGTTGCACAATTCGAAGGATGTAATCGATATCACTGAATTGTACGTGTAGAAATGAATTGGTGTATGTTTTGCTGTGTATATTCTCAACAACAACAAAATAAAATATGTATATGTAACAAAAGTTTGCCATTTTAACCATATAATTTAGTGCAGTCAGCTACATTTACCATGTTGTGCTATCATAACAACTATACATTTGCAAAATTTTTCATCACCCCAAACAAGCTTAGTACCCCTTCAACAATAACTCCCATCCCTCCTCCCACCAATTTCTCCCAATGTCATCAACACTTGTTATTTGCTGTGTTTCTGATAATAGCCATCCTAGTGCGTATGAATTGATATCTAATTGTAGTTTATTTGATTAAAAAAATTTATTGTGGTAAATATATATGTGACAAAATATTTGCCATTTCAACATTTTTACATGTAAAATTCAGTGACGTTAATCATGTTCACCTTGTTTTTCAGCCATCACCACTATCCGTTTCCAAATATTTCCATCGCTGTTAACAAAAGCTCTGTGTCTCCTAAACAATGAGTCTCCTTTTCCCCCTCCCTCCCTCTCACCCACTCTTGGTTTCCACTGAGAAGGGTAGGTCTGTATATACTTATCCATTCCAGATATTTCATATAAGTGGGATCACACAGTACTTTCTCTTTTATGGCCAAGTTATTTCACTCAGCATGATATTTGCAAGGTTCATCCATGTAGTGGCATGTATCAGGACTTCATTTTTTTTTTAATGACCGAGTAATAATTCCACTGAATATATGTACCACATTTTGTTTACCCATTCATCTGTTGATGGACATTTATGATTGTTTTATTCTGGCACTGGTTATCTAGTTATTTAGTACTGCTTTTTTTTTTTAACAGAAGTACCACAAATGTGTGGCTTTAACAAACAGAAATGTATTTTCTCACAGGCTCGAAGTCCAAATTCAGGGCGCTGGCTCTAGGGGAAGGCTTTTTCTCTCTGTTAGCTCTGGAGGAAGGTCCTTCTCACTCTTCAGCTTCTGTTCCTTTGCTCCTATGTGATCTTCATGTTGCATGGCATCTGTCTTCTCCCTTCTTTGCTTTCTTGCTTGCTTAATCTGCTGTTTTATACCTCAAAAGAGATTGATTTAAGATACACCCTATACTAATACTGCCCCATTTACATAACAAAACCCATTCCCACATGGGACTGTAACCACAGCTACAGTGATGAGGATATACAGCACATATTTTTGGGTGACACAATTCAATCCCTACCAAGGCAGTTTTTACTTTTTGCCTATTATGAAAATGATGTGAGTATTTACGCAATACACATAAACATGTATATATGTATGCCTATAGCTTGACCTACGCTTGCACCTCCATATATTCATATGTGCCTTCTGTCTTAGGCTGGGTTCTCTAGAGAACCCATATATATGCATATGTATCTGTGTAACCACACACATATTTTTTTAGCGGTTATTACTGTTGTTGCAAAATTATATGTATGACATTTACAGAATTGTCCCTTGTTCTTTTTTTTTTGCACTTTAGGTGAACATTTACAGAGCAAATTAGTTTCTCATTTACAAAGTTATGCACAAATTGTTTTGTGACTGCAGTCCTGAATTGTGTCAGCACTCTTTCCCTTTCCCCACCCTGGGTTCCTATCCTGTCTGTTCGTCCAGTTTTCCTCTTTTTCCACCCTCCCGTCTTTGTTTTTGAGTAGATGTTGCCCATTTGATCTCCTATACTTCATTGATCTGAGAAGCACATTCCTCAGGTGTGTCATTGCTTGTTTTATAGGCCTGCTTAATCTTTGGCTGAAAGGTGAACTTCGGGAGTGGCTTCAATTCTACGTTAGAAGGGTGTCTAGGGGCCATTGTCTTGGGGATAGCTCCAGTATTTGTCAGACCAACAATTCTGGTCTTTTTTGTGAATTTGATCATTTGTTCTACATTTTTTCTCCGCTCTGTCTGGGACTGTCTGTTGTAATCTCAATCAGAGTAGTCAGTGATGGTAGCTGGGTACCATCTAATTCTGGTCTCGGGGTTGTGTAGGCTGTGGTTCGTGTAGGCTGTGGTTCTTGTAGTCCATCAGTCCTTTGGACTAATTGCTCCCTTAAGTCTTTAGTTTTTTTTCATCCTCCTTTGCTCTGGACTAGAAGAACCCAACAGTTTAATTTTAGGTGGCTGCTCACAAACTTCTGAGATCCCAGATGCTACTCACCAAAGTAGGATGTAGAACATTGTCGTTAAGAACTATGTTGTGCCAATTGACATAAATGTCCCCCAAGTTTATGGTCTTTTGCCTTCAAGCCTGGGGGCTTCATCCAATGAGGTGTTTAATTATGTCTAAGAGGTTTTCCCAACAGTGTCCCTTGTGTGCTCTGTTGCCTATATTAATGTATGAGGAGTGCCTACAGTCGTGTATTTAGAAATTTCCACCGCCAAACCTGTATCTGCCGGTGGATGTGCTCCCTTACCCCCTCCTTCACCTTTTGACATATCTATCTCTGTATCCATTCATAGATTATTGTTTGTTGCAGGATTGTAAATGTCACGGTAGTTACCATAAAATTAAAAACCAAACCCATTGCCGTTGAGTCGATTCCGACTCATAGCTACCCTATGGGACAAAGTAGAACTGCCCCAGAGGGTTTACAAGGCTCGGCTGGTGTATTCAAACTGCCAACCTTTTGGTTAGCAGCCAAGTTCTTAACCTCTGCTCCACCAGTGCTCCAGAAGTTAACGATAGTTGTCATTTATTCCTGTGTTCTTCTCAGTGTACTCTCATACCTTGGTCATGTGCTAACTTCTCCCATATTGTGTATTGCCTTTTCCTTCACCAATATTAACATGCGTCTACTGTCTATTTGATAACCCCTCACCCCTAGTCCCTGGTAACCATCAAAAAGTTTTGTTTTATTTTTTTTTTACTGTTCATAAATCTTTTGTTGTTACTTTATAAAAACAATCTCATACAATATTTGTCTTACTGTGATTTATTTCACTCAGCATAATGCCTTCTAGATTCATCATGTTGTGAGATGTTTTGAGGATTCATCATTATTCTCTATCTTTGTGTTGTATTCCATTATGTGCCTATGGCACAATTTGTTAATCCATCCTCTGTTGATGGGCACTTAGGTGGCTTCCACCTTTTTGCTATTGTGAATAATGCTGAAATGAACATAGGTGTGTATATGTCTTTTTGTGTCACCGGTCTTATTTCTTTAGGGTAGATTCTTTTTTTTTTTTTTTTATATTCCTAGGAGTGGGATTGCTGGATCATATGGTATTTCTATTTCTAGCTTTTTGAAGAAGCGCCATACTGTTTTCTGTAGTGGTTTTACCATTTTACATTCCCACCAGCAGTGTCTATCTCTCCACATTCTTGCCAACATTTGCTAGTTACTGTTTTGTTTTCTTTTTATATTTCTGCCAGCAATGTAGGGGTGAGATGGTATCTCATTATAGTTTTGAATGTCTCTTCCCTATTCAAAATCAAATGAAAAATCAAATGTGCTAATGATCACAAACATTTCTTCATATGTTTGTTAGCAACCTGAATGTCTTCTTTGGTGAAGTGTCTGTTCCTATCCTTTTCCCTTTTTTTGATTGGATTATTTGTTTTTTGTTGTTGAGGTGTTGAAGTTTTTTATAAATCTTAGAGATTAGACCTTTGTCGGGTATGTCGTAGCCAAAAATTTTTCCCAATCCGTAGGTTCTCTTTCTTTGATTTTTAGGAAGTCCCATTTATCTATTTCATTTTCTTTTCTGTATGCATTTTTATTTGTTTGGTAATCTATTTATGCTATATATCGGGGCCCCTAACATTGTCCCTAATTTTTCTACCATGATCTTTATAGTTTTAGGTTTTATATTTACGTCTTTGTTGCATTTTGAGCTAGTTTTTGTGTATGGTGTGAGGTATGGATCCTGTTTCATTTTTCTACAGGTAAATATCTGATTTTGCCAGGAGCTTTTGTTGAAGAGAATGTCTCTTCCCTATTCAATAACCATTGGTCCTTTTTAGAAGATCAGCCGCCCATAGGTGGATGGATTTATGTCTGGGTTCTTAATTATGGTCCAATGTTCTATGTGTCTGTTGTTTTACCAGTACCAGCTATTTTGACTTCCATGGCTGCATGGTAGGTTCTGAGATCAGGTAGTGTGAGGCCTCCTACTTTGTTCTTCTTTTTTTAATAAAACTTTGCTTATTCGGGGCCTCTTCCCTTTCCATATAAAGTTGGTGATATGTTTTTCTATTTCTTTAAAGAATGATTCAATTTGGATCAGGATTGCATTGTCTCTGGAGATTGCTTTGGGTAAAATCAACATTTTCACAATGTTGAGTCTTCCTGTCCATGAGCATGGTATGTTTTTCCATTTATGTAGGTCTCTTTTGGTTTCTTGCAGTAGTGTTTTGTAATTTTCTTTGGATAAGTCTTCTATGTCCCTAGTTTGATTTTTTCCTAAGTATTTTATCTTTTGGGGCGCTATTGTAAATGGTATTATTTTCCTGATTTCTTTTTCAGTGTTCTCTCTGTTGACGTAGAAGAATCCAAATGATTTTTGTATGTTGATCTTGTATCCTGCTACTTTGTTGAATGCTTCTATTAATTCCAGTAACGTTTTTGTGGAGTCCTTAGGATTTTCTATGTATAGGATTATATCTGCTAATAGGGATAGTTTAACTTCTTCCTTACCAATATGGATGCCCTGTATTTCGTTTCATTTTGCCTTATTTGCTTTCTCTCTAGGACTTCCAATACAATGTTGAGTAAGAGTGTTGATAAAGGACACCATTGTCTGTTCCCATTCTCATGGGCAATGATTTCAGATTCTCTCTGTTTAGGATAATGTTGTCTCTTGATTTTGTATGGAAACCCTGGTAGCATAGTGGTTAAGTGCTACAGCTGCTAACCAAGAGGTTGGCGGATCAGATCCAGCAGGCGCTCCTTGGAAACTCTGTGGGGGCAGTTCTACTCTGTCCTATAGGGTCGCTATGAGTCGGAATCAACTCAGTGCCAACAGGTTGGTTTCGTATAAATTCTCTTTATTATGTTGAGGAATTCCTTTCCATTCCTATTTTGTTGAGTTTTTATCAGGAGTTGGTGTCAGACTTCATCAGATGCCTTTTCTGTATTGATTGGTATGATCATATTATTCTGTTCCTTTGTTTTATGTATGTGGTGGATTATATTGATTCATTTTCTAATGTCGAACCAACCTTGCATGCCTGATGTGAATCCCACTTGGTTGAGATGTATTATTTTTTTGATATGCTCTTTTATTATACTGGCTTTTTTTTTGCATCCATATACATGAGGGGTATTGGTCTGTTGTTTTCTTTTGTATAGTGGTGTCCTTGCCTGGCTTTGGTATTAGGGTTATGGTGGCTTCATAGAATGAACTCGACTCTATTCCTTCCTTCCTGTATTCTGGAATAGTTTGAGTAGAATTAGTGTCAACTGTTCCATGAATGTTTGGTAGAATTCTCCAGTGATGCCATCAGGACTGGGATTTTTGTTGTTGTTGCTGGGAATTTTTTTTTTAATGAACCCTTCAATTTCTTCCGTTATGGATCTATTCAAATTTTCTACTGCAGTTCGTGTTAGTATAGGTAGGTAGTATGTTTCTAGAAATTTGTCCATTTCCCCTAGGTTTTCAAAATTGTTAAAGATACAGTTTTTCGTAGTATTCTGTTATGATCCTTTTTATTTCAGTTGGTTCTGTGGTAGTGTCACCCATCTCTTCTTATTTGGATTATTTGCATCTTTTTCTTTCTTTCCTTTGTCAGTTTGGCCAGTAGTTTGTCGATTTTACTAATCCTTCCAAAGAACCAGGTTATAGTCTTGTCGATTCTATTGTATTGTTTTTCTGTTCTCTTTTTAATTTATTTCTGCTCTGGTTTTTTATTATTTCATTTTTTCTGGTAGCTGTGGGCTACTTTTGCTACCCTCTTTCTAATTGTTCAAGTTGTAGGGTTAATGTTGTGATTTTTATCCTTTCTTCTTTTTTTGATGTGTGCATTTATTGCTAAAAATTCTCCTCTGAGCACTTCTTTTACTGTATCTCATAGGTTTTGGTATGTTGTGTTTTCATTCTCATTTGATTCTGGGAATTTTTTTAAATTTCATATTTGATTTCTTCTATTACCTAGTAGTTTTTAAGCAGTGTGTTAGTTTCCACTTATTAGATATTTTTACTTGCTCGTCCTGTTATTGATTTCTACTTTTATGGTGTTGTTATCAGAGAAAATGCTTTGTATTATTTCAACATTTTTTAATTTGTTGAAGTTTGGTTTTTGGCCTCAAATGTGGTCTATTCTGGAGAATGATCCATGAACATTGGAGAAGAATGTGTAGTTTGTGGCTGTTGGTTGATGTGCTCTGTATATGTCCCTGAGTTCCAGTTGGTTGGTTTTGGTATTTATATCTTCTGTGTCTTTGCTGAGTTTCTTTCTAGTTGTTCTGTCCTTCACCGACAGTGGTGTGATTATTGATAGCTATGAGTTTTTTTTTAATGAGTTTATTACTATCATTTTCTTTTACTTTTTTTTTGGGGGGGGGTGTTGGTGGTTTCTTTGTTCCAGTTAATTCTCCATGCTGAATTTTTTTTTTTATTGTGGCTTGTCTTTGCATTTCCTTCTTCATTTTGGTTTTGTGTGTACCAGATCTTTATGATTTTTTTCTCGTATCTTTTGATGAGTATGTTTGTTGAACTTCTTTGTGGTTATCTTGAAATTTACCTTTATCTTCCTATGTTTAGAGCAGTAATTTGTTTCTTGGTATCGCCTTGACTTCCTCTCCATATGGGAGTTCCAAACCTATACCCTTTATCCCCTCTTTATGTTTTGAAGTGGTCATCAGTTACATAATGACGTCTCTGTTTCCCTGTCTTCTGTCTTTAAACTTTATTTTTGAGAATATCTGGGTTGATGTGCCTCTAATGTTGTCACGTCTTTTAATTTCAGGTTGTTGTCTGGTGTGTGGTTGTTATTCTGTACGAAGCACTCCCTGTAACATTTCTTGTAAAGTTGGTCTGGTTTTTGCAATTTCTTTTAATTTCCGTTTATCTTGAAATGGATACCCTGGTGGCATAGTGGTTAAGTGCTACAGCTGCAAACCAAAAGGTTGGCAGTTCGAATCCATCAGGTGCTCCTTGGAAACCCTATAGGGCAGTTCTTCTTTGTCCTGTAGGGTCACTATGAGTTGAAATAAACTCGATGGCAATGGGTTTGGTTTGGGTTTGTTATCTTGAAATGTCCTATTTCATCATCATATGTGAGGGGTGATTTTGCTGGGTATGTATTTCTTTGTTAGCAGTTTTTTTTTCTTTCAAGGTTTTATATTTATCATCCTGTTGTCTTCTTCTCTGTATGGTTTCTGCCAAATAATCAGAACTTAGTCTTATCGAATACTCTTTGTAGGTGATCTTTCATTTTTCCCGAGTTGCTTTCAGGATTCTTTGTCATTGGTTTTTGAAAGTTTGATTATGAAATTTCTTGGTGTTCTTCTGTTAGGATCTATCCTGTATGGGGTTCGTTGTGCATCTTGTATGGTTATCTTCTTGTCTTTCATGATATTAGGTATGTTTTCTGTCAGCATACCTTCAACACTTCTCTCTGTGCTTTTTGTTGACTCCTTTCCTGGGTTTCCGATTACATGTAAGTTATTTCTCTTGATGACGTCCCGCATAACTCTTAGGCTTTCTTCATTCTTTTTTTTTTTTCAATTGTTCCTCAAACAGATTAGTGTGAGGGGTTTGGTCTTCTATTCTGGTGATCCTGTCTTCCATTGTTTCAATTCCACTCCTATTACTTTTCATTGAGTTGTCATTTCTGTGTCCTTTCCAGTTGTCTATGTATTTTGTCAGTTTGTTTTTGTATTGTTTTCTTGAATTCCTTTAGTGTTTTGTCTGTGCATTCCTTGGTTTTGTCTGTGCTCTCCATAACTTCATTGTGATTTCCTTGATTCATTTGAGGACCTTATATATCCAAAAACCCGTTGTTGTCGAGTCTCTTCCGACTTGCAGTGACCCTGTAGGACTGAGTAGAACTACCCCATATAGTTTCCAAGGAGTAGCTGGTGGATTCAAACTGTTGAGCTTTTGCTTAGCAGTGAAGCTCTAAATCACTGTGCCACCAGGGTCCCATGCTATACATAAGCCTTTTGAATTCCTTGTCAGGAAGCTCCATTACCTTTTCTTCCTGAGGGAGAATTTCTGGTTCATTAGCTGAGACCATCTTGCCCTGCTTTTTTATGTAGCTTGCTATTGTCTCTTGTCTCTGGGACATTAAGGGGTTATTGTATTTATTTTTTATTTGTACAGTTGTTTTCCAGGTCCTGCTGTTTTGTTTCATTTTGATTTGGTCATTCTCGTTAGGTGTGTCTGGAGTGGTGCTCTGGTCACTGGACTTGCCAAACTGAAGCACTCTCTAACTTTCTTTGGGCAAGTGGAGTTGCAGGTAGTGTGGGAGCTCTGGTCTCCGTTTACTGATCTTGCAGGGCAGCTGAGGGTGGATTCTTTGGGCTTTGTCCTCTGTGTGTCTTCGGTTCAGTGGCTGAGGAGTGGGGAATGGTCCTGTCCATGGAGGTGGGGTGGCTGGTGTGGTGGGTGAGTCGGGGCATGCTTGTCACCTCTCTCTGGTTGGGGCGAGAAGTGTGACGGGCGGATGTTTACAAAGTTGCTCTACTTTCACCTCCTCCTGGTCAGGACGAAGGAGGAAGGAATGGCAGGTGGTTGTTCAGTCAGTCTTGCTGCATCTGTCTGTTGGTGAGAAGAAGGAGGAAGGTGCAGCTGGTGGGTATGTGTGCTCTCACTCTTCTTCCATCCTGCACTGGGCAGAGGGAGGGAGGAAAGGGCTTCAGGGTGGATGCACATGTGTTCGTACCTCCTCTGCCCCTTTGTGGGTTGACGGATGGAGTCATGCCTGATAGATGCATGTGTAGTGGTGCTACCTCATGTCAGGCAAGGGGAGGGAGGAAAGGGTGAGTTAAGGGATGGAGTTGAGCCTGACAAATGCACACAGAGATGCTGCATCACGTGAGGTGATAGCAAGGATGAAGGGGCTGCTGGGCATTTCGAATCTGCCAGGGTTTGGTTTATGGCAGGCTGGAATGGCTGGCTGAGCTCTTCTGTTCTTTCTTACTCTTCTTCCGCTGCCTTCTTTATACCTTTTAATTGGTGTTTGGTTCAGTTGTTAGACTTTTCTTTTTTCAGGGTTCTCAGATTGTTACCTGCTTCTGTTTCCCTTGGTTTTTTTGGTTTTTGGTGCGGGGCAACCTTATAATGCATGTGATTAAGCTGCCATTTTGGCACCGCCTCCAAAATATCTGACACGTCTGTATTATCTTAAAGTTTCCCATTCATTACATGAAAAGGAGAATACTAACAGGAGTCATAATTTCTTCTTAGTATAAATTCTGTGGCAAGCGAAAGAAAAGCTGCTTCACTTGAAAACATTTTAACTATACAGAGGCACTCAGAGATTATCACTCCAGCCCTTGGGTGCATGTCTGACCTTACAGGATGAGTCCTGTGCCACTCCAAGAGCCCCAGTTTTATGCACCATGATATGCAGTGCACCCCTGGAGTTGTGCATGGCACTAGTACTTCCTTTGATTGTTCCAGACATAGCTTTTCAGGTAATCATTAAGACTGCGCACCGATACTCAGGCACTTGATAGGCCATCCCTTCTTCTTGTGTTCTTCTTAGCGTCATCATTTACCCTGGTGAAGTTGTGCTGATTTCACCCTTATTTGGTATTGCCTTCCCATCACCAAACCTAGAAAGTGTCTACTGACTAGAAAGCGATTCCTCTCCCCTCTCCATCCCATCCGTGGTAATACCAAAGAATGATGCTCTCTATATATATGTGTATTCTTGTCTTTTTATAATAGTGAGGTTATATGATATCTGTCCTTTCGTGATTGACTTCTTTCACTCAGCATAATGTTCTACAGATTGATCTGCATTATAATATACTTTGAAAACTCATTATGCCTTATGGCTGCATAGTATTCCGTTGTATGTATGCACCACAATTTGTTTATCCATTCATCTGTTGTTAGGCACTCAGGTTTTTTCCATGCTTTTGCTATTATGAATAATGGTGCCATGAATATATGTGTGCAAATGTCTATTCCTGTCACTGCTATCCGATCTCTAGGGTAGATGCCTAAGAGTGGATCATATGGTAATTTAATATATAACTTTTTAAGGAACGAGCAAACTCTTTTCCACAGTGGCTGTACCATTTTATATTTCTATCAGCAATGGACGAGGGTTCCAGTTTCTACACATCTTCATCAATACCTTCTGTTTTTTGCGTGGTTTTTTTTAATCGTAGCCATCTCAGTGGGTGTGAAGTGATAGCTCCTTGTAGTTTTGATTTGCATTTCCTTAATTTCTTTTATGCCCACATGTCTGTCAGTTTGTTGTACTGTGGGGGCTTGCGTATTGCTGTGATGGTGGAAGTTGTGCCACCGGTATGCAAATACCCGCAGGGTCACCCATGGCGGACACGTTTGAGCTGAGCTTCCAGACTAAGAGAGACTAGCAAGAAGGACCCGGCAGTCTACTTCTGAAAAGATTTAGTCAGTGAAAATCTTAGCAGTGGAACATTGTCTGATATAGTGCCGGAAGGTGAGCCTCTCAGGTTGGAAGGCACTCAAAAGACAACTGGGAAAGAGCTGCCTCCTGAAAGTAGAGTCCACCTTAATGACATAGATGAAGTTAAGCTTTCGGGACCTTCATTTGCTGATGTGGTAAGACTCAAAATGACAAGAAACAACTGCAAACATCCGTTAATAATTAGAACATGGAATGTATGAAGTATGAATCTAGGAAAGCTGAAAGTCATCAAATATGAAACGGAGTGCATAAACATTAACATCCGAGACGTTGTTGTTGTTAGGTGCCGTCGAGTCGGTTCCGACTTATAGCGACCCTGTGTACAACAGAATGAAACACTGCCTGGTCCTGCGCCATCCTCACAATCGTTGTTATGCTTGAGCCCATCGTTGCA
The DNA here is from genome assembly GCF_030014295.1 of Loxodonta africana. Classification (NCBI taxonomy): domain Eukaryota; kingdom Metazoa; phylum Chordata; class Mammalia; order Proboscidea; family Elephantidae; genus Loxodonta; species Loxodonta africana. The sequence continues at coordinate 88,445,239 of NC_087369.1, read as the reverse complement.
GCCACTGTGTCAATCCACCTCCTTGAGGGTTTTCCTCTTTTCCGCTGACCATGTACTCTGCCAAACATGATGTCCTTCTCCAGGGACTGATCCCTCCTGACAACATGTCCAAAGTATGTAAGATGAAGTCTCACCATCCTTGCTTCTAAGGAGCATTCTGGTTATACTTCTTCTAAGACAGATTTGTTCGTTCTTTTGGCAGTCTGTGGTATATTCAATATTCTTCGCCAACACCACAATTCAAAGGCGTCAACTCTTCTTTGGTCTTCCTTATTCATTGTCCAGCTTTCACGTGCATATGATGTGATTGAAAAATACCGTGGCTTGGGTCAGACACACCTTAGTCTTCAGGGTGACATCTTTGCTCTTCAACACTTTGAAGAGGTCCTCTGCAGCAGATTTACCCAATGCAGTGTGTCTTTTGATTTCTTGACTGCTGCTTCCATGGGTGTTGATTGTGGATCCAAGTAAAATGAAATCCTTGACAACTTCAATCTTTTCTCCATTTATCATGATGTTGCTCATTGGTCCAGTTGTGAGGATTTTTGTTTTCTTTATGTTGAGGTGTAATTCATACTGAAGGCTGTGGTCTTTGATCTTCATTAGTAAGTGCTTCAAGTACTCTTCACTTTCAGCATGCAAGGTTGTGTCATCTGCATAACGCATGTTGTTAATGAGTCTTCCTACAATCCTGATGCCCCGATCTTCTTCATATAGACCAGCTTCTCGTATTATTTGTTCAGCATACAGATGAAATAGGTACGGTGAAAGAATACAACCCTGCCGCATACCTTTCCTGACTTTAAACCAATCAGTATGCCCTTGTTCTGTCCGAACAACTGCCTCTTGACCTATATAAAGGTTTCTCATGAGCACAATTAAGTGTTCTGGAATTCCCATTCTTCGCTGTGTTGTCCATAGTTTATTATGATCCACACAGTGAAATGTCTTTGCATAATCAATAAAACACAGGTAAACATCCTTCTGGTATTGTCTGCTTTCAGCCAGGATCCATCTGACATCACCAATGATACCCCTGGTTCCACTTCCTCTTCTAAAACCAGCCTGAATTTCTGGCAGTTTCCTGTTGATATACTGCTGCAGCCGTTTTTGAATGATGGTCAGCAGAATTTTGTTTGCATGTGATATTAATGATATTGTTCTATAATTTCCACATTCGGTTGGATCACCATTCTTAGGAATAGACATAAATATGGATCTCTTCCAGTCAGTTGGCCAGGAAACTGTCTTCCAGATTTCTTGGCATAGACGAGTGAGCACCTCCAGCGCTGCTTCTGTTTGTTGAAACATCTTAGTTGATATTCCATCAATTCCTTGAGCCTTGTTTTTCGCCAATGCCTTCAGAACTACTTGGACTTCTTCCTTCATTACCATCGGTTTCTGATCATATGCCACCTCTTGAAATGGTTGAATATCCACTAATTCTTTTTGGTATAATGACTCTGTGTATTCCTTCCATCTTCTTTTGTTGCATCCTGCATCATTAATATTTTCCCCATGGAATCCTTCTCTATTGCAACTCGAGGCTTGAATTTTTTCTTCAGTTCTTTCAGCTTGAGAAACGCCGAGCGTGTTCTTCCCTTTTGGTTTTCCATCTCCAGCTCTTTGCACATGTCATTATAATACTTTATTTTGTCTTCTCGAGAAGCCCTTTGAAATCTTCTGTTCATTTCTTTTACTTCATGAATTCTTCCTTTTGCTTTAACTGCTCGACGCTCAAGAGCAAGTTTCAGAGTCTCCTCTGACATCCATCTTGGTCTTTTCTTTCTTTCCTGTCTTTTCAATGACCTCTTGCTTTCTTCATGGATGATGTCCTTGATGTCATTCCAGAATTCGTCTGGTCTTCAGTCACTAGTGTTCAATGTGTCAAATCTATTTGAGCAGTTGATGGTCTGTTCCACAGTCGGCCCCTGGCCTTGTTCTGACTGATATTGAGCTTTTCCATCATCTCTTTCCACAGATGTGGTCAATTTGATTCCTGTGTGTTTCATCTGGCGAGGTCCATGTATATAGTCACTGTTTATGTTGGTGAAAGAAGATATTTGCAATGAAGAAGTCGTTGGTCTTGCAAAATTGTATCATTCGATATAGACATTAGTGAGCTGAAATGGACTAGTATTGGCCATTTTGAATTAGACAATCATGTGGTCTTCTATGCCAGGAACGACAACTAGAAGAGGAATGCAGTTGCATTCATCATCAAAAAGAACATTTCAAGATCTGTCCTGAAGTACAATACTGTCAGTGATAGAATAGTATGCATACACATATAAGGAAGACCACTTAATATGACTGTTATTCAAATTTACCCATCAACCACTAAGGCCAAAGGTGAAGAAATTGAAGTTTTTACCTGCTTCTGCATTCTGAAATTGATTGAACATACAGTCAGGATGCATTGATAATCACTGAAGATTGGAATGTAAAAGTTGGAAACAAAGAAGAGAGATTCCTAGTTGGAAAATATGACCTTGATAATATAAACATTGCTGGAGATTGTGTGATAGAATTTTGCAAGATGAACGACTTCTTCATTGCAAGTACTTTTTTCACCAACATAAATATCAGCTATACACATGGAAATCACCAGATAGAATGCACAGAAATGAAATCAGTTACATCTGTGGGAAGAGACGATGGCAAAGCTCCATACCATCAGTCAGAACAAGGCCACAGGCTGACTGTAGAACAGACCATCAGTTGCTCATAGGCAAGTTCAATTTGAAACTGAAGAAAATTAGAACAAGTTGATGAGAGTCAAAGTATGACTTTGGGTATATCCCACCTGAATTTAGAGACCATCTCAAAAATAGATTTTTCACATTGAACACTAATGACCTAAGATCAGACGAGTTGTGAAAGGACATCATACATGAAGAAAGCAAGAGGTCATTAAAAGGACAAAAAATAAAGGACCAAAATGGAGGTCAGAAGAGACTCTGAAAGTTGCACTTGAATGTCAAATAGCTAAAGCAAAAGGAAGAAATGAAGTAAAAGAGTTAAACAGACAATTTCAAAGAGTGACTTGAGAAGACAAACAAAAGTGTTATAACGACGTGTGCAAAGACCTGGAGATAGAAAACCAAAAGGGAAGAATATGCTCTGCATTTGTCAAGCCGAAAGAACTGAAAAAAAAAATTCAGGCCTCGAGTTACAATATTGAAGGATTCTATGGGGAAAATATTAAATGAGTCAGGAAACATCAAAAGAAAATGGAAGATATACAAAGAGTCACTATACCAAAAAGTATTGCTCCATGCCCAGTCATTTCAGGAGTTACCATATGAGCAGGAGCCAATGGTACTGAAGGAAGAAGTCCAAGTTGCCCTGAGGGGACTGGCAAAAAACAAGGCACCAGGATTGGACGGAATACCAATTGAGACGTTTCTACAAATGGATGCAGCGCTGGAAGTGCTCACTCGTCTATGCCAAGAAATTTGAAAGACAGCTACCTGGCCAGGTGACTGGAAGAGAGCTATATTTATGTCTATTCCCAAGAAAGATGATCCAACCAAATGCGAAAATTATCAAACAATATCATTAACATCACATGTAAGTAAAATTTTGCTGCAGATCATAAAAAGCATCTACAGCAGTATATCAACAGGGAACTGCCAGAAATTGAAGTCAAATTCAGAAGAGGATGCAGAACCAGGAATATCGTTGCTGAGGACAGATGGATACTGGCTGAAAGCATAGAGTACTAGAGGAATGTTTACTGGTATTACATTGACTATGCAAAGCCATTCTACCGTATGGATAATAGGAAATTGTGGATAACATTATGAAGAATTGCAATTCCAGAATGCTTAATTGTGCGCATGAGGAACGTGTACGTAGATCAAGAGGCAGTTGTTCAAAGAGAACAAGGGGATACTGCGTGCTTTAAAATCAGTAAAGGCGTGCATTAGGGTTGTATCCTTTCACCATACCTATTCAATCTGTATGTTAAGCAGATAATCCCAGAAGAGGGCATCTGGATTGGAGTAAGACTCATTAACAACATGCGTTACGCAGATGACAGAACCTTGCTTGCTGAAAGTGAAGGGGACTTGAAGCACTTACTAATGAATATCAAAGACCACAGCTTTTTGTATGGATTACACCTCAACATAAGGAAACAAAAATCCTCACAACTGGACCGATAAGCAACATTACGATAAACAGAGAAAAGAATGAAGTTGTCAAAGATTTCATTTTACTTGGATCCACAGTCAGCACCCATGGAAGCACTAGTCAGGTAATCAAGAGATGCATTGCATTGGGCAAATCTCCTGCAAAAGACCTCTTTAAAGTGTTGAAAAGCAAAGATGTCAACTTGAAGACTAAGGTGCGACTGACTCAAGCCATGGTTTTTTCAGTTGCCTCCTATGCATGTGAAAGCTGAACGATGAATAAGGAATACTCGAGAAGAATTGACACCTTTGAATTGTGGTGTCGATGAAGAATATTGAATATACCGTAGACTGACAAGAGAATGAATGAATCTGTCTTAGAAGAAGTACAACCAGAATGCTGCTTAGAAGCAAGGGTGGTGAAACTACGTCTCATGTACTTTGGACGTGGTAATTCCCATGAATTGTATGAGCTTGGGCCCACTGCTGCACTTCATTTGCTGTGAAGTGAGTCCCTTCATCCAAGGCAGTGCTGTTTGGGATACCATGACAGTGGAGATGGCATTCTGTAAATCCACAGATGGTGGTTTTGGCAGAAGCATTGCATGCAAGGAAGGCAAATACGTATCCAGAGTAAGTGTCTGTTCCACTAAGGACATAACACTGCCCTTACCATGATGGAAGTGGTCCAATATAATCAACTTGCCACCAAGTTGCTGGCTCATTACCTCGAGGGATGCAGCTATATCAGGGTCTCAGTGTTGGTTTCTGCTGCTGGGAGATTGGACACTCAGCAGTGGTTGTAGCCAAGTCAGTCTTGGTGAGTGAAATTCCATGTTGCTGGGCCCATGCATAACCTCCATCCCTGCCACCATGGCCACTTTGTTCATGAGCCCGCTGGGCAATGACAGTCGTAGCTGGGGAAAGAGGATGACTGGTTTCCATAGAATGTGCAATTTCATCCACTTGATTGTTAAAATCATCTTCTTCTGAGGTCACCCTTCGGTGAGAATTCACATGAGACATGAATATCTTCACTTCTTTTGCCCACTCAGAGAGGCTACCTTTTCCCCATAAATCCTTGTCTCTGATTTTCCAGTCGTGTTCCTCCTATGACCCTGAACATCCAGCCAAACCATTGACCACAGCCCATGAATCAGTATATAATCACACATCTGGCCATTTCTTGTTCTAAGTAACGTGAACAGCCAGGTGCACTGCTCGAAGTTCTGCCCATTTAGAGAATTTACCTTCACCACTGTCCTTCAGGGAGGGCCCAGAAATGGGATGTAGTTCTCTCACTGCCCACTTTTGAGTTCTGCCTGCATATTGTGCAGAACCATCTGTAAACCAGGTACAAGTTTTTTCTTCTTCAGTTAACTGATCGTAAGGAATTCTCCATGAGGTCATAGGTGCAGACTGGGAGATGGAAGGTAATGTGACAGGAGTGCTGACCGTGGGCATATGGCCCACTTCCTCATGCAACTTGCTTTACATTCAAGTCCTCCTTGGGCCCGATTTCGTATATACCACTTCTATTTAATGATGGAGTGCTGCTGTGCATGTCCCATTTTATGACTCTGTGAATCAGAGAACATGCAGCTCAGGCTGTGTGGTAACTTGGTGTCTCATGGTTAAGGGTTCAGCCTCTACTAAGGCCCAGTAACAAGCTAAAAGCTGTCTCTCAAGAGGAGAGTAGTTTGCCTGCAGAGCATGTTAGAGCTTTGCCCAAAAATCCTAAGGGCCTGCGCTGTGATTCACCAGTGGTGGCCTGCCAAGGACTGCAAACATCATCTCTGTCTGCCACTGACACTTCAAGCACGTTTGGATCAACTAGATCATGTGGCCCAAGTGGCTGAGTGGCTTGCACAGCAGCCTGCACCTGCCGCAGAGCCTTCTCTTGTTCTGGGCTCCACTCTAAACTAGCAGCTTTTCGAGTCACTTGATGAATAGGCCAGTGTAGCACACCCGTATGAGTAATATGTTGTCTCCAAAATCCAAAGAGGCCCAATATGCGTTGGCCTTCCTTTTAGTTGTGGGAGCAGACAGGTGAAATAACTTATCCTTTATATTAGAAGGAATATCTTGACACGCCCCACACCACTGAACTAGAAATTTCACTGAGGTAGAAGGTGCCTAAAATTTTGTGGGATTAATTTTCTACCCTCTAGCATGCAAATGTTTTACCAGTAAGTCCAGAGTTATTGTCACTTCTTCCTTACTAGGTCCAGTCAGATTAATGTCGTCATTGTAATGGACCGGTATAATGTCTCGTGGAAGGGAAAGGCGATCAAGGTCCCTGCGGACTAAATTATGACATATGGCTGGAGAGTTGATGTAGCCCGGAGGTAGGCAAGGAAAGGTGTATTGTTGGCCTTGCCAACTGAAGGCAAACTGCTTTTGATGGTCTTTCGAAACGGGTATGGAGAAAGAGGCTTTAGCCAGATCAAAAGCTGCATATAAGGTACCAGGAGACGTATTCATTTGCTCAAGCAATTAAACTACATCTGGAACAGCAGCTGCAATTGGAGTGACCACCTGGTTAAGTTTTCGATAATCTACTGTCATTCTCCAAGATCCGTCTGTTTATTGCACAAGCCAGATAGGTGAATGTAATGGGGATATAGTGGGAATCACCACACCTCTATCCTTAATCTCTGCAATCCCTCTAGGAAGGCGGTATTGCTTTTGGTTTACTATTTTCCCAGGTGGGGCAGTTCTAATGGCTTCCACTTAGCTTTTGCTACCATAATAGCCCTTACTCTATTTGTAGGGATCCAATGTGAGGGTTCTGCCTCGTGCTGCCTTTGTCTATTCCAGTTATCCGTTCCGGAACTGGGGAATCACTACAAGAGGGATTCGGGGACCCACCAGACCTACCGTAAAACGGACATGAGGCAAGACTCCATTAATAACCTGACCTCTGTTTGCCCCCACTCCTGACTGGTGGGCCACAGTAACGTTTCTTGTCTCATGAATTTAGTGTCAGTTCAGAGCCAGTATCCAGTAATCCCCGAACAGTCTGATCATTTCCTTTTCCCCAACCAACAGTCACTCTTGTAAATGGCTCTAGATCCCTTTGGGGAAGGCCGGGAGGAAGAGTAACAGTATAAGTTTTTGGCAGTGTATTGGAGTCCTTCCTCAAGGGGACCTGGCCTCCCCTTCATTCAAGGGGTTGTAGATATTCAAACTAGTTCTAGTCTGGGAATTGATTGAGGGACCGTGACTCTCCATTCTGGTGATTTGAGTTAGAGTGCTGTTCCCATGACCTAGAATTCATCTGTTTGTACACATGAAGTAAATATTTAGTAGATTTCCTATCTGTTTCACTCCTAGGGACACCAAGACTAAGTAGCCAACACCGTAAGACCATATGAGTCATACTATTCTGATTACTGCTTTGACTCTGCTGTTCATTACTGTAACCTCATCCATCTTGTCTTTGTTGATTGAGTGCAGCCACTTGGCTGCTACTGCTAAGGGCTCCAATCAGCCCTGTTGCAGTTAGGTGTCTTAAATCAGTTAGGGCAGTTCCCATTGTCAAATCTGATTTGCATAATGTAGCAATCACAGCAGTCTTCAAGGATGCTGGAGCTCCCTTCACAAATTTGTTCCTCACAGTTGTGGTAAAAGGTGTGTCCTCTGGGCACTGCATGTGTAGATCTGTGAGTCTGTCCTGCCAAATGCACTCTAACATGCCAGTTTCCCTATGCCTTTGGATACCTTCTTCTATAATATAACAAGGCAGGTCTGGTACTTCAACTTGATTTAGTGTGGGCACCACATAATCCATTTTTTAGCAACCCAACCAAATTAATTACTTGATCCTTTGCTAACTTCTTGAGCTGAAACATTGAATGAAGAACATGTGCTTACTGGACCCATATCAATAAACTCAGACTGATCCATTTTTATGTTCCTTGTACCATTATACCACACCCTTAGTAGCCATTTCCACACATAATCCCCAGGTTTCTGTTTGTACATATTAGAAAAATCAAGCAGTTCTTTTTGGAGTATAGCTCCAGAGTTGCTATGAGTTGGAATCAACTTGGCGGCAATTTTTTTTTTTGGATACCTCCTCCTTGATCATACTTTGTAACTTCACCTTTTGGGGCTGGATGGGACTTAAGTCTAATTATAGGTCTAGAAACCAGAATTGGTATATGGAATTGTTTTGAGAACATTCAGCGTTGTCTTCTAAAGCATCTGCCTCAGGCAAGGGGTCTTTAGAGGCAGCTGGGCTAGGGCTAGGGCTAGGGCTGCTAACCAAAGGGTCGGCAGTTTGAATCCGCCAGGCGCTCCTTGGAAACTCTATGGGGCAGTTCTGCTCTGTCCTATAGGGTCGCTATGAGTCAGAATTGACTTGACAGCACTGGGTTTGGTTTTGGTTTGGTTGGGCTAGGGCCAGTCTCATTAGATGGGAGTGGAAGGGCTAATGGCTTTTTGGCACCGAGTAGTTATAACAGACAAATATGAAGTAATATTTTCAGATGGGAGTGGTTCTGCTGGCAGGAGTGATTCCATGGAATTTAGGGGCTCAGCATCCCTAGCTTCCTGATTATCTGCCTGTATGTCCCATCCCAAGTTTGAGGATCCCATTTCTTCCCAGTCAGTGCCCTTACTTTTAAAAAAACTTCAGACACCTCTCGAGGTTGGCAGTTGAGCTGGCTTTGTAATTAAGCCACTCTTGCAGTAAGATTCTGGGTTTGGTTATCAGCAACTTCAGCTCTGTTACTACATTAAATAAAGCTTCCTTTAAAAGCACAAGTGGAATCCTTGAGGTCATTTTTGCTGCACTTGAGCTTTGACTCTGGAGTCCTGAGCCCATCTTTGTTTCACCAGTTTGCCTAGTGAAAGTAGGACCAACAAACCAGCTTCCTAATACTTCTCATTCTGACAAAACTATAGAAGGATATCACACATGTGTTCAACTGGAGCCTCACCGTTCACCAATACCTGATGTATTGTTGGTGATATTTTGTGTATTTGTATTGCCACCTCACATCATGATTAGCTGTGCCCTGTTCACTTCTGGAAGCAGAGTCATCAATATCTTTAAGACTAGCTATGCTTGAGAGCCAATTCGGGAAACTCATCCTTTCAGTTTTGTTTCTCTGTAACCACTCTTGGTTCCAAATGTCTTCGGCTGGGTTGTGTAGAGAAGGAAAATCAGTAAAGTGTATAAATAATATGTACAGCGAGATTATATCAAAGAAACGGCCCTTGTGATTGTACAGTCTGGATTGTCCCAAGTCCGTGGATTAGGATGGAGGCTTTTCCCTATTCATGTAGCCTCAGGGGCAGGCAAACCCAAGATCAGTAGGTTAGAAAGCAGGGCTCTTGGCCATAGGCTGTAAATATCAACAGATCCCACTATTGGCAGGCAAGACCGCAAGGCTTCTTCTGATTCATGTAGCTGCAGGGGCTGGCAAGTCTAAGATTGGCAGGTAAGCTGATAGCTCAAGTTCCAAGAACTGGAGGTCAGAGGAACAGGAAGCCACAGCAGGATCCATAGCGAGAAAGAAGCCAGAACATCTGCTTATATTCAGATGCAGGCCACACCTCCAAGGAAACTCCCTTTAAATTGATTGGCTATTCATAGTAGATTCCATCATGGGAATGATCACATACGAACACTGAGAATCATGGACCGTCCAAGTTGACACACAGTCTTAACCATCACACTAATCTCAAAGCATGTTATACAGTATAATGCTATAGTAATCAAACCAGTCTGGTACATAATGATAGATGTATAGATTAGTGGAATAGAATTGAGAGCCCAGAGTTAAGCACACACATCCAATGTCAGTTTTTCCTCGACAAGGGTACTAAATCTGTCCAATTAGGAAGAAATAGTCTCTTTAAATAAATGGTGTTGGTACAACAGTATATCCAGTTGTAGAAGAATAAAACTGAATTCATACTTCATCCTGTATATAAAAGTTAGCTCAAAATGGATAAAGAACCTAAGAACTAAAACCACAGAACTCCTAAAAGAAGATACAGAGCATTGCTTCGGGACCTAGTTTTTAACAATGGATTCTTAGATAAGACGCTAAAAGCATGAGCAACAAATGAGAAAATACATAAGTTGAGCTTCATCAAAATCAGCCAGTTCTGTTCTGCCAAGGACTTTAACAACAAAGTTGAAGAGACACCCTACAGATTGCAAGAAAATTTTGGGGAACCAGATATTGGTAAGGATTTAATATCCAGCATATGTAAAGAACTCATACAACTTAACAAACAGACCAGCAACCCTCTAAAAACAAAATGGGCAGATAATTTGAACAGACATTTTACTAGGAAGAAATAAAAATGACCAACAAGCACAGGAAAAGATGCTCAACCTCATTAGCTATGGTTGTTGTTAGGTGCCATCATGTCAATTTTCATCCATACTGATTTCGTGTAACAGAATAGAATGCCACATAGGGTTTTCTAGGCTATACTCTTCATGGTAGAGGATTGCCAGACCTTTCTCTGGCAGAGCCGCTTGGTGGGTTCGAACCACCAACCTTTCAGTTAGCAGCTGAGTGCTTTATTGTTACACCACCAGGGATCCTATAGGACAGAGTAGATGTGTCCCATAGGGTTTGCAAGGAGTGGCTGGTTGATTTGAACTGCCGATCTGTTGGCTAGCAGACATAGCTCTTAACCATTGTGCAGCCAGGGCTTGAGATGCAAATGAAAACCTCAATGAAATACCAGTTTACCCCCACTAGAATTGCTAAGATATTAAAAAAAAAAATGGAAAGTAACAAATGTTGACAAGGATTTGGAGAAATTGGGATTCTCTTCCATTGCTGGTAGGAATGCAAAATGGTATAGCAGCTGTAGAAAAGAATTTGGTGGTTCCTCAAAAGTTTAAACATAGAAGTGCTGTAGGACCCTCAATTTCCCTGCTAGGTATATACCCAAAAAACTTGAAAGCAGCAACATAAACAGAGAGATGTACAACAATGTTCATTGCAGCACTGTTTACAATAGCCAAAAGATGAAAACTAACTAACTGTTTATCAATAGATTCATGAATAAACACACGTGGCATATAAACCCTCCCCCCAAAATAAAAAAAAAAAACAAAATACTGTTGCCATCAAGTCAATTCCAACTCAAAAGAACCCTGAAGGACAGAGTAGAACTACCCCCGTAGGGTTTCCAAGTCTGTAAATCTTTATGGAAGCAAATTGCCACATCTTTCTCCCATGGAGTAGTTGGTGGGTTCGAACCACAGACCTTTTGGTTAGCAGCCAAGTGCTTTAACCACTGCGCCACTAGGGCTCCTATGTGAACTGTACATACAATAAAATGTTAGGTGCTGTTCAGTTGCTTCTGACTTATAGCGACCCCATGTACAACAGAATGAAACGCTGCATGGTCCTGCACCATTCTCACAATCGTTGCTATGTTTGGGCCCGTTGTTGCAGCCCGTGTCAAACCATCTTGTCAAGGGTCCTCCTCTCTTTCGCTGACACTCTCCTTTAGCAAGCATGATGTCCTTCTCTAGGGACTGATCTCTCCTGATAAAATGTCCAAAGTACACAAGACAAATTCTCGACATCCTGGCTTCCCAGGAGCATTCTAGCTGTTCTTCCAAGACAGATGTGTTCGTTCTTCTGGCAGTGCATAGTATACTCAATATTCTCTGCCAACACCATAAGTGATAAAAAGAAATGAAGCTCTGATAGAAGCTACAACATGAACAAAACTTGAAAGCATTATGATGGGTGAAGTAAGTAATCACAGAAACACAAATATTGTATGATCTCATTCATATGAAAAATTCATATGAGTCCAGAGTTTATTATTCACTACTAGGAGCAGGAGGGAGGTGGTAGTCGTTGTTTAGGGGGCACTGATTTTCTGTCTGTGGTGATGGAAAATTTGGCAGTGGATATCAGTGATGGTTGCACAATGTGATTAATGTCACCAAAAAGCAAAAAACTAAATCTGTTGCCCTCATGTAGATTCCAACTCATAGCGACCCTATGGGATAGAGTAGAACTGCCCCATAGATTTTCCAAGGAGTGCCTGGTGTTTTCGATCTCCTGACCTGTTGGTTAGCAGCTGTAGCTGTTAACCACTATGCCGTGATGGTTTCCTTAATGTCACCAGTGTCCCTAAATTGTACAGGTGAAATACATTGAATTGACAATTATTATATGTTTTTACAGCTTTTTAAAATATGAGGAATCACACAGACAGACACACACAAAGAATTACTATTAAACCCCAAAACTAAAAAACCAAACTTGTTTCTGTAGAGTTGATTCTGAGTTATGGTGACTCTGTGTGTCATAGTAGACCTAAGTGCATAGGATTTCAGTGGCTTTAATCTTACGGAAGTAGATTTCCAGGCTTTATGTGGTATTCCTGGGTATAGTCATACTGCCTGTGTTTTGGTTAGTAGCTGAGTGCAAACTGTGCTGCAAAGGGAACTTATTAAATTCAGTATACCGAGGATAGTACTAAATTACCAAATATAAAACAATACCAAGTGTTATGAAGGGTATATGTAGATAAATGTACACTCTTCATGCTAATTGGTGAGTACTTTGAAAAGGTACATTAAAATTAATTTCGTTTGTAAGCATTCTAAGGAAATATTTAGAAAATGTGCAACAACCTATGTTTATCTCGTGTTAATCTCAGTATTAAAACATATGTAGTTTTAGAATTTGTAGTTTCTTGAACTCCAGACTTTCTGGAGCATTGAATGTTGAATGAACCCCTGAACTATTGCCCTGAGGTAATCTTTAAACCTTCACTCAAAAATATCCCCCAAAGTCTTCTTAAAACAAAACAGTACTTTAGCTCAAGTAGTAAAAAATGGCAACTTTTGGCATTCTGATCTTTTAAGAATTACCTATATGAGATCAAATTGACAACAGTAACTCAAAAGATTAGGTAGGAACCTTAGGGGGCAGTGAATTTATGTTAAGGGGGGAGGAACAACTCAGAAAAGAAGGATTAGAATGGTTACACAACTTGAAGGATGTAATCAGTGTCACTGAACTGTACATGTAGAAACTGTTGAGTTGGTATATGGGTATATGTTTTGCTGTGTATATTCTCAACAATAACAACAATAAGTAAAATATATTTTAAAAAAGATACAGGTTTTTTTTCCTGGTTACACAAGTAATGTATATTTATTGTGGGATATATATGAAAGACTGAAAAGCACAAATAAGAAAATAAAATTTACCCATAATCTCAGAAAGCAGAAATTGGAACTGCTATTTAATGTTTTGATGTCTTGTTTTCCAGTTTTTCTTTTGCATGTATATGGATGTGTGTAATATAATCATTGGAATTATATTGTCCAGCCTTTTACTTAACATGAAGTCGTTTTCATGATGGCATTTTTTTTGTAATAATGGAAAATTGGAAATTAACCTGAATTGTCAACATTAAGAGTGGTTTATATTATGGTACAACATGATCCAGTGCCATGCAGTAAAATACATTGAATATTATATGTGGAAATAAGTTAATATTAAGGAATATATTAAAACTACTATGCAGGGAGGGAGGGAGGGAGGGAGAGGGTTTTTTATTGATTAATCAGTAGATAAGAACTGCTTTAGGTGAAGGGAAAGACAACACTCAATACATGGAAGGTCAGCTTAATTGGACTGGATCAAAAGCAAAGAAGTTTCCAGGATAAAATGAATGCTTCAAAGGTCAGCGGAGCAAGGGCGGGGGTCTGGGGAACATGGTTTGAGGGGACTTCTAAGTCAACTGGCAAAATAATTCTATTATGAAAACATTCTGCATCCCACTTTGAAATGTGGCGTCTGGGGTCTTAAATGCTAACAAGTGGCCATCTAAGATGCATCAATTGGTCTCAACCCACCTGGAGCAAAGGAAAATGAAGAACACCAAGGTCACACGACAACTAAGAGCCCAAGAGACAGAAAGGGCCGCATGAACCAGAGACCTACATCATCCTGAGACCAGAAGAACTAGTTGGTGCCCGGCCACAATCGATGACTGCCCTGACAGGGAGCACAACAGAGAACTCCTGAGGGAACAGGAGATCAGTGGAATGCAGACCCCAAATTCTCATAAAAAGACCATACTTAATGGTCTGACTGAGACTAGAGGAATCCCGGCGGCCATGGTCCCCAGACCTTCCGTTGGCCCAGGACAGGAACCATCCCCGAAGACAACTCATCAGACATGAAAGGGACTGGTCAGCGGGTGGGAGAGAGATGCTGATGAAGAGTGAGCTAATTATATCAGGTGGACACTTGAGATTGTGTTGGCAACTCTTGTCTGGAGGGGGGATGGGAGGATAGAGAGAGAGGGAAGCTGGCAAAATTGTCACGAAAGGAGAGACTGAAAGGGCTGACTCAATAGCGGAAGAGCAGGTGGGAGTACGGAGTAAAAAGAAAAAAAAAAGATGTATGTAAACTTATATGTGACAGACTGATTGGATTTGTAAACGTTCGCTTGAAGCTTAATAAAAGTTAATAAAAAAAAAACTACTATGCAAAAAAGGTTACAAAATAGTACTCCAGTGCTGTGTATTAAAAAAGTATATGTAGGGGCCAGAGATAGATGTTGCTAGAAACGATGTTCTCTCCCATGCCCCCGTAACAAAACCAGGAAAAAAATTTTCATTAACAATCTCAGAACTTAGAGATCGGTCAGAGGGTTGCAGCATCTAAGCAAATGGTAAATCAAGGAAAAAACAAACAAAAAAAAAACTGTTGCCATCAAGTCAATTCTGACTCATAGCAACCCTATAGGACAGAGTAGAACTGCCCCCTAAGGTTTCCAAGGAGAAGATGGTAGATTTAAACTGTCAGTCTTTTGATTAGCAGCCAAACTCTTAACCACTGTGCCACCAGGGCTACAAATCAAGAAAAAGGATAGTTTTGGTTCTGCTAGGATCCCAGGCGCACCACCTGCTTGACTCAGGATGTCCGTCTTGGAGTGGATGCAGTGCCCAGCACTCCCTGTCTTAAAGGTGTGTCAATTAGCACTCCCAGGCATGGACCTTAGAGTTTATGCAGCAAAAATGGGTGCTCCCAGGTAGGGAGCTTGGGCTAAAGCAGTGATAGCCAACACTTCCAGAGAGGGATTCTGGTGTTAAAGCAGACGACTGGAACCTTCAACAATTAAAGACAAAAAAAAAAAAAAAAAGCAGAATCCCTGGGGAAGAGAAACTATCTGATTTGCAGAATTACCAAAATACGATAATCAAATATCTCAGTTTCAACAACAACAACAACAAATCTCTAAGCATACAGAGAAACAGGAAAGGATGGCCGATGTAATAAAAGAACAAAATAGAGTAGAAACTCTGCCTGAGGAAGGAGATATAATGGATTTATTAGGCCAATATTTTAATGCAATAGTATTAAATATACTCAAAATGCTCAAGGAAAACACAACGAATTAAAACAGGAAAATGATACAGAAAGAAAATGAGAATTTCTGTAAGGTGATAGAAATTCTGGAAAAAAAACAAACAGAAGTACAGGAGCTGAAAAGTATAAAACAGAAATGAAAAATTGGCTAGAGGTGTTCAGATTTGAGCTGGCAGAAGAAATAATCAGCAGACTTAAAGATTGGACAATTGAGAGTATCAAGTCTGCGGAGCAAAAAGAAAAAGGAATTAATAAAAGTGGATAGACCTACATATACATTATGGGAGTCCCAGAAGGAAAAGGCCAAAAAGAATATTTGAGAAAATAGTGTCTGAAAACTTCCCAAATTCCATGAAAACCATGAATCTGCACATCCAAGTTTAGCTAACTCCAAGTAGGATAATCCCAAAGAGATCAACACCAAGACAGACTATAATCAACTCTAAAAAACCAGAGATACAGAGAGAGTCCTAAAAAAAGCAAGAGTGAAGCAAATTTTCATGTACAAGGGATCTCAGTAAGATTAAGCTGCTGATTTGTCCTGAGAAATCCTGGAGGGCAGAAAACAATGTTATTTTGGACGTGCTGGAAGAAAAAGAGTCATCAACCAAGAATTCTACATGCAGCAAAACTGTCCTTCAGAAATGAGGGGGAAATTAAAATATTCCCAAATAAACAAAAGCCGAGGGAGTTTTTTTCCATGAGACCTGGCCTACAAGAAATGCTAAATGGGCGTCCTTCGTATCTGGTCACTATAAGTCGGAATCAGCTCAACGATGATGGGTTTGGTTTTTTTTTTTTTTTTTTTTTGGTTTTCAGGTTGAAAAGAAACCACATTACAAAATAATTTGAGGACATGCAGGAAAAAAAAATAGATCTCCAGTAAAGGTAATATCATCGGTCACTTTTATGGTACTTTGGTATTATAACTGTATTTGCTATATCATACATGATTTAAAAGACAAATGCATTAAAATATTTGTAAATCTGTATTATTAGACACCCAGTGTATAAA
This sequence comes from Loxodonta africana, assembly GCF_030014295.1. Classification (NCBI taxonomy): domain Eukaryota; kingdom Metazoa; phylum Chordata; class Mammalia; order Proboscidea; family Elephantidae; genus Loxodonta; species Loxodonta africana. The sequence goes on along the minus strand of NC_087369.1, from coordinate 88,428,698 downwards.
GATGGAGTTTATGGCAAAAACAACATAAGGGACGAGGGGGAGTGTGGTATAAGAACAAAGTTTTTGTATGTCACTGAAGTCAAACTGGTATCAATTTAAACAAGATTATGATAAATTTAGGATGTTAAATATAATCCCCGTGGTAACCACAAAGAAAAGATTCACAAAAGTAAATGAGAATTAAAATAGTTCAATGTAAAAAAAAAAAAAAAAAACTGGGCAGTATCGAAGGAGACAAGAGAAAAACAAATAGGTATAAATACATGCAGAAAACAAAAAGCAAAATATAATAAGATTTCCTTATCTGTAATTACTGTATTTTTATTTTTATTGTGTTTTAGGTGAAAGTTTATACCAGAAATTAATTTCTCATTGAGAAATTTATACACAAATTATTGTGTGACATTGGTTGCAATCCCTGCAGTGCGTCAGCACTCTCCCCCTTTTCCTTTCCACCCAGGGTTCTTCATGTCCATTCTTCCAGTTTTCTTTCCCTTCCTGCCCTTGCATCTTGGCTTTTTAGCAGGTATTGCCCATTTGGACTCGTATGCTTAAGTGAACTAAGAAGCACATTCCTCATGTATGCCATTGTGTGTTTTATATGCCTGTCTAATTTTTGGCTGAGAGGTGGACTTTTGGAGTGGCTTCAGTTCTGAATTAGCAGGGTATCCAGGGGCCATAGTCTCAGTGGTTCTTCCAGTGTCTGTCAGACCAGTAAGTCTGGTCTTTTTTTGTGCGTTTGAATTTTGTTCTACATTTGTCTCCTGCTTTGTCTGGGACCCTCTACTGTGATCCGAGTCAGAGACGTCAGTGGTGGTAGCTGGACAGCATGTAGTTCTTCAGGGTTACGGCTGCTGGAGGCTCTGGTTCATGTGATCCATTAGTCCTTTGGGCTAATATTTTCCTTGTGTCTTTGGTTTTCTTCATTCTCCTTTGCTTCGGATGGAGGGGACCAGTATAATTATGGATCTTAGAGGTCTGCTCACAAGCTTTTAAGACCCCAGATGCTACTCACCAAAGTAGGATGTAGAACATTTTCTTTATGAATTGTGTAATGCCAATTGGCCTGGGTGTCCCCCGAGCCCACAGCCCCAGTAACTCGGCCTCTGAAAGTGTTTGGATGTGTCTGGAAATCTTCTATGATTTTGCCTTGATCAAGTTGTGCTGACCACTCCAATTTTGTATGTTGTCTTTCCCTTCACCAAAGTTAGCACTTGTTTATTATCTAGTTAGTGATTTCCTCTCCCCATCCCTCCCCTCCCTCGTAACCATCGAGTATTTTTTTTATTCTGTGTGTAACCCTTTTCTTAGATTTTCATAATAGCGGTCTCATAAAATACTTGCCCTTTTGTGATTGACTTATTTCACTCAGCAAAATGTCCTCCAGATTCATCCATGTTGTGAGATGCTTGGTGGATTCATTATTGTTCTCTATAGTTGCGTAGTATTCCACTCTGTGTATGTAGTATAATTTGTTTATCCACTCACCTGTTGACGGGCACTTAGGTTGTTTGTGTCCCTTCGCTATTGTGAATAATGCTACAGTGAACATGGGTGTGCATGTGTGTATTCATGTGATGGCTGTTTTGTCTCTAGGATACCTTCCTAGGAGTGGGATTGCTGAATTATAAGGCATTTTTAGCTTTTTAAGGAGGCAGCATATTGTTTACTATAGTGGTTGTACCATTTTACATTCTCACCAGCAGTGAATAAGAGTTCCAGTCCCCCTGCAGCCTCTCCAACATTTGTTATTTCCTGGTTACTTTTATTATTATTATTGTTAGTGCTGGTAATGTGGTGAGATGGTATCTCATTTTAGTTTTGATTTGCCTTTCTCTCATAGCTAATGATCGCAAGTGTTTCCCCTTGTGCCTGTTATCTGTGTGAATGTCTTCTTCAGTTGATGTGCCTGTTCATATCCTTTGCCCATTTTTAAATTGAATTATTTGGTTTTTTGTTATTGAGGTGTTGAAGTTTTCTATAGATTTTAGGGATGAGATTAGACCCTTGTCAGTTATGTCATAGCCAAAATTTTTTTCCCAGTGTGTGAGGTCTGTTTTTACTCTTTTGGTGAAATCTTTTAATGAGTGTAAGTGTTTAATTTTTAAGAGCTCCCAGCTATCTTGTTTATCATCTGGTGTTTGTGCATTGTTATGGTTCATATTGTATACATGCCATATATTAGGGCTCGTAATGTTGACCCTATTTTTACTCCATGATCTTTATCATTTTTGGTTTTATATTTAGGTTTTTGATCCATTTTGAGTTAGTTTTTGTGTTTGGTGTAAGGTATGGGTTCTGTTTCATTTTTCTTTTTACAGCTGGACATCCAGTTTTGCCAGCATCATTTGTTAAAATGCTCTCTTTTCCCCATTTAATGGACTTTTGTCCTTTTTCAAAAGATCAGCTGACTGTAGGTGGATGGATTTGCATCTGGGTTCTCAATTCTGCTCCATTGGTCTGTGTGTCTCTCATCTTACCAGTACCAGGCTGTTTTGACTACCGTAGCTGTATAGTAGATTTTGAGATCAGGTAGTGTGAGGACTCCTACTCTGTTCTTTTTCTTCAGTAATGCTTTGCTTATTTGGACCTCTTTGCTTTCCATATAAAGTTGGTGATTAATTTTTCCATTTCATTAAAGAATGCTGTTGGTATTTAGATCGGAATCGCATTGTGTCTGTAAATTGCTTTGGGTAGAATTGATATTTTCACAATGATGAGTTTTTCTTTCCATGAGCATGGTATGTTTTTCCATTTATGTAGGTCTCTTTTGGTTTCTTGCAATAACGTTTTGTAGTTTTCTTTTTAGGGGTTTTTTATGTCCCTGGTTAGATTTATTCCTAACTATTTTATCTTTTATGGGCTACTATAAATGGTATCGTTCTCCTGATTTCCTTTCCAAAGTTTACTTTGTTAATATATTGGAATGCAAGTGATTTTTATATGTAGATCTTGTATCCTGCTACTCTGCTGAATCTTGCTATTAGTTGCAGTAGTTTTCTTGTGAAGTCTAGGGTTCTCTATGTATAGAATCATATCATCTGCAGAAAGGGTAGTTTTACTTTTTCCTTTCCTTTTTGGATGTCCTTTTACTTGACTAACTGCTCTAGCTAAGACTTTCAACACAGTGTTAAATAGGAGTGGTGGTAAAGGGCATCCTTTTCTTGTTCCACTTCTCAAGGGAAATGTTTTCAGCCTCTTTCCATTAGGAATGATGTTGGCTGTTGGTTTTGTATAAGTGTCCTTTATTATGTTGAGGAATTTCTTTTCTATACCTATTTTTTATTGAGGGTTTTTATCAGGAGTTGGTGTTCAAGTTTATCAAATGCCTTTTCTTTGTTGATTTAGATGATCATATGGTCCTTTTGTTTTATTTATATGATGAATCATATGATTTATTTTCTCATGTTGAACCATCCTTTTATACCTGATATGAATCGCACTTGGTTGTGGTGTTTTTTGTTTTTGTTGAGATGATGCAGAGTTCTATTTGCTAAAATTTTGTTGATAATTTTTGCATCTATATTCATGAGAGATACTGGTCTGTAATTTTCTTTCTTTTTGTGGTGTCTTTGCCAAAAAAAAAAAAAAAAATTTTTTTTTTTTTTTTTTTTTTTGCCTGGCTTTCCTATCAGAGTTATGCTGGCTTCATAGAATACATTCTGGAGTGTTTCTTTTCTATACTCTGGAATAATATGAGCTCTTCTTCTAATGCTTGGTATAATTCTTCAGTGAAGCTGCCTTAGCCAGGGTTGTTTTTTGTTGCGAGTTTTTATTACCTCTTCAAATCTTGTCATGGGTCTGTTCAGATTTTCCATCTCAGTTTGTGTTAGTTTAGGTAGGTAGTGTGTTTCTAGAAATTTGTCCATTTGCTCTCAGTTTTCAAATTTGTTGGAGTACGATTTTTCGTAGTATTCTGTTAGGATGCTTTTTATTTCAGCTGGGTTTGTAGTAATGTCTCCCATTTTGTTTCTTATTTGGGTTATTTGCTTCCTTTCTTGGTTTTCTTTTGTCAGTTTGGCCAGTGATTTGTTGATCTTTTCAAAGAACCAACCTTTTCTCTTTTTGATTCTTTCTGTTGTTTTTCTGTTCTCTATTTCATTTATTTCTGTTCTAATCTTTATTATTTCCTTTATTCTGGGGGCTTCCTTTGATGTTCTCATTCATTTGTTCAAGTTTTAGGGCTAACATTTTCGCCTGTTCTTTTTTGAAGTGTGCATTTATTGCTATAAATTGACCTCTGAACTCTGCCTTTCTTGTATCCCAAAGGTTTTGGTATGATGTGTTTTCATTCTTATTTGATTCTCAGAATTTTTTTATTCTCTGTAACTTCTACTACCCAGTTGTTTTCAAGCGAGGTGCTATTCTATTTCCATGTATTTGATTTTTTTCCTTGCTGTTCCTTTTATTAATTTCTACTTGTACGGTGTTGTGATCAGAGAGAATACTTCATGTTATTTTGATGTTTGGATTTTATTTAGGGTTGTTCTGTGGCTTAAAATGTGGTCTATTCTGGAGAATGTTCCATGTACATTAAACAAGTATATATACTTTGCTGCTTTTCTATAGTGGAATGTTCTATATTTGTCTTATGAGGTCAAGTTTGTTGTTTTGGCCTTCAGATCTTGTGTTATCTTTGTTCAGTTTCCTTCTAGTTGTTTTGTCCTTTACTGAGAATGGTGTGTTAAAGTCTTCTACTATTTTTGTGGAACTGTGTAATTCTCTTTTCAGTGTTGTTACAGTTTGTTTTATGTGTTTTGAAGCCCTGTCTTTGGGTGCTTAGATATTAATTAAGGTTATGTCTTCTTGGTGGATTGTCCCTTTAATCATTATATGATGTCATTCCTTGTCTTTTATGGTTGATTTTGACTTAAAGTCTATTTTATCTGAGATTAGTTTTATCATTCTTGCCCTTTTTTTGTTACTGTTTTCTTGATACATTTTTTCCATCCTTTTATTTTTTAATATATTTATGTCTTTGTGTGTAAGGTGTATCTTTTGTAGACGATATATTGATGGGTTATGCTTTTTTTAACCCATTTGGCCACTCTGTCTCTTCACAGGTGTTTTTAAGCCTTTAACATTCAGGGTGATTATCGATAAGTATGAGTTTATTGCTGTCATATTTTGCTTTTTTTGTGGTGCTGGTGTTTTCATTGTTCCTCATATTTTCCTGTGCTGAGTTCCATTTGTTTATGGATTTTTTTTTTGTTTTTATAGATTTCGTGTTTACTGAGACTTTGTTTTTCTTCTTTTTGTATTGTGATGAATAAGTTTGTTAACTTCCTTTGTGTTTGCCTTGAATATTTATCCTTATTTCCTAAGTTTGAACCAGTCTTTTATTACTTGATATTGCCTTGGCTCCTTCTCCATTTGAAAGTTCTATACCTTCACTGTTTCCCGTTTTATTGTTTTGATGTTCTCGTCATTTACAGGTTGATGCCTCTGTTTCCTTGTTTTATTTGTGGGAGTTCTTTACCTAAATTGTTATCTGGCTGATGCTGTCCTTTATCTTGGACTCCATATGTTGTCAGATATTGTTGGTTCTATAACTGAAGGACTGCCTTTAATATTTTTATACATTTGGTTTGATTTTTACAAATTCCCTTAATTTCTGTTTATCTGGAAATGTCCTAATTTTGCAATCGTATTTGAGAGAGTTTTGTAGGATATTTTATTCTTGGCTGGCAATTTTTTTCTTTCAAGGCTTTATATATGCTATCTCTTTGCCTTCTTGACTGCATAGTTTTTACCCTAGTAATCAGAGCTTAGTCATACCCTTTCCCATTTGTAAGTGACTTCATTTTTCTCAGGCTACTCTCAGGATTTTCTTTTTCTTTGGTTTTGGCAAGTGTGATTATGATATGCCTTGGTGTTAGGAGTTACGTGAACTTGCCTTCTTGTATTCCCTGTCAGGGGTCATTGCTGGCCGTGTTATAAGATGGCAACCCTGAGATGTGTTAGTTGGCAGGGAACCGCCACTGCATTTCTCTCCTGGTTCTGTTTTTCTTCTTCCATTCAGTGTTTCGTCTAGTTTTCTATCCCTTCATTTCATGCTTAGGTTTCCAGGATTAACGTTTGTATCCTTTTTACTTAATTTTTCGTGTCTTTGCTGCAGGGTAATGGCATGATGCGTCTGTCTAGTGCACCATGTTGGCTCTGCCTCATATCTGTAATTTCTTTAAATGTAAGTGGATTAAAATCTCCAATTAAATGGCAAAGATTGGCAGAATAGATAAGAAAACATGATCTAACTATATCCTGTTTACAAGACATCTAATTGAGATCCAAAAACACTTTAGACCAATGCCAATAGCAGTTTGATGTTGAAAGGGTATAAAAAGATATTTTATGCTAATAGTAGCTGTAATGGAACAGAGTTGGGTTATGTTATTATCAGACAAAATAGAATTTAACTCAGAGTCTGTTGCAGGAGACAAAGAAGGATATTATATAATGATGAAAAGGTAGATTCATCAAGAAAGTATAACAATCATAAATACGTTTGTATCTAACAACAGTGCCCCAAAATATATGAAGCAATTCTTTACCGAATTGAAGGAAGAAGTAGATTTTTTTACAATAATAGTTGGAAGCTTCAAGTACCACATTCCATAGTGGATAGAACATCTAGACAGAAGATCGATAAGGAAGTAAGGGACTTAAATAGCATTACAAAGCAACATGAGGTAGCAGACATTTATATAACACTCCACCCCAAAGCAGTACAAAAACATTCTTCTCCAGTGTACGTTGATGATTCTCCAAGATAAACAAGTATCAATACATTTAAAAAGACTGATAGGGTATTTTCTCTGGCCAAAATGGAATGTAATCAGAACTCAGTAACAGAAGTAAAACTGGAAATTTCACAAGTATGTGGGAACTAAACAACACAGTATTAAACAATAAGTGGGTCAAATCAAAATTCACAAGAGTAGTTAGAAGTGGATGAAAATGAAAGCATACACACTAAAACGTAAAGGTTACAGCAAAGGCAGTGTTTACAGGGAAATTTATAGTTGGAAATGCCTACATTAAAACCACCACTCATCTGTCACCTGTCACTTTGTCGTACTGTGGTGGCTAGCATGTTGCTGTGATGCAGGAAGCTATGCCACCAGTATTTCAAGTACCAGCAGTGTCACCCATGGTGGACAGTTTTCAGCAGTGCGTCCAGACTAAGAGATACTAGGAGGTAGTACCTGGCAGTCTACTTCTGAAAAAATTGACCAGTGAAAGCCTTAGGAATAGCAGTGGAACATTGCCTGATATAGTGCCAGAAGATGAGCCCCTTAGTTTGGAAGGCACTCAAAATACGACTGTGGAAAAGCTGCCTCCTCACAGGAGATTCAGCCTTAAAGAAGTTGATGGAGTCAAGCTTTCATGACCTTCATTTGCTGATGTGGTACGACTCATAATGAGAAGAAACACTGCAACGTTTATTAATAATTGGAATGTGGAATGCACGAAGTATGAATCTAGGAAAATTGGATGTTGTCTAAAATGAAATGGACCGCAGAAAGATCAGTATTCCAGGCATTAGTGTTCAAAAACGGATGGTATTGGCCATTTTGAATCTGACAGTCATATGACCTACTATGCTGGGAATGACATATCGAAGATGAATGACATTACATTCATTGTCAAAAAAAAAAAAAACATTTCAAGATCCATCCTGAAGTACAATGCTGTTGGTGATAGGATAATAGCCATAAGCATATAAGGAAGACCAGTTAATATGAATATTATTCAAATTTATACACCAAACTCTAATGCCAAACATGAAGAAAATGAAGATTTTTATAAACTTCTGCAGTCTGAAATTGATCAAGTATGCAATCAAGATGCATTGATAATTACTGGTAATGGGAATGCAAAACTTGGAAACAAAGAAGGATTGGTAGTTGGAAAATGTGGCCTCGGTGACAGAAACAATGCCGAAGTTAGCATGGTAGAATTTTGTAAGACCAACAACGTATTCATTGCAAATACCTTTTTTTAAACACAAACAGCTACTTATACACGTGGACCTTGCTGGATGGAATACATAGAAATCGAATTGACTACATCTGTGGAAAGAGACGATGAAGAAGTTCAGTATCATCAGTCAGAACAAGACTAGGGGCTGACTGCTGAAAAGACCATCAGTTGTTCATATGCTAGTTCAAGTTGAAGCTGAAGAAAACTTAAACAGGTCCATGAGAACTATGGTACGACTCTTGAGTATATTCCATCTGAATTTAAAGACTTTCTCCCGAATAGTTTTGATGCATTGAACACTAATGACTGAAGACCAAACAAGTTGCGAAATGACATCAAGGACATCATAAAGAAAGTAGTCAGTCATAAAAAAAGACAGCAAAGAAAGAAAAGACCAAAATGGATGTCAGAAGAGACCCTGAAACTTACTCTTGAAAATAGAGTAGCTAAAGCAAATGGCAACGGGTTTTTTTTTTTTTAAAGCAAATGGAAGGGATGTTGAAGTGAAAGAGCTGAAGAGAAGAGTTTAAAGGGCGGCTTCATAATTCAAAGTAAAGTATTATAATGAAATGTGCTAAGATCTGGAGTTATAAAACCAAAAGGAAAGAACACGCTTGGCGTTTTTCAACCTGAAAGAACTGAAGAAAAAGTTCAAATCTTGAGTTGCAATAGTGAAGGATTCTTTGGGCTAAGTGTTAACTGATGCAGGAAGCATAAAAAGAAGATGGAAGGAATTCACAGTTACTGTACCAAAAGAATTGGTCAACATTCAACCATTTCAGGAGATAACATATGATCAAGAACTGTTGGTATTGAAGGAAGAATTCCAAGCTGCACTGAAGGCATTGGCGAACAACAAGGCTCCAAGAATTGATGGAATACTAATTGAGATGTTTCAACAAGCAGATGCAACACTTGAAGCACTCACTCATCTATGCCCAGAAATTTGGAAGACAGGTGCCTGGCCAACTGACTGGAAGAAATCCATCTCTCTGCTCATTCCAAAAAAAGAGAATACCAGAAAGATGTTTAACTGTTTTATTGACTACACAAATGCATTCAACTGTGTGGATCATAACAAATTATGGATAACGTTGCGAAGAATGGGAATTCCAGAACACTTAATCATGCTCATGAGGATCTTGTACATAGACCAAAAGGTAGTCATTGGAACAGAACAACGAGATACTGAGTGGTTTAAAATTATAAAGGTGTGTGTGAGGGTTATATCCTTTCACTATACTTATCCAGTCTATATGCTGATCAGATAGTCTGAGAAGCTGGATTATATGAAGAAGAACAGGGCATCAGGACTGGAGGAAGACTTTCTATCAACCTGCAATCTGTTAATGACACAACCTTTCTTGGTGAAAGGGAAGAGGACTTGAAGTACTTACTGATGAAGATCAAAGACCACAGCCTTCAGTATGGATTACACCTCAACATAAAGAAAACAAAAATCCTCACAACTGGACCAATAAGTGACATTATGGTAAACAGAGAAAATATTAAAGTTGTCAAGGATTTCATTTTACTTGGAGCACAACCAACACCCATGGAAGCAGCAGTCAGTAAATCAAACGACGTCTCACATACTTTGGGCATGTTATCAGGAGGGACCAGCCCCTGGAGAAGGACATCGTGCCTGATAAAGTAGAGTGTCAGCAAAAAAGAAGACCCTTAATGAGATGGATTGACAGTGACTGCAATGTGGGCTCAAGCATAGCAACAAGTGTGAGGATGGCGCAGGACCCAGCAGTGTTCATTCTGTCATACATAGGGTATCGGTGAGTCAGAAGCAACTTGACGGCACCTAGTACCAACAACGGCAATGTTAAAAAGGAGAGGAGGTGTCAAATTAGTAAACTCACTTTCTACCTTAAGAAACTTAAAAAGAAAATACCTGAAGTGAGGAAACTATAAAGATGAAATGTAGAGCAGAAATTAGGGCAGTGCTGGTTTAGGGATAGATTTTCACCTTCCATGTGGGAGACACCAAAATTACCAACAACAAAAGGAAAATAAGTAAATTTGACTGTAATAAAATGAAAAATAATTTTATGTATCCAAAAGACAAGCTATAGAATTGGATAAAATATTTGGAACCAAATATAAGATTTTAATATTGAAAATATATAAGGAAAAAATGTATAAAGAACTCCTGTAACTCAACAATAAAAAGACAACCCAATTCAAAAGTGGGGATATAACCTTAAGAGACATTTCTCCAAAGAAGATACGTAAGTGGCCAAAAAGCACGTGAAAAGATGCTTAACGTCATTGGTTATTTGGGAAGTGGAAATCAATACCACAATGAGATACTACTTTACCTTTACTAGAATGGCTATTATCAGAAAAACAACAAAAAACTCAAAATAACAAATGTTGGCGAGAATGTGGAGGAATTGGAACCCTTTTCATTGCTGGTTGGAATTCAGAATGGTTTGGCGATTCCTCTAAAAGTTAAACGTAGAATTACCCTATGACCCATATGACTTGCATTTCCATTCCTAGTTATGTTCTCAAGAAACTTGAATACAGGGACTCAAATAGATATGTGTACACCACTGCAGTATTATTCGTAGTAGCAGAAAGTTGGGGACAAGCTTAATGTCTGTCAACAGATGGATGGATAGACAAAATATGGTACATACATACAGTGGAATATTACTGAGCCAAAGAGAGAAATGAAATCCTGGTGCAGGGATGCGTGGATGAACCTTGAAAACATTATGCTAAGGGAAATAAGTCAGTTACAGAAAGACAACTGCTGCATGATCCCACTTATATGAACTGCTAGATTAGGCAAAAGTTTATTAGTGATTACCAGAAGTTGGATGTAAGAGAGAATGGGGGTTATTTCTAGAAAGGTGCAATTTCGAAGAACTTCTATTTGAGGTGATGTAAAAGTTTTGGAAATGAATGGGGGTGATAGTAGCACAGCGTGGTTCACGTAATTATGGTCAATAAATTAATTGTATACTCAAAATTGGTTAAAATGGCAAACTTTTTAAAAAATATATATTTTACAACAATGAAATTTTTTAAAATATCAAAATGCATAACATAGTTATCCAATTGTTAATGTCACAATTTTTTTTCTTTTTTGTCTATACTGTATTAGGTATTTTAATTTTTCTGAAGTGAACCGATATGATGAGAGACAACAAATGTTCCTTTTAAAATTATTGTGAAAATTTTTGCTTACCTAAATCTAAATTCTTTTACTGTTTCCTTCTATTTTTCCTACTTTCTTTTCCCTCTTCCTTCCTTCCTTCCTTCCTTCCTTCCTTCCTTCCTTCCTTCCTTCCTTCCTTCCTTCCTTCCTTCCTTCCTTCCTTCCTTCCTTCCTTCCTTCCTTCCTTCCTTCCTTCCTTCCTTCCTTCCTTCCTTCCTTCCTTCCTTCCTTCCTTCCTTCCTCCCTCCCTCCCTCCCTCCCTCCCTCCCTCCCTCCCTCCCTCCCTCCCTCCCTCTGTTCTTTTAATGGCAACTAATTTATTGGTTTGCATTCAGTTTTTAAACACAGCTATTAGATATCCCCAACAACCCAAAAACAAATCACCTTATTACACATTCCATAAGTCGAATCACTTTCCACCAGCATTTCGGTATGGCTCTCTCCATTTACTCTGATTTATAAATCAGTAGATTGGTGTCTGTCATGTCTGCGAGATTATCTCTTTTAATTTGACTCTGCCTCTTCTTTGCTTGCTTCCTGTTGTTATTATTGTTATGTGTTGTCGAGTCAGTTTTGACTCATAGTGACCACATGAGACAGAATTAAACTACCCCATAGGGTTTTCTAGGCTGTAATCTTGATGGGAGCAGATTGCCATGCCTTTCTGCAGAGCTGCTGGATGAGTTTGAAACACCAACCTTCCAGTTAGCAGCCAAGCACTTAACCGTTGTGCTACTGTGGCTCTCTTCCTTTGTTTGCTTGTTGCATTGTTGTTAGGTACAGTCAAGTTGGTTCTGATATAGTTAACCTATGTACAACAGAACGAAACGCTGCCCGCTTCTACACCATCCTAAGTTGTTGCTGTTTGAGCCCGTTGTTTGCTTAGGCCTATTATTCTGCTTCACGTGTCTTCTAACTTCTCTTTCACATTTTCAATCAATTTGTCTGTTTTGTATTTTGTTAATATTTTTTGATATAATTTCCAACTCACTAATTTTTCGCTTCTCAGATTTGTGTATTATTCTGTTAATGGAAATTTAAAACCTAGTTGCTTCCCCATAAGTTAGGAACAAAACAAGGCTCTTGTCACTTTTATTCAACATTCACTGGAGGTTCTGGCCAGGACAGTGAGGCACGAAAATGAAATAAAATGCATCCAGATTAGAAAGGAAGAAGAAAACTGTCTCTTTGCAGATGATATAAACTTGTATATGGAAAATTGTAAGGAATACATTTAAAAGACTAATTGGAACTAATAAGTTCAGTAAGGTTTCAGGATACAATTATCAGTATACAAATATTTATTGTATCTCTATGCACTTGCAATGAACAATCTAGAAATAAAATTAAGAGAATAACTCCATTCACAATAACATCAAAAATATAAAATACTTAGGAATAACTTTAACAAAGGATGTACAAAACTTAAACTCTGAAAACTACAAAACGTTAAAGAATTAAAGATGACCTAAATAAAGGGAAAGTCATCCCTTGTTGATGGATCAGAAGATTTAATATTTTTAAGATGGCAGTACTCCCCAAATTGATCTGCAGATTCAACACAAGCTGTAAGAAAATCCCAGAAAGCTTCTTTACAGAAATTGGCAAGCTGACCCTCCAATTCATATGAAAAAAATCAAGGGACCTGGAATTGTCTAAACAGTCTTGATAAAGAAAAACAAAGTTGTAGGACTCACACTTTCCAATTTCAAACTTTAAAGCCTATCGTAATGAAGACACTGATATTGGCATAGTGATAAACATATAGCTCAATGGAATAGTATTTAGTGCCTGGATAAATTCTTCAGAGCCCTGGTAGCGCAGTGGTTAAGAGCTGTGGCTGCTAACTAACAGCTCGGCAATTCCAATCCACCATCCCGTCCGTGGAAACCCTTTGGGTCAGTTCTCCTCTGTCCCATAAGGTCACTATGAGTTAGAATCGACTCAATGGCAACGGGGTTTTTTTTTGGGAGGGGGGAGTCTTTTTATTTTCTACAAGTTTCCCAAGGCAATTCATGCAGAAAGAATAGTCTTTTCAGTAAAAGGTGCTGAGAGAACAGGATGTACACCCGCAGAAATAAACAAGCAAAAAAAGAAGTTGGATCCCTACTTCACATTATATACAAAAATAAAGTCCGTGAGTTAAAGACCTAAATGTAACAGCTGAAATTATGAAACCCTTAGACTCAAACATAGGTGTAGATCTTTATGACCTTGAATTAAGGAATAGGTTCTTAGATATGGCACTAATTGCAGAGCAAGAAAACACATAGGTTGGACTTCATCAAAATTAAAAAACTTCTGTACATCAAAGAACACTATCAAGAGAGTGAAAAAGATAACCAAAAGAATGAAAGTATTTGTAAATCATATATGATAAGGGAGTTGTATATAGAGTATATGAAAAAGTCTTAGAACTCAAAAATTAAAAAAAAAAACAAAACCCAATTTAAAAAATGAACAAAGGAATGGAATAGACATTTCCTCGGAAAAGATATACAGATGGCCACGAAGCACATGAAATGCTGTTCAGTGCCCTTAGCCATCAGAGAAATGCAAATCAAAACTCCAATGAGATACCAATTCACACCCACTAGGATGGCTAAAAGGATAGATAATAACATAGGTTGGTTAAGATGAATTGAAACTCTCATACACAGCTGGTGGGGATGTAAAATAGTATAGTTGGTGATGAAAAAAGTTTAGCAGACCCTCAGAAAGTTAGAGTTATCATTAAAAAAAAAAGTTATCATATGACCCAGCAATTGCAGTCCTAGGTATATTCTCAAATGAAATGGAAACGTATATCCACACAAAAACTTCTTTACAAATGTTCATAGCAGCATTATTCATACTAGCCAATTGAAGGCAATAGTCCAGATGTCTGCCAGTGAACGGATGAATGGATAAATAAAATGTGGTATATGCATATAATGGAATATTATTCAGCATGAAGTACTGATACATGCTACAGCATGGATAAACTGAAATTATGGTAAGTGAAAGAAGGCAGTCAAAATTGACCACATATTGTATGATTCTATTTTTATGAATACGATAGACAAATCAAAAATACAGAAAGTAGATTAGTGGTTGCCTAAGGCTGGAGTGATGGGGAAACAGAGATATCAGCTGAGGGTTGTGAGGTTTCTTTTTGAGGAGATGAAGATTTTCTAAAATTGGATTGTGGTGACAGTTGCACACCTCTGAGTATACTAACAGCCATTGATTGTACACTCTGAGTGAATTATATGGTATGTGAAATCTATCTTAATAATACTAAGTGGCCTTTTTCATTTTTATTTTACAAGTTCCATTTGATTATTTTTCAGGTAAATGTATATCCTTTATGATTTCCAGTGTCCTCAATGTTATTTCATGTTTTTCTGTTATTTCTTTGTATATAGTAAACAGTTACAGTGTGTATCTCATCACTCCAGGATCTGAAGGCCTTCTGTATCTGTTTCTGCTCTGTATTGTTTATCTTGGGTTTCAGTTGTCATGCCTTGTTTTCCTGTGCATTTAAGTACTTTGGCCATAAGTTTCAAATATCCCTTGGAGTATTATACGTGGGACTTCTTTGAGACCTGGGATAAAGATCGGTTACTCTAGAAAGAATTTGCAGTTGCTTCTGATAGTGGCAGAAGCCCTAGTGGTGCAGTGTTTAAAGTGCTCGGCTGCTAATTAAAAGGCTGGCCAGTGGTTTGAACCTACCAACCGCTCCACGGGAGAAACCCTATGGGACAGTTCTACTCTGTTCTTTAGAGTCACTATGAGTCAGAATCATTGGCAGTGGGTTCGGTTCTGCTAGTGGCCTGGGAATATTTTTATGTGGTTTTCTCTAAATTACAATCTTTGCTTGAACATTTTTAAACTCTTAAGTTAGGAGGAATTTGGGCTGACGGTGGTGATATGAGCTAGGGTCTCTGTGGTACTGATAATCTTATTCCTTTGCTGTCTTCTTTCTGCCTACAAAAATATTAAGCATATCCCAGATAATGTTGCCAGTTTTATCAGTCTTGCCACCACAATTCAAGGATGGTAGTTTTTATATGATATTCCTGTACTTATGACCAGTTAGAAGGTAGTATGATAAAAAGATTTAAATGTAGACTTGAACAGAGGTAACAACATATGTTTAGTTATTATATCTAAGCCACTAGCTCAGAGTTGGGGCCCTGGTGGTGCAGTGTTTAAGGGCTCGGCTGCTAACCAAAAAGATCAGCAGTTCAAATCCACCAACTGCTCCTTATAAACCCTATGGGGCAGTTCTACTCTGTCCTGTAGGGTCACTATGAGTCGCAATCAACTCAACAGCAAGGTTTTTTTTTTTTTGTTTGTTTTTTTTGATGTAGCTCAAAGTCAGCCGTACTGGACCTGCACTGATATTTTGCAGCAATGGAATAACCAATATCAATAGATACCCTTTTCCTATTTATTGTTCATTATGTGTCAAATTTCCCTGGCCACCTCATGGTAGGTGTATGATGGTGTGGATCTCCAGGCTTTCCTAAGTCTTTGTTATACTCAAAAGTGTCCTTATTTCCTAAAAGTTAACTCTTAAGGCATGTTTGAGGATAGAAGATCTGATCTCTGAGATGTTAAAAATTAATTATTTCTTTAAGGAAGAATTTGTGATGAACTGAATGTGAAAATCCTTGAAGGTGTTTCCAAGTTCTTTGTGGTCAACCCACCCCCATGGTTCTCTAGATCAACCCTTTTCAATCATTCAACTGGAGGAAAACTTGAAATAATTTTCAGTACTTAAGCAACCCCTGCATAAAAATTATTATATCTGTATAGCCCGTGGTACATTATTGTGATCAGTAAATTACAGATAAAATGATTCAATAAATATTCTAGATGCTCTTTTGAGTAGAAAGAATATTTTTCTATGGGTCTCTTTATTTTAGCCAACTAATTATCCTTTTCTTTTTTGTGTGGTTTCCTTTCCTTACAAAGAATATCAACTCTAATAAACATCAGTAGCATAGATAGAGGAAACCTCACTTTTTCCCTTTTAAACATTTCCTTCCTTTTTTTTTTTAACCTTATTACAAGTAGGCCAAAAAGTCTCATCAAAATTCTCTATATTGAAGATATGTATGGTATATGGTATGTGTAAGAGTGGTGCCCCCCCAAAAAAAAAATTCACTTTGAAGCCAGTATTTCTTGGGGGGGAAAATTGGTAGTTAAGTTTTTAGCTTATTTTTTCTGAAACATCTTTCCTTTTCTTTTTTTTTTGTCCTTTCTTTTTCCTGTGGTGAAAATATACACACTAAAACATTCACCAAGACAACTTCCACATTTACAATTCAATGACATTGATTATATTCTTCATGTTATGCAACCATTATTACTATCTTTTTCTAAAATATCCCACCACCATTAACATAAACCCAGTGCCCTCCAAACAAAAATTCCCCTTTCCCCCTCTCTTCCACCCCTGGTAACCATTAATAATCTTTGGTTTCTACATGTTTGCTTATTTCATATAAGTGAGATCATGCAGTTGTCCTTTTGCAACTGACTAATTTTGCTCAGCATAATGTTTTCAAGGTTCATCCATGTTGTGGCATGCATCAGGACTTCATTTCTCTTTATGGCTAAGTAATATTCCATGGTGTATATATACCACATTTGGTTTATCCATTCATCTGTTGATGAACATTTTAGTTGTTTCCACCTTCTGGCTGTTGTGAAAACTGCTGCAGTAAACATTGACGTACACACACCTATTTGAGTCCCTGCTTTTAATTCTCTTGGGTATTCTACCTAGGAGTGGAATTGCTGGGTTATATGGTAGTTCTACATTTAACTTTTTGCAGAACTGCCAACCTGTTTTTCACAGCAGCTGTACCATTTTATGGAAACCCTGGTGGCGTAGTAGTTAAGTGATACGGCTGCTAACTAAAGGGTCAGCAGTTCAAATCCTCCAGGCACTCCTTGGAACTCTATGGGGCAGTTCTATTCTGTCCTATAGGGTCACTATGAGTCGGAATTGACTCGACAGCACTGGGTTTGGTTTTTTTCGGTTGGTACCATTTTATATTCCCACCAGCAATGGATAAGGATTCTAGTTTCTCTACAACCTTAGCAACACTAGTTTTCTGTTTTTTTTTTTAAATCATTACTATCCTAATGGGAGGGAGGTGATACCTTATTGTGTTTTTGATTTGTGTGTCCCTATTAATGGGAGCCCTGGTGGCCCAGTGGTTAAGAGCTGTCTGCTAACCAAAAGGTCATCAGTCCAAATCCACAGCTGCTCCTCGGAAACCCTATAGAGCAGTTCTGCTGTATCTTATAAGGTCGCTATCGGTTGGAATTGACTTGATGGCACTGCGTTTGGGTTTTTTTTTTTATGGGCTAATGATGTTGAGTATCTTTTCATGTGCTTGTTGGCCATTTGAATATCCTCTTGGTAAAATGTCTGTACAAGTCCTTTACTTATTTTTTGATTGGGCTGTTTGTCTTTTTGTTGTTAAGTAGTAGAAGTTTTATATATGTATTGGATATTAGGCCCTTAGCTGGTATGTTACTCCTGAAAGTTTTCTCCCAATCTGTGGGCTATCTTTTCACTTTGTTGATAAGTCTTTTGATGTACAAAAGTATTTAATTTTTATGAGATCCCATGTATCCATTTTGTCTTTTGATGCTCAAGCTTATTTTTTTATCATATCTAATAATCTGTGTTAAATAATGTTAAACAATAGGTCCCACAGCCTTGCCCCTACATTTTCTTCTCAGAATTATGTAGCCTTAGTTTTCACATTCAGATCCTTGACCCATTTTGAAATGGTTTTTGTATATGACGTGTTTTCTCATTAATTTAATTTTAAAACTCCTAATGCTTTCAGTAATGGATGGAGCAGCTCAGCATAAGATCAGCAAGGAAATAGAAACCTTGAAAAACACTGTGAACCAACTACACATTACATTATTGCCAAAACACTGAGAATCATGACCCAGCCAAGTTGACATAAAACCTTAACCATCACAGCAAGCATTCCTCTTGCCTCATACCTTGGCATTTATCACTGCCAGATGTACATTGTTAATGCGTAAAATAGTTGGATAGTAGATTTTTTACTGTTGTAAATGTTGGATTATGAGATAGCCAATAAGTGAGGAGTAGGTATAGAACTAACAAACATCTATAGAACACTGCATGCAACAACCATGGAATATACATTCTTCTCAAGCCTACATGGAACATTCTCCAAGGTAGACCATGTGTTAGGCCATAAAACAAGCCTCAATAAATATAAATGAGTAAAATCATAAAAGGCTTGTTCTTCAACCACATTAGAATGAAATTAGAAACCAATAACTGAGGGAAATTTCAGAAAATTACAAATATATGTAAATTAAACAATACTCTTTTAAATAATTGATCAAAGAATAAATCAAAAGGGAAATTACTTATAGACAAAAACACAAATGCAAGATACCAAAACTAATGGGATGTAGTGATTGTAGTGCCCAGAGGTAAATTCATAGCTGTAAATACCTACATTAAAAAGAGAGATCTCAAGATAAAACCTAACCTCTCACCTTAAGAAACTTCAAAAAGCAAAGTTGACCCAGAGAAGCAGAAGGAAGGAAATAATAAAAACTAGAACAGAAATTAATTTTTTTAAAAAGAACAGAAAAACTATAGAGAAAATCATTAAAACCCTAAGTTGGTTCTTTGAAAAGATTAATAAAATTGACAAACATTTAGCTAGACTGTCAAAATAATAAAGGAACATTCAGATTACTGATGAATGAAAGAGGGGACAACGTTACTGACCATACAGAAATAAAAAGGATTATAAGGGAATGCTATGAACGCTAAGAAATTAAATACTTCATTTTCACAACAGTGATTTCTATTATACTCAGTAGAACTATGTCTATCAGGCAATTAAATTCAGCACCAGACTTTTATGTATTATTAGTGCTTCATATCATCACCAAATTTTTTCTTGTCACTTATGGAGTTAATACATGCTAATTATTGCTTAATTTATATTTTCTAAAACTGTATAGATAAATGTTACTGCTTAAATGCTGTTTTTTTTTAAATCACCTTTTTTCTTTCACATTTTACACCTTCAAGGATTTTGTGGGTCTTCATATTAATGAAATGTGTGTGTATTTCATTTTTGTACTTTCATAGAAAAAATATTCTGTTGAAATTTTTCTGGTTAGAAGAAAGCTGATATTTATGTTTTAACATCAAAAACGTAATTAACTTTTAGAAATTTTGTGTGTGTGTTTATAAGAATAGTTGGAGAGAATTTCTAAAAGACTGTCCATAATGAGAGAGGCTTTATCTAAAAATAGGGGTTTATAAATCTGGGGTACATGGGTAAAATTTAGGGGAGCATATGAACCTGGGTAAGAAAAAATTACATCTTAATTTTCACTAACTCTAACTAAAATGCAGCAATTTTCCCCTGCAAGTATGACTATAGGCAACAAACCATACTAGTATTAATGATACCTGTGCTTGTTAACGGAAACCCTGGTGGCGTAGTGGTTAAGTGCTACGGCTGCTAACTAAAAGGTCAGCAGTTCGAATCTACCAGGCACTCCTTGGGAACCTGATGGGGCAGTTTCTACTCTATCCCATAGGGGCACTATGAGTCAGAATTGACTTGATGGCAATAGGTTGTTTTTTTGTGTATATGTGTGCTTGTTAACAATAGAAATAAAATATTTTTACACATTACTGTTGCTTCTGATATCTCAAAGTTATTTTATGTTCGTCAATATTTCAAAAGTACGGTAATTATTAGATCTGTTGGTATATTTTGTTACTTAATGCATTAATAAAGAAGCACTTATATTACTTATTAATTTTTTTTTCAATTTTCAGTAAAAAAAAGAATGGGTTTATTTTGTAATCCCATTTATCTTACGTGTTTAAAAATACTAATCCTAGAAAGAGGTTCTGTAAGTATCTCTATACTTCCAAAGAGGTCGTGGTGCAGATTAAATTAAAAACCCTAATCTACAAACACTTGATAAATAGAGAATTCTTATGTCTTTAACCTGTATTTTCTTTTCGTCAGGTGTAGGTAATAGTAGCGAAGGTGGAAGAGGAAAGGCAGGTGCAAAACTTTTTCAGGATTTTCAAATGTTGAGTAGAATCTGGACTCATCCTTGGTGTTTGCAACTAGACTACATTAGCAAAGAAAATAAGGTAAATCAGATGACCTAAAATTGATTAAAAGTTACCATTAGAAGCAGAATAACCTTAGGATGAAGGTTGAGCTCTATAAACTTTCCGTATATTCAAATTTTGTTTTATGGTACAGTAATCCACCCTGTTTTATTTCTAGTTAATTTCTGTTTGTCTAAATGCATTATGATTATGAAAGAAGTGTTAAATGTTAATCTATTATTGAACCTATTAGGTTTTTTTTACCCTTTTATTTTGAAATAATTTTAGACTTACAGAAAAGTTGTGAAAATAGTTCAGTTCCCATATAGTCATCACCCAGATTTTTCTAATGTTTACATTTTGTGTTACTATAATAAAATTTTCAAAACTAAGAAATTAACATTTTTGCAATACAGTGAACAGCAGCCTCTTTTTGAATTTCACCAGTTTTTTTAGTAATGTTATTTTTCTGTTCCATGATCCAATCCAAAATCTCAAATTGCATTTAGTAGTCTTATCTGTCATGTCTTCTTTCTATGATAGTTCTTTAGTCTTTCTTTATCTCATGGCAGTTAACTTATTTTTAAATGAAATAAACAGATGTCATTATAATTATCAATATAAGTTGAAACGAATATAAATTCAATTTGAAATAAATTGGGTTTCCAGTATAAGTTGAAATAAATTATTGAAACATTCATTTTTTTTTTCTCTAGGGGTATTTTGATGAAGACAGCATGGATGAATTCATAGCTTCAGATTCTGATGAAACCTCCATGAGTTTAAGCTCCGATGATTATACGAAGTAAATTGAATAAATTTCGTGGCCTGTGTTGACATGTTTAAAATCCTTACTTGCTGATTGTTCTTTTTTAATTGGCAGTTGTATCTTTGCTGTGCTTTTATAAGTCTGAATTCGTTCTTTTTTTTAGAAAGAAGAAAACAAAGGGGAAAAAGGGAAAAAAAGATAGTAGTTCAAGTGGAAGTGGCAGTGACAATGATGTTGAAGTGATTAAAGTCTGGAATTCAAGATCTCGAGGAGGTGGTGAAGGAAATGTGGATGAAACAGGAAACAACCCCTCAGTTTCTTTAAAGCTGGAAGAAAGTGAGTCTAATGAACGTTCCCTTTATCATGGAACGTTCCCTTTATCATGGAACATTGGTTTAGAAAGTGTCATGTCATTAGTGCTGTTGTCAGTCATTTATTATCCTCACTGGTTGGCTTAAAGAAATTTCTTTCCCCAATTGGTAAGAGTCTAGGATAATCAGGTATACATAATTACCACAAATATCTGATGAATATTTAATTATAAGCAGAACATTGTGCTCTCTCTGGTTTTTAGGAGGAAAAGTAAATAGAAAAAGTACCGTTTGTTTACATATATTTCCCTAAACTATGTATTATTATTTTAATTCCATGTGTTAGCTAACTTAATTCTTGAAGCAGCCTTATAATGTTGTTGATATCTTTGTTTTTATAGATGAAGAGATCTGAAACCCAAAATCACATAGTTAATGAAAGGTAGAACTGGGATTCAGCCTTTGGTTTGTCCTGTCTCAAAGCCACCATGATATTTTCACTAACTACATGGGAAAAGCCGAAAGAAGTTTGAGTATGATTGTAGTTAATTTTATACAGTGAAGTGGTTTTGTGTTTTTCCTTTATAATTCTTCATAATCCATAATCATTATCTACTTTATAGTTCCCCCCCATCATGTATAGTTTGTATTACCTCTTTCACTTTTTTTCTTTCATGCAACAGTATACACACAATAGAAGTCTCAGATTGAGCTTTCCAATGACTTAAATTGTCTTTACCCATATGTACATTTGAAAGATTAGTATTGAGGCCCCGTATCCTTCTAATGCAGCCTGACTGTGTGTCTAGAAGCTCAAAACCAGGACGAAATACCTGAATGTTACGAAGTAAAGCTGTGGTATAGGATACTGGAGCCTAAGTAGAATTCACACAGAGGAGAAAATAGTGTAATGACTTTAAATATTTAACATTTGGGAGTCCTGTAGCAAAGCAGTTAACCTTTGCCTGTGAAAGAGAAGAGAGATGTTGGGGGTCAGCTAGGTGAATGATTTTGTGCTCAAAGAAGTTGGGCTGCCTGAGGCCTGCAGCTGAACCAGTTTGGCAATCCCATGATAAACATTTCTCTCTTCATTACCTCCATGAAATAAGACAGATGGTAGCCTAAACACAGACCCTGGCTTATTTCTTTAAGAAATCAGGGAAATAGTAAAAATGAAACTACAAAATTTTCCTTTTTAGTCCTCTTTCCTGCCACCCCATACAGGTAATTTACCATCAGTGTTCAATCTCCCAGTTCCTAAATTTAAAGAACATTTTTATAAGAATACTGAAGAATTGGTTATAATTTTGAATAATGGAAAACTCCTGTTATCTCCATCCCTGGACCTCCATTCTGCCCTTTCCACTTAAAATTACTCATAGAATATGATGTATCTCATCTGATAATTAGAAATAAATAGCTTAAAGTTCACACTTTCCTTCAAATATTCTTGTTGAAATTTTTTTCTTGTAATTTGTGGATAAAGAGAAAAAAAAATAGATCAACCAGTATGCCACAGTCTGTGTTATGAGTGGGTTACATAAAAGTGTGCTGGGGAAGACAAGGTGGAATCTGAGACAACTGAATCATCTCCAGAAATGGGTAGCCTCTTCCATTTTTTGTGGTGTACAGTATAAGTATTATCACTTTCTATATATGCCATAATAAAATTTATGTATATACAACATATACAGAGAGTAGGAGGGACAGAGAATAGGATGTTACATGTTGTGAGCCTAATAGCAGACAGGGGAGGTTGGGGTTCTAAAAGATAAACTTTTAACTACTTGCCTAGGGTCTTTGTTCCATTTTAGTTATATGCAGTCAAGTAAAAGTAATTTATGTATGGATGTATTTTATATTTTATAGCTGTGTAAATATATAGTTTATCAGGAACATTGTCCAGAACTAATAGATGATGAAAATCTATTTTTGTTCTTTGATTTAAATTAAGTTTATGTAAGATAAGACTGAGTACATTATAGTATATGAATGCATATAACTGGTACTGTGTAGCTTTTTTGAAAAAAATCACTTTCTTATAGAAAATGTGAGAATACCTGAATAGGACTTCTTAAAGGGCCACAATGTGGCACCAGGAATTTGAAATGGGTATTAAATAAGCAGATGGCTATAATTGAGCTATAATATGATTTTTGTTGCATAATTCATTTTCATTTCACAGTTTTTTTTTTTTATTCTTTCACAGTAGCTTTCTGAATTTTCTAAGAAGGAGAGTCTTGAATAAGCCATTTAAGTTTACCTTACAGTATCTCCATTTCTGGATTTTAGCCTTTTATTACAAGGAATTTTGTTATGTGGAATTAACTATATAAATTGCCTTGATGTGTTAGATTTATTATGAATTCAATATTTTTAGAGTAGGCTTCATTGGTGAGCATTTTGAAATGCATATAATTTATTGCATGATAAAAACTTTTATGACAGAATCCTTGTATATGATGTAGGGCCATAATATTAGCACTACACACTACATTTATTTATTCAACAAGTATTTGTTGAGTACTTACTATGTGCTACTACTACTAATACATAAAAAATATTTTCATGATATGCCATATTTCTTTTTAAAATCTATAGTGTGTCTTCCAAATGTAATAGTTAAAGGAACTTTTATTTAAATATATATTTAGAATGCTTCAAGAAATTAGGGGCGATGGTATAGCTTTCTTTGTTTTCTTTCCCATTTGTGCTTTACTTTCTCAGAATCTTTTGATATCCAGAATGAATATTTGGAATGGCTTTGATTAACCAGCCAGTTGTTACTTGTCATATGTATGTTCACAGCATAAAATTACAGCAGAAGTCATCACTGATCCATGTAGATGATGAAATAAGAATGTTCAGCATAAAATATCTATTTGTAAGTTTTAATTACATACTTAGGATATTTATTATTTGGAGTAGCCTATATTTCTCTGGATCACTTTCTACTGTGTAGACATTACTGTTAAGTATCATGCTTGTATCCAGTAGGATCAAAATTAGAATGAAATCTATCGGATTTGGCAGAAATTGTCACCTGTCATAAGCTTTGATACTTACCTAGCGGTCACATTTTTA
This sequence comes from Loxodonta africana, assembly GCF_030014295.1. Lineage (NCBI taxonomy): Eukaryota > Metazoa > Chordata > Mammalia > Proboscidea > Elephantidae > Loxodonta > Loxodonta africana. The sequence continues at coordinate 88,404,222 of NC_087369.1, read as the reverse complement.
CTGACTTTCTGCCAGCATTCTTTTATTTCTGAAATTTTCACCTTAGATATATTACAGTTAATAAATTTGGGTAACCATTGCTGAAATTATATGTCATCTGTGGTACTGTAGAATTTCCCAAAGGCACTCTTGGTTGTTTGCTAGTTAGCTGATTATAAAAGGAGTTGAGTCAACATTTGCTTGATGAGCTATGTGTCTGCAATCCCCAAGATCCACCCACAGGTTTGGTGATTCACTAGAAAGACTCATAGCACTCAGCACGTATGAAAGGATACAAAGCAAAATCAGCAAAGGGAAAAGCACATGGAACAAAGTCTGGAGGAAACTTGGTACAACCTTTCAAGAGTCCTCTCCCAGTGGAGTCACACAGGACACACTTAATTCCTGCAGCAGTGAGTTGTGATAATATATATGAAGTATTGTCTACCAGAGAAACTTATCAGAGACCCAGTGTCCAAGGTTTTTGTTGGGGGCTAGTTACATAGGCAATAACTGCCAGCACATACCAAATTTTAGACTCCCAGCATGAATCAAGTGTTCCGTATAAACCACATTGTACCAGCAGGCTGGGCACAGTGAGCCACTCTTATCAGTTAGGGAAAGTTTTACATCAGTGTAGGAAGTATTTACCCTTCAAATTCCCAGATACCAGCCACGGGCCAACATGGCAAGGAGGCTTTTTTGAGAAGATGAAATTTGAGTTGGGTCTTAAAGAGTGGTAAAGTCTGAATAAAAGTTTGTCAGGCAAAGAGGGGGAGAAAATCATAAAAGACACTTGAGGCAAAGGGAAAGGTATGGAATCCTGCAAGTACATGGCATGATTAGCCTGTGTTCATTGTGGTTTGAACATAAATGCATCATGAGTTCTCTAAAAGTAATGGTAATCACCAGGGACCAGACACAAAGGAGGGAATTGATAACCTAAGCAGTACGTTCAAGAAGTATACAGGAAGGGTGTGTGTCCTGAGTGTGATTTTTATCTCATTTGTCACCCCAAAAGGGAAGAGACAAGCAATCTCCCATAGCCCAGGTTATGTATATTGTCTTGAATGGAAAGTTACGGTTCAACCACAAGACACAAAAATGGAAATAAAGAACTTTATTACTCAAGGTCCTGGGCGTACAGGGCACACCCATAAGCCACTGCACAAGTGGGGAGGTCGCAGATAGAGAGAGAGAGAGCAACCTTGAGGTGCAGACTTTATTAGGGTCCAAGGGTGGAATGAAGGGATTTTCGTGGGGTACATGACCATTGGTCTTTTTGAAACTACAGCTTGAGAAACAAGGGAGAGTGGGTATGGAAATTACCTAAGTGGGACAGCTGTGGGGAGCTGAGGAGCAGAAAATTTGGATGTATTTGGTAACATGGTTATCTGGGGCAACTATCTCCAGCAGGGTGTGGTGTACCAACTAACAGGGTGAATAAATGGCTCGGCCTGGATGCCAAGGCATCATCTAAGTTGGAGGCTGGCTAATATCATTACAGTGTGCCAGTCTAGAGACTAGCAACTTTGCTTTTCACCTACTCAGGGACAAGATAAAAGGCTTTGAGGTTACTATAAGGTGGAAAGTTCTTTGACCCCTTCTTGAAACTGAATCCCTTTAAAGAGTATGTATTCCATCAAAGAATAGGATAGAAAAAAAAAAAACCTGCCCATCAATCCAGGGAGTTGACAAGGAAGTTTATCTGTTTTGGCCTGGGCTCTGGGTTGGGGGAAAAGTTTCCTTGAATTCATAATCACAGCTTGCCTTCATACAGTTTACGGTTTGAATTGTATTTCTCATGCAATCTATACATCTCAAGCTGAAATACTCAAAAAAATACTGAAAACTTCCAAAGCAATTCTGGGTTGGCGATTCTCTGGAGCACTGGAGAGAAGCAAATGCAGAACCATGCCCTCCCAGCCTGGGACCATACCACCCTGGAGCTATATGACCTCAACCCAGAGGTGAAATAATAATCAGAAACTATAAATGCCTGAGGAAACAATTAACCATAGGAAAAACAAGCAAGAAAAGAAATTAGCAGTTACCTTGAGGAAAGTTACCAGATGAAACAAATAGCATTTGATTCTCAAAAACCTCAGGTAATAGAACTATTGGATAAAGACTGTAAAATAAGTATGCTTAAAATGATGTTTTAAAAAATTATAAGTATAACTTTATGCCAGAGAATTTTAAACTCACATGAATGGTGCAATATTGTAAGAATAATATAATTTAAGAACATTGAGTGTTGATTGCAACATATCTCATAGTAGCAAAAAGAAACTATCTAAATGTCAATGAACAGGAGAACTAATAAATGATGATGTATTCGTGCAGTGGAATACTACATGTTTGTTAAAAAGAGTGAACAAGAGCTCCGTGAAGCAACACGAGTAAGTTTCATTTTGAGTAAAAAACTGCATTGAATGAAAAAGTAAGTTGCAGAATTACACAAACAGTATGGTACCATTTACATTTAGTTTAAAAACATGTAAAAATAATGTACAGTTTAGGGAAACACATAATAAAAATGTTAAAACATGCATACAAATGGTAAATACCAACCAAAAACCTGTTGCTGTCTCATAGCGACCCTATAGGACAGAGTAGAACTGCCCCATAGAGTTTTCAGGGAGTGCCTGGTGAATTTGAACTGCCAACCTTTTGGCTAGCAGCCATAGCTCTTAACCACTACACCACCAAGGTTTCCAAATGGTAAATACAGTAGGGAGTTAATTACCTCTGGGAAAGGAGGAAGAGAAAGAAGACTGGGATTGAATAGGGACTCATATTAGGCTTCTAGTCCATCAGAAGCAGATTTAACAGGGTTAAAATTTGGTGAAAATGGGTGGGAACATGGCTGTTCATTATGTTCTATATTTTTTTCTGAACAATTAAAATATTTTATAATAAAAATGTAAAATTCTTTGCATTAAAAAGCAATCGAGAGAAAGTACGTGAACTGGTTAAACTTAAGTATACTAATTATGTTACTTATTTTGATTCTGTTTATGTTTGGATCCTTTAGATTGTTTTGTGTTACTTTCTTCTTATACGTAGTTTGTGGGAAAAATAAGAAGAAAATGATTTAACATGATATGGTGATCCTGGGATCAATTTATTTGTTTGAGTTTTCCAGAACCGTAGCAGCACAGTGAAATGTTTCCTGCCCCCAGGGTGGTCATTTATCTTTTAATCTCTGAGTCAGTCAGTGTCTGTCTGTCTCTGTTCCTCCCTCCTTTCTCTTCCTTCTTCCCTTTCTCTCCCTTTCTCCTTCCCTCCCTTTCATCCCTCCTGCAGTCTCTTTCTTTCCTACTATGTATGTTTGTGTGTGTGTGCGCACATATACACACCACACTCCATGCCTGTCCCCAGAGGTTTCTTCCTCTTTCCCGTGGTTGGTCTATTTCTGTCCCTTTTGGTCCCTCTCTCAGTCCTGCTGTCTTGGGATCTTTCAGTTTCTTTCTTATTTACCTACATAGTTATGTTTTATTTATTTTATTTAGGTAAAGCTACTTCATCTTCTAATCCAAGCAGCCCAGCTCCAGATTGGTATAAAGATTTTGTTACAGATGCTGATGCTGAGGTCTTAGAGCATTCTGGAAAAATGGTACTTCTCTTTGAAATTCTTCGAATGGCAGAGGAAATTGGGGATAAAGTGTAAGCTCCTTCCTGTTTTTATTATATAAATGAATCATTCGATAACTTTTCTATTGTTTAAACAATGGTTTTCTTCCTTTTTAATGAGGTAATTTCTTTGGTTAATGTAGGGATAGGCCAATACAAACAACTGTCTTTCTTCTAAGCCACTAGTTCTAACTACATATTCAGGTTGTTTCTTCAGTACTGTTTTCCCTTTCTAGCTATTGTACCTTGAATGAATTATTTCCTTGACCCATGCTTCTAATTGATACTTATAATTCCCCATCTTCCTGATCATTTTTCAATTCATTCAGTGTTGTTTCTGTCCTGTCACTTTATTGAATTCCTTCCCCTAATGTCACTAAAAAAAAATGTCACTAGTGACCTTTTAATTCCAAAATCTAGTGGATACCACTCAGCCTTTACCTGTTTGACTGTTCTCTGAACCAAACACATTTCCTTTGTTTTTATTCCTGTTTTACTTCTGCCATTTATGCTCCCTATTCCCAGTCTCATCCTTCAAATTACTATTCAGATTCATCCCCTAACTCTCCTAGAAAGAGGCAAACCCTCATCACTTTTTAATATACCTCTACTGCTGTCGGGTCAACCCCCGACTCATGGTGATCCCATGTACAATGGAATAAAACGCTGCGTGGTCCTATGCCATTCCCATGATCGGTGGTAGATTGGGCTGTTGTGATCCATAGGGTTTTCACTGGTTGCTTTTCAGAAGTAGATCGCTAGACCTTTTTTCCTAGTTCCTCTACACGGTATGAATACGAATTTCAAGTTACCAGCATGACATCACTAAAGGTAGGGTTGGGAAGAGATGGTAACAATATTCTCTGCTGAGTTAAGCTAGTTAGAGTCAACTCCAGCACAACACACGTTTCAGCCCAGCCCTTCTGATTTATTTGTTTTCTAGCATTTAAATATTAAATTTTGATTGTAAATTCCTTTTCAACTTTTTATGCAAATTTGATATATGTTTTTATATTTTTATCTGAGTCGTTAATAAAATAGGTAAAACCAAAATAATGTTATGCATGTATGGAAATTATCAATCAGGACAATAGTTCTCCATGTTATCTGTAACTAGAACGGGTTATCAGAGACAATTACTATGTAGCCACATAGTCCTAATTACTCTTTACCTTTTTCATAGATTTATCTGAACTCAGTGGTTCCTAGAATCTTAATTGCTAACTGACTCAGGTCAACCTGTTTCCAAAATAGTAGCTCAAATTCCAGAATAATTCCAATTAAATAATTGGTACTATTAAGATTTTGAATTTTTCAGGTACATAAAAACCAGAAACCAAACGTCTTGCCGTCAAGTCGATTCTGACTCATAGTGACCCTATAGGACAGAGTAGAACTGCCCCATAGAGTTTCCAAGGAGCACCTGGTAGATTTGAACTGCAGACTTCTTGGTTAGCACCTGTAGCACTTAACCATTACACCACCAGGGTTTCCTCCAGGTACATAAACTGTCAAAAACTTAATTTGTATTTAAGTATTGATTCAATGAAGTTTTTTTTTTTTTTTAATTCTAGGAAGGATAATAAAACTATTGAGGGATCAAAGCTTAGGCCTTGGTCATTTAAACTGAGCACCAGAAGTGAATTCATTTTCTTACTAGTATTCTAGGAGTAGGCAATTGGGAGGCAGTAGTTATCCAACAATGCAGAGCTCAGGAAATTATACAATAGATAATGCATATGTGGTGAACTTCAACAACTATTTCATAGCTTGAAGGATCTTCTGCAGTCATAAGTACCTCCTTCTTCTTATTGTGCAGCTTTCAGAACCAAAACAAAACCAAAAAAAACATGCTTCCCATAGGTGTCTAGTCTCTTGTATACTGACCAACTTTGCTTTTGTAATAAGGGAGAGAATGAGCCCTCCCACATTCTCCTTTATAAGAATTACATAGGTTTTTTCTATCTTGTGTGTAATTATATCCACTTACTTCTCATCAGTGGGATAGAGCAGAGCAGTGGTTTTCAAACAGCTTCTCAGAGCACCTGCAAATTGGTGACATGGGTAGGGGGTAATGGAGGAGCCAGTGACACTTCCCTTGCTTGCTTCTCCCTCAATGCCTGAGGCAGCTTGCTTTTATTAGAGATTTTAACTTCCACATAAGACTGTGTAAACAAAAGTTTTCATGGCTAAAAAGGGGTTAAAATACTGGGATAGAGAATCAGGAATTTGCAAGCATGCTTGAAATCAAATTAAAAAACGGCCATAGAATGTGTCTAATTGAATAATGCTGAAATGCTTTTAGTAGGAATATTTTTTTTTACATTCTCTGTCTTTGGCAGATGAAAAAGTTTTAATATTCATAAAGTCCAATCAGTTTTTTTATTTCATGAATTTTAGTTTTGATATGTCTAAAAATTGTTTGCCTAACCCCAGTATACAAGGATTTTCTTCTATATCTTCTTCAAAAAGTTAGGTGATCCGTTTGGCTGAATTTTTGCATATGAATGTCCAGTTTTGCCAAGACAATTTGACGAAAAGAATGTCCTTTCTCCATTGACTTGACTTTGCACCTTTCTCAAAAATTAATTATCCATGATGTGGGAATCTATATTTGGACTTTGTTCTGTTTCATTGATCTCTGTGTCTATCCCTGTGCCAACACCACACTGTCTAGATAACTGTAGCGTTTTATATGTTGAAATCATATAGTTTTAGTCTTCAGCTGTCTTTTTTCAAAATTTTTTTGGCTATTCTATGTCTTTTGCATTTCATATGAAATTTTAGAATCAACATGTTAATTTCTACAAGAAATCCTGTTGGAATTTTTATTAGAATTGTATTTGTAGATCAATTTGAGAAGCAGTGATAATCTTTACTATGTGCATCTTCTAATCCATGAATACAAATCTGTTTCTTTAGTCTCGTTTTCAGCCAATCTCTCATATCTCTGGACTTGATTGAAGATTTTCTTGAATTGGCTAGTAGAGAGAAGACAGAAGATAAAGATAAACCTCTTATATATAAAGGTGAGTTAAAAATTTTCTATATTGCAATTTTGTTTAAAGTCATTTAAACACATTGGACAAACATTTTAACAATAAAGGAAACAACACTACCCATAGTTCCACCATCTTAATATGTAGTGAAACCTGTGAAAGCTAGAACTTGACGGGACTGCCTTGTTTTTCTGGGCCTCGCATGTTATCTGCTTTTGACAGGGTGCTGTTTCACCACTTTTCTGTCTCTCGTTTTAGTGAAAAATACTTGAGTTTTCCTTCTGTGACATTTTTACGCCTTACCCAAGTTCCCACCTTTGCAGGTTTTACTGTATCAATTTTATCTGAATTTTCTTCTTGTCCGTCTCCATATACATATGGTGTTTGTTGTTACAATTGTAGCATAAATTTTTTGTTTTAAAACACCTTTTTTGTGATATAATTCATACACCATACATTTTACGCATTTAAAATGTATAATTCAGTGATTTTTAGTACATTCACAAGTACGTGCAACCATCCCCACAGTCAGTTTTAGAATGTTTAATCGCCACATATACAAAAAAATCCTGTACACTCTAGCTATCATCTTCCTACCCCTATACCTTCATGACCCCCAGTCCTAAGCAGCCACTGATAGACTTTCTGTTCCTATAGATTGTCCTATTCTGGACCATTCATATAAATGGAATCATATAATATGTGATCTTTTGTGACTGGCTTCTTTCACTTAGTACATTTCCAAGGTTCATCCATGTTGTAACATGTATCAGTATTTCATTTCTTTTTATAACCTGGTAATAGAGCTCAGACTGCTAACCAAAAGGTCAGCAGTTCAAATCCACCAGCTGCTCCTTGGAAACCCTGTGGGGCAGTTCTACTCTGCCATATAGGGTCACTATGAGTCAGAATTGACTCAATGACAAAATGTTTGGGTTTTTTTTTTGTGTTAATATTCCACTGTATGTTGCTAGTTTCCACTGAGTCAGTTTTGACTCATGGCGACCCCTTGTGTTACAGACTAGAACTTCCTTTGGGGTTTACTTGGCTATAATCTTAATAGAAGTAGATCACCAGGTACTGCTCGGTGGGTTCAAGCTGCCACCTTTAGGTTACTAGTCGAGTGTAAATCATTTACTCCACCTAGGGACTCTACAGCAGCCCTTGTGGTGCAGTGGTTAAGCACTCGGCCCCTAACCAAAAGGTTGGCGGTGCGAACCCCTCAGCCACTCCGTTGGAGAAAGATGTGGTGATCTGCTTCCATCAAGATTACAGCTTAGAAAACCCTATGGGGCAGTTGTACTCTGTCCTGTAGTGTTTAATTAGACTTGACGGCAACGGGTTTTTTTTTTTTTAGTTTAATGACTAACGATGTTGAGCATATTTTCATGTGCATATTAGCTATTTGTATATCTGCTTTGGGGAAATTTCTGTTCAAGTACTTTGCCCATATTTGTAGGGTTGTTTGTCTTGTTGTTGAGTGTAAGAGCTATTTATATATTTTGAATACTAGATACATGATTTGCAGATATTTCCTCTTAATTTTGATTAAGCACAATTTATCTGTTTTTTCTTTTGTAGAATGTGCTTTTTATATCTTAGAAACTATTGCAAAATCCAAGGTTTTGAAGATTTGCACCTATGTTTTCTTCAAATAGTTTTATAGTTTCAGCTCTTACTTTTAGGTCTTTGATCTATTTTGATTTAGTTTTTATATATGTGTGAGGAATAGGTCCAACTTTATTCTTCTCCATGTGTATATCTGGATGTCCTAGCACCATTTGTTAAACAGACTATTCGTTCCCTATTGAATGGGCTTGGCACCCTTGTTGAAAATCAGTTGGCCATAGATGTATGGTTTTATTTCTGCCATTCAGATCTACTCCATTGATTTATGTGTCTATACCACTATCATACTGTCTTGATTATCGTGGCTTTATACTAAGTTTTGAGAACAAGAGCTGTGACTTTTCCTACTTTATTCTTCTTCAATATTATTTTAGCTATTTGGTGGCTCTCAAAATTCCATGTTTTTTAAAATTTTTTATTGTGCTTTAATAAGTGAAATTTTACAAATCAAGTCCCTCATACAAAAATTTATATACACCTTGCTATATACTCCTAATTGCTTTTGCCCTAAAGAGACAGCACACTGCTTCCATCTACTATCTATTTTCGTTTCCATTCAGCCGGCTTCTGACCCCGTGTGCCTTCTCATCTCCCAGACAGGAGCTGCCCACATAGTCTCATGTGTCTACTTGATCTAAGAAGCTCACTCTTCACCAGTATCATTTTCTATCCCATAGTCCAGTCCAATCCCTGTCTGAAGAGTTGGCTTTGGGAATGGTTCCTGTCTTGGGCTAACACAGGGTCTAGAGATCATGACCTCTGGAGTCCTTCTAGTCTCAGTCATACCATTAAGTCTGGTCTTTTAAAAAAAATTTTTTTTTTCTATGATAATTTGAGATCTGCATCCCACTACTGTCCTGCTCTCTCAGGTTCTCTGTGTGTTCCCTGTTAGAGCAGTCATCGGTTGTAGCTGGGCACCATCTAGTTCTTCTGGTCTCAGGCTGATGTAGTCTCTTATTTATGTGGCCCTTTCTGTCTCTTGGGCTCATAATTACCTTGTGTCTTTGGTGTTCTTCATTTTCCTTTGCTCCAAGTGGTTTGAGAGCAATTGATGTATCTTAGATGGCCACTTACTGGCATTGAAGACTCCAGATGCCACTCTCCAAAGTGGGATGCAAAATGTTTTCTTAATAGATTTTCTTATGCCAATTGACCTAGATGTCCCCTGAAATCATGGTCCCCAAACCCCCACCCCTGCTATGCTGGCCTTCGAAGCATTCAATTTATTCAGGAAACTTCTTTGCTTTTGGTTTAGTCCAGTTGTGCTGACCTCACCTGTATTGTGTGCTGTCTTTCCCTTCACCTAAAGTAGTTCCTGTCTGCCATCTAATTAGTTAATACCCCTTGCACTCCCTCCGTCTCTGCCCTCGAAACCATCAAAGAATGTTTTTTCTCTGTTTAAACTACTTCTTGAATTCATATAATAGCGGTCTCATACTATATTTGTCCTTTTGCAGCTAACTGATTTCACTCAGTATAATGCCTTCCAGATTCCTCCATGTTGTGAAATGTTTCACAGATTCATCTTTGTTCTTTATCGATCAATGCATAGTATTCCATTGTGTGAATATACTATAATTTATCTATTCATCTGTTGATGGGCACCTTGGCTGCTTCCATCTTTTTGCTATTGTAAACAGTGCTGCAGTGAACATGGGTATGCATATATCTGTTCATGTAAAGGCTCGTATTTCTCTAGGATATATTCCAAGGAGTGGGATTGCTGGATCGTATGGTAGTTCTCTTTCTAGCTTTTTAAAAAAGCATCAAATCAATTTCCAAAGTGGTTATACCATTTTACATTCCCACCAGTAGTGTATAAATATTCCAGTCTCTTCACAACCTCTCCAACATTTATTATTTTGTGTTTTTTGGATTAATGCCAGCCTTGTTAGCGTGAGATGGAATCTCATTGTAGTTTTAATTTGCTTTTCTCTAATGGCTAATGATCACGAGCATTTCCTCATGTATCTGTTAGCTACCTGAATGTCTTCTTTAGTGAAGTGTCTGTTCATATCTTTTGCCCATTTTTTAATTGGGTTATTTGTCTTTTTGTAGTTGAGTTTTTGCAGTATCATGTAGATTTTAGACATCAGATGCTGATTGGAAGTGTCATAGCTAAAAACTTTTTCCCGTCCTGTAGGTAATCTTTTTACTCTTTTGGTGAAGTCTTTAGATGAACACAGGAGTTTGATTTTTAGGCGCTCCCAGTTATCTACTTTCTCTTCTGGTGTTTGTGCATTGTTAGTAATGTTACTTATACTGTCTGTGCCATGTATTAGGGCTCCTAGCGTTGTTCATATTTTTTCTTCTATGATCTTTATTGTTTTAGATTTTATATTTAGGCCTTTGATCCATTTTGAGCTTTTTTTTTTTTTCGTGCATGGTGTGAGATATGGGCCTTGTTTCTTTTTTTGCAGATGGAAATCCCCTTTTGTTAAAGAGACTGTCTTTTCCCCATTTAACTGATTTGGGCCTTTGTCAAATATCAACTGCTCATGTGTGGATAGATTTATGTCTGGATTCTCAGTTCTATTCCATTGACCTATGTATCTGTTGTTATACCAGTACCAGGCTGTTTTGAATGCTGTTGCGGTATAATATGTTCTAAAATCAGGTAGCATGAGGCCTGCCATTTAGGTCTTGTTTTTCAGTAATGCATTATTTACCCGGAGACTCTGTCCCTACTTATGAAGTTGGTGATTTGATTCTCCATCTCATTAAAAAATGTCATTGGAATGTAGACCAAAATTGCATTGTATCTATATATCGCTTTTGGTAAAACAGACATTTTTATAATGTTAAGTCTTCCTATCCATGATCAAGTATGTTTTTCCACTTATGTAGGTCTCTTTTGGTTTCCTGCAGTAGTTTCTTGTAGTTTTCCTGTATAGGTCTTTTACGTCTCTAGTAAGATTTTTTCCTAGGTATTTTATCTTCTTAGGGGCTACTGTAAATGTTATTGATTTGGTGATTTCCTCTTCGGCATTCTTTTTGTTGGTGTAGAGGAATCCAACTGATTTTTGTATGTTTATCTTGTACATCCTAATACTTTGCTGAACTCTCCTATTAGTTACAGTAGTTTTCTTGAGGATTCTTTACGGTTTTCTGTGTATAAGATCATGTCATCTGCAGATAGAGTTAATTTTACTTCTTCCTTACCAATCTGGTTGCCCGTTATTTCTTTATCTAGCTTATTTGCTCTTACTAGGACCTCCAGCACAATGTTGAATCAGAGTGGTGATAAAGGGCATCCTTATCTGGTTCCTGTTCTCAAGGGGAATGCTTTCAGACTCTGTCCATTTAGGATGATGTTGGCTTTGTGTAAATGCCCTGTATTATGTTGAGGAATTTTCCTTCTATTCCTATTTCACTGAGAGTATTTATCATGAATGGGTGTTGAACTTTGTCAGATGCCTTTACTGCATCAATTGATAAGATCATGTGGTTCTTTTGTTTTATTTATATGATGGATTACATTGATTATTCTTCTAATGTTGAACCATCCCTGCATACCTGGTATGAATCCCACTTGGTCCTGATGAATCATTTTTTTTTTGATATGTTCTTGAATTCTGTTGGCTAGAATTTTGTTGAGCATTTTTGTGACTAAGTTCATGAGGGATATAGGTCTGTAATTTTTTTTATTTTTTATGGTGTCTTTACCTGGGTTTGGTATCAGGGATATGCTGGCTTCATAGAATGAGTTTAGGAGTATGCCATCGTTTTCTATGCTCTGAAACACCTTTAGCAGTAGTGGTGTTAACTCGTCTCTGCAAGTTTGGTAGAACTCTCCAGTGAAGCCGTCTTGGTCAGGGCTTATTTTTGTTGGGACTTTTTTAATTACCTTTTCAATCTCTCCCAGTGTTACGGATTTATTTAGTTGTTCTACCTCTGTTTGTGTTTGTTTAGGTAGGTAATGTGTTTACAGAAATTTCCCCATTTCCTCTAGGTTTTCAAATTAGTTAGTACAACTTTTCATAGTACTCTGTTAGGATTCTTTGGTCTTGTTAATTCCTTCAATTGTTTTTCTGTTCTCTGTTTCGTTTAATTCTGCTCTAATTTTTATTATTTGCTTTCTTCTGGTGCCTGAGGGTTACTTTTGTTATTTTTTGTTGTTGTTGTTCAAGTCGTAGGGATAATTGTTTGATTTTGGCCCTTTCTTCTTTTTGTATGTGTGCATTTATTGATATAAATTGACCTGTGAGCACTTCTTTAGCTGTGTGCCAAAGGTTCTGATGGGAAGTGTTTTCATTCTTACTGGGTTCTATGAATTTATTTCTTCCATCCATTATTTTCTCTATAACCCAGTCGTTTTTGAGCAGGGTGTTGTTTAGTTTCCAAGTATTTGATTTCTCTTCCCTGTTTTTTCTGTTATTAATTTCTACTTTTATGGCCTTATTGTCAGAGAGGATGCTTTGTAATATTTCAATATATTGGATTCTGTTGAGGTTTGCATTATGACCTGATATCTGGTCTATTCTAGAGAATGTTCCGTGTGCGTTGGAAAGGATAGTTGGCTGATGTGAAGTGTTCTGTGCATGCCTATAAGGTCAAGTTGGTTGATTGTGGCATTTAGTTCTTCCGTGTCTTTATTGAGCTTCTTTCTGGATGTCCTGTCTTTCACCGAAAGTGTTATGTTGAAATCTCCTACTATTATTTTGTAGCTGTCTATCTCACTTTTCAGTGCTGTTAGAGTTTGTTTTATATATCTTGCAGCCCTGTCATTGGGTGCATAAATATTTAATATGGTTATATCCTCCTGGTATGTTGTCCCTTTAATTGTTATGTAGTGTCCTTCCTTATTCTTTCTGACGGATTTAACTTTAAAGTCTATTTTGTCAGAAGTTAATATTGCCAATCCTGCTTTTTTTGATCGTTGTTTGCTTGATACGGATTGTGTTTTATTATCCTTTCTGCCACTCTCTGTCTCTTTATTGGTGCATTTAGTCCATTTTCATTCAGCGTAATTATGGATAGGTATGAATTTTTTCTTTTTATGAGTTTAGTGCTGTCATTTCGATGTCTTTTTTTTGTGTATTGCTGACAGTTCCTTTCTCCCACTTAATTTTTTGACCTGAGTAGTTTATCTTCACATATTGTCGTTTCCTCTTATTCATTGTAGTTGGTTTTGTTTTTGCCGAGTCTTTATTTTTTTCTTGCGTATTTTATTTTGATGTGTAGGATAGTTAGTCTCCTTTGGGGTTACCTTAATATTTACCCTTATTTTTCTCAGTTTCAGTGTAACTTTTATTTTTTTATATCACCACGTCTTCCTCTCCATGTGAAATATCTATGACTACATTTCTTAGTCCCTCTTTATTGTTTTGATGTTGTCTTCTTTTACATAATGACATCGCTGTTTCCCTGTTTGAGTGTTTTTTTATCTTGATTTATTTTTGTTATTTCCCTACATCAGTTGACATTTCGTTGCTCTGTCCTGTGTTCTGGTCTTGGGTTGATATCTGATATTATTGATTTTCTAACCAGAGAGCTCCCTGTAGTATTTCTTGTGGTTTTGGTTTGGTTTTTATGAATTCCCTCGACTTCTGTTCATCTGGAAATGTCCTATGTTCACCTTCATATTTGAGAGACAGTTTTGCTGGATATATGATTCTTGGCTGGCAATTTTTTTCCTTCAGTGCTTTATATAAGTCATCCCATTACCTTCTTTCCTGCATGGTTTCTGCCGAGTAGTCTGAGCTCATTCGTATTGGCTCTCCTTTGTAGGTGCCTTTTCGTTTATTCCTAGCCACTCTTAAAATTCTCTCTTTATCTTTGGTTTTAGCAAGTGTGAGTATAGTATGTCTTGGTGACTTTCTTTTGAGATGTACTTTATGTAGAGTTCAGTGAGCATCTTGGATAGATATCTTTTCATGTTTCGCTATATCAGGGCCCTTTTTTTGCCAGCAAATCTTCAACAATTCTCTCTGTATTTTCTGTTACCCCTCCCTTTCTGGTACTCCAGTCACTCATCGGTTATTTCTCTTGATAGAGTCCCACATGATTCTTAAGTTTTCTTCATTGTTTTCAATTTTTTTATCTGATTTTTCTTCGACTATCTCAGTGCCAAGTGTTTTATTCTGTCTCACTAATTCTGCCTTCCACTTTCTCGGTTCTGCTCCTCTGACTTTCTATTGTGTTGTCTAATTCTGTAGTTTTATTTTTAATCTTGTGGATTACTGATTGCTGTCTCTCTGTGGATTCTTGCAGCTGATTAAATTTTTCATTATGTTGTTGTATAACCTTTTTGAATTCTTCAACTGCTTTATCTGTGTGTTCCTTGGCTTGTTTTGCATTTTGCCTGATCTTGTTCGTTATATTAATCTTTTGTATTGTGCATCTGGTAATTCCAGGAATACACCTTCATCTGGAAGATTACTTGATTCTTTGTTTTGAGAGCTTGTTGAAGTGGTTGTAATCTGCTTCTGTATGTGATTTCATATTGACTGTTGTCTCCAAGCCATCTTATGTTATTGTATTAGTTTATGTTAGCTTCTTACTTTGCTTTGTTTTAACGTGCCCAAATGGATTGCTTGAGTGATTTAGCTTTATTATTTTCTCCTTTGAAGCTCTAGTGTCCTGTCATCAGATCACTAGAGCTGTTACCACGTATATGAGCATAGGAGTCCATTCACTTTTCTTGTATGGATTCAGATCAGGTGTCCAGGTATTTGGTTATCAAGTGTGTGGTACAGGCTTTGTCCTACAGTCTTCGAGGGGCAGGGGTATTGGTGTAGGTACCGGTATCTGGTTGTAGCAGGAGGTTACACTCTGAACAAGGCAGGGGGCTGACAACCATCCCCTGAGTATCTGTGAGGAATGTGTGTCCCTGTTCCATAGAGTGCACAGTTGGGTGGGTTCTTAAGCCGGATCCCTGGGCACCCAGTGCTTTTGGTCGTAAGGACTGGGAAGTACCTCTTATCCTTGGACCCCTTTCCTGGGTGGCTAGGTTATGTGGATGAAGCCACCAGTCCTTAGGCCCCTGATGTGGGTAGGTGAAGACCCCGTTTAATACGCAAAGCGGTGTCAAACATCAAACACTGACCTCTCCACTGCACAGCTGAAACACTTGCATTCTGCCAACAAAGGCCTTTTTCCTTAAATGAGCCCACACAGGTCTGTGCACAGGGTAAGGGCATTCAAAGTCTATGGAACATTTGTGCCTGGACAGGAGCCATTTCTGTCCTGAGCTCCCCAGCTTAGTAGAGCTGGCAGTTTATCTTTTCTACTATTTGTGAATTTCTTCCTTCTCCAAGGCCAGGAGAATGGCTCAGGGCTTGTAGAGGGCCCATCTCAGGCCCAGGGAAATCAACAACCCCTGGAGCTAGCTTGGGTGCTGGGGGCACGGTAAAATAAACAAAGGTACTTAGCTTTTGCCGAGACCACTGTTCTCTGGTTCCAGAGGTGTGAGTAGAGTGTGCGGCTCTCTATGTCTCCCTGAGGAAACCGTGTCCTGAACGCTACCGCCAGCCATACCACAGTCACTCCAGGGAATGGTGCCTGAGCATTCCTGGCAATTCAGGTCCAGGAACTCTTCACTGCTTCTGTACTGTCTGTCCCTCCACTGCTGCTCGGTCCGTTTTCTAACTTTGATGTTTAGGGCTCCTAGCTTGACATATAAATAATTGTTTCACTTGTTTTTTTCAGGTCTTTGTTTTAAGAGGGATCAGTGGAAGCATCTGAGTACTCCACCCTCTGGGCCCCACCTGTACCATACGATTTTTTAAAAATAATTTTATTGTAGTAAAATACATGTAAGAAAAGTTTTGCTATTTTAATGTGTAAAATTCAGTGGCATTAATTACATTTACAGTGTTGTGCAACATCACCATTATCTTTTCCCCGAAGTTTTTCAACAACCCAAACAGAAATTCAGTACCTCTTAAGCAGTAACTCCTTATTTCTTTATCCTCCCAACAACTGGTAACCGCTTTTGTCTCTGTTAAGTTTTGTGTTTGTACATTTGCCTATTCAAGATACTTCCTTTAAGTGGAGCATACAATATTTGTCCTTCCGTGCCTGACTTTTTTCACTCAGCATAATGTTTTCAAGGTTCTCCTACGTCAGCATGTATGAGAATTTCATTTCCCTTTGTGGATGAATATTATTCCATTGTATGGATATATCATATTTTGTTTACTCATTCAGCTATTAATGGACTTTTGAATTGTTTCCACTTTTTGGCTATTTTGAATAATGCTGCAGTGAACAGTGGTGTACACCCATCTGTTAAAGTTCTAGCTTTCAAATCTTTCGTATCTTTTGTGTTTGTACCTAGAAGTGGAATTGCTGTGTCATATGGTAATTCTATATTTAGCTTTATGAGGAACCATCAAATTGTTTTTTATAACATCTGCACCTTTTTACATTCCCACCAGCAATGCACAAGATTTCCAAATTCTCCACATGCTTGCCAGTGCTTGTTATTTTCTGTTTTTCTGGTAATAGCCATTCCAGTGGGTCTGAAGTGGTATTTCATTATGGCTTCGATTTGTACTTCTCTGATGACATTGAGTATCTTTTCATGTGCTTATTGGCCATTTTTATATCTTCTTTGGAGGAATGTGTATTCTAGTACTTTGCCCATTTTTAAGTTGGGTTGTTTGTTGTTTTTTATTGAGTTATAGGAGTTCTTCATATATTCTGGATATCAATCCCTTATCAGATCTATGGTTCCCAAGTATTTTCTCCCATTCACTAGGTTGTTTCTTCACATTCTTGGCAAAGTGTTTTGAAGCATGAAACTTCTCGGTTTTGATGAACTCCTCCAATGTATCCGTTTTATTCTTTTGTTGTTCTTGCTTTTGATGTTATCTCTAAGAATCCATTGCCAAATCACAGTTCATGAGGATTTACCCCTGTGTTCTAAGAGTTTTATGGCTTCAGTTTGTATATTTAGGTTGTTGATACCCTTTATCATGTGAGGAATTTCCCTTCTCTTCCTAGTTTGCTGAGTGTTTTTATTATGAAAGGGTGTTGAATTTCTTCAATTGCCTTTCCTGCATCAATTGAGATGATCATGTGGTTCTTTTCCTTCTTTCTGTTAATGTGTGTGTTAGACTAGTTGATTTTCTTATGTTGAAACCACCTTTGCATTCCTGGGATAAATCCCAGTTTGTCATGGTGTATAATCCTTTTTATATACTGTTGGATTTGGTTTGCTTGCATTTTGTTGAGAATTTTTGTGTCTCTATTCATAAGGAATATTGTTCTGTATATTTTCTTTTCTTGTGATGTCTTTTAATCTGGTTTTGGTAATGGGGTAATACTGGCCTCATAGAATGAGTTAGGAAGTTTCCCCTCCTCTTCTATTTTTTAAAAAGGTTTGAGAAGCATTAGCATTAATTCTTCCTTAAATGTTTGCTAGAATTCAGGAGTCTTCACTTCACTTTAGCCTCTGCTTTTCTTTGTGTGTACTTTTTGGCTTACTAATTCATTGTCTTTTTTTTCTATAGCTCCATTCACATTATCTATTTCGTCATAATTTAGGTTTGATAATTTGTTCTTTTATCTAAGTTATTTAATTTATTGGTGTATGATAGTTTATAGTATTCCTTTATCCTTTTTATTTTTGTAAGGTTGGTAGTAATGTCCCCTTTTTTACTTCTGAAGAGTATACTAAGCCTAAAGCAAGTAGAAGGCAATAAGTATAACATTTACAGTGGAAATTAATGAAATAAGAAAACAAATTAATCTCCTCTGTAAATTTTATTATTTCTTTCCTTCTGCTTCCTTTAGGCTTAGTTTACTCTTTTTCCAATGTCTTAAGGTAGGGGGTCAGTTTATTGATTTGAGATCATTTTCTTTCCACATATTGGCATTTAATGCTATGAATTTGTCTCTAAGCACTGCTTATCTGCATTACATAGGTTTGGTATGTTACGTCTTCATTTTATATTATCTCAAACTATTTTCTAATTTCCCTCTTGATTTCTTCTTTGATCCATTTGTGAAGTAGGAGTATGTGGTTTAATTTCCATATATTTGTGAGTTTCCCAATTTTGGGGAGGTTAATGATCTATAATTTCATGCTGTTTTGGCTGGGAACATGCTTTTTATAATTTCTTTTAAGTTTATGCAGGTGTGTTTTATGCCATTTGCATATGCTCTATCTGGAACATGTTCCATGTACACTGGAGAAGAATGTATATTCTCCTCTTGTTTAGTGGAGTTTTCAGTAGATGTCTGTTCGTTCTAAGGGGTTTAAAGTGTTTTTTAAAGTTCCCATGTTTTTATTGATCTTTTTTGCCTCATTTTTTTTATCCATTATTGAAAGTGGGATATTGAAGCTTTCAACCACTATTGTTGAGTTGTCTGTTTCTTCCTTTGTATCTGTCATTTTTTTGTTTGTCATTTGTTTGATTCATTTTGGTGCTCTATTATTATGTAAAAATGTTTATAATTGTTATATTTTCCTGATGTGTTACCTTTTTATCATTATAACTCTCCTTAGCTCATTTTTTGCTTTAAAGTATACCATATTTTTCACAAGTAATACCCCCCCCACACATACACGCAGTGTGCCTAGGAAAATAACACGCAAGGGGGTTTTTCGGTTGGCAAAAAATGTAGAACACACATTATTTGCGTAAAAATGTGGTATTTCATCTGATATTGGTATAGCCACTCTACCTTTTTTGTGTTTGCTGTTTACGTTTTGGTTTACATGATACATCTTTTATCCTCCTTTTACTTTTAATCTTTGAATCTCATGTAGACAGCATATAGTCGCATCATTTTTTTTAATGTAGTCTGACCAGCTCTGCCTTTTGATTGTTCAGTCTCTTCACATTTAATGTTATTATTGGTATAGTTCGATTACATTTGCTATTTTACTTTTTGTTTTCTGTGTCTCGTGTCTTTTTTCCTTCCATCTTTCCTCATTTATTTATTTTTTTTACATAGACTATTTCCTAATGTAGCATTTTCATCTCTTTATTGGCTTTTTTACTATAATTTTTTTTTTTTTTTTTAGTGATTCCTTTAGTAATTGCTCTAGGGCTTACCACATATATTTTAACTTATCAGGATCAGGTTCAGATTTATGCTAAACTTGATTTCAGTAAAATATATAAAGTATTCCTATATACCTGTAATCCCTTTCCTCCTTTTATGTGGTGTTACTGTTGTACATATTACATCAATAAATGTTACTAACCCAACAATACATTGCTTTAATTATTCATGTATATAATTTTATGTTTTTTTAAAAGATGCTGAGAATAAAGGAGAGCAAGAATGAATTTATAGCTTTTGTTGTATTAACCTCATCATTGCTGATTTTCTTTATTTGTTCATGTGGATTTCAGTTACAACCTGGAGTTATTTTCACAGCCCAATCAGTCTTTCCTCCCACCTACCTCCTTTGTGTTGTTATTGGCAAATATATTACATTTCTTTATGTTATGTGCCCAAGAATACATTATACACTTACTGTTTATGCAATTTCTTTTTATATTAATGAACAGAAGAAAGGAGAAAAATACGCATTTAAGCCACCTTTTTATAATTACGTAATTACTTTTACCGGTGCTCTTTTTTTTTCCAATTGAATTTGAATTACCATTCTACATCACTTTAAACTTTAAGAGACTCTGAGTACTGATCCCTCCTCCTGGGACTTATAATTGCTAGTTGCTTCATTTGTTTAGTGACTGGCTGGATTATTTTAGTAGAGTTTATTTTTCTCCCAGGATCCCTGGGTGGAATAAACAGGTAAGTGCACAGCTACTAACAGAAAGGATGGCAGTTAGAATCCATCCAGTTGTGCCTCAAAAGAAATGCCTGTCAGTATCCTTCAGAAAGGACACAGCCATTGAAAATCCTGTGGAGCACTGTTCTACTCTTAAACACATGTGGTCACCATGAGTCAGAATTGACTAGCTGGCAACTGGTTTTATTCTTCCCTTACTCCTGCAGTGTTAATTCTCTGATATTGCTCCTCAGTCATAGCCATGGCTGTGCTCCCACTCACCGTGGGATGACAGTGATTTTGGAAGGGTTCTTGGAAGGGTTCTCGTTGACTCTTTCTTTCCTTGACCACACCTAGCTGTTAAATTCCACTAATTGTATGCTGTTTGCTGAATTGTTTTTAGCAGTGTCCTGGGGCATAAATTACACCATATATTAAACCAATCAAATATGGGCTTCTTTGAAGGGATAGTTGCCCAGATCAATGTTTGAGATTTGTTTGATTTTCAGTTGTGTTCCTCTCAGCTATCTCTTTCCCAGGTTAAATCTCTGAGCCAGGGCTCTGGAGTTGGGAGTGGGGGACGATGGTGTACTTCTTTCGGAGTGACATCCCCACTTTAGGAGCTGAGTGCTCTACGGGGGCTGAGGTGGGTAGCCAGTAGTCTCAAGTCTTCTGGGCTTGTCTCTCTAGCACGTCCAAGTATTTTCAACAGCGACACTCCCAAGGTAGAGCCTCTGTCAGATGAGTTGGGCCTAGGCAGATGAAGGGAGTCCTCACCTTAGGTGTTTTCACCTGGAACTTAACCTTAGCAACAGGCAGAATAAGAAATGATGACTTGTTGGCCCTCCTAGGAAGATAGCTCTCCAACTAGGAGTTTGGGAGAGAGAATCTCTGTGTTCTTAGCTGCACCACTGTGGAGTGGAATTTCCTCTGAGTTTGGAGGGGGGAAGGGAATGCACAGACTCTTGCTGTTCTTACTGAATTATACAGATTTTCTTAAATAAATGTTTCTTCATTTGCTGTACATCTTTAGGACCATTTCCTGAGACTTTAAATAGTTGTTTAAAAATAATTTTCACCATTTTTAATGGGGAGCAGGTCCACAGAGATTCTCACTCTGTCATGCTGGAAGTCTCTCTCCCCATAAATTATACATCATTCACTTAATATCATTTCATAAATGTTCTGATGTTACTACATAATCTTTATATTTATCGCTTTCATTTGCTCCACAATATTCTATCAAGAAAATATCACAATTTATTTAATTATTTTGCTATTATGCATTTAGATTATTTTCCATGTTTTATTATAGATAATCTAAGATGACATCTTAATGCAATGTTTTTCTTATATAGTTTCTTTGGGATAACTTCTATGTAAAATCAGTGACTTTTAAGGGTGTGCTGATTTTTTCAGGATAAGACACTTGACTATATGAGTACTATTTAGTTTTCATATTTATTCTTCATCTAAACATTAAACTGATAAGTACTTATTATTAGCAATATGAAAGGCATTTATTTAGATTTTCATTCTAATTAAAGGGAACTGCTTTTCTATTGATAATAGTTATTTGAGTGATCAAAATCATGCTTTTCTTTTAACAACTCTTGGGGTATATTCTTGCTGAAGAAATTTTTCAAAAAGGCAGCTATATTGTGATCTTTTTTTTTCTTATGGTACCCTAAGTACTATTGGAATACAGTGTTTTGTTATTTTTAATTTCTGACCAGTTATACTGATAACACTTTGTAGTACTGTACTTGATGCAAATAAAAAATAGTTTTTATATTTTAGACAATAAAAGCCAAAGCAAAACCCTAATAACATCCTGTTTAAGTCAAAGGCAGATGGTCTCTTGTTTGCATAGGTCACTGTAGTAAGTGAAAAAGAACATTAGGTCTTTATATGATAACATACCACATATTATATTAGTGGTTTTCCATTATGTTTACCAGTAAAATCCCTTTTTTTCCAAGCAAAATCGTATATGGAATCTTAACACCTTGGGCCTGAGTTGCTAAAAGAGGAAGGGGTTCTCCTCCCCGTTTCCCAAGTGCATCATTACCAAGCCCTATATTAAATGTTTAGAGAACCTATAAAGCATTCTAGGAACCATTTCATTTTTAAAATATTTATAGGATACCTACCATCTGCAATGCTTAGTTTCGGTGTTGAGTATACAGCAATTAACCTCCTAGCCTCCTGGAGGTTACATTCTTGGCAGAGGAGACCAATAAGAAACAAACAAGTAAATATATAGTAAAAGTGCTATGGAGAAACAATAAAATAGTATAAAGGTGATAGGTAGTTTTTGAGTAAAGTACATAGAGTTGTGAGGCAAGGCTTTACTGATGAGGTAACATTTAAGGGCAGTGTCAGTTGTTGAATTGGTATATGTTCTGCTTTGTATATTCTCAACAACAACAGAATAAATTATATATTAGAAAAAAATCTGGAGGAAGTGTGGAACCTGCAAATATCTGGAGGAAGACATTTCATGCAGAGGAAATGGCAACTGAAAAAACCATTAGATGTGAACATGCCTGACATATTTGAAGAACAGCACGACCTCCTATGTGGGTGAAGAAGATAAGTTAAGGGGAGAATGGGAAGAGGAGATGAGGGGTCAGATAGGTAACTTTATAGGGCTTTGTTGGCCATCATAAGGATTTTTACTCTGACATGAGGTGCTATTTGAGGTTTTTGAATGCAAGAGTGATGTGATCTAACTTTAATTTCAACAGAATCACTCAGGAGGCAAGAGTGGGAGGGAAACTAGTTAGGATGCTATTTCAGTAATCTTGGTAGAGCTGATACTGCTTGCATCAGCCTGGTAGCGGTGGAGGTCCTCAGAAGTGATTGAATCATCTGTGTATTTTGAAATCTGTGCCAGCTTGATTTGCTCATGAATTAGATATGGGCTGTGAAAGAGAGGACAGTTAGATGACTCCAAGGCTTGTGTTCCCAGAGAATGCTTCATGTTGTATGATAATTTTACCTGTCTCATTAAAATCTGTGTTCATTGAGGACAAGCTCACTCTTATCCTTATTTGCATATCCTGTGCCTAGGTCCATAGTAACTATTTGGTAAACTGGGAAGTTAATAAATTACCCTTATCCGGATCTTCTTTTGTTCTTCTCCGTAGAGAATAATGCTCTAGTGGTACATTTTCTTGTGTATCCCTTACATTTCAATGCTAGGTATATACTTGCAATTTTTATTTTTCTCATTCCTCCTTGTCTTTTTATTGACATATCTTTTACATATACGTATTTGTAGTGTGTATGTGTATTCCTTGATTTGGCTATAGTTAAGTATAATGTTGGCTTAAATATGTTTTTTCTGTTTTCACTGTATATTAGTTTTATTACTAAGTCTGTGTTCTGCGAATGCTTCATTATCTGAAAGCCTATATTACAAAGAAGTTATATCAGTTGTACAACCATCAATAAATGGATACCTGTTGTACTGAAATTACATTTTTTCCACCTTTGAAGAGTGAAAACAATTTTCTTTGTTTTAATGAGTACTTATCTAATCACTAATCGAAGGTTGAACATCTTTTCATATACTTACTAGTTTGTATCTAATTTTATCATTGTCTTCAGCAAACTTGTTTTAGCAATCAGTTTGATTTTGTGTGTGTGTGTGTGTGTGTGTGTGTCTACTACTATGTATTGAGTCTTGAGCCTAGGTTCAAGGGATAGAGAACATCATGGTATAGAAGAGGATCAAACACATATAATATATGTCATAATAGAGATAGGTGTAATTTTATGTGGGATGTTGGGTAATAATATTAAGAACTCAATAAACTTAGTTACTGTGTGCCAGGTACTGCTGTGTTTTTTTCTCGTACTAACTCATTTAATCCTCACAACAACCCTAAGAAATAGGTACTGTGATTATCCCCATTTTTACAGATAAAAAACGTGAGGCACGCGGAGTTTAATTACTTGCCCTCAATAAAAATGATAGTAAATGGTGAAACTGGGACCAGACCCAGGAAGTCTGACTCCAAAGTCTGTGTTCATAACTACTAGCCTATACTGACTGTATCAGTTTTTAAATTTTGGCTTCATGAGGATGGTATTAGAGATTGTTCATTTGCAATATCACAGAAAGGTGTGTTGAAATGCTCTTTAAAGTATTCGTATTTCCCATTAGTTTATCATTAGCATATTTACTTTAGTAATTATCCTGTTCAAGTAAATAATTAATAAAAATGTGACCCCAGCTTCTTAGTTTTTTTCCCTAACCATCTATGTCAAAGTCTTTTTTTCCTAGCTAGGTATGCCTTTTTTCCCCCAATTGAAGGAAATAAAAATCATGAATAAATAAAATGACTTTGTTTGGCATTACTGAATTTTCAGCAAGGAAATTCTAGCTTTTCAGTATAAGATATGAGTAAGTAATAAACATGAAAAAAAGCATATCTTAAACAAATGTACAGGCAATGTGTGGGTTACAAACATCCAAATTACATTCAAACCATAGTTACAAACTATTGTAGTGGAACAAACCACACAGCCACTTAAAAACAGAGTTTTATTATGGCAAGGAAAGCATCCTGAAAAACAGGGAGACACAATGCTGGGAGAAATCCAACAGCGTGTCCCAGGGGCACTACAGTAATACAAAGACTTATAAAGAGAACAACTGCAAGCAGCAGGTTACAGCTAAAACAATTTTGATTGGTTAACATATACAAAGCTGCAGGTGCTGACATCTTTTGCAAGGATGGCTGCAGGTGACAGGATTCTGACGGACCTCGCAAACTGCGTCTTTCCTAGTGCCTAGACATCTGTAGTCTGAGTTAAATTGAGTTACTTTAGCATTATGATGGGAATTCTGTTGAAATAGTTAAAAAGTTTTAGATAATGATGTCTGATGCTTTGTTATTGTTGTTGTTATTAGGTGCCGTCTAGTCAGTTCCAACTCATAGTGACCCTGTGTACCACAGAACGAAACACTGCCCAGTCCTGCACCATGCCCACAGTCATCGTTATGCTTGAGCTCATTGTTGCAGCCACTGTGTCATTCCATCTCGTTGAGGGTCTTCCTCTTTTCCGCTGACCCGCTAGTTTTCCAAGCATGATGTCCTTCTCCAGGGACTGATCCTTCCTGACAACATGTCCAAAGTATGTAAGATGCAGTCTCCCCATCCTTGCTTCCAAGGAGCATTCTGGTTGTGCTTCTCCCGAGACAGATTTGTTCACGCTTTTGGCAGTCCATGGTATATTCAATATTCTTCAACAACACCTCAATTCAAAGGCATCAATTCTTCTTCAGTCCTCCTTATTCATTGTACAGCTTTCTCATGTACATGATGCAATTGAAAACACCATGGCTTGGGTCAGGCACACCATAGTCTTCAAGGTGACATCTTTGCTTTTCAGCACTTTAAAGAGGCCCTTTGTAGCAGATCTGCCCAATGGAACGCGTCTTTGAATTTCTTGACTGCTGCTTTCATGGGTGTTGTTGGTGGATCCAAGTAAAATGAAATCCTTGACAACTTCAATCTTTTCTCCGTTTATCATGATGTTGCTTATTGGTCCAGTTGTGAGGATTTTTGTTTTCTTTATGTTGAGGTGTAATCCATACTGAAGGCTGTGGTCTTTGATCTTCATCAGTAAGTACTTCAAGTCCTCTTCACTTTCAGCAAGCAAGGTTGTGTCATCTTCATATCGCAGGTTGTTAATGAGTCTTCCTCCAATCCTGATGCCCCATCCTTCAGATACTCCAGCTTCTCAGATTATTTGCTCAACATACAGATTGAATAGTTATGGTGAAAGGATACAGCCCTGACGCACACCTTTCCTGACTTTAAACCACACAATATTCCCTTGTTCTGTTCTAACTACTGCCTCTTGATCTATGTACAGGTTCCACATAAGCACAATTAAGTGTTCTGGAATTCCCATTCTTTGCAATGTTATCCATAATTTGTTATGTTCCACACAGTCGAATGCCTCTGCATAGTCAATAAAACACAGGTAAATATGCTTCTGGTATTCTCTGCTTTCAGCCAGGATCCATCTGACATCAGCAATGATATCCCTGGTTCCACGTCCTCTTCTGAATCTGGCCAGATTTGCTGGCAGTTGCCTGTGGATGTACTGCTCCAGCTGCTTTTGAATAATGTTCAGTAAAATTTTGCTTGTGTGTGATATTAATGATATTGTTCAATGATTTCCGCATTCGGTTGGAAATGCCTATTCCCTTTCTTGGGAATAGGCATAAATACGGATCTCTTCCAGTCAGCTGGCCAGGTAGCTGTATTCCAAATTCCTTGGTGTAGATGCGTGAGCACTTCCCCAGTGCTGCATCCACATTTGCTCAAAGATCTCAATTGATAATTCCGTCAATTCCTGGAGCCATGTTTTTCTCCAGTGCCTTCAGTGAAGCTTGGACTTCTTCCTTTAGTACCATCGGTTGCTAATCATATACTACCTCTTGAAATGGTTGAATGTTGACCAGTTCTTTTTGGTGTAATGACTATGTGTATTCCTTCCATCTTCTTTTGATGATTCCTGCATTATTTAATTTTTTCCCGTAGAATCTTTTACTATTGCAACTTGAGGCTTGAATTATTTCTTCAGTTCTTTTAGCTTGAGAAATGCTGAGCGTGTTCCTCCCTTTCAGTTTTCAATCTCCAGCTCTTTGCACATGTCATTATAATACTTTGTCTTCTCGAGCCACGCTGTGAAATCTTCTGTTCATTTCTTTTTTTATTATTATTAACTTTTATTGAGCTTCAAGTGAATGTTTACAAATCAAGTCAGTCTGTCACATATAAGTTAATATACATCTTACTCCTTACTCCCACTTGCTGTCCCCCTAATGAGTCAGCCCTTTCAGTCTCTCCTTTCGTGAAAACTTTGCCAGCCTCCAACTCTCCTATCCTCCCATCCCCCCTCCAGGCAGGAGATGCCAACACAGTCTCAAGTGTCCACCTGATATAATTAGCTCACTCTTCATCAGCATCTCTCTCCCGCCCACTGTCCAGTCCCTTTCATCTCTGATGAATTGTCTTCAGGGATGGTTCCCGTCCTGTGCCAACAGAAGGTTTGGGGACCATGACCGCCGGGATTCCTCTAGTCACAGCCAGACCATTAAGTCTGGTCTTTTTATGAGAATTTGGGGTCTGCATCCCACTGATCTCCTGCTCCCTCAGGGGTTCTCTATTGTGCTCCCTGTGAGGGCAGTCATCGATTGTGGCCGGGCACCAACTAGTTCTTCTGGTCTCAGGATAATGTAGGTCTCTGGTTCATGTGGCCCTTTCTGTCTCTTGGGCTCTTAGTTGTCGTGTGACCTTGGTGTTCTTCATTCTCCTTTGCTCCAGGTGGGTTGAGACCAATTGATGCATCTTAGATGGCCGCTTGTTAGCATTTAAGACCCCAGATGCCACATTTCAAAGTGGGATGCAGAATGTTTTCATAATAGAATTATTTTGCCAATTGACTTAGAAGTCCCCTTAAACCATGGTTCCCAAACCCCCGCCCTTGCTCCGCTGACCTTTGAAGTATTCAGTTTATCCAGGAAACTTCTTTGCTTTTGGTCCAGTCCAGTCCAGTTGAGCTCACCTTCCGTGTATTGAGTGTTGTCCTTCCCTTAACCGAAAGCTGTTCTTATCTGCTAATTAATCAGTAAAAAACCCTCTCCCTTCCTCCCTCCCTCCCCCCCTCGTAACCACAAAAGTATGTGTTCTTCTCAGTTTATACTATTTCTCAAGATCTTATAATAGTGGTCTTATACAATATTTCTCCTTTTGCCTCGCACTGATTTCGCTCAGCATAATGCCTTCCAGGTTCCTCCATGTTATGAAATGTTTCACAGATTCGTCACTGTTCTTTATCGAGGCGTAGTATTCCATTGTGTGAATATGCCACAATTTATTTACCCATTCATCCGTAGATGGACACCTTGGTTGCTTCCAGCTTTTTGCTATTGTAAACAGAGCTGCAATAAACATGGGTGTGCATATATCTGTTTGTGTGAAGGCTCTTGTTTCTCTAGGGTATATTCCGAGGAGTGGGATTTCTGGGTTCTATGGTAGTTCTATTTCTAACTGTTTAAGATAACGCCAGATAGATTTCCAAAGTGGTTGTACGATTTTACATTCCCACCAGCAGTGTATAAGAGTTCCAATCTCTCCGCAGCCTCTCCAACATTTATTATTTTGTGTTTTTTGGATTAATGCCAGCCTTGTTGGAGTGAGATGGAATCTCATTCTAGTTTTAATCTGCATTTCTCTAATGGCTAATGATCGAGACCATTTTCTCATGTATCTGTTAGCTGCCTGAATATCTTCTTTAGTGAAGTGTGTGTTCATATCCTTTGCCCACTTCCTGATTGGGTTGTTTGTCTTTTTGTGGTTGAGTTTTGGCAGAATCATGTAGATTTTAGAGATCAGGCGCTGGTCAGAGATGTCATAGCTGAAAATTCTTTCCCAGTCTGTAGGTGGTCTTTTTACTCTTTTGGTGAAGTCTTTTTTTTTTTTAGATGAGCATAGGTGTTTGATTTTTAGAAGCTCCCGGTTATCTGGTTTCTCTTCATCATTTTTGGCAATGTTTTGTATTCTGTTTATGCCTTGTATTAGGGCTCCTAGGATTGTCCCTGTTTTTTCTTTCATGATCTTTATCGTTTTAGTCTTTATGTTTAGTTCTTTGATCCACTTGGAGTTAGTTTTTGTGCATGGTGTGAGGTATGGGTCCTGTTTCATTTTTTTGCAAATGGATATCCAGTTATGCCAGCACCATTTGTTAAAAAGACTATCTTTTCCCCAATTAACTGACACTGGGCCTTCGTCAAATATCAGCTGCTCATATGTAGATGGATTTATGTCTGGGTTCTCAATTCTGTTCCGTTTGTCTACGTGCCTGTTGTACCACTACCAGGCTGTTTTGATTACTGTGGCTGTATAATAGCTTCTGAAATCAGGTAGAGTGAGGCCTCCCAATTTCTTCTTCTTTTTCAGTAATGCTTTACTTATCCGAGGCTTCTTTCCCTTCCATATGAAACTGGTGATTTGTTTCTCTATCACCTTAAAAAATGACATTGGAATTTGGATTGGAAGTGCATTGTATGTATAGATGGCTTTTGGTAGAATAGACATTTTTACTATGTTAAGTCTTCCTATCCATGAGCAAGGTATGTTTTTCCACTTAAGTAGGTCCTTTTGAATTTCTTGTAGTAGAGCTTTGTAGTTTTCTTTGTATAGGTCTTTTACATCCTTGGTAAGATTTATTCCTAAGTATTTTATCTTCTTGGGGGCTACTGTGAATGGTATTGATTTGGTGATTTCCTCTTCGATGTTCTTTTTGTTGATGTAGAGGAATCCAAGTGATTATTGTATGTTTATCTTATAACCTGAGACTCTGCCAAACTCTTCTATTAGTTTCAGTAGTTTTCTGGAGGATTCCTTAGGGTTTTCTGTGTATAAGATCATGTCATCTGCAAATAGAGATAATTTTACTTCCTCCTTGCCAATCCGGATGCCCTTTATTTCTTTGTCTAGCCTAATTGCCCTGGCTAGGACTTCTAGCACAATGCTGAATAAGAGTGGTGATAAAGGGCATCCTTGTCTGGTTCCCGTTCTCAAGGGAAATGCTTTCAGGTTCTCTCCATTTAGAGTGATATTGGCTGTTGGCTTTGCATAGATGCCCTTTATTATGTTGAGGAATTTTCCTTCAATTCCTATTTTGGTGAGTGTTTTTATCATAAACGGGTATTGGACTTTGTCAAACGCCTTTTCTACATCAATTGATAAGATCATGTGGTTTTTGTCTTTTGTTTTATTTATGTGGTGGATTACATCAATGGTTTTTCTGATATTAAACCAGCCTTGCATAAAAAATATACCTTGTATGAATCCCAGTTGATCGTGGTGAATTATTTTTTTGATATGTTGTTGAATTCTATTGGCTAGAATTTTGTTGAGGATTTTTGCATCTATGTTCATGAGGGATATAGGTCTGTAATTTTTTTTTGTAATGTCTTTACCTGGGTTTGGTATCAGGGAGATGGTGGCTTCATAGAATGAGTTGGGTAGTATTCCATCATTTTCTATGCTTTGAAATACCTTTTTTTTTAGTAGTGGTGTTAACTCTTCCCTGAAAGTTTGGTAGAACTCTGCAGTGAAGCCGTCTGGGCCAGGGCTTTTTTTTGTTGGGAGTTTTATGATTACCGTTTCAATCTCTTTTTTTGTTATGGATCTGTTTAGTTGTTCTCCTTCTGAATGTGTTAGTTTAGGTAGGTAGTGTTTTTCCAGGAATTCATCCATTTCTTCTAGGTTTGCAAATTTGTTAGAGTACAATTTTTCGTAATAATCTGATATGATTCTTTTAATTTCAGTTGGGTCTGTTGTGATGTGGCCCCTCTCGTTTCTTATTCGCGTTATTTCTTTCCTTTCCTGTATTTCTTTAGTCAGTCTAGCCAATGGTTTATCAATTTTGTTAATTTTTTCAAAGAACCAGCTTTTGGCATTGTTAATTCTTTCAATTGTTTTTCTGTTCTCTAATTCATTTAGTTCAGCTCTAATTTTTATTATTTGTTTTCTTCTGGTGCCTGATGGATTCTTTTGTTGCTCACTTTCTTTTTGTTCAAGTTGTCGGGACAGTTCTCTGATTTTGGCTCTTTCTTCTTTTTGTATGTGTGCATTTATTGATATAAATTGGCCTCTGAGCACTGCTTTTGCTGTGTCCCAGAGGTTTTGATAGGAAGTATTTTCATTCTCGTTGCATTCTATGAATTTCCTTATTCCCTCCTTGATGTCTTCTATAACCCAGCCTTTTTTAAGGAGGGTATTGTTCATTTTCCAAGTATTTGATTTCTTTTCCCTAGTTTTTCTGTTATTGATTTCTAGTTTTATTGCCTTGTGGTCTGAGAAGATGCTTTGTAATATTCGATGTTTTGGATTCTGCAAAGGTTTGTTTTATGACCTCATATGTGGTCTGTTCTAGAGAATGTTCCATGTGCACTAGAAAAAAAAGTATACTTTGCAGCAGTTGGGTGGAGAGTTCTGTATAAGTCAATGAGGTCAAGTTGGTTGATTGTTGTAATTAGGTCTTCCGTGTCTCTGTTGAGCTTCTTACTGAATGTCCTGTCCTTCTCCGAAAGTGGTGTGCTGAAGTCTCCTACTATAATTGTGGAGGTGTCTATCTCACTTTTTAGTTCTGTTAAAATTTGATTTATGTATCTTGCAGCCCTGTCATTGGGTGCATAAATATTTAATATGGTTATGTCTTCCTGACCAATTGTCCCTTTTATCATTATGTAGTGTCGTTCTTTATCCTTTGTGGAGTATTTAAGTTTAAAGTCTATTTTGTCAGAAATTAATATTGCTACTCCTCTTCCTTTTTGCTTATTGTTTGCTTGATATATTTTTTCCATCCTTTGAGTTTTAGTTTGTGTCTCTAAGTCTAAGGTGTGTCTCTTGTAGCAGCATATAGACGGATCGTGTTTGTTCATCCAGTCCGAGACTCTCTGTCTCTTTATTGGTGCCTTTAGTCCATTTACATTCAGTGTAACTATAGATAAATAAGTGTTTAGTGTTGTCATTTTGATGCCTTTTTATGTGTGTTGTTTACAATTTCATTTTTCCACGTACTTTTTTGTGCTGAGACGTTTTTCTTAGTAAATTGTGAGATCCTCATTTTTGTAGTGTTTGACTTTATGTTTGTTGAGTTGTTACGTTTTTCTTGGCTTTTATCTTGAGTTATGGAGTTGTTATACCTCTTTGTGATTACCTTATTACTTACCCCTATTTTTCTAAGTAAAAACCTAACTTGTATTGTTCTATATCGCCTTGTATCACTCTCCGTACGGCAGTTCTATGCCACCTGTATTTAGTCCCTGTTTGTGATTGTTGTGATCTTGTACATATTGACTTCAGTGAATCCCTGTTATGGGCATTTTTTTAATTAATCTTAATTTGTTTTTGTGATTTCCCTATTTGAGTTGATACCAGGATGTTCTGTTTTGTGACCTTGTGTTGTGCTGGTATCTGATATTATTGGTTTTCTGACCAATCAATATCCTTTAGTATTTCTTGTAGCTTTGGTTTGGTTTTTGCAAATTCTCTAAACTTGTGTTTATCTGTAAATATCTTAATTTCGCCTTCATATTTTAGAGAGAGTTTTGCTGGATATATGATCCTTGGCTGGCAGTTTTTCTCCTTCAGTGTTCTGTATATGTCGTCCCATTCCCTTCTTGCCTGCATGGTTTTTGCTGAGTAGTCTGAACTTACTCTTATTGATTCTCCCTTGAAGGAGACCTTTCTTTTCTCCCTGGCTGCTTTTAAAATTTTCTCTTTATCTTTGGTTTTGGCAAGTTTGATGATAATATGTCTTGGTGTTTTTCTTTTTGGATCAATCTTAAATGGGGTTCGACGAGCATCTTGGATAGATATCCTTTCGTCTTTCATGATGTCAGGGAAGTTTTCTGTCAGGAGATCTTCAGCTATTTTCTCTGTGGTTTCTGTCCTCCCTCCCTGTTCTGGGACTCCAATCACACGCAAGTTGTCCTTCTTGATAGAGTCCCACATGATTCTTAGGGTTTCTTCATTTTTTTAAATTCTTTTATCTGATTTTTTTTTCAGCTATGTTGGTGTTGATTCCCTGGTCCTCCAGATGTCCCAGTCTACATTCTAATTGCTCAATTCTGCTCCTCTGACTTCCTATTGCATTTTCTAATTCTGTAATTTTATTGTTAATCTTTTGATTTCTACATGCTGTCTCTCTATGGATTCTTCCAACTTACTAATTTTTCCACTATGTTCTTGAATAATCTTTTTGAGTTCTTCAGCTGTTTTATCAGTGTGTTCCTTGGCTTTTTCTGCAGTTTGCCTTATTTCGTTTCTGATGTCTTGAAGCATTGTGTAAATTAGTTTTTTATATTCTGTATCTAATAATTCCAAGATTGTATCTTCATTTGGGAAAGATTTTGATTCTTTTGT
This sequence comes from Loxodonta africana, assembly GCF_030014295.1. Taxonomy (NCBI): domain Eukaryota; kingdom Metazoa; phylum Chordata; class Mammalia; order Proboscidea; family Elephantidae; genus Loxodonta; species Loxodonta africana. The sequence goes on along the minus strand of NC_087369.1, from coordinate 88,371,319 downwards.
TTGGGGATTTGTAGAAGCTGTCATGGTCTGCTTCTTTATGTGGTTTGATATGGACTGCTGTCTCCGAGCCATCACTGGGAAACTTGTTTTTCCAGAAAATCCGCTAAAAAAAATGCAGTCAGGTCCCTATCAGAACTGCCTTTGGATTATAATCGCCACCTTGTTCCCTGTAAGGTTGAAAGTCTGAGATTTGGATCATATACGCTTGATTTTAGCTGGTTCTGTGTTTTTAGTCCAATTAGGGATGGATTTTTGGACCCTGGGTTTTTTGTGGTTCCTTTTCTCAGGCTGGAAGAGTGGGTTAGGAAGAGACCAAAAGAAAAAAAAAAGGATGGGGGGAAGCAAAGCTGCTGCCGGAGCCGTTCTCCCTCTGGCTCAGGAAATTCCAATGTTAATGAAGCCACCTGGGGAGGGTGGGGGAGGGATCAGAGAGATAGGAGAGTAGCACCTCGGAATATAGTCAGCGTTGCTTGTCTTGCTTGGAATGAGTATTTTATCTGAGATTCCCGAGGGGCGTGTCGCCTACGTGTGCTGGCTGTGTGGAGATTGCCCCTGGGGATCTGGCCCGCTGAAGCCGCGGTCAGATCCTCTGCTGCCAGTCCAAAGCGCAGCGTCAAGATTCCCCTTCTGGGACGCTGCACTCCCGACTCCAAAATCAGTCGCTGCCTCCCAGGGACTTCTCGTCCCGCCAGCCGCTTTGCCGCACCACCTCCGCGGCTCGGCTGGGCCCCCTCCCGGTGTTAGTTCAGGGGAGTGGAGCAGCCCTCCATGCTTGCGCCGTGGCAGCACCCAGTCAAAGGCCCGGCGGCAAGATTCGCCGGCTGGGACGCTGCACTCCCAGCTCCAAGACCAGTCACTGCCTCCCGGGGACTTCTCCCACCAGCTGCGTCGCCACGCCGCCCGCGCGGACCGGCTGGGCCCCTTCCCGGGGTGAGTTCTGGGGGGTAGGGCTGCGCCCATTGTTTGCGCCATCAGCTCCCCTGGGCCCTGACCTATACCGGGCGCCAAGGTTACCTGACTGGGACGCTGGCTCCAGGCCCCGAAAACAGTTGCTGCTTCCCTGTATTTGTTCGTTTTCCGTCTCGAAATCTGTGTTTGTTGTTCAGGGTTCGTAGATTGTTATGTACGTGATCGATTAACTTGTTTTTCCGAGTCTTTGTTGCAAGAGGGATCCGAGGTAGCGTCAACCTAGTCCGCCATCTTGGCCCCGCTTCCCTGTTCATTTCTTTTACGTCATCATTTCTTCCTCTTGCTTTAGCTGCTCGATGTTCAAGAGTAAGTTTCAGAGTCTCTTCCAACATCCATTTTGGTCTTTTCTTTCTTTCCTGTCTTTTTAATGATCTCTTGCTTTCTTCATATGTGAGGTCCTTGATGTTATTCCACAACTCACCTGGTCTTCGGTCATTAGTGTTCAGTGTGTCACATCTATTCTTGAGATTGTCTCTAACTTCACATGGTATGTACTTAAGGTTGTACTTTGGTTCTTGTGCACTTGTTCTAGTTTTCTCCAGTTTCAGCTTGAACTTGCACGTGAGCAATTGATGGTCTCTTCCACAATCGGCCCCTGGCCTTGTCCTGACTGATGATACTGAGTTTTTCCATTGTCTCTTTCCACAGATGTAGTTGATTTAATTCCTTTGTATTCCATTTGGCAAAGTCCATGTGTATAGCTGCCGTGTATGTTGGTGTAAAAAGGTATTTGCAATGAAGAAGTCATTGGTCTTGCAGAATTATGTCATTCAATCTCAGGCATCGTTTCTATTACCAAGGCCATATTTTCCAACTAGCAATCTTTCTTTGTTTCCCACTTTTGCATTCCAATCACAAGTAATTATTAGTGCACTCTGAATGCATGTTTGATCAATTCCAGACTGCAGAATTTGGTAAAAATTTTCAGTTTATTCTTTGGCCTTACTGGTTGGTGTGTAAATTTGAATAATAGTCGTTATTTACTGTTTTCCTTGTAGGCGTATGGATATTATCCTATCACTGAAAGTGTTGTACTTCAGGATAGACCTTGAAATGTTCTTTTTGATGATGTATGCAACACCATTCCTCTTCAACTTACCATTCCCGGCATAGTAGATCATATGATTGTCCGATTCAAAATGTCCAGTACTGGTTCATTGCAGCTCACCAATGCCTAGGATATCGATGTTTATGTGTTCCGTTTCATTTTTCACAGTTTCCAACCTTTCTTAGATTCATACTTCGTACATTCCAGGTTCTGATTATTAATGGATGTTTTCAGTTGTTTCCTCTCATTTTGAGTCACACCACATCAGCAAATGAAGGTCCTTAAAAGCTTGACTCCGTCCACATCATTAAGGTTGACTCTACTTTGAGGGAGAAGCTCTTCCCCAGTTGTCTTTTGAGTGGCTTCCAACCTGTGGGGCTTATCTTCCGGCAATATATCAGACAATATTCTGTTGCTATTCATAAGGTTTTCACTGGCTAATTCTTTTCAGAAGCAGACTGCCGGGTCCTTCTTCCTGGTCTTAGTCCGGAAGGTCAGCTGAAGCCTGTTCTCCATAGGTGACCCTGCTGGTATCTGAATACCGGTGGCATAGTTTCCAGCATTACAGCAACACACAAGATCCCAGAGTATGACACACTGACAGACACGGGGGGATCTAATGCTTAAGTAAGAAAAAAGGTTTTTGATGCAGAAAACCCATAACTTTGTAACATTAGTTTATTTTAAATTTCAAGAGGTGTTAGGTCCCCCTCAGGTGTAGACTGAACTAGGTTATAAGAAAAATACAAGGTTTTATTAGGACCTAGGCACAGGCTAAAAAATCATTTTTCAAGGGAGGGCAAACAGGGCTTTTTCTGTAAACTGGCACAGTAGTTAGGCTACATGTTAACACTAATGTCTAAAATCTGCATAGGTCTTGAATTACCGTTTTTTGTTATTTTCTAACTGCAAACACTTCCTTTAGCAGGAAAACCACAGCTAGGTAAGTCGGGGTACAGTGGAAGGATTTGCAAAAAAAATGACAATCTGCATTATATGATAAAGAAGAACTCCAGCATGGAGTTGTATAGGACAAGAAAAGATTGGACTTAGACCACAGCAGAAAGAGCAATTCACACCAAGTGTTTTACCTTTGGAAATGGCCTTCCTCAAAACCAACCCTGTAAAACCTATTATATTAAAAATTCAAGGTACATACAATGGTTTGTAATAACAAATGGGCCCTACTTTGTGACAGGCAACAAATCATATTTATTATTATGTTGGAGCCCTGGTGGCACAGTGGTTAAGAGCTACGGCTGCCAACCAGGGTCAGCAGTTTGAATCTACCAGGTGATCCTTGGAAACCATATAGGGCAGTTCTGTTCTGTCCTACAGGGTTGCTGTGGGTTGAAACCAACTCGATGGCAATGGATTTGGGTTTTTTTTTTTTGATATTGTTATGCTAAAGGTGTTTTAGTGTTTCTGAAAGTGTTTCTTTGATTTTTTTACACATAGAAAGGTATTACTGTATACTAAGACAAACATTTGAGTGACTTTAGATATGAAGCTCACCTACTTGTTCCTACTTAAGTACTCATTCAACTTAAAGACAGATTTAGGAACAGACCTCGTTCATAATCTGAGGACGACCCTACTAAATTTAAGTATTGTTTGCTGAAAGACATAAGTCTCAGTTTTGTCAACTTGTTTTTATCTTAAGACTCTAGGGTCTGATGATATGAATTTTGCTTGAAGGGGAAATAGTAGTAGTATAATTAAAGAATTGGGATGGCAATTTATGGCTAGGCCATGGAATAGTTTTTGACACATAGTAGACATTCAGTATATATTTGTTCTGTGAATTAATAAAGGCATTCTATATTTCTGGGTTTTACCTGATCATTATCAGGTTGTTAATAAGAGAGGAAAGCTGATTGTTTACATATTTAGATAAAAGCAACTTTATGAGCAAAATGCAATTTAGTCATATTCTGTTGATAGTTTTTAAAGATTCTAATCAAGGAAACCCTTTAATAAATAAATGTGTTCTTAAAATTCACATGTAGATTAAATTTTTTTATGTTACTCAATATCTATTTGAAGGATATCTGTGCTGAATTTATTTGTAATGTAATTAATTATACCTTGATTTTTAAAGGTATATGTTTTGCTATCAAAATATATATAATTAGCTTTTAAGTAGTGAGCAAGGAGGAAAATCTGCCATCAGCAGAAGAATATACGAAATCCCTTTTTGTTTTCCTGTTAAATTTTTAGGTGAAGGAAAGTGGCTCCGAAACATTGACTATTACCGTTTAGATGGTTCTACTACTGCACAGTCAAGGAAGAAGTGGGCTGAAGAATTTAATGATGAAACTAACGTGAGGTAGGAAGCATTTTCTCTATGTGTAGAGAGTTTTAAAAATTCATTTTAAATTTACGTACAGTAGAATTGACTCTTTTTGATGTACACTTCTACAAGTTTTGACAGTTGTAACACACACAATCAAAATAAAAAATGGTTTCATCACCCCTCCAAAAATTAACTCATGCCCTTTTGTAGATACATCCTTTTCCCGTCCTTCACCCCTGGCAAACACTCATACATTCTCCATCCCTATAGTTGTTCCTTCTCTGGAATGTCGTATAAATGGAATTGTATAATTTATAGCCGTTTGAGTCTTGAGATATTGCATATATCAATAGTTAAATTTCTTTGAATTGCTTAGTATTATTCCATTTGTGTATATGTATTACAGTTCATTTATCCATTCCCAGTTGAGGGATATTTGAGTTGTCCCAGTTTTTGGCAGTTACAATTAAAGCACCTCTAAATATTTTTTTTTTAAATATTGGTGTAAAAGTTTCTGTGTGAAAACTAACTCCAGATGGATCAAAGACCTAAACATAAAGTCTAAAACGATAAAGATCATGGAAGAAAAAATAGGGACAACATTAGGAGCCCTAATACAAGACATAAACAGAATACAAAACGTTGCTAAAAATGATGAAGAGAAACCAGATAACTGGGAGCTCCTAAAAATCAAACACCTATGCTCATCTAAAGACTTCACCAAAAGAGTAAAAAGACAACCTACAGACTAGGAAAAAATTTTCAGCTACGACATCTCCGACCAGCACCTGATCTCTAAAATCTACATGATTCTGCTAAAACTCAGCCACAGAAAGACAAACAACCCAATTAAAAACTGGGCGAAGGATATGAACACGCACTTCACTAAAGATATTCAGGCGGCTAACAGGTACATGAGGAAATGCTCTCGATCATTAGCCATTAGAGAAATGCAAATTAAAACTACGATGAGATTCCATCTCACTCCAACAAGGCTGGCATTAATCCAAAACACACAAAATAATAAATGTTGGAGAGATTGGAACACTCATACACTGCTGGTGGAAATGTAAAATGGTACAACCACTTTGGAAATCGATCTGGCGTTTCCTTAAAAAGCTAGAAATAGAACTAGCATACAACCCAGAAATCCCACTCCTCGGAATATATCCTAGAGAAATAAGAGCCTTTACACGAGCATATATATGCACACCTACGTTTATTGCAGCTCTGTTTACAATAGCAAAAAGCTGGAAGCAACCAAGGTGTCCATCATCGGACGAATGGATAAATAAATTATGATATATTCACACAATGGAACACTACACATCAATAAAGAACAGTGAGGAATCTGAAACATTTCATAACATGGAGGAACCTGGAAGGCATTATGCTGAGTGAAATTAGTCAGATGCAAAAGGACAAATAACTGTATAGGACCACTATTATAAGATCTTGAGGAATAGTTTAAACTGAGGAGAACACATTCTTTTGTGGTTTCAAGAGGGGGGAGGGAGAGAGGGTGGAAGAGGGTTATTTACTGATTAGTAGATAAGAACTACTTTAGGTGAAGAGAAGGACAACACTCAATACAGGGGAGGTCAGCACAACTGGACTGGACCAAAAGCAAAGAAGTTTCCTGAATAAACTGAATGCTTCGAAGGTCAGCGGAGCAGGGGCAATGGTTTGGGGACTATGGCTTCAGGGGAATCTAGGTCAATTGGCAAAATAAATTCTATTATGAAAACATTCTGCATCCCACTTTGAAGAGTGGCATCTGGGGTCTTAAACGCTAGCAAGCGGCCATCTAAGATGCATCGATGAGTCTCAGCCCCCCTGGATCAAAGGAGAATGAAGAACACCAAGGTCTCAAGGTAATTATGAGCCCAAGAGACAGAAAGGGCTACATGAACTAGAGACTACATCATCCTGAGACCAGAAGAACTAGATGGTCCCTGCCACAACCGATGACTGCCCTGACAGGGAGCACAACAGAGAACCCCTCACGGAGCAGTAGAACAGTGGGATGCTGACCTCAAATTCTCATAAAAAGACCAGACTTAATGGTCTGACTGAGACTAGAAGAATTCTGGCAGTCATGGTCCCCAAACCTTCTGTTGGCCCAGAACAGGAACCATTCCCGAAGCCAACTCATCAGACATGGATTGGACTGGACAATGGGTTGGAGAGAGATGCTGATCAGGAGTGAGCTACTTGCAGCAGGTGGACATCTGAGTCGATGTTGGCATTTCCTGCCTGGAGGGGAGATGGGAGGGTAGAGGGGGTTAGAAACTGGCAAAACGGTCATGAAAGGAGAGACTGGAAGGAGGGAGCGGGCTGACTCATTAGGGGGAGAATAAGTGGGAGTATGTAGTAAGGAGTATATAAGTTTATATGTGAGAGACTGACTTGATTTGTAAAGTTTCACTTAAAGCACAATAAAAATTATTTAAAAAATTTTTCTGTGTGAGTATAGGTTCGTAAATAAGAATCAACATAAATCAAATCTCAAAATGTGAAGATTAATCATACCCCCTTTTTTCTACTTCTCAATCATCTTTGACATTAGCTGCCCGTGTAGCACTCTCTGTCTGTCTGTAGCTCATAAGTTAAAAGGCCACTGTCCTTCAGAGTGCCGTATAGGCTGACACCAACTGCAAACTCAGGAGTTCACATAACACCCTTAATTCTGACCTGCTAGCCACAAATTCAGTTTTCCCACTACCCCTTTGGGATGCCAGCCACAAGCTCAGGACCTCCCCTGGCCTCCTTCACTTTGACCTGCTGGCTTCCACTACTCCTTCGGGTTTGATAATTCCCTGGAGTGACTCACAGAACTCACAGAAAGTACTTTAATTTACGATTGCAAACTTATTATAGCAAAAGTATATAGATCAGGATCATCATTAAGGAATTGCTGCGTGGGTGAGGCCTGGGAAGATTCCCAACATGGACCTTCCATATCCCAAAGAGGGGCATTACCCTTCGTTTACCAACCAGGAAGTTCTCAGAGCCTCTGTGTTAACAGCCTTACTGGCTTCACCATGTAGCCATGATCAAGATCTCAATGAATATGCGTGATAGACTAAATCATGCCTCTTAAGGTTAGTTCATATCAAGCTACCAGGTGGTCTTTATGGTCTGGCTAGCCCCCACTCATTAGGACAAATTCTTATGTGTGGTCTAGAGATTTTAGATAATAAAGTTACCTCAGTTACTCAGGAAACTACAACGCTTATCTCTCAGGAAGGAAGGACAAAAACCAAATTGCTGTCTGTAAGGTGATTCATTACTCCACAATAGGTATTTACCCAAGTGAAATATAAATCCAGTAGTACAATTACTGGGTCATCTGGTAAGTGTATGCTTAACTTCATAAGAAACTACCAGTTTCTCAAAGTTACTGTTGATTTTGCATTCCCATAAGCAATGTATGAAAGCTCCAGTTACTGTACATTCTTATCAGCACTTGGTATCATCATTTTTGTTTTCTGTTTTTGCCATTGTATGTATGTAGTGGTATCTCATGTGGTTTTCATTTTCATAATGATAAATGGTATTGAGCATCTTTATGCTGATGTTAAGAACATGTTTGAGCATGTTCTTATTGGCCATTTTTATATCTTCCTTAGTGAAATATCAGTTGGAGGATTTTAAAGTTAAAAGAGTTTTCAGGATCTCTTTATCTGTTGTAGAAATTTGAATCATATCCATTAGGCTCCGGTAGATATAGTGTTATGTGTGTTGTTAATGTTGCTTTTAACTTAGTATTTTTGAAGTCAAACTGCACTTGGAAAAGAAAAATTCATATATGTGTATGTGTGTATTAATATATACATAACATATAAACACACACGTACACATGTATCAAAGCATGCCCTTAGAGAAAATGATAAAGGAGATGGTGTTAGGTCAGTGAAAAGACAGCCAATGTATTTCTTAATAAATGTTTTAAATTATGAAGGGTATTAAACTGTGTGTGTCAGACATGTTTTAATTCTAGCAGAGTTATGAACTCCCTAGGTTTAAGGCTAGAGAAATTCTGGTTAGATCATAGGAAGGAAGAGTACATTCTATTCGGTGTTTGAAACCTGTAGGGTCTGGGAGAACTTGTATAAGGATGATTTGAGTATAGTACAGTTATAAAAGTGTCCGATTATATAAATGTTAAAACATACATTTTTATATCCCGCTTGCCATTTTTTTAATTATTTGTGCACAAGTGTGAAGAAGTAATTTTACTGAGTATGCATAGTCTAATTTGTCAAACTTAGTCTAAACCTTTGTCTTACTCAGTTTACCAAATTTATAAAGAACACAGTAACATAGTATCTGTCACATAACATTTATATTTGATGACCAATAGGGAATAATATTGAAATGTGGATACTAAACTGTCAGATCGGCTTACTCATTAGTAAATTATGCACTGCTGTGGAGTCAATTCCAACTCATAGCGACCCTGTAGGACAGAGTAGAACTGCCTCATAGGGCTTCCAAGGCTGTAAACCTTTACCGAAGCAGACCGCCACATCTTTCTTCCACAGAGCGGCAGGTGTATTTTGACTGCTTATATTTTGTTTAGCAACCGAGCGCTTTAACCACTGTGCGCCAGGGCTCCTTCGCTAGAAAATTAATCACCCATAATAAACACGTGCTAAAAAGTGTCTCTTATTCAAATTCATGCTTTAGCATATACTGTATTTTTAAGCAAATAAAGCACTCCTTCTGCTTTTGTTTGGCATAGTTTCTTAAGCACACTATGCTGATTTTTTCTGCAGTAACATGTAAATATGAAAATATGTTGTTTCCGTAAAATAAGATATACCTTTTATGGATTTGGGGAGTACTCCGGAGTATCTGAATTTGTGCAGATTAAATTCACAAATGTTAGAGATTATTTCAGGGCTCAGTAATTTTCAGAGGTTAGTATATAGACATAATCCTTGTTTATGCAAAAGCAGTCTGAAAGACACATTAAGATAAACTTTAAGGAAATGACCATATCTCAAGTTTTCTTCTGGTGTGGCCAGAAAGCAGTATAGTTTTCAATAGTCTTGGGTTTCCCAGTGAACTTGGTATAGTTTCTTTTTTAAAACTTTTTATTTAGAAATAATAATAGATTCATAGGTATTTACAGAGAGAGCACAAAAAGGTCTTTTGGACCTTTACCTAATTTTCCCCAATGGATACATCTTATATAACTATAACTATACATCTTACATACATCTTACATAACTATAGTATAATATTAAAACCAGGAAATTTACATTGGTTCAATGTGTGTCTGTAGTTCTGTCATTTTATCGCATGTGCAGAGATTCGTGTAACCATTACTGCAGTCAAGATACAGAATTACTCCATTGCCACGAAAATCTCCCTCCTGGTACACTTTGATAGTCACACCCATCATTACTACCAAGTTCACATTATTCCTAATCCCCGACAGTGACTCAGTTGTTCTTCACCTTTATAATTGTGTCATGTTGGTCTTTGTGGTGGTTGCCATTAAGTCAGTTCTGACTCATAGCAACCCCATGTTGTTACAGAGCAGAACTATTCCGTAGGGTTTTCATGGCTATAATCTTAATGAATGCAGATTGCCAGGCCTATCTTCCACTCTACTGCTGGGTGTGTTCGAACCACCAACCTTTAGGTTAGCAGTTGAGTGCAAATTGTTTGCACCACCTAGGGATCTCAATTTGTCAAAGAGAGACAATTACATAAATGGGATCATACTATATGTATGTGTCAGGGTTGTGTCCTTTCACCATACTTATTCAGTCTGTATGCTGAGCAAATAATCCAAGAAGCTGGACTATGTGAAGAAGGAGGCGGCATCAGGATTGGAGGAAGTCTCATTAACAACCTACGATATGCAGATGACACAACCTTGCTTGATGAAAGGGAAGAAGACTTGAAGCACTTACTGATGGATATCTAAGACCCTGGCCTTCAGTGTGGATTACACCTCAACATAAAATAAAAATCCTATCATAACTGGACCAATAAACAACATCGTGATAAACAGAGAAAAGATTGAGGTTGTCAAGGATTTCATCCACAATCACTGGCCGTGGAAACAGTAGTCAAGAAATCCAACGAAGTATTACATTGTGCAAACCTGCAAAGACCTCTGTAAAGTGTTAAAAAGCAAAGATGTCACTTTGAGGACTGTGATCGTTGAGATTGTGTCACCTTGGCTGGGCCATGATTCTCAGAGGTTTGGCAGTTACGATGTAGTTTGGCAATTGTATGATGATGTCATAATGACCTCCATGATGTGATTGGATATAATGTGATCATCTCCATGATGAGATCTGCTGTGAGTGTCCAGTCAGTTAAAAGGGAGTTTCCTTGATGGTGTGGCCTGCATCCAATTTGGGCAGACTTTCTGGCAAGGCTGGAGGACTTTTGCTTCCCCTGGATCCTGCAGCTGACTCCTGTTCATCTGATCTCCAGTTCCTGGGACTTGAGCTAGCAGCTTACCTGCTGATCTTGGGATTCATCAGCCTCTGCAGTCTGTGATCCAGCAGCCTGCCAGCTTACCTGTGCCAGTCTTGGGAATTGTCAGCCTCTGCAGTCTGCGAGCCAGTGGCTTGCCAGCTTACCTGTTGATCTTGGAGTGTGTCGGCCTCTGCAGCCTGTGAAATGGAAGTCTGTTGTCTGACCTGCTGATGTTGCGTTTGCCAGACACCGCAGCTACATGAGTCAGGAGAAGCCTTCTCCCTGATCCATGGATTTGGAAATTTCCAGCCTCTCCAACCCATGTGAGCCATTTCCTTGATATAAACTGCCCCTTCTCCTCCTCTCTCTCTCTATGTATGTGTATACATGTATATGTACTCTGTAAATGCTTCACTGATTTTGCTTCTCTAGAGATCTCAGCCTAAGACATTTGGTACCGAGAGTGGTTGTATAGAAACAAAATTGTGATGATGACTTTTCTAAATTGATTCTCAAGTCTGGTTAGTCTTAAAGATGTTGATTACTCTGCTGCCAGTAGTTAAGATGGCACTGCTAATCCATGGCTTGAGGTGGCAATTCAAATACATAAAATATCACCACCAATAGATCATATATTGGTGAGAGGTCGGCCTTTGGGTGATCACATGTTTGATGCCTTTCTATAATTTTGTCATAATGAGAAGTATAAAGAAGCTGGTTGGTTTGTCCTAATTTCTCTAGACAAAGTGGTGAGAGAAAGAGATTAGCTCAGGGCTTCAGAGTCAAAGCTAAAGTGCTACATAAACCACTTCAAAGCTTCTACTTTTACCTTAAAATAAAGCTTTATTTCTGGTAACAAAGCTGATATTGCTGAAAACCAAACCCAGAGTCATATTGTGAAAGTGACTGAATTACAACACCAGCTGAGTTCCCAACCTTGAATGGTGTATGAAGTTAAAGTGACAGAATTGATTGGGAAGAAATGGGGTCCTGAAACTTGGGGTGAGGACATATGGGCAGATAATCAGGAAGCTGGGAACAGCGAGCCCCTAAATTCCGTTAAATCACTCTTGCCAACAGAACCAGCCCTCTCACTCCCATCTGAAGTGATTACTCCATCTTTGTCTGCAAAGCCATCCAGTAAAACCATGAGCCCCCCCCCGCCCCGCCATTTGATGAGATTAACCAATCTGTCTGAAGAGCCTTTGTCTGAGTCATTTCCTGGGGCATTGCCTGAGGCAGATGCCTTATAAGACAATGCCGAATGTTCTCAAAACACATCCTCACCACCCATTTTGGCTTCTAGACCTATAACTAGACTGAAGTTCCAGTGAGCCCCCAAAGGTGAAGTACAAAGTTTAACCCAGGAGGAGGTACACGACACTCCAAAACAACTGTTTGACTTTTCTACTACAAACAGAAACCTGAGGAATATGTGTGGAATGTCTATTCAGGGTGTGGAATAACGGTGCAAGGTACATGAAGTTGGATCAGTCTGAGGTTATTGATATGGGCCCACTAAGCACAGATTCCTCATTCAATGTTCAGCTCAAGAGATTAGGAAAGGATCTAATAGCTTATTTGGTTGAGCCACTGAAGCATGGATTACACAGTGGCCTACAGTAAATCAATTTGAAATACCAGGCCTGCCTTGGTATACCACAGAAGAAGGTATCCAAAGTCTAGGGAAATTGGCACATTAGAGTGGCTTTATCAAGTTAGACCCATAAATTCACGCTAGAGTGCCTAGAGGATACATCTTTTATCACAATGGTGAGGAATAAATTTGTGAAGGAAAGCCCAGAGTCTTTGCAGAATACCGTGAATGCTATTTTATATAAGTCAGATTTGACAGTGGAAACTACCCTAACTGAATTAAGATACCTAACTACAATGGGGGAGCCCTGGTGGCACAGTGGTTAAGAGATGTGTCTGCTAACCTAAAGGTCATCAGTTCAAATCCACCAGCTGCTCCTTGGAAACCATATGAGGCAGCTCTACTCTGTCCTATGGGGATGCTATGAGTCAAAATTGACTCCGTGGCAACAGGTTTCCAGGGTTTAACTACAATGGGACTGATTGGGCCTCATGGTGGTAAGGGCCAGGCAACGGTACTCAATTGATAAGGATAAGTTGGGAGTCATAACTGTAATAGACAGCGGAGTCAAAGCAGGAATAAGAGTAGCCTGACTTTAATAGACTTATGGCATCAGCTACTTAGTCATGGTGTCATTAGGAATGAAATAAATAGGAAATCTACTATTTACTTAATCTGTACAAGCTCAAGAATTCTAATTCAAGTGAAAGGCAGTCTAATTTATAAATCACCAGAATAGATTGTCACTGTACCTCAGTTGATTCCCAGACTGGATCCAGTTTACAGACCCACAGCCCCTTGAATAAAGGAGAGGCTGGATCTCCTTGAGGAAGGACTACACTACACTGCCAAAAATTTATACTGTGAATCTTTCTCCCAGCCTTCCCCAAAGGGATCTACAGCCTTTCAAGAGAGTGAAGTAATCAGATTTTTCGAGGATTACTAGATACTGGCTCTGAACTGACACTAATTCCAGGAGACACAAAACATCACGGTGGCCAGCCAGTCTGAGTGGGGTCGTATGGAGGTCAGGTTTTTAGTGGTATCTTAGTTCATGTCTGTCTCACAGTAGGCCCAGCGGATCCCCCAACCCATCATATAGTGATTTCCCCTGTTCCAGAATGTCTAATTGGAGTAGATATACACAGCAACTGACAGAACCCCCGCATTGGATCCCTGACAAGTGCAGTTAGGGCTATTATGGTCGGAAAAGCCAAGTGGAAGCCATTAATACTGCTCCTACCTAGGAAAATAGTAAACCAAAAGCAATACTGCATTCCTGGAGGGATTGCAGAGATTACTGCCACCATAAAGGACCTGAAGCATGCAGGGGTGGTGATTTCCACCACATCCCCATTCAACTCGCCTGTTTGGCCTGTGCAAAAATACAGATGGATCTTGGAGGATGACAGTGGAATATCGTAAACTCACCAGGTGGTGACTCCATTTGCAGCTGCTGTTCCACATGTAATTTCATTCCATGAGCAAATTAATACGTCTCCTCGTACCTGGTATGTAGCTATTGATCTGGCTAATGCCTTTTTCTTCATACCTGTTTGGAAGAACCACCAGAATTGTTTTGCCTTCAGCTAGCAAGGCCAGCAATACACCTCCAGTGTCCTACCTTAGAGCTATATCAATTCTTCAGCCCTACGTCATAATTTAGTCTTCAGGGACCTTGATTGCCTTTCTTTTACACAAGATGTCACACCGGTCCATTATATTGATAACATTATGCTGATTGGACCTGGTAAGGAAGAAGTGTCAGTGACTCTGTACTTATTGTTAAGACAGAGGTGTGGGAAATTAATCCAGCAAAAATTCAGGTGCCTTTCACCTTAGTGAAATTGCTAGGGGTCCAGTGGCGTGGACATGTTGAGATATTCCTTCTAAAGTGAAGGACAAGTTATTGCATCTGGCCCTTCCCACAACTAGAAGGGAGGCACAGCACCTAGTGGGCCTGTTTGAATTTTGTAGGCAACATATTCCTCATTGGGGTATGCTACTCTGGCCTATTAAGTGATTTGAAAAGCTACTAGTTTTGAGTGGGGCCCAGACCAAGAGAAGGCTCTGCAATAGGTTCAGGCTGCTGTGGAAACAGCTATGCCACTTGGCCCGTATGATGCAGTCGATTCAATAATGCTTGAAGTGTCAGTGGCAGATAGAAATGCTATTTGGAGTCCTTGGTAGGCCACTATTGGTGAATCACATTGCAGACCCTTAGGATTTTGGAACAAAGTCCTGCCATGCCCTACAGATAAATACTTTTGAGAAACAGAGTTTGGCTTTTTCTGTGTCAAAGTAGAGACTGAACACTTAACCATGGGCCACCAAGTCATCATGCAGCCTGAGCTGCCAATCCTGAACTGGGTGTTGTGTGACTCACAGAGCCATAAAGTCGTTCGTGCACAGTAGCCCTTCATCATTAAATGGAAGTGGTATATGTGAGATCAGGTCCGAGTAGGACCTGATGGCACAAGTAAGTTGCATGAGGAGGTGGCCCAAAAGCCCATAGTCTCTAGTACTTTCACATTACCTTCCATCTCCCAGTTTCTCATAAAGGCCTCATAGAGAGTTCCTTATGATCAGTTGACTGAGGAAGAGAAAACTCATGCCTGGTTTACAGATGGTTCTGTGCAGTATGCAGGTACCACTTGAAAGTGGATGGTGGCAGTGCTACAGACCGTTTCTGGGAGCTCCCTAAAGGACAGTGGTGAAGGGAAATCCTCCCAGTGGGCAGAACTTCAAGCTGTGCACCTAGTTGTTCATTTTGCTTGGAAGGAGAAATGGTCAGATACGCCACTGTATACTGATTCATGGGCTGTGGCCAATGGTTTGGCTGGATGGTCAGGGACTTGGAACGAACATGATTGGAAAATTGGTTACAAGGAGGTATGTGGATAGACGGCTCTGAATGGGCCAGAGAAGTGAAGATATTTGCATCTCGTGTGAATGCTTAACAAAGGATGACCTCAGCAGAGGGGGATTTTAACAATTAAATGGATAGGATGATCCTTTCTGTGGCATCCAGTCATCCTCCTTCCCTAGCCACCCCCGTCATCGCCCAATGGGTTCATGAACAAAGTGGCCATGGCAGCAGGGATGGAGGTTATACATGGACTTTCACTCACCAAGGCCGATTTGGTTACAGCCACTGCTGAGCACCCAATCTGCCAGCAGCAGAGACCAGTACTGAGTCCCCGAGGGTGATTAGCCAGCAAGCAATATGGTGGCATGTTGGTTAGATCTAAACACTTCATCGTAGAAAGAGCAGCATTTTATACTTACTGGAATAGACACCCTGGATGTGCACTTGCCTTCTGTGCATGCAATGCTTCTGTGAATTCTACTATCAGTGGACTTATAGAATGCCTTATGTACCATCATGGTATCCCACACAGCATCGCCTCTGATCAAGGGGCTCATTTCACAGCAAATGAAGTGCAGCAATGGGCCTGTGCTCACAGAATTCATCGATGTTACCATGTTCCCCAGCATACTGGTGCAACTGGCTTGACAGATGATGGAATGGCCTTCTAAAAACACAATTATGGCACCAAATATTTGGCAATATCTTGCAGGTTTGGGGCAGTGTTCTCCAGGAAGCTGTATATGCTCTAAAGCAGTGTCCAGTATATGGTGCTGTTTCTTCCATAGCCAGAATTAATGGGTTCAGGAGTCAAGGGGTGGAAATGGGAGTGGCACCACACACTGTTAACCTTAGTGACCCACTTGTAAAATTTAGCTTCCTGTCCTTGCAACCCTATGGTTTTCACGTCTAGAGGTCTTAGTTTCAAAGGAAAGAATGCTCCCATCTGTAGACACATCACTGTTTCCACTGAACTGGAAGTTAAGAATGCCACCTGGTGACTTTGGGCTCCTCAAGCCTCTGGATCAACAGGAAAAGAAGGGAGTTACCATATTGGCTAGTGTGATTGATCCTGATTACCAAGAGGAAATCAGATTGATATTAACATAACTGAGGCTAAGGAGAGTATGGCTGGAATGCAGGAGATCCCTTAGGGCGTCTCTTAGTACTGTCATGCCCTGTGATTAAAGTCAGTGGAAAACTACAGCAGTCCATTTCTGGCAGGACCATTAATGTCTGGTCCTTCAGGAATGAACGTTTGGGTCATCCCACCAAGCAAAGAACCCTGACCAGCTAAGGTCCTTGCTGAGCACAAAGGGAATTCAGAACTGGTGGTAGAAGAGGGTAGTTCTAAATACCAGTTATGACCACATGACCAGTTGCAGAAACAAGGACTGTAATTGTTACATTTATTTCTTGTATGTGTGCATCATATATTTTTGTAATGTTCACTTATAAAAAAACCAACCTGTTGCTGTCGAGTCGATTCTGACACATAGCGACCTTATAGCACAGAGTAGAACTGCCCCATAGAGTTTCCAAGGAGCACCTGGTGGATTCCAACTGCTGACCTTTTGGTTAGCAGCTGTAGCACTTAACCACTACACCACCAGGGTTTCCACTTATAAAATATAAGATGTAAATAGGGGTATAGTGTTTTTGGTTGTACACGTGTTGTGTCATTTTAGTCTCAAGGATGATTTTATAATTGACTTTATTCAGAGATTTAGTGTGGTTTACAGAGATATGTACAGGTGCCAAGTTGACAAAGGGTGGACTGTGATTGTTAAGGTTCTTTGTCATCTTGGCTGGGCCATGATTCTCAGCGGTTTGTCAGTTGTGATATAGTTTGGCAGCCGTATAATGACGTAATCACTTCCATGATGGAATCTGCTGTGAATAGCCAGTCAGTTGAAAGGGCTTTTCCTTGGTGTGTGGCCTGTAGCCAATAAAGGTGGACTTTCTGGCAAAGCTCGAGGGCTTTTGCTTGCTCTGGATCCTGCAGCTGGCTCCTGTTCATCTGACATCCTAGTTCTTGGTACTTGAGCTAGCAGCTTACCTGTAGATCTTGGGATACGTCAGCTTCCACAGTCTGTGAGCCAGCAGCTTGTCAGCTGAAGGCCTGTTGTCTGACCTGCCAGTCCTGGGTTCATCAGCCCCTGTAGCTACGTGACTTAGGCAAAGCCTCCAGCCTGAAAGGACTTGGTACTTTGCAGCCTCTGCAGCTGCATTAGCCATTTCCTTGGTATTAACCATTTCCTTGGTATAAATCTCTCTGTGTATGTATGTGTGTATGTGTATGTATATATATATCTATCTCTTTATATATATATATTTATATATATACATGCTTCACTGGTTTTGCTTCTCTAGAGAACCCAGTCTAAGACAAGGACAAAGGGGTGCGTGACCCGAGTCATGATATTTTCAGTCACCTCATATACATGTGAAAGCTGGGCAATGAATAAGGAAGAACAAAGAAGAACTGATGCATTTGCATTTTGATGCTGGCGAAGAGTATTGAATATACCATGGACTGTCAGAAGAATGAACAATTCTGTCTTGGAGGAAGTACAGCCACAATACTTCTTTGAAGTGAGGATGGTGAAACTTCGTCTCGCTTAGTCTTGACACTTTATCAGTAGGGACAAATCCCTGGTGAAGGGCATCCTGCTTGGTAGAAAGTCAGTGAAAAAGAGGAAGACACTCAACGAGATGTATTGAGCACCAGTGAGCTCAAACATAGCAACAATTGAGAGGATGACACAGTACTGGACAATGTTTTGTTCTGTCATACATAGGGTGGCTATGAGTTGTAATTGACTTGTCAGCATCTAACAACAACACTGTATGTGGTATTTTTGAATTTTGTTTGTGGTTGAAAACATAAACACGAAAAAAAATACACAGCTTCAACAATTGCTACAGGTATAATTCAGTGACGTTGGGTACATTCTCCATGTTGCACCCCTGTTCTCAGCAACTTTTCCAAACTGTTTCACCATCATTAAGACAAACTCACTGCCACATCTGTCCTTTTGAGTTGCTGTTGTCAATCACAGTTTGTTCCTTCCTATTGCACAGTAACATTCCATGGTATGGATATGCCACAATTTGTTTAACCATTCACCTATTACAGTACATTTTTTTGTTTCCAGGTTAGGCTTTTCCTGATAAAGCTGCTATGAACATTGTATACAGCTTTTTGTGTAGATGAGTTGTCATTTCTCTGGGATAAATGCCCAGCAGTGTTATTTCTGGGTCAATAGTAAATATATGTTTAGTTTTTTAGGAAACTGCTAAATTTTTTTTTTCCGGAGTAGCTATACCATTCTGAGTTCCTAACAGCAATGTATGAGAGACTCAGTTTCTCAGCATCCTCACTAGCATTTAGTCTCATCACTGTTATTTATTTTAGCTGTTCTGATAAGTGTGTAGTGATATCTCACTGTGGTTATAATTTACATTTCCATGATGGCTAATTTTATTGAGCATTTCTTCATGTGTTTTCGTCTATTTTCTAACTGGATTGTTTTTTTGCTGTTGAGTTTTGAGGGTTTGAATCCTTTGTCAGATATGTAGTTTGCAAATATATTCTGTCAGTCTGTGGCATTTCTTTTTATTCTCTTCACAGGGTCTTTCACAGAACAAAAAATTTTAATTTTAATGAATTCCAATTTGTCATTGTTTTTGGGAGGGGGGGATCATGGTTTGGTGTCATGTCTGATGGTGCAGTGATAAGCACTCAGCTGCTAACCAAAAGGTTGGCTGTTTTAATCTGTGAAAGAAAGATGTTGATAGCCTGCTTCCATAAAGATTTACAGCCTTGGAAACCCTATTGGGCAGTTCTACTCTGTACAGCAGAGCTGCTATGAGTTGGAATCAACTTGGCAGCGGTGGGTTTCGGATTTGTTAATCACTAACTTTTAAATGATACATGTACACCATTTACATTTAGCATAGGACTTAGGTTTGCCACTTTATTTTTTCTCAATTTGTCTTCTTATTCATTCTGTTCTCTGTTGTTTCTGTATTCTTTTTCCTGCCTTCCTGTGGGTTACTTTTACCTTTTTTAGAATTCCATTTTGATTCATCTATAGTGTATCAAAACCAGTTGTAGCAGTATATCAACAAGAAATTCAAGCTGGATTCAAAAGAGGCTGTGGGATGAGGGATATCATTGCCGATGTCAGATGGATCTTGGCCGAAAGCAGAGTATACCAGAAAGATGTTTACCTGTGTTTTATTGACTATGCAAAAGCATTCAACTCTATGGATCATAACAAATTATGGAAAACATTGCGAAGAACAGGAATTCTGGAACACTTAATTGTGCTCATGTGGAACCTGTACATAGACCAAGAGGCAGTCATTCGAACAGAACAAGGGGATACTGTGTGGTTTAAAATCTGAAAAGGGGCACCTCAGGATTGTATCGTTTCACCATACCTATTCAATCTGTATGCTGAGCAAATAATCCAAGAAGCTGGACTATATGAAGAAGAAGGCAGCATAAGGATTAGAGGAAGACTCATTAACAACCTTCAATGTGCAGATGATACAACTTTTGCTTGATGAAAGTGAAGAGGACGTGGTGCATTTACTGATGAAGATCCAAGCATTCAGCATGGATTACACCTCAACATAAAGAAAACAAAAATTCTCACAATTGGACCAATAAGTAATATGATAAATGGAGAAAATATTGAAGTTGTGAAAGATTTCATCTTACTTGGATCTACAATCAGTGTCCCTGGAAGCAGCAGTCAAGAAATCAAATGACGTATTCCATTGGGCAGATCAATTGCAAAGACCTCTTTGAAGATTTAAAAGCAAAGATGTCACTTTGAGGACTAAGATGGGCCTGACCCAATCCATGGTGTTTTCATTTGCCTCATATGCATGTGAAAACTGGACAATGAAAAAAGAAGACTGAAGAAGAAATGATGCATTTGAATTGTGGTGTTGGTGAAGAATCTTGAATATACCATGGACTGCCACAAGAACGAACACATCTCTTAGAAAAGGTACAGCCAGAATGCTTCTTAGAAACAAGGATGACAACACTTTGTCTCACTTACTTTGGACATGTTATCAGGAGGGACCGGTCTCTGGAGGACATCATGCTTGGTAAAGTAGAGGGTCAGCAAAAAAGATGAAGGCCTTCAGTGAGATGGATTGACAATAGTGGCTGCAACAATTAGCTCAAGCATAGCAACAATCGTGAGGATGGTGCAAGACTGGGCAACATTTTGTTCTGTTGTATGTAGGGTTGCTATGAGTTGGAACCAACCTGACAGCACCTAACAAAAATAATAGTATATTACAGTGTATCTCTTCATATAGCTCTTTTCTTGGTTGCTCTAAGAATTACATTATGCCTACTTATCACAGTTATCATTTTACCCGTTCCACTGAAAGGTAGAAACCTTACCTCCTTTTACATCCCTTTTCATTTTTCCCCATTTATTATATAATTGTCTTAAGTATTTTCTCTACATACATTGGTAACCACATCAGTGTTGTAATTTTTTCTTTAACCATCAAACATAGTTAGAAAACTCAAGAAGAGAAGTAAAGTCTATTGTATTTACTCATGTTTTTGCTCTTTTCATCATTCTGTTTCTTCTGCATGTGCAACCATCACTATGATTTGTTTCCAGAACTTTTTCGTTATCCCAAAGGGAAAGTGTGCAGTCCTAAGCATTAACTCACTATTATCCCATTTCACCAGCCCATGGTAACCACTAACCCATGTCGCTATGGATTTACCTATTCTAGATAATGCACTTTAAGAGGGATCATATAATACTTTTCCTTCTGTGGCTGACTTCTTTCACTTAGCATAACGTTTTCAGTGTTCATGTAGTAGTATAAATCACCCCTTTAGTCCTTTTATATGGCTGAATAATATAATATTATGAATGGATAAATAAAATGTGCTTTATATATAGTGAGAGGGAGAGCGCATTTTGTTTATCCATTCATTTGTTGACAAACGTTTGGGTTGTTTTACCTTTTAGCTGTTTTGAATAATGCTGCAGTGAACACTGATGTACAAGTATCTGAGTAGCTACTTTCAATTCTTTTGGCCAAGTACTTAGGAGTGCAATTGCTGGATCATATGGTAATTCTATATTTTAAGATTTTGAAGGACTGCCTAACTCTTTTCCATGGAGGCTACACCATTTTACATTCCCATCAGCTATGGGGGAAGGTTCCAATTTATCCACATCCTCACCAACACTTGTTATTTTCCATTTTTCTAATAATAGCCATCCTACTGGGGTGAAGTGGTATCTCATTGTGGTTTTGATTTGAATTATGCTAGTGACTAATGACATTGAGCTTATTCGCTATTCGTATATGTTCTTAGAGAAATATCTATTCCAGTACTTTGCCCATTTTTGATTGTCTTTTTGTTGTTGAGTTGTAGAAGTTCCTTATATATTCTAGGTATTAAACTCTTATCAGATATATTGTTGTTGTTAGGTGCTGTCAAGTTGGTTCCAACTCCTAACAACCCTATATACAACAGAACAAAACACTGCATGGTCCTGCACCATCAGATATATGATTCCTAAATATTTTCTCCATTCTGTATGTTGTCTTTTTTGACAATCTCTGGTGCACAAAAGTTTTTAATTTTGATAAAAGTCCAAGTTAGCTAATTTTTTCTTTTGTTTATCATGCTTTTGGTGTCATATATAGGAATCCATTGCCAGATACAATACCCTGAAGTTTTACCCCTTTAGTTTTTTTTTTTAAAGTTGTGTGGTTTTTGCTTTTGTATTTAGGCTGTTGATCCATTTTAAGTTAACATTCATATATGGTTTGAGGTAGAGGTCCAACTTCATCCTTCAGCATGTGGAAATCTAGTTGTCCCGGTACCAGTTGTTGAAGAGATTGTCCTTTTCTCATTAAATGGACTTGACACACTTGTCAAAATCAGTTTCCCATAGATTATTGGTTTATTTCTGGACTCTCAATTCTATCCCATTGGCCTACATGTTTATTCTTGTACCATTACCACACTATTTTAATTACTTTGACTTAAGTTTTGGGATTGGGAAGTATAAGTCCATTAATGTTGTTCTTTTTCAAGATTTTTGTTGTTGTGCTATTTTGACCCCGTTGCAATTCCATATGAATTAGAGGATCAACTTTTTCATATCTGTGAAAAGGCTCTTGGGTTTTTTGATAGAGGTTGTATTGTATCTGTGGGTCACTCTGGGGAGTATCACCATTTTAGCAATGTTAATCTTCTAATCATGAGCATGGGATGTCTTTCCATTTATTTGGTTAAATTTGTTCCTAGGTATTTTATTCTTTTAGTAACTATTGTAAATGTGATTGTTTTCTTGATTTCATTTTCAAGTTGTTCATTGCCGGTGTATAGAAACACAACTGATTTTTATGCATTGATCTCTTACCCTGCAACTTTGCTTAATTTTTTAATTAGATATAATAGCTTTTTTGTGGAATCTTTGGGGTTTTTTTTTATATGCAGGGTCATGCCATCTGTAAATAGAGATAGTTTTACTTATTCTGTCCAATTTGGATGCTTTTTATTATTTATTTATTCATCAGTTTGTCTGGCTTGAACTTTCAATACAGTGGTGAATAGTAGTGGTGAGAGTGGGCACCTTTGTCTTATTCCTGATCTTAGGGCATAAGCTTTCATTCTTTCACCGTTCTGTATGATGTAAGCTGAGGGTGATTTTTAAATGTTCTTTATCATATTTAGTAATTTCCCCTGTATCCCTAGTTCACTATTTTTTTTTTCATGAATAGCTTTGTCAGATACCTTTTCTGCACCAATTGAGATGGTCATGTAGTTTTTTTTCCTTCATTCTATAATGGAGTGTATTACATTGAGTGGTTTTTTTGTTCATTTTGAATCACCTTGCGTTATTACGATAAATCCCACTTGGTCATGGGTATAATCTTTTTAATATGCTGTTGTTTTCAGTTTGCTAGTGTTTTGTTGAGAATTTTTACGTGTATATTCATAAGGAATATTGTATGTCATTTTCTTTCCTTGTGGTGTCTTTATCTGGCATTGGTATCAGGGTAACGTTGGCTTCATAGAATGACTTAGGAAATGTCCGCTCCTCTTTATTCAGTAAGAGTTTGAGAACTATTGGTGTTCACTGTTTTTATATGTTTGGTAGACCTCACCAGTGAAGCCATCTGGTCCTGGATTTTTCTTTGTTGGGAGGTTTTTGATTACTGATTCAATACCGACACTTGTTGTAGGTTTGTTGAGATTGGCTATTTCTTCTTGAGTCAATTTAAGTAGTTTGTATGTTTCCAGGACTTGCCCATTTCATCTGAATTATCTAATTTGTTGGTGTACAATTGTTCATAGTATTCTCTTATAATCCTTTTTAGTTCTGAATGGTTGGTAGTAAAGACCCCATATTCATTTTTTATTTTAGTTATTTGTGCCTTCTCTCTGTTTTCTTTGTTAGCTGAGGTAAAGGTTTGGCAGTATTACTGATCTTTTTAAAGAACCAACTTTTGGTTTCATTGATTCTTTATTGTTTTTATATTCTACTGCTTCATTTGTCCCTGCTCTAATCTTTATTATTTTCTTCCTTCTGCTTTGGGCTTAGTTTGTTCTTTTTCTAATTTCTTGACGTTTAAAGTTATATTATTGATTTGAGATCTTTCTTTCTATATATGTATATGCACTTAAACCCACTTAGAGCTCTAAATTTCCCTCTGAGCACTGCCTTTGCTTCATTCCCTAAATTTTAGTATGTTGTGTTTCATTTTGCTTCTTTTCTACGTACTTTGTAATTTCTCTTCTGATTTCTTGTTTGTCTCATCCATTGTTCTTCCTTTTATATTCCACTATTCCTTCTTTTGTCATTTTCTTTCTGTTTAAAGAACTTCTTTTAGCCATTCTTTTAGATCATTTCTATCGGCAACATATTCTCTTAGTTCCTTCAACTGAGAGTTTCTTAATTTTTCCTCTTCATTCTTGAAGGTTATTTTAGCTGGATATAGAATTCCGTGTTGACAGTTCTTTTCTGTTAGCAATTGAAATATATTGTTCTACTTCCTCGATGATTTCCAATGAGAAACTTGCTATCATTCGAATTATTTTTTTCCTGTGCTAGTAAGGTATATTGTTTCTCTCTTGCTTCTTTCAAGGTTTTTTCTTTGTTTTAATTTTCAGAAGTTTGAGTGTGATGTGCCTTGGCGTAGATTTCTTTGGGTTTATCCTGTTTGGGATTCATTCATCTTCTTGAATCTGTAGTTTGTATCCTTTCCAAAATTTGGACATTTTCATCCATTATTTATTTGAATATATTCTCAGCCTATCCTCTTCCTCCTCTTTTTCCAGGACTCCAGTGACCAGAATTTTAGATTTTTTTTAATAGCCCCGTAGGTCCCTGAGTCTCTGTTTTTCTTCTTTTTTCCTCTAAAGTCACTTTCTCACTCTAGTTCAGACCAGGTACTTCCAGTTATTCTATCTTAAAGTTCACTGAATCAAAGAAACAGAAAATAACAAATTTTGATTAGTGCCAGTAATGTTGGGTAAGATGTTATCTCATTGTAGTTTTCGATTTGCATTTCTCTAATGGTTAATGGTCATGAGCATTTCCTGATGTGTCTGTTACCCACCTGAATGTCTTCTTTGATGAAGTGTCGGTTCAAATCCTTGGCCCGTTTATTAATTTGATTATTTGTCTTTTTGTTATTGAGGTGTTGAAATATTCTGTGTATATTAGAGATTTTTTTTATTAGAGATTAGATCTTTGTAGGATATGTTGTAGCCAAAATTTTTTTTCCCAGCCTGTAGGTGCTCTTTTTACCATTTGGTGAAGTCTTTTGATGAATGTAACTGTTTAATTTTTAGGAGCTCCCAGTTATCTAGTTTATCTTCTTGTGTTTATGCATTGTTAGTTATGGTTCATATACTATTTATACCATGTTTTGGGCCCCTAGCATTGTCCCTAATTTTTCTTCTATGATCTTTATCATTTTATGTTTTGTATTTAGGTCTTTGATTCATTTTGTGTTAGTTTTGTGTATGGTGTAAGGCATGGGTCCTGTTTCATTTTATAGATGGACATCCAGTTTTGACAGCACCATTTGTTAAAAAGACTGTCTTTTCCCCTTTTAATGGACTTTAGTCCTTTGTCAAAGATCAGGTGACCATAGGTGGATTAATTTACATATAGGTTCTCTACTCTATTCCATTGGTTAACATGTTTGTCATTGGACCAGTACCAAACTGTTTCAACTACTGTGGCTGTATAGTAGGTTCTGAGATCAGGTAGTACGAGGCCTCTTACTTTGTTCTTTTTCTACAGTAATGCTTTGCTTATCCAGGGAATCTTTCCATATAAAATTGGTGATTAATTTTTCCATCTCGATAAAGAATGCTGTTGGTATTTGAATCCAGATTGCATTACATCTGTAGATCGCTTTGGGTAGGATTGATGATTTCATGATGTTGAGTCTTCCTATTCATGAAATTGGTATGTTTTTCCATTTGTTTAGGTCTCTTTTGGTTTCTTGCAGTCATGTTTTGTGGTTTTCTTTGTATAGGTCTTTTACATCCCTGGTTAGGTTTATTCCTAAGTATTTTATTTTTTTAGGTGCTTGAAGTTTTCTTTGTTGGTATGTAGGAATCCAGCTGATTTTTGCATATTGATCTTGTTTCCTGCTGCTCTGCTAAATCTTCCTGTTACTTCCAGTAGTTTTCTTGTGGAATCTTTGGGGTTCTCTATATATATGATCATATCATCTGCAAAGGAATAGTTTTTCTTCTTCCTTTCTAATTTGGATGCCCTTTATATCTTTTTCTTGTGTTATTGCTCTAGCTAGGACTTTCAGCACAATGTTAAGTAGTAGTGATGATAAAGGGCATCCTTGTCTTGTTCACGTTCTCAGGGATTATACTTTCAATCTCTATCTGTTGAGACTAATGTTGTCTATTGGTTTTTATAGATTCCCTTTATTATGTTGAGGAATTTCCCTTCTATTCCTATTTTACTCAGTGTTTTTGTCAGTAATGGATGTTGGACTTTATGAAATGCCTTTTTTGCATCTATTGAGGTGATCATGTGATTCTTTTATTTATGTGGTAGATTACGTTGATTGATTTTCTAATGTTGTATGTCACCCTCACGTACCTGGTATGAATCCCACTTGGTCGTGGTATATTATTTTTCTGAGATGATGTTGAATTTGAATTCTATTGGCTAGAATTTTGTTGAGAATTTTTGCACCTATATTCATGAGAGATATTGATATGTAATTTTCTGTTTTTGTTGTGTCTTTACCTAGCTTTGCTATCAGGGTTATGTTGGTTTCATAGAATTGAGTTTGGGAATATTCTTTTCTATACTCTGAAATAGTTTGAGTAGTACAGGTGTGAGCGCTTCTGTGAATGTTTGGTAGAATTCTCCAGTGAAGCCATCTGGCCCAAGGCTTTTGTTGCTGTTATTGTTGAGGTTTTTTAAAATTACCCCTTCAGTCTCTTCTCTTGTTATGGGTCTGTTCAGATTTTCTGTCTTGTTTGTGTTAGTTTAGGTAGGTAGTGTGTTTCTAGAAATTTGGCTATTTCCTCTAGGTTCTCAAATTTGTTAGAGTACAGTTTTTCGTAGTATTCTGTTATGATCCTTTTTATTTCATTTGGGTCTGTTTTAATGCCCCCATCTTAGTTCTTATTTGAATTATTTGCTTCCTCTTCTGTTTTCCTTTTGTCAGTTTGGCCAGTGGTGTGTCAGTTTTGTTGATCTTTTCAGAGAACCAACTTTTGGTCTTGTTGATTCTTTCTATTGTTTTTCCGTTCTCCATTTATTTCTGCTCTGTTCTTTATTATTTCCTTTCATCTGGTGGTTGTGGGGTTCTTTTGCTGTTGTCTTTGTATTTTTTGAGTTGTATGGCTAACTTTTTTATTTAGGCCTGCTCTTCTTTTTTGATGTGTGAGTTTATTGCTATAAATTGACCTCTGAACATTGCTTTTGCTGTATCCCAAAGGTTTTGGTGTGATGTGTTTTCATTCTCATTTGACTTAAAGAATTTTTTATTCCTTCTTTGATTTCTTCTATTATGTAGTTGTTTTTAAGCAAGGCTTTATTCGGTTTACATGTATTTAATTTTTTTTTCCTTACTCTTTATGTTACTGATTTCTACTTTTATGGCATTGTGATCAGAGAAGAAGTTTTCTTATTATTTTGATGTTTTGGATTTTATCGAGGCTTGCTTTGTGGCCTAAAATGTGGTCTGTTCTGGGGAATGTTCCATGTGTGTTGGAAAAGAGTGTATACTTTTCTGCTGTTGAGCGAAGTGTTCTATGTATATCTATGAGGTCAAGTTGTTTGATTTTGGCCTTTAGATCTTCTGTATCTTTGTCGAGTTTCTTTCTAGATGTTGTATCCATTATGGAGAGTGGTGTGTTGAAGTTTCTTACTATTATTGTGGAACTATTTGTCTTTACGATGCTGTTAGTTTGCTTTATATATTTTGGAGCCTTGTCGTTAGAGGCGCAGAATTAATTAGGGTTATGTCTTCTTGGTGAATTGTCCCTTTAATCAGTACATAATGTCCTTCCTTGTCTTTTATTGTTGATTTTGCCTTAAAGTCTGTTTAATCTGAGATTAGTTTTGCCACTCCCGCCCTTTTTTTGTTACTGTTTGCTTGATATATTTTTTCCATCCTTTGATTATTAATATATTTATTTCTTTGTGTCCTAGGTGTGTCTCTTGTAGACAGTATATTGATGGGTCGTGTTTTTTTAATCCATTCTGCCACTCTCGGCCTCTTTGCAGGCACATTCAAGCCATCTACATTCAGTGTGATTATTGATACGTATGAGTTTATTGCTGTCATATTGTTCTGCCTTCTTGTTTTTGGTGGTGCTGACATATTCTTTGTTCCCCTTACTTTCCTGTGCTAAGTTCCTTTTGTTTGTGGATTTTCTTTTCTTTTGTTTTATATAGATTTTGTGTTTACTGATAGTTTATGTTTTTGTTCTTTTTTATTCTGATGCGTAAGTTTGTTAGCTTTTTTGTGATTACCTTGAAATTTATCCTTAAGTCTGAACCAGCCTTTTATTACTCAGTGTTCATCTTGACTTCCTGTCCATTTGAAAGTTCCGTATCTGCATTTGTTCCCTCTTTTATTGTTTTGATAGTCTCATCATTTATAGATTGACATCTCTGTTTTAAGTCTTTTAGCTTTGTGGAAACATATTTTCATGCAGAAATCTGTACACAAATGTACATAGCTGATTTTTTTGTAATAGTAGAAATCTGGAAACAATCTAAATGCCCTTCAGCACGTGAATGGGTAAACAAATTGTTTATCCATATAGTGGAATACTACTCAAAAGAAACAGACGATTGATAAACACAAGAATCTGGATGGATTTCGGAGCATCATGTTGAGTGAAAAAGTCAATCTAAGAAGGTTTCATATTGTGTGATTCCATTTGTATGGCATTCCTTTTTTTTTTTTAATTGGGGTGCAAATAAGCACAATAAAATCTTTTCTGATTGTGTAGCGCCTTTGGTCTTAAAAGCTTGTAAGCAGCCATCCAATGTATGTTTGTTCTCTATTCACCTGGAGCAGTAGTGGAAGGAGTGTCAGGAGTAGGAGGAGGATATGGAATTTGTTGCCAATTGCCTCCATGAACAACTGCCCCCTTTGCCATGAGACCAGAACTGGATGGTGCCCAACTACCATTACTGAATATTGTGATCACAGATTCCATATAGGAATCCTGATCAAAGGGGGGAAAATGTAGAACAGAATTTCAAATTTTCATGGAATTCCGACTTTCTGGAGCAGTGGAGGGTGGATGAACCCCTGAAACTATTCCTCTGAGATAATCTTTAAAACCTTAAAAATATCCCCTGAAGTCATCTTAAAACTGAACAAACGTTTAATTTAACTGGGAAAAAAATGTCTGTCTTGGTCATTATGCTTTTTAAGAACTATCTATATGAGGTCAGCTGATAACAGCAACTCGAAAGATTAGATAGGAACCTTAGGAGGCAGTGAGTTTATGTTAATGAAGGAGAAACAACTCAGTAAAAAAGGGTGAGAATGGTTGCCCAACTCAAAGAATATACACATAGAGACTGTTGAATTGGTATGTTTTGCTACACATATTTTCAACAATAACAAAATAAAATTTAGAAGAGATAAGATGTAAAAAAAAGCCAATTCAACAGTTTCTTAATGCACAATTCAGTGACATTGATTACACTCTTCATGTCATGCAGCCCTTATCACTATTTTTTTCCTAATTATTCTTCCACCATTAGTGTAAACTCTGTGCCCTTCAAGCAAAAAGTCCCACTTTCCCCCTCTCTCCCACCCCTTGTAACCACTAGTAAGCTTTGGTTTCTACATATTTGCTTATTTCTTATAAGTGAGGTCATACAGTATTTGTCCTTTTGTGACTTACTTATTTCACTCAGCATAATGTTTTCAGGATTTATCCATGTTGTGGCATGTATCAGGACTTTATTTCTCTTTATGGCTGAGTAATATTACATTGTGGGTGTGTACCACATTTGCTTTATCCATTCATGCCTTGATGAGCATTTCAGTTGTTTCTACCTTTTGGGCATTGTGAAAAGTGTTGCAGTGAACATGAGTGTACAGGTTTCTGTTGCATTCTTTCTTTTACTTTTTTTGGGTATATACCTAGGGTTGGAATTGCTGGGTCATATGGTAGTTCCATGTTTAACCTTTTGAGGAGGAACCACCAAACTGTTTTCCTCAGTGGCTGTACCATTTTGCATTCCCACCAACAAAGGATGAGGCTTCCAACTTCTTTATATCCTCTTTACTACCTCTTGTCCCCCTGTCCTTTTTGTCATTTCCATTCTAATGTGAGTGAGGTGGTATTTCATTTTGGTTTTGATTTGCATCTACGTAATGGCTAATGACACTGAGCATCTTTTTATGTGCTTGTTGGCCATTTGAATATCCTCTTTGGTGGAATGTCTGTTCACATCTTTTTTCATTGGGTTGTTTGTTTTTTTGTTGTTGAGTTGTCACCTTTACCCGTTGCCGTCAAGTCTGTTCCTACTCATAGTGACCCTATAGGACAGAGTAGAACTGTCCCATAGGTTTTCCAAGGAGCAGCTGGTGGATTCGAACTGTTGACTTTTTGGTTAGCAGCCAAGCTCTTAACCACTGTGCCAGCAGGGCTTCCATTGAGTTGTAGGATGTATCTGTGTATATATATACCTGCATATTTTACATATTTTGTATATTAGACCCTTATTAAATAAATAATTTCCAAAAATTTTCTCATGATCTTTATGTTGTCTCTTTACTTCCAATCCATGAACACGAATGTCCTTTGATTTATTTAGGTCTTCCCTAGCTTCTTTCAGTAATGCTTTATAGTTTTCTGTGTACAAATCTTTCACCTTTCTGTTTAAATTTATTCCTAGGTATTTTATCATTTTGGATGCTATTGTAAATCACGTAGCATTCTTGATATGACAGAATTATAGTGATGGAGTACAGATTGCCAAGTAGAGTAATGGTTGCCAAAGTTGAGGTTTGGGGCAGGTGTATTAAGGGATAACACAAGGGATTTTTTTGTGTGTGGTTCTGTACTCTGCTTGTGGTAATGGTTACATGATTCTATATGTATGATAAAACCTCACAGAGCTATATCCCAAATAGGAGCCCTGGTGGCACAGTGTTTAAGCACTTGGCTGCTAACCAGATGGTTGGTGTTTGAAGCCACCAGCTGCTCTGCAGGAAAAAGATGTGGCAGCCTGTTCCCGTAAAGATTTAAGCCTTGGAAACGGTGTGGAGCAGTTCTACTCTGTCGTCTTATAGGGTCACTATGAGCTGGAGTCGATTCAACTGCAGTGGGTTATACACCAAATATAAAGTACATGTAACAACTGGTGAAGTCCTAATAAGCTCTGTACCTGAGTTAATAATATTGTACCAATGTCAGTTTCCTGGTGTTCACAATATACTGTGGTTGTATAAGTGAGTACTGTTGGGAGAAGCTGTATTAAGAGTACATAGGAACTCTCCCTGCTTTTTTTGCAAATTTTTGTGAATCTAATTTTTTAAAAGGTTATAATAAAAACAGCAAGAAAGTACCATGAGTTGTCAAGGATCTGGAACAAGTGGAACTCTCATAAACTGCTGGTGGTAGTGTGAACTGGAAAACCACTTTGAAGAAGTATTTGTTCAGCCTTAAACAGTGCCGTATGCCATATGATCCAGCAGTTTCATTCTTAGGTATAGACCTAACAAAAATACTTAGTTTTTTCCGAAAGACATGTACAAGAAGGTTTATAACTGCACTATATGAATAACAGTTGATATTTTAATCATGCTTTTTTGAGTGTGTACTTTAATGCTCAATATTAAGAAAATCTTAAAATTGTCCTGATTAGTTTATCTCAGTCTTGATTGAATAATATTAATGGTAAAATTATTCTTAATACTAGTTTGGTCACTGTATTTTTAATTTTCCTTTTGGATGGAAATTAAACAGTCTTATTTCGTAGTTATATGCTTTTTAAAATTATGTCATTTACCACATCTATTTTTATACCTTGTAAAAAGGAGCCCAGGTGGCACAATGGTTAAGCACTCAGCTGCTAACTGAAAGATCAGTGGCCATCTGCTCCGGTAAAGATTATATCCTGGGGAAACCTTATGGGGCAGTTCTGCTCTGTCATATATGGTTGCTGTGAATGGAAATCAAATTGGTGGCACACATCCACAACATACCTTGTAAATAACTCTGCATTATTGTAAATTACACTCCATTGCAATTGTTTGTATTTCTATTGTGTTGTAGTTGGTGGTTTCCATTAGTGTAGTGACCAAATATTTTTTCATGTTTTGTATTCACAGTCTGGCTCAGTACTTGGGATGCTTTAGCAGTTTGATAAACTTGCTTATTAAATACATTTAAATTTTCGTTATTGTAGAGATAAGATACCAAAGAGTTTTCAAGTTTTCTACAAGGCTTCTGTTTTTTTTTTTAACCTACATAGTTTATACCATTCAATACACTTGATCCTTTTGTATGACTCATGCCATCTTTTGGGTCTGTGGAATAGATTTAAGAAATTGGAGTAATTTTGGAGCAGCATTTGCCCATAAACTTATAAATGTGGCCAGTAATTTAAAGAAACGATAGTTTGTTCTCTAAAATGAGTATGTATTATAGAGAAGTATAAAGAAGAAAATAATTATTGTAATTTTACTGATCAGATATAATCACTGTTAGCATCGTGTGTATGTATGTTTTGTTTTTAATGCATTTAAAGTTACACTTAATAAAGTTCTATATCCTGCTTTTTTCACCTATCATATTGTGGATATTTTCCCTTTTCATTAAAATATTCTTATAAGCTTTTTTAATGGTGATGTAATCCATTGAATAACCACAGTATAATTTAGTCCTCTGTTTTGCACATCATTGTTATTTTCAATCGTATGCTGTTATTAATAACAGTGTGATGATTATATCTTCTTGTAAATTTGTTCATAGTTCTGATAATTTCTATAGGCTGTATTCTTAGACATGTGGTGGTTGATATAAAATGTTGATATATAAAAGTTGATATAAAATGAATTTGGTCCCTCTGCTCGTTTTGTACCAGGGTTTTTCTTTAGTATATAATAATGATTGGTATACTAAACTGTAAACTTTTTCCCGTTATTTAAATTTGTGCTTCTTTACAGTTTAGCTTACAGTGCTATATATTTCATGGGTATGGTATTTCATCTATTAATTTTCTGTCATGAAATTATACAAAACAAGGCTTGATATAAAAGCAAGCATATGGTGATTGTTGGAAGAGTATTGTATTCCAGGAGTTTTTTCACTCTAATATAAATTGTTAATGACAAATGATTACATCAGTTCATGTATAGTTATTCAGTTAAATATTGTGCAGCTACCAAGCATGATGTTTACCCAGAAATTTGGGAAAATGTTCACAATATCAACTGTATATACAGATACCATCTTCACCATGTAAAACCAAAAATGTATATGCTTAGAAAAAAGAATCCTATAAGGAAACATACCATGATTTGAGGAGTGGAATTGAGTAACTTTTTTTTCTTTAGACTTGTTTATATTTTCAAAAAATGTTATATATAGTATTTTTCATATTGTTTTTATGTCATAGTAATATGCACACATATTTAAAAACACAATACTCTTATAAGACCTAAAATAAATACCAGTCCCCTGACCAACCCTTTTCTACCCGTGATTTCTGTTTCCTGGAGGTAACCAATTTCAACTCTTGACAATTTTTCTGGTACAGACAGTCCCCATATTACAGAAGAGTTCTGTTCCTAAGTTTGTCTTTAAGTCTAATTTGTACCTAAGTCAGGGCAGTTAGGTATAGTTCGTATCTAACATCAGTCAGTCGAATGTTTATCATAGTATGTAGTATATCGTGTATCTTGTGAAGCATAAAAAACATTAAAGGAGCACTTCCAAGTTTACTAAAACATCTTTAACATAACACATTGATAATAATAAAAATATTTTGATATGCAAAGTAGAGCCCATTTGTTATTGTGAAGCATTGTATGTACCTCGAATTTTTAATGTAATAGGCTTTACGGGGGTTGGTTCTTAACTACAGGTTGTATGTAAGTCAGACGTTAGTAACCTGGGACTGCCTGTATTTACCTATTTTTTTTTTATCCTTTCTACAATGTAAGGTGGGAATTTACCCACATGCACTCACAAGCTTTTTCTCGCTTAGTTTCCCAGTATCTTTTTTCATAATAGTTACCTAAATCAATTTGGATATTTGCTCTATTGTGACTGTAAATATTCGCAGTTATGCCATTTAAAATCCTATGATTATTTTTCCTTTTTTGTGTAACCATTTATTTTTGGTGAAGTATTGCTTTGTTTTTACCATTTGCTTAATTTTCTGTGTACCTAATCATTGATTCATCACCAAATTCTTCTGCAGAAATATAAATCCTTCCTTATATTCCAACACATCAGATAATCTGTTTTATTATTTTTCTTGGACACATCTTTCCTAGGGTGCTCTGTATTCTTGCTCCTGTTTGTACTTAACGTGTCTCTTTACATTCATTACTCTATATTATAATTTGCATATCAGCCACCCCTACCTGCTATACACAGCTCCTTTTATACTTTTCTTCATTTTAATGTACTTGGTGCTTATAACAGTACCTGTCACAATGTGGACTTACGGCTATTCATAAATTTTCTAAATTTACAAATAAAACCTTAAATACATTGTAAACATGTGATTTCCCTGTTCATCTTTATTCCTAAATCAGACTATTTCATTTTCCAGCAATAGGGTTCTTCCTAGACATATAAATAATAAACCTGACTACTTATATATGTCTTGTCTTTTTTTTTTTTCCTACACTAAGTAAGAAATGAACTTTCTGAACTCCAGATTGTTCAAAAGACTGCCTTAGGGTCAAAAATTCATATTATAATTAAAGCATGTGTGAAGCACTCCATTACTTCTATTACTAAAGCATTTATTATATATTTTCATTTTCAGAGGGCGGTTATTTATCATTTCCACCAAAGCGGGATCTCTTGGGATTAATTTGGTCGCTGCTAATCGAGTGATTATATTTGATGCTTCTTGGAATCCATCTTATGACATCCAGAGTATATTCAGAGTTTATCGCTTTGGACAAACTAAACCTGTGTATGTATATAGGTTCTTAGCTCAGGTAGGTTTATAATTTATATTCTCTTTTTGTATTGAAAAGTTGGGTTAAACTGATATTTTCCGGGTATAGACCTGTGCATTACAGAGAGGCCAAGAAAGTTAAAAACAACATTCTATACATAAAGCAGCAGAAGTTAAGTTTGGCCTCTCTGACGATTTTCTGTTTTGCAGTTGGTCCATTTCTATAGTGTCAAGTTTTTTAGATTGAGATGATTTTGCATGGATAAGCAGACTAACATTTCTTGCTGTTCAGGAAAGTTAAACGTTTATAGTTCATTTACTTACCATACATAAAACAGAAAAGCAAATAACTAACTGTAAGTCACTTATAGATGAAAAGGTCAACTGATAATTATTTTTAATGGCCACCGGGTATTCTCTTAAATAATGTAGGTTAATAGGAAGAAAAGTTAACCTGTTGTGACAACACAGAATTATTACAAAGAGTGATATTTACTACTTCCTAGACAAGAATATTAAAGTCATTTTCCTTTAAATATAATCTCGGATATTAAAAACCAGACAGAAACTCAAGTTTAAGAAAAATAAATGAAATCAAAGAAATGGATGCAGTGCAAGGTAAAAAAAGTTTATAGAATCAAGTTGCCGTTTCAGCTGGTACATCTGCCTTGGTAGCAGGTATTACCCTCTCCACCTGCCCCTAAATCTGGGCTTTCCAACCAGAGAGACTGGGTTTTACTGTAGATGCTTGCTTATTTGTTACTCTTTAGTACATAATATGATTGGTAAGCTACATTGTAAGCTCTTCCCTGTTATTTAAATTAAGAGCTTGTTTACTTTCTGTCATATAATGCTATCTATGTAGTGGATATGACATTTTAGTTATTAATTTTCTGTCATGAAATTATAGAAAGTAAGACTTGATATAAAGGCATTTATGGTAATTGCTGAGAACTTATTATATTCTATTGGAAAAGAATTAAACTGCTTTCTTGCATTCTAACATCAGTGTATTCTTCCTCTGCCTCCAAATTCTTATTTCATGTATCCTTTTATTTCTAGTTATCCTGTTTCTTAGTTATCTAGTGCTGCTATAATAGAAATACCACAAGTGGGTACCTTCAACAAACAAATATATTTTCTAACAGTTTAGGAAGCTAGAAGTCCAAATTCAGAGCACCAGCTCAAGGGGAAGGCTTTCTTTCTCTGTCCTCTCTGGAGGAAGATCCTTGTCTCTTTTGAGCTTCTGCTCCTGGGCAATCTTTATCCCCCATCTCTGCGTCCCCTCTTGCTTGTTTAATCCCTCTTATGTGTCGAAAAAGGTTAACGCTCAAGATACACCCTACAAATAAAAATTAAAAAAAAAGAAGATACACTGTACACTAATCCTGCCTCATTAACATGACAAAGACAACCCATTCTCAAATGGGATTATAACCTCGGGCATAGAGGTTAAGGATTTACAACACATATTTTGGCGGGGGGACATAATTCAATCTATCACACTCTGGTATCTGCCTGCTATCCCACTTCCACCAAGTACAGGAATATATAAAGCAATGCATTAATGCATTTTGGTCAGATAATGTACAATGGTTGTCAGTGATATAGTTTTCCCAATTTGCCATCGTAAACTATGAACAGATGAAATCTTTCATGAATTAAGCAACATTGCTAATAAAATTTGCTTTATGACAATATATTACTATGAAGTGTTGCCATTTCACATTAACCAGTAACTCCAGGATTACATTTCTCCATGATCGAGTTTCATGCTTACAAAAGTGTATTTACTTGTATATTGTTACTTCTTTTTACAAAGGGAACCATGGAAGATAAGATT
This sequence comes from Loxodonta africana, assembly GCF_030014295.1. NCBI lineage: Eukaryota > Metazoa > Chordata > Mammalia > Proboscidea > Elephantidae > Loxodonta > Loxodonta africana. Next base: position 88,334,565 of record NC_087369.1, on the reverse strand, counting down.
TATGATCGGCAAGTAACTAAGCAGTCACTATCTTTTCGAGTCGTCGATCAGCAACAGGTTGAGCGTCATTTTACCATGAATGAGCTTACTGAACTTTATACCTTTGAGCCAGATTTATTAGATGACCCCAATTCAGAAAAGAAGAAGAAGAGGGATACTCCCATGCTGCCAAAGGTAAACATCTTTAGATTATTAGCTTTACAAAAACATATGGTGCCGGGAAATTTTACTACTACTTAAGAAAGTTAGTTATCTGACTAATACTATATTTCAGAACTTTTCAAAGAGAATAAAATTGTATGTAACAAAATTTGTCTGGATAATTATAAGTGAGTGGGTGCTTGATTAATTCTCCATGTAACACCACAAAGAAATAGTGTAATCTGAAATATATATTTTATGCCAAATAAAAAGTTCAACCTTCCAACAAAAGGTCTCTGAGTAGAAACCTTAAAGTAGTATGGTTCTTTTTTAGTAAACCTCCAGTAGAGGGCATACCTTATTTTAATAACTCTATATTATATTATATTAAACTGTCTTTTCCTTAACATTCTTTGCTGTCGTAAAGCAATTAAGAATCAGCAAAGAAACCCGTGTGTCTTGATATTTTTCACCATAATAAAGCAAGTAAGACTTTCACACTTAGAGGCAATCTGGACAAGCCCTCTCATTTTATAGATGAAGAAACTTAGCTCAGAGACATTAGATGACTTGTCCACAGTCTTCAACTAGTAAATGGCAGAGCCAGGACTACTATCTACATCTATCTTCTGGCCCATTATTCTTGGTTAAGAAAATGTTATTTAATATTAATGTAATAAAGCAGGTAAAATGGTGACTGTGTTATTTATTCTAGTTATCTAAAAAATAGGCCAGTTTTTTTTTTTTTTTTTTGAAATGCTTGTTCGGGCGGGGGCGGGGTTGCCTTTCCTTATGTCTTGGTTTCAAATTCAAGTACTTGGTTTCCAATTCAAGCAGCTACCAGAGTACAGTGTCAATATAGCAAATTCACCTTAGTCACTTGTGAAAAACACAAAAAGTTCTTTAGTGCTTCATATCGTTGGCCACATTTAATTAAAGCAAAAGGTAATGGAAATAAATGTTTTTTCTAATACTAATATGTCAGTAATTTCGCTGGTTTAATTTTTAATGTACATATCAATTAAAATGATATGTACATTAAGCATTTTGAAAATTTTTTTAAAATATTTTTTGTGTATATAAACAAGTATTTTATCTTTCTAATCAATGGACTTTTCTCCCATTTAAAGGTCACTGATATAGCATTGAGGAAAGAGTTTATTTTTGTGACAACCTCTATTAAACCCCTTGGATAATGCCTTGGGGACACATAGGAGTTTAAAATCTACCATTTAATGACTTTTAAAATACTTTCTAAAAAATCATTTTAATTTCCATATATCATTATTTGGCTTTCTAAACAAGGGCATAGTGTTCACTTGCCTGTTTTTTTAAACTCTTGAATCCCCAACATCTTTCATACTAGTTACTGAATTTTATATGGCAAGAAGCATTCCTTGAAGATTTACACATATGTTTGTACACATGTTTATGTTTATATTTTAAAGATAGTAAACTTTCTCTTTTCAATTTGAGAATGATTTTATATCTAATTGGCACTTTTCTAAAAATTATACTCTAATTTTCAACTTTTATGAGAAATAGCCCACGATTAGCAACATTTCTGACAGGAAGCAAACATTCCAATTAGAAAAGGAAAATTGCCTTGAATTTATTGTTTGGTAAATTTCTGGTTGTAGGAAATCTATTTAATTTGCTAAACATTTATTGATTATGTGCTGACTCTGAGATGTATTGTGAGGGGAGACTAGGAAGAATAAGACATTGTGCCTTAAAGAAGATTTAAAAATACAGTAGGAAGCAGATGCTATTTAATTATTATAGGGTGCCTGGAAAGAAACCATCTGTTTTTATAATTTGGAGCTCTGAGTCATCGAAGGTATTGTGCTTATTTATTTATAGACTTTACTTACTACTATATTGCTTTTGATACTATACGTCTTTGCCAAAAAGCAGTGTTAAGTGGTATATTAACACAAAGTGTTCAACTCTTGCATAAAACCAAAAAAACTAAACCTGTTGCTGTTGAGTCGAATCTGACTCACAGTGACCCTATAGGACTGAGTACAGCTGCCCATAGCGTTTCCAAGGAGCGCCTGGTGAATTTGAACTGCCGACCTTTTGGTTAGCAGCTGTAGCTCTTGACCACTGCGCCACCAGGGTAGAATAGTTAACTTACTGATTTCTTTCTGGGTTTCATACTCTGCGCTTAACAAATGAAAAGCAGATAGTGCTATATTCATTTTTGAGAAGAGGAAATAGAGGCTCAGAGAGGTTATGTGACTTACCCAAGTTTACACACCTAATTTGAGCTGAAGCTGTCCTTCAAACCAGGCCTGTCCAACTCTGAAGTATATACTTTTTTTTAAATATTTGTGTTTTAGGTGAAGGTTTACAGAGAAAATTAATTTCCCATTCAACAAGTTGTACACAAAGTGTTCCATGACATTAGTTGCAATCCCCACAGTGTGTTAATACTCTCTGCATTTCCACCCTGGCTTCCTGCTTTCCATTCATCTGGTTTTCCTGCTCCTTCCTACTGTCTCATCTTTACTTTTGGGCAGATGTTGCCCTTCTGGTCTCATATAATTGTTCTACAGAGCACATTCTTTTCTGGTGTTATTGTTTGTTTTATAGGCCTGTCTATTGCTTGGCTGAAAGGTAGTGTCTGGGAATGGCTATAGTTCCAAGTAAAAGGGGTAACTTAGGGCCATAATCTTGGGAGTTCCACTAGTCTCTATCAGGCCAGTAAGTCTAGTTTGTTTTTATGAATTTGATTTTTTGTTCTACATTTTTCTCCTGCTCTGTCCAGGATCCTCTATTGTGATCCCAGTCAGAACAGTCAGTAGTGGTGGCCGGCCACCATCTTGTTCTGGTCCTGGGGTCATGTAGGCTGTGGTGCATGTGGTCTGTTAGTCCTTTGGGCTAATTGCACCCTTGAGACTTTGGTTTTCTTCACTCTTCTTTACTCTGGGTGGAAAGAAACCACTATTTGTATCTTAGATGGCCACTCGCAAGCTTTTAAGACCCTAGACACTACTCACCAAAGAAGGGTGTAGAATATTATTTTTACACACTATGTTATGCCAGTTGATGTACATGTCCCCCGAATCTATGGTCCTTAGCCTTCAAGGTGCTTGGTTGTGCATAAGAAGCAAAGCATGTACTCTTAATCATTATACTTTACTGCCCCCCAAGCAGAGACTAGAAAGTTAGTTCCAAGTATAAGAAATAAGGCAGAGGACCTGGGATCCCCAGAAGTGAATGACATTTAAAATGCTTTATTTTAAATAAAGCTAGATTTTTAAGTATAGAATGCTTTCACAGAATACTATTACGTGTTAAAATTGTTAAGATCATATAATCAGTTTAGCTCATGGCTTATGAAATTGTAAATTACTCAAATTTGTAGCAAACTTTAAGGTTTACAAAGGCCTATCACATACATACGTATTGTCTCAGGAAACTGAGGCTTAGAGAGTTTATGATTACCCAATGGTAAGCTGGTAGAGCTGGAACTTGAGCCCAATAGTTTTCGGATTGTGTTTCAAGAAGTATATTAAGATATATGTGAAATTTACTTCAAGGAGCTAATAGTCCAGTTGGAGAGAGAAAAGTTAACATTCTTAAAACAAAGGGATGAAGTGCTCACAGATGAGTACTGAATATGTGTGCTATAACCAAAATGAAAACCAAATCTGTTGCCATTGAGTCGATTCCAACTCATAGCGACCCTAAAGGACAGAGTAGAACTGCCCCATAGAGTTTCCAAGGAGCGCTTGGTGGATTTGAACTGCCAGCCTTTTGGTTAGCACTTAACTACTACGCCACCAGGGTTTTCGTGTGTGCTATAGTTTGAAAAAGGAGAATGGCACATTCAGGTACACGTTTGATGGAAAAAATCAGATTGATTGGCCCATAAAGGATGGGTTAGTATTTAATTGAATTAGAGAAGGATAAGGTGTAAAGGTAGGATGGAACAGTTTGGGCAAGGGCACAGAGGTTAGAATTTATGTCCCAGTTTCAAAGTATGGTGAAGAAATTTGCCTGATGGAAAGAAGAGTTGAAGTTGGATGCCATGAAAGGCATTTGTATTTAAGATAGTATTCACCATAAGTTCTTGAATGAAGCTGTTTCATGACAAAAGTGATCTTTTAGAAAATTGGCTTGGCAGTAAGATGCAGGATGGGGACTTGAATCAGACATTTCAATAAAGGAGATAGTAGAACTCAATAACCAATGATAGACTCTACTTTTAATGGTTAAGTAATAAAAAGTTTCAACCTAAATAATGAAGCTTATTTATTCAGTCATTGATTGAAAGCTATACAGGTACCTACAGTGTACCAGTTATTATGCTGAACACTAGGGATACACTGGTAAATAAGGCAAATTCCTGCTCCCAAGGAGATTACAGTCTAATAAGCATACCTTAAGCGGATAAATATAGTAAAAAGTTCATGTTGTTGTTGTTAGGTGCTGTTGAGTCTGTTTCACCTCAAAGCGACCCTAGGTACAACAGAATGACACACTGCCCAGTCCTGCCCCATCCTCACAGTCGTTCCTATGTTTGAGCCTGTCGTTGCAGCCACTGTATCAATCCATCTCATTGAGGGTTTTCCTCTTTTTTGCTGACCCTCTATTTTACCAAACATGACGTCCTTCTCCATGGAATGGTCCCTCCTGATAACATGTCCAAAGTACATAAGATGAAGTCTTGCTATCTTTGTTTCTAAGGAACATTCTGGCTGTACTTCTTTGAGAACAGATTTGCTCATTCTTCTCACAGTCCATGATATATTCGATATTCTTCATCAACACCATAGTTCCCAGGCATCAGTTCTTCCATCTTCCTTATTCACTACCCAGCTTTCACATGCATAGGAGGTGAGTGGAAACACCATGGCTTGGGTCAGGTGCACCTTAGTCTTCAAGGTGACATATTTGCTTTTCAACACATTAAGAGGTCTTTTGCAGCACATTTGCCCAATGCAGTGCGTCTTTTGATTTCTTGACTGCTGCTTCCATGGGTGTTGATTGTGGATCCAAGTAAAATGAAATCCTTGACAACTTCAGTCTTTTCTCCATTTATCATGATGTTGCTTATTGGTGCAGTTTTGAGGATTTTTGTTTCCTTTATGTTGAGGCGTAATTCATACTGAAGGCTGTAGTGTTTGGTCTTCATCAGTAAGTGCTTCAAGTCCTCCTCACTTTCAGCAAGCAAGGTTGTGTCATCTGCATAATGCAGGTTGTTAATGAGTCTTCCTCCTGTTTTGATGTTGCCTTCTTCATATAGTCCAGCTTCTCGGATTATTTGCTCAGCATACAGATTGCATATGTATGGTGAAAGGATACATCTCTGATGCATACCTTTCCTGATTTTAAACCATGCAGTATCCCCTTGCTCTATTTTGGACAGCCACCTCTTGGTGTATGTACAGGTTCCACATGAGCACAAATAAGTGTTTTGAAATTCCTGTTCTTTGCAATGTTAGCCATAATTTGTTATCCACACAGTCGAATGCTTTTGCATCGTCAATAAAACACAGGTAGACCTCTTTCTGGTATTCTCTGCTTTCACCCAAGATGCATCTAACATCAGCAGTGATTTCCCTCATTCCACATCGTCTTCTGAATCCAGCTTGAATTTCTGGCAGTTAACTGTCGAAGTACTGCTGCAACCATTTTTGAATTATTTTCAGCATAACTTTACTTGCATGTGATATTAATGATATTGTTTGATAATTTCCACATTCCAGTGGATCACCTTTCTTTGGAATAGACACATATATGGATCTCTTCCAGTCAGTTGGCCAGGTAGCTGTCTTCCAAATTTTGTGGCGTAGACTAGTGAGAGCTTCCAGAGTTGCATTCCTTTGTTAAAACTTCTGAATTGGTATTCCATCAATTCCTGGAGTCTTGTTTTTCACCAATGCCTTCAGTAAGGCTTGGACCTCTTCCTTTAGTACCATTGGTTCTTGATCATATGCTGCCTCCTGAAATGGTTGAATGTCACCCAATTCTTTTTGGTACAGTGACTCTGTGTATTTCTTCCATCTTCTTTTGATCCTTCCTGTGTCATTCAATATTTTGCCCATAGAATCCTTCAGTATTGCAACTCAAGGCTTGAATTTTTTTTCAGTTCTTTCAGCTTAAGAATTGCCAAGTGTGTTCTTCCCTTTTGGTTTTCTAACTCCAGGTCTTTGCACATTTCATTTTATACTTCACTTTGTCTTCTCGAGCCACCCTTTGAAATCTTCTGTTCACCTCTTTTACTTCATCGTTTCTTCTATTTGCTTTATCTACTCTACATTCAAGAGTAAATTTCAGGATCTCTTCTGACATCCATTTTGGTCTTTTCTTTCTTTCCTGTCTTTTTGCTGATCTTTTGTTTTCTTCATGTATGATGTCCTTGATGTCACCCCACAACTCGTCTGGTCTTCAGTGCCTCAAACCTATCCTTGAGATGTTCTCTAAATTCAGGTGGGATATACTCAAGGTCATTACTTTTGCTCTCGTGGACCTGTGTTAATTTTCTTCAGCTTCAGCTTGAACTTGCACATGAACAATTGATGGTCTGTTTCGCCGTCAGTTCCTGGTCTTGTTCTAACTGTTGATATTGAGGTTCTTTGTTGCCTCTTTCCACAGATGTAGTTGATTTGATCCCAGTTTATTCCATCTGGCGCATTCCACGTATATAGTCATCATTTATGTTGTTGTAGAAAGGTATTTCCGATTAATAGATCGTTGTTCTTGCAAAATTCTATCGTGATCTGTGGCATCGTTTCTGTCACCAAGGCCATATTTTCCAACTACCGATCCGCCTTTATTTCTAACTTTTGTATTCCAATTAACAGTAATTATCAATGCATGTTTGATTGTATGTTTGATCAATTTCAGACTGCAGAAGTTTGTAAAAATCTTAATTTCTTCATCTTTGGCATTAGTGGTTGGTGCATAGATTGAATAATATTGGTATTACTTGGTCTTCTTTGTAGGTCTATGGATATTATCCTATCACTGACAGTGTTGTAGTTCAGGATAGATCTTGAATTTTTTTTTTGACAATGAATATGACACCGTTCATCTTCACTTCATCATTCTAAACATAGTAGACCACGATTATCTGATTCAAAATGGCCAATAACAGTCCATTTCAGCTCACTAATGCCTAGGATATCTACCTTGAAGTGTTTCATTTTATTTTTGACAACTTCCAGTTTTCATGGATTCATACTTTGTACGTTCCACATTCTGATTATTAATGGATGTTTGCAGCTGTTTCTTCTCATTTTGAGTTGTGCCACATCAGCAAATAAATGAAGGTCCCAAAAGCTTTTCTCTGTCCACGTCATTAAGATCAACTACTTTGAGGAGGTAGCTCTTCCCCAGTTGTATTTTGAGTGCCTTCCAACCTGAGGGGCTCATCTTCCAGCACTGTATGTTCCACTGCTATTCGTAAGATTTTTATTGGCCAGTTTTCTTAAAACTAGATTGCCATATCCTTCTTCCTAGTCTGTCTTAGTCTATAACCCATAATATCTGTACAGGCACCAAGGAAGAGGTATGCAGTTCCTTCTGGGAAAAGTTGGGGATGGAGACTTCATATTAGGAAGATTTGAATTATTCTTTAAAATAGAAGTAGGTAATTGTTTACATTACCCAGTGCCGTCGATTACATTGCTAGGAGGCATAAAACAGGATAGCAAGTTTGAGGAGCCTCAAGTAGTTAAAAATAAATAAGAGATAGGGTGTAAAGGGATAGAGTCGAGGGGGGTGGGTATGGGAAGAGGTAAGAGAAGAGCTTGGAAAGATAGTGATAGCCAGGAATCAGATCATAGAAGTTAGAGACTTAGGACTTTATGTTGTAGAGTGTGTAGTCTATTTAAGAATTTTAAACAAGAGAGTAACATCAGATTTTTATTTAGAACAATCACTTTGGAGATCAGTGTAGAAGATAGATTGAAGAAAAGAGAGTGTATATTAAGAAACCTGTTAGGACACTATTAAAATGATCCAAATGACTGAAGTAAAGTGGTGGAAGTGGGGGTGGAGAGGTAGTAGGCATAGTGTTGGTACTCACCAAATGTTAACCTTATTCCCTAGACTTATATTTAGAATTTCTATTAATTTGCCCACTACTATTTAGTTTGATTTCTTTTAATGAGAATTGGATTGATCCTCTCTGAAATGGGTACTAGTAGATGTTTTTATACTCATGCTGAGGGATTTCTTAGTATTTGAAACAGCTCTTATTAAAGACCTTTGCAAGTTAGGTTCCTCTTATTATAGTACTGTTACAAATATCTTCCTTTTTATCTGTAATTTTAAAGATGAAAGACTGCTAAAAATGTTACATTTTCATTCCCTCCCTACAAATATCTGTTATTTAAATAATGATTAAATTGCATGTCTTTTCCGAATTAATTTTTAATGTCCTTTGATGGTACTGAAAGTATTAGTTTTCAACCTATGTGTATGTGATTATTATCTCTCTTTCTGCCTTATCTTTTCCACTGTTAAGTCATTATTACATAACTTCTGTCCTTGTTTAGTTTCTTTTTACTTCTCTGTTTTCTAATTAGATTTAACGTCTTAGACCTAATTTATTGGCTGTTAGACTAGACTATTTTTTTTGTCTTTTGTCTTTATACTCTTTAAAGGCAAGAATTATGTTCCTTGCACCTTTTGTTGTATCATCCATAGAAAATAATACAGTGCTGGACACTTTTATAGATCCCTAGGTGGTGCAGATGGTTAAGTGCTGGGCTGTTAACTGAAGGCTTGGCAGCTCTAACCCACCCAGAGGCACCTGAGAATAAAGGTCTGGCAATCTGTTTCAGAAAGGTCACAGCCATGAAAACCCTGTGGAGCCTTTCTACTCTGAAACACATGGGGTTACCTACTGTGAGTCAGAATTGACTTGACACAACTGGTTTGGTTTCGTTTGACTGGGGACTTTTATATGGACTTTTTTTGAAATTCTAGTCACCTTTATAGTGATATTTAACTTAACTTTTATTATGTTTTACTGGTCCATACATATGTTGTTTAAAAGCGGTGGTAGAATTAGACTTATTTTGTAATCCATAAAATTTAAATAAAGAGTGATCTGTGTGTCACAGTGGGTTTGGGAAGGAAAAGAATTGGAGCTTTACTTCATGTCTTCAAGCCTCTGCTGAATCTTCTTAGCCAGCTCTCCTCACTACTCAACTCCATTACTTGCACATTTTTTTTACTTAGTTTTTAAATCTCCTCAATGGTTTCTTGTTGCTGCTGCTGCTGCTTTTCCGTTTTTAAAATCTAAGCATTTTATAGTCCTATGAACCTATGCTGTAATGTCTTGATTTCAGGGCTTCCTGAATCATGTCTATGAAGTGTCTATTCATTTCTTTAATTGTTCTGGATAATGTTCCTCAGCCATTTTGAAACTTCATCATGGTACTAACTTAGAAATAGTTTAACCCAAGTTTCTAGTGATGTATATTTGTTAACTGATGTTTAAGTGTTTGTTTTCAAAATATTAATGTAATTTCTAACCTCTGTTAATATGTATGTAAATTATGTTGAACAAAGTACCTCTCTGGTAATAAACTTATGAATTACACATATATTAGAGTTGAAAATCTTGGTCAAGGTCATGTTTCATAATATGCTTAAGTGGGTGTGGTGTTCCTTTTAAGTACAATGTGCACAACCTATGCTCTGTGCCCGTCTGCAAGAAAACAAAAGCCAGTAAAACTGGTATAGAAGGTTTTTTTGCGTTTCCCTTTTCCAGCACTGTACTACCTATGCCTTTTAAAATTCAGACTGCTTGTTGGTAATTACAGAGAGAACAAACTGGGGATTTAAACTAAAGTACCCAAAGTAAGGCTTCAGGTTTTCTTCCTCCACCCTGATTGTTGTATACAATTTTCTTCCCTTCTCTTTAGTCGTTTATTCAGACTTTAATACCTCAAAGCATAGTTTACTGAACAAAGATGTTATTGTGTAGTTTTATTAGCCTGCAGATCGTAATATAAGGTTTTACATTAGTCATTCTTTACACTGCAGTGAAATATGCTCCATTAAAATAATTTCTTGTAAAGTATAAAATGACTAATAAATCAACGTATTTTAGGAAGTTTCTCTGAACTTCCATTCATTTATATTTGAGAATAAGAGTTCAAAAGGGCCCGTTTAATTGTAGGGTAAGTGGTAGTAACCTTATGGTATATGAACCACATGGTGGCACATGAACCCAATTTTTGTTGACATGGATCTCCAAGGAGCTGTGCTCATAGTTGAAGTGCACATGAGGTTTAATGTCATTGTCTCCTACTTCTCTGCCTCTTATCACAAGTTTAATATGTTTATTATTTTTTTATTGTGCTTTAGGTGAAAGTTTAGAGCTCAAGTTAATTTCTCATACAAAAACTTATACACACATTGTTATGTGACCCTAATTTCAATCCCTATGATGTAACAGCACACTCCCCTTTTCCACCCCGGGTTTCCCGTGTCCATTTAACGCGCTCCTGTCCCTTTCTGCCTTCTCATCCCATCTCTAGACAGGAGCTGCCCATTTAGTCTCGTGTTTCTACTTGAACTAAGAAGCACACTCTTCATGTATATTATTTTGTGTTTAATATGTTTATTATTTAATAAAACAATTTGTAATATTGTTCCTATGTTTGTAATCGCTGGTATAAAAATCATTATTATTCATCTGAATGAAAACAGACCACCAATAAACATAAACTCTAGAGAAATTGTTTTAATTTTTCTATTAATTTGTAGATTATATAAGTCTCCTATTCAGTATTTGCTGGGATGGTTAATGCCAAGTAAAAAGCAAATTGTTTAAGCCCTGTCCCTCTCCCAGGTAACCTGCCAACTACCCTTTTTGGGGTATAATCTTAGGCATGTCACAAACTTTCCAAGTCTCACATCCCTCAAGAAGATAAAAAGATAATAGTAACTACCTCACAGAGGAGATAATCCATGTAAAGCACACTGCCTAGCACTTACTAAGTGCTCAAATATTAGCTGCTGTTTTTGTTTCTGTAGTTGTTACTAATATTGCCGTTATACTTAGTTCATTTCTCCAAAACACGTATGGGCTTACATTTTTGGAATTTCAGAGGATTTTATTCCCCACAGACCTCATACAAGGTCCTGATCTTTAGGAGAAGATTAATCTTGACATAGATAGATCATCAGAAGAGTAAAAATATCTTGGGGCCAGAGGAAATTATCTCAGCTAGGCTGACTCTGTCCTATAGGGTCGCTATGAGTCAGAATCGACTCGATGGCACTGGGTACTGGGTCTGGGAGGCTGCAGAAGAGACAGGTATTCAAGGCTTGAATCTCCCTTAGAGATCAGTTATAATCAGGAGGGAATATAATAGCATTATCTAATTACTGGATATTGATAACGACTTTCAGTGAAGTTAGCATGAGATTGACTAGAGACCATTACCATTTCCAGCAATTAACAGAGTTTTTCCCTTAAATAATATAGGTAACTGTAGAAGAATTATCTACCTTATAGTCAGCTGATACCTCTGTAGTAATTTTAAAAAGTGACGGGGTATTTCTAGCATCCCCCCACAAACTACACAATCATTACATTACTTGATAGACTGATCATGTTTTATTTACAGTGCTACTTTGTATCTTTTGTTGTTGTTGTTGAGCAGCTGGTGGATTGGAAATGCTGACCTTTTGGTTAGCAGATAAGCTCTTAACCACTGCACCAGTGTACCACGAAGGCTCTGCAAATACAATATACGCATCAAAACATAGACCAATTCATCAGTTTCTACATGTACCATTTAGTGACATTGATTAAAATCTTTGAGCTGTGCAACCATTCCCACCCTCCTTTTCTGAGTCGTTCCTCCCCAATTAATGTAAATTCATTGCCCCATTCCTGTCTAATCTTCCAAGTTGCTGTTATCCCTTTGATTCCATATAGATAGTTCTTAAAAGACCACCATGCTCAAGGCAGACATTTTTTACTAAACTATTGGTTGGTTTTAAGAAGACTTCAGGGGATATTTTTGGTTTAAGCTTTAAAGATTATCTCAGAGCAATAGTTAAGGAATCATCCAACCTTCATGGCTCCAGGAACTGTGGATTCCATGAGTATTTGAAATTCTGTTCTATATTTTCCCCCTTTTGATCAGGATTCTTCTATAGAATCTTTGATCAAAATGTTCAGTAATGGTAGCCAGGCACCATCCAGTTCTGGTTTCATGGCAGAGGAGGCATGTTCACGAAGGCAGTTAGCCATACATTACACATCCTCTTTCTGTTCCTTACTCTCCTTCTTTCTCTGTTGCGCCAGGTGAGTAGAGACCAATTATTGTGCCGTAGATGGCTGCTCGCATGCTTTTAAGACCCCAGACACTGCACAATGAACTAGGAGTTAGAACAGAAGCACACACTAAACATGGTTTTAGGCTAATTAACTGGGATGTCCATGAAACTATGACCTTAAACCTCTAAACCAAGAAGCCAAATCCCAGGAGGTCTTTGGTTGTACATTCACAACCTCAGCAGATACTCTTTTTTTTTAATTGTTGTTTTAAATATAACTATCACACAACTTTTGCCGATTCAACTTTTTACAGGTATGCAGCTTATTGGCAGCAATTACAATAATCGGCTGTGCAACCCTACCTTTAATCAGTACAATATTTCCATCACTGTTAACCCCTCTCCCCCCTCACCCCTGGTAACCACTAATAAACTTTGTTCTCTATACATTTGCCTTTTCTTGTCTTTTTATATAAACGAGGTCCTACAATATTTGTTCTTTTGTGATTGACTTATTCACTCAACATGTCTTCCAGTTTCATCCATACAGTAGCATATATCAAGACTTCATTTCTCCTGCTGACTGAGTAGTATTCTATTGTATGTATGTACCACATTCTGTTTATCCAGTCATCTGTTGTTGGGCATTTAGGTTGATTCTACCTTTTGGCTACTGTGAATAGTGCTGCAGTGAACATTGGTGTACAAGTCTCTGTTTGAATCTCTGCTTTCAAGTCTTTTGGGTTTTTGTCTTATTTTGATTGTATTGCTTACAACACAGGAAAAACTACTAAAGAGGCGAAGTCACTAAGTTGTTTAGGGAAAACATTGAGTTAAAGAGAGAATGGTGCCAGTGATGCCCTTAGATAGCAGCCTTTCTAACCCTGGCCAGCTTTGTTACAAATTGGTATTAATAGAAACTGTTGTCATATATGAGACAGCCCTTAGTGGCAGGGTTGGCATAGAGGGCAGAGGTGGGGGTGGTATGCAAGATTCCATTGGGGAAGATTTGGAGTAGACTTTAGAAAACATCTCATTATGGAGAGTTGAAGCACTAGAAATATTTGCTGCATGAGATCATGGAAATTCTGAAATTTAAAACACCAGGCTTGTACTTACTAAATGCTCATTGAATAAATTAAGTGGTAGGAACCTTCTTGATTTTATGGACAAAAGATTTACCTATTACCTTTAGACTATAAGCTTCCTACTAGTTATGAGGGCAAGAACCATGTCAGTGTATCTTCATCACTGTATCTCCAGCACCTGGCATAATACCTAGCACACAGCAAGTACCTGTGTATGTACCCGTTGCTGTCAAGCTGATGCCGACTCAGAGAGATCATATAGGACAGTAGAATTGCCCCAATCGGTGTCCAAGGAGTGGCTGGTAGATTTGAACTATCAACATTTTGGTTGGCAGCTTAGCTCTTAACCACTGTGCCACTAGGGCTCCCACATAGAAAGCACTAAATAAAAATCTGTTAAATGAACAAATGAATTTTTGTTGTAAAATTGCAAGCTGAACTTTGTAAAGCAATGGTTGACATGCCTTTAAAATTGTTTTTCCTTGTGTGTAATCTTTGGACTAACCTGCATCATAATCACCTGGGGGCTTGATAAAAATGCAGATTCCTGGCTTTATCTAAGACCTACTGAATTAGAATTTCTGAGGATGGGCCCTAAGAATCTGTATATTTAACAAGGTACACTGTTGCAATGGGTACAAGGTATGTGTTGTTGTTGTCATTAAGTGCCATCGAGTCGGTTCCGACTCATAGGATCCCTGTGTACAACAGAACAAAACACTGCCTGGTCCTGCGCTTAAGCCCATTGTTGCAGCCACTGTGTCAGTCCATCTCGTTGAGCGTCTTCCTCTTTTTTGCTGACCCTCTACTTTACCAAGCATGATGTCCTTCTCTGGGGACTGATCCCACCTGACATGTCCAAAGTATGTGAGACATAGTCTCTCCATCCTTGCTTCTAAAGAGCATTTTGGTTGTACTTCTTCCAAGACAGATTTTGTCCATCATTTTGGCAGTCCATGGTATATTCAATATTCTTCTCCAACACCACAATTCAAAGGTGTCAATTCATTTTCCTTATTCATCATCCAGCTTTCACCTGCGTAGGAGGTGATTGAAAACACCACGGCTTGGGTCAGGTGCACCTTAGCCCTCAAGGTGACATCTTTGCTTTTCAACACTTTAAGGGGGTCTTTTTCAGCACATTTGCCCAATGCAAATTGATTTCTTGACTGCTACTTTCATGGGTGTTGATTGTGGATCCAAGTAAAATGAAATCCTTGACAACTTGAATCTTTTCTCCGTTTATCATGATGTTGCTTATTGGTCCAGTTGTGAGGATTTTTGTTTTCGTTATGTTGAGGTGTAATCCATACTGAAGGCTGTGGTCTTTGATCTTCATCAGTAAATGCTTCAAGTCCTCTTCATTTTCAGCAAGCAAGGTTGTGTCATCTGTATAATGCAGGTTGTTAACGAGTCTTCCTCCAATCCTGATGCCCCGTTCTTCTTCATGTAGTCCAGCTTCTCAGATTATTTGCTCAGCATACAGATTGAATATGTATGGTGAAAGGATGCAACCCTGACGCATACTTTTCCTGACTTTAAACCATGCAGTGTCTTATTGTTCTGTTTGAATGATCACCTCTTGATCTATATAAAGGTTCCTCATGAGCACAATTAAGTGTTCTGGAATTCCCATTCTTTGCAGTGCTATCCATAATTTGTTATGATCCACACAGTTGAATGCCATTGCATAGTCAATAAAACACAGGTGAACATCTTTCTGGTATTCTCTACTTTAAGCCGGGGTCCATCTGACATCAGCAATGATATCCCTGGTTCCTTATCCTCTTCTGAATCCAGCTTGAATTTCTGGCAGTTCTCTGTCGATATACTGCTGCAGCTGCTTTTGAATGATCTTCAGCAGAATTTTACTTACCTGTGATACTGTTCAATAATTTACACATTCAGTGGGATCACCTTTTTTGGCAACAGGAATAAATATTGATCTCTTTTTTAGTTGGTTCACCAGGTAGCTATCTTCCAGGTTACTTAGCATAGACGGGTGAGTACTTCCAGCGCTGCATCCATTTGTTGAAACATCTCAATTGGTATTCCGTCAGTTCCTGGAGCTTTGTTTTTTGCCAATGCCTTCAGTGCATCTTGGACTTCTTCCTTCAGTACCATCAGCTCTTTCTCATATCATACTTCCTGAAATGGTTGAATGTCAGCCAGTTCTTTTTGGTATAGTGACTATGTATCCCTTCCATCTTCTTTTGATGCTTCCTGAGTCGTTTAATATTTTCCCCATAGAATCCTTCAGTATTGCAACTTGAGGCTTGAATTTTTTCTTATAGTTCTTTCAGCTTCAGAAATGTCAAGTGTGTTCTTCCATTTTGGTTTTCCATCTCCATGTCATTGTAATACGCAAGGTATGTAGTAACTTGATGTTCCTTTATAATACTATTAGCTAAATTTTTGAACTAAAAATAAAAGTAAGAAGTAGCTAACATTTATTTAGGTCCCTGCGTGGTACAAATATTTGCTCGACTATTAGCCAAAAGATTGGTGGTTTGAACCCCACCCAGAGGTGTCTCAGAAGACAGGTGTGGGAATCTACTTCTGAAAGGTCATAGCCTTAGAAACCCTTTGGAGCATAATCTGCTCTGAAACACATGGTGTCGCCATGAGTCAGAATCAACTCGAGGGCAACTTATAACAACAACGTTTATTGAGTGCTTTTTTTTTTATGCCAAGCACTATGATAAGGGCTTTACTAGTATTATCACATTTAATTCTTATAGCCACCTTCCAAGGCAGGTACCATTTATTTCAGTTTTACAGATGATGGTATTACAGCATTGGAGAGGTCACATAAGTGGTGTCGTCTGCATTTCAACTCAGTGCCATGACTCTAGACGCCATATGGCAGTGGGGTTTTTTTTTGGTAAATACTATACTGTGGTAAAATTAATATTTTATTGATTAAACTTGTGGAAGAAGTAAATTGAGGCACACTCTTTTGATATGACTTCACACCTTCTTAATCAGTATTGTGAGTTGATGGAAAGACATATTCTGTGTTACCCAAGTTGTGTAGTTTTGGAGATTATAGTTTCTATCCTTTAGTTATTTTATAATCCTAGAGTGGCAAAGCTGATTTTAGTCCTCCTTAATAACCTTTGTCACTGAACTTACTGATCTTCAGACATCAGTCAGTATAGCATAGTGGTTAAGATCAAGGGTCTGGGGCAAGACCACCTGGGTTTAAATCTTGACTTTAGTTATTTGGTTTCTCTGTGCCTCAGCTTTCTCATCTATAATTCTGAGAAATTTGTGTCCATTAATTTTTCAAAAGTCTTATCCTTTCCATTTTTAGTTTTGTCTCCTTTTAGAATGTTATTCTGCTTCTAGCCTCCATATCTTCTAGCTTTGCTTTTGCATTTCTTTATCCTTTCCGTCTTCTAGCAGAGTGTTTAGTCTCATCTCCTCACTCACTAATTTATTCTTCAGCTATATCCCTCCTGCTATTTGTACTACCCATTGGGTTATTTATTTAAATGAGTATCTTTTATCCCTAATATTTCATTTTGATTCTTTTTTTTAATGATTTTTGTTCTAATTTCATATTGTTAATATCTTCCTTCGTTTCCTTAAGTATATTTATCATGCTTATTTTAAATTCTTGTTGCATCTCTTTCAATACTCTGCTTCGAAAGGAATATGGTACCAATTTGTTGTCTCCCCCCAGGGATGTCGTGTGTGTGTGTGTGGTCTGCCCGTGCCTGGGTGCACATTGCCTTTTTCCTCGTATAGTTTCAACAGGGTTGATGTTTGGGGAGGGAGTCTATCAGCCCATGCTGGTTCACCATCTTAGAAGTCTCATTAGGAATATGGGGATAATAATAATAGTATGTACTTCACAGAGATATTATGAAAATTAAATTTGATATTCTATGTGAAGTTCTTATGGTCTCCATAAGTCAGGATCGACTCCATGACAGCTGGTTTGTTTTTTTGTTTGTTTGGCTTGAAGTTGTGCGTTCAATTTACCTTTAAAGAAAAATCTATAGAGAGCTGACTTTAGATTCAGATCTCAGGTTTAGAAAACTTTTCTGATATGCTAAAATATAGAGCTAACCAGGGGGAAAAAGGGTAGTGACCCCCTC
Source organism: Loxodonta africana (assembly GCF_030014295.1). Classification (NCBI taxonomy): domain Eukaryota; kingdom Metazoa; phylum Chordata; class Mammalia; order Proboscidea; family Elephantidae; genus Loxodonta; species Loxodonta africana. Next base: position 88,316,966 of record NC_087369.1, on the reverse strand, counting down.
TTTTAGAGGTTGGGCTGTCCCAGGATTCTGTCACATAGTCTGGTGTCGTCTTTCTCCCTATTGCAAAGAAAATATGAAAAAAAAGTTTAAAATTTTTTCTATTATGAAAAATTTCAAACCAGAAAAATATAATGAATATTCATAGATCCATCATCGATTTAACAGTTGCATTGGTAGTTCAGGGGTAGAATTTTCACCTTCCATATGGGAGACCTGAGTTTAGTTCCCACCTAATACATCTCAAGTGCAACCTCCACCCATCTGTCTTTGGAGGCTTATGTGTTGTTATCATGCTGAACAGGTTTCAGTGGAGCTTCCAGACTTAAGGACAGACTAGGAAGAAAGGCCTGGCCATCTACTTCTGAAAATCAGCCAGTGAAAACCCTGTGGTCCCGTCTGAAACCAATCATGGAGATGGGGCAGGATCAGGTAGTGTTTAGTTCCATTGTGCATAGGGTTACCTTGAGTTGGGGCCTGACTCAACGGCAGCTAGCAACAGCAGCAATATTTTGCCATCTATTTTTCTGAAATATTTGAAATTATAAACATTACCATATTTCACCTCTATGTATTTTAGTATCCATCTCTAAAGCATGAAGGCGTTTCTTATATAACCAAAATATCAAAGTTTATTCTTAATTCCCTAACGTCACCTAGTACCACATCCGTATTCATATTACCCCAGTTGTCTCCTAAGCATCTTTTACAGCCACTTTGTTCAAACCAGGATCCACTTAAGGTACACTCTTTGTTATGTCTCTTTTAGTATGATGATCTCTTCTTCCTCCCCTCATTCTGGATTTATCTGATTGTTTCATGACGGTGTGTTTAAAGTTATTCTTCCATCTCATATATTCTGTAAACTGAAAATTAGATCTATAGGCTTAATTAGATTCATGAAAAACATTTTTTGCGAGAATGCTTTATAGATAATGTGTAAAAGATTAATTTTTTTTTCAAAAACAGGATAAAGAAAGTGTGAGGAAAAAGGAATAGTACATATTCATTTAAATACATTATCTCATTTAATCCTTTAAAATAATCCTATGAGTTATAGGTGGTATTGTCACCGTTTTAATAAGGGAATTGGTTCTGAGGGGTCACCCATCTAGTAAGGGGCAAAGTTAGGATTCCAAAAGAGAAAGAAAAAAAATCAAGGCCCTTTATCTTTATATAAACACAAGAATTACTAAAAAATCAAGTGCTGCTTCAGTCTCTGGTCAAATGACATCAAAGTGACTTATTTCTGACGTCCCTTCCAGTTCTGACAGTATTTGATCTTGATGTGTATAAATTGCTCAGGTTTATCATACTCTTCATTTTAGGTAATGAGAGGTATGCTTTACGTATCAGCTAAAAATTTTTAACATGTATACATTCTCAGGACAGGTAATAACTTAATGAGCCTTCTACAATCGACTCGACGGCACTGGGTTTTTTTTTAATAACCATGGCAGCCGTATATCTAAGATTTTCTGGGATAATTCTGATATCAGATGATCTATTCTGTCAAACATCTGAATTTCTTTTTTAAGAAAAACTTGGTTAAGCTATCTGTAACCCCTCTGTTAGGAAGTACAGTGTTTTTTTGGTATGTGTGTGGTTTTTTGTTGTTGTTTTTGTTTTTTTTTAAGTTTGATCCCTGGATGGGTTCAAACCGCCAACTTTCAGCTAGTAGTCCAGAGCTTAACCCTATTGAGCCACCCAGGGACTCCTACGTGGCTGTCTACATTTAAATTAATTAAGATGAAAAATTCAATTCTTCAGTTACATTAGTCACATTTCAAGTGCTCACTAGCCACATATGGCTAGTAGCTACCGTATTGGACAGCACAGACACAGAACATTTCCATCATTGCAGAGAGTTCTATCGGACAGCGGTACACTAGAGCCTCTGCTTTAACCACTACATACAAAGCTCAGTTTACGAAGCTATTACCTTTATACCTGTAATATTTATTTAAACTAAATTCTGTCATTAAATTTTTCTCTGAAATTTGAAAGACTAACAGGTCTTTTTTATTGGCTCAATTGATTCCCTCTAGCAGGAGAAATACATTATATTGGTATCTATATATTCAAGCAATCTGGTAATGAAATTGTCTAATTTTAGAGAGAAACCTGGAAGCAAGGCTATACATGTCCTTGCACTTTTTGCCTATTTTCGTTTAGGGTAGTTCAGAATGCACTAAAATGTTGGAATGATCAATGATCCTGAATTAATATAGATACTTAAGTACCACAGTATCTGTGTATTAATATCCTACAGTGTGTTACTCATTTGGTTAGGTTAACTGATTCAGATGTAAATCTTTTAACACTTTCAGGAATCAGACCAGCAGAAAATAGAAGATGTGATACTTAAAGGGGAATTAAGTAAATGAATACCTCATTTTTCTCTCTTCAGTTACTACTAATGTTTACATTACCAAGCTTTTCACATTAATTATTATTGGACCCTTATTATTGGACCACATATTAATTATTTTGGACCCTTAAAGAAAAACAAATTACTGGAACAATTTGGTCAATATAAGAATTAGTAGATGATCTTATTTATATCATTTTAAAAATAAATATACTTTATCTTTTAACGTCTTTCTTTAAATATAATTTAAACTACAAAATAGTTGGTTTTATACCTATTTTGTATCCTTTATTTCCTTTTTATAGCAGAGTTATAGTTCAATTAGAGGATGTAACAATGTTTGTGAAATAAAGAGATAATATGAACCCTAGATTATGTAGGATGAGAGTTGAGTTCCAAGTCAAGCTGTACTTGGAAAGCTGATAGAAAGTAACCAGAGTCACATAAAATCTAGAATCACAGCCCTCTACATCATAGTCACATGTGTAAAAATTATAATGAATAACTAATTTTTAAAGGTTAAATGCTAAATATAATATCTAGTTCTTTAAATGTTTGATTGAGTAGAAAACCATTATTCTCCACCAAAGTCAGTTTGGCAGTCAGTCTTTTGTTCTGTAATTGTCATTATCTTACTCACAGCAACAGTTTGCTTTGGGAATCTGAATATATTTATAAATGCTTTTTGGCAAAGGTGTTATGTACTCTTGACCCAAAAGTTTGATATGTGGAGGTATCTGAACTTCATTCAGTAGCTCTTTAGTGTTACTTATCAAATATACTGCATTTTTTTTCCAGTGTAGTTTGGGAAGAAACAGGCTTCAAATTTTAAGGTAGAGGCTTTTTGATCAGGAATATTAAATTTCTTTACTAAGAATTTAGGCTTATTTAAGTAATTAAAGGAATTTTTCATAGCTTTTTGAGGTGATCATTTGGCACTTAAGTATTCTAGTGACATTTTATTTTCAGATATTATAAAACTCAAAATCAAAGTGATGGCAAGCAAAGTATTTTTGAAATATGGCAAACCCCACTCTCCAGGCAAAGCCTTGATTGTTTTGTTTTAATATTATTTTATTGTGTTTAAGGTGAAGGTTTACACAGCAAATAGGTTCCCATTTAACAATTTCTACAGAAATTATTCTGTGTTATTGGCTATATTTTTCACAATGTGTCATCATTCTCATTCATTCTGTTCTGGTTGTACCATTTCCAGTACTCTAGTTTGCCTTGATTGTTTTATAAAAATTTTATTTTCAAGGTTGAATTTCAGAATTAATTAGATGGAATTTTTGTCAGCTTGAAGATACTTTAAACTTCTAGATAAATTAACAAACTTTGATCATTAATTTTGTTTTATTGAATTTTTTTTAAAAATTAAACTTTTAAAGCTTAAGTTAATTTAGATTGTTAACTAGAATATAGGCTATGCTTTTCCCAGCGTGTAAGCTTTTTCACTTAAGGCAAAATGAAGTTTAGACAAAGAAAAGTGAAGGTACACATTTGGGTGTAATTTAAACCTCATCTTGATGACTGTTGGCCTAGTGATTATAGATTCTGTTCCAGTATTGTTTTCAATGATAGTGTTACTGTAGCAGCTAATATATATGCATGCTTTAAAGAGGGGGGAAAAAAACCTCTTCTCAGATTGATGTGTTGTATATTAGGATGAAATTTTTATTAATCTTTATAAATTGTTGTGCACTTTTTGAAACTCCTTCCCAAAGAAATGTTCTGCTACAGATACTATTTTGCCCTCTTACTCTTCTCACATATTTCTTATATTGATAGTGTGCTGCAATTAATCTAAAGGCAAAGATGTAGAAACAGTTTGTATTAGAATCCTATATCTTCTTTCTCTTATTTGTGTCTCTTACACAGCACTTTGGAGAAAAGAATGATTTTTGCTTTCCTGCTTCTAAACTGTATAAATGAATTGTGTTGCTATAAAAGTTAGTAAACTTACTTTTGTAATATCTTGTCTTTGTTAAAATGAAGATTGTGGCAGGCATACTTATCTAAGTTCTTGAGTATTATCCGTGTAATCATTGTATGAATAAGTGCTTGAAATACATTAAAATTTAATCCATTAACCCATTTCATTACAGATTGGTAATAATGAAAAACTGGAAGTGATCTAAATGTCTTAATAAACTCCTGAGTGAGGGAATGATTAAATAAATGGTAAAATGTATCTATATAATGTAAGTACTATGTAGTCATTAAAAATGAAGGTTTAATAATCCAATTAAAAAATGAGGTATATGAACAGCCACTAAACAAAAGAAGACATAGACATTCAGGTGGCTAACAGACACATGAGGAAATGTTCCCAATCACTAGCCATTAGAGAAATGCCAGTCAAAACTATGATGAGATACCATCTCACCCTGACATTATTGGCACGAATCAAAAAGACAGAAGAAAACAAATGTTGGAGAGGTTGTGGGAGATTGGAATGCTTATGCACTGCTGGTGGGAATGCAAAATGGCATAACCTTAAAAAAGCTAGAAATAGAAATACCATACAATCCAGCAAGCCCACTCCTAAGAATGTATCCTAGAGAAAGAGGAGCTGTCACACAAATAGACATATGTAAACCCATGTTCATTGCAGCATTATTCACAATAGCAAAAAGATGGAAACAACCTAAGTGTCCATCAACAGATGAATGAGTAAACTGTGGTACATACACACTATGGAGCATTTATTATGCAATGATAAAGAACAATGATGAATCTGTGAAACATCTCACAGCATGAATGAATCTGGAGGGCATTATGCTGAATGAAATAAGTCAATCACAAAAGGACAAATACTGTGTGAGACCACTACTGTAAAAACTCATGAAAAGGTTTACACACAAAAAGAAACAATCTTTGATGGTTACGAGGGAGGGGAAGGGTGGGGATAGAAAAACACTTAACAGATAAGCGGTAACTTTGGTGAAGGGTAAGACAATACACAATACTGGGGAGGCCAGCACAACCTGTACAAAGCAAGGTCATGGTAGCTCCATAGACACATCCAAACGCCCTGAGATACTGAGCTACTTGGCTGAAGGCTGGGGACCATGGTGTTAGGGGACATCTAGCTCAGTTGGCATAACAGAGTCTATAAAGAAAATGTTCTACATCTGACTATGTCGAGTAGCAACTGGGGTCTTAAAAGCCTGCAAGCGGCCATCTAAGATACATCTACTGGTCCCATCCTGGCTGGAGCAAAGGAGAATGAAAAAAAACAAAGACACAAGGGAAAGATTAGTCCAAAGGACTAATGGACCACAACTGCCACAACCTCCACCAGACTTAGCCCAGAACAGCTAGATTGTGCCCAGTTACCACCACCAGCTGCTCTGGCAAGGATCACAGTAGAGGGTCCCGGACAAAGCTGGAGAAAAATGTAGAACAAAACTCAAATTCACACACACACAAAAAAGACCAGGCTTGCTGGTCTGACAGAGACTAGAAAAACCCCAAGAGTCTGACTGCCAGATACCCTTTTAACTCAGTACTAAAGTCACTCCTGAGGTTCACTCTTCAGTCAAAGATGAGACAGGTCTATAGGGCCAGCAATAACACATGTGAGGGATGTGCTTCATAGTTCAATCATGTATAAAAGACTAATATTTAAGAAGATAGATCTGGGAAATGGAAAGAACCATGCTTCAAGAAAATAGGCATTCTTTGCAGTGTGATAGAATGACCACTGGATAAGAGGAAATTTGGCTTCTAGTTCCAGGTAGTCCCTAGCTGTGTGATTTGAAAAACTTTGTGTCTCTGCACCTCAGTTTCTACCAATTCTAAGATGTTACATTTGGACTTTGAAATTACAGGATGCTAAGGATTGATTTGATGAAGCTCCGTGATATCTCAGACATTTTGTTTAAAACTGACCAAAATGTATAGAGGGTATGTAGGATTGTGTGTGCACACATGCGTGCATGAATTTCTGGAAGGAGTTCCCCCAACAACAAAAGTAATCGATGTGTGAATCATGATGTTTATAATTGAGAGATAAACACTAAATTGACGTGTTTATTTCCAAAGAATTGGATGTTTCATTTATTCCTGCTATTCTCATATCATTCTATTGCCCATTCGAGCAGAGAATATTTCATCCATGTTTAATTTATAGTCAAAAGTTAGACTAAGTTATTATCCGGTGTTACAAAGAAAATCAGTGGCACACCTGAAATGAAATCAGGTCCTAGTGCACTGGTCTTTCCCTTAGTTTGCTTTCTTATAGAAATGTGATTTTAACTCTGGTTGATTAAGAACATCACCTATTGCTAGACAGAAATAAAAGTAGCTACTAATCGTAGAACATGTTTACCTTGTAATTTGGTGAATTATAGAACAGCTGACTTTTCTCATTATGTTTGGATTGGTTGCTTGCTAAAAATACTATGCAGTTATCTGATTTTATTATGTATTGAGTCATGTTTTAGGGAGGAGGACCTGAGAGGTGCACATGTAAGGAAGCATTATGTTTTGTAAAATTGTTTGAAGATATATTTAACATAAAATTTGCCATTTTAAAAAATTTTAAGTGTACAACCCAGTGGTATTAATTACACTCACAATGTTGTGTAACCATCATCGCTACTTGTTTCCAAAACTTCTGCATCACTCCAGACAAGCTCTGTACCCATTAAGCAGTAACTCCCTGTTCTCCTCTCCTCCCAGCTTCTGGTTACCACTAATCTACTTTCTGTCTCTGCATTTGCCTAATCTAGATATTTCATATAAGTAGGATATTTGTCCTTTTGTGATTGACTGATTTCATTTAGCATAATGTTTTCAAAGTTCATCCATGTCATAGCATCTATCAGAACTTCATTTTATGGATGAATAATATACCATTGTATGTCTATAAATGAGCCTTGGTGGTGCAGTGGTTCAAGCACTTGGCTGCTAACTGAAAGGTCAGCGGTTCGAACAGACCAGTCGCTCCATTGGGAGAAAGATGCTCCGTTGGGAGAAAGATGTGACAGTCTGCTTCCTTAAAGATTTACAGCCTTGGAAACCCTATGGGCAGTTCTAGTCTGTCCTATAGGGTCACTGTGAGTTGGAATCTCTTCAACGGCAGTGGATTTTGGTATGTGCATACCACATCATTTATCCATTCATCTGTTGATGGACATTTGAGTTATTTCTACCTTTTGGCAATTGTGAATAATGCTTCTGTGATCAAGTGTACAAGTACCTATTTGAGCCCCTGCTTTCAGTTTTTTTTTTTTTTTATGGGGAAGTTCTACTCTGTCCTATAGGGTCACTATGAGTCAGGATCGATTGGACGGCACTAGGTTTGGGTTCAGTTCTTTTGGGTATATAGCCAGGAGTGGAGTTTCTGGGTCATACGGTAATTCCATGTTTTTGGTTTTTGAGGAAACACCAAACTTTCACATTGGCTGTATCATATGTTGTTTTCACCAGCAGTGGGTGAAGGTCCCAATTTCTCCACATTGTCACCAATATTTGTTTTCATTTTTTAAAAATAATAATAGCCATCCTAATGGGTATGAAGTGGTATCTCATTATGACTTAATTGACTTTTCCCTAGTGACTAATGATAGGAGTCCCAGGGTGGTGCAAACAGTTACTCGTGAAGCTACTAACTGAAAGGTTGGAGGTTTGGACCTACCCAGAGGCTCCTTAGAAGAAAAGCCTGATGATCTGCTTCCAAAAGGTCACAGCCATGAAAACCCTATGGAGCACAGTTCTGCTCTGCACACAATGGGGTTGCCATGAGTTAGAATCACCTCAGTGGCAACTGGTTTGGTAATGACTAATGATGTTGAGCATTTTTGCATGTAGGAAGCATTATCTTTTAATAGAATTAACGCAGGATGGTCTGTCTCCCTGCCTACCTGGTCAGTAATGCTGGGCTATGGAGATCTATCTAGGGTTGATAAACCTGTTCCGTGTGACATAAGCCAGAGAAGTCAGCTTTGATTGCAGGTTTCTGCACTGATGTAGGTGAGAAGTATTAACGTTTCAAAAGAACTAAACCTGTTAACTTCTGTGTATTCCATAAGCAGACTTCCATGAGCCCTCTTTCCTTGAGCCCTCTTGTTTGTATGGTTTTTTAATGTTACCTATTTTTAACAAAGGAAATAACACATGCATATCAAAATGAATTATGAAGTCTCAGTTACAGCTGTATCAAGAGAATTGCTTCCTTTGGTTTCATGAAAAGAAGTAATTGTCTCAAATATTTTTGGGGTAGCAAGATAAAAATTGTTTGACTACATGGTACCAGATATCACAGTATTTGGAATTAGTGTCAGCATTTGCTATTTTTCAGAAAAAACTTAGGGGCTGATGGTTTGAAATTTTCATCTTGAGTAATTTAGCAGACATTTGGGCTTCTCCAGTATGTTGAACTCTATGTTCTACATGTGGGTGAAGATGTAAAGACAAAATCCTACTCAAAAGTGGGCTTCGTGCTAAAATTTACAGATGTATTAAGCATTACTAGATACAGATTAAATTTCAATTTAATGTGTTATACTTCCCCATACTTTCATTTGATTAGTAATTATGTTCCTTCACTAAGTCCATACTTAGTTCTTGGGGAACTTGCTTTTAAAAAGCTATGGAAAATGCTGCAGGCAAGTAGAGACCAATTGTTGTAACTTGAATGACAGTTTGCAAGCTTTTAAGACTCCAGGTACTACCCAATGAACTAGGAGGTAGAATAAAAAACCTGTCACTGTCCAATTCATAGGACCCTATAGGACAGAGTAGAACTGCCCCATAGGGTTTCTAAGGAGTGGCTGGTGGATTAGAACTGCCGATGTTTTGGTTAGCAGCTGAGCTGTTAACTACTACACCAGCAAGGCTCCAGGAGGTAGAACAGAAGCACTAAAAATGTTATTAGGCCATTTAACTGGAATGTCCCATGAAATCATGACCCTAAACCTCCAAACCGAGGAACAAAATCCCATGAGGTATTTGGTTTATATAAGTGGACTCGGAAACCCTGGTGGCATAGTGGTTAAGTGCTACGGTTGTTAACCAAAGGGTCGGCAGTTCGAATCCGCCAGGTGCTCCATGGAAACTCTATGGGGCATTTCTACTCTGTCCTATAGGGTCACTATGAGTCGGAATCGACTCGATGGCACTGGGTTTGGTTTTGTTTTTTATAAGCAGACTCAGCAGCTACCTTTTCTTTTTGTCATTGTTGTAAATACACCAACTGAACAACTTTTGCCAACTAAACTTTTTACAGGTGTACAACTTACTGACAGCAATTACGTTAATCAGCTGTGCAACCCTACCCTTAATGTGATTTTTTCATTAACATAAACTGAAACTCAGTACTCCATAAGCAGCCATCCAAGGCACAGCAGTGGTCTCTATTCTAGAGCAACAAAGGAAGAAGGAGAGTTAGGAATAGGAGGAGGATATGGAATGTGTGGCTAATTGCCTCCATGAACAACTGTCTCCTCTGCCGTGAGACCAGAACTGAATGGTGCCCAGCTGCCGTTACTGAACATTTTGATCAAAGATTCTACAGTAGAATCCTGATCACAAGGGAGAAGATACAGAACAGACTTTCAATTCTCATGGGCTCGAGACTTTCTGGAGCCATGGAGGCTGAATTAATCCCTGAAGCTATTGCCCTGAGATAATCTTTAAACCTTAAACCAGAAATACCCCTGAAGTCTTCTTAAAACCAAACAATAGTTTAGCTTAGCTAGTAAAAAATGTCTGCTCTGAGCATTATGCTCTTTTAAGAACTGTCTATGTGGGATCAAATGACAACACCAACTGGAAAGATAAGATAGGAAGCTTAGGGAGCAGTGAGTTTATGTTAATGGGAGAGGAACAACTCAGAGAAGGAGGGTGAGAATGGTTGCACAACTCGAAGAATGTAATCAGTGTCACTGAATCGTACATGTAGAAATTGTTGAACTGGTGTATGTTCTGCTGTGTATATTCTTAACAACAACAAAAATAAATTATTTTAAAAATTGTCAAAATATCTGAGTGGCCAAAACAAGGGACTGTTATGTATCCATTAAAGAGATATTCTATAATTATATAAGAATATGAAATGGGATGAGACAGAAACCAAAATTGTATGTATAATTTCCCAATTTTGCTTAAAATGAACATATTTTTATGGGTGTGCATAGAAAACCCTGCAAGAGATTAAAGTGCATATAATGGGAATTGTACTTACCTCCAAATGGTCAAACTATGATAAATGTGTCTTTCTTTATACTTCCCTGTAAATTCTGAAATTTCTTTGATTGACATGAATTGTTTTTATAATCTAAGTAAGATAGTTTTAAAAGAGAAAAAACAGCTATGGAAAATTCTTTCATAAAGTGGATTAATTAGTTTTTTATAGATCCATATTTTTGTCTGAGTTGTTAATAAACGACTTGTGAATATTTTAATTTTTTATTAGTAGCATATCTGTGATTCACTTTAATTCTCTTCCCCATCCAATTTGTCTTTGTGTCTTACTCTTGCTCTCTCATGATTATATTACACAGAGCAAGAGTTTGGTGTTCTTACTGAGTATATAAATGATCCCAATTTTTAGGCTTTTACTTTTTAACCTGAAAAAACTGACTTAAGATGTCATGATTTTTTTAAGACACTATAATAATAGATAAAAGTATACATCAGTTTAAATTTGACTGATGGATCTTTACAGTGTAATTTATACTTGACCTTCCTCTGTGTTGAATATAAGGAGTATATATTCCCATTGTATTGTCCTGTAACTCTTTAGCCTAATTGAGTTTTATTGTCGGTGTACTGTTTGGTAGCTAAAGTGGTTGAGAAAACAAAGTTGTTCCCATATGTATAAACAAGAATAGCCATGATTTTTAGTACAAGCATCCAATACGATCACTATTTTAAGCAGACTTATGTTAGCATAACTATTAACTCTGAACTAAACACAGAACAAAATGTTCATGAAGAAAATAGGGAAACGGTTAGGGGGAAAATGACCCTGAATGTTGAAAGGTGGAAAAAGTTTTTTTTATTGAATTCTTAACACGTGCTATACAAAGATGAAATTCTTGCATAAAAAGCTGGTGTTGCCTGTATTGTGACTGTTTTTAGATAATTTATCATATGTATCAGAAATGTGTATGGCAACTAGTGTCTAGTTTCTAGTCTAAGAGTTGACCATAGAAATGTAGAGATACGATCCAGAGAGACAAAATAATTTTCTATTATTTCAAACCCTCTAAACAGGATACCATACTTGCAGAACTTCTTCAGATACATAAAGAACACATTGTAGGCTATCACGAACATGATTCTCTTTTGGATCACAAAGAAGAGGAAGAATTGACTGAAGAAGAAAGAAAAGCAGCTTGGGCTGAGTATGAAGCAGAGAAGAAGGTAGTTCATTCAAAATACTTTTTAGTTTTTGCTTTTATCTTAGTCTTTGGAAAGAGTAGTGAGGAAGAAAAAGAATCACATTTGAAACAGGTAGTAATACAGTGGATCTTCAGAAACAGTCCCCAAATATGAGAATCTTATAGGCTTCGGCTACCTTTGGTGGAAAAGTGGGAGGAAAGAAGAGAAGAAAATATTTTCTCTTTAGCCTTCACTGAATTAAGACATGAGTGGGAAGCTATATACTTAGCATTATTAACAGCCATCATCACCCTCATTGTAGTAACAAACATACAGGAACTCTTTGGAGGTGGGAGTAAATGTTGCTTACTATGCACATATACTATGAAATCTAAATTTTGACTGTGTATCAGAACACAAAAATATTCTATTATTGGACATTAATGGTAATCTCTAGCAGCAACTTTATTTAAATAATTTTGTGTCTGTTTTAAATACCAATCCACTTGAACAAAAATGTGCCTGAGCATGGGAAATGTTATCCTAATACCTGAATCGTTTTTAAACTCCTAAACTCATTGTGCCAAACTTATTTAACATTAATGTGATATTAGGAATCTCATCAGAATTCTCTGAGTTGCCCCATTCTGTGGGAATTAACAGAAAAAGAGTAAACCTTTAGGGGTTAAAGCTTTCTGTGTAATAAGATCTTGGTTTCGGGTGAAAAGGGTGTTTTGTTTGTGTGTAGAAGAGTGTTAATAATTTCCTAGATCTGAGAATGTGGATTCTTTTCTAAATTAGTAGGTGATGTAGAATTTCAAGTTTTAAATCATAATGTGAAAAGTACATAATTTTTTGTTTTTAGGGACTGACCATGCGTTTCAACATACCAACTGGGACCAATTTACCCCCTGTCAATTTCAACTCTCAAACTCCTTATATTCCTTTCAATTTGGGAGCCCTGTCAGCAATGAGTAATCAACAGCTGGAGGTAAGTTTTGAAGTACAAAAGTAGTTTAACGTGAATTAAAGGCAATTTCAAGTGCCTGGTTGTTGAGGGTTCCCTATGCAGGAATCTCACATTCTCCAAAAGATTACCTCCAAATAGACCAAGAAACTTTCATCATTGACCTTTTTGAACCAATATAGTATATGGTAAAATGTGGCTTGTTCATAGCACAAGGGAATCAGGCCTTGAATTAATGTAGTTTGAATTATTTTAGTTAAGAAACAATAGGACAGCTGACTGGGTAGGAAAATAGCACTTTCTTCAGTTATAAAATATTTTGAATAAGCAAATTAATATTTGGCAGAAGGATAAATACATCAATTTATATTCTAATGTAATGTAGATGTACCATTACTAACTACTAACCCACTGCCGTCGAGTCAGTTCCAACTCATAGCAACCCTATAAGACAGAGTAGAACGGCCCAATAGAGTTTCCAAGGAGCACCTGGCGGATTCGAACTGCCAACCTCTTGGTTAGCAGCCGTAGCTCTTAACCACTACACCACCAGGGATGTACCATTAAGTATATGATAATGCCCAGTATTATGAAGTAAGTGATTTAAAACTAGAGTCAATTATGAATTAAATAAGCAAGATTAGGTTTTATTGTACCAACAGTTTAATAACTTAATTGAATCTGCGGTTGTCTTTTTAAAACGCGTCTGTGGATTCATTTAAATTATTAAATTGTTGGTACATTAAAACCGAAACTTTTATCTTCCTAACAGTATCATTTTGGCATTGATGAGTTTTCCTTCACTTTTATTGATGCTGAATTTTGCTTTTGTTTTGAATTATTAAGAGTTTTACAACCAAGTATTGTAAATTGGCAAGAGGGCCAATCACTAAACTTTAAAACTATACTGTCTTGTACGTGCCCTGTATAACTTATTTCTTGCATTCTTCTAGGACCTCATTAATCAAGGAAGAGAAAAAGTTGTGGAAGCCACAAACAGTGTCACAGCAGTGAGGATTCAGCCTCTTGAAGATATAATTTCAGCTGTAGTAAGTTAATTGGCAGTTGTCTTACTCCAGCCTCCAATTTGTGGTCCCCCCTTCGTTTGTTTTAATTTTTATTTTTGTTGCTTCACTCTTTCTGTGGGAAAAACACCATAATTCTTATAGCTTGATTTGCAATAGTAAAATACTAATAAACTGGATAACATATATATAAAACCAAAAAAACCAAACCCAGTGCCGTCGAGTCCATTGCGACTCATAGCGACCCTATAGGACAGAGTAGAACTGCCCCCATAGAGTTTCCAAGGAGCGCCTGGCAGATTTGAACTGCCAACCCTTTTGTTAGCAGCCGTAGCACTTAACCGCTACGCCAGCAGGGTTTCCAACATATATATATATATATATATAAATTTTTTTATATATATATATATATGTATATATAAAATATAGTTGACACAAAGGAGAAATGGGTAAATTCTAAGAATTGTGGAATCAATCAGTCATAGATATGTGTACATTGTTTACATAAACATATTTTTAGTTAACCAGTAGCATAAAGTAAATTCACATAATTATTTCAATCCAAAGATAGTCAATGCGTGTATAGTAGTAGACAACTTAGTATCCTACTTTTACATCACTATGTTCTTTAAAGAAAAACCTTTAAAAATCCTGAGTATCTTTAAGTACCTTAATTATTTTTCTTCAGTCTACTGCAGTAAGGAGTAAATAGAAATGTTTTTCTTTTAGTGGAAAGAAAACATGAATCTCTCAGAGGCCCAAGTTCAGGCTTTAGCATTAAGTAGACAAGCGAGCCAGGAGCTTGATGTTAAACGAAGAGAAGCAATCTACAATGACGTATTGACAAAACAACAGATGGTAAGAATTCTGACGATCTCTAGGTTATGTTTAGCTTTCTTGAATTTATAATAAGGGCTTTGTGTGACATCTGTGTCAGTAACTAAGCCCTTGTCTATATGGGTGGTCATTGGTTATTCCTGGAAGAAATTTTGTCAAAAAACCTAGTAATGTTCAGTAAAGGTAATATATTTGGTTATAAAGAAGCAGCTTCCCAAATGGGTTTCCTTAAAGTTTAAATAGGATCTCTTTCATATTTCTTTTTCTTTTTTTTTTTAACATATTCTGGACATCTAAATAGGAATTTTTGCCAGTTTTTTTAAACCACATTTACCATTTTAAACAACTTTCGGCATAGTTCTTTTTTTATATATATATTTTACTTGAGAGTAAAAAGTCGGAACTATGGATGATATATATCACAAGTTCCTACTAAATTATATAATTCTTTAAAAGACTAACATATTCCAGGATCCTTGCTCATCTTTTCCGAAATTGTCCTTTACCAGCCATCTGCCTTACACTGGGAAATTTCGACTCTTGACACCAAGGAATCAATTTCTGTGGCATGAATTTTACTTAGAAAGCACTGCAGAATTAATGTGGTTTTAAGTTATCTTAGGAAATTTGAGACATTACAGGTAGCAATTATTTTCCCTGCAAGTGCTTTTTCCTTTGGTGTTTGTCACTAGAAATGTTTATTTGTCTGTCATCGTGTGAAATATTCAAAGGAATGACAAAGAAAGGAGACTTGACAAAAATTGCTGTAAGTGATACTTGAGATTAATCCAGTGTGGGACAGGTTACTATGGCAACTCACCTAAATGCCACTTAGAATACAATAGTTAGGTCATTAAGAAAATTTAGTCCTAAATGGTGTTAGTAACTGGTTTCTACAGTAATGGTCCTGTGAATGCCATCAAATTAGTAATGGTGATAACTATAATGTGTTTTCCTTTTGGTATGGTACCGCTTAACAAATTGATTTTAACTCAAAACTTGATACTTGCTTCTTTGAGATAGGTCGTGTCCTTTTAACAGCTCTCTTTTCTCTTCTATAGTTAATCAGTTGTGTTCAGCGGATACTTATGAACAGAAGGCTCCAGCAGCAGTATAATCAGCAGCAGCAGCAACAGATGACTTATCAACAAGCAACACTCGGTCACCTCATGATGCCAAAGCCTCCAAATCTAATCATGAATCCTTCTAACTACCAGCAGATTGATATGAGAGGAATGTATCAGTCAGTGGCTGGTGGTATGCAGCCACCACCATTACAGCGTGCACCCCCCCCAATGAGAAGCAAAAATCCAGGACCTTCCCAAGGGAAATCAATGTGATTTTGCACTAAAAGCTTAAAGGATTGTTAAAATCATAGAAAGATCTTTTATTTTTTTAGGAATCAATGACTTAACAGAACTCAACTGTATAAATAGTTTGGTCCCCTTAAATGCCAATCTTCCATATTAGTTTAAAGAAATTTTTTTAATAGGGCATACCATTTCTCCCTGACGTTTGTCAGTGATGTTGCCTAGAATCTTCTTACACACATTGAGTACAGAAGATATTTCAAATTGTTTTCAGTGAAAACAAGTTCTTCCATAACAGTAACAGCTCCACAGGTTTCCTCTCTAAACTTTTATGCCTGCTTTTATCAACCATAAAATTAATGAATTTAGGAAAGAATACAGATTTATATATTCATTCTTTACAGGTAAAAACACAGCTGAGTTCTTAGAGTTGATTCCTCAAGTTATGAAATACTTTTGTACTTAATCCATTTCTTGATTAAAGTGATTGAAATGGTCTTAAATGTTCTTTTGACTGAAGTCTGAAACTGGGCTCCTGCTATATCATGTCTATGATTGAAAAGTTAGAAACTAAAGGTTATCTTTGACACAGAATTGTGTGCAATATTCTTAAATACTACTGCTATAAAGCTTGGAGGAGTCTTGCATTTATCTTAGCATTGTGTAAACAGCCTTAAGTATAGCCTGAGAAGAGAATCCTTTTTTCTTCTCTAGTCTTTCTGCCATTTTTTATTTTCAGTTATATGTGCTGAAATAATTACTGGTAAATTTTCAGGGTTGTGGATTATCTTCCACACTTGAATTTTCTCTCTCCTGGCACTAATAAAAAGCACATCTCTTAACTGCTTGGTGCCAGGGCTAGTGCTTCATCCTGTTGCTGGCAGTGGGATGTGGACTAAGAAAATCAAATTCTAGCATTTTAGGAGGTTAATGCTAAAGTTGTGGTTGTTAGGTTCACACCCTGTTTTATAAACAGCATCAAAATGGCAGAACCACTGCTGACTTTAAGTTCACATGAGGAATGTGCTTTAACAATTCCCAGTGCTGTCAGTATTGTGAAATAATTCATCTTAAAGAATCACTGGCTTTTATGCTCTTCTCCTTCTTTTCTCTCATCATGTTCTTTGACCCCAACTTCCCTACATTTTCTTAAATAAATAATGTTTCAAAGTTCTGGTTCTTTTTTTTTTTTTTTTAGCTTAGATCTGTGAGGCATTTTTATGATTGGTTTTACTTCATTTGATACCCTTTTACAAAGTTTTACTGGAATATCATTACATTTTCTTTTTTCTTAACCTAGGTATGTAAAAATGATGTGTAATTTTATTCACATATAATTTGATTTCTTGAATTTCTTAAAGGAAAAGATTGTTAGACTGCGGGAGTCAACTCATCATGGCAAAACCATTTTTGAGATGGTAATATAACAGGTAGTGGGAACAGCTAAGGAATTCTAAGAAAAAAAAAAAAGCTGGATGAAGGGTTTGCTCTAGGTATCACTAGATTAGAATGAGTTTCGCATTTGCTAAAATTGTTTTGAGTTGTTTGGATGATTAGGAAATTTCCATTTTTATCTTAAAAGAAGTAGTGGTAAAACATCCAGAAAATACTAGGTTTGTGATAAAGAATTTGTGAAGTTTTGGTGTAAAATGGCTGACTACACCCCCAGCCCACCTCCCACCACCACTCGCACCTCCCCAACTCCTCTACCCTCATGGTGAGATGTTATTAACAAACTTCATATGTTCAGATATTACATCAGCCACATAATCAGATTTATTTAATTGGGCGGGGAGGCGGGTGTGTAGATGTGCATTTACTTTTGAAGAAATGAAGAAGACTAGATTTATGAGATAAATATTTGAAGGCAGTATGCTCTGGCCATCTGTTATCAGTTGGTATTTCTACAAGTCCAGAATACTTTAAACCTGATTTACTAGACCTGGAAATTTTCAACATGGTCTAATTATTTGCTCAAAGACATAGATGTGAAAATTTTAGGCAACCTTCTAAATCTTTTTCACCATAGATGAAACTATAGCTTAAAGAATAATAGATAGAAGGATTAATTGGAAATAAGAGGATTTGAAATAAAACTTGGACCACTTTGCATACTCTTCTCACTTGACATTTTAGCTACGTAATATGTACTTTGAGTATAACATCAAGCTTTAACAAATACTTAAAGACAGAAAATCACATCAGTAAGATACTAAAAGACTCATTTTTATATTTGTTTTAGATGTTTTAAATAGTTGCAATGGCTTAAAAATAACAATTTAAAATGTTGCTTGTAATACAGTTTTGCCTGCTAAACTCTCCACATTTTGTAACCTGTTTTATTTCTTTGGGTGTAAAGCGTTTTTGCTTAGTATTGTGGTATTGTATATGTTTTGTCCCAGTTGTATAGTAATGTTTCAGTCCATCATCCAGCTTTGGCTGCTGAAATCATACAGCTGTGAACACTTGCCTTTGTTTCTGTTAGACTGCTTTTCAATTCTGTATTGAATACCTTAAGTACTGTAGAAAAGATGTCACTTCTTCCTTTAAGGCTGTTTTGTAATATATATAAGGACTGGAATTGTGTTTTTAAAGAAAAGCATTCAAGTATGACAATATACTATCTGTGTTTTCACCATTCAAAGTGCTGTTTAGTAGTTGAAACTTAAACTATTTAATGTCATTTAATAAAGTGACCAAAATGTGTTGTGCTCTTTATTGCATTTTCACAGCTTTGAAAGTCTGTGCACATATTGTTTCATAGAAAATGTATAGCTTTTGATGTCCTATTTAATTGTGGTTCTTTTGCACAGTTAGTTTATTTCATATTGAGAAGCTAAGAAGTTTGATTTTTTAATGGTATATACTAAATTCTGTAAAAGGAGATCTCTAACTTCAAAAAGAATTTACATACCAGGAAACCTATGTGTGTTTGTGTTAGTTTGGGTTGTCTGTGTGTAATCCAGCACCATTTTCTCCTTCCCAGCAGCTGCATCACTCATGTAAGTCAAGGCAGGGCTGCCAAACACCCTTGATACAAAAGCTGCCAAGTTATAGCAAGTAGATTGAAACCTCATTACCTGGCCTCTACATGCCTCCAGAGAAGCTGAATATTTTGTAGTTTTCCCTTAGCTATGCCCATTCTCCCTCTTTTATCATAAAATCAGGTACATGTTTATATGCCCCAAACAAAGCTTTAAAAAAAAAAAATGCTTGCCTCTGCTAGTAACCATAGTTTCCTTTCGATATGGCATGTTAAGAGGCTATAGATACTTATTCTAACAGTAAAGTAGGTTATCCTTTAACATGTTTATTTCACTAAAAATTATGTTCAGGTTATTACTGACTTTATTTCACCAGAGTTTCAGGTGACTTGGCTATCCCCAAATCAAATCTATCCTTAGATAATAAAAAATTTTCCACCATTTTTTTTTCAAAGCCTATAATCTGGTCCAATCCCAAAGGAATGTCAAGCTTCAGAAATTCTTTTGTCTGTGCAATACACTACTATATTGCAGAGGTGGGGGACCCTGGTGGTGTAGTAGTTAAGAGCTATGGCTGCCAACCAAAAGGTCAACAGTTCGAATCCACCACGTGCTCTTTGGAAACTCTGTGGGACAGTTCTACTCTGTCCTGTAGGGTCGCTATGAGTCGGAATCAACTTGACGGCAGCAAGTTTTTTGTTTTGTTTTTAATGTGAGAGAGAATAAAAAAACAAAATATGTGTTGTGTCTAAGCTGAGTGTCTTCCTGGTAACCAAACTCTGCCCACATCACTAGTGTTGGATCTAATAATGGAATGATGACCTCACTGCCCAAGAGTTTTACTCCCCAGTGAATGTACTGCCATAAAATTCCATTACAAAATATACTACCACCTTCTCTTTGGGAGGAGCCCTGATGGCACAGTGGTTAAGCACTCACCTGCTAACCAAATGGTCGGCGGTTTGAAACCACCCATGCTCCAGAGGAGAAGGATGTGGCAGTCTGCTTCCATAAAGATTTAGAGCCTTGAAACCCTGTGGGGCGGTTCTCTGTCCTATAGGGTAACTATGAGTCAGAGTTAGACTCAACAGCAATGGATTTGGTTATGGGTTTGTTTTTTTCCCCCCTCTTTGGGATAACCTCTTGACATCATTTTTGCCTACTTGGCTAAGAGAGTCACCCTTCCTGTCTTCATTCTCTAGGGATCTGCTTTTTGATAGTGGCCACTACACATAGACCTTCACCAAGGAAAAGAACATATAAATTAAGGCCTTCATTAAAGGTAGTAAGGGTACAACTTTGAAGAAATGAAGGGATGATGCTAATCCTAAAATACTGCACACCCTCTTTACTAGTCAGAACTACCATATATCACAAGTATTATCTATTCAACTCCGAATTCTGCTCTCACTTCCCCTCCCTGATGGCAACACATAAGGGACGGGGAGACTCAACTCCCTCCCGATAGTCCTCAACCAGTTGGTTTTCAGGAAAGGTGAGGAGAGATGGCTTATCAGATGGTAGGATGGGATTTGTTTCAGGTATATGGGGAGAAAATGTATTGAAAGAAAGAACAAAGGTCGAGAAGGATCGGGAAAGAGAGACTAGATTGGAGTTGACTTATGGAGGATCTCGAAAGCCTGAATGAGTAATTCAATACACAGGGTAACAGCAGTTTGTGAGGCCAGCGACGTGTTCAAAATAACAGGTAAAGATTATTTAGGCGTGGGCAATTTGATTTAGAATGCAAGGTGAAGAAAGATTGGAGACAGGAAGATAGACCATGAGTCCCGGCATTCAATGACCAGACTAGAGAATTTTAAGAATAAAAGGAAAAATCATTAGCGGTTGTATAGGATAGTAACTTTTTAAAATTGTAAGAAAAACCTGTTAAATTTTCCTTTGCTTGTCTCCAAGGACCCAGATTTGCTCAGGATTTCTGATTCCATACACAAAATTTCACTGTTATTCTCTCAAACCTAATATGTCCTTTAATAACATTCTTTTTCTTTCTTAATTTTTATTATTGTTACTCATAATTATACCCTTACACATATTTGCAGAGAGTGAGATTGGTCCATTTAAGTAAGTTGACTAATTCTATCTCTTTCCTCAAGCCAGTTCTTCAAAGAGCTAAATCCATTCCTGTTACTTTTCTTTGAGAAGCTAGTATCTCTGTTGGCAATGTTATATTTATAAGCTTCCCTTGGTATTTTCAGAATGCTTTGTGGTTATTTTGTGTTAACCTGTATACGACATGTCCGAGAAAAGCGAGGAGAATAACTATGCTTGCTATCTCATGGGCAAGCTAAAAAAGTGGGACCCAAATCAAACCCATTGTACTCAGGAGGCAGAAGACATTCTATTTATTTAAATTTTCTGGGTCTTTCGAGTCTCATTTGAAAAATGGGACTATAATAATACCTTACTTGCTTGAAGGCAAGGGACTGGATCCATGATTTCCTGAAGTCCCTTTCAGCGCCAAGAGTTAGTGTTTAAGCACAGTTTGAAGCCAAAAGGCAATGTGTTTGTCTAAGGTTACATGGCAAGTTTTTGAACAGAATTAGAAATCCGTTCCCTTTGCTAACCCTCTCCACCACTAAGCTATACCTTTTCTTCTCCTCTGTTTAGAAAATGAGAGCTCTGACAGGTATTTTAATGACAAAGCAGTTAAGTTGTAATTTGCTGTAACTACCACTTCCACAAGCTATAACCTTTATCTTTTGCCCAGAGGCACTCTCAGAGCTGTGTTTCTTACTGCTTCTGGAACTCATTGTAGAAAATGAAAAAAACATGTTTAAGAATCTGATTTGTATGTATTAGTTACCTGATTGAGTTATAAACATTACAAAACATCAAGAGCCCTGGTGGTGCAATGGTTAAGCGATCGACTGTTAACAAAAATGGTGGTATTAACCCCGGTCCAGTAGCCCTGAGGGAGAAAGACCTGGTGATCTGCTCGTGTAAAGATTACAGCCAAGAAAACTCTACCAGGACAGTTCTACTCTGTCAAATGGGGTCGCTGCGAGTTAGAATAACAGCACCTAACAACAACAAATATAAATCAACCTCTGTAAAGTCAGTTTTTAAGCAAATGGTAACTTCCCATTCTATTCATAACTGTAAAGGCTAAATTAGGCCAATATTGAAATTATCTGGTCTGGATACAGTTTAAGAAGAGGCAATATTTGTTTATGTTGACTCTTATGTAACAATAATATGGAATGCCTTTTGAGGTGTAGGTTTCTTTTTAAAGAAAATCAAATCTGGTGACAGAAATTGTGAATATAATAGAAGAGTGAAATAGTAATTTTTTTTTTCTGTAGCTGCTTGTCCCCACATGCCACTAGCAATTCAGGTAGAAACCTGTGTCTAGCCTGCTAAATATATTTCAAATAAAAACAAAATCAAACTTTAAAAAAGAAAAAAAAGTTAATGTAACTATCCGAGGTCCTGTTAGTTTATCCCTAATTCTCAGTACGTTTTCAATACAGCATGGGGAGGTTGGGCTTCAAAGGCCTTAATGATGCAGTCTTACTCGTACAAAATAAACTTATTCTATCAGGAAAAAGTGCCCACCCTTTCTCCTCACATCTTGCACACTCTCCTGGATGTAATAAACTCAAAATGAAGCGCCTGCTTGCAATCCACACCCCCCCCACACATTTTACTTCTCCAAACTATCCCCCCTACACACACACACACATTTACATGCTAACACATAAATTAGGGAACAGAACTTAAAGAATCATAGAATGCCAGAGATGGTACCCTTCTTTTACAATTAGGGAAACAGTCCCAGAGAAGGGGAAGGGACTTGCCTAAGGGTGCCCATGTGTTCCAGCTTCTGTTCCAGTTCTCATTCCACTCTATTCAGATGCCTCCTTTAGATTTAAATTCCCATTCATTTTTCAATCTGCTAGACCACATTAAGCACATTTTCAGAATAATTAGTACTGAACTAAACTTAAAAATGAGAATTGCTTGTGAGAAGTGAAAGAGCGCATGAACCAGAATGAAACGTAAGCAGATTCCTGTGTGAGTGGCAATTGTAAAATGGGAAGACCCCAGATGTCTCCCTAAGCCTTAGATTTGGCATCCGGGACATTGAATCTGTGTCCTTCGGTGCCAAGGATGTGATCATTCAGCCTTCCTCAGAGCAGGCAGGTTTATGTACTAAGTACTTCAAAATCCTCTATTTCGAGTGAGAAATGCTGGTGTAATTCACAAGGAAACAAAATAGTCAGGAAGTCCTCCCTCAGAATAGAGGCATTTTTCTTGAGTTAAGGAAATGTAGCGCGTGTATCATGAACAGCTTACATATATTCAAAGAATTACAAAACAGCACCAAAAATATATCTCTTCTACAACTTAACAAAAAGACAAATCAATCAAAAATGGGCAAAAGACTTGAACAGATGTTTCATCACAGAGAATATTCAAGAGGACATCAAGCACATGAAAAGATCCTCAACATTAGCCATTGTGTTGGTAGGTGGCTTCCAGTCGGTTTGGATGCATAGCAACCCTATGTATAACTGAAAGAAACACTGCTCGGTCCTGCTCTATCCTCACAATTTTTACTATGTTTGAACCCCTGTTACAGCCACTGTCAATCCATCTCATTGAGGGTCTTCCTCTTTTATGTTAACCCTCTACGTTACCAGGCATGATGTCCTTCTCCAGGGGCTGGTCCCTCCTGACAACATGTCCAAAGTATATAAGACGAAGTCTAGCCATCCTCGCTTCTAAGAAGCATTTTGAATGTACTTCTTCCAAGGCAGATTTGTTTGTTCTTCTGGCAGTTTGTGATGTATATTCAATATTCTTCACCAACACCATAATTCGGAGACATCAATTCTTCAGTCATTCCTTATTCATTGTTCAGCTTTTGCATGCATATGAGGCAAATGAAAATACCATGGCTTGGGTCAGGCGCACCTTAGTCTTCCAAGTGACATGTTTGCTTTTTAACACCTCAAAGTGACATGTTTGCTTTTTAACACTTTAAAGAGGTCTTTTGCAGCAAATTTGCCCAATACAATACATCATTTGATTTCTTGACTGCTGCTTCCATGGCTGTTGATTGTGGATCCAAGGAAAATTAAATCCTTGACAACTTCAAAATTTTCTCCTTTATCATGATGTTGCTTATTAGTCCAGTTGTGATGATTCTTGTTTTCTTTCTGTTGATGTTGAGGTGTAATCCATATTGAAGGGTGTAGTCTTTGGTCTTCATCGGTAAGTGCTTCAAGTCCTCTTCACTTTCAGCAAGTGAGGTTGTGTCATCTGCATATTGCAGGTTGTTAATGAGTCTTCCTCCAATCCTGATGCCTTGTTCTTCATATAGTCCAGCTTCTCAAATTATTTGCTCAGCATACAGATCGAATATGTATAGTGAAAAGGTCCAACCCTGACATACACTTTTCCTGACTTTAAACCATGTACTATCCCCTTGTTCTGTTCAAACAACTGCCTCTTGGTCTATGTACAGGTTCCTCATGAGCATAATTAAGTGTTCTGGAATTCTCATTCTTCACAATGTTATCCATAATTTAGGATTTGCCCTTAGGGAAGATGCAAATCAAAATCAATGTGATACCACTTCACTCCCACTAGGATGGCTAAGATTAAAAAAAAAAAATAGGAAAATAACAAATGTTGACAAGAATGTGGAGAAATTGGAACGCTTATCCATTGCTGGAGGGAATGCAAAATGGTACAGCTATTGTGGAAAACAGTGAGGTAGTTCTTCAAAAAATTAAACAGAGCCATTCGCTTTTTTTTTTTTAATCAGAATAGGCTCCCTATATGCATATAGGGTAACAGCTAGCAATAAACATGATGATTCAATTTCTTTAGGTTTTGATTATTTTTAAAACCACATTGAGCGATGACTGAAGCTATTTCCACTTAGGACTTTTTTGTTAGGTTTTACTCTTTTTTTAGTTTGGTCAAGTTCGGGCTTAAGCCAATTTGAGTTTAGTTTATGTCACTTACCACCCAGACATTCCTGACCCATAGAGCAACTCAAGCTATTTCATTTACCGTCAAAATGTGACCCAGTAGCGGGGCCAAGATGGCGGGGTAGTCAGATGCTTCCAGTGAACCCTCTTACAACAAAGACCCCCCCCCAAAAAAAAAACAAGTGACAGAGACCACATCATCCTGAGACCAGAAGAACTAGATGGTACCTGGCTACAAACGATGACAGCCCTGACAGGGAACACAACAGAGAATGAGTGAGGGAACACGAGAGCAGTGGGATGCAGACCTCAAATTCTCATAAGACCAGACTTAATGGCCTGACTGAGACTAGAAGGACCCCAGTGATCACGGTCGCCGGACCTTCTGTTGCCCCAGGACAGGAACCATTCCCAAAGCCAACTCTTCAGACATGGATTGGACTGGACAATGGGTTGGAGAGGGATGCTGGTGAGGAGTGAGCTGTTTGGATCAGGTGGACACTTGAGACTATGTTGGCATCTCCTGCCTGGAGGGGAGATGAGAGGGTGGAGGGGGTTAGAAGCTGGTGAAATGGACACAAAAAGAGAGAGTGGAGGGAGAGAGCAGGCTGTCTCATTAGGGGGAGAGTAATTGGGAGTGTGTAGCAAAGTGTATATGGGTTTTTGTGTGAGAGACTGACTTGATTTGTAAACTTTCACATAAAGCACAATAAAAATTATAAAAAGTGAAACGATTAGATTTATGACAAGTTTTTAGGAGCCCTAAACACCAAAGGCAAAGTTAGAAAACAGACTGAGTGGCAAGGGGAGGGAGAAGACGGTTCTGAAGTGGAGAGGAGTTGCAGGACCTGAATAGCTGGGAACCCTCAGGCTGTGGTGGGCTGGTGGTAGCATTTGTTTGCAGCTTCCTTAGGGAGAAACAGCCAGCCGCACAGCCTACTCACACCTCTGGAACCAGAGAAGAATGGCGCTCTCAGCAAAAGCTAAGTACTTGCGTATGTTTTACCACTTTCCCAGCCCCCAAGGCAGCGTCAGTGGCTGTCGATTTCCCTGGGCCTGAGATAGGTCCTGCTGCACCCTGAGCCATTCTCCCAACCTTGGAGAAGGAATAAATTCAAGACCGGGGAAAAGATAATCTACCAGCTCCACTAACCTGGGGAGCTCAGGACAGAAGAGGCTCTTGTCCAGGCATAAATGGTCCATGGACTTTTAGTACCTTTCCCCCTTGCATGGACCTGTGTGGGCCTATTTCAGGAGAATAGGCCCTTGTTGGCAGATTGCAACTGTTTCAGCTGTGTGGTGGAGAGGTGGGTGTTTGATGTTTGACACTACTTTGCCTATTAAACAGGGTCCTCACTTACCCACATCAGAGGCCTAAGAATTGGTGGCTCCTCTCAGGTCACCCAGCCATCTGTGACAGGGGTCCAAGGATAACTGGTACCTCCCAGTCCTTACAACCAAAAGTATTGGGTGCCCATGGTCCGCCTACAGAACCCACCCACCTGTGTGCTCTAGGGATCAGGGATGTGCTTTCCTCACAGACACTGGGGGACAGTTGAGAGCCCCCTACTTTGTTCAGATGGTGACCCCCTGCTGCAACCAGATACCAGTACCTACACCAATCACCCCTGCCCCTCTAAGACTGTAGGACAGAGCCCGTACCACACTCTTGATGACCAACTACCTGGACACCTGAGCTGAATCCGTACAAGAAATGTGAATGGACTCCTGGACTGATATACCTGATAACATCTCCAGCCATCGGATGACAGGACGTTAGAGCATCAAAGGTGAAAATAATCCAGCTATCTCACTCAAGCAACCTATTTGGGCATATCAAAACAAAACAAATCAAGGAGCTAGGATACAGTAAGCATACATAAAATAAACTAATACAATAACTTATAGATGACTTGGAGACAACAGTCAATATCTAATCACATAAAAAAGCAGACCATGATTTCTTCAAAAAGTTCTCCAAAAAAAGAATCAAGGGATCTTCTGGATGAAGGTGCCTTCCTGGGATTACCAGATGCAGAATACAAAAGATTAGTATACAAAACTCTTCAAGACATCAGGAACAAGATGAGGAAGGAGATCAGGCAATATGCAGAACAAGCCAAGGAATACACAGATAAAGAAGTTGAAGAAATTAAAAAGGTTATTCAAGAAAATAACGAAAAAATTATTAAGCAGCAAGAATCCATACAGAGACAGCAGTCAGAAATTCAGAAGATTAACAATAAAATTACCAAAGTAGACAACTCAAAAGAAAGTCAGAGGAGCAGAATTAGCAAGTGAAAGGCAGAACTGGTAACATTGAAGATAAAGCATGTGGCACCAATATATTTGAAGAAAAATCAGATAAAAGAATTAAAAAAAAAATGAAGAAACCTAAAGAACCATGTGGGACTCTATCAAGAGAAATAACCTATAAGTGATTGGAGTACCAGAACAGGGAGGGGTAACAGAAAATACATAGAGAATTGTTGAAGATTTGTTGGCAGAAAACTTCCCTGATATCGTGAAAGATGAGAAGATATCTATCCAAGATGCTCATCAAACTCCACATAAGGTAGATGTTAAAAGAAAGTCACCAAGACATATTATAATCAAACTTGCCAAAACCAAAGATAAAGAGAGAATTTTAAGAGTAGCTAGGGATAAATGAAAAGTCACCTGCAAAGGAAAGTCAATAAGAATAAGCTCAGACTACTCAGCAGAAACCATGCAGGCAAGAAGGCAATGGGATGACTTATAAAACCATTGAAGGAAAAAAATTCTCAGCCAAGAATTATATATCCAGCAAAACTTTCTCTCAAATATGAAGGTGAAATTAGGACATTTCTACATAAACAGAAGTTTAGGGAATTTGTAAAAATCAAAACAAAACTACAAGAAATACTACAGGGAGTTCTCTGGTTAGAAAATCAATAGTATCAGATATAAACCCAAGACTAGAACACTGGACAGAGCAATCAGATGTCAGCAGAGACAGGGAAATCACAAAAATAAATGAAGATAACAAAAATGCTCAAAACAGGGAAACAGCAATGTCATTATGTAAAAGAAGACAACATTAAAACGATAAAGAGGGACAAGATCTTTGATATGGAGAGGAGAACGAGGCGATATAAAGAAATAAAAGTTAGGTTTAAACATAGAAAAATAGGGGTAAATATTAAGGTAACCGCAAAGGAGACCAACAATGTTACTCATCAAAATAAAATACAAGAAAAAATAGAGACTCAGCAGAAACAAAATCATCAACAACGAATAAGAGGAAAAGACAATGTATAAAGATAAACTACCCAGCACGAAAAAATTAAGTGGGAAAAACAGTCAACAACAGATACAAAAAGACATCAAAAAGATAGCATTAAACTCATACCCCACCCAGTGCCGTCGAGTCGATTCTGACTCATAGCGACCCTATATACCTATCCATAATTACACTGAATGTAAATGGACTAAATGCACCAAGAAGGAGACAGAGAGTGGCAGAGTGGATGAAGGAAACACGATCTTTCTATATGCTGCCTACAAGAGACATGCCTTAGAAACACAAACTAAAACTCAAAGGATGGAAAAATATATATCAAGCAAACAACAGTCAAAAAAGATCAGGAGTGGCAACTCTAACAAATTTGAAAAACTAGAAGAAGTGGATGAATTCCTAGAAACACACTACCTACCTAAATTAACACAAACAGAGGTGGAACAACTAAATAGACCCATAACAAAAGAAGAGATTGAAAAGATAATCAAAAAACTCCCAACAACAACAAAAAAAGCCCTGGCCCAGATGGCTTCACTGCAGAGTTCTACGAAACTTTCAGAGAAGAGTTAACACCACTACTACTAAAGGTATTTCAGAGCCTAGAAAAGGTCAGAATACTCCCAAACTCATTCTATGAAGCCAGCATATCCCTGATACCAAAACCAGGTAAAGACATTACAAAAAAGAAAATTACAGACCTATATCCCTAATGAACTTAGATGCAAAAATCTGCAACAAAATTCTAGCCAATAGAATTTAACAACATATCAAAAAAAAAAATTCACCATGACTAAGTGGGATTCATTCCAGGTATGCAGGGATGGTTCAACATTAGAAAACAATCAATGTAATCCATCATATAAATAAAAAAAAAGGCAAGAACCACATGATCTTATCAATTGATGCAGAAAAGGCACTTGACAAAGTTCAACACCCATTCATGATAAAAACTCTCAGCAAAATAGGACTGGGGGAAAATTCCCCAACATAATAAAAAGCATTTATACAAAGCCAACAGCCAACATCATCCTAAATGGACGGAGTCTGAAAGCATTCCCCTTGAGATCGGGAACCAGACAAGGATGCCCTTTATCACCACTCTTATTGAACATTGTGCTGGAGGTCCTAGCCGAAGCAATTAGTCTAGATAAAGAATAAAAAGCATCCAGATTGGTAAGGAAGAAGTAAAAGTATCTCTACTTGCAGATGACATGATCTTATACACAGAAAACCCTAAAGAATCCTCAAGAAAACTAATAAAACTAATAGAAGAGTTCAGCAGAGTATCAGAAAACAACATAAACATACAAAAATCAGTTGGATTCCTCTACACCAACAAAAAGAGCATTGAAGGGGAAATCACCAAATCAATACCATTTACACTAGTCCCCCAGAAGATAAAATACTTAGGAATAAATTTTACCAGAGACATAAAAGACCTATACAAAAAAAAAAACTACAAGACACTACTGCAAGAAACAAAAAGAGAACTACATAAGTGGAAAAACGTACCTTGCTCATGGATAGGAAGACTTAACATTTTAAAAATGTCTATTCTACCAAAGGCCATCTATAGATATAAAGCAATTCTGATCCAAATTCCAATGGCATTTTTTAATGAGATGGAGAAACAAATCACCAACTTCATATGGAAGCGAAAGAGGCCCCAGATAAGTAAAGAATTATTGAAGAAGAAGAACAAAGTGGGAGGCCTCACTCTACCCAATTTTAGAATCTATTATACCACCACCATAGTCGAAACAGCCTGGTACTTGTACAACAAGAGATACGTAGACCAATGGAACTGAATTCAGAATCCAGACAAAAATCCATCCACATATGAGCAGTTGATATTTGACAAAGGCCCAAAGTCAGTTAATTGGGGAAAAGACAGCCTGTTTAACAAATGGTGCTGGCATAACTGGATATTCATCTGCAAAAAAATGAAACAAGACCCATACCTCACACCATGCACAAAAACGAACTCAAAATGGATCAAAGACCTAAATATAAAATCTAAAACTATAAAGATCATGGAAAAAAAATAGGGACAATGCTAGGAGCCCTCATACATGGCATGAACAGTGTATGAAACATTACTAACAATGCAGAAGAGAAACTAGATAACTGGGAGCTTCCAAAAGTCAAACACCTATGCTCATCCTAGACTTCACCAAAAGGGTAAAAAGATTACCTATGGACTGGGAAAAAATTTTTAGCTATGACTTTTCTGATCAGCGTGTGAAGTCTAAAATCTACATGATACTGCAAAAACTCAACTACAAAAAGACAAATAACCCAATTAAAAAATGGGCAAAGGATATGAACAAGCACTTCACTAAAGAAGACATTCAGGTATCTAACAGATACAGGAGGAAATGCTCACGATCATTAGTCGTTAGAGAAACGCAAATTAAAACTATAATGAGATTCCATCTCACTCCAACAAGGCTGACATTAATCCAAACAACACAAAATAATAAATGTTGGAGAGGTTATGGAGAGACTGGAACGCTTATACACAGCTGGTAGGAATGTAAAATGGTACAACCACTTTGGAAATCGATCTGGTGCTTCCTTAAAAAGCTAGAAATAGAACTACCATATGATCCAGCAATCCCACTCCTTGGAATATATCCTAAAGAAATAAGAGCCTTTATACAAACAGATATATGCACACCCATGTTCACTGCAGGATTGTTTACAATAGCAAAATGATGGAAGCCACCAAGGTGCTCATCAATGGATGAACCAATAAATAAATTATGGTATATTCACACAATAGAATACTACACATTGATAAAGAACAATGATGAATCTGTGAAACATTTCATAACATGGAGGAATCTGGAAGTCATTATGCTGAATGAAATTAGTCAGTTGGAAAAGGACAAATATTGTATGAGACTGCTATTATATTAACTCAAGTAATAGTTTAAACAGAAGAAAATATTCTCAGATGGTTTCGAGGGTGGAGAGGGAGGGAGGGAAAGGGGTATTCACTAATTAGACAGTAAACAAGAATTATTTTAGATGAAGAGAAAGAGAACACACAATACAGTAGAGGTCAACACAACTGGAGTAAACCAAAAGAAAAGAAGTTCCCTGAATAAACTGAATGCTTTGTAGGCCAGTGTAGCAGGGGCAGGGGTCTGGGGGCCATGGTTTCAGGGGACATCTAAGTCAATTGGCACAATAAAATCTGTTAAGAAAACATTCTGCATCCCACTTTGTAGAGTGGCATCTGGGGTCTAAAACGCTAGCAAGTGCCCACATAAGATGCATCAGTTGGTCTCAAAGCCCCGGGAGCAAAGGAAAATGAACACCAAAGACACAAGGTAATTATGAGTCCAAGAGACAGAAAGGGCCACGTGAACCAGAGACTACATCAGCCTGAGACTAGAAGAACTAGATGGTGCCTGGCTATAACCAATGACTGCTCTGACAGGGAACACAACAGAGAACCACTGAGGGAGCAGGAGAGCAGTGGGATGCAGATTTCAAATTCTGGTAAAAAGACCAGGCTTAATGATTTGACTGAGTCTATACTATGGATTACACCTCAACATAAAGAAAACAAAAATCCTCACAACTGGACCAATGAGCAGCATCATGATAAACGGAGAAAAGATTGAAGTTGTCAAGGATTTCATTTTACTTGGATCCACAATCAACAGCCATGGAAGCAGCAGTCAAGAAATCAAAAGACGCATTGCATTGGCAAATCTGCTGCAAAGGACCTCTTTAAAGTTTTGAAAAGCAAATATGTCACCTTGAAGACTAAGGTGTGCCTGACCCAAGCCACGGTATTTTCAATCGCATCATATGCATGTGAAAGCTGGACAATGAATAAGGAAGACCGAAGAAGAGTTGACACCCTTGGATTGTGATGTTGGCGAAGAATATTGAACTTACCGTGGACTGACAAAAGAACAAACGAATCTGTCCTGGAAAAAGTGTGGCCAGAATGCTCCTTAGAGGCAAGGATGGCAAGACTGCGTCTTACATACTTTGGACACATTGTCAGGTGGGATCAGTCCCTGGAGAAGGACATCATGCTTGGCAGAGTACAGGGTCAGCGGAAAAGAGGAAGACCCTCAACGAGGTGGATTGACACAGTGGCTGCAACAATGAGCTCAAGCATAACAATGACTTAAAGGATGGCGCAGGACCGGGCAATGTTTCATTGTATTGTGCATAGGGTCGCTATGAGTCGGAACCAACTCAACGGCACCCAACAACAACACAACAGAGGGACCCTAAAGGTCATGGTCTCCAGACCTTGTGTTAGCCCAATACAAGAACCGTTCCCAAAGCCAACTCTTCAGACACGGATTGGACTAGAAAATGACACTGGTGAAGAGTGAGCTTCTTGGATCAAGTAGACACATGAGAGTATGTGGGCAGCTCCTCTCTGGAAAGGAAATGAGAAGGCTGAGGGGGTTAGAAGCTGGCCAAATGGACACGAAAATAGAGATTGGAGGGAGAGCAACTAGGAGTATATAGCAAGGTGTATATAAATTTTTTTATGAGAGACTGACTTAGTTTGTAAACTTTCACTTAAAAGACAGTAAAAATTAAAAAAAAATGAAATGGAACACTGAAAGATTAATATTCTAGGCATTAGTGAGCTGAAATGGACTGGAATTGGTCATTCTGAGTCAGACAATCATATGGTCTACTATGCCAGGACTGATAACTTGAAGAGGAATGGCATCTCATTCATTGTCAAAAAGAACATTTCAAGATCGATCCTGAAATGCAACGCTGTCAGTGATAGGATAATAATCATACGCCTACAAGGAAGACCAGTTAATACAACTATTATTCAAATTTACACACCAACCCCTAAGGCCAAAGATGAAGAAATTAAACATTTTACCAACTTCTGCAGTCTGAATTTGTTGAACTTGCTATCAGGATGCATTGATAATTACTGGTGATTGGAATGCAAAAGTTGGAAACAACAAAGAAGGATCGGTAGTTGGAAAATATGGCCTTGGTGACAGAAACAATGCTGGAGATCTCATGATAGAGTCTTGCAAGGCCGCCTGACAGAGACTGGAGAAACCCTGAGAGTATAACCCCCGGATACCCTTTCAGCTCAGTAATGAGGCCACTCCTGAGGTTCACCCTTCAGCCAAAGACTGAACAGGCCCACGGAACAAAACAAGCCTAAAGGGGTGCACCAGCCTTGGGGCAGGGACTGGAAGACATGAGGGAATAGGAAAGCTGGTAATATGGAACCCGGGGTTGAGAAGAGAGAGTCTTGGCAAGTTGTAGGGTTGTTAACCAATGTCATAGAATAATGTGTGTACTAATTGTTTGATGAGAAACTAGTTTGTTTTGTAAACCTTCATCTAAATTTCAATAAAAAAATTATATATAAAAGAAAGTTAAACATAGAGCTACCATAAATAAAGAAAAAATCCTTGCCATCAAATTGATTCTGACTCAGAGTGATCCTATAGGACAGAGTAGAACTGTTCCCTAGGGTTTCCAAGGAGCCACTGGTGGATTTTAACTGCCAACGTTTTGGTTAGTAGCCATAGCAAGCCGTAGCTCTTAACTACTGCACCACCAGGGCCCCAGAACTACCATATGATCTAGCAATTCCACTCTTATATATTTACCCAAGAGACCTGAAAACAGCAGCAGGAACAGACACACGTACAGCAATGTTCATTGCAGCACTATTCGCAATAGCCAAAATGTGGAAACAACTTAAATGTCCATCAACAGATGAATGGATAAACAAAATGTGGTGCATACATGCAATGGAATACTACACAGCTAGTAAGATGAAATGAAGTCTTGATACATGCTACAATATGGATGGCGCTTAAAGACATTTTGCTGGTGAAATAAAACCATCACAGAAGAACAAATAGTATATTACCTCATGTGATGGTTAAGATTGTGTATCAACTTCACTGGGCCGCGATTCTCAGTGTTTTGGCAGTTGTATAATGTTGTGATCACTTCCCTGTTGAGATTTGATACACGATCACTCCCATGATGGGATCTGCTCTGAGTAGCCGATCAGTTGAAGGGGAGTTTCTCTGAGCATGTGGCCTGCATCAAGTGTAGGCAGATGTTCAGCAGGGCTTGTGGGTTTTTGCTCGTTCTGAATCCTGAAGCTTGCTTCTGTTCGTCTGACCTCCGGCTCTTGGACTTGAACTAGCAGCTTACCTGTGGTCTTGCCTGCCAATCTTGGGATTCAACAACCTTCATAGTCTGTGAGCTAACAGTCTTGGGTTAGCCAGCCCCTGCGGCTACATAAATCAGGAGAAGCCTCTCTTCTGACCCACGGACTTGGGACATTACAGCCTGTACAACTGCGTGAGCCATTTCTTTGGTATAAATCTCTTTCTTTCTGTAGATATTTATACATTGTACTTGTTTCGCTTCTCTAGAGAACCCAGCCTAAGACACCTCATTAATATAAAAAGACAAGAAAAGGCAAATGTATAGAGACCAGTGTCTGTTAGTGGTTACTATGGGTGGGAGAGAGGGAGAAAAATGGGGTGGAAAGGGTTGTCATTGAAAGCAGGGACTCAAACAGATATTTGTACACCCATGTTCATTGCAGCATTATTCACAATAGCCAACAGGTGGAAACAACCCGTGTCCATCATCAGCTGAATGGATAAACAAAATGTGGTACATACATACAATGGAATACTACCCAGCCATAAAGAGAAAGGGAGTCCTGATACATGCTACAACATGGATGAACCTTGAAGACATTATACCCAGTGAAATAAGTCAATAACAAAAGGACAAATCTTGCATGATTTCACTTACATGAAATAACAAGAATAGGCAAATATATAGAGACCAAAGTTTATTAGTGCTTACCAGGGGTGGGAGGAAGGGGGAAAGGGGAAGTCATTGTTTAGGAAGCAGTGAGTTTTTGTTTATGCTGATGGGAAATTTGGCAATGATTATGGGTGCTGGTTGCACTAGCACAACATTATTAATGTAATTGATAGCACTAAATTGTACACCCAAAACTGTTGAATTGTCAAGTACATATACAGCCCTAGTGGCGAAGTGGTTAAGAGCTCAGGCTGCTAACCAAAAGGTCGGCAGTTCAAATCCACCAGCCACTCCTTGGAAGCTCTACGGAGCAGTTCTACTCTGCCATATAGGGTAGCTCTGAGTTGGAATCAACTCGATGGCACACAACAACAATAAAAAATTAATTAGAAAACAGAAAAATGATTTTAATATGCTAGAATTTGGGGGCTTGGTTCTATCTGTATAAATTTGGACAAATCACTTTACCTCTCCAAATCTTTCTTATTTCACATAGCAATAAAGATTTATTGAATGACTATTATGTGTCAGGCACAATGGCCAGTCACTTTCATTATTCCTGCTTTACAGATGAGGAAACAGGCTTAAAATGATTAAATTATTTGTCCACTGTCACGATAGAAAAGGCAAGATTAAGAGCACAAGCCTGAGTCTATGTTTCTGCCGTTGAACAAGCCTGCAATTCTTGCTTCAACTAAAATTCAATCCCAGCTTTTGCAAACCATTTAGAGTACTTTATCATTTTGTTCTTTTGCACCTCAGCTCTCACCTCTCTGCTTTTACTTTAAGCAAGGCCTTAAAGAAAGAGCACATGCTCCGTTGATGTTTTCAAGGCACTTCCTTCTGTTCCTTTTCAGTAGTGCTTAGGGAGTTTGGCTCTCTCCTTTCTTTCCTTCTATGATCCACCAGAAGGGTCTGAAAAACCCAGTCTGGATACTTTAAAATGTTTTAAGATATCAGAACTCATTTTTAATGAAATGGTTTCCTCACAAGTTCAGTTGGATACCAGCTGAGAATCCTGAAGATGGAAGTATTCTGAACTAAGATTATGGTTCATTGTTCCACCTGATAAAGTCTAGGCAGCATTTGAGCAAGGCCTTAAAAGAAAGCTAGAATATGGGCATGTAGAGATTGAGGAGGAGGACATCTCAGGCAGAGGAAACAGCAAGCACAAATGCATGTAGGCAGGAAAGGACAGAACTCAGAGTAGGATCCCAAAAAAACCAAGCCAAACGCATTGCCATTGAGTCAATTGTGACTCATAGTGACCCTATAGTTCCAGGAAATATCACACTTCTGTATTTGTGCATAAAAGGTCATAGCCCCCATTCAAGCCAAAAGTTTCTGTAATGCATAATTTTTAATTAAATGGTGTGGTAAGCAGAATAATAATCCCTGGAACCTGTGAATATGTTACTTCACATGGGAAAAGAAAATTAAAGTGGCAGGTGGAATTAAAGTTGCTAATCAGATGACCTTGAGATAAGGAAATCAGTCTGGATTATCAGGTGGGCCCAATATAATCACTACCAAACAAGTAACCAGCTGCCATCTAATAAATTCCGACTCATGGCATCCCATGTGTGTCAGAGTAGAACTGTGTTGCATAGGGTTTTCAATGGCTCATTTTTCAGAAGTAGATCTCCAGGCCTTTCTTCCCAGGTGTGCCTTTAGGTGGGTTCAAACTACCAACCTTTCAGCTAGCAGCCGAGCATGTTTACCATTTGTACCACCCAGGGACGCTATGTAATCACAGGAGTCCCTAAAAGTGGAAGAGGGAGGCAGAAGGAGAGTCAGTCAGAGTAAAATGTGACTAGGAAAGAAAGATACAGACAGATACAGTATTGCTGGCTTTGAAGATGAAGGAAGAGGGCAGTGAGCTTCTAGAGGGTAGCCTCTAGAAGCTGGAAAGGGCAAGTAAAATAATTCTCACCTAGAGCCTCCAAAAAGGAGCACAGCCCTGTCGACACCTTGATTTTTAGCCCTATGAGATCCACGTGAGACTTCTTATCCTACAGAGCTGTAAGATAATAAATGGATGTTGTTTAAGCTGCTAGATTTGTAGTAATTTGTTATAGCAGCAGTAGGAAACTAATACAAATGGTTCTTTGTGTGATTATTTGATTAATGTCTTACTCCCCTGCTAGACTAAGGAGACTTGGTGGCACAGTGGTTAAGCACTCAATTGATAACCAAAAGGTCAGCAATTTGAACCCACTGCAGCATTGTGGGAGAAAGATGTGCAGTTTGTTTTCGTAAAGATTTACAGAACCTTGGAAACCCTATGAGGCAGTTCTACTCTGTCCTGTAGGGTTGCTGTGAGTCAGAATTGACTCAATGGCAAAGAGTTTGGTTTTGGGTTTTTTTTCCCCCCTGCTAGGCATGTTTTTTTTTTTTAGGCATGTAGCTCTTTAAGGGCAGGGCCCCTGTCTATTTTGCTCATTTTAATATTCTCAGTGTCTGACTTAAAATGTATGATATAAATGTTTGATGAATGAATATCAACACCATCTAAGGCTGTCTCTCTCTCTTTTTCTTTGTGTCACCTTGTTTTTCTTTCTCCTTTACCTTCTTTATTCTCTCTTCTCTCTTCCTTACTCCTATCCCTATTTCTTAACTGGCCACAAAAAAGGACTGAAGTATATCTTGTAATTCCCTATTATGTTTATGAAGTAAGGTCTTATATTTTCTGTTCGTAGTTTTTAAAAAGAAATAAGTAACATAGTCTATTGCAATGAAAAAAAATGTTCCATACTCAAGGGATCCTTTGTTTATTAATTGTTTATGTCAGTTGAGTTGAATTTATGTCACTTGAGTTGATAAGTTTCTCATCTCTGACTTAGGATAGTATATAGAACCCAGGGGCAGAAACACCCTGCAGAAGCTTTCCCTTTGTACCTGCTGATGGGAACTTGTTCTCTGATTATATGGCCCATGTTGCCCAGGCAACATAACTTTACCTTTTCTGAAAATAAATTGTTGGACATTTTCTACTCAGAAGAAATCAGATCCTCCCTTAGGACCAGAGTTATTCAGTCTTTTCCCTGGCTCCACTTTCTGGCTGCTGAGTTTGATCATTAGAATATTTAATTAATGTTTGAATGTTTAATTAACATTTGAATGAGATGTATTGAGATCCTAAGGAAGGCTTAGGATCTATTGTTCACCTATAAAGCTCAGCCTGTTCCATGAAAGGGAGTGGCCTAAAAGCTTTTGGTGGGAAAGTTCTTGAAGTTTCTACTGTTCAGGAACATTTAGGGAAATCTTCATTTTTAGAATTGAAAGAGCTCTTAGAGATCACCTAGTCCAATGCTTCTCAAACTTTAATGTACATGCATATCACTTGGTGAGCTTGTTAAAATTTAGATTCTGACATAGTAGATCTGGGATGAGGCCCAAGAATTTATATTTCAACTTCCCAGTTGATATTGATGTTGATGGTCCAGGGACCACGCTTCTAGGAGCAGAAGGCAGCCAGAGACAGGGTATCTGCATTTTACACAGGGGAACAAGAAAGTAGGAGTTCTTAGAATCAGAGCCTCAGAGAAGCAATGTATGAGCTCCCTTCTCAGGCAGATGGAGGGCCTAGGTCTCTCATGTGTTAGAGTCCCCAGAACTAGGGACTGGGCCAGAGTACAGTGGATCTGGCTTTCCCTGGGAGTATGGGGTTATGGGAAATCAGGTATGTGTATTAGGGTAATTAACCCTAGCTTCCACAACAAGCAAAGCTCTAAAGCCAAGTGGAAGTGCTTGCCTGGTCTCCCTGTTTTACGCACATGAGACAGAGCCCCCACTGTGCTGTATTCTTTACCTGGCTTCCTCCCCTACAGTGTTGTATTGAAAGATAGTTTGCTGGGCTCCCCCTGCCCCCACGCCCACCAG
Organism: Loxodonta africana; assembly: GCF_030014295.1. Lineage (NCBI taxonomy): Eukaryota > Metazoa > Chordata > Mammalia > Proboscidea > Elephantidae > Loxodonta > Loxodonta africana. The sequence goes on along the minus strand of NC_087369.1, from coordinate 88,278,189 downwards.
CTTTGCATTTGAATGCTGCTTTTTTGCTTGGAGGTTATATGTAAACCCCATTGTACCTGCGTAGTATGATTAAGTATGTTGCTGAAGTAACTTGTATGAACTCCCTACTTGTAACCCCTTCAAAAGTAAATTGCCTGCCTGCCCTTGGCGAGCAGTCTTGGCAGCAGCAGCTCTGACTGACTCCATTTCCTTATACAATAAGAGAAAGGTGCCTTTCCTGTTCTCCCACCTCGATCTCTTGTGTATTGGCCAATATGAGTCATGCTGAGTAAGAACTTGGGGTTTCCACCGGTAGCATTTCTGGCAAGCCAGCAAGGAGCCATCTGCTTGATTTCTGAGGTGGATTAGAAAAGAGAACGGCCCTGGAGTCTGGTGCCATCAGGAGACTTCTCCTGGAGACCTTGGAGCAGCTCTGAAACCCGATCCCCCCTAGAACCTAAACGATGACTCTGTGAGCAACATGAAATGCACCTGGGTTTTTTGGTAAGTAACAGCGTAATTCCTAGGTAAGGCCTTAAAGGAGTCCCAAGAAGCAGGAGGAATTGACTGCTGAGGGCGTAAAAGGCTCAGGTACCACCTGTTAAGTTGGTGCACTGGATTAAGTTATGTGTATGTCTAAGTGAGTGTATCCAGAGAATGGGGAACATTCAAGGTATCTCAGAATTTGGCCCACTAAGATGCATCCTTAAGAACTGGGAACAGAGACATGGATAGACTTTGCTCTGGCAGCATACCTGTCCCTTTCCTACTTTTGCCTCCTTAAATATATGCCAAATAAAACCTTTATTTTGGCTTTACTAAACTTTGTGGTGTTTTCATCCTACAAGAGTTAATGGCATAGTTGTTGCAGATTCTAAAACCATGAATCCAGTTGACCTTGAGGTGACCTGCACTGCAGAGCAGAAGCCAGCAAAAAGAGAGGTCCTATCTTCTGGACCCAAGCATTAACACTCCACATCCCTTCGACACCGATGGGGTGAATTCTCTCAAAAACAACCCTTTGCTTGTTCTTTTCCTCATGTTTTCTTAATTTTTGTTTGACATATTTATTTGAAAAAACAGTTGTTTGCTTAAGGACAATCTTTCTTAGATTTTTCTTTGATTGTTTAAGAGTAATATCTAATAACTCTTGGTGGACTACAGTTTAGGTCCAGATTCAGGCATATGAAACATTGAAGAGGTAATTCTATTTTCAAAGAGCTCTGAGCCACTATAAACCAAAAACCCATTGCTGTAGAGTCAATTCCAACTCATAGTGACCCTATAGGACAGAGTAGAACTGCCCCATATGGTTTCCAAGGAGCATCTGGTGAATTGGAACTGCCGACCTTTTGGTTAGCAGCCATAGCTCTTAACCAGTACACCACCAGGGTTTCTCCGAGCCACTCTAAGCCACAAATATTCAGGCATGGATCGATCAGTAAAAGCCGTTACAGTGGACGCCAGCACTCATCATGACAGGATAAGGTGGTTATGAGACAGGCTAGAGCACTAGGCTGTCTGCCACCCACAAGCAAACTCTCGTCCAAAGAAGGTACACATTGGTCAAAGTGAAACACTGTCCAAACCCCATGGCACTCCTTATTAGGTTTCTTTTTGTGGCTCAGAGAAAACCTGGAAAATAGTGCTCTGTTTTGCCAAATTTGCAGGGACAAGTGGCAGCTCCTGACCTGTTTTATAAAACTCACAGAGAGAAGTGGTAGTTCCATACTTGTTTTATGATAGAGTTTCTCAATAAAGAATCACAATAATATTCCTCCATCTGATGCTCTGGCAAGTTAATAAGTGTCACAGGTTGAATTGTGTCCCCCAAAATTTATGTCAACTTGGCTAGGCCATGATTCCTAGTATTGGGTGGTCATCCTCCATTTTGCGATTGTAATTTTAAGTTAAAGGGGATTAGGATGGGATTGTAACACCCTTACCCAGGTCACATCCCTGATCCAACGTAAAGGAGGTTTCTCTGGGGTGTGGCCTGCACCACCTTTTATCTCTCAAAAGATAAAAAGGAAAGGGAAGTAAGCAGAGGGGAGGGGACCTCCTACCACCAAGAAAGCAGTGCCAGGAGCAGAGTGCTTCCTTTGGACCCAGGATCCCTGGATGAAGAAACTCCTAGTCTGGGGAAAGATGGATGAGAATGCCAACAGAAAGAAAGCCTTCCCCTGGAGCTGACGCCCTGAGTTTAGACTTTTAGCTTACTTTACTGTGAAGAAATAAATTTCTCTTTGTTAAAGCCATCCACTTGTGGTATTTCTGTTATAGCAGCATTAGATGACTAAGACAATAAGTTTTATCTAAAACCCGTTATTTCTGTTGAATTGAGTCGATCTTTCCAAAAATTGCTATATACACTTTAAGAAACTAGAATCCCCATATCCTTGTTTTATGTGGTATTGTTTGGTGAGTTTACGCGCCCTTTCTGTCTTGTTTTGTTCTGAGAGCTTGCTTCTGGTCTAGAGTGTGGTGTCTAAGTTTCTGTCTTGCGTCAGGTTGGAAGCTATGGCTGAGAATTGCCGGGGTTTTTTTTGTAAGGCTGTCTTAGAACCTCAGTTCTTTCCTCATCCAAGAAAAACTGTTGTCTTGTGTCTGTCTTATGATTTAGATTTTTAGTGGCTATATTGAAAAACTTAATGTTTAAGTCAATCATTAAAGCAAACCCTTTCTAAGTAACTTAAGCTAGATATTATATGAAATGTGTTTTATTTAAAGGAAAAGGGTAATTTTGTCTTAAAGTAAAACTAACAGTTCCAGAGTACGAAAAAGGAGGAAAGCCTAGAAAAAATTGCTAAAGGGCTTTGGTATTTACTGGGTAGATAAAAGGTTGTGATAAAGAGAAAGCAAAACTGCTTTCCAAGAGAATAATAAAAGGGAAAAATGGTTATCTTTTGCCTTTCAAAAAGCCTAGATCAGTTTAAACATATGTAAATGAATTGGGATGACGCCCCCCAGCCCCCACTCAAGCCCGCAGCCAAGAATTGATAGATTCATTTACAAAATTGCTAAAGAGCTTTGGTATTTACTGGGTAGATAGCCTTTCAAAATACCTAGATCAATTGAAACATATGTAAATGAATCAGAATGGTCTAATTTTGTCTTCTACCATGAGTCAAAAATAGGGCGGGTGGGGCAACATCAAGTCTCCAAGGTCATATAGCTTCAGGAAGCTTACTATAGTTATCAGAGATTGGGTGGATCCCAATCATAAAAGAACTGTAAACAAGTTCTCTGTATTGTAGGGGAACTTTAAAAAGCCAAAAAAAAAAAAAAAATCACAATGAGACACATCTGAAATGGCTGGGAAAAATGTTTCCAACCCTAGCCAGACACTTAAAGTTATATCCATATCAATGAAGTGGTCAGTTGAGCACAGACTTTGTGATTTCCAAAGCCAGATGATAAAATCTTTAAGGGCTAAAATTAGATTGGGAAAACATGAGAAATAGTAAAACTTGAATGAAAACTTAGAATATTTAAACAGACTTTCTTTCAACAACAGTTATGTTTTATGGTAAAACCAAAAAACCAAACCCAGTGCCGTCGAGTCGATTCTGGCTCATAGCGACCCTATAGGACAGAGTTTCCAAGGAGCGCCTGGTGGATTTGAACTGCCGACCCTTTCGTTAGCAGCCGTAGCACTTAACCACTATGCCACCAGGGTTTCCTGTTTTATGGTATACAGGCTTAAAATAACTTCTAAGACCTTTTAGGTAACTTATTGATGTTGTGTTAATAGATATTTATCATAATTTAAACTTATAGTTTTGCTTTTTGTGCCACGCTATATATATATATGCTTCTGGTATTCCAGGTCTCTCTTGGTGGGACACAGACACGAGTCTGGTGAAAGTGAAAGTCCTGGACCAGCAGGCACAGGGGTTTATATGTGGGGAGGAAACATAGGGGTGGGCTCTTCAGAGTATGTTCAGGGGCATGGTCCATCAGGACTGGTAGACAGCTCCTGTGATGTTGCTGACATCATTGGGTTGGTGCAGTCATACTGGGGCCCTGAAGGTGGCTTAGCTCCACCCAGCTGCCATTGGCAGTTGCCTGTCTCATTCCCCCCTTTTTCTTTCAAGATTTCAATCTCATATAAGGTCCAAATCCTGGGCCAGATGGGGACATGGCCTGGAGGTCATTCTTCTGTAACTACTTCATGCTGGCTAGGGGTGCTGGTGTAGAAGTGGACTCTGGCTGTAACTGGTTCGGGGGAGATGGGTAATATTCCTGTTGTAACATCATCTGCAGATGGAACTTATGGAGCCTGGAAGACACAAACTTTACTAAAAGGTTAAACAAACAAGGCCCAAACACAAGTAGCAGGATGGCCACGATCAAGGGTCCTAGAAAGGGAAGAAATCATGTTAAGTTTGGAATTGCAGCCTTTACTGGATTCCAGATATCCTGTGAAATTGGGCCTTGGTTGAACTTGTGTAGCCATTTAGCTTTTTCACATTTATTTCTACCTTCCCCGAGGTGTTGATGTAAGTACAGCAAGAGGTGTTGGCTACTGCACAAACACCTCCTTGGTCAGATAGCAGGTAGTCCAGAGTGATATGATGATCTAAGACCACCTTTACCAGGGAGTCAAGGCTGTTTTGTTGATCTTTGATGGCTTAAGCAGTGGACTGTGCAATATTGTCTATAGACAAAGCCAGATTATGGAAGGTGGCTTCATGATAGGCAAATCTTCCCCATTGGGCCAGTAGCTCTATTACTGTACCTGCCCCAGCCAGAATTAAACCTAGTGCTCTCTTTTGTCTATAACTTGAGGTTTTGTTGGAGGCCTGGTATATCTGGACACTGGTGCCTGAGGGGGACAAAATTCCTGGGGAGCATTGACGAGTGGTAGTGACAAGGTCGATGCAAGGAGTTGCCCAACCAGAGCTTAAAATGTTAAGTTGGGCTGCAGCTATTTGGATATAAGCTGGATCTGCATATCCAGACATATCCATTGGGGGCATAAAGATCCAGTGATGATGCAGTTATTGAGGGTGGTGTCAGCTTGCTCAAACCAAGTGTTGCTCTGCAAGTTTGGGGCTAGGGGACCATAAAGTTCAGGTTGGTATACTCAGCATGTACAGCTTTGGTATTCTCTCTTGCGGCTTTGTAAATGCACTTTGGAGGTAATGAAGCGTGCCTGGGGGTGTAGACCCCATGTGGTAGGGGAAGCAATAGTTAGAGAGCAAATAAAAAGTTCTTGGGAAATTCCTGGATATCTTCCCTTCGTAGATGCCCCTGTGTAGCATATTTGGTTGGTCAGATTAGGTTGGGTACAAGTTGTCTCATTCCAGTTGTCTGGGGTTTTAGCACTGGACTCAGTGAGACTCTGGGTAGCCTGTTGGACAATCTCCTTATTGTAATTAGAGGAATTAAGCTCCCGGTCAATGAGTTGTGAATAGAGTAGGTTCGGTTCTCAACCCAGGAGATGTTAATCTGATATATGGGAGTGAATGAAAGATGGGCCCAGAAGGAGACCCATCGTGTGGGGAATCTGGTGTTGTTTTTAGTAGGAGGGGATATTTGGGTTAATTAATGACCAGGACTGCTTCCACACTGTCTTTAGTTCTGGTAGTGAGGGGAGAGGGAGAGTGAAGCAGACCCAGCAATCTTCCAAGTGGAGAGCGTTTGAGGTACTTATGAGACAGTTATCTTGCCATTCTGAAGGCCTTGCCTCTCCCCCAGAGAGACATAGGAGATAAACAGGATGTAAAGCCACATGTGGGTGGCAGCACATACAGAAGAGCAAGAGCCCAAACTGTGAACAGAGTTATGAACAGAGCTAGTTAACGGTCAGTCACTGAGCCCAACAGGAAACAAGCAGCAGGTTGTACACAACCAGAAAATAACTACCAATAAGGCTAAAACAACACACAGCCACCAGGGGATGACAATCAACTTGCACAATTGTCTATGTTGCCTATTTCCTCTTAAAAACCACTTTAAGCCCTGTAAAGCCTGAGTCCCCCAGTTATCACTGTCTTGCCAATTCTTATTGTTTTGCAGGGTTAGTTGGTCGATATCAGGAGTGGGAGCAGGATTGATGCGAGAGTGGTGGATCCATGCTCCCCTTCCGGCAATCTTGACTGCGGTGGGGGTTGACATCAACACCTCAAAACGTCCCTTCTGTTTTTCTGCCAGTTTTGCAGTATTCCAGGTCTTGACGTATATCCAGCTACCAGGCTTTGAAACATGAAAGGGGGCTTCGAGATGTGGAAGAATCTGCCACTCACGTACCTCTGAAGAGAGTCAAGCATTCCTGCCACAGAATACAAATATTGTTTAATAACGAGCTGGCCTTGCTCATGCATGTTTTCAGCCTCCAGAGTGTTTCCAGGATCCAAAGTACTTAAGCCTTCCCAAAAGGGGACTCCCGTACATAAGCTCCAAGGGACTTACGTTAAGTTTGGTTCGAGGTGAAACTCTAATCCCGAACAGAGCCAAAGGAAGGGCCTTAACCCAAGTAAATTTGGTCTCCTAATCGACTCAAGGGCAGTGGGTTTTTGGCAAAGTTTAGCCAAATGCGTTTTAATAGTCTGGTTCATTCTTTCTACTTTTCCACTGGATTGGGGTCTCCATGCACTGTGAAGACATGACTTAATTCCCAGCTGTCGGGCTACAAGTTGTGTGATCTGAGCAGTAAAGTGTGTTCCATTGTCACTCCTGATGGTTTGGGGAAGGCCAAACCTGAGGATGATGTCTTCCAGCAGTCTTTTGGCAACTTCTATGGCCTTTTCCATCCTGCAGGGGAATGCTTCAACCCAACTGGAAAAGGTGTCTATAAACACTTGCAGACACCTGTAATTACCTGCAGCCTGGGGCATCTCAGTGAAGGCTATCTGCCAATCTTCTCCCTGAACATATCCTTGGTACTGGGTCCCCTGTGGAGCAGCTGAGAAGGTCTTGGGGTTGTTTTTCTGACAGGTGACACATTGTCTAATAATGTCTCTGGTAATAGCCTACAAATTCTGGCTAACAAAGTGTCTCTTTACCCAATCATACATCGCTCTCCGCCCATAGTGGGTGGCCTCATGTAGGTGCTTTAGGATGCCGGGGATCCTGTGTTGTGGAATGAATAGCCTCCCATCCGTTGTGCAGAACCACTTATCCTTTTTCTGGGGCTGCCACCGATCAGCCACAAAAAGGTTTTTTCACTGTAACCAGGGTCTTCTGTGGCTTGTGGCAAGCTAGGGTGTGGAAAGAGGGAATCTACTACCACTGCAGTCATTGTTCTTGCCGCCCGCTTGGCCTCTAAGTTGGCCCTTTGTTTGCCCTGGGCCACTGCTCTATCTCCCTGGTGATGTCCTTTGCAGTGTACCACAGCCAGAGCAATGGGGAGTAGCACTGCCTGAAAGAGTTGTAAAATCTGTTGACTGTGTTCGATTTCGTTACTGGCCAAATTCAAAAGATCCCTCTGCTTACTCAAAGTCCCATGCACAAGTAAATCTGAAAATACGTACTTCAAGTCCATGTAAACGGTCACTCACTTAGACTTGGCCAGCCGAAAACCCTGGATCATTGCAACCAACTCGGCCTTTTGGGCCGGGGTTCTGTTGGGGAGAGTGTTGGCTTCGAGGACCTCAGTGCAGCTGACAATTTTGTAGCCTGCCCTCTGTTGGCCACCTTCTATGAAGCTACTCCTGTCCATGAAGATCTCTAAGTCAGCGTCCACTAGAGGTTGATATTGTAGGTCTGGGCAGCTGGCATAGACCAGGTCCACTGTCTGGACATGGTCATGGTGGATGGGGTCTCCCAGGGGCAGAGTGGGGAGAAGGATGGGCAGATTTAGAGTGACAGCAGATAGGACCAACGCGTTGGGATTATCAACCAGAGAGGCCTGCTATTGAGTTATTCGACTCTGGGATAGTTAATGACTTCCCTTTTTTTCCAGTATAGTGAGTACCGAATGAGGGGCAGGAACTTGAATAGTTTGGCCCAAGGTTAGTTTTTCAACTGCCTTCAGGATCTGTACAGCAGCTGCTACTGCTTTAAGGCATGCTGGCCACCCACTGGTGACTGGGTCCATATTTCTTGGAGAAGTAAGTTACTGGTTGCCTCCAGGAGCCCAGGTTTTGGATGAAGACCCTTGCAGCCACGCCCTGATGCTCACGCACAAAAAGATCAAAAGGTTTATGCAAGTCCAGGAGTCCTAATGCTAGGGTCTCTGGTAGGGTCCTTTTAACCCATTTGAATGCTGGCTGTTCTTGTTTGGTCCAAAGAAACAGGTCTGTCTTTTTTCCTTCTAGGAGGGCATAGAGGGGCTTGGTAAGTAGCCCAAAATTAGGGATCCATATTCTGCAGAAGCCTGGCATCCCCAGGAACCCTTAGAGCTGTTTCCAGTTCTCTGGGGACACTAGTCTACACATAGCTTGCTTCCTATCTGGATGGAGCTCCCGCTTTCCCTCACGTATGATAAACCCCAAGTAAGTGAACTTCTGCTGGGCCATTTGGGCCTTTTCTTTCAACATCCTATACCCAGCCTCTGCCAAAAAGTGTAACACAGTCACAGTGTTCTCTGCACAGCTGAACTTGTTACAGCTGGCAATCCATAAGTCATCCATATACTGCAACAGGGTGCCATCGGCCAGTGTCAGCATTTGGAGCTCTCAGGCCAGGGTGGTTCCAAACAGAGTGGGACTGTTTTTAAAGTTCTGAGACAGACCCTGCCAGCAATATTGTTGTTTTTGTCCTGTGTATGGGTCTTCCCATTCAAAGGTAAAAATCTCTTGGCTACTGGTTGATGGTGTGCAGGTCTTGGACGAACCAGTAGGAATCGTCTTTCTTCTTCACAGGCAGGATGGGAGTGTTAAAGGCAGAAGTGCAGGGCCTTAGCAGCCCAAATTCTAAGTATCTCTGTATTAAAGGTCATACCACCAACTGTGCCTCTTGTACTATTGGGTGTTGTTTTAGTCTACCCAGGGTTATTCCTGGCAGTAGCTGAACCTTTTCTGGGACTGCACTGTGTGCCCTGCCTGGTCTTTGAGTGGCCCACACTACTGGGTTAATCTTTGCCGTCATAGCTTGGCAAGGAAAACATATTCTTTCTTGTCCCTGATTTTGCGAAGCAGAACACAAAAGCAAGTGTGCTTTCCACCTCTGTTCTGCTGGAACTTGAACATGCATCTGTCCCTGGCTGAAGTGTATTTCAGCCTGCAATTTAATAAATCTCGGCCCAACAATGGGACAGGGCAGTCAAGCATATACAGGAAAGAGTGAGTCAGAGTTCTCACTTTGCCGGGGAGGGAGCAGGTAAGGGGCTGAAGAAATGAGCAGGTGTCATCCTTACCCACTATCCCAACTCCTGGGATCTTACTTCTGGACAGAGGTCTGACTGGTTTGGTGAGGACCAAGTGTGTAGCTCCAGTATCAACTAAAAATTGAGTAGGTTTTCAGTCCACATTCATTATAACCAGAGGTTCAGGTGGAGGTCCTGCCCCCGGTCCATGCTAGTCAGAGTCTTCCTCCAGAGTGAGGCTGGCATTTGAATTATTCATTGCCCACTCTTTTTCTTGGGACGCTCTCTTTTCCAGTGGCCTTCTTCCTTACAATATGCACCCTGGTTCCTCCCCAGTGGGGGCTGGGTCAGACTCCACTAGGGCAGCTTGTGGATCTTCTCCTCTCGGGGGCCTAGCCTGTACTGCTGCTGCTAATATGGCAACCTGTGCTTTCTGTCTTTGTCTTCCCTGTTGTTATAGGCCTTGAATGCCATCTCGACTAGGCATCCAGTACACCTACTTACTGCCCCATCTATCTTATGAAGTTTTTTTTCCCCAATGTCTGGGGCACAATGTCCTATAAAAATACTATTGACCATTGAAGCGTTTGCTGGGTCCTCTGGATCCTGATCAGTGTATAGTCTAAAGGCACTATAGATCCTTTCGAGGAAAGTTAAAGGATCCTCATCTTTACGTTGTTTAATCTCATACACCTTATTCACTTTAAGAGCTTAAGTATTCCATTTTTAAGACCCACTAAGAGACAGTCCCAATAATGGGTGAGCATACTGTACTCTGCCATGCATCTGTGATTTCAGTGGAGATCTCGAAGGGGGAAGATGTCTTCAACTGCATCTCTGGTTGGCTGAATGTCATGTTGTCTCTGGGCTTCCTCTTGGGCCCTATCTAGGACCATCCCCTTCTCCTCTGGGGGGAAGAGGGTGCTTAAGAGAGACTGACAGTCTGTCCATGTGGGATCAAAAGAGTTAAAGATGGTAGTAAACAGTTCATACATTTTTGTCAGGTCATCACGATATCCTGGGGTGTAATTCTTCCAGTTAATCAGGTCCGCTGTACTAAAGGAAAACATGAACCCAAACCAGGCCCCCTTCCGCTGCTGGGGTTTGGTGAAGGAAATACTGGCCGGAGGCTGGCCCTCCTTGATGGCTGTGTCCCGGCTCCGTGGCACCCTGGGCCTTATTTGTCCCTTGATAGGGTGTTCTCCCCCTCATATGTGGTGGCAAAAGGGAAGATCTCAAGGACATTTGGATGGTTCTGCTTTCCTGTTCGGCTCTGCACACTCCCCGCCCCCCAGGCTCCAGGGAAGGAAGGTCACTGAGAATGGGGAAAGGAGTGAGGTCTCCGCCCCTTCCAACCAGCCCACCTCCCCCTCCACCAGCTGCCCCTCACCCGCCCAGTGCAGGTGGGGAGGGGGAGAGCCGCGTGCACTGCTGGAGGGTGCAGCAGCAGCTGCAGCAGAAGCTGGAGAAGGGTAAGGTGGAGGAGGTCGTGGGGGCCCTAGGGTGTCAAAAGGGTTATCCGCCACTGGCACTGGTGGCAGCATGGTGGGCTTTTCTTTTCCTTCCATTCACAGATTTTACAAGCCTTCTGAGTATCCTCATCATTATACAGTGACATGAAGGCCTCCACGTAATGTTTTTCATCCCACTTACCATTTCTTGCACAATATAAATCTAGCTGAAGGATGGTGTTTTGGTTCAGTGATCTGTTCATGGACCACCTTTCTTGGTCCCTTAGACGATACTGGGGCCAAACAGTATTACATAAGAAAATTAATTTCTTCTTTTTCATAGGATCATAGCCGAATTTATCCCAGTTCTTTAAAAAGCACCCTAAGGGTGAACACACAGGAATGCTTTTAGTATTGCCCATGTTCTTACACCTACACACTCACACGAAGACAAAGAACACTGGTTCCAGATGCACTCAGACAGAAAGACGTCCCCTCAATCCAGAGGGGTGCTCACCAGAAGGACACTCCCTCAACCCAAAGGGGTGCCCACCACATGGCAGGGGTCTAGTCCTATCTACCACAGACCACCTTACAGGCCCGCCAAGATTCGAATTTACCAGAAATACCTGGTTATTGAAGATTTCTTCCCTGGCTTTCCGGAGTCATTACTGGGTTCGGAGCGTGTCCACCCAGAATCTGAAGAGGGACACAAATGGAACAAGCAGTTCTGTTGCCAGCTGCTGAGGTCCTTCTTGGGTCAGGACCTGCGTGCCCCGAACACTGAGTTGTGGTCTCCTGGCTGGCTTGCCAAAATGTTACCGGTGCTCCAGGTCTCCCTCGGCGGGACACTTAGACATGAGTCGGGTGAAAGCGAAGGAAGAAAACTACGCAGTTGGCCAAGCAAAGGAGCACCTTGGGACCTGTGTCACCAAGATGCCTCCTCAATCGGCAGGCACAGGGGTTTATATGTGGGGAGGAAACAGAGTGGTGGGGTGGGCTCTTCTTCAGGGCATGTTTGGGGTGTGGTCCATCAGGATTGGTAGACAGCTCCTGTGATGATGCTGATGTCAGCATAGGGGCCATGTCAGAGAGAATGGCAGCTTAGCTTCGCCCAGCCGCGTCCAGCAGCTGCGTGTCTCATATATATACATATTTAAGTCTGGTAATGGGTGTGTGGAAACCCTGGTGGCGTTGTGGTTAAGTGCTATGGCTGCTAACCAAAGGCTAGCCAGTTCGAATCTGCCAGGTGCTCCTGGGAAACTCTATGGGGCAGTTCTACTCTGTCCTATAGGGTCGGCATGAGTCGGAATCGACTCCAGGGCACTGGGTTTTGGTAATGGGTGTGTTCATCTTTGCCATTTTAAAAGAATGTACTATAAAAGATATGCAACAAAGACATAGTTTAAGAGATTTATTAAAAAGAAATTTATTTGATATGGCCAAAAGTTTTATCTGTCTGACTAAAGTTTAATGGTCCAATTTCTGAGCTTTTTAGGAGCTTTAACATTAAATAAAATATAACTCAAATAATTGGGTTTCTTGCTGTTAACAAAATATTCTTTGATTTCTGAGTTAAAGGGTGTATGCTGCCTCAAAAGCAATGGTTTGGCTTCTCATTAGAATAAGATTCCTGAGTCTAAAACCAAGCCGCCTGGCTTTTAGAGAAAAAAAAAAAAAAAGCTAAGGTTTTTTACATTAAGATCTTTGGTTAAATAACTTAAGTATTGTTTCACAGTGACCTATAATAAACTCCTGACAATTCTGAAACTTCATGGAAAGCCACACACACACACAAAAAAAAAACTTTTATAAAAGAAAAGTGCTAAAAAGGTTTATTTAATAAATAGCATGGAATGTGTTGTCAAAATCAAGAGAAACCCCTGATTCTGTTTGGGTTACAATTTATACGTTGGTATTTCCTCTTGTGTTTTTGCCTAATATTAGACAGCAAACACATAATATTATGTCATAGTTTTATTATTTTGTTTAATTGCTAACTTGGTTGCAACTTTATCAAAGCCAGTGGCTTGATTAGGAATTCACATCATATACCTATGAAGTTTTCTTTTATTACTATTCAGGTATTTAAAGGTTTGATAATCTTGGTATATTCTTGGTATATCCTGACTTGGTATATACTGGTATTATGTCTCAAGATTATTATGTATTATACCTGAAGCTCTTTAAAAATACAATTAACAGTTATATTTAGAGATATTTTTATCTAAAAATTTTTAATTGATTTTATTTGGCCTTTACGTTAGGCTTGTGATTAACTTCTATCAGGTTTTCCACTATAACAGTATTATTTTTATAAGTTAATCATGGCCATATTAAGTTTTATCATCTGCAGATAACTTTTACTTTGCTGATTCTCTGGAAATGTTTGGCCAAAATATCTCAACAAAAAGATGGACTATCTTGGACTTGTGAAAAGGACTGTGACTAGACTGAGTAAAATTTCCAGAACTCCTATGCAGAAGCTGACAGGTTCACAGACTGTGGCTGATCCAGAATCATGTGGAACAGTAACTACATAAGACTGAATAAACGAAAGGAAACTATGGGTTTTATATGGGAATATTGCTGATGTTTTAAGGTCCTACTTTCTGGATATAAGAAACCATTTTCCTTTCTCCTAAACTATTTAACTAATGGGTTTAGATATCATAACTCCTGAATTAAAAGTTCTCCTCTCCTCAAAACAGTTTGTGACACTTCTGCTTCTGAGAAAGTGACCCATGACTGCTAATAGGTAAACCAAAGAGGGGCAGCTTGCCCTGGAGAACACTTATTAGGTTTTACACAGATTAACTGAAGACCTCCAACAGGAGAGACCCATCCTCCTATATTATCTTGTTAATCTTGTACTCTAATGAAAATCTGGTTGTCGCATATGAATTTTTCTATACCTTTTGTTTCCTCTAGCTCTTTCCAACTGACAGTGAGTTTACATGGGCATGCCCTTGTTTAGATTCCTGGTGAATGCATGGGCAACACACTTTGAGAATTTTAAGATTACCCTTAGATATTCATAGTAATGATGTTAGTAAATATTGGAAAGGTAATGTTAAATTGTTACACATTATAAAATGAGAGTCAAAAAGAAATTCATTGGTCCAGCACTCAGAGTATGGTTGACAGCTTTAATTTCTAGTTATGGTATAGTCGAATTAGAGACATCTTTAAGAAATGTGTCAATCATTATGGGACAAATAACATGAGGTTGCTAATGAGGTAAAAACACAACAGTAATCTCTGATCTCATTACCCAAGATGACATGAGATAAAAAAAATAGCGTTAGGTTTTTTTATTAGCTGTAGCAAATATCTCTTGTTGCATTTGAATAAATAACACAGGAGGAGTAGAACAAGATATACATAGGGATAGACAGCAAGCTACTTAGTTACACACTATAATGCCCTTACAAACACCAGATTTATTTGATTGTTTACCATCAAGAATGAGTACATGGGCTAGATCACTACTGCAAGGAATAGTAATGTTCTTAGTCTGCATCCTGATAATATTAGGCATAATAAAACTTATCTTAGATTGCCCTACACACTTAGAAAAGCCTTAGGCTAAAGTGTTGATGGACATTGAGTCTGCTCACTTCGGCAATGCGATTGATGGGAATGTTACTCTTACTTAAGATTCTGGTGAAGAACCGGATGCTATTTGGTGGAAAGCCAGCCCTGTGAGTTTAAACAGCTTGCCGTGGCCGCCATCTAAGGGCTCAACTAAGTCCAGTTGTTAATATCTCCAATCTCTGATCAAAACAAAAGAAAGATTTAGGAGATAAAATTAAAGCCATTATTCCCTGTCCTTGAACATAAAGAATGTGACCCATTTGGAGCTGGACTCACAAAGACTCATAAAGACACATCAACTGGGCCCTGAGGTATAAAGACAATAGGTAAGACAATATGAAAAAAAGAAAAAATAATTTTTTAGGGAGACATTCACATAAACAGGGCATAAAAGCCACTCTTCTCCTTTTAATAAATAGTTATAAACCAACAAGAGGCTAGTAGCCAAACAATTCCGAGCTGGGCTATAGTTCAAAATGGACACTGGTCTTGAATGATCAATGTCCAAAAAGAAATGGGAGGAGTGAGTCAGAGCCCCCACAGTGCTGTATTCTTTACTTGGCTTCCTCCCTTATAGTATTGTACTGAAAAATCTTTTCCTTTGCTGCCCCCCCAACCTCCCCGCCCTGCCACCCAGCTTTGCATTTGAGTCTTGCTTTTGCTTGGAGGTTATATGTAAACTTCACTGGGCCTGCGTAGTATGATTAAGAATGTTGCTGATGTAACTTGTATGAACTCCCTACTTGTAAACCTGTTCAAAAGTAACCTGCCTGCCCACCCTTGGCAAGCAGTCTCGGCAGCAGCAGCTTCAACTGACTCCTTTCCCTTGTACAATGAAATAAAAGTGCCTTTCCTGTTCTCCCACCTCAGTCTCTAGTTTATTGGCCAGTGGGAGTCATGCCTAGTAGCAACCTGGGGTTTCCACCTTGTAACACACACACACACACACACACACACACTCCAAAACACAATTTGAAAACTATCTTTCGATGATTAAAAAAATAACTGGATGGCTATACACCGCAATGTTGAAGATAATAGGAAACGAAGATGCAGTTGTTTTTGTGTTTTCTTCTTTTTGCTTATCTGTATTTTCTGTAGTGGAAAAAAAAATACTTATATAATTTTTGAAAAGCTCGTTTTAAAAAAGCATATATATCTCTTTTACAATCAGAAAAAAAAGTTTACCAAAATCAAAAGTCATCATATCCTGTAGGTGATTTTGACAATAATAGTGAAAACACTTCTTGAGTACTTACTATGTGCTAGTTACTGTTCTGTTTTTACACATATTATCTCATTTAATCCTTGCAACAATCCTGAGGCAGGTACTGTAATTGTTCCCATTTTATCAACGAGAAAGCTGAAGTACAGAGAGGTTAAGTGACTTGCTTAAGGTTAAGTGGCAAAGCCAGAATTTGGCCCAGGCTCTCCCTCTTTTTTTAAATTGTGCTTTAAGTGAAAGTTTACAACTCATACAAAGATTTATACACACATTGCTATGTGATCCTAGTCCCTCTCCCCATAATGTGACAGCACACTCCTATCCACCCTAGATGTCCCATGTCCATTCAACCAGCTCCTGTCCCTTTCTGTCTTCTCATCTTACTTCTGGACAGGAGCTGCCCATTTAGTCTCATTTTTTTTATCTACTTGGGCTAAGAAACTCTTCATGAGTATCATTTTATGTTTTTATAGTCCAGTCTAATCTTTGAAGAGTTGGCTTCAGGAATGGTTTTAGCTCTGAGTTAACAGAGAGTTCAGAGGCCATGTCTTCTGGGATTCCTCCAGTCTCAGTCAGACCATTAACTATGGTCTTTTTTACTACAATTTGAGTTCTGCACCCCATTTTTCTCTTGCTCTGTCAGGAACTCTCTGTTGTGTTCCTTGTCAGGGCAGACATTGGTGGCAGCTGGGCACCATCTAGTTCTTCTGGTCTCAGGCTGATGGAGTCTCTCGTTTATGTGGCCCTTTCTGTCTCTTGGACTAATATTTTCCTTGTGCCCTTGGTGTTCTTCATTGTCCTTTGATCCAGGTGGTTTGGGACCAGTTGATGCATCTTAGATGGCTGCTGGCTACCTTTTAAGACCCCAGACGCCACTCACCAAAGTGGTATGCAGAACATTTTCTTAATAAACTTTTTATGCCAATTGACCTAGATATCCCCCAAAACTATGGTCCCAGACCCCTGTCCCTACTCCTCAGTCCCTTGAAGAGTTTGGTCCTATTCGGGAAACTTCTTATCTTTTGGTTTAATCCAGTTGTACTGACTTCCTCTGTATTGTGTGTCATCCTTCCTTTCAACTAAGGTAATTCTTGTCTACTGTCTAGTTAGTGAATACCCCTCTCCTGCCCTCCCCACCCTCGTAGCCATCAAAGAATGTTTTCTTCTGTGTTTAGACCTTTTCTTGAGTTCTTATAATAGTGTTCTCATACAATTTTTGTTCTTTAGCGACTAATTTCACTCATCATAATGCCTTCCAGATTCCTCCATGTTACGAGGTGTTTCATGGATTCATCATTGTTCTTTATTGTTGCCTAGTATTCCATCGTGTGAGTATACCATAATTTGTTTATCCATTCATCTGCTGTTGAGCACCTAGGTTGTTTCCATATTTTTTTGCTATTGCAAACAGTGCTGCAATGAAAATGGGTGTGCATATATCTATTCGTGTGATAGCTCTTATTTCTCTAGGATATATTCCAAGGAGTAGGATTGCTGGAATGTATGGTACTTCTATTTCTAGCTTTTTAAGGAAGCACCAAATTGATTTCCAAAGTGGTTGTACCATTTTACATTCCCACCAGCAGTGTATAAATGTTCCAATCTCTCCACAACCTCTCCAACATTTATTATTTTGTGTTTTTTGGGTTAATATTAGCCTTGTTGGGGTGAGATGGTATTTCATTGTAGTTTTGATTTCCATTTCCCTAATCGCTAATGATCATGAGCATTTCCCCATGTACCGTTAGCTACCTGAATGTCTTCTTTGGTGAAGTGCCTGTTCATACTCTTTGCCCATTTTTTAATTGGGTTATTTGTTGTTGAGGTTTTGCAGTATCTTGCAGATTTTAGAGAATAGACCCTGATCAGATATGTCATAGCCAAATTTTTTTTTTCCCAGTCTTAGGTTGTCTTTTTACTCTTTGGTGAACTCTTCTGGTAAGCATAAGTTTTTGGTTTTTAGGAACTCTCAGTTATCTAGTTTCTCTTCTGGTGCTTCTGCAGGGTTAGTAATGTTTTGTATTCTGGTTATGCCATGTATTAGGGCTCCTAGTGTTGTCCCTATTTTTTCTTCCTTGATATTATTCTTTTTAGATTTTATATTTAGGTCTTTAATCCATATTCAGTTAGTTTTTGTACATGGTGTGAGGTATGGGTCTTGTTTCATTTTTTTGCAGGTGGATATCCAGTTATGCCAGCACCATTTGTTAAAGAGACGTTCTTTTCTCCATTTAATGGATTTTGGATCTTTGTCAAATATCAGCTGCTCGTAGGCGGATGAATTTACTTCTGGATTCTCAATCCTGTTCCATTGGTTTATGTATCTGTTGTTGTACCAGTACCAGTTTGTCTTGATTACCGTGACAGTATAATACGTTCTAAAATCAAGTAGTGCAAGGCCTCCCACTTTGTTCTTCTTCTTCTTCAGTAATGTTTTACTTATCCAGGGCCTCTTTCCCTTTCCATATGAAGTTGGTGATTTGTTTTTCCATCTCATTAAAAAATGCCATTGGAATTTGGATCGGGATTGCATTGTATCTGTAGATTGCTTTGGGTAGAATTGACATTTTCACAATGTTGAGTCTTCCTATCTACAAGCAAGGTATGTTTTTCCATTTATATAGGTCTCTTTTGGTTCGTTGCAGTAGTGTCTTGTAGTTTTCTTTGTATAGGTCTTTTATATCTCTGGTTAGATTTATTCCTAAGTATTTTATCCTCTTGGGGGCTATTGTAAATGGTATTGATTTGGTGATTTCCTCTTCAACATTCTCTTTGTTGGTGTAGAGGAATCCAACTGATTTTTGAATATTTATCTTGTATTCTGATACTTTGCTGAAATCTTCTATTTGTTTCACTGGTTTTCTTGTGGATTCTTTGGAGTTTTCTGTGTATGAGATCATATCGTCTGCACATAGAGATACTTTTACTTCTTCCTTGCCAATCTGGATGCCTTTTATTTCTTTGTCTAGCCTAATTGCTCTGGCTAGGACCTCCAGCACAATGTTGAATAAGACTGGAGAGAAGGGGAATCCTTGTCTGGTTCCCGTTCTCAAGGGGAATGCTTTCAGACTTTGTCCATGTGGGATGATGTTGGCTGTTGGCTTTGTGTAAATGCCCTTTATTATGTTGAGAAATTTCTCTTCTATTCCTATTTTGCTGACAGTTTTTATCACAAATGGGTGCTGGACTTTGTCAAATGCCCTTTCTGCCTCAATTGATAAGATCATGTGGTTCTTGCCTTTTGTTTTATTTATGTGATGGATTACATTGATTGTTTTTCTAATGTTAAACCATCCCTGCATATCTGGTATGAATCCCACTTGATCATGGTGAATTATTATTTTTTTTGATATGTTGTTGAATTCTATTGGTTAGAATTTTGTGGAGAATGTTTGAGTCTATGTTCATGAGGGATATTGGTCTGTGATTTTCTTTTTTTGTGGTGTCTTTACCTGGTTTTGGTATCAGGGTCAGGCTGGCTCCATAGAATGAGTTTGGGGGTATTCCATCCTTTTCTATCCTCTGAAATACCTTTAGTGGTAGTGGTGTTAACTCTTCTCTGGAAATTTGGTAGAATTCTCCAGTGAAGCTGTCAGGCCAGGGCTTTTTTTTTTTGTTGTTGTTAGGAGTTTTTTAAATTACCTTTTCAATCTCTTCTTTTGTTATAGGTCTCTTTAGTTGTTCTACCTCTGTTTGTGTTCATTTAGGTAGGTAGTATGTTTCTAGAAATTTGTGCATTTCTTCTAGGTTTTCAAATTTGTTAAAAAAAACAACAAATTTGTTAGAGTACAATTTTTCATAGTATTCTGTTATAATTCTTTTAATTTCTTTTGGGTCTGTTTTGATATTGCCCATCTCATTTCTTATTCAGGTTATTTGCTTCCTCTCCTGTTTTTCTTATGTCAGTTTGGCCAATGGTTTATCAATTTTGTTGATCTTTTCAAAGAACTAACTTTTAGTCTTATTAACTCTTTATTAACACTTTAATCATTAGATAGTGTCCTTACTCATCTTTGTGGTGGATTTTACTTTAAAGTCTCTTTTGTCAGAGATTAATATTGCTACTCCTGCTCTTTTTTGATTGTTTTTTGCTTGATATTTTTTTCCACCCTTTGAGTTTTAGTTTGTGTCTTTAAGTCTAAGGTGTGTCTCTTGTAGGTAGCATATACATGGATCTTGTTTCTTTATCCATTCTACCACTCTCTGTGTCTTTATTGGTGCATTTAGTCCATCTATGTTCTGTGTAATTATTTATAGGTATTTATGAGTTCAGTGCTGTCATTTTTTATCTATTTTTGTGTGTGTGTTGTTGAATGTTTCTTTGTTCCACTTAATTTTCTGTGCTGAGTCATTTTTCTTTATGCATTTTCTTTTCATCTTTTTCATTGTTGTTGATTTTGTATTTGCTGAGTCTTTCGTTTTTTTCTTCTTTTTTATTTTGATGTGTAGGATTTTTAGTTTTCTTTGTGGTTACCTTATTTACCTCTATTTGTCTAAGTTTAAATGGATCTTTTATTGCTTTATATTGCCTTGACTTCCTCTCCATATGAAGGATGTATGGCTACGTTATTTAGTCCCTCTTTTTTGTTTTGATGTTGTCACCTTTTTACATATTGATGTCTCTGTTTCCCTATTTTCAGTGTTTTAGCTTGATTTATTTGTGACTCCCCTATCTGGGTTGAAATCTGATTTCTCTGTCCTGTGTTCTAGTTTTGGGTTGTTATCTGATGTTATTTCTTGTAATTTTGGTTTGGTTTTTGCAAATTCCCTTAACTTCTGTTTGTCTGGAAATGTCCTAATTTCGCCATCATATTTGACAGACAGTTTTGCTGGATATATAATTCTTGGTTAGCAATTTTTTTCCTTCAATGCTTTATATATGTCATCCCATTGCCTTCTTGCCTGCATGGTTTCTGCTGAGTAATCCGAGCTTAGTCTTATTGACTCTCCTTTGTAGATGACTTTTGACTCATCCTTAAACACTCTTAAAATTCTCTCTTTATCTTTGGTTTTGGCAAGTTTGATTATAATATGTCTTGGTGACTTTTTTGGGGGATCTACCTTGAGTGGGGCTTGATGAGCTTCTTGGATAGATATCTTCTCATCTTTCATGATAACAGGGAATTTTTCCGCCAACAAATCTTCAACAATTCTGTCTGTTTTGTTTGTTTGTTTGTTTGTTTTGTTATCCCCTCTGTTATGGTACTGCAATCACTCATAGGTTATTCCTCTTGATAGAATCCCACATATTTCTTAGGGTTTC
Source organism: Loxodonta africana (assembly GCF_030014295.1). Classification (NCBI taxonomy): domain Eukaryota; kingdom Metazoa; phylum Chordata; class Mammalia; order Proboscidea; family Elephantidae; genus Loxodonta; species Loxodonta africana. Next base: position 88,257,421 of record NC_087369.1, on the reverse strand, counting down.
TTCATTTTTAAAATACTTTTGTCTGATTTTCCCTGAAATAAGTTGGTGTCAAGTGCTTTTTCTTCAATGTCATTAATTCTGCCTTCCATTGCCTCAATTCTGTTCCTTTTTCTTTCTATTGAGTTGTCTAATTCTGAAATTTTATTGTTTATCTGTTGGATTTCTGTTTGTTTTGTCTCTATGAATTCTTGCAGCCTGTTAAATTTGTCATTATGCTCTTGTATAACCTTCTTAAGTCCCTCTATTGCTTTGTCTGTGTGTTCCCTGGCCTGTTCTGTGTTGTGTCTGATCTCTTGAAGAGCTCTGTATATGAATCTTTTGAATTCTACCTCTGGTAATTCTAAGAATTTATCTTTCTCCAGAAGGTTTCCTGATTCTTTGTTTTGGGTGCTTGCTGAAGTTATCACGGTCTTGCTCTTTATGTGATTCAATATTGACTGCTGTCTCTGAGCCATCAATAAGTTATTATATTTATTATTTTATGTTTTCTTACTGGGTCCTAGCTTCTTGTTTTGTTTTGCTATGCTCAGACAGGCTGGCTGTGTGAGCTAGTTTGATTGTTGGTGTCTTTGAAGCTCTCAGGTCTTGTCACCAGGTGGTTGGAGCTGTTACTAGATATGTGAGCCCAGAAGCCCATTTACTTTTCTTGTATGGATTCAGCTCAGGTGTCCAGGTAGTCGGTCCCTAGGAGTGTGGTGAAGGCTATCACCTGGAGTCCTAGATGGCCTGGAGTCCTAGATGGCACAGATATCTGTCTGCAGTATGGGGTCCTGTGCTCAGCAAGGCAGGGGGCTAATGGCTACTCCTGAGTGTTGTCAAGGAAAGTGTATCCCTGTTCCCTAGAGTGTATAGGTGGGTGGGTTTTGCAGCTGGACTGTGGGCACCAGTGCTGTTGGCTGTGAGGACTGGGAGGCACCAATTATTCTTGGACCCGTACCGCAGATGGCTAGGTGGCGTGGGTGGAGCCACCAGTCCTCAGGCCCCTGATGTGGGTAGGTGAAGACCCTGCTTAATGGCCAGAGTGGTGTCAGATGTCATGAATTTGCCACTCCACCTTATAGGAGACAAAGTTGAAAATAGACTTCAGGTATATACCATGTTGTACCATACTAATGAGAGGCTACATTGTCGAAATGCGCCTACACAGGTCTATGCAGAGGTGAAAGGCATTCAAATCTGTGGACCCCTTTTGCCTGTGTTTTTTTTTTTTAGGCAAAGGGGCTGTGCTTGCCCTGAGTTCCTTGCTTAGGGGAGCTGGCAGATTATTTTTTCTTATTTGTTAATTTGTTCCCTTTCCAAAGCTGTGAGAATTGCTCAGGGCACATGATGGGTCCTACTTCTGCTATAAGGAATATGGCAATCACTGAAGCCTGCCTGGGACCCAATGCAGAGTGGGAAGGGGGCAGATAAATGGGAGGGAGGTTCTTCCCAAAGGGGGTGTTTTTTGATCTGTGTGGTCGGTTAGACGCATGTACTTATCTTTTGCTGATTGAGTGCCATTTCTTGCTTGTCCTGGAGGCTTGAGCAGACTCTGCTGCTCTGTCTCTCCTGATGTGGAAAATGCCTCCTGAGCACCACTGCTTTCCTCACCACTCATGACAGCAGATCTGGCCTGCAGGGTGCCAGTTCCACTGTTGCTGGTCTGGCAACTCCTTGCTGCTTCTGAACCATCTCTCCCTCCCCCTGCTGCTAAGTCCAGTTCCTCAACTTTGCCTTTGATGTTCAGGGCTCCTAGATTGTTATATATAATCAGTGCACTTGTTCCGGGGGGTCTTTGTTGTAAAAGGTACCACAGGAAACATCTGACTACTCTGCCATCTTGGCCCTGTCCCCCTTGGGCCCTGCTCTTAACCACTACTATGCTACCTCATAAGAACATGTACATAGCTAGCTAGCTACCAATGCATCTTTTTTTAAGTCTCAAACTCTTTTCTGTCCTAAAAACAAACACAAAAATGTCCCTTCCCTTCTTTCTCCTCAAGTCATGGCCCTATCTCCCCCTTTCTTTTTTCAGGCAAGCCTCTTGAAAATGTGGTCTACTCTGGCTGCCTGCACTCCCTGCCCCCACTTCACTTCTCAAGCCACATCAATATGCCTTCTGCTCCACTCCTCCACACAAAATACTTTCTTTTTTTCTATATATATTTTTATTGTGGTAAAAATATACATAATAAAACATGTGCCAGTTCAACAATTGTTACATGTATAATTCAGTGACATTGATTACACTCTTCATGTTGTGCAACTATTGTCACTATCCTTTTCCAAACCGTTCTACTATCATTAATGGAAACTCAGCACTCCCTTTCCTCCACTCTCCCACTCTTGGTAAGCACTATTAAGCTCTGATTTCTGTATTTGCTTCCTCTGCAGAAAATGCTTTCTTGACAGGAACCAGTGATATCTAAATCACCAAATCTTATGACATTTTCTCAGAAAGAAAATCTCACAACACTGTGGGCTGGAGCTACAGTAGTCTTGATCTCTAAACCCAACTGCCTGAAAATCCTTTCAAGTGTCCCTAATCAGCTGTCTATTACCTTCTTTTCCAAGATCAAGAGATGACCTTGAAAACATTATACAAAATGGAATAAGCCAGTCAAAAAGGCTATTTACACAAAATGACTGGGATAGGCAAATCCATAGAGATAGAAAGTAGATTGGTGGTTGCTAGAGACTAGAGGAAGGAAGAATAGAGAGTGAATCCTAACGGGTACAGAGTTTCTTTATGGGTGGGTGGATATTTTCTGCAGCTTTGTAAGTATACTAAAAATCACCTAATTGTACACCATTAAAAGGTGAATTTTATGGTATGTAAATTATCTCTCAACAAAAGAGAGCACATTCACTGAGAATGACAAGAATCTCTCAACCATCTTTTTACCAAATCCCCTTCACAAACTTATTCTTCCTTTCACTTTCCTTTGTGTTTCATTGTTAGTGTCACCCACTTGGAAATGAACTAATCCTCCACTGGTGCTATGGATCCAAGCGCCTCTCTAATCTTTAGAAAGCACACTCTATCCATCAATGCCTTCAACCTCCACATACCCAATGCTGTTCGTTTCCTGACTGAATAAATGCAATAGCCTATTATTTAATTTTTTTTTTTTTGTTGAGAATATAGACAGTAGGACATGCACCAATTCAACAGTTTCTACATGTACAGTTCGGTGACATTGATTACATTCTTTGAGTTATGCAACCATTCTCACCCTCTTTTTCTAAGTTGTTCTTCCTCCATTAACATAAACTCTCTGCCTCCTAAGCTTTCTGTCTAATCTAGTTGCTGTTGTCAATTTGATCCCATATAGATAGATCTTAAAAGAGCACAATGCTCAAGACATTCTTTACTAGTTAAGCTGAACTATTATTTGGGTTTAAAAAGAATTCAGGGGATATTTTTGGTTTAAGTTTTAAAGATTGTCTCAGAGCAACAGTTTCAGGGGTTCATCCAGAATCCATGGCTCCAGAAAATCTGGAGCCCATAAGTATTTGAGATTCTGTTCTGCATTTTCCCCTGTTTTGATCAGGATTCTTCTATAGAATCTCTGATCAAAATGTTCAGTAATGGTAGCCAGGCACTATCCAGTTCTGGTGTCACAGCAAAGGAGGCAGTTGTTCATGGAGGCAACTAGCCACAAATTCCATTTCCTCCTCCTATTTCTGACTTTTCTTCTTCCTCTGGTCTCCAGGTAAATAGAGACAAATTGTTGTATGTTGGATGGCTGCTTGCTAGTTTTCAAGACCTCAGGCACTGCACAACAAACAAGGAGGTAGAACAGAAGCACTAAAAGCATTATTAGGCCAATTAACCATGACCCTAAACCTCCAAACCAAGGAACCAAATCCCATGAGGTATTTGGTTGTACACAAGCGGCCTCAATAGCTACTCTTTTTGTTGTTGTTGTTGCAAATATATCTATCACACAACTTTTGCCAATTCAATTTACTGACAGCACCTGGCTGTGCTACCGTACCCTTTGGAAAACCTGGTGGCATAGTCGTTAAGAGCTATGGCTGCTAACCAAAAGGTTAGCAGTTCAAATCCACCAGGCACTCCTTGGAAACCATATGGGGGAGTTCTACTCTGTTCTATAAGGTTGTTATGAGTCAGAATCAGCTCCATGGCAATGGGCTTGGTTTTAGGTTTTTAACCTACCCTTAATGTGATTTTTTTTATCATTGTAAACTGAAGTCGTACAATATTTGTCCTTTTATGATTGGCTTATTACACTGATCATAATGTCTTCAAGAAGCCCTGATGATGCAGTGGTTAAGCACTCGGCTGCTGACCGAAATGTCCGTGGTTTGAACTCACCAGCTGCTCCTTGGGAGAAACATGTGGCAGTCTGCTTCCTAAAGATTTACAGCCTTGGAAATGCTATGGGACAGTTCTACTCTGTCTTAAAGGGTGGCTATGAATGGAATAGACTCGATGGCAATGGGTTTGGTTTTTTGTAATATCTTCAAGATCCATCCATATTGTAGCATGTGTCAAGGCTTCATTTTTCTTACCAGCTGAGTAGCTCAATAACATCAGTCAGAACAAGGTCACGGGCCAACTGCAGAACAGACCATCAACTGGTCAGGTGCAAGTTCAAGTTGAAGCTGAAGAAAATTAGAACAAGTCCACAAAAGTCAAAGTATGATTTTGAGTATAGCCCACCTGAATTTAGAGACCGTCTCAAGAATAGATTTGATGCATAGAACACTAATGACCTAAGACCAGATGAGTTGTGGGATGACATCAAGGACATCATACATGAAGAAAGCAAGAGGTCATTAAAAATACAGGAAAGAGAGAAAAGACCAAAATGGATATCAGAAGAGACTCTGAAATTTGTTCTTGAATGTAGAGTAGCTGAAGTAAAAGGAAGAAATGATGAAATAAAAGAGATGAACAGGAGATTTCAAAGGGCGGCTTGAGAAAACAAGGTATTAAAATGAAGTGCGGAGTTGGAAAACCAAAAGGGAAGAACACGCTCAGCATTTCTCTAGCTGAAGGACCTGAAGAAAAAATTCAAACCTTAAGTTGCAGTATTGAAGAATTCTATGGGCTAGGTGTTGCATGATGCTGGAAGCAAAAACAAGATGATGGAAGGAATATACAGAGTCACTACGCCAAAAAGAATTGTTCAACATTTAACCATTTCAGGAGGTAGCATATGATCAAGAACCAGTGGTACTGAAGGAAGAAGTCCAAGCTGCACTGGAGACACTGGTGAAAAACAAGGCTTCAGGAATTGACGGAATACCAGTTGAGATGTTTCAACAAATGTATGCAGCTACCTGGCTAACCAACTGGAAGAGATCCATATTTATGCCTATCCCAAAGAAAAATGATCCAACAGAATCCGGAAATTATCGAACAATGTCATTAATATCACATGCAAGTAAAATTTTGCAGAAGATCATTCAAAAGCGGTTGCAGCAGTACATCGGCAGGGAACTGCCAGAAATTCAAGCCAGATTCAGAATAGGACTTGGAATGAGGGATATCGTTGCTGATGTCAGATGGATCCTGGCTGAAAGCAGAGAATACCAGAAAGGTTTTTACCACTGTTCTAATGACTGCAAAGGCATTCAACTCTGTGGATCATAACAAATTATGGGTAACATTGTGAAAAATGGGAATTCCAGAACACTTAATTGTGCTCATGAGAAACCTGTACATAGACCAAGGGGTAGTCGTTCAAACAGAACAAGGAGCTACTGTGTGGTTTAAAGTCAGGAAAAGTGTTGTCAATTTGTATGCTGAGCAAATAATCTGAGATGCTGGACTATATGAAGAAGAACGTGACATCAGGATTGGAGGAAGACTCTAACAACCTGCAATATGCAGACGACACAGCCTTGCTTGCTGAAAATGAAGAGGACTTGAAACACTTGCTGATGAAGATCAAAGCCTACAGCCTTCAGTCTGGATTACACCTCAACAAAAAGAATACAAAAATCCTCACAACTGGACCTATAAGCAACATCATGATAAAAGGAGAAAAAATTGAATTTGTCAAGAATTTCATTCTACTTGAATCCACAATCAACACCCATAGAAGCAGCAGTCAAGAAGTCAAATGAAGTGTTGAACTGGGCAAATCTGCTGCAAAAGACCTTTTTCAAGTGTTAAAAACCAAAGATGTCACTTTAAGGACTAAGGTGCGCCTGACCCAAGTTATGGTGTTTTCAATAGTCTCAGATGCATGGGAAAGTTGGACAATAAATGAGGAAGACTGAAGAAGAATTCATACCTTTGAGTTATGGTGTTGGTGAAGAATATTGAATATATCATGGACTTCCAGAAGAAAGAACAAACCTGTCCTGGAAAAAGTACAGCCAGAATGCTCCTTAGAAGCAAGGATGGCAAGACTTCGTCTCACATGCTTTGGACATGTTATCAGGAGGGACCAGTCCCTGGAGAAGAACATCATGCTTGGTAAAGTAGAGGATCAGCAAAAAAGAGGAAGACCCTCAACGAGATGAATTGACATAGTAGCTGCAAAAATAGGCTCAAGCACAACGATTATGATGATGGCGCAGGACTGGGCAGTGTTTCATTCTGTTGTACATAGTGTCGCTATGATTTGGAACTGACCTGACAACACCTAACAACAACAACAAAAGATGCTGTTGTAAATGGAATTGTTTCCCTAGTTTCCCTTTTAGAATTGTCATTGCTTGGTATATAGAAATCCAACTAAGTTTTGTTTTGTGACTGTGTACTCTGCGCCTTTGGTAAATTCTTCTATTAGCTCTAGAAGCTTTCTTGTGGACTCTTTGGGATTTTCTATGTATAGGATCATGCCATCCATGAACAGAGGTGCAGTAATTTTACTTCTTTTCCTATCTGATTATCTTCTATAAGTGTTGAGATTGGGCGCCCTTGTCTTGTTCCTGATTTCAAGGGGCAATCATTCTCCATTAAGTATAATGTTGGTTGCTGACTTTTCCTGCATGCCCTGAAACATATTGAGGAACTTCCCTATTTCCAATGTTCTTGAGGGTTTTCATCAAGAAAAGGTGTTAGATTTTATCGAACGATCTTTTTGCATCCATAGAGATGACCACGTGGTTCTTTTCCTGTGTTCCATTGATGTGATTGTGTTCTGTTGATATTGATTGATCTTCTAATGTTGAACCATCCCTGAATTCCTGGAATAAATCCCACATGGTCATGGTGTATGACTTTTTTAATATGCTGCTGGATTGTGTTCACTCCTATGTTGTTGAATTTTTTTGCGTCTATATTCATAAGGGATATTGGCCTCTAGTTTTCTTTTCTTATGGTGTTTTTATCTGGTTTTGGTATCAAAGTTCTGTTTGCTTCATAGAAAGAATTAGAGAGTATTCCTTTCTTCTCCATTTATTGGAAGAATTTAAACAGGATTGGTGTCAATTCTTCTCTAAATGCTTGGTAGAATTCCCCAGTGAAGCCGTCTAGTCCAGGACATTTTTGGGGAGGGAAGTTTTTGATCACTGACTCAATCTCTTTGCTTGTTATGAGAGTGTTAAGACTTTCTATTTCCTCTTGAGTCATTTTGGGTGGGTTGTGTGCTTTTAACGATTTGTCCATTTCTTCTAGGCTAGTGTATCCAGTTTTTAGCCATACAGTTGTTCATAATATTCTGTCATAATTACCTTTATTTCCATTGGGTCAATTGTAATCTCTCCTCTTTCATTCCTTATTTTGGTTATTTGTGTCTCTTCTCTTTTTTTTCTTTGTCAGTCTAGCTAAAGGTTTGTCAATTTTATTGACGTTTTCAAAGAACCAACTTCTGGTTTTGTTGGTTTTCTCTATCTTTTTTTTCTCTGTTTTTGATTTTATTTTTGTTCTAATCTTTGTTATTTCCTTTCTTCTGGTAGTTTTAGGGTTAGTTTGCTCTTCTCTTTCTAGTTGCTCAAGTTGTAGAGTTAGGATGTTGAATTTGACATCTTTCTTCTTTTTTTTCATGTAGCCATTTATTGCTATATGCTTTCCTCTGAGTACTGCCTAACCCGCATCCCATAAGTTTTGGTATGCTGTCTTTTCATTTTCCTTTGACTCTAAGAAATTTGTGATTTCCCTTTTTACTTCTTGCTTGACCCATTCGTAGATGAATGACGTGTTGTTTAATTTCCATATGTTTGTGTATTTTCAGGGTTTTTTTTCTGTTATTGATTTCTAGCTTCACTCCATTGTGGTCAGAGAATATGCTTTGTATGATTTCAGTCTTTTAAAATTTACCAAGACTTGCTTTATGGCCCAATATGTGGTCCTTCCTGTGGGATGATCCATGTACACTGTAGTAGAATGTATATTGTGCTGTTGTTGGGTGGAGTGTTCTACAAATGTCTTTTAAGTCTAGTTGGTTTATAACGTCATTCAGGTCCTGTTTCCTTGTTGACCTTCTTTCTCGATGTTCTGTCCAATCTTGAAAGTAGTGTATTGAAGTCTCCAACTATTATTGTAGTGCTATCTATTTCTCCCTTCAATTTTATTAGTGTTTGCTTCATATATTTAGGTGCTCCAATGTTAAAAAAAAATGTTAAGTGCATATAGATTCATGATTGTTATATCTTCTTGATGAATTGACCCTTTTATCACTATATAATGTCCATCTTTGTCTCTTCTAACAGATTTTGTCTTAAAGTCTACTTTGATATTAAAACTGCCAACCCAGCTCTCTTTTGGTTATTATTTACGTAGAATATTTTTCCACCCTTTCACTTTCAATTTATTTGTATCCTTGGGTCTCAACATCTCTTGTAAACAACATATAGTTGAATCGTTTTTTAAATCTATTCTGCCACTTTCTGCCTTTCGATTGGAGCATTTAGCTCATTTACATCCACTGTAATTACCAATAAGAAGTGATTTATTTTTGCCATTTTGTTGTTTTTTGTGCGTCTTAAGCCTTCTTTGTCTTTGTCCTTTTAACTATTGCCTGCTTTTTTGTTTTATTGCTTTATTATAGTGAGCCATTTTGGTTCCCTTCATTCTTTTTGTGTCTTTTTTTTAAAGATATTTTCTTAGTTTTTACCGTGAATATTTGAATTAACAGCTAGTATTTTTTTAAATTTTTTTTATTTATAACATCCTAGGGTAAGTTCGTACTAACTTTAGTAACATACGAAAAAATCTATACTCATACCACCATCCCCCCACCCCATTTTGCTGTTGTTATCTCTAAATATGTCTTTATGTTTCATGTGTCCTGGAACATATTTTTATCCTTGCTTTTCATACATTTGTCATTACAAAGCGTGAAGAACAAAACCGAATTATCAAGCATGAATACCTTATTACTAGCCTTTATATTTGTCCATGCAATTCCCTTTATCAGGGATCTTACTTTTTTGTGTATGGCTTTGAATTACTTTCTAGTGTCTTTTCCCTTCCATCTGCAGAACTGCCATTAGTATTCTTGTAGGGCTCATCTGGTGGATATGGACTTTCTCAGCTTCTGTTTGTCTGGGAAAGTTTTAATTTCACCTTCATTCTTTTTTTTTTTTAATTGTGCTTTAGGTGACAGTTTCCAGCTCAAGTTAATTTCTCATACAAAAATTTATACACATATTGTTATGTGACATTAGTCGCAATCCCTATAATGTGACAACACACTCTCCCTTTCCACCCTAGGTTTCTTGTGTCCATTCAACCAGTTCCTATCCCTTTCTGTCTTCTCATCCTGCCTCTGGACAGGAGTCTCCCATTTGATCTTGTGTATCTGCTTGAACTAAGAAGCACACTCTTTGCAAGTATTATTTTATGTTTTATAGTCCAGCCTAATCTTTGTCTGAAGAGAGGACTTTGAGAATGGTTTTAGTTCTGGGTTAACAGAGGACACTCTGTTCACCTTCATTCTTCAAGTACAGTTTCACTGGGTATAGTATTCCTGGTTAACAGTTTTTTTTTTTTTTCTAGCACTTTAAATATATCATTCCATTGCTTTCTGGCCTTCCAAGTTTCTAAGGAAAAATCAGCATTTAATCTTATTGGGGATCCTTTTTATAGGACTGTTTGATTCTCTCTCACTGCTTCAGGATTCTCTCTTTATCGTTACTTTCTGAGAGCCTGATTATGATGTGTCTTGGTGCAGATTTCTTTGGGTCTATCCTACTTTCGATTCTTTGAGGTTCTTGGATTTGTAGATTCATGCATATTGTTGGATTTAAGTGTAGCTTGCACTTAAGACTGGGGACATTTTTTGTCATTATTTCTTCACTTCTGGAATTCCCATGATACATATATTAGGTCTTTCGATGTTGTCCCATAATTCCATTAAACCATGCTGAGCCTTCTTGAGCCATCATTCTTGTTTCTCATTTCAGTTATTGTCCCTTTTAAAGTTCATTTTTATCTCTTTTTTAGATTCTCATTTTGTTCTTGCATTGCTTTCCTTATTTCTTTTAGATCTTTGTTCTCCTTTAACTAATTATGTTTAACACTATTGTATTATATTCTTCCATTCTTTTCATCATTCGGTCTTCCACAGATGCACTTTCACTCCCTTTGTCACGTTTATTTGGATGGACCATCATTTCTCTTTTCTTTGTGTGGCTTGAGAGTTTTGTTTGGGCATTTTAATTTTCGAAGGTGTTTGTTAACTTTCTCAATTCTTCCCAGTATTTGGTGTTTTTGCTCACACTACTTTCTGCAAAAAACTCTTAGGTGGACAGAGCCTTCGGCCTTTGCTTACCATTTCCTCTCCTCTGTGATAACTTCTTCTTCCTCCCTGCTTCAATTACAATTGGAAAGTTTCAGATCTCAGTTTTCAACTTTCAGTGTCACCCAAACACAATCTGTCCACCGGTGGATGTCTCTGTTATTACTCCCTTCCCTTCTCTGTTTCTGCTACTATGTTTTCATTAGGAAAACCCACACCCAGTGAGCCCCTTTCCGGGCTTAGTGTCACCCTCTGGTTTTGCCCGAGGCTTCCTTTCCCCCTCTGTGGGGGCTGCTTATATCTGAACTGGCATTCAAGGGATGTACAGGCAGATTTTCCTCCCTTTCAGAAGGAGGAGAGTCTGACTCTCCCCAGAAGAACCTCCAAGATATCTGGTTTGTTGTTTTTGGATCCCAGGTGGCCCTGTGGTGGTGAGGGGAGCAGTCTCCACTTAGGTGACTGGCCTCCTGGCTCCACTGTAGGGAACCTCTGTCAGAGTTTGTATCATTCTGGCAGCTGACAGTAACCAGATGGGAGAGGGGCTGTCATGCTCCAAATGGACTCCCAGGGAGGTCTGCCTTGTTACTATCAGAGCCCAACCCTAGTAGTATTTTGGCTGTGGCTGTATTCTCCACTCAAGACATTGGTTTCCTAGCATACAGCAGCCTCAGTCAGCAGTCCTGTGCCAACAGGAAGGGGGAGCAGACAAACCTGAACTGATCCTCAAGGAGGTCTGTCCTATTGGTTTCAGGGGCTTGAGCTATGGGGTGCACAGGATGGCAGGTAGAGTGCTGAATATGGGAGCAGAATCTACTGCAGAACACCTCTGTTGCAATTCACTGCAGCCTGGCAGCTGCTCTTGACTGGGTGGTGGCAGGGCTGCCATGCTCTCATTGGACTCCTAGGGGGGTCTGTCTTGTTGCTATCAGAGTTTCCTAGGTATATTGTTGGAATTAAGTGTAGCTTGCCCTCAAGACACCTGTTTCCTAGTACACAGCCGTCTGAGTCAGTAGTCCTCAGCGCCAACCCGAAGGGGGGACAGACAGACCTGAACTGACCCCCAGGGAGGTCTGTTCTGTTGGTTTCGGTGGCCTGAGCTATAGGGTCTGCAGGGTGGCAGGTAGAATTTTGCCTGTGGGAACAGACTCCACTGCAAGGGCCTTCTGTAGCAATTAGCAGCAGCCCGGCAGCAGCCCTTGACCAGGTAGTGGAGGGGGTGTTACTCTCCAATCTAATCTCCACAGAGTTCTGCCTTCGTGCTGTCAGAGACCCTCCTTCTACCCCCAACCCTGTAGATTGTTGGCTGTGAGTGCAGCCTTCACTCGAACCGCCTGCTTCCTCAGCACAGACTGCAAGTGGGGGCAGACTGACCTAAATTGACCCCCAGGGAGGTCTGTCCTTTGGGTTTTGGGGAGGCCTGAGCTATGTAGTGCCTTTAGTAGCAATTCGCAGCAGCCGTGCAACCGACAGTAACTGGACTGGGGAGGGACTGTCACATTTCAAACAGACCCTCAATGAGGCTTGCCTTGTTGTTATCACAGCCCACCGCCCCTGGTAGTATGTTGGCTGTGAGTGTAGCCCCTACTCAAGGTGCCTGCTTCCTAACACAGAGCAGCCTCAGTCAGTGATCCTCAGTGCTGACGTTGAGGGAGAGCAGAGAGACCTGAACTGACCCCCAGAGAGGTCTTTCCTTTTGGTTATAGAGGGCTAAGCTATGGGGTGCACAGGGATGCAGGTAGAGTGTTGACTATGGGAGCAGGCTCCACTGCATGGGCCTTCTGTAGCAATTCTCAGGAGACTTGCTGCTGACAGTGTCTCGTGGGGGAAGTGCTGGCACACTCTGGACAGACCCCTGGGGGGGTCTGCCTTGTTGATTTTAGGGCAGAAGCTTCAGGTCCTCTCTCTTTACAGGCAAGGGGTGTAATGGTTAGAGAAGCAGATGCTTTTGCTGGGGCCATTTCCCCAGTTCACAGCAGCTGGCAGTCCGTGTGGCTGGGAGGCAGGCAGCAAGCAAGAGTAAGGGGAGTGATTTTCCTACTGTATTCGACTCATTGTTGATTCGATGATTCTTGCCTGTCTTGGATTCCCCTGCTATTTTCCTCCGCTCCCTGATTCAGACTCCCTTAAAGCCGAGCACCATTTCCTTGTTGTATTTGTGAAGGAGGGTCAGAATGATTATCCCTTTATGCTGCCATCTTCCCAGAATCCACAATAGCCTCTTAATTGATCTCCCCACCTACATTCCAGTCTATCTTCCACACTACAGCAAGAGTAATTGTATTAAAGCACAAATCTCACCTTGTTACATTTCCTTAACTTGCTCCCACTACACCGGAGCTCATGTAATAGGAAATGTAATGTTATATTCTCCACTACACACCTAAAAGTCATTAAAACTGCCAGAGTGCTCAGCTTCTTTAACCTAGGATTGCTGCCTCCACCCGGATATGCCTTAAGTAGCAGTGTGGGGTAACTAGTAGTTGTCCTTTTTGTCAATCAGGTGCAGGGTTTTGAGTTATTACTCTGCATTCAATATATGTGGAGAGTGGATGCTCCAGGGCAAGAGGCCAGAATGCTGCAGCATAATAAGATTTGAGTATTTTTTTTAATATTTTTTATTGTGCTTTAAGTGAAAGTTTACAAATCAAGTCAGTTTCTCATATAAAAATCTATATACACCTTGCAATATACTCCTAATTGCTCTCCCCATAATGGGACAGCACACTCCTTCTCTCCACTCTGTCTTTTTGTGTCCATTTGACCAGCTTCTGACCCCCTCTGCCCTCTCATCTCCCCTCCAGACAGGAGATGCCAACATAGCCTCATGTGTCTACTTGATCCGAGAAGCTCTTTCTTCACCAGTATCATTTTCTATCCCATTGTCCAGTCCAATCCCTGCCTTAAGAGATGGCTTTGGGAATGGTACCTGTCTTGGGCTAACAGAAAGTCTGGGGACCATGACCACAGGGGTCCTTCTAGTCTCAGTCAGACCATTAAGTCTGGTCTTTTAATGAGAATTTGTGGTCTGCATCCTACTGCTCGCCTGCTCCCTCAGGGGTCCTCTGTTGTGTTCCCTGTCAGAGCAGTCATCAGCTGTAGCCGGGGACCATCTAGTTCTTCTGGTCTCAGGCTGCTGTAGTCTCTGGTTTCTGTGGCCCTTTCTGTCTCTTGGGCTCATAATTACCTTGTGTCCTTGGTGTTCTTCATTCTCCTTTGCTCCAGGTGGGTTGAGAACAATTGATGCATCTTATATGGCCACTTGCTAGTGTTTAAGACCCCAAACGCCACTCTCCAAAGTGGAATGCAACAACGAATAAGAGGAAAAGACAATATATAAAGATAAACTACTCAGGACAAAGAGTTAATAGATTTTATTATGCCATTTGACCTAGATGTCCCCTGAAACCCTGGTCCCCAAACCCCTGCCCCTGCTACACTGGTCTTCAAGTGATCAGTTTATTCAGGAAACTTCTTTGCTTTTGGTTTAGTCCAGTTGTGCTGAACTCTCCTGTACTGTGTGTTGTCTTTCCCTTCACCTAAAATAGTTCTTATCTACTATCTTATTAGTGAATACTCCTCTCCCTCCCTCCCTTTCTCCCCCACCTCCTAACCATCAAAGAATATTTTCTTCTCTGTTTAAACTATTTCTAGAGTTCTTCTAATAGTGGTCTTTTACAATATTCGTCCTTTTGCAACTGACTAATTTTACTCAGCATAATGCCTTCCAGATTCCTCCATGTTAGGAAATGTTTCACAGGTTCATTAATGTTCTTTATCGATGTGTAGTATTCCATTGTGTGAATATACCATAATTTGTCCATTCATCTGTTGATGGGCACCTTGATCGCTTCTATCGTTTTGCTATTGTAAACAGTGCTGCAATGAACAGGGGTGTGCATATGTCTGTTCCTGTAAAGGCTCTTATTTCTCTAATATATTCCAAGGAGTGGGATTGCTGGATAGTATGGTACTTCTATTTCTAGCTTTTTAAGGAAGCGCCAGATCAATTTCCAAAGTGGTTGTACCATTTTACATTCCCACCAGCAGTGTATAAGTGTTCCAGTCTCTCCATAACCTCTCCAATATTTACTATTTTTTGTTTTTTGGATTAATGCCAACCTCGTTGGAGTGAGATGGAATCTCACTGTAGTTTTGATGTGCATTTCTCTAATGGCTAATGATCGTGAGCATTTCCTCATGTATCTGTTAGCCACCTGAATGTCTTCTTTAGTGAAGTGCCTGTTCATATCTTTCACCCATTTTTTAATTGGGTTATTTGCCTTTTGTAGTTGAGTTTTTGCAGTATCATGTAGATTTGAGAGATCAGGACATGACATAACTAAAAACTTTTTCCCAGTCTGTAGGTAATCTTTTTACTCTTTTGGTGAAGTCTTTGGATGAGCATAGGTGTTTGATTTTTAGAAGCTCCCAGTTATCTAGTTTCTTTTCTGCATTGTGAGTAATGTTTTGTATACTGTTTATGCCATGTATTAGGGCTCCTAACGTTGTCCCTATTTTTTCTTCCATGATCTTTATCATTTTAGATTTTATATTTAGGTCTTTGATCCATTTTCAGGTCGTTTTTGTGCATGGCGTGAGGTATGGGTCTTGTTTCATTTTTTTGCAGATGAATATCCAGTTATGCCAGCACCATTTGTTAAGAAGACTGTCTTTTCCCAATTTAACTGACTTCAGGCCTTTGTCAAATATCAGCTGCTCATATGTGGGTGGATTTATGTCTGGATTGTTAATTGTGTTCCACTGGTCTACGTATCTGTTGTTGTACCAGTACCAGGATGTTTTGATTGCTGTGGCAGTATAATAGGTTCTAAAATCAGGTAGAGTGAAGCCTCCCACTTTGTTCTTCTTTTTCAGTAATACTTTACTTATCTGGGGCCTCTTTCCCTTCCATATGAAGTTGGTGATTTGTTTCTCCATCTCGTTAAAAAATGCCATTGGAATTTGGATCGGAATTGCATTGTATCTGTAGATTGCTTTTGGTAGAATAGACATTTTTTACAATGTTAAGTCTTCCTATCCATGAGCAAGGTATGTTTTCCCACTTACATAAGTCTCTTTTGGTTTCTTACAGTAGTGTCTCATAGTTTCCTTTGTATAAGTCTTTTACATCTCTGGTAAGATTTATTTCTAAGTATTTTATCTTCTTGGGGTCTACTGTAAATGGTATTGATTTGGTGATTTCCTCTTCGATGTTCTTTTTGTTGGTGTAGAGGAATCCAACTGATTTTTGTATGTTTATCTTGTATTATGATACTCTGCTGATCTCCTATTAGTTTCAGTAGTTTTCTTGAGGATTCTTTAGGGTTTTCTGTGTATAAGATCATGTCATCTGCAAATAGTTTTACTTCTTCTTTGCCAATCTGGATGCCCCTTATTTCTTTATCTAGCCTAATTGCTCTGGCTAGGACATCTAGCACGATGTTGAATAAAAGTGGTGATAAAGAGCATCCTTGTCTCGTTCCAAATTTAAAGGGGAATCTTTTCAGACTCTTTCCTTTCAGGATGATGTTCGCTATTGGCTTTGTACTAATGCCCTTTATTATATTGAGGAATTTCCCTTCTATTCCTATTTTGCTGAGAGTTTTTTTTTTATCATGAATGGATGTCAAATGCCTTTTCTGCATCAATTGATAAAATCATGTGATTTCTTGTCTTTTGTTTTATTTATGTGATGGATTACATTAATTGTTTTTCTAATGTTAAACCATCCCTGCATGCCTGGTATGAATCCCATTTCGTCATGGTGAATCATTTTTTTGATATGCTGTTGAATTCTATTGGCTAGAATTTTGTTGAGGATATTTGCATCTAAGTTCTTGAGGGATATAGGTTTGTAATTTTCTTTGTTGGTGGTGTCTTTACATGGATTTGGTATCAGGGATATGCTGGCTTTATAGAATGAGTTTAGGAGTATTCCATCCTTTTCTATGCTCTGAAATACCTTTAGTAGTAGTGGTGTTAACTCTTCTCTGAAAGTTTGGTAGAACTCTGCAGTGAAGCCATCCGGACCAGGGCTTTTTTTTTGTCGGGCGTTTTTTTATTACCTTCGCAATCTCTTGTTTTGTTATGGGTCTATTTAGTTGTTCTACCTCTGTTTGTGTTAGTTTAGGTAGGTAGTGTGTTTCTAGGAATTCATCTATTTCTTCTAGGTTTTCAATTTGTTAGAGTACGATTTTTCCTAGTAATCTGATATGATTCTTTTAATTTCAGTTGGGTCTGTTGTAATATCGCCCATCTCATTTCTTATTTGGGTTATTTGCTTCCTCTCCTGTTTTTCTTTTGTCAGTTTGGCCAGTGGTTTATCAATTTTGTTGATTTTTTCAAAAAACCAGCTTTTGGTCTGGTTAATTCTTTCAATTTTTTTTCCCTTTTTCTATTTCATTTAGTTCAGCTCTAATTTTTATTATTTGATTCCTTCTGATGCCTGTGGGTTTCTTTTGTTGCTCTCTTTCTGTTTGTTCAAGTTGTAGGGATAATTCTTTGATTTTGGCCCTTTCTTCTTTTTTGATGTGTGCATTTATTGATATAAATTGTCCTCTGAGCATCGCTTTTGCTGTGTCCCAAAGGTTCTGATAGGAAGTGTTTTCATTCTCATTGGATTCTATGAATTTCTTTATTCCATCCTTAATGTCTTAATAATCCAGTCTTTTTTGAGCAGGGCATTGTTCAGTTTCCAAGTGTTTGATTTCTTTTCCCTGCTTTTCCTGTTATTGATTTCCACTTTTATGGCTTTATGGTCAGAGAAGATGCTTTGTAATATTTCAATGTTTTGGATTCTGCTAAGGCTTGCTTTATGACTGAATATGTGTCTATTCTAGAGAATGTTCCTTGTGCAGTAGAAAAGAAAGTATACGTATCTGCTGTTGGGTGGAGTGCTCTGTATATGCCTATGATGTCAGATTGGTTGATTGTGCCGTTTAGATCTTCTGTGTCTTTATTGAGATTCTTTTTGGATGTCCTGTCCTTCACTGAAGGTGGTGGGTTGAAGTCTCCTACTATAATTGTGGAGCTGTCTATCTCACTTTTAAATGCTGTTAGAGTTTGTTTTATGTATCTTGCAGCCCTGTCATTGTGCGCATAAATATTTAATAAGGTTATATCCTCCTGGGATATTGTCCCTTTTATCATTTTATAGTGTCCTTCCTTATCCTTTGTGGTGGATTTAACTTTAAAGTCTATTTTGTCAGAAATTAGTATTGCCACTCCTGGTCTCTTTAGATTGTTTTTTGCTTGATATATTTTTTCCATCCTTTGAGTTTTAGTTTGTTTTTGTCTCTAAGTCTAAGGTGTGTCTCTTGTAGGCAGCATATAGACGGATCATGTTTTTTTTTATCCATTCTGCCACTCTCTGTCTCTTTATTGGTGCATTTAGTCCATTTACATTCACTGTAATTATGGAGAGGTATGATTGTATGAATTTAGTGCTCTCATTTTGATGTCTTTTTTTGTGTGTTGTTGACAGTTTTTTTCCCACTTAACTCTTTGTCCTGAGTAGTTTATCTTTATATATTGTCTTTTCCTCTTATTTGTTGTTGCTGATTTTGCTTCTGCTGAGTCTCTATTTTTTTCTTGTGTTTTGTTTTGATGTGTAGGATAGTTTATCTCCTTTGTGGTTATCTTAGTATTTACCTCTGTTTTTCTAAATTTAAACCTAACTTTTATTTCTTCATATTGCCTTGTCTTCCTCTTCCTATGAAAGATCTGAGTACATTTCTTAGTCCCTGTTTGTTGTTTTAATGTTGTCTTCTTTTACATAATAACATCGCTGTTTCCCTCTTTTGAGCGTTTTTCATTTTGATTTATTTATGTGATTTCCCTGTCTAGGTTGACATCTGATTGCTCTGTCCAGTGTTCTAGTCTTGGATTGATACCTGATATTATTCATTTTGTAACGAGAGAACTTCTTTTAGTATTTCTTGTAATTTTGGTTTGGTTTTTATGAATTCCCTAAACTTCTGTTTATCTGGAAATGTCCTAATTTTACCTTCATATTTGAGAGACAGTTTTGCTGGATATATGATTCTTGGCAGGCAATTTTTTTTCCATCAACACTTTATATAAGTCATCCCATTTCCTTCTTACCTGCATGGTTTCTGCTGAGTAGTTCAAGGTTGTTCTTATTCACTCTCCTTTATAGGTGAGTTTTCATTTATCCCTGGCTGCTCTTAAAATTGGAAACCCTGGTGGCGTAGTGGTTAAGTGCTATGGCTGCTAACCAAAGTGTCGGCAGTTCGAATCCAGTAGGCGCTCCCTGGAAACTCTATGGGGCAGTTCTACTCTGTCATATAGGTTTGCTATGAGTTGGAATCGACTCAATGGCACTGGGTTTGGTTTTGGTTTTGGCTCTTAAAATTCTCTCTTTATCTTTGTTTTTTTTCAAGTTTGATTATAATATGTCTTGGTGACTTTTTTAAATAATTTTTATTGTGCTTTAAGTGAAAGTTTACAAATCAAGTCAGCCTCTCACAGAAAAACTTATATACACCTTGCTACGTACTCCCAATTACTCTCTCTTTTCATGTCCATTTTGCCAGCTTCTAACCCCCTCCTCCCTCTCATCTCCCCTCCAGGAAGGAGATGCCAACATAGTCTCAAGCGTCCACCTGATCCAAGAAGCTCACTCCTCACCAGCATCCCTCTCCAACCCATTGTCCAGTCCAATCCGTGTCTGAAGAGTTGGCTTCGGGAGTGGTTTCTGTCCTAGAGCAACAGAAGGTCTGGGGGCCATGACCACCAGGGTCCTTCCAGTCTCAGTCAGACCATTAAGTCTGGTCTGTTTATGAGAGTCTGGGGTCTGCATCCCACTGCTCTCCTGCTCCCTCAGGGTTTCTCTGTTGTGTTCCCTGTCAGGGCAGTCATCCGTTATAGCCGGGCACCATCTAGTTCTTCTGGTCTCAGGATGATGTCGTCTCTGGTTCACGTGGTCCTTTCTGTCTCTTGGGCTCATAATTACTTTGTGTCTTTGGTGTTCTTCATTCTCCTTTGATCTAGGTGGGTTGAGACCAATTGATGCATCTTAGATGGCTGCTTGCTAGCTTTTAAGACCCCATTGGTGACTTTCTTTTAAAATCTACTGCATGTGGTGTTTGATCAGCATCTTGGATAGATATTTTCTCATCTTTCAAGATATCAGGGAAGTTTTCTGCCAACAAATCTCTAACAATTCTGTCTGTATTTTCTGTTATCCTTCCCTCTTCTGGTACTCCAATCACTCTTAGATTATTCCTTTTGATAGCATCCCACATGATTCTTAAGGTTTCTTGATTTTTTCAAATTCTTTTATCTGATTTTTCTTCAAATAGATTGGTGCCAAGTGCTTTATCTTCAAGATCCCCAGTTCTACCTTCCACTTGCTCAATTCTGCTCCTTTGACTTCCCACTGAATTGTCTAATTTTGTAATTTTATTGTTAATCTTCTGAATTTCTGATTGTTGTCTGTCTATGGATTTTTCTAGCTTACTAAATTTTTCATTATGTTTCTGGATAACCTTTTTAATTTCATCAATTGCTTTATCTGTGTGTTCCTTGGCTTGTTCTGCATGTTGCCTGATCTCCTTCCTGATGTCTTGAAGTGTTATGTTTATTAATCTTTTGTTTTCTGCCTCTGATAATTCCAGGAAGACACCTTTATCCAGAAGATCACTTCATTCTTTGTTTTCAGAGGTTGTTGAAGTGATCATGGTCTGTTCCTTTATGTGATTTGTTATTGACTGTTGTCTCTGAGCCATCTGTCAGTTATTGTATTAGTTCATTTTGTTTGCTTACTGTATCCTAGCTTCTTGCTTTGTTTTGTTTTGATATACCCAGATGGGTTGCTTCAGAGAACTAGCTTGAGTATTTTCACCTTTGAAGCTCTGATGTCCTGTCCACAGATGGCTAGAGCTGTTATCAGG
The DNA here is from genome assembly GCF_030014295.1 of Loxodonta africana. Lineage (NCBI taxonomy): Eukaryota > Metazoa > Chordata > Mammalia > Proboscidea > Elephantidae > Loxodonta > Loxodonta africana. The sequence continues at coordinate 88,236,861 of NC_087369.1, read as the reverse complement.
CATATCAGTCTAGGAGTCCATTCACTATTCTTGTATGGATTCAGCTCAGGAGTCCAGGTAGCTGCTCACCAAGTGTGTGGTATAGGGTCTGTTCTACAGTCTTAGAGGGGCAGGGGTGATTGGTGTAGGTACCGGTATCTTGTTGCAGCAGAGAGTCATGCTCTGAACAAGGCAGGTTGCTGAGAATCTCCCTTACGTGTCTCTGAGGAAAGCGTTTCCCTCTCCCCTAGAGCGTACAGGTGGGTGGGTTCTGTAGACGGACCATGGGCACCCAAAGTCTTTGGTTGTGAGGACTGGGAGGTACCAGTTATCCTTGGACCACTGTTGTGGGTGGCTGGGTGACCTGAGTGGAGACACCAGTTCTTAGGCCCCTGATGTGGGTAGGTTGAGGACCCAGTTTAATAGGCAGAGTGGTGTCAAACATCAAACACCCACCTCTCCACCATACTGGTGAAACAGTTGTAGTCTGCCAACAAGGGCCTATTCTTCTGAAATAGGCCCACACAGGCCCATGAAGAGGGGAAAGGTACTCAAAGTCCACGGACCATTTATGCCTGGATAGGTGCCACTTCTGTCCTGAGCGCCCCAGATTAATGGAGCGGGCAAATTATCTTTTCCCCCAACTGCAAATTTATTCCTTTTCCAAGGCTGGGAGGATGGCTCTAGGCACTCAACAGGGCCTATCTCAGGCCCAGGGAACTCAACAGCCGCTGAAGCTGGCTTGGGGTGGGGCACAGTAAAATATATGCAAGCACTTAGCTTTTGTTGAGAGTGCCATTCTTCTCTGGTTTCGGAGGTGTTAGTAGGCTGTGTGGCTTGCTGCTTCTCCCTGAGTAAAGTGAGTCTGAATGCTACTTCCAGCCTGCCGCAGCTTCCCCTGGGAATGATGCCTGAGGGATCCGGGCGAATCAGATCTGGTAACTTCTCTCCGCTTCTGAACCATCTCTTCCTCCCCCTGCCCCTCAGTTTGTTTTCTAACTTTGCCTTTGATGTTCAGGGTTCCTACTAGCTTGTCATAAATATACTCGTTTCACTTGTTTTTTCAGGTCTTTCTTGTAAGAGGGCTCACTGGAAGCATCTGTCTATCCTACCATCTTGGCCCAGCCTCCATATTTGTTTTTGTTTTGAAGGTCTATTATACTGTAGGAGTCCCTGGGTAATGCAAGTGGTTAAGCACTTGGCTATTAACCAAAAGTTTGGCAGTTAAAATTCACCCAGAGATGCCTCAGAAGAAAAGCCTGGCAATCTACTCCTGAAAGATAACAGCCACTGCAAACCTTATTGTGACCATTAAGGTTGTGTGTCAACTGGGCTGGGCCATGAATCTCAGTGGTTTTGGCAGTTATGATGTAGTTTGGCAGTGGTATAACTATGTAATCACTTCCATGATGACAGCGGATATAATGTGATCACCTCCATGATGAGATCTGCTGTGAGGAGCCAATTAGTTGAAAGGGAGTTTCGTTGGAGGTGTGGCCTGCATCCAATATAGGTGAACTTTTTGGCAAGGCTTGTGGACTTTTGCTCACTCTGGATCCTGCAGCTGGTTCCTGTTCATCTGACTTCCATCCAGTTCTTGGAACTTGAGCTAGCAGCTTACCTGATGTCTTACTTGCCGATCTTGGGTTTCGTCAGTCTCCACAGCCTGTGAGCCAGAGCCCTGCTGTCTGACCTACTGATCTTGGTCTCGCCAACCCCTGCAACTATGTGAGTCGGGAGAAGCCTCCAGCCTGACCCACAGACTTGGGATGTCCCTTCCCCTACAACCTTGTGAGCCATTTCCTTGATATAAATCTCTCTATATATTTATACACTTTACTGGTTTTGCTTCTCTAGAGAATCCAGCCTACGACACCTATGAAGCACAGTTTTACTCTGACTCCACTGCGATAGGTTTTTTTTTTTTTTAAGTTATACTGTAACGGGGCCAAAAAAAAAAAAACAAAAAAAAACAAAAAAACCTAGTTGGGGCCCTAGTGGCAGTTCGAATCTACCAGTTGCTCTTTGGAAATCCTATGAGGCAGTTCTACTCTGTTTTGTAGGGTAGCTATGAGTCGGCATTGACAACGGCAACAGTTTTTTTTTTTTGGTAGGGGGGCAGTGGCGGTTCTGTGGTAGATTTTTTGCCTTATATGTAAGAAACCAGAGTTCAATTCCCAGCCAATGCACCTCAAGTGCAGCCACCACACATCTGTCAGTAGAGGGTTTTGTGTTGCTGTGTTGGTGAACAGCTTTCAGCTCAGCCTCCAGACTATCACAGACTAGGAAGAAAGGCCCGGTGATCTACTTCTGTAAAATCAGCCAGTGAAAAGCCTGTGGATCAGAACAGTCCAACCCTGTTATGCATGGAGCTGCCAACTCGATGGCATCTAACAACAACAATTATAATTATACTGTAAGCCTTCCCTCAAGGAGCCCTGGTGGCACAACCGTTAAGCACTTGGTTGCTAACCGTAAGGTCAGTGGTTTGAACCCACCAGCTGCTTCACAGGAGAAAAGACCTGGTGATCTGCTTCCATAAAGATTTCAGCCTAGGAAACCCTATGGGACAGTTCAGCTCTGTCCTATAGGGTAGCTATGAGTCAGAACTGACTCAACGGCAGCTAACAAAACAAGAATTGACTCAACCTCACCTAACAAAACAAGAAATTGAAATTGTGTAAACTGTGGAGCCAATTTTGATTCCACCACTAGTCAGGTATGAACCCTTAAACATTGCCCTTCTTTGGGCATCAGTCTCCCTATTTTTAACATAAAGAGGTTTCTAAACAAATGGAAAGATCCTTACTCTCAATCATAAAATGCAAATAAAGCTAAAACAAAATACAATTTTTATCTATATCCAGTTGGCAAAGATAAAATGATTGTTTATTTTGTTGATAAAAGTATGGGGAAATAGGTACTCTCATAAATGATTGGCAGTAGTGTAAATGGCTACAACTTCCAGTAAGGAGAATTTGGCACTATGTATCAAAATTTGTCTTACAGATAAACTCCCATATGCCCACATAAATATATGTAACAAGGATTTTCTCTTGAATACTGATTGTACTAGCAGAAGACTAGAAACAACTTAAATGTTCGTCAATGGGAGACTGATTAAATACTCTTCAGCCATTTAATATTTACTGATTTGGAAGGATCTTTAAGACATACTGTAAATAATAGTGTACTACAGTCTGTCTAAAAAGGGATAGGACATATAATAGTAATACATAGCTATCCTCTTTGAGGACTTATGAGTGAGGTACTGTTCTAAACATTTATGTTCATGTATTTATATAAACAACATACTAACTATATATTGTTTTTAACAAAATGGTACCATATAGCAATATGATTTTATAACTTTGTTTTAACTTTACAGTATTTTGTAAATGTATTTTCATGTCAATAAATATACTTTTGAAACACCACTGTAATGGCTTCAAACTAGTCCACTCTATAGATAATTATACACACTTACTGTAGAAAATTTGGAAAATACAGAAAAACGTAGAAGATAAGAATAAAAACCCATTACTCAGAGACAACCACTCTACATTTTGGTACATTTCTCTCTATTCTTTTTTTCTATTCATATGTGTACAGTATATTTACATAATTAAGATCATATTGTAATACAAACCCATATTCTGTTTCTATGTTATTGAAAATACTCAAGAAGCTCATTTTAAATTGGTTGCATAGTAGTTGATCATAGTGATGTACCATAATTTACAGTCATTCTGCTATGTTTGGAAAGTTAGTTTTTTGTTGTGTTTTTTTCTTTTATACATAATGCTGTGTCTTAGGCATTTAGTGTTGCTATAACAGAAATACCACAAGTGGATGGTTTCAACAAACAGAAGTTTATTCTCTCACAGTCTAGTAGGCTAGAAGTCCAAATTCAGGGTGCCAGCTCCGGGGGAAGGCTTTCTCTCTCTGTTAGCTCTAGAGGAAAATCCTTGTTATATATCTTCCCCTGGTCTAGGAGCTTCTGAGCACAGGGACCCTGGGTCCAAAGGACACACTATTCTCCTGACTCTTATTTCTTGGTGGTATGAGGTCCCCATGTCTCTCTGCTTGCGTCTCTCTTTTATATCTCAAAAGAGATTGGCATAAGGCAAAATCTAATCTTGTAGATTGAGTCCCGCCTTATTAACATAATAGCCACTAATTCCATCTCATTAACACCTTAGAGATAGGATTTACAATAGGAAATCACATCAGATGACAAAATGGGGACAATCACAGAATACTGGGAATCAGGGCCTAGCTAAATTGATACACATATTTTGGGGGGACACAATTCAATCCATGACATGCAGCAATGAGCATCTTTGTGTACAAGTCTTTGATTGTATTCTTAGAAGTGGATTTACTGGATCAAAATGGGGGAACATTTTTTAAGGTTCTTGATTTATTACAACATCAGTAGTCTTATAGTAGCAGTATATGATTGTACCAAGTTCTCTGCACCCTTATTTTTTTCAATATTATAATTTAAAATAAAAAAAAAATTATAGGAAAAATGTATTTCATTGTTTTGCATCTCATTACTTTTGAGGTTGAAGTATTTTCCTTATGTTTATTAACAAGCTGTATGTCTTTTGTGGGTTATTATGTTCTTTGCCCATTTTTGACTGGAGTCTTGGTGTTTTGGTTATAGATTTGTATGGGCATTACATTCAGTATATTAAGAATAATATTCTATTTTTTGTGGCCAATATTTCCCCATTTTTGTTTACTTTTTGATTTTATATTTAGGAGTTTACAAAATTCTTGATATTTTCCTTAATGGTTTCTTCCTTTACCTGTATGTTTAGGAAGTCTTTCAATAATTAGAGAAATGAGCATGTTGAGAGGACAAGGTCTGGGTAGAGGAGTTGGGATCAAGGACACAGGGAAGGGCTTAGCTTTGAGAGAGGGAGGAACGCAAGAATGAAGATATAAGGAATCTTAAAGACTAACTGAAATAAAGTAAAGAAGAGCTAAATATGTAGAAAGGCATCCTGTGTTCACGGATTGGAAGACTTAATATTATTAAGATGGTAATGCTCCCCAAGTTGATCTACATATTCAATACAATTCTTATCAAAATCCCAGCTGACTTATTGTATAAATTGACAAGCTGATCCTAAAATTCATATGGAAATGCAAGGGATCCAGAACAGATAAAAAAAAAATCTTGAAAAAGAAGAACAAAGTTGGAGGACTCCCACTTTACAGTTTCAAAGCTTACTACAAATCTACAGTAAACAAGACAGCGTGGTACTGGCATAAGGATAAACATACAGATCGATGAATTAGAATTGAAAATCCAGAAATAAATCCCTACATTTACAGTCAATTTATTTTTGACAAGGGTGCCAAAACAATTCAATGGGGGAAAATAGTCTTTTCAACAAATGGTGCTGGAACAACTGGATATAACCATGCAAAAGAATGAAGTTAAACTTCTACCTCACACCATATATAAAAAGTAACTCAAAATGGACCAAAGACCTAAATGTAGGAGTTAAAACTATAAAACTCTCAGAAAAAAACATAGGGGTAAATATTTGTGACCTTGTATTAGGCAATGATTTTTTTTTTATAAATAATATTTTATTGTGTTTCTGGTGAAAGTTTACACAGTAAATTAAGTTCTAATTTGACAATTTCTACACAAGTTGTTCAGTTACATTAGTTACATTTTTCACAATGTGTCAACATTCTCTTCAATTGTATTCTGGTTGTTCTGTTTTCACTGCTCTAGTTTTCCTGCCCCCTTATCTTCTCATCTTTGCTTTAGAGTAATTGTCGACCTTTTGATCTCATACAGTTGGTTTTTTAATGGAGCACCATACTCATGGATAGTATCCTTTATTTTGTGTGTCAATCTGTTATTTTGCTAAAATGTGACCTCCGGGTATAGTTTCAATTTAAGGTTTAAAGAATATCTCAGAGTGATAGTCTCAACTGGTCCGGTAAATCCGGACTTCTTAAGAATTTGAGTTCTGTTCCACATTTTTCTCCTGTTCTATCTGGGCCCATCTATGGTGGCCCTGATAGGCAATGATTTCTTAGATATGATACCAAAAGCACAAACAACAAGAAACAAATAGATAAATTGGACTTTCTCAAAATTAAAAATTTTGTGCTTCAAAGAACACCATTAAGAAAGTGAAAAGAACCCACAGAATGGGAGAAAATATTTTCAAATCATATATCTGATAAGGGACTTGTTATGGATTGAATTGTGTCTCCCCAAAATATGTGTTGTAACCCCTATACTTGTGAATATAATCCTTTGGTAATAGTATTTTCTTTATTAGGTTAATGAGGCCATATCAGTGTTGGGTGTGCCTTAAGACAATCACCTTTGAGATATAAAACTAGCAGATTTGGCACAGAGAAGCAAGCAGAGATGGGGGATACCATGCCACATGAAGATCGCTGAGGAACAGAAGCTGAAAAAAGATAAGGACCTTCCCCCAGAGCCAACAGAGAGAGAAAGCCTTCCAATAAAGCTGGAGCCCTGAATTTGGACTTCTAGCCTCCTAAACCAAGCAAATAAATTTGTTTGTTAAATCCACTTGCTTGTGGTATTTTTTGTTATAGCAGCACCAGATAAGATAGGACTTGTATCCGGAATATATAAAGTCTTACAAATCAACAATTAAAAGAGAAACTTAAAAATAGGCACAGGATGTGAATGGACATTTCCCCAAAGAAGATATACGAATAGTCAATAAGGACATGAAAAGATGTTCAACATTATTAATCATTAGGGAAATGTAAATCAAAACCACATGAGATACCCCTTTACACCCACTAGAATGGCCTATGATCAAAAAGACAGGTAGCAAGTGTTGGTGAGGATGTGGAGAAATTCATCAGAATGTAAAATGATACAGCTGCTTTGAAAACTTGTTTGGCAGTTCCTCGAACAGTTGATCATAGAGATATCATATGACCCAGCAATTCCGCTCCTAAGAATATATCCAAAAGAATTAAAAACATATGTTAACACAAAAGCTTGTACACCAATGTTCATAGTAGCATTATTCACAATAGCCAAAAGTGAAAAGAACCCATATGTCCATCAACCGACGAATGCAAACAAAATGTGGTATATCCATACACTGGAATATTATTCAGCCATAAAATGGAATGAAGCACTCATCAAGTTACAACATGGATGAACCTTGAAAACATTGTGCTAAGTAGTCAGTCACAAAAAGCCATTTATTGTGTGATTCCATTTATGCAAAATGTCCAGAATAGGCAAATCCATAGAGACAGAAAGTAGATTAGTGGTTGCTAGGGGCTGGGAGGAAGGAGAATGAAGAGTGACTGCTAATGGGTATGAAGTTTCTTTTGGGGGTAATGAAGTTTTTCTGCAATTAGTGACAATTGTGGTGCAATGGGTTTCTCTTATATATGGCCTTTCTGGCCTTGGGTTTGTAATTCTCACAAAATGAATGGTCAGGTCACAGCCTTGCAAGTGATTGGTCTACTTACTATGTGCTTAAGCAGCTTGCATAGATTGGTTGGTTCACTAGCCAAAGGCAGTTTGTAATCCACCCAATAGGACTAAGTGGCTTGCATTCCATTTAGGAGATTGGTTGGTTTGCAGTCTTGCCTTGAGATTGCCTATATTTGTGACCAATCTCACAGAGGTTTTAGGGGACCTCATTACTGTCAAGAGCTTGGAGCAGAACTTTTCCTTTGGGCCCAGGGTCCCTGCACTTAGAACCTTCTAGGCCCAAATAAAATAGAGCTGTAACACGGTTGGAGGGTTGTAACACTGAAGATGGAGAGAAATTGTGGACTTGTTGGCCCACAAAGACAGATGGCTGTGGTGGGCTGGGCACCCCCGGGCAGGAGGTAGCCAATGGAGCTGGGCACTCCCATCAGGGGTTGCTTGCAGAGGCTTGAAGATCATGTGCAGGAGTCTTCTTACAGCAGGACACAGCCGGTGACAAGAGGCCTAGAAGGGCCCAGTGGCAGAGCTGGTAATGCGAGGCCCCACAGTAGAGCAGAGCGCGGTGGGAGCTGTGCAGGAGCCAGAGGCAGTGGTAGGTGAATACAGCATCTGACCTGAACCACAGTGGCTGCTGAGTGACATAACTATGGAAATGGGTAATTTGGGGGAAGGGTAAGCTGAGGTTCCCCCTCTGAGACATCAGCAGGTTCCTTTCCTACAAAGTGAGATACATGTAAGGGCTGGGACTGGTTCTTTATAAGTAATTTGTTTCTATTGTTTACTGATTGCTTTCTATAAATAATAATGGCTTTCACTTTGCCAACACTGTGTGCATGTCTCACATATACAGCTGGATCATACTAGATGGACGTAGCACCCATGGAATGGTTGATACCACTGGGTGAAGTTCTCATTTCTACCAATCTTATGACTGCTTTGATGTCTGAGGCACAGTCAGTGTGTGTGTGCAATGTAGACAAATAGATAAACAGTGATGGTTGCCCAACTTTGTGAATATACTGTTGTCTTGTGCTGTCAGGTCAATTCTAACTCATAGCGGCCCTGTATTACAGAATGGAACTGCCCCATATGGTTTCCTTGGCTGTAATCTTCACGGTTGCAGATGGGCGGGGGGGCATCCATGAGATTCTCTCTTCTCTAATTACATTATCTATGAGAGGCTGGATTTTCTTCCTATACTACAACCAAAAGAACTTACAGCAACCAGATTGAATGAATGCAGAAGCAGTTATGGGAATCCAGCTGTTTTCTCTTAAGCTAGACATTAAAGAGGTTTGGAAAAATGTAAAACAATACCACTCTTCTCACAAAAGTTTTTGGAAATACGGTCTTTTAAAAATAAAAATGTTATTTATGTGGATGTATAATGGGTTTGTTAGTTATTTTAAATGAGTTATTAAATAATAATTTTTTGTTTTAATTTCCAATATGATAAACATCAATAGGTATAACCCACATAAACAAAAGCTCTTTGAGGTCTTCAATAATTAAAACTGTAAGGGGTCCTGAAACCAAAAAGTTTGAGAAACACTGACATAGATAATCAAGCATCTCAGCTGGAAATTACGGTTTGGAAGCCCCAGTTTGTTGCCAGGATCTGAATTTTTAGAAAATTACCCCAAGTGCTTATCGTCAGAGAAGTTTGGAAAACGCTGAACCAATATAAAGGTATTCACATGTTAAGGATTATTATGATGAGCTATGATGAATAACAGACAGAATCGACTGTAGATGAATTTTTTAAAGGATTGTCAAGCAGAAAAGGGCTGGTCCAAGGTCGAAGAGACTGTATTTGTCCTGGAGCCATGTGATGACCCAATTTTCATGGCTTTCTCTTGCAATGTTGGCAATCCAGAAGCAAAAGCAAAGAAAGTGTGAGATATTTGGTTACTTTAAACTAGAGTTGGATGAGGCTTTGGGTGGGAGCTCTCTAAGTGACTCTGTGGTAGATACATATATACATGGCATTCAGACTATACTTTGAGAAGGATATGAAAAACTATTTAGATTTATACTGGGGGAGAATTCTGGGACCTACTGGGCATGAGCATAATAGCGTAAAGGGGAAGCCTAGCGAAACCTATAGGTTGTAGTGTTAGATGTGGTTAGGATGGTGTATTGATGGGCTTTGGAAACATGGAACATTTACAACCAGTGGAACACAAGGACATTAGAAACCAATAGGGCAAAAAGCATGTACCAGCCATCGGTGAATTACAAGTAGTCTTGTATGCAGCACATTAAAGGGAACTGGGGGTGGGAGGCAGAGGGCATGACTATAAGGAAGAGAACTGAGTATGGGAGGATTCTAGTTATGTGGGACCTAGATGACACTGTCTAGTCATGGTGTGGTTATGGGAGCCTAGAGAAAGGAGGACCCTGGGCACCTAGGACGTACTGGATAAAATATAACTAATACAGAAGTTGTTTCATTCAAGGTACACTAGAAGATGGAGTTTCCAGATGAGTGCTCTAGTTAGATGTTCTTAGAGACCAGCATTGGTATGGCATGGTTATTCATGTGCCACCTGTCCTTTGTAAAACGCCAGAAGAATGATACATATAGGAAAAGGGATGGAGTTATCCATGTGTTCATTCAGAGACATGTTTTCAAATTAAAAAAAACCTGTTGCCGTCGAGTCGATTCCAACTCATAGGAGACCCTATAGTACAGAGCAGAACTGCCCCATAGGGTTTCTAAGGAGCAGCTGGTGGATTCGAACTGCTGTCCTTTTGTTTAGCAGTCAAACTCTTAACTACTGTGCCACTAAGGCTCTACATGTGAGGATATTGTGGCTCACTACAATTCAGCTATACTAGTTTCTTGTAGTTCTTTGCTCATGCCTAACTCCTTCCTGCCTCTGGACTTTCACATATTCCTATTCCCCCTACCTGGAAAGCTATTTCCACCCCCACTAGGCTAACTTCTACTCACTCTTCAAGGCTCAATCTAAGCATCGCTTTCTCAGGAAGCCTTCCCTAACCTTTTAAATAGGTTATGTCTCCCTCCTATACACTCTTACATTACCTTGTAATTTTTTTCTTTATAGCACTTATAAAATATAATTGTTTGTCATGACTTACCATGTCATGTGGACAGGAACTATGTCTTATTCACCTTTATTTCTTTAGAACCTAGAGATGTAATAAGTTCTTGATAAATATTTGTTAAATTAATGAATGAATTAATAAAATTTGTTCAGGGTCACAGATTTGGGAAGTAAAGAAATCAGGATTTAGAACGAAGAACATGTTATCTGCATTTCTTTTGCTCCATTGCAAACGATAAAGCACAGGGTTGATCCCGTACCTTGTCTGGGAATTGAAAAGTGATGCTGCGGGGGACCGCAGCCTCTGCTGTGATGGAGGAGCAAAGAGGGGCTTCTGAGAGTCAAGGAGACAGTTGGGTAACTCTGCAATTGCCACCAGAGCCCTGGTGTGGAGACCTACTACAGAGGTTTTTCCATTTTCTGATGAGAACAGAGGGAGCTCTAGGAATGACAAACTGAATTATGTTCTGATCCCCCCGCTCAGCAAGGGAATTAGATGGCTGATGGTTTTTCCAGAAGAGAGGATGGATCTCTCCTCTCTGGTCCCCTTCTCCTTACCTCCCACATTCCTCCCTGACAGATCCCAGTTCCTGAAGTTCTGGGAAAGGTAATGCTGGAGAGGAGTAAGGTAGTCCCCAAGAGCCAGCCTCTGGAGAGGCTCTAAGGAGGAGAAAGGCTGAGTACGCACTCTAGACAACCTGGGACCCAGCCTGTGTGACTTGTGGCCCCACTAGAGCCCCAAGCCTGATAGATTTCTGACTAAATAGCCAGGGATTAGGTGACTGAGCAGTGCAGTGACTCGGAAAATAACAAATAAAAAAAATTATTTTTTTTTATTTTCAGAGGTAAGATAAACCCAGGTTCTTTTATTATTTCAAGTCTTTGATTAAATTCCTTTTGGGGGAGCACCTGTCCTGATGGCTTAAATAAGCTCTTTGTGTCCGGGCCTGGTGGTTCAGTCTCTGGTGGTTTTTTTGAGCATAAGCAACATTTAGCAATGACCAAACCAAAACCCACTGCCTTCAAGTTGATTCCGACTCATAGTGACCCCACAGGGTTTCTGAGGCTATAAATCTACGGCAGTAGGCCGCCACGTTTTTTCTCCTGTGGAGCCGCTGGCGGTTTCGAATCATCAACCTTACAGTTAGCAGTCGATCACTTTAACCACTGCGCCACCAGGGCTCCTTAGGCAATGACAGTGAGGGTGAAAAGAGAGGTGTGTAGGGAGGAGGATGAGAGTCTTGCTGCTATCAGGACTCCTGTCAGTGCTGGCCCTGAGTTGGGCTTTGTTTAGAACCACTGAACAGTGAAGCAAGCCCAGCTTCTCCCTCCCCACACTCCCACCTCCTTGTTGTCAAAAGTGAAGCTGTCTCTTAGAGGGTAGGAGTCAAAGATTTCACACATAAAATCTACATCTTTTAAAATAAAAAACCCCTAAAGGTTGTGTCAAGGTTTTCATATATGTTCACAGCGGCCACCAGTTTTTTATGCCTGTGATTTCCAGATGCATTAAGTGGAAATCCCTAGGGTAGCTGTTTATAACATTTTGGGAGATCCTTTGAGAGCTGATGAAAGACTAAATATACATATACATAAAATTTTGCATACAATTTTAGGGAGTTCAGGCCCAGAGAGCCTTCTGTAGACCTTTAAGGACCCCATGAACCAAAAGTTTGGCACCTCTGATCTACAGTGTTTTCCTTGGCCTGGGATAGCGGTTTGGTAGTACTCTTAAGTCTTATATACTCTTATTTGGAACACTACTTGTGCTCAGGAGAATTCTGCAGGTCCTACAGAATGTATTGTTAGCAAACTAATGCCACCTCCTGCTATTTTAGATGCTCTCAGGACTGGAAGACACTTTAACAGCTATCTAGTATTTACTCCATCCCCATCCCCTCTAAATGATGCAATATCCCTGTCAAATGATTGTCTAGTCTCTGCTTAAACACTTTCAGTGACAGGGAGCTCACTATATTCCCCTAGATACACTTCAGATGATTCTGTTATATAATACATTTGCTCTCTTTAGCCCGGCATTCGTTTCATATGCATATTTGCTAAATAAGGAGTCTCTGTCTTCGTCCATTCATTTAGTCATTAATTCTTTCAATCAACCATTCACCCATTCAACAAAACTTTCCTAAGTGCCTGTTTTGTTCAAGGAACGTCCTAATACTGGGAGGGGGTGTAAGGATGAATAAGAAATGGTCTCTGTGCACATTTTCATCCAAAACAGAGCTCTAGAGCTTACTTATCATCTAGAGCTTACCTAGAGCTTACTTATCATTTCCTCTAGGTTAACACAAAATCCATTACTTACCACTTTAGGGATAGGGTTGTCAACCAGCTGTGGGTTGATAAAGTGGTACTAGATTATACTTCTGACATTTTATTTCCATTTCCATGATTTCTTTCCCCCTCTTTTTGCAAATGAGAATGGTCGTCCATTTCCATTTTCTGACTATGTGCCCCATTCATTGTTATTTCTCAAAGTTCAACACAAAGAGTGCTTCTCCTGTGAGCTCCCCCTGCATCCTGGGATCTTCTAGTCTTTTTCCCCTGGAGGAAAAAGACAAGGATTGACCCTAGGATTTGGGATTTTCCCCTTTGTCACTACAGTGGTGTGTTCCTCCCAAATCCTGCCCTGCAGTATGGTGCTTGTAGTCTTACCAGGCCCATGTCAAGTGCTATACTCACAGGAAAGTGCCAACTTCCCACTGGTTACAGCAGATCTCATTTATCTCAGAAGCCCTCAGAAGTTGTGACTGTGTATAAAGACTTCTAGAACAAAGATAACATATGTAAAATTTCGGCTTTAAAATAAGTGTTCGGCTCATTTAAAATGTCGTAAAAAAAAAGTCATGCAGCTGATTTTTACTCCTCTCCCAGAGACCGTGAGAGGTGGTATCTCTTTTCTGCAGCCTGATGCCTACATCACTATCATTCTCTTTGCCTCTCTAAATCCTGTTGGTTCTTCACAGCCAGGCATGGCCCTTTTCAGGAAACTTAATTAATCACCGTAGCCCACTAAGATCTCTACGTGGTGGTTCTACCGATTACCATTCTAGTCTAAGATCACACAAATCATGCAGTTTAGCACTTTTTATCATACAGTCTTAATTGCTATATCATGTGTGTATTTTCATGTATGTGGCTTCTGTGTTCAGTAGATTTAGGTGAATTTTTATAGGCCTTTTGATTTTGATTTTTAAGTGAGCTGGTGCTTAAGCTACTTGTTCCACCCATATGATTAACTAGAAAAGTAATGAATGCCTACTTGATGTGAATGAGGAGTTTTAGGAAGATCTGTCCCAAACCCCAGACCTCCTCCCACCAGTCCTTCATGGTGCCTGAGTACTCAATGAGTTTTATTCCTTTGGTTCTTGACTTGGGACAACATTTGCTATGAAAATGCAAATAACCTTGTGTGCCTACCTTAGTAATACTAGTAAAGAGGCCAGGGCTGCTCAGGGGAACAGGGAGCTCTAGAGATACCATCTCCACTTCAACTAGAGCCACCCTACTTTTGTTTTATGGACTGAAGTTACCCTGAAGCTTTATTTATAAACCTTTCAGCTGCAAATGTATATATTTTGAAAACCATCCCTTTAGGGCAATAGTTCTGAAACTTTACTGCGCATCAGAAACCCCTGGAGGGCTTGTTAACATACAGATTGCTGGGCCCCACCCCTGGAGTATCTGATTCTGTAGGTCTACGTTATGGCCCAACAATCTACATTTATAAGAAGTTCCCATGTGATGCTGCTGGTCAAGGGACCATGTACTCTGAGAACTACTGCTTTAGGGGAATGTGTTCACAGGTCCACAGAATTCCCTAGGAGAAGCACTGGCAGTGGGTGGAGGGAAGAGAAGGGAGTGGGAGAATGTCTCTAGGTGGGCAGCTGACTGGTTTAAAAAAATCAACCTCCCTATTGATTGATCATTTATTTTGAATCCCTTCATTTTCCTATCTAAAGTAAGAAGCCACTAATTAGGGTTTATGACCTTAGGAGTTTGGACCCTTAAGTCCCACAGGAAGATTTTCCTATACCCAGTCCTAAATATAGGGAGCCCTGGTGGTGTAGTGGTTAAGCATTCTGCTGCTAACTGAAAAGTCAGAGGTTCAAACCCACCAGCCGCTCAGCGGGAGAAAGATGTGGCAGTCTGTCTTCGTAAACCCTGTGTGGCAGTTCTGCTCTGTCCCATAGGGTCATTATGAGTCAGAATCTACTCAACGGCAACGGGTTATGTATAGACACGTACACACACATATGGCACCCTTGTGGTGCAGTGGTTAGGAGTTATGGCTGCTAACCAAAAGATTGGCAGTTTGAATCCATCGGCTGCTCCTTGGAAACCCTATGGGGAAGTTCTACCCTGTCCTATAGGGTCATTATGAGTTGGAATCGACTCAACGGCAACAGGATACATATATTTTGTTTGTTTATTCAGTCCTAAGCATAACTAGGAGATTCAGTAATAGCTGTTGGTAGAGGCCTTCCTGAAGCTTTGATTTGCCACTAAATTTAAAATCATAGAACTGGAAAGGGCCACCAGAACTTCAGATAGGGCCCCTAGATAATGCTCATATACTGGATGACAGTGTCATCATCATCTAGCAAAGGCAGTGTGATGCCTACATCAGGAAATTCTGAGTTGTAGAGAAAGAAGCTAAGCAACCTTCTAATCTTACAAAATGTACCAAATCAATAGAATTAGACAATGGGTTACAATATAAAGACAATTTTATTGCCAATAAAAGCTTTAATAACTCATTTTATCCTGTTTCAGTAGGATCTTATTCTTTCTGATGAAAATCCAGCCATAGCATCTCTCATTAAAAATAAAATTATTCTGAAATAAATAAATATATAAAATAAATAGCATATACATTTCATAAATAGTTTGCCCTTATGCACAGCATCCATGCTTACGTTTTAATATCATTTTCTTACAACCTACCCCATCTCCTACTTCCAGTGGCAGGAAAACTGCATGTCAGGACAGATGAGAAATCTGCAGAGCCAATGCAGGGATGGCTTGCAGCAGGGTTGTAGCCCTAAGGATTTTCTTAATGAGACTTTTCCAAATTGCTGTAGGTAGCATCTGTGGCAGATTCTTTGTCTTTCATTTACCCATTGTCAAGGTATTTGGTTAGACACCCCTGGCCCTTGGCAGGGGCCCCCATTCTTGCTTGTGCCACCTCAGGGGAAATAACATGAGTAAAGAAAAAAGTATATACAAGATACCCTCTAACCCGCCCCCTCCCTCCATGTCCCTCCCCAAAATAACCCAACATTGATATACAATTTGAACAAGGGAACAGCTGGGTTGGGTTGAACATTAAGTGCTTCTCTGTTATCTAAATTGATAGGAATGAAGGATTTAAAAGCTATGAGTATAGTGCTTGCAGAGACAACAGTGGCCCCAGAGTATGTGGGTCACAGAGGTCACACTAGGGGTCCGTTACCTATAACGGAAGAGGTCTCTGGACATGGAGGGCAACTTAGAAGGATCTACTGGCCTTGGTAAAAAGTGAGTGAATTTCTGGTGTCGTTTAGTCCTGTATCCCTCTCGGGGTGAGCCGTCTTTATTCAGGGCCACATAATACTGTCTCTCCGAGTCTGAGTGTTTGTACAAGGTGGAGGCATAGGTGTTGTACCAGTTTTCTTCAAACTGTTCCCGGAAAACACATTCACGTGTGAGTTTCTTCTGTGAGGGTAAGAAGATAAAGTAAAGCCCATTATATGACTATTTCTCCCATTGCCCCCGTGCTGGTGGAGAAACTCTGAAATAGCAATAACACATTGATATTAGAAAATTTCAGCCCTATCTCCTGGCATCTTCATTCCAAAGAGCTCAAAAAACTGTTATCTGTAACTCCTTCATCGTGTTTCATGAGCCACACAAGAATATTTTAGATGAGATCTTTCCTGAAGGCAGGGGATTGGAGGAGATGGCCTCCCAATGCCCCACTGAGCTTTCTCCCTACTTAGGGCTAATGATGCACAAATCCATCGAGATTACAGTCAACCATGCCAACTGACAAAGGCCTTGGATCTATATAAAGCTCCATGGGAGGTGAGCTGTGATCTCTCCTAATGAAGGGTCTCAAGCCTGTCAGTTAGAAAGCTCAGAAAAGATCTCCCTGAAAAGCTCCTCCAATCTGGCTACTTCAAGTTGGCAGCTCCTGGGTCTCTTGCCTCTGTCCTCTCTTCTCACACTTGATCCGGCCGCCATGCTACTTGCTGGGGCTGCCGATACTGAGTGCTAGGGACAGGCCTATCTCTTAGGTGTCAGGGAAAAATGTGTTTTGATTTCATGGGGTACAGGCAGCCAGAAAGCATGCTATGTGACTCAAAAGTCAAAGCCAGGAGTTGGGATCCCTTGAAAGGGTTAAGGTCAGCAAAGTCACTCACTATTCCCCAGCACTGGGCTAGCTTCCAAAATAGAAAAAAATGTACTGCAGCCAGCCCAGTCCAAGCTGGGGCTTAAGGCTGTCACCAGACTCTGGAGCCCTTACTCTTCATTTGTTTGTTTCATTTGGCCTTTGGGATTCAGCTGAAGCAATCTGGAAATGAGGGACTGTGTTGTTAATCTCAGAATCCTAAGTCTGAAGGCCAGCTCTTCCATTGCTTACTTTTGTACTTGCTATTACCCATTAATATTCAGATATGCTCCTTGGATGGTTAATGCTCCAAACCCTGAACATCTTACTGGTGAACTAGCAGGGCTTACTACTGTCATCAAACTAGCTCACCCTCTAATAGAAAAGGCAAAGGCAAATGGATCACAGGAAAGATTGTTTGGCTGGGAGACAGTTGAGTGAAGGTGTTAATGTAGCAAAGCTCTGGGCAGCCAGGAAGTGACTAAAAGACACTAATCCTTTACAGTTGACTAAAGTGCTTTCAAGTGATAGATAAATGTTTTTATACCTTTGCTTTACATTGTCCAAACACTGGTGGTAACAGCCTCCGATGAAAAGAAAACCTTAAACTTACCGACCCATATAGTTCTCCTCGCTCGTTCATTCCTAAGTACAGGCCAGAGTCCACTCCTCGGATGCTGATCAGGCCCACAGCCAGGCTGATAAACTCCAGGATTCCTTGAGCAAAAAAGGAAATGCTATTCTCATTTCTGACATCAAGCTAAAAGGAAGCTGTTCAGGTGACATGAGCTACCAGTTATTTTTCCCCAACTGGAGGCTATCCCTGTGTATGTTTGGTGAATTACCCAATGAAACCGTCTTTTGTAGCAAGAATGGAACCGCAGAGAAGGCACTCAGTCTCTCTGGGCCTCAATTTCCATATGTAAAATGGGAGGAAACAATCTCTGCTTCTACTCAACACTCTTATGCAATTATGAGGAAGAGACTGTGAGACGGCTTTGGCTACAAAAACTTCAAAATTAAAAGATACATTGCTGTCAAATACCACCATTTCAAGAAATGGGAGGGCAGCTATCTAAATGGAAGAATGAGGCCAGATTTCTGCATCTTTCCCAAAGCCACCTCCCTTTTCCCTAGAGCACACAGCATTACCTCGCTCTCTTCTAGGCTGAAATTGTTTTGCATCCTCTCAGCTCCCACGCCCTTAAAGCCAACTATTATATTTCCAAGTGCCTGTAGTTGACTCTAACAAAGGCTACACAGGCCACTCACTAAGTTTGTTCTCCCTGCTTATGGCAGGAGGCAAAACTTGGCTTAGTGAAAGCTTTCTCCTAAAAAGTGTTTTCAGAAAGTACAGCCCCTGGCTGACAAGCCGGTCATTCTTCCTTTCTCTCTTGAGAATTTTAAGTTTATCCAGGGCTAAGAATTGGCAGGTAGTACTGGACTTGATACTGATTTGAGATGTTGCAACTTTAAGGGGAAAGGGAAGAAATTCAGAAATATCCCTGTAGCTGACAAGGTTAGAGCAGAGAATTTGAAAACATTTTAATTTACCCAGGAGCAGGAAAAAAAAAAAAAAAGAAAAAGAAACCAACTACTAAAAGAGTAAAAAGGACCAAGAACTGAAAGCCTGGGGATACTTAGGACTTTGTAATTTTGTTCTAAGACAGTATACCTACTACATATATATATATGCATATCAGTCAACTAGATTTGTCTTTGATTTTCTTGTATCTACCCATGTTTTTCAGCATACAGACCAAAATTTGATATGATTGACTTACAGAGGCACCCAAACATAAAAAATGAGCTCACATCTGGCTGTCCTTCTTATCAAAATTATTCGATTCTTAAGGGTAATAGTCTATGTAATGGGAATATTAAAATTAAGGAATATTAATGATTCCTTAAAGATAAAAAATTTAAGTGGTAAAATTTTGAAATAAGATACAAGAGTGGAAACAAAAAGTCAGTAGGAAGTCTCCTGAGGATTCACAGTGACTCAGGCTGGTGCATGGATGTTCAGGCATGGCAGCTTTAATCAACCAGTTACCATTGAGTCAGTTCTGACTTGTGGCAACCCCATGTGTGTCAGGGTAGAAATGTGCTCCATGGAGTTTTCAATGGCTGATTTTCTCAGAAGTAGATCACCAGGCCTTTCATCTGAGGTGCCTCTGGTTGAACTCAAACCTCCAACCTTTTGGCTGGCAACTGAGCACATTAACTGTTTGCACCACCCAGGAATGCCATGGTTGCTTTAGGAGCACGTATTTCCACAGCCCACTTGGATCTATTTGAAGAATGTAAGGTTCTTCTCCTGCCATTATATATATAGAACACTCAGGGTGTGGCCTTTGACATCTAGTACTGAAATACTCCAAGTTTTATTCTCAGTTTGGTTGTTACTAACTCTTATAGTACAAAAAAAGAAGCTTTGGGAAAAGAGATTGACACAGGTTAAAAACAGTTAAAAAAAAAACCCGTTGCCGTAGAGTCAATTCCGACTCATAGTGACCCTATGCCTCATAGGGCTTCCAAGGAGCACCTGGTGGATTTGAACTGCCAGCCTCTTGATTAGCAGCAGTAGCTCTTAACCACTACACCACCAGGGTTTCCTGATGGCAATAGTGGAAGGGAAAATACCTAGTGCCAAGCAGGGGTTAGTTAAATACTGATTTACTGGACCAAAATCTTTAGTTGCACCCAAGGTTCTGCCCTGTTTAAAATTTTAATAAGTGACTTGTAAGAGGACATAGGACGACTGCTTATTCCAGTTCCAGAAGATATACAGCTGAGAGGGGTAACACAATTAAGATCCAAAGAGAATTCAAGAGGATGGAAAAATGGGCTGACTAACAAAATAAGCTCTGTTTACATTCAGAATAAATATGAAGTCCTGCACTTGGGTTCCTAAACCCCAAGATTTTTTGTTTGGGACTTTATTTTGGTGGGGAGGGTGAGCCTCAAGTGCAGACAGTTGAGTTAATCATACTCCTTAGTTCATATTCCATAATCATAATTGGCCTGTGCAAGGGTTTTTATTTATCTATTTATTTTATTTCCATTCCTTGCTCCCATCTACCTCCCCACTTCAGGCAACCATATATATTTTCTTTAAAAAGTGTACTGTTATTTTGTGTTTCTGTGTATTTTTATTATATATTTTATTTTATTTTAAGTTTGCCCATCTTTGAAATGGGAGATGTGGCTTAGCAAAACATACACAACAATGGCCACATACTGAGATAAGCTCAGTATGTATGAATGATTAGTGGGATGCAAATTACTAAAAAACTAATGTAAAAAAATTAAAAAAGGGGGAAAAACTAATGTGCTATAAGGCTTCATTATTAGAGGACTAAATCATTAGCATAAGGAAGGGGATTATCCCACTCTGCTCTGCCTTGATTAGACCACACAGAGAGTACTGTGTTTAGTTCTGGCAACTTCCTGTAAGAGAGGGATATGGAAAAAACAGGAGAACATTCAAAGGAGAGTAGCCAGTATGGCCAGGAAACCAGAAACCAGGTCATGCTTCAGTTCTGGGGACTAAACTTTCAGGGATAACAACCTGCTGGAGCCTTTAGTTCTTTGCTTTTCCTTAGCAGATTACTTCCTAACTTCAAGTCTTAGTTTCCTCATTCTCTAAGTATCTCATGCCTTTGACCACCCTGAGCTCATCAAGTAGCAGAGGGCAGTTTGTGATTTCCCCATCCAAGACCTGGTGTAAGAACAAATCCTGAAACCCAAGAGGTGTGGCCATTTGAGTCACCACAGTTTTTCTCCAATTCTCTGTTAACCCTTATGCCAAAGGACAGATCATACAGGAAGTCACTTGGGTTGTGTCCAGTAACAGGGGTCTCCAACAGCTGGAATCGTCCCTGCCCAGCTGTCTTTGGGCATCATTTCTCTTTGCCAATTTTCCTATTAGCTGGATTCAAACTGTGGGAACGCAGTGGCACATGCTGGTGGAACAGATACTCCTAAACCTTCTCCTGAATCTCAGCCAGCACAAAGGGGGAGAGAAAACAAGCCATTTCCACATTTTCCCAGCTACAGCTGGAGAGGGGTGTTAACAGTAAAATGTTGAGGTAAAGTATTAAGTAGACCAAGTTTGTCCTCATTACTTTCACCCCTTCAAGTCCCAGGACCTCCCTGTACTCTGCCTCATATTGACTTGTCCACCTCAGGCTAGACAATTTCTAGACTCTTCTCTTCTTACACCTCTTTTCCCATGGCCTCAGTCAAAATTGATCTGTCCTGGGCCCCACTCCTTCAGAACTTATCTAGATGACTTGCTATTGTGTTATTTAATCTGGTTCCACAACTCTCTTCAGCAACCTTAGCCATACTGTCAGACCTTT
The DNA here is from genome assembly GCF_030014295.1 of Loxodonta africana. NCBI lineage: Eukaryota > Metazoa > Chordata > Mammalia > Proboscidea > Elephantidae > Loxodonta > Loxodonta africana. The sequence continues at coordinate 88,215,582 of NC_087369.1, read as the reverse complement.
AGGGCCAAGACGGTGCTGCTTTGGCATCTTGCCAAATAAGAGCCAGCTCACTCAAAAACCAAAGCAGCTGCATGAGCCTGCTGTATCCCACCTGGCGAGAGGCCTCTCCTCCAGTCTGGCTCCCAACTTCTGCTCTGCCAGTTCACAGTGCCCTCAGGAATGTCAGTATCCCTGTGAACCTCATGCAAACTCCACCAGCCAGGCAGGGATTGAAATACTCCTGGCTACTGATGGCAGATGGGGGTGGGGGGAGCATATGCTGTGCCAACAGGTTATTATTTGGAGTAGGGGTTGCTCTTGGGCTCGTTTTGAACACATGGATTCCAGGGTAATCCTTGGGGGCCCTGCTCTCCAATTACAACAAATAGCTATTTACTTTACATAGCCTTTGGAGACTATCCCCTCCCCCCAAGAAATCTATAATATTTTATATCTTAAGTCTGGCCTACTTTACCCTGCTGGAATGTTGACTGCTAAAGCACTTATGGAATGTTAAAGTTTCGATTTATTGAATACCCTGGCTGATTAACTCAAATACGGCGGGAGGAGAGAGTTAGGAAACTCAAATGCCACCTCTTTGCCAAAAGCTAAACTGAGAAAGAGTAAGTATGTGTTTGCAAGTTGGCAGGGGAGGTTACAAAAGAGACAGCTTTGACTAGCTATCATTTCCTTTACGGGAAATATGTGGAATTTCCAGGAAGTCAGGGAAGGTGGAAAGGGAAAAGGTGATGCAGAGGTGGTCCCAGGCGGTGTTTTTTTTTTAAAGGCAAAACCAAAAATGAAGCAGTCAGTTAAGCAACAGTGAAAACATCCCTTTCTCCTGCCTGTTTTATTTCCTTTGGTTTCTCCTTAAACTTAACACCCCTAGCAGGCCTGGGAGATGAAAAGAAATCAAGATGTGTCTTTAGGGAGGTAATTAAAGACCACTTACCCCAAGAGCCTATTACTGATTTATGTTGACCTTGTAGATTATTTGGCTCAGCTTAGGCATGCAGCCAGACAAACACTTATAGCCTCTGGGAGCTGTATTCATAGTTTCTCCACCTTCACTGCCCCACCCCCATACTTCTCCATTATTTCATGACTTTTCTTTTATATATAAAAAATGAGCTACCCCAGTATCTTTAGGCCATTTCTGGGAGCCTCTGGGAGGCTTCGAGGCCAGGGTGGGAATCCCATTCCTTCTGAAGAGGAGCAAAAGAGGACCGCAAAGTCACAAGTGATAGAAGGAAAAGGAGCCAAGTTAACACCCCCCACACACCTCATCACCCTTTTGAGAACCTGCTGCAAGTTTATACAGACACCTGCACCCCTCTGTTGCCCCCCCCCCAACCTACTGTATTCCAGTTCTGAGTGCATTTTTCCAAGATGACATAGACCTCATTAGGGTTCCTGTCTGCTCCCAGTGAGGAAGGCCAACCTAAGTTGTTTGCTAGGCTTGGCCCTGCCCAGCAACTGGCTCCTACACCCCATTTTTTTCTGTGCATACTAGATGAAACTCTAGCTAGGCATAGAGAATAGGATAGACTGGTTTGCGGGGCAGTGAGGGGTGAGGGCGGGGGTGGAGAGGTGGGGGTGGATGAGAGAGAGTGAAAAAAGAAGGGAAGGGTGTCAGGCTTGAGGGTAGCCTGAGCCTTTTACTGGCTTGGGGTGGAAGGTGCTCTCCTTGGGTTATAGAGTCCTTGGGAGAAAACAGAGGGCATTAGGAGATTGGGGGGTGGGCAAGGACAGGGAGCTCTCACTGCACCTGCATAATGGCTTTGTAGAGAAGAGAATAGAAAATTGAAAATAAAAATGGCCACATTGCTGAGGCATGAACACATTTGTCTAGAAACCTAGTGATCTCCATTTACATGATCAAGTTTTATATTGTGTAATTCGTTCTGTATGTGGGACAAGCAGCTGTGCCCTAGAACAAGCTACAGAGTGATGGGAAGAGGCAATCGTGGATGGAGGTTAGACACTTCCTGTCCTGGGCCCAGGAGACACCTGTTTCTGGGGCTGGGAGTGAACCAGGATTTGTGCGGTTTCCCCACTGAGACAAGGAGTCCACAGGTAGCTCAGGGCAAAAGCTGCTCCAGGCTTCTGTTCTTATACAGTGGACCCTGGAGGCTTTCCTAGATCCCGATACCTCGCTCATGCTTTGCTGCCTGGATTGACTCCTACCCTGGGCAGAGCAACCCCGAGGTAGGCAGGTGCCACTGCTGCCCAGTCCCTGCCTGCCAAAAGCGACTCGGGCACAGATCGCCCGCCCACCACGCCCATGGCCCAAGCAGGCTACTGCTCTAGGCAATCGGACGGCGCGACAGCCTTGCTGCCTTCAAGGCTCGGCCCAGCGGTGCAGCCGCGGCACGTTCCCCGCCCCCCCATCCCGCAGCGAGAACTTACACCATCTCCCAGCTCCACCTGCTTTCGTCCGAGGCGCTGCTTCCAGTTCCCAGAACGAACCCCTAGCTCCCCAGGGACGGAGGGTGGGAAAAGGAGAGGCCGAATTTCAAGGCGCCCCTGCCCACCCCCTAACACGTCCGAGGGTGCCGGGCGCCCTGACGCCCTGCGGCTCAGGTCCGCACCGTCGTGTAGGGTCCGCCCCGGGCCCCCAGCGGCCTCCCGCCACAACGGGCCGGACAGTACCGTGCCGGGGGCGGTCCGCCAGCTATAAGCTGGAGCCCTGGGCCCGTTGGCTCCCCACCACGCCGTCCGCTCGCCTCCCGTCCCTCCAGGCCGAGTCCTCACCGAAGCGGCTGTGGTCATGGCGAGTGCCGTGCACCGTGCCGTTGGGGAAGATCTCCAAGTGGAAGCCAGTGCGGCAGTAGAGCTGGCGGCGCCGCAGGATCCCCTTCAGGTGGGCGAAGTCTGTAGGCGAGCCGCGCTGCAGCTTCCCCTCGATCTGGCCCAGGCGCTCGTTCAGGAAACCCGGAGAGTCAGCTAAGGGCACGTTCCCCAGAGAGGAGGAGAAGCCATGCAGATCCCAGTCCAAGGAGGCGAAGACTGCCCCCACCTCCGCCATGGCGGGGCCGGCGGCGGCGCGGGCTGTGCGGGGGGCGCGCGGACCGAGCCGGGGCCGCGGTGCGCGAACTGCCTTTCCCAGTGTAGAGCGCGGGCGATTCCGCGGAGCTGGCAAGCTGTCTTGCTCCGCGCTCTCCCGAGCTGCAGTGGACGTCTGTTCTCGTCCAAGGAACTTCTCAGCAGCAGAGAGCGTGGGGCAGCGCGCTCCTCCTGACCTTGTTCTCAGTCAAAGTGTCGCTTCCCCTTCTCATCCATCTCCACAGGCCTCTCATAGCTGGTTTCTTCGAGCAATCAGATGCAAACGGCACTTTATATACGTACCCACTCCCCTTACATTGACATATTGGATATTTAAATACAAGCCACACCTCACTGGCATCCACTCGGAGATTGGTGTGTGGGTTTTTTTTCCCCCTTCTCACATCCATTTGGCTCTTTTTGGGAGAGGGAGGGAGAGACAGCGAGCGAGTTTCACTCCCTCTTTTATTTTCAAAAAAAAAAAAAAAAAGGCAGGAAAAAGCTACACATTGCAGTGAGGCATAACTGTTTTTGGCAGGTTTTTCTGAAACTGCTGATGAAATAACGGAGCTCAGTGCGTGGAAGCTGTTGGCGCCCACGGCCACTCAGGCCTGTTCCGTGGGGTTCTGTTTGTTTGTCTGCTGCCCGGGGGCCGTCCCCACCTCCCACGCGTCCTCAGGCTAGCCTTTGGGAAGTGGCGTGAGACCGGGGCTTGGAGCTTCACGCACTCCTGAGCCCCTCTTATTCCCCAGTTAGTCGGAGGCTGCCAAAGAGGCGAAGAGGCGTCTGGCCCGGGACAGGGGATCCCTGGTTTCTTTGTTCTGCTGCCCCCTAAGCCCCACTCCCCACCTGTAGCTCGGCAGGAGGTTGAGGAAGTTAAAAATCCAGAGGCGAATGTAGTTGTAAAATTTGAAGTGGGAATGGTGGCAGTTCTTGCAGACACCAAAGTGGGGGCCTTAAGAGGTCTGAGAGGAGTGGGAAACCCCTCCGAGGAAAGGAGACATTTTTAAAAAGGGCGTTGCAGCTTAGGAAAAGGAGAGGGGATTTAGAAATAGAGAGCTTTTCGAAAAAATGATCTCCACTAGCTTTCTGGGAGCGCTTTGAGAGCAGGCTCGATGAAAGCCATTGGAAACACGATGGGGGCTCCCCCCCCCCACTTCTTTTCTTGTTGGAAACAGGTGTTTCCTCGCTCTGTCCGGTGCCCTGCTTGGAGATATTTTATCAGTAAGAGCGGTAGTTGGGGCGGGAACTGGCGGCCGCCGGGGCAGCAGTCAGTGGCGAGAAGACCTGGGAGCAGGTGCAGGGCCTGCCCCACGACCCAACGCCTCTGCCCGGCACCTGAACCCCGCGGGCCCCTCTCGGGCCCTGACGCTCAACGTCCTGCTCACCTATTAAGCGGCGCTGTTACTTGCAGATTGCACCCACACCCCGCGCCGGCTTCGCTGGTCGGCTCCGGCAGAAGAATCTGAGCCCAGCAAGTCCCCACCTTTTGCAGCGCCTCCTGCTGGAGACCCCGCGCCTTGCGGCGAGTTCGAACTCAGGATCACCACGAGACAAGAAAGCTGGCTCAATTCAATTAGTGTAATTCGAGGTCCTACTTCTGGGCTCCCGCGTGCACCCTGTGCTCACTCCCTGGTACCGTAACAGTTCTTGGTTAGGAACGTCTTCGCTTGGTACTGGTGTGTCTCCTAGCTCAAACGGTGTCTTACGCATTTACAGAACTTCCAGAGACAAGCACAAAGTCTGGCACATAGTAGGCCCATGGAAATAATCTTCTGATGTGCTGAGTCATAGGGAACACGACGCAAACGATCTTCCAATCATAGGGGACACAGAAATGCAAAAGATGATGCCCATATTGGAGTCTTTAAAGTTGAAATGATAGGATGCCTGAGATTTGCTTTAAAATAATCCAAAGTGAGAGGACAGAGGGAATGGAGGTAGAGATGCAATAAGATGGTTCCTCTGTTGCTAATTGTTGAAGCTGGGTAATGGGTACATGAGGGTTCATTATGCTATTCCTCTTACTTCTTTTATATATTCGAAATTTCCACAATAAAAAGCTTTTAAAAATGGGACTGACAGAAAACGACAACAAAGAAACCATTCCTTCCTTCTTCCCTTCAAAAAATTTTTTTTTCAAAGAGTTTGTGAATTTAGTGAGAAGGTGGGGGAGGTGGACTGGGGGTTAAGACAAGTACATAAATGACTAGAATACATGGCATCATAAGGTGCACAGTGCTGTGTGGATTCAGGAAGCAGAAAGAGGGCTTATCTGGGGGTTTATGGTCAGGCTCTGGACCAAGGTGGCCTTTGCAATGGGCCTAAAAGGGAAAATGGGAAGGATTTTGCAAATTCAGATGGGCTACTTCTCAGAAGGGGAAGATAGTAACAAAGCAGGTAGGACAATTTTAATCGATAAAGACTAATTCTTGGGGGTTTTAGTGAGTGTCAAATAAAATAATGTAGATGAAACTGTTTTGAGAGACATATGATGTAAAGGATTTGGATGCCTATCAAGAACAAACAAACAAAAAAACCAAACCCATTGCCGTCGAGTCGATTCTGACTCATAGGGACCCTATAGGGCAGAGTGGAACTGCCCCATAATGTTTCCAAGGAGCGGCTGGTAGATTCGAACTCCCGGCTTTCGATTAGCCGCCAAATGCTTAACCACTGTGCCACCAGGGCAAGGAAGATTTAAATTACACACTGATACAGCAAAGACCATTTCCTCATCAAACACTTCAGGGAATTTCTGCTTTTCTTGTCCTAAAACACTCCCAAAGTCATCAACCACAGTTCAAGTTCTGGAGTTCTACTTGATTGAAGGTCAGTGATATGTTGTTGTTAGGTGCCCTTGAGTCGGTTCCGACTCATAGTGACCCTATGCACAACAGAACGAAGCACTGCCTGGTATTCCGCGCCATCCTTACAATCTTTGTTATGCTTGAGCCCATTGTTGCAGCCACTGTGTCAATCCACCTCATTGAGGGTCTTCCTGTTTTCCACTGACCCTGTACTTTATCAAGCATGATATCCTCCAGGGACTGATCCCTCCTAACAACATGTCCAAAGTATGTAAGATGCAGTCTCACCGTCATTGCTTCTAAGGAGCATTCTGGTTGTACTTCTTCCAGGACAGATTTGTTTGTTCTTTTGGCAGTCCATGGTATATTCAATATTCTTTGCCAATACCACAATGCAAAGGCATCAATTCTTCTTCGGTTTTCCTTATTCATTGTCCAGCTTTCTCAGACATATGATGTGATTGAAAATACCATGGCTTGGATCAAGCACACCTTAGTCTTCAAGGTGACATCTTTGCTTTTCAACAATTTAAAGAAGTCCTTTGCAGCAGATTTGCCCAATGCAACGCGTCTTTTGATTTCTTGACTGCTGCTTCCGTGGCTGTTGATTGTGGATCCAAGTAAAATGAAATCCTTGATAACTTCAATCTTTTCTCCATTTATCATAATGTTGCTTATTGGTCCGGTTGTGAGGATTTTTTTTCTCTTTATGTTGAGGTGTAATCCATACTGAAGGCTGTGGTCTTTGATCTTCATCAGTAAGTGCTTCAAGTCCTCTTCAATTTCAGCAAGCAAGGTTATGTCATCTGCATAATGCAGGGTGTTGGTGAGTCTTTCTCCAATCCTGATGCCCTGTTCTTCTTCATATAATCCAGTTTCCTGGATTATTTTCTCAGCATACAGATTAAATAGGTATGGTGAAAAGATACAACCCTGACACACACCTTTCCTGGCTTTAAACCACTCAGTGTCCCCTTGTTCTGTCCGAACAACTGCCTCTTAATCTTTGTACAGGTTCCTCATGAGCACAATTAAGTGTTCTGTCATTCTCATTCTTCTGTCATTTTGTTGTCTTGTGGGGGCTTGGGTGTTGCCATGATGCTGGAAGCTATGCCACCGGTATTCATCCAGCAGGGTCACCCATGGAGGACAGGTTTCAGCTGACTTTCCAGACTAAGACAGACTCGGAAGAAGGACCCTGTAGTCTACTTCTGAAAAGAATTAGCCAGTGAAAACCTTATGAATAGCAGCGGAACATTGTCAGTGATATAAACATTCTATTATCCTCCTGGAGCTCTTTAGAAATTAATCTGACTGATAATCCTGTTTTAAATAACATTTCCATTAAACACCCCAATTTACAGAGCACTTTCATGTGAGTTATTTAATTTTCACGACCTTGTGGAGTAGGAAGTGTTATTACTCCCATTTTTAAAGAATAATTTTTATTGTGCTCTAAGTGAAAGTTTACAAATCAAGTCAGTCTCTCACACAAAAACCCATATATGCCTTGCTACACACTCCCAACTACTTTCCCCCTAATGAGACAGCCTGCTCTCTCCCTCCACTCTCTCTTTTCGTGTCCATTTCACCAGCTTCTAACCCTCTCCACCCTCTCATCTCCCCTCCAGGCAGGAGATGCCAACACAGTCTCAAGTGTCCACCTGATCCAAGAAGTTCAGTCCTCACTAGCATCCCTCTCCAACCCATTGTCCAGCCCAATCCATGTCTGAAGAGTTGGCTTCGGGAATGGTTCCTATCCTGGGCCAACAGAAGGTCTGGGGGCCATGACAACCGGGGTCCTTCTAGTCTCGGTCTGACCATTAAGTCTGTTCTTATGAGAATTTGGGGTCTGCATCCCACTGCTCTCCTTCTCCCTCAGGGGTTCTCTGTTGTGTTCCCTGTCAGGGCAGTCATCGGTTGTTGCCGGGCACCATCTAGTTCTTCTGGTGTCAGGATGATGTAGTCTCTGGTTCATGTGGCCCTTTCTGTCTCTTGGGCTCGTAATCGCCTTGTGTCCCTGGTGTTCTTCATTCTCCTTTGATCCAGGTGGGTTGAGACCAGTTGATGCATCTTAGATGGCTGTTTGCTGGCGATTAAGACCCTAGACCCCAGACGCCACTCTTCAAAGTGGGATGCAGAATGTTTTGTTAACAGATTTTATTATGCCAATTGACTTAGATGTCCCCTGAAACATTCAGTTTATTCAGGAAGCTTCTTTGCTTTTGGTTTAGTCCACTTGTGCTGACTTCCCCTGTATTGCGTGCTGTCTTTCCCTTCACCTAAAGTAGTTCCTATCTACTATCTAATTAGTGAATGCCGCCTCCCACTCTCCCTCCCTCCCCCTTCGCATAACCACAAAAGAATGTTTTCTTCTCAGTTTAAACTATTTCTCAAGATATTATAATAGTGGTCTTATACAATATTTGTCCTTTTGCAACTGACGAATTTCACTCAGAATAATGCCTTCCAGGCTCCTCCATGTTATGAAATGTTTTACAGATTCCTCACTGTTCTTTATCGATGCGTAGTATTCCATCGTGTGAATATGCCGTAATTTATTTATCCATTCATCTGTTGATGGGCACCTTGGTTGCTTCCATCTTTTTGCTATTGAAAACAGTGCTGCAATAAACATGGGTGTGCATATATCTGTTCGTGTAAAGGTTCTTATTTCTCTAGGATATATTCCAAAGAGTGGGATTGCTGGATCCTATGATAATTCTATTTCTAGCTTTTTAAGGAAGTGCCAAATCGATTTCCAAAGTCATTGTACCATTTGACATTCCCACCAGCACTGTAGAAGTGTTCCAATCTCCCCACAGCCTCTCCAACATTTACTGTTTTGTGTTTTTTGGATTAATGCCAGCCTTGTTGGAGTAAGATGAAATCTCATTGTAGTTTTGATCTGCATTTTTCTAATGGCTAATGTTCGTGAACATTTCCTCATATATTTGTTAGCTACCTGAATGTCTTCTTTAGTGAAGTGTCTATTCATATCTTTTGCCCATATTTTAATTGGGTTATTTGTCTTTTTGCAGTTAAGTTTTTGCAGTATCATGTAGATTTTAGAGATCAGGCACTGATCAGAACTGTCATAGCTAAAAACTTTTCCCAGTCTGTAGGTAGTCTTTTTACTCTTTTGGTGAAGTCTTTGGATGAGCATAGGTGTTTGATTTTTAGGAGCTCCCAGTTATCTAGTTTTTCTCCATTTTGTTTTTGTTGTTAGGTGCCATCGAGTCAGCTCTGATGCATAGCAACCCTATGTATAACAGAAGGAAATGTTGCTCCACCCTGTCCCATCCTCACAAAAGTAGGTGTGTTTGAGCTCATTGTTGTGGCCACTGTGTCAATCCATCTCCTTGAAGGTCTTCCTCTTTTGCGCTGGCCCTCTACGTTACCAAACAAGATGTCCATCTCCAGGGATTGGTCCCCCCTGATAACAGGTTCAAAGTAAGCGAGATGAAGTCTCACCATCCTTGCTTCTAAGAAGCAATCTGGCAGTACGTCTTCCAAGACCGGTTTGTTCATTCTTTGACCGACCACGGTATATTCAATATTCTTCACCAACACCGTAATTCAAATGTGTCAATTCTTCTTTAGTCTTTCTTTTTCATTTCCAGCTTTTGCATGCATGTGAGGCAATTGAAAAGACCATGGCCAAGTCCTTGTTCCTAGTCTGTCTTAGTCTGGAAGCTCCACTGAAACCTGTCCAGCATGGGTGAGCCTGCTGGTATTTGAAATACCGCTGGCATAGTTTCCACTATCACAGCAACACGCAAACCACCACAGTATGACAAACTGACAGAAAGGTGGTAAATTCCTATTTTGGAGATGAGGATACAAGCGGGTTAAGTGACTAGCGCAGACTCACATAGCTTATAAGCAAAGATGTCATAATTTGATTTCAGACCCACTGGGGTAAATAACTCTCAACTCATGGGCCTTGAGACATATATAAAGATCAGTATATTGAAGACAGCGAGATTTCAGAATACTTTGGAAAACCTCTACCACGACACAACCTCAGGCCAGGGTTGTGCTGCATATACGGAATGAGAGGAAAATGTATGTACAAAAAAGGAAGCAAAACCTCACTGGATTCAGGTCATTGCTTGTAAAGTGAAAATAACTGTACCCCTTCACAGTTTTATTGTAAGGATGAAACGAAATCACTGATTCAGGGTAACCAGCGTTATGCCTGGCACATGAAAGATAATCAACTCACCTGTGATTCCTTCCTTTTTCCCCAGTATCTCACAGGGTTGATGTGAGAAATAAAGCAACATATGTGAAAATGAAGTGGAAAAACAAAACTCCATAAGAACAAGGAGAGTTCTGACTCAGGCCATAAGTGACTAGAGACTAGGGGCAACCTGTTGGGCTCTGTTTCTTGAGGAAGGATATACTGATGCTAATAATGTTTTGTTCATCCTCCATCTCCACACACACCAGGGAGGTGGGAGAGGATATCTAGAACTTTTATTCTGCCCAGTTCTTCATTTTCAGGACAACTTATTATTTTTTTCCTTCCTAATTTATTTTCCCTAAGAAAGGGCAGGGAATATGTACTGCTAGGTAAATCCTGCAAAAAGTGCAGTCAATGACATCAGTTACTCTTATTTACTGAGTGATTTCCTGTGTTAAAAAAGGAGCCCTGGTGGCTCAGTGGTTAAGTGCTTGGCTGCTAACTGAAAAGTTGGTGGTTCAAACCCACCAGCTGCTCTGTGGGAGAAAGCTGTGGCAGTCTGCTTCCATAACCTGTGGGGCAGTTCTACTCTGTCCTGTAGGGTTGATGTGTGTCGGAATCAACTGAATGGCAACAGGTTTGTTCCTGTGTTAAGCATCGCCCTGGGTGCTTTACATGCATTATCTCTTATAAACTCTATCACAACTCTCAGAAATAGGTGTGTTCCCATTTTACAGGTGAAAAAGGTGAGGTCCAACAAGATTCAATGGTGGTAGAAGTAAGACTTAAACCCAGGTAGTCCTTAACCATTGATATTAAGTTAAGGCCTAACCAAAACACTATACTGCCTCAGTCTACTTACTTCAAAAAGAACTTATCTTGCCCATTTGTCCTCTGTTCCTCCCTTCCCCTTTCGCTTTCCTCATTTGACATGGACAGCAGTATAATGTAGTGGTTGCACACTCAAGCTCATGTCAGAGTGCCTGGGCTCAAACCCCAACTTTAAGTCATTGTGGGTATTGGAGCCTCAGTGTCCTCATCTGTTCGATGCAGATGATGATAATAGTCATTACCTCATAGGGTTGCTGTGAGGTTGAAGTGAAATAACACACAGAACATACTTAGAACTGTGCCTGACACATACTAATTGGTCATTGTTCATAATATTATTTATATCCTACCTGGATCCAGCCATATTTCCTCTCCAGGTTTCCTCAAACTATGCGCATTTTTTCCTGAAGGAGAGAAGTAGATAAGAACACTGACCAAATCACCCCAAAGCAATTAATTCCAATCCTGTTAATCTTTCTGTGTAGTATTGGTTCAGTCTTGTTCTCTCTGGGTTTTAGAAGACCTGTCTCAGAAATGGGGTGACCAAACTGTAGGCGCTGTGTGGGCAAGCACAGAGTGAGGAAGTGGAGGCCTGGGAAAAATAGGAAATTGTTCATTTGTATTGGACATTCTTATTAAGTGACAGGTACTGTTTCGAGTGCCTTACATTTAAGTCGCATAACACCACCATGCTATTATAATCCCTAATTTTAACAAAAAGTGAAACTAAAGTCTAGAGAGGTTAAGTAACTTGCTCAAGGTCATATAACTAGCATATGATGGGGTTGAAATTCAGACCTGGAGCTTGGCTCCAGAGACCTTATTCAATAGACCAAAACCAAACTAAACCCTTTGCGGTTGAGTTGATTCTGACAATAGCAACCCTATAAGGACAGAGTAAAATTGCCCCATAGGGTTTCCAAGGAGCACCTGGTGGATTTGAACTGCCGACCTTTTGGTTAACAGCCATAGCTCTTAAGCAACACGACCCAATTCTCTTCTGGAAGAGGAAAACCCAAGTTAAAAGAACATTTAAAAAATTTTTTTTAGTCCTTGGTAATTTGTAACTAGAGTTTGAGAATCCTGCAAAAAAAAAAAAAATCAGACTACCTTCCCTCTTCATACCTTCAACTCTAGGGCCTAGAGCGGAAAGGATAGCTCATTGGCTGAGACTTTATCTCTCTGGTTAGTCTCCTGCAGTGACACTTAGCCACAAGCTTCCTTTGTTACTGCTGTCATTCTCCTGTAGGCCTATCTGCAATGGGGCTGGTGGGGGGGGGTGTGTAATGGACCATTTATTCTGGCTGCAACTTAGCATTATCTGGCAGGTGATGACATCTTTGGGAAATGATCTGTTAGTTCTCTGAGAGGAGCAAGACACAAATGGAATGTGGCTCCAACCCCGGCAACCTGGGTCACTTCCTGAATTGGTCAGAAACCCTGGTGGCGTAGTGGTTAAGAGCTATGGCTGCTAACCAAGGGGTCAGCAACTCTATGGGGCAGTTCTACTCTGTCCTATAGGGTCCCTAAGAGTTGGAATCTACTCAGTGGCAGTGGGTTTGGTTTTTTGGTATGTATATATATATGCGACTCGAGGGCACTGGGTGGGCTGGTATATATATATATGGTGTGTATATATAATGTATATACACACCATATATATATATATATACCAAAAAACCAAACCCACTGCCATATATATATGTGTATACACACACACACACATATATACGGACAGATAGATAGATGTCACCTTGAGGACAAAGGTGCTCCTGATCCAAGCCATGATATTTTCAATTGCCTCATATATATGCAAAAGCTGGACAATGAATAAGGAAGACTGAAGAATTGATGCCTTTGAATTATGGTGTTGGTGAAGAATATTGAATATGCCATGGACTGCCAAAAGAACAAATACATTTGTCTTGGAAGAAGTACAGCCAGAATGCTCATAAGAAGCAAGGATGGCAAGACTCACGTACTTTGAACATGTTGTCAGGAAGGACTAGTCCCTGGAGAAGGACATCATGCTTGGTCAGGTAGAGGGTCAGTGAAAAAGAGGAAGATCCTGAATGAGATGGATTGACACAGTGGCTGCAAAAATGGGCTCCAACACAGCAATGATGGTGAGGATGATGCAGGACTGGGCAATGTTTTGTTCTGTTGTACGTAGGTCGCTATTAGTCAGATCCAACTCGATGGCACTGAACAACAACAACAACAACACACACAAGACTTATTTTAAGGAGTTGGTTTGTGTGATTATTGGGGCTGGCAGTGTCTAAAATCTGTAGGGCAGGCTGGCAGGTTGGCAGGCCGGAAACTCGGCAGGAGTTTCATTACAATCTTTTTAAAATTGTGTGTTAGGTGAAAGTTTACAGAGCAAATAAGCTTCTCATTAAACAGTTAATACAAAATTGTTGTGTGACATTGGTTGCTAACCCCGTGATGTGTCAACACTCTCTTCTACTTCACTCTGGTTTCCCTGTTTTCATTCATTCAGTTTTCCGGTCAGTTCCTGCTTTCTGTCTTTGCTTTTGGTCTGCTGTGCCCACTGATCTGGTGTACATGACTGAACTACTAAGCACATACCTCACGTGTGTTATTGTTAGCCCTATAGACCTGTCTAATCTTTGGCTGAATGGTGAACCTCAGGAGTGACTTCACTACTGAATTAAACGGTGCCTGGGGGCCATACTCTTAGGGCTTCTCCAGACTGTCACACCAGCAAGCCTAGTCTTTTTTCTTTTTTGGTGAATTTGAATTTTGTTGTACATTTTTCTCCAACTCTGTCCAGGACCCTTTATTGTGATCCCTGTCAGAGTAGTTGGTGGTTGTAACTGGGCACAATGTAGTTGTTCTGGGCTCAGTCTGGTGGAGGTTGTGGTATTTGTGGTCCATCAGTCCTTTGGACTAATCTTTCCCTTGTGTCTTTGGGCTTCTTCATCCTCCTTTGCTTCAGCTGGGATGGGAGCAGTAGATGTTTCTTAGATGGCCACTCACAGGCTTTAAAGACCCCAGATGATACAACAGTTGTATATAGAACATTTTCTTTATACAATATGTTATACCAGTTGAGCTGTACGTTCCCCTGAGATCATGGTCCCTAGCCCTCAGCCCAGTAACTCGGTCCCTCAGGGCATTTGGATGTGTTGTGAAGCTTCTATGACTCTGCCTTGGTCATGTTGTGCTGACTTTCCCAGTATTGTGTACTGTCTTACCCTTCACCAAAGTTACCACTTACCTACTCTCTAAAACACCCACTGCCATCCAATCAATTCCAACTCATAGAGACCCTATAGTTCAGATTAGAATTGCCCCATAGAGTTTCCAAGGAGTGCCTGGTGAATTCAAACTGCTGACCTTTTGGTTAGCAGCTGTAGCTCTTAACCACCATGCCCCCAACGTTTCCAAAAAAACCCATCTCTGTCGAGTCAGTTCCGACTCATGGTGACTATCTAGTTAGTATTTTTCCCCCCCTACCCCAACTCTCCTTTGTAACCATCAAAGGTTGTTTCTTTCTGTGTGGAAACATTTCCATGTGTTTTTGTAGCAGTGGTCTCATGCAGTACTGGTCCTTTTGTGATTGACTTACTTCATTTAGCATAATGCCTTCCAGATTCATCCACATTGTAAGATGTTTCAAGGATTCATCATTGTACTTCATTGTTGGGTAGTATTCCATTGTGTGTTTTATTCCATTTAGGTTGTTTCCATCTTTTTGTTATTGTGAATAATGCTGCAACAAACATAGGTGTGCATATGTCCATTTGTGAGACGGCTCTTATTTCCCTAGTATATATTCATAGGTGTGGGATAGTGGATCATATGGTATTTCTCTTTCTAGCTTTTTAAGGAGGTGCCGTATCGTTTTCCAAAATGGTTGTACCATTTTACATTCCCACCAGCAGTGCATGAGAGTTCCAATCTCCCTGTAGCCTCTCCAACATTTGTTATTTTCTGGTTTTTTTTGGTTAGTGCCAGTAATGTCGGGCTATCTCATTGTAGTTTTGACTGCATTTTTCTAATGGCTATTGATGGTGAGCATTTCCTCATGTATCTGTTAGCCTCCTGAATATCTTCTTTGTTAAAGTGTCTATTCATATCCTTTGCTCTTTTTCAAATTGGGTTATTTGTCTTTTTATTGTAGGGGTGTTGAATTTTCCTATAGATTTTAGAGTTTCAGCCTTTGTTGGGTATGTCATAGCCAGTTTTTTTCCCCAGTCTGTAGGTTCTCTTTTTATTATTTTGGTGAAGTCTTTTGATGAGTATAAGTGTTTAATTTTTAGAAGATCCTAGTTATCTAGCTTATCTTCTGGTGTTTGTATGTTGTTAATTACGGTTTGTGTTCTGTTTATCTGTAACTGGGACCCCTAGTGTTGACAATATTTTTTCTTCCATTATCTTTATACTTTTTTGTTTTATATTTAGGTCTTTGATCTATTTTGAATTAGTTTTTGTGTATGGTGTGAGGTATGGGTCCAGTTTTATTTTCTTAAAGGTGGACATCCAGTTTTACCTGCACCATTTGTTAAAAAGACTGTCTTTTCCTTATTTGATGGACTTTGGGCCTTTGTCAAAGATCAGGTGACCATAGGTGGATGGATTTACATCTGGGTTCTTGATACTGTTCCAGCGGTCAATGTGTCTGTCATTGTGCCAGTACCAGGCTGTTTTAACTACTGTAGCTGTATAGTAGGTTCTGAGGTCAGGTAGTGTGAGGCCCCTTACTTTGTTCTTCTTCAGTAATGCCTTACTTATCTGAGGCCTTGTTGCTTTCCATATAAAGTTAATGATTAGTTTTTTTTGTCTCATTAAAGAATGCCGTTGGTATTCGGATCGGGGTTGCATTGTATTTGTAGATTGTTTTCAGTATAATTGACATTTTCACAATGTTGAGTCTACCTATCCATGAGCATGTCTGTATTTCTGTTTATGTAGGTCTCTTTTGGTTTCTTGTAGTAGTGTTTTGTAGTTTTCTTTGGATAGGTCTTTATGTCCCTGGCTATATTTATTCCTAAGTATTTTATTTTTTTAGGGGCTATTGTAAACAGTATTGCTTTCCTGATTTCTTTTTTGTACTTCTCTTTGTTGGTGTATAGGAATCCAACTGATTTTGTATGTTTATCTTGTATCCTGCCACTCTGCTGAATCTATTTGTTCCAGTAGTTTTCTTGCGGAGTCTTTAGGGTTCTCTAGAGGGATAGTTTTACTTCTACCTTAC
Organism: Loxodonta africana; assembly: GCF_030014295.1. Classification (NCBI taxonomy): domain Eukaryota; kingdom Metazoa; phylum Chordata; class Mammalia; order Proboscidea; family Elephantidae; genus Loxodonta; species Loxodonta africana. The sequence goes on along the minus strand of NC_087369.1, from coordinate 88,199,504 downwards.
CAATTTGGATGTCCTTTATTTCTTTTTCTTGCCTTATTTCTCTAGCTAGGACTTCCAGCACAATGTTTAACAGGAGTGATGATAAAGAGCATCCTTGTCTTGTTTCTGTTCTCAGGGGAAATGTTTTCAGCCTCTCTCCATTAAGAATGATTTGGCTGTTGGTTTTGTATAGGCTCCCTATATTATGTTGAGGAATTTCCCTTCTCTTCCTATCTTATTGAGAGTTTTTATCAGGAACGTGTGTTAGACTTTGCCGAATGATTTTTCTGCGTCAATTGAGATGATCATGTGATTCTTTTCTTCCTTTTTTTAATGTGCTTTACGTGAAAGTTTACAGTTCACATCAGTTTCTCATGCAAAAATTTATACACACGTGGTTATGTGACCCTAGTTGCTCTTCCTATAATGTGACAGCACATCCCTCCTCTCAATCCTGTATTTCCCGTGTTGATTCAACCAGCTATTGTCCCACTCTGCCTTCTCATCTTGCCTCCAGACAGAAGCTGCCCACTTAGTCTTGTGTGTCTACTTGAGCTAAGAAGCACACTCCTCACCGGTATCTTTTTATGTCTTATAGTCCAGTCTAATCTTTGTCTGAAGAGCTGGCTTTGGGAATGGTTTCAGTTCTGGGCTAACAGCAAGTCCAGGGGCCATGTCCTCTGGGGTCCCTTCAGTCTCAGACCATTAAGTAAGTCTTGTCTTTTTACTAGAATTTGAGCTCTGCACCTCACTTTTCCCCTGCTCCATCAGGGACTCTCTGTTGTGTTCTCTGTCAGGACAGTCATTGGTGGTAGCCAGGCACCATCTAGTTCTTCTGGTTTCAGGCAGACGGAGTGCCTGCTTGATGTGGCCCTTTCTGTCTCTTGGGCTCATATTTTCCTTGAGTTTTTAGTGATCTTCATTCTCCTTTGCTCCAAGTGGGTTGGTACCAATTGATGCATCTTAGGTAGCCGCTTGCTAGCTTTTAAGACCCTAGAAGCCACTCTCCAAAGAGGGATGCAGAATGTTTTCTTAATAGATTTTATTATGCCATTTGACCTAGATGTCCCCTGAAACCCTGGTCCCCAAACCCCTGCCCCTTCTATGCTGGTCTTCAAGAGATCAGTTTATTCAGGAAACTTCTTTGCTTTTGGTTTAGTCCAGTTGTGCTGACTTCCCCTGTATTGTGTGTTGTCCTTCCCCTCACAAAATATAATTCTTGTCTACTGCCTAGTGAATACCCCTTTCCTTCCCTCCCCACCCTCATAAACATCAAAGAATGTTTTCTTCTGTGGTTAAACCTTTTCTTGAGCTCTTATAATGGGGGTCTCATGCAATATTTGCTCTTTTGTGAGTGACAAATTTCATTCAGCAAAATGCCTTCCAGATTCCTCCATGTTATGAGATGTTTCACAGTTTCATTGTTGTTCTTCATCGTTGCGTAATATTCCATTGTGCGAATATGCCGTAATTTGTTTACCCATTCATCTGTTGATGGGCACCTAGGTTGTTTCCATCTTTTTGAAATGGTAAACAGTGCTGCAATGAACATGGGTGTGTATATATCTGATTGTGTAAAGGCTCTTATTTCTCTAGGATATAATCCAAGGAGTGGGATTGCTGGATCATATGGTAGTTCTATTTCTAGCTTTTTAAGGAAGGGCCAAATCGATTTCCAAAGTGGTTGTACCATTTTACATTCCCACCAGCAGGGTATAAGTGTCCCAGCCTCTCCAAAACCTCTCCAACATTTATTGTTTTGTTTTTTGGATTAATGCCATCCTTGTTGGAGTGAGATGGTATCTCATTGTAGTTTTGACTTGCATTTCTGTAATGGCTAATGATGGTGAGCATTTCCTCATATATCTGTTAGCCCCCGAATGTCTTCTTTAGTGAAGTGCCTGTTCATTTCCTTTGCCCATTATTTATTTATTTTTTTGATTCATATACTTCCAATTTATTTACTTTTCTATCAGGTATATAGGTTTTCTATAGTCATGTTTTTTTTTATTGTCAACCTTTGACTTTTTTCACATAGTTAAAAATATCATCCTAAATAGATAAATTGCAAAAAATTGTAATCTATTTGCACCAAGGTGCTTTTTAGTTCAGTGTACTGTATTTTTTCATTTGATGTTATATATATATATATATCGACTCGACGGCAGTGGGTTTATATATATATTTATATCTGTACTTTAGATGAAGGTTTACAGAACAAACTAGTTTCTCATCATTTAGTACATACATTGTTCTAAGACATTGGTTAACAAGCCCAGGACATGTCAACACTTTTCCTTCTCAACCCTGGGTTCCCTATTGCCAGCTTTCCTGTTCCCTCCTGCCTTCCAGTCCCTGCCCCAAGACTGGTGCCCCCCTTTAGTCTTGTTTTGTTCCATGGGACTCTTCATTCTTTGGCTGAAGGGTGAACCTCAGGAGTGGCCTCATTACTGAGCTGAAAGGGTGTCGGGGCCATTCTCTCAGGGTTTCTCCAGTGTCTGTCAAGCCAGCAAGTCTGGTCTTTTCTTTTCAAGTTAGAATTTTGTTCTACATTTTTCTCCTCTCTGTCTGGGACCCTCTATTGTCATCCCTGTCAGAGCAGTCAGTGGTGGTAGCTGGGCATCATCTTGTTGTACTGGACTCAGTCTGGTGGAGGCCGTGGTAGACGTGGTCCATTAGTCCTTTGGACTAATCTTTCCCTTGTATCTTTTGTTTTCTTCATTCTTCCTTGCTCCTGAAGGGGTGAGACCAGCAAGTATCCTAAATGGGTGCTCACAGGCTTTTAAGACCCCAGAGGCTACTCACCAAAGTAGAATGTAGAACATATTTTTTATAAACTATTTTATACCAGTTGAGCTAAATATTCCCCGAGATCATGGTCTTCACAGCCCCCAGCCCAGCAATTCGGTCCCATAGGGAGTTTGGATGTGTCTATGAAGCCACCATGACCTTGCCTTGTACAGACTGTGCTGGCTTCCCCCATTCTTTGCCCATTTTTTAATTGGGTTATTTGTCTTTTTTTGTTCAGGTTTGCAGTATCTTCTAGATTTTAGAGATTAGATGCTGATCACATTTGCCTTAGCCATAAAGTTTTTCCCAGTCTGTAGGTTGTCTTTTTACTTTTCTGGTGAAGTCTTTGGATGAGCATAAATGTTTGATTTTTAGGAGCTCCCAGTTATCTTCCAGTGTTTGTGCATTGTTAGTAATGTTTTGTATACTGTTTATGCCATGTATTAGGGCTTCTATCATTGTCCCTATTTTTTCTCCCATGATCTTTATCGTTTTAGATTTTATGTTTAGGTCTTTGATCCATTATGAATTAGTTTTTGTGCATGGTGTGAGGTTAGGGTCTTGTTTCACTTTTTTGCAGATAGATATCAAGTTATGCCAGCACCATTTGTTAAAAAAGAGACTGTCTTTTCCCCAGTTAACAGACTTTGGTCTTTTGTCAAATATCAGCTGTTCATAAGTGGATGAATTTGCATCTAGATTCTCAATTCTGGTCCATTGGTCTATGTATTTGTTGTTGTACCAGTACCAGGCTGTCTTGAATACCGTGGCAGTATAATAGTTTCTAAAATCCGGTAGCGTGAGGCCTCCCATTTTGTTCTTCAATAATGCTTTACTTTTCTGGGGCCTCTTCCCCTTTCCATATGAAGTTGGTGATTTGTTTCTCTATCTCATTCAGAAATGCCATTGGAATTTGGATGGGGATTGGATTGTATCTATAGATCAGTTTTCACAATGTTGAGTCTTCCTATCCATGTGCAAGGTATGTTTTTCCACTTATGTAGGCCTCTTTTTGGAAACCCTGGTGGCGTAGTGGTTAAGTGCTACAGCTGCTAACCAAAGGGTTGGCAGTTCAAATCTGCCAGGTGCTCCTTGGAAACTCTATGGGGCAGTTCTACTCTGTCCTATAGGGTCGCTATGAGTCGGCATCGACTCGACGGCACTGAGTTTGGTTTTTTTTGAGGCCTCTTTTTGTTTCTTGCAGTAGTGTCTTGTAGTTTTCTTCATATAGGTCTTTTACGTCTCTGGCTACATTTATTCCTAAGTATTTTATCTTCTTGGCAGCTATTGTAAATGCTATTGATTTGGCGGTTCCCTCTTTGATGTTATCTTTGTTGGTGTAGAGGAATCCAACTGATTTTTGTGTATCTTGCATCCTGCTCCTTTGCTGAACTCTTCTATTAGTTCCTGTAGTTTTCTTGTGGATTCTTTAGGGTTTTCTGTGTATAAGATCATGTCATCTGCAAATAGAGATACATTTATTTCTTCCTTAAATTTTTTTAACCAATTTGGATGCCCTTTATTTCTTTTTCTAACCTAATTGCTCTGGCTAGGACCTTCAGCAAAATGCTGAATAAGAGTGGTGATAAAGCGCACCGTTGTCTAGTTCCCATTCTCAAGGAGAGTGCTTTCAAACTTTCTTCATTTAGGATGATGTTGGCTGTGTTGGCTTTGTATAAATGCCCTTTATTATGTTGAGAAATGTCCCTTCTATTCCTATTTTGCTGAGATCATGAATGGGTGTTGGAGTTTGTCAAATGCCTTTTCTGCACCAGTTGATAAGATCATGTGGTTCTCGTCTTTTATTCTATTTATGTGATGCATTACATTAACCGTTTTTCTGGTGTTGAACCATCCCTGCATGTCTGGTATGAATCCCATTTGTTCATGGTGAATAATTTTTTTGATATGTTGTTGAATTCTATTGGCTAGAGTTTTGTTGAGTGTTTTTGCATCTAAGTTCATGGGGGATATTGGTATTGGTATTTCATTTTTCTGGTGTCTTTACCTGGTTTTGGCATCAGGGTTGTGCTGGATTCATAGAATGAGTTTGGGAGTATTCCATCCTTTTCCATGTTCTGAAATATCTTTAGTAGCAGTGGTGTTAACTCTTCTCTGAATGTTTGTTAGATTTCTTCAATGAAGCCGTCTGGGCCAGGGCTTTTTTGGGGGGGGGGCAGTTTTTAAATTACCTTTTCAATCTCTTCTTTTGTTATAGGTTTATTTAGTTGTTCTACCTCTGTTTGTGTTAGTTTAGATAGGCAGTGTGTTTCTAGAAATTTGCGCATTTCCTCTAGGCTTTCAAATTTGTTAGAGTACAATTTTTCATAGTATTCTGTTATAATTCTTTAATTTTCAGTTGGGCCTGTTGTAATGTCACCCATCTCGTTTCTTATTTGAGTTACTTGCTTCCTCTCCTGTTTTCTTTTGTCAGTTTGGTTTATCGATTTTGTTAATCTTTTCAAAGAACCAGCTTTCGGTCTTGTTAACTCTTTCAATTGTTTTTCTATTCTCTAAGTTTTATTATTTGCTTTCTTCCAGTTCCCAAGGGCTTCTTTTGCTGCTCTCTTTCTGTCTGTTTGAGTTATAGGGTTAATGCTTTGATTTTGGCCCTTTCTTCATTTTGGATGTGTGTATTTATTGCTATAAACTGGCCTTTGAGCACTGCTTATGCTGTGTCCCAAAGGTTCTGGTAGGATGTGTTTTCATTGTCATTTGATTCTATGAATTTCTTTATTCTCTCTTTAATTTCTTTTATAAGCCAGTAGTTTTGAGCAAGGTGTTGTTCAGTTTCCATATGTTTGATTTTTTTTTCCTTGCTGTTTCTGTTATTGATTTCTACTTTCATGGCTTCATGGTCAGAAAAGATGCTTTGTAATATTTTGATGCTTTGGATTCTGTTAAGGCTTCCTTTATGGACTAATATGTGGTCTATTCTGGAGAATGTTCCATGTGCATTGGAAAAGAAAGTATACTTGGCTGCTGTTGGGTGGAGTGTTCTGTATATATCTGTAAGATAAAGTTGGTTGATTTTAGCATTTAGATCTTCCATGTCTTTATTGAGCTTCTTTCTGGATGTTCTGTCCTTCACTGAAAGCGGTGTGTTGAAGTCTTCTACTATTATTGTGGAGCTGTGGATCTCTCTTTTCAATGCTGTTAGAGTTTGTTTTATGTATTTTATAGCCCTGTCATTCGGTGCGTAAATATTTATTATGGTTATGTCCACCTGGTGTATTGACCCTTTAATCATTATATAGTATCCTTCCCTATCCTTTGCGGTGGATTTTACTTTTAAGTCTATGTTGTCAGAAATTAATATTGCCACTCCAACTCTTTTTTTTGATTGTTGTTTGTTTGATATATTTTTTCCCATCCTTTGAGTTTTAGTTTGTTTGTGTCTTTAAGTCTAAGATGTGTCTCTTGCAGGCAGCATATAGATGGATCTTTTTTTTTTATCCATTCTTCCACTCTCTGTCTCTTTATTGGTGCATGTAATCCATTTTCTTTCAGTGTAATTATTGATAGGTATGAATTTGGCACTGTCATTTGTGATGTCTTTTTTGTGTGTGTGTGTTGTTGACAGTTCCTTTGTTCCACTTAATTTTCTGTTCTGAGCCCTTTTTCTTTATATATTTCCTTTCCCTCTTTTTCACTGTTGTTGATTTTGTATTTGCTGAGTCTTTATGTTTTTCTTGTTTTTTTTTTTTATTTAGATGTGTAGGATTGTTAGTTTCCTTTGTGGTTATCTTAATATTTTATCCCTATTTTTCTAAATTTAAACCAATCTTTTGTTTCTTTATATTGCCTTGACTTTCTCTACCTACGAAAGATTTATGACTACTTTTATTGTCCCTGTTTTGTTTTAATGTTGACATCTTTTACATAATGACATCTCTGTTTCCCTATTTTAAGCATTTTAGCTTTGATTTATTTCTGTGATTTCTTTATCTGGGTTGATATCTGGTTTCTCTGTCCTGTGTCCTAGTCTTGGGTTGTTATCTGATTTTATTGATTTTCTAACCAGAGAACTCCCTGTAGTATTTATTGTGATTTTGGTTTGGTTTTTGCAAATTCCCTAAACTTTTGTTTATCTGGAATGTCCTAATTTCACCATCATATCTGAGAGACAGTTTTGCTGGATATAAAATTCTTGGCTGTCAATTTTTTTCTTAAAGTCTTTGTATATGTCATCCCTTTGCCTTCTTGCCTGCATGGTTTCTGCTGAGTAGTCCGGGGTTAGTCTTATTGACTCTCCTTTGTAGGTGACTTTTCATTTGTCCCTAGCTGCTCTTAAAATTCTCTCTTTATCTTTGGTTTTGGCAAGTTTGATTATAATATGTCTTGATGACTTTCTCTTGGAATCTACCTTGTGTGGGGCTCAATGAGCTTCTTGGGTAGATCTCGTCACATCTTTCATGATATCAGGGAAGTTTTCTGCCAAGAAATCTTGAACAATTCTGTCTGTAGTTTCTGTCATCCCCCTGTTCTGGTACTCCAATCACTCGTAGGTTTTTCCTCTTTATAGAGTTGCACACAATTCCTAGGGTTTCTTAATGTTTTTAAATTCTTTTATCTGATTTTTCCTCAAATATATTGGTATAAAGTGCTTTATCTTGAGTCTCACTAGTTCTGCCTTCCATTGCCTTAATTCTTGCTCCTATGACTTTCTATTGAGTTGTTTAATTCTGAAATTTTATTGTTAATCTTCTAAATTTCTGATTGCTGTCTCTCTATGGATTATTGCAGCCTATTAAATTTGTCATTATGCTCTTCTCTAATCTTAAGTTCCTCTATCGCTTTGTCTGTGTGTTCCTTAGCTTCCTCTGCATTTCGCCTGACCTACTTCCTGATCTCTTGTAGAGTTCTGTATATTAATCTTTTGTATTCTACTTCTTGTAATTCCAGGAAGTTTTCTTCATGGGGAAGATTTCTTGATCCTTTGTTTTGGGAGCTTGCTGAAGCCATCGTGGCCTGCCTCTTTATGTGATTTGATATTGACTGGTGTCTCTGAGCCATCAATAAGTTATTGTATTTATTCATTTTATGTTTGCTTACAGCATCCTAGCTTCTCGTTTTGTTTCGATATGCCCAAATATGCTGCTCAAGTGAGCTACTTTGATTATCGGTGCCTTTGAAACTCTAATGGCCTGTCACCAGGTGGTTATAGCTGTTACTAGGTATGTGATCCCAGGAGTCTGTTTACTTTTCTTGTATGGATTTAGCTCATGTGCCTAGGTAGTGGGTTACCAAGTGCATGGTGCAGGGCCTCACCTACAGTCCTAGACGAGCAGGTGTGGTTGGCGTAGGCACAGGTATCTGGCTGCAGTATGAGTTCACACGTTAAGCAAGGCAGGGGGCTAACAACTGCCCCTGAGTGTCTGTGAGGAAAGTGTGTCCCTGTTTCCTAGAGTGAGTAGGTGGGTGGGTTTTTCAACCAGACTATGGGCAGCCAATGCTGTTGGCTGTAAGGACTGGGAGGCGCCACTTATTCTTGGACCCTGTTGTGGTTGGCTAGGTGGCATGCGTGGAGCCATCAGTCCTCAGGACCCTGATGTGGGTAGGTGATGACGCTGCTTAATAGGTAGAGCAGTGTCAAATGTCACAAACCTACCTCTCCATCATTTAGAAGAAACAGTTGAAGTTAGATTTCAGGTATACACCCTGTTGTACTGTGCTAATGAGGGCATGCACTGTTGAAATGGGCCCACACAGGTCTATGAAGGGGTGAAAGGTATTCAATGTCCGTGAACCCCTTATGCCTGAGCCTAAGCAAAGGAGATGTTTCTACCCTGAGTTTCTGGCTTAGGGGAGCCAGCAGATTATATTTTCCCTGTTTGTTAATTTGTTCCCTCTCCAAGGCTGGGAGAACGACTCAGGGTGCGTGAAGGGTACTACTTCTCTGAAGCAGCCTTGGACCCAGTGCAGAGTGGGAAGGGAGCACGTAAGTGAGAGAGAGGTTTTTCCCAAAGGGGTGATTTTTGATCCATGTGGTGAGTTAGACACATGTACTTATCTTTTGCTGATTGAATGCTGCTTTTTGCTGATTCTGGAGGCATGAGTAGCCTCTCTGCTGCTGGATCTCTCCCGATGTGGAAAACGTGTCCCAAATGCCACTGCTTGCCTCACCGCTGGCACCAGCCCATTTCGGCCTGCAAGATCGGGTCTGGCAACTCTTCGCTGCTTATGAACCATCTCTCCCTCCCCCAGCTGCTCAGTCTGATTCCTCATCTTTGCCTTTGATGTTCAAGGCTCTCAGGTTGTCATTTTTTAATTGATTCACTTGTTTTTTCTGGTCTTCCTTGTAGGAGGGATCACAGGAAGCATCTGACTACTCCGCCATCTTGTCTCTGCCTCCCCTTTTTTCTTTTTTGATGTGTGCACCTATTGCTATAAATTGACCTCTGAGCACTGCCTTTGCTGTGTCCCAATGATTCTGGTATGATGTGTTTTAATTCTCATTTGATTCTAGAAATTTTTTTTATTCCATCTTTGATATCTTCTATTACCCAGGGGTTTTTAAGCAAGGTGTTATTCAGTTTCCATGAATTTGATATTTTTTCTTGCTCTTCCTGTTATTAATTTTTACTTTTATGATCAGAGAAGATGTTTTGTATTATCTCAGTATTTTGGATTTTGTTAAGGTTTGCTTTGTGGCCTAAGATGTGGTATATTCTGGAGACGTTCCATGTGTATTGGGAAAGAATGTATACTTTACTGTTGTTGGGAGAAATGTTTTATATATGTCTGTAAGGTCAAGATGGTTGATCCTGGCCTTTAGATCTTCTGTATTTTTGCTGAGTTTCTTTCTAGATTTTCTGTGTTTTACTGAGAGTGGTGTGTTGAAGTCTCCTACTATTATTGTGAAACTGTCAATTTCTCTTTTCAGTTCCGTTAGAATTCGTTTTATGTATTTTGGAGCCCTGTTGTTGGGTGCATACATATTTGTTTTGACTATGTAATCATGGTGGATTATCCCTTTAATTATTATATAATGTCCTTCCTTGTCTTTTATGATGGATTTTGCCTTAAAGTTTATTTTATCTGTGATTAGTATTTCCACTCCTCTTTTTTGGTTGTTGTTTGCTTGATTTTTTTCCCATCCTTTGATTTTTAATATATGTATGTCTTTGTGTCTAAGGTGTGTCTCTTGTAGATCACATATTGATGGGTCATTTTTTTTTAATCCATTCTGTTACTCTCTGTCTCTTTATGAGTGCATTTAAGCCATTTGCATTCAGTGTGATTATTGATAGGTGTGAGTTTATTACTGTCATTTTGTAGTTTTTTTTTTGTAGTTCTGACGTTTTCTTTGTTTCTCTTTCCTGTGCTGAATTCCTTTTTTTCTGAAATTTCTTTTTGTTTCTTTTATGATTGTAGATTTGTGTTTACTGAGACTTTATGTTTTTCTTCTTTATTTTGATGAGTAGATTTACTGACTTTCTTTGTGGTTACTTTGAAATTTACCCCATCTTCCTAAGTTTGAACCAGTCTTTTATTACTTGATATTGCCTTGACTTCCTTTCCATTTCAAAATTCTATATCTACACCTTTTATTCCCTCCTTTATTGTTCTGACTTTGTTGTCATTTACCGATTGATGTCTCTAGTTCCCTGTTTTGAATATTTTAGTTTCATTTTATCATTGAGGGTTTATTACTGAGGTCAGTATTTGACTGATACTGATCTGTGTCCTAGATTCAAGTTGTTGTCTGGTGTTTTTATTTCTGTAACTGAAGGATTGTCTTTAATAATTCTTGTAAGCTTGGTTTGTTTTTTTAAAAAAATTCCCTTAATTTCTGTTTATCTGGAAATGTCCTTATTTTGCCATCATATTTGAGAGAGTTTTGCAGGATATTTTTTTTGGTTGGCAATTTTTTTCAAGATTTTACATATATCATTCCATTGCTTTCTTGCCCACATAGTTTCTGCTGAGTAATCAGAGCTTAATCTTACTGTTTTCCTTTGTATGGGACTTTTCATTTTTCTCTAGCTGCTCTCAGGGTTCTTTTTTTGTCTTTGGTTTTGGTGAATGTGATTATGATATGTCTTGGTGACTTTCTTTTGGGGTCTATCCTATGTGAGGTTCACTGAGCTTCTTGGATGGTCAGCTTTGCATCTTTCATGATATTAGGGAAGTTTTCTGCCAGCAAGTCTTCAACGATTCTTTCCGTGTTTTCCATTTTCTCTCCGTCTTCTGGAGCTTTGATCATGTGCAAATTTTTACTCTTGGTTGTATCCCACATAGTTCCTAGGTTTTCTTCATTTTTATTCTGATTATTCCTCAAAGTGGCATCCATGAATTCATCTTCAATTTCACTGATTCTATCTCCTATTGTTTCAAATTTGCTCATAAAACCTTCTATTGCATTGTCCATTTCTGAAATTTTTTGTTTACCTTTTGAAATTCTAATTGCTATTTTTGGAATATTTCTATTTATTTATTTTGAGATTTTATTCTTGTATTATTTTCCTGAATTCTGCTATTGCTTTGTCTTTGTTTTCCTTGATTTTGACTATGTTTTTGTTGGTTTTGTCTGTGTTTTCCATGATTTTACCTGTATTTTCCTTGACCTCTTTCCTAATCTTTTGGAGAGCCCTGAATATTGGAATTTTGAATTACCTATCTGGTAGTTTCAGAGCCTTTTCTTCTGCCAGAAGGCCGACTGGTGGTTTATTCTGGTCACTTAATGGAGCCATCTCGACCTGTTTTTTGCATGTTTTGATATTATCTGCCATCTTCACAGCATTCATGTATTATTTTCTTTATTTATTATTTGCCAGTTTGTTTGTTTCATCCTGCTTTTTTGTTTCATTTGGTTACGTCTGGGCCAGTGGGCTGGGTTTGCTTTGTTGCTTGCTTGTCTGTGGGCTCGATAGCTCTCACCACCTTGTCCTAGTGTGCAAGGCCGGTCACTCAGAGGGTGAGAGAGTCTGGGCTCCTCTTTGAGTTGTAGCCAACAAATGTGGTCTTACTCAGCCCTAGGTGTGTCCGTGCCGTACCTCTGTCTCCTATTGATAATTCTGTGGAGGTGTCTTTCCATGTGTGGAGTTGGTTTTATTCCAAAATGGCCACACTGAGTCATTCTATTTGGCCAGGAACCTCCACTATATATCTCTATTCCTTTCCCATTTTCTATCAGTTTCTTCTTTCTTCACAGTGACTTCAAATCTAATACCTTATCCCTTCATTAATGTTCAGGGTTCCAGGATTGATGCCTGTATCTGTTTTACTTGGGTTTTTTTTTTTTTGTCTTTGTTGCAGCCAGATGGCTTAGTGCATCTGACTGGTCTGCCATCTTGGATCCACTCTTGGAATGACATTACAGTCTTGAGGCAGAATTTCTTCTTCCCTGGGAAACCTCAGTTTTTGCTCTTAAGGCCTTCAGTTGATTGGATGATGTCCAACCTCCATTAAAACCCATTGCAGTCAAGTTGATTCTGACTCATAGTGACCCTATAGGACAGAGTAGAACTTCCGCATAGGATTTCCAGTGTTTCTTTAATCTTTACGGAAGCAGAGTGCCGCATCTTTCTACTGAGGAGCAGCTGGTGGGTTTGAACTGCCAACCTTTTGGTTAGCAGCTGAATACTTAACCACTGCACCACCAGGGCTCCTTCAACCCACATTATCAAGGATAATTTCCTTTACTTAAAGTCAACTTAGTGTAGATGGTAACCACATGTACAAAAATACCTTCACAGCAACACCTACATTAGGGTTTGATTAAATAACTAGGTAGTATAATCTAGACAAATTAACCCATGAAAATTATAACCCTGTCAACTTGACACCCATACACATATCTGTACACTGTACTTAATCTCCAAATAAAGACAATAACAAAGTCATACTGCTGTCTAACATAATACCTACTCTGTATAGCCCTGAAAACTCACTAACCCTTTGCCCAGAAGAGGATGCAAAGTTCTGGGTGATGTTTGCTCTTCTACTTGTTATCCTGTAGCTTCAACATTGTGATGTAAAGTTAATTATTATGAATGCATCTTGTATGATTAGTGGATAAGAAAGAGAATAAAAAGAAGACACACACACAAACATGTGTCAATATAAGCAAGAAATACTCATAACATAACTGGTATTTATAACTATCATTTTACTACCCATTCCATATTCCCTTTGGTCTCAGCAAAAACCTCAGTAGGTCATGGTTATTTGCCTGATGGGCTGATTCAAACTTTCATTCTTGAAGAGTCTGAACCATTAGTAGTCCTGCCTGAATTGAGTTGTTGTAGTTTTCTATTGACTTTAATCACAAGATATGGTAGTATTAAGAGATGGCCTAAAGGAGTTCCTGTATTCCCCATACTTTTCCTTATCTCCATTGTGTAGAAGCAGCTCAATTTTGCTTGGTAATCAGGATTAACCATCCCAGTCAGTACAGTACTCCCTTCTTTGACTGTTGATTTAGAGTCATGAGTAGTGCAAGTGGCAGACTGTCACTCCTAACTTCCCATTCAGTGGAGTCACTTTTGTGTCTCCTGGGAAAAGCACCCTGCCATTTCAACTAAACTCTCTAGACCAGCAGATCATGAAGCAGTGGGGACAGAAAGCAAAATATTTTGCTAGCGGATTACTAGTGGTAATAGTGAGTGGTTCCATTCCCACTTCCATCCCTTTATTCCTGTACCTGTGAACCCTGTCTATGGGAAGAACAGTGCCATTCATTGGATGCTGATTTAGAGCATATACAGTCTCTCTTTTTTTTTTTTTTACAGTCTCTTAGAGAAAAATACCCAGCCCTGCAAGGTATTGCCACCTAGCTGGTGCCACAATTAAGCCTTCAAAAGGACATTCCCCCATTCTATGAAGCCAGCTGCTTCAGGATAATGGAGAACACGGTGATGGTGAACTAGTGAATTCCATGAGCATGAGCGATTGCTGCAGTTCATTTGCTGTGAAGTGAGTTCTTTGATCAGAAGCAATGCTGTGTGGAATACCATGATGATGGATAAGGAATTCTGTAAGTCCATGGATGGTAGTTTTGGCAGAAGCATTGTGTGCAGGAAGGGCAAATCCATATCCAGAGCAAGTATCTATCCTAGTAAGAGCAAAATGCTTCCCCAACCATGGTATAAGTGGTCCAATGTAATCAAACTGCCACTAGGCTGCTGGCTGATTACCCCGGGGAATGATGCCACATTGGGTACTCAGTGTTAGACTCCTTTGCTGACAGATTAGGCACTCAGCAGTGGCTGTAGCCTAGTCAGCCTTGGTGAATGGAAGTCCATGTTGTTGAACCCATACATAACCTCCATCCTGCTACCATGGCCACTTTGCTTATGAACCCACTGGGCAATTACAGGAGTGGCTGGGGAAACAGGCCGACCAATATCCACAGAATAGGTCATCCTCTCCACTTGATTATTAAAATCCTCCTGTGCTGAGGTTATCCTGTGGTGAGCATTCACATGGGACAAAAATACCTTCAAGTTTTTTATTTTTGTTCACATATCTGTTCCCCACACCTTCTTGTCACTGATCTTCCAATCATGTTCCTTCCAAGTCCCTGACCATCCAGCCAAACCATTGGACACAGCCCGTGAATCAGTATACAATCACACATCAGGCCATTTCTTCTTTCAAGCAAAATGAACAAAGAGGTGCACTGTTCAAAGTTATACCCACTGGGAGGATTTCCCCTCACCATAGTCCTTCAAGGAAACCCTGGTGGCATAGTGGTTAAGAGCTACAGCTGATAACCAGAAGGTTGGCAGTTTGAATTCACCAGGCACTCCTTGGAAAACCTATGGGGCAGTTCTACTCTGTCCAATAGGGCCTTTACGAGTCAGAATTGACGATGACAAGTTTTACTATTCTTCAGGCAAGTTCCAGAAAGGGGCTATGGCACTGCAGCTGTCCACTTTTGAGTGGTGCCTGCATATTAAACAGGACCATCTGTATTCTTTTCCTTGGTCAATTCCCCATGAGGCCATAGGTGCAGGCTGGGAGATAGAAGGTTATGTATTAGGAGAGGATATCACAGACATTTGGGCCACTTTCTCATGTGCCTTCAGGGACTGTTTGAACTTGATCTCATATATACCATTCAACTTGATGGTGGAGTGCTACTGTGTATGCCCACCTTCATGGCTTTGTAGGTCAGGCAACACTCAGTTCATGATGGACAACTCAGGTCACATGATAACTTTGTAGCCCATAGTTAAGTGTTCAGTCTCTATCTAAGATCAAGTAGCAAGCCAAAAGCTATTTCTCAAAATGAGAGTAGTTATCTGCAAAGGATGGCAAAGCTTTGCTTCAAAATCTTAAAGGTCTGCACTGTGATTCACCAATAGAATGTGCCAAAGACTCCAAACAGCATCTCTGTCTACCACTGACACCTCAAGCACCACTGTATCAGCTGGATCTTATGGCTCAAGTGGCAAAGCATCTTTCAGGGCAGCTTGCCTGTTGCAGATCTTTCTTGTGTTCTGAACCCCACTCAAAACTAGCAGCTTTTGGATCACTTGGTAAATGGGATGGAGTAGCACACCCAAATGAGGAACACATTGCCTTTAAAATCCAAAGAGAACCACTAAGTGTTGTTTCTCCTTTTTAGTTGTAGCAGGGGTCTGATGTAACAACTTCTTCACTTTAGAAGAGATATCTTGATTTGCTCCACACTAACTTCACTGAGGGGGCTGGCCCTTAAGTTTTTGTGGGATTTATTTCCTACCCTCTGACACATAGATGTCTTACCAATACATCTAAAGTAGTTGCCACTTCTTGCTCACTAGGTCCACTTGGCATAATGTTAATATAATGGAGGATTGTGTTGTCTTGTGGAAGATAAACGTGATCAAGGCCCCTGCAGACTATATTATGATGTAGGGCTTTATAGGAAGAATGGATATACCCTTGAGGTAGGACAGTAAAGGTATATTTCTGATCTTTCCAGCTGAACTCAAACTACTTCTGGTGGTCTTAACTAATAAGTACTGATAAAAAACACAAAAAACAACAAATTGCCAGATCAATAGCTGGACATACTATGAGATGGACTTAAGATAAAACTTCATTGTTCACCTGGCCTCCATAAACCCCTACTCTGACTGGTAGGCCACAGTGACATTTTGGGCCTCCTGAGATTAGAGTCAGTTCAGAGCCAGAACCAGGGGATGTGTTACCAGGTACCAGGGGATGTGTTAATTTGGAACAGCAGCTGCAACTGGAGTCACCACCTGGTGAGTTTACGATATTCCACTGTTATTCCCCAAGATCCACCTGTTCTCTGCACAGGCTAAATAGGTTAATTGAATAGGGATGTGGTGGGAATCACCACCCCTGCATCCTTCAAGTTCTTGATTCTGGCACTAATCTCTGCAGTCCCATCAGGAATGCAACATTGCTCTTGCTTTACTATTTTCCTAAGTAGAGGCAGTTATAGTGGCTTCAACTGAGACTTTCCTATCATAATAACCCTCACTCCACATGTCAGGGAACAATGTAGAGATTCTTCCAGTTGCTGAGTATGTATGTTTCATTTATGCATTCCAGAACTGAGCAAATAGCCGCAGAATAAGTCCAGAGACCCACTGGACCTACTCTGAGATAGACTTAAGCTAAAACTTCATTATTCACCTGAACTCCATAAACCCCTACTCCTACTGGTGGACCACAGTGATGTTTTGGGTCTCCTGGGATTCGTGTCAGTGCAGTTAGGGTCCAGTAATCCCTGAAAGTCTGATTTTCTTTTCCCCCAATGCACAGTCACCGTGTTAAATGGTCATAGGTCCCTTTGGGGAAGGCTGGGAGAAAGATTAACAGTATAAATTTTTGTCAGTGTAGGAGGATCCTTCCTCAAGGCAACCTGGCCTTTCCCTTCCTTCAAGAGATTGTATGGGTCTGTAACAGTGTAACTATAAACAAGCTGAAGTTTTGGAATTAAAGGTCCAGGCCTCTCTGTTTTGGTGATTCAAGTTAGACTTCTGTTCATTTGCCCTAGAACTCTTTTGCTTATACAGAGTAAGTAGGAATTTAGTAGACTATCCATCTATTTCTCCTTTAGGGACATCATGATCAACTAGCCAATGCCATAGATCTCTGTGATTCAGATTATTCTGATTACTGCTTTGACTCCACTGTCCATTACAGTAACCATACCCAACTTGTCTTTGATGATTAAGTGCCACAACTTGGCCTCTGCCACCCCAGGATTCAATTATTCCTGTTGTATTTTAGGAGCCCAGTTCAGAGGCAGCAGTTCCCTCTGTGATTTTTGGACTACAGAGAAGAGCTACTACAGAACTATTCAGGAACGTTGGGGCTCCCCTTATAAACTTATTCTTCACAGTTGTGATAAAATGGGTGTCTTCTGGACCCTCCCGGGGAGAGTGAGCAGGCCTTACATGATGAATCCACTCTAATGTTCCAATCTTCCTAAGCCTTTGGATACCTTCTTCTACAGTATATTCCACCACTTGCTGTCAGTTTGGAAGACATTTACCCGACCAATCAACTAGAAGAGATCAATATTCTTGCACATTCCAAAGAAAGGTGATCCAATGGAATGAGGAAATTATTGAACAACATCATTAATATCACACACAAGTAAAATTTTGCTGAAGATAATTCAGAAACAGTTGTAGCAGTACACTGACAGGGAACTGCCAGGAATTCAAGATGAATTACGAGGATGTGGAACCAGGGATATTATTGCTGATGTCAGCTGGATCTTGGCTGAAAGCAGAGAATACCAGGAAGATGTCTACCTGTGTTTTATTGACTGTGCAAAGGCATTTGACTATGCGGATCATAACAAATTATGGATAACATTGCAAAGAACGGGAATTCCAGAACACTTAATTGTGCTCATGTGGAATCTGTACATAGATCAAGATACAGTAGTTTGAACAGAACAAGGGAATACCGTATAGTTTAAAATCAGAAAATGTGTGCTTCAGGGCTGTATCTTTTCACCATACTTATTCAATCTGTATGCTGAGCAAATAATCTGAGAATCTGGACTATATGAAGAAGAACGAAGCATCAGGATTGGAGGAAGACTCATAAACAACCTGTGATATGCAGATGACACGACCTTGTTTGCTGAAAGTGAAGAGGACTTGAAGGACTCACTGATGAAGATGAAAGACTACAGCCTTCAGTATGGATTACACCTGAATATAAAGAAAAGAGAAATTCTCACAACTGGACCAATAAGCAACATCGTGATAAACGGAGGAAACATTGAAGTTGTCAAGGGTTTCTTTTTACTTGGATCCACCATCAATGCCCTTGGAAGCAGCAGTCAAGAAATCAAATGATATATTGCATTTGGCAAATCTGCTGCAAAAGACCTCTCTAAACTGTTAAAAAGCAAAGTTGTCACTCTGAGGACTAAGGTGGGCCTGACCCAAGCCATGGTATTTTCAATAGCCTCATATGCATGCAAAAGCTGGACAACAAATAAGGAAGACCGAAGAAGAATTGATGCCTTTGAATTATGGTATTGGCGAAAGAAGAATGAACATATCTGTCTTGGAAGAAGTACAGCCAGAATGCTCCTTAGAAGGGATAGTGGTGAGACTTTGTCTCATGTGTTTTGGATATGTTATCAGGAGGAATCAGTCCCTGGAGGGGGATATCATGCTTCGTGGGTTGGAGGGTTAGCAAGGAAGAGGAAAACCCTCAGCGAGATGGATTGACACAGTGGCTGCAGCAATGGGCTCAAACATAGCAACAATTGTAAGCATGGCACAGGACCAGGCAATGTTTCATTCTGTTATACACAGGGTCACTATGAGTTGGAACTAACTTGATGGCACCTAAAAACAGCAACACAGTATACCAAGGTAGTTCTAGCGTTTCAACTTTATTTGGTGTAGGCCACCTTTTGGTCCATGCTTCAGCCAACCAAACAAAAAATTAGATCTCTTTTGCCGTACAACGTACAATGAATTATTTAATATAGCCCATTTAGCCATGGTCTTTGTGACTCACAAACAATGATTTAGTGGGACTATGTAAATAAGGTATATGGAACCTGTGATGACTGGGGTTGTATGTCAACTTGGCTAGGCCATGATTCCCAATATTGTATGATTGTCCTTCATTTTATGTGTTGTGGATCCTGACCTCTACATGTTGATGTGACAGGATTGGGGTCGGGTGTGCCTTGGATAGAAGCCTTACAGGGGGGCATGACACAAGTCCTGCACTTACTCAAGTTACACCCTTCCCTGGGGTGTGGCCTGCATCTAAGACATGTGTGTGTGCTCTGGTGGGGCTCTCTCTCTTTCCTCTGGATCAAGAGTCTGGTTTGTGATCGATTGACCTCCGGTTCTTTGGACTTGAGCCAGAGGCCTGCTGTCTTACCTGTGTTTCTGGGATTTGCCGGCCTCCACAGCTCTGTGGGCTGGCAGTGTATTGTCTGACCTGATTCTCCAGCTTCACCTTGTGGGCCAGCAGCCTGTGGTCTGAGCTGCCAGTTTGGGTTCTTCAGCACCTGCAGCCCCATGAGCTGGGAGAAGCTTATGCCTGACCCATGAATTTGGAACCTGACAGCCTCTACAACCGCATGAGCCATTTCCTTTATGCTGTTTGTGAGTTCTGTGAGACTTTGCAGCAATTTACGGAACGCAAAGACGAGAGGAAGTACTGAGTGGAGAGGGAGTAGCTGATGTTGAGATGATGGGGTGGTACAGCAGTTTGGAAAAGTTGGACATTTGGGATATGTTTAACCTCTGCCTCATAGGAAACAGTTTTGTGCTGATCCTTATAAATTATTTATCTTTGTAACCCCTTGAGCTGAAACTCTGAATGCAGAGTCTCTGCTTAGTGGGCCTATATCAATAAATTTGGCCTGATCCAACTTAATGTTTCTTCCACCATTGTTCAATACCCTTAATATCCATTTCCATACACATTCTCCACATTTCTGTCTGTATAAATTGGAAAAATTATGTAGTTCTTTTGTACCTCACCTTTCAGGCCTGTTGGGACTTAAGTCTAATTATAGATCTAGAAGCAAACAGAATTGGTAGAATTAGGTCCTGAGGAGAATCAGCGGCGTCTTACAAGACAACTATTTCAGGGAAGACCATTACAGTTTCCTGAAAGAAAGCAGGTGTATTCTTCCCAGACTGGAATGGAAGCACTGCTTCTACTGGCAAAAAGGACTCATCAGATTTTAGGGGTTTAATGTCCCTGACTTGATCAGTATCGGCCCATGCGTTCCCATTCCAATTTTCAGGATCCTATTCCTTCCCATTATCATTCCTTCCCAGTCAATGCCCTCCCTTTAACATCAGACATCTTTTGAGATTGGGAATTCAACCTGTGTTGTAATTCAGCCACTGGTGGGATAAGGCTGGGTTTGGTTTTTAGCCATCTCAGCTCTGCAGCTACAGGATATAAGGGTTGCTTCCAGGAAAGACATAGAAACTTTCAGGTTGTTTATGTGAAGTTTGAGCTGGAAATTTGAAACCCTAGCTCATCCTTTTCTTTTCTCACTTTTTCCAGTACAGTTAGGAGCAACCAATCTTTTTATACTTGTTATTTTGACAAAAATGTTCTAAAATATCAAATACTTGGTCACCCAGAACCTAGTCAGTTATAAGGACTTGATTAGGAATATCCAGTAGTCTTATTTTGTGTGTCTCTATTACTACATCACACCTTGCACTCGCAGTAGTACCCTTCACCACTGAAAAGAGTCATTAGTAGTGCCTTTAAATCTAATCGGAGTAGAGAGCCAATTCCAGAAACCTCAATCCAAATCAGAAAACTCATCCTTAAGATTCTGTTCCTCTAGAATCACTCTCAGTACAAAACGTCTATCATTCAGAGTTTTCCAGATAAACAACAAATATGTATGTATGTATGTGTGTATATATATATATATATATATATATAGTTTATTTTAAGGAATTGGCTCACATGGCTGTGTCTGAGCACTCCATTTTCTAACCAGTTAAGCACAAGGAATGGAAATCCCTGATTTTGTTTTAGAACAAGTATCTCCGCTATGCTTTTGCTGAGCCTCAACTACTGGCTCAGGCTTTTCAGGCTTTAGCTAAGTGTTGTGGCGGAGGTCAAGAAGGATTCTTACTGTACTAATTGACTAAACTAGTTTACATGAAGCAATAGGGGCTAAGAGATTAGTGAGCTATGTGCTAAATTGTATGTTGTAGATTTTAAATGTCGCAAGAGGTTGAAAAGCAAGAGACTGATGTGCTTCCTGGAGGAGGTGATACTAGAGTGGAGTTTTAAAGAATGAGTACAGTTCGGATAAATAGAGTGAAAGAGGAGTAACAGTCCAGCTTAGAGGAGAGCATAAGTAAAGGTCTGGAGGCTGTAAAGATTTCTGCATGTTTAGGCCTAGGCCAGAAGCTTGCTCAGTGGCAGAAGGCATGGAAAGCCGAAATGAGGTTTTTCTCCCCCTGGGCATGAATTATTAGCTATTTATTGTCTACTGTTTTTTTTTTTTTTTTATAGGAGGGTTGCAGGAGTTAGGAACTCCTGGGACAAATCAAAACAACCCTCAAAAAGGGATTTGGAGATAATAGTGGAGGAAAGATAATATTTGAATGACCTCATACATCCCCATCCAATTTAATCTATGATTAGATGTAGGTTTATTCTGTAAGCTATCAGATATCTGATCTTTTGGATGTGTGTTATTTACCCTGGTTTTCTTTAATTTATTGGTAAAAGTTAATTAAAAAAACTCAATTTTCTCTTGATTAAAACTGAGAAGAAAAGGAATTTTTCCACATATTATTTAAAAATGTTAGAAGTACAGTTGGCTAAGGGTGTAAGCATGCACCTTGGTTATTAGGATGGTGGTGCCAGAACTGCTTCAGAGCAGAAACTAAGAAGAGAGACATATTCAACGGGGACAGAATCAGTAGCAAGAGGAGGTTTCAGCAACAGGTCCAGGGAGAAATAGATTTTAGGCAGATTGTTAGGACCAGGGAGGCCTGTCAGCAAGCAACAGATAGTTGCCTCTGTAGGTGGGCAGAGCTAGCATCCAGGGAGCCTGACAGCAGGCTTTAGACAAGAGTCTAGGTAGGGAGCCAGTAGCAAGGAAGACCAACTGCAGGTGGCAGGGACGCAGTACCAATATGTTATAAAACCTGACAAGGTAAAAAATTAACATGACTAGCAAAAATGAGGAGGTGATGGAAGAGAGAATAGGCAGAAATGGATGAGTGCTAATGTCCTAATCTTTTCTGGCAGGGAACAAATTGACAATGTCTAAAATTGAAATACGTGAATTTAAAAAGTTGCAAAGAACTCCATTTGCCAGAAAGGACCCAGATAGAGTAGGGATTGGCAAGAAACACCCCCCCCCCAAGTCCTGGAAGAATTTGGGTACCTAGGGAACTATACCAAAAAAAACCCAAACCTGTTGCCATCAAGTTGATCCTGACTCCTAGTGACTCAGTAGGACAGAGTAGAAATACCCCATGGAGTTCTAACGGCTGTAAATCTTTATGGAAGTAGATTGCTACATCTTTCTCCTGTGGAGCAGTTGGTGGGTTCAAACTGCCAACCTTTTAATGACGAACAGTTAATCGCTGAACCACAAGGGCTCCTCTTAGGGAACTATATAAAAAAAGAAAAAACCAAACCCAGCCCATTGCAGTCAAGTGGAGTCTGACTCATAGCCACCCTTAGGACTATAGGACAGCATAGAACTGCCCCATAGAGTTACCAAGCAGCAGCTGATGGATTTGAACTGGCGACCTTTTGGTTAACTACTGCCACCAGGGCTACTGGGGAACTATAAAGCCTCAGATATTGAGGGAATAAGACAGTAGTCCCAAAACAGGAATTGAGTATGTATGTAAAAGAAATGACAAGAGCCCAGTTACTGGGACTGGAATTGTGAGATCAAAGCAGGACCAGACCCTACTTACTTGAGCCTCAGCTGGTGAGGAATATACTAAGATATATTTCTCCCTGATTCAAGTCAGAAGGAATCCCAGAATCTGGGTTTGGTGCAGATGGGGGAACAATTTAATCAGTGAGGTTTAGGTGGCCCTAGATGGGGCAGGGAGCTAGACAGGTCATCACAGTGCCACCTAAACAAGGTTGCATAATACTCTAGCTCAAAATCTATAGCAGGATCTAGTCATTGCTTTAGTCTCCTTGCCCCCTCCCTCCAGGAAGGGAGTACAAACTTGTCCTATCAGGGTGTGGCTTCACTGGCTCTTGACTGTCTAGGCCTCTCCAAGCCCAGGACTTTCTTTCTTGGTTAACATCTCAGGCTCACAGAGGAGGATCAGGCCACTCTAGTGTGAGATGAGATGACAGTATCACAACTAACTGCTCATTTATTTATTTATTTACTGTGCTTTAAGTGAAAGTTTACAAATCACGTCAGTCTCTCATACGAATAGTTATACACACCTTGCTATGTACTCCTAGCTGCTATCCCCCTAAGGAGACAGCACATTCCTTCTCTCTATCCTGTATTCCCCCTGTCCATTCAGCCAGCTCCTGTTCCTCTCTTTCTTCTCATCTTGCCTCCAGACAGGAGTTGCCCACATAGTCTCCTGTGTCTACTTGAGCAAAGAAACTCACTCCTCACCAGTATCATTATCTATCTTATAGTCCAGTCCAATCCCTGTCTGAAGAGTTGGCTTTGGGAATAGTTCCAGTCTTGGGCTAACAAAGGGTCTGGGGACCATGACCTCCAGGGTCCCTCTAGTCTCAGTCAGACCATTAAGTCTGGTCTTTTTATGAGAATTTGAGGTCTGCATTCCACTGTTCACCTGCTCCATCAGGGATTCTCTCTTGTGTTCCCTGTCAGGGCAGTGATCGGTGGTAGCTGGGCACCGTCTAGTTCTTCTGGCCTCAGGCTGAGGGAGTCTCTGGTTTACGTGACCCTTTCTTTCTCTTGGGCTCATCTTTACCATCTGTCTTTGGTGTTCTTCATTCTCCTTTGCTTCAGGTGGATTGAGAACAATTGACGCATCTTAGATGGACGCTTGCTAGTGTTTAAGAGCCCAGATGCCTCCCACCAAAGTGGGAGGCGGAATTTTTTCTTAATACATTTTGATATGCCAATTGACCTAGATATCCCGTGAAACCAAGGTCCCCAGACCCCTGTCCCTGCTACTCTGGCCTTCGAAGCGTTTGGTTGTATTCAGGAAACTTCTTTGCTTTTGGTTAAGTCCAGTTGTGCTGACCTCTCCTGTATTGTGTGTTGTCTTTCCCTTTACTTAAATAGTTCTTGTCTACTGTCTAATTAGGGAATACCCCTCTCCCTCCCTCCCCACCCTTGTAACCATCAAAGAATATTTTCTTCTGTGTTTAAACTTTTTCTTGGGTTCTTATAATAGTTTGCCCTTTTGCAACTGACTAATTTCACTCAGCATAATGCCTTCCAGATTCCTCCATGTTATGAGGTTTTTCACGGATTCATCGTTGTACTTCATCATTGCATAGTAATCCACTATGTGAATATGCCATAATTTATTTATCCATTCATCCATCGATGGGCACCTTGGTTGCTTCTATCTTTTTGCTGTTGTCAACAGTGCTACAATGAATGTTCATGTGCATATATCTGTTCCTGTGAAGGGTCTTATTTCTCTAGGAAATATTCCAAGGAGTGGAATTGCTGGATTGTATTTTTTTTTATGGTGGTAGTTCTATTTCTAGCTTTTTAAGGAAGTGCCAAATGGATTTCCAATGTGATTGTACCATTTTACATTCCCACCAGCAGCATATAAGTGTTCCAACCTCTCCAACATTTATTATTTTGTGTTTTTTTGATTAATGCCAGCCTTGTTGGGGTGAGATGGGATCTCATTGTAGTTTTGATTTGCATTTCTCTTTTTTGTTTGTAATGGCTAATAATCATGAGCATTTCCTCATGTGTCTGTTAGCCACCTGAATGTCTTCTTTTGTAAAGTGCCTGTTCATATCCTTTGCCCCTTTTTTTAAAAATAATTTTTATTTTGCCCTAAGTGAAAGTTTACAAATCAAGTCAGTCTCTCACATATAAACTTATATACACCTTACTACATACTCCCATTTACTCTCCCCCTAATGAGTCAGCCCACTCCCTCCTTCCAGTCTCTCCTTTCGTGACCATTTTGCCAGTTTCTAACCCTCTCTACCCTCCCATCTCCCCTCTAGATAGGAGATGCCAACATAGTCTCAAGTGTCCACCTGATACAAGTAACTCATTCCTCATCAGCATCTCTCTCCAACCCATTGTCCAGTCCCTTCCATGTCTAATGAGTTGTCTTCGGAAATGGTTCTTATCCTGGGCCAACAGAAGGTTTGGGGACCATGATTGCCAGGATTCTTCTAGTCTCAGTCAGACCATTAAGTCTGGTCTTCTTATGAGAATTTAGAGTCCGCATCCCACTGTTCTCCTGCTCCCTAAGGGGTTCTCTGTTGTGCTCCCCGTCAGAGCAGTCATCGGTTGTGGCTGGGCACCATCTAGTTCTTCTGGTCTCAGGATGATGTAAGTTTCTAGTTTATGTGCCTCTTTCTGTCTCTTGGGCTCATAATTATCTTGTGACCTTGGTGTCCTTCATTGTCCTTTGATCCAGGAGGGTTGAGACCAATTGATGAATTTTAGATGGCCGCTTGTTAGCATTTAAGACCCCAGACGCCACACTTCAAAGTGGGATGCAGAATGTTTTCTTAATAGAATTTATTTTGCCAATTGACCTAGATGTCCCCTGAAGCCATAGTCCCCAAGCCCCCACCCTTGCTCCGCTGACCTTCGAAGCATTGTTTATCCAGGAAACTTCTTTGCTTTTTCCTTTGCCCATTTTTTAATTGGGTTATTTGTCTTTTTGTTTTTGAGGTTTTGCAGTATCTTGTAGATTTTAGAGATTAGATGCAGATTGGAATTGTCACAGCCAAAAACTTTTTCCCAGTCTTTAGATAATCCTTTTATTCTTTTGGTGAAGTCTTTGGATGAGCAGAGGTGTTTGATTTTTAGGAGCTCGCATTTATCTTCTGGTGTTTGTGACTTGTTAGTAAGGTTTTGTATTCTGTTTACGCCATGTATTAGGGCTGCTAGCTTTGTCCCTATTTTTTCTTCCATGATCTTTATCGTTTTAGATATTATATTTAGGTCTTTGATCCATTTTGAGTTTGTTTTGGTACATGGTGTGAGGTATGGGTCTTGTTTCATTTTTTTGCAGGTGGATATCCAGTTATGCCAGCACCGTTTGCTAGAGACTGTCTTTTCCTCATTTAACTGACTTTGGGCCTTTGTCAAATATCAGCCACTCATATGTGGATGGATTTATGTCTGGATTCCCAATTCTGTTCCATTCATCTATGTATCTGTTGTTGTACCAGTACCAGGCTGTTTTGACTACTGTGGCAGTATAATATGTCCTAAAATCAGGCAGTGCGAGGCCTCCCACTTTGTTCTTTTTCAGTAATGTTTTACTTATCTGGAGCCTGTTTTCCTTCCGTATGAAGTTGGTGATTTTTTTCTCCATCTCATTAAAAAATGTCATTGGTATTTGGGTCAGGATTGCATTGCATCTATAGATCCGTTTGGTAGAATAGACATTTTACAATGTTGAGTCTTCCTATCCATGAACAAGGTATGTTTTTCCAATTATGTTGGTCTCTTTTGGTTTCTTGCAGTAGTGTCTTGTAATTTTCTTTGTATAGGTCTTTTACTTCTCTGGTTAGATTTATTCCTAAGTATTTTATCTTCTTGAGGCTATTGTAAATGGTATTGATTTGGTGATTCCCCCTTCGACATTCTCTTTGTTGGTGTAGAGGAATCCAACTGATTTTTGTATGTTTATCTTGTATCCTGATAGTCTGCTAAACTCTTCTATTAGTTTCAGTAGTTTTCTCGAGGCTTCTTTAGTTTTTTTTGTGTATAAGATCATGTCATCTGCAAATAGAGATATTTTTACTTCTTCGCCAATTTGGATGCCCTCTATTTCTTTATCTAGCCTAATTGCTGTAGCTAGGACCTCCTGCACAACGTTGAATAAGAGAGGTGATAAAGGGCATCCTTGTCTTGTTCCTGATTTCAATGGGAATGCTTTCAGGCTCTCTCCATTTAGGGTGATGTTATTTTTTTTAGCTGTTGGCTTTGTATAAACGCCTTTTATTATGTTGAGGAATTTTTCTTCTACTCCTATTTTGCTGAGAGTTTTTATCATGAACAAATACTGGACTTTGTCAAATGCCTTTTCTGCATCAATTGACAAGATCATGTGGTTCTTGTCTTTTGTTTTATTTACGTGATGGATTACATTGATTGTTTTTCTAATGTTGAACTATCCCTGCATATCTGGTATGAATTCCATTTGGTCCTGGTGATTTTTTTTTGATATGTTGTTGAATTCTATTGGCTAGAATTTTGTTGAGGATATTTGAGTCTATGTTCATGAGGGATATTGGTCAGTAATTTTCTTTTTTGTGATGTCTTTACCTGGTTTTTGTATCAGGTTTATGCTGGCTTCATAGACTGAGTTTGGGAGTATCCCTTCCTTTTCTATGCTCTGAAATACCTTTAGTAGTAGTGGTGTTAACTCCTCTCTGAATGTTTGGTAGAGTTCTCCAATGACGCCGTAAGAGCCAGGGCTTTTTTTTTATTGGGAGTTTTTTAATTACCTTTTCAATGTCTTCTTTTGTTATGGGTTTATTTAGTTGTTCTTCCTCTGCTTGTGTTAGTTTAGGTAGGTAGTATGTTTCTAGAAATTTGTGCATTTCCTCTAGGTTTTCAAATTTGTTAGAGTACAATTTTTCATAGTATTCTGTTATGATTCTTTTAATTTCAGTTGGGTCTGTTGTTATATCAGCCATCTCATTTCTTATTCTCATTATTTGCTTTGTCTCCTGTTTTTCTTTTATGAGTCTGGCCAATGGCTTATTGATTTTGTCAGTCTTTTCAAAAAACCAGTTTTCAGTCTTGTTAACTCTTTCAATTTTTTTTTTCCTCTATTTCATTTAATTCTGCTCTAATTTTTATTATTTTTGTTATTCTGGTGACTGGGGGTTTCTTTTGTTGCTCTCTTTCTATTTATTCATGTTTTAGGGAAAGTTCTTTGATTTGGGCCTTTTCTTCTTTTTGGATGTGTGCATTTATTGGTATAAATTGACTTCTGAGCACTGATGTAGCTGTGTCCCAAAGATTCTGATAGGAAATATTTTTATTCTCATTGGATTCTATGAATTTCTTTATTCCATCCTTCATTTCTTCCATAATCCAATAGTTTTTCAGCATGCTGTCATTCAGTTTCCATGTGTTTGATTTCTTTCTTCTGCTTTTTCTGTATTGATTTCTAATTTTATGGCTTTGTGGTCAGAGAAGATGCTTTGTAATATTTCGATGTTTTGTATTCTGTTAAGGCTTGCTTTATGACCTAATATGTGGTCAATTCTAGAGAATGTTCCATGTGCATTGGAAAAGAAAGTATATTTGACTGCTGTTGGGTGGAGTGTTCTGTATATGTGTATGAGGTCAAGTTGGTTGATTGTGGCATTTAGATCTTCCGTGTCTTTATTGAACTTCTTTCTGGATGTTCTGTCCTTTAAAAGTGGTGTGTTGAAGTCTCCTACTATTATTGTGGAGCTGTCTATCTCGCTTTTCAATGGTGTTAGAATTTTTTTAGTGTGTCTTGAGGCCCTGTGATTAGGTGTGTAAATATTTAATATGGTAATATCCTTCTGGTATATTGTCCCTTTTATCGTTATATAGTGTCCTTCCTTATCCATTGTGGTGGATTTAACTTTAAAGTCTGTTTTGTCAGAAATTAATATTGCCACTCCTGCTCTTTTTTGATTGTTGTTTGCTTGATACTTTTTTTCCATTGTTTGAGTTTTAGTTTGTTTATGTCTTTAAGTCTAAGATGTATCTCTTGTAGGCAACATATAGACAGATTATGTTTTTTTTAACCATTCTGCAGCTGTCTGTCTCTTTGTTGGTGCATTTAGTCCATATACATTGAATGTGATTATGCAGAGATATGAGGTTTGTGCTGTCATTTTGATGTCTTTTTTGTGTGTTGTTAACACTTTCTTTTTTCCACTTAATCTTTTGTGCTGAGTAGTTTTTCTTTACAAATTGTGTTGTCCTCTTTTTCATGTTGTTGGTTTTGTTTTTGCTCAGTCATTATGTTTTTCTTGTATTTTATGTTTGTGCATAGGATTGTTAGTCTCCTTTGTGGTTCTCTTAATATTTTCCCCTATTTTTCTAAGTTTAAACCAAACTTTTATCTCCCTATATTGCCTTGACTTCCTGTCCATATGAAAAATCTATGACTACATTATTTATTCCCTCTTTTTCGATTTAGTGTTGTCATCTTTTACATATTGCCATCTGTGTTTCCCTGTTTTGAGCATTTTTTTTTTAATTTGATTTATTTTTGTGATTTCCTTATTGGAGTTGATATGCGGTTTTTCTGTCCTTTATTCTAGTTTTTGGTCATTATGTTATGTTATTGATTTTCTAACCAGAGGACTCCCTTTAGTATTTCTTGTAGTTTTGGTTTTCTTTTTTGCAAATTCCCAGACTTCTGTTTTTCTGGAAATTTCCTAATTTTGCCCTCTTATGTGAGAGACAGTTATGCTGGATATATGATTCTTGGCTGGCAATTTTTTTTTTTCCTTCATGGTTTTTTACATGTCATCCCATTGCCTTCTTGCCTGCATGGTTTCAGCTGAGTAGTCTGAGCTTGTTCTTATTGATTCATCTTTGTAGGTGACTTTTCATTTTTCCCTAGCTGCTCTTAATATTCTTTATCTGGTTTTGGCAAGTTTGATTACAATATGTCTTGGTGACTTTCTTTTGGGATCTACCTTGTGTAGTGTTTGATGGGCATCTTGGATAGACATCTTCTCATCTTTCATGACATTAGGGAAGTGTTCTGTCAATAAATCTTCAACAATTCTCTCGGCATTTTCTTTTTTTCCCTCCCTGTTCTGGTACTCCAGTCACTCACAGGTTATTTCTCTTGAGAGAGTCCCACATGATTCTTAGGGTTTCTTCACTTTTTAAAATAATTTTATCTGATTTTTCTTTGAATATATTGTTGCCAAGTGTTTTATCTTTGATCTCACTAATTCTGCCTTCCATTCTTCAATTCTGCTCCTCTGACTTTATGGAGTTGTCTAATTCTGAAGTGTTATTGTTAATCTTCTGGACTTCTGTTTGCTGTCTCTCTATGGATTATTGCAGCCTATTAAATTTTTCATTATGCTCTTGAATAACCTTAATTTCCCTGACTGCTTTATCTGTGTGTTCCTTGGCTTGTTCTGAATTTTGCCTGATCTCCTTCCTGATCTCTTGAAGAGTTCTGTATATTAATCTTTTGTCTTTTACATCTGGTAATTCCAGGAATACATCTTCATCTGGAAGATTTCTTGATTATTTATTTTGGGAGTTTGTTGAAGCAATCATGGTCTGCTTCTTTATGTGATTTGATATCAACTGTTGTCTCCAAACCATCTACAAATTATTGTATTATTTTATGTTTGCTTACTGTGTCCTAGCTTTTTGCTTTGTTTTGTTTTGATATTCCAAAATAGTCTACTCGAGTGAGCTAACTTGATTATTGGAGTTTTGAAGCTCTAATGTCCTGTCACCAGATGGCTAGAGCTGTTACAAGGTGCATGAGCCTAGGAGTCCATTCACTATTCTTGTATGGATTCAGCTAAGGTGTCCAGGTAGTTGGTCACCAAGAGTGTGGTGCAGGCTCTCACCTACTGTCTTAGAGGAGCAATGGTGATTGGTGCATGCATAGGTTTCCAGTTGCAGCAGGGGGTCACACTCTCAGCAAGGCAGAAAGCTGACAACCTTCCCCCAAGTGTATCTGAGGAAAGCACGTCCTTGTTCATTAGAGCTCACAAGTGGGTGGGCTCTGCACAGGACCTTGGACACCCTGTTCTTTTGGCTGTAAGGACTGGAAGGCACCACTTATCCTTGGACCCCTGTCACAGGTGGCTAGGTGGCATGGGTGGAGCCACCAGTCCTCAGGCCCCTGATGTGGGTACAGTGATGTCAAACATCAAAAACTCACCTCTCTGCCACACAGTTGATACATTGCAAGTCAGACCTCAGGCACATATGCCCTTACAATATTACAACAAAAGCCTAGCTGTTGAAATGGGGCCATATGGGTCCATGCAGGGGTGAAAGGCATTTAAAGTGTGTGGACCACTTGTGCCTGGACAGGAGCCACCTCTGCCCAGTTCAGGGGAGCCGGCAGATTATTCCCCCCCCCCCCGTTTGTTAATTTGTTCCTTCTCCAAGGCCAGGAGAATGGCTCAGAATGCACAGCAGGACCTATCTCAGGCCCAGAGAAATTGACTGCTAAGGAAGCCGGCTCAGCATAGAGGGAGGTGGGATCAGATAGATGGGAGAGAGTTCTTTCAAAAGGGGGTCTATTAGATCTGCGTGGTAAATTAGACAAAATAACCTATCTTGTGCCGAGAGTTCTGTTTTTCACTGATTCTGGAGGCATGAGTAGATTCTGTGCCTCTGGCTCTCTGTGGCGATGGAGACCGTCTCCCAAAAGCTACTGCCAGCCCCACTGTGGTCATGCCAGGGGATCAGGGCTGAGGGGTGCTGGTTCCTACCGCGTTAGATCCAGCAACTCCTCACTGCTTCTGCAGCATTTCTCCCTCCCCCTGTCACTCAGTCTGACTTCTTAACTTTTCCTTTGATGTTCAGGGTTCCTATCTTGTCATATATGTAATTGATTCACTTTTTTTTTTCTGGTCTTTGTTGTAAGAGGGACCACTGGAAGCATCTGACTAGTCTGCCATCTTGACCCTGGCTCACAACTAACTGCCTTTAAAGACAAATTTTGTAATCTCATAGCTTTTTTTTTTATATAGCTTACCCAAGGGGTTGTATAACTTAAAGCAATGATTATGAAGCTATTTGTAAAACTGTGGCTTGAACCAAGTGTGGATTATGGGTTAGTTATTGGGAAGAGGGAAGGGTACTAAGAGATGGGGGAAGTGAGCAAAGCCCAGGTAGTTCAAGGTGGGACCAGCATTCATAGTTTCTCTTAATGCAGATATAAAAAGCTTTCTCTTTTCAAGTGCCTTGAGGATTTCCAAATAAAACCTACTGACCTCAACCTGGAAAAAAATAGAGAGAAAATTCCAGCAGGGATTGGTCAGCTCCTTAAATTGTGACTGAGGACAGCCGGCTGCTTGCATAGGGCAGGATAACTTGCCCTACAGCAAAGGTTTGGGGCTTGGCCATCCAGGGGGCCAAGAGTCTAGAATTAGATACACACTGTGACTGGTGAATCTCAGGCTCTTTTTGGATCCAAAAATGAGTTTGTAGGTCTGAAATAGGAGGTAAAGTGTTGATAAGCAGTGACGTGTGTTGAATGTGGAATCACTAACTGGCTGAGTGACCTTGAGCAAAACATTTAATCCACTCCATAGTCTGTCTTTTCAGCTGATAATTAAAACAATAATTGAAACTACCTCTTAGGTGATTGTAAGATTGTAAGACAAAAATGTAATAAAATATGATATATATATTAGTTATCATTGAGTCAATTCATACACACACACACACATACATGGTATTGTTAGTTGCCAACTCATGGCAACCCCAAGTGTGCAGAGTAGACCTGTCACCTCAGTGTTCTAGTTGTGATAGTGGATGGCTGCAAATGGACCTGCCTGCCCTCTGGGACCCTGCATCCCATACCTAACCAACCCCAGATCTTCACATGCCCTTTACTAGGGTGCATTGCCATGTCTACTGCTTGCTCCCTCATGGTCCAGCCTTAGTGGTCAGGGTTGTGACTCCCAAAATTCATCCCACCTAAGACTAATGTCTTTTTCCTCCCCTATTGCACCTCACACTCAAACCCACTTAGGTGACAGTAAAGGTGACAATCTTATTATTTGGCCAAATTTCAAAGAGCACATCCAGGAACTATTGACAGTAACTGAGCCTTGTGGCACTGGATGGGATTTTGATGCTGAAAGGAACACCGACAGGAGACTGTAGAGCATATGGAGCTGCTTGGCCCGGTCTTCCAAAGACATCTACCTTTCCAGGGAAAATGTTCACACAGCCTTGGTCATGAATCCACAATTATTTGGCAGGACCAATTTAGAGAAGAGGCTCTTAACTGTGGTAGCTCCTTCTCTAGAGAGATCCTGGTGTTCTGGGTCCCATCTGAAACATTCGTGGATGGATTATAGAATAAGCAAGGTAAGCACAAAGCTTGCTTGTGCTTACTTACTGATCTGTATTGTTATTATTGTTAGGTGGTGTTGAGTCGATTCTGACTCATAGCGACCCTATGTACAACAGAAAGAAACACTGTCTGGTCCTATGCCATCCTTTCAATTGTTGCTATGCTTAAGCCCATTGTTGCAGCCACTGTGTCAGTCCACCTCATTGAGGGTCTTTTTTGCTGACCCTCCAATTTACTGAGCATGATGTCCTTCTCCAGGGACTGGTCCTTCCTGATAACATGTTCAAAGTATGTGAGATGAAACCTCACCATCCTTGCTTCTAAGGAGCATTCTGCCTGTATGTCTTTGCAGCTGTTTATTTCTCATTTCAAGTCATTCCGCATCAGCAAATGAAGGTCTCAAAAGCTTACTCCATCCATGTCATTAAGGTCAAGTGTACATTGAGAAGACATCTCTGACACAGTCATCTTTTGAGTGTCTTCCAACCTGAGGAACACATCTTCCAGCACAATATCAGACAATATTCTGCTGCTATTCATAAGGTTTTCACTGGCCAATTTTTTCAGAACTAGACCACCAGGTCCTTCTTCTTTGTCTGTCTTAGTCTGGAAGCTCAGCTCAAACCTGTCCACTGTGGGTGACCCTGCTGGTATTTGAAATACCAGTGGCATGTTTTCCAGCATCACAGCAATGCGCAAGTCACTATAGTACTACAAACTGACAGATGCATGGGGGTAAAATGTCATTAAAAAGACAGGAAAGAAATCTGTAGTGAATGATTTCACATTTTTTCACCACATCAAAGATTCTACTTCTAGTTATGGCTGGCACCTGTCTTTCTCACTGACAGGGGTGGGTGACCTCCTAAGCAAGGTAAGCACAAGCTTACTTGTGCTTACTTACTAATCTGTAGTGAACAATTTCACATGGGTTTCAGGTCAAAAATCCCTGCAAACATCCACCACTGCAGTCACAACTCTGAGGTCGTTATTTACAACACAGATGTTTTGCCACACACAGCCATTTGTAACAATGGGGCTTTGTTTACCTCAGTTGGGCTTAAGGAATTTTTCAAAGATACATATGAATATTGTATTGTGACATAGGTTGCAATCCCCACAATGAGACAGCACGCTCCCTCTTACTACCAAGGGTTTCCTGTGTCCATTTGTCTAGTTCCTGTCCCTTCCTGCCTTCTTGTCCTGCTTTTGGACAGGAGCTGCCCATTTGGTATCATGTATTCGATTGAACTAAGAAGCATGTTCCACACGTGTGTTATTTTTGATTTTATAGGCCTTCCTAATCTTTGTCTGAAAAGTGGGCTTCGGGAATGGTTTCAGTTCTGGGTTAACAAAGTGTCTTGTGGCCATAGTTTCGGTGGATCCTCCAGTCTCTGCCAGACCAGTAAGTCTGGTCTTTTATGTGAATTTGAATTCTGTTCTACATTTTTATCCTGCTCTGTCTGAGACTCTGTCGCGATCCCTGTCAGGGTGGTTGTTGGAGGTAGCTGGGCACCAGCTAGTTTTTCTGATCTCAGGCTGGTGAAGCCTCTGGTTCATTTGGTTCTTTAGTCCTTTGGGCTAGTATAGTCCTTGTGTCTTTGGTTTTCTTCATTCTCCTTTGCTCTGGGTGGGATGGGACCAATAGATGTATCTTAGATGGCTGCTCGCAGGCCTTTAAGACCCCAGATGCTACTCACCAAAGTGGGATGTAGAACATTTTCTTTATAAACTTTGTCATCCCAGTTGACCTAGATGTCCCCTGAGACTATGGTCCCCAGGCCCCAGCCCCAGCTACTCAGTCCCTTAAAGTGTTGGATATGTCTAGGAAACTTCTATGCTTTGCTTTGGTCTAGTTGTGCTGACTCCCCCTATATTGTGCGTTGTCCTTCCCTTCACTGAAGTTGTCTGTTATCTAGTTTGTGATTTCCCCTCCCTCACTGATTGATTTGTTTTTTAGGAAAGAGCCTTAGACGAGCTGTCAGTTTCATACCTCAGGACTCTCAAGTAGATGATCAGACTGAAAGGGTGGTCCAGAGACAACAAACAATGCACTAAAGCAGATGTTGTTGTTCATTGACATTGAGTCAGCAAACTCTACTGTATGGATGTTGACATCTATTTTGATTTTCTGAAGACCTTTTCCCCCCTCACTTCTTTATTTTTAGCTTTGTTCCAGATATACAGGTAGTCCCTGACTTACGACATATTTGAGTTATAACAAACTATGCTTACAACCATTAGTTTTTTTTGTACATCCTATTGTTAGTAATATATACTATATACAATGTCACAGCATATAATTTGATAATGTTATCATTCTCGGATGTTCACTCACAGATGTATCTGTGCGTATCTGGAACATTGCATCTTCCTGGGAGGAAGTTACAGGAAAATACACCCACAGGATATGGAAAAAATTGCTGAGCTGTGTGAACACACTCTAAGCATTTGATCAGGATAATATGATGCAAGAGATCGGTAGAAAAATTGTCCTTATGGCAAGAACACTGTATTTAGAACTTGATATCTCTGATGTGGAACAGCTCATAGATCATGAAGAAGGGGAATTGACAGATCGGGACTTAATGGATTTTGAAAAGGAAAGAAATGCTGAAGAAGAAAGAAATAATGAGGAAGAGGAAGGAGTGAAGTTGTAAAAAAAAATTATAGTGAAACAATTAGCCGGAGTCTTTCCTAAAGTAAAATAGGGGTTTTAGTTGCTTGAAAACATGGACCCAAACCCTGATCGCTTTGCTAAACTCAATAGGCAGATTCGGGAAGCAGTGAGGTGTTACCGCAAAATAAGTGAAGAGAAAAAGAAAAGGACCATATAGACAACTCTTACTAATTTTCTGAGTTAAAAAGCCATCCCCATTCCCAGGGATAATCCAGATGATCCAGAACCTTCCACAGGTGGAGCTATTATCACAACTGAAAAAATGCCAATGTTGTCCAACTCTTCTTAATCGTCAGAGTAAATTTTTATGATTTGTGTATTTTTTTGTGTATGTATGTATGCATTAAGATATATCTGTAAGTTTATATGTAATGTTTCCAATCCCGAAAGACAAAGATCGGATTTATAAAGATACTGATAATAAAAGGCAATAATGATGATAACTGATGTATTGCATTGAGCAAATCTGCTGCAAAAGACCTCTTCAAAGTGTTAAAAAGCAAAGATGTCACGGTGAGGACTAAAGGATGTCTGACCTAAGCCACCATATTGTCAGTCACCTCATATACATGTGAAAACTAGACAATGAATAAGGAAGACTGAAGAATAATTGATGCCTTTGAATTATGGTGTTGGCAAAGAATATTGAACATACCATGAACTGCCAGAGGAACAAACAAATCTGTCTTGGAATATGTCCAGCCAGAATGCTCTTTAGAAGCAAGGATGGAAAGACTTCGTCTCATATACTTTGGACATTATGCTTGGTAAAGTAGAGGGTCAGCAAAAAAAGAAGACCCTCTCTTAAAGGCCTGTGAGCTGCCATCTAAGACACTCCACTGGTCTCACCCCTTTTGGAGCAAGGGAGAATGAAGAAAACTAAACATACAAGGGAAAGATTAGTCCAAAGGGCTAAGGGGCCACAACTACCATGGTCTCTGCCAGACTGAGTCCAGTACAACTAGTTGGTGACCAGCTACCACCACTGACTGCTCAGACAGAGAGATTACAATAGAGGGTCCCGGACAGACCTGGAGAAAAACGTAGAACAAAATTCTAACTCACAAAAAAAAGACCAGACTTACTGGCCTGACGGAGCCTGAAGAAACACTGAAAGTGTGGCCCTCAGCAACCTTTTACTCAGTAATGAAGTCACTCTGGAGGTTTACCCTTCAGCCAAAGATTAGACAGGCCCACAAAAACAAAACAAGACTAAAGGGGCACAACAGCCCAGGGGCAAGGACTAGAAGGCAAGCTGGGACAGGAAAGCTGGTAATAGGGAACCCAAGGTCTAGAAGGGAGAGTGCTGACATGTCGTGGGGTTGTTAACCAATGTCATAAAACAATATGTGTTTTCTTAGTCATCTATTGCTGCTATAACAGAAATATCACAAGTGGATGGCTTTAACAAAGAGAAATTTATTTCCTCCCAGTAAAGTAGGCTAAAAGTCCAAATTTAGGGTGTCTGCTCCAGGGGAAATCTTTCTATGTCTGCTCTGGAGGAAGGTCTTTTTGCTCAATCTTCCCTGGGTTGATGAACTTCTCAGGTGCAGGGACCCCAGGTCCAAAGGATGCATTCTGCTTCTGGCACTGCTTTCTTGGTGGTATGAGGTCCCCCTGTCTCTCTGCTTGCTTCTCTCTTTTGTGTGCCAAGAGATTGCCTCAGGACACAACCCAATCCTGTAGGTTGAGTCCTGCCTCACTAACACAACTGCAGCCCATCCTCCCTCATTAACATTACAGAGGCAGGATTTACAACATATAGGAAAATGACACAATACTGTGAATCACGGCCCAGCCAAATTGATACACACATTTTTGGGGGGACATAATTCAATCCATGATATGTGTACTAACTGTTTAATGAGAAACTAGTGTGTTCTGTAAACCTTCATAGAAAGTCCAAAAAAAAAAAAAGGAATTTAAGAGCAAACTTTAAAATAAAAGAAAAAAAAAGAGGAAGACCCTCAATGAGATGGATTGACATAGTGGCTGCACAATGTGAGGATGGCACAGGACTGAACAGTGTTTCGTTATGTTGTACATAGTTGCCTTGAATCGGAACTGAGTCAACGGCACCTAACAACAACAATGATAATGAAAACCAAACAAAAGAGGTATTTGACTTATATCAGAACAAACTTACGACTGAGTCATTGGAACAGAACCCCATCGTAAGCCGGGACTACCTGTATGAGATTTTCAGAGAACTGAGCTCTGGATGAGTAAGGTGCTATTCAATTGGGTTCTGGAGAATGGCTCAGGCCCCCTTTCATCTGGGGTAAGTGAAGACCACTGCTATGGGTCAAAGGCTGGGAGTCATGTTAGGCACAATCTTGGCCCAACTGTCCAGGTAGACCTTCTCTAGGGGATAGTCTGTAGAAGAAGAGGCCTTTTCCTTGTGGTGGTGGATGGGGGTTCAGGAAATGTGACATTTTTCCTTTTGAATATATAATGAGATCATTTGAGATAGATGTTTTCTTGTCAAACTATCTTTGTTTGGGCCTCCTGGAAAATAGCATAGGGAACATGTAACATCTATGAAATATTTAGGCCAAGCAGCATGTAGCCTGGCCTGGTCCAGCAATTCCTTCAAAACAGTTGATGCCCAGAGACTCCAAAGCCTGCACTAGCATCTCTGTGGAAAAAAGAAAGATGGGCCCAGTGGGAGACTAAAGAGGATGCGCGTGTGTGTGTGTGTGTGTGTGTGTGTGTGCGTGCGTGCCTATTTCTGTCAGGAGACAGGGCAATATGGGGGGAAGGAGAGAGGAAGCCAACCTGTAACTATAATTTAGGGCTCCAAGGCATACTGGAATGGCATGTTGTTCATTTTCAAACATTCATTCAGCCATGCTTTTTTCTTCCATATCTTTTCCCCAGCTTCTTTCCTCTTTTCTTCTCCTTCACTCTCTCCCTCCTCCTTCTTTCTCCCATCTGCCAATCCTTTCTCTCTCTCCAGGGTAGTGAAGGACATCTGGGCAGTTAGAGTGGTCCAATGCTAGAGCATCATTTTGGAATCAGGAGACATTGTAATCTCGCTGTCCCTCCTGCTCTCACAATTCAGGGATTTCTAACTTATCCATTCAGGCACTGTTTGTTCTCTCCTTCCTGTTTGTTTTAGGCGGCTGAATGAAAACAAATGAACTGCAACCTTCTCCTCTGATATCCCTGTTTCTCTGCATTTTTCTTTGACTCACTGGGGAGAATCACACATGTTTTTGGATGGAGCAGTGGGCTAGAGGCCAAGGACCTGATTCCTGTTCTTCAGCTCTAGTCTATACTTTTGGTGCAACCTTGGGCAAGTTCATGTTTTCTTTGGGACCTTTGCTTCCCTTTCAACAAAATGCGTAGAAGGAGTATGATAAAAGGAAAAGAAATCTTTTGGAGAAATCTCTCAAAAGTGATGCTAATTAGAATGCTTGAGCTTCTAGGATCTTCTTAGCCCTTGACTGCCCACCTTCTCCCTAAATCTTTTCCTCTCAGGGAGCAGTCAGTTAACTGAAAGCCACACCCCAGGGTATGGACAGAGTAGAGGGAGTTATTTTTTACTTCTTAGTGTAAATGATGTAAAGACAAAGAGCCCATAAGCAAGAAGAGGGCAGGAGTAGAGTTTTAGATATGTAGGGATATTGTGAATAAAGGCAAATAGTTAATCCCACTGAAGTTTTGGAGCCCTTCCACTCCAAGGTCCAGGATGAAGTATTTGGATCCCTGCTAAACAGGGAATTTGGCCCAGATGCAGCCCATCTCTGGGCAGTAGTTGGGGTGGGGAACTATTGGTCTGAACAGAACACGCAGTTGATTGTACCGTATGGGGATTTGTAGGTCCAGTACTCCTTGCCTTATAACTATGCACCTAACATCAGGCTTGTGGGTCAGCTTTGGCTTGTCACCAACTGTGAAAGAAGCAAGAATGGGAGCCTCTGCAAAGGCCTGCAGTTGCCTTCCAAGGAATTTCAGTGATATCTGGGAACAGAGGCTGAGTCATATTTTGGGAGAGGATTGTGTTTTTATACCCACAATGCAGGGTGTTGCCATAATATTAATCATTATTATAGTTAAAAACAAATAAACTCATCCTGCAGTTATGACAAATCTGTGTCTTGGCTCTTTCTTCCTCCTGCATTATCTTTCTTTTAGTTTCTGCCTTAGGGAACCAG
Source organism: Loxodonta africana (assembly GCF_030014295.1). NCBI lineage: Eukaryota > Metazoa > Chordata > Mammalia > Proboscidea > Elephantidae > Loxodonta > Loxodonta africana. The sequence continues at coordinate 88,159,752 of NC_087369.1, read as the reverse complement.
AGTTTAACCCTATATTGCCAGAGTGGACAACTATCTTTCTAATATCATTTTAGAGATGCATGTAAAGTACCTAATTAAAATAAATTCCGTATCTGTTTACTAAGATCTACAATTCCACCATTGGTGATTCCCATGTCAAAATGCAAGTGGCCGTTCAGCCTTATTAGTTACTTCCATCTTAACATTGATGGGTGTTGTGGATTGAATTGTGTCCTCCAAAAATATGTGTTGTAAATCATAACCTCTATGCCTGTGGTTATAATTCCATTTGGGAATAGGTCATCTTTGTTATGTTAACGAGACAGTGTTAGTGTAGGGTGTGTCTTAAATCAATCTCTTTTGGAATATAAAAGAGATTAAACAAGGAGGTGAAAGAAGCAGAGATGGGGGAAGATTGATGGCAAGCTACATAGAGATCACCAGGGAACCAGGAAAAAAGTTGAAGAGACAAGGGCCTTCCCCCAGCACTGACAGAAAAAGCCTTCCCCTAGAGCTGGCGCCCTGAATTAAGACTTCTAACTCCCAAATTGTGAGAAAATAAATGTCTGTTGGTTAAAGCCACCTACTTGTGGTATTTCTGTTATAGCAGCGCAAGATAACTTAGAATTTGGTACTGGAAGATAGGTGCTGCTCTAACAGATACCTAAAATGTGAAAGCAATTTTGGAATTGGGTAATGGGTGGAGACTGGAAGACTTTTAAGGTGCCTATTAAAGCTTAGATTGCCTTGAAGAGACTGTTGGCAGAATTGTGGATGTCAAAGGCAATTCTGGTGAGGGCTCAGACAGAAATGAGGAGAGCTATAGATAAATTCTCTATCATCTTAGAGAATACACATAATGTTATCAAGAGAATGTTGCTAGAAATGTGGATGTTAAACGTGCTTCTGGTGAGGCTTTAAAAGAAAATGACGAACATGTGATATTGAACAATGGAGGAAGGGTGATTCTTTTTAAGCAGTGGCAAAGAACTTGTCTGAATTATGTTCAAATGTTTGGTGGAAGGTAGAACTTATAGGTGATGAACTTGGATATACGGCTGAGGAGATTTCTAAGCAATATCTTAAAGGGGTCCCGTGGTGTCTCCTTGCCACTTATAGTAAAATGCAAGAGGAAAGAGATGGACTTAAAAATGAACTGTGCAAAATGGAAACAGAACTTAAAGACTTGGAAAATTCTGTTGTACAAACTAAGGACACATGTCTTAGAGTATTCACCAAGGATGTAGCTACACGATCTTTTGTTAAAGAGATTAAGCCTGTGACTGATGGATATAACCAACTACCACAACAGAAAACACATCAGCTTAAACCAAGGGGGACAGAGAAAGAACAAAACAAAAGAACTCTGTCTTCCTCTTGGAATTCTACAGGCGAGAAACAGGTCAAAGGAATTACATCTGTTGCTCTCCGGGAAAAGGAAAGGACCATTCCTGGGGCAGCTCAGAGATCAGCAGAACTGTTGGAAGAGGCATAGAAAGCAGGGCCTTCTTGGTTTCAAAGGGTGGGGCCATGGTCTCCCAGGTTTCAAAGAATTGGATCTTCGCCAACTTGGTTCTGGTCTGCGGGGCTGCTGTTAAATTGTGTCAGGGTTATGGGGCCATTGACCAAAGCTGAGGATGTGGGGCCACTATGCACAACGGGCAGAAGAACAGGGTCTGCTGGGGCTGAGGGGATGGGGTTGCCACTCAGATGGACTAGGAAATAGGGGCTGCCAAAAGTCAAGGGAGCAAAGTTGCCATCCCAGTGGGCCTGGAATGCAAAGCTGAAGCCCAGGGCCAAGAAGCCTCTACTAGAATCCAGAAAGTGTGGCCAACACCCAGAGTCTGGAAGGCAGGGCCACATTGTCTAGATGGTCTCAGACAACAGAGAATTATTTTCAATCCTGAGAGCTAATGTAATTTGTTCTGCTGGTTTTGGACTTGCTTGGCACCCATTATTCCTTTCTTCCCTCCAATTTCTCTCATTTGTAATGGAAGTGTATACTTTGTGCCTGTTCTACCATTGTATTTAAGAAACACGTAACCTGTATTCTAGATTCTGAAGATGAAGAGGAATTTTCTCCAGGATGGAATATGCCTAAGTCTCACCCATATTTGATTTAGATGATTCAGAAGATGAGATTTTGGACTTGGCGTTGATTTAAGATTTTTGAGATGATATATGATGGGGTAAATGTGTTTTGTATGTGGCAAGGACATGAATTTTGGGGGCGCAAAGGGTAGAATGTTATGGATTGAATTGTGTGCTCCCAAAATATGTGTTGTAAATCATGACCTCTATGCCTGTGGTTAGAATCCCATTTGGGAGTGGGTTCTTTGTTATTTTGTTCTTTGTTGTCTAATGAGACAGAATTAGTGTAGGGTGTGTCTTAAGAATCCCTTTTGAGGTATAAAAGGGATTAAATAAGCAAGGTAAAGAAGCAGAGATGGGGGAGATTGATGCCAAGCCACATGGAGATCTCCAAGGAAAGAGGAAACAAGCTGAAGAGACAAGGACATTCATTCTGAGCTGACACAGAGAGAAAGCCTTCCCCTAGAGCCAGTGCTTTGAAATTCTGACTTCTAACTACTAAACTGTTAGAAAATAAATGTTTCTTAAAGCCACCCACTTGCGGCATTTCTGTACTGCAGACTTGTTGGTAAAACATTTGCATGCTAGAGGGTGGGAAATTAATCCAACAAAAATTCAGGCTCTTTCTACCTCAGTGAAATGTCTAAGGGTCCAGTGGTGTGGGGCATGTCAAGATATTCCTTCTAAAGTGAAGTATAAGTTATTGCACCTGGCCCCTCCCATAACTAAAAAGGAGGCCAAGTGGACCTCTTTGGATTTTGGAGGCAACATAGCCCTCATTTGGGTGTGCTACTCTGAACTATTTATCAAGAGACTCGAAAAGCTGCTAGTTTTGAGTGGGGCCCAGAGGAAGAGAAGGCTCTGCAAGAGGTTCAGGCCTCCATGCAAGTGGCTGTGCCACTCGGGCCATATGATCTGGCTGATCCAATGGTGCTTGAAGTGTCAATGGCAGATAGACATGCTGTTTGGAGCCTTTGGAAGGCCCCTGTTGGTGAACCACAGTGAAGACCCTTAGGCTTTTGTAGCAAAACTCTGCCATTCTCTGAGGATAAGTAATCTCCTTTTGAGAAACAGCTTTTGGCTTATTACTGGGCCTTAGTAGAGACAGAATGTTTAACCATGGGCAACCAAGTCATCATGTGTCCTGAACTGCTCCTCATGAACTGGGTGTTGTCTGACTCACAGAGCCATAAAATTGTACATGCACAGCAGCATTCCATCATTAAATGGAAGTGGCATATACGAGATAGGGCCCGAGCAGGACATGAAGGCACAAGTAAGTTGCATGAGGTAGTGGCCCAAATGTCAAAGGTCTCCACTCCAGTCACATTACCTTCCATTTCCCAGTCAGCACCTACGGTCTCATGGGGAGTTCCTTACGGTCAGTTGACTGAAGAAGAGAAAACTCATGCCTGGTTTACAGATGGCTCTGTGCGATATGCAGGCACCACTCGAAAATGGAAAGCGGCAGCACTACAGCCCCTTTCTGGGACCTCCCTGAGAAAAATGTTTAAGGGAAACCCTCCCAATGGGCAGAACCTCAAGCAGTGCACCTGGTTGTTCACTTTGCTTGGAAGAAGAAATGGCCAGATGTACCATTTTATACTGATTCATGGGCTCTGGCCAATGATTTGGCTGGATGGTCAGGGACTTGTAAGGAACATGATTGGAAAATTGGAGACAAGGAGGTATGGGGAAGAGGTATGTGGACAGGCCTCTCTGAATGGGCCAAAGAAGTGAAGATATTTGGTCTCATGTGAATGCTCACCAAAGGGTGACATTGGCACAAGAGAATTTTAACAATCAGGTGGATAGGGTGACACATGCTGTGGAAAACAACTCATTGCCATTGAGTCAATTCCAACTCATAATGACCCTATAGGACAAAGTACAACTGCCTCATAGGGTTTTCAAGGAGCTGCTGGTAGATTTCAATTGCCTACCTTTTGGTCAGTAGCCATAGCTCTTAACTACTGTGACACTGTGGAAACTAGTCATCCTCTTTCACCAACGACTCCTGTCATTGCCCAATGGGCTCATGAACAAAGTGGCCATGGTGGCAGGGATGAAGGTTATGTATGGGCCCAGCAAGATGGGCTTCCACTCACCAAAGCTGACTTGGCTACAGCAAAGGCTGAGTGCCCAATCTGCCAGCAGCAGAGACCAACACTGAGTCCCTTATACGGCACCATTCCTCGAGGTGATCAGCCAGCAACCTGATGTCAGGTTGCTTACATTGGACTGCTTCCATCATGGAAAGGGCAGCATTTTGTTCTTACTGGAATAGACACTTACTCTGGATACAGATTTGCCTTCCCTGCATGCAATACTTCTGCCAAAACGACTATTCGCGGACTTACACAATGTCTTATCCACTGTCATGGTATCCCACACTGCTGCAGCTCAGATCAAAAGACTCATTTCACAGCAAATGAAGTGTGGCAATGGGCCCATGCTTGAGAAATTCACTGGTCTTACCATGTTCTCCATCATCCCGAAGCAGCTGGCTTGATAGAATAATGGAATGGCCTTCTAAAGACACAATTATGGCACCAGTTAGGTGGCAATACCTTGCAGGGTTGTGGAAATGATCTCCAGGAGGCAGTATATGCTCTAAATCAGCATCCAATATATGGTGTTATTTTTCCCCTAGACAGGATTCATGGGACCAGGAATCAAGGGATGGGAATGGGAGTGGCATCACTTACTATTATCCTTAGTGACCCACTTGCAAAATCTTTGCTTCCTGTCCCTATGACCCTATGCTCTGCGGGTCTAGAGGTCTTAGTTCCAAAGGGAGGAATGCTCCCACCTGGAGACATATCATTGATTCCATTGAACTGGAAAAATGCCACCTGGCCTCTTTGAGTTCCTTATGTCTCTGGATCAACAGGCATAGAAGGGAGTTACCATATTACTAGTGTGATTGATCTTGATTATCAAGAGGAAATCTGATTGATATTATATAATGGAAGTAAAGAAGAGTATGCCTGGAATTCAGGTGATCCCTTAGGGCATCTGTTAGTACTATCATGCCCCGTGATTAAAGTCAATGGAAAACTACAGCAACCCAATTCCAACATGACTTTTAATGACCCAGATCCTTCAGGAATGAAGGTTTGGGTCACTGCACCAGCCAAAGAACCACAACCAGGTGAGGTGCTTACTGAGGAAAAAGGGAATATGGAATGAGTGGTTGAAGAAGGTAGTTCTAAATACCAGTTCCAGAAATGAGGACTGTAACTGTTATGAGTGTTTCTCCTTTATATGTGTGCATCAAAGATTTTTGTTTTCTTCACTTATAAAATATAAGCTATAAATGGGGCTAGTGCATTTTGTGTTGTATCATGTTAAGTGCAAGTATGACTCTATAATTGTCTTTATTCAGAGATTATGTGTGGTTTGAGGAGATGTGTGCAGGTGCCATGTTCACAAGAGGTGGACTGTGATGGTTGAGGTTGTGTGTCAACTTGGTTGGGCCACGATTCTTAGTGGTTGGTGGTTATGTTGTAGTTTGGCAGTTGTATAATGATGTGATCACTTCCATGATGAGATTTGATATAACGTGATCATCTCCATGATGGGATCTGCTGTGTGTAGCTAATGTGTTCAAAGGGAGTTTCCTTGGGGGTGTGGCCTGCATCCAATATAGGTGTGCTTTCTGGCAAGTCTTGGGGCTTTTGCTTGCTCTGGATCCTGCAGCTGATTTCTGTTCATCTAACCTCTCGTTCTTGGGACTTGAGCTAGCAACTTATCTGCCATCTTGCCTGCTGATCTTGGGATTTGTTGGTCTTTGCAGCCCGTGAGCCAGAGTCCTGCTGTCTGACCTGCTGATCTTGGGCTTGCCAGCCCCTGGGGCTACATGAATATGGAGAAGCGTGACCCACGGGCTTGGGATGTTCTAGCCTCTACAACTGTGTGAACCATTTCTTTGAAATAAATCTCTCTCTGTATTTATTTATACACATTAATGGTTTTCCCTCTCTAGAGAACCCAGTCTAAGACAAACATGGAACATCTTTATTTAAGTCTTCTTTAATCTTTTTCAGCAGAGTTTTATAATTTTCATTGTGTAAGTCCTTCATGTGCCTGATTGAATTTTTTCCTAGGTGTTTTATTATCTTAGGTTCTATTTTTCTTGGAATAATTCCCCTAACTTCCCTTTCAGATTTCTCATTGCTGGTGTATAGAAACCCAACTGATTTCTGTTTTTTGACCTTGTACCCTGCAACTTTGCTAAATTCCTCTACTAGCTTTAGAAATTTTCTTGTGGACTTTTTGGGATTTTCTACACATAGGATTATATTATCCCTGAATAGAGATAATTTTCCTTCTCCTTTTACAATATTGATGCCTCTTATTTCTTTTTCTTATCTTATTGCTCTGGCTGTGACTTCTGATACAATAGTGAACAGAAATGGTGAGAGTAGGCACCCTTGTCTTGTTTCTACTGCATTCTTATTTCCTGGAAGTAGGTTAGTGTAATTTCAGTATCCTGCCATAAAAATACTGGAAAATTAGCAATTGTATCTTAAACATGAGTGTAATGAATTGTATTCATTCAGCTATACAAAGGATAAGATTCCTTTCTCTCTTTTTCAAACTCTGTAGCAGACTGCCTGTGATGTATCACATTCTGGTTTAATGCTTATTCAGTAATAAAAATTTTCTTTCTCTTTTATTTTTGTGAACAGATTTTCTGGGTTTGGAGTAGATTTTGTTTTTAGTAAGTTTTCCCCTAAAATTGGCAATAAGGGTGGCATACTCCAGCAATTCCTGAATTGAGTTGATCAGCGGGAGGTCTGTGGTCACAAACAGGTAAGAAACTTGAATTATAACAAGTCTCCCTCTAGCTCTTGGCTGTTTTGGAATACTAGTCAGAGGAACCAACATTTCCAAATTCAAGACTTTACTATTGAATAAGCATGGGGAATATGGGACCCCATCAGAATATCCGTAGAGTTGGAGGATATGGGAAGCGAGAAAGGTTGCCTACAGGTCTTTCTCTTAAAGGGCCAATATCTCTCTGTCATATTTGGAATAGGCATATGCAAATTCAGTCTTGTGGTGTACTGAGGATGGTTCTTTTCACTTGGATAAATTAGTGTATTTGCTGGGGCTTTTAAAGCAGGCCTTATCCCAAATAAATGAATTACTGTTCTTTATGGGGTGAATATCATTTTAAGAGGAAAGAAAATTAAATATTTGGTTTGGCTAAAAGGAAGGATTGAGGAAAAAAAAGGAAGTGGAAATGCAAGAATTAAAGGCACTGTCTCTTTCATGGAGCCCTCCTCCTTTCTCTTGCTTACTATGTTCTCTCCGGGTTTTTTTGTCCCCTACTGCCTCAAATTGACTCTGGGAAGATGAAGGCAATGACCTTTTAGAGGGTGGTTCTTTTCATTTGTAGATTTCCCTACAAAGAAAGATTAGGGCGCAATTTCTTTAACTGGTAGTGAATTACCTGTTTGAGAATACAGATCTGTGTTCCTCATGGCCTAACCCAGAGTCTACTTCCTGTGTTAGCCCAGTTTCCACCTCTGAGAGTCCCTTATCACATGCCACATAGCTAAGAAAGTAGAAATGATAAAGAGACCTGACCAGGGAATAATTGAGAATTGGGGTAAAAGACTACCCCTATATAAAGGCAACAAGCTGCACAAGCCACTTGGAAAAAGGCAAATAATCAAGGTGTTAAGCTGATGAAGGAAACCCTGGCGGCATAGTGGTTAAGAGCTACAGCTGCTTACCAAAAGGTCAGCAGTTCATATCCACCAGGTGCTCCTTGGAAACCATATTGGTCAGTACTACTCTGTTCTATAGGGTCGCTGTGAGTCAGAATCAACTCGTCAGCAATGGGTTTTTTTTGGTTTAAGCTGATGAAAATAAACTTGGGAAAGGAAACCAAAATGTCATATATTTTACATTTTTCTTGTTTCAATGTGAGGAAAATCAGCCTTTCCTATTTGGATTGCCAGCAAAACTGATGCCATTGAGAAGTTACACAGGCTTCCTTCTCACCAGCTGATATCACTCATTTAAAAGCTTCTTTCCCTGTGTTTCAGAAGTTTGCAGAAGTACTCTACAGTGTGTTTTTAGTTTGTAGCCCCATGCATGGGGATGTGCATTGGCTGCTGTGTGACATTCCGCAGCCAGCTGACTTTGCTCCTTTAATGGAGTAAGTACATCAGGATTTGTAATATCAAAATATCAAGAGGTTTGTGGCCAAGGGAAGCCTACTCTCCACCACCCCTGCCATGCTATGGAAGAACTAAGATCTTTGGACACCCACTGAGAGGAGTTACTAGCAGTTGTACTTGAAGCCTTTCTGCAAAAGTGAGCTGGGAGAAGTTGCAATGGAGTACCCAGAAGACAGGTGACTTTCCCATTGATTTCCATCAGTGGTTTATTGAGGCTTTCTCAAAATTTATTTGCATGGATCTAAAAGCAGATCAAAATTGCCCTCTGGCCCTAACCACTTTTGCTTGGTTTTCTTGCCAACTATCCAAACTCAAGGTGGTAGGATAGGAAGGACAGACTATCACTTAAAACTTAGCAGCAGCTACTCAATTTGGGGACAGTCTAGAGAAAGAAGAAGAAGAAGAAAAAAAAAAAGAACTACCACGTTAACTGCTCAGTTAGAACTGTTGAGTAAGGGGAATAATTTCTACTCTAGGCAACCCATGAAGGGAACAAAAGAAGAAGAGAATGTGTACGTTATTGAAAGAAGCTAGTATATTTGGAGACGGATGGTAAAAGAGAGTGGGAACTGTATGTCATTATTGAAGGAAGTCATCACGTGGAGAAGGATTGTAGAAAGTGACTCTGAAAGATGCAGGAATGAGGGAATAAGGAAAGTCCAGAAAGCTAGGGAATAATTGACAAATGGCTCGAAATTGACAAATTTAGGGAATCTCAGAGTTGGAAACTGGTGCTACTTATTCTGAAATTTCCTTGGGACTTTCTAACTTTGCATTTAGTCAAGATAGTTTGTTGGTGTTTTGGGTCAGCCTTGTTCCTTTTCCTCTGCAGTTCCCATATAAATAGGTCCTCTAACTGAGAAATATGCTTTCTTACTTTTTCATGATTCCCTTATAAACCCATTGAGGAGAGACCTGCTGTTCTACCAAATTCTGTTCTCTGGAGATTATCTGTGGAGCTCCAGGGAAAAGGCAATGATCTGGCTACTATGTACCTTTTGAAGGAAATGTGATATGGCAGTGGCAGTCTCACACTGTGCTGGCAAAGCACCCTGAGCTGGAACAATCATTTTGGGCCCTAGGGAATAATAATACTGGTTAAATTTGAGATATAAAATTTAATTTGAGATATAGAACCAATAAAAAATAGATTACCAAAAGAATAAGCCATTGTTGTTGTTGTTAGGTGCCGTTTAGTTGATTCCGACTCATAGTGACCCAAGAATAAGCCATAAAAAAAGTAAGAATAAGCCATAGCCATGTGTAAAACAATATTCTTTTACCAAGAGCTCAACTACGAGGAGTAAAACCGGTTATAAAAAAGTTAGAAAAACAAGGACTAATTAAAAAAAAACAGTATTTCACTCTGTAATACACCCATACGTCCAACAGAGAAGGAAGATAAATTTGACAAAGATGATTAATCACTATATAAATTTGTACAAGACCTTGAAGAAGTAAATAAATTTGTTCCATTTACCCCTAGTGTTTCTAATCCTGCAATTATTGTGACTTCTGACTTTTATACTGTCATCAACAGTTTTTCTCTGATCTGTTTTGCTTTTTCTTCTTTCTTTCTGTCCTACCAGACAAGTCTAAACTCTTGTTTGTGTTTGTATGTAAGAAGGAGTTCAGTATTTGTGATAAAGAACTCCTCAAGGATTTTGGCACTCCTACTATTTTCTCTGGTCAATTACAGGGAAATTTGTCCCACCAGTAGAATCTATTATTATTAAAAATGCAAATGATTTGCTGGTAGCCTCAAAAACTAAACAGTATTTTGCTGTATATATTCTTAACAACAATAATAACAACAAAAAACAAAAACTAAACAGCAATGTAAAATTATGCCCCTGTGAAGCATAAGGCCTCACTTAGATAAACTGAAATATTGCCAAACTGAGGTAAAATATTTAGAGCATCTGTTGTCAACTGAAGGCTGCAAAATGTACAATCTAAGAGTCAGCCCATTTTGCAAATGAAAGGGCCTATTCCTGTTTCTAATGCAGATTTGATAATATTTGCTGATGGGTCATGTACTTAGAATAAAAATGGCTCCATTAATGCTCCTTATGCTGTCATATGGTCGCTATGAGTCGAAATGGACTTGACGGCAACTTTTTTTTTTTTTTTTTAATGCTGTGATGACATCATAAAATTTTGGAAGCTTATGTTTTGTCTGGAATTAGGTCTGCAAAAACAGACAAGTTAATAGCAGTTACTAGAGCTGTAATTCCTTGTTCTGGACTTAAAGTGACTAATCCAAAACCAAACCTGTTTTCCTTGAGTCGATTCTGACTCATAGCAACTCTATAAGACAGAGTAGATAGGGTTTCCAAGGAGCAGCTGGTGGATTCAAACTGATGACCTTTTGGTTAGCAGCTGTAGCACGCTGTAGCTCTCAGCCACTGCACCTCCGGGGCTCCAAAGTGACTGTATACTAATACTCAATATGTGTTTAGTGCGTGTCATGCAACAAGGTGAATATGAAAATAAAAATAAAAAGGGGGATTCTTGACTTCAATGGGAATGAGACAGAGCTGCAAAAGCCCTTGTTAAGCCATGGCAGACCCCAAATTTAGAAATTCCACTTTAGATGCAACACAGAACTTGTTCATTTCCTAAAGTATGCTTCACAGAAGGAAATGGACAATTGGATTTAAAAAGGTGTGTTAAAAATAATCAAAACTCAGAGAAATTTGAATGCTAGGTTTATTCTGGGCTGTTATTCTATGTGCATATAGGGAGGCCATTTTGATTACAGAAAAAGCAAATGGCCCAAAGTAAGTCAGTTACAATGAGGCTTATTATAAAGGGAAGAGCAGGGAAAGATTAGATGACCAGTCATGGCTTATAAAGAAAAGATAAGGGAGGAGTGGAACTCAAATCCAGGAGAGATTGCAAAGATCCCCAGCCATGATGATGGAAAAATTGGGCACAAACGGCCCTGTTTAGTACCATATTTGAATTTGACCCCTCATCAACAATGGAGCATTCAGCTCGATGATCATTTTTGGATCCCCAATCTTCTCTGGGTCTCGCTTCTGACACGAGAACTGTTAAATATAATAAAAACTCAAAGAAATTGAAACATAAGGTTTATTCTCAGCAGTTATTCTGTACGCATATAGGGAGGCCATTTTGATTCCAGAAAAAGCAAATGGCTCAAAGTAGTCAGTTACAATGAAGCTTATAAAGGGAAGAGAAGGGAGAAGGTTAGATGATGGCCATGGCCAATCTTAGCACCATTGATTGAACCCTGCTTTCTTAGTTACCTAGTGCAGTGTAACAGAAATACCACAAGTGGATGGCTTTAACAAAGAGAAATTTATTCTCTCACAGTCTAGGAGGCTGGAAGTCCGAATTCAGGGTTCCAGCTCCAGGGGAAGGCTTTTCCTTTCTGTTGACTCTGGGGGAAGCTCCTTGTCATCAAATTTCCCCCAGACTAGGAGTTTCTCAGCTCAGGGACCCTGGGTCCAATGGACACACTCTTCTCCTGATACTTCTTTTTTGGAGGTATGAGGTCCTCTTGTCTCTCTACTTGCATCTCTCTTTTATATCTAAAAAGAGATTGGCTCAAGACACAACCCAATCTTGTAGATTGAGTTCTGCCTCATTAACATAACATAATTCCATCTCATCAATGTCATAGAGATAGGATTTACAACTCATAGGAAAATCACATCAGATGACAAAATGGTGGACAATTGCATAATACTGGGAATAATGGCCCAAACAAATTGATACACATATTTTTGGTGGACACAATTCAATCTATGATACCTGCCCTCCCCCTTTTACTGAGATGAACTGATATCAGCTCACCTGTAGCCATGCCTTTTGAAATTCAAATTGAGTAAGCCTGGCTTCCAACAGGAAAGAAAATATTAGCAACTTTGGGTGAAAGAAAAGCCACTGGCAGGATTGATTTTTGTTGAGGATTTCTTTAAAGTGAGTATTTGGCAATGACAATGGGTTTGGTTTTTTGGATTTATTGTCCAGGAATTGGCAAATGCTTTCAGCCTCTGATAAGCTCCTTATCAAAGCAAGATATCCACTATCAATTTCTCTCTTTGAAGGGTGATAAATGAAATTCTACTGAGCTATGAGAATTACCAAAAAAAAAGGACATCATACATGAAGAAAGCAAGAGGGGATTAAAAAGACAGGAAAGAAAGAAAAGACCAAAATGGATGTCAGAAGGGACTCTGAAACTTGCTCTTGAACATTGAGTAGCTAAGGTGAAAGGAAGAAATGATAAAATAAAAAAAGCTGAACAGAAGATTTCAAAGGGTGGCTGGAGAAGACAAAATAAAGTATTATAATGACATGTGCAAAGAGCTGGAGATAGAAAACCAAAGAGAATCACACACTCAGCATTTCTCAAGCTGAAAGAACTAAAGAAAAATTTAAGCCTCGAGTTGCAATATTGAAGGATTCTACAGGAAAAATATTAAATGATGCTGGAAGCTTCAAAAGAAGATGGAAGGAATACACAGAGTCATTATATCAAAAAGTATTGGTGGACGTTCAACCATTTCAAGAGGTAGCATATGAGCAGGAACCCATGGTATTGAAGGAAGAAGTCCAAGCTGCACTGAAGGCGTTAGCAAAAAACAAGGCTCCAGGAATTGATGGAATACCAGTTGAGATGTTACAACAAATGGATGCAATGCTGGAATTGCTCATTCTTCTATGCAAAGAAGTTTGGAAGACAGCTACCTGGCCAACTAATTGGAAGAAATCCATATTTATGCCTATTCCCAAGAAAGGTGATCCAACCGAGTGCAGAAATTATAGAACAATATCATTAATATCACATGCAAGCAAAATTTTGCTGAAGATCATTCAAAAGTGGCTGCAAGCAGTATATCGACAGGCAACTGCCAGAAATTCAGGCTGGATTCAGAAAAGGATGTGGAACCAGGGATATCGTTGCTGATGTCAGATGGATCCTGGCTGAAAGCTGAGAATAACAGAAGGATGTTTATCTGCGTTTTATAGACTCTGCAAAGGCATTCCACTGTGTGGATCATAACAAACTATGGATAACATTGTGAAGAATAGGAATTCCAGAACACTTAACTGTGCACATGAGTAAGCTGTCCATAGATCAAGAGATGGTTGATCGGACAGAACAAGGGGATACTGGTTGGTTCAAAGTCAGGAAAGTTGTGCATCAGGGTTGTATCCTTTCACCATACCTATTCAATCTGTATGCTGAGCAGATAATCTGAGAAGTTGGACTATATGAAGAAGAACCAGCCATCAGGATTGGAGGAAGACTCATTAACAACCTGCGATATGCAGATGACACAACCTTCCTTGCTGAAAGTGAAGAGGACTTCAAGTACTTACTGACGAAAATCAAAGACCACAGCCTTCAGTATGGATTACGCCTCAGCATAAAACAAAAGTCTTCATAACTGGGCCAACAAGCAACATCACGATTAACAGAGAAAAGATTGAGGTTGTCAAGGATTTCATTTTGCTTGGACCCACAATCAACACCCATGGAAGCAGTAGTCGAGAAATGAAAAGATGCATTGCATTGGGCAAATCTGCTGCAAAAGATCTCTTTGCAGTATTGAAAAGCAAAAATGTCACCTTGAAGACTAAGGTGCGCCTTACCCAAGCCATGGTGTTTTCAATTGCCTCACGTGCATGTGAAAGCTGGATGATGAATAAGGAAGACCGAAGAAGAAACGATGCCTTTGAATTGTGGTTTTGGCGAAGAATGTTGATTATACCATGGACTGTCAAAAGAAAGAACAAATCTGTCTTGGAAGAAGTACTACCAGAATGCTCCTTAGAAACAAGGATGGCGAGATGATGTCTCACATACTTTGGACATGTTATCAGGAGGGATCAGTCCCAGGAGAAGGACATCATGCTTGGTAAAGTAGAGGGTCAGCAAAAGAGAGGAAGACCTTCAACGAGATGGATTGATGCAGTGGCTGCAACGATGGGCTTAAGCATAACAACGATTGTGAGGATGTTGCAGGACTGGGCAGTGTTTCCTTCTGTTGTACATAGGGTCTCTATGAGTTGGAACCTACTCCATGGCACCTAACAACAACAATGGGAATTACCTAACAAAATAATTACTGCACTGAGTACCAATGGGAATCAACTTGACAGCAACAGGCATACTGTGTTTGCTTGGTTAAGTGTTGTGTCTTTATGAAAATCATGACTAAGAAGAATTTTAAAGGCGCTGGACTCTGACTATGTCTACCAGAGAATGAAGCTATTCAAAGTTATTTAAAAGATGTAGTATTTGTCAAAAGAATTCTTTACATGGTTCGTCCAAGGTAATTACAGGAACCTTTCCCGTACCAATTCTACAAGGAACCTGGTGACAGTCTACTTTCATAGAATTAATACCTGTTGAAGGCGATGTTACTGGGTGGAAACTTCAGGTTCTTACTCGGCATCACTCGTATTGGTCAATAAATGAGAGACCGAGGTGGGAGAACAAAAAGGCATCTTTGTTTCATTGTACAAAGAAATGGAGTCAGTCAGTGCTTACTGCTGCCAAGGCTGCTTGCCAAGGGTGGGTAGGCAGGTTACTTTTAAAAGGGTTTACAAGTAGGGAGTTCACACAAGTTATGTCAGCAACATTCTTAATCATAGTATGCAGGTGTAATGGGGTTTACATATAACCTCCAAGTAAAAGCAGGATTCAAATGCAAAGCTGAGGGGGTGGGGGGAGTCCAGCAAAGGAAACAATTTTGCAATACAACACTGTAGGGGAGGAAGCCAGGTAAAGAATACAGCACTGTGAGGGTTCTGTCTCAGTAAGAAATTTTTATCTACTTATTGTGTGTATGATGCCTGAGTGACGTAAAGTCTTACTTAGACAATGGCTTAAAGTATCTCTTAAAATACATTAATTCCACTTTTTTTTAAATTAATTTTTATTAAGCTTCAAGTGAACATTTACCATTCCAATCAGTCTGTCACATGTAGGTTTACACACATCTTACTCCCTTCTCCGACTTGCTCTTCCCCTATTGAGTCAGCCCTTTCAGTCTCTCGTTTTGTGCCAATTTTGCCGTCTTCCCTCTCTCTCTATCTTCCCATCCCCCCTCCAGTCAAGAGTTGCCAACACACTCTCCAGTGTCCACCTGATTTAATTAGCTCACTCTTCATCAGCATCTCTCTCCCCCCCACTGACCAGTCCTTTTCATGCCTGATGATTTGTCTTCGGGGATGGTTCCTGTCCTGTGCCATCAGAAGTTCTGGGGAGCATTGTCTCTGGGATTCCTCTAGTCGCAGTCATACCATTAGGTATGGTCTTTTTATGAGAATTTGGGGTCTGTATCCCATTGGTCTCCTGCTCCCTGAGGAGTTGTCTGTTGTGCTCCCTGACAGGGCAGACATCGATTGTGGCCGGGCACCAACTAGTTCTTCTGGTCTCGGGATAATGTAGGTCTCTGGTTCATGTGGCCCTTTCTGTCTCTTGGGTTCTTAGTTGTCGTGTGACCTTGGTGTTCTTCCTTTGCCTTTGCTCCAGGTGGGTTGAGACCAATTGATGTATCTTAGATGGCCCCTTGTTGGCATTTAGGACCCCAGGCGCCACAATTCAAAGTGAGATGCAGAATGTTTTCATAATAGAATTATTTTGCCAATTGACTTAGAAGTCCCCTCAAACCAAGTTCCCCAGACGCCAGCCCCTGCTCAGCTGACCTTTGAAGCTTTCATTTTATCCCGGAAACCTCTTTGCTTTTAGTCCAATCCAATTAGGCTGACCTTCCTTGTATTGAGTGTTGTCTTTCCCTTCACCCAAAGCAGTTCTTATCTACTGATTGATCAATAAAAAGCCCTCTCCCTCCCTCCCTCCCTCCCCACTTCGTAACCACAAAAGTATGTGTTCTTCTCCGTTTTTTCTATTTCTCAAGATCTTATAATAGTGGTCTTATACAATATTTGTCCTTTTGCCTCTGACTAATTTCGCTCAGCATAATGCCTTCCAGATTCCTCCATGTTATGAAATGTTTCACAGATTCGTCACTGTTCTTTATCGATGCGTAGTATTCCATTGTGTGAATATACCACAATTTTTTTACCCATTCATCCGTTGATGGACACCTTGGTTGCTTCCAGCTTTTTGCTATTGTAAACAGAGCTGCAATAAACATGGGTGTGCATATATCTGTTTGTGTGAAGGCTCTTGTATCTCTAGGGTATATTCCGAGGAGTGGGATTTCTGGGTTGTATGGTAGTTCTATTTCTAACTGTTTAAGATAACACCAGATGGATTTCCAAAGTGGTTGTACCATTTTACAATCCCACCAGCAGTGTATGAGAGTTCCAATCTCTCCGCAGCCTCTCCAACATTTATTATTTTGTGTTTTTTGGATTGATGCCAGTCTAGTTGTTGTGAGTTGGAATCTCATCATAGTTTTAATTTGCATTTCTCTAATGGCTAATGATCGGGAGCATTTTCTCATGTATCTGTTGGCTGCCTGAATATCTTCTTTAGTGAAATGTGTGTTCATATCCTTTGCCCACTTCTTGATTGGGTTGTTTGTCTTTTTGTGGTTGAGTTTTGACAGAATCATGTAGATTTCAGAGATCAGGCGCTGGTCTGAGATGTCATAGCTGAATATTCTTTCCCAGTCTGTAGGTAGTCTTTTTACTCTTTTGGTGAAGTCTTTAGATGAGCATAGGTGTTTGATTTTTAGGAGCTCCCAGTTATCTGGTTTCTCTTCATCATTTTTGGTAATGTTTTGTATTCTGTTTATGCCTTGTATTAGGGCTCCTAAGGTTGTCCCTATTTTTTCTTCCATGATCTTTATCGTTTTAGTCTTTATGTTTAGGTCTTTGATACACTTGGAGTTAGTTTTTGTGCATGGTGTGAGGTATGGGTCCTGTTTCATTCTTTTGCAAATGGATATCCAGTTATGCCAGCACCATTTGTTAAAAAGACTATCATTTCCCCAATTGACTGACACTGGTCCTTTGTCAAATATCAGCTGCTCATACGTGGATGGATTTCTATCTGGGTTCTCAATTCTGTTCCATTGGTCTATGTGCCTGTTGTTGTACCAGTACCAGGCTGTTTTGACTACTGTAGCTGTATAATAGGTTCTGAAATCAGGTAGAGTGAGGCCTCCCACTTTCTTCTTCTTTTTCAGTAATGCTTTGCTTATCCGGGGCTTCTTTCCCTTCCATATGAAATTAGTGATTTGTTTCTCTATCCCCTTAAAATATGATATTGGTATTTGGATTGGAAGTGCGTTATATGTATAGATGGCTTTTGGTAGAATAGACATTTTTACTATGTTAAGTCTTCCTATCCATGAGCAGGGTATGTTTTTCCACTTAAGTATGTCCTTTTGAATTTCTTGTAGCAGAATTTTATAGTTTTCTTTGTATAGGTCTTTTACATCCTTGGTAATATTTATTCCTAAGTATTTTATCTTCTTGGGGGCTACTGTGAATGGTATTGATTTGGTTATTTCCTCTTTGGTGTTCTTTTTGTTGATGTAGAGGAATCCAAGTGATTTTTGTATGTTTATTTTATAACCTGAGACTCTTCCAAACTCTTCTATTAGTTTCAGTAGTTTTCTGGAGGATTCCTTAGGGTTTTCCATGGATACGATCATGTCATCTGCAAATAGTGATAGCTTTAGTTCCTCCTTGCCAATCTGGATACCCTTTATTTCTTTGTCTAGCCTAATTGCCCTGGCTAAGACTTCAAGTACGATGTTGAATAAAAGCGGTGATAAAGGGCATCCTTGTCTGGTTCCCGTTCTCAAGGTAAATGCTTTCAGGTTCTCTCCATTTAGAGTGATATTGGCTGTTGGCTTTGCATAGATGCCCTTTATTATGTTGAGGAATTTTCCTTCAATTCCTATTTTGGTAAGAGTTTTTACCATAAATGGGTGTTGAACTTTGTCAAATGCCTTTTCTGCATCTATTGATAAGATCATGTGGTTTTTATCTTTTGTTTTATTTACGTGATGGATTACATTAATGGTTTTTCTGATATTAAACCAGCCTTGCATACCTGGTATAAATCCCACTTGATCAGGGTGAATTATTTTTTTGATGTGTTGTTGGATTCTATTGGCTAGAATTTTGTTGAGGATTTTTGCATCTATGTTCATGAGGGATATAGGTCTAAAATTTTCTTTTTTTGTCATGTCTTATCTGGTTTTGGTATCAGGGAGATGGTAGCTTCATAGAATGAGTTGGGTAGTATTCCATCTTTTTCTATGCTTTGAAATACCTTCAGTAGTAATGGTGTTAAGTTTTCTCTGAAGGTTTGATAGAACTCTGCAGTGAAGCCGTCTGGGCCAGGACTTTTTTTTGTTGGAAGTTTTTCGATTACTGTTTCAATCTCTTTTTTTGTTATGGGTCTATTTAGTTGTTCTACTTCTGAATGTGTTAGTTTAGGTAGGTAGTGTTTTTCCAAAAATTTATCCATTTCTTCTAGGTTTTCAAATTTGTTAGAGTACAATTTTATGTAGTAATCTGAAATGATTCTTTTAATTTCATTTGGTTCTGTTGTGATGTGGTCCTTCTCGGTTCTTATTCAGGTTATTTGTTTCCTTTCCTGTTTTTCTTTAGTCAGTCTAGCCAATGGTTTATCAATTTTGTTAATTTTTTCATAGAACCAGCTTTTGGCTTTGTTAATTCTTTCAATTGTTTTTCTGTTCTCTAATTCATTTAGTTCAGCTCTAATTTTTATTATTTGTTTTCTTCTGGTGCCTGATGGATTCTTTTGTTGCTCACTTTCTATTTGTTCAAGTTGTAGGGACAGTTCTCTGATTTGGGCTCTTTCTTCTTTTTGTATGTGTGCATTTATCGATATAAATTGGCCTCTGAGCACTGCTTTTGCTGTGTCCCAGAGGTTTTGATAGGAAGTATTTTCATTCTCGTTGCTTTCTAAGAATTTCCTTATTCCCTCCTTAATGTCTTCTATAACCCAGTCTTTTTTCAGGAGGGTATTGTTCATTTTCCAAGTGTTTGATTTCTTTTCCCTAGTTTTTCTGTTATTGATTTCTAGCTTCATTGCCTTGTGGTCTGAGAAGATGCTTTGTAATATTTCGATGTTTTGGATTCTGCAAAGATTTGTTTTATGACCTAATATGTGGTCTATTCTAGAGAATGTTCCATGTGCACTAGAAAAGAAAGTATATTTTGCAGCAGTTGGGTGGAGAGTTCTGTATAAGTCAATGAGGTCAAGTTGGGTGATTGTTGTAAGTAGGTCTTCCGTGTCTCTATTGAGCTTCTTACTGGATGTCCTGTCCTTCTCCAAAAGTCGTGTGTTGAAGTCTCCTACTATAAATGTGGAGGTGTCTATCTCACTTTTCAATTCTGTTAAAATTTGATTTATGTATCTTGCAGCCCTGTCATTGGGTGCGTAAATATTTAATATGGTTATGTCTTCCTGATCAATTGTCCCTTTTATCATTATATAGTGTCCTTCTTTATCCTTTGTGGTGGATTTAAGTCTAAAGTCTATTTTGTCAGAAATTAATATTGCTACTCCTCTTCTTTTTTGCTTATTATTTGCTTGATATATTTTTTTCCATCCTTTGAGTTTTAGTTTGTTTGTGTCTCTAAGTCTAAGGTGTGTCTCTTGTAGGCAGCATATAGATGGCTCGTGTTTCTTTATCTAGTTCGTGACTCTCTGTCTCTTTATTGGTGCACTTAGTCAATTTACATTCAGCGTAATTATAGATAAATAAGTTTTTAGTGCTGTCATTTTGATGCCTTTTCATGTGTGTTGTTGGGCATTTCATTTTTCCACATGCTTTTTTGTGCTGAGACGTTTTTCTTAGTAGCTTGTGAGATCCTCATTTTCATAAAGTTTAACTTTATTTTTGCTGAGTCGTTACATTTTTCTTGGCTTTTTTCTTGAGTTATGGAATTGATATTTCTTTTTGTGGTTACCTTATTATTTACCCCTATTTTTCTAAGTAAAAACCTAACTTGTATCGTTCTATATCACCTTGTATCACTCTCCATCTGGCAGTTCAATGCCTCCTATATTTAGTCCCTCTTTTTGATTATTGTGATCATTTATCTATTGATTTCCATGATTTCCTGTTATGTGTATTATTTTGTTTATTTATTTATTTTTTAGAATTAGTCTTAATTTGTTTGTTTTTGTGCTTTCCCTATTTGAGTTGCGTTGATATCAGGACTTTCTGTTTTGTGACCTTGTATTGTGCTGGTACCTGATATTATTGGTCATCAGGCCAAACAATCTCCTTTAGCATTTCTTGCAGTCTTGGTTTAGTTTTTGCAAATTCTCTAAACTTGTGTTTATCTGTAAATATCTTAATTTCTCCTTCATATTTCAGAGAGAGTTTTGCTGGATATATGATCCTTGGTTGGCAGTTTTTCTCGTTCAGTGCTCTGTATACGTCGTCCCATTCCCTTCTTGCCTGCATGGTTTCTGCTGAGTAGTCTGAACTTATTCTTATTGATTCTCCCTTGAAGGACACCTTTCTTTTCTCCCTGGCTGCTTTTAAAATTTTCTGTTTGTCTTTGGTTTTGGCAAGTTTGATGATAATATGTCTTGGTGTTTTTCTTTTTGGATCAATCTTAAATGGGGTTCGATGAGCATCTTGGATAGATATCCTTTCGTCTTTCATGACGTCAGGGAAGTTTTGTGTCAGGAGTTCTTGAACTATTATCTCTGTGTTTTCTGTCCCCCCTCCCTGTTCTGGGACTCCAATCACTCGTAAGTTATCCTTCTTGATAGAGTCCCACATGATTCTTAGGGTTTCTTCATTTTTTTTAATTCTTTTATCTGATTTTTTTTCAGCTATGTTGGTGTTGATTCCCTGGTCCTCCAGAAGTCCCAGTCTACATTCTAATTGCTCGAGTCTGCTCCTCTGACTTTCTATTGCGTTGTCAAATTCTGTAATTTTATTGTTAATCTTTTGGATTTCTACATGTTGTCTCTCTATGGATTCTTGCAACTTATTAATTTTTCCACTATGTTCTTGAATAATCTTTTTGAGTTCTTCAACAGTTTTATCAGTGTGTTCCTTGGCTTTTTCTGCAGTTATCCTAATTCCATTTGTGATATCTTTAAGCATTCTGTAAATTACTTTTTTATATTCTGTATCTGATAATTCCAGGATTGTATCTTCATTTGGGAAAGATTTTGATTCTTTTGTTTGGGGGATTGGAGAAGCTGTCATGGTCTGTTTCTTTATGTGGTTTGATATGGACTGCTGTCTCCGAGCCATCACTGGGAAACTAGATTTTCCAGGTAATCAGCTATAAAAAAATGCAGTCGAATCCCTATCTGAATTCTCCCTCTGGCTCAGGCTATTCGGATGTTAATGGAGCTGCCTGGGGAGGGTGGGGGAGGGATCAGAGAGCTAGGCGTGTAGCACCACAGAATATAGAGCTGATCCCCGCGTTCACGCTCCGCCCCCGTCCGCAAAAATCCCGGCGGGACGGCTCCCCGGCTGGGACGCTACTCTCCCCGCTCCGAGACCAGTCACTTCCTCCCGGGGACTTCTCCCTCTGGTGCGCCGGGCCGCATGCGTGCACTGAGTGGGCGTTCCCCGCACGAACGTGTGGGCCCCGCCCTGGGGTCGCTTTAGGGAAATATAGTTGATCCCCACACTCGCGCCACGCCCGCTTCCTGCCAAACTCCCGGCAGGATGGCTCCCCGGCTGGGACGCTGCTCTCCCCTCTCCAAGATCAGTCACTGCCTCCCGAGTGCTTATCCCTCTGGCTGCGCCACTACGCCGCCCGCGCCAACCAGCTAGACTCCCTCCCGGGATGGGCTCTGGGGGGGTAGGGCTGGGCCCCTTGTCTGTGCCGTCTGCCCCCCTGGGCTCTGCCCCAGATCGGGCTCCGAAGGTCACCTGCCTGGTACGCTGGCTCCTAGTTCTGAAAACAGTCGCTGTCTGCCCGTATTTGTTCGTTTTCTGTCTCTAAGTCTGTGTTTGTTGTTCAGAGTTCGTAGATTGTTATGTATGTGATCGATTCACTTGTTTTCCTGAGTCTTTGTTGCAAGAGGGATCTGCGGTAGCGTCCACCTAGTCCGCCATCTTGGCCCCCAATTCCCACTTTTAAAATACCAAAACATATTAAACCTGACAGAGGAAATCATTTTGTTTCTACTATTGTCCAGGAAGGAACCCTGGTGGTACAATGGTTAAACACTTGGCTGATAATCGAAAGGTTGAAGATTCAAACCCACCAACTGCTCTGAGGAAGAAAGATGTGGCAATCTGCTTCTGTAAAGATTTACAGCCTTGGAAACCCTATGGGGGCAGTTCTACTCTGTCCTAAAGGGTCCCTATGAGTTGGATTTGACTGGACGGCAAGGAATTTTTTTTTTTTGGGTTTGGTGTCCAGGAATTACGCAAATACTTGTGGGTTCTGTTAAGCTCCTTAGCAGGTAGTTCAAAGAATTGAACTTGAAAAAAAAATTCATTAGCAAAAATTCAACTAACTACCAGGATGAAATGGCCCAGAGCTTTAAAAAAGCTTGTTAAAAATTAGGATGACCCCTGCAAGTAAGCATGGGATCTCTCTCTTTAAACTGTCAAAGAGGAAAATTAATAACAGATATCTTACTTTGTTTTTAAGGTTTTATCACTCACAAAGCCAAATATTCACTGTAAAGAAATTTCTGACCAAAAATTAATCTGGCTAGCGGCTTTTCTTTCACCCATAGTTGCTAATATTTTCTTTCCTGTTGGAAACTTGGTGCCCTGGTGGTGCAATGGTTAAGAGCTACAGCATGCTATGGCTGTTAACAAAAATGTTGGCGGTCCAAATCCACCAGCCGCTCCTTGGAAACCCTATGGAACAGTTCTACTCTGTCCTATGGGATCTCTATGAGTCAGAATAAACTTGAGGGCAATGAGTTTGGTTTTGGTATGGTTGGAAGCCTGGCTTACTTAATTTGAATTTTAAAAGGCATGGGTGAATGTGGGCAGAGGGCCTGATATCAGTTCATCTCAGTAAAAAGGGAAGGGCAGTGTTCAGTCAGTCATGTTAAGATTGGTCAATGGCTGATCTTCTAATCTTCTCCCTTTTCTTCTTTTATAAGCCCCATCGTACCTGACTGACTTTGAGCCATTTGCTTTTTCTGGAATCAAAATGGTCTCCCTATATGCATACAGAGCCTGGTGGTCCAGTGGCTTGGCTTTTGCCTGTTAACCAAAAGGTTGGCAGTTCGAATCCACCAGTAGCTCCTTGGAAGCCCTATGGGGCAGTTCTACTCTGTCCTATAGGGTAGCTATGAATCAGAACCGACTCAATGGCAACGGGTTTGGTTTTTTGGTATATACATACAGAATAACTGCTCAGGATAAATCTTAGGTGTCAATTTCTTTGAGTTTTGATTATTTTCAACAGTTTTGATGTCAGAAACAAGATCCAGAGAAAATTGGGGATCCAAAAATGATCATCAAGCTGAGTGCTCCATTCTTGATGAGGGATCAAATTCAAAAGGGCTGTTTGTGCCCAATTGTCCCATCACCATGGCTGGGGAACTTGGTAAATCTCTCCTGGGTTTGAGTTTCACTCCTTTGTGTTGAACTCTCTGGGTTTATACATGAGTAGTTTTGGACGCCCTTTCCATGGTGAGTTACTCTTTTCCTCTGTTTGGGAAAATGGGTTCCCATCTGCTCTGTCCTTTTCTTTCCACTTAGGGGAATTTCTGTTTGGTGCTTGGGGTTTCTCAGTGATTTCCATTTACATTATCTGAATACTTTCCTGGGACTGGATTCAAGGGATATTGAACTAAGCTCAATAAAAGAGATGTCAGATTTGATCTGAGGGAGACCTCAGATAATTTTATTTGAATACTTGCCCCATACTGAGTTCAAGGGATTTGAAATTAAGTTTGGGAAAAGTAATAGGATTTGATTCGATGGAGGCCTCTGAATTTTTTCTGAATACTTGCCCTGGACTGGATGCAAGGGAAATTGAACTGAGTTTGAGGGAGGCCTCGAGAAACTTTAGGATGGCAACTTGACCGAAACAGCTTGGAATTGTGATAGCTGCTTTTGTGTGTGTATGTGTTGCCTTGTTTGGTGTTGTGCAGTTTTAAGAGTGTTATGCTGTTACTGATCGCCATATAAAGGAAAATCATAAGGTAGAAACAGGCATAGATCCTATAAGCCTGTTGTTGGAGCTGGCTGCACAAACTGGTGAATGTGTGCTTCTCACCAAAAATCGTGTCCATTTTTGTGAAGTGTCACCTATAAAACTGGATGAAACTTTGTTTTGAGGACTTCACTTTTGGTCTAGAGAGAGTGTTCTGTCTGTTTTTTTTTTCTACACACCATCATGAGGTCAGTCTAAGACTCAGCTTCAAGAAAATCTACTTCTTGTGCCTGTCCTATGGTTTGGGCTTTCAGTAGCTATCCTGAGAAACTTTGATGTAAATTGGTTCATTTGAAAAGCACACTGAAAGAAGAATGGATTTTTTATTTTGATTGTAATAATAAGGCCTCAAAAAGATAAAATTATTCTATTTACTTCTCTAAAACATTCTTTAAAGTACACAGAAGATGTTGTAAGGTTCTGTCTCATAGTGACCCTATGTACAACAGAATAAAACTGCCTAGTCCTGCACCATCCTCACAATCTTTGCTATATTTGAACCTATTGTTGCAGCCACTTTGTCAATCCATCTCAGTGAGGTTCTTTCTCTTTTTTGCTGAACCCCTACTTTGCCAAGCATGATCCTTCTCCAGGGACTGGTCCCTCCTGATAACATGTCAAAAGTATGTGAGACAAAGTCTTGCTATCCTCACTTTTAAAGAACATTCTGGCTGTACTTCTTCCAAGATGGATATGTTCATTCTTCTGGCAGTATTCTTCATCAAACTCATAATTCAATTCTTCTTCAGTCTTCCTTACTCATTGTCTAGCTTTCACATGCATATGAGGCTATTGAAAATAACATGGCTTGGATGAGGTGCACCTTAGTCCTCAAAGTGACATCTTGACTTTTTAACACTTTAAAGAGGTCTTTTTCAGCAGATTTGCCCAATGCAATGTGCCATTTGATTTCTTGACTGCTGCTCCCATGGGTGTTGGTTGTGGATCCAAGTAAAATGAAATCTTCGACAACTTCAATCTTTTCTCCGTTTATCATTTTGCCACTTATTGGTCCAGTTGTGAGGATTTTTTTTGTCTGTTTTCTTTATATTGAGGTGATACTGAAGGCTGTAGTCTTTGATCTTTATCAATAAGTACTTCAAATCCTCTTCACTTTCAGCAAACAAAGTTGTGTTATCTGCATACTGAAGATTGTTAATGAATGTTCCTCCCATCCTGATACCATGCTCTTCTTCATATTGTCCAGCATCTTGGATTATTTGTTCAACCCACCCATGCAGATTGAATAAGTATGGTGAAGAATACAATCCTGACACACACCTTTCCTGATTTTAAACCGTGCAGCATCCCCTTGCTCTGTTTGAGTGACTGCCTCTCGGTCTATGTACAGGTTCTGCATGAGCACAATTAAGTGTTCTGGAATTTGCAGATGGTAGTGTGATGGGGTTTGTTTTTTTTTGTTTTGTTTTTGTTTTTTAGTGTTATGGGAATGGAATATTTTTCCTACCTCTGGATGGTATTATTAAATTAGATGATAATATTCCTTTAAAGAGCTTTATTCTGTTGGGTTAAAGATAAATGACAAAAAAAAAAAAAAACCAAACCCATTGTCGTTGAGTTGATTCTGACTCATAGCGACCCTATAGGATGGAATAGAACTGCCCCATAGGGTTTCCAAGGAGTGCCTAGTGGATTCGAACTGCTGACCTTTTGGTTAGCAGCCAAACTCTTAGCCACTATGCCACCAGGGTTTCCAAATGATAAATAAGCACCTACTAATTTAGTAGATTTAATATTCCCAGGAATTAATGCAAGCGAATTTGTTCTGACAAAGGTTCTTTTTTTTTTTTTTTACATTGAGTTAAAAGTAGTTTCATTCTGTATGAAAAAAAAAGGAAAAAAAAGAAACAGGTTCTTGGAAATAGCCTGAGCAATTAAGGTATTTTGTCTTTCAAAAATACCTAGGTTAAATTAAAACTATGTAAATGAATTGAGATTGCCTAATTCATCTTGGCGGGAAGGAGCCTCAGGAAGGGAAGGGGTAGGATTAAGCCTTCTAGGCTCCCACTATCTGAGGCCTGAAGCTTGCCCATATAGCACCATGGGAGCTTTTGAAGGACTCCTTCCAAGGGGTGAAGATCTTTAAAGATTAAATAAAGGATAAGATTGGTGGACAATGAGGAGGGTTCAAAAAAGAAAAAAGCTCTCTTAACCAAAAGATAAAAATCATAATGAGAAACACTTGAAATTTCCTGGGGAAATGCTTCCACCACTAGCCAGAGAGTTAGGGTTATATCTATATCAGTGAATTGGTCCAGTTGAGCAGATATTGTGACTTTTAAAAATTAAGTTGCTAAATCTTAAAAACGGACAAAGTAAAATCTTGAATGAAAATTTAAAATATTTAAACTAACTTTATTTCAGGAGTAATTATGTTTCATGGCATACATGCTTAAAAATAATTTCAAGATCTTGAAGGTGTTGGAGTAGTCAGATGTTTCCGGTGAACCCTCTTACAACAAAGATCTGAAAAAACAAGTGAAATGATTACATTTATGACAAGCTAGAAGCCCTGAACATCAAAGGCAAAGTTAGAAAACAGACTGAGCGACAGGGAGAAGGAGAGACAGTTCAGAAGCGGAGAGGAGTTACTGGACCTGAATCACTGGGAACCTTCAGGCTGCGGTGGGCTGGTGGTAGTGTTCGGCTACAGTTTCTTCAGGGAGAGACAGCCAGCCACACAGCCTACTCACACCTCCAGAACCAGAGAAGAACGGTGCTCTCAGCAAAAGCTAAGTCATTGGGTATATTTTACTGCACCCTCAGACCTCAATCCAGCTTCAGTGGCTGTCGATTTCCCTGGGCCTGAGAAATCCCTGCTGTGCACTCTGAGCCATTCTCCTGGCTTTGGAGAAAGAAGAAATTCACAATTTGGTAAAAGATAATCTGCCAGCTCCACTAACTGGGGAGCTCAGGACAGAAGCAGCTCCTGTCCAGGCATAAATGTTCCATGGAGTTTGAACACCTTTGCCCCCTGCATGGACCTGTGTGGCCTATTTCACAAGAACAGGCCCTTGTTGGCAGACTGCAACTGTTTCAGCTCTGTGGTGGAGAGGTGGGTGTTTGATGTTTGACACTGCTTTGCCTATTAAACAGGGTCCTCACCTACCCACATCAGGGTCCTAAAGGCTGGTGGCTCCACTCAGGTCACCCAGCGACCTGTGATGCGGTCCAAGGATAACTGGTACCTCTCAGTCCTTGCAACCAAAAGCATTGGGTGCCCAAGGTCCATCTGCAGAACCCACCCACCTGTGTGTCCTAGGGAACAAGGACACACTTTCCTCACAGACATTCAGGGGATGGTTGTCAACCCCCTGCCTTGTTCAGAGCATGATCCCCTGCTGCAACCAGATACCAGTACTTACACCAATCACCTCTGCCCCTCTAAGACTGTAGGACAAAGCCTGTACCACACACTTGATGACCAACTACCTGGACACCTGAGCTGAATCTGTACAAGAAAAGTGAATGGACTTCTAGGCTCATATATCTGAAAACAGCTCTAGCCATCTGGTGATAGGATGTTAGAGCTTCAAAGGCAAAAACAATCAAGCTATCCCACTCAAGCAACCTATTTGGACATACCAAAACAAAACAAAGCAAGAAGCTAGAATACAGTAAGCAAACAAAATAAACTAATACATTAACTTATAGATGGCTCAGAGACAACAGTCAATATCAAATCACATAAAGAAGAAGACCATGATCATTTCAACAAGCTCTCAAAACAAAGAATCAAGGGATCTTCTGGATGAAGGTTCATTTCTGGAATTACTGGCTACAGAATACAAAAGATTAATATACAGAACTCTTCAAGACATCAGGACCAAGATCAGGAAGGAGATCAGGCAATACACAGAAGAAGCCGAGGAACACACAGATAAAGCAGTTGAAGAAATTAAAAAGGTTATTCAAGAAAATAATGAAAAATTTAATAAGCTGCAAGAAACCATAGAAAGCCAGCAATCAGAAATTCAGAAGACTAATAATAAAATTATGGAATTAGACGACGCAGTAGAAAGTCAGAGGAGCAGAACTGAGCAAGAGGACTGCAGAATGGGTGAGACTGAAGATAAAACACTTGGCACCAACATATTTGAAGAAAAATCAGATAAAAGAATTAAAAAAAATGAAGAAACCCTAAGAATCACGTGGGACTCTATCAACAGAAATAACATATGAGTGATAGGAGTACCAGAACAGGGGGATAACAGAAAATACAGAAAGAATTGCTGAAGGTTTGTTGGCAGAAAACTTCCCTGATGTCGTGAACGATGAAAGGATATCTATCCAAGATGCTCATTGAACTCCACATAAGGTAGACCTTAAAAGAAAGCCACCAAGACATATTATAATCAAACTTGCCAAAACCAAAGATAAAGACAGAAATTTTAGAGTGGCTGGGGTAAATGAAAAGTCACCAACAAAGAAAACCAAAAAAAACCAACAAAAGGGAGTGGTTTTTTAGGGGTAAATGAAAAGTCACCAACAAAGGGGAGTCAATAAGAATAAGCTTGGACTACTTGGCAGAAACTGCGGAGGCAAGAAGCAGTGGGATGACTTATATAAAGAATTGAAGGAAAAAAATTGACTGCCAAGAATCATATATCCAGCAAAACTGTCTCTCAAATATGAAGGTGAAATTTGGACATTTCCAGATAAACAGAAGTTTAGGGAATTCATAAAAAGCTAACCAAAACTACAAGAAATACTAAAAGGCATTCTCTGGTTGGAAAATCAATAATATCAGATATCAACCCAAGACTAGAACACTACAAAGATCAATCGGATGTCAACCCAGAGAGGGGAATCACAAAAATAAATCAAGATGAAAAAAGTTCAAAACAGGGAAACAACGATGTCATTATGTAAAAGAAGGCAACATTAAAAAACAATGAAGAGGGACTAAGAAATGTCGTCATAGATCTTTCACATGGAGAGGAAGACAAGATGATAAAAAGAAGTAGAAGTTAGGTTTAAATATAGAAAAAATAGGGGTAAATATTAAGGTAACCGCAAAGGAGAATAACAATCCTACTCATCAAAATAAAATACAAGAAACAAAACAAAACAAAAAAACCAGAGACTTAGCAGAAACAAAATCAACTACAACAAATAAGAGGAATAGACAATATATAAACTACTCAGGACAAAGAGTTAAGTGGGAAGAAGAAACTGTCAACAACACACAAAAAAAGACATCAAAATAACAGCACTAAATTCATAAAAAAAAATTCATACCTATCTATTATTACGCTGAATGTAAATGGACAAAATGCACCAATAAAGAGACAGAGAGTGACAGAATGGATAAAAAAAACACGATCCGTCTATATGCTGCCTATAAGAGACACACCTTAGACTTAGAGACAAAAACAAACTAAAACTCAAAGGATGGAAAAAAATATTTCAAGCAAACAACAATCAAAAAAGAGCAGGAGTGGCAATATTAGTTTCTGACAAAATAGACTTTAAAGTTAAATCCACCACAAAGGATAAGGAAGGACACTATATAATGATTAAAGGGACAATATACCAGGAGGATATAACCTTATTAAATATTTATGCACCCAATGACAGGGCTGCAAGATACATAAAACAAACTCTATCAGCATTGAAAAGTGAGATAGACAGCTCCGTAATAATAGTAGGAGACTTCAACACACCACTTTCGG
Source organism: Loxodonta africana (assembly GCF_030014295.1). Lineage (NCBI taxonomy): Eukaryota > Metazoa > Chordata > Mammalia > Proboscidea > Elephantidae > Loxodonta > Loxodonta africana. The sequence continues at coordinate 88,129,682 of NC_087369.1, read as the reverse complement.
TGAAGGACAGGACATCCAGAAAGAAGCTCAATAAAGACACGGAAGATCTAAATGCCACAATCAACCAACTTGACCTCACAGACATGTACAGAACACTCCACCCAACAGCAGCCAAGTATACTTTCTTTTCTAATGCACATGGAAAATTCTCTAGAATAAAGCACATATTAGGTCATAAAACAAGCCTTAGCAGAATCCAAAACATTGAAATATTACAGAGCATCTTCTCTGACCATAAGGCCATAAAAGTAGAAATCAATAACAAATAAAACAGGAAAAAGAAATCAAACACTTGGAAACTGAACAATACCCTGCTCAAAAAAGACTGGGTTATAGAAGACATCAAGGATGGAATAAAGAAATTCATAGAATCCAATGAGAATGAAAACACTTCCTATCAGAATCTTTGGGACACAGCAAAAGCAGTGCTCAGAGGTCAATTTATATCAATAAATGCACACATCGAAAAAGAAGAAAGGGCCCAAATCAAAGAATTATCCCTACAACTCGAACAAATAGAGTACAACTAAAGAAACCCTCAGGCATCAGAAGAAATCAAATAATAAAAATTAGAGCAGAATTAAATGTAATAAAGAACAGAAAAACAATTGAAAGAATTAACAAGACCAAAAGCTGGTTCTTTGAAAAAATCAACAAAATTGATAAACCATTGGCCAAACTGACAAAAGAAAAATAGGAAAGGAAGCAAATAACCTGAGTAAGAAATGAGATGGGCAATATTAAAACAGACCCAAATGAAATTACAAGGATCATATGAGATTACTACGAATAATTGTACTCTAACAAATTTGAAAACCTAGAAGAAATGGATGACTTTCTAGAAACACACTACCTACCTAAACTAACACAAACGGAGGTAGCACAACTAAATAAATCCATAACAAAAGGAGAGATTGAAAAGGTAATTAATAAATTCCCAAGAAAAAAAAGCCCTGGGGGGGGGGCCAAGATGGCAAACTAGCCAGAAGCTTCTGCCGATTTCTCTTAAAACAAAGACCCCCCCCAAAAGTGAATTGATTATATATATGACAAGCTAGAAACCTGTAGCATCAAAGGCAAAATTAAGGAATGAGTCTGAGTGGTGGAGGAGGGAGAAATGGTGCAGAAGCAGCAACGAGATGCCAAGCCCACACAGGGCCTCAGCTCTGATTCCTTGGTGCTGTTCTTTGGTGTGACTGCGGCAGGGCTGATGGTAGTTTTCTGAAACACGGCAGCTTCAGCAAAAGAAGGCAAGCAGAGTGGTGCACCCCTGACCATGTGGTGTGTCTACTACGTGACTGGCTGCGGCGTTTAGGAGGTGGCTGCTTCAGTGAAAGAAGGCAACCGAAGTGCTGGTATCCCGACCCCCTGGTGTGACGGCCGGGGCGGGGGGTAGGGAGGATTGGCTGTGGAGTTTAGGACACAGCTGCTTCAGCAAAAGGAGGGAAGTGCGGGACGCAGCCCTAAACTCCTGGGGCAATCTTGGAGGGTTCCAGCCAGTGCACACAGGCTACACACACCTCTGGAATCTGAGATAAAACAGCGCTCTGGACACGAGATAAGTGATTTTTTCCAATTTACAGCACACGGATCTAATAGGTCCTTCTTTTGAAAGAACTCTCTCATATCTATCTGATCCCTCCCCCCTCTACCCCACCTGGCTTCATTAGCAGTTGATTTCCCTGGCCCTGAGATAGAACCTGCTGTGCCCCATGAGCCATTCTCCTGACCTTGGAGAAGGAACAAATTAACAAACAGGGAGAAAAATACTCTGCAGTCTCCCCTTATCTGGAAACTCAGAGCAGAAGCGGCTCCAGTCCAGGCATAAGCGATCCACAGACCTTGTCTCTCACCCTTACATAGATCCAGGTGGCTATTATATACTGCAAGGGCAAATCTGTTTGAGGTCTGACTGTTTCAGCTGTGCGGTGGAGAGGCAGGTTTTGGAGGTCTGATACCGCTCTGCCTATAAAACAGGGCCTTCACCTACCCACAGCAGGGGCCTGAGGAATGGAGGCTCCATCCACACCACCTAGCTAACTGTGAAAGGATATTGGTGCCTCCCAGTCCTTACAGGTATAATCATTGGGTGCCTAAGGTACAGCTGCAGAGCAAACCCACTACAGTGGTATAAAGAACAAAGATGCTCCTTCCTCACTGATGCTTGGGGAAAGGCTGTCACCCCTTGTCTTCCTCAGAGTGTGACCCCCTGCTGCTACCAGAAACCAGTGCATACAACCTATCACCACTGCTCCTCTAAGATAGTAGGTGAGAGCCTACACCACACACTAGGTGACTGACTATCAGGACACCTGGGCTGAATCTATACAAGAATAGTGAATGCACTACTAGGCTTATATAACTTGTAACAGCTCTAGCCATCTGGTAACAGGACATTAGTGCTTCAAAGACTCCAATAACCAAGTTAGCTCACTCTAGTAGTCTACTTAGCCATATCAAAACAAAACAAAGCAAGAAACTGGGACACAGTGAGCAAACATAAATTAATACAATAACTTATAAATGGCTCAGAGATAATAGTTGATACCAAATCACATAAAGAAGCAGCAGACAATGATTGCTTCAACAAACTCCCAAAACAGAGAATCAAGGACTCTCACAAATAAAGATGTACTCCTGGAATTACCAGATATAGAATACTGAAGATTAATATACAGACTCTTCAAGACATCAGGAACGAGATCAGGCAACAAAGAGAAAAAGCCAAGGAACACACAGATAAAGCAGTTGAAGAAATTAAAAAGATTATTCAAGAACATAATGAAAAATTTAATAAACTGCAAGAATCCATAGAGAGAAAAAAAAAGTAAAGAGAGTAATCAGGAATTCAGAAGATTAACAATAAAATTACAGAATTAGACAACTCAATAGAAAGTCAGAGAAGCAGAATTGAGGAACTGGAATACAGAATTTGTGAGACTGAAAATAAATCACTTGGCACCAATATATTTGAAGAAAAATCAGAAAAAAGAATTAAAAAAAAATGAAGAAACCCTGAGAATCATGTGGGACTCTATCAAGAAGAATAACTTGTGAGTGATTACAATACCAGACCAAGGAGGGATAACAGAAAATACAGAGAGAATTGTTGAAGATTTGTTGGCAGAAATCTTCCCTGATATCATGAAAGATGAAAGCATATCTATCAAGATGCTCATCGAACCCCATACAAAGTGATCCCAAAAGAAAGTCACCAAGACATATTATCATCAAACTTGCCAAAACCGAAGATAAAGAGAAAATTTTAAGAACAGCCAGGGATAAGCGAAAAGTCACCTACAAAGGAGAATCAATAAGTTCAGACTACTTGGCAGAAACCATGGAGGCAAGAAGGCAATGGGATGACATATATAAAACATCGAAGGAGAAAAATTGGCAGCCCAGAATCAAATATCCAGCAAAACTGTCTCTCAAATATGAGGGTAAAATTAAGACATTTGCAGATAAACAGAAGCTTAGGGAATTTGCAAAAACCAAACCAAAACTACAAGAAATACTAAAGGGATTTCTCTGGTTAGAAAATCAATAATATCAGATATCATCCCAACACTAGAACACAGAACAGAGCAACCAGATATCAACTCAGGGATATCATAAAAATAAATCAAGATTAAAAACAAAACAAAACAAAAAATGCTCAAAACAGGGAATCAGTGATATCATTATGTAAAAGATGATAATATTCAATAAAGACGGACTACATAACGTAGGCATAGATCTTCCATATGGAGATGAAATCGAGGCAATATAGGGAGATACAAGATAGGTTTAAACTTAGAAAAATAGGGGTAAATATCAAGGTAACCACAAAGAAGACTAACAATCCTACACTTCAAAAGAAAAAACAAGATAAACATAAAGACTCAGTGAAAACAAATTCAACCACAAGGAAAAAGAGGAACACACAATTTACAAAGAAAAACATCTCAGCACAAAAAAGTAAGTGAAAAAAGGAAACTATCAACAACACACACAAAAAGGCATCAAAATGACAGCACTAAACTCATACCTATCTATAATCACACTGAATGTAAATGGACTAAATGCACCCATAAAGAGGCAGAGTTGCAGAATAGATAAAAAAAACATGATCTGACGATATGCTGCCTACAAGAGAAGCACCTTAGACTTAAAGATGCAAACAAACTAAAATTCAAACGAAGGGAAAAAATATATCAAGCAAACAACAATCAAAAAAGAACATGAGTGGCTGTACTAATTTCTGACAAAACAGACTTCGGACTTAAACCCACGATAAAGGGTAAGGAAGGACACTATATAATGATTACAGGGACAATAAACCAGGAGGATATTACCATATTAAATATTTATGCACCCAATGACAGGGCTGCAAGATACATAAAACATACTCTAACAGCATTGAAAAGTGAGATAGACAGCTCCATAATAATAGTAGGAGACTTCAACACACCACTTTCAGTGAAGGACAGAACATCCAGAAAGAAAGCTCAAAAAAGACATGGAAGAGCTAAATGCCACAACCAACCAACTTGACCTCGTAGACATATACAGAACACTCCACCCAACAGCAGCCATGTATACATTCTTTTCCAATGCACATGGAACATGCTCTAGAATAGACCACATATTAGGCCATAAAGCAAGCCTTAACAGAATCCAAACCATGGAAACATTACAAAGCATCTTCTCTGACCATAAGGCCATAAAAGTAGAAGTCCGTGACAGAAAAAGCAGGGAAAAGAAACCAAACACTAAAAAAAAAAAAAAAAAAACACTAGGAAATGGAAAAATACCCAGCTCAAAAACGGCTGGGTTATAGAAAACATCAAGGATGGAATAAAGAAATTCATAGAATCCAATGGCAATGAAACCACTTCCTATCAGAACTTTTGGGACAGAGCAAAAGCAGTGCTGAGAGGTCAATTTATATCAGTAAATGCACACATACAAAAAGAATAAAGGGCCAAAATAAAGAATTATCCCTACAACATGAACAAATAGAAAGAGAGCAACAAAAGTAACCTTCAGGCACTAGAAGAAAGCAAATAATAAAAATTAGAACAGAATTAAATGAAATAGAGAACAGAAAAAAAATTGAAAGTTAACAAGACCAAAAGTTGGTTCTTTGAAAAGATTAACAAAATCGATAAAAAAATTGGCCATACTGACAAAAGAAAAACAGGAGAGGAAGCAAATAACCTGAATAAGAAATGAGATGGGCGATATTACAACAAACCCAAGTGAAATTAAAAGAATCATAACGCATAGTATGAAAAGTTGTACTCTAACAAATTTGAAAACCTAGAGGAAATGGACGAATTTCTAGAAAAATACTTCCTCCCTAAACTAACACAAACAGAGAACAACTAAATAAACTTATAACAAAAGAAGAGGTTGAAAAAGTAGTAAAAAAAAAAAAAAAAAAAAACTCCAAACAAAGAAAAGCCCTGGCCTGAGGACTTCACTAGAGAATTCTACCAAACTTTCAGAGAAGAGTTAACACCACTACTACTAAAGATATTTCAGCACATAGAAAAGGATGGAATACTCCTAAACTCATTTTATGAAGCCAGCATAACCCTGATACCAAAACCAGGTAAAGACACCAAAAAAAAAAAAAGAAAATTATAGGCCAATATCCCTCATGAACGTAGATGCAAAAATCCTCAAAAATTTCTAACCAATAGATTTCAACAACATATCAAAAAAATAATTCACCATGACCAGTTGGGACTCATACCAGGTATGCAGGGATGGTTCAACATTAGAAAAACAATCAATGTGACCCATCACATAAATAAAAGACAAGAACCACATGATCTTATCAATTAATTCAGAAAAGGCATTTGTCAAAGCCGAACACCCATTCATGAAAAAACTCTCAGCAAAATAGGAATAGAAGGAAAATTCCTAAACATTATGAAGGGCATTTATACAAAGCCAACAGCTAACATCATCCTAAACCGAGAGAGACTGAAACCATTCCCACTGAGAAGATGAACCAGGCAAGGATGCCCTTTATCACCACTCTTATTCAACATTGCGCTGGAGGTCCTAGCCAGAACTATAAGGCTAGATTAAGAAATAAAGGGAATCCAAAAGGGCAAAGAAGAAGTATCTCTGTGTGCAGATGACATGATCTTATACACAGAAAAACCTAAAGAATCCTTAAGAAAACTACTGAAACTAATAGAAGAGTTTAGCAGATTTTCAGGATAAAAGCCAAACATACATAAATCAGTTGGATTCTTCTACATCAACAAAGAGATCGACGAAGTGGAAATCACTAAATCAATACCATTTACAATAGCCCCTAAGGAGATAAAGTACTTAGGAATAAATCTAAACAGAGACTTAAAAGACCTATACAAAGAAAACTACAAGACACTACTGCACAAAACCAAAAAAGACCCTCCTAAGTGGAAAAACATATCTTGCTCGTGGATAGGAAGACTCAACATTGTATAAATGTCTATTCTGCCCAAAGTGATCTATAGATACAATACATTCCCAATCCAAATACCAATATTTTTTAAAGAGATGGAGAAACAAATCACCAACTTCATATGGAAGGGAAAGAGGCCCCGGATAAGTAAAGCATTACTGAAACAAACGAACAAAGTGGGAGGCCTTGCATTACCTGACTTTAGAACGTATTATACTGCCACGGTAGTCAAAACAGCCTGGTACTGGTACAACAATAGAGACATAGACAAATGGAACCAAATTCAGAATCCAGACATAAATCCATCCACATATGAGCAACTGATATTTGACAAAGGCCCAAAGTCAAATGGGGAAGAGACAGTCTCTTTAACAAATGGTGCTGGCATAACTGGATATCCATCTGCAAAAAAATGAAACAAGACCCATACCTCACACCATGCACAAAAAAGAACTCAAAATGGATCAAAGACCTAAATATAAAATCTAAAACGATAAAGTTCATGGAAGAAAAATTAGGAACAACGTTAGGAGCCCTAAATATGGCATAAACAGTATAACAGAACATTACTAGAACTGCAAAAACAACAAAAAAGAAATTAGATAACTGGAAGCTCCTAAAAGTCAAACACCTATGCTCATTCAAAGACTTCAACAAAAAAGTAAAAAGATTACCTACAGATTGGGAAAAAAATTTTAGCTATGAAATCTCTGATCAGCGGTTCATCCCTAAAATCTACATGTTTCTGCAAAAACTCCACAACAAAAAGAAAAATAACCCAGATAAAAAATGGGCAAAGGATATGAACAGGCACTTCACTAAAGAAGACATTCAGGTAGCTAACATATATGAGGAAATGCACACGTTCATTAGCCGTTAGAGAAATGCAAATCAAAACTACGATGAAATTCCATCTCACTCCAACAAAGCTGGCATTAATCCAAAGACACAGATTAAAAAATGTTGGAGAGGCTGTGGAGAGACTGGAACACTTATACATTGCTGGGGGGAATGTAAAATGGAACAACCACTTTGGAAATCGATTTGGAGCTTCCTTAAAAAGCGAGAAATAGAACTACCATACGATCCAGCAATCCCACTCCTTGGAATATTTCCTAGAGTAGTAAGAGCCTTTACAAGAACAGATATATGCACACCCATGTTCATTGCAGCACTGTTTACAAGAGCAAAAAGATGGAAGCAACCAAGGTGCCCATCAACAGATGAATGGATAAATAAATTACGGTATATTCACACAATGGAATACTGCGCATCGATAAAGAACATTGATGAATCCGTGAAACATTTCATAACATGGAGGAATCTGGAAGGCATTATGCTGAGTGAAATTAGTCAGCTGCAAAAGGACAAATATTGTATGAGACCACTATTATAAGAACTCAAAAAGTAGTTTAAACAGAGAAGAAAATATTCTTTGATGGTTACAAGAGCAGGGAGGGAGAGGGGTTTTCACTAATTAGAGAGTAAAAAAGATAGTAGATGAGAAGTATTTTAGGTGAAGGGAAAGACAATGCACAATACAGGAGAGGTCAGCACAACTGGACCAAACCAAAAGCAAAGAAGTTTCGTGAATAAATTGAATGCTTTGAAGGCCAGCATAGCAGGGGCGGGGGTTTGGGGACCATGGTCTCAGGGGATATCTAAGTCAATTGGCATAATAAAAACTATTAAGAGAACATTCTGCATCGCACTTTGAAGAGTGGCGTCTGGGTTCTTAAACGCTAGTAAGTGGCCATCTAGAACGATTCAATTCGTCTCAACTCACCAGGAGCAAAGGAGAATGAAGAATACCAAAGACACAAGGTAATTATGAGCCCAAGAGACAGAAAGAGCCACACAAATCAGAGACTACATCAGCCTGAGACCAGAAGAACTAGACGGTACCCAGCTACAACTGTTGACTGCCCTGACAAGGAACACAACAGAGAACCCCTGAGGGAGCAGGAGAGCAGTGGGATGCAGACCTCATTTTCTCGTAAAAAAAACAGACTTAACGGTCTGACTGAGACTAGGAGGACCCCAGAGGTCATGGCCCCCAGACCTTCTGTTAGCCCAAGACAGGAACCATTCTCGAAGCCAACTCTTCAGACAGGGCTTGGACTGGACTATGGGATAGAAAATGATACTGTGAAGAGTGAGCTTCTTGGTCATTTAGACATATGAAACTATGTGGGCAACTCCTGTGTGGAGAAGAGATGTGAGGGCAGAGGGGGTCAGAAGCTGACTGAATGGGCATGAAAAGAGAGAGTGGAGGGAAGGAGTGTGCTGTCTCATTAGAGAGAGAGCAACTAGAAGTATGTGGCAAGGTGTATATAAGTTTTTCTATGAGATTCTGACTTTGTAAACTTTCACTTAAAGCACAATAAAAACTAAAAAAAAATAATTTCAAGATCTTTAAGTAATTTACTGATATTAAATTGAATTAATGGATATTCAGTATAATTTAAGTTTATATACTTCATGGTTTTTATGCAAGAGAAAGAGTATATTAACTTTGGGTCTGTTAATTATTATTGCTTTTTATTTTGCCACTTGGATAACTTATACTATATGTGTGACTACGGAAAGTGGCGTTACGTGTATTTATGAGCCTACTCATCTGCTAAAAAGGCTTGTGTGGTTCATGTCAATGAGTAAGAATGCGTACTCTGTTAAGAATGAAAGTAAAGAGATTTATCGAAGTTTCAAGACAGTTTGAACTAAGGACACATCTGATCTCACAGAGTGAAACCAAACACTCCAAAATGGTGGAGTCATAGAGGCATAGTTATGAGGTAAAATACAATATTCTGATTAGAAGTTGCAAAATTAGGTAAGCAGGAGGCGGGACATCTTGAAGTGGGGGCTTCACAGTGATTGGTTGAAAACAAGAATGTGGGCTATTTGGATTGGTTACTTTAAATACATGACTGGGGGGGTTTTGCAGAGTGGTCACAAGATAATTGTCTTAAAACATTTCCTGAGGGCAGCTGAAGGGCTTCTTGATAAGGGTCTTGTGTCAAGACCCTCCTGTAGGAAGGTTCTTTCCATATCTTTAATTTAACCACAGAGAAAAACGTCTCATGTTTTCTGTACTTAAGTCTAAGGGTTTGAGGGTTGCAGGGGAAATAAGCAAAAGTTAAGATTGAGTCGGGTCTCAGACCTAGGCAGATCATTTTAATACGAGCCAGGAATCCCAATTTTGAATCTCTCATGCAGAGACGTTGTTGTTGTTGTTAGGTGCTGTTGAGTCGGTTCCGACTCATAGCGACCCTATGCACAGCAGAAGGAAACACTGCCCAGTCCTGCGCCATCTTTATAATTGTTGCTATGCCTGAGCCCATTGCTGCAGCCACTGTGTCAATCCACCTTGTTGAGGGTCTTCCTCTTTTCTGCTGACCCTGTACTTTGCCAAGCATGATGTCCTTCTCCAGGAACTGATCCTTCCTGACAACATGTCCAAAGTATGTAAGAGGCAGTCTTGCCATCATTGCATCTATGGAGCATTCTGGTTGTACTTCTTCTAAGACAGATTTGTTCGTTCTTTTGGCAGTCCATGGTATATCCAATATTCTTCGCCAACATCACAATTCAAAGGCATTAATTGTTCTTTGGTCTTCCTTATTCACTGTCCAGCTTTCACGTGCATATGATGTGACTGAAAATACCATGGCTTGGGTCAGGCTCACCTTAGTCTTCAGGGTGACATCTTTGCTCTTCAACACTTTGAAGGGGTCCTTTGCAGCAGATTTGCCCAATGCAATGTGTCTTTTGATTTCTTGACTGCTGCTTTCATGGCTGTTGATTGTGGATCTAAGTAAAATGAAATTCTTGACAACTTCAATCTTTTCACCAATGTTGCTCATTGGTCCAGTTGTGAGGATTTTTGTTTTCTTTATGTTGAGGTGTAATCCATACTGAAGGCTGTGTTCTTTGATCTTCATTAGTAAGTGCTTCAAGTCCTCTTCACTTTCAGCAAGCAAGGTTGTGTCATCTGCATAACACAGGTTGTTAATGAGTCTTCCTCCAATCCTGATGCCCTGTTCTTCTTCATATAGTCCAGCTTCTCGTATTATTTGCTCAGCATATAGATTGAATAGGTATGGTGAAAGGATACAACCCTGATGCACACCTTTCCTGACTTTAAACCAATCAGTATCCCCTTGTTCTGTCCAAACAACTGCCTCTTGATCTATGTAAAGTTCCTCATGAGTACAATTAAGTGTTCTGGAATTCTCATTCTTCGCAATGTTATCCATAATTTGTTATGATCCACACAGTCGAATGCCTTTGCATAGTCAATAAAACACAGGAAAACATCCTTCTGGTATTCTCTGCTTTAAGCCAGGATTCATCTGACATCGGCAATGATATCCCTGGTTCCCCATCCTCTTCTGAAACGGGCCTGAATTTCTGGCATTTCCCTGTTGATATATTGCTGCAGCCATTTTTGAATTATCAATGCATCTTGATTGCATGTTCGATCAATTTCAGACTGTAGCAGCTGATAAAAATCTTCTATTTGTTCATCTTTGGCCCTAGTGGTTGGTGTGTAAATTTGAGTAACAGTTGTATTAACTGGTCTTCCTTGTAGGAGTTTGGATATTATCCTATCACTGACAGCGTTGTACTTCAGGATAGATCTTGAAACATTCTTTTTGACGATGAATGCAACACCATTCCTCTTCGAGTTGTCATTCCCAGCATAGTAGACTATATGATTGTCCAATTAAAAATGGCCAATACCAGTCCATTTCAGCTCACTAATGCCTAGGATATCTATGTTTATACGTTCCATTTCATTTTTGATGATTTGCAATTTTCCTAGATTCATACTTCATACATTCCAGGTTCCAATTATTAATGGATGTTTGCAGCTGTTTCTTCTCATTTTGAGTCATGCCACATCAGCAAATGAAGGTCCCGAAAGCTTTACTCCATCCACGTCATTTAGGTCGGCTCTACTTTGAGGAGGCAGCTCTTCCCCAGTCATCTTTTGAGTGCCTTCCAACCTGGGGGGCTCATCTTCCGGCAATATATCCAACAATGTTCTGCTGCTATTCATAAGGTTTTCACGGGCTAATGCTTCTCAGAAATAGACTGCCGGGTCCTTCTTCCTAGTCTGTCTTAGTCTGGAAGCTCAGCTGGAGCCTGTCCTCCATGGGTGACCCTGCTGGTATCTGAATACCGGTGGCATAGCTTGCAGCATCACAGCAAGCGCAAGACCCCACAGTGCGACAAACTGCAGACATACAGTTCATAATTAACCACACCCTCATTTTTCTCTGTGTAATAGAACTTTTGTTTTTCAAGAAAAGCTGTGAAATGTCTTAAAGGCTTAGTAAAGTTTGCTGAGTTTTGATTATCTTCTTTTCTTGGTTTGCTGTTTATTGCCTTTGCCTATAATATGAAAAGCTACTCTTTCTTCTGTGTAATCTGCGTGGTAAGCAAATGTTCTGTGTCTCTGAGTTTACTTTAACTTTTATGCCCTTGGCTAAGAAAGCCAAGACTTGAAGACTTTTGAAAAAGCTAAGAATTTTACTTTTAAAATATTTTATTGTCACTTTGGTTAATTAGATATCCAAGTATTTCTCGATGACCTATGATAAACTCCTGACAACTTTGAAACTTCATAACAAATCATAAAGGAATTGTTCTTGTTTTATAGAGGGAAAATTGCTAGCACTAATAAGTTTATTGGAAACTCTGGTGGCATAGTGGTTAAGAGCTACAGCTGCTAACAAAAAGACTGGCAGTTTGAATCCACCAGGTGCTCCTTGGAAACTCTATGGGGCAGTTCTACTAGTGTATAGTGTCGCTATGAGTCAGAATTGACTTGATGGCAACTTTTTTTGTGTTTGTTTTAATAAGTTTATTAAAAATGTTATGTGTTGCATGAGGAATGTGGCCATAGCAAAAGAAGTGTCTAATTCTCTTTTTTTTCCAATTTTTTTAATTGTAGTTTAGATGAAGGATTACAGAACTAACTTCTCATTAAACAGTTGGTACACATATTGTTTTATGACATTGGTTAACAACCCTACAACATGTCAACACACCCTTCTTGACCTGGTGTTCCCTATTATCAGCTTTCCTGTCCCCTCCTGCCTTCTCTTCCTTGCCCCTGGGCTGGTGTGCCCCTTTAGTCTCGTTTTGTTTTATGGGCCTGTCTAATCTTTGGCTAAAGGGTGAGCCTCAGGAGTGATTTCATTACTGAGCTAAAAGGATGTCCGAGGGCCATACTTTCGGGTTTCTCCAGTCTCTGTAAGGCCGGGAAGTCTGGTCTTCTTTTGTGAGTTACAATTTTGTTCTACGTTTTTCCCCAGCTCTGTCCGGGACCCTCTATCATGATCCCTGTCAGAGCTGTCAGTGGTAGCTGGGCACCATCTAGTTATACTGGACTCAGTCTGGCAGAAGCCATGGTAGTTGTGGTCCATTAGTCCTTTGGACTAATCTTCCCCTTGTGTCTTTGTTTTCTTAATTCTCCCTTGCAGAGCCCAGATTTTTAAGAACCATGGCATAGGTGTGACCAATTTAGGGATTTAAAGACATAGATACAATCATAAATCCCTGTCCCTATAATTGTACAAAATGGTAAATTTTGGTCCCATATTTTTTATCTACATAATTGAACATAATTATACTGAATTCAGTGATCTCAATGTCCTATGAAGTACATTTACAACAAATAGAATTTCTTTGTACCATTAAGTTGACCTAAATGAGCTAATTTGTTCTAAAACTATAATATTAAGTTGCTATGATAAAGTTCAAATTTAGGAATTGTACTTGTTTTCTTAAAGTTTATCAAGTCTTACAAATCAAGTAAGTCTCTCATACAAAAATTTATATATACCTTGCAATATACTCCTAACTGCTCTCCCCTTAATGGGACACTCTGCTCCTTCCCTCCACTCTGTCTTTTCGTGTCTATTCCACCAGCTTCTAACCCCCTCTGCCCTCTCATCTCCCCTCCAGATAGGGTATGCCAACACAGTCTCAATTGTCTACTTGATCCAAGAAGCTCATTCTTCACCAACATCTTTTTCTATCCCATTGTCCAGTCCAATCCCTGTCTGAAGAGTTGGCTTTGGGAATGGTTCCTGTCCTGGGCTACCAGAAGGTCTGGGGGCCATGACCCCTGGGGTCCTTCTAGTCTCTGTCAGACCATTAACTCTGCTCTTTTTAGGAGAAAATGAGGTCTGCATCCCACTGCCCTCCTGCTCCCTCAGGGGTTCTCTGTTGTGTTCCCTGTCAGGGCTGTCATTGGTTATAGCCAGGCACCATCTAGTTCTTCTGGTCTCAGGCTGATGTAGTCTCTGGTTTATCTGGCCCTTTCTGTCTCTTGGGCTTGTAATTACCTTGCGTCCTTGATGTTCTTCATTCTCCTTTGATCCAAGTGGGCTGAGACCAATGGATGCATCTTAGATGGCTGCTTGCTAGCGTTTAAGACCCCAGATGCTGCTCTCCAAAGTGGGATGCAGAATGTTTTCTTAATAGATTTTATTATGCCAATTGACTTAGATGTCCCCTGAAACCATGGTCTCCAAACCCCTGCCCCTGCCTGCTACGCTGGCCTTCGAAGCATTCAGTTTATTCAGGAAACTTCTTTGCTTTTGGTTTAGTCCAGTTGTGCTGGCCTGGCCTGTATTGTATGTTGTCTTTCCCTTCACCTAAAGTCGTCCTTATCTACTAATTAGTGAATACCCTTCTCCCTCCCTCCCTCCCTGCCAACCACCAAAGAATATTGTCTTCTCTGTTTAAACTATTTTTCCTTTTGTCCTTTTGCAACCAACTAATTTCACTCAGCATAATGCCTTCCAGATTCCTCCATGTAATGAAATGTTTCACAGATTCATCACTGTTCTTTAGTTGGGTAATATTCCATTGTGTGAATATACCATAATTTATTTATCCATTCATCTGTTAATGGGCACCTTGGTTGCTTCCATCTTTTTGCTATTGTAAACAGTGCTGCAATGAACATGGGCGTGCATATATCTGTTTGTGTAAAGGTTTTTATTTCTCTAGGATATGTTCCAAGGAGTGGGATTGCTGGATTGTATGACAGTTCTATTTCTAGCTCTTTAAGGAAGCGCCAAATTGATTTCCACACTGGTTGTACTATTTTACATTCCCACCAGCAATGTATAAGTGTTCCAGTCTCTCCAGAACCTCTCCAACATTTGTTATTTTGTGTTTTTTGGATTAATGCCAGCCTTGTTGGAGTGAGATGGAATCTTATTGTAGTTTCGATTTGCATTTCTCTGATGGCTAATGATCGTGAGCGTTTCCTCATGTACCTGTTAGCTACCTGAATGTCTTCTTTAGTGAAGTGTCTGTTAATATCTTTTGCCTATTTTTTAATTGTGTTAGTTGTCTTTTTGTGGTCGAGTTTTTGCAATATCATGTACATTTTAGAGATCAGATGCTGATCGGAAATGTCATAGCTAAAAACTTTTTCCCAGTCTGTAGGTAATCTTTTGGTGAAGTCTTTGGATGAGCATAGGTGTTTGATTTTTAGGATCTCCCAGTTATCTAGTTTTTCTTCTGCACTGTTAGTAATGTTTGTTTTACTGTCTATGCCATGTATTAGGGCTCCTAACGTTGTCCCTATTTTTTCTTCCATGATCTTTATCGTTTTAGATTTTACATTTAGGTCTTTGGTCCATTTTCAGTTAGTTTTTGTGCATGGTGTGAGGTATGGGTCTTGTTTCATTTTTTTTTTTGCAGATGGATATCCAGTTATGCCAGCACCATTTGTTAAAGAGGCTGTCTTTTCCCTGTTTAACTGATTTGGGGCCTTTGTCAAATATCAACTGCTCGTATGTGGGTGGATTTATGTTTGGATTCTCAGTTCTGTTCCATTGGTCTACGTATCTGTTGTTGTACCAGTACCAGGCTGTTTTGACTACTGTGGTGGTATAATAGGTTCTAAAATCAGGTAGAGTGAAGCCTCCCACTTTGTTCTTCTTTTTCAGTAATGCTTTACTTATCCAGGGCCTCTTTCCCTTCCATATGAAGTTGGTGATTTTTTTCTCCATCTCATTAAAAAATGTCGTTGGAATTTAGATCAGAATTGCATTAAATCTGTAGATCACTTTTGGTAAAATAGACATTTTTACAATGTTAAGTCTTCCTATCCATAAGCAAGGTATGTTTTTCCACTTATTAGGTCTCTTTTGGTTTCTTGCAGAAGCGTTTTGCAGTTTTCTTTGTATAAGTCTTTTACATCTGTGGTAAGATTTATTCCTAAGTATTTTGTCTTCTTGGGGTCTACTGTAAATGGTATTGATTTGATGATTTCCTCTTCAATGTTCTTTTTGTTGGTGTAGAGAAATGCAATTGATTTTTGTATGTTTATCTTGTATCCTGATGCTCTGTTGAACTCTTCTATTAGTTTCAGTAGTTTTCTTGAGGATTCTTTAGGGTTTTCTGTGTATAAGATCATGTCATCTGCAAATAGAGATACTTCTTCCTTGCCAATCTGGATGCCCTTTATTTCTTTATCTATCCTAGTTGCTCTGGCTAGGATGCCCAGCATGATGTTGAAGAAGAGTGGTGATAAAGGGCATCCTTGTCTGGTTCCTGATCTCAAGGGGAGTGCTTTCAGGCTCTCTCCATTTAGGATGATGTTGGCTGTTGGCTGTGTATAAATGCCCTTTATTATGTTGAGGAATTTTCCTTCTATTCCTATTTTGCTGAGAGTTTTTATCATGAGTGGGTGTTGAACTTTGTCAAATGCCTTTTCTGCATCAATTGATAAAATCATGTGATTCTTGTCTTTTGTTTTATTAATGTGGTGGATTACATTAATTGTTTTTCTAACGTTGAACCATCCCTGCATACCTGGTATGGATCCTACTTGGTCATGGTAAATTTTTTTTTTTTGACATGTTATTGAATTCTATTAGCTAGAATTTTGTTGAAGATTTTTGCATGGAAGTTCATGAGGGATATAGGTCTGTAATTTTCATTTTTTTTGTGGTGTCTTTAAGTGGTTTTGGTATCAGGGATATGCTGGCTTCATAGAATGAGTTTGGTAGTATTCCACTGTTTTCTATGCTCTGAAATACCTTTAGTAGTACTGCGGTTACCTCTGCTCTGAAAGTTTGGTGGAACTGTGCAGTGAAGCCTTCCAGGCAAGGGCTTTTTTTTGTTGGGAGTTTTTTGATTACCTTTTCAATCTCTTCTTTTGTCACGGGTCTATTTAGTTTTTTCTATCTCTGTCTCGGTTTAGGTAGGTAGCGTGTTTCTAGGTTTTTAAAATTTGTTAGAGTATAATGTTTCATAGTAATTTGATATGATTCTTTTAATTTCAGTTGGGTATGTAGTGATTAAGTGCTATGGCTGCTAACCACGAGGTCAGCAGTTCGAATCTGCCAGGCGCTCCTTGGAAACTCTATGAGGCAGTTCTACTCTGTCCTATAGGGTTGCTATGAGTTGTAATCGACTCGATGGCAGTGGGTTTGTTGTAATATCACCCATCTCATTTCTTAGTAGGGTTATTTGCTTCCTCTCCTGTTTTTCTTTTGTCAGTTTGGCCAATGGTTTATCAATTTTGTTGTTTTTTTCAAAGAACCAACTTTTGGTCTTGTTAATTCTTTCGATTTTTTTTCTGTGTTCTATTTCATTTATTTCTGCTCTAATTTTTATTATTTGTTTTCTTCTTCAGTCCCTCCTCATTAAGAACGATGCTGGCTGTTGGTTTTGTATAGATGCCCTTTATTATGTTGAGAAATTTCCCTTATCTACCTATTCTATTGAGAGTTTTTATCAGAAATGGGTGTCGGACTTTGTCAAATACCTTTTTTTGTGTTGATTGAGATGATCATGTGTTTCTTTAGTTTTATTTATGTAGTGGATTATGTTTACTGATTTTCTAATGTTGAGCCATCCTTGCATACCTTGTATGAATCCCACTTAGTCGTGGTGTATTATTTTTTTTGATGTGATGCTGAATTTTATTGGCTAGAGTTTTGTTGAGCATTTGTGCGTCTGTGTTTATGAGAGATATTGGTCTGTAATTTTTTTTTGTGGTGTTTTTGCGTGGTTTTGGTATAAGGGTGATGTTGGCTTAGTAGGATGAATTAAGAAATATCCCTTCCTTTTCTATGTTCTGAAATGGTTAGAGTAATACTGGTGCAAGCTCTTCTCTGAATGGTAGAGTTGTCCAGTGAAGCCATCTGGGCCAGGGCTTTTTTTGTTGAGAGTTTTATTACCTAATCTCTTGTCTTCTTATGGCTCTGTTCAGATTTTCAACTTCAGCTTGTTTTAGTTTGGGCAGGTAGTGTGTTTCCAGAAATTTGTCCATTTCCTCTAGGTTTTCGAATTTGTTGGAGTGTATTTTTTCATAGTACTCTGTTATGATTCTTTTTATGTCAGTTATGCCTGTTGTAATTTCCCCCATTTCATTTCTTATTGGGGTTATTTGTGACCTCTTCTGTTTTTCTCTTGTCAGTTTGGTCAAGGGTGTGTCGATTTTGTGGATCCTTTCAAAGAACCAACTTTTGGTTTTGTTGATTCTTTCTATCGTTGTTCTATTCTCTATTTCATTTTTTTCTGCTCTGATCTTTATTATTTCCTTTCTTCTGGTGGCTGTGGGCTTCTTTTGGTGTTCTCTTTCTACTTGTTCAAGTTGTGTTGCTAATGTTTTGATTTCACTCTTTTCTTCTTTTTTGATATGTGCATCTATTGCTATAAATTGACCTCTGATCGCTGCCTTAGCTGTGTCCCAAAGGTTTTGTTATGATGTGTTTTCATTCTTGTTTGATTCTAGGAATTTTTTCATTCCCTCTTTGATTTGTTCTATTATCCAGTATTTTTTAAGCAGAGTATTATTCAGTTTCCATGTATTTGCTTTTTTCCCCTTGCTCTTCCTGTTATTAATTTCTACTTTTATGGCGTTGTGATCAGAGAAGTTACTTTGTATTATCTCAGTGTTTTCGAGTTTGTTGAGGGCTGCTTTGTGGCCTAGGATGTGGTCTATTCTGGAGAACATTCCATGTGCATTGGAAAACAATTTGCACTTTGCTGTTGTCGTTGGGTGGAGTGTTCTGTATGTCTATGAGGTCCAGTTGGTTGATTGTGCTGTTTACATCTTCTGTACTTTGTTGAGTTTCTTCCTAGATATTCTGTCCTGTTCCAAGAGTAGTGTGTTGAAGTCTTCTACTACTATCGTGGAATGGTCAATTTCTCTTTTCAGTGCTGTTAGGGTTTGTTTTATGTTTTTTGGAGCCCTCTCATTGGATATGTAGATATATATTATGGTTATGTCCTCATGGTGAAGTGTCTTTTAATCGTTATATAATGTCCTTCTTTGTCTTTTGTGGCAGATTTTGTTTTAAAGTATATTTTATCTGAGATTAATATTGCCACTTCCACTCTTTTTTGGTTGCTGTTTGCTTGCTATAATTTTTCATCCTTTGATTTTTAATATATTTATGTCTTTGTGTCTAAGGTGTTTCTTTTGTAGACAGCATATTGATGGGTTTTTTTTTAATCCATTCTGTCACTCTGTTTCTTTATGGGTGCATTTAGTCTATTTAGGTTTAGTGTGATCATTGATAGGAATCAGTTTGTTGCTGTCATTTTGTAGTGTTTTTTTTTTTTCATGGTGCTGATGTTTTCTTTTTTCTTCTTACTCTTCTGTGCTGAATTCCTTTTGTTTGTGGGTTTTTAAGGTTTTTTTGTTCATTTTTGTAAATTTTGTGTTTACTGAGACTTTATGATTTTCTTCTTTATTTTGATGAGTAGGTTTCTTAACTTTCTTTGTGGTTACCTTAAAATTTAACCTGTCTTCCTACATTTAAACCAGTCTTCTATTACTTCATATTGCCTTGACTTCCTCCTTATTTGAAAGTTCTATACTTACACCGTTTATTCCCTCTTTTATTGTGTTGACGTTGTTGTCATTTAAGATTGACCTCTCTGGTTCCCTGTTGTAAATCTTTTAGTTTTGTTTTATCCTTGAGAGTTCATTACCTAGGGTGTTATCTTGCTGATTCTGTCTTGCATATTCCAGTCTGTGCTTGGCTGAGTTCTGTATGCCTTCATTTGTTGCTTAGGGTTCCAGGATTGGTGTTTGTATCTGTTTTATTTATTTATTTATTTATGCTGTAAAGGGATGGCATGGTGCTTCTGTCTATAGTGCCAGGTTGGTTCCACCAATCCCAGTATATTCTTGATCTTTCCTGACTAATATGCTTTATATTCATATTTCCTTACATGTCAGGATTATTATATGTTACCTAAATAGTTTTTTTCTCACTAAAGATTATGATCATCAATTTTCAGAAGTTATAAAACATGGTTAATCGCTATGTTTGGAGTTATCTTGTCTAAATTTTTAATTTGAGTTGACTTTTATTTTGTTTGCATTACTTTTGTAATGAATTCTCCTCAGGTCTTTCATTTGTACTAATTATTATAATCATAAATTGTTGTTAGGCGTCTTCGAGTCAGTTCGTACTCATAGTACAACAGAATGAAACACTGCCTGATTCTGCACCATCCTCACAGCATTGTTATGCTTGAGCCCGCTGTAGCTTCCGCTGTGTCAGTCCTTCTTGTTGGGGGTCTTTCCTTTTTTGCTGATCCTCTACCTTACCAATCATTATGTTCTCCTCCGGGAACTGGTCCCTCCTGATAACATGTCCAAAGTACATGAGATGAAGTCTTGCTATCCTTGCTTCTAAGGAGTGTTCTGGATATACTTCTTGCAAGACAGTGTGTTCGTTCTGGCAGTACATGGTATATTCAATATTCTTTACCAACGCAATAACTCAGAGGCATCAATTCTTCTGTCTTCTTTATTCAGTTAAAAGCTTTTGCATGCCTATGAGGCAATTGAAAATATCATGGCTTGGGTCAGGCGCACCTTAGTCCTCAAAGTGACATCTTGGCTTTTTAGCACTTTAAACAGGTCTTTTGCAGCAGATTTGCCCAATGCAATGTGCTATTTGATTTCTTGACTGCTGCTTCCATGGGTGTTGATTGTGGATCCAAGTAAAATGAAATCCTTGACAACTTCAATCTTTTCTCCATTTATCTTGACATTGCTTGTTGGTCCAGTTGTGATTTTTGTTTTCTTTTTGTTAAGTGTAATCCATACTGAAGCCTGTAGTCTTTGATCTTCATCAATAAGTGCTTCAAGTCCTCTTGACTTTTAGGAAGGAATGTTGTGTCATCTGCAATTGTAGGTAGTTAATGAGTCTTCCTCCAATCCTGATGCCACATTCTTCATATGATCCAGATTCTTGGATTATTTGCTCAGCATACAGATTGAATATGTACGGTGAGAGGATGCAACCCTGACACACACCTTTCCTGATTTTAAACCACACAGTATCCCCTTGTTCTGTTCAAAGAACTGCTTCCTGGTCTATGTACAGGTTCCATGTGAACACAATTAAATGTTCTGGAGTTATCATTCTTCAGAATGTTATCCATAATTTGTTATGAGCCACACAGTTGAATGCCTTTGTATAGTCAATGAAACACAGGTAAACATCTTTCTGGTAGTCTCCGGTTTCAGCCAAAATCCATCTGACATCAGCAATGATATTCCTTGTTTCACGTCCTCTCCTGGATCTTGCTTGAATTTCTGGCAGTTCCCTGTCGATGTATTGCTGCAACCACTTTTGAATGATCTTTAGCAAAATTGGGTGATATTAATGGTATTGTTTGATAATTTATGCATTCTGTTGGATCACCTTTCTTTGGAATGGGCACAAATGCTGATCTCTTCCAGTTGACTGACCAGGTAGCTGTCTTCCATATTTCTTTTTTTGTGTGTGTGCTTTAGATGCAAGTTTACAGCTCAAGTTAATTTCTCATACAAAAATTTATACACATATTGTTATGTGACATTAGCCGCAATCCCTGTAATGTGACTGCACACTTTCCCTTTCTACCCTGGGTGTCTTGTGTCCATTCAACCAGTTCCTGTCCCTTTCTGCCTTCTCAACCTGCCTCAAGACAGGAGCCACCAATTTGGTCTCTAGTATCTGCTTGAACTAAGAAGCACACTCTTCAGGAGTATTATTTTATGCTTTTTTTTTGTTGTTAATTTTATTTATTTATTTATTTTAATAACTTTTATTAAGCTTCAACTGAACGTTTACAAATCCAATCAGTCTGTCACATATAAGTTTACATACACCTCACTCCCTACTCCCACTTACTCTCCCCGTCTTGAGTCAGCCCTTTCAGTCTCTCCTTTCTTGACAATTTTGCCGGCTTCCCTCTCTCTCTGTCCTCCCATCCCCCCTCCAGACAAGAGTTGCCAACACAATCTCAAGTGTCCACCTGATATAATTAGCTCACTCTTCATCAGCGTCTCTCTCCCACCCGCTGACCAGTCCCTTTCATTTCTGATGAGTTGTCTTCGGGGATGGTTCCTGTCCTGTGTCAACAGAAGGTCTGGAGAGCATGGCCGCCGGGATTCCTCTAGTCTCAGTCAGACCATTAAGTTTGGTCTTTTTATGAGAATTTGGGGTCTGCATCCCACTGATCTCCTGCTCCCTCAGGGATCCTCTGCTGTGCTCCCTGTCAGGGCAGTCATCGATTGTGGCCGGGCACCAACTAGTTCTTCTGGTCTCAGGATGATGTAGGTCTCTGGTTCATGTGGCCCTTTCTGTCTCTTGGGCTCTTAGTTGCCGTGTGGGCTTGGTGTTCTTCATTTTCCTTTGCTCCAGGTGGGTTGAGACCAATTGATGCATCTTAGATGGCCACTTGTTAGCATTTAAGACCCCAGATGCCACATTTCAAAGTGGGATGCAGAATGATTTCATAATAGAATTATTTTGCCAATTGACTTAGGAGTCCCGGCAAACCATGTTCCCCAGACCCCCGCGCTTGCTCCGCTGAGCTTTGAAGCATTCATTTTATCCCGGAAACTTCTTTGCTTTTGGTCCAGTCCAATTGAGCTGACCTTCCATGTATTGAGTGTTGTCTTTCCCTTCACCTAAAGCAGTTCTTATCTACTGATTAACCAATAAAAAACCCTCTCCCACCCTCCCTCCCTCCCCCCCTCGTAACCACAAAAGTATGTGTTCTTTTCAGGTTTACTATTTCTCAAGATCTTATAATAGTGGTCTTATACAATATTTGTCCTTTTGCCTCTGACTAATTTCGCTCAGCATAATGCCTTCCAGGTTCCTCCATGTTATGAAATGTTTCACAGATTCGTCACTGTTCTTTATCGATGCGTAGTATTCCATTGTGTGAATATACCACAATTTATTTACCCATTCATCCGTCGATGGACACCTTGGTTGCTTCCAACTTTTTGCTATTGTAAACAGAGCTGCAATAAACATGGGTGTGCATATATCTGTTTGTATGAAGGCTCTTGTATCTCTAGGGTATATTCCGAGGAGTGGGATTTCTGGGTTGTATGGTAGTTCTATTTCTAACTGTTTAAGATAACGCCAGATAGATTTCCAAAGTGGTTGTACCATTTTACATTCCCACCAGCAGTGTATGAGAGTTCCAATCTCTCCGCAGCCTCTCCAACATTTATTATTTTGTGTTTTTTGGATTAATGCCAGCCTTGCTGGTGTGAGGTGGAATCTCATCGTAGTTTTAATTTGCATTTCTCTAATGGCTAATGATCGAGAGCATTTTCTCATGTATCTGTTGGCTGCCTGAATATCTTCTTTAGAGAAATGTGTGTTCATATCCTTTGCCCACTTCTTGATTGGGTTGTTTGTCTTTTTGTGGTTGAGTTTTGACAGAATCATGTAGATTTTAGAGATCAGGTGCTGGTCTGAGATGTCATAGCTGAAAATTCTTTCCCAATCTGTAGGTGGTCTTTTTACTCTTTTGGTGAAGTCTTTAGATGAGCATAGGTGTTTGATTTTTAGGAGCTCCCAGTTATCTGGTTTCTCTTCATCATTTTTGGTAATGTTTTGTATTCTGTTTATACCTTGTATTAGGGCTCCTAGGGTTGTCCCAATTTTTTCTTCCATGATCTTCATCGTTTTAGTCTTTATGTTTAGGTCTTTGATACACTTGGAGTTAGTTTTTGTGCATGGTGTGAGGTACGGGTCCTGTTTCATTTTTTTGCAAATGGATATCCAGTTATGCCAGCACCATTTGTTAAAAAGGCTATCTTTTCCCCAGTTAATTGACACTGGTCCTTTGTCAAATATCAGCTGCTCATACGTGGATGGATCTATGTCTGGGTTCTCAATTCTGTTCCATTGGTCTATGTGTCTGTTGTTGTACCAATACCAGGCTGTTTTGACTACTGTGGCTGTATAATAGGTTCTGAAGTCAGGTAAGGTGAGGCCTCCCACTTTCTTCTTCTTTTTCAGTAGTGCTTTGCTTATCCGGGGCTTCTTTCCCTTCCATATGAAATTGGTGATTTGTTTCTCTATCCCCTTAAAATATGACATTGGAATTTGGATCGGAAGTGCGTTAAATGTATAGATGGCTTTTGGTAGAATAGACATTTTTAGTATGTTAAGTCTTCCTATCCATGAGCAAGGTATGTTTTTCCACTTAAGTATGTCCTTTTGAATTTCTTGTAGTAGAGCTTTGTAGTTTTCTTTGTATAGGTCTTTTACATCCTTGGTAAGATTTATTCCTAAGTATCTTATCTTCTTGGGGGCTACTGTGAATGGTATTGATTTGGTTATTTCCTCTTCGGTGTTCTTTTTGTTGATGTAGAGGAATCCAAGTGATTTTTGTATGTTTATTTTATAACCTGAGACTCTGCCAAACTCTTCTATTAGTTTCAGTAGTTTTCTGGAGGATTCCTTAGGGTTTTCCATGTATACGATCATGTCATCTGCAAATAGTGATAACTTTACTTCTTGCCAATCCGGATACCTTTTATTTCTTTGTCTAGCCTAATTGCCCTGGCTAAGACTTCCAACACGATGTTGAATAAGAGTGGTGATAAAGGGCATCCTTGTCTGGTTCCCGTTCTCAAGGGAAATGCTTTCAGGTTCTCTCCATTTAGAGTGATATTGGCTGTTGGCTTTGCATAGATGCCCTTTATTATGTTGAGGAATTTTCCTTCAATTCCTATTTTGGTAAGAGTTTTTATCATGAATGGGTGTTGGACTTTCTCAAATGCCTTTTCTGCATCAATTGATAAGATCATGTGGTTTTTGTCTTTTGTTTTATTTAAGTGATGGATTACATTAACGGTTTTTCTGATATTAAACCAACCTTGCATACCTGGTATAAATCCCACTTGATCATGGTGAATTATTTTTTTGATGTGTTGTTGGATTCTATTGGCTAGAATTTTGTTGAGGATTTTTGCATCAATGTTCATGAGGGATATAGGTCTATAATTTTCTTTTTTTGTAATGTCTTTACCTGGTTTTGGTATCAGGGAGATGGTGGCTTCATAGAATGAGTTGGGTAGTATTCCGTCATTTTCTATGCTTTGGAATACCTTTAGTAGTAGTGGTGTTAACTCTTCTCTGAAAGTTTGGTAGAACTCTGCAATGAAGCCGTCCGGGCCAGGGCTTTTTTTTGTTGGGAGTTTTTTGATTACCGTTTCAATCTCTTTTTTTGTTATGGGTCTATTTAGTTGTTCTACTTCTGAATGTGTTAGTTTAGGTAGGTAGTGTTTTTCCACGAATTCATCCATTTCTTCTAGGTTTTCAAATTTATTAGAGTACAATTTTTCATAATAATCTGAAATGATTCTTTTAATTTCATTTGGTTCTGTTGTGATGTGGTCCTTTTCGTTTCTTATTCGGGTTATTTGTTTCCTTTCCTGTATTTCTTTAGTCAGTCTAGCCAATGGTTTATCAATTTTGTTAATTTTTTCAAAGAACCAGCTTTTGGCTTTGTTAATTCTTTCGATTGTTTTTCTGTTCTCTAATTCATTTAGTTCAGCTCTAATTTTTATTATTTGTTTTCTTCTGGTGCCTGATGGATTCTTTTGTTGCTCACTTTCTATTTGTTCAAGTTGTAGGGACAGTTCTCTAATTTGGGTTCTTTCTTCTTTTTGTATGTGTGCATTTATTGATATAAATTGGCCTCTGAGCACTGCTTTTGCTGTGTCCCACAGGTTTTGATAGGAAGTATTTTCATTCTTGTTGCTTTCTATGAATTTCCTTATTCCCTCCTTGATGTCTTCTATAACCCAGTCTTGTTTCAGGAGGGTATTGTTCATTTTCCAAGTATTTGATTTCTTTTCCCTAGTTTTTCTGTTATTGATCTCTAGTTTTATTGCCTTGTGGTCTGAGAAGATGCTTTGTAATATTTTGATGTTTTGGACTCTGCAAAGGTTTGTTTTATGACCTAATATGTGGTCTATTCTAGAGAATGTTCCATGTGCGCAAGAAAAGAAAGTATATTTTGCAGCAGTTGGGTGGAGAGTTCTGTATAAGTCAATGAGGTCAAGTTGGTTGATTGTTGTAATTAGATCTTCCGTGTCTCTGTTGAGCTTCTTACTGGATGTCCTGTCCTTCTCCGAAAGTGGTGTGTTGAAGTCTCCTACTATAATTGTGGAGGTATCTATCTCGCTTTTCAATTCTGTTAAAATTTGATTTATGTATCTTGCAGCCCTGTCATTGGGTGCGTAAATATTTAATATGGTTATGTCTTCCTGATCAATTGTCCCTTTTATCATTATATAGTGTCCTTCTTTATCCTTTGTGGTGGATTTAAGTCTAAAGTCTATTTTGTCAGAAATTAATATTGCTACTCCTCTTCTTTTTTGCTTATTGTTTGCTTGATATACTTTTTTCCATCCTTTGAGTTTTAGTTTGTTTGTGTCTCTAAGTCTAAGGTGTGTCTCTTGTAGGCAGCATATAGATGGATCGTGTTTCTTTATCCAGTCTGTGACTCTCTGTCTCTTTATTGGTGCATTTAGTCCATTTACATTCAGCGTAATCATAGATAAATAAGTTTTTAGTGCTGTCATTTTGATGCCTTTTTATGTGTGTTGTTGACAATTTCATTTTTCCACATACTTTTTTGTGCTGAGGCGTTTTTCTTAGTAAATTGTGAGATCCTCATTTTCATAGTGCTTGACTTTATGTTAGTTGAGTCGTTACGTTTTTCTTGGTTTTTATCTTGAGTTATAGAGTTGTTATACCTTTTTGTGGTTACCTTATTATTTACCCCTATTTTTCTAAGTAAAAACCTAACTTGTATTGTTCTGTATCGCCTTGTATCACTCTCCATATGGCAGTTCAATGCCTCCTGTATTTAGTCCCTCTTTTTGATTATTGTGATCTTTTACCTATTGACTTCCATGATTCCCTGTTATGTATATATATATTTTTTAATTAATCTCAATTTGTTTGTTTTTGTGATTTCTCTATTTGAGTTGATATCAGGACGATCTGTTTTGTGACCTTGTGTTGTGCTGATATCTGATATTATTGGTTCTCTGACCAAACAATATCCTTTAGTATTTCTTGTAGCTTTGGTTTGGTTTTTGCAAATTCTCTAAACTTGTGTTTGTCTGTAAATATCTTAATTTCGCCTTCATATTTCAGAGAGAGTTTTGCTGGATATATGATCCTTGGCTGGCAGTTTTTCTCCTTCAGTGTTCTGTATATGTGGTCCCATTCCCTTCTTGCCTGCATGGTTTCTGCTGAGTAGTCAGAACATATTCTTATTGATTCTCCCTTGAAGGAAACCTTTCTTTTCTCCCTGGCTGCTTTTAAAATTTTCTGTTTATCTTTGGTTTTGGTGAGTTTGATGATAATATGTCTTGGTGTTTTTCTTTTTGTATCAATCTTAAATGGGGTTCGATGAGCATCTTGGATAGCTATCCTTTCGTCTTTCATGATGTCAGGGAAGTTTTCTGTCAGGAGTTCTTCAACTATTTTCTCTGTGTTTTCTGTCCCCCCTCCCTGTTCTGGGACTCCAATCACCCGCAGGTTATCCTTCTTGATAAAGTCCCACATAATTCTTAGGGTTTCTTCATTTTTTTAAATTCTTTTATCTGATTTTTTTTTCAGCTATGTTGGTGTTGATTCCCTGGTCCTCCAGATGTTCCAGTCTTCATTCTAATTGCTCGAGTCTGCTCCTCTGGGTTCCTAGTGCGTTGTCTAATTCTGTTATTTTATTGTTAATCTTTTGGATTTCTACATGTTGTCTCTCTATGGATTCTTGCAACTTATTAATTTTTCCACTATGTTCTTGAATAATCTTTTTGAGTTCTTCAATAGTTTTATCAGTGTGTTCCTTGGCTTTTTCTGCAGATATCCTAATTTCATTTGTGATATCATTAAGCATTCTGTAAATTACTTTTTTATATTCTGTATCTGATAATTCCAGGATTGTATCTTCATTTGGGAAAGATTTTGATTCTTTTGTTTGGGGGGTTGGAGAAGCTGTCACCGTCTGCTTCTTTAGGTGGTTTGATATGGACTGCTGTCTCCGAGCCATCACTGGGAAACTAATTTTTCCAGAAAATCCGCTAAAAATAACTGCAGTCAGATCCCTATCAGAGTTCTCCCTCTGGCTCAGGCTATTCAGATGTTAATGAAGCCGCCTGGGGAGGGTGGGGGAGGGAACAGAGAGATAGGAGAGTAGCACCTCAGAATATAGCCAGAGTTGCTTGTCTTGCTTGGAATGACTATTGTATCTGAGATTCCCACGGGCGCATCGCCTATATGTGCTGGCTGTGTGGAGATTGCCCCCAGGGTGTCTGGCCCGCTGGAGTCACGGTCAGATCCTCTGCTTCCAGCCCCACGCCCAGCGTCAAGGCTCCCCTACTGGGACGGTGCACTCTCGACTCCAAAATCAGTCGCTGCCTCCCGGGGACTTCTCGTCCCTCCAGCCGCGTGGCCGTGCCGCCTCTGAGAACCAGTTGGGCCTCCTCCCGGGGTTAGTTCAGATGGGTGGAGTAGCTCCCTGTGCTTGTGCCGTGACCGAGTGTCCCGGCTGGGACGCTGTTCTCCCCGCTCTAATACCAGTCGCTGCCTCCCGGGGACTTCTCCTACTGGCTGCGTCCCACGTCGCCCGCGCAACCCGGCTGGTCCCCTTCCCGGGGTTAGTTCAGGGGGGTGGAGCAACTCTCCGTGTTTATGGCATACCTGCGTCCAGTCCAAATCCCTGCGGGACGGTTCCCTGGCTCGGACGCTGCTCTTTCTGCTCCAAGATCAGTCACTGCCTCCCGGGGACTTCTCCTACCGGCTGCGTCCCACGCCGCCCGTGGAACCGGCTGGTCCCCCTCCCGGGGTTAGTTCAGGGGGGTGGAGAAGGTCTCTGTGCTTGTGCCGTACCTGACTGGTACGCTGGCTCCAGGCTCTGGAAACAATCGCTGCTTCCCCGTATTAGTTCGTTCTCCGTCTCTAAATCTGTGTTTGTTGTTCAGGGTTTGTAGATTGTTATGTATGTGATCGATTCACTTGTTTTTCCGTGTCTTTGTTGTAAGAGGGATCCGAGGTAGCGTCTGCCTAGTCCGCCATCTTGGCTCCGCCCCCCTATTTTATGTTTTATAATCCAGTTTATTCTTTGTCTGAAGAGAAGGCTTCAGGAATGGTTTTAGTTTTTGGTTAACGGAGTTTCTGGGGGCCATGGCTTCGGGGGTTTCTCCAATCTCAGTCAGGCCATTAAATCTCTTCTTTTTGTGTGAATTTGAGCTTTGCTCTGCACTTTTCTCCCACTACATCAGGGACTGTCTATTGTGTTCCCTGTCAGGGTGGTCACTGATGGTAGCCAGGCACGATCTAGTTCTTCTGGTCTCAGGCTGATGGAATCTCTGGTTTATGTGGGCCTTTTGTCTCTTGGGCTAATATTTTCCTTGTGTCTTTGCTGTTCTTCATTCTCCTTCGCCCCAAGTGGCTCGGGACCGGTTGATGCATCTTGGCTTCTCACAAGCTTTTAAGATCCCAGATGCCACTCACCAATGTGGGATGCAGAATATTTTCTTAATAAACTTCGTTATGCCAACTGACCTAGATGTTCCTGAAACCATGGTCCCAGACAACAGCCCCAGCTACACAGTCCCTCAAAGTGTTTGGTTGTGTTCAGGAAACTTCCTAGCTTTTACTTTAGTCCAGTTGTACTGATTTCCCGTGTATTGTGTGTTGTCTTTCCCTTCAGCTAAGATGATTCTTGTCTACTATCTGGTTAGTGAATTCCCCTCTCCTTCCTTCCCCACCCTTGTAACCATCAAAGAATGTTTCCTTCTGTACTTAAACCTTTTCTTGAGTTCTTATAAAAGTGGTGTCACACAATATTTGTCCTTTTGCAGCTGCCTAATTTCACTCAGCATAATACTCTCCAGATTTATCCATGTCGTGAGATGTTTTGCGGATTCCTCATTGTTCTTTATCATTGCATAGTATTCCATTGTGTGAATATCCCATAATTTGTTTATCTATTCCTCTGTTGATGGGCACCTAAGTTGTTTCCATCTTTTGCTGTTGTGAACAGTGGTGTAATGAGCATGGGTGTGCATATATCTATTTGAGTAATGGCTCTCATTTCTTTGGGATATATTCTACATAGTGGGATTGCTGGATTGTATGGAACTTCTGTTTCTAGATTTTTAAGGAAGTGCTGAATCTATTTCTAAAGTGGTTGTGCCATTTTACATTCCCACCAGCAGTGCATAAATGTTCCAGTCTCTCCACAACCTCTCTAACATTTATTATTTTGTGTTCTTTGGATTAGTGCCAGCCTTATTGGGGTGAGATGGTATCTCACTGTAGTTTTGATTTGCATTTCTCTAATGGCTAATGATCATGAGCATTTCCTCACGTATCTGTCATTAGCGGCCTGAATGCTGTCTTTGGTGATGTGTCTGTACCTATACTTTGCCCATTTTTTAATTAGTTTTTTTGTCTTTTTGTTGATGGTGTTTTGCAGTATCTTGTAGATTTTAGTGATTAGGCCCTTATCGGGTATGTTGTAACCAAAAATTTTTTTCCCAGTCATAGGTTCTCTTTTTACTCTTTTGGTGAAGTCTTTTGGTGAGAGTAAATGATTTTTAGGTGCTCCCAGTTATCTAGTTTCTGTTCTAGTGTTTATGTGTTGTTAGTTATGGTTTGTATTCTATTTAGGCCATGTATTAGGGCTCCTAGCATTGCCCCGTTTTTTTCTTCCATGATTTTTATCGTTTTACATTTTATATTTAGGTATGTGATTCATTTTGAGTTAGTTTTTGTACATGGCGTGAGGTATGGTCTTGTTTCATTCTTTTGCAG
This sequence comes from Loxodonta africana, assembly GCF_030014295.1. NCBI lineage: Eukaryota > Metazoa > Chordata > Mammalia > Proboscidea > Elephantidae > Loxodonta > Loxodonta africana. Next base: position 88,099,091 of record NC_087369.1, on the reverse strand, counting down.
ATGGATATCCAGTTATGCCAGGACCATTTGTTAAAGAGACTGTCTTTTCCCCCATTTAACTGACTTTGGGCCTTTGTTAAATATCAGCTGCTCATAGGTGGTTGAATTTACATCTGGGTTCTCAATTCCATTTCATTGGTATATGTATCTCTTGTTATACCAGTACCAGACTGTTTTTTCTTTTTTTTAATTTTAGTACCAGGCTCTTTTGACTACTGTGGCTGTATAACAGGGTTTAAAATCAGGTACCGTGAGGCCTCCCACTTTGTTCTTCTTTAGTAATGCTTTACTTATGGGAGCCTATTCCCTTTCCATAAGAAGTTGGTGATTTGTTTCTCCACCTCATTGAAAATGTCATTGGAATTTGGATCAGAATTGCATTGTATCTGTAGATCACTTTGAGTAGAATTGACATGTCCACAATGTTGAGTCTTCTTATTCATGAACATGCTATGTTTTTCTATTCAGGTAGGTCTCTTTGGTTACTTGCAGTAGTGTCTTGTAGTTTTCTTTTTATAGGTGTTTTATGTCTCTGGTTGGGCTTATTCCTGAGTAGTTTATCTTCTTGGGGGCAACTGTAAATGGTATTGATTTGGTGATTTCCTTTTCAAAGTTCTCTTCGTTGCTGTAGAGGAATCCAATTGATTTTTGTATGTTTATCTTGTATCCCAATACTCTGCTGAACTCTTCTATTAGTTTCAGTAGTTTTCTTGAGGAGTCCTTAGGGTTTTCTGTGTATAATATCATATCATCTGCAAATAGGGATACTTTTACTTCTTCCTTACCAATTTGAGTGCTCTTTATTTCTTTTTCTTGCCTTATTGCTCTGGCTGGGACCCCCAGCACAATGTTGAATAAGAGTAGTAGTAAAGGGTATCCTTGTCTGGTTCCCTTTCTCAAGGAGGATGCTTTCAGACTGTCTTCATTTAGGATGATGTTGGCTGTTGGCTGTGTATAAAATGGTCTTTATTATGTTGAGGAATTTTCCTTTTATTCCTATATTCCTGAGGTTTTTTTTTTTTTATCATGAATGGGTGTTGGACTTTGTCAATTGCCTTTTCTGCATCCATTGATAATATGCAGACTCATCTTTTGTTTTATTTATGTGGTGGATTACTTTGTTTTTCAAATGTTGAACCATCCCTGCATACCTGACATGAATCCCACTTGGTCATGATGAATTATTTTTTTGATATGTTGTTGAATTCTTTTGGCTACAATTTTATTGAGGATTTTTGTGTCTATGTTCCTGAGGGATATTGGTCTGTAATTTTTTTTTTTTTGTGGTGTCTTTACCTGACTTTGATATCAAGGTTGTGCTGGCTTCGTAGAATGAGTCCAGTATTCCATCCTTTTCTATACTCTGAAATACCTTTAATAATAGTAGTGGTGTTAACTACTCTCTGAAAGTTTGGTAGAATTCGCCAGTGAGGGTCAGTGTTTTTTTTTTTTTTTGGTTGGGAGTTTTTTTTTTTTTTTTTTATTACCTTTTCAATCTTTTCTTTAGTTATAGGTTTATTTAGTTTTCCTAACTTGGTTTGTATTAGACTATGTAGGTAGTGTGTTTCTGGAAATTTGTCCATTTCCTCTAGGTTTTCAAATTTGTTGGAATAAAACTTTTCATAGTTTTCTGTTATGATTCTTTTAAATTTTGGTTGGGTCTCTTGTGATATCACCCATCTCATTTCTTATTTGGACTATTTGCTTCCTCTCCAGTTTTTCTTTTGTCATTTTGGCCAGTGGTTATTCAATTTTGTTGATCTTTTTAAAGAACCAGCTTTTGGTCTTGTTGACTCTTTCAATTGTTTTTCAATTCTACATTTCATTTACTTCTGCTCTAAACTTTATTATTTCCTTTCTTCTGGTAGCTGAGGACTCCTTTTGCTGCTGTCTTTCTATTTGTCTGAGTTGTAGGGTTAATGTTTTGATTTTGACCATTTTTTCCTTCTGGATGTGGGCATTTATTGCTATAAATTGACCTCTCAGCTACTTTTGCTGTGTCCCAAAGGTTCTGGTAAGATGTGTTTAATTCTCATTTGATTTCGCCAATTTCTTTATTCCATCCTTCATTTCTTCTTATTTAACCCAGTAGTTTTTGAGCAAGCTGTTGTTTCTTTTCCATGTATTTGATCTTTTTTCCCTTGCTTTTTCTGTTATTGATTTCTACTTTTATGGCTTTATGGTCAGAAAAGATGCTTTGTAATATTTTGATGTTTTGAATTCTATTAAGGCTTGCCTTGTGGTCTAATATGTGTTCTATTCTGAAGAATGTTCCATGTGCATTGGAAAAGAAAGTATACCTGGCTTCTGTTGGGTGAAGTGTTCTGTGTATGTTTATGAGGCCAAGTTGGTTGATTGTGACATTCAGATCTTCCATGTCTTTACTGAACTTCTTTCTAGATGCTCTGTCCTTCATCACAATTGGTGTGTTGAAATCACCTACTATTATTGTGGATCAGTCTATTTCTCTTTTCAATGCAGTTCAAGTTTGTTTTATGTATTTTGGAGCCTTGTTGTTGGGTGCTAAAATATTTATTGTGGTTATGTCCTCCTGGTGTATTGGCCCTTTAATCATTATGTGGTGTCCTTCCTTATCTTTTGTGGTGGATTTTGCCTTAAAGTCTATTTAGTCAGAGATTAATATTGCCATTCCTGTTCTTTTTTGGTTGTTGTTTGCTTGAATTTTTTACATCCTTTGAGTTTTGTTTGTTTGTGTCTTTGAGTCTAAGGTGCGTCTCTTGCATGCAGCATATAAGTGTTGTTGCTGTTGTTAGGTGCTGTCGAGTCAGTTCTTACTCATAGTGACCTTATGTACCACAGAACGAAATGCTGCCTGGTCCTGCACCATTCTTACAATTGTTGCTATGCCTGAGCCCATTGTTGCAGCTACTGTGTCAATGCATCTTGTTGAGGGTCTTCTTCTTTTCCGCTGACCCTGTACTTTACCAAGCATGATGTCCTTCTCCAGGGACTGTTCCTGCCTGACAACATGTCCAAAGTATGTAAGAGGCAGTCTTGCCAACCTTGCTTCTAAGGAGCATTCTGATTGTACTTCTTCCAAGACAAATGTGTTTGTTCTTTTGACAGTCCATGGTATATTCGATATCCTTCAACAACACCACAATTCAAAGGCATCAGTTTTTCTTCAGTCTTCTTTATTCATTGTCCAGGTTTGACATGCGTATCATGCAATTGAAAATACCAGAGGCGGGGCCAAGATGGCTAACTAGTCAGGAGCTTCTGCTGAACCCTGTTGTGACAACGACCCCCCAAAACAAGGGAATTGATTACATATATGACAATCTCTGAACCCTGAGCGTCAAACACAGAACTAAGGAATCGATCTGAGTGATAGCAGAACAAGAGAACATGCAGAAGCAGTGACAAGTTGCCGAGCCTGAGCAGGGCCTCAGCTCCTATTCCTTGGTGCCTTTCTTTGGCGTGAATGCAGTGGGGCTGATGGTAGTTTCCTGAGACACAGCAAGCACGGGATGCAGCCCTAAACCCCTGAGGCAGTCTCAGCGGGGACCAAGCTAGCATACACAGGATACACACGCCTCTGGAATCTGCGATAATACAGCACTATGGACACAAGATAAGTGATTTTGTACCATGTGGATCTAATAGCACCTTCTGAACGTACTCTCTCCTATCTATCTGATCCCTCCCCTCCCTGCCCCAGCCGGCTTCATTAACATTTGAATTCCCTGGGCCTCAGATAGAACCTGCCATGCTTTTTCTGACCCATTCTCCTGGCCTGGGAGAAGGATCAAATTAACCAATGGGGAAAAAATACTTTCCTGACTCCCCTAAACTGGAAGATCAGAGCAGAAGCAGCTCCAGTCCCAGCATAAGCCATCCACAGACCTTGGCTTTCATGCCTACATGGAACTGGGTGGCTATTATAATGCAAAGGCAAATCTGTTAGAGGTCCCACTGTAATTGTTTCAGCTGTGCAGTGGAGAGGCAGGTTTTGTAGTTCCGATACCACTCTACCTATTAAACAGAGCCCTCTCCTACCCACAGCAGGGACCTGAGGGCTGAGGCTCTATCCAAGCCACCTAGCCACCCACAAAAGGGGCATGAGGATAATAGTGCCTACCAGTATTTACAGGTATAAGCATTGGGTGCCTAAGATACAGCTGCAGAGCCCACCTACCAGAGTGCTCTAGAAAACAGAGATGCTCCTTCCTCACTGACACTTGGGGGAAGGCTATTAGCACCCTGCCTCCTCACAGTGTGAGCCCCTGCAGCTACCAGAAACCAGTACATACAACCATCACCACCACTCCTTAAGAGAGTAGGTGAGAGCCTACACCACACACTAGGTGGCCAACTATCAGGACACCTGAGCTGAATCTATTTAAGAATAGTGAATAGACTCACAGGCTCATATACCTCATAACAGCTCTAACCATCTGGTAACAGGACATTAGTGCTTCAAAGGCTGCAATAATCAAGTTAGTGCACTCTAATAGCCTATCTGAGTATATCGAAATAAAACTAAGCAAGAAGGTAGGACACAGTGATCAAACAAAATAAATTACTACAATAATTTATAGATGGCTCAGAGACAGCAGTCGATATCAAATCCCATAAACAAGCAGACCATGATTCCTTCTACAAACTCCCAAAACAGAGAATAAAGGTCTCTCCCTGATGAAGATATATTCCCGGGATTGCCAGATGTAGAATACAAAAGATTTATATAGAGAATGCTTCAAGACATCAGGAACAAAATCAGGCAATGTACAGAAAAAGCCAAGGAACAGACAGATAAAGCAGTTAAAGAAACTGAAAAGATTATTCAAGAACATAATGAAAAATTTAATAAGCTGCAAGAATCCATAGAGACCATTCAGAAATTAAAAAAACTGACAATAAAATTACAGAGTTAGACAACTCATTAGAAAGTCAGAGGAGCAAAACTGAGGAAATGGAATGCAGAACTGGGGAGCTGGAGGATAAGGCACTTGGCACCAATATATTCGAAGAAAAATCAGATAAAAGAATTTAAAAAATGAAGAAACCCTAAAAATCATGTGGGACTCTATCAAGAAGAATAACTTGCGAGTAATTGGAATTCCAGAACAGGGAGAGATAACAGAAAATACAGAGAGAATTGTTGAAGATTTGTTGGCAGAAAATTTCCCTGACATTGTGAAAGATGAAAGGATATCTATCAAGATGCTCATCGAACCCCACACAGGTAGATCCCAAAAGAAAGTCACCAAGATATATTATCATCAAACTTGCTAAAACCAAAGACAAAGAGAAAATTCTAAGAGCTGTCAGGGATAAGCGAAAAGTCACCTACAAAGGTGAACCACTAAGAATAAGTTCAGACTACTCGGCAGAAACCATGCAGGCAAGAAGACAATGGGATGACATATTTTAAAAAATTGAAAGAAAAAAGTTGCCTGCCAAGAATCATATATCCAGCAAAACTGTCTCTCACATATGAAGATGAAATTAAGTCATTTACAAATAAACACAAGCTTAGAGAATTTGCAAAAGCCAAACCAAAATTACAAGAAATACTAAAAGGATTTCTCTGCCTAGAAAATCAATAATATCAGATATCAACACAACACTAGGACACAGAACAGAGCATCCCAATATCAATTTTAGATAGAGAAATCACAAAAATAAAATAAAAAATGCTCAAAACAGGGAATCAGTGATGTCATTACATACAAGAAGACAATAATCAATAAAAAAATAATCAATAGAGAGGGATTAAATACAGTAGGCATAGATCTTCCATATGGAGGGGAAATCAAGGTGATATAGGGAGATACAAGTTAGGTTTATACTTAGAAAAATAGGGGTAAATATTAAGGTAACTACAAGGAAGACTAACAATCCCATGCTTCAAAATAAAAACCGAGAAGGAGGAGGGGCCAAGATGGCTGACTAGGTAGAACTACCGCGGATCCCTCTTGCAACAAAGACTTGGAAAAACGAGTGAACCGATCACATACATGAGAATCTACGAACTCTGACCACCAAACACAGAACTAAGGAGTTGACCTGAGTGACAGGGGAGTGAAAAGCCACTCCCTGAAGCAGCGACCACTTCTGGAATGGACGTCCCATTTCATAGCCTTGAGCCCTCACGGTTCCCTGGTGCCAGAGTGGAGGGGCTGATCGCAGCTTACTGAGACGGAGAAAGCACAGGACGCAACCCTAACCCCTAATCCCCTGGAGTAACCTTGGTAGAGACTCAGCCAGTGCAAGCAGACTGTACACAGATGTGGCTGACAAGAGAACGAGCAACCATGGGCAAGCAGCGACTGTTTTTGGAGCCTGGAGCCAGCATCTCAGTCAGAAAACCTTGGTGTTGGGCTTTGGACTAAGCACAGAGGAGCTGATCACAGCTTCCTGAGACGACACAAGCACAGGACGCAGCCCTAGCCCCCTGAAGTAAACTCGGTGGAAACCCAGGCAGCACACGCAGGCTGCACAACAATGCAGCTGACAGGAGAAGGAGAAATCACAGTGAAGCAGCAACTCGTTTTGGAGCCTGGACTGCAGCAACCCAGCCAGAAAACCTGAAACTAATAGAAGAGTTCGGCAAAGTTTCAGGCTACAGGATAAACATACAAAAATCAGTTGGATTCCTCTACATCAACAAAAAGAACATTGAAGAGGAAATCACCAAATCAATACCATTCACAGTAGCCCCCAAGAAGATAAAATACTTAGGAATAAATCTTACCAAAGATGTAAAAGACCTATACAAAGAAAACTACAAGGTACTACTGCAAGAAACTAAAAGGGACCTACATAAATGGAAAAACATACCTTTTCATGGATAGGAAGACTTAACATAGTAAAAATGTTTATTCCACTGAAAGCCATCTATATATACAATGCACTTCCGATCCAAATTCCAAGGACTTTTTTTTTATGTGATGGAGAAACAAATCACCAACTTCATATGTAAGGGAAAGAAGCCCCGGATAAGCAAAGCATTACTGAAAAAGAAGAACAAAGTGGGAGGCCTCACTCTACCTGACTTTAGAACATATTATACAGCCACAGTAGTCAAGACAGCCTCTTACTGGTACAAGAACAGACACGTGGACCAAAGGAACAGAATTGAGAACCCAGACATAAATCCATCTACGTATGAGCAGCTGATATTTGACAAAGGCCCAGTATCAGTTAATTAGGGAAAGGATAGTCTTTTTAACAAGTGATGCTGGCATAACTGGACATCCTTTTGCAAAAAAATGAAACAAGACCCCACACCTCACACCATGCACAAAAACTAACTCCAAATGGATCAAAGACCTAAACACAAAGTCTAAAGTGATAAAGATCATGGAAGAGAAAATAGGGACAGCGTTAGGAGCCCTAACTCAAGGCATAAACAGAATACAAAACACTACTAAAAATGACGAAGAGAAACCAGATAACTGGAAGCTCCTAAAAATCAAACACTTATGCTCATCTAAACACTTCACCAAAAGAGTAAAAAGACCACCAATGGACTGGGAAAAAAATTTCAGCTACAACATCTCCGACCAGCACCTGATCTCTAAAATCTACATGATTTGGCTAAAACTCAACCACAAAAAGACAAACAACCCAATTAAAAATTGGGCAAAGGATATGAACTTGTACTTCACTAAAGATATTCAGGCAGCTAACAGATACATGAGGAAATGCTCTCGATCATTAGCCATTAGAGAAATTCAAATTAAAAATTCAATGAGATTCCATCTCACTCCAAGGAGGCTGGCATTAATCCAAAAAAAAAATAATAAATTGTGGAGAGGCTGTGGAGAGACTGGAACACTTATACACTGCCGGTGGGAATGTCAAATGGTACAACCACTTTGGAAATTGATCTGGCGTTTTCTTAAAAAGTTAGAAATAGAACTACCATACGACCCAGGAATCCCACTCCTCTGAATATATCCTAGAGAAATAAAAGCCTTTACAGGAACAGATATATGCACACCCATTTTTATTGTAGCACTGTTTCCAATAGCAAAAAGCTGGAAGCAATCAAGGTGTCCATCAACGGATGAATAAATTATGGTATATTCACACAATGGAATACTATGCATCAATAAAGAACAATGATGAATCTCTGAGACATTTCATAACATGGAGGAACCTGGAAGGCATTATGCTGAGTGAAATGAGTCAGATGCAAAAGGACAAGTAGTCTATAAGACCACTATTATAAGATCTTTAGAAATAGTTTAAACAGAGAACACATTATTTTGCGGTTACGAAAGGAGGGAGTGTGGGAGAGGGTTATTTACTGATTAGATAGTAGATAAGAACTACTTTAGGTGAATGGAAGGACAACACTCAATACAGGGGAGGTCAGCACAACTGGACTGGACCAAAAGCAAAGAAGTTTCCGGAATAAACTGAATGCTTCAAATTCCGTGGAGCAAGGGCAGAGTTTTGGGGACTATGGCTTCAGGGGACATCTAAGTCAATTGGCAAAATAAATTCTATTAAGAAAACATTCTGCATCCCACTTTGAAGTGGGGCATCTGGGGTCTTAAACGCTAGCAAGCGGCCATCTAAGATGCATCAATGAGTCTCAACCCACCTGGATCAAAGGAGAATGAAGAACACCAAGGTCACACGATAAATATAAGCCCAAGAGACAGAAACGGCTACATGAACTAGAGACTACATCATCCTGGAACCAGAAGAACTAGATGGTGCCCAGCCACAACCGATGACTGCCCTGACAGGGAGCACAACAGAGAATCCCTGAGGGAGCAGGAGAACAGTGGGACGCAGACCCCAAATTCTCTTAAAAAGACCAGACTTAATGGTCTGACCAAGACCAGAAGAATCCCGGTGGTCATGGTCCCCAAACCTTCTATTGGCCCAGGACAGGAACCATTCCTGAAGCCAACTCATCAGACATGGATAGGACTGGACAATGGGTCGTAGAGAGACGCTGATGAGTAGTGAGCTACTTGCATCAGGTGGACACTTGAGACTATGTTGGCATTTCCTGTCTGGAGGGGAGATGGGAGGGTAGAGGGGGTTAGAATCTGGCAAAACGGTCACAAAAGGAGAGACTGGAAGGAGGCAACAGGTTGACTCATTAGGGGGAGAGTAAGTGAGAGTATGTAGTAAGGTGTATATAAGTTTATATGTGAGAGACTGACTTGATATGTAAACTTTCACTTAAAGCACAATAAAAATCATTAAAAAAAAGAAGTTAAAAAATCAATAAAATAAAAACCGAGATAAACATAAAGACTCGGCAAAAAGAAATTCAACTACAATGAAAAAGAGGAACACACAATTTACAAAGAAAAACTTCTCAGCACAAAAAAGTGGAAAAATGAAAATGTCAACAACACAAAAAAAGGCATCAAAATGATAGCACTAAACTCATACCTATCTATAATCACGCTGAATGTAAATGGAGTAAATGCACCAATAAAGACACAGAGAGTGGCAGAATGGATTAAAAAACAAGATCTGTCTATATGCTGCCTATAAGAGACACACCTTAGACTTAGAGACACAAACAAACTAAAACTCAAAGGATGGACAAAAATATATCAAGCAAACAATAAACAAAAAGAGCAGGAGTAGCAATATTAATTTCTGACAAAATAGACTTTAAACTTAAATCCACCACAAAGGATAAAGAAGGACACTACATAATGATTAAAGGGACAATTGACCAGGAAGATATAACCATATTAAATATTTATGCACCCAATGACAGGGCTGCAAGATACATAAAACAAACTGTAACAGCATTGAAAAGTGAGATAGACACCTCCACAATTATATCAGGAGACTTCAACACACCACTTTCTGTGAAGGACAGTACATCCGGTTAGAACCTCAAAGAAGATACGGAAGATGTAAATGTCACAATCAACCAACTTGACCTTCATAGATATATACAGAACACTCCATCCAACAGCTGCAAAGTGTACTTTCTTTTAGTGCACATGGAACATTCTCTAGAATAGACCACATTTTAAGTCATAAAACAAGCCTTAGCAGAATCGAAAACATTGAAATATTACAAAGCGTCTTTGACCATAAGGCCATAAAAGTAGAAATCAGTAACAGAAAAACCAGAGAAAAGAAGTCAAATGTTTGGAAACTGAACATATCTTGCTCAAAAAAGACTGTTATAGAAGACATTAAGGATGGAATAAAGAAATTCATAGAATCCAATGAGAATCAAAACACTTCCTATCAGAATCATTGGGACACAGAGAAGGCAGTGCTCAGAGGTCATTTTTTATCAATAAACACACACATCCAAAAAGAAGAAAGGGCCAAAATCAAAGAACTGTTCCTACAACTAGAACAAATAGACAGGAACAAAAGAAACCCTCAGGCACCAGAAGAAATCAAATAATAAAAATTCGAGCAGAACTAAATGAAATAGAAAACAGAAAAACAATTGAAGGGTTAACAAGACCAAAAGCTTGTTCTCTGAAAAAAATTAACAAAAATGATAAGCCATTGGCCAGATTGACAAAAGAAAAACAGGAGAGAAAACAAATAACCCAAACAAGAAATGAAATGGGTGATATCATAGCGGACCCAACTGAAATTAAAAGAATCATATCAAATTACTATGAAAAATCATACGTTAACAAATTTGAAAACCTAGAAGAAATGGATGAATTCCTAGAAATGCAATACCTACCTAAACTAACACTAACAGAGGTGGAACAACTAAATAGACCCATAACAAAAGAAGAGATTGAAAAGGTAATCAAAAAACTCCCAACAAAAAAAAAAAAGCCCTGGCCCTGACAGCTTCATTGCAGAGAACTACCAAACTTTCAGAGAAGAGGTAACACCACTACTTCAAAAGGTATTTCAGGGCATAGAAAAGGACGGAATACTACCAAACTCATCCTATGAAGCCACCATATCCCTGATACCAAAACCAGGCAAACACAGCACACAAAAAAAACAAAATTACAGGCCTACATCCCTCATGAACTTAGATGCAAAAACCTCAACAAAATCCAAGCAAATAGAATTCAACAACATATCAAAAAAATAATTCACCATGACCTAGTGGGATTCATACCAGGCATGCAGGGATGGATCAACATTAGAAAAACAATTAATGTAATCCACCATATAAATAAAGCAAAAGACAAGAAGCACACTATTTTACTAGTTGATGCAGAAAAGGCAATTGACGAAGTTCAACACCCATTCATGATAAAAACTCTCAGCAAATTAGGAATAGAAGGAAAATTCCTCAACATAATAAAGAGCATTTATACAAAGCCAACAGCCAATATCATCCTAAATTGAGAGTCTGAAAGCATTCCCCTTGAGAACAGGATCCAGACAAGGTTGCCCCTTAACACCACTCTTATTCAACATTGTGCTGGAGGTCCTAGACAAAGACATTATGCTAGATAAAGAAAGAAAAAGTATCTCTATTTGCAGATGACATGATCTTCTACACAGAAAACCCTACGGAAACTCCTGAAGGATACTCAATAAAACTACTGAAACTAATAGAAGAGTTCAGCAGAGTATCAGGATACAAGATAAACATACAAAAATCACTTGGATTCCTCTACACCAACAAAAAGAACATCGAAGAAGAAATCACCAAATCAATGCCATTTACAGTCGCCCCCAAGAAGATGAAACACTTAGGAATAAATTTTACCAGAGATGTAAAAGACCTATACAAAGAAAACTACAAGACACTACTGCAAGAAATCTGAAGAGACCTACATAAGTGGAAAAACATACCTTGCTCATGGATAGGAAGACTTAACATTGAAAAAGTGTCTATTTCACCAAAAGCCGTCTATAGATACAATGCAATTCCGATCCAAATTCCGACGACATTTTTTAATGAGTTGGAGAAACAAATCACCAACTTCATATGGAAGGGAAAGAGGCCCCAGATAAGGTAAGCATTACTGAAAAAGAAGAACGAATTGGGAGGCCTCACTCTACCTGATTTCAGAACCTATTATACCACCACAGTAGTCAAAACAGCCTGGTATTGGCACAACAACAGATACTGAGACCAATGAAACATAATTGAGAACCCAGACATAAATCCATCCACCTATGAGCAGCTGATATTTGACAAAGGCCAGTTAATTGGGGAAAAGACAGTCTCTTTAGCAAATGGTGCTAGCATAACTGGATATCCATCTGCAAAAAAATGAAAGAAGACCCATACCTCACACCATGCACGGAAACTAACTCAAAATGGATCAAAGACCTAAATATAAAATCTATAATGATAAAGATCATGGAAGAAAAAATAGGGACAACGCCAGGAGCCCTAATACATGGCATAAACAGTATACAAAACGTTACTAAAAATGCAGAAGAGAAACCAGATAACTGGTAGCTCCTGAAAATCAAAATCAAATACCTGTGCTCATCCAAAGACTTCACCAAAAGATTAAAAAAGCTACCTACAGACTGGGAAAAAGTTTTTAGCTATGACATTTCCTATCAGTGCCTGATCTCTAAAATCTACACGATACTGCAAAAACTCAACTACACAAAGATAAATAACCCAATTAATAAATGGGCAAAGGATATGAACAGGCACTTCACTAAAGAAGACACTCAGGCTAACAGATACATGAAATGCTAATGATCATTAAAAAAAATTAGCCATTAGAAAATTGCAAATCAAAACTACGATGAGATTCCATCTCACTCCAACAAGGCTGGCATTAATCCAAAACACACAAAATAATAAATGTTGGAAAGGCTGTGGAGAGACTGGAACACTTGTACACTGCTGGTGGGAATGTAAAATGGTGCAGCCACTTTGGAAATCAATTTGGCACTTTCTTAAAAAGCTAGGAATAGAACTACCATACCATTCAGAAATCCCACTCCTTGGAATATATCCTAGAGAAATGGGAGCCTTTACACAAGCAGATATATGTACATCCATGCTTATTGCAGCACTGTTTATAATAGCAGAGGGTTGGAGACAAACAAGGTGTCCATCAGTGGATGAATGGATACGTAAATTTTGGTGTGTTCTTACAATGGAATGCTATGCATCGATAAAGAACAATGATGAATCCACAAAACATTTCGTAACATGGAGAAATCTGGAAGATATTGTGCTGAGTGAAATTGGTCAGTTGCAAAAGGACAAATAGTGTATGACACCACTATTATAAGAACTGCAGAAATAGTTTGAACAGAGAGGAAAGTATTCTTTGATGATTGAGAGAGTGGGGAGGGAGGGAGAGGGGTTTTCACTAGTTAGATATTGGATGGTATTTATTTTAGGTGAGCGGTAGGACAGCATGCAATGCGGGAGAGGTCAGCACAGCTGGGCTGGACCGAGGGCAGGGAGGTTTCCAGTGTGGACTGAGTGCTTCAAAGGCCAGAGTAATTAGTAGATAAGAACTATTTTAGTTGAAAGGAAAGACAACACATAATACAGGAGTGGTCAGCACAACTGGACTAAACCAAAGGCAAAGAAGTTCCCTGAATAAACTGAATGCTTTGAAGGCCAGCATAGTAGGGGTGGGGGTTTGGGGACCATGGTTTCGGGGGACATCTAAGTCAATTGGCATAATAAAATCTTTTAAGAAAACCTTCCGCATCCCACTTTGTGAGTGGCATCTGGGATCTTAAACGTTAGCAAGTGGCTATCTAAGATGCATCAGTTGGTCTCAACCCACCTGGAGCAAGGAAGAATGAAGAACACCAAAGACATAAGGTAATTGTGAGCCTAAGAGACAGAAAGAACCACATAGACCAGAGACTACACCAGCCTGAGACCAGAAGAACTAGATGGTGCCCGGCTACAACCGAGGACTGCCCTGACTGGGAACACTGCAGAGAACCCCTGAAGGAGCAGGAGAACAGTGGGATGCAGACCCCAAATTCTCATAAAAAGACCAGACTTAACGGTCAGACTGGGACTGGAAAGACCCCAGAGGCCATGGTCTCCAGACCTTCTGTTGGCCCCAGGTGGGAACCGTTCACAGGGCTGACTCTTCAGATGCGGAATGGACTGGAGTGTGGGATGGAGGGTGATGCTGATAAGGGGTGGGCTTCTTGGATTGGGTGGACACGTGAGACTGTGTTGGCATCTCCTGTCTGGTGGGGGGGGAGATGGGAGGGCAGAGGGGCCACACGCTGCCTGAATGGACCGGAGGAGGGAAATTGGAGGGAAGGACTGTGCTGTCTCATTGCGGGGAGGGCGATTGGGAGTGTATAGCAAGGTGTATGTGGGTTTTTGTGTGGGAGACTGTGGACTTTGGACTTTGTGGACTTTCACTTGAGGCACAATGGAAATTAATTTAAAAGGAAAAAGAAAATACCATGGCTTGGGTCAGCTGCACCTTAGTCTTCAAGGTGACATCTTTGCTATTCAACACTTTAAAGAGGTCTTTTGTAGCAGATTTGCCCAATGCAGTGTGTCTTTTGATTTCCTGACTGCTGCTTCCATGGGTGTTGATTGTGGATCCAAGTAAAATGAAATCCTTGACAACTTCAATCTTTTCTCCATTTATCATGATGTGGCTTATTGGTCTAGTTGTGAGGATTTTTGTTTTCTTTATGTTGAGGTGTAATCCATACTGAAGGCTGTGGTCTTTGATCTTCATCAGTAAGTGCTTCAAGTCCTCTTCACTTTCAGCAAGCAAGGTTGTGTCATCTGCATAATGCAGGTTTTTAATGAATCTTTCTCCAATCCTGATGCCCCCTCCTTCTTTGTATAGTCCAGCTTCTTGGATTATTTGCTCAGTATACAGATTGAATAGATGTGGTGAAAGGAAACAACCCTGAAACAAACCTTTCCTGACTTTAAACCACTCAATATCCCCTTGTTCTGTTCGAAGAACTGCCTCTTGATCTATGTACAGGTTTCTCATGAGCACAATTAAGTGTTCTGGAATTCCCATTCTTCGCAATGTTATCCATTATTTGTTATGATCCACACAGTCGAATGCCTTTGCATAGTCAATAAAGCACAGGTAAACATCTTTCTGGTAGTCTCTGCTTTCAGCCAGGATCCATCTGAGATCAGCAATGATATCCCTGGTTCCACATCCTCTTCTGAATGCAGCCTGAATTTCTGGCAATTCCCTGTCGATATACTGCTGCAGCTGCTTTTGAATGATCTTCAGCAAAATTTTCCTTGCATGTGATATTAATAATATTGTTCAATAATTTCCATATTCAGTTGGATCACCTTTCTTGGGAATAGGCATAAATATGGAACTCTTCCAGCCGGTTGGCCAGGTAGCTGTCTTCCAAATATCTTGGCATAGATGAGTGAGCACTTCCAGCACTGCATCTGTTTATTGAAACATCTTTAATTGATATTCTGTCAAATCCTGGAGCCTTGTTTTTTGTCAATGCCTTCAGTGCAGCTTGGACATCTCCCTTGAGTACCATCAGTTCCTGATCATACGCTACCTCCTGAAATGGCTGAATGTCGACTAATTCTTTTTGGTGTAATGACTCTATGTATTCCTTCCATCTTCTTTTGCTGCTTGCGTCATTTAATATTTTCCCCATAGAATCCTTCACTATTGCAACTCAAGACTTGAATTTTTTCTTCAGTTCTTTTAGCTTGAGAAATGCCGAGCGAGTTCTTCTGTTTTGGTTTTCTATCTGCAGTTCTTTGCACATGTCATTATAATACTTTGTCTTCTTGAGCCGCCCTTTGAAATCTTCTGTTCAGTTCTTTCACTTTATCATTTCTTGCTTTTGTTTTAGCTGCTTGGCATTCGGGAGCAAGTTTCACAGCCTCCTCTGACATCCATCTTGGTCTTTTCTTTCTTTCCTGTCTTTTCAATGACCTCTTGCTTTCTTCGCGTATGTCTTCATGTGTGATGTCTTTGATGTCATTCCACTACTTGTCTGGTCTTCAGTAATTAGTGTTCAAGGCGTCAAATCTATTCTTGAGATGGTCTCTAAATTCAGGTGGGATATACTTAAGGTTGTACTTTGGTTTTCATGGGCTTGCTCTGATTTTCTTCAGTTTCGACTTGAATTTGCATATGAGGAATTGATTGTCTGTTCCACAGTTGGCCCCTGGCCTTGTTCTGACTGATGATATCGAGGTTTTCCATCGTCTCTTTCCACATATGTAGTTGATTTGATTCCTATGTATTCCATCTGGTGAGGTCCATGTGCATAGTTGTCATTTATGTTGGTGAAAAAAGGTATTTGCAATGAAGAAGTCGTTGGTCTTGCAAAATTCTACCATTCGATATCCAGCATTGTTTCTATCACCAAGGCCATGTTTTCCAACTACCAATCCTTCTTCTTTGTTTCCAGCTTTCACATTCCAATCACCAGCAATTATCAATGCATAATGATTGCTTGTTTGATCAAGGTTTTCACTGGCTAATTCTTTTCAGAAGTAGACTGCTGGGTCCTTCTTCCTAGTCTGTCTTAGTCTGGAAGCTCAGCTGAAACCTATCCCCTTTGGGTGACCCTCTGGTATCTGTATACTGGTGGCATAGCTTCCAGCATCACAGCAACACGGAAGCCCCCACAGTACGCCAAACTGACAGACACGTGGGTGCAAATAGGTGGATCGTGTTCTTTTATCCATTCTGCCACTCTTTGTCTCTTTATTGGTACATTTAGTCCATTTACATTCAGTGTAATTATTGATAGGTGTTAGTTTGGTGCTGTCATTTTGATGAATCTCTTTTTTTTTTGTGGAGTTGACAGTTTCTTTGTTGTACTTAATTTTCTGTGCTGAGTCATTTTTGTTATGTGTTTTCTTTTCATCTTTTTCATTATTATTGATTTTGTATTTTCTGAGTCTTTGTGGTTTCTTATTATTTTTTTTTATTTTGATGGGTAGATTTGTTAGTTTCCTTTGTGGTTACCCTAAAATTTACCTTTATTTTTCTAAGTTTAAACCAATCTTTTTTGATACCCCCTTAACTTCCTCTCTGTATGAAAGTTCTGAGTACACTATTTAGTCCTTTTGTTTTAATGTTGTCACCATTTGCTGATTGACATCTCTATTTCCCTATTTTCATTGTTTTAGCTTTGACTTATTTTTGCCACTTCTCTAACTGGGTTAGTATCTGGTTTCTCTGTCCTGTGTTCTAGTTTGGTTTGTTATCTGATATTGTTGGTTCTCTAGTGAAAGGACTCCCATTAAAATTTCTTGTAATTTTGGTTTGGTTTTTACAATTTTCTCCTTAACTTCTGTTTATCTGGAAATGTCCTTATTTCACCTTCATATTTGAGAGACAATTTTGCTGGATATATAATTCTTCACTGGCATTTTTTTCCTTCAAGGCTCTATATATGTCATCCTATTTCCTTCTTGCCTGCATGGTTTCTGCTGAGTAGTCAGAGCTTAGTCTTATTGCTCTCCTTTGTAGGTGAGTTTTTGTTTATCCCTAGGCACTCTGAAAATTCTCTGTATCTTTCATTTTGGCAATTTTGCTTATAATATGTCTTGGTGACTTTCTTTTGGAATCTAGCCTGTGTGGGATTCTACGAGCATCTTGGATTGATATTTTCTCATCTTTCACGATGTCAGGGAAGTTTTCTGCCAGCAAATCTTCAAAAATTTTCTCTGTATTTTCTGTTATCCCCCCGTTCGAGTACTCCACTCACTCATAGGTTATTCCTCTTGATAATGTCCCACATAATTCTTAGGATTTCTCCATTTTTTTTTAATTCTTTTTTCTGAGTTTTCCTCAAATAAATTGATGTCAAGTGCTTTATCTTCATTCTCACTAATTCTGACTTCCATTGCCTAAATTCTGCTCCTCTGACTTCCTATTAAGTTGTCTAATTCTGAAATTTTGTTGTTAATCTTTTAGATTTCTTTTTGCTTTCTCTCTATGGATTCTAGCAATTTGTTAAATTTGTCGTTCTGATCTTGTATAACTTTTCTGAATTCCTCTATTTCTTTGTCTGTTTGTTTCTTGGCTTGGTCTGAGTTTTGCCTGATGTCCTTCCTGATCTCTTGAAGAGCTCTGCATATTAATCTTTTGAATTCCACCTCCGCTAATTCTAAGACCTCTCCATCCAGAAAGTTTACAGGTTCTTTGTTTTGGTCACTTGCTGGAGCCATTTTGATCTGTTTCTTTAAGTGATTTTATATTGACTGTTGTATCCGAGTCATCAATAAGTTATTATATTTATTTACTGTATGTTTGCTGTGTCCTAGCTTTTTTTTTTTTTTTTGATATGTCCAAATAGGCTGGGCATGTGAGCTATTTTGGTTATTGGTGTCTTTACAGCTCTCACGTCCTGTCACCAGGTGGTTAGAGCTGCTACTAGGTATGTGAACCCAGGAGTCCATTTACTTTTCTTGTGTGGATTCAGCTCAGGTGTCCAGGTTATTGGTCACTGAGTGTGTGGTGAAGGCCCTTACCTACAGTCCTAGATATGCAGGGCTACACAGGGGTGATCTGTGCAGGCACAGGTATCTGGCTGCAGTAAGGTGCTATATGCTGAGTGAAGTAGGGGGCTGATGGCTGCCCCCAAGTGCCTTGGTGGATGGCATATCCCTGTCCCCAGAACATGTAGGTGAGTAGGTTTTGCAGTTGGGGTTTGGGCACCCAACACTGTTGGATGTAAGGACTGGGAGACACCACTTATTCTCAGACCCCTGCCGTGGGTGTCTAGTTGGAGTAGGTGAATATGCCAGTCCTCAGGCACCTGATGTGGGTGGGTGAGGACCCTGCTTAATGGGCAGGGTGGTGTCAATGTCATGAATCTGCCACTCCCCCTTGGCTCTTGTAGTTGGAAATAGGCCTCAGGTACATACCCTGTTGTTCTATGCTAATGAATGCTTATGTTGTTGAATCAGTTGAAAGGCATTTCAAGTCCATAAATCCCTTATGCATGTGCCTAGGTAAAGAGGCAGTGCCTGCCCTGAGTTCCTGGCTTAGGTGATATGGCAATTTTTAAAGCCGTGAGACTGGTTTGGGTGTGGCTAGTCCTGAATACCAGACTTAGGGGAGTGGTGTTTTTTGTTTGTTTGTTTCTTCCCTAAAGCTGTGAGACTGGTTTGGGCAACACCAGTGCCAGCTGATCTAGCTTGCATGGTGCCAGCTAGCTCAAGGCTGGCATTTCTTCTCTGATTCTGACCTGTCTCTTTCTCACCCTGCTGCTTAGTCTGACTCCCCCAACTTTGTCTTTGATGTTCAGGGCTCTTAGATTGTCATGTATAATTAATTCACTTGTTTTTTTGTGTCATTGTTGTAAGTGGGACCACAGGAAACATCTGACTATTCCACCATCTTGGCCCCACCTCCCTTTCTTCCAAATTTCTTGGCATAGACAAGTGAGCACCTCCAGTGTTACGTGCCTTTGTTGAAACACCTCAACTGTTACTCCGTCAATTCTTGGAGTCTTATATTTTGCCAATGCCTTCAGTGCAGCTTGGACTTCTTCCTTCATTTCTTGATCATATGCTACTTCCTGAAATGGTTGAACATCAACCAATTCTTTTTGGTACAGTGATTCTTTGTATTTCTTCCATGTTATTTTGATGCTTCCTGCATTGTTTAGCATTTTCCCCATAGAATTCTTCAATATTACAACTCGAGGGTTGAATTTCCTCTTCAGATCTTTCAGCTTCAGAAATGCCGAGCATGTTCTTCCCTTTTGGTTTTCTAACTCTAGGCCTTTGCATGTTTCATGATAATACTTTGTCTTCTCAAGCTGCCTTTGAAATCTTCTGTTCATCTTTTTTACTTCATCATTTCTTCCATTTGCTTTGCCTACTCTACATTCAAAATAAAGTTTCAGAGTCTCTTCTTACATCAATTTTGGTATTGTCTTTCTTGTCTTTTTAATCATCACTTGCTTCCTTCACGTATGATGTTCTTGATGTTATTCTACAACTTGTCTGGTCTTGGGTCATTAGTGTTTAGTGAGTCAAATCTATTCTTGAGATGGTCTCTAAATCCAGGTGGGCCATACTCAAGATCATACTTTGACTCTTGTGGATTTGTTCTAATTTTCTTCAGCTTCTACTTGAACTTGTATATGAACAATTGATGGCTTTTTCCATGGTCAGCCCCTGGCCTTGTTCTGACTGATGATATTGTGCTCTTCCATCATCTCTTTTCAAAGATGTAGTGAATTTGATTCCTGTGTATTCCATCTGGGATGATCAATGTGTATAGTCACTGTTTACGTTGGTGAAAAATATATTTGCAATGAAGAAGTTGTTGGTCTTGCAAAATTGTATCATAAGATCTCTGGTGTTGTTTCTATCACTAAGACCATATTTTCTAACTACTGTTTCCTGCTTTGTTCTCAACTTTGGCTTCCAATCACCAATAATTATCAGCGCATCTTGATTGCATGTTTGACTAATTTCAGACTGCAGAAGCTGATATAAATCTTCAATTTCCTCATCTTTGGCTTTAGTGATTGGTGTGTAAATTTGAGTAATAGTTGTATTAACTAGTCTTCCTTGTAGGCGTATGGATAGTATCCTCTCACTGACAGCATTGTATGTTAGGATAAACCTTGAAATGTTCTTTTTTATGATGAATGCAACTCCATTCCTCTTCAATTTGTCATTCCTGGCATAGTATACCATATGATTGTCCCATTCAAAATGGCAATATCATCCTTTTCAGCTCACCAATGCCTAGGATATTTATGTTTATGCATTTCATTTTTGGTGACTTCCAAATTTCCTAAATTCATGCTTTGTACATTCCCCGTTCCTATTATTAATGGATGTTTACAACTGTTTCTTCTCATTTGAGTCATTTCACATCAGCAAATGAAGGTCCCAAAATCTTGACTCCATCCACATCATTAAGGTTGACACTCCTTTGAGGAGGCAGCTCTTCCCCAGTCTTATTTTGAGTGCCTTCCAACCTGAGGGCCTCATGGTCCAGCACTATATCACACAATGTTCCACTGCTATTCACAATGTTTTCACTGGCTAATTGTTTCAGAAGTAGACTGCCAGGTCCTTCCTCCTCTTCTGTCTTAGTCTGGAAGCTCAGCTGAAACCTGGCCACCATGGGTGACGCTGCTGGTATTTGAATACTGGTGGCATAGCTTCCAGCATCACAACAACAAACAAGCCACCACAGTATAACAAACTGACAAGACATGAGGGTAGTAGTAAATAAACCATGGTTATTTTTAAGTCTTATCATGATAACAATTAAAAAAAAGTACTAAGTTAAGTATGATTATTTTTAAGTCTTATCATCTGTTGATAGTTCTTTTTTTTTGTGCTGAAGATGCCTGTAATAAACCACAGAGTTTTTCAGCAAAAGGGAACTGTCAAAAGGAGTATGCCAGATATTTGGACATGAACTTGTAAATAGCACTGCTTATACAACTGAAATGAATTAAGATTTCCCGAACTCTTGTGGAAACGTTGTTGGGTTCACAACTGCTGATCCAGGACAAATAGAGCAGAGATTAAGTACAAGACTGAGTTAACTAAAGGATTATTATGGGTTTTATGTGGGGATATTACTGATGTTTTAATATTCTCTTTTCTGGATATAAGAAACGATTTTCTTTTCTAAACTATCTATAACGTAACAATTTAATAGACTATGCAAAAAAGATGAAACATTCATCATTTCTCTCCCTCCAGTCACTCTGGATTTGGAAAACTCTTAATGAGTGTTATTATTTTTTATGGCAATATAGTTATTTACATAAGCTCCATGAGAATCTATCTCCCTTGCTAACAGGGTGTAATTGGAAATCTCAATTATATAACTGTCTTAGGCTGGGTTCTCTAGAGAAGCAAGACCAGTGAAGCTTTTTAGCTTTGCCTGCACTTTCCTGGAGGCAACTCACTTTGCCAGCAAGCCTCCTGTCTGAAGGTGCTCAGCTGTCTCACTCTGTGGCTCAGCAAGCTGAACTCTGCCAACAAGTGCCCAGAGGCACCCAACTCTACCAGCAAGCCTCTTGCCCATAGGTGCTCAACTTTCTCACTTGATGGGAAAGCAAGCTCTCTTGTGCTGGTCTCCTGCTTGCCACCATCTTGCACCACTGGTGCTCTTGCCATGCTGTCTCTCACCATCTTCATTGTTACAGCTCTCCCTATCCTGGGTCTAGGAGGTTCCCAGCAAAGGGACCCTGGGTTCAAAGGATGCACTCCACATTAGGTTATTCTTGCTGGTAATGAGGTACTGCCCAAAGTCTGTGGGATTAGCTCTTTTAAACCTGACACACTGGCAAAACTAATCAATCCCATTGGTAGGTAACAGCCACCTAATTTGCACAGTAATTGAGCAATCTCTGCAGGGATTTTACACACCTTATTTGCATAGTAGACTAACTAATCCCTTTGTAAAATTGTAGCCTATCGAATCATCTTACAGAACTACAAACCCAGGGCTAGAAAGGCTATATATAAAGAGAAATCTATTGCCCTGTACCCAAAAAAGAAAATTTGGAAATATGGGAGAGACTAAGACTGAAAGACCAAACTGCTATCAAGTCAGAGTCTATTGACAAAGAAAGAATTGTCTCTTCTGTAATAATCATGATACCCTTAGTTACTGAAATTGGTTTAAACTGTGTAATGTATATATATATATGTTATTGTTAGGTGCCAATGAGTTGATTCCCACTGAATGTGACACTATGTACAACACTGTCCATTCCTACACCATCTCTGCAATTGTTATGCTTGAGGCCATTGTCACAGGCACTGTGTCAATCCGTCTCTTCAAGGGTCTTCCTCTTTTTTGCTGACCCTCTAGTTTACCAAGCAAGATGTCCTTCTCCAGAGACTGGTCCCTCCTGATAATGTGTCTAAAGTACATGAGACTAAGTCTTGCCATCCTTGCTTCTAATGAGCATTCTGGTTGTACTTTTTCCAAGACAGATTTGTTTGTTCTTCTGGCAGTCCATGGTATATTTACTGTATTCGTCACCAACACCGTAATTCACAGGCATCAATTCTTCAGTATTCTTTATTCATTGTCCAGCTTTCACATGCATATGAGGTGATTGAGAATACCATGGCTTGGGTCAGGCACACCTTAGTCCTCAAGGTGACATCTTTGCTCTTTAATACTTTAAATAGCTCTATTGCAGCAGATTAGCCCAATGCAATGCATCTTTTGATTTCTTGACTGCTGTTTCCAAGGGTGTTGATTGTGGATCGAAATAAAATGAAATCCTTGACAATATCAATTTTTTCTCCATTTATCATGATGTTGCTTGCTGGTCCAGTTGTGAGGATTTTTGTTTTCTTTATGTTGAGGTGTAATCTATATTGAAGGCTGTAGACTTTGATTTTTATCAGTAAGTGTTTCACATCCTCTTCACTTTTGGCAAACAAGAATGTGTCATCTGCATATTTCAGGTTGTTAATGAGTCTTCCTCCAATTCTGATGCCACATTTTTCTTATAGTCCAAATTCTTCGATTTTTTATTCAGCACATAGATTGAAATGGGTTTTCAATGGGTTATATAGATTGAATATGTATGGTGAAAGGATACATCCCTGACAACATCTTTCCTGACTTTAAACCACATAGTATCCTCTTGTGTTTGAACAACTGCCTCTTGGTTTATGTACAGGTTTCTTATGCACAAAATTAAGTGTTCTGGAATTCCAGTTCTTCAGAATGTTATCCGCATTTGTTATGATCCACACAGTTGAATGCCTTTGCATCGTCAATAAAGCACAGGTAAACTTCTTTCTGGTATTCTCTGCTTTCAGCCAGGATCCATCTGATATCAGCAGTATCTCTGGTTCCTTGTCCTCTTCTGAATCCGGCTTTAATTTCTGGCTGTTCCCTGTTGATATACTGCTGCAGCCACTTTTAAATGATCTTCAGCAAAATTTTACTTGTGTGTGATATTAATGGTATTGTTCTGTAATTTCCTCATTTGGTGGGATCACCTTTCTTGGGAATAGGCATAAATATGGATCCCTTCCAGTCAGTTGGCCAGGTAGCTGTCTTCCAAATTTCTTGGCATAGATGAGTGAGCCCTTCTTGCACTGCATCCATTTGTTGACACATCTTAATTCATATTCTGTCAATTCCTGGAACCTTGTTTTTTGCCAGTGCCTTCAGTGCAGCTTGGACTTCTTCCTTCAGTACTATAGGTTCCTGGTCATATGCTACCTCCTGAAATGGTTGAACATCAACCAATTCTTTTTGATGTAATGACTCTTTGTATTCCTTCCATCTTCTTTTGCTGCCTCCTGCGTCATTTAATTTTTCCCCCATAGAATCCTTCATTATTGCAACTCAAGGTTTGAATTTTTTCTTCAGTTCTTTCAGCTTGAGAAATGCAAAGTGTGTTTTTCCCTTTTGGTTTTCCATCTCCAGCTCTTTGCACATATCATTATAATACTTTACTTTGTCTTCTCAACCTGCCCTTTTGAAATCTTCTGTTCAGTTCTTTTCCTTCATCATTTCTTCCATTTGCTTTAGCTACTCGACTTTCAAGAGCAAGTTTCAGAGTCTCTTCTGACATCCATTTTGGTCCTTTCTTTCTTTCCTGTCTTTTTAATGACCTCTTACTTTCTTCATGTGTGATGTCCTTGATGTCATGCTACAACTCGCCTGGTCTTTGGTCATTATTGTTCAAGGCATCAAACCTATTCTTGAGATGGCCTCTAAATTCAGGTGGGATATACTCAGGATCTCACTTTGGCTTTTGTGTACTTGTTCGAATTTTCTTCAGTTTCAAATTGAACTTGCATATGAGCAATTGATAGTCTGTTCCACAGCCAGCCTCTGGCCTTGTTCTGACTGATGATGTTGAGCTTTTCCATCGTCTCTTTCCATGGATGTAGTTGATTTGAATCCTGTGTTTTCCATCTGGTTATGTCCACATGTATAGTCGTCATTTATGTTGGTGAAAAAAGGTATTTGCATGGAAGAAGTTATTTTTCCAAAATTCTATCATGTAATCTCCAGCATTGTTTCTATCACCAAGGCCATATTTTCCAACTACCGGTCCTTCTTTTTTTCCTACTTTCACATTCCAATCACCAGTAATTATCAATTCATCCTGACTGCATGTTTGATCAATTTCAGACTGCAGAAGTTGGGGTAAAAATCTTTAGTTTCTTCATCTTTGGCTGTAGTGGTTGGTGTGTAAATTTGAATAATAGTCACATCAACTGGTCTTCCTTGTAGGCGTATGGATATTATCCTATCACTGACAGCCTTGTACTTCAGGATAGATGTTGAAATGTTCTTTTTGACGATAGTGCAACGCCATTCCTCTTCAAGTTGTCATCCCAGTATAGTAGACCATATGATTGTCTGATTCAAAATGGCCAATACCAGCCCGTTTCAGCTCACTAATGCCTAGGATATCGATGTTTATGCATTCCATTTCATTTTTGACAATTTTCAATTTTCCAAGATTCACACTTCGTACACTCCATGTCCAGATTATTACTGGATGTTTGCAGCTATTTCTTCTCACTTTGAGTGTTGCCATATCAGCAAATGAAGATCCCAAAAGCTTGCCTACATCCACATCATTAAGGTCGACTCTACTTTGAGGAGGTAGCTCTTCCCCAGTTGTCTTTTGTGTGGCTTCCAACCTGGGGAACTCATCTTCTGGCACTATATCAATGTTCCACTGATATTCATAAGGTTTTCACTGGCTAATTTTTTTTTTCAGAAGTAGACTGCTGGGTCCTTCTTCCCAGCCTGTCTTAGTCTGGAAGCTCAGCTGAAGCCTTTCTGCCATGGGTGACCCTGGTGGTATTTGAATACTGATGGCATAGCTTCCAGCATCACAGCAACATGCAAGCCCTCACAGTATGACAAAGTGACAGATATGTAGTCTCTGAATAGGGCTGGTTTGAGATGTAAATGTTAATGCTAATGTTGTTCATGGGCCTAGAGTTGATGGACAGATGATTTACTTTCAGTGCAGTGGAACAGCAAGTCAATTTCTTGTTGGGCCAGGGGCATCAGAATAGGGACTCCAAACTCCATTGGCAGTGGTTTGCAGAGCAGGATGGGAGGGACATGGTCTCTTTGGGCGCAAGAGTGTTGTTGTTGTTTGGTGCCATGGAGTCCATTCTGACTCATAGTGACCTCATATGACAGAGTAGAACTGTCCCATCTGGTTTTCTAGGGCAGAAATCTTTATTGCGGCAGATAACCAGGTCTTTGTCCTGTGGAACCACTGGATGTGTTTAAACTGCTAACCTTTTGGTTAGCAGCCGAGTGCTTAACCATTGCCAAGTTGGAATCTGAAGTCCAAATCCAGCATTCAGACCTTATGTAACCAGCACATTTTTTGAAATTGTGATGAAAATCTACACAAAACTATCACCAATTCAGCAATTTCCACACGTATAATTCGATGACATTCACTACATTCTTCAGGTTGTGCAGCCTTTGTCACTATCCTTTTACAAATTATCCCACCGCTATTAACATAAACTCAATACCCCCTAAGTAAAAATTCTCCCTTTCTCCCTCCCTCCCACCCCTGGTAACTACTTGTAATCTTTTGTTTCTATATATTGTTTTATTTAATCTAAGTGATATCATATAGTAATTGCCCTTTTGTGACAGACTTATTTCACTCAGCATGTTTTCTAGGTTCATTCATGTTGTGGCATGTATGAGGACTTCATTTCTAATTATGGCTGAGTAATGTTCCGTTGTATGCATATACAAAAATATACAACATTTTTTACTTATTCATTCATCTCTTCATAGACATTTCGGTTGTTTCCACCTTTTGACTATTGTGAAAATTGCCACAATAAACATTGGAGCTCAGGTTTCTGTTTGCGTTCCTGCTTTCACTTTTGGGTATATACCTAGAATTGGGATTGCTGGGTCATACGGTAGTTTTATGTTCAAGTTTTTGAGGAACCTCCAAACTGTTTTCCACAGCAGCTGTACCATTTTACATTCCCACCAGCAATGAATGAGGATTCCAGTTTCTCTATAACTTTGCCAGCATCTGTTGTTTTTCTTTCTTTCTATTTCTTTTTTAATCATTGCCATTCTAATGGGAGTGAGTTGGTATCATATTGTGGTTTTGATTTGCATCTCACTAATGGCTAATGATGTTGAACATCTTTTCATGTGCTCCTTGGCCATTTGAATATCCTCTTTTGTGAAATGTCTGTTTAAGCCTTTTGCCCATTTTTTTAACTGGGTTTTCTTTTTATTCTTAAATTGTTGAAGTTTGAGATATATTTTGGATATTAGACCCTTATCAAATAAATGGTTCCTGAAAATTTTCTCCCAATCTGTAGGTTGTCTCTTCACTTTTTGATAGTTCTTTGATGAGCAAAAGTATTTAATATTTATGAAGTTCCATTTATCTGTTTTGTCTTTTGTTGCTCATGCTTTTGTTGTATCTGATAATCTGTCATTGAAAACTAGGTCCCATCACCTCACCACTACATTTTCTTCTTAGAATTTTATGGCTTTTGTCTTAGTTTCTTAGTGCTGCTATAACAGAAATATCACAAGTGGATGGTTTCAATGAACAGAAATTTACATTCTCACAGTTAGGAGGCTAGACAACTGAGTTCAGGGTGCTGGCTGTAGGAGAAGGCTCTCTCCATCCAATCTGAGGGGAAATCCTTGTCTCAGATTCTCTAGTGTTCTTCTCAGTGTTTCTTGGAGATTTCCATGTGACATCTTTTTTTCCTCATTTGTGCTTGCTTGCTTCTGGGCCTAATCTGATCCTTCTATGGCTCAAAAGTGATTGATTTAAGACAAACCCTACACTGATGTAGCCTCATCAACATAACAAAGAAAGCCCTCCTCCCAGATGGATTACAACCACATGTATAGGGGTTAGGATTCTAACACTTATTTTAGGAAGGGGGACACTTCAATACATAACAGCTTTAGTTTTTATATTTAAGTCCTTGACCTATTTTGAATTTTTTTTTTTGCATGGTATGAGGTCTGGATCCTGACTCATCCTTCTGCATGTAGAAATCAAATTTTTCAAGTATCATTTGTTGAAGAGACTCTTCCTTCACCATTGAATGAATAGCCTTAGAGCCTTTGTTGAAAATCAGTTGACTATGTTGTTGTTCTTTGGTGCCCTAGGGTCGATTCTGACTCATAGTAACCCTATAGGACAGAGTAGAACTGTCCTATGGGGTTTTCAAGGCTGTAATCTTTACAGAGACAGATTGCCACATCTTTCTCCTGCAGAGCTGCTGGCGGTTTTGAACGACCAACCTTTTGGTTAGCAGATGAGTGCTTAACCGCTGCACCACCAGAGCTCCTTCATTTGACCATAGATGTATGGATTTATTTCTGAGTTTTCAATTCTATTCCATTGGTCTATATGTCTGCTATTATACCAGGACCTGGCTGTTTTAACTATTGTAGCTTTTGAAATCAGGAAGTATGTTTTGAAATTGGGAAGTGTGAGTCTTCTTACTTTACCCTTCTTCAAGACTGCTTTAGCTATTTGGGGCCCTTTGCAGTTCCATATAAATTTGAGCATTGGCTTTTCTATTTCTGCAAAGAAGGATGTTGGGATTTTGATGAGGATTGCATTGAATGTATAGATTGCTTTGGGTGGTATTGACATCTGTGGTGCAGTGAATTACTTAATACGGCCCTTCTGGCCATACATGAAGAAAGCAAAATGTCATTAAAAAGACAGAAAAGAAAGAAAAGATCAAAATGGTTGTCAGAAGAGACTCTAAAACCTGCTCCTGAACGTAGAGTAGCTAAAGTGAATAGAAGAAATGATGAAGTAAAAGAGCTGAATAGAAGAATTCAAAGGGCGGCTTGAGAAGACAAAGTATTATAATGAAATGAATTATAGAAGTATTACAATGAAATTATAAAAGTATTATAATGAAAGTGTTGTATCCTTTCACCATGCTTATTCAACCTGTATGCTGAGCAAATAATCTGAGAAGCTGGACTATAAGAAGAAAAATGTAGCATCAGAATTGGAGGAAGACTCCTTAACAATCTGTGATATGCAGATGACAAAGACCTGGAGTTAGAAAACCAAACGAGAACCACACACTCAGCATTTCTCAAGCTGAAAGAACTGAAGAAAAAATTCAAACCCTGAGTTGCCATTTTGAAGGATTCTCTGCGCAAAATATTGAACGACGCAGGAAGCAGCAAAAGAAAATGGAAGGAATACACAGAGTCACTGTACCAAAAATAATTTGTTGATGTTCAACTGTTTCAGGAAGTAGCATATGATCAAGAACCAATGGTATTGAAGGAAGAAGTCCAAGCTCCACTGAAGGGAATGGCAAAAATCAAGGCTCTAGAAATTGGCAGAACATCAATTGAGATGTTTTAACAAACAGATGAACCACTGGCAGTGCTCACTCGTCTATGCCAAGAAATTTGGAAGACAACTACCTGGCCAATCGACTGGAAGAGATCCATATTTGTGCCCATTCTAAAGAAAGGTGATCCAACAGAATGCAGAAATTGTTGAATGATATCATTAATATCACACACAAGTAAAATTTTGCTGAAGATCATTCAAAAGTGGTTGCAACAGTACTTTGACAGGGAACTGCCAGAAATTCAAGCCAGATGCAGAATAGGATGAGGAATGAGATATATCATTGCTGATGTTGGTGGATCTTGGCTGAAAGCAGAAAATACCAGAAAGACGTTTACCTGTGCTTTATTGACTATGCAAAGACATTCGGCTGTGTGTATCATAACAAATTATGGCTAACATTGAGTAGAGTGGAAATTCCAGAACACTTTATTGTGCTCATGAGAAACCTGTACATAGACCAAAAGGCAGTCATTGGAAAAGGACAAGGGAGTATTGCCTGGTTTAAAATCAGGAACGGTGTGTGTCAGGGTTGTATCCTTTCACCATAATTATTCAACCTGTATGCTGAACAAATAATCTGAGAAGCTGGACTCTAAGAAGAAAAATGTGACATCAGAATCGGAGGAAGACTCCTTAACAACCTGTGATATGCAGATGACAGAACCTCGTTTGCTGAACATGAATAGGACTTGAAGCACTTATTGATGAAGATCAAAGACTATACAGCCTTCGGTATGCATTACACCTCAACATAAAAAGAACATAAAGAAAACAAAAATCCTCATAACTGGACCAATAAGCAACATCATGATAAATGGAGGAAAGATTGAAGTTGTAGAGGATTTCATTTTACTTGGATCCACAGTCAACACCCATGGAAGCAGCAGTCAAGAAATCAAACAAACATACTGCATTGGGCAAATCCGCTACAAAAGACTTCTTTAAAGCGTTGAAAAGCAAAGATGTCACTTTGAGGACTAAGGTGTCTCTGGCCTAAGCCATGATATTTTCGATCGTCTCCTATGTATGAGAGAACTAGACCATGGATAAGGAATACCAAAGAATTGATGCCTTTGAATTATGGTGTTGGCAAAGAATATTGAATATACAACAGACTGCCAGAAGAATGAACAAGTGTGTATTGGAAGAAGTACAACCAGCGTAACTCCCTGGAAACGAGGATGGTGAGCCTTTGTCTCATGTACTTTTGACATGTTATCAGGAGAAACCAGTCTCTGGAGAAGGACGTCATGCTTGATAAAGTAGAGGGTCAGCAAAAAAAAGAAGACTCTTGGCAAGATGGACTGACACAGTGGCTGTAACAATGGGTTAAAACATAGCAATGATTGTGAAGATGGCACAGGACCGGACAGGGTTTCATTCTGTTGCACATAGGGTTGGTCAGAACCAAATGCTTGCTGGTAGTGAGGTGCCTTGGGGCATTTAAATTCGAAGTTAGAAGAGCTTTGCAACACTTGCCTAAGGAGGGCAGAGGCTGAAGGGCCTGTGAGAATCGTGTCTGCTGGCACAGCTGAAAAGAGGCTTTTCTGATTGAAGAAGTGTATCCTGAGTGTTCCTAAACCTGAATTGTAATCTTTTACTTCCCTAATAAACCCCATTATGGTGAGTATTGTCTGTGAGTTCCGTGTGGCCTTTTCAATGAATTATCGAATGCAGCAGAGGAGTAGAGAGTGCCTTAGGAGGGATGATTGGTGTCAGAATTGGTAAAAAGGTTGGAGGGTGGAGGCATGTATTACCTCTGCCACATAGGAGTCAGCTTTGGGCTGATGCTAATGGTGAATTCTTTCTCCCCATCTTGAAGTTACAGGAGGTCAGATGCCACCCTCATGCCATTTTTACATCTTAACTATATTGAGCCTTCCAAGACTTGAACACAGAATTCCCTTCCATTTATTTAGATCTCACTATGAGTCGGAATCGAATCGACGGCAATGGGTTTATTTAGATCTTCATTAGTTTGTTTTAGTAATTCTTTATAGCTTTCTGTGTACAAGTCTTTCACCTTCCTGTTTAAATTTATTCCTAGGTACTTTATTCTTTTAGATGATATTGCAAATGGAATTGTCCCTTAGTTTCCTTTTCAGCTTGCTCATTGCTGATGTATAGAAACCCAACTTATTTTTGTGTGCTAACCTTGTACCTTGTCACATTGCTGAATACATTCATTTGTTCTAATTCCTTTCTTGCAGAATCTTTGCGGTTTTCTATGTATAGGATCACGTCATCTGCAACAAGGGATAATTTTACTTCCTCCTCGATTTGTATACCTTTTATTATTATTTTTTCTAGCCTGATTGTTCTGGCTAGGACTTCCAGAATGATGTTGAATAGCAGTGGCGACAGTAAGCACTCTTGTTCTTGATCTTAATGAGAAATCTCTCAGTTTTTCTCCACTGAATATGATGCCAGCTGTAGTTTTTTTAATCTTTCATAAATGTCCTTTATTATATTAAGGAATTTCCCTCCTATTCCTAGCTTGTTGAGTGTTCTTGTCATGAAAAGGTATTGAGTTTTATCAAATGCCTTTTCTGTATCGATTGAGATGATTACGTGATTCTTTTCCTTTTTTCTGTTAATGTGGTGTATTACTACATTGATTTTCTAATGTTGAACTGACTATCCTTGCATTCCTTGGATAAATCCCACTTGGTCATGGTGTATAATCATTTGACTATTTTTTTTGATTTGGTTTGCTAGTATTTTGTTTAGTGTTTTTGCATCTATATTCATTAGGGATATTGGTCTGTAGTTTTCTTTTCTTGTGTGGTTTTGGTATTAGGGTAATGCTCACCTCATAGAATAAGGAAGTATCCCCTCCTTTTCTATTTTTTTGAAAAGTTTAAGTAGGATTGGGGTCACTTCTATAAATGTTTGATAGAATTTCCCAGTGAAGCCATCTGGTATAGGACTTTGTTGGGAGGTTTTTAATCATTGATTCAATTTCTCCACTTGTTATGAGTCTGTTGAGATCCACTATTTTATCTTGAATCGGTGTAGGGAGTTTATGTGTTCCAAGGAATGTGTCCATTTCATCTAAGTTATCTAATTTATTGACATGCAACTGTTCATGGTAGTCTCTTTAATCCTTTTTATTTATGTAGGGTCGGTTGTAACGTTTCCACTTTCGTTTCTAATCTTAGATATTTGCACCTTCTCTCTCTTTTTCCTTGTCAATCTAGGCAAAGTTTTGTGAATTTTATTAATCTTTTCAAAATCCAAATTTTGGTGTTATTGATTCTCTCTATTGTGTTTCTATTCTCTATTTCATTTATTTCTTATCTGAATGCACAGTGTTTTAAAACATTTTGAATCATTTCCCACATTTCAAAATTAAGAAACTTGAAAATAGGAGGATCAGATAGCATTGGGCAAGTTACTTACTTGGCAACAATTGGTTATACTGAGTAGTGGTTGCTGCATTTAGACAGGATCCGCTCTCTCCAGTGTGCCACTTTCCCCATCACTTCCTATTGCATTATACTCTGTATGCTTCATCATTTAGATTACCTATCTGGCTTATGTAGGCCAGTTTATGATTCCTGGGCTTTCAAAACTCATCATGGTGGGGTAGGCCCTAGGAAGAGGTACTTCTGCAGATCCAGCTGAGCAGTAGGGCCTGAAATCAGGCACGAAGCCTGAAAAGCAGCCCAAAGTCACCACTAAGCATCTTGCCAGGCAGTGAGATAGGGAAATAGGGAACCTGGAATCCAGCATCTTGTGATGATCCAAGCAGGAAGCATTGAGGGCAGGGAGCTCTGCAAGCAGGAGGCTGGAGCAAGGCTGTCTGGGGTCAAGTGACCAAGCCATACTCCTATTTAAATACTCAGTGACTTCCCCTTCCTTTTAGGATAAAGATCAAGCAACCTTACCATGGTCAATAAGGCTGTGAGTGGTTTGGCTTGACAGTGTTGAACTTTATGTGATCCCTGTGATTCTGGAAAAGCAGTGACAATCAAGAAATTCTCCTGGAGGCAGAGCCAAGATGGCAAAGTAGGCAGACACTTCTGGTGATACCTCTTACAAGGACCTGAAAAATCAAGTGAAACAATTATATATATGACAAGCTAGGAGACCTGAACATCGAAGGCAAAGTTAGGAAATCTGACTGAGTGGCAGGGCGAGGAAGAGATAGTTTAGAAGTGGTGAGAAGTTGCCAGACCTGACTTGGGGGGAAACAGCGTCCCTCAGGCACGATCCCTAGGAGTGACCGTGGCAGAGCTGGCGGTAGCATTCAGGATGCAGTTTCCTCAGGGAGAGACAGCGAGTTGCACAGTCTACTCACATCTCTGGAACCAGAGAATAACAGTGCTCTCAGCAAAAGCTAAGTACTTGTGTTTATTTTACCGTGCCCCCAGTCCCCAAGCCAGCTTCAGTGGCTGTTGATTTCTCTGGGCCGGAGATAGGTCCTATTGTGTGCCTTGAGCCATTCTCCCAGCCTTAGAGAAGGAATAAATTAACAATTGGGGGAAAAGATAATCTTCCAGCTCCACTAAGCTGGGGAGCTCAGGGCAAAAGCGGCTCCTGTCCAGGCACAAATGGTCCACAGATTTTGAATACATTTCGCCCCTGCGTGGACCCGTGTGGACCCATTTCAGGAGATTAGGCTCTTGTTGGTGGACTGCAACGTGTTTCAGCTGTGAGGTGGAGAGGTGGGTTTTTTAAAAGTAATTTTTATTGTGCTTTAAGTGAACGTTTACAAATCAAGTCAGTCACATATAAGCTTATATACACCTTACTCCATACTCCCACTTACTCTCCCCCTAATGAGTCAGCCCACTCCCTCCTCCCAGTCTCTCCTTCATGACAATTTTGCCAGTTTCTAACCCTCTCTACCCTCCTATCTCTCCTCCAGACAGGAGATGCCAACACAGTCTCAAGTGTCCACCTGATACAAGTAGCTCACTCTTCCTCAGCATCTCTCTCCAACCCATTGTCCAGTCCCTTCCATGTCTGATGAGTTGTCTTCAGGAATGGTTCCTGTCCTGGGCCAACAGAAGGTTTGGGGACCATGACTGCCGGGATTCCTCTAGTTTCAGTCAGACCATTTAGTCTGGTCTTTTTATCAGAATTAGAATTTTTTTTTTTTTATCCCACTGTTCTCCTGCTCCCTCAGGGGTTCTCTGTTGTGCTCACTGTCAGGGCAGTCATCAGTTGTGGCCGGGCACCATCCAGTTCTTCTGGTCTCAGGATGATGTAAGTCTCTGGTTCATGTGGCCCTTTCTGTCTCTTGGGCTCATAGTTATCGTGTGACCTTGGTGTTCTTCCTTCTCCTTTGATCCAGGTGGGTTGAGACCAATTGATGCATCTTAGATGGCCGCTTGTTAGCATTTAAGAAGTGGGATGCACATTTCAAAGTGGGATGCAGAATGTTTTCATAATAGAATTATTTTGCCAATTGACTTAGAAGTCCCCTTAAGCCATAGTCCCCAAATTCCCACCCTTGCTCCACTGACCTTTGAAGCATTCAGTTTATCCCGGAAACTTCTTTGCTTTTGGTCCAGTCCAGTTGAGCTGACCTTCCATGTACTGAGTATTGTCCTTCCCTTCACCTAAAGTAGTTCTTATCTACTAACTAATCAGTAAATAACCCTCTCCCACCCCCCCTCCCGCTCCCGTAACCACAAAAGTATGTGTTCTTCTCAGTTTATACTATTTCTCAAGATATTATAATAGTGGTCTTATACAATATTTGTCCTTTTGCCTCTGACTAATTTCACTCAGCATAATGCCTTCCAGGTTCCTCCATGCTATGAAATGTTTCACAGATTCATCACTGTTCTTTATCGATGCGTAGTATTCCATTGTGTGAATATACCATAATTTATTTAACCATTCATCCATTGATGGGCACCTTGGTTGCTTCCAGCTTTTTGCTGTTGTAAACAGAGCTGCAATAAACATGCGTGTGCATATATCTGTTCGTGTAAAGGCTCTTATTTCTCTAGGGTATATTCCGAGGAGTGGGATTTCTGGGTTGTATGGTAGTTCTATTTCTAACTTTTTAAGAAAACGCCAGATACATTTCCAAAGTGTTTGTACCATTTTACATTCCCACCAGCAGTGTATAAGAGTTCCAATCTCTCCGCAGCCTCTCCAACGTTTATTATTTTGTGTTTTTTGGATTAATGCCAGCCTTGTTGGAGTGAGATGGAATCTCATTATAGTTTTAATTTGCATTTCTCTAATGGCTAATGATCGAGAACATTTTCTCATGTGCCTGTTAGCTGCCTGAATATCTTCTTTAGTGAAGTGTGTGTTCATATCCTTTGCCCACTTCTCGATTGGGTTGTTTGTCTTTTTGTGGTTGAGTTTTGACAGAATCATGTAGATTTTAGAGATCAGGCGCTGGTCTGAGATGTCATAGCTGAAAATTCTTTCCCAATCTGTAGGTGGTCTTTTTACTCTTTTGGTGAAGTCTTTAGATGAGCATAGGTGTTTGATTTTTAGGAGCTCCCAGTTATCTGGTTTCTCTTCATCATTTTTGGTAATGTTTTGTATTCTGTTTATGCCTTGTATTAGGGCTCCTAAGGTTATCCCTATTTTTTCTTCCATGATCTTTATCGTTTTAGTCTTTATGTTTAGGTCTTTGATCCACTTGGCGTTAGTTTTTGTGCATGGTGTGAGGTATGGGTCCTGTTTCATTTTTTTGCCAATGGATATCCAGTTATGCCAGCACCATTTGTTAAAAAGACTATCCTTTCCCCAATTAACTGACACTGGGCCTTTGTCAAATATCAGCTGCTCATATGTGGAAGGATTTCTATCTGGGTTCTCAATTCTGTTCCATTGGTCTATGTGCCTGTTGTTGTACCAGTACCAGGCTGTTTTGACTACTGTAGCTGTATAATAGGTTCTAAAATCAGGTAGAGTGGGGCCTCCCACTTTCTTCTTCTTTTTCAGTAATGCTTTACTTATCCGGGGCTTCTTTCCCTTCCATATGAAGTTGGTGATTTGTTTCTCCATCACATTAAAAAATGACATTGGAATTTGGATTGGAAGTGCATTGTATGTATAGATGGCTTTTGGTAGAATAGACATTTTTACTATGTTAAGTCTTCCTATCCATGAGCAAGGTATGTTTTTCCACTTAAGTAGGTCCTTTTTAGTTTCTTGTAGTAGTACTTTGTAGTTTTCTTTGTATAGGTCTTTTACATCCTTGGTAAGATTTATTCCTAAGTATTTTATCTTCTTGGGGCTACTGTGAATGGTATTGATTTGGTGATTTCCTCTTCGATGTTCTTTTTCTTGATGTAGAGGAATCCAAGTGATTTTTGTATGTTTATCTTATAACCTGAGACTCTGCCAAACTCTTCTGTTAGTTTCAGTAGTTTTCTGGAGGATTCCTTAGGGTTTTCTGTGTATAAGATCATGTCATCTGCAAATAGAGATAATTTTACTTCCTCATTGCCAATCTGGATGCCCTTTATTTCTTTGTCTAGCCTGATTGCTCTGGCTAGGACCTCTAGCACAATGTTGAATAAAAGTGGTGATAAAGGACATCCTTGTCTGGTTCCCGTTCTCAAGGGAAATGCTTTCAGGTTCTCTCCATTTAGAGTGATGTTGGCTGTTGGCTTTGTATAGATGCCCTTTATTATGTTGAGGAATTTTCCTTCAATTCCTATTTTGCTGAGAGTTTTTATCATAAATGGGTGTTGAACTTTGTCAAATGCCTTTTCTGCATCAATTGATAAGATCATGTGGTTTTTGTCTTTTGTTTTATTTATATGGTGGGTTACATTAATGGTTTTTCTAATATTAAACCAGCCTTGCATACCTGGTATAAATCCCACTCAGTCATGGTGGATTATTTTTTTGATATGTTGTTGAATTGTATTGGCTAGAATTTTGTTGAGGGTTTTTGCATCTATGTTCATGAGGGATATGGGTCTGTAATTTTCTTTTGTGATGTCTTTACCTGGTTTTGGTATCAGGGAGATGGTGGCTTCATGGAAGGAGTTAAGTAGTATTCCGTCACTTTCTATGCTTTGAAATACCTTTAGTAGTAGTGGTGTTAACTCTTCTCTGAAAGTTTGGTAGAACTCTGCAGTAAAGCCATCCGGGCCAGGGCTTTTTTTTGTTGGGAGTTTTTTTGATTTACCTTTTCAATCTCTTTTTTTGTTATGGGTCTATTTAGTTGTTCTACTTCTGAATGTGTTAGTTTAGGTAGGTAGTGTTTTTCTAGGAATTCATCCATTTCTTCTAGGTTTGCAAATTTGTTAGAGTACAATTTTTCGTAATAATCTGATATGATTCTTTTAATTTCAGTTGGGTCTGTTGTGATGTGGCTCATCTAGTTTCTTATTCGGGTTATTTGTTTCCTTTCCTGTATTTCTTTAGTCAGTCTGGCCAATGGTTTATCAATTTTGTTAATTTTTTCAAAGAACCAGCTTTTGGCTTTGTCAATTCTTTCAATTGTTTTTCTGTTCTCTTTTTTTTTTTTTTTAGTTCATTTAGTTCAGCTCTAATTTTTATTATTTGTTTTCTTCTGGTGCCTGATGGATTCTTTTGTTGCTCCCTTTCTATTTGTTCAAGTTGTAGGGACAGTTCTCTGATTTTGGCTCTTTCTTCTTTATGTATGTGTGCATTTATCGATATAAATTGACCACTGAGCACTGCTTTTGCTGTGTCCCAGAGGTTTTGATAGGAAGTGTTTTCATTCTCGTTGCATTCTATGAATTTCTTTATTCCCTCCTTAATGTCTTCTATAACCCAGTCTTTTTTTCAGGAGGGTATTGTTCATTTTCCAAGTATTTGATTTCTTTTCCCTAATTTTTCTGTTATTGATTTCCACTTTTATGGCCTTGTGGTCTGAGAAGATGCTTTGTAATATTTTGATGTTTTGGATTCTGCTAAGGTTTGTTTTATGACCTAATGTGTGGTCTATTCTAGAGAATGTTGCATGTGCGCTAGAAAAAAATATATACTTTGCAGCAGTTGGGTGGAGAGTTCTGTTTAAGTCTATGAGGTCAAGTTGGTTGATGGTAGCACTTAGGTGTTCCATGTCTCTATTGAGCTTCTTACTGGAAGTCCTGTCCTTCTCCGAAAGTGGTGTGTTGAAGTCTCCTACTATAATTGTGGAGGTGTCTATCTCACTGTTCAGTTCTGTTAAAGTTTGTTTTATGTATCTTGCAGCCCTGTCATTGGGTGCATAAATATTTAATATGGTTATGTCTTTCTGGTCTATTGCTCCTTTAATCATTATGTAGTGTCCTTCTTTATCCTTTGTGGTGGATTTAACTTTAAAGTCTATTTTGTCAGAAATTAATATTGCTACTCCTGCTCTTTTTTGCTTGTTGTTTGCTTGATATATTTTTTTCCATCCTTTGAGTTTTAGTTTGTTTGTGTCTCTAAGGTGTGGCTCTTGTAGGCAGCATATACACGGATCGTGTTTCCTTATCCAGTCTAAGACTCTCTGTCTCATTATTGGTGCATTTAGTCCATTTACATTCAGGGTAATTATAGATAAGTATGTGTTTAGTGCTATCATTTTGATGCCTTTTTGTGTGTGTTGTTGACATTTTCATTTTTCCACTTACTTTTTTGTGCTGAGACATTTTTCTTTGTAAATTGTTTGTTCCTCATTTTCATAGTAGTTGACTTTATGTTTGCTGAGTCGTTATGTTTTTCTTGGTTTTTATTTTGAGTTATGGAGTTGTTATACCTCTTTGTGGTTACCTTAATATTTGCCCCTATTTTTTCTAAGTAAAAACCTAACTTGTATGGTCCTATATCGCCTTGTTTCCCTCTCCATATGGCAGTTTTATGCCTCCTGTATTTAGTCCCTCTTTTTGATTACTGTGATCGTTTACATATTGACTTCAATGATTCCCTGTTTTGAGCTTTTTTTTCTTTTTAAACTTAATCTTAATTTGTTTTTGTGCTTTCCCAATTTGAGTTGATATCAGGATGTTCTGTTCTGTGACCTTGTGTTGTGCTGGTATCTGATATTATTGGTTTTCTGACCAAACAATTTCCTTTAGTATTTCTTGTAGCTTTGGTTTGGTTTTTGCAAATTCTCTAAGCTTGTGTTTATCTGTAATGTTTTAATTTCACCTTCATCTTTGAGAGAGAGTTTTGCTGGATATATGATCCTTGGCTGGCAGTTTTTCTTCCTCAGTGCTCTATACATGTTATCCCATTGCCTACTTGACTGCATGGTTTCTACTGAGTAGTCTGAACTTATTCTTATTGATTCTCCCTCATAGGAGACCTTTCTTTTATCCCTGGCTGCTTTTAAAATTTTCTCTTTATCTTTGGTTTTGGCAAGTTTGATGATAATATATCTTGGTGATTTTCTTTTTGGATCAATCTTATACGGGGTTCGATGAGCATCTTGGATAGATACCCTTTCGTCTTTCATGATGTCAGGGAAGTTTTCTGCCAACAGATCTTCAACTATTCTCTCTGTATGTTCTGTTATCCCTCCCTGTTCTGGGACTCCAATCACACGCAAGTTTTCCTTCTTGATAGAGTCCCACATGATTCTTAGGGTTTCTTCATTTTTTTAAATTCTTTTATCTGATTTTTTTCAGCTATATTAGTGTCAATTCCCTTGTCCTCCAAATCCCACACCCTGCCTTCCAATTGCTCAAGTCTGCTCCTCTGACTTCCTATTGAGTTGTCTAATTCTCTAATTTTACTGTTAATCTTTTGGATTTCTGAATGCTGTCTCTCTATGGATTCTTATTAATTTTTCCACCATGTTCTTGAATAATCTTTTTGATTTCTTCAATTGCTTTATCAGTGTGTTCCTTCGCTTTTTCTGTAGATTGTCTTATTTCATTTCTGAGGTCATCCCTGATGTCTTGAAGCATTCTGTAAATTAGTTTTTTATATTCTGTATCTGGCAATTCCAGGATTGTATCTTCCTTTGGGAAAGATTTTGATTCTTTAGTTTGGGGGGTTGTAGAAGCAGTCATGGTCTGCTTCTTTTTGTGGTTTGATATCGACTGCTGTCTCCGAGCTATCACTAAGATATTGTAGTGATTTATTCTATATTTGCTCACTGAGTCTTATCTTGTCTTGTTTTCTTTTAATATATGTAGATGGACTACTAGATTGCACTGTCTTGATTGTTGTAGCCCTTGAATCACTTATGTCCTATTACCAGCTGTTTTGGGCTATTACCAGATATATAAGCCTGAGTCCATTCACTATTCTTGAGTAGAATCTGATTTTGGGGCATCAAGTGTGTGGTGCAGACTGTCACCTACCCACCTGGAGAAGTAGTGGTGATAGTTGTGTTTACTAGATTCTAGTAGCAGCATGGGTTCATACTCCAGGGGGGACAGGATGCTGACAGGCTTCCCCCAAGTGTCAGTGAGGTAGGTGTGTCTCTATTCCTAAAGCACTTTGGTGGGTGGGCTCTGCAGCTGTACCTTAGGCTCCCAATGCAAGTACCTCTACAGATTGGTAGGTGTCACCCTCCTTAGACCCCTAAGGCAGGAGGCTAGGTGGTCTGGGGGGAGCTTCAGCCCTCAGTTCCCTGTTGTGAGTCAGTGAGGGCTCTGTTGAATATGCAGAGATATCAGACCTGGGAAACTTGTCTTTCCAGTAATCCACTAAAACAATTACAGTCAGATCCCTATCAGAATTGCCTTTGCATTATAATAGTCACCTTGTTCCCTGAAGAGATGAAAGCCCAAGACAGTGGATCACATATGTTTGGCTGGAGCTGGTTCTGTGTTTTTAATCCAATTAGGGAAGGTTTTTTGGTCCCTGGGTTTTTTGTAGCTGCTTCTCTCAGACCAGGAGAATGAGTTAGGAAAAGGCCAAAAAAAAAAAAAAAAGAAAAAGAAAAACTGCAGAGCACTTCACTCTCTGGCTCAGGAAATTCCAATGTTAATGAAGCCACCTGGGAAGGGGAGGGGAGGGTTCAGGGTTCAGATAAATAGGACAGAGTAGCACCCCGGAATATAGACAATGTTACTTATCTTGTTTGGTGATGACTGTTTTATCTGAGATTCCCGAGGGGTGTGTATCCTGTGTACATTGGCTCGGTCGAGATTGCCCCCTAGGGTCAGTCCTGTGTCCTGTGCATGTGCTGTCTCAGAAGCCGTGGTCAGTTCCTCCACTCCCAGTCCAAAGCCCAGTGCCAAGATTCCCTGGCTGGGACACTGCACTCCAGGCTCCAAAACCAGTTGCTGCCTCCCGGTGACTTCTCCGCTTGTGAGCCACTTCACTGCGCTCCCTGCGTGCACTGGCTGGGCTTCCCCCGAGGTCACTTCTGGGGGCTAGGGCTGTGTCCTGTGTTTGCGCTGTCTCTGGATGCCGTGGTCAGCTCCCCTGCACCCAGTCCAAAGCACGGCGCCAAGGTTTCCTAATTGGGACGCTGGTCCAGGCTCCGAAAACAGTCGCTGCTTCCCCGTAGTTGTCCATTCTCCGTCTCTGTCACTCAGGTCAACTCTTGAGATCTGTGTTTGATGGTCAGGGTTCATAGATTTTCATGTGTGTGATCGATTCACTTGTTTTTCCGAGTCTTTGTTGCAAGAGTGATCCGAGGTAGCTTCTACCTAGTCAGCCATCTTGGCCCCGCCTCTGAGAGGTGGGTTTTTGATGTTTGACACCGCTTTGCTACTAAACAGGTTCTCGCCTAC
The DNA here is from genome assembly GCF_030014295.1 of Loxodonta africana. NCBI lineage: Eukaryota > Metazoa > Chordata > Mammalia > Proboscidea > Elephantidae > Loxodonta > Loxodonta africana. The sequence continues at coordinate 88,057,251 of NC_087369.1, read as the reverse complement.
CCTCATAACAGGCTTAAGGACTGGTGGCCCCACCCATGTCACCTAGCTGCCTGCAACAGGAGTCCAAAAATAAGTGGTGCTTCCCAGTCTTTATTACCAAAAGCATTGGTTTCCCATCGTCTGGATGTAGAACCCTCCCACCTGTGCACTCTAGGGAACAGGGACATGGTTTCCCCACAGATACTCGGGGGGTGGTTGTCAAAACCCTGCCTTGTTCAGAGAGTGACCTCCTGCTGCAACCAGATACCTGTGCCTACACCAATCACCACTGCCCCTATAAGAGTATAAGACAAAGTCTGTACTGCACACTTGATGACCAACAACCTGGCACCTCAGCTGAATCCACACAAGAAAAGTGAGTGGACTCCTAGGTTCATATACCTGGTAACAGCTCTAGCCATTTGGTGAGAGGACTTTAGAGCTTCAAAAGTGCAAGTAATTAAGCTATTCCCTCAAGCAGCCTATTTGGGCATATCAAAACAAAACAAGACAAAAAGCTAGGATACAGTAAGCAAACATAAAGTAAATCAATAGAATAGCTTAGAGATGACTTAGACACAAGAGTCAATATCAAATCACATAAAGAAGCAGACCATGATCACTTCAACAAGCTCTCAAAACAAAGAATCAAAGAATATTCCAGATGAAGGTGTCTTCTTGAAAGTACCAGCTGCAGAATACAAAAGATTAATATACATAACTCTTCAAGACATCAGGAACGAGATCAGGCAAAACACAGAACAAACCAAGGAACACACAAGTAAAGCAGTTGAAAAATTAAAAAGGTTATTCACGAACATAATGAAAAATTTAATAGGCTGCAAGAATCCATACAGACACAGCAATCAGAAATTCATAAGTTTAACGATAAAACTACAGAATTACACAACTCAGTAGAAGGTCGGAGGAGCAGGACTGAGGAACTGGAAGGGAGAATTTGAGAGAATGAAGATAAAACACTTGGCACCAATATATTTGAAGAGAAATCAGATAAAAGAACTTAAAAAAATGAAATCTTAAGAATCATGTGAGACTCATGAAAGATGAGAAGCCATCTTTCCAAGATGCTCATCAAACCCCACACAAGGTAGTCACCACAAGAAAGTCACCAAGACATAATCAAACTTGCCAAAACCAAAGATGAAGAGAGAATTTTAAGAGTGGCTAGGGATAAAGGAAAAGTCACCTACAAAGAAGAGTAGATAAGAATAGGCTTGGACTACTCGGCAGAAACCATGTGGACAAGAAGGCAATGGGATGACTTATATAAAGCACTTAAGGAAAACAATTGCCAACCAAGAATCATATATCCAGCAAAACCGTCTCTCAAATATGAAGGCAAAATTAGGACATATTGAGACAAACAGAAGTCTAGGGAATTTGTAAAAACCAAACCAAAACTACAAGAAATACTAAAGGTAGTTCTCTGGTTACAAAATCAATAATATCAGATATCAGCCCAAGACTAGAACACAGGACAAAGCAACCAGATATCAACCCAGATAGGGAAATCATAAAAATAAATCAAGATTTAAAAAATGCTCTAAAAAGGGAAATAGTGATGTCATTAAGTAAAAGATGACGATATTAAAACAATAAAGGAGGACTAAAAAAATGTAGTCATAGATCTTTCATATAGAGAGGGAGTCAAGGTGATATAAAGAAATAAAAGTTTGGTTTAAACATTGAAAAACAGGGATACGTATTAAGGTAACCACAAAGAGGACTAACAATCCTACACATCTAAATAAAATACAAGAAAAACATAAAGACTCGGCAAAAACAAAATCAACAACAACGAATAAGATGAAAGACAAAATTTAAAGATAAACTGGTCAGCACAGAAAACCAAGTGGAAAAAAGAAACTGTCAACAACATACAAAAAAAGACATCGAAATAACAGCACTAAACTCATACCTATCCAAAATTATGCTGATTATAAATGGACTAATTGCACCAGTACAGAGACAGAAAGCGGCTGATTGGATTAAAAAAAATGATTTGTCTATATGCTGCCTACAAGAAACACACATTAAAGACACAAACAAATTAATACTCAAAGCATGGAAAAATATATCAAGCAAACAACAAGCAAAAAAGAGCAGGAGTGGCAATATTAATTTCTGACAAAATAGACTAAAGTTAAATCCATCAGAAAGGATAAGGAAGACACTATATAATGATTAAAGGGACAACATACCATGAGGATATAACCATATTAAATATTTATGCACCCAATGACAGGGCTATATGATACATAAAACAAACTCTAACAGCATTGAAAAGTGAGATAGACAGCTCCACAATAATAGTAGGAGACTTCAACACACCACTTTCAGTGAAGAACAGAACATCCAGAAAGAAGCTCAATAAAGACATGGAAGATCTAAATGCCACAATCAACCAACCTGAACTCATAGACATATACAAAACACTCCACCCAACAGCAGCCAAGTATACTTTCTTCTTTAACGCACATGGAACAGTCTCTAGTATAGACCACATATTAGGCCATAAAGCAAGCCTTAACAGAATCCAAAACACCAAAATATCACAAATCATATTCTCTGACCATAAAGCTATGAGTAGAAATCAATAACAGGAAAAGCAGGGAAAAGAAATCAAACACTTGGAAACTGAACAATACCCTGCTCAAAAATGACTGGGTTATAGAAGAAATTAAGAATGGAGTAACGAAAGTCATAGAATCCAATGAGAATGAAAACACTTCCTTTCAGAACCTATGGGACACAGCTAAAGCAGTGCTCAGAGGTCAATTTATTGCAATAAATGCAGACATCCAAAATGTAAAAGGGCCAAAATCAAAGAATTATCCCTACAACTTGAAGAAATAGAAAGAGAACAACAAAAGAAATCCTCAGGCACCAGAAGAAAGCAAATAATAAAAACTAGAGCAGAATTAAATGAAATAACCCAAACCAAATCCACTGCCATTGAGTCAGTTCCGAATCATAGTGATCCTAGTTAGAGAACAGAAAAACCACTAAAACAATTTAAAAAGAATCATGTCAGATTACTATGAAAAACTGTACTTTAACAAATTTGAAAACCTAGAAGAAATGGACGAATTTCTAGAAACACCTACCAACACTAACACAAACAGAGGTAGAACAACTAAATAAACCCATAACAAAAGAAGAGATTGAAAAGGTAACTAAAAGCTTCCAACAACAACAACAACAAAAAGCCCTGGCTCTGACAGCTTCACTGGAGAGTTCTACCAAACTTTCAGAGAAGAGTTAACCGCGGTACTACTAAAGGTATTTCAGAGCATAGAAAAGCATGGAATACTACCAAACTAATTCTATGAAGCCACCATATCCCTGATACCAAAACAAGGTAAAGACACTACAAAAAAAGAAAATTACAGACCTATATCCCTCATGAACATAGATGCAAAAATCCTCAACAAAATTCTAGCCAATAGAATTCAACAACATATCAAAAAATAATGCACCATGACCAAGTGGGATTCATACCAGGTATGCAGGGCTGGTACAACATTAGAAAAAACAATCAATGTGATCCATCACATAAATAAAAGACAAGAATCACATGATTTTATCAATTGATGCAAAAAAGGCATTTGACGAAGTTCAACACTCATTCATGATAAAAACTCTCAGCAAAATAGGAATAGAAGGAAAATTCCTCAACGTAATAAAGGGCATTTATACAAAACAATTTTTTTTTTTATACAAAACAAACAGCCAGCATCGTCCTAAAAGCAGAGCATCTGAAAGCATTCCCCTTGAGATAGGGAACCAGACAAGGATGCCCTTTATCACCACTCTTATTCAACATTGTGTGGGAGGCCCTAGCCAGAGCAATTAGGCTAGATAAAGAAATAAAGGGCATCCAGATAGGCAAGGAAAAAGTAAAAGTATCTCTATTTTCAGATGACATCTTATATACACAGAACACCCTAAAGAATCCTCAAGAAAACTACTGAAACTAATAGTAGAGTTCAGCAGAGTACCAGGATATACAAGATAAACATATAAAAGTCAGTTGGATTCCTCTACACTAACAAAGAGAAGATTGAAGAGGAAATCATCAAATCAATACCATTTACAGTAGACCACAAGAAAATAAAAAACTTAGGAATAAATCTATCCAGAGATATAAAAGATGTATACAAAGAAAACTACAAGACACTACTGCAAGAAACCAAAAGAGATCTGAGTAAGTGGAAAAACATACCCTGCCAAGGGATAGGAAGACTTAACATTGTAAAAATATCTATTCTACCAAAAGCCATCTACAGATACAATGCAATTCCAATCCTAATTCCAACGACATTTTTTAATGAGATGGAGAAACAAATTACCAACTTCCTATGGAAGGGAAGAGGTCCCACGTAAGTAAAGCATTACTGAAAAAGAAGAAGAAAGTGGGAGGCCTCACTCTACCTGATTTTAGAACCTATTATACAGCTACAGTAGTCAAAACAGCCTGGTACTGGTACAACAACAGACACATGGAACAGAATTGAGAACCCAGACATAAATCCATCCACATATTTTTTTATGAGCAGCTGATATTTGACAAAGGCCCCAAAACGGTTAAACAGGGAAAAGACAGTCTTTTTAATAAATGGTTCTGGCATAACTGGATATCCATCTGCAAAAAAATGAAACAAGGAGGTGGAGCCAAGATGGTGGAACAGACAGACGCTTCCGTCGAGCCCTCTTTACAACAAAGACCCCCCAAAAAAGCAAGTGAAATGGGTATATTTGTTACAAGCTAGGAGCCCTGAGCATCGAAGGCAAGCTTAGACAACGAACTGAGGGGCAGGGGAAGGAAGAGACTGTTCAGAAGCGGAGAGGAGTTTCCAGACTTGAATTGGGGCCGCCATCAGGCACCATTTATGGAGTAGCTGCGACGGTGGTGGCAGGCTGGCCCTAGCATTTGGCTGCAGTTTCCTCGGGGAGAAGCAACCAGCCACACAGCTCACTCACACCTCCAGAACCTGAGCAGAAGGGCGCTCTCGGCAAAAGCTAAGTACTTGCGTATATTTTACTGTCCTGACCCCACCCCCAACCCAGCTTCGGCATCTGAATCCCTAGGCCTGACATAAACCCTGGTGAGCAACTGGAGCTGTCCTCCTGGCCTTGGGGAAGGAAAAAATTTCCAACTCTGGGGAAAAGATAATTTGCTAGCTCCATTAACTGGGGGAGCTCAGGACAGAAGCGGCTCCTGTCCAGGCATAAACTGTCCATGGACCTTGAGCACCTTTCCCTTCTGCGTGGATCTGTGTGGGCCTATTTCGGGAGAATAGGCCCTTGCTGGCAAACTCCAACCATTTCAGTGGTTGTGGTGGAGAGGTGGGTGTTTGACATTTGACATTGCTTTGCCTATTAAACAAGGTACTCACCTACCCACGACAGAGACCTAAGGAGTGGTGGCTCCGCTTGGGTCACCCAGCCACCCACGACAGAGGCCCAGGGGTAACTGGTACCTCCTAGTCCTTACAACAAAATCTTTGGGTGCCCGTGGTCCTTCCACAGAGCCCACCACCAGCATGCTCTAGGGAACAGAGATGCATTTTCCTCAGAGACACTTAGGGGTCGGTTCTCAGCCCCCGCCTTGTTCACAGCGTGACCCCCTGCTGCAATCAGATACAGGTATATACGCCAGTCACCCCTGCCCCTCTAAGACTGTAGGACAGTGCCTGTACCACACACTTGATATCAGCTACCTGGAAACCTGAGCTGAATTCATACAAGAAAACTGAAAGGACTCCTAGACTGATATACCTGATAACAGCTCTAGGCAGCTGGGGACAAGACATCAGAGCTCCAAAGGCCAAAAAAAAATCAAGCTAGCTCACTCAAGCAATCCATAGGGATATACCAAAACAAAATAAAGCAAGCAGCTACGACACAGTAAGCAAGCATAAACAACAGCAGTCAATGTCAAGTCACATAAAGAAACAGGCCATGATCACCTCAACAGGCGCTCAAAACAAAGATTCCAGGCATCTTTTAGATGAAAGGGCATTCCTGGAATTACCAGATGCAGAATACAGAAGTTTAATATACAGAACCCTCCAAGACATCAGGAAAGAAATGAGGCAATATGCAGAACAAGCCACAGAACATACAGATAAAGCAACCGAAGAACTCAGAAAGATTATTCAGGAACATAATGAAAAGTTTAATAAGCTGGAAAAATGCATAGACAGACAGCAATCAGAAATTCAGAAGATTAACAATATAATTACAGAATTAGATAACTCAGTAGAAAGTCAGAGGAGCAGAATTGAGCAACTAGAAGCTAGGATCTCAGAACTCAAAGATAAATCACTTGGCACTAATATATTTGAAGAAAAATCAGCTAAAAGAATTAAAAAAAATGAAGAAACCTCAAGAATCATGTGGGACTCTATCAAGAGAAATAACCTACGAGTGATTGGAGTACCAGAACAGGGAGGGATAACAGAAAATACAGAGAAAATTGTTGAGGATTTGTAGGCAGAAAACTTCCCTGATATTGTGAAAGATGAGAAGATATCTGTCCAAGATGCTTATCGAACTGCGCATAAGGTAGATCTTAAAAGAAATTCACCAGGACATATTATAGTCAAGCTTGCCAAAACCAAAGATAAGGAGAGAATTATAAGAGCAGCGAGGGATAAAAGAAAAGTCACCTACAAGGGAGAGCCAATAAGAATAAGCTTGGACTACTCGGCAGAAACCATGCAGGCAAGAAGGCAATGGGATGACATATTTAAAAAATTGAAGGAAAAAATTGCCTGCCAAGAATCATATATCCATCCAAACTGTCTCTTAAATATGAAGGTGAAATTAAGACATTTCCAGATATACACAAGTTGAGGGAATTCGTAAAAGCCAAACCAAAACTGCAAGAAATACTAAAGGAAGTATGTTGGTTAGAAAATCAATAATATCAGGTATCAAGCCAAGACTAGAACACTGGGCAGAGCAACCAGAAGTCAACCCAGACAGGAAAAAAAAAAAGCCAGATTAAAAAAAAAAGCCCAACACGAGGTAAAGAAAATGTTATTATGTAAAAGAAGACAACATTAAAATAATAAAGAGGGACTAATTTTTTTAAGAAATGTAATCATACACCTTCCATATGGAGAAGAAGATACGGCGATACAAAGAAGTAAAAGTTAGTTATAAATTTAGAAAAATAAGGGTAAATAATAAGGTAACCACAAAGGAGACAAACTCTCCTACTCATCAAAATAAAATACAAAGGAAAAATACAGACTCAGCAGAAACAAAATCAACAACAACAAATATGAAGAAAGGACAATATGTAAAGAAAATCTACTCAGCACATAAAATCAACTGGAAAAAGAAACTTTCGACTCACAAAATAAGACATCAAAATGATAGCACTAAATTCATACCTATCCATAATTACCCTGAATGTAAATGGACTAAATGCACCAATAAAGAGACAGAAAGTGGCAGAATGGATTAAAAAACAAGATCCATCTATATGCTGCCTACAAGAGACACACCTTAGACTTAGAGACACAAACAAACTAAAACTCAAAGGATGGGAAAAATATATCAAGCAAATAACAATCAAAAAGAGCAGGAGTGGCAATATTAATTTCTGATGAAATAGACTTTAAGGTTAAAACCATCAGAAAGGATAAGGAAGGACATTATATAATGATTAAAGGGACAATACACCAAGAAGATATAACCATATTAAATATTTATGCAAGCAAAGACAGGGCTGCAAGATACACAAAACTAACTCTATCAGCTTTGAAAAGTGAGATAGCACCACAATAATAGTAGGAGACTTCAACTCACCACTTTCGGTGAAGGACAGGACATCCAGAAAGAAGCTCAATAAAGACACGGAAGATCTAAATGCACAATCAACCAACTTGACCTCGTAGACATATACAGAACACTTCACCCAACAGCAACCAAGTATACTTTCTTTTCTAGTGCACATGGAACATTCTCTAGAATAGACCACACATTAGGTCATAAAGCAAGCCTTAGCAGAATCCAAAACATTGAAGTATTACAAAGCATCTTCTGTGACCATAAGGCCATAAAAGTGGAAATCAATAACAGGAAAAGCAGGGAAAAGAAATCAAACAGTTGGAAACTGAACAATACCCTGCTCACAAAAGACTGGATAATAGAAGTTATTAAGGATCGAATAAACAAATTCATAGAATCCAATGAGAATGAAAACACTTCTATCACAACCTTTGAGACACAGCAAAAGCAGTGCTCAAGGTCAATTTATATCAATAAATGCACACATCCAAAAAGAAGAAAAAGCCAAAATCAAGGAGTTATCCCTACAACTTTAACAAATAGAAAGAGAGCAACAAAACAAACCTTCAGGCACCAGAAGAAAACAAATAATAAAAATTAGAGCTGAACTAAATGAAATAGAAAACAGAAAAACAATTCAAAGAATTAACAAGACCAAAAGCTGTTTTTTTTTAAAAACTCATCAAAATTGATAAAACATTGGCCAAACTGACAAAAGAAAAACAGGAGAGGAAGCAAATAACCTGAATAAGAAATGAGAGGGGTGATATTACAACAGACCCAACTGAAATTAAAAGAATCATATCAGATTACTATGAAAACCTATGCTTGAACAAATTTGAAAACCTAGAAGAAATGGATGAATTCCTAGAAACACACTACCTACCTAAACTAACACAGAGGTAGAACAACTAAATAGACCAATAACAAAAGAAGAGATTGAAAAGATAATCAAAAAACTCCCAACAAAAAAAAAAGCCCTGGTCCAGACGGCTTCGCTGCAGAGTTCTACCAAACTTTCAGAGAAGAGTTAACCACGGTACTACTAAAGGTATTTCAGAGCATAGAAAAGGGTGGAATACTACCAAGTTCATTCTATGAAGCCACCATATCCCTGATACCAAAATCAGTAAAGACACCACAAGAAAAGAAAATTATAGACCTATATCCCTCATGAATGTAGATGCAAAAATCCTCAACAAAATTCTAGCCAATAGAATTCAGCAACATATCAAAAAAATAATTCACCATGACCAAGCTGGATTCATACCAGGTATGCAGGGATAGTTCAACATTTGAAAAACAATTAATGTAATCCACCACATAAATAAAACAAAAGACAAGAATCGCATGATTTTATCAATTGATGCAGAAAAGGCATTTGACAAAGTTCAACACCCACTCATGATAAAAACTCTCAGCAAAATAGGAATAGAAGGAAAATTTCTCAACATAATAAAGGGCTTTATACAAAGCCAACATCACCCTAAATGGAGAGAGCCTGAAAACATTCCCATTGAGATCGGGAACTAGACATGGGTGCCTTTTATCACCCCTCTTATTCAACATTGTTCTGGAAGTCCTAGCCAGAGCAATTAGGCTAGATAAACAAATAAAGGGCATCCAGATTGGCAAGGAAGAACTAAAAGTATCTCTATTTGCAGATGACATGATCTTATACACAGAAAACCCTAAAGAATCCTCAAGAAAACTACTGAAACTAACAGAAGAGTTCAGCAGAGTATCGGGATACAAGATAAACATACAAAAATCAGTTGGATTCCTCTACACCAACAAAAAGAACATCGAAGAGGAAATCACCAAATCAATGCCATTTACAGTAGCCCCCAAGAAGATAAAATACTTAGGAATAAATCTTACCAGAGATGCAAAAGACTTATACAAAGAAAACTACAGTACACTTCTGCAAGAAAACTAAAGAGACTTACATAAGTGGAAGAACATACCTTGCTCTTGGATAGGAAGACTTAACATCAAAAAATGTCTATTCTACCAAAAGCGATCTATATATTTAATGTGATTCTGATGCAAATCCCAACGACATTCTTTAATGAGATGGAGACACAAATCACCAATTTCATAAGGAAGGAAAAAAGGCCCCAGATAAACAAGGCATTACTGAAAAAGAAGAACAAAGTAGGAGGCCTTACTTTACCTGATTTTAGAACCTATTATACCACCAGAGTAGACAAAACAGCCTGGTACTGGTACAACAACAGATACATGGACCAATGGAACAGAATTGAGAATCCAGACATAAATCCACCCACATATGAGCAGCTGATATTTGACAAAGGCCCCAAGACGGTTAAATGGGGGAAAGACAGTCTTTTTAACAAATGGTGCTGGCAGAACTGGATATCCATCTGCAAAAAAATGAAACAAGACCCATACCTCACTCCATGCACAAAAACGAGCTCAAAATAGATCAAAGACCTAAATATAAAATCTAAAATGATAAAGATCATGGAAGAAAAAATAGGGACAACGTTAGGAACCCTAATACATGGCATAAACCGTATATAAAACATTATAAAGAATGTAGAAGAAGAACTAGATAACTGGGAGCTCCTAAAAATCAAACACTTATGCTTATCCAAAGACTTCACCGAAAGAGTAAAAAGACTACCTACAGACTGGGAAAAAGTTTTTAGCTATGACATTTCTGATCAGTGCCTGATCTCTAAAATCTACATGATACTGCAAAAACTCAACTACAAAAAGACAAATAACCCAATTAAAAAATGGGCAAAAGATGTGAATAGACACTTCACTAAACAAGGCATTCAGGTAGCTAACAGATATGTAAGGAAATGTTCACGAACATTAGCCATTAGAGAAATGCAGATCAAAACTACAACGAGATTTCATTTCACTCCAACAAAAAAAAAGGCTGGCATTAATCCAAAAAACACAAAATAATAAATGGTGGAGAGGCTGTGGAGAGATTGGAACACTTCTACAGTGCTGGTGGGAATGTTAAATGGTACAGCCACTTTGAAAATCGATTTGGCGCTTCCTTAAAAAGCTAGAAATAGAACTACCATATGATGCAGCAATCCCACTCCTTGGAATATATCCTAGAGAAATAAGAGCCTTTACAAGAACAGATATTACACACCCATGTTTATTGCAGCACTGTTTACAATAGCAAAAACAGGGAAGCAGCCAAGGTGCCCATCAATGAATGAATGGATAAATAAATTATGGTATATTCACACAATGGAATACTACGCATCGATAAAGAACAGTGAGGAATCTGTGAAACATTTCCTAATATGGAGGAACCTGGAAGGCGTTATGCTGAGTGAAATTAGTCAGTTGCAGAAGGACAAATATTGTATAAGTCCACTATTATAAGAACTTGAGAAATAGTTTAAACTGAGAAGAAAACATTCTTTTGTGGTTACGAGAGGGGAGAGGGAGGGAGGATGGGAGGGGGTCTTCACTAATTAGATAGCAGATAAGAACTACTTTAGGTGAAGGGAAAGACAGCACACAGTACAGGAGAGGTCAGCACAATTGAACTAAATCAAAAGCAAAGAAGTTTCCTGAATAAACTGAATGCTTCGAAGGCCAGTGTCGCAGGGGCAGGGGTCTGGGGATCAGGGTTTCAGGGGACATCTAAGTCAATTGGCATAAGAATATCTATTAACAAAACATTCTACATCCCACTTTGAAGAGTGGCGTCTGAGGTCTTAAACGCTAGCAAGCAGCCATCTAAGATGCATCAATTGGTCTCAACCCACCTGGATCAAAGGAAAATGAAGAACACAGGGTGATTATGAGCCCAAGAGACAGAAAGGGCCACATGAACCAGAGACTACATCATCCTGAGACCAGAAGAACTAGATCGTGCCCGGCTACAACCAATGACTGCCCTGACAGGGAACACAACAGAGAACCCCTGAGGGAGCAGGAGAGCAGTGGGATGCAGACCCCAAATTCTCATAAAAAGAGTAGACTTAATGGTCTGACTGAGACTGGAAGGACCCTGGTGGTCATGGCCACCAGACCTTCTGTTGCTCTAGGACAGAAACCACTCCCGAAGCCAACTCTTCAGACACGGATTGGACTGGACAATGGATTGGAGAGGGATGCTATTGAGGAGTGAGCTTCTTGGATCAGGTGGACACTTGAGACTATGTTGGCATCCTCTGCCTGGAGGGGAGATGAGAGGGTGGAGGGGGTTAGAAGCTGGCGAAATAAACACGAAAAGAGAGAGTGGAGGGAGAGAGCAGGCTGTCTCATTAGGGGGAGTGTGTAGCAAGGTGTATATGGGTTTTTGTGTGAGAGACTGACTTGATTTGTAAACTTTCACTTTAAGCACAATAAAAATTATTAAAAAAAATGAAACAATACCCATACCTCACACCATGGACAAAACTAACTCAAAATGATCAAAGACCTAAATCTAAAATCTAAAATGATAAAGATCATGGGAAAAAAAATAGGGACAATGCTAGGAGCCCTAATACATGGCATAAACAGTATACAAAGTATTACTAACAATGCACTAACACCCGAAAAGAAACTTGATAACTGGGAACTTCTACAAATCAAACACCTGTGCTCATCCAAGGACTTCACCAAAAGACTAAAAAGGTTACCTACAGACTGGGAAAAAGTTTTTAGCTATGACATTCCTGATCAGCATCTGATCTCTAAAATCTACATGGCACTGCAAAAACTCAAGAACAAAAAGACAAATAACCCAATTAAAAAATGGGCAAAGGGTATGAACAGGCACTTCACCAAAGAAGACATTCAGGCACCTAACGGATACAAGAGGAAATGCTCACAGTCATTAGTCATTAGAGAAATGGAAATCGAAACTAAAATGAGATACTATCTCACTCCAACAAGACTGGTATTAATCCAAAAAAACATAGAATAATAAATATTGGAGAGACTGGAACACTTATACACTGTTGGAGGGAAAGTAAATTAGTACAACTACTTTGGAAATTGATTTGGTGCTTCCTTTAAAAGCTAGAAATAGAACTATAAGCTCTCTTTCTGCGTCTGTCTGTATGTTTGTATGTAATTCAGAAAGGCCTTTACCTCTCATTGTGTGAGGGTATAATATTTTCCTACCTTTATATATTACCAAAATTAGGTTTTAAAATCTCTTAAAAGAGCTGTATTTTGATTGAATTAGAGATAGACACTTTATAAATTATTCCTAAAATTCCTGGAAATTAGGGAAATTGAACTTCCATTGCTTTCTAGGTGCTAAGAAAAATTCTGCCATAACAAGAAATGAAGTGCTGATACATGCTATACATGGATGAACCTTGAAAACATTATGCTGAGTGAAATAAGTCAGTTATAAAAGGACAGATACTGTATAATCCCACTTTCATTAATTATTTAAAATAAGCAAGTGAATAGACACCAAAGTTTATTAGTGGTTACCAGGGGTGGGCAAGAGGGGAAAAGGAGAAGCCATCGTTTAGGGGCAGGGTCTCTGTTAATGGTGGTAGAAGAATTTAGAAAAGAATAGTGGTAATGTTTGCACAAGGAGCTCTGGTGGCACAATAGTTAAGCTCTTGGCTGCTAACCAAAATGTCGTGGTTTGAACTCACGAGTGCCTCTGTGGAAGAAAAGATTTGGTCGTGTGCTCCTGTAAAGGTTTACAACCTAGGAAACCCCTGGGACAGATCTCCTTTGTGCTGTAGAGTGGCTATTGCTCAGAATCGACTTGACAGCACACAACAACAGCAATGCTTGTACAACATGAAGAATATAATTAATGTCACTGAATTGTTCATGTAAAAATTGTTAGGTTGTCAAATGTTTTGTTGTATATATATTTTACCACAATTAAAAAAAAAGTGTTCCTATACAAACTAAAATGGTTTAAGAATTCAAGTTAACCTTATTTAGGTAAATCTGGCAAATGAGACCAGTTTAATAATTTTAGTTTAATAAAAGCAACTATGTTTTCTCTGATTTTTCAGTGTTAAATATAATAAAAGTGCACATTTTTATTCTACTTCTTCCTGAATTTATACAGGCTTCCTAATCAAATAAGCTAGAATTACTTCTACTGAATATTTAAGATTATGAAAGATATAAATTTGTGTCTAACCAAATTGAGTCACTATTCTGAAAAACCTTACCTCAAGAGCAATTATGGTTTTTTAAAAAATAAAATTTTATTGTGCTTCTGGTGAAGGTTTACACAGCAGTTTAGGTTCCCATTCAACAGTTATGCAAGTTGTTGAATGACAGTCTTCACAAGGCATGAACATTCTTAATATTTCTGTTCTGGTTGTTCCATTTCCACTAATCTAGTTTTCCTGCCCCGTTACATTCTCATCTTTGTTTTAAAGTAATTTTCGACTATTTGGTCTCATGTAGGTGATTTTTTAAAGCACAGTACTTACAGGTGATACTTAATATTTTGTGAGCGTATCTGTTATTTAGCTACAAGGTGACCTCAGGGGTTAGTTTTGGCTCAAGGTTTGGAGTATCTCAGGGCAATAGTCTTGGGAGTTCTCCAGTCTCAACCAGTCCAGCAGGTCTCTCTCTTTTTTTTTTTTCTTTTAGGAATTTGAGGTTTTGTTTCATCTACTTCTGCTGGTCTCAGGGTAGATGAGGATGTGGTTTGTGTAGGCTATTTGTCCAGTAGACTAGTTTCTTCTTTGAGTCTTTGGTTTCCTTCTTTCTCTTTTGCGACACATAAGTGGAGACCAATAATTGTATCTTAGATGGCCACTCGCAAGGTTTTAAGATCCCAAACTCTACTCACCAAACTAAGAAGCAGAACATAACTTTGTGAACTATATTGTGCCAATTGACTGAGATGTCCCAAGAGACTATGGTCCTAATCCTTTGAACCTAGAACTCCAAGGTGTTTGGTTATGCCTAAGAAGTATCCATAACTGTGCCCCATGTGCTTTAATATACACATGAATATATGTGCATACAGTCACATACATGCATATACATATGCATATACCTGTATATATTTATACACACGTATGCCTAAAAAAATTTTTTTTTATGCCTACATACATACATATATACCTGCACTTATATTTTTTGGTTGCTTTTGCTGTTGTTTCAAAATTATATATGCCATAGCAATTTCCAACATGCCCTTTTTTCTTATGTACTTCTTTAGTGACATCGTTTACTTTCATCAAGCTGTGTACACATCTCCCTCATTTGGTGCTACCTTTCCCATCACCAAAAATAACAAGTGTCTTCTATCCAGAGAGTGAATCCCCTTCTTCCTCCATATCCCTGGTAACCACTAATGAACATTAGTTTCTGTATATTTACTTGTTCATGACCTTTCATAAAAGTGAGAACATACAATATTTTTTGTGTGTGATTGATTTATTTCACTCAGCATAATGTCCTCCAGGTTCATCTATGTTCCAAGATGTTTTGGGAACTCATTTTTCTTTATTGCTGAGTAGTATTCCATTGTATGTATGTACTACATTTTACTTATCCATTCATCTACTGAAGGGCACTTTGGTTGTCTCCATCTTTTTGCTATTGTGAGTAGTGCTGCAGTGAACATACGTGTGCATATGTCTGTTCGTGTTACTTCTATTAGATCTGCAGGGTACATACCTAGGAGTAGAATTGCTGGGTCGTATGGCAGCTCTACCACTAGTTTTCTGAGGAAATGCCAGACTGTTTTCCACAACTGCCATACCATTTTCCATTCCTACTAGCAATGGATGATGGTTCCAATTTCTCCACATCCCCTTCAACACTTGTTATTTTCTGTTTTTAAAATCTTGGCCATCCTCCCATCCACTGGCGTCAAGTCGATTCCAAATCATAGCAACCCCATAGGGTTTCTGAGGCTGCAAATCTCTATGGAATCAGACTGCTATATATTTCTCCTGTGGAGCCACTGGTGGTTTCGAACCACCGATCTTTCAGTTATCAGTCCATCACCTTAACCACCGTGCCACCAAGTCTCCCTCCTAGTGGGAGTGAAATGGAGTGGATGGAGTATCTTCCATGGGTTTTGATTTACATTTCTCTGATGTTTAATGACGTTGAGCATCTCTTCATGTGTCTGTTGGCCATTTGAATGTACTCTTTGGTGAAATGTCTACTCATGTCCTTTGACCAGTTTTTGATTGGGTCATTTGTCTTTTTCTTGTTAAGTTGTAGAAGCTTTCTATACATTTTAGATATTAGACCCTTATCAGGTATATTTTTCCCAAATATTTTTTTCCTAGTCTGTGGATTGTCTCTTTACTCTTTTGATAAAGTGTTTTGATGAATGTATTTAACTTTTACGAGGTCCCGGTTATCTATTTTGTTTTCTGTTGCTCATGTATTCATTATTGTGTTTAATAATCTATCATTCAAAAAAAAATTAAGTCCCAAAGCTTTGCTCCTGTATTTTCTTCCAAGAACTTTATGGTTTTAGTTTTAATATTTAGGTTCTGTCATGAGTAATTATCCCTTGTAGCATGTCAGCTTGAAAACAGATAATTTCCAAAATATTTAGGTACCTGAAAACTGAAAACCTTGGACTGATACTAAATTGAGTTAATTAAAGGATATTCATTAGATACCTAGGTCATTTCTAAGTAAGACAATACTGAAACATTTATTACTAAGCAAAATTTTAAGGTTATATACTTTCGCTTTTTTATTATATGCTACAGAGAGGCTATATATATTATGGTCTGTTAATGAACATGTTCATTTTTGTTGCTTTGAGAAGTTGTACTGTAAGTGTTGTATATGGATATAGAAAGTTGTAGAAGTTTTGCAGAAAGTGAATTTTATTTGTTGTGTTCAAAGCTGGCTAAGGTTTGATGTGTTTTGTGTGGAAAATCAAATTTGCACTTCTCTGCCACTTAACTGTAAGGGTCAATTGCAATCTCAAATCAATTTATTATCAGTTCTGTTCCCCTCTGTTCCATTTATGTTCTGACACCAGCTGTGCACTTCCTCCACTGATCCTCACAAGCTATAGGGCACAGTCCTGCAGATTGTCAAGTTTGCCTAACACCTCAGATGCCAGTTGCAAGCTCAAAAGTCCCTACCACACCCTCACTTTTGGCTTGCTAGTTACAAATTCAGGGGTACCTTCTACACCCTCAGGATACCAGCCATAAGCTCAGGGTCCTCAGTGTCCCCTCACTTCTGACCTGCTGGCTCCCACTACTCTTTTGGGTTTGATAATTCACTGGAATGACTCATGGAACTCACAGAAAGCACTATACTTACGATTACAGTTTTATTATAGCAAAATAGTATACTAAATGAAGACACTCACGGGGTGAAGTCTGGGAGGGTTCCCAACCTGGAACTCCCAAGTCCCAAAAAGAATGTGCTATCCTCATACCTGCATTAATGCTTTTCACCAACCAGGAAGCCCATGGAGCTTCCATTTCCAGAGCCTTTCCTGAGGTCTCATTACATAGTCATGGTTGATTGAATCAGTTCCCTGTCCCCCTTCCCCTGAGGTTGGGCTGATATTATTTGGTGGTCTTTCTGGCCTGGCCAGGCCCCACCTGATTCTCCTCAGTAGCATAAACTCTCAGGTGTGGTCTGGAGGCCTACAGAATAACAAAGGCACTTTAATTACACAGGAAATTTCAAGTGTTTATAGAGTTATTTCTCAAAAACCAAGGACAAACACGAAATTGCTTTGGGTAAAGGTAAGCTCTTTACCCTACATGTTTACTTATAAGACTTTAAAAAAGAGCTTTAATATCAGGTAGTATAGTGATACAAAACTTTGTAAAAGGTTATTCTTCACATTCTGTGTAATCTGCCTAGAAGAAAAAGATCCTGCACCTAAAACTATCTTTGAGATTTCCCAGAGGGTCTCTGGAAAATTACAAAGAATTTTTTTCTTTCACCTTGTAAAAAGAAAAGTGCTAGAAATAATATATTGATTAGTTACATGGGAAGCATAGTCAAATCAGAGGAGATGCTCAGTCTTCCCTAGTTGAATTGGTATAGATAAGATGTTATTAATATAAATATTTCAGAAATTGTATGATCTCTGGGAAGTTCCTAGAGAATGGTCAATGCCCTTGCTGTCCATGATATGTTTGCAGTTGTCAGAGTCCTGGTGCTGCTTTGCCTAATAATAGGCAACAACAGTATAGTGTGATCAGTCATAATTTCAGTTGTTTACTTAAAATGTTAACTTGGTTACAACTTTGCTTCTTAAATCTGAATCTAGCATCTTCTAGGCCAGTGATTTTCAACTGGGTACTCACATCACTTATCTGTGGAGTTTATTAATATTCAGATGTTTAGAGCTTACTCCAGACTTAAGGAATCTCTTGATATTCTTGATATATTCTTGGTATATTTTAACTACCAAAAAAAACCAAGCCCATTGCCGTCGAGTCAATTCCAACTCATAGTAACCCTATACTTTAACTATATGCTTGGTATATTATGTCAAGATTATTATGTTTTATCTGAAGATTTTTTCCTTTGTAAAGATTATATTCATCCATTTTGGTAAATTAGATATAATATCCTCTCTTCTTTGAAAATAGGGTTAACCATTATGTTTATAGATATTTTGTTTAAAACTTATTTTTATATTGACTTTATCTTGTTTTGCATGCCACAGAAACAATTAAATTTCCTTGTTAGTTGTATTATTTTTGTAATGAACTCTCATCAAATCATTCAGTTTTGAAAATAATCAACAATAATTTAATAGTAACCGCTTAAAGTCTTTTTTGTCGTATATGAATAGCTTTTTATTTGTTTGTTTTAATCTGACGCTTCCTTGAAAGCACTTGCAATCAGCTATAGGCCAGAGTTCTCTAGCTGCCACAAAGGACTGTCTCAGAATCCCCTGGAAAAGTACTATGTTGGGTGCTTTTGTGTACAGGCTTCTGATGGCTTCATTTAAAGAACTTTGAGACTACACCAGTGAACTGAGTTAGGATTCCTAGAACTTTAGATGAGAAACATATGGGTTCATGATACTGCAACCCAAGATGGAGTAGAGCAAGAACTAATTACATAGAACTGAATGAACTGATGAAGTATGATTGTGGGTTTTGTTAAGAATATTGCTGGTGTTTTAATATTCTCTTTTCTGGATGTCTAAGAACCCCCTTTCTGTTTTCCCTTAAGCTATCTATAACTCATAACAATTTAGTAGACTTCGCTTTTGTAAACAGAAATGAAATATTTGTAAACAATATCTTATTTTCTTATATGACTCCTCTCCCTCCAGAATTCTGAGGCTCTTATTGACTATTTTAATTTTCATGGCTATATAATTATTTTCACGAGCTCAATAAGAATCTGTCTTCCTTGTTACCCGGTCATAATTGGAAACATTGGTTATGCAACCAAGGCCTTGCCTGGAGTGTCATATTTGAGAATGATGCTCATTTAATCAGATGGGACCAGGTATTTTTTAGGAACTAAGGTTGACTTTATGGATCCAATGTGTATAAAGCATCCTGGGAAAAACTGGCCTGGTTGCTGGCTTACAAGGTTCCTAGCCTTCCAGGTGAGTAAGGAAGATCACTCAGGATATTTTGGGGACCTCGAGAAGAGAGAAATTTGTCTAAATTTATGAGTACTACAGGCGAAATCTGGTGGCAAGTTCTTGGCTTGGTTCTTCTAGCCTCAGAGCCTTTTAAAATTCCAATCTGAGATTCTTTATGAAAACTTTTAGGAAAGTAAGCTTAAAAAAAAATTGACGTAAGTTTGGTTCATGGTGACCTCATGTGTGTAAGAGTAGAACTGTGCTCTATAGTGTTTTCAGTAGCTCAGTGTTTCTATTCACCAGGCCTTTCTTCTGAGATGCCTCTGGATGGACTTGAACCTCCAACCTTTTGGTTAGCAACACAGCTCATTAACTGCTTTGCCACCCAGGGACTTCTAAAGCAAGCTTAAGAGATCCTATATGGTAAATTATCATTTTTGCTATAACTGTAAATAATCAGGCCAAATCAAATGAGTCCAGCCCTTTTTGTGATCAAGAGTAATCTTTTCTTTTTTTTTTTTTAGATTATCTTTCATCCAAAGTGGAGAATATGGTAGAAAGAAATTTTGTGTTTCCATGGAAAAACAGCACATCCTTCTGAGTTATCAAATTTTTCTCTTGTTCATTGTCTTTGAGCTAATTTGCACCTCTTTATAAATTGAGGGTGACTGATGGGTATATACAGGAAGCCCTGGTGGTGCAGTGGTTAAGTGCTACGAGCTAACCAAAGGTTTGGCAGTTCGAATCCGCCAGGCGCTCCTTGGAAACTCTATGGGGCAGTTCTATTCTGTCCTATAGGGTCGCTATGAGTCAGAATCAACTCGATGGCACCGGGTTTGGTTTTGGTTTATGGTGATGGGTATATAAACTGTGGAAAAACCAGTTTGGGTACCTACCTGAAAATTGGACTGAATTCTGCTGTATTACCCAAATTGTCCATCATTATCAAATTTTCAAGCATTAGTGGCCATCTCAGATACATCTACTGGTCCCACCCTATCTGGAGCAAAGGAAAATGAAGAAAACCAAGGACACAAGGGAAAGATTAGTCCAAAGGACTAATGGACCACACCTACCACAGCCTCCACCAGACTGAGTCCAGAGCAACTAGATGGTGCCTGGCTACCACCACTAGCTGCTGAGACAGGGATTACAAAAGAGGGTACCGGACAGAGTGGTAGAAAAATGTAGAACAAAGTTCTAACTCACAAAAAAAGACCAGACTTACTGGTCTGACAGAGAATGGAGAAACCCCAAAAGTATGGCCACTGGACGCCCTTTTAAGTCACTCCTGAAGTTCACCCTTCAGGAAAAGATTACACAGGCCTATAAAACAAACAACACACATAGTTCAACCATGTGTAAGAGACTAAATGGGCACCTAAACCCAAAAGCAAAGACAAGAAGGCAGGAAGGGACAGGAAAACTGGACGAATAGAAATGGGGAACACAAAGTTGAGAAGGGGAGAGTGTTGTCACATCAGGGGTTGGCAACTGTGATGGTTAAGATTGTGTGTCAAATTGGCCAGGGCACGATTCTCAGTATTTATATGTGATCACCCCCATGATGGCATCTGCTGTGAGTAGCCAATCAGTTGAATGGGAGTTTCCTTGGGCATGTAGCCTGCAACCAAATACAAGTGGATGTTCGGGTTTTTGCCCACTCTGGATCCTGCAGCTGCCTCCTGTTCGTCTATCCTCCGGTTCTCGGAACTTGAGCTAGCAGCTTACCTGCTGATTTTGTGATTCGTCTATCTTCACAGGCTGTGAGCAAAAGCCCTGCTCTCTGACCTGCCAATCTTGGATTCACCAGCCCCTGCGGCTACGTGAATCAGGAGAAGTCTCTATCCTGATTCATGGACTTGGGACGTTCCAGCCTTTTCTGTCGTGTGAGCTGTTTCCTTGATACAAATCTCTTTCTCTCTATGTGTATTTATACACTTTACTGGTTTTGCTTCTCTAGAGAACCCAGCCTAAGACAGCAACCAATGTCACAAAACAATTTGTGTATTAATTGTTTGATGAGAATCTAATTTGCTCTGTAAACTTTCACCAAAACACAATAAAAAAAATTCAAGTCTTCCAGTTTACTTCAGTATCTGGCTACAACCCTCCAAACTAATGCTTCCAATTTTTCTCTCTCTTGTCTGACTCAGTGTCACTGAGAACTAAAACCTATCAGCTGAGATCCCTACTGGTACCTTGCAGCTGGCCCTTCCTTCCAGGATACCAAGAAGTCTTGCAAGCTAAAGCTCAATGTTTGGAGCAGACCATGCATGGGACAGTCTTCGGTGGACAAGCCTCTGCCTGGGCCACTAAGGAAATACAGTGAAATGTTTGGGAATGCATGCCTTTATATGAGAGGTAACCAAGATTGTGGACAACATCACCAAGAACACCGATACCCTGTTGTTGTTGTTAGATGCCATCGAGTGGTTCCGACTCATAGTGACCCTGTGTACAACAGAATGAAACACTGCCTGGTCCTGCACCATTCTCACAATCATTGCTATGCTTGAGCCCATTGTTGCAGCCACTGTGTCAATCCATCTCATTGAGGGTCTTCTTCTTCTTTGCTGACAGCCTACTTTACCAAGCATGATGCCCTCCTCCAGGGACTGATCCCTCCTGATCACATGTCCGAAATATGCGAGACGAAGTCTCACCATCCTTGCTTCCAAGCAGCACTCTGATTGTATTTCTTCCAAGACAGACTCATTTGTTCTTTTGGCAGTCCAAGGTATATTCAATATTCTTTGCCAACACCACAATTCTAAGGTGTCACTTCATCTTTGGTCTTCCCTATTCATTGTCCAGCTTTTACAAGCATATGAGGTGATTGAAAATATCATGGCATGGGCCAGGGACACCTTAGTCCTCAAAGTGACATCTTTGCTTTTTAACACTTTAAGGAGGCCTTTTGCATCAGGTTTACCCAATGCAGTATGTCGTTTGATTTCCTGACTGCTGCTTCCATGGGTGTTGATTGTGGATCCAAGTAAAATGAAATCCTTGGCAACATCAGCCTTTTCTCCATTTATCATGATGTTGCTTACCAATATCCTAGCTTCAAGAAACTCAATGAGTGGTGTTGAATAACCAAAAGATCTTTCTTCATGGACTTCTTGGAATGCACTGGACTGGTTATTCTCAGAGTTCAACTCCTGGCTTTTTACTTTCACACAACTTTTTATGTTAATATTTCTCTTTGTTATGTTAACCATCCCTCTTTTAATATGCCTGATCTCTGGAGCCCTAAAACAATGGACTTTTACCACCACCTCTCTATAGATGGTTGAATGGTCTTATAGGAACAATGCCAACAAGAGAGTATTTCTTAAACTCTGCTTTGCCCCACTCAGGAGGTATATGATTGCCTTTGAGTTGTTCAGTGATGAATGACATTTATTCATATTGAACAAAAGGGGAAACTGAGAGTGTTGAGCTTTATCTGAACCCTGCGCTTCTAAAAAGTAGTTATAGTTATGAAATCCTCCCATCCTTTTAAGACCCACCTTCAGTCTTCCTAAATGACTCCTTTGTTTTATGAAACATTAAGTTTCTTTCCTTTCCTTGAGATGTTCCTCATTAATGAATTCTTTTTATTGCAATAGACTGAATAAAATAAAATCTTGATTGTCCATTGTACTTTGTCTTTCCCAGGCCACAACCTTTCTCTCCAGCCTCATTACCTAACATTCTCCTCGTTCACTGCAGTCAAACCGCACTGGTCTTTTTGTCCTTAGAGAGCCTGTGCACATGCTGTTCCCTAAGCTGGAATGTTCATTTTCAACCCTACCTCACATCCAGGTCAGCAAAAATGCCCATTCCTCAGATAGGGCAGGATTCTTCCCACCCCCATTATTTTTTCTTATCGTACTTTGGTCTTTTCCTTCGTAGCATTGATCACAGGTAAAAGTATATATTTATCTGTGTAATTTTTAAAATGTCAGTCTCTTCACTAGAATATAAGCTTCAGGAGGACAGGGACTATGATTGTTTCATTTGTGGTCGAATCCCCAATACCTATACTGTGCCTGGTACATTGCTGAATGAAAAAAAACTGTATAGTAGTGTGGCACAGAGGGATAACTGGACAGGGAGCCAGGCAAGTCATTACAGAGGAAGATTTCAGGATGCTGTAACACAGACCATTTATCTGTTCCTCCTTTTCAACTACCCTGATCTCTTGTCCTACAGTATTGACTGTGCTGAATGTATAAAGGAAGAATTTTCCATTGAAAGTAAGATGTGTATCTGGTGCCAAAGCACAACACCACCTTACTTTAAGTAGTTTAATATCCTTTCATTGTGCTTACAGTGAAAACAATCAAAACCAGGTCCTGCAACCTGGCAGCTGCAAATATGAGACAGATTTAGAAGGTGCATTGGTTTTTTTTCCTCCTTTTCCCTGGAGGCCCCAAGTTGGCTCTCAGATGTGGCCACAACTTCTTTTGGGATTTATATCTGTTAACATACCTCATGCAGAAGGCCTGGAAAGCATCTCTATATCACGTCTCTTGAAATTAAATCATTCAGATCCTTCTAGTGTTATAACATGGCTACAAAGATATTTATTTAGTAACTTCAGATGGTGAGTGATGGAACATAATCCTCCAATCAGAAAGCCATTTTGAGGAAACACCCTCCTTTTTTTCTCGTGGAAAGAAAGTAAATATAAATCCAGGGCCAAGTCAATTTTATCCAACTTAGTAAAGGAGTATTTGGAAGTTGACCTTATGTGCAGAGAGATATGGTAAGTAACCTATTCTGTGGTCACTTATGTAGAAGGATTTGAGGGATGTCAGAAAGGGTCTGTCATGGATTCAATTATGTCCCCCAAGAAATATGTGCAACAATCTGGCTGGGCCATGATTCTCAGTATTGTGTGATTGTTTTCCATTTTGTGATTGTAATTTATGTTAAAGAGGATTAGGGTGGGATTTTTAACATCCTTACTAAGGTCATATCCCTGATCCAACGTAAAGGGAGTTTCCCTGGGGTGTGGCCTGCACCACCTTTTATCTTACAAGAGATATGAGGAAAGAGAAGCAAGCAGAGCTGAGGACCTTATACCACCAAGAAAGCAGTGCCGGGAGCATACCCTTTGGACCCAGGGTCCCTGTGTGGAGAAGCTCCTAGTCCGAGGGAAGATTGATGAGAAGGCCGACAGAGAGAGAAAGCCTTCCCCTGGAGCTGACACCCTGAATTTGAACTTTTAGCCTACTTCACTTTGAGAAAATAAACTTCTCTTTGTAAAAGCCATCTGCGTGTGGTATTTATGTTATAGCAGCACTAGATAACTAAGACAGGGTCCTTCCACTCCTATTCCTTGATGAGATCTTTTCACTTCCAAACTATGCTTTTAGTTATTCTGTTCCTCTGGACAGACTTTCATTTTTTCTTCAGCCTTGCTAAATCTTACCTATTGTTCAAGGCCCAGTGCTTCAAGAAGTCTCTCTGGACATTAGGCCTCATAGCCCACTCTGAAGCTCTCTGCCTGACTGTTTGGGCACCCTAGGACTTCTTTGTACTTACTGCCTCCCTTTATCAGTGATCCAACTAGTGTCATATGGCTCTATTGACATGCTTTATGGAACGAGGTTATACACTATTAGGGGACAACAATCATATCTGGCATTTTTTTTGCATTGCCAATATTTCCCAGCATAATCTTTTATTTTTTAAATAGTATTTTACTGCATTTTTGGTGAAAGTTTACATAACAAGCTCCATTTGACAATTTCTACACAAATTGTTCAGTGACATTAGATATATTTATCACAATGTGTCAACATTCTCTTTAATTGTGTTCAGTTTGTTCTCTTCCCAGTACCTGCCCCCTTATCTTCTCATCTTTTCTTTTGAGTAACTCTTGACCTTTTGGTCTCATATCGATGATTTTTAAAATAGGGCACTGATCTTATAGGTAATATCCTTTATTTTGTATGCTGCTCTGCTATTTTGCTGAAAGGTCATCTCAGGGAATAGTCTCAGTTCTAGGTTTAAAGAGTGTCTAAGGGCGATAGTCTTAGAAAGTCCTCTCTTCTCTACTGTTCCAGCTTGCCTGGCTTTTTTTTTTAAGTTAGAATTTGAGTTCTGCTTTGTATTTTTCTCCCATTCTATCCAGGACCATCTATTGTGACCCCGGTGAGAAAGGTCAGTAGTGGTAGTAGCTGGGCACCACATAATTCTTCTCCCACCGCAATCTTGTACACATTTTGGCTTTTAGTAAAGATTTGTTCAATAAATGCAGTCAGCCAATCAACCCTTGTAAAGCTTTCTCTGCCCACTTTACTTGGAAGGAACCTCTCTTTCCCTGGAGTACTTCATTGCCTTGATAGTTGACTTTGTGTCAGAGACAACCTCAGTAAAGAGCATTTGGGTGGGAAAGGCTGATAGAAATGTACCCTAGGCCTTACCTTCTCTATTCACCAAGTAGGAGTTGTTTTTGACACCCAGGGCCAGCCCAAACACATTTGGAATGCAGGTCCTGCATTCCCTTTTTGGTTCCTTGCCCTCCTGGGATTCAGCACTCTTTTGCCCATGATCCTCCTACCCACAGCCCCATCCCACCAGCTCTTTTCCCTTTAGCTATGTTTACACAGTCCAAATGCATGTAGGCTGCTATCATTTCCCTCCTTACGCTTGCTCCGATCTAGATTTAATTTCTTTTATCTGTCCTCTATAATCATATGAGCTGATTCTCCAGGACCATTTTTACAGATCTTCTCTAAATTTCCTTTTGCCAGTTTGCTCAGATGATGTTTTTCCTAATGACTAATACCCTGAATAGCAAACCAGATCTCTCTGTGCCCCAGTTGGATATTGGGACTGTCCATGCAGCCCCGGATTGACCCCTGAAACTCACCACAGGTTAAAGCCAACTCCTGGCTCATTGGTTAGCTAGGCCAGGTATCTCTCGGCCCTGGTGCTCCTCAGGCTCCTCTTACTTCGGAAACATTTCTCTTTTGGATTATTTTTTTCCAGTATATTATTTATCTTGTGAGTTCCCAAATGGGATCTCTTTCAGCTATTTCCTGTGCATATTCTCTTTCTTCTTCTCTCTGCATGCTGTCCACGCCTCTGGCTATGTTTCTCTGCCTTTCTCTCTCTGTGTCTTTGCTGAGTCTTCTCTTTATTTTCTGTGAGAGATGGTCACTTTCACCCATATTAGTGTGGCAGTGCTTCTAGGATTGTGACAGGAACTGTGGTTTTATAGCCCTCTTTCTAAAGTTCAAGGAAAGGGGAAAGTTGGATCATTACTTTTAGGGTGCTTAAGCACAAGGAAACCCTGGTGGCGTAGTGGTTAAGTGCTACAGCTGCTAACCAAAAGGTCAGCAGTTCAAATCTGCCAGGTGCTCCTTGGAAACTCTATGGGGCAGTTCTACTCGGCCGTGTGGGGTAGCTATGAGTCAGAATTGACTCGACAGCAGCGGGTTTGGTTTGGGTTTTTAAGCACAAGAGCTCCATGGTTTATCTAAAGCCCTTTGGGCAGAAGCTGGACATTGTAGTACCTGGACCATGGCATTACTGCCTTGCCCTATTTCTACCTCATTCTTTCTTTATAGCTAAAAAAATCAGATTTCTTCATTTTCAGTCAATTTCCTTCCCTAGGTTAGGCTTTCTCAAACTTGGCACTGTTTACATTTGGGCCCAGATAATTCTTTCTTGTGTGTGGATGTGGGTGGAGGGGAGGGAGAGGGAGGGACTGTCCTGTGCAATGTGGGATGTTTAGCAGCATCCCTGTCCTCTATCCACTAGATGCCAGTAGCGCCTTCTCACCCAGCTGTGACAGCTAAAAATGTCTCCAGACATCACCAAATGCCCCCTAGGGGATAAAATCATCCCTAGTTGAGAACCACAATTCTACGTCCACCTTGCCTTGGTCCCTAGTCCTTGTCTGATATTCCCTTCTACTCCAGTCCTATTCTAGCCTCACTATGAGGTTTCCACCAACTTGCCTAACAATTTCAGCATGTGAGTAGTGAAGGGAACTCTAGACTTAGAGGATTGGCTTCCATTGCTGGCTCCACCACTTACTATGTGACCTTGGATAAGTTACTTCACCCTCAGTTTCCTCATCTATAAAATGGAACATCATAGAGTTTTTGCAAGAATTAAATGTCTTTCTTCTTATCATCATTATTGCTAACCATTGTTTTTACCATGCATGTTTCAAAAAGTAAGAATGGCAGTGAATGGAGCCAGGTGTAGAGCTGGAAGCCTTCAACAATGCTACAACCCACAGTGGCATAAGAGAAAAAAGCCCCATTCCTGGAAAGAAGAAAAACAGAAGTATTGGTTTGCAAATCTAATTGAATATTGGAATCAACCAAAGACATTTTTTTAAAGGACAGAGCCCTGGTCTATACTCCAGGAGTACTGAATACCAATCTTTGGGTGCAGGACCAATAACTCTGTACCAAATAAGCTCTGCAGTGGATTCTTATGACAAGACAGGTTTGGGCACCACAGCATTAGGTCATCTCAGAGGTCAGCTCTGATAGTCTGTGATCGTATGATATGTCTATATATCCCATAGCAGTATTATACAAACTGGAATTGTGTCTTCAGATCATGGTCTTAAGGAATTTGCATGGGTTTTTGGGAACTGGAGTTGAAGAATGCCATCTTGATCCAAGAGAATAAAGTAGCTTTCGGAGGCACCTTTTATAAGTGCAGAAAAAAGAAGCAGCTCCATGAAGCCTCAATCAGCAGTTTTTTTTTTCACATCACTAATTAAAAAGCACAAGCCTACAAAATGGATGGTGCCAGAGGAGAAGGTAAGATTTCCAGTGACTGGAGTCCAAAAACCTGATTGGTAAAGGAAGTGACAGCAAGATTGGCACAGAAAGGCATCTGATCCCCAAGAATAATCTTTGAGAAAGAAAGGAAAGAGCACTTCTGCTCTAGAAGGCTAGGGAGCTTTGGAAATAAAGCAAGATGTAGCCAAGTGCCTGAGTTCTAAGTCTGAGTGGCTTGCTTTTTCATTGACTCTTAGCTAGAAAGTGCTGAGGTATATGAAGAAGCTATGCTAGACCAGCCAAACTGGGACTACTTGAGTTACTTTCAGATCAGAATTCAAAGCTCTGTAAACTTAGCTAGGTCTGCTTTGGTGTTTGTTTTGTTTTCCAAGAAAAATATCTCTTGTCTTTACAGAACTACAGTAGAATAAGGATTTTCCACACAATTAGTCTTCTATTGCTGCATTACAAATTGCCACAAATTTAGCAGCTTAAAACAATACAAATTTATTATCTCACAGTTTCTGTGAGTCAGGAGTCTAAGCATGGCTTAGCTAGGTCTTTTGCTTAGGGCCTCACCAGGCTGAAATCGAGATGTTGTCCAAGGCTGCAATCTCATCTGAGGCTTGAGGTCCTCTCTCTTTATCTCACTGGTTGTTGGTAGAATTTATTTCTTTGCAATTATAGGACTGAGGTTGCTGTTTTATTTCTGGCTGTTGGCCAAAAACTGCTCTCAGCTCCTACAGGCCACCCTCAGGTCCTTGCCATGTGGCGCCATCCATAGGCAGTTCACAATATGTTTGCTTCTCCAAGGCCAGCAGGAGAATCTCTGCTGCTTTGAATGGCTTATTTTAAGTGCACACTTGATTAGGTTAGGCCCGCTCAGAATAATCTACATGAGTCTAAGTCTAATGATTAGGGACTTTAATTACATCCGTAAAATCTCTTCACAGCAGCACCCATATTAGTGTTTGAATAAGTGGGAGAAGGTAGCACACCAGGGGCTGGAAATTTGGGGGACCATTTAGGATTCTGCCCACCACATAAAAAAATTTTTTTTTTTACCATATAAAACTATGTCAAAAAGGGGTGTGGTGATAGGACCCAAATTAAAAATGCCCTGAGTAGCTTGTAGAATGCGTTCCCTTGGGCTTTTCCCACCCACTTATATATAATAACAGGGAATGTGATCCGGTTGTTAAACCAAGGGAACAAATGTTCCTTTTCTGATTGCCATTTCTGAGGTGCAACACTTTCTTTCCGTCCTCTAAATTTGAGAACCTCTTGGAGAAGGGAGAAATGTCCTTCTTTATGATCTGTGTCATTCCCTCCTTGCTACCCTGAGTTACTTATTTGTCTTACAGTGCAAATGTTCCATTCAGTCTTTTCCCCCATCTGAGATTTCCAAGTTAGATTGAATTTGTGATTTGAAATAGAATCAAGGGCAGTGTAATGAAGAAGAAAGACACTTCCTTTGATGACGACTTTTCTAGTCATTCTCTCCAAGTGCCCCTACCCAACACTCAGCAAAGACAGATGCGAAAAGGAGTTACACAGCTGAGGAGGAAGCCCTATTATTTCAGGCCAGAGTGACTGAGTGTCCAGGGGTGTACTGGTGAAGGGTGGAGGGCGATGTCTCTTTTGGGCAAAAAGAATAAGTTTCTATTGGTGTGGGGACTCCAGAAGACCCAGGAGAGAATTAATGGATTTATGTGTATGTGGGCGTGAGGAGATGCAATCATGGCCTGCTAGCCTTCTTCTCTCAAGAGTGACTGGGTGAGTGGGTTTTGCTAGAGTAATAACAATAATAAAACAAAAAAAATCCATTGCTGTCGAGTCAATTCCGACTCATAGCGGCCCTATAGGACAGAGTAGAACTGCCTCATGGGGTTTCCAAGGAGCGCCTGGTGGATTCAAATTGCCAATCTTTTGGTTAGCAGCTATAGCTCTTAACCATTACACCACCAGGGTTTCCAATAACAATAATCGGTAACAATAATAGTAACATTTTTTGAGTACTTATTTTAGGCAGGAGCTATTCTAAATGTTTGCATATATTAACCTTTCTCCAACTCTTTTGATATAAGTACTATAATTATCCCCATTTTATAGACAAAGAAACTAAGGCAGAGAGAAGATAAATGTGAATTATCCTAAACTCTAGTTAATGATATGCATGCTAAAGTGTTTAGGGGGAAGTGTCCTGGTGTTTGGAGTCCTCAGGTGGCACAAGTAGTTAATGCTCTTGGCTGCTAACTCAAAAGATTGGAGATTCCAGTCCACCCAGAGGCACCTTGGAAGAAAGGTCTGGCAATCTACTTCTAAAAAATCAATCACTGAAAACCCTATGAAGCATAGTTTTACTCAGATACATGGGGCAGCATGAGTCAGAATTGACTCAACGGTAATTTTTTTTTTTTTGGTAACTTACTATGAAACACAACAACAACAAAAAGGATGGTTTGATAGAGGGATGGATGGATGGATAGATGTATGATGAAGCAAATTTAGTAAAATGTTAATGGTAGAATTTAGTGGTGGGTGCATGGGTGTTCACTGTAAAAGGCTTTCATGTTTTGTGTAAATTTGAAAATTTTAGTAATAAAATGTTGGGAAAAAAAGTGAATTGCTCAAGATCACACAGCTAGTAATGGTGGAGCCAGGATTCTAATCCAGATAGTCTGGCTCCAAAATATATGCTCTTAATCACTACGCTAAACAGCTTCTCAGAAGTCAATTGCTATTTATAAACTTTGTTATAGAACTATGGAACAGTGTAATGCAGTCTCTGTCCAAGGAGCTCAGAGTCTCACTGGGGAGACAAGTGTACACATCTGACTTAGCTTGAGAGGGGATAAAATGAGGGGGCTCTGTAAGGGGCCTGGTAGGAAGTGAACTGAAGGCACAGGTTGGGGCACTGATGTTCTCTTCAAAGACAGGTGGTAAGGAGCAGAGTGAGGTGTTGAGATTGAGATATTTGAGGTAGAGTGGAGGGAATTTAGGAGTCCCTGGGTGGCACAAGTGGTTAAAAGCTCAGCTATTAACTGAAAGGCTGGTGGTTTGAACCTATCCAGAGGCACCTTGGAAGAAAGGCCTGGTAATTTACTTCTGAAAGATCACAGCCATTGAAAACCCTATGGAGTGCAGTTCTACTTTGAAACACGTGTAGTTGCCGTGAGTCAGAATTGACTTGATGGCAATTGGTTTAGTTTTTTTGGAGGGAGTTTGGACCCAGTAGACTTATCTTGTAGATATAACAGGAGGTGAGATCATCTGCCAAGGAGTGGGTGGAGGCCAGCGCCTTAAGGATAGTGGAGAATTGGAACCATTGCTTTGAGGAGTGAACACAAGGTGACTAGAAAACATATTGGGCAACAGGCAGATCTCAGTTGGGATCAGAGGGAAAACATTTGCAGTTGTTCTCTATATATATTTTTTCAGTCAGGTTCTTTGTAGCCTACTAGAAACAAGATGTGACAAGGCAGGCAGCAGGATAGGCTCATAAAAAGGCAGTAAGGAGACCAAGGAGCCTAATGTGACTTTGACAGGAGAGTCAGAGGGGGACATAAAGCTCAGGTCTCCCTATTCTTTAAAGTCTTCTGCTTGTCCTTGATGTTCATATAAGAATTTGGCTACTCCCTTCATCCTGTCATTGATCTACAAACCTTTCAAGCTTGGTTACAAGCTCTGGCCACCTTACCTCCCGGGCCTTAGTTCTTTGCTGTCTAGCTTTTAAAAAAAAAAAAACAAAAACATTTTATTGTGGTTTGGGTGAAAGTTGACAGAGCAAATTAGTTTCCATTCAACAATTTATACACATTTTGTTTCCTGACATTAGTTACAATCCCTTCACTGTGACAGCACTCTACCCACTTCCTCCCTGAGTTCCTCGTTTCCATTCGTCCATCTTTCCTGTCCCTTTCTGCCTTCTGAGATTTGTTTTTGGGAAAATGCTGCCCTTTTGGTCTGGCCTGATTGATTGTTCTGAGGAGCACATTCCTCAGGGGTGCTACTGTTCACTGTTTAGGCCTGTCTATTGTTTGTCTGAAAGGTGATCTCTGGGAGTGGTTCAGTTCCAGGTTTGAAGGGTTTCAGAGAGCTATAGTCTCAGGGGTTCCACCAGTCTCTATCAGACCAGTAAGTCTGGTCTTTTTTATGAATTAGAATTTTGTTCTACATATTTCTCTCACTCTGTTCAGGACTTTCCACTGTGATCATGATCAGAGTGGTCAGTATTGGTAGCTGGGCACCATCTAGTTCTACTGGTCTCAGGTTAGTGGCAGCTGTGGTTCGTGTGGGTCATTAGTCGTTTGGACTAATTGTTTCCTTGAGACTTTGATTTTCTTCACTCTTCTTTGCTCTGGATGGAAGAGACTGATAGTTGTATCTTAGATGGCTGCTCCCAAGTTTTTAAGACCCCAGTCGCTACTCACCGAAGTAGGGTGTAGAACACTGTCTTTATAGACTATTTATGTCAGTTGACCTAGATGTCCCCAAAGACTATGGTCTAAAGCCCTCAAACCCAGTGATTCTCTGCCCCTCAAGATGTTTGGTTATGGTTAGGAAGTTTTCATAACTGTGTCCTCTGTGTGCTCTACTATATATATAAAAAAAAATACATGGATATATTTGCAGCACATACAAATGCTTATGTAGAAATATCCTCTTCCAAACCTATATATGCTCATGAGTGTACCCCCTATGCCATCTACACCTGTTCAGGTGACATATCTACCTGTGCTTCTGCTCATAATTTATTGTTGGTTATTACTGTTATTGCAGGATTGCATATGTAATAGTAGTTACCCTTGCTGCCATTTTCTCTTGTGTACATTCCAGTGTCTTCCTTTGCCTTGATCATGTTGTACTGACTCCTCCCATATTGTGTATTGTCTTTCCCTTCACCAAGTTAATATATGTCTACTATCTAGTTAGTGATTACCCCTTCCTCTCCCTCCCATTCCTGGTAACCATCAAAGAATGTTTCTTTCTGTGTGTAAAACTTTTTTTTTCTAAATGTGCTTTAGATGAAAGTTTACAGAGCAAATTAGTTTCTCATTAAACAATTAATACACAAATTGTTTTGTGACATTGGTTGTCAACCCCACAATGTGTCAACACCCCAGTTTCCCTGTTTCCATTCATGATTGAACGACGAGGTATGTTCCTCACCTGTGTTATCGTTGGTCCTATAGACCTGTCTACTCTTTGCTGAGGGGTGAACCTCAGGAGTGACTTCAGTACTCAGTTAAAAGGGTGTCCATGGGGGCCATACTCTCGGATTTTCTCCAGTCTCTGTCAGACCAGTAAGTGTGGTCCTTTTTTTTTTAATTTTTATTGAGCTTCAAGTGAATGTTTACAAATCAAGTCAGTCTGTCACATATAATTTATATACACTTTAATCCATACTCCCATTTTCTCTCCCCCTAATGAGTCAGCCCTTCCAGTCTCTCCTTTCATGACAATTTTGCCAGCTTCCAACCATCTCTATCCTCCCATCCCCCCTCCAGACAGGAGATGCCAACACAGTCTCAAGTGTCCACCTGATACAAGCAGCTCACTCTTCGTCAGCATCTCTCTCCTACCCACTGTCTAGTCCCTTCCATGTCTGATGAGTTGTCTTCAGGAATGGTTCCTGTCCTGGGCCAACAGAAGGTTTGGGGACCACGACTGCCAGGATTCCTCTAGTCTCAGTCAGACCATTAAGTATGGTCTTTTTGTGAGAATTTGGGGTCTGCATCCCACTGATCTCCTGCTCCCTCAGGGGTTCTCTGTTGTGTTCCCTGTCAGGGCAGTCATCAGTTGTGGCCGGGCACCAACTAGTTCTTCTGGTCTCAGGATGATGTAAGTCTCTGGTTCATGTGGCCCTTTCTGTCTCTTGGGCTCATAGTTATCATGTGACCTTGGTGTTCTTCATTCTGCTTTGATCCAGGTGGGTTGAGACCAATTGATACATCTTAGATGGCCGCTTGTTAGCATTTAAGACCCCAGATGCCACATTTCAAAGTGGGATGCAGAATGTTTTCATAATAGAATTATTTTGCCAATTGACTTAGAAGTCCCCTTAAACCATGGTCCCCAAACCCCCGCCCTTGCTCCACTGACCTTTGAAGCATTCAGTTTATCCCGGAAACTTCTTTGCTTTTGGTCCAGTCCAGTTGAGCTGACCTTCCATGTATTGACTATTGTCCTTCCCTTCACCTAAAGTAGTTCTTATCTACTATCTAATCAGTAAAAACCCCTCTCCCTCCCTCCCTCCCTCCCCTCCTCGTAACCACAAAAGTATGTGTTCTCAGTTTATACTATTTCTCAAGATCTTATAACACTGGTCTTATACAATATTTGTCCTTTCGCCTCTGACTCATTTCGCTCAGCATAATGCCTTCCAGGTTCCTCCATGTTATGAAATGTTTGACAGATCCATCACTGTTCTTTATCGATGCGTAGTATTCCATTGTGTGAATATACCACAATTTATTTAACCATTCATCCGTTGATGGACACCTTGGTTGCTTCCAGCTTTTTGCTATTGTGAACAGAGCTGCAATAAACATGGGTGTGCATGTATCTGTTTGTGTGAAGGCTCTTGTTTCTCTAGGGTACATTCCGAGGAGTGGGATTTCTGGGTTGTATGGTAGTTCTATTTCTAACTGTTTAAGATAAGGCCAGATAGATTTCCAAAGTGGTTGTACCATTTTACATTCCCACCAGCAGTGTATAAGAGTTCCAATCTCTCCGCAGCCTCTCCAACATTTATTATTTTGTGTTTTTTGGATTAATGCCAGCCTTGTTGGAGTGAAATGGAATCTCATCGTAGTTTTAATTTGCATTTTTTTTAATGGCTAATGATCGAGGGCATTTTCTCATGTATCTGTTAGCTGCCTGAATATCTTCTTTAGTGAAGTGCGTGTTCATATCCTTTGCCCACTTCTTGATTGGTTTCTTTGTCTTTTTGTGGTTGAGTTTTGACAGAATCATATAGATTTTAGAGATCAGGCGCTGGTTGGACATGTCATAGCTGAAAATTCTTTCCCAGTCTGTAGGTGGTCTTTTTACTCTTTTGGTGAAGTCTTTAGATGAGCATAGGTGTCTGATTTTTAGGAGCTCCCAGTTATCTGGTTTCTCTTCGTCATTTCTGGTAATGTTTTGTATTCTGTTTATGCCTTTAATTAGGGCTCCTAAGGTTGTCCCTATTTTTTCTTCCATGATCTTTATCGTTTTAGTCTTTATGTTTAGGACTTTGATCCACTTGGAGTTCGTTTTTGTGCTTGGTGTGAGGTATGGGTGCTGTTTCATTTTTTTGCAAATGGATATCCAGTTATGCCAGCACCATTTGTTAAAAAGACTATCTTTTCCCCAATTAACTGACACTGGGCCTTTGTCAAATATCAGCTGCTCATATGTGGATGGATTTCTCTCTGGGTTCTCAATTCTGTTCCATTGGTCTATGTGCCTGTTGTTGTACCAGTACCAGGCTGTTTTGACTACTGTAGCTGTATAATAGGTTCTGAAATCAGGTAGAGTGAGGCCTCCCACTTTCTTCTTCTTTTTCAGTAATGCTTTACTTATCCGAGGCTTCTATCCCTTCCACATGAAGTTGGTGATTTGTTGCTCCATCACATTAAAAAATGACATTGGAATTTGGATTGGAAGTGCATTGTATGTATAGATGGCTTTTGGTAGAATAGACATTTTTACTATGTTAAGTCTTCCTATCCATGAGCAAGGTATGTTTTTCCACTTAAGTACGTCCTTTTTAGTTTCTTGTAGTAGTACTTTGTAGTTTTCTTTGTATAGGTCTTTTACATCCTTGGTAAGATTTATTCCTAAGTATTTTATCTTCTTGGGGCTACTGTGAATGGTATTGATTTGGTGATTTCCTCTTCGATGTTCTTTTTCTTGATGTAGAGGAATCCAAGTGATTTTTGTATGTTTATCTTATAACCTGAGACTCTGCCAAACTCTTCTATTAGTTTCAGTAGTTTTCTGGGGGATTCCTCAGGGTTTTCTGTGTATAAGATCATGTCATCTGCAAATAGAGATAATTTTACTTCCTCCTTGCCAATCTGGATGCCCTTTATTTCTTTGTCTAGCCTGATTGCTCTGGCTAGGACCTCTAGCACAATGTTGAGTAAGAGCGGTGATAAAGGGCATCCTTGTCTGGTTCCCGTTCTCAAGGGAAATGCTTTCAGGCTCTCTCCATTTAGAGTGATGTTGGCTGTTGGCTTTGCATAGATGCCCTTTATTATGTTGAGGAATTTTCCTTCAATTCCTATTTTGCTGAGAGTTTTTATCATAAATGGGTGTTGGACTTTGTCAAATGCCTTTTTCTGCATCAATTGATAAGATCATGTGGTTTTTGTCTTTTGTTTTATTTATATGGTGGATTACATTAATGATTTTTCTAATATTAAACCAGCCTTGCATACCTAGTATAAATCCCACTTGGTTTTTTATGGTGGATTATTATTTTGATATGTTGTTGAATTCTATTGGCTAGAATTTTGTTGAGGATTTTTGCATCTATGTTCATGAGGGATATAGGTCTGTAATTTTCTTGTTTTGTGGTGTCTTTACCTGGTTTTGGTATCAGGGATATGGTGGCTTCATAGAATGAGTCAGGTAGTATTCCGTCATTTTCTATGCTTTGAAATACCTTTAGTAGTAGTGGTGTTAACTCTTCTCTGAAAGTTTGGTAGAACTCTGCAGTAAAGCCATCCGGGCCAGGGCTTTTTTTTGTTGGGAGTTTTTTGATTACCCTTTCAATCTCTTTTTTTGTTATGGGTCTATTTAGTTGTCCAACTTCTGATTGTGTCAGTTTAGGTAGGTAGTGTTTTTCCAGAAATTCATCCATTTCTTCTAGGTTTGCAAATTTGTTAGAGTACAATTTTTCGTAATAATCTGATATGATTCTTTTAATTTCAGTTGGGTCTGTTGTGATGTGGTCCTTCTCGTTTCTTATTCGGGTTATTTGTTTCCTTTCCTGTATTTCTTTAGTCAGTCTGGCCAATGGTTTATCAATTTTGTTAATTTTTTCAAAGAACCAGCTTTTGGCTTTGTCAATTCTTTCAGTTGTTTTTCTGTTCTCTAGTTCATTTAGTTCAGCTCTAATTTTTATTATTTGTTTTCTTCTGGTGCCTGATGGATTCTTTTGTTGCTCACTTTCTATTTGTTCAAGTTGTAGGGACAGTTCTCTGATTTTGGCTCTTTCTTCTTTTTGTATGTGTGCATTAATCGATATAAATTGTCCTCTGAGCACTGCTTTTGCTGTGTCCCAGAGGTTTTGATAGGAAGTGTTTTCATTCTCGTTGCATTCTATGAATTTCTTTATTCCCTCCTTAATGTCTTCTATAACTCAGTCTTTTTTCAGGAGGGTATTGTTCAGTGTCCAAGTATTTGATTTCTTTTCCCTAATTTTTCTGTTATTGATTTCTAGTTTTATGGCCTTGTGGTCTGAGAAGATGCTTTGTAATATTTCGATGTTTTGGATTCTGCAAAGGTTTGTTTTATGACTTAATATGTGGTCTATTCTAGGGAATGTTCCATGTGCGCTAGAAAAAAAAGTATACTTTGCAGCAGTTGGGTGGAGAGTTCTGTATAAGTCAATGAGGTCAAGTGTGATGTATTCTAGAGAATGTTCTAGAGAGTAATATGTGATGTATTCTTGAGAATGTTCCATGTGCGCTAGAAAAAAAAAGTATACTTTGCAGCAGTTGGGTGGAGAGTTCTGTATAAGTCAATGAGGTCGAGTTGGTTGATTGTTGTAATTAGGTCTTCCGTGTCTCTGTTGAGCTTCTTACGGGATGTCCTGTCCTTCTCCGAAAGTGATGTGTTGAAGGCACCTACTATAATTGTGGGGGTTTCTATCTCACTTTTCAGTTCTGTTAAAGTTTGTTTTATGTACCTTGCAGCCCTGTCATTGAGTGCATAAATATTTAATATGGTTATATCTTTCTGGTCTATTGCTCCTTTAATCATTATGTAGTGTCCTTCTTTATCCTTTGTGGTGGATTTAAGTCTAAAGTCTATTTTGTCAGATTAATATTGCTACTCCTGCTCTTTTTTGCTTATTGTTTGCTTGATATATTTTTTTCCATCCTTTGAGTTTTAGTTTGTTTGTGTCTCTAAGTCTAAGGTGTGTCTCTTGTAGGCAGCATATAGATGGATCGTGTTTCTTTATCCAGTCTGAGACTCTCTCTTTATTGGTGCATTTAGTCCTTTTACATTCAGCGTAATTATAGATAAGTATATGTTTAGTATTGTCATTTTGATGCCTTTTTATGTGTGTTGTTGACATTTTCATTTTTCCACTTACTTTTTTGTGCTGAGACATTTTTCTTTTTAAATTGTGTGTTCCTCATTTTCAAAGTATTTGACTTTATGTTTGCTGAGTCGTCATGTTTTTCTTGGTTTTATTTTGAGTTATGGAGTTGTTATACCTCTTTGTGGTTACCTTAATATTTACCCCTATTTTTCTAAGTAAAAACCTAAGTTGTATTGTCCTACATTGCCTTGTATCCCTCTACATATGGCAGTTCTATGCCACCTGTGTTTAGTCCCTCTTTTTGATTATTGTGATCTTTTACATATTGACTTCAATGATTCCCTGTTTTGAGCATTTTTTTTAATTAATCTTAATTTGTTTTTGTGATTTCCCTATTTGAGTTGATATCAGGCTGCTCTGTTCTGTGACCTTGTGTTGTGCTGGTATCTGATATTATTGGTTTTCTGACCAAACAATTTCCTTTAGTATTTCTTGTAGCTTTGGTTTCATTTTTGCAAATTCTCTAAGCTTGTGTTTATCTGTAAATGTCTTAATTTAGCCTTCATATTTCAGAGAGAGTTTTGCTGGACAAATGATCCTTGGCTGGCAGTTTTTCTCCTTCAGTGCTCTGTAGATGTCATCCCATTGCCTTCTTGACTCCATGGTTTCTACTGAGTAGTCTGAACTTATTCTTATTGAGTTTCCCTCATAGGAGACCTTTCTTTTCTCCCTGGCTGCTTTTAAAATTTTCTCTTTATCTTTGGTTTTGGCAAGTTTGGTGATAATATGTCTTGGTGTTTTTCTTTTTGGATCAATCTTAAATGGGGTTTGATGAGCATCTTGGATAGATATCCTTTCGTCTTTCATGATGTCAAGGAAGTTTTCTGTCAGCAGATCTTCAACTATTCTCTCTGTGTTTTCTGTTATCCCTCCCTGGTCTTGGGACTCCAATCACATGCAAGTTATCCTTCTTGATAGAGTCCCACATGATTCTTAGGGTTTCTTCATTTTTTTAAATTCTTTTATCTGATTTTTTTCAGCTATATTGGTGTTAATTCCCTGGTCCTCCAGATGTCCCACTCTGCATTCTAATTGCTCGAGTCTGCTCCTCTGACTTCCTGTTGCGTTGTCTAATTCTGTAATTTTATTGTTAATCTTTTGGATTTCTACATGCTGTCTCTCTATGGATTCTTGCAACTTATTAATTTTTCCACCATGTTCTTGAATAATGTTTTTTAGTTCTTCAACTGCTTTATCAGTGTGTTCCTTGGCTTTTTCTGTAGATTGCCTTATTTCATTTCTGAGGTCCTCCCTGATGTCTTGAAGCATTCTGTAAATTAGTTTTTTATATTCTGTATCTGATAATTCCAGGATTGTATCTTCATTTGGGAAAGATTTTGATTCTTTAGTTTGGGTGGTTGTAGAAGCAGTCATGGTCTGCTTCTTTATGTGGTTTGATATCGACTGCTGTCTCCAAGCCATCACTAAGATATTGTAGTGATTTATTCTATATTTGCTCACTGAGTCTTATCTTGTTTTGTTTTCTTTCAATATATGTAGACGGGCTAATAGATTGTGCTGTCTTGATTTTTGTAGCCCTTGACTCACTTATGACCTATTACCAGCTGTTTTGGGCTGCTACCAGATATATAAGCCTAAGAGTCCATTCACTATTCTTGAGTAGGATCTGATTTTGGGTCATCAAATGTGTGATGCAGACTGTCACCTATCTACCTAGAGAAGTAGTGGTGATAGTTGTGTGCACCAGATTCTAGTAGCAGCAGGGGGTCACACTCCAGGGGGGGACTGGATGCTGACAGGTTTCCCCCAAGTGTCAGTGAGGTAGGTGTGTCTCTATTCCTAAAGCACCTTGGTGGGTGGGCTCTGCAGCTATGCCTTAGGCCCCCAATGCAAGTACCTCTACAGATTGGTAGGTGTCACTCTCCTTAGACCCCTAAGGCAGGAGGCTAGGTGGTCTGGGGGGAGCTTCAGCCTTCATTTCCCTGTTGTGGGTCAGTGAGGCTTCTGTTGAATACGCCGAGATATCAGACCTGGGAAACTTGTCTTTCCAGTAAATCAGCTAAACAATTGTAGTCAGATCCCTATCAGAAATGCCTTTGCATTATAATAGCCACCTTGTTCCCTGTAGGGATGAAGGCCCGAGACTGTGGATCACATATGCTTTGCTGAAGCTGGTTCTGTGTTTTTAGTTCAATTAGGGAAGGATTTTTGGTCCCTGGGTTTTTTGTGGTTGCTTCTCTCAGGCCAGAAGAATGGGTTAGGAAAAGACCAAAAAAAAAAAAAGGAAAAGAAAAGGCGCGGAGCAGTTCTCCCTCTGGCTCAGGAAATTCCAATGTTAATGAAGCCACCTGGGAAGGGAAGGGGAGGGTTCAGATAAACAGGAGAGAGTAGCACCACAGAATATAGACAAAGCTACTTACATTGCTTGGGATGACTGTTTTATCTGAGATTCCCGAGGGGAGCGTCGACTGTGTGTGCTGGCTGGGTAGAGATTGCCCCCGAGGGTCAGGCCCGCATACCATGCTTGCGCTGTCTCAGAAGCCGCAGTCGGTTCCTCCACTCCCAGTCCAAAGCCCAGCGGCAAGGTTCCCCAGCTGGGACACTGCAGTCCTGGCTCCAAAACCAGTCGCTGCCTCATGGTGACTTCTACTCCTGTCAGCCGCTTCGCTGCGCTTCCTGCGTGCACTGGCAGGGCTTCCCCCGAGGTCAGTTCAGGGGGCTGGGGCTGCGCCCCATGTTTGCACTGTCACAGGATGCTGTGCTCAGCTCCCCTGTGCCCAGTTCAAAGCCCCGTGCCAAGGTTCCCCAGCTGGGATGCTGCACTCCTGGCTCCAAAACCAGTTTCTGCCTCCCGGTGACTTCTCCTCCTGCCAGCCGCGTCGCTGCACTGCCCACGCTGACCTGTTGGGCCCCCTCCCGAGGTCAGTTCAGGGGGGAAGGGCTGCACCCCGTGTTTGCGCCGTCACAGGATGTCGTGCTCAGCTCCCCTGCACCCAGTCCAAAGCCCGGAGCCAAGGTTTTCTGACTGGGATGCTGGCTCCAGGCTCCAAAAACAGTTTCTGCTTCCCCGTGGTTGTTCATTCTCGGTCTCTGTCACTCAGGTCAACTCTTTAAATCTGTGTTTGTTGGTCAGGGTTTGTAGATTGTCATGTATGTGATCGATTCACTCGTTTTTCCAAGTCTTTGTTGCAAGAGGGATCCAAGGTAGCTTCTACCTAGTCAGCCATCTTGGCCCCGCCTCCCATAACCTGGTCTTTTTTTTATGAGTTTGAATTTTGTTCTCCATTTTTCTCCCACTTTGTCTGGGACCATCGGTTGTAATTCATGTCAGAGTAGTCAGTGCTGATAACTGGGCACCATCTAGTTGTTCTGGGTTCAGTCTGGTGGAGGTTGTGGTAGATGTCATCCATTAGTCCTTTGGACTAATCTTACCCTTCTGTCTTCGAATTTCTTCATTCTCCTTTGTTCCAGTCAGGATGAAATCAGTAAATGTATCTTAGACGGTCTGCTCACAGGCTTTTAAGACCTCAGACCCTACTCAGCAATCAGATATAGAACATTGTTTTTATAGACCATGTTATGCCAATTGAGCTAGATGTTCCCCAAGACTATGGTCCCCAGCCCTCAGTCCAGAGGCTCGGTCCTTCAGGGAATTTAGATGCGTTTGTGAATATTCTATGACTTTGCCCTGGTCAGGTTGTGCTGACTTCCCAAGTGAGTGTAAACCTTTTCTTGACTTTTTATAATAGTGGTTTTATACAATATTTGTTCTTATATGATTGACTTATTTCACTCAGCATAATGTCCTCCAGGTTCATCCATGTTGTGAGATGTTTTGAGGATTCATCATTATTCTTTAGCATTGTGTAGTATTCCATTGTGTGTATGTATGTGTGTATGGAAAGGTTTATCCATTTGTCCATTGATGGGTTTGCTGTCTAGCTTTTGCCCTCAAGGCTTGATTAAAGCCATTCTCTCAAAGGTCACCAAATCGAATAGCTTTTATTCTGTGATAATTTTCTTGAACACTTTTCTCTATGCTCACTCTCTCTTTAGCAAGTCTCCTCCCTTGGTTTTCATGATGATATTCTCTTGGTTTTCTGTCTCCTTTCCGACTGCTCTTTCTCAGTCTCCTTGGTTGAACAATTCTGCTTCTTCCTTTTATTTCTCAAAGTAATTTGAGCAAAAGTCCATCATTAGCCCTCTTTTCTTCTTTCTTTAGAAGCTTTTTCTCAGTTTTCTAAGAGATCCTATTTATTCCCATGACTTTAACAGTGATCTCTTTCAAGATGACTCCCAAACCTCTACCAGTCTTCGCCTATTTTTTGAGCCTCAGAGCCACATATCCACTTGAGCCGTGAATCCTTCATCTAAATGTACCTGAAACACAACCAAACCCAGACCCAGTGCTGTCGAGTCGCTTCCGACACATAGCGACCCTATAGGACGGAGTAGAACTGCCCCATAAAGTTTCCAAGGAGTGCCTGGCAGATTTGTACTGCCAACCCTTTGGTTAGCAGCCGTAGCACTTAACCACTACGCCACCAGGGTTTCCAAAAGTACCTTAGATACATCAAATTAAACATGTCTTAAACTGAGAGTCACTTCTTCAAGTCTGTGGTTTTCTCTTTCCTCTATTGCAAGTATGAGGCCCTGGAGGGCAAAGCCTAGGCTCCTCGACTGTTTACATACCCTGGAGCTAAGGTGGGATCAGAATGAGAAAAAGAAATCTTCCCTTTGCACAGGCCTCAGCAAAGGCTGGTCTTGTTGGAGGAGTGAGTTAATAGCAGATAGAAGACAGGGCTGGGTGAAAACGGGCATAGCTGTGCTTTGTACATGGATATAGTTCACACCCTTTGCACTCGTTAACCCTTATGTCTCTTGTATTTCCTAGTACCCCTACTCTAAAGTTTGCTCATACACATATGGACTCCTGTCTTCTGCAGAAGCGACCTCTCACACATTCTTCACATGCTTCCTCCATCAGCCTCAGTTTAGGTAGCCTTCAGACTGCAGGGAATAAATGGAGAATGACACCTGCAAAGATGATACATGTCCTAACTGCTCCATTGTCCTACTTGGAGCACACATATCCCCTAACCAGGGACGGACTGTGCCCTTGGGCTGAGACTGAGGGATTGTGGAATAAACAAGTTTATTCCTGTTATGGATTGAACTGTGCTTCCCACCACCCCCAGCAAATATGTGTGAAAAACTCTACACCTGTGGTTATAATCTCATTTGGGAATGGGTTTTCTTTATGTTAATGAGGCAGTATTAGTGTAGGGTGTGTTTTAAATCTATCTCTTCTGAGAGATCAAAGAGCAGATTAAAGTAAGCACTAAGGGAGGAGAAGATACAGGCCACATGATCACCAAGGAACCTAGAAGCTGAAAAGAGACAAAGACTTTCCCCCAGAGTGGACAGAGAGAAAGAGAGAGAGAGAGAGAAAGCCTTCTCCTTATAGCTAGTGCCCTGAATTCAGACTTCTAGTCTTCTAAACTGTGAGAAAATACATTTCTGTTTATTAAAGCCACCCACTTGTAGTATTTCTGTTATAGCAACACTAGATAATTAAGTCAATTTCATACTTTCTGTCATTTGTTTTAGATGGAACTTGTCATTTTCTATGCAAAACCCTGTGCAGGCAGGCTAGGAAGTCATTATTAACTTTGATTTCTAGATGAGGAAACTTAGAACACAAAAGGGGAAGTGGTTGGAGGTAGAACTGGGCCTAGAGTCTTGAACTTCTCATTTCCATCCCAGAACACTTGCTACTGCCCCACACGGCTAAGCCAAGAATTCATTCCTAGGAGGTTCTCGTTCCTAATTCAGGTAAGGGAGATACTGCTGTGGCCAGGCTGAGCTGGGATTCTGTTTACTTTGCTGAGGAGATGATGGGGCAATCAGAGAGCAGGGTCCTGTGAGCTGCTGTGAGAAGGGAAGGAACAAACCAAAAACCAAATCTGTTGCCGTCGAGTCGACCCCAACTCATAGTGACCCTATAGGACAGAATAGAACTGCCCCATAGAGTTTCCAAGGAGTGCCTGGTGGATTTGAACTGTCAACCTTTTGGTTAGCAGCTGTAGCTCTTAACCACTGTGCCACCAGGGTTTCCGAGAAAGGAATGAGGGGCTTGGAATTTGGGTCCAGGGATTCTCTTCAAGAATGAAATGCTTTCAACCTGCTGCCACATGAAGCACCTGACGACTCTGACATGAAATTTGCATAAGACAGGTAGATGGGATTCTGGAAACAGAGAATGAAAAATTAGTTTCTTTCTTTCTGTCCACAGAGGGCAGTCAACAGCCCAAGCCAGAGCCAAGCCTCTGGTTGTAAAGTAAACTACAGAACTGGTTATGGGTTTCATGTCTGATTG
This sequence comes from Loxodonta africana, assembly GCF_030014295.1. NCBI lineage: Eukaryota > Metazoa > Chordata > Mammalia > Proboscidea > Elephantidae > Loxodonta > Loxodonta africana. Next base: position 88,012,546 of record NC_087369.1, on the reverse strand, counting down.
CCTCTTTCTGTAAGGACTTTGGAACTTGGAGTGTCCCTCACCCTCTATAACCTGGCAGAAGGTTAGAACCATGGTTGTCAAGACCACAGAAGGAATGGTAGGTCTACCCAAAAGTGGACTGGGAGGCTGAAATTGCTGCCTGGAATATGTTTAGTAATATTATTATTTTAGTTCTCTAATTATGTCTATGAAAAACCTGCTGGGAAAGGCTTAATTTGGTGAGTAGGGGTGGTGACTAGGTAGACAACATCAAGGATTTTGGGGCTGGGCATTTAAAGAAGTATAACTTTCTAGGGCCCAAGGACACCTCATAGCTAACTGTTACAAGAGTGTCCCAGAGACTACCACCTCTAGTAAAGCCTTGTCTGGGTGGGAGCTGAATATATAATGTGTGACCTTGTCAAGTCACCTGCCTTTGACTTTTGGCTCTTCTACCTACTTACTGTGGGAAAAAGGCATGTCTGCTCTCCCTTCTGAGTCTTAATTTCCTTCTCTCTTAAATGGGGATAATGGTAATCTACTTCGCAGGGCTGTTAAGAGGATTAAATAACTACAATAGATGTAAAAAGGCTTTATAAACCAGTAAGCCTGATTCAGATATGAATGGCCAATATAATTGTTACCATATGGTCTTCTAGATTCCTTTAATTAGCACCTCTAGGAGGGAATAAGGAAATCCCAGGATCAAGGAGAATTTCAAATGAGTCTATTTTAGTTTAGGTGACCTCTAAAGAGGTGAAATGCATGGTTGGGGGAGGCTGGTGCTCTTCCAACGATCACTTCTAACTTGGGTGTTTGTCACTTTGTCATCAGGGTGGGGGAGCCAAACTGGACCTTCACTCATGGCCATAACTTCCTCTTAGATTTCATTCTCAGTTTTCTCTCTGCCTGGGTAAAATCCGAGCAGACAAATAAAACTAAGTTCAGGGGTTAGAGTGCTATCAAAGACAAATTAGCTTTACTTCAAAATGAAGATTGACTTCATAAAAACTGTCTGGACCAACAATCGGCCCAGCCAGAGGTAGTATGGAGTCAGGGAAGAGCACCTGACTAGGATTCAAGCCAGAGGTTCTGGTCCTGGCTCTGCTTCTGACCTGTGATAAGACCTTGCCTGAGTATCGAAATTGTGTGTATATTATCAAAGGTGATAGAATGTGTGAACATCCCTTGTAAGCTCTAAGGCAGCATATACACGGAAGCAATTATTTCTATTATGTAATGTATTTAAATGTAGGGAATTATTATTTTTGTTTTCTATCCTCATATGTTATGCCTTTGGTTGCTAAGGGGACCAGGCATGTTGGACTGGTATCCATCCATTTGTTAAACAATTGAAAATGAAGACTCTACATTGTTTTGATAATGGTCACATTTGAAGAACAGGTTTATTTAGTAGTGGAGGGAGACCTTACAGGGTTTCTTTTTGGGGTGATAGAAATGTTCTGGAAATAGTGGTGATGGTTGCATAACATTGTGAATATACTTTTTAAAAAACCCTCTCAATTGAACACTTTAAAATGGTGAATTTTATGTTATGGGAATTTAAATTCCATTAAAAAAAATCTCTGCCCAGAAATAATAGGGGCAATGAAACCTGGTTCCAAAGCACTGAAAATAGGCCCAGAGCAGGTAAGTCAAATTGTTGCTTCTTTTGCTTCTTATTGTGTGAATTATGTACTTGTGGGAGATAGGAGAGTCTTTTGGATGGGGTGTGTGTGTGTGTGTCTGTGTCTGTGTCTGTGTGTGACAGAGAGAGAGTGAGAGGGAATATAAAAGCAGTATATTCCAGAAGCGGTTGTGATGGAGTAGCACTGATAACAGGTATAGAAATGGTGGTTAATTTCCAGTACACTTCTTGGGATCTTAACAGGAGGCTCCACTATTGGGTCCAGAGATAAGTAGCCCACATTTTCTTATCTGAGGGGTGGGGGAACCAATTACTGTTGTAAATATAAACTTAAGTTGACTAACTATTCTGGTTTGCCCAAAATGAACATTTCCTGGAATGTGGGACTTTTAATGCTAAAAGTGGGAAAGTTCCGGGCAAACCTTGTTGCGCTAAAACTGGTGCCTGCTAGTAGAGAGGGTGAAGGGTCTGAGGAATGCTTCACAACTCTCGGGTTTAGGTGCCAGTGGAATGGTGGCCCTGGTTGGGATAGGAGAAAATCATTCAGAAAAGAGGCCAGAAAGAATAATAATAATAATAAGATGAAGAAGAGAAAGAGGAAGAAGGAGAGGAAGAAGAAAGAGAAAAAATATGTATTTTTGAAGGTTCCTGGGCAATGGAAGCCATTGTAAAGACGCTGGTGAAAAGAAAATTGTGTTGGGAATCACAAAGAAGGTATGTTGGCATACTCCCCTTAGAACTGATACAGAGTGTCACACTCAGAGAGTGAAACTTTTTGAAACAGAAGCAGCAGTTTTGCAATAGAGCACAAGGAATGTTTATACAAACTAGGAAACGTGGAAAATTGGGTTCCTGTCGCTAAGTTTAGAGCTAGATTGGTGGCTCTATCTTGAGTCTGACAGAAGTTATCATACTTAGATCTCAAATGGCCAATTGAAGTTACGCTTCCTTTCAGACCTGTATCCGAGGCAAGGTATTAATTTGAATGTTCACTGAATGCCTACAATGAACTAGGGAATATGCTAGAGTGTGTTAGGGATAAAATGGTAAATAAAATTGATATGATCTCTGTCCCTGCCTTAGTTATCTAGTGTTGCTATCACAGAAATACCACAAGTGGATGGCTTTAACAAACACAAGTTTATTCTCTCACAGTCTAGGAGGCTAGAAGTCCAAATTCAGGGTGCCAGCTCCAGCGGAAGGCTTTCTTTCTCTGTTGGCTCTGGGGGAAGGTCCTTGTCATCAATCTTCCCTGGTCGAGGAGCTTCTCAGTGCACGGACCCCAGGTCCAAAGAGCACCCTCCCCTCCTGGTTTTTCATTCTTGAGGTCCCTCTGTCTCTCTGCTTGCTTCTCTTTTATATCTTAAAAGAGACTGACTCAAGATACAACCTAATCTCATTAACATAACTGCCTCTAATCCTGCCTCGTTAACATAATAGAGGTAGGATTTACAACACATAGGAAAATCACATCAGATGGCAAAATGGTGGACAGTCACCCAATACTGGGAATCATGGCCTAGCAAAGTTGACACACTTTTTTGGGGGACACAATTCAATCTATAAAAGCCCCCACCAAATTTGTAGGGAGGCTATCATTTAAGTACTACAAGAGAAGTATGGGGCCTGTGGGAGAATATAGGAGGGACAGATATCTTGGCATGGGAGTCAGGGAAAGCTTTCCAGAGGAAATGACATCTAAGCTTAAGCCTGGAGGATAAATAAGGATTAGCTAGGTGAACAGATGCGTGACAGGCATCCCAGGCACAAGGAACTGTATGGACAAAGACAATGGAAGAGAATATACATTTGGAAAATTATGGTATGGCCCAATATAGCAGAAGAAAATTAGAACAAGTCCACGAGAGCCACAGTATGACCTTGATTATATCCCACCTGAATTTACAGATCATCTCAAGAATAGAGTTGACTCATTAAACACTAATGACTGAACACCAGGTGAGTTGTGGAATGACATCAAGAACATCATATATGAAGAAAGCAAGAGGTGATTAAAAAAGAGGGAAAGAAAGAAAAGACCAAAAGGGATGTCAGAAAAGACGCTGAAACTTGCTCTTGCAAGTAGAGTAGCTAAAGGGGAAGGAAGAAATGATGAAGTAAAAGAGATGAACAGATTTCAAAGGGCAGCTTGAGAAGACACAGTATTATAATGAAATGTGCAAGGACCTAGAGTTAGAAAACCAAAATGGAAGAACACGCTTGGCATTTCTCAAGCTGCAAAAACTGAAGAGAAAATTCATATCTTGAGTTGCAATGTTGAAGGATTGTACAGGGAAAATATTAAATGACACAGGAAGCATCAAAAGAAGATGGAAGGAATACTCAGAGTCACTGTACCGAAAAGAATTGGTCGACATTCAACCATTTCAAGAGGTAGCACACAACCAAGAACCCATGATACCGAAGGAAGAAGTCCAAGCTGCAATGAAGGATTGGTGAAAAACAAGGATCCAGGAAATGACAGAATACCAATTGAAATGCTTCAACAAATGAATTCTGTGCTGGAAGCGCTCACTCATTCATGCCAAGAAATTTGGAAGACAGCTACCTGACCAACTGACTGTAAGAAATCCGTATTTGGACCCATTCCAAAGAAAGGTTAACCAACAGAATGTGGAAATTATCAAATAATATTATTAATATCACACGCAAGCAAAATTTTGCTGAAGATCATTCAAAAGCGGCTGCAGCAGTATATCTACACGAAACTGGCAGAAATTCAAGCTGGATTCAGAAGAGGATGTGGAACAAGGGATATGTCACTGCTGATGTCAGATGGATCTTGTCTGAAAGCAGGGAATATCAGAAAGATGTTTACCTCTGTTTTGTTGCTTATGCAAAGGCATTTGACTTTGTGGATCATAACAAATTACGGATAACATTTCAAAGAACGACAATTCCGGAACACGTAATTGTGCCCATGAGGAACCTGTACTTAGACTAAGAGGCACTCGTTAGAACAGAACAAGGGGATACTGCGTGGTTTAAATTCAGGAAAGGTATGCGTCAGGGTTGTATCCTTTCACCGTACCTATTCGATCTATATGAAAAAAAACAAACCAAACTCATTGCCATTGAGTTGATTCTGACACATAGCCACCCTGTAGGACAGAGTAGAACTGTTCCATAGGGTTTCTAAGGGGCGGCTGGTGGATTCAAACTGCTGACCTTTTGGTTATCAGCCAAACATTTAACCACTGTACCACCAGGGCCCCAAATAATATGAGAAGCTGGATTATATGAAGAAGAACACGGCATCAGGATTAGAGGAAGATTCATTAACAACCCATGATGTGCAGATGACATAATCTTGCTTGCTGAAAGAGAAGGTCCACAACTGGACCAATAAACAAATCATGACAAACGGAAAAAAGACTGATGTTGTCAAGGATTTCATTTTACTTGCATCCACAATCAACACCCATGGAAGCAGCAGTTAAAAAATCAAAAGACGCATTGCATAGGGCAAATCTGCTGCAAAAGGTCTCTTTAAAGTGTTAAAAAGCAAAGTAGTCACTTTAAGGACTAAGATGTGCCTGACTCAAGTGTCTGTATTTTCAATTACTTCATACACATGTGAAAGCTGGACAATGAATAAAGAAGACCAAAGAAGAATTGATGCCTCTAAATTATGATGTTGGAGAAGAATATTGAATATACCATGGACTGGCAGAAGAACAAACAAATCTGTCTTGGAAGAAGTACATCCAGAAGAGAATGCTCATTTGAAGCAAGAATGGTGAAACTTCATCTCACATACTTTGGACATGTTATCAGGAGGGACCAGTGCCTGGAGAAGGACATCATACTTGGTAAAGCAGAGGGTCAGTGAAAAAGAGGAAGATCCTGAATGAGATGAATTGACACAGTGGCTGCAACAATGAGCTCAAGCATAACAACGATTGTGAGGATGGTGCAGGACCAGGCAGTGTTTCCTTCTGTTGTACCTAGGATCACTATGAGCTGGTACTGATTCAAAGTCGCCTAACAACAACACAACCAGCATAGCCAGAAACTCCCTCCTCAAAAAAGAAAAACGCATCACCGTCGAGTTGATTTTGATTCATAGGAGCCCTACAGGACAGAGTAGAACTGTCCCGTATGGTTTCCAAGGAGTGGCTGGTGGATATGAACTGCCAACATTTTGGGTAGCAGCTGAGCTCTTAACCACTGCTCCACCAGGCCTCCAGAATAGCTAGAGTGGGCCTTAATTCTCCAAAAAAAAAATAAAATAAATAAATAAATAAAGCAGATTCCCAGACTTACTGAATGTCTGGAGTGTGGCCCTTGAATCTGTATTTTAATTTGTTCCCTTGATGATTCTGATGCATTATAAAGTTCAAGAACCACTGGCAGACGTCTATACATTCAAGTATAGTAAAAACGTGAATGTGTATGTGTGTGTGTATTTAAGAGCTAAATGGTAGATTAGAAAGGGTTAGCGGCACCAAAGTTTTGAAAAGCCTCGTTCCAATCTTTTTCACAAGTAAAAAGACTGTTCTTCCTAAGGCCAAAGTCTGTGGGGCTCAGCTACCCTAGGCCTCTGCCCAGGGCTAAGGAAATCAATATCTGGGTACACTGTGATTCATTTAGGCCACACTGATTGGGAAGCTCTGTTGTTGGTCGTCATAAGGTGTATAAACTTTAACAGGCAGTGAGGATCCACTGAAGGGTTTTAGGCAGAGAATAACTTGAGCTGCTTTGTTGTTTAGGAAAATTAGCTTACAGAGGGAGACTGGATTAGAGCGAGGCAGTATTGGAGATGGGGAGATTAGCAAGGAGAGTATTGACATAGTCAAGTTCTTCAACTCATATGGCCTGATAAATAAACATATATAATTTCATTCAATGATTATAAGTTAACAACACACTCCACACACCTATGTTTTTTTCATGCCTTACATAATCAGGTACTGTTATGAGTGTCAGGAGCTGCAATGAGAAGATTCTCTTATATTTGAATTGAACTGATTGTGATGGCAAAGACTCGTCTTCAAATTCAAAGATTTTTAACTTGGAAATCTGGGAAGCTGAAGGTAACGAAGGTCTTCCCTTACCCAGTTGACTCTGGTACCTGCTCATGGGATTCACCTCATCAAATGGAAGAGGTGAGATCAGAATCTTTGAGATGGAGTGCAAGATCAGCCTGAAAGATGCCAATTACTGCATAAACCTGAAGAAACAGTATAAGAAAGCAAAGGATGGCTGACAATGGGGAACAAGGTGCCTGAGGGAAATGGGGAACATTCTGGCTAACTCATGTCCCACTTTGCCAGGTTTCTTGGAATCCATGGACCGTTATTCCTTGCTGTTAAGGATTGAATTGTGTACCCCCAAAATGTGTGTCAAACTTGCTAGGCCATAATTCCAGTATTGTATGATTGTCCACTATTTTGTCATCTGATGTGATTTTCCTATGTGTTGTAAATCCTACCTCTATGATGTTAATGAGGCAGGATTAGAGACAGTTAGGTTAATGAGGTAGGATTAGAGGCAGTCATGTTAATGAGGCAGGACTCAATCTACAAGATTAGGTTGTATCTTGAGTCACTCTCCTTTTTGAGATATAAAAGAGAGGTGAGCAGAGGGACAAGGGACCTCATTACCACCAAGCAGGAAGAGCCAGGAGCAGGTGTCCTTTGGACCCCGGGGTCCCTGTGCTGAAATGCTCCCAGACCAGGGGAAGATTGATGACAAGGACCTTCCCCCAGAGCTAACAGAGAGAGAAAGTCTTCCCCTGGAGCTGGCACCCTGAATTCAGACTTTTAGCATCCTAGGCTGTGAGAGAATAAATTTCTCTTTGTTGAAGTTATCCACTTGTGGTATTTCTGTTACAGCAGCACTAGATAACTAAGACACTTGCCTTCTGTGGATGTTATCCCAGACTAAGGAAATATCCTCGAGGGTGTAAAGGAATCTCCAAAGGGCAGTAAAGCATGAGCCTAGGGATTTGGAAAGCTAATTATCCGTGAAACATTTCTCATTTGGGGAGGACCTGACTCATTTTGGGTCAAAAAAACACCAGGTTTCTACCTGGCTTCTGGAGATATGTGATGTGGTCTGACCTCTTGGGGCCAGTACAGTTTACCCAGGGTCAGCCTTCCCACTCTGAGACTTTTACTTCAGGTAAAAGAAACAGCTGCTTCTATCCAGTGTAAATTAGTCCAAAGAAACCTGCTCTTCATTCTGTCTCCTAGCTTCCCATAAATGGCTAAAGCCCAGTCTTGGAGCCGTTATGTAGTTTTAATTATTTCAAGTATTGGCATTACTTGCCTCATAATAAAAGTGTCATGAAATTACTGTAAGGTTGCGTGAGTTTGGGCCATAAATCTTATTCACCTCGGCTACATCTCATATGTTAATTCACTGGAGTATAAAATGCCATTTGCATTAGTTCTTAGTTCACTTAATCATAATTAAATGACCTCAGAGGGCAGTAATTTGTTGAGGCCCTAGCTTTGATGTGACACAAATAACAAACTTGGTTTTCCATGTGGACAAGTTTCTCCATACTTTTACACTGGCCACAGACCTCGCGGAGCACATAATGTTGGCTTTTTGGTGTGGGCATGTGCTCTGGTTATGTGGAACATCTGGGCCACAGATGTGGCTGAGGGGACAAGCTAAATGGTCCCCTTTGGAATTTTCTTTATACCATCTTTAGGCATTTGGAGCCCTGGTGGCACAGTGGTTAAGCGTTTGGCTGCTAACCAAAAGGTCCGCAGTTTGAATCCACCAGCTGCTCCTTTGAAAACCTACGGAACAGTTCTCTGTCCTATAGTGTCGCTATGAGTCAGAATCAACTAGATGGCAATGGGTTTGGTTTTTTGATTTTGTCTTTAAGTCTTTCTAGGCCCTCTCTTGATTCCTTTCAGATTCTCCAAAGAATTAATGTTTTTCCCCTGTTGAACCTAGATAAGAGGTGACGAGGGCATTTCCTTTTTCAACTTTCATCCTTGTGTTACTCTGTTTCTAAAATGGTTCCCTCTAAAGGATTATCAGCCAAAGGGCTTTCAGACTTCAGATTTAGGTAGAATGCTCCCTAAGTTCATGTCCTTAATCATGATGTGTACTCTGAGATCTAGCCCCTCAAGATCAACATCTCTGGGGACTATTGTCATATGGACACTCTCTTAACTTGGCCAAACCTTGTTGTCTTCCCATCCAAGGGGATTCTACTCATCTTCTCCATCATCATCAGTGGCACTATCATTCTCTTGAGATCCCAAGTTCTAACCTTTGTAGCTCTTGGTAGGCAGATAGTGCCCTCCACCAAAGATGTCCATGTCGTAAATCCTCTGAAGCTATGAACATGTTATGTGCAAAGGGAAATTAATGAGGCTGGTGGAATTAGGTTTGCTGATAAGCCAACTTTGAGATGGGAAGACTATCCTGGATTATCTCATTGGTCCCAGTGTAATCGTAATGGTCCTTACAAGTGGAAGAAGGAAGCAGAAGAGGAGTCAAAATCAGAGGGAGATGTGACTATGGAAGAAAGGCACAGAGAGATGCAAGGTTACTAACTTTGATGGTGCAAAAAGGGGGCCATGAGTCAAGAAATGTGGGTGGCTCCTAGAAGTTGGAAAAGTCAGTGAAATTGATATTCACCTTGAGTCTTCAGAAAGAAATGCAGCTCTGCTGTCACCTTGATTTTAGCCCAGTGAGACCTATGTCAGGTTTCTAATCTACAGAACTGTAAGATAATATGTTTGTCTTGTTTTAAGCCACTAATTTTGTGATAATTTGTTATGGCAGCAGTAGAAAACTGAGACATATCTCATTTTGACTTTTCTGTTTCAGCATATCTAATTAGATGATAATTCTTGTGGGTCATTTTTCAGCCACATTTCCTATTGTCACTTTCCTTGGCATTTTTTACCTGCTTTACAACTAACTTGGCTTGTTTCACTGACTCCAAGATTCTTTGCTTCAAATGATCCTATATACGGATGGTAGAAGAATTTTCCTCAAATATCTTCATTATATCCTTATTGCTCAGGATTAAGTTAGAGCCTTATATTGGATCAACTCCCAAATTCATACTCTGGCCTCCATGGTTTCACTCTTAGAATATGGGGTTCATAGGAAATAAATCATTTATATAAATGAAAGGGGTTATTATTAAAAATAAGGGATTTACAATCTCTGTTGCTTACTAATGAGGCCAATATCTTGCTTTCTTCCCTGTCCATACAAGCTAGTTTCACACAGAAAAGAGTCTAAGACATAATTCTGTGCTCACATATCATCACACTTTTAATTTGCAAATACTCTCAATAGCTCAGTTTTTCAAGAGGTTTATTTTTTTTAAAGGAAAGCTTTCTGTTTCAGTTACCTGTTGCTGCACAGTAAATCTCAAAATTTAGTGGCTTGAAGCAATAGTAATTTATTATTTCTCATTATATTGTAGCTTGGCTGAGTTATACTTCCAGTTATATTTGTTGGGATCACTCTTATGACTTCATTTAGCTGGTGGCTGATCTGGGGCACCTTGGTTCTCCTTTATGTGTTTTCTTATCTAGATGGTGTCTCATCTTCCAGGGCCTTTTTAAATGGCCTCTTTCTTTCCAGCAGGATAGCCCAGGCTTTCTTACAGCATGACAGCTGGACGTCAAGAAAGAGTATTTCAAGGAGATAAGCCTCTGTTTGCATCATGCTTCCTAATATCCCATTGGCCAAAGCAAGTCACAAACCCAAACCTAGATTCAATGAGGGAGGGAGCTACACAAGGGCAAGAGTATTGGGAGCCACCAATATGTCTAACACAGTGCCCTTTTTCTTCTTCTTTACACCTATTTTGGTTTACAGGAAAATTGAACAGATAGTACAGAGAATTCCCATATACCCCCCCTTCCACACATAGTTCCCCCATTCTTAACATGTTGCATTAATATGGTACTTTTGTTACAATTGATGAACGAGTATTGACATATTCCTATTGATTAAAGTCATAGTTTACATTAGGGTTCACACTTGGTGTTGTGCATTTCAATGGGTTTTGACAAACGCATAATGTCATGTATCCACCACTACAGTATCATGCAGAATAGTTTTACTGTGCTCCACCTATTTGTCATCCCCCACCACTCGAACACCTGGCAACCACTAATTTTTTTAACTGTCTCTATAGTTTTTTTTTTAATTAACTTTTATTAAGCTTCAAGTGAACATTTACAATTCTGATCAGTCTGTCACATGTAAGTTTACATACATCTTACTCCCTTCTCCCACTTGCTCTCCCCCTATTGAGTCAGCCCTTTCAGTCTCTCGTTTCGTGCCAATTTTGCCGTCTTCCCTCTCTCTCTATCTTCCCATCCCCCCTCCAGTCAAGAGTTGCCAACACACTCTCCAGTGTCCACCTGATTTAATTAGCTCACTCTTCATCAGCATCTCTCTCCCCCCCCGCTGACCAGTCCTTTTCATGTCTGATGAGTTGTCTTCGGGGATGGTTCCTGTCCTGTGCCAACAGAAGGTCTGGGGAGCATTGATGCCGGGATTCCTCTAGTCTCAGTCAGACCATTAAGAATGGTCTTTTCATGAGAATTTGGGGTCTGTATCCCACTGATCTCCTGCTCCCTCAGGAGTTCTCTGTTGTGCTCCCTGACAGGGCAGTCATCGATTGTGGCCGGGCACCAACTAGTTCTTCTGGTCTCAGGATGATGTAGGTCTCTAGTTCATGTGGCCCTTTCTGTCTCTTGGGTTCTTAGTTGTTGTGTGACCTTGGTGTTCTTCATTTTCCTTTGCTCCAGGTGGGTTGAGACCAATGGATGTATCTTAGATGGCCCCTTGTTAGCATTTAGGACCCCAGACGCCACATTTCAAAGTGGGATGCAGAATGTTTTCATAATAGAATTATTTTGCCAATTGACTTAGAAGTCCCCTCAAACCAAGTTCCCCAGACCCCAGCCCCTGCTCCGCTGACCTTTGAAGCATTCATTTTATCCTGGAAACCTCTTTGCTTTTAGTCCAGTCCAATTGGGCTGACCTTCCTTGTATTGAGTGTTGTCTTTCCCTTCACCCAAAGCAGTTCTTATCTACTGATTGATCAAGAAAAAACCCTCTCCCTCCCTCCCTCCCTCCCCCCTTCGTAACCACAAAAGTATGTGTTCTTCTCAGTTTTTTCTATTTCTCAAGATCTTATAATAGTGGTCTTATACAATATTTGTCCTTTTGCCTCTGACTAATTTCACTCAGCATAATGCCTTCCAGATTCCTCCATGTTATGAAATGTTTCACAGATTCGTCACTGTTCTTTATCAATGCGTAGTATTCCATTGTGTGAATATACCACAATTTATTTACCCATTCATCCATTGACGGACACCTTGGCTGCTTCCAGCTTTTTGCTCTTGTAAACAGAGCTGCAATAAGCATGGGTGTGCATATATCTGTTTGTGTGAAGGCTCTTGTATCTCCAGGGTATATTCCGAGGAGTGGGATTTCTGGGTTGTATGGTAGTTCTATTTTTAACTGTTTAAGATAACGCCAGATAGATTTCCAAAGTGGTTGTACCATTTTACATTCCCACCAGCAGTGTATGAGAGTTCCAATCTCTCCGCAGCCTCTCCAACATTTATTATTTTGTGTTTTTTGGATTAATGCCAGTCTAGTTGGTGTGAGATGGAATCTCATCGTAGTTTTAATTTGCATTTCTCTAATGGCTAATGATCGGGAGCATTTTCTCATGCATCTGTTGGCCGCCTGAATATCTTCTTTAGAGAAATGTGTGTTCGTATCCTTTGCCCACTTCTTGATTGGGTTGTTTGTCTTTTTGTGGTTGAGTTTTGACAGAATCATGTAGATTTTAGAGATCAGGCGCTGGTCTGAGATGTCATAGCTGAATATTCTTTCCCAGTCTGTAGGTACTCTTTTTTACTCTTCTGGTGAAGTCTTTAGATGAGCATAGGTGTTTGATTTTTAGGAGCTCCCAGTTATCTGGTTTCTCTTCATCATTTTTGGTAATGTTTTGTATTCTGTTTATGCCTGTATTAGGGCTCCTAGGGTTGTCCCTATTTTTTCTTCCATGATCTTTATCGTTTTAGTCTTTATGTTTAGGTCTTTGATCCACTTGGAGTTAGTTTTTGTGCATGGTGTGAGGTATGGGTCCTGTTTCATTCTTTTGCAAATGGATATCCAGTTATGCCAGCACCATTTGTTAAAAAGACTATCTTTTCCCCAATTAACTGACACTGATCCTTTGTCAAATATCAGCTGCTCATATGTGGATGGATTTATATCTGGCTTCTCAATTCTGTTCCATTGGTCTATGTGCCTGTTGTTGTACCAGTACCAGGCTGTTTTGACTACTGTGGCTGTATAATAGGTTCTGAAATCAGGTAGAGTGAGGCCTCCCACTTTCTTCTTCTTTTTCAGTAATGCTTTGCTTATCCGGGGCTTCTTTCCCTTCCATATGAAATTGGTGATTTGTTTCTCTATCCCCTTAAAATATGACATTGGAATTTGGATCGAAAGTGCGTTATATGTATAGATGGCTTTTGGTAGAATAGACATTTTCACTATGTTAAGTCTTCCTATCCATGAGCAGGGTATGTTTTTCCACTTAAGTATGTCCTTTTGAATTTCTTGTAGTAGAGCTTTGTAGTTTTCTTTGTATAGGTCTTTTACATCCTTGGTAAGATTTATTCCTAAGTATTTTATCTTCTTGGGGGCTACTGTGAATGGTATTGATTTGGTTATTTCCTCTTCGGTGTTCTTTTTGTTGATGTAGAGGAATCCAATTGATTTTTGTATGTTTATTTTATAACCTGAGACTCTGCCAAACTCTTCTATTAGTTTCAGTAGTTTTCTGGAGGATTCCTTAGGGTTTTCTGTGTATACGATCATGTCATCTGCAAATAGTGATAGCTTTACTTCCTCCTTGCCAATCCGGATACCCTTTATTTCTTTGTCTAGCCTAATTACCCTGGCTAAGACTTCAAGTACGATGTTGAATAAGAGCGGTGATAAAGGGCATCCTTGTCTGGTTCCCGTTCTCAAGGGAAATGCTTTCAGGTTCTCTCCATTTAGAGTGATATTGGCTGTTGGCTTTGCATAGATGCCCTTTATCATGTTGAGGAATTTTCCTTCAATTCCTATTTTGCTGAGAGTTTTTATCATAAATGGGTGTTGAACTTTGTCAAATGCCTTTTCTGCATCTATTGATAAGATCATGTGGTTTTTATCTTTTGTTTTATTTATGTGATGGATTACATTCATGGTTTTTCTGATATTAAACCAGCCTTGCATACCTGGTATAAATCCCACTTGATTAGGGTGAATTATTTTTTTGATGTGTTGTTGGATTGTATTGGCTAGAATTTTGTTGAGGATTTTTGCATCAATGTTCATGAGGGATATAGGTCTATAATTTTCTTTTTTTGTAAAGTCTTTACCTGGTTTTGGTATCAGGGAGATGGTAGCTTCATAGAATGAGTTGGGTAGTATTCCATCTTTTTCTATGCTTTGAAATACCTTCAGTAGTAGTGGTGTTAAGTCTTCTCTGAAGGTTTGGTAGAACTCTGCAGTGAAGCCGTCTGGGCCAGGACTTTTTTTTGTTGAGAGTTTTTTGATTACCGTTTCAATCTCTTTTTTTCGTTATGGGTCTATTTAGTTGTTCTACTTCTGAATGTGTTAGTTTAGGTAGGTAGTGTTTTTCCAAGAATTTATCCATTTCTTCTAGGTTTTCAAATTTGTTAGAGTACAATTTTTCGTAGTAATCTGAAATGATTCTTTTAATTTCATTTGGCTCTGTTGTGATGTGGTCCTTCTCGTTTCTTATTCGGGTTATTTGTTTCCTTTCCTGTTTTTCTTTAGTCAGTCTAGCCAATGGTTTATCAATTTTGTTAATTTTTTCAGAGAACCAGCTTTTGGCTTTGTTAATTCTTTCAATTGTTTTTCTGTTCTCTAATTCATTTAGTTCAGCTCTAATTTTTATTATTTGTTTTCTTCTGGTGCCTGATGGATTCTTTTGTTGCTCACTTTCTCTTTGTTCAAGTTGTCGGGACAGTTCTCTGATTTTGGCTCTTTCTTCTTTTTGTATGTGTGCATTTATCGATATAAACTGGCCTCTGAGCACTGCTTTTGCTGTGTCCCAGAGGTTTTGATAGGAAGTATTTTCATTCTTGTTGCTTTCTAAGAGTTTCCTTATTCCCTCCTTGATGTCTTCTATAACCCAGTCTTTTTTCAGGAGGGTATTGTTCATTTTCCAAGTATTTGATTTCTTTTCCCTAGTTTTTCTGTTATTGATTTCTAGTTTCATTTCCTTGTGGTCTGAGAAGATGCTTTGTAATATTTCGATGTTTTGGATTCTGCAAAGATTTGTTTTATGACCTAATATGTGGTCTATTTTAGAGAATGTTCCATGTGCACTAGAAAAAAAAGTATATTTTGCAGCAGTTAGGTGGAGAGTTCTGTATAAGTCAACGAGGTCAAGTTGGTTGATTGTTGTAAGTAGGTCTTCCGTGTCTCTATTAAGCTTCTTACTGGATGTCCTGTCCTTCTCCGAAAGTGGTGTGTTGAAGTCTCCTACTATAAATGTGGAGGTGTCTATCTCACTTTTCAATTTTGTTAAAATCTGATTTATGTATCTTGCAGCCCTGTCATTGCGTGCATAAATATTTAATATGGTTATGTCTTCCTGATCAATCGTCCCTTTTATCATTATATAGTGTCCTTCTTTATCCTTTGTGGTGGATTTAAGTCTAAAGTCTATTTTGTCAGAAATTAATATTGCTACTCCGCTTCTTTTTTGCTTATTGTTTGCTTGATATATTTTTTTCCATCCTTTGAGTTTTAGTTTGTTTGTGTCTCTAAGTCTAAGGTGTGTCTCTTGTAGGCAGCATATAGATGGCTCGTGTTTCTTTATCCAGTCCGTGACTCTCTGTCTCTTTATTGGTGCATTTAGTCCATTTACATCCAGCGTAATTATAGATAAATAAGTTTTTAGTGCTGTCATTTTGATGGCTTTTCATGTGTGTTGCTGGCCATTTCATTTTTCCACATACTTTTTTGTGCTGAGACGTTTTTCTTAGTAGCTTGTGAGATCCTCATTTTCATAATGTTTAACTTTATGTTAGTTGAGTCGTTACGTTTTTCTTGACTTTTTTCTTGAGTTATGGAGTTGATATTCCTTTTTGTGGTTACCTTATTATTTACCCCTATTTTTCTAAGTAAAAACCTAACTTGTATCGTTCTATATCACCTTGTATCACTCTCCATCTGGCAGTTCAATGCCTCCTATATTTAGTCCCTCTTTTTGATTATTGTGATCATTTATCTATTGATTTCCATGATTTCCTGTTATGTGTATTATTTTGTTTATTTATTTATTTTTTAGAATTAGTCTTAATTTGTTTGTTTTTGTGCTTTCCCTATTTGAGTTGATATCAGGACGTTCTGTTTTGTGACCTTGTATTGTGCTGGTATCTGATATTATTGGTCATCTGACCAATCTCCTTTAGCATTTCTTGTAGCCTTGGTTTGGTTTTTGCAAATTCTCTAAACTTGTGTTTATCTGTAAATATCTTAATTTCTCCTTCATATTTCAGAGAGAGTTTTGCTGGGTATATGATCCTTGGTTGGCAGTTTTTCTCCTTCAGTGCTCTGTATACGTCATCCCATTCCCTTCTTGCCTGCATGGTTTCTGCTGAGTAGTCTGAACTTATTCTTATTGATTCTCCCTTGAAGGAAACCTTTCTTTTCTCCCTGGCTGCTTTTAAAATTTTCTGTTTATCTTTGGTTTTGGCAAGTTTGATGATAATATGTCTTGGTGTTTTTCTTTTTGGATCAATCTTAAATGGGGTTCGATGAGCATCTTGGATAGATATCCTTTCGTCCTTCATGATGTCAGGGAAGTTTTGTGTCAGGAGTTCTTCAACTATTTTCTCTGTGTTTTCTGTCCCTCCTCCCTGTTCTGGGACTCCAATCACTCGCAAGTTATCCTTCTTGATAGAGTCCCACGTGATTCTTAGGGTTTCTTCATATTTTTTAATTCTTTTATCTGATTTTTTTCCAGCTATGTTGGTGTTGATTCCCTGGTCCTCCAGATGTCCCAGTCTACATTCTAATTGCTCGAGTCTGCTCCTCTGACTTCCTATTGCGTTGTCTAATTCTGTAATTTTATTGTTAATCTTTTGGATTTCTGAATGCTGTCTCTCTATGGATTCTTGCAACTTATTAATTTTTCCACTATGTTCTTGAATAATCTTTTTGAGTTCTTCAACAGTTTTATCAGTGTGTTCCTTGGCTTTTTCTGCAGTTAGCCTAATTTCATTTGTGATGTCTTGAAGCATTCTGTAAATTAGTGTTTTATATTCTGTATCTGATAATTCCAGGATTGTATCTTCATTTGGGAAAGATTTTGATTCTTTTGTTTGGGGGGTTGGAGAAGCTGTCATGGTCTGCTTCTTTATGTGGTTTGATATGGACTGCTGTCTTTGAGCCATCACTGGGAAACTAGTTTTTCTAGAAAATCCGCTAAAAAAATGCAGTCAGATCCCTATCAGAGTTCTCCCTCTGGTTCAGGCTATTCGGATGTTAATGGAGCCGCCTGGCGAGGGTGGGGGAGGGATCAGAGAGCTAGGAGTGTAGCACCTCAGAATATAGCCAGAGTTGTTTGTCTTACTTGGAATGACTCTTATATCTGAGATTTCCACAGAGTGCATCACCTATATGTACTGGCTGTGTGGAGATTGCCCCCCGGGGGTTCTGGCCCGCTGGAGTCACGGTCAGATCCTCTGCTGTCAGCCCCACCCCCAAGGTTAAGGCTCCCCTACTGGGACGGTGCACTCCCGTCTCCAAAATCAGTCACTGCCTCCTGGGGACTCCCCGTCCCGCCAGCCGCGTCGCGTGCCGCTCCCGCGAACCGGGTGGGCTCCCCCCCGGGGTCAGCTCAGGAGAGCGGAGCAGGTCCCCGCGCCTGAGTCACGACTGCGCGTCCCGGCTGGGGCGCCGCTCTTCCTGCTCCAAGACCAGCCACTGCCTCCCGGGGACTTCTTCCACCAGCTGCTCCGCCACACCATCCGCGCGAACCAGCTGGGCCCGCGCGAACCTGTTGGGACCGCACCGGGGTCAATTCAGGGGAATGTAGCTGATTCCCGTGCTCAGGCCCCGTCCACGCCCGCCAAAATCCCTGCGGGACGGCTCCTGGGCTGGGACGCTGCTCTCCCCGCTCCAAGAGCTGTCACTTCCTCCCGGGGACTTCTCCCTCCAGTGCGCCGCGCCGCTCACGCGAACTGGGTGGCACCGCCCGCACGAACGACTGGGCCCCCCCCAGGGTCAATTCAGGGGAATATAGGTGGTCCCCGCGCTCACGCCCCGCCCGCGCCTGCCAAAAACCCGGCGGGACGGCTCCCCGGCTGGAACGCTGCTCTCCCCGCTCCAAGAGCAGTCACTTCCTCCCGGGGACTTCTCCCTCCAGTGCGCCGCGCCGCTCACGCGAACTGGGTGGGCGCCGCCCGCACGAACGACTGGGCCCCCCCCGGGGTCAATTCGGGGAAATGTAGCTGGTCCCCGCGGTCATGTCACGCCCGGTCCCCGCCAAACTCCCGGCGGGATGGCTCCCTGGCTGGGACGCTGCTCTCCCCGCTCCAAGACCAGTCACTGCCTCCCAGGGACTTCTCCTACTGGCTGCGCTGCCACTCTGCCCACGCCAACTGGCTGGGCTCCCTCCCGGGATGAGTTCGGGAGCTAGGGCTGGGCCCCTTGTCTGTGCCGTCTGCCCCCCTGGGCTCTGCCCCAAATCGGGCTCCGAAGGTCACCTGCCTGGTACGCTGGCTCCTGGCTCTGAAAACAATCGCTGTCTCCCCGTATTTGTTCATTCTCCGTCTCTAAATCTGTGTTTGTTGTTCAGAGTTTGTGGATTGTTATATATGTGATCGATTCACTTGTTTTTCCGAGTCTTTGTTGCAAGAGGGATCCGCAGTAGTGTCCACCTAGTCTGCCATCTTGGCCCCTCCCCCGTCTCTATAGTTTTGTCGGAAACACTGGTGGTGTAGTGGTTAAGTGCTATGGCTGCTAACCAAAAGGTCAGCAGTTCGAGTCCTCCAGGCACTCCTTGGAAACTCTATGGGGGAGTTCCACTCTGTCCTATTGGGTCGCTATGAGTCAGAATTGACTCAATGGCAATGAGTTTGGTTTGGCTTATAGTTTTGCCTCTTACAGAATGTCATATAAATAAAATCATACAGTATGTAGCCTTTTCAAAATGGCTTCCTTCACCTAACGATATACATTTAAAGTTCCCTTTCTATTTTGTTGGCATCTGGTAGCACAAGCAGGTCAGACGCAGACGTGATTATAGCCTCTGGACCTTTTCCGTCTTGAGATTTCCTCTAGGTATTGTTTTTGGAATGCATTCGAACAGTTTTTACGAGGACCCCAGACATGATGAGAAAATAAGCAGACAATTGCGCCAGCCATTTTGAGCTCCTCGTGACTGACAGCATCTTAGGTCCAATAGAGGTGTCTGGCTAAATTCTGAGTAACAGCTGTGGTAGATTATTAAAATGATTATCCCTAGTGAATCATGCTTGCCTGTATTGTGTACTTTTGCAGTTCCCTCCCACACTGACTCTAGGATTGGCCAAATGACTTGCTTTGGCCATTGGACTTTTAACAAATGGGACACAATCAGAAGCTTGAAAAACCCTTGTGCATTGGTGTTGCCATCTCCTGTTCGTAGGAACTCTTCCGTCACCATATGAAAAAGGCCAGGATAGCCACTCTGAGAATGAGAGACCACACTGAGAGAAAGGCCTAGATGACAGACAGCACTTACAGCCATACATATGTGTGAGATCATCTTAGACCATCCAGCCCCAGTTGGCTATTGGAAAACTACAGCCACATGAGTGACTCAAGAGAGTACAGGGGAAGAATTTTCCAGTTGAGTCCAACTTACTTCCTTTTTGAAAATAACTTCTCTTAGGCAACTGATGATCGTTCCAACTTACCTTAGTGTCAGAATGGTTTTCCCAGAGGTGAGAGGATCATATGTACATTTGCCTTGTTTTTATGACAAGGTTGTTTATTTGTATCAACCTTTTTTAATCTACATCCTAAGGTACTGTTGTTTAAAGGTCTGATTATAATTATTTGTCAATATTGTCTTTCTGCTTCCAAATAAGGGCAGAAATATAGAATAGTGGTTAAAAGAACACACCCTGGAGTCTGATTTCACGAGTTTTTTTTTATCCTAGATTCCCTACTTATTAGTTGTGTAAACTTGGATGTCAACTTCATTGTGCTTCAGTTTCCTATCTGTAAAATGAGCATCATAACCTACCTCATAAGGTTGGTGAGAGGATTAAAATGATGTAAGTCACTTAAAGAACTTAAATAATGCCTGGCTCATATTCCGTATCAATAGTAGCTTTGGTTATTATGTTATAGGAACAGGCTCCTAGAGCCTGAATGCAGCTTCCTTTCTAGTCAGGTCTCTCTAAGAAAGAACTTTCAAAAAATTGAAAAAGTCCTTATTAAATCCTCCTAAGCAAAGTCAAAGAAGTTGATGTGGCTAAGTGAATTCAGGTGACTGTGAAGAGACCATTAAAGAATGTACTGTGAGGCCCTCAACTTGTACCGTTTTGAGTTTTCCCCATAATTAAACTCCTCCTTCCTCTTCTCTTCTTTCCTTACTTTCATTTGTTCCTCCCAGTGCCTCTGCCTAATAAGACAGCACTGTGAGAATTTATTCGGCCTGGCAAGTAGAGATGTTGTCCAGCCAAGGTCAGGGTCTCTAAGAGCGGTTACAAAGTTCCTGCCTGGGACTTCCTATTTAATGAAAGATAATACATCCATTTAAGCCAGTTTGAGTTGGGATTTTCTGCTACCTGAAACCAAAATCATACTCATACACCTGGAACATCGTAGTCCCAGATAACCACTCCTCTGGAAGTTCCATGCAGTGTTGTGGTCTGGTTTCATGAGAATTTGCTTGACCTATAGGAGGTTCTTGGACACTGAGTCCAAATGCTGCTCTTCTCCCATTATAGACTTTACTTTTTTATATTGAATAGTCTGTATTTTGCCTTTCTGAAATGGAACTACATCTCCGGTGCCCTTTGGTTCTGAATCTGTACTAGAGAGGGGTAGTTTTCTAAAGAAGGAGCCTAGAACTTATGCCCTGCCATTTCTTAGACTCAGAAGAGAGATTGCAGAGGACAAACCTATGCTGGCTAGAGCAAAGCCAGTTAGATGGCAGTCGCAATAACAGACATAGAAGGCCATTCATTAGGAGTGCCTAGTACCTAAGGAGCCCTGGTAGTACCTAAGGAGCCCTGGTAGTACAGTGGTTAAGAGCTATGGTGAGCTACAGCTGCTAACCAAAAAAGTTGGCAGTTTATATCCAACAGTCACTCCTTGGAAACCCTTTGGGGCAGCTCCACTCTGTCCTATAGGGTCGATATGAGTTGGAATTGACTCGATGGCATCTAACAACAACAAAGTACCTAAAGCTTTATTGCCACTGGGGCTATGAGATCTTTTTGGTTTGCTCTTTTAATAAGACTTGGGGTCAGGAGCCAGGCCAGGGAGTAGATGATGCCACTCTAAGAGAAGGATGAATAAATATAAAGATAGTAATCTTTTTGAGCATTAGCTGCAATGTATGCTGCCAGTTCTACAAGGGACTTATTGTTTTACTCTTGTCATAGGTTTCTGGGTTGTATATAATTAATTTTGCAATCAGTAACAACAACCAACCTAAGAGCTAACTATTATTACCTAGAATCTAAAATGATGAGGAAACCAAGGTTCACAGAGTTTAATTAACTTGCCCAATATCATGCAGGTAGAACTAGGATTTGAATCCTGTCAGCCTCTGTTGGACTCCAGAGTCTGTACCTTAACCACTACACTATGTTCCCTTCTAACTTGTGGAGAAACCACTACATATATCTGTATCAAAACTATTTTGTTTGTTGTATAATGAAATTGCATCATGTGTGCATTTATATAAATGTAATTCAGCAATAAATGTTGGGGGAGTGTGGAGAAAGAGACAGAGAAGACCAAAGAGAAATTCATTTATTTACTCCCACCCTTTATTATCCTTTAAGTAGACCCCAAAGAGGAAGAGAGAGGCCACAACCAAAATAAAGAGAAAAGCAAGAGGTTAATTGGTTAATTCTTGGTTTTTGAGCCTTTTAACTGCCCAGATTCTAAAAACTTAAGAGATTGTCAAGGGTAATTTTGATTGCATTAGACTTCCCCTTTCTTGATGAACTGAATAACCTGAACTCCTCCATTCACCCTCACCCCCAGTACATAAGTGGGAACCCCACAGTATCATTTTTATTAAAAAATTTTAAGTATAAAATGAAATCATGCTCACTGTAAAAATTCAAACAGTACGAAAAGATATGAAACGAAAATTCTCTTCTCCCTCTCTACGCTAATCATACTCCCCAGTGGTAGTCTGGTCTAATAGTTTCTTGTGCATCTCGCCAGCAATGTTCTGTGCATATTCAAACAGATATTTATTGTTTATAGTATAAAACTAAATGTTCTGGGAAATTGGAAAGGCATGGCCTCTGTAAGAAGTTTCTGGCAGAAGTCAAGTTCTAAAGCTGGTGAAAAGCTGCTAAGATCTTTAAGAGACAATTTTGAGCAATGCAAGGCAAATGAACTTTTACACAGCCATGGGCTCCAAAGGGCAGGGAAATTAGATAGGAAAGGAAGTAGGCAAAGAGAAGAGCTTTTGACAAGAAAGCAGAATCATGGGGTTTCATCTGTGAACATTCTGGAGCATCCAACCTAAGTAAAAGTGGAATTGTGATGTGGTGAAAATTTCTATTTAACTATCTGAAACAGGGTGAAAGCAGAGAAAAATCACATGGAGCTGAAAACAGTTTTTTTTCCCTCTACAAAGAAGATACAGGACAAGTACTTTGGAAGTTCTGAATTCTAAGTGACAGCATATTAAGAAGGCCCCTTAAAACCTTCTCTCTTGCAATTTATAAGTATATGGAGTAAATAGAAATTGAAATAGTCACATATCAGATGGTGCAAAATTGTAACTTTCTTTTCCTTTATGTCACAGAGTTCAACTTTGCTCTCTAGGCCCAAGACCCATTTATTGATTTTTTTTCAGCAATTATTATAAATATCATTATATCAGACTACTTGGTCTTTTGAGTATTGTACTTTCACTTGCTGCTGAGAACCATAAATGTTGCCCAAGCTTCCTCTAGTCAAGAGGTCCCAGCACTTTTATTCTCCTTTTTTGGTCCGGTGATCCTCCTCTTAGTATTTCTATGCTCCCCTTCCACCACCAGGGGCTCAGAAACCCTCTGCTGCTTTCTTTACATCCTATAAAAGTGTGCAAGCCTGTGTGAGACTGCCCTCCTTCCCATATGCCTTGTCTCCTCATAAAAAAAAAATTTTTTTTTTTATTCCATAGCTTTCATACCATACTAGAAAAAGCTCCAAGGGGTTAGAGGTTTCTCTGTGAGGCTTGAAATCTCCCTAGGCTATGCCTGGGGAAGCAGGATGCAAGCCTTGTTGTTGGAATCAACTGGATGGCAACTAACAACAAAAAACAACAATGACTGGGGAGGAGTGGAACAAGCCTTATTAGATGTTCTTTAATTCCTTCAAACCTATCTGGGGTTCTACCCCTGCAAACCCACGTGGGGGTTTTGACCCTGTGGGGCAAGCCAAGAGAATTAAGTCTCAATCCCTTTGTTTTCCTCTCTCCCCATCTTTTCCTTCTCTAGACCTAGAAGGTTTCCTATGGGGTGGGAACATTCCTTATGTTATAACTTGCATTCTCAGTTCTATAATTTACTCTGTGGAGAGTCCTCCAAGTTTTGTTATTGAAATTCAAAAGCTCAGCTTTTACAGTTCTGAGAAAAACCTTACTTTTCATTAAAAGGCGAACTTTCAAGACTGTTTTCTCCATAAGGACTATCCAAAGCCTAGTTATAAAACTTAAAGCTGAGCGTAACTTTTGTTTTAGATATTATCTGTCTTCTTCTTCAGAAGAGGAAGCCACAGCCTTTGGGATATGGGTTTAACCACAGAAGGTATAGGCCAGTGGTGCTCAACTGGGGGTGATTTTGTCCTCCAGAGGACATTTGGTGATGTCTGGAGACATTTTTGGTTATCATAACTGGGGTGGGAGGTGCTACTGGCATCTAGTGTGTAGAGACTAGGAATACTGTCAAATATCTTACAATGCACAGAACAGTTACCCACAATTTCAAGAGTGCTGAGGTTAAGAAACTGTGGTCTAGGCTCAAAACATGAATGACTGAGAAGAGAAAATCTATTGGGTAATATTTTAATATGTTACCCTTTTGTTTTTACCTTGAAAAGTCTAACTTGCTAAGGAAGGACCAAAGTCTAGCTGAGAGAGTCATTCGGGTAAATACATAAATTCAGCAATATGTTATAAATGCTAAGATTAGTAGTTTAAAAAATCTTACTCTTCACTTTAAATTTATGAAACTGATGGTAATGAGTGATTAGCTAGTATTTAAAATTTTCATGTTAACAAATATTACATACAAGCATTATCTATGTTCTAAGTTATATCCACCAACTCCCACCTACCCAAAAGTTTGCTCATAAAGCCACAGGCAAGCAACATCATCCACTTAGTAGTAGCCTTCTGAATTGTAGGCATAACGCCTAGGAAGAACTAATTAGCCCCCGGAGTGTTGGGTGTGGTAAACCGAAATGTATAATGTGATAATAAATGTCATGTTTAAGGTGACCACATAATTTATTTCCCAAACTGGGACAAGTTTGAAAGTAAACGACAGTGTTATTAATAATCATTCCAGGACAATAGGTATAAAATAGAACAATCCAGAGCAAATCCTAGCCATAGCCCTCTTGAAGGTGACAACTAATGAGTGTCCAAGCAAGCCTGCATGAAGTGAAGTGTGAGCTGCCAATGTTTAGGATATGTCTCTTTCTAGAGGGAGTTTCATTTCCACATGGATATTTGGATGACCAAAGAGCTTTTATGACCTAAAATAATAGTTATGATGATGAAATTCAAGATACTAGGATTGACTAGCAATGAAGAAACTGGGAAGAGTTAATACTGTTCTCAAACCCTACTAGGCAGGTGGTCACCTTCTTTGCCAATCTTTTGGGGAGGTTAGTATCTCTGGATTCCTATGGAATCCTCTTTTGATGACGACTCTCTTCTTTACAAGTGAATCATTCATTAGTGTCAGAAGATGTCCAGCATATAAGTAAGGTAGGTAGTTGGTGTTTGGTTTCCAGAATTAATTTAACACCACCAGATGGTGCTAAAATGTACAGTTTCTCTGTCTTAAAATAAATATCTGAAATTTCCCTAAAATCACAAACTAGGAGGCAGAGCCAAGATGGCGGAATAGACAGACGCTTCCGGCGAGCCCTCTTTACAACAAAGACCTGAAAAACAACTGAAACGAGTATATTTGTGACAAGCTGGGAGCCCTGAGCTTCCAAGCCAAATTTAGAAAACTAACTGAGGGGCAGGGAGAGGAGGAGAGCATTCAGAAGTGGAGAGGAGTTACCAGACCTGAATCGCGGAGATCCCTCAGGCAACATTCCTGGAGTGGCAGTGGCAGGCTGGTACTAGTGTTACGCAGCAGTTTCCTCAGGGAGAAGCAGCCAGCCACACAACCTACTCACAACTCCAGAACCTGAGAAGAACGGTGCTCTCGACAAAAGGTAAGTACTTGCGTATATTTTACTGCAGTCCCTCAACCCGAAGTCAGCTTCAGTGGCTGAATTCCCTGGGCCTGAGATCAGCATTGTTGAGCACCTAGAGCCATCCTCCTGGCCTTGGGTGAAGAAAAAAATTTGGAATTGGAGAAAAAGATAATTTACCAGCTCCACTAACTGGGGGACAACAGGACAGAAGCAGCTTCTGTCCAGGAATAAACTATCCATGGACTTTGAGCAAATTTCCCTTCTGCATGGACCTGTGTGGGCCTATTTCGGGAGAATAGGCCCTTGTTGACAAACTCCAACCATTTCAGGTGTGCGGTGGAGAGGTGGGTGTTTGATGTTTGACATTGCTTTGCCTATTAAACAAGGTCCTCACCTACCCACATCAGGGCCCTAAGGACTGGTAGCTCCACTCAGGTAACCCAGCCACCCGTGACAGGGGTCCAAAGATAACTGGTACCTCCCAGTCCTTACAACCAAAAATTTTGGGTGCCTATGGTCCATCTGCAGAACTCACCCACATGCATGCTCCAGGAAACAGGGATGCACTTTCCTCAGAGACACTCAGGGGTTGGATCTCAGCCCCCTGCCTTGTTCAGAGCTTGACCTCCTGCTGCAATCAGATACCAGTATATACACCAATCACCCCTGCCCTCTAAGTCTGTAGGACAGAACCTGTAGCACACACTTGATGATCAGCTACCTGGACACCTGAGTTGAATTCATGCAAGAAAACTGAATGGATTCCTAGACTGATATACCTAATAACAGCTCTAGCCATCTGGGGACAGGACATCAGAGCTCAAAAGGTGAAACTAATCAAGCTAGCTCACTTAAGCAACCCATAGGGGTATACCAAAACAAAACAAAGCAAGCAGCTACGACACAGTAAGCAAAGCAAGCATAATCTGATACAATAACTTATAGATGGCTCAGAGAGAACAGTCAATATCAAGTCGCATAAAGAAACAGACCATAATCAACTCAACAGGCTCTCAAAACAAAGAATCCAGGGATCTTCTAGATGAAAATGCATTCCTGCAATTACCAGAGCCAGAATACAAAACTTTAATATGCAGAACCATTCAAGGCATCAGGAAGGAAATAAGGCAATACGCAGAACAAGCCAAGGAACACATAGATAAAGCAATTGAAGAAATTAGAAATTAGAAAGATTATTCAGGAACATAATGAAAAGTTTAATAAGCTGAAAAAATCCATAGACAGGCAGGAATCAGAAATTCAGAACATTAACAATAAAATTACAGAATTAGACAACTCAATAAAAAGTCAGAGGAGCAGAATTGAGCAAGTAGAAGACAGAATTTCTAAAATTGCAGATAATCACTTGGCACTAATATATTTGAAGAAAAATCAGATAAAAGAATTAAAAAAAAATGAAGAAACCTTAAGAATCATGTGGGATTCCATCAACAGAAATAACCTACAAGTGATTAGAATACCAGACCAAGGAGGGATAACAGAAAATACAGAGAGAATTGTTGAAGATTTGTTGGCAGAAAACTTCCCTGATATCATGAAAGATGAGAAGATATCTATCCAAGATGCTCATCGAACTCCACATAAGGTAGATGTTAAAAGAAAGTCACCATGATATATTATAATCAAACTTGCCAAAACCAAAGAGAAAGAGAGAATTACAAGAACAGCAAAGGATGAATGAAAAGTCACCTACAAAGGACAGCCAGTAAGAATAAGCTCAGACTACTTGGTAGAAAACATGCAGGCAAGAAGGCAATGAGTTGACATATTTAAAAAATTGAAGGAAAAAAATTGCCTGCCAAGAATCATATATCCAGCAAAACTGTGTCTTAAATATGAAGGTCAAATTAGGACATTTCCAGATAAACAGAACTTTAAGGAATTCGTAAAAATCAAACCAAAACTACAAGAAATACTAAAGGGAGTTCTTTGGTTAGAAAATCAATAATATCAGGTATCAACCCAAGACTAGAACACTGGGCAGAGCAACCAGAAGACAACCTAAACAGGGAAATCCATAAAAAAACAAAGCAAGATTATAAAAAAAAAGCTCCAAACAGGGCAACAGCAATGTCATTATATAAAAGAAGACATACATTAGAATAATAAAGAGGGACTAAGAAATGTAATCATACACCTTCCATATGGAGAGGAAGATATGGCAATACAAAGAAACAAAAGTTAGTTATAAATTTAGAAAAATAAGGGTAAATAATACGGTAACCACAAAGGAGACAAACTATCCTACTCATCAAAATAAAATACAAGGGAAGAATACAGACTCAGCAGAAACAAAATCAACAACAACAAATATGACGAAAGGACAATATATAAAGAAAATCTACTCAGAACATAAAATCAAGTGGGAAAAAGAAACA
Source organism: Loxodonta africana (assembly GCF_030014295.1). Lineage (NCBI taxonomy): Eukaryota > Metazoa > Chordata > Mammalia > Proboscidea > Elephantidae > Loxodonta > Loxodonta africana. The sequence continues at coordinate 87,984,844 of NC_087369.1, read as the reverse complement.
GTCGACACAAAAAAAGGCGTCAAAATGATAGCACTAAATTCATACCTATCCATAACTACCCTTAATGTAAATGCCCTAAATGCACCAATAAAGAGACAGAGAGTGGCAGAATGGATTAAAAAACAAGACCCATCTATATGCTGCCTACAAGAGACACACCTTAGACTTAGAGACACAAACAAACTAAAACTCAAAGGATGGACAAAAATATATCAAGCAAACAACAATAGAAAAAGAGCAGGAGTGGCAATATTAATTTCTGATGAAATAGACTTTAAAGTTAAATCCATCAGAAAGGACAAGGAAGGACACTATAAAATGATTACAGGGACAATACACCAAGAAGACATAACCATATTAAATATTTATGCACCGAATGGGAAGGCTTCAAGATACATAAAACAAACTCTATCAGCATGGAAAAGTGAGATAGACAGCTCCACAATAATAGTAGGAGACTTCAACACATCACTTTTGGTGAAGGACAGGACATCCAGAAAGAAGCTCAGTAAAGACACAGAAGATCTAAATGCCACAAGCAACCAACTTGACCTCGTAGACATACACAGAACACTCCACCCAACAGCAACCAAGTATACTTTCTTTTCTAGTGCACATGGAACATTCTCTAGAATAGACCACATATTAGGTCATAAAGCAAGCCTTAGCAGAATCCAAAACAATGAAATATTACAAAGCAACTTCTCTGGCCATAAGGCCATAAAAGTGGAAATCAATAACAGGAAATGCAGGGAAAAGAAATCAAACACTTGGAAACTGAACAATAAATCAAAAAAGACTGGATTATAGAAGACATTAAGGATGGAATAAAGAAATTCAGAGAATCCAATGAGAATGAAAACACTTCCTATCAGAGCCTTTGGGACACAGCAAAAGTGGTGCTCGGAGGCCAATTTATATCAATAAATGCACACATATAAAAAGAAGAAAGGGCCAAAAATCAAAGGATTTTCCCTATAACTTGAACAAATAGAGAGCAACAAAAGAAACCCACAGGCACCAGAAGAAAACAAATAATAAAAATTAGAGCTGAACTAAATGAAACAGAAAACAGAAAAACAATTGAAAGAATTAACAAGACCAAAAGCCGGTTTTTTGAAAAAATCAACAAAATTGATAAACCACTGGCCAAACTGGCAAAGGAAAAACAGTAGAGGAATCAAATAACCCGAATAAGAAATGAGAGGGAAGATATTACACAGACCCAACTGAAATTAAAAGAATCATATCAGATTACTATGAAAAACTATACTCAAACAAATTTGAAAACCTACAAAAAATGGATGAATTCCTAGAAATACGCTACCTACCTAAACTAACGCACACAGACGTAGAACAAATAAGTAGACCCATAACAAAAGAAGAGATTGAAAAGGTAATCAAAAAACTCCCCCAAAAAAGAAGCCCTGGTCCGGATGGCTTCACTGCAGAGTTCTACCAAACTTTCGGAGAAGAATTAACACCTCTACTACTAAAGGTATTTCAGAGCATAGAAAGGGACAGAATACTGCCAAACTCATTCTATGAAGCCCGGACATCCCTGATACCAAAACCAGGTAAAGACACAAGAAAAGAAAATTATAGACCTGTATCCCTCATGAATGTAGATGCAAAAATCCTCAACAAAATTCTAGCCAATACAATTCAACAATATATCAAAAAAATAATTCACCATGACCAAGTGGGATTCATACCAGGTATGCAGGGATGGTTCAACATTAGAAAAACAATTAATGTAATCCACCACATAAATAAAACAAAAGACAAGAATCACATGATTTTATCAGTTGATGCAGAAAAGGCATTTGACAAAGCTCAACAGCCACTCATGATAAAAACTCTTAGCAAAATAGGAATAGAATGAAAATTCCTCAACATAATAACTGGCATTTATAGAAAGCCAACAGCCAACAGCACCGTAAATGAAGAGGGCCTGAAAACATTCCCATTGAGATTGGGAAGCAGACAAGGATGCCCTTTATCACCCCTCTTATTCAACATTGTTCTAGAAGTCCTAGCCAGAGCAGTTAGGCTAGATAAAGAAATAAAGGGCATCCAGATTGGCAAGGAAGAAGTAAAAGTATCTCTATTTGCAGATGACATGATCTCATACACAGAAAACCCTAAGGAATCCTCAAGAAAACTACTGAAACTAACAGAAGAGTTCAGCAGAGTTATCGAATACAAGATAAACGTACAAAATTCAGTTGGATTCCTCCCCACCAACAAAAAGAACATCAAAAAGGAAATCACCAAATCAATGCCATTTACAGTAGCCCCCAAGAAGATAAAATACTTAGGAATAAATCTTACCAGAGCTGTAAAAGACTTATACAAAGAAAACTACGGTATACTTCTGCAAGAAACCAAAAGAGACTTACATAAGGGGAAGAACATACCTTGCTCATGGATAGGAAGACTTAACATTATAAAAATGTCTATTCTATTGTAAATGATTTATACATTTAATGGAATTCCAATCCAAATCCCAAGGACATTCTTTAATGAGATGGAGAAACATATCACCAACTTCATATGGAAGAGAAAGAGGCCCTGGATAAATAAGGCATTACTGAAAAAGAAGAACAAAGTGGGAGGCCTTACTTTACCTGATTTTAGAACCTATTGTGCTGCCACAGTAGTCAAAACAGCCTGGTACTGGTACAACAACAGATACATGGACCAATGGAACAGAATTGAGAATCCAGACATAAATCCATCCACATATGAGCAGTTGATATTTGACAAAGGCCCCAAAACAGTTAAATGGGGAAAAGACAGTCTTTTTAACAAATGGTGCTGGCATAACTGGATATCCATCTGCAAAAAAATGAAACAAGGCCCATACTTCACTCCATGCACAAAAATTAGCTCAAGATGGATCAAAGACCTAAATATAAAATCTAAAATGATAAAGATCATGGAAGTAAAAATAGGGACAACATTAGGAACCCTAATACATGGCATAAACCGTATATAAAACATTATAAAGAATGTAGAAGAAAAACTAGGTAACTGGGAGCTACTAAAAATCGAACACCTATGCTCATCCAAAGACTACACCAAAAGAGTAAAAAGGCTACCTACAGACTGGGGAAAAGTTTTTAGCTATGACATTTCTGATCAGTGCCTGATCTCTAAAATCTACATGATACTGCAAAAACTCAACTGCAAAAAGACAAATAACCCAATTAAAAAATGGGCAAAAGATATAAATAGACACTTCACTAAAGAAGACATTCAGGTAGCTAACAGACATATGAATAAATGTTCACGATCATCAGCCATTAGAGAAATTCAGTTCAAAACTACAATGAGATCTCATCTCACTCCAACAAGGCTGGCATTAATCCAAAAAACACAAAATAATATATGTTGGAGAGGCTGTGGAGAGATTGGAGCACTTATACACTTCTGGTGGGAACCTAAAATGGTACAACCATTTTGGAAATTGATTTGGTGCTTTCTTAAAAAGCTAGAAATAGAACTACCATAGGATCCAGCAATCCCACTCCTTGAAATATATCCTAGAGAAATAAGAGCCTTTACACGAACAGATATATGCACTCCGATGTTTATTGCAGGACTGTTTACAAAAAGAAAAAGATGGATGCAACCAAGGTGCCAATCAACGGAAGACTGGATAAATAAATTATGGTATATTCACACAATGAAATACTAAAATAAATTATGGTATATTCACACAATGGAATACTACACATCAATAAAGAACAGTGAGGAATCTGTGAAACATTTCATAACATGGAGGAACCTGGAAGGCATTATGCTGAATGATATTAGTCAGTTGCAAAAGGACAAATATTGTATAAGACCACTATTATAAGAACTTGAGAAATAGTTTAAACTGAGAAGAAAACATTCTTTTGTGGTCATGCAAGGGGGGAGGGAGGGTGGGAGAGGGACATTCACTAGGTAGTAGATAAGTCCTACTTTAGGTGAAGGGAAAGACAGCACACAGTACAGGGGAGGTCAGCACAACTGGACTAAACCAAAAGCAGTTTCTTGAATGCACTGAATGCTTCGAAAGCCAGAGTAGCAGGGGCAGGGGTCTTGAGACCATGATTTCAGGGGACATCTAAGTCAGTTGGCATAATAAAATCTATTAAGAAAACATTCTGCATCCCACTTTGAAAAGTGACGTCTGGGGTCTTAAATGCTAGCAAGCGGCCATTTAAGATGCATCAATTGGTCTCAACCCACCAGGATCAAAGGAGAATGAGGAACACCAAGGACACAAGGTGATTACGAGCCCAAGAGACAGAAAGGGCCACATGAATCAGAGACTACATCATCCTGAGACCAGAAGAACTAGATGATGCATGGCTACAACCGACGACTGCCCTAACAGAGAGCACAATAGAGAACCCCTGAGGGAGCAGGACAGCAGTGGGATGCAGACTCTAAATTCTCATAAGACCAGACTTAATGGTCTGACTGAGACTAGAAGGACCCTGGCGGTCATGGCCCTCAGACCTTCTGTTGGCCCAGAACAGGAACCATTCCTGAAGCCAACTCTTCAGACATGGATTGGACTGGACAATGGGTTGGAGAGGGATGCTGGTGAGGAGTGAGCTTCTTGAATCAGGTGGACATTTGAGACTATGTTGGCACCTTCTGCCTGGAGGGGAGATGAGAGGGTGGAGACGGTTAGAAGCTGGAGAAATGGACACGAAAGAGAGAGTGGAGGGAGAGAGCGGGTTGTCTCATTAGGGGGTGAGTAATTGGAAGTGTGTAGTAAGGTGTATATGGGATTTTGTGTGAGAGACTGACTTGTTTTGTAAACTTTCACTTAAAGCATGAAAAATTATTAAAAAAATTCATACCTATCCATAATTACCCTGAATGTAAATGGACTAAATGCACCAATAAAGAGACAGAGAGTGGCAGAATGGATTAAAAAACAAGAGCTGACTATATGCTGCCTACAAGAGACACACCTTAGACTTAGAGACACAAACAAACTAAAACTCAAAGGATGGACAAAAATATATCAAGCAAACAACAGTCAAAAAAGAGCAGGAGTGGCAATATTAATTTCTGACAAAATAGACTTTAAAGTTAAATCCACCACAAAGGATAAGGAAGGACGCTGTATAATGATTAAAGGGACAATATACCAAGAAGATATAACCATATTAAATATTTATGCACCCAATGAGAGGGCTGCAAGATACATAAAACAAACTCATCAGCATTGAAAAGTGAGATAGACAGCTGCACAATAATAGTAGGAGACTTCAACACACCACTTTTGGTGCAGGACAGGACATCCAGAAAGAAGCTCAATAAAGACACGGAAGATCTAAATGCCACAATAAACCAACTTGACCTCATAGACATGTACAGAACACTCCACCCAACAGCACCCAAGTATACTTTCTTTTCTAGTGCACATGGAACATTCTTTAGAATAGACCACATATTAGGTCATAAAGCAAGCCTTAGCAGATTGGAAAACATTCAAATATTACGAAGCATCTTCTCTGACCATAAGGCCATACAAGTGGAAATCGATAACAGAAAAAGCAGGGAAAAGAAATCATACACTTGGAAACTGAACAAAAAAGACTGGATTATAGAAGACAGGTTAGGCGGAATAAAGAAATTCATAGAATCCAATGAGAATGAAAACACTTCCTATCAGAACCTTTGGGACACAGCAAAAGCAGTGCTCAGAGGCCAATTTATATCAATAAATGCACTCATACAAAAAGAAGAAATTGCCAAAATCGAAGAATTATTCATACAACTTGAACACATAGAAAGAGAGCAAGAAAAGGAACACTCAGGCAGGAGAAGAAATCAAATAATAAAAGTTAGAGTAGAACTAAATGAAATAGTAAACAGAAAAACAATTGAAAGAATTAACAAGACCAATAGCTGGTTGCTTAAAAAAATCAACAAAATTGATAAACCACTGGACAAACTGACAAAAGAAAAACAGGAGAGGAAGCAAATAACCCAAATAAGAAGTGAGAGGGGCGATATTACAACAGACCCAACTGAAATTAAAAGAATCATATCAGATTACTATGGAAAATTGTACTCTAACGAATTTCGAAACTTAGAAGAAATGGATGAATTCCTAGAAATGCACTACCTACCCAAACTAAAACAAATAGAGGTAGAACAACCAAATAGACTCATAACAAAGGAAGAGATTGAAAAGGTAATCAAAAACTCCCAAGAAAAAAAAGCTCTGGCCTGGAGGGCTTCACTGCGGAGTTCTACCAAACTTTCAGAGAAGAGTTAACCGCGGTACTACTAAAGGTATTTCAGAGCATAGAAAAGGACAGAATATTCCCAAACTCATTCTATGAAGCCAGATATCCCTGATACCAAAACCAAGAAAAGACACCACAAAAGAAGAAAATTACAGACCTATATCCTTCACGAATTTAGATGCAAAAATCCTCAACAAAATTCTAGCCAATAGAATTCCACAACATATCAAGAAAATAATTCACCGTGCCCAAGTGGGATTCATACCAGGTATGCAGGGATGGATCAACATTAGGAAAAAAATTAATGTAATGCATCATATGAATAAAAGACAAGAATCACATGATTTTGTCAATTGATGCAGAAAAGGCATTTGACAAATTTCAACACCAATTTATGATAAAAACTGTGAGCAAAATAGGAATAGAATGAAAATTCCTCAACATAATAAAGGGCATTTATACAAAGCCAATAGCCAACATCATCCTAAATGGAGAGAGCCTGAAAGCATTCCCCTTGAGATCGGGAACCAGATAAGGATGCCCTTTACCACCGCTGTTATTCAACATTGTGCTGGAGGTCCTAGCCAGAACAATTAGGCTAGATAAAGAAATAAAGCGTATCCAGACTGGCAAGGAAGATGTAAAATTATCTTTATTTGCAGGTGATATGATCTTATACATAAAACCCTAAGGAATCCTCAGGAAAACTACTGAAACTAGTAGAAGAATTCAGCAGCATATCGGGATACAAGATAAACATACAAAAATCAGTTGGATTCCTCTACAACAATGAAAAGAACATCCAAGAGGAAATCAGATCAATACAATTTACAGTATCCCCAAGAAGGTAAAATACTTAGGAATAAATCTTACCAGAGATGTAAAAGACTTGTACAAAGAAAACTACAAAACACTTCTGCAAGAAACTGAAAGAGACCTACATAAGTGCAAAAACATACCTTGCTCATAGATAGGAAGATTCAACAGTATAAAAATGTCTATTCTACCAACAGCGATCTATAGATTTAATGCAATCTGATCCAAATTCCAACGACATTCTTCAATGTGATGGAGAAACAAATCACCAATTTCATATGGAAGCGAAAGAGGCCCTAGATAAGTAAAACATTACTGAAAAAGAAGAACAAAGTGAGAGGCAAATCAAAACTACATTGAGATTTCATCTCACTCCAACAAGGCTGACATTAATCCAAAAAACAACAAAAGAATAAATGTTGGAGAGGCTGTGGAGAGATTGCACAGCTAAAAAATTGGATTTTTCAAGTAACTTTGCCACTGATGGTAGTCGTGTGATGCATGTCTCGCCAATGAGATGTAAAAGGAAGTCTACTGGCTGGGGCTTCTGGGAAAATAGTTTTCCTGACAAAAGGGACAATCATGGCTGCCTTGTCCCCATAGAACTTTTGTCCTTCCTGCACTGAGTGCACATATGAAGTCTAGAGTTTTATCAGCTGTCTTTTTTTTAATAATTTGTTATTTTTTATTGTTGTTGGAAATATAAACAGCAAATAACAAACAAAATCAGCAGTTTTTACATGTACAATTCAGTGACCTTGATTACATTCTTTGTGTTGTACAACCGTTCTCACCCTCCTTTTTATTCTCTATTAAACTTTCCTTTTTCTTCACTTCTTTTTTTTAATTGTACTTTAGATGAAGGTTTACAAAACAAGCTAGTTTCTTATTAAATAGTTAGTACACATATTGTTTTATGACATCGGTTAACAACCCCATGACATGTCAACACTCTCACTTCTCAAACATGGGTTCCCTATTACCAGCTTTCCTGTCCCTTCTTGCCTTCTAGTCCTTGCCCCTGGACTGTGCACCTTTAGTCTTGTTTTGTTGTATAGGCCTGTCTAATCTTTGGCTGAAGGGTGAACCTTGGGAGTGACTTCATTATTGAGCTAAAAGGGTTTCTAGGGGCCATACTCTCAGGGTTTCTCCAGTCTCTGCCAGGCCAGTAAGTCTGGTCTTTTTTTGTTAGTATTTCGTTCTACATTTTTCTTCAGCTCTGTCCGGCACCCTCTATTGTGATCCCTGACATAGAAGTCAGTGGTAGTAGCCGGGCACCATCTAGATGTATTGGACTCAGTCTGGTGGAGGCCGTGGTAGATGTGCTCCATTAGTCCTTTGGACTAATCCTTCCCTTGTATGTTTAGTTTTCTTCATTCTTCCTTGCTCCCAAAGGGGTGAGACCAGTGGAGTGTCTTAGATGGCTGCTCACAGGCTTTTAAGACCCCAGACACTACTCACAGAAGTGGAATGTAGAACATTTTCTTTATAAACTATGTTATGCAGCTGAGCTAGGTGTTCCCTGGGACCATGGTCCCCACAGCCCTCAGCCCAACAATTTGGTCCTTCAGGGAGTTTGAATGTGTCTATGGAGCTTCCATGGCCTTGCCTTGTACAAGTTGTGCTGGATTCCCCAGTATTGTGTATTGTCTTATCCTTCACCAAAGTTACCACTTATCTATTGTCTGTGTAGTGTTTTTCCATCCCCATCCCTCGCCTCCCTCATAACCATCAAAGATAGTTTCTTTTTTGTGTGTAAACCTTTTCATGAGTTTTTACAGTAGCGGTCTCATACAATATTTGTCCTATTGTGATTGACTTACTTCACTCAGCATAGTGCCCTCCAGATTCATCCATGTTGTGAGATGCTTCTCAGATTCATCATTGTTCTTCATTGTTGCATAATACTCCATTGTGTGTGTGTACCATAGTTTGTTTATCCATTCATCTGTTGATGGTCATCTAGGTTTTTTCCAACGTGAAAATGGTGCAATGAACATGGGTGTGCATATGTCTATTCGTCTCACCCTCCTTTTCTGAGTTGTTCCTCTCCCATTAACATAAACTTACTGTACCCTAAGTTTCCTACCTAATCTTTCAAGTTGCTGTCATCAATTTGATCCTATATAAAATAGATCTTAAAAGAGCATAATGCTCAAGACGGACATATTTTACCACTTAAGCTAAACTATTGTTTGGTTTTATGAAGACTTCAGGGAATATTTTTGGTTTAAGGTTTATAGTTTCTGGGGTTCATCCAGTCTCCATTGGCTCCAGAAAGTCTGGAAATCATGAGAGTTTGAAGTTCTAGTGTTCATTTTCCTCCTTTTGATCAGGATTCTTCTACCGAGTCTTTGATCAAAATGTTCAGTAATGGTATCCTGGCACTATCCAATTCTTCTGGTCTCATGGCAAAGGATGCAGTTGTTCATGGAGGCAATCAGCCACACATTCCATTTCATCCCCCATCCCTGACTCTTCTTCCTTTGTTGCTCCAAGGGAATAAAGATGAATTGTTGTACCTTGGATGGCCAACAATTCCACTCCTAGGTATCTAGGTATATACCCAAAAGTCTTGAAAGCAGAGACTCAAACAGATATTTGTATACCAGTGTTCATCGTAGCACTGTTTGTAATAGCCAAAAGGTGGAAACAACCTAAACATCCATCAATGTATTAATGGATAAACAAAATGTGGTACAAACATACAATGGAATTGTATTCAGGCCAGTAAGAGAAATGAAGCTTCGATACATGCTACAATATGGATTTATCTTGGAGACATTATGCTGAATGAAATATGTCAATCACAAAAGGAGAAAGATTATATGACCTCACGTGTAAAAAGATAAGAACAAGCAAAAGTATAGAGACCAAAGTTTCTTAGTTTTTACCAGGGATGGGAGAGAGCGGGGAAGATGGTTATTGCTTACGGAGTACTGAGTTTCAGTTTATAGTGATGGAAAAAATTGCGTTGATTAAGGGTAGGGTTGCACAGCTGATTATTGCAATTGCTGTCATTAAGTTGTACACCTATAACGAGTTGGAGAGGCAAAAGATGTGAGAGAGATTTATTTACAATAAAGCTGAAAAAAAAGAGAAGCAGCTAGGAGTGGAATTGGGTCACATGGTAGTTCTATTTTTAGCTTTTTGAGGAACTGCTGCATTGTTTTCCACAGTGGCTGTACTGTTTTGCATTCCCATCAAAAATGGATAAGGGTTCCAATTTCCCCACATTTTCGCCAACATTTGTTATTTTCTTTTTCCTTTCTTTTTTCATCTTAGAGATTCTAGTGGGAGTGAAATGGTATCTCATTGTGGTTTTGATTTGCATTTCTCTGACGGCTAATGACATTGAGCATCTTTTCATGTATATGGTGGCCATTTTAATGTCCTCTTTTTAAAAATGTCTATTCGAGTCTTTTGTCCATTTTATGGTTGGGTTATTTGTCTTTTTGTTGTTAACTTGTGGCTGTTTTATGTATACCTTGGTTGTCAGATTCTTGTCAGATATGTGGTTTCCGAAGATATTCTCCCAGTCAGTACCTTGTGTTATCACTTTTCTGGTAAAGGCTTTTGATGAACAAAAGTTCTTAATATTTATAAGGTCCGATTTATTTATTTTGTCTTTTGCTATTTTTGCTTCTGTTGTCACGTTAGATAATCCATTGTTAAAAGATGGCACAATAGCATTGCCCCTATATTTTCTTCTAAGTATTTCATGGTTTTATTTTTCACATTTAGGTCCTTAATTCATTTTGAATTTGTTTTGGTGTATGATGGGAGGCATGGATATTGTTTCACTTTTCTGCATGTGTAAATCTAGTTTTCCCAACACCATTGATTGAAGAAACTCTTCTTTCCCCAGCAAATGGATGTAGCACCATTTTAAAAAATCAGTTGACCATAGATGTGCAGGTTTATTTCTGGACTTTCAATTCTATTCCATTGGTCTATGTGTCTATTGTTATACCGTATCAGGCTGTTTTGGTCACTGTATCTGTACAGTATCTTTTAAAATTAGGAAGTGTGTAAGACCTCCTACTTTGTTCTCTTTCAACATTGCTTCAGCCATTTGGGGAGTCTTGCCATTCCATGCTGAGAGTTGTTTTTTCCATTTCTGTAAAGAAGGCTATTGGAATCTTGACTGGAATTCCTTTGAATCTGTAGATCACTTTGGGTAGTATTGACATCTTAGCAATTTTAAGTCTTCCTATCCATGAGTATGGAACATCCTTCCATTTATTTACATCATCTTTAATCTCTTTCAGCAGTGTTTTATAATTTTCAATTTCTAAGTCCTCCAAATCCCTGGTTATTTTATTCCTAGGTATTTTATTCTCATGGATGCTAATATAAGTGGAATAGTTTCCCTTATTTCCCTTTAAGATTTCTCATTGCTAGTGTATGAAAATCCAACAGATTTTTGTTTTTTTGACTGTCTTAGGCTGGGTTCCCTAGATAAGGAAAGCCAGTGAAGTGTGTGTATGTATGTGTATATATATATATACAGAGAGAGAGAGAGAGACAGACAGACAGACAGACAGACAGACAGAGATTTTTTCTCATGGAAATGGCCCACGAAGTTGTAGAAGCTGACAAGTACCAAATCTATGGGTCAAGTGTCAGGCTGGAGACTTCTCCTGACTCATGTAGCTGCAGGGGCTGATGAAACCAAGATCAGCAAGTCAGATGGCAGACCATAGGCCAAAGGACTGCGGAGGCTGAAGAATCCAATATTGGCAGGTAAGATGGCAGGCTGCTGGCTCATAGGCTGCAGAGGGTGACAATTCCCGAGATCAGCAGGCAATACGGCAGGACACTGGCTCAAGTCAAAAGAACTGGAGGTCAGATGATGACTAGACAGATACAGGATCCAAGCAAGCAAACGAGCTTTGCCAGAACGTCCATATATGTATTAGATGCAGGCCACACCTCTGAGGAAACTTCCCTTACAACTCACTGGCTGATCAAATCAGATCACATCATGGGTGATGATTACATCATTACTTAACTGCCAAACCACTGAGAATCATAGCCCAGCCAAGTAGACGCACAACTTTTACCATCATAGTCTATCCCTTCTCAGCTTGGCAACTGTACATGTCTCCTTGAATCATACATAATCTCTAAATAAAGAACATTACAAAGTCATTCTTATGCCTAAATATGACACAACTAACATGCGTACAACTGAACACACACTAGGCCCATCTACATATTATATTTTATAAGTGACAGAGTAGAGCTGTCCCATAGGGTTTCCAAGCAGTGGCTGGTGAGTTCAAACTGCTGACCTTTTGGCTAGTGGCCTTAGTTCTTAACAACTGCACCACCAGGGCTCCTTGTTTTTGATGTTGTTAGGTGTCATCCAGTTGGTTCCAACACATAGCGACCCTATGTACAACAGAACAAAACACTGCCTGGTACTGAGCCATTCTCACAATCGTCGTTATGCTTAAGCCCATTATTGCAGCCACAGTGTCAATCCATCTCATTGAGGGTCTTCCTCTTTTTCCCTGACCCTCTACTTTACCGAGCATGATGTCCTTCTCCAGAGACTGATCCGTCCTGATAACATGTCCAAAGTATGTGAGACGTAGTATTGCCATCCTTGCTTCTAAGGAGCAATCTGGTTGTACTTCTTCCGAGACAGTTTTGTTCATTCTTTTGGCAGTCCATGATATATTCAATATTCTTCGCCAACACCACAATTCAAAAGTGTCAATTCTTCTTTTACCTTCCTTATTCATTGTCCAGCTTTCCCATACATATGAGGTGATTGAAAACACCATGGCTTGGGTCAGATTCACTTTAGTCTTCAAGGTGACATCTCTGCTTTTCAACACTTTAAAGAGGTCTTTTGCAGCAGATTTGCCCAATGCAATGCATATTTTGATTTCTTGACTCCTGCTTCCATGGGTGTTGATTGTGGATACAAGTAAAAAGAAATTCTTGACAACTTCAATATTTTCTCTGTTTATCATGATGTTGCTTACTGGTTCAGTTGTGACGATTTTTGTTTTCTTTATGTTGAGGTGTAATGCATCCTGAAGGCTGTGGTTTTGACCTTCATCAGTTAAATTCTTCAAGTTCTCTTCACTTTCAGCAAGCAAGGTTGAGTTATTTGCATAATGCAGGTTGATAATGAGTCTTTCTCCAATTGTGATGCCCCGTTCTTCATATAGTCCAGCTTCTTGGATTATTTCCTCAGCATACAGATTGAATAGGTATGGTGAAAGATACAACTCCAATGCACACATTTTCTAACTTTAAACCACGGAGTATCCCCTTCTTCTGTTTGAACAACTGCCTTTTGATTTATGTACAGGTTCCTCATGAGCACAATTAAGTGCTCTGGAATTCCTATTCTCCATGATGTTGTCCATAATTTGTTATGATCCACACAGTCAAATGCCTTTGCATAGTCAATAAAACACAGGTAAACATCCTTCTGGTATTCTCTGCTTTCAGCCAGGATCCATCTGGCATCAGCAATGATATCCCTGGTTCTACTTCCTCATCTGATTCTGGCTTGAATTTCTGGCAGTTCCCTGTCAATATACTGCTGCAGCCACTTTTGAATGGTCTTCAGGAAAATTTTTCTTGTCCGTGATATTAATGGTATTGTTCAATAATTTCCATATTTGGATGGATCACTTTTCTTGGGAATAGGCATAAATATAGAACTCTTCCAGTCATTTGGCCAGGTAGCTGTCTTCCAATTTCTTTGCATAGACAAGTGAATGCTTCCAGCACTGCATCCATTTGTTTAAACATCTCAATTGGTATTCTGTCAATTCCTGGGGGCTTGTTTTTTGCCAATGCCTTCAGTGCAGCTTGGACTTCTTCCTTCAGTACCATTGGTTCCTGATCATATGCTACCTCCTGAAATGGTTGAATGTCAAGCAATTCTTTTTCCTATAGTGACTCTGAGTATTCCTTCCATTTTGTTTTGAAGCTTCCTGCATTGTTTAATATTTTCCCTGTAGGATCCTTCACTATTGCAATTCTAGGCTTGAATTTTTTCTTCAGTTCTTTCAGCTTGAGAACTACTGAGCATGTCCTTCCCTTTTGGTTTTCTATCTCCAGGTCTTTGCACATGTAATTATAACACTTTACTTTGTGTTGTGGAGCCACCTTTTGAAATCTTCTGTTCAGCTCTTTTACTTCATCATTTCTTCCATTTGTTTTAGCTACTTGATGTTCAACAGCAAGTTTCAGAGTCTCTTCTGACATCCATTTTGGTCTGTTCTTTCTTTCCTGTCTTTTTAATCCCCTCTTGCTTTCTTCATGTATGTTGTCCTTGTTGTCATTCCACAACTCATCTGGTCTTCTGTCATTAGTGTTCAAGGCATCAAATCTACTCTTGACATGGTCTCTAAATTCAAGTGGGATATGCTCAAGGTCATACTTTGGCTCTCATGGACTTGTTCTAATTTTCTTCAGTTTCAACTTGAACTTGCATACGAGCAATTGACAGCCTGTTCTGCAGTTGACCCCTGGCCTTGTTCTGACTGATGATATTGAGTTTTTCCATGGTCTCTTTCCACAGATGTAGTCAATTTGACTCCTGTGCATTCCATCTGGCTAGGACCACATGTATAGTCACCGTTTATGTTGGTCAAAAAAGGTATTTGCAATGAAGAAATCACTGCTCTTGCAAATTTCTATTGTGTGATCTCTGGAATAGTTTCTATCACCAAGGCCATGTTCTCCAACTACCAATCCTTCTTCTTTCTTTTTAACTTTTGCATTCCAATCACCAGTAATTATCAATGCATCTTGATTGCACGTTTGATCAATTTCAGACTGTAGAAATTGGTAAAAATCTTCAATTTCTTCATCTTTGGCCTTAGCATTTGGTGAGTAAATTTGAATAATAGTTGTATTAACTGGTCTTCCTTGTAGATGTATGGATATTACCCTATCACTGACAGCATTGTACTTCAGGATAGATCTTGAAATGTTCTTTGTGACAATGAATGCAGCTCTTTTCCTCTTCAAGTTGTCATTCCTGGTATAGCAGACCACATGACTGTTCAATTCAAAATGGCCAATGCCAGTTCATTTCATCTCAGTAATGCCTAGGATATCGATGTTTATGCATTCCGTTTCATTTTTTAGGATTTTCAATTTTCCTAGGTTCATACTTTGTACATACTTCTGATTATTAATGCATGTTTGCAGTTGTTTCTTCTTATTTTGAGTCATGCCACATCATCAAAAGAAGGCCAGAAAGCTTGAGTCCATCCATGTCATTAAGGTAGACTCTACTTTGAGGAGGCATGTCTTCCCCAGTTGTATTTTGAGTGCCTTCCAACCTGAGGGGCTCATCTTTCCACACTATATCAGACAATGTTCTGCTGGTATTCATAAGATTTTCACTGGCTAATTTTTTTTTATTATGCTTTAAGTGAAAGGTTACAAATTAAGTCAATCTCTCATACAAAAATTTATATACACTTTACTATATACTCCTAGTTGCTCTCCTCATAATGAGACAGCATACTCCCTCCCTCCACTCTCTATTTTCATGTCCATTCAGCCAGCTTCTGACCCCCTTTGCCGATGCTTTTTGTTGTAAGGACTGGGAGGTACCACTTATCCTTGGACCCCTGTCACGGGTAGCCAGGTGATGTGGGTGGAGCCACCAGTTCTTAGGCCCCTGATGTGGGTAGTTGAGGACCCTGTTTAATAGGCAAAGTGGTGTCAAACATCAAACACCCACCTCTCCAGCACACAGCTGAAACAGTTGTAGTCTGCCAACAAAGGGCCATTGTTCTTACATGGGCCCACACAGGTCCATGCAGGGCTGAAAGGTATTCAAAGTCCACAGACCGTTTGTGCCTGGACAGGAGCTGCTTCTGTCCTGAGCTCCCCAGCTTAGTGGACCTAACATATTATCTTTTTCCCCAATTGTGAATTTATTGCTTCTCCAAGGCCAGGAGAATGGCTCAGGATGCTCAGCAGAGCCTACCTCAGGCCCAGGGAAATCGACAGCCACTGAAGCCAGCTTGGTGGCTGAGGGCATGGTAAAATACACACAAGTACTTAGCTTTTGCTGAGAGAGCTGCTCTTCTCTGGTTCCAGAGGTGAGAGTTTGCTGTCTGTCTGGCTGTCTCTCCCTGAGGAAACTGCATCTGGAATGCTATTGCTAGCCCTGCCGCGGTAGCTCCAATGAATGGTGCCTGAGGGTTCCTGGAGATTTAGGTGCGGCGACTCCTCTCTGCTTCTTAGCCGTGTCTCTCTCCCCCTGCCACTCAGTCCATTTTCTAACTTTGCCTTTGATGTTCAGGGCTCCTAACTTGTCATAATTGTTTCACTTGTTTTTTCAGTTCTTTGTTGTAAGAGAGATCACTGGAATAGTCTGACTACTCTGCCATCTTGGCCCCACCTCCCCGCTAATTCTTTTTAGGAGTAGACTGCCGGGTCTTTCTTCCTATTCTGTCTTAGTCTGGAAGTTCAGCTGAAACCTGTCCTCTGTGGGTCACCCTGCTGGTATTTGAATACCAGTGGCATAGCTTCCAGCATCACAGCAACATGCAAGCCCCACAGTATGAAAAACTGACAGACTCATGGGGGAGGGCTCCTTATAAGTGAGGAAAACAAAAATATTTGTTGAGAACACATACATGGAAGAAGTAGTGATAATAGTTACAGTCCACGTTTCTGCATCTGGTCATGTCATTTTAACTGGAATTTAGAACTACATTTCTCCACCGTCCATTTCGTATTCCCTTTACCCTAAGCAATCCCCTCAGCTGTTCATGTTCTTTGCCTGGTGGGGTGACCCAAATCTTCATTCCTGGAATTGGTTTGCTGTAGTTTTCTATTGACTTTAATCACAGGGCATGGTAGTACTAAGAGACGCCTAAGGGATCTCCTGTATCCCAGACGTACTCTTCTTTACCTCTATTATGCAACACCTATCTAATTTCCTCTTGGTATTCAGGATCAGTCACACCAGACAATATGGTTACTCTTTGCTTCTTGATCCAGAGGCATGAGTACCCCCAAATGGCCAGGTGGCATTCTTAATTTCCTGTTCAATGGAATCCGTGTTGTACCTCCTGGTGAGACCAGTCCACCTGTTGGAACTAAGACCTTTAGACCCACAGAGCATAGAGTCACAGAGACAGAAAGCAAAAATTTAATGAGTGAGTCACTAAGGGTAATTGTGACTGGTGCCACGCCACTTTCCACCCCTTGATGCCTGAAAATATGATTCCTGGCTATGTGAGGAACAGCACCATATATTGGACACTGGTTTAGAATGCATACAGACTCCTGGATAAAATTACCCCAACTCTGCAAAGTATTGCCACCTAGCTGATACCATAATTGTGCCTTTTGAAGGGCATTCCAACATTCTATTAAGCCAGCTGCTTCAGTATGATGGGAAATATAGTACGACCAGTGAATTCCATGAGCATGGGCCAATTGCCACA
This sequence comes from Loxodonta africana, assembly GCF_030014295.1. Lineage (NCBI taxonomy): Eukaryota > Metazoa > Chordata > Mammalia > Proboscidea > Elephantidae > Loxodonta > Loxodonta africana. The sequence continues at coordinate 87,967,311 of NC_087369.1, read as the reverse complement.
CTTCATTTTCTGTGAAGTGAGTCTGTTGATCTGAAGCAATGCTGTGTGGGATACCATGACGGTGGGTATGGCATTCTGTAAGTCCATGGATGACAGTTTTGGCAGTAGCATTGCATGCAGGGAAGGCAAACAGGAAAGCGTCTATCCCAGTAAGAATGAATCAAACGTAATCAATCTGTAACCAGGTTGCTGGCTGATCACCTCAAAGAATGATGGCACATGGGGGACTCAGCGCTGGTCTCAGCTGCTGGCAGATTGGGCACTCAGCAGTGGCTGTAACCAAGACAGCCTTGGTGAATGAAACTTCTTGTTGCTGAGTCCATGGATAACCTCCATCCCTGCCATCGTGGCCACTTTGTTTGCGAGCCCACTGGGTAATGATGGGAGAGGCTGGGGAAAGAGGATGTCTGGCTTCCATACAGCACGTCATTCTCTCCACTTGATTGTTAAAATCCTGCTCTGCCAAGGTCGCCATTTGGTGAGCATTCACGTGAGACACAAATCTCTTCACTTCTTTGGCCCGTTAAGAGAGGTCTATCCACACACCTCTTCCCCATAACTGGTTGTCACCAATTTTCCAATCATTTTCCTTCCAAGTCCATGGCCGTCCAGCCAAACCATTAGTCACATCTCAAGAATCAGTATACAGTGGCATATCTGGACATTTTTCCTTCCACACAAAGTGAACAACCAGGTGCACTGCTTGAAGTTCTGACCGTTGGGAGGATTTTCCTTCACCACTGTCCCTCAGTGAATTACCAGAAAGGGGTTGTAGTGTTGCTGCTGTCCACTTTCAAGTGGTACATGCATATGGCACAGACCCACCTGTAAACCAGGCATGAGTCTTCTCTTCCCCAGTCATCTGATCATAAGGAACTCTGCATCAGGCCATAGGTGCAGACTGACAGAGGGCAGGTAATGTGACTAGTGGAGACCATGGACATTTGGGTCACTTCTTGCAACTTATTTGTGCCTTCTGGTCTGGCTCAGGCCTGAACAAGTATATAATGCTTCCATTTGATGATGGAGTGATGCTGTGCACATCCAACTTTTTGGCTCTGTGAGTCCGAGAACACCCAGTTCATGATGGGTGGGTTACGCTGCATGGTGACTTGGTGTCCCAGGGTGAGGCATTCAGTCTCTACTAATGCCCAGCAACCAGCCAAAAACTGTTTCTCAAAAGGATGGTAGTTATCTGCAGAGGGTGGGAGGGCTTTGCTCCAAAAATCTAAGGGTGTGCATGCACTGTGATTCACCAATAGGGATGTGCCAAAGACTCCAAACAGCACCTCTATCTGCCACTGACACTTCAAGCACCATTGGATCACCCAGATCATATGGCCCAAGTGGCAGAGCAGCTTGTATGGCAGCCTGAACCTGTTGCAGAGCCTTCTCTTGTTCTGGGCCCCACTAGAAACAGTAGTTTTTCAAGTCATTTGATAAATAAGCCTGAGTGGCACACTCAAATGAGGGATGTGCTGCCTCCAAATCCAAAGTGACCCACCAGGTGTTGTGCCTTCTTTTTAGTTGAAGGAGGGGTCAGATGTAACAGCTTATCCTTTACTGTAGAAGGAATATTTCCACGTGTCCCACGCTGCTGGACTCCTAGAAATTTCACTGAAGCGAAGGCATCAGATTTTTGTCAGATTGATTTCCCACCTTCTAGCACACAAATGGAAACCCTGACGGTGTAGTGGTTAAGTGCTATGGTTGCTAACCAAAAGGTCAGCAGTTGAAATCCACCAGGCCACCAGGTGCTCCTTGGAAACTTTATGGGGCAGTTCTGCTCTGTCCTATAGGGTTGTTATGAGTTGGAATCAACTCGATGGCAATGGGTTTTTGAGCACACAAATGGAGCCCTGGTGGTGCAGTGGTTAGGAGCTCAGGATGCTAACCAAAAGGTTGGCAGTTCAAATCCACCAGCTTCCCCTTGGAAACCCTATGGGGCAGTACTACTCAGTCCTATAGGGTCACTACGAGTTGGAATTGACTTGATGGCAACGGGTTTGTTTTGGTTTCAGGAGCACTCAAATATTTTACCAATAAGTCCAAAGTCATTGATGCTTCTTTCTTACTAGGTCCAATCAGCACAATAACATCAATGTAACAGACCAGTGTGATGTCTTGTGGAAGACAAAGGTGATCAAGGTACCTACTGAATAAATTATGACATAGGGCTGGAGTGTTGATATACCTGTGAGGTAGGACAGTGAAGGTGTATTGTTGGCCTTACCAACAGAAGGTAAACTGCTTCTGATGGTCCTTCAAAACTGGGATCAAGAAAAAGGCATTGGCTATACCAATAGCTGCATACCAGATACCAGTACCAAAAAACCAAACCAAACCCAGTGCCGTCGAGTCGATTCCGACTCATAGCGACTCTATAGGACAGAGTAGAACTGCCCCATAGAGTTTCCAAGGAGCACCTGGCATATTTGAACTGCCGATCCTTTGGTTAGCAGCTGTAGCACTTAACCACTATGCCACCAGGGTTTCCGCAGATACCAGTAGATGTATTAATTTACTTAAACAATGAACCACTTTTCAAACACCGGTTGCAATTGGAGTCACCACCTGGTTAAGTTTACAATAATCCACTGTCATTCTCCAAGATCCATGTGTTTTGCCAAACAGGTGAGTTGAATTGGTATGTGGGGGGAATCACCACCCCTGCATCCTCCATTTCCTTGATGGTGGCAATAATCTCTCCAGGAATCCCTCCAGGAATATGGTATCACTTTTTGGTTTTTTATTGTGCTTTAGGTGAAAGTTTACAGCTCAAGTTATTTTCTTATACAAAAATTTATACACATATTGTTATGTGACCCTAGTTGCTATCCCTATAATGTGACAGCACACTCCCCCTTTTCACGCCAGATTTCCTATGTCCATTCAACCAGCTCCTGTCCCTTTCTGCCTTCTCATTTCACCTCCGGACAGGCGCTGCCCATTTAGTCTCATGTATCTACTTTAGCCAAGAAGCACACTCTTCTTTTGATTTACTATTTTCCTAAGTAGGGGCAGTTCTAATGACTTCCACTTGGAGTTTCCTACCATAACAGCTCTTACTCAACTTGTCAGGGATCCAATGTGAAGGTTCTGCCAGGTATTTCCTTTTCCCTAAAGAACAGTCACTCTCATAAAAGGCCGTAGATCGCTTTGGGGGAAGACTGGGAGAAAGATTAACAGTGTAAGTTTTTGGCAGTGTATTGGAGTCCTTCCTCAAGGGGACCCAGCCTCCCCTTCACTCAAAGGGTTGTGGGGCTTTAATCTCGCTCACATCTGGGAATTGATTGAGGGGCCATGACTCTCTATTCTGGCAATTCAAGTTAGACTGCTGTTTACTTGAACTAGAATTCATCCACTTGTACACATCAAGTAAATATTTAGTAGATATCCTATCTATTTCACTCCTAGGGACACCATGACTAAATAGCCAATGTCATAAGTCTATATGAGTCAGACTCCTCTGGTTACTGTTTTGACTCCACTGTCCATTACTGTCACCACACCCAACTTGTCTTTTTTTGCTGCCACTTGGCCCCTACTACCACATGGTCCAATCAGCACCATTGTAGTTTGGTGTCTTAATTCACTTAGGGCAGTTCCCACTGTCAAATCTGACTTACATAAAATAGCAACCACAGCAGTCTTCAAGGATGTTTTGGCTCCTTTCATACATTTGTTCCTCACTGATGTGGTAAAAGGTGTGTCCTCTGGGCACTCCATATCTGGGTCTGTGGGTCTAACCTGATAAATCCAGCCCAACATGCCAATTTCCCTAAGCCTTTGAATACCTTCTTCTATAGTATATCAAGGCAGGTCTGGTACTTCAACTTGATTTAGTGTACCAAAAAAAAAAAAAAAAACTAAGCCCATTGCCATTGAGTCGATTCTGACTCATAGAGACCCTATACGACACAGTAGAGCTGTCCCATAGAGTTTCCAAGGAGCGCCTGGTGGATTCGAACTACCAACCTTTTGGTTAGCAGCCATAGCACTTAACCACTATGCCACCAGGGTTTCCTGATTTACTGTAGCCCACTACATAATCGATGCTTCAGTGAACCAACCAAATAAAATATTAGATTCTTTCCTAACCTCTGGAACTGAAACATTGAAAAATCCTTGCTTAGTGGGCCCATATCAATAAACTCAGACTGATTGAACTTTATGTTACTTTCACCATTATCCCACACCCTTAATAACAACTCCTACACATATTCCCCAGGTTTCTGTTTGTTCATATTACAGAAGTCATGCAGTACTTTTGGAGTGTAGCATACCTCCTCCTGAGTCACAATTTGTACTTCACTTTTTGGGGCTTGCTGAGATTTAAGTCTAGTTATAGGCCTAGAAGCAAAAACGGGTCATGGTGCTTGGTCTTGGGAACATTCAGCAATGTCTTGTAAGGCATCTTCCCCAGGCCATGCCCCAGACAAGACTTAGATGCCACCCCAGGCAATATCTCAGACAAAGGCTCTTTAGACAAGGCTGGGTTAATCTTTGGGTTTTTTGGGGTTAATCTTATCAGATGGGGGTGAAGGTGATAATGGTTTTTACTGGGGTGGGTGGCTTAGCCTACAAAGAATGAGTAATCTCTTCAGATGGGAGTAAGTGGGCTGGTTCTGTTGGCGGGAGTGATTTAATGGAATTTAGGGGCTCAATGTCCCCAGCTTCCTGATTATCTGCCCATATGTCCTCATCCCAAGATTCAGGACCCCATTTCTTCCCAATCAATGCCCTTGCTTTAACTTCAGACACCATTCAAAGTTGGGAATTCATTTGGCATTGCAATTCAGCCACTCTTATGATAAGTCTCTGGGTTTGGTTTCAGCAACATCAGCTCTGTTACTATAAGAAATAAGGCTTTCTTTCAGGGCACAAGTGGCAACTTTGAGGTCTTTTATGCGATGCTTGAGCTGTGACTCTGAAGCCTTGAACTCCTTCTTTCACAACTTTGTCTAGGACCAACCAACCAACTTCACTATACTTCTTATTCTGACAAAATTGTAGAAAATTACCAAACGTGTGATCACCCAGAGCCTCGCTTCTCACCAATACTTGGTTTATTGGTGGTGATATTTTGTGTCTTTCTATTGGCACCTAATGCCATAGATTAGCAGCACCCTCTATACTACTGGAGGCAGAGTCATCAGCACCTTTAAGACCAGTCAGATTTGAGAACTAATTTAGTAGAGTCATCCTTATGATTTTGTTTTTCTTGAGTCTTAGTACCAAATGTCTTAGGCTGGGTTCTCTAGAGAAGCAAAACCAGTGAAGTGTGTGTATGTGTGTGCGTGCGTGTGTGTGTGTGTGTGTGTGTAAGACGGCAGGCTGCTGACTCACAGGCTGTAGAGGCTGACAGATCCCAAGATTGGCAGACAATATGGCCTACTGCTGGCTCAGCTCCCAAGATCTGGGGATCCAACAATGACCAGCCATACACAGAATCCAGAACAAACGAGCGAGCTTTCTCAGAACGTCCATGTATGTATTGGATGCAGGCAACACCCTCAAGGAAACTCCCTTACCTCTGATTGGCTGATCACACATGGAGGATGATTACATCACTACATAATTGTTCAATTATATCATTGCATAACTGCCAATCTACATCATTACATAACTGCTAAACCACTGAGAATTATGACCCAGCAAAGGTGACACACGACTTTAACCATCACGTTGACCTTGAACCCCAAAGCTGTGATAAATTCCTTTAGAAGTTTTCTTGCAGACTCTGGGATATTCTATATGTAATATCATGTCATCCATGAATAGAGATAATTTTACTTCTTCTTTTCCAAACTGGATACCTTTTATTTCTTTTTCTTTTCTTAATGATCTGGCTAGAATTTCTAATACAATATTTAATAGAAGTGGTGAAATCGTGCATGTTCATCTTGTTCCTGATTTCAAGGGGAAGGTCTTAGTCTTTCTCCATTAAGTATAATGTTGGCTCTTCACATTTCATATATTCTCAGAATCATAATGAGGAATCTTCTATTCCAATCTTCTTGAGGGTTTTATCAAGAAAGAATGTAGGATTTTATCAAATGCTTTTTCTGTATCTATAGAAATGATCAACTTTTCCTTTTCCTTTGTTCTATCGATGTGGTGTATTACCTTGATGGATTTTCTAATGTTGAACCATCCCTGTACTCCTAGAATAAGCCCCACTTGGTCATGGCGCATGACAATTATAATACGTTGTTCAATTCTGTTTGCTAGTATTTTGTTGAGGATTTTTTTTTTGCATCTATATTCTTAAGGGATATTGGCCAGTAGTTTTCTTGTGATGTCTTTGAATGGTTTTGGTATCAGAGTTATGTTTGCTTCACATAATTAATTAGGGAGTATTCCTTTCTTCTCTATATTTTAGAAGAGTTTAAACAGGATTGGTGTCAATTCTTTTCTAAATGTTTGGTAGAATTCCCATTGAAGCCATGTGGTCCAGGACTTTTTTTGTGTTGGGAGATTTTTAAATTTATTTTCATTTTTATTGTGTTTAAGTAAAAGTTTACAAATCGAATCAGTCTCTCATACAAAAATTTATATACACCTTGCTACGTACTCCTTGTTGCTCTCCCCGTAACGAGTCAGCACACTCCTTCTCTCCACCCTGTAATCCCCGTGTCCATTCAGCCAGCTTCTGTCTCCTTCAGCCTCTCATCTTCCCACCAGAAAGGAGCTGCCTACATAGTCTCATGTGTCTACTTGAGCCAGGAAGCTCACTCCTCACCAGTACGATTTTCTATCTTATAGTCCAGTCGAATCCCTGTCTGAAGAGTTGGCTTTGGGAATGGTTCCAGTCGGGCTAACAGAAGGTCTGGGAACTATGACATCCGGGGTCCTTCTAGTCTCAGTCAGACCATTAAGTCTGGTCTTTTTATGAGAATTTGAGGTAAGCATCCCACTGCTCTCCTGCTCAATCAGGGATTCTCTGTTGTGTTCCCTGTCAGGGCAGTCATCACTTGTAGCTGGGCCCCAACTAGCTCTTCTGGTCTCAGGCTGATGTAGCCTCTGATTTATGTGGCCCTTTCTGTCTCTTGGGCTCATAATTACCTTGTGTCTTTGGCGTTCTTCATTCTCCTTTGCTCCAGGTGTGTTGAGACCAATTGATGCATCTTAGAAGGCTGCTGGCTAGCATTTAAGACCCCAGATGCCACTCACCAAAGTGGGATGCAGAATGTTTTCTTAATAGATTTTATTACGCCAATTGACTTAGATGTCCCCTGAAACCATGGTCCCCAGATCCCCGCCCCTGCTACTCTGGCCTTTGAAGCTTTAGTTTTTTTTTCAAGAAACTGCTTTTGGTTTAGTCCAGTTGTGCTGACCTCTCCTTCATTGTGCGTTGTCTTTCCGTTCACCTAAAGTGGTTCTTGTCTACTATCTAATCAGTGAATACCCTTCTCCTTCCCTCCCTCCCCACCCTAGAAACCATCAAAGAATATTTTCTTCTGTGTTTCAACTGTTTCTTGAGTTCTTATAATGGTGGTCTCATACAATATTTGTCCTTTTGCAACTGACTAATTTCACTCAGCCTAATGCCGTCCAGATTCCTCCATGTTATGAAATGTTTCACAGATTCATTCTTATTCTTTATCTATGCATAGTATTCCATTGTGTGAATATACCATAATTTATTTATCCAGTCATCCGTTGATGGGCACCTTGGTAACTTCCATCTTTTTTGCTATTGTAAACAGTGCTGCAATGAACATGGGTATGCATATATCTGTTCGTGTGAAGGCTCTTATTTCTCTAGGATATATTTCAAGGAGTGGGACTGCTGGATCTTAAGGTAGTTCTATTTCTAGCTTTTTGAGGAAGCACCAAATTGATTTCCAAAGTGGTTGTAACATTTTACATTCCCAGCAGCAGCGTGTAAGTGTTTCAGTCTCCACAACCTCTCCAACATTTATTATTTTGTGTTTTTTGTATTAATGCCAGCCTTGTTGGAGTGAGATGGTATCTCATTGTAATTTTGATTTGCTTTCTGTAATGGTTAATGACTGTGAGCATTTCCTTATGTATCTGTTAGCTTCCTGGATGTCTTCTTTGATGAAGTGCCTGTTCATATCCTTTGCCTATTTTTTAGTTGGGTTATTTGTCTTTTTGTGATTGAGTTTTTGTAGCACCATGTAGATTTTAGAGATCAGACTCTGATTGGAAATGTCATAGCTAAAAAACTTTTTCCCAGTCTGTAGGTAATCTTTTTACTCTTTTGGTGAAGTCTTTGGATGAGCATAGGTGTTTGATTTTTAGGCGCTCCCACTTATCTAGTTTCTCTTCTGGTGTTTGTGCATTGTTAGTAATGTTTTCTATACTGTTTATGCCATGCGTTAGGGCTCCTAGCATTGTCCCTATTTTTTCTTCCATGATCTTTATAGTTGTAGATTTTCTATTTAGGTCTTTGATCCATTTTGAGTTAGTTTTTGTGCATAGTATGAGCTATGGGTCTTGTTTCATTTTTTTTTTTTTTTGCAGATGGATATCCAGTTATGCCAGCACCATTTGTTAAAGAGACTGTCTTTTCCCCATTTAACTGCCTTTGGGCCTTTTTAAAATATCGGCTGTTCATATGTGGGTGAATTTATGTCTGGATTTTCAATTCTGTTCCATTGGTCTATGTATCTGTTGTCGTACCAGTAGCTGGCTGTTTTGACTACTGTGGTGGTATAATAGGTTCTGAAATCAGGTACAGTTAGGCCTCCCACTTTGTTCTTTTTTCAGTAATATTTTACTTATCCGGGGCCTCTTTCCCTTCCATATTAAGTTAGTGATTTGTTCCTCCATCTCATTAAAAAATGTCCTTGGAATTTGGATCAGAATTGCGTTGTATCTATAGATTGTTTTCAGTAGAATAGACATTTTTACAATGTTGAATCTTCTTAACCATAAGCAAGGTATATTTTTCCAATTATGTAGTTCTATTTTGCTTTCTTACAGTAGTGTTGTAGTTTTCTTTGTATAGGTCTTTTACATCTCTGGTTAGATTTATTCCCAAGTATTTTAACTTCTTGGGGGCTATTTTAAATGATATTGATTTGGTGATTTCCTCTTCGACATTCTCTTTCTTGATGTACAGGAATCCAACTGATTTTTTTGTGTTTATCTTGTATCCTGATACTCTGCTGAACTCTACTATTAGTTTCACGATTTTTCTTGAAGATTCTTTAGGGTTTTCTGTGCATAAGATCATGTCGTCTACAAATAGAGATACTTTTACTTCTTCTTTACCAATCTGGATGCCCTTTATTTCTTTATCTAGCCTAATTGTTCTGGCTAGGACCTCCAGTACAATGTTGAAGAAGAGTGATGATAAAGGGAGTCCTTGTCTGTTTCCCATTCTCAAGGGGAACGCTTTCAGACTCTTTCCATTTAAGATGATGTTGGCTGTTTGCTTTTGTATAAATGCCCTTTATTATGTTGAGGAATTTTCCTTCTATTCCTATTTTGCTGAGAGTTTTTATCGTGAATGCATGTTGGACTTTGTCAAATGTCTTTTCTGCATCAATTGATAAGATCATGTGGTTTTTGTCTTTTGTTTTATTTATATGATGGATTACATTAATTGTTTTTCTGATTTTGAACCTTTCCTGCATACCTGGTATGAATCCCACTTGGTCATGGTGAATTATTTTTTTGATATGTTGTTGAATTCCATTGGCTAGAATTCTGTTGAGGATTTTTGCATCTACATTCATGAGGGATACAGATCTTTACTTTTCTTTTTTGTGATGTCTTTACCTGGTTTTGGTATCAGGGATATGGTGGCTTCACAGCATGAGTTTGGGAGTATTCCATCCTTTTCTATGCTCTGAAATACCTTTAGTAGTAGTGGTGTTAACTCTTCTCTGAAAGTTTGGTAGAACTCTGCAGTGAAGCCATCAGGGCCAGGGCTTTTTTTTTGGTGGGAGTTTTAAAATTATCTTTTCAATCTCTCCTTTTGTTAAGGTTTATTTAGTTGTTCTACCTCTGTTTGTGTTGGTTTAGGTAGGTAGTGTGATTCTAGGAATTCATCCATTATTTCTAAGTTTTCAAATTTGTTAGAGTACAATTTTTCATAGTAATCTGATATAATTCCTTGATTTCAGTTGGGCCTGTTGTGTTATACCCCGCCTCATTTCTTATCGGGTTATTTGCTTTCTCTCCTGTTTTTCTTTTGTCAGTTTGGGCAATGAAATTTTTTCAAGGAACCAGCTTTTGGTCTTGTTAACTCTTTCAATTGTTTTTCTATTCTCTGTTTCATTTAATTCTGCTCTAATTTTTATTATTTGCTTTCTTCTGGTGCCTGAGTGTTTCTTTTGTTGCTCTCTTTCTGTTTGTTCAAGTTGTTGGGATAATTCTTTGACTTTGGCCCTTTCTTCTTTTTGTATGTGTGCATTTATTCATATAAATTGACCTCTGAGCACTGCTTTTGCTGTGTCCCAAAGGTTGCTATAGAAACTTTTTTCATTCTCATTGATTTCTGTGAATTTCTTTATTCCATCCTTCATTTCTCCTATAACCCCGTCTTTTTGAGCAGGGTATTGTTCAGTTTTCAAGTGTTTGATTTCATTTCCCTGCTTTTTCTGTTATTGATTTCTACTTTTATGGTTTTTTGGTCAGAGAAGATGGTTTGTAATATATCGATGTTTCAGGTTATATTAAGGCTTGCTTTATGACCTAATATGTGGTCTATTCTAGAGAATGTTCATATGCATTGAAAAAGAAAGTATACTTGGCTGTTCTTGGATGGAGTGTTCTGTACATGTCTATGAGGTCAAGTTGTTTGATTGTGTGCATTTAGCTCTTCTGTGTCTTTATTCAGCTTCTTTCTGGATATTCTGTCCTTCACTGAAAGTAGTGTGTTGAAGTCTCCTGTTATAATTGTGGAGCTGTCTATCTCATTTTTCAATGCTGTTAGAGTTTGTTTTATGTATCTTGAAGCCCTGTCATTGGGTGTGTAAATTTTTAATATGGTTATATCCTCTTGGCATATTGTCCCTTTAATCATTATATACTGTCCGTCCTTATCCTTTGTGGTGGAATTAATGTTAAAGTCTGTTTTGTCAGAAATTAATATTGTCACTTCTGTTCTTTTTTGATTGTTGTTTGCTTGATATATTTTTCTCCCATCCTTAGAGTTTTAGTTTATTTGTGTCTGTAAGTTTAAGGTGTGTAGCTTGTAGGCAGCATATAGATGGATTGTGTTTTTTAATCCATTCTGCCACTCCTTATTGGTGCATTTAGTCCATTTACATTTAGCATAATGATGGGTAGGTATGAGTTTAATGCTGTCATTTTGATGTCTTTTTTGTGTGTTGTCGACAGTTTCTTTTTCCCACTTAATTTTTTGTGCTGAGTAGTTTATCTTTATATATTGTCTTTTCCTCTTTTTCGTTGTTGTTTTCATTTTTGCCTAGTCTTTTATGTTTTTCTTGTATTTTATTTTGATGTGTGGGGTCATTAGTCTGCTTTGTGGTTACCTTCATATTTACTCCTATTTTTCTAAGTTTAAACCTATCTTTTATTTGTTTATATCGCCTTGACTTCCTCTCCATATGAAAGATCTATGACTACATTTTTAGTTCCTCCTTATTGTTTTAATGTTGTCATCTTTTACATAGTGGCATCACTGTTTCTCTGTTTTTTCAGCATTTTTTATCTTGATTTATTTTTATGATTTCCCTATCTGGCTTGATGTCTGATTGCTCTGTCCCATGTTCTAGTTTTGGCGTAGTATCTGATATTATTGATTTTCTAACCAAAGAACTCCCTTTAGTATTTGTTGTAGTTTTGATTTGGTTTTTACAAATTCCCTAAACTTCTGTTTGTCTGGAAATGTCCTAATTTTGCCTTCATATTCGAGAGACAGTTTTGCTGGATATGTGATTCTTGGCTGGCAATTTTTTTTTCCTTCAATGCTTTATATAATTCATCCCATTGCCTTCTTGCCTTTGTGGGTTCGGCTGAGTAGTCTGAACTTATTTTTATTGACTATCCTTTGTAGGAGCCTTTTTTTTCATCCCCACCTTCTTTTAAAATTCTCTTCATCTCTGATTTGGCTAGTTTGAGTATAATATGTCTTGGTGAGTTTCTTCTGAGATCTACCTTATGTGGCATTCGATGAGCATCTTGGATAGACATCTTCTCATTGATCATTGATTCAATGTCTTCACCTGTTATGAGTCTGTTGAGACTTTCTATTCCTTCTTGAGTCAGTTTGGGTAGTTTGTGTCCTTCTAAGAATTTTCTATTTCATTTAGGTTATTGTTTGTTGTTATACAGTTGTTCATAATATTCTGTCATAATTCTCTTTATTTTTATCAAGTCAGTTGTAATCTTTCTTCTTTCACTTCTTATTTTGCTTATTTTCTCTTTGCCAGTCTAGCTAAAGGTTTTTCAATTTTGTTGATCTTTCCAAAGAACCAACTTCTTGTTTTGTTGATTCTCTCTATTGTTTTTTTCTTTTGAATTTTATTCATTTCTGTTCTAATCTTTGTTATTTCAGTTCTGTTAGGTTTAGGTTTGGTTTTATCTTCTTTTTCTAGCTCCTCAAGTTGCTGAGTTAGCTGTTGACTTGAGATCTTCCCTCTTTTTTCATGTAGGCAGTTATGCTCTGTTTCCCTATGAGTACTGCCTTTGCTTCATTCTATAAGTTTTGTTGTCTTGGTCTTTCATTTTCTTTTGACTCTAAGAAATTTGTGATTTCTCTTTTAATTATTTCTTTGACCCATTAGTAGCTCAATAGTGTGTTGTTTAATTTCCATACATTTGTGTGTTTTTCTTCTTTTTCCTGTTATTTCTAGCTTCACTTTATTGTGATCAGAAAAAATACTTTGTATAATTTCAATCTTTTAAAACTTATCGAGACTTGCTTTGTGACCTAACACATGGTCTATCCTGGAGAATGATCCGTATGTACTGGAGTAGAATGTGTATTGTGCTGTTGTTGGGTGGAGTGTTTTATATATGTCTGTTAAGTCTAGTTGGTTTATCATGTCATTCAGGTCCTCTGTTTCCTTGTTGATCATCTTTCTAGATGTTTTTTCCAATATCAAAAGTGGTGTATTGAAGTCTACAACTATTTTTGTAGTGGTATCTTTTTCTCCTTCAATTCTTTCAGCATTTATTTCATATATTTAGGTGCTCTGATGTTGGGTGCATATATATTTATGATTTTTAAATCTTTTTGAATTGACCCTTTTTTCACTATATAGTCTTTCTTTATCTTTTCTAACAGATTTTGTCTTAAATTCTGCTTTTTCAGGTGTTAATATTGCCACTCCAGCTCTCTTTTGGTTATTATTTGTATGAAATAATTCTTTCCATCCTTTCACTTTCAACCTGTTTGTGTCCTTTGGTGTGAGGTTTGTCTTTTGTAAACGGCGTTAGTTGTATCATGTTTTTAAGAAATCGTTGTGCCATTCTTTGCCTTTTGATTGGTGCATTTAGTCAATTTACATTAATTGTAATTACCAACAAGTAGTGATTCTTTTCTGCCATTTGTTATTTGTACTTCTGTGTGTCGTAAGCCTTCTTTGCCTTTGCCCTTTACTACTACTTGCTTTTGTGTTTTGTTGGTTTATTGTGAGCCATTTTTATGTCCTTCTCCTTTCCTTTTGGGTATGTTTTTTAAATATTTTTTTAGTGGTTACCGTGAATATTACATTTAACTGCTTTTATTTATAACATTCTTGGGTAAGTTGGTACTAACTTAACTTCAGTAACATACAAGAAATTCTATATGTATACCATTCCTCCCTCACCTCAATTTTATTGTTGTTATCATAATTAGATCTTTAAATTTCATGTGCCCTGTGAAGTAATTATATCCTTACCTTTTGTACATTTTTATTAAAAAGTATGAAGGACAAACAATTAGAATTATCAACCATGAATATCTTTTTTTTTTTGTGGTGCCCTTAAAGACCTGCACCTCGGCATCAACTTTGTATACAATTGACAGAGCAGTTTCTTTTCTTTTTTTCATTTTTATTATGCTTTAAGTGAAAATTTACAAATCAAGTCAGTCTTTCACACAAAAACCCATATACACCTTGCTATACACTCCCAATTACACTCCCCCTAATGAGAAAGCCCACTCTCTCCCTCCACTCTCTCTTTCGCGTCCATCTCGCCAGCTTCTAACCCTCTCCACCCTCTCATCTCCGCTCCAGGCAGGAGATGTCAACACAGTCTCAAGTGTCTACCTGATCCAAGAAGCTCACTCCTCACCAGCATCCCTCTCCAACCCATTGTCCAGTCCAATCTATGTCTGAAGAGTTGGCTTCGGGAATGGTTCCTGTCCTGGGCCAACAGAAGGTCTGGGGGCCATGACTACTGGGGTCCTTCTAGTCTCAGTCAGACCATTAAGTCAGGTATTATGAGAATTTGGGGTCTGCATCCCACTGGTCTCAGGCTCCCTCAGGGGTTCTCTGTTGTGTTCCCTGTCAGGGCAGTCATTGGTTGTAGCCGGGCACCATCTAGTTCTTCTCGTCTCAGGATGATGTAGTCTCTGGTTCATGTGGCCCTTTCTGTCTCTTCGGCTTGTAATCACCTTGTGTCCTTGGTGTTCTTCATTCTCCTTTGATCCAGGTGGGTTAAAACCGATTGATGCATCTTAGATGACTGCTTGCTAGCGTTTAAGACCCCAGATGCCACCCTTCAAAGTGGGATGCAGAGTGTTTTCTTAATAGATTTTATTATGCCAGTTGACTTAGATGTCCCCTGAAACCATGGTCCCCAGACCCCTGCCCCTGTTACGCTGGCCTTCGAAGCATTCAGTTTATTCAGGAAACTTCTTTGCTTTTGATTTAGTCAAATTTTGCTGACCTCCCCTGTACTGTGTGCTGTCTTTCCCTTCACCTAATGTAGCTCTTATCTACTATCTAACTAGTGAATGCCCCATCCCTCCCTCCCCCATCGTAACCACAAAAGAATGTTTTCTTCTCAGTTTAAACTATTTCTCAAGTTCTTATAATAGTGGTCTTATACAATATTTGTCCTTTTGCAACTGAATAATTTCACTCAGCATAATGCCTTCCAGGTTCCTCCATGTTATGAAATGTTTCACAGATTCCTCACTGTTCTTTATCGATGTGTAGTATTCCATTGTGTGAATATACCATAATTTATTTATCCATTCATCCATTGATGGACACCTTGGTTGCTTCCATCTTTTTGCTATTGTAAACAGTGCTGCAATAAACATGGGTGCACATATCTCTGTTCGTGTAAAGGCTCTTATTTCTGTAGGATATATTCCAAGGAGTGGAATTGCTGGATCGTATGGTAGTTCTATTTCCAGCTTTTAAAAAAAAAATTTTTAAGGAAGTGCCAAATCGATTACCAAAGTGGTTGAACCATTTTACGTTCCCACCAGCAGTGAATAAGTGTTCCAATCTCTCCACAGCCTCTCCAACATTTATTATTTTGTGTTTTTTGGATTAATGCCAGCCTTGTTGGAGTGAGATGAAATCTCATTGTAGTTTTGATCTGCTTTTCTCTAATGGCTAATGATCGTGAACATTTCCTCATGTATCTGTTAGCTACCTGAATGTCTTCTTTAGTGAAGTGTCTATTCATATCTTTTGCCCATTTTTTAATTGGGTTATTTGTCTTTTTGTAGTTCAGTTTTTGCAGTATCATGTAGATTTTAGAGATCAGGAGCTGATCAGAAATGTCATAGCTAAAATTTTTCTCCCAGTCTGTAGGTAGTCTTTTTACTCTTTTGGTGAAGTCTTTGGGTGAGCAAAGGTGTTTGATTTTCAGGCGCTCCCAGTTATCTAGTTTTTCTTCTACATTCTTTAAAATGTTTTGTATACTGTTTATGCCATGTATTAGGGCTCCTAACATTGTCCCTATTTTTTCTTCCATGATCTTTTTCGTTTTAGATTTTATATTTAGGTCTTTGATCCATTTTGAGTTAGTTTTTGTGCATGGAGTGAGGTATGGGTCTTGTTTCATTTTGTTGCCGATGGATATCCAGTTATGCCAGCACCATTTGTTAAAAAGACTGTCTTTTCTGCATTTAACTGTTTTGGGGCCTTTCTCAAATATCAACTGCTCATATGTGGATGGATTTATGTCTGGATTCTCAATTCTGTTCCATTGGTACATCTATCTGTTGTTGTCCAGTACCAGGCTGTTTTGCCTACTCTGGTGGTATAATAGGTCATAAATCAGGTAAAGTAAGGCCTCCCACTTTGTTCTTCTTTTTCAGTAATGCCTTATTTATCTGGGGCCTCTTTCCCTTCCATATGAAGTTGGTGATATGTTTCTCCATCTCATTAAAGAATGTCGTTGGGATTTGAATCAGAATTGCATTAAATGTATAGATCACTTTCAGTAGAATAGACATTTTTATGATGTTAAGTCTTCCAATCAATGAGCAAGGTATGTTCTTCCACTTATGTAAGTCTCTTTTGGTTTCTTGCAGAAGCGTACCGTAGTTTTCTTTGTATAAGTCTTTTACATCTCTGGTAAGATTTATTCCTAAGTATTTTATCTTCTTGGGGGCTACTGTAAATGGCATTGATTTGGTGATTTCTTTTTGTTGACGTAGAGGAATCCAACTGATTTTTGTATGTTTATCTTGTATCCCAATACTCTGGTGAATTTTTCTATTAGTTTCAGTAGTTTTCTTGAGGATTCCTTACGGTTTTCTGAGTATAAGATCACGTCATCTGCGAATAGAGATACTTTCACTTCTTCTTTGCCAATCTGGATGCCCTTTATTTCTTTATCTAGCCTAAATTGCTCTGGCTAGGATTTGCAGCACAATGTTGAATAAGAGTGGTGATAAAGGGCATCCTTGTCTGGTTCCCGATCTCAATGGGAATGTTTTCAGGCTCTCTCCATTTAGGGTGATGTTGGCTGTTGGCTTTGTATAAATGTCCTTTATTATGTTGAGAAATTTTCCTTCTATTCCTATTTTGCTGAGAGTTTTTATCATGAATGAGTGTTGAACTTTGTCAAATGTCTTTTCTGCATCGGTTCATAAAATCATGTGATTCTTGTCTTTTGTTTTATTTATGCGGTGGATTACATTAATTGTTTTTCTAATGATGAACCATCCCTGCATACCTGGTATGAATCCCACTTGGTCGTGGTGAATTATTTTTTGGATATGTTGTTGAATTCTATTGGCTAGAATTTTGTTGAGGATTTTTGCATCATCTACATTCATGAGGGATATAGTTCTGTAATTTTCTTTTCTTGTAGTGTCTTTACCTGATTTTGGTATCAGGGATATTCTGGCTTCATAGAATGAGTTTGGGAGTACTCCGTCCTTTTCTATGCTCTGAAATACCTTTAGTAGTAGTGGTGTTAACTCTTCTCTGAAAGTTTGGTAGAACTCTGAAGTGAAGCCGTCCGGACCAGGGCTTTTTTTTGTTGGGAGTTTTTTCATTACCTTTTCAATCTCTTCTTTTGTTATGGGTCTATTTAGTTTTTCTACCTCTGTTTGTGTTAGTTTAGGTAGGTAGTGTGTTTCTAGGAATTCATCCATTTCTTCTAGGTTTTCAAATTTGTTAGAGTACAATTTTTCATAGTAGTCTGATATGATTCTTTCATTTTTAGTTGGATCTGTTGTAATATCGCCCATCTCATTTCTTATTTGAGTTATTTGCTTCCTTTCCCGTTTTTCTTTTGTCATTTTGGCCAGTGGTTTCTCAATTTTTTTCAAAAAAAACAGCTTTTGGTCTTGTTAATTCTTTCAATTGTTTTTCTGTTTTCTATTTCATTTAGTTCAGCTCTAATTTCTTATTATTTGTCTTCTCCTGGTGCCTGTGGGTTTCTTTTGTTGCTCTCTTTCTATTTGTTCAAGTTGTAGGGATAGTTCTTTGATTTTGGCCATTTCTTCTTTTTGATTTTTTGCATTTATTGATATAAATTGTCCTCTGAGCACCGCTTTTGCTGTGTCCGAAAGGTTCTGTTAGGAAGTGTTTTCATTCTCATTGTATTCTATGAATTTTTTTATTCCATCCTTAATGTCTTCTATAATCCAGTCTTTTTTGAGCAGGGCATTGTTCAGTTTCCAAGTGTATGATTTCTTTTCTCTGCTTTTCCTGTTATTGATTTCCACTTTTATCGCCTTATGGTCAGAGAAGATGCTTTGTAATGTTTCAGTGTTTTGGATTCTGCTAAGGCTTGCTTTATGACCTAATATGTGGTCTATTCTAGAGAATGTTCCATGTTCACTAGAAAAGAAAGTATAGTTAGTTGCTATTGGGTGGAGTGTTCTGTATATGTCTACGAGGTCAAATTGGTTGATTGTGGCATTTAGATCTTCCGTGTCTTTGTTGAGTTTCTTATTGGATGTCCTGTCCTTCACTGCAAGTGGTGTGTTGAAGACTCCTACTATTATTGTGGAGCTGTCTATCTCACTTTTCAATGCTGATAGAGTTTGTTTTATGTATCTTGCAGCCCTCTCATTGGGTGCATAAATATTTAATATGGTCATATCTCCTTGGTGTTTTGTCCCTTTAATCATTATATAGTGTCCTTCCTTATCCTTTCTGATGGATTTAACTTTAAAGTCGTCTATTTTGTCAGAAATTAATATTGCCACTCCTGCTCTTTTTTGATTGTTGTTTGCTTGATATATTTTTGTCCATCCTTTAAGTTTTAGTTTGTTTGTGTCTCTAAGTCTAAGGTGTGTCTCTTGTACGCAGCATATAGATGGATCTTGTTTTTTAATCCATTCTGCCACTCTCTGTCTCTTTATTGGTGCATTTAGGGCATTTACATTAAGGGTAATTATGGATAGGTATGAATTTAGTGCTACCATTTTGATGTCTTTTTTTGTGTGTTGTCAGCTTCTTTTTCCCACTTGATTTTATGTGCTGAGTAGATTTTCTTTATATATTGTCCTTCGCTCATATTTTTGTTGTTGATTTTTTGTCTTCTTAGTCTGTATTTTATTTTGATGAGTAGGATAGTTTGTCTCCTTTGTGGTTATCTTATTATTTACCCTTATTTTTCTAAATTTAAACTTAACATTTATTTATTTGTATTGCCTTATCTTCCTCTCCATATGGAAGGTGTATGATTACATTTCTTAGTCCCTCTTTATTATTCTAATGTTGTCTTCTTTTGTATAATAACATCGCCATTATCCTGTGTCTGTTTTTTTTTTTTTTTTAATCTTGCTTTGTTTTTTTTGGATTTCCCTGTCTGGGTTGACTTCTGGTCGCTCTGCCCAGTGTTCTAGTCTTGGGTTGATAACTGATATTTTTGATTTTCTACATAAAGAAATCCCTTTAGTACTTCTTGTAGTTTTGGTTTGGTTTTTATGAATTCCCTCAACTTGTGTTTGTCTGGAAATGTCTTAATTTCACCTTCATATTTAAGAGAGAGTTTTGATGGATATATGATTCTTGGCAGACAATTTTTTTCCCTCAATTTTTTAAATATGTCATTCCATTGCCTTCTTGCCTGCATGGTTTCTGCTGCGTAGACCGGTTTATTCTTATTGGTTTTCCTTTGTAGGTGACTTTTCTTTTATCTCTCACTGCTCTTATAATTCTCTCTTTATCTTTGTTTATGGCAAGCTTGATTGTAATATGTCTTGGTGACTTTCTTTTAACATCTACCTTATGTGGAGGTCGATGAACATCTTGGATAGATATCTTCTCATCTTTCACAATATCAGGGCCGTTTTCTGCCAACAAACCCTCAACAATTTTCTCTGTATTTTCTGTTACCCCTCCCTGTTCTGGTACTCCAATCACTCTTAGCGTATTTCTCTTAATAGAGTCCCACATGATTCTTAAGGTTTCTTCATTTTTTAAAAATTCTTTTATCTGATTTTTCTTGAAATATATTAGTGCCAAGTGATTTATCTTCGAGTTCAGAAATTCTAGCTTCTACTTGCTCAATTCTGCTCCTTTGACTTTCTCTTCACTTATCTAATTCTGTAATTTTATTGGTAATCTTCTGAATTTCTGATTGCTGTCTGTCTATGGATTTTTCCAGCTTATTAAACTTTTCATTAAGTTCCTGAATAATCTTTCTAATTTCTTCAGTTGCTTTATCTGTGTGTTCCTTGACTTGTTCTGCGTATTGCCTCATTTCCTTCCTGATGTATTGAAGGGTTCTGTATAGTAAACTTTTGTATTCTGCATCTGGTAGTTCCAGGAATACACTTTCATCTAAAAGATGCCTGGATTCTTTGTTTTGAGAGCCTGTTGAGGTGATCATGGTCTGTTTCTTTATGTGATTTGATATTGACTGTTGTCCCCTAGCCACATATAAGTCATTGTATTAGTTTATGCTTGCTTACCATGTCATAGCTGCTTGCTTTGTTTTGTTTTGGCATACCCCTATGGTTTGCTTGAGTGAGCTAGCTTGATTATTTTCACCTTTGGAGCTCTGGTGTCCAGTCCCCAGCTGACTAGAGCTGTTATCAGGTATATCAGTCTAGGAGTCCATTCAGTTTTCTTGTATGAATTCAGCTCAAGTTTCCAGGTAGCTGATATCAAGTGTGTGGTACAGGTTCTGTCCTACAGTCTTAGAGGGGCAGGGGTGATTGGCGTATTTACTGGCATCTGATTGCAGTAGGGGGTTATGCTCTGAGCAGGGCAGGGGGCTGAGAACTGACCCCCAAGTGTCTCTGAGGAAAATGCGTCTCTGTTCCCTAGAGCGTGCTGGTGGGTGGGTTCTGCAGTGGGACCTTGGGTGCCCAAATTTTTTGTTGTAATGAGTGGGAGGTACCAGTTATCTTTGGGTCCCGTCGCGGTGGCTGGGTGACCTTAGTGGAGCCACTAGTCCTTACGTCCCTGTTGTGGGTAGGTGAGGACCTTGTTTAATAGGCAAAGCAATGTCAAACGTCAAACACCCACCTCTCCACCACACAGCTGAAATGGTTGGAGTTTGCCATCAAGGACCTATTCTCCTGTCCATGCAGAATGGAAACTTGCTCAAGGTCCATGGACGGTTGATGCCTGGACAGGAGCCGCTTCTGTCCTGAGCTCCCCTGATTAATGATGCTAGCAAATTATACTTTCCCCCCAGTTGCAAATTTTTTCCTTTCTCAAGGCCGGGAGGACGCCTTTATGTGCTCACCAGAGTCTATCTCAGGCCTAGGGATTCAGCCGTTGAAGCCGGCTTGGGGTTTTGAGGGGTGCGCGGTAAAATATATGCAAGTACTTAGCTTTTGCCAAGAGCGCCCTTCTCCTCAGGTTCTGGAGTTGTGAGTGGGCTTTGTGGCTGGCTGTTTCTCCCTGAGGAAACTGCGGCTGAACACTAGCACCAGCCCACTGCTGCCGCCACTGCTGCTCCAGGAATGGTGCCTGAGGGCTCCCCACGATTCAGGTCCGGTAACTCCTCCCCGCTTCTGAATGGCCTCTTCCTCTCCCTGCCCCTCAGTTCATTGTCTAAGCTTGCCTTTTGTGCTCACGGTCCCAGCTTGTCACAAATATACTCATTTCACTTGTTTTTTCTGGTCTTTGTTGTAAAGAGATCTCGATGGAAGCGTCTGTCTATTCCACCATCTTGGCTCCGCCTCCCTTTTATATTTTCTTGATGTATTTACACTCTTCTTACTCTATAATGTCCTTCTTTATCTCTTATAACACATTTTGACTTAAAGCCTATTTTGTCTGTTATCAATATAGGCACCTCAGCACTTTTTTGATTGCTATATGAATGGAGGAAATATTGGAAAATTGGAAATCGTCAAAAATGAATTAGAGCACATAAACATCAATATCGTAGGCATTAGTGAGCTGAAATTGACTGGTATTGGCCATTTTGAATCACACATTCATATAGTCTATTATGCTGGGAATGACAACTTGAAGAGGAATGGTGTTGCATTCATCATCAAAAAGAACGTTTCAAGATCTATCCTGAAGTACAGCGCTGTCAGTGATAGGATAATATCCATACACCTACAAGGAAGACCAGTTAATACAACTATTGTTCAATTTTAGGCACCAACCACTAGGGCCAAAGATGAAGAAATAGATTTTTTCCAGCTGCGGAAGTCTGAAATTGATCAAACATGTGATCAAGATGCATTGATGATTGCTGGCGATTGGAATGCAAAAGTTGGAAACAAAGAAGAAGGGTCAGTAGTTGGAAAATATGGCCTTGATGATAGAAACAATGCCGGAGATCGAATGATAGAATTTTGGAAGGCCAACAACTTCTTCATTGCAAATACCTTCTTTCACCAACATAAATGGTGACTATACACACGGACCTCACCAGAAGGAACACACAGAAATCAAATTGACTACATCTGTGGAAAGAGATGATGGAAAAGTTCAATATCATCAGTCAGAACAAGGCCAGGGGCCAACTGAGGAACAGACCACCAATTGCTCATATGCGAGTTCAAGCTGAAAGTGAAGAAAATCAGAGCAAGTCCACAAGAGCCAAAATATGACCTCAAGTATATCCCACCTGAATTTAGAGACCATCTCAAAAATAGATTTGAATCATTGAACACTAGTGACCGAAGACCAGACGGGTTGTGGAATGACATCAAGGACATCATCCATGAAAAAAGCAAGAGGTCACTGAAAAGACAGGAAAGAAAGAAAAGACCAAGGTGGATGTCAGAGGAGACTCTGAAACTTGCTGTTGAGTGTCGAGCAGCTAAAGCAAAAGGAAGAATTGATGAAGTAAAAGAACTGAAGATTTCAAAAGGCCTCTCGAGAAGACAAAGTAAAATATTATAATGACATGGGCAAAGAGCTGGAGATGGAAAACCAAAAGGGAAGAACACTCTTGATGTTTTCAAGCTGAAAGAACTGAAGAAATAATTCAAGCCTCGGGTTGCAGTAGTGAAGGATTCCATGGGGAAAATATTAAATGACGCAGGAAGTATCAAAAGAAGATGGAAGGAATACACAGAGTCATTATACCAAAAAGAATTGTCG
Source organism: Loxodonta africana (assembly GCF_030014295.1). Taxonomy (NCBI): domain Eukaryota; kingdom Metazoa; phylum Chordata; class Mammalia; order Proboscidea; family Elephantidae; genus Loxodonta; species Loxodonta africana. Next base: position 87,944,428 of record NC_087369.1, on the reverse strand, counting down.
ATATTCAACCATTTCAAGAGGTGGCATATGATCAGGAACCGATTGTACTGAAGGAAGAAGTCCAAGCTGCTCTGAAGGCATTGGTGAAAAACAAGGCTCCAGGAATTGATGGAATATCCAGTGAGATGTTTCAACAAACAGATGGAGCACTGGAGGTGCTCACTAGTATATGCCAGGAAATATGGAAGAGAGCTTCCTGGCCAACTGGCTGGAAGAGATCCATATTTATGCCTATTCCCAAGAAAGGTGATCCAACTGAATGTGGATATTATAAAAAAATATCATTAATATCACACGCAAGCAAATTTTTGCTGAAGATCCTTCAAAAACGGCTGCAGCAGTATATCGACAGGGAACTGCCAGAAATTCAGACCGGTTTCAGAAGAGGACGTGGAACCAGGGATATCATTGCTAATGTCAGATGGATCCTGGCTGAAAGCAGAGAATGCCAGAAGAATGTTTACCTGTTTTTTATTGAGTATGCAAAGGCATTTGACTGTGTGGATCGTAACAAACTATGGATAACATTGCGAAGAATGGGAATTCCAGAACACTTAATTGTGCTCATGAGGAAACTTTACATAGATCAAGAGGCAGTTGTTCAGACAGAACAAATGGATACTGATTGGTTTAAAGTCAGGAAAGTTGTGCGTCAGGGTTGTATTCTTTCACCATACCTTTTTCATCTGTATGCTGAACAAATAATACGAGAAGCTGGACTATATGAAGAAGAACGGGGCATCAGGATTGGAGGAAGACTTATTAACAACCTGCTTTATGGAGATGACACAACCTTGTTTGCTGAAAGTGAAGAGGACTTGAAGCACTTACTAATGAAGATAAAAGACCACAGCCTTCAGTATGGATTGCACCTCAACATAAAGAAAACAAAATCCTCACAACTGGACCAATGAGCAACATCATGATAAACGGAGAAAAGATTGAAGTTGTCAAGGATTTCATTTTACTTGGATCCACAGTCAACAGCCACGGAAGCATCAGTCAAGAAATCAAAAGATGCATTGCATTGGTAAATCTGCTGCAAAGGACCTCTTTAAAGCATTGAAGAGCAAAGATATCACCTTGAAGACTAAGGTGTGCCTGACCCAAGCCATGGTGTTTTCAATCACATCATATTCATGTGAAAGCTGGACAATGAATAAGGAAGACCAAAGAAGAGTTGATGCTTTTGAATTGTGGTGTTAGTGAGAATATTGTATATGCCATGGACTGCCAAAAGAACGAACAAATCTGTCTTGGAAGAAGTGCACCCGAAATGCTCCTTAGAGGCAAGGATGGCGAGACTGCATCTTAAATACTTTGAACATGTTGTCAGGAGGGATCAGTCCCTGGAGACGGACATCATGCTTGGCAGAGTACAGGGTCAGTGGAAAAGAGGAAGACCCTCCACAAGGTGGATTGACACAGTGACTGCAACAATGAGCTCAAGCGTAACAACGATTGTAAGGATGACTTAGGACCAGGCAGTGTTTTGTTCTGTTGTGCATAGGGTCGCTATGAGTTGGAACCGACTCGATGGCACCTAACTACAACAATAACATATGAATGGAATATTTTTTTTATTCTTACACTTTCAATCTATTTGTGTATTTGGGCTTAAAATGTGTCTCTTGTAGATAACATATAGATGGATCATTTTGTTTATACATTCTGCCACTCTCTGGTGTTTGAGTGGAGAGTTTAATCCATCTATATTTAAGGTAATTACCAGTAAAGAAGGATGTACTTCTGCCATTTTGCTATTTGGGTCTTTGTGTGTGTGTGTGTCTTATATCTCCCTTGGTCCTCATTTCCTCCTTTACTGTCATCATTTGCATTTAGTCGAGTTTTTGTAGTGAACTTTTTTGATTCCCTTCTTTTCTTTCCTGTAAATACAACCCTGACGCACAACTTTCCTGACTTTAAACCAATCAGTATCCATTTGTTCTGTCTGAACAACTGCCTCTTGATCTATGTAAAGTTTCCTCATGAGCACAATTAAGTGTTCTGGAATTCCCATTCTTCGCAATGTTATCCATAGTTTGTTACGATCCACACAGTCAAATGCCTTTGCATACTCAATAAAAAACAGGTAAACATTCTTTGTGGTTACCATGAGGAATACATGTAGTATTTCAAATTTATAACAACCTAGTTTAAATTGATAGCAACTTAACTTCAGTAACATACAAAATCTATTCCTATACACTCTTCCCCCACCTCTTTATGTTGTTGTTATCATAGATCACATTTTTATGCATCACATTTCTAATACCATAAATATACATCTTTTGCATATGTCTTTTGGAATCATGTAGGACATAGCTACTAAAGTTACAACCCAAAAATAGCATGAAACTGGCCCTTATATTTGCCCATGAGATTACTTTATCAGAGATCTTTCCTTTCTACATACATCTTCAAATTATTGTCTAGTATCCTTTCAGTCCTATCTGAAGAACTCTCTTTAGCATTTCTTATAGTGCAAGTCTGGTCATCACCAACTTCCTCAGTTTTTCTTATCTGGGGGTGCCTTAATTTTACTTTCATTTTTGAAAGTCAATTTTGCTGGGTATAGAATTCTTGGTAGACAGTTATCTTTTTCAGCACTTTAAAAATGTAATTTCACTGCCTTCTGGCCTTCAAGGTTTTTGAGAGTAAATCAGTACTTAATCTTATTGAATATAACTAGTATGTGACATTTCCTGTCTCTTTTTCTGTTTTCAGGATTCTATCTTTATCTTTGGTTTTTGAGAGTTTAATTATAATTTGTCTTGGTGTGGATCTCTGGGTTTATCCTATTTGCAGTTCGTTGAGCTTTTTGTATGTGTATACTCATGTCCTTCATCAGATTTAGAAAGTTTTCTGCCATTATTTATTTAAATACCCTTTCTGTCTCTTTTCTCCTTCTGGGAATCCCATTATGTGTATGTTAGTTCACTTAGTGGTGTCCCACAATTCTATTAGACTTTGCTCACTTTCTTGATTGTTTTATTCTTTTTGCTCTTCAGACTCAATTTTTTAAAATTTGCTTATTCTCTAATTTGCTGAATTTTCTTCTGCCAGTTCAAATTTGCTCTCGAACCCCTCCAGAGAATTTTTCATTTTTCATATTGTATTTTTTAGCCACTTTATTTCTTCTTGGTTCCTTTTTATAGTGTCTATCTCTTTATTAATATTCTATTTTTATTCATTTCTAGTTTTCTGATTTCCTTTAGTTCTTTGTCCCTGTTTTTCTACAATTATTTAATCAGTTTTAATACTTTTCTTTTAAAGTCTTCTATTCTGTCCACTATCCAGGCTTCCACAGAGATGGTATCTCTCCCCTCATCTTGTTCTTTTGAATGGGTGATCATTTCCAGTTTCTTTTTATGCCTTATGATTTTTTTTAAAGCAAAAGGAAAATTTTATTCGGCATATATTCAGAGAAGCAAAAGTAGGAAACGGACAACCATGCTGCCAGAGCCATGTCTTCCTGAGTCCAAGGAAATATTACAGAACAGACAAAAGTGGGAAAATGGACAAGCACAGTGCCACAGCCATATCTGCCTGAGTCCAAGGAACGTTACAGAGTCATCAGTATATATTAACATTACAAATGGGCAAAACCACTGAAAGCTTCACCTTTTCATAGATTGTATAGAAACTGTGATCCTATATTTTGAATTATCTTTTTTAACAATCATTGGTACAGGTTACAGCAATGACAGTCAGGAGGGTCTTCATTGGTCCAACAAATTTTCTATTCACTAAATGCTAATAGAAAAAGGTTAGATTGGAAAGTCTTTTGTGTTGTTTGATTGGCTGATGTGAAAGATTCCCTAAAAGATATTTTCCAAGATTATCCCAGCTATTATCTTTATACTTCAGGGCCCAGTTGATGTGTCCTTGTGAGTCCTTGTGAGCCCAGCTCCAGATAGGTCACATTCTCTATGCTCAAGGACAGGGAAGTATGATTCTAATGTTATTTCCTAAATCATTCTCTTCTTTTGTTTGGAGATCGGCATTAACATATCGATGATCAATACCTGGACTTAATCAAGCTCCTAAGTGGCAGCCACTGCAGGCTCTTTAAACTCACAGCGCTGGTTTTCCACTGGATACCATTTGGTTTTTCACCAGGATTTTAAGAGTGATGTTCTCATCAATCACATTGCTGGGTGTGAGCAAACTCAACGTGCATCAAGATTTTAGCCTGAGGCCTTCTTTTGCTTTTTAGTTGTGTAAGACGACAGGAAATAAATTTTCTTATGCTTAATACTCTCCAGATGCAGACTAAGAATATTACTATTCCTTCCAAATAGTGATTTAGCCTATGTACTTTTTCCAGATGGTAACCAACCACATAAATCTGGTGTTTGTAAGGGTGTTACAGTGTGTAACCAAGTAGCTTGCTGTTCATTCTATGTATGTCTTGTTCTATTTCCTGCATGTTATTTATCCAAATGCAACAAGAGGTATTTGCTACAGCACAGACTATGCTTTCTTGGGCTAATAAAAAATCTAAGGCTATTCTGTTATCTCATGTCACCTTGGCTTATGAGGTCAGAGATCACTGTGCTTCCATCCCATTAGCAACTTCATCTGCTATTTTTCCCATAGTGACTGACAAATTTTTAAAAGATTTCTCCAATTCAACTATACCACAAGTAGGAATTAAAACTCTTAGAAACGACCAATGCTACCCTGAGTGTTGGACCAGTGGGCTCTCTTCTGACTTTAGTTTTACAATGGGTAACAAATTAACATTACCTTTCTAATATTTAGTAGTACCGTTACTACAAATATCTAAAGATAATCCTAAAGGTCTCAAAGTGCATTGCTTATGCATTTGCCAAGAATCTAAATAAGAGATTGTCATCATAAATTCACTGTCATGATTAACAAGATAATACAAGATGGACCTCTCCTCTTGGAGGTCTCCAGTTAATCTATTTGAAACATACTAAGTGTTCTTTCCAAGGGCAAGCTGCCCCTCTTTGGTTTACCTATTAACAGTCACATATCGCTTTCTCAGAAGCAGAAATGGAGTCTAAGCCATGAGGCTGATCTCCTCTAAGAACCTGGTTTCTTTAAGATACATAATTTTCTTCATAGTAAGAGGGTGAGAATTTGATTAAAAACATTAGACAGATATTTCATACAACACTGTCTTGAAGACTGATTAAACTATTTACTGATTTACCTTAAACATCACTCAGTCTGATCTTTGAAGTTAGTTTCCTAAAATAGGCTGAATTCTTAAAAAAAAAAAAAAAGCACAACATGCAGAGCAAAATGGTCTTACTAGTTTATCTGGACCATTGTTTCACTCAAAGTGGCTTCAGGAGCCAGTTTTTTTTTTCCCTCAAAACTTGAGTTTCAAAAGGACAAAAGGACACCCAAAAGCAGTAGCCTGTGTGGGTTACCCTAAGTTCCATGAAAACCAGAAATCTGGATTCCAGGAAAATTACGTACAACTCTTTTATGGTTCCCCCCTTTGGATCATGATCTTGGTATAAAATCTTTGATCAAAAATGCTCGATAGATGGTAATTGGGCACCATCTGTTTTTTTTTTTTTAAGCTCCCAGGCACCATACAGCGAACTAGGAGGTGGAATAGAAACACTAACAATAATATTAGGCCAAGTATATGAAATAACCGATGAAACCGTGACCCTAAGGTCTTTGAACCGAGGAAGAAAATCTCATGAGGTATTTGTTTATGCATAACCAGCATCAGTAACTCCTTTTCATGTGCCTCAGCAGCAACTATATCCTGCAAAACCTCAGACTGAGTATTAATATAACACAGCAACATTTATCTACTAAGACATAAAACTGTTCCTTGAGAGAACTAACAGGAAATCTAATGTTCTATTTTGTAAAATCCTAGCTGAAATTCCAGACATTTCTCTGGTTATGATATTTACAACTTTGCTAAGTTTACCAATGGAAACTTCTAATTCAAGAATTATAATATTTAAACCCACTAGTTTGATAATTTAGGAGAAAGGAAAATGATTTCTTATATCCAGAAAGTAGGACCGTAAAATGTTTCTTATTTCCAGGAAAAAGACCTTAAAAAATCAGCAATATTCCCACGTAAAACCCATAGTATCCTTTAGTTTACTCAGTCTTACGTAGTTAATATCTGTTCCACGTGATTCTGGATCAGCCGCAGTCTGCAAACCCATCAACATCTCCATAAGAGTTCTGGAAATTTTGATTGAGTCTTGTCACAGTCTTTTTCATAAGTTCAATATAGTCCATTTTTTGTTGAGATATTTTTGTCTAACATTTTCAGCAAACCAGCAAAGTAAAAACTTACCTGCAGATGCCAAAACTTAATATGGCCATGATGAATTTATAAAAATAATACTCTTAATAGTGAAAGACCTGATAGAAATTAATTACAAGCATAAAGTAAAGGCCAAATAAAGTCAGTTAAAAAACTTTAGACAATAATATTTCTAAATAAATGATTAACCTTATTTTCAAAGAGCTTCAGATGTAATAATACATAACAATCTTGATGCATAATACCATGTAGTCAGGTTATACTGAGTATATATCAAGATTATGAAGTCTCTAAATACCCGAATAGTAATAAAAAATAAATAAATAGGTAAATGATGTGAATTCCCAAACTTTGGGTTTGATTGAAGCTATTAAAAAAAGTTTCAACCAAGTTATTAATAAAGAAATAATAATAAAATTATGACATAATATTACGTGTTTGCTGTCTAATATTAAGCAAAAACATAAGAGGAAATACTAACACATAAATTTTAACCCAAAGAGAATCAGAGGCTTCTCTTGATTTTGACACTTTCCATGTAATTTATTAAATAAAACTTTTTTAGCACTTTTCCTTTATAAAATTTTTTTTTTGTTGCTTTCCATAAAGTTTCAGAGTTGTCAGGAGTTTTTTATAGATCACCGTGAAGTTATTTAACCAAAGATCTAAAGGTAAATATCTTAGCTTTTTTTTCTTTTTGTAAAAGTCATGTGGCTTGGTTTTCAACTTAGGGATCTTATTCTAATGAAAGGCCAAACCTTTGTCTTTGAGGCAGATTACACAATTAACCTTTCAACTCAGAAATCAAAGAAAATTTTATTTTAACAGTGAGATACCTAATTCTTTGTTTTATATGCTGTGTACCATTAAAGCTCCTAAAAATCTCATAAATTAAACCATTAAACTTCAGTCAGATAAAACTTTTGACCACATCAAATAAATTTCTTTTTAATGAACCTTTTAAAGGTTGTCTTTGTTGCATACCTCTTATAGTGCATCCTTTTAAATGGCAAAAATGAACTCATGCATTAGCAGGCTTAAATATACACACACATATATATCCTGCCTCTTGGGGCATAAAAAGCAAAAGTATATAAACTTAAATTATGATGAATATCTATTAACTCAATTTAATATCAGTAAGTTACCTAAAAGGTTTTGAAAATTATTTTAAGCCTGTGTACCATAAAACATAACTGTTGTTTAAAGAAAGTCTATTTAAACTTTCTAAGTTTTCTTTTTTATTGTACTTTAGGTGAAGGTTTACAGAACAAACTAGTTTCTCAACAAACAGTACACACATTGTTCTATGACGTAGGTTAACAACCCCACGACATGTCAACACCCTCCCTTCTCAACCCTGGGTTCCCTATCAACAGCTTTCCTGTTCCCTCCTGTCTTCCAGTCCCTGCCCCAGGGCTGGTGCCCGTTCAATCTTTGGCTGAAGGGTGAACCTGAGGAGTGACCTCATTACTGAGCTGAAGTGGTATCCGCTGGCCATACTCTCAGGTTTCTCCAGTCTCTGTCAGGCCAGCAAGTCTGGCCTTTCTTTTTGAGTTAGAATTTTGTTCCGCATTTTTCTCTAGCTTTGTCTGGGACCTTCTATTGTGGCCCCTGTCAGAGCAGTCAGTGGTGGTAGTTGGGCACCATTTCATTGTACTGGGCCCAGTCTGGTGGAGGCTGTGGTAGGTATGGTCTATTAGTCCTTTGGGGTAATCTTTCCATGGTATGTTTAGGTTTCTTCATTCTTCCTTGCTCCCAAAGGGGTGAGACCAGTGCAGTATCCTAGATGGCCACTCGCAAGCTTTTATGACCCCAGACACTACTCACCAAAGTAGAATGTAGAACATATTCTTTATAAACTATGTTATGCCAATTGAGCTAGATATTCCCCGAGATCATGGTCCCCACAACCTTCAGCCCAGCAATTCTGTCCCTCACAGAGTTTGGATTTGTCTATGGAGCTACCATGGCCTTGCCTTGTACAGGTTGTGCTGGCTTTCCCAGTATTGTGTACTGTCTTACCCTTCATCAAAGTTTCCACTTATCTATTGTCTATTGTTTTTCCATCCCCACTCCTCCCCTCCCTTGTAACCATCAAAGATTGTTTCTTTTTGTATGTAAACCTTTTCATGAGTTTTTACAGTAGTGGTCTCATACAGTATTTGTCCTTTTGTGATTGACTTATTTCACTCTGCATAATGTTCTCCAGGCTCATCCATGTTATGAGATGCTTCACAGATTCATCGTTGTTCTTTATTGTTGTTCTTTATCATTGTGTGTATGTATCACAGTTTGTTTATCCATTCATCTGTTGATGGGCATCTACGTTGTTTCCATCTTTTTGCTATTGTTAACAATGCTGCAATGAACATGAGTGTGCATATGTCTATTCCTGTGATGACTCTTATTTCCCCAGGATATATTCCTAGGAGTGGGATTGCTGGATCATATGGTATTTCTATTTCTAGCTTTCTAAGGAAGCACCATATTGTTTTCCAAAATGGCTGTATCATTTTGGATTCCTACCAGCAGTGCATAAGTGTTCTGATCTCCCTGCAGCCTCACCAACATTTGTTATTTCCTGCTTTATTGATTCGTGCCAGTAGTGCTGGTGTGAGATGGCATCTCATTGTGGTTTTGATTTGCATTTCTTTAATGGCTAGAGATCGTGAGCATTTCCTTATGTGTCTGTTGGCTACTTGAATGTCTTCTTTGGTGAAGTGTCTGTTCCTTTCCTTTGCCCATTTTTTAGTTGGATTTTTTTGTCTTTTTTTTTTTGTAGAGGTGTTGGATTTTTCTTGTAGATTTTAGAGATTAGACCTTTGTCTGATTTGTGAGAGCCAAAAAATTTTTTTCCCAGTCTATAGGTTCTCTTTTTACTCTTCTGGTGAAATCTTTTGATGAGCATAAGTGCTTGATTTTTAGAAGATCCCAGTTATCTAGCTTATCCTCTAGAGCTTGTGTGTTGTTGGTTGCGGTTTGTATCCTGTTAATGCCATGTATTAGGGCCTCCAGCATTGATCCTATTTTTTCCACTATGAACGTCATGGTTTTGGGCTTTATATTTAGGTCTTTGATCCATTTTGAGTTAGTTTTTGTATATGGTGTGAGGTATGGATCCCGTTTCATGTTTTTGCAGGTGGACATCCAGTTTTGCCAGCACCATTTGTTAAAAAGGCTGTCTTTTCCCCATTTGATGGACTTTGGGCCCTTGTTGAAGATAAGGTGACCATGTGGCTGTATTTACATCAGGGGTCTCAATTCTGTTCCATTGGGCAATGTATCTGTCATTGTACCAGTACCAACCTGTTTTGACTACCGTAGCTGTATGGTAGGTTCTGAGGTCAGGTAGTGTGAGTCCTCTTACTTTATTCTTCTTTTTCAATAGTGCTTTACTTATCCGGGGCTTCTTCCCTTTTCCTGTAAAGTTAATGATAAGTTTTTCTGTCTCTTTAAAGAATGTTTTTGGTATTGCATTGTATATGTAAATCACTTTGGGTATAATTGCCATTTTCACAATGTTGAGTGTACCTATCCGTGAGCATGGTATAAACATTCTAAATTTTCATTCAACTTTTTCTGGTTCTTGTATTTTTCCCCATCTAATTTTAGCACTTAAAGATTTTATCAACTGGCTTTGGAAATCACAAACTCTGCTCAGCTGACAAATTCACTGATAGGGATATAAACTTAAGTCTCTGGCTAGGGTTGGAAACATTTTCTGAGGCCATTTCAAGTGTGCCTCATTGTGATTTCTGTTTTTTTGCCTTCTTAAACTTTCCCTAAGACAGAGAGAACTTGTAAAGTTCTTCCATGATTGGGATTTAGCCAATTTCTGATAACTATAGCAAGACAGTCATTTTTCTTATCTTCTTTTTGTCTTAAAAGGGCCTCCACCTAGTTGGAAAGGGTCTTTCAAAAGCTTCCCTGTAGCTATATGACCTTGGAGACCAGGAACCTTGAGGCCTGTTTCTGCCCTGCCCTCACTCTCTTGACTCATGGAAGACATTTATATATGTTTAAGTTGACCTAGGAATTTTGAAGGGTAAAAGATAACTTCTTTCCCTTTTACTGTTCTGGAACTGTTAGTTTTGGTTTAAGGCAAAACTATCCTTTTTCCTTAAATAAAACACATTTCATGTAATATGTAGCTTCAGTTACTTAGAAAGGTTTCATCTTTAAGATTGACATAGTAAAAAAAAAATTTTTTATAGAACATAAATACCTTAGAGTACTTTATAAATACACCAATTTATATCAAAGTATCTCCAAGTAGCTACTAAAAATCTAAGTCATAAGACAGACAAAAGATGCAGTTTTTATTGGTTGAGGAAAGAACTGAGGTTCTAAGACAGCCATAAAAAAAGCAATTCTCGGCCATAACCTCCAACCTAACACAAGACAGAAACTCAGACACAATGTTCTAGACCAGAAGCAAGCTCTAGAACAAAAGGAGACAGAAAGACCACACAAACTCACTGAACAAATACCACACAAAAAAAGATATGGGGATCCTAGTTTCTTAAAGTATATACAGCAATTTTTAGCAAGGTCCACTCAATTCAATGAAAAAAACAGGCTCTAGATAAAACTTATTAACTTGCCAGAGCCTCAGATGAAGGAATAGTAGACCTTTTGACAAAACTTGAGCATCAAGCATAAATTCCCCAAAGAGAAAAAGACAACAGAAGGAGGCGGGGCCAAGATGGCTGACTAGGTAGAAGCTACCTCAGATCCCTCTTGAAACAAAGACTCGGAAAAACAAGTGAATCGATCACATACATGACAATCTACGAAACCTGACCATCAAACACAGATCTAAAGAGTTGACCTGGGTGACAGGTGAGCGAAAAGCTACGTCCTGAAGCAGCAACTGCCTCTGGAGCCAGCGTCTGGTGCCACAGCCTTGAGCCCTCATGATTCCCTGCTGCCGAGTGGCGGGGCTGATTGCGGCTTGCTGAGGCAGGGCAGGCATGGGACACAGCCCTAACCCCTAGACCCCTGGGGTAAACTCCACAGAGACTCAGCCAGCGCAAGCAGGCTGCACACTGACGTGCTAACAAGAGAATGAGCAACCACAGGGAAGCAGCGACTGTTTTCGGAGCCTGGAGCCAGTGTCCTAGTCAGAAAACCTTGGCGCTGGGCTTTGGACTGGGTGCAGGGGAGCTGAGCACGGCGTCCCGAGACAGCGCAAACATGGGACCCAGCCCTATCTCCCTGAAGTGACCTTGGGGGAAGCCCAGCCAGTGCATGTAGGCAGTGCAGCGATGCGGCTGACAGGAGGAGAAGTCACTGGGAGGCAAAGACTGGTTTTGGAGCCTGGAGTGCGGCATCCCAGCTGGGGAACCTTGGCGCTGGGCTTTGGACTGGAGGCTGAGGAACTGACCACAGCTTCTGAGACAGCACAAGCACAGGACGCGGGCCTGACCCTCGGGGGCAATCTCAACCCAGCCAGGGCACACAGGCTACATGCACCTCGGGAATCTCAGATAAAACAGTTATCACCAAGCAAGATAAGTAACTTTGTCTATATTCCTGGGTGTTACTCTCTCCTATCTATCTGATCCCTCCCCTCCCTTCCCAGGCGGCTTCATTAACATTGGAATTTCCTGGGCTATGGAGTAAAGTGTTCTGTGGGTTTTTTTTTTTTTTTTTGTCTTTTCCTAACCCATTCTCCTGGCCTGAGAGAAGCAGCTACAAAAAACCCAGGGACCAAAAATCCTGCCCTGACTTCCCGAAATTGGAATAAAAATACAGAACCAGCTCCAGCCAAGCATATGAGATCCACAGTCTTGGGCTTTCATCCCTACAGGGAACAAGGTGGCTATTATAATGCAAAGGCAATTCTGATAGTGATCGGACTGTAACTGTTTTAGCGGATTACTGGAAAGACAAGTTTTCCAGGTCTGATATCTCTACCTATTAAACAGAGCCGTCACTGACCCACAACGGGGAACTGAGGGCTGAAGCTCCACCCAAACCATCTAGCCTCCTGCCAAAGGGGTCTGAGGATAGTGACACCTACCTATCATAGAGGTACATGCATTGGGTGCCTAAGGTACAGCTGCAGAGCCCACCCACAAATGTGCTTTAGGAATAGAGACACGCCTACCTCACTGGCACTTGGGGGAAGGCTGTCAGAATCCTGCCCCCCCCGGAGTGTGACCCCCTGCTGCTACTAGAATCTAGAGCACACAACTATCACCACTACTCCTCTAAGTGAATAGATTCTACTCAAGAATAGTGAATGGGCTCTTAGGCTTATATATCTGGTAACAGCCCAAACCAGCTGGTAAAAGGACATAAGTGATTCAAAGGCTACAACAATCAAGACAGCGCAATCTAGTAGCCCATCTACGTAAATTGAAAGAAAACAAAAAAAGATAAGACTCAGTGAGCAAATATAAAATAAATCATTACAATATCTTATAGATGGCTCGGAGACAGTAGTCGATATCAAACAACATAAAGAAGCAGACCATGATTGCTTCTACAAATCCCCAAATTAAAGAATCAAAATCTTTCCCAAATGAAGATACAATCCTGGAATTGCCAGATGCAGAATATAAAAAACTAATTTACAGAATGCTTGAAGACATCAGGGATGACCTCAGAAATGAAATAAGACAATCTGCAGAAAAAGCCAAGGAACACACTGATAAAGCAGTTGAAGAAATCAAAAAGATTCTTCAAGAACATAGTGGAAAAATTAATAAGCTGCAAGAATCCATAGAGAGACAGCATTCAGAAATCCAAAAGATTAACAGTAAATTTAGACAATTAGACAACTCAATAGGAAGTCAGAGGAGCAGACTTGAGCAATTGGAAGGGAGGGTGTGGGATCTGGAGGACCAGGGAATTGACACCAATATAGCTGAAAAAAAATCAGATAAAAGAATTAAAAAAAAATGAAGAAACCCTAAGAATCATGTGGGACTCTATCAAGAAGAATAACTCGTGTGTGATTGGAGTCCCAGAACAGGGAGGGATAACAGAAAATACAGAGAGAATAGTTGAAGATCTGTTGGCAGAAAACTTCCCTGACATCATGAAAGATGAAAGGGTATCTATCCAAGATGCTCATCGAACCCAATATAAGATTGATCCAAAAAGAAAATCACCAAGATATATTATCATCAAACTTGCCAGAACCAAAGATAAAGAGAAAATTTTAAAAGCAGCCAGGGATAAAAGAAAGGTCTCCTACAAAGGAGAATCAATAAGAATAAGTTCACACTACTCAGCAGAAACCATGCAGTCAAGAAGGCAATGGGATGACATGTACAGAGCACTGAAGAAGAAAAACTGCCAGCCAAGGATCATATATCCAGCAAAACTCTCTCTCAAATATGAAGGTGAAATTAAAACATTTACAGATAAACATAAGCTTAGAGAATTTGCAAAAACCAAACCAAAGCTACAAGAAATACTAAAGGAAATTGGTCAGAAAACCAATAATATCAGATACCAGCACAACACAAGGTCACAGAACAGAACATCCTGATATCAACTCAAATTGGGAAAGCACAAAAACAAATTCAGAATAAGTTTCAAAAGAAAAGAAAAGCTCAAAACAGGGAATCCTTGAAGTCAATATGTAAACGATCACAATAATCAAAAAGAGGGACTAAATACAGGAGGCATAGAACTGCTATGTGGAGAGGGAAACAAGACGATATCGGACCATACAAGTTAGGCTTTTACTTAGAAAAATAGGGGCAAATATTAAGGTAACCACAAAGAGGTATAACAACTCCATAACTCAAAATAAAAACCAAGAAAAACATAACGACTCAGCAAACATAAAGTCAACTACTATGAAAATGAGGAACAATTTACAAAGAAAAATGTCTCAGCACAAAAAAGTAAGTGGAAAAATGAAAATGTCAACAACACACACAAAAAGGCACCAAAATGACAGCACTAAACACATACTTATCTATAATTACGCTGAATGTAAATGGACTAAATGCACCAATGAAGAGACAGAGAGTCTCAGACTGGATAAAGAAACACGATCCGTCTATATGCTGCCTACAAGAGACACACCTTAGACTTAGAGACACAAACAAACTAAAACTCAAAGGATGGAAAAAAATATATCAAGCAAACAACAAGCAAAAAAGAAGAGGAGTAGCAATATCAGTTTCTGACAAAATAGACTTTCAAGTTAAATCCACCATAAAGGATAGAGAAGGGCACTACATAATGATTAAAGGAGCAATAGACCAGAAAGATATAACCACATTAAATATTTATGCACCCAATGACAGGGCTGCAGGATACATAAAACAAACTTTAACAGAACTGAAAAGTGAGATAGACATCTCCACAATTATAGTAGGAGACTTCAACACACCACTTTCGGAGACGGACAGGACTTCCAGTAAGAAGCTCAATAGAGACATGGAACACCTAATTGCTACCATCAACCAACTTGACCTCATAGACTTATACAGAACTCTCCACCCAACTGCTGCAAAGTATATATTTTTTTTCTAGCGCACAAAAAAAAAAAAATTTTTTTTTTTGGAACATTCTCTAGAATAGACCACATATTAGGTCATAAAACGAACTGTTGCAGAAGACAAAACATCAAAATATTACAAAGCATCTTCTCAGACCACACGGCCATAAAAGTGGAAATCAATAACAGAAAAATCAGGTAAAAGAAATCAAATACTTGGAAACTGAACAATGCCCTGCTGGAAAAAGACTGGGTTATAGAAGACATTAAGGAGAGAATAAAGAAATTCATAGAATGCATCAAGAAAGAAAACACTTCCAATCAAAACCTCTGGGACACAGCAAAAGCAGTGCTCAGAGGCCAATTTATATCGATAAATGCACACATACAAACAGAAGAAAGAGCCAAAATCAGAGAACTGTCCCGACAACTTGAACAAATAGAAAGTGAGCAACAAAAGAATCCATCAGGCACCAGAAGAAAACAAATAATAAAAATTAGGGCTGAACTAAATGAATTAGAGAACAGAAAAACAATTGAAAGAATTAAAAAAGCCAAAAGCTGGTTCTTTGAAGAAATTAACAAAATTGATAAACTGACTAAAGAAATACAGGAAAGGAAACAAATAACCCGAATAAGAAACAAAATGGGCCACATCACAACAGACCCAACTGAAATTAAAAGAATCATATCAGATTATTACGAAAAATTGTACTCTAACAAATTTGCAAACCTAGAAGAAATGGATGAATTCCTAGAAAAACACTACCTACCTAAACTAACACAATCAGAAGTAGAACAACTAAATAGACCCATAACAAAAAAAGAGATTGAAAAGGCAATCAAAAAAACTCCCAACAAAAAAAATCCCTGGCCTGGACGGCTTTACTGCAGAGTTCTACCAAACTTTCAGAGAAGAGTTAACACCACTACTACTAAAGGGATTTCAAAGCATAGAAAATGACAGAATACTACCTAACTCATTCTATGAAGCCACCATATCCCTGATACCAAAACCAGGTAAAGACATCACAAAGAAAGAAAATTACAGACCTATATCCGTCATGAACATAGATGCAAAAATCCTCAACAAAATTCTAGCCAATAGAATTCAACAACATATCAAAATAATAATCCACCTTGACCAAGTGGGATTTATACCAGGTATGCAAGGCTGGTTTAATATTAGAAAAACCATTAATATAATCCACCATATAAATAAAACAAAAGACAAAAACCACATGATCTTATCAATTGATGCAGAAAAGGCATTTGACAAAGTCCAACACCCATTTATGATAAAAACTCTCAGCAAAATAGGAATTGAAGGAAAATTCCTCAACATAATAAAGGGCATCTATGCAAAGCTAACAGCCAACATCACTCTAAATGGAGAGAGCCTGAAAGCATTTCCCTTGAGAACGGGAACCAGACAAGGATGCCCTTTATCACCGCTCTTATTCAACATTGTGCTAGAGGTCCTAGCCAGAGCAATCAGGCTAGACAAAGAAATAAAGGGTATCCGGATTGGCAAGGAGGAAGTAAAATTATCTCTATTTGCAGATGACATGATCTTATACATAGAAAACCCTAAGGAATCCTCCAGAAAACTACTGAAACTAATAGAAGAGTTTGGCAGAGTCTCAGGTTATAAGATAAACATACAAAAATCACTTGGATTCCTCTACATCAACCAAAAGAACATCGAAGAGGAAATCACCAAATCAATACCATTCACAGTAGCCCCCAAGAAGATAAAATACTTAGGAATAAATCTTACCAAGGTTGTAAAAGACCTATGCAAAGAAAACTACAAAGCTCTACTACAAGAAATTCAAAAGGACCTACTTAAGTGGAAAAACATACCTTGCTCATGGATAGGAAGACTTAACATAGTAAAAATGTGTTTTCTACCAAAAGCCACCTGTACATACAATGCACTTCCAATCCAAATTCCAATGACATTTTTTAAGGTGATAGAGAAACAAATCACCAACTTCATATGGAAGGGAAAGAAGCCTCGGATAAGCAAAGCATTACTGAAAAAGAAGAAGAAAGTGGGAGGCCTCACTCTACCTGATTTCAGAACCTATTATACAGCCACAGTAGTCAAAACAGCCTGGTATTGGTACAACAACAGGCACATAGACCAGTGGAACAGAATTGAGAACCCAGATATAAATCCAACCACATATGAGCAGCTGATATTTGACAAAGGCCCAGTGTCAGTTAAGTGGGGAAAAGATAGTCTTTTTAACAAATGGTGCTGACATAATTGGATATCCATTTGCAAAAAAATGAAACAGCACCCATACCTCACACCAAGCACAAAAACAAACTCCAAGTGGATCAAAGACCTAAACATAAAGACTAAAACGATAAAGATCATGGAAGAAAAAATAGGGACAACCTTAGGAGCCCTAATACAAGGCATAAACAGAATACAAAACATTACCGAAAATGACGAAGAGAAACCAGATAACTGGGAGCTCCTAAAAATCAAACACCCATGCTCATCTAAAGACTTTACCAAAAGAGTAAAAAGACTACCTACAGACTGGGAAAGAATATTCAGCTATGACATCTCAGACCAGTGCCTGGTCTCTAAAATCTGCATGATTCTGTCAAAACTCAACCACAAAAAGACAAACAACCCAATCAAGAAGTGGGCAAAGGATATGAACACACACTTCACTAAAGAAGATATTCAGGCAGCCAACAGATACATGAGAAAATGCTCTCGATCATTAGCCATTAGAGAAATGCAAATTAAAACTACGATGAGATACTATCTCACTCCAACAAGGCTGGCATTAATCCAAAAAACACAAAATAATAAATGTTGGAGAGGCTGTGGAGAGATTGGAACTCTTATACACTGCTGGTGGGAATGTAAAATGGTACAACCACTTTGGAAATCCATCTGGCATTATCTTAAACAGTTAGAAATAGAAGTACCCTAAAACCCAGAAATCCCACACCTCGGAATATACCCTAGAGAAATAAGAGCCTTCACACAAACAGATATATGCACACCCATGTTTATTGCAGCTCTGTTTACAATAACAAAAAGCTGGAAGCAACCAAGGTGTCCATCAACGGATGAATGGGTAAATAAACTGTGGTATATTCACACAATGGAATACCATGCATCGATAAAGAACAGTGATGAATCTGTGAAACATTTTATAACATGGAGGAACCTGGAAGGCATTATGCTGAGCGAAATGAATCAGAGGCAAAAGGACAAATATTGTATAAGACCACTATTATAAGATCTTGAGAAATAGTATAAACTGAGAAGAACACATACTTTTGTGGTTACGAGGGGGGGACGGAGGGAGGGAGGGAGGGAGGGAGAGGGTTTTTTACTGATGAATTAGTAGATAAGAACTGCTTTAGGTGAAGGGAAGGACAACACTCAATACATGGAAGGTCAGCCCAATTGGACTGGACCAAAAGCAAAGAAGTTTCCGGGATAAACTGAATGCTTCAGCGGAGCAAGGGCGGGGGTTTGGGAACCATGCTCTAAGGGGACTTCTAAGTCAATTGGCAAAATAATTCTGTTATGAAAACATTCTGCATTCACTTTGAAATGTGGCGTCTGGGGTCTTAAATGCTAACAAGCGGCCATCTAAGATGCATCAATTGGTCTCAACCCACCTGGACCAAAGGAGAATGAAGAACACCAAGGTCACACGACAACTACGAGCCCAAGAGACAGAAAGGGCCACATGAACCAGAGACCTACATTTATCCTGAGACCAGAAGAACTAGTTGGTGCCTGGCCACAATCGAGGACTGCCCTGACAGGGAGCACAACAGAGAACCCCTGAGGGAGCAGGAGATCAGTGGGATGCAGACCCCAAATTCTCATAAAAATACCATACTTAATGGTCTGACTGTGACTAGAGGAATCCCAGCGGGCACAGTCCCCAGACCTTCTGTTGGCCCAGGACAGGAACCATTCCCAAAGACAACTCATCAGACATGAAAGGGACTGGACAGTGGGTAAGAGAGAGATGCTGAAGAAGAGTGAGCTAATTATATCAGGTGGACACTTGAGACTGTGTTGGCATCTCCTGTCTGGAGGGGGGATGGGAGGATAGAGAGAGTTGGAAGCTGGCAAAATTGTCATGAAAGGAGAGACTGGAAGTGCTGACTCATTAGGGGGAGAGCAAGTGGGAGTACAGAGTAACATGTATATAAACTTATATGTGACAGACTGACTTGATTTGTAAACGTTCACTTGAAGCTCAATAAAAGCTAATAAAAAAAATCACTTGGATTCCTGTACATCAACAAAAAGAGCATCGAAGAGGAAATCACCAAATCAATACCATTCACAGTAGCCCCCAAGAAGATAAAATACTTAGGAATAAATCTTACCGAAATTTAAAAGACCTATGCAAAGAAAACTACAACGTACTAGTGCAAGAAACTTAAAAGGACCTACTTAAGTGGAAAAACATACCTTGCTCATGGATAGGAAGACTTAACATAGAAAAAATGTCTATTCTACCAAAAGCCATCTATACATACAATGCACTTCCGATCCAAATTCCAATGACATTTTTTAATGTGATGGAGAAACAAATCATCAACTTCATATGGAAGGGAAAGAAGCCCCGATAGGTAAAGCATTACTGAAAAAGAAGAAGAAAGTGGGAGGCCTCACTCTACCTGATTTCAGAACCTATTATACAGCCACAGTAGTCAAAACAACCTGGTACTGTTACAACAACAGGCACATAGACCAATGGAACAGAATTGAGAACCTAGATAGAACTCCTTCCACATATGAGCAGCTGATATTTGACAAAGGCCCAGTGTCAGTTAATTGGGGAAAAGATAGTCTTTTTAACAAATGGTGCTGACATAATTGGATATCCATTTGCAAAAAAATGAAACAGCACCCATACCTCACACCAAGCACAAAAACTAACTCCAAGTGGATTAAAGACCTAAACATAAAGACTAAAATGATAAAGATCATGGAAGAAAAAATAGGGACAACCTTAGGAGCCCTAATACAAGGCATAAACAGAATACAAAACATTACCGAAAATGACGAAGAGAAACCCGATAACTGGGAGCTCCTAAAAATCAAACACCTATGCTCATCTAAAGACTTCACCAAAAGAGTAAAAAGACCACCTACAGACTGGGAAAGAATTTTCAGCTATGACATCTCAGACCAGCGCCTGATCTCTAAAATCTACATGATT
The DNA here is from genome assembly GCF_030014295.1 of Loxodonta africana. Taxonomy (NCBI): domain Eukaryota; kingdom Metazoa; phylum Chordata; class Mammalia; order Proboscidea; family Elephantidae; genus Loxodonta; species Loxodonta africana. The sequence continues at coordinate 87,924,450 of NC_087369.1, read as the reverse complement.
CTGTTAAAACTCAACCACAAAAAGACAAACAACCCAATCAAGAAGTGGGCAAAGGAAATGAACACGCACTTCACTAAAGAAGATATTCAGGCAGCTAACAGATACAGGAGAAAATGCTCTCGATCATTAGCCATTAGAGAAATGCAAATTAAAACTACGTTGAGATTCTATCTCACTCCAACAAGGCTGGCATTAATCCAAAAATCACAAAATAATAAATGTTGGAGAGGCTGTGGAGAGATTGGAACTCTTACACACTGCTGGTGGGAATGTAAAATGGTACAAACACTTTGGAAATGTATCTGGCGTTTTCTTAAAAAGTTAAAATAGAACCATACAACCCAGAAATCCCACTCCTCGGAATATACCCTAGAAAAATAACAGCCTTTACACGAACAGATATCTGCACACCCATGTTTATTGCAGCACTGTTTACAATTGCAAAAAGCTGGAAGCAACCGAGGTGTCCATCAACGGATGAATGGTTAAATAAATTGTGGTATATTCACACAATGGAATACTAGGCATCTATAAATAACAGTGACGAATCTATGAAACATTTCATAACGTGGAGGAACCTGGAAGGCATTATGCTGAGCGAAATTAGTCAGTTGCAAAAGGACAAATATTGTATAAGACCACTATTATAAGAACTTGAGAAATAGTATAAACTGAGAAGAACTCATTCTTTTGTGGTTACGAGAGGGGGGAGGGAGGGAGGGTGGGAGAGTGTTATTTACTTTAGGTGAGGGGAAGGACGATATTCAATACAGCGAAGGTCAGCTCAACTGGACCGGGCCAAAAGTAAAGAAGTTTCCGGGATAAACTGAATGCTTTGAACGTCAGCGGAGCAAGGGCGGGGGTTTGGGGACTATGGCTTAAGGGGACTTCTAAGTCAACTGGCAAAATAAATTCTATTAAGAAAACATTCTGCATCCCACTTCGAAGTGTGGCGTCTGGGGTCTTAAATGCTAACAAGCGGCCATCTAAGATGCATCAATTGGTCTCAACCCACCTGGATCAAAGGAGAATGAAGAACACCAAGGTCACATGATAACTATGAGCCCAAGAGACAGAAAGGGCCACATGAACCAGAGACTTACATCATCCTGAGACCAGAAGAACTAGATGGTGCCCGGCCACAACCGATGACTGCTCTGGCGGGGAGCACAACAGAGAACCCCTCAGGGAGCAGGAGAACAGTGGGATGCAGACCCCAAATTCTCATTAAAAGACCAGACTTAATGGTCTGACTGAGACTAGAAGAATCCTGGCGGTCATGGTCCCCAAACCTTCTGTTGGCCCAGGACAGGAACCATTCCCGAAGACAACTCATCAGACATGAAAGGGACTGGACAGTGGGTTGGAGAGAGATGCTGATGAAGAGTAAGCTGCTTGTATCAGGTGGACACTTGAGACTGTGTTGGCATCTCCTGTCTGGAGGGGAGATAGGAGGGTAGAGAGGGTTAGAAACTGGCAGAACGGTCATGAAAGGAGAGACTGGAAGGAGGCAGCAGGCTGACTCATTAGGGGGATAGTAAAAGGGAGTATGTAGTAAGGTGTATATAAGTTTATATGTGACAGACTGATTTGATTTGTAAACTTTCACTTAAAGCACAATAAAAACATTAAAAAAAAAAGACAACACAAATGAAAGCTCATTTTCCCAAAGTGGTAACTGATCTTCCAATAAACCCCAAACCAATGTCTCAGTAGCAGAGAGGAAAATCGAGTCTCATTTATCAAAGATGTAAAGCTCTAAGGTTTAAGCATTTGGTTTCCTTCCTTTTCAACTTAATTCATTCTGGTAGCTAGAGACTTAGCCTCTTATTTTATTAGACTTTAAATATGCTAGGGAACTGCCACCTCTCCCTGAGAATTTGGCAAAACGGGGCACTATTTTCCAGGTTTTCTCTGATCCACAAAAAGAAACCTAATGAGGAATGCCTCGGGGTTTGGACAGTGTTTTGCTTAGACCATGCATACCTGTGCTATGTGAGAGTTCGCTTGCAGGTGGCAGTCAGCCTAGTGCTCTAGCCTGTCTCGCGACCACCTCATCCTGTCCTGGGAGTCTTTAGTGCTTGTGATGAGCACTGGCGACCACCCTAATGGCTTTTACTGGTCAACCCGTGCCCGAATTTTTCCATCTTATAGTGGCTCAGAGCTCTTTGAAAATAGAATCACGTCTTTAATGTTTCAAATGCCCAAATCCAGACCTAAACTGCAGTTCACCAAAAGAGTTACTAGATATCATTCTTAAGCAAATTATGAGGCAAAAATCTAACAAAGATTCTCCTTAATCAAGCAACCGGTTTTTCAAACAAATATGCTGAACAAAGCTTAAAAAAACATGAGAAAAAGAGCAAAAAAGAATAAGCAAAAGTTTGTTTTCCGAGAGCACTCACCCCGTCGGTGTCAGTGTCAAAGGGACATGGAGTGGGAACACATGGGTCCAGAAGATAGGACCGCTCTTTGCCCGTTTCTGCTCCACAGTACAGGTCTCCTCGAGTTTGACTGGATTCATAGCTTCAGAAACCCTTGACCGCTATGCCATTAACTGTTACAGGAAAAAAACATCACTAAGTTTAGTAAAGCAAAAAGAAAGTTTTATTTGGCATGTATTTGAAGACACAAAATTAGGATATGGACAATCATGCTGCCAGAGCCATGTCTGCCCGAGTCCAAGGAAATATTACAGGACAGACAAAAGTGGGAAAACAGACAAGCATGCTGCTACAGCCATGTCTGCCTGGTGATTTTTTTGTTGAAACCGGGGCATTAGAGTATTACAATGTGTTAGCTTTCCCAATTTACCTGTACGCATGGTGCTTTCGAAAGTGTTAATTTCTGCAGCAAACTCCCAAGTGGACATAACCTTCAGTGTTTGCTCACTGGTCCCTCCATGCCCTGTGAGTACTTCAGATTCAGGTCAGACTGAGGGTTCATTCCTTCAGGCAGCTCCCAGATAGATCAGAACAGACACACTGAACAGTACACCAGCAAAATCTGCCCTATTCATCGCAGAGCCTGAGATAGGGACCCTTTCTTTTACACTTGATAGCTGTGATTCATCTCCGTTACAGCAACCTGACTGCTGCGAAAGGAGGTGGAGGGGTGAGGACAGTAAGAAAATAATTTTCCCTACCATTTAAAAGTCACCTTTCTCTTGTTTCAGTTTGTGTTTAGTTGTGGCAATCCTCCGCCTACTTTTCCGGAGTTTTTACAGAGTTTAGATTACAAATATCTAGTTGTTTTTCTTCTTTTTTTTTTTTTTAAATTGTGATTTAGGTGAAAGTTTACAAAGGAAATTAGTTTCTCATTAAAATTTAATACACAAATTGTTTTGTGACATTGTTTGTCAACCATGCTATGTGTCAACACTCTTCTCTTCTAGACTCCATGTCCCCTGTTTCTATTTATCCAGTTTTCCTGTCCCTTCCTGCCTTCTTGTCTTTGTTGTTGGGCTGGTGTGCTCATTAGTCTCATATACATGATTGAACTATGAAGTGTGTCCCTCAAGTGTGTTATTTTTGGCCCTACAGACCTGTCTAATCTTTGGTTGAAGGGTGAACTTCAGGAGTGACTTCAGTACTGAGTTAAAAGGGTGTCTGAGAGCCATACTCTCGGGATTTCTTCAGTCTCTGTCAGACCAGCAAGCTTGGTCTTTTCTGTTGTTGTTGTTGTGAATTTGAGTTTTGTTCTACATTGTTCTCCCGCTGTGTCCAAGACCCTCTATTGTGATCCCTGCTACAGCAGTTGGTGGTGGTAACTGTGCACCATCTAGTTATTCTGTGCTGAGTCTAGTGGAGGTTGGGATAGTTATGGTCCATTACTCCTTTGGGCTAATCTTTCTCTTGTGTTTTTGGTCTTCTTCATTCTCTTTTGCGCCAGCTGGGATGGGACCAGTAGATGTATCCTACATGGCCACTCAAGGGCTTTTAAGACCCCAGTCACTACTCAGTTGGATATAGAACATTTTCTTTATAGACTATGTTATGCCAATTGATTTACATGTCCCCTGAGACCATGGTCCCTAGCCCTCAACCCAGTAGCTCAGCTCTCAGGGTGTCTGAATGTGTTTATGAAAATTCCATGACTTTGCCCTTGTCAAGTTGTGCTCACTTCCCTAGTATTGTCTACTGTCTTACCCTTCACCCTCGTTACCATTTATCTACTATCTAGTTAGTGTTTTTCTCTTCCCCCATACCCCTCCCTCATAACCATCAAAGATTGTTTCTTTCTGTGTGGAAACATTTTCATGTGTTTTTTTAAAATTTTTTTTGTACTTTAAGTGAAAGTTTACAAATCAAGTCAGTCTCTCATACAAAAATTTATATGTACCTTGCTATATACTCCTAATTGCTCTCCCACTAATGAGACAGCACACTTCTTCCCTCCACTCTCTTTTCGTGTCCATTTGGCCAGCTTCTGAACCCCTCTGCCCTCCCATCTCCCCTCCAGACAGGAGATGCCAACATAGTCTCAAGTGTCTACTTGATCCAAGAAGCTCATGCTTCACCAGCTTCTTTTTCTATCCCACTGTCCAGTCCAATCCCTGTCTGAAGAGTTGGCGTTGGGAATGGTTCCTGTCTTGGGCTAACAGAAGGTCTTGGGACTGTGACCCCGGGGTCCTTCTAGTCTCAGTCAGGCCATTAAGTCTGGTCTTTTTATGAGAACCTGGGTCTGCATCCCACTGCTCTCTTGCTCCCTCTGTTGTGTTCCCTGTTAGAGCAGTCATCAGTTGTAGCCAGGCACCATCTAGTTCTTCTGGTCTCAGGCTGATCTCTGGTTTATGTGGCCCTTTCTGTCTCTTAGGCTCATAATTACCTTGTGTCTTTGGTGTTCTTCATTCTCCTTTGATCCAGGTGGGTTGAGACCAATTGATACATCTTAGATGGCCACTTGCTAGCGTTTAAGCCCCGAACACCACTCTCCAAAGTGGGATGCAGAATGTTTTCTTAATAGATTTTATTATGCCAATTGATTTAGATGTCCCCCAAAACCATGGTAGCCAAACCCCCTCCCCTGCTTCGCTGGCCTTTGAAGAGTTCAGTTTATTCAGGAAACTTCTCAGCTTTTGGTTTAGTCCGGTTGTGCTGACCTCTCCTGTACTGTGTGTTCTCTTTCACTTCACCTAAAATAGATCTTATCTACTATCTATTTAGTGAATACCCCCTCCCTCTCTCCCTCCCTCCTTCGCTCATAACCATCAAAGTATATTTGCATCTCTGTTTATACTATTTCACGAGTTCTTATAATAGTGGTCTTATACAATGTTTGTCCTTTTGCGACTAATTTCATTCACCATAATGCCTTCCAGATTCCTCCATGTTATGAAATGTTTCACAGATTCATCACTGTTCTTTACCAATGCGTAGTATTCCATTATGTGAATATACCATAGTTTATTTATCCATTCATCCATTAATGGGCACCTTGGTTGCTTCCAGCTTTTTGTTATTGTAAACAGTGCTGCAATGAACATGGGTGTGCATATATTTGCTCGTGTAAAGGCTTTTATTTCTCTAGGATATATTCCAAGGAGTGGGACTGCTTAATCGTATGGTAGCTCTATTTCTAGCTTTTAAAGGAGGGTCCAAATCAATTTCCAAAGTGGTTGTACCATTTTACACTCCCACCAGCAGTGTATAAGTGTTCCAGTCTCTCCACAACCTCTCCAACATTTATTTTGTGTTTTTTGGATTAATGCCGGCTTTGTTGGAGTGAGATGGAATCTCTTTGTAGTTTTGATTTGCATTTCTCTTATGGCTAAGGATCGTGAGCATTTCCTCATGTAACTGTTAGGTACATGAATGTCTTCTTTAGTGAAGTGTCCATGTCTTTGGCCCATTTTTTATTTGGGCTATTTGTCTTTTTGTAGTTGAATTTTTGCAGTGTCATGTAGATTTTAGAGATCAGGCACTGATTGGAAATGTCATAGCTAAAAGCTTTTTCCCAGTCAGTAGGTAATCTTTTTACTCTTTTGGTGAAGTCTTTGGATGAGCATAGGTGTTTGCTTTTTAGGAGCTCCCAGTTATCTAGTTTTTCTTCTGCATTGTAAGTAATGTTTTGTATTCTGTTTACGCCATGTATTAGGGCTCCTAATGTTGTCCCTATTTTTTCTTCCAAGAACTTTATTGTTTTAGATTTTATATTTAGTTATTTGACCCATTTTGAGTTCGTTTTTGTGCATGGTGTGAGGTAAGCGTCTTGTTTCATGTTTTTGCAGATGGATATCCAGTTATGCCAGCACCATTTGTTAAAAAGACTGTCTTTTCCCCATTTAATTGACTTTGGAACGCTGTTAAATATCAACTACTCATATGTGGATGGATTTATGTCTGGATTCTCAATTCTGTTCCATTGGTCTGTGTATGTGTTGTTGAACCAGTACCAAGCTGTTCTGACTACTGTGGCGGTATAATAGGTTCTAGAATCAGGTAGAGTGAGGCCTCTCACTTTGTTCTTCTTTTTCAGTAATGCTTTACTTATCCGGAGCCTTTTTCCCTTCCGTATGAAGTTGATGATTTGTTTCTCCATCTCATTAAAAAATGTTGTTGGAATTTGGATCAGAATTGCATTGTGTCTTTAGGTTGCTTTTGGTAGAATAGACATTTTTACAATGTTAAGTCTTCCTATCCATGAGCAAGGTATGTTTTTCCACTTATGTAGCTCTCTTTTGGTTTCTTGCAGTAGTGTTTTGTAGTTTTCTTTGTATAAGTCTTTTAAATCTCTGGTAAGATTTATTCCTAAGCATTTATCTTCTTTGGAGCTTCTGTAAATGGTATTGATTTGGTGATTTCCTCTTCGATGTTCTTTTTGTTGGTGTAGAGGAATCCAACTGATTTTTGTATGTTTATCTTGTATCATGATGCTGTGCTGAACTCTTCCACTAGTTTCAGTAGTTTTCTTGAGGATTTCTTAGAGTTTCTGTGTATGAGACATGTCATCTGCAAATAGAGATACTTTTACTTCTTCCTTACCAATCTGGATGCCCTTTATTTCTTTATCTAGCCTAATTGTTCTGGCTAGGGCCTCAAGCACAATGTTGAATAAGAGTGGTGATAAAGGGCATCGTTGACTGGTTCTGGACCTCAGGGGGAATGCTTTCAGACTCTCTCCATTTGGATGATGTTGGCTACACTGGGTTTGTATAAATGCCCTTTATTATGTTGAGGAATTTTCCTTCTATTCCTATTTTGCTGAGAGTTTTTTTTTTTATCATGAATGGGTGTTGAACTTTGCCAAACGCCTTTTCTGCATCAATTGATAAAATCATGTGATTCTTGTCTTTTGTTTTATTTATATGATGGATTACATTAATTGTTTTTCTGATGTTGAACCATCCCTTCATACCTGGTATGAATCCCACTTGGTCATGGTGAATTTTTTTTTGATATGCTCTTGAATTCTACTGGGTAGAAATTTGTCGAGGATTTTTCCATCTGAATTCATGAGGGATATAGGTCTGTAATTTTCTTTTTTGATTTTGTCTTTTTCTGGTTTTGGTATCAGGCATATGCTGGCTTCATAGAATGGGAGTATTCAGTCCTTTTCTATGCTCTGAAATACCTTTAGTAGTGGTGGTGTTAACTCTTCTCTGAAAGTTTGGTAGAACTCTGCAGTGAAGCTGTCCAGGCTAGGCCTTTTTTGTTGGGAGTCTTTTGATTACCTTTTCAATCTCTTCTTTTGTTATGGGTCTATTTAGTTGTTCTACCTCTGTTTGTGTTAGTTTAGGTAGGTAGTGTGTTTCTAGAAATTCATCCATTTCTTCTAGGTTTTCAAATTCGTTAAAGTACAATTTTCCATAGTAATTTGGTATGATTCTTTTAATTTCAGTTGGGTCTGTTGTAATATCGTCCATCTCATTTCTTACTCAGGTTATTTGCATCCTCTCCAGTTTTTCTTATTGTCATTTTGGCCAATGGTTTATCAATTTTGTTTTTTTTTCCTAAAGAACCAGCTTTTGATCTTGTTAATTCTTTCAAGTGTTTTTCTATTTCATTTAATTTTGCTCTTATTTTTTTTATTTGCTTTCTTCTGGTGACTGAGGGTTTCTTTCATCGTTCTCTTTCTATTTGTTCTAGTTGTAGGGATAATTCTTTGATTTTGGCCCTATCTTCTTTTTGGTTGTGTGCATTTACTGATGGAAATTGACCTCTGAGCACTGCTTTTGCTGTGTCCCAAAGGTTCTGATAGGAAGTGTTTTCATTCTCATTGGATTCTATGGATTTCTTTATTCCATCCTTAATGTCTTCTATAACCCAGTCTTAAAAAAAAAAAAATTTTTTTATTGTTCAGTTTCCGAGTGTTTGATTTCTTTTCCCTGTTTTTTTCTGTTATTGATATCTACTTTTATGGCCTTATGGTCAGAGAAGATGCTCTGTAATATTTCAGTGTTTTGGATTCTGCTAAGTCTTGCTTTATGACCTAATATGTGGTCTATTCTACAGAATGTTCCATGTGCACTATAAAATAAATATACTTGAATGTTGTAGGGAGGAGTTTTATGTATATGTCTATAAGGTCAAGTTGATGGATTGTGGCATTTAAATCTTCCGCGCGTTTATTGAGCTTCTTTCTGGATGTCCGGTCCTTCACTGAAAGTGGTGTGTTGAAGTTTCCTACTGTAATTGTGGAGCTGTCTGTCTTAGTTTTCCATGCTTTTAGAGTTTGTTTTATATATCTTGCAGCCCTGTCATTGGGTGCATAAATATTTAATATGGCTATATACTCCTGGTATGTTGCCCCTTTTGTCATTATATGGTGTCCTTCCTTATCCTTTATGATGGAATTAACTTTAAAGTCTATTTTGTCAGAAATTAATATTGCCACTCCTGCTTTTTTTTGATTGTGGTTTGCTTGATATTTTTTTTGCCACTCCTGCTCTTTTTTGATTGTGGTTTGCTTGATATTTTTTTTTCCATACTTGGAGTTTTAGTTTGTGTCTCTAAGTCTAAAGTGTGTCTCTTGTAGGCAGCATATAGATGGATCATTTTTTTTTATCTGTTTGTCCACTTTCTGTCTCTTTATTGGCCCATTTAGTCCATTTGCATTTAGCGTAATTATGGATATGTATGAATTTAGTGCTGTCATTTTGTTGTCTTTTTTTGTGCATTGTTGACAGTTCCTTCTCCCCACTTAATTTTTTGTGCTGAGTAGTTTTTCTTTATATATTGTCTTTTCCTCTTATTCGTTGTTGATTTTGTTTCTGCTGAGTGTCTATTCTTTTCTAGTATTTTATTTTGATGTGTAGGATAGTTTGTCTCCTTTGTGGTTATCTTAATATTTTCTCCTGTTTTTCTAAATTTAAACCTAACTTTTATTTCTTTATATCACCTTGTCTTCTTCTCCATATGAAAGATCTATGACTACATTTCTTAGTTCCTCTTTACTATTTTAATGTTGTCTTCTTTTGTGTAATAACATCTCTGTTTCCCTGTTTTGAGGTGTTTTTTCTTTGTAATCTTGATTTATTTTTTGTGATTTCCTTGTCTGGGTTGACATCTCATTGCTCTGCCCAGTGTTCTAGTCTTGGTTTGATACCTGATATTATTGATTTTCTAACCAAAGAACTCCCTTTAGTATTTCTTGTAGTTTTGGTTTGGTTTTAATTAATTCCCTAAACTTCTGTTTATCTGGAAATGTCCTAATTTCACCTTCATATTTAAGAGACAGTTTTGCTGGACATATGATTCATGGCTGGCAATTTTTTTCCTTCAATGCTTTACATAAGTCAGCCCATTGCCTTCTTGCCTGCATGGTTTCTGCCGAGTAGTCCAAGCTTATTATTATTGACTCTCCTTTATAGGTGACTTTTCGTTTATCCCTAGCTGCTCTTAAAATTTGTTCTTTATCTTTGGTTTTGGTGAGTTAGTTTATAGTAGGTTGATTACTTTTGTTTAAAATCTGCCTTATGTGGTGTTAGATGAGCATCTTGGATAGATATCTTCTCATCTTTCACCGTATCAGGGAAGTTTTCTGCTGTCAAATCTTCAACAATTCTCTCTGTATTTTCTGTTGTCCCTCCCTGTTCTGGTACTCCAAGCACTCGTACGTTATTTCTTTTGATAGAGTCCCACATAATTCTTAATGTTTCTTCATTTTTTTTAAATTCTTTTATCTGATTTTTCTTGAAATATATTGGTGCCAATTGCTTTATTTTCAAGTTCACCAATTCTGCCTGCCACTTGCTCAGTTCTGCTCCTCTGACTTTCTATTGAGTTGTGTTCTTCTGTAATATTATTGTTAATCTTCTGGATTTCTGATTGCTGTCTGTCTATGGATTTTTCCAGCTTATTAAATTTTTCATTATGTTCCTGAATAATCTTTTTAGTTTCTTCATCTGCTTTATGTGTGTGTTCACTGGCTTGTTCTGTGTATTGCCTCTTTTCCTTCCTGACGTCTTGAAGGGTTCTGTATATTAATCTTTTGTATTCTGCCTGTGGTAATTCCAAGAATGCACTTTTGTCTAGAATATCCCTTGAGTCTTTGTTTTGAGAGCCTGTTAAAACGGTCATGGCCTGTTTCTTTATGGAATTTGATATTGACTGTTGTCTCCGAGCCATCTATAAGTTATTGTAAACTTTATTTTATGTTTGCTTACTGCAGCGTAATTGCTTGCTTTTTTTTTTTATGTCCAAATGGGTTGTTTGAATGAGCTAGCTTGTTATTTTCTCCTTTGAAACTCTGATGTCTTGTCCCCAGATGGCTAGAGCTGTTATCAGGTATACCAATCTATGAGTCCATTCACTTTTCTTGTATGAATTCAGCTCAGGGATCGAGGTAGGTTGTCATCAAGTGTGTGGTACAGGCTCTGTCCTACAGTCTTAGAGGGGCGGGGTGATTGGTGTAGGTACTGGGTTCTGGTTGCAGCAAGGGGTCATGCTCTGAACAAGGCAGGGGATTGAGAATTGTCCCCCAAGTGTCTCTGAGGAATGTTGTCCCTTTGCAAGAGAGTGTACAGGTGGGTGCATTCTGCAGATGGACCATGGGCAACCAATGATTTTGGTTTTAAGAACTGGGAGGTACCATTTATCCTTGGACACCTGTCATGGGTGGCTGGGTGACGTGAGTGGAGGCAACAGTCCTTAGGCCCCTGATGTGGGTAGGAGAGGACCCTGTTTAATAGGCAAAGTGGTGTCAAACATCGAAAACCCGCCTCTCCACAGCACAGCTGAAACAGTTGCAGTCTGCCAACAAGCTCCTATTCTTCTGAAATAGGCCCACACAGGTCCGTGCAGGGGTGAATGGTGCTCAAAGTCCATGAACCATATATGTCTGGATAGGAGCTGCTTCTGTCCGAAGGTCCCCAGGTTAGTGGAGCTGGCAAATTATCTTTTCCCCCAATTGTGAACTTACTCCTTCAAAAAAAATTTTTTTTTTTTTTACCAAGGCCAGGAGGTTGGCTCTAGGTGCTCAACAGGGCCTATCTCAGGCCCAGGGAAAATAGCAACCACTGAAGCTGGCTTGGAGTTGAGGGGCATGGTCGAATATATGGAAGTAGTAAGCTTTTGCCAAGAGTGCCATTCTTCTCTGGTTCTGGAGGCGTGAGTGGGCTATGCAGCTGGCTGCTTCTCCCAGAGGACACTGCAGCTGAATGCTACTGCCAGCCCACTGCAGCCACTCCCAGGAACAGTGCCTGAGGGCTCCCGGTGATTCAGATCCAGTAACTCCTCTCTGCTTCTGACCCGTCTCTTCCTTCCCCTGCTGCTCATTCCATTTTCTGACTTTGCCTTTGATGTTCAGGGCCCCTAGTCTCTCATAAGTATAATTGTTTCACCCGGAAGCATCTATCTATTCCGCCATCTTGGCCCTGCTTCCTTCATGTGTTTTTATAGTAGTGATCTCATACAGCATTTGCCTTTTGTGATTGACTTATTTCACTGAGCATGATGTCCTCCAAATTCATCCATATTATTAGATATTTCTCAGATTCATCATTGTTCTTTATCATTGCATAGTATTCAATTGTGTGTATGAATCATAGTTTGTTTATCCATTCATCTGTTGATGGGCACTTAGGTTGTTTGCATCTTTTTGCTATCGTGAATAATGCTGAAATGAATGTGAGTGTGTATATGTCCATCCATGTGATGGCTCTTATTTCTCTGGGATATATTCCTAGGAGTGGGATTGATTGATCATATTGTATTTCCCCCCCCACGTGTCTGTCATTTTGTCATACTGTGGGGGCTTGTGTGTTGCTGTGATGCTGGAAGCTATGCCACCGGTATTCAGATAGCAGTAGGGTCACCCATGGAGGAGAGGTTTCAGCTGAGCTTCCAGACTAAGACAGACTAGGAAGTCTACTTCTGAAAAGCATTAGCCGCTGAAAACCTTATGAATAGCAGGGGAACATTGTCTGATATAGCACTGGAAGATGAGCCCCCCAGGTTGGAAGGCACTCAAAAGATGACTGGGGAAGAGCTGCCTCCTCAAAGTAGGGTTGACCTTAATGATATGGATGGAGTAAAGCTTTCAGGACCTTCATTCCCTGATGTGGCATGACTCACAATGAGAAGAAAGAGCTGCGAATATCCATTAATAATCAGAACCTGGAATATACCAAGTATGAATCTAGGAAAGTTGGAAATCATCAAAAAATGAAATGGAATGCATAAACATCAATATCCTAGGCATTAGTGAGCTGAAATGGACTGGTATTGGCCCTTTTGAATTGGACAATCATATAGTCTACTATGCTGGGAATGACAACTTGAAGAGGAATGGTGTTGCATTCATTGTCAAAAAGAATGTTTCAAGATCTATCCTGAAGTACAACGCTGTCAGTGACAGGATAATATCCATACACCTACAAGGAAGGCCAGTTAATATGACTATTACTCAAATTTAAGCACCAACCGCTAGGGCCAAAGAAATAGAAGATTTTTATCAGCTACTTCAGTCTGAAATTGATCAAACATGCAATCAAGATGCATTGATAATTACTGGCAATTGAAATGCGAAAGTTGGAAACAAAGAAGAAGGATCAGTAGTTGGAAAATATGGCCTTGGTGATAGAACTAATGCCAGAGATCGAATGATAGAATTTTGCAAAACCTACGACTTCTTCATTGCAAACACCTTCTTTCACCAACATAAACGGCAACTATACACATGGACCTCGCCAGGTGGAACACACAGAAATCAAATTGACTACATCTGTGGAAAGAGACAATGGAAAAACTCAATATCATCAGTCAGAACAAGGCCAGGGGCCAACTGTGGAACAGACCATCAATTGCTCATATGCAAGTTCAAACTGAAAGTGAGGAAAATCAGAGCAAGCCCACAAGAACCAAAATATGACCTCGAGTATATCCCATCTGAATTTAGAGACCTTCTCAAGAATAGACTTGACGCATCGAACACTAGTGATTGAAGACCAGATGAGTCATGGAATGACATCAAGGACATCATAAATGAAGAAAGCAAGAGGTCACTAAAAAGACAGGAAAGAAAGAAAAGACCAAGGTGGATGTCAGAGGAGACTCTGGAACTTGCTTTTGAATGTTGAGCAGCTAAAGCAAAAGGAAGAATTGATGAAGTAAAAGAACTGAACAGAAGATTACAAAGGGCCTCTCGAGAAGACCAAGTAAAGTATTGTAATGACATGTGCAAAGAGCTGGAGATGGAAAACCAAAAGGGAAGAACACTCTTGATGTTTTCAAGCTGAAAGAACTGAAGAAAAAATTCAAGCCTCGAGTTGCAGTGGTGAATGATTCTATGGGGAAAATATTAAACGACGCAGGAAGCATCAAAAGAAGATGGGAAGAATGCACAGAGTCATTATGCTAAAAAGAATTAGTCTATGTTCAACCATTTCAAGAGGTGGCATAAGATCAGGAACCAATGATACTGAAGGAAGAAGTCCAAGCTGCTCTGAAGGCATTGGCGAAAAACTAGGCTCCAGGAATTGATGGAATATCAATCAAGAGGTTTCAACAAACAGATGCAGCGCTGGAGGTGCTCACTCATCTATGCCAAGAAATATGGAAGACAGCTTCCTGGCCAACTGACTGGAAGAGTTCCATATTTATGCCTATTCCCAAGAAAGGTGATCCAACTGAATGTGGATATTATACAACGATATCATTAATATCACATGCAAGCAAAATTTTGCTGAAGATCATTCAAAAATGGATGCAGCAGTATATTGACGGGGAACTGCCAGAAACTCAGGCCAGTTTCAGAAGAGGATGTGGAACCAGGGATATCATTGCTGATGTCAGATGGATCCTGGCTGAAAGCAGAGAATAGCAGAAGGCTGTTTACCTGTGTTTTACTGACTATGCAAAGGCATTCGACTGTGTGGATCATAACAAATTATGGATAACACTGTGGAGAATCGGAATTCCAGAACACTTAATTGTGCTCATGAGGAATCTTTACATAGATCAAGAGACAGTTGTTCAGACAGAACAAGGGGATACTGATTGGTTGAAAGTCAGGAAAAGTGTGCGTCAGGTTGTATTCTTTCACCATTCCCATTCAATCTGTATGCTGAGCAAATAATACCAGAAGCTGGACTATCTGAAGAGGAACGGGGCATCAGGATTGGAGGAAGACTCATTAATGACCTGCAATATACAGAAGACACAACCTTGCTTGCTGAAAGTGAAGAGGACTTGAAGCACTTACTAATGAAGATCAAAGACCACAGCCTTCAGTATGGATTGCACCTCAATACAAAGAAAACAAAAATCCTCACAACTGGACCAATGAGCAACATCATGATAAATGGAGAAAAGATTGAAGTTGTCCAGGATTTCATTTTACTTGGATCCACAATCAACAGCTATGGAAGCAGCAGTCAAGAACTCAAAAGATGCATTGCTTTGGTAAATCTGCTGCAAAGGACCTCTTTAAAGTGTTGAAGAGCAAAGATGTCACCTTGAAGACTAAGGTGTGCCTGACCTAAGCCATGGTGTTTTCAATCACATCATAGGCATGTGAAAGCTGGACAATGAATAAGGAAGACCAAAGAAAAATTGACGCCTTTGAATTGTGGTATTGGCTAAGAATATTGAATATACCATGGACTGCCAAAAGAACGAACAAATTTGTCTTAGAAGTACAACCAGAATGCTCCTTAGAAGCAAGAATGATGAGACTGCGTCTTACATACTTTGGACATGTTGTCAGGAGGGATCAGTCCCTGGAGAAGTACATCATGCTTGGCACAGTACAGGGTCAGCAGAAAAGAAGAAGACTCTCAATGAGGTGGATTGACACAGTGGCTGCAACAATGAGCTCAAGCATAACACCGAATGTAAGGATGACTCAGGACCAGGCAGTGTTTCATTCTGTTGTGCATAGGGTTGCTATGAGCCAGAACTGACTCTACGACACCTACTAACAACGCCACCAACATGGTATTTCCATTTCTAGCTGTTTCAGGTAGTGCCATATTGTTTTCCAAAATGATTGTGCCATTTTGCATTCCCACCAGCAGTGCATAAGGGTGCCAATCTCTCTGTACTGTCTCCAACACTTGTTATTTTCTTTTTTTTTAGTTTGTGCCAATAATATCAGGGTGAGATGGTATCTCAATATAGTTTTGATTTGCATTTCTCTAATGGCTAGTGACTGCAAGCCTTTCCTCATGTGTCTTTTAGCCACCTGAATGTCTTCCTTTGTCAAGTGTCTGTTCATATCTGTTGCCCATTTTTAATTGGATGATTATTATTATTATTTTTTATTGTAAAGGTATTGGATTTTCCAATAGATTTTAGAGATTAGACTTTTTGGGATATGTTGAGGCCGAAAGCTTTCTCCCAGTCTGTAGGTTCTCTTTTTACTCTTTTGGTGCAGTCGTTTGATAAGCGTGTTTAATTTTTTGAAGATCTCATTTATTTAACTTATCTTCTGGTTTTTACATATTGTTAATTATGATTTGTGTACTGGTTATTCCTTATAATAGGGCCTCTATTTTTTTTTTTAGTGCTGGAGCCCTGGTGGCAATGTGGTTAAGAGCTAAGGCTACTAACCAAAAGTTTGGCAGTTCATCAGTTCGAATTCACCATCCACTTCTTGGAAATGCTATGGGGCAGTTCTACTCTGTCCTATAGGATCATTATGAGATGGAATTGACTCGACGGCAACAGGTTTTAGTGTTGACCCTATTTTTCCTTCCATAATCTTTACCGTTTTTTGTTTTATATTTAGGTCTTTGATCCATTTTGAGGAAACCCTGGTGGTGTAGTGGTTAAGTGCTACGGCTGCTAACCAAAACGTCGGCAGTTCAAGTCTACCAGCCACTCCTTGGAAACCCTATGGGGCAGTTCTACTCTGTCCTATAGGGTCACTATGAGTTGGAACTTACTTGACAGCAGTCGGTTTATTTATTTATTTTATTTTTTATGCCATGGATGAATCTTGAAAACATTATGCTGAATGAAGTAGGTCGGACACAAAAGGACAAATATTGTATGATTCCACTTATATGAAGTATCTAGAACAGGCAAACACATAGAGGCTAAAGTAGATTAGTTTCTTCCCAGGGCTAGAGGGGAGGAGGAATTGGGAGTTATTACTTAATGGGTGCAGAGTTTCTCTTTGCGGTGATGAAAAACTTTTGGGAATAGTAGTGGTGAGTGTGGAAACGCTGGTGGCATAGTGGTTAAGTGCTACAGCCGTTAACCAAGAGGTTGGCGGTTCGAATCTGTCAGGCGCTCCTTGGAAACTCTATGGGGCAGTTCTACTCTGTCCTACAGGGTCGCTATGAGTCGGAATTGACTCGGCGGCACTGGGTTTGTTTTTTTTTTGTTTGTTTGATCCATTTTGAATTAGTTTTTGTGTATGGTATGAAGTATGGGTCCTGTTTCATTTTTTTATGGATGGACTTCCAGTTGTACCAGCACCATTTTTTAAGAAGACTGCCTCTTCCCCATTTGATGGATTTTGGGCCTCTGTCGAAGATCAGGCGACAATAGGTAGATGAATTTACATCTTGATTCTCGATTCTGTTCCATTGATCAATGTGTCTGTCATTGTATCAGTACTAGGCTGTTTTAACTGCTGTATCTGTGTAGTAGGTTCTGAGGTCCAGTAGTGTGAGACCTTCTATTTTGTTCTTTTTCTTCCATTATGCTTTACTCATCTGGGGCCTCTTTCTTTTACATATAAAGTTAATTATTAGTTTTTCCAACTTGTTAAAGAATGCTGTTGGTATTCCGAACAGGGTTGCATTATATTTGTAGATTTCTTTGGTATAATTGGCATTTTCACAATGTTGAGTCTACATATCCATGAGCATGGTACGTATTTCCGTTTATGTAGGTCTCTTGTTTTTTTGCAGTAGAGTTCTGTAGTTTTCTTTGTATAGGTCTTTTATGTCCTTAGTTAGATTTGTTCCCAAGTATTTTATTTTTTTTAGTTGCTACTCTAAATGGTATTGCTTTCCTGATTTCCTTTCCGTGGTTCTCTTTATTGGTGTATAGGAATGCAACTGATTTTTGTATGTTGATCTTGTATCCTGCTACTCTGATGAATCTTTCCATTAGTTCCAGTAGTTTTCTTGTGCAATCTTTAGTGTTCTCTATCTACAGTATCATATCTTCTGCAAATAAGGATAGTTTTCCTTCTTCCTTACCATTTGGATGCCCTTTATTTCTTTTTCTTGGTTATTGCTCTAGCTAGGACTACTCGCACAATGTTAAATGGGACTGGTGATAAAGGACATCCTTGTCTTGTTCCTATTCTCAGGGGGAATGTTTTCAGCCTCTCTTCATTGAGAATGATGTTGGCTGTTGGTTTTGTATAGATGCCCTTTATTACTTTGAGGAATTTCCCTTCTATCCCTATCTTTTTGAGAATTTTTATCAGGAATGGGTGTGTTGGACTCTATCAAATGCCTTTTCTGTGTCTATAGAGATGAACATGTGATTGCTTAATTTTATTAATATGGTGGGTTACTTTGATTTTCTAATGTTGAAACATTCTTGAATACCTGGTATGAATCTCACTTGGGTGTGGTTTATTATTTTTTTTAATATGTTGCTGAATGCACGGTGGCACAGTGGTTAAGAGCTCAGGTTGCTAACCAAAAGGTTGGCAGTTAGAATCCACCAGTTGCTCCTTGGAAACCCTATGGAACAGTTACATTCTGTCTTGTAGGGTTGCTATGGAATCAACTTGATGGCAACTGGTTTTTTTTTTTTTGAGTTTTGAATTTTTAAAAAATAATTTTTATTATGCTTTAAGTGAAAGTTTACAAATGAAATCAGTCACTCACACAAAAACCCATATACACCTTGCTACACACTCCCAATAACTCTTCCCCTAATGAGAAAGCCTTCTCTCTCCCTCCACTCTCTCTTTTTGTGCCCTTTTCGCCAGCTTCTAACCCCCTCCACCTTCTCATCTCCCTTCCAGGCAGGAGATGCCAACATAGTCTCAAGTGTCCACCTGATCCAAGAAGCTCACTCCTCACCAGCATCCCTCTCCAACCCATTGTCCAGTCCAATCCATGTCTGAAGAGTTGGCTTCAGGAATGGTTCCTGTCCTGGGCCAACAGAAGGTCTGGGGGCCATGACCACCGGGGGTCCTTCTAGTCTCAGTCAGACTATTAAGTCTGGTCTTTTTATGAGAATTTGGGGTCTGCATCCCACTGGTCTCCTGCTCCCTCAGGGGTTCTCTGTTGTGTTCCATGTCAGGGCAGTCATCAGTTGTAGCCAGGCACCATCTAGTTCTTCTGGTCTCAGGATGATGTAGTCTCTGGTTCACGTGGCCCTTTCTGTCTCTTGGGCTCATAATCACCCTGTGTCCTTGGTGTTCTTCATTCTCCTTTGATCCCGGTGGGTTGAGACCAATTGAAGCATCTTAGATGGCTGTTTGCTAGCATTTAAGACCCCAGACGCCACTCTTAAAAGTGGGATGCAGAATGTTTTGTTAATAGATTTTATTATGCCAATTGACTTAGATGTCTCCTGAAACCATGGTCCCCAGACCCCTGCCCCTGCTACACTGGCCTTCGAAGCATTCAGTTTATTCAGGAAACTTCTTTGCTTTTGGTTTAGTCCATTTGTGCTGACCTCGCCTGTATTGTGTGCTGTCTTTCCCTTCACCTAAAGTAGTTCTTATCTACTATCTAATTACTGCATGCCCCTCTCCCATCCTCTCTCCCTCCCTCCCCACTCTCCTAAGCACAAAAGAATGTTTTCTTCTCAGTTTAAACTATTTCTCAAGTTCTTATAATAGTGGTCTTATACAATACTTGTCCTTTTGCAACTGACTAATTTCACTCAGCATGATGCCTTCCAGGTTCCTCCATGGTATAAAATGTTTCACACATTCCTCACTGTTCTTTATCGATGTGTAGTATTCCATTGTGTGAATATGCCATAATTTATTTATCCATTCTTCTGTTGTTGGGCACCTTGGTTGCTTCCATGTTTTTCCCATTGTAAATAGTGCTGCAATAAACATGGGTGTGCATGTATCTGTTCGTGTAAAGGCACTCATTTCTCTAGGATATATTCCAAGGAGTGGGATTGCTGGATCGTATGGTAGTTCTATTTCTAGCTTTTTAAGGAAGTGCCAAATCGATTTCCAAAGTGGTTGTACCATTTGACATTCACACCAGCAGTGTTGAAGTGTTCCAGTCTCTCCACAGCCTCTCCAACATTTATTGTTTTGTGTTTTTTGGATTAATGCCAGCCTCGTTGGAGTGAGATGAAATCTCATTGTAGTTTTGATCCGCATTTCTCTAACGGTTAATGATCGTGAACATTTCCTCATGTACCTGTTAGCGACCTGAATGTCTTCTTTAGTGAAGTGTCTATTCATATCTTTTGCCCATTTTTTAATTGGGTTATTTGTCTTTTTGCAGTTGAGTTTTTGCAGTGTCATGTAGATTTTAGAGATCAGGCGCTGATCAGAAATGTCATAGCTAAAAACTTTCTCCCAGTCTGTAGGTAGTCTTTTTACTCTTTTGGTGAAGTCTTTGGATGAGCATAAGTGTTTGATTTTTAGGAGCTCCCAGTTACCTAGTTTTTCGTCTATGTTCTTTATAATGTTTTCTATACTGTTTATGCTGTGTGTATTAGGGCTCCTAAAATTGTCCCTATTTTTTCTTCTATGATCTTTATCGTTTTAGATTTTATATTTAGGCTTTGTTCCATGTTGAGTTAGTTTTTGTGCATGGAGTGAGGTGTGGGTCTTGTTTCATTTTTTTGCAAATGGATATTCAGTTCTGCCAGCACCATTTGTTAAAAAGACTGTCTTTACCCCTTTTAACTGTTTTGGGGTCTTTGTCAAATATCAACTGCTGATATGTGGATGGATTTATGTCTGGATTCTCAATTTTGTTCCATTGGTCCATGTATCTGTTGTTGTACCAGTACCAGGCTGTTTTGACTACTGTGGCGGTATAATAGGTTCTATGAGTTTTGAATTTTGTTGGCTAGAATTTTGTTAAAAATTTTGCATCTATGTTCATGAGAGATATTCTGTGTAATATTTTTTTTTGTGGTGTCTTTACCTGGCTTTGGTATCAGGGTTATCCTGGCTTCAGAAAATTAATTGGGAAGTATCCTTTCCTTTTCTAAGTTCTGAAATAGTCTGAGTAGTACTGGTGCAAGCTGTTCTCTGAATGTTTGATAGAATTCTCCAGTGAAGCCATCTGGGCAAGGACTTTTTTTTTGTTGGGAGTTTTTTTTTTTTTTTTTTTTTACTTTTTCAATCTCTTCTCTTGTTATGGGTCTGTTCAGCTTTTCTACTTCAGTTTGTTAGCTTAGGTAGGTAGTGCATTTCTAGAAATTTGTCCATTTTTCGAGGTTTTCAATTTCGTTGGAGTACAGTTTTTCATAGTACTTTGTTATGATCCTTTTGCTTTCAGTTCAGTCTGTTGTAATGTGCCCCATTTCATTTCTTATTTTGGCTATTTGCGTCCTGTCCTGTTTTTCTTCTGTCAGTTTGGCCAATGATTTGTCAATTTTATTGATCCTTTCAAAGAACCAATTTTTGGTTTTGCTGATTCTTTCTATTTTTTTCTATTCTCTATTTCATTTATCTCTGCTCTGGTCTTTCTTATTTCCTTTATTCTGGTGTCTGTGGGCTTCTTTTGTTGTCTTTCTATTCAAATTGTATGGTTAATGTTTTGATTTTGTCCCTTTCTTCTTTTTTGATGGCTGTGTCTATTGCTGTAAATTGACCTCTGAGCACTACCTTAGCTGTGTCCCATAGGTTTTGGTATGATGTGTTTTCATTGTCATTTGATTCTAGAAATTTTTTTTATTCCATCTTTGATTTCTTCTATTACCCTGTGGTTTTTAAGCAAGGTGTTATTCAGTTTCAACCTATTTGATTTTTCTTTTCCCTTGCTCTTTCTGTTTTTAATTTCTATTTTTATGGTATTGTGACCAGAGAAAATGCTACGTATTATCTCAATGTTTTGGATTTTGTTGAGCTTTGCTTTTTGGCTTAAGATGTGGTCTGTTCTGGAGAAGGTTTCATGTGCTTTGGAAAAGATTGTATGCTTTGCTGTTGTTGGGTGGCGTGTTCTATATATGTATCTGAGTTCAAGGTGGTTGATTCTGGCCTTAAGATATTCCGTATCTTTGCTTAGTTTCTTTCTAGATGTCCTGTCCTTTACTGAAGGTGGTGTGTCGAAGTCTCCTGCTATTATTGAGGAACTGTCAATTTCTCTTTTCACTGCTATTAGAGTTTGTTCTATGTATTTTGGCACCCTGTTGTTGGATGTGGAGATATTTATTATGGTTCCATCTTCATGGTTTACTCTGACTTTAATCATTATATATTATCCTTCTTTGTCATTTATAATGGATTTTGCCTGAAAATCTATTTAATCTGAGATTAGTATTGCCATTTCTGCAATTTTTTATTTTTATTGCTGTTTGCTTGACATTTTTTTTCTGTCCTTTCATATATAATATATTTATGTCTTTGTTCCTATGGTGTGTCTCTTGTAGACAGCATATTGATGTTTCATTTTTTATCTATTCTGTCACTCTCTGTCTCTTTGCAGGTGCATTTAAGCCATTTACAGTCAGTGTGATTATTGAAAATTTGAGTTTATTGCTGTTATTTTGTAGGTTTTTTTTGGTGGTTCTGACATTTTCTTTGTTCCTCTTACTCTCTTGCACTGAGTTTCTTTTATTTGTGAAATTTCTTTTAGTTTCTTTCATTATTGTAGATTTTGTGTTTACTGAGACTTTGTTTTTCTTTTTTCTTTTGATCAATATGTTTGTTAGCTTTCTTTGTAGTTACCTTGAAATTTACCCTTATCTTCCTAAGATTGAAGCAGTGTTTCATTACTTGATATTGCCTTGGCCTCCTCTCCATTTGAAAGTTCTATATCAACACCATGTATTCCCCCTTTTATTGTTCTGACATTGTCTTCATTTACAGATTTGATGTCTCTAGTTCCCTGTTTTGAATCTTTTAGTTTTGTTTTATCTTGAGAATTCATTACCTAGATTGTTATTTGGTTGATGCTGACCTGTGTCTTAGATTCAGGTTTTTGTTTGATATTGTTGGTTTTCTAACTGAAGGACTCCCTTTAATAAGTCTTGCAAGTTTGGTTTGGTTTTTACAAATTCCCTTAATTTGTCTATCTGGAAATGTCTTCATTTCACCCTCATATTTGAGATAGAGTTTTGCAGGATATATTATTTTGGTTGGTGATTTTTTTTCTTTCAAGGTTATATATATATATACATATTGCTTTTTAAATTTATCGATTGTAGGTTTATTTGTTTAGCCTTGCTTTTTTTTTTTTTTTTTTTGCTTATACCTGGGTGGGTGGGTCGGGCATGTTTTGTTGCTTGCTTGTCTGTGGGTACGATAGCTCTCGCCACCTTGTCATGGTGTGCAGAGGTGGTTGCTCAGCAGATGTGAGAATCTGGGCTTCTCCTTGAGTTGCAGTCAGCAAATGTGGTCTTACTTAGTCCTAGGTGTGTCCATGCTGTACCTTTGTCTCCTACTGGGAATTTCATGGAAGTGACTTTCTGTGTGTGGGATTGTTGATGGCAACACTAAGTCATATGGTTTGGTCAGCTACCTCCACTCCATATCTCTCTTCCTTCCCTGTTTTCTATCAGTTTCTTCTCAGTGACTTCCAATCTAAAAATTTACCCCTTTGTTTAAGGATCAGAGTTCTAGGATTGATGTCTATATCCATTTTACTTGTTTTTTTTTTTCAGGTGTTTGTTGCAGAGGGATGGCTTAGTGCATCTGACTCATCTGCCATCTTGGCTTCACCCATTTCTAGTTGCTTTTCTTGGTGCTTGTATGAAGGGCTTGGCATCTTAGACCTACTCATGCTTCCATCTTCCTAGAAGTCCTCAGTTAGCTCTTTGAGCAAATTTAATATACTATTGTATTAAAGACTTTGCCTAGAAAGTCCATTGTGTGTGTCCCTCATGGATGATTTGTGCCATTTCATTTTGTTCTATTGAATGGGTCATCACTTTCTGTTTCTTTGTATGTCTTGCGATTTTTGGTTGGACACTGGACATCTGAATATTATAATGCGGTAACTCTGGAGATCAGATTTCCCCCCCTCTCCAGGGTTTGATTTTTCATTCTTTTTTTTATTGAAGGCTATAATGCTCCATTTGTTTCATGACTTTCCATGTTTATTTTTGTAAAGACTTCCTAGAAAGTTGTGGTCACTGAAATCTCTGTTTCTTACTTAGTGTTCAGCTAGTTTGAAAACAAAAGAAAACAAACAACAACAACAAAACCTCTCCCAGTCTTTCCAAGTTGACTTTGGGCACTCTTTCAACACTTAGGTAGGACAATTTTTTTGTCTTTCTTTTACTAGACTTTCATGCTGCATTTATGTAGTTGATCACTCCTTTGCATTTATGTAGTTGATCACTCCTTTTTATTACCAAACCCTAAAAGGTGGGTCCTTCTCTGGCATGCTCAGACTTGCCAATTATCTGGACACTGGTCTTTGAGAAAGAGAAAGTGACTTTATTCAAATCAGCAGAACAAGGAAGAAGTTCCTCAGATCTGGCTCCCTGAGCTATGGGGAAGCAGGGCTAATATGTGATTTGGGCAGCAAGATGGTGATGATGCAGGCATACTGGGGAAGGAAAATTTGAGGAAATAGGAAGTGACTTGGTTCTTGTTGGGCCTCTTGCTTTGGAATAGGGTCTGGGTGCTAATTTTCCTTCTGATTCATTACATCTATTGCTGTGTCTGCTGTTGAAATCAATTAGTGGCCACAGCTGGTACTTCTGCCCATGTGGCTTGGGTTAGTTTAAGGACTAATAGAAATTTACTGGCACTTGTAGGGTCAGCTTACAATGCCCCTTGAGTTGTAGCAATTCCTTAGTCTTAAGGGATAAGGGCCATCTACTCATCTGGTTACTTCTTGCTGACATGGGGTGGAGTTTTAGGGACCTAGGAACAGGCAAGGAATGATTAGCTCCTGGGGCAGTAGGCAAAGAAGACTTAAAACCAAAGACACAAAGGAAAGATTGGTCCAGAGGACTAATTGACCACAAGAACCACAGCCTCCACCAGATTGAGTCCCTTACCGCCCTTCAGCCAAAGAATAGAAAACTTTGATGAAGGATAAGACAGTACACAATACTGGGGGAGCCAGCACAATTTGTCCAAGGCAAGGTCATGGAAACTCCATAGATACATCAAAACTTCCTGAGGGACCAAATTGCTGGGCTGAGGGCTGTGGGGACCATGGTCTCAGGAACATCTAGCTCTATTGGCAAAACATAGATTATAAAGAATATATGCCAGGCAATGAGCTAAGTGGTTTTCAGTTTAACTTATTTGATCTTCACATTAACACTATAACGTGGCCACTGTTGTTTACGGCTGTTTTGCAGATAAGGAAACTGAGACACTAGGAAGTGAAGCCCCTTGACCCCAAATCAGAATTGAACCCAGGATTTGAACCCAGGCATATGGTCTCCAGGATCCTTCTGTTATACTGCCACCAGAAGCTTTATTGGCTTTCTCCTGCTGCCAGGCCCTTTCCTACGCTTAGAGATTCCCCCTTCAATCCAAGTAACAACCTCCCCATAAACACTGTTTACCCACTGATGGCTTCCAACTTCTGGGTACCAGTGCTACTCCCCAGCTTTTGTCACCTTGTTCCACCCCTAAGATTTAAGAGGGCAAAGAGAATGGCTGATCTTAGGTGCTAAGAGAAGCAAAGGAAATTGCCTCAAATAAGCAGAACACACACCAATAACCACCGAAATGAAAGTTGCGCTCACCCCCAGCCCAGGAGACTGAAATGGAAATGGAGTAGGGAAAGGAGCCAGGATGCAAAAATATTTAAACTAATGTTATCTAAAATACCTGGAAACACTTAAGTTCCTGGACTGCTTAAGCATCATCTGAAGCACTACATCCCAGGCTGCCTTAAGGAAAGGTCTCCCATACAGCATTTCATAGGGGCTCAATTGGAGTCTACTTGTAGGGGCCATCTGGACTCTCAACAGGGCAATGTAGCAGCTTGATCCAGGGCAGGTTGGTGTCTTAGAATACAAGTATTCACTCACATTGCCCACACTGGCTTAGGTTTCTAATTAGACCTTTTAAGCACACAATCAATGCAGTAGTTACTGTGGTCTCCAGGGAGCATGTATCTTCCACTGAATTCCTAAATGTCCTGAAGTTGGATACAAAGGCTTCTCCTCCATTATCGCTTTGAATTGAATAAGGTGGGCCAAATCTAGGCATTGAGGAGAGCTTTGCTTACCTTGGATGCCTTTTCTGTTTGGAAGGGGAAGGCTTCTACCCATCCAGTGAAGGTATCTACAAACACTAAAAGATACTTAAAACCTCCTGTAGCAATTGACATAACTGTTGAGAAAACTTGCCAGTCTTCTCCGGATCTGGTCCTTGCGGGCTTATACCCCAGGTGTAGGATGTGGTGGGCCTGTTTTTGGATTGTTCTTTGCACAGGTGACACATTGTTGAGTCTTTTGTAGATTAGACCCTTTTAATCACTTTGGCTAGCCAGTGAAACACAGCATCTCAACCATAATGTGTGCTCTCATGACCTGCCTTTATTATTGGGTGCATCGGGTGTTCTGGTATTAACACCTGCCCTTGGAAATTGCACAACCACCCATCTTCTGCCCTGTTATTAAGGTCAAAGCCCCATTCACACGCTCTGTTTATATTACATTGTGGGGTTTTGTTCTAGAAGTTTGTTTTGGCTGTCCGATCCTTTAATTATGCAACACTCTCCCTTCTAGTGCCTGGGGCAGTGTATAACTGTTTGCCATAGTACTTTATTAAAAAAAAGACCTAGCTTGAGTATCACCTCTTTCTGTAGGGAGTTCTCCCTGGCCTCCTAATTTGATTTATATTTCCTTCTTTTGTAGTTCCTTAACACCTGATGCATACCTCTATAATAGTAATTTTTGTCCATTATAAAGTAGCGTGATATGCAATTGATTTTTTCCCCATTAAACTGTAGGTTACTCAGAGCAGACACCATGTCTTATTAGACTTTATAATGACTAGCTTAGTGCTTAATATATAATATGTGCTCAATAAATGCTTGTGAAATGGATGAAAGGATGAGTGCACAGAGGCTGATTATACAGTGTAATTACAGAACATTATAAGCAATTGAACAGTAGGAGCAAAGTAACGGTGTATTTAGAGAACAGTGGCTAGATTGATGTGAAACACTGAAGGGTCTCAAGCAGGGAGTGATGTAATTAAAGTATGTTTTAGTAAGATCACTCTGGCTGTGGTGGACACTAGGAAGTCCAGCTGAGAGGCTATTGCAGCAAAAAAAAAAAAAAAAAAAAGCCAAAAAATTGATCCAGGAGTCTAGGCCAATACAAAATGTCAAAAAGACAGATTCTTCTCCATTGCTTCTTTTCTCCTCTTGGGAAGGGTATGAAGGGTCTTGGCTTCAGGATCTTGGCCCCCTAGAATGACAAGCACTGGTCTCAAAAACTTACCTCTTTTCTCTCAGACTCCCTAGACCTGTGAGCCAGGGAGGTAAAAGCTGCCAGGGATGAGGGCAGAAAGGAGAGAGAAATAGGGCTTGTGTGCCTTTTGTCTTGTTCTACCAATGTCCTCTCTATTGGTGACTGCTAACCACTGATAATTTGGGCTACCCAGAAAATAGAACTGGAGACCTGGTGGCCATGGTGGCTGTGGCAGGTACCAATAGGTCTGGAGGGAGACAAAAGTCATGTGACTCAAGGGCCTGAAGAGTTCAGGGAAGAGAGAGATTCAAAAGGAGGATTTCTGAGAATGTGACTGAGACTCTTGCACCTCCCATGGTATCATTTCTCTACTTGTACCTCCCAGAGGCCTCTGAAGTCAGCACCCTTGTTGCCCCTCATTATTTCTTTCATCTCTTTGCTCCTCTCTTATACTTTGGTTCTTTTTATTATCAGTTGCCAGTACATTGTGGCCTCTCCCACTGTTGCCCCCTCTATTCCTTCCCTTTCATAGAACCAGAAAATCTCAGGAAAAGAAGGTCATCTGATGCTGTCTAAACCATGCCTGCCAAAGAGTCATCCAAAGTGTGCTTTAAAACCTCCTATGCTGGTGAACTCAGTGAGAGCTCTTCCATCTCCATCTGTTTCTTGTCATTCTTATCTGGAGCTGAAATCCATCACTCTGTAACTTCACCTCCTTGATTACAGTCTTTGGGGCTTCATAGAAGAATTTTTCATTTGCCAAACTTTATTTTTCTTTTGATTACATCTAATTTCTCTTAGATATGACAATTCTGTATAACCTTTTAAGATGTTTTTAAATCTTGATTCTACCTCTTTAAACTTTCTCCTATTTCTTCCTTTCCCTTTTTCCTCTTCCTCTTTCTAGACTAGGTAATCTCACTTAGAAAGGTTCCTAGGAACCATAGCAGCTTATAGGAAGGAGAGTTCATAGGAATTATCAAGGAGAGCACCTTGGAAAAAAGAAACCTGAGCTAACCCATGAGAAAAGATTTGTTGGATTGAGAAGGAAAAGAGAAACTATACCAGGCAGGGGGAACAACATAAGCATCCACTGATATGGCAGTGAAGAGGTCATGGGTAATCTATGGGAGGGAAATTTTAGTTGGATATCTGGAGCAGAAGCCAGATTCAGACAAATAAGCAAACAAACAAACAAGCAAAAAACCCAACATATATTTAATGCTTGCTTGTTAATTGGCCTGTGCTAGGCACTGAGGATTCAAAGATGAATGAGTCTGAGTCCTTAAGGAGTCTAGTTCATAGAGACAAAGAAGAAAGCAAATTATCAGAAGTCAGGGTTATTGTAGAGATCTGAACTAGGTGCTATGAATTCCCTAGAGGACAAAATGATTGCAGGTAATCCTTGAATTAAGACAGGGTTCTGTTTCAATGACTCCATAATAAGTCAGTTCTGATGTAAGTCGAATACTTCTTTTTTTAAGTTTTCATTATTACTACCTTGTATTCTCAGTGTCTTATAAATCTAATCCTTATTTGTCTTTAGAGGTTGGAAACATTGCATATAAACTTACAGGTACATTTTAACACTGTATGTAGTACATATTACTAACAATAAGATGTACAAACACACAAACTGTTGTGTGGTTCATCATCATAATTTCAATATGTCCTAAGTTGGGCATTACCTGTATACTCTACCTTGGGGAGAGTCAGGGAGACTTTAACTTTTATGGAGGGTCTGCTAACGTGTCAGGGACTCTGCTAACCACTTTGAGTGTAGTATCTTATTTAGTTCTCACAACAACCCCATGAGGTAGATATTATTCGTCCTTTTTTAAAGCAAGGTAATTGAGGTTCATGGAGATTCATAACTTACCCAAGGTCACACAGCTAGGGAATGTTAGCTAGAATCTGAAACCTGATCTTTCTGATATATAGGTCATGGTTTTTCCATTAAAATATGTTGACAAATAGTGCTTCTGGTTAGAGATGATAGTTGAGTATGAAGGGTGAGTTCACCAGGAAAAGTGATCAAAGATATTCTACTAAACTGGAGCATGGGGGTAGTTGTGAGAGTGGTTGGTATATGTGGTATATGTGGGAAATGGTGAGTTGTTTTTGTGGCTAGAGTGAGGAATGTTTGGAGAGGAGTGCTTAAGGGTGATACTGCAGAGAGGAAAAAAGTCCAGAGCATGCAGGCTCTTATAACTCTTCAAAAAATATTCTGTTTTATCCTCTAACCAATAGAGAGCTATTGAGTGGTTTTAACCAGGGGTTATGACCTGATTATCCTATGTTTAAAAAAAATCACTCTGGCTGTTGTGTGGAGAATAGTTTGTAGGGAGGTTAAGAGTGGAGGCAGTGAGATCTGTTAGAAGGCTTTGGCAGTGATTCGGAGGAAGATGATGATACTTTGAATAGTGACAGTGGAGGTGTTGAAATTTGTTGGATTTTGGATCTATTTTGGATATTGAATAGACAGGACTGGTGACAAGTTGGATGTAGAGAACATGAGGGAAGGGTTTCTGTGTGGTGAGTGAATTTGTGGTGAGGAAAGGGAGGCAATTGTGGCTGATCACTGACTGATTGGAGGAGTCTGCAAATGAAGCGAATGAAGAGGGGCCAGGGCAATTGAGGGGAGGTGATAGATTTTTCAGAATAGGTGAGATCTCAGTGTAGAAGGAGTCAATGAAGGTACAAAGATGTTAGAAGATACAAAAGGTGAGATAGTGGATGGATCAAGGGCCTAGAGAAGATGGGAGGGGTGCAATCTAGGGCCAAGGTGTAAGGTTCAACTTTTTTAAAAAAGAAAAAGAGCATATCTTCATCTGAGACTACAGAAAAAGTGTAGGCTGAGTGTACAGAAAATATACATATATGTTTTATATATATATATTTAAATTTTACAAATATTTCAAACTTATAGAAAAGTTGCAAAAATAGTACAATAAATCTGATATACCCTTCACCTATATACACTAATTGTTAACATTCTGCCATATTAACATTTCTTCTATCCTTATTTATTTTTTATTGTGCTTTAGGTGAAAGTTTACAGCTCAAGTTAGTTTGTCATACAAAAATTTATACACACATTGTTATGTGACCTTATAATGTGACAGCACACTTCTTTCCACCCTGGATTTCCCGTGTCCATTCAGCCAGCTCCTATCCATTTCTGCCTTCTCATCTTGCCTCCAGACAGAAGCTGCCCATTTAGTCTCGTGTATCCACTTGAATTAAGAAGTACACTCTTCATGAGTATCATTTTATGTCTTATAGTCCAGTCTAATCTTTGTCTGAAGAGTTGGCTTTGGAAATGGTTTCAGTTCTGAGTTAACAGAGAGCCTGGGGGCCATGTCTTCCGGGGTTCCTCAAGTTTCAATCTGGCAATTAAGTCTGGTCTGTTTATGTGAATTTGAATTCTGTCCACTACCTTTTTCCTGCTCCGTCAGGGACTCTCTGTTGCATTCCCCGTCAGGACAGTCATTGGTGGTAGCCAGGTAATTATTCTGGTCTCAGGCTGATGGAGTCTTTGGTTTATGTGGTCCTCTTTGTCTCTTAAGCTAATATTTTCCTTGTGTCTTTGATGTTCTTCATTCTCTTTTGCTCCAGGTGGCTTGGGACCAATTGATGCATCTTAGATGGCCGGTCACTAGCTTTTAAGACCCCAGGTACCTCTCACCAAAGTGGGATACAGAACATTTTCTTAATAAATTTTGTTGTGCCAATTGACCTAGATGTCCCCCGAACCCATAGTCCCCAGACCCCTGCCCCTGTTACTCTGTCCCTTGAAGTGTTTCGTTGTGTTCAGGAAAACTTCTTAGCTTTCAGTTTAGTCCAGTTGTGCTGATGTCCCCTATATTGTGTGTTGTCCTTCCTTTCACCTAAGATAATTCTTCTCTACTGCCTAGTTAGTGAATTTCCCACTTACTCCCTCCTCACCTTCATAACCATCAAAGAATGTTTCCTTTTGTGTTTAAACCTTTTCTTGAGTTCTTATAATAGCAGTCTCATACAATACTTGTCCTTTTGTGACTGACTAATTTCACTCAGCATAATGCCTTCCAGATTCATCCATGTTATGAGATATTTCACAGATTCATTGTTGTTCTTTATTGTTGCTTAGTATTCCACTGTGCGAATATACCATAAATTTTTATTCATTTGTCCATTGATGGGCACCTTGGTTGTTTCCATCTTTTTGCTATTGTGAACAGTGCTGCAATGAATATGGGTGTGCATATATCTATTCATGTGATGGCTCTTATTTCTCTAGGATATATTCCAAGGAGTGGGATTGCTGTATTGTATGGTAGTTCTGTTTCTAGCTTTTTAAGGAAGGGCCAAATCAATTTCCAAAGTGATTGTACCATTTTACATTCCCACTAGCAGTGCATAAGTGTTCAGTTTCTTCACAACCTCTCCAACATTTATTATTTTCTGTTTTTTTTTATTAATGCTAGCCTTGTTGGGGTGAGATGGTATCTCATCGTAGTTTGGATTTGCATTTTTTTTTTTAATGGCGAGTGATCGTGAGCCTTTCCTCATGTATCTGTTAGCCACCTGAGTATCTTCTCTAGTGAAGTGCCCATTTTTTAATTGGGTTATTTGCCTTTTTGTGGTTGAAGTTTTACAGTATCTTGTAGATTCTAGGGAAACCCTGGTGGCATAGTGGTTAAGTGCTACGGCTGCTGACCAAGAGGTCAGCAGTTCGAATCCGCCAGGTGCTCCTTGGAAACTCTATGGGGCAGTTCTACTCTGTTCTATAGGGTCGCTATGAGTTGGAATCAACTCGACGGCAGTAGGTTTGGTTTTTTGGGGTTTTGTAGATTCTAGAGATTAGAGCTTGATAGGATATGTCATAGCCAAAATTTTCTTCCCAGTCTGTAGGTTGTCTTTTTACTCTTTCGGTGAAGTCTTTTGATGAGCATTAAGTGTTTGCTTTTTATCTAGTTTCTCTTCTGGTGTTTGTGTATTGTTAGTTATGTTTTGCATTGTGTTTATTCCATGTATTAGGGCTCCTAGTGTTGTCCCTATTTTTTCTTCCATGATCTTTATTGTTTTAGATTTTGTATGTAGGTCTTTGATGAGTTTTGAGTTAGTTTTTGTGCATGGTGTGAAGTGTGGATCTTGTTTCCTTTTTTTTTTTGAGAGGGATATCCAGTTATGCCAGCACCATCTGTTAAAGAAATTGTCTTTTCCCCATTTAACTGACTTTGGGCCTTTGTCAAATATAAGCTGCTCATATGTGGATGAATTTATGTTTGGATTCTCAATTCTGTTCCACTGATCTTTGCATCTGTCATTGTACCGTTATCAGGCTGTTTTGACTACAATGGTGGTATAATAGGTTCTAAAATCAGATAGCGTGAGGCCTCCCGTTTTGTTCTTCCTCTTCAGTAATGCTTGGCTTATCTGGGGCCTCTTCCTTTTCCATATGAAGTTGGCGATTTGTTTCTCTACCTCATTAAAAAAGTCTTTGGAATTTGGATGGAGACTGCATTGTATCTGTAGATCGATTTGGGTAGAATAGATATTTTCACAATGTAGTGTCTTCCTATCCATGAGAAAGGTATGTTTTTCCACTTATGTAGGTCTCTTTTGGTTGCTTGCCTTGGTGCCTTGTAGTTTTCTTTGTATAGGTCTTTTACATCTCTGATTAGCTTTATTCCTAAGTATTTTATCTTCTTGGGGTTATCGTAAATGATATTGATTTGGTGATTTTCTCTTCGAAGTTCTCTTTGTTGTTGTAGAAGAATCCAACCGATTTTTGAACATTTATCTCTTATCCTGATACTTTACTGAAATCTTCTCTTAGTTCCAGTAGTTTTTTTTGTGGATTCTTTGGGGTTTTCTGTGTATGAGATCATATTATCTGCAAATAGGGATACTTTTGCTTCTTCTTTACCAGTTTGTATACACTTCATTTCTTTTTCTCTCTCCTAATTGCTCTGACTAGGACCTCCAGCAGCATGTTGAATAAGAGTGGTGATAAAAGGCATCCTTGTCTGTTCCCATTCTCAGAGGGAATGCTTTCAGACTCTCTTCACTTAGGATAATGTTAGTTGTTGGCTTTGTATAAATGCCCTTTATTACATCAAGGAATTTTCCTTCTCTTCTTATTTTGCTGAGAGTTTTTTTCATGAATAAGTTTTGGACTTTGTCAAATGCCTTTTCTGCCTTGATGGATAAGATCATGTGGCTCTTGCCTTTTATTTATATGATGGATTACATTGATTGTTTTTCTAATGTTGAACCCTGCATACCTGGTATAAATCCCACATGGTCATGGTAAATTATTTTTTGAATTCTATTGGCTATAATTTTGTTGAGGATACTTGAACCTATGTTCATGAGGGATGTTGGTCTGTAATTTTCTTTTTTAATTTGTTTTTTTGTGGGGTCTTTACCTGGTTTTAGTATCAGGGATATGCTGGCTTCATAGAATGAGTTTGGAAGCATTCCATCCTCTTCTGTGCTCTGAAATACCTTTACCAGTAGTGCTGTTAACACTTCTCTGAAAGTTTGGTAGAGTTCTCCAATGAAGCTGTCCGGGTCAGGGTTTTTTTTTTTTTGGAGGGGGGGAATTTTTTTAATTACCTCTTTGGTCTCTTCTTTTGTTATAGGTTTGTTTAGTTGTTCTACCTCTGTTTGTGTTAGTTTATGTAGGTAGTGTGTTTCTAGAAATTTGTCCATTTCCTCTAGGTTTTCAAATTTGTTGGAGTGCAATTTTTCATAGTATTCTGTTGTGATTCTTTTAATTTCAGTTGGGTCCATTGTGACGTCACCTGTCTCATTTCTTATATGGGTTATTTGCTTCCTTTCCTGTTTTTCCTTTGTCAGTTTGGTCAATGGTTTATCGATTTTGGTCTTGTTAGCACTTTCAATTGTTTTTCTAGTCTCTGTTTCATTTAATTCTGCTCTAATTTTTATTATTTCATTTCTTCTGGTGCCTGAGGGATTCTTTTGCTGCTCTCTTTCCATTTGTTTGTGTTGTAATGTTAATATTTTGATTTTAGCCCTTTCTTTTTTTGGATGTGTGCATTTATTGCTTTAAATTGGCTTCTGAGCACTGCTTTTGCTGTGTCCCAAAGGTTCTGGTAGGATGTATTTTCATTGGCATTTGATTCTATGAATGTCTTTATTCTGCCCTTAATTTCTTCTACAACTCAATAGTTTTTGGGCATGGTGTTATTTGGTTTCCGTGTATTTAATTTTTTTCCTTTTATTGATTTCTACTTTTATGCCTTTATGGTCAGAAAGAATGCTTTGTAATATTTTGA
Source organism: Loxodonta africana (assembly GCF_030014295.1). Lineage (NCBI taxonomy): Eukaryota > Metazoa > Chordata > Mammalia > Proboscidea > Elephantidae > Loxodonta > Loxodonta africana. Next base: position 87,890,264 of record NC_087369.1, on the reverse strand, counting down.
TGTTTTGGATTCTGTTAAAGTTTGCTTTGTGGCCTAATATGTGGCCTATTCTGGAGAATATTCTATGTGGGTTGGAAAAGAAAGTATACTTGGCTGCTGTTGGATGGAGTGTCCTGTGTATGTCTATGAGACCAAGTTGGTTGATCGTGGTATTTAGATCTCCCATGTCATTATTGAGCTTCTTTCTGGATATTCTGTCCTTCATCAAAAGTGGTGTCTTGAAATCTTCTACTATTGTTTTGGAGCTATTTCTCTCTTTAGTGCTGTTGGAGTTTGTTTTATGTATTTTGGAGCTCTGTTGTTGGGTGTGTAAATACTTATTATAGTTATGTCCACCTGGTGTACTGACCCTTTAATCATTATATAGTGCACTTCTTTATCTTTTGCGGTGGATTTTACTTCAAAGTCTATTTTGTCAGAGATTAACATTGCCATTCCTGCTTTTTTTTTTTGATTGTTGTTTGCTTGATATATATATTTTTCCATCCTTTGAGTTTTAGTTTGTGTCTGAACCTAAGGTGCATGAGAAGGATTTTTTTTAGGCTGCATGAGAAGGATTTTTTTTAATCCATTCTGCCACTCTCTGTCTCTTTATTGGTGCATTTAGTCCATTTACACTCAGCATAATTATTTATAGAAACCCTGGTGGCGTAGTGGTTAAGTGTTACGGCTGCTAACCAAAGGGTCAGCAGTTCGAATCCGCCAGGTGCTCCTTGGACACTCTATGGGGCAGTTCTACTCTGTCCTGTAGGGTCACTATGAGTCAGAATCGACTTGACGGCACTGGGTTTGGTACTTTTTGCTTTATAATTGTTGATAGATATGAGCTTAGTCCTGTCATTTTGATGTGTTTCTTTTTGTGTGTGTGTTGTTGACAGTTTTTTTGTTCCACTTAATTTTTTGTTTTAGTCATTTTTCTTTAAGTATTTTCTTTTCATTGTTGTTGATTTTGTATTTGCTGAGTCTTTATGTTTTTCTTCTTTTTTATATTGATCTGTAGGAATGTTAGTTTCCTTTTTCATTACCTTAATATTTACTTCTATTTTTCTAAGTTTAAATCAATCTTTTTTTTTTTATATTGCGTTGATTTGCTCTCTGTATGAAAGTTCTATGAATACATTATTAAGTCCCTCTTTTTTATTTTAATGTTGCCACCTTTTACATATTGATGTCTCTGTTTCCTTATTTTCAGTGTTTTCCCTTTGATTCATTTTTGTGACTTCTCTGTCTGGGTTGGTATCTGGTTGTTCTGTCCTGTGTTCTAATCTTCAGGTGTTATCTGATGTTATTCATTTTCTAACCTGAGGACTCCCTTTAGTTTTTCTTGTAATTTTAGTTTGATTTTTACAAGTTCCTTAAGCTTCTGTTTATCTGGAAGTGCCGTAATTTTGCCATCATATTTGAAAGATAGTTTTTGTTGGATATATAATTCTTGGCTGGCAATTTTTTTCCTTCAGGGCTTTATATATGTCATTCCACTCTCTTCTTTCCTGCATGGTTTCTGCTTAGTAGTCATAAAAAAAAAAGTTGTCATAGCTTAGTCTTATTGACCCTCCTGTGTAGATGACTTTTTATTTATCCCTAGCCACTCTTAAAATTCTCTCTTTAGCTTTGGTTTTGGCAAGTTTGATTATAATATGTCCTTGTGACTTTCTTTTGGGATCTGCCCTGTGTGGGGTTTGATGCGCTTCTTACATAGACATCTTCTCATCTTTCACAGTAGCAGGAAAGTTTTCTGGCAACAAATTTTCAGCAATTCTTTCGGTATTTTCTTTTATCCACCCCCCCACCCTGTTCTGGTACTCCAATCACTCGTAGGTTATTCCTCTTGATAGAGTCGCACATGATTCTTAGGATTTCTTCATTTTTTTAAATTCTTTTATCTGACTTTTTCTCAAATAAGTTGGTGTCAAGTACTCTATCTTCAATCTCACTAATTCTGACTTCCTTTGCCTCAATTCTGCTCCTATAATTTTATTGAGTTGTCTAATTCTGAAACTTTATTTTTAATCTTTTGGATTTCTGTTTGCTGTCTCCCTCTGGATTCTTGTGGCCTGTTAAATTTGTCATTATGCTCTTTTGTAACCTTCTTAAGTTCCTCTGTTGCTTTTTCTGTGTTTTCCTTGGCTTGGTTTGTGTTTTGCCTGATCTCCTTCCTGATTTCTTGAAGAGCTCTGTATATTAATCTTTTGCATTCTACCTCCAGTAATTTTAACAATTTCCCTTCCTCTGGGAGGTTTTTTGGTTCATTGTTTTGGTCGCTTGCTGAAGCCATCATGGTCTGCCTCTTTGTGAGATTCGATATTGACTGTTGTCTCCGAGCCATCGATTAGTTATTATGTTTATTTATTTTATGTTTGCTTACTGTGTTTTAGCTTCTCATTTTGTTTTGTTTTGATATGCTCAAATAGGCTGATCATGTGAGCTACTTTGTTTATTGGCGTCTTTGAAGCTCTCATGTCCTGTCACCAGATGATTAGAGCTGTTACTCCATATGTGAGCCCAGGAGTCCATTTGCTTTTCTTGTGTGGATTCAGCTTAGGTGTCCTGGCCGTCCATCACCAAGTGTGCAGTGAAGGCTCTCACCTACAGTCCTAGACGGGCAGGGGTGATTGGAGTAGGCACAAGTATCTGGCTACAGTAGGGGGTCATATGCTGAACAATGCAGGGGCTGATGGCTACCCTTGAGTGTCTGTGAGGAAAGAGCATCCCTGTTCCCTAAAGCACATAGGTGGGTGGGTTTTGCAGCCAGACTATGGGCACCCAATGCAGTTGGCTGTAAGGACTGGGAGGCACCACTTATTCTTGGACCCTGTCAAGGATGACTAGGTTGTATGGGTGTAAGCACCAGTCTTTAGGCCCCTGACGTGGATAGGTGAGGACCCTGCTCAATAGGCAGAGTGGTTTTGAAAGTCATGAACTTGCCTCTCCACCACATACCTGAAACAGTTCAAGTTAGACTTCAGGTATATACCCTGTTGTACTGTGCTAATGAGGGCCTATGCTGTTGAAATGGGCCCACACAGGTCTATGCAAGGGTGAAAGGCATTCAAAGTCCATGGACCCTTTATGCCTGTGCCTAGGCAAAGGGGCTGTGCTTTCCCTGACTTTCCAGCATAGGGGAGCTGGAAAATTATGTTTTTCCTGTTTGTTAATTTGTTTCCTCTCCAAAGCTAGAAGAATGGCTTGGGGGACTCAGTGGGTCCTACTTCCAGCCCAGGGGGTGCAAGCAATTGCTGAAGCTGGACTGGGACCTGGGCAGAGTGGGAAGGGGGCAGAAAAACGGGAGAGAGGTACTTCCCAAATGGGTAAGTGTTTTTTTTTTTTTTAAATCCACCTGGCAGGTTAGACACTTGTACTTACCTTTTGCTGATTTGGAACCACTTCTCCCTGGTTCCGGAGGCTTGAGGAGACTCTCCACTGCTTGGTTTGTCCCGATGTGGAAATGTATCCCGAGCACTACTGCTTGCCTCAGCCCCTGTGTGCCAGCTGATCCAGCCTGCAGGATGCTGGCCAGGTCAGCTCTGGCAAATCCTCACTGCTTCTGAACTGTCTCTCCCTCCTCCTGCTGCTCAGTCTGACTCCTCACCTTGTCATATGTAATCGATTCACTTTTTTTTTTAGTCTTTGTTGTAAGAGGGACTGCAGGAAGCATCTGTCTACTCCTCCATATTGGCCCCACTTCTGTCTTTATTTTTTAATCCTCATTATTTTATTACTGCTAAACCATTTGTGTTAGTTGTAGATTCTCTGGTACTTTACCCCTAGATACCTTAGTGTGTGTTTCCTAAGGATAAGAATTTTTTTTATCATCACAATACAATTTTAAAATTCAAGATATGTAACATTGATAGAATATTTTTATATACTTTATCATCCTGTAGGCTGGATACTCCTGCAGGCTCATATCCCAAAATCTGTAAGTTCAGGCAACAAGAAGTGTGTAGAGAGTAAAGTTCTGCTGAAATATTTTTATATTCTGGAGGCAGAACATACCGTAGGGTGAAGTGATATACATTTATACCTCTGGCCATTTCTCCTTCCAAATAAAATGAATACCCAGGTTCACAGGTCAAAATTCTGCCCACTAGGAGTATTTCCCTTCATCACTGTCCTTCAGGGATGTCTCAGAAAGGGTCTACAGTGCTGTAGCTTTCCACTTTCAAGTGGTACCCGTGTATCATGCAAAACTAATCTGTAAACCAGGCCTGAATTTTCTCTTCCTCAGTCAACTGGTCATAGGGAACTTCCCATGATATCATACGTGTAGGCTGGTAAAGAGAAGGTACTGTAGTAGAAGTGGGACCATGGGCATATGGGCCACTTCCTAATGTAACTTACTTTTGCCTTAAGGGCCTGCCCGAGCCTGTTATCTTATATACTACTTCCATTTGATTACGGAGTGTTGCTATGCAGTTCCAATTTATGACTTTGTGGGTCAGACAACATCCAGCTCATGAAGTGCAGCTTAGGTCACATGGTAACTTGGTGGACCATGGTTAAGTGTTCACTGTCTACTATAGTCTAGTAACAAGCCAAAAACTGTTTCTCAAAAGGAGAGCAGTTGTAAGCAGAGAATGGCAGGGCTTTGCTCCGAAATCCTAAGGGTCTGTGCTGTGGTTCACCAATAATGGCCTGCCAAAGGCTCCAAATGGTACCTTTTTGGTACTGACAGACACTTGGAACATCATTAGTTGTGCTGGATAAATGGGTTTGGTTTTATTTTTTGGGGGGGGGGGATATGACCCAAGTGGCAGAGCAGCTTGCACAGCAGCTTGGACCTGTTGCAGAACCTTCCGTTGTTCTGGGCCCCACTCAAAACTAGCAGCTTTTCAGATCGCTTGGTCAATGGGCTGAAGTAACACACACAGGAGGAATATGTTGCCTCCCAAATCTAAAGATGCCCGTTAGGCACTACACCTCCTTTTTAGTTGTAGGAGAGTCCAGATGCAGCAACTTATTATTCACCTTAGAATGGATGTTTTGGTAGTCTCCACGCCACTGGATCCCTAGAAATTTCACTGAGGTGAAAGGCCCCTGAATGTTTTTCAGGATTTTTTTACCACTGTCTGGCTTGCCAGTGTCTTACCAATAATTCTAGAGTAGTTGCTACTTCTTCCTCACTAGATTCACTGAACATAATGTCATCAATATAATGAATCAGTGTGATATCTTATGTAAGGGAAAGACAATTAAGGTTTCTGCAGACTAAATTATGACATATGGATGGAGAGTTAATATACTTTCAGGGTAGGACAGTGAAGGTTTACTGCGGGCTTTGCCAGCTGAAAATAAACTGCTTCTAGTGGTCTTTACTAACAGGAGCTAAGAATTAAGAAAAAGGCATTTTCCAAAGTAATACCTGTGTACGAGGTTCCAGGAGGTGTATTAATTTGCTCAAGCAGTGAAACCACATGTGGGGCAACAGCTGCAATTGGAGCTACCACCTGGTTAAGTTTATGATAATTCTGCTGTCATTCTTCAAGATCCATCTGTTTTCTGCACAGGCCAAACAGGCAAGTTGAATGGGCGTGTGGTGGGAATCACCATCCCTGCATCCTTCAAGTTCTTGATGGTGGCACTAATCTCTGCAATTCCTCCAGGAATGTGGTATTGCTTTTGGTTTACTATTTACTTAGGTACAGGGAGTTCTAGTAGCTTCCACTTGGCCTTTCTTACCATAAAAGCCTTTACTTCACAAGTCAGGGAACAAATGTGGGGATTCTGATAGTTGCTGATTATGTCTATTCCAAACGTGCATTCTGGAACTGGTGAAATCAATTCAGGAGGGATTTGGGACCCACTGGACTCCTGTGAGATGGGCCTGAGCTGAGACCCCACTGATAACCTGGCCTACTCTGACTGGTGGAGCACAATGACATTTTAGGACTCCTGGGATTAGTGTCAGTTCAGAGCCAGCGTCAAGTAATCCCCCTGAAGTCTAATTATCTCCTTTTCCCCGGTGAACAGTCACCCTACTAAAATGTCCTAGATCCCTTTGTGGAAGGCTGGGAGAAATATTAACAGTATAAATGTTTGTCAGTGTAGCAGGGTCCTTCCTGAAGGGGACTCTTATGTCATGTCTTCATTCAAGGGCTTGTAAGTCTGTAAACTGACTAGAGTCTGAAAATAGATTGAGGAATCGTGACTCTCTATTTTGGTGATTCAGGTTAGACTTCTGGTCACTTGACCTAGAACTCTTCTGCTTATACAGGTCAAGTAAGAATTTAGTAGACTTGCCATCTATTTTATTCCTAGGGACACCATGATCAATTAGCTTTGACTCTACCGTCCATTATGGTAACCATGTCCACCTTGTTTTTGCTGATTAAGTGCTGTCACTTGGCTCCTGCCATCCTGGGATCCAATCACTCCCATTGTAGTTAGGCTCTCGATTCAGTTGTGGCAGTTCCCACTGCAATATCTGACCTAGACAGAAGGGAAATTACTAAGTTCTTCAAGGATGCTGGGGCTCTCCTCATATATTTATTATTCACAGTCAGACTGAAAGCTCTGTCCTCTGGGCACTCCTGGGGTGGGTAGGTGGTTCTGACATGAGAAATCCACTCTAAAATTCCAATTTCCCTAATCCTTTGGATATATTCTTCTACAATACTCTGGAATTTCAACTTCGTTTAGTGCAGGCCACCTTTAGGTTCATGTTCAGCTGACCAAGCAAGTAAACTGTTAGATCTTTTTTTAAGCCCTCAAGCTGAAACTTTGAATGCAGAATCCTTGCTTAATGGGCTTATGTCAACATATTTGGACTGATACAATTTTATGTCCCTTCCATCATTATCTCATGCCCTTAATATCCATTTTCACACATGTTCCCTGGATTTCTGTCTGTGTAGATTATAAAAATCATTGTAGTTCTTTCAGAGTGTAATGCACCTCTTCAAGAGTCACACTATATATCTCAACTTTTAGTGCCTGCTGGGACTTCAGTCTAGTTATAGGTCTAGTAAAAACAGATGAGTGGTGGCTGTGGATCCTGAGGATAATCAGCTGCATCTTGCAAGAAATCTGACTCAGGTGGTGCTCCAGGCACTGCCCCAGGGGATGCCTTGGGCAAATATTCCTCAGAAAAAATTGATTAATCTCATCAGTTGAGGTTGGAAGGGCTGATTCTATTGGCAAAAGTAACTCGGCAGACAGATCTGAATTAATCTCTCCAGATGGGGGTAAAAGAGCTGGTTCTACTGGCAAGGGTGATTTAACAGAATTTAGGGGCTTAATGTCCCCACCTTCATCAGTATCTACCCATATGTCCCCATTCCAATTTTCAGGATCCTTTTATTCCCAAGAAACACCCTCCCTTGAAACTCAGACACTTTGAGAATTTGGGAATTCAATTGACAACCTCAGCTCTGCTACTAGAGGATATAAGGGTTTCTTTCAGGGAAGACATAGAAACTTTCCGGTTATTCATGCAGAGCTAAAGCTGAGAATTCGAAGCCATGAGCTAATCCTTTTCTTTCTTCACTTTCTCCAGTGCAGTTAGGAGCAACCAGCAAATGTCATGATGCTGATCAGTTTGACAAAAAATAAGTCCTAAGGTATCAAATATGCAATCACCCATAAGTATTTGATTTGGAGTGTCCAATGGTGATAGTTTGTGCATCTCTATAGTCACATGATGCCATAGGCTTACAGTGCTCTCTTTAATACTGGAAATAGAGTCATTAGTGCCTTTAAATCTAACCAGATTCAAGAACCAATTCCAGAAATCCCAAAACCAATTCAGAGAACTCATCCTTAAGATCCTGTTCCTCTAGAACCACTCTCAGTACCAAAATAATCTTAATAAGGGTTCTCTAGAGAAACAGAACCAGTTTCTGTATATATATATAAACTGGTGGTACAGTGGTTAAGAGTTTGACTGCTAACCAAAATGATGGCAGTTCAAATCCATGAGGCTTTCTTTGGAAACCCTATGGGGCAGTTCTACTCTGTCCTATAGGGTGGCTATGAGTTGGAATCAACTCAACGGCAATGGGTTTCTATATATACATAAAACAGTGTGGTACAGTGGTTGAAGTGCTCGACTGTTAACTGAAAGGTTGGGCAGTTTGAACCCACCAGCTGCTCTGCAGAAGAAAAGACCTGGTGATCTGCTCCCTCAAATATTACAGCTTAGGAAACACTATGGAGCAGCTCTACTCTGTCCTATAGGGTTGCTATGAGTCTGAATAGACTTGATGGCACGCAACTATCTTTTTTTTTTTCCTTCAAGAATTGGCTCCAATGATTGTGGAGGGATGGCACTTCAAAATCCATAGGTTTGGTGACAGGTTGGAGAATTTTGCTTGCTCATGTGATTGTGGAGGACTGGCAAGTCCAAAATCCGTAGGTCAGGTTTACATTCCAAGACCTGTAGGTCAGGTGATCGAAAGAGTGCAGGGTGAAAAGAAAGAGAGAGTTCTGTCAAAATATCTATTTATAGTCTGGAGGTAGAACACACCCTAGGGAAATTTCCTTTTTAATTGGTTGATTACATTACATTAGATTACATTATGGAGCAAAAACTAGACTAATGTTTGACTAAACAACTGGGAACTATAGCATAGCTAAGTTGACACATAAAGTTAACCATCGCACCATCCTAACCAAGAGCAGATATTTTTGAGACAGAGACATGAACACCATAATGACTCCTTCTCCAAATTTTTGATAGTTGGTGTCTCTGAATTCCTGTGTCATTTTCCATGGATGATTTCATGGGTGATTGTGGTGGTGGTGTAAGAGAGGGTTAGGTGGGAGGGCTCCAAGGCTAACCATGTGTCTGTCCACATTAACCAGAAGACTACAGGTCTGAATCTGCATCCAGAGCCATTTGAAAAGTCCCAGGCCCTTAAGTTCTGTCCTGGATTGAATTACGTCCCCACAAAAATGTATGTATCAATTTGGTTGGGTCATGATTCCCCATATTGTGTGATTTTCCTATTTGTTGTACATCCTGCCTCTATGATGTTAATGAGGGAGGATGGGCGGCAGTTGTGTTAGTGAGGCAGGACTCAATCTACAAGATTGGATTGTGTAGTGAGGCAATCTCTTTAAATTAAAAAAAAAGAAGGGAGCAGAGAGACAGGTGGACCTCATACCACCAAGAAAGCAGTGCCGGGAGCAGAGCACATCCTTTGAACCTGAGGTCCCTATGCAGAGAAGCTCCTAGTCTGAGGGAAGATTGATGAGAAGGCTGACAGAGAGAGAACGCCATCCCCTGGAACTGACACCCTGGATTTGGACTTTTAGTCTACTTTACTGTGAGGAAATAAACTTCTCTGTGTTAAAGCCATCCACTTGTGGTATTTCTGTTGTAGCCGCACCGGATGACTAACACAGGTCCCTTAGCCTTAATTATCATGCGGTCTCTGGACCTAGAAGTGAAATTGGTCCCAAATGGTGTCAGATAGGTGAGGAGTGAGGGAAACAGTGTAGTTTTCTCTTTCTCTCAAAGCTGGCCAGCATTTCCCAGCCTTTGAAACTGGGTAGGAGGAGTTTGGCTGAGGCTGCAAGACATGAAGCCTCCTTTTTCTTTTGTAGAGTCTCTTTCCGCAAAACGGAGAATGACTCAAAAGGGTGATGAATACCTGGGAGGGGAGGCGGAGCAGCCTTCTAAGCAAAGCTCTGTTTTCCCTGTTATCAAGCATTTTCCTTTGCCACTTCATGAGGCTGAGCTGTCTTCATGTATATTCACTTTCATCTTCTCATCCTCCCTCCCATTTCTTCCTAATCCCTTTTCATATGTCAAGCCAGGAGCTGCAATCTCTAATTAGCAAAAGCGACAGGTAAGAATTTACTAGCTTTGTTTGGCTGGTTCACCCTTTCTTTGAGCCTTTCTGCAGGACCAGACCAGCTGAGATGTGTGTGGCCGCCTTTGAGGGAGGTCTCCAAGGCACTTTCCAAGGCCTCCTCTGGGGTGGGGAGATGAGGACTGCAGCCCCAAAGGTACCCCTAGTACAGTCTGTAACTGCATCAGTGACCTGTTTCACTGGAGTTGCATAACAGGGGGATGGGAGCTCTTATGATGAAGGCAGAGTATAAATAACTGGAATTTGAGGCATTTCATTTGGGAGACAAGGGGAACTGCTGTTTGCATTGGGTGCTCAGAGAGGCAATGGCCTGGTTTGAGAAATCATGAGTTTACTGTCCCTTGAGGACTTGGGGGCCTGCCATGGTGCTTTAAATCTCCTTATCTGGCCATCAAGTTAGTGCCCAAATTTAACTCCAACTAGCCCAATGCTTATGAGGATTTGTTTTGTGGCTGCAGTACTCTGCTAGATGAAAAATTCCTTTTATTCCTTCTGTACCTAACTTCCTTTCTCAGGGTCTAATTTATTCATCACAGGCTGTTTTCTTTGCAAAAGAGAAAGTGGGTAACAGTAGACAAAAGATGGAAAAAAGAACCAAATGCCCCACATAAGAGATAATGGACGAGAGGTTAAATTGGTAGATACAGTGAAGCCTGACATGCCCCTGGGAGTCTATATTTCACACCGAAACCTTTATTTTACTGCATTTTAGAAAATTCCTTCAGCAATGGTGACTAAACTGATTTTAATATACAACTGGTAGGTGACTACTATTCCTAGGAGAGCAAATAAGAAGTGATATGCACTTTGGCCTTTGGTTATTTATAGCCCGGGGTGCCCAGAAAGGGAATCGCAATAAAATTTGTTGCCATGCAGAGCAGGTTTGGGATGAATAGGCAGAGTTGGTAAGCAAAAGAGAAAGGCCATCAAAGTGAGCCTTTCACTGGTAGCAAATCAGGAAGGAAAAAGCATGAGTCTTCATGGACTGACCTCTCTCAGGGTTAAAGGTCTAGTGGTGCAGGAATAGAGAACCTCAATGGAACAATATCAATGAAATTGTTTCAGTTATTAAACACTTTACCACAAAGAAAACTCCAGGCCCATACAGCTTCTCTTGTGAATTCTTCCATACATTCGAGGAAGAAACAACACTATAATCATTTACAAACTCTTCCAGACAGTATTGTTGTTGTTTTTAGGAGGCATCGAGTTCGTTAACAACTCATAGCAACCCTATGCACAACAGAATGAAACACTGCCCGGTCCTGTGCCATCCTCACAATCCTTCCTACTTTTGAGCCCATTGTTACAACCACTGTTATCAATTCATATCGTCGAGGGACTTCCTCTTTTTCACTAAAACTCTGCTTTACCAAGCATGGTGTCCTTCTCCAGGGACTGGCCCCTCCAGACCACATGTCCAAAGTAAATGACAGTAAGTGTTTTCATCCTAACTTCTAAGGAGCATTCCAGTTGTACTTCTTCCAAGACAGATTTGTTTGTTCTGCTGGCAGTCTATGGTATATTCAATATTCTTTACTAACACCGTAATTCAAAGGCATCAATTCTTCTTCCGTCTTCTTTATTCATTATCCAGCTTTCCCACGCATATGAGGCGATTAAAAACACCATGGCTTGGGTCAGGCACACCTTAGTCCTTAAAGTGACATCTTTGCTTTAGAGAGGACTTTTGCAGCAGATTTGCCTAATGTAATATGTTGTTTGATTTCTTAACTGCTGATTGTGGATCCAAGTAAAATGAAATCTTTGACAACTTCAATCTTTTTCTGTTTGTCGTGATGTTGTTTATTGGTACAGTTGTGAGGATTTGTTTTCTTTATGTTGAGGTGCAATCCACAGTGAAGGCTGTAGTCTTCAATAGTCATCAGTAAGTGCTTCAAGTCCTCTTTGCTGTCAGCAAACAAGGTTGTGTCATCTGCATATTGTAGGTTGTTAATGAGTCTTCCTCCAATCCTGATGCTCCGTTCTTCATACAGTCCAGCTTCTCGTATTATTTGCTCAGCATACAGATTGAATAAGTATGGTGAAAAGATACAACGCTGACGCATACCTTTCCTCGTTTTAAACCGTGCAGTATCCCCTTGCTGTGTTCGAACGACTGCTTCTTGGTCAATGTACAGGTTCCATGTGAGCATAATTAAATGTTCTGGAATGCCCATTCTTCCAGTGTTATTCATAATTTGTTATGATCCACACAGTCAAATGCCTTTGCATAGTCAATAAAACACACGTAAAGATCTTTCTGGTAGTCTCTGCTTTCAGCCAAGATGCATCTGACATCAGCAATGATATCCCTCGTTCTATGTCCTCTTCTGAATCCATTTTGAATCTCTGGCAGTTCCCTGTAGATGTACTGCTGCAACTGCATTTGAATGATCTTCAGCAAAATTTTACTTGCATGTGATATTAATGTTATTGTCTCGTAATTTCTGCATTCTGTTGGGTCACCATTCTTTGGAAAGGGCACAAATATGAATCTCCTCCAGTCAGTTGGCCAGGTGGCTGTCTTCCACATTTTAGGCATAGACAAATCAGCACCTCCAGCACTGCATCAGTTTGTTGAAACACCTCAACTGGTAGCCCATCAATTTCTGAAGCCTTCTTTTTCCAAATGCCTTCACTGCAGCTTGGACTACTTCCTTCGATACCGTCGGTTCTTCATCATATGCTACTTGCTGAAATGGTTGAACATCAACAAATTCTTTCTGGTACAGTGACTCTGTGTATTCCTTCCATCTTTTTTTTTATAGTTTTTATTGTGCTTTAAGTGAAAGTTTACAAATCAAGTCAGTCTCTCACATAAAAACTTATATACACCTTCCTACATACTCCTGATTTCTCTCACCCTAATAAGGCAGCCCTCTCTCTCTCTTTCCACTTTCTCTTTTCCCATCCATTTTGTCAGCTTCTAACCCCCCTCTACCTTCTCATCTCCCCTCCAGGCAGGAGATACCAACAAAGTCTCCAGTGTCCACCTGATCCAAGAAGCTCACTCCTCACCAGCATCCCTCTCCAACCCATTGTCCAGTCCAATCCATGTCTGAAGAGTTGGCTTCAGGAATGGTTCCTGTCCTGGGCCAAAAGAAGGTCTGGGGCCCATGACCACCGGGGTCCTTCTTGTCTCAGTCAGACCATTAAGTCTGGTCTTTTTATGAGAATCTGGGGTCTGCATCCCACTGGTCTCCTGATCCCTCAGGGGTTCTCTGTTGTATTCCCTGTCAGGGCAGTCATTGGTTGTAGCTGGGCACCATCTAGTTCTGGTCTCAGGATGATGTAGTTTCTGGTTCACATGGCCCTTTCTGTCTCTTGGGCTCGTAATTACCTTGTGTCTTTGGCGTTCTTCATTCTCCTTTGATCCAGGTGGGTTGAGACCAATTGATGCATCTTAGATGGTTGCTTGCTAGCATTTAAGACCCCAGATGCCACTCTTCAAAGTGGGATGAAGAATGTTTCCTTAATAGATTTTAGTATGCCAATTGACTTAGATGTCCCTGAAATCATGGTCCCCAAAAGGTGACTGGCCTTCAAAGCATTCAGTTTATTCAGGAAACTTCTTTGCTTTTGGTCCAGTCCAGTTGTGCTGACCTCCCCTGTATTGTGTGTTGTCTTCCCCTTCACCTAAAGTAGTTCTTATCTACCAACTAATTAGTGAATACCCCTCTCCAACCCTCCCACCCTCTCTCCTCTCAATAACCACAAAAGAATGTTTTCTTCTCAGTTTAAACCATTTCTCAAGTTCTTATAATAGTGGTCTTATACAATATTTATCGTTTTTGCAAATGACTAATTTCACTCAGCATAATGCCTTCCAGGTTCCTCCATATTATGAAATGTTTCACAGATTCCTTACTGTTCTTTATCGATGCATGGTATTCCATTGTGTGAATATACCATAATTTATTTATCCATTCATCTGTTGATGGGCACCTTGGTTGCTTCCATTTTTTGCTATTGTAAACAGTGCTGCAATAAACATGGGTGTGCATATATCTGTTCTTGCAAAGGCTCTTACTTCTCTAGGATATATTCCGAGGAGTGGGATTGGTGGATTGTATGGTAGTTCTATTTCTAGCTTTGTAAGGAAGCGCCAGATCAATTTCCAAAGTGATTATACCATTTGACATTCCTACCAGCAGTGTAGAAGTGTTCCAATCTCTCCACAGCCTCTCCAACATTTATTATTTTGTGTTTTTTGGATTAATGCCAGCCTCGTTGGGTGAGATGTTTTGGGTGTTGGGTGAGATGAAATATCATTGTAGTTTTGATCTGCATTTCTCTAATGGCTAATGATCGTGAACATTTCCTCATGTGTCTGTTAGCTACCTGAATGTCTTCTTTAGTGAAGTGTCTATTCATATCTTTTGCCCATTTTTAATAGGGTTATTTGTCTTTTTGTAGTTGAGTTTTTGCAGTATCATGTTGAATTTAGAGATCAGACACTGATTGGAAGTGTCAGAACTAAAAAGTTTTTCCCAGTCTGTAGGTAGTCTTTTTACTCTTTTGGTGAAGTCTTTGGATGAGAATAGGAGTTTGATTTTTAGGAGCTCCCAGTTATCTAGTTTTTCTTCTGCATTCTTATTAATGTTTTGTATACTGTTTATGCCATGTATTAGGGCTCCAAACGTTGTCCCTATTTTTTCTCCCATGATCTTTATCGTTTTAGTCTTTATGTTTAGGTCTTTGATCCATTTTGAGTTAGTTTTTGCGCATGGAGTGAGGTAGGGGTCTTGTTTCATTTTCTTGCAGATGGATATCCAGTTATGCCAGCACCATTTGTTAAAAAGACTGTCTTTTCCCCATTTAACTGTTTTGGGGCCTTTGTCAAATATCAACTGCTGATACGTGGATGGATTTATGTCTAGATTCTCAATTCTGTTTCATTGGTCCATCTATCTATTGTTGTACCAGTACCAGGCTGTTTTGACTACTGTGGCAGTATAATAGGTTCTAAAATCAGATAAAGTAAGGCCTCCCACTTTGTTCTTCTTTTTCAGTAATACCTTCTTTATCCGGGGCCTCTTTCTCTTCCATATGAGGTAGCTGATTTGTTTCTCCATCTCATTAAAGAATGTCGTTGGGATTTAGATTGGAATTGCATTAAATGTATAGGGTATTGTTCAGTTTCCAAGTGTTTGATTTCTTTTCCCCACTTTTCCTGTTACTGATTTCCACTTTTATGGCCTTATGGTCAGAGAAGATGTTTTGTAATATTTCAATGTTTTGGATTCTGCTAAGGCTCGCTTTATGACCTAATCTGTGGTGTATTGTAGAGAATATTCCATGTGTACTAGAAAAGAAAGTGTACTTGGTTGCTATTGGGTGGAGTGTTCTGTATATGTCTACGAGGTCAAGTTGGTTGATTGTGGCATTTAGATCTCCGTGTCTTTATTGAGCTTCTCTCTGGATGTCTCGTCCCTCACCGAAAGTGGTGTGTTGAAGTCTCCTACTATTATTGTGGAGCTGTCTATCTCACTTTTCAATGCTGATAGAGTTTTTTTTTATGTATATTGCAACCCTGTCATTTGGGTGCATAAATATTTAATATAGTTTTATCTTCTTGGAATATTGTCCATTTAATCATCATATAGTGTCCTTCCTTATCCTTTCTGATGGATTTAAATTTAAAGTCTATTTTGTCAGAAATTAATATTGCCATTCCTGCTCTTTTTTGATTATTTTTTGCTTGATATATTTTTTCCATCCTTTGAGTTTTAGTTTGTTTGTGTCTCCAAGTCTAAGGTGTGTCCCTTAGGCAGCATATAGACGGATCTTGTTTTTTAATCCATTCTGCCACTTTCTGTCTATTTGTGCATTTGGCCCATTTACATTAAGGGTAATTATGGATAGGTATGAATTTAGTGCTATCGTTTTGATGTTTTTTTTGTGTGTTATTGACAGTTTCTTTTTCCCACTTAATTTTATGTGCTGAGTAGATTTTCTTTATATATTGTCCTTTCGTCATATTTGTTGTTGGTGATTTTGTTTCTGCCGATTCTCTATTTTTTTTCTTGTATTTTATTTTGACGAGTAGGATAGTTTGTCTCCTTTGTGGTTACCTTATTATTTACCCCTATTTTTCTAAATTTAAACCTAACTTTTTTTTCTTTGTATCGCTGTATCTTCCTCTCCATATGGAAGGTATATGATTACATTTCTTAGTCTCTGTTTATTAATCTAATGTTGTCTTCTTTTATATAATAACATCGCTGTTATCCTGTTTTGAGCTTTTTAATTTTTTTTTTAATAACCTTGCTTTGTTTTTTTGGATTTCCTTGTCTGGGTTGATTTCTGGTTCCTCTGCCCAGTGTTCTAGTCTTGGGTTGATACCTGCTATTATTGATTTTCTAACCAAAGAACTCCCTTTAGTATTTCTTACAGTTTTGGTTTGGTTTTTATGAGTTCCCTAAACTTGTGTTTATCTGGAAATGTCTTAATTTCACCTTCATATTTAAGAGACAGTTTTGCTGGAAATGTCTTAATTTCGCCTTCATATTTAAGAGACAGTTTTGCTGGATATATGATTCTTGGCAGGCAATTTTTTTCATCCTATTTTTTAAATATGTCATCCTATCGCCTTCTTGCCTGCATGGTTTCTGCTGAGTAGTCCGAGCTTATTCTTATTGGCTCTCCTTCGTAGGTGACTTTTCGTTCATCCCTCACTGCTCTTATAATTCTCTCTTTATCTTTGGTTTTGGCAAGTTTCATTATAATATGTCTTGGTGACTTTCTTTTAACATCTACCTTATGTGGAGTTCGATGAGCATCTTGAATAGATATCTTCTCATCTTTTACAGTATCAGGGAATTTTTATGCCATCAAATCTTCAACAATTTTCTCTGTATTTTCTGTTATCCCTCCCTGTTCTGGTACTCCAAGCACTCGTACATTATTTCTTTTGATAGAGTCCCACATGATTCTTAAGGTTTCTTCATTTTTTAAATTCTTTTATCTGATTTTTCTTCAAATATATTAGTGCCAAGTGATTTATCTTCAAGTTCAGAAATTCTGACTTCTACTTTCTCAATTCTACTCCTATGTCTTTCTATCGAGTTGTCTACTTCTGTAATTTTATTGTTAATCTTCTGAATTTCTGATTACTGTCTGTTTATGGACTTTCCCAGCTTATTAAACTTTTCATTATGTTCTTGAATAATCTTTCTAATTTATTCAATTGCTTTATCTGTGTGTTCCTTGGTTTGTTCTGTGTATAGCCTCATTTCCTTCCTGATGTTTTGAAGGGTTCTGGATATTAAACTTTTGTATTCTGCCTCTGGTAATTCCAAGAATGCACTTTCATCTAGAAGATCTCTGGATTCTTTGTTTTGAGAGCCTGTTGAGGTGATCATGGTCTGTTTCTTTATGTGACTTGATATTGACTGTTGTCTCTGAGCCATCTATAAGTTATTGTATTCATTTATGCTTGCTTACTGTGTCGTAGCTTCTTGCTTTCTTTTGTTTTGGTATACCCCTACGGGTGCTTGAGTGAGTTACCTTGATTATTTTTGCCTTTGGAGTTCTGACATCTTGTCCCCAGATGGCTGGAGCTGTTATCATGTCTATCAGTCTAGGAGTCCATTCAGTTTTCTTGTATGAATGCAGCTCAGGCTTCCAGGTAGCTGATCATCAAGTGTGTTGTACAGGCTCTGTCCTACAGTCTTAGAGGAGCAGAGGTGTTTGACATATATATCAGTATCTGATTGCAGCAGGGAGTCACGCTCTGATCTTGGCAGGGAGCTGATAACCGACCCTCAAGTGTCTCTGAGTAAAGCATGTCCCTGTTCCCTAGAGCATGCAGTTGGGTGGGTTCTGCAGACGGACCATGGGTACCCAAAGTTTTTGGTTGTAAGGACTGGGTGGTACCAGTTATCTTTGGACCCCTGTTGCGAGTGGCTGGGTGACCTGAGTGGAGCTTCCAGTCCTTAGGTCCCTGATGTGGGTAGGCGGGGACCTTGTTTAATAGGCAAAGCAATGTCAAACATCAAACACCCACCTCTCCACCGCACAGCTCAATTGGTTGGAGTCTGCCAACAAGGGCCTATTCTCCCAAAATAGGCCCACACAGGTCCATGCAGAAGGGAAAGGTGCTTAAAGTCCACGGACGGTTTATGCCTGGACAGGAGCTGCCTGTGTCCTGAGCTCCCCTGGTTAGTGGAGCTAGCAAATTATCTTTTCCCCCAAATGCAAATTTTTCCTTCCCCAAGGCCAGGAGGATGGCTCTAGGTGCTCACCAGGGTCTATATCAGGCCCAGGGAATTCAGCCACTGAAGCCGGTTTGCAGGTGGGGGGGGGGCGCGTTAAAATATGCGCAAGTACTTAGCTTTTGCCGAGAGCGCCGTCCCCTCAGGTTCCAAAGGTGTGAGTAGGCTGTGTGGCTGGTGCTTCTCCCTGAGGAAACTGGCCGAACGCTAGTACCAGTCTGCCACCACAGCTCCGGGAATGGTGCCTGAGGGCTCCCCGTGTTTTAGGTCCAGTAACTCCTCTCCGCTTCTGAAAAGTCTATTCCTCCCCCTGCCCCTCAGTTCATTTTCCAAGCTTGCCTTTGAAGCTCAGGGCTCCCAGCTTGTCACAAATATACTCCTTTCACTTGTTTTTTCTGGTCTTTGTTGTAAAGAGGGCTTGCTGGAAGCGTCTGTCTATTCCACCATCTTGGCTCTGCCTGTCCCGTCCATCTATTTTTGATGCTTCCTGCATCATTCAATATTTTGCCTATTACCGTTACCTTTACCCATTGCCATAAAGTTGATTCTGACTCATAAGGACCCTATAGGACAGAGTAGATTTGCCCCATAGGGTTTCCAAGGAATAGCTGGTGGATTTGAACTGCCACCTTTTTCTGGTTAGCAGTTAAACTCTTCACTACCACACCACCAAGGCTCCATTTTGCCCAAAGAATCCTTAAAAATTGCAACTCGCTTGGATTTTTTCTTCAGTTCTTTCAGCTTGAGAAATGCCGAGCGATTTCTTCCTTTTTGGTTTTCTTCCTCCAGGTCTTTGAACATGTCATCATAATATTTTACCTTGTCTTCTGAAGTTGCCCCTTGAAGTATTCTGTTCGGCTCTTTTGCTTTGTCCATTCTTCCATTTGCTTTAACTGCTCTGTGTCCAAGAGTGAGTTTCAGAGTCTCTTCTGACATCCATTTTGGTCTTTTCTTTCTTTTTAATGGACTTCTTCTTTCTTCATATCTAATGTCCTTGATGTCTTCCCACAACTTGTCTGGTCTTTGGTCATTAGTCTTCAGTGTGGCAATTCTATTCTTGAGATGGTCTCCAAATTCAGGTAGGATATACTCAAGGTCATATTTTGGCTCTCATGGTCTTGTTTCAATTTTCTTTAGCTTCTACTTGAACTTGTATATGAGCAATTGATGATCTGTTCTGCAGTCAGCCCCTGGCCTTGATCTGATTGATGATATCAAGCCTTTCCATCATCTCTTTCCACAGATGTAGTAGATTTGATTCCTGTGTTTTCTGTCCAGTGAGGTCTACGTGTATAAAAAAACCTTTTTTTTTAACATGTATAGTCGCTGTTAAAAAAAAAAAAACGTACTGCCGTTGAGTCGATTTTATGTCATTTTATCACCTTTGTAGATTCATGCAATTAACACTGCAATCAAGATACAGAACAGTTCCAATACAAAGATTCCTCGTGTTACTTTTCAATAGCCACAGCCACGTCTTTCCTTCTTCCTGTCCGTAACCCCTGGCAACTACTAATCTGCTTTGTATCTCTATTGTTTTGTCATTTCAAGAATGTTATATAAATGGAATAATACATTGTGTGACTTTTGGGATTTTTTTTTCCACTCAGCATAATGCTTTTGAGATCCATCCAAGTTGCTGCATATATTAATACTTAGTTCCTTCTTATTATTGAGTAGTATTCCATAATATGAATGTACCACTGGTATATTTGTTTGTTTATGAATAAAGCTGCTATGGACAATCATGTACAGATATTTGTGTAGACATAAGTTTTCATTTCTCTGGGATAAATGCCCAGGTGCGACCCTCCCTTGTTTAGAATATAATTGTCTCAAATTTTTCCTCTACTACATTGAAAACCATATCAGACAGTAATATAATTCTGTTTCAAACATAAAACATAATTTAGGAAACAAAAAAATTTAGTCTATTGTACTCTCTCCATTGTTCTTTCTTCCTTTCTTATGCTCAAAGATTTCTTTTATTATTTCCTTTCTGTTTAGAGAATTTCTCTTAAGCCATTCTGTTAGGGTACGTGTGCTGATGCCAAGTTCTCTGTTTTCCTTTTCCTGAGAATGTCTTAATTTCCCCTTCATTCCTGAATTCCATTTTCACTGGATATAGAATTCAACCCTCCCAAGACAATGTTATAAATTTCCATAGCATACTTCCTCTTTCAAAACATCCATCACACTCACTTGTTTCATGCCTGGTTCTACCATAAGACCAATGATTCTCAGCCTTGGCTGCACACTAAAAGACCTGATGCCAGGCCGCATCCCAGACCAATTAAATCATAATCTCTGGGGAGGAGGGACCAGGCATCAGTATTTTTTTTAAGTTCCCAGGTGATTCCAATGTGCAGCCAGGATTGAGAACCATTGCCCAAGTCAGGCTATATCAGTCTCAACAGCTGGATAGCTGTACCTAGCTTAGTACCTTGTATGTAATTTGTTTAAATAAATATTTTTTGAAATGAATCAGATTACATATAATTGGTGTTAAAATGATGGACTTTTATAACCCCAAATTTCCTTAAATAGTGTCCCAACATATTGAAGAGACTCTCAATTCAGAAGCCCAATTCTGTAAAACCTTGTGGAGACCTATGTATACTAGGTGTCAGGCATGTTAAGTTGAATAGGACATAATCCCTGCCCTTGAGGAGTCCATTGTTTAGTGGGATTGACAGACTCTAGAATATGCTTAAAATACAGTATGGTGAGTGGATGCAAGGTACACGGAAATGATAGTTATTAATTCCATCTGGGTAATGAGGCAAAAGAGATGTGAACATACTCTCTTAAAAGATCCTTAGTAAAGATTCAAAGGGGTTCAGATGACCAACTGATTGGTCTCAGGTGGATTCTTAAGAGCTGTAGAAAAGATGTGTAACAGATCGCCCTCAAGGATGAGAATGCTAGCAGAGGTGTAACTAGGGTATGACAGATATGGCAAGCATTGCACCATGCGCCACCAAGTAGTTTCTATTAACCTCGCATGTCCTGCGGCATTTCTACAGAAAATGGAGCCTAAGGCAAACACTGAAATTGCACCCTGTACAAACGTCTAACACCCCACTTTTAGATAACGTTACCATTATATCTGCTCGAAAATACAAGTCAATCTCGTTAATCTTTGATTGTGTTTGAGGAAGGAGGCTGGGCTGTACTGGGTTAAAAGAAACTGCTCAGTGGCGCCACATGCCCAGGGCCAGTGCAATACTCTAAATGCACCACTGATTGCCTGGCTGACAGAGACTGGGTGCTTGCAACCTCTTGGGGTCTCCTGGGTGCTTTTGTTGTTACACTCTTCACAAAAAGCCCAGGATGTCATCAGGGTGGAGATTATCCTCATTTGACAGAGGAAGAAACCAAGGCTCAGAGAGGTTAAGTGATTTTCTTTCAAGGTTACATAGGCAATTAATGGGATTGCTGGGACTTGAATGTAGGTCTCCTGACCACCAGTCCAATGCTGCTTTTAGAGGGGCAGTGAATAGATTCATCTGATTTCATGGATCTGGGACACAGTCGGGGAGAAATCTGTAAGGCAGGTTTCGGCTAGCTACTGAGGGTTTCCCATTCAACATAGAGGAGTTTGGACTTTGTCCAGTAGGCAGTGGGAAGACTTTAAACAGGGGGAGCGACTGTGCCTGTTGACTGGTCTTCCTTACCATTTCAACACTCTGTTTGGCACTTAAAACCAAGCTGACAAGTTAGTTTTACACCCCTATCAGCAAGTCAGAATCTTGTAGTTTGTGATCAAACTGTTTATGTACTTTCTTTTAACAGCTTTCCTCTCAGCTTCTTTATGCTTTATTTAAGGGCATTCCAGCCATTTCCATCTGTCCTCCATTAGTGGCCAATCTTAAAGGGGCCCTAGCCTCCACTCCCTGTCCTGCCTTAATGAGAAAACTGGTTTCTCTAATTCTAAAATCAGAACCAGCCAAACAAGCAAAGACACAATCACTGGACATGGAACACTGAAATGGTGATTGATTTTCTTCCTGAACACTCTTGTCAAACACATACTTCACCTCACACTTTCTTCATTTCTCAAAAAACATCTGGCATGCAGCTTTCTTTCTGTCCTCCTTTTTACGTGTTGCCTAATTTCTCTTCTTCCTCCCTGCCCCTCCATTTTTCCCACTAGCCCTCTCTCTCTCTTGCATCTTCTGTTTTTGTTATTTGGGGGAGAAAATGCTAAAAGCAAGATGAGGATGTCAATGAGCCAGATGTATGGTATGCCTCCTAGATCCCCACTACAGCCTTGTGAGGGAAGGCAAGTTAGAGATCATCCCCATTTTACCAAGAAGGAGGAAATAATGTGTCAAAAACTACCTAGTAAGGTAACTGAAGAAAAAATATGGGGTTAAGATCCAGGGCTCCTGACACCCTGTGCAGTGCTCTGCCCTGCATTCCATAATTTTAAGGGTGAAGACACTAAGAGGCTCAGAAAGCTTGGTGAAGTTTGCAGGACAGCTAGCTTGTGAAGCCAAGATATAATCTCTCTTGGTTCTTCTGTGGTTTGGAAAGAGCACACTGCAGGACTTCTTAGAATATTATTTTCTTTTAATTTTATTTAAGTTTTTGTTTTAAACTTTACATTTTAAAATAATTTTAGACTCCCAAGAAATTGCAAAAATAGTACAGAGAGTTCTCGAGTATCCTTCACCCAGCTTCCCCAAATACCATCTTACAGAACTGTAGTACTTTTCCAAAACCAGGAAATTTGCATTGGTACAATAATATTAGCTAAATTACTTACCTTATTGGATTTAAATAGCTTTTATATGCACTTTTTTGGCGGGTATATAGTGCTATGGAGCCCTGGTAGCATAGTGGTTAAGCTCTTGGCTGCTAACCAAAAGGTCAGCAGTTCAAATCCACTAGCCGCTCCTCAGAAACCCTACGGGGCAGTTCCACTCTGCCCTATAGGGTCGCTATGAGTCGGAATCGACTGCTGAACTGTTGTTTTCCAGAGTGGCTGTACCATTTTATATTTCCAAAAACAATGTATGAGGGGTTCAGTTGCTCCATTTTTACCAACATTTGGCGATGTGAGTATTTTTATATTTTACCATTCTGATAGGTGTGAAATGATATTGCATTGTGGTTTTAATTTGCACTTTGCTAATGGCTGGTGATGTTGACTAAGTGGCTCTTCATGTTCTTTGCCCATTTTCTAATGTAATTATTTGAGTGGGTTTTTTTTTTAACTGTTAAGTTTTGAAATTTCTTTATGTATTATAAATATAAGTTTTTTGTTGGTTATGTGGCTTACAAATATTGTCTCCAGTCTGTGGCTTGTCTTTTCATCATCTTTTTTAAAAATCTTATTGTGCCTTAAGTGAAAGTTTACAGGGCAAATGAGTTTCTCATTCAAAAATTTATACACATATTGTTTTGTGACTTTGGTTGCAATCCCCACGTTGTGTCAGCACTTCCCCCTTTCCACCCCGGGTTCCCTGTGTCTATTCATCTGGTTTTCCTGTCCCTTCCTTCCTTCTTGTCTTTGCTTTTGGCCAAGTGTCACCCATTTGCTCTCATATACTTGTTTGAAATAAGAAGCACATTCCTCATGTACATTATCGTTTGTTTAGGCCTGTCTAATCTTTGGCTGAAAGGTGGACTTTGGGAGTGGCTTCACTTCTAAGTTAGCAGGGGTTCTTGGGGGCCATAGTCTCGGGGTTCCTCCAGTCTCCGTCAGACCAGTAAGTCTGGTCTTTTTTTGTGTAGGTTTGAATTTTGTTCTACATTTTTCTCCTGCTCTGTCTGGGACCACTATGGGTTGTACCATATTTCATTCCTACCAGCAGAGCATGAGCTCCAATCTCCCCACAACCTCGCCAACATTTGTTATTTCCTGTTTTTTTTTTTAATTAGTTCCAGTAATGTTGGGGGGAGATGGTGTCTCATTGTAGTTTTGATTTGTATTTCTCTAATGGTAATGATTTGCAATCATTTCCTCATGTGTCTGTTAGCTGCTTGAAGGTCTTCTTTGGTGAAGTGTCTGTTCATGTCTTTTGCCCATTTTTAAATTGGGTTATTTGTCTTTTTGTTGTTCAGGTGTTGAAGTATTCTATATGTTTTAATGATTAGACCCTTGTTGGATATGTTGTAGTCAAATTTTTTCCCCAGTCTGTAGGTTCTATTTTTACTCTTTTGGTGAAGTCTTTTGATGAGCATTAAGTGTTTAATTTTTAGGAGCTCCCAGTTATCTAGTTTATCTTCTGATGCTTGTGCATTGTTAGCTATGGTTTACTTCTTATTTATGCCATGTACTAGGGTCCCTAGCTTTGTCTCTATTTTTTCTTTCATGATCTTTATAGTTTTAGGTTTTATATTTAGGTCTTTGATCAATTTAAGAGTTAGTTTTTTTGTATAGTGTGAGGTATCGGTCCTGTTTCATTTTTTTTACTCATGAACATCCAGTTTTGCCAGCACTATTTGTGAAAATGCCTGTCTTTTCCCATTTAATGGACTCTGGTCCTTTGTCAAAGATCAGCTGACCATAGGTAGATGGGTTTACCTCTGGGTTCTCTATCGTGTTCCATTGGTCTATATGTTTGTTTTGACTACCATGACAGTAGAATAGGTTCTGAGATCAGGTAGTGTGAGGTCCTATACTTTGTTCTTTTTCTTCAATAATACTTTGCTTATCCAGGGCCTCTTTCCTTTCCATATAAAGCTGGTGATTCATTTTTCCATCTCATTTAAGAATGCTGTTGGTATTTGGAGCAGGATTGCATTATATCTGTAGATTGGATAGAATTGACATTTTCACAATGTTGAGTCTTCTATCCATGAGCATGGTGTGTTTTTCTATTTAGGTAGGTCTCTTGGTTTCTTGCAGTAGTGTTTTGTACTTTTATTTGTATAGGTCTTTTACATCCCTGGTTAGATTTATTTCTAAGTATTTTATCTTTTTAGGGGCCATTATAAATGCTATTGTTTTCCTGATTTCCTTTCAAAGTTCTCTTTGTTGTTGTATAGGAATCCAACTAATTTTTGTATGTTGATTTTGTATCCTGCTACTCTGCTGAATCTTTCTATTAGTTCCAGGAGTTTCCTTGTGGAATCTTTGGGGTTCTGTATGTACAGAATTATATCATCTGAGACCAGGGATAGATTTACTTCTTCCTTTCCAATTTGGCAGCTCTTTATTTCTTTTTCTTGCCTTATTGCTTTAGCTAGGACTTCCAGCACAATGTTAAATAGGAGTGGTGATAAAGGGCATCCTTATCTTGTTCCCTTTTTTAGGAGGAATGCTTTCAGCCTCTCTCCATTGAGAATAATGTTGGCCATTCATTTTGTATAGATGCCCTTTATTATGTTGAAGAATTTCTCTTCTATTCCTCAGCGAAAAAGAGGAAGACGCTCAAAAAGATGGATTGACACAGTGGCTGCAACAATGGGCTCAAGTGTAACAACAATTGTGAGGAAGACACAGGACTGGGCAGTGTTTCATTCTGTCGTACATAGGGTGTCTACGAGTCAGAACCAACTTAACAGCATCTAAAAACAACAACAACAAATTCTTGCTTTATTGAAAGTTTTTGTCAGGAATGGGTGTTGCACTTTACCCAACGCCTTTTCTGTATCAATTGAATGATCACGTGATTCTTTTCTTTTGTTTTTTTTATGTGGTGGATTACATCAATTGATTTTCTAATGTTGAACTATTCTTGCGTACCTGGCGTGAATCCCACTTGGTTGTGGTGTATTTTTTTTTAATATAATGCTAAATTCTATTGGACAGACTTTTCTTGAGATTTTTTGCATCTATATTCATGACAGATATTGGCCTGTTATATTCTTTTATTTTTTAATTTTTTTGTGCTTTAAGTAACACTTTACAAATCAAGTCAGACTCTCATACTAAAATTTATATACACCTTGCTATAGACTCCAAGTTGCTCTCCCCCTAATGAGACAGCACACTTCTTCCCTCCACTCTCTCTTTTTGTGTCCATTCGGCCAGCTTCTGACCCCCTCTGCCCTCTCATCTTCCCTCCAGGCAAGAGATGCCAACATAATCTCCTGTGTCTACTTGATCCAAGAAGCTCACTCTTTACCAGTATCATTTTCTACCCCTTAGTCCAGTCCAATTGATGTCTGAAGAGTTGGCTTTGGGAATGGTTCCTGTCTTGGATTAACAGAAGGTCTGGGGCCCATGACCTCCAGGGTCCTTCTAGTCTCAGTCAGACCAATAAGTCTGGTCTTTTTATGAGAATCTGGGGTCTGCATCCCGCTGCTCTCCTGCTCCCTCAGGGGTTCTCTGTTTTGCTTGCTGTCGGGGCAGTCATTGGTTGTAGCCAGGCACCATCTACTTCTTCTGGTCTCAGGCTAACGAAGTCTCTGGCTTGTGTGGCCCTTTCTGTCTCTTGGGCTCATAATTACCTTGTGTCTTTGGCGTTCTTCATTCTCCTTTACTGCAGGTGGGTTGAGACCAATTGCTGCATCTTAGATGGCCACTTGCTAGCATTTAAGACCCAAGAAACCCCTCTCCAAAGTGGAATGCAGAATGTTTTCTTAATAGATTTTATTATGCCAATTGACTTAGATGTCCCCTGAAACCATGGTCCCCAAACCCCCGGCCCTGCTACCGTGCCTTCGAAGCACTCAGTTTATTCAGGAAACTTCTTTGCTTTTGGTTTAGTCCAGTTGTGCTGACCTCTTCTGTATTGTGTGTTGTCTTTCCCTTCACCTGATATAGTTCTTATCTGCTAACTAGTGAAAACCCTCTCCCTCCCTCCCTCCATCCCCCCTCTTATAACCACAAAAGAATGTTTTCTTCTCAGTTTAAACTATTTCTCAAGTTCTTATAATAGTGGTCTTATGCAATATTTGGCCTTTGGCAACTGACTCATCTCACTCAGCATAATGCCTTCCAGGTTCCTCCATGTTATGAAATGTTTCACAGATTCCTCACTGTTCTTTATTGATGCATAGTATTCCATTGTGTGAATATACCATAATTTACTTATCCATTCATCCACTGGAAACACTGATGGCATAGTGGTTAAGAGCTACGGCTGCTAACCAAAAGTCTGGTAGTTTGAATCCACCAGGCACTCCTTGGAAACTCTATGGAGCAGTTCTACTCTGTTGTATAGGGTCGCTATGAGTCAGAATTGACTTGATGGTAATGGGTTTGGTTTTTGGTTCTGGTATTCATCCGTTGATGGGCACCTTGGTTGCTTCAATCTTTTCGCTATTGTAAACAAGGCTACAATGAACGTGAATGTGCACATATCTGTTTGTGTAAAGGCTCTTACTTCTCTTGGATATATTCCAAGAAGTGGGTTTGCTGGATGGTATGGTAGTCCTATTACTAGCTTTTTAAGGAAGCGCCAAATCAGTTTCCAGGGTGGTTGTACCAATTCACATCCCCACCAGCAGTGTATAAGTGTTCTAGTCTCTCCACAACCTTTCCAACATTTATTATTTTGTGTTTTTTGGATTAATGCCAGTCTTGTTGGAGTGAGATGGAATTTTATTGTAGTTTTGATTTGCATTTCTCTAATGGCTAACAGTTGTGAGCATTTCCTCATGTATCTGTTGGCTACCTGAATGTCTTCTTTAATGAAGTGCCTGTTCATATCCTCTGCCCATTTTTAATTGGGTTATTTGTCCTTTCGTAGTTGAGTTTTTCCAGTATCATGTAGATTTTAGAGATCAGGTGCTGATCAGAAATGTCCTAGCTCAAAACTTTTTCCCAGTCTGCAGGTAATCCTTTGCTGTTTTGGTGAAGTCTTTGGATGAGTATAGGTGTTTGATTTTTAGGAGCTCCCAGTTATCTAGTTTCTCTTCTGCATTGTTAGTAATGTTTTGTACACTGTTTATGCCATGTATTAGGGCTCCTAACGTTGTCCCTATTTTTTCTTCCATGATCTTTATCATTTTAGATTTTATATTTAGGTCTTTGATCCATTTTGAGTTAGTTTCTGTGCATGGTGTGAGGTATGGGTCTTGTTTCATGTTTTTGCAAATGGATATCCAGTTATGCCAGCACCATTTGTTAAAAAGACTGTCTTTTCCCCATTTAACTGACTTTGGACCTTTGTCAAATATCAGCTGCTCATATGTGAATGAATTTATGTCTGGATTCTCAATTCTCTTCCATTAGTGTATGTATCTGTCATTGTACCAGTATTGGTACCAGTACTGATAGCTATTTTCACTACTGTGGTGGTATAAAACCACCATAAGAGGTTCTAAAATCAGGTAGATTGAGGCCTCCCACTTTGCTCTTCTTTTTCAGTAATGCTTTACTTATACAGAGCCTC
This sequence comes from Loxodonta africana, assembly GCF_030014295.1. NCBI lineage: Eukaryota > Metazoa > Chordata > Mammalia > Proboscidea > Elephantidae > Loxodonta > Loxodonta africana. The sequence continues at coordinate 87,861,935 of NC_087369.1, read as the reverse complement.
TTTCCCTTCCATATGAAGTTGGTGATTTGTTTCTCTACCTCATGAAAAAATGTTAGAATTTGCATCAGAATTGATGGCCTTTGGTGGAATAGACATTTTTACAATGTTAAATCTTCCTATCCATGAGCAAGGTACATTTTTCCACTTATGTAGTTCTCTTTTGGTTTCTTGCAGTAGTGTCTTGCAGTTTTTTTGTGTACGTCTTTTACATCTCTGGTAAGATTTATTCGTAAATATTTTATCTTCTTGGGAGCTACTGTAAATGGTATTGATTTGGTGATTTCCTCTTCGATGTTCTTTTTGTTGGTGTAGAGGAATCCAACTGATTTTTGTATGTTTATCTTACCTACCGATACTCTGCTGAACTCTTCTATTAGTTTCAGTAGTTTTCTGGAGGATTCCTTAGGGTTTTCTGTGTATAAGATCATGTCATCTTCGAATAGAGATACTTTTACTTCTTCCTTGCCAATCTGGATGCCCTTTATTTCTTTATCTAGCTTAATTGCTCTGGCTAGGACCTCCAACACAATGTTGAATATGAGCTGTGATAAAGGGCATCCTCGTCTGGTTCCCGATCTCAAAGGGAATGCTTTCAGGCTCTCTCCATTTAGGGTGATGTTGGCTCTTGGCTTTGTATCCCATAAATGCCCTTTATTATGTTGAGGAATTTTCCTTCTATTCCTATTTTGCTGAGAGTTTTTATCATGAATCGGTGTGTTGAACTTCGTCAAACGCCTTTTCTGCATCAATTGGTAAGATCATGTTTTTCTTGTCTTTTATTTATCAGATAAAACAACAAAAAAAAGCCAAACCCAGTGCCATCGAGTCAATTCCGACTCGTAGCAACCATATAGGACAGAGTAGAACTGCCCTGTAGAGTTTCCAAGGAGCGCCTGGCGGATTCAAACTGCTGACCCTTTAGTTAGCAGCCGTAGCAGTTAACCACTATGCCACCAGGGATGGATTACATTAATTGTTTTTCTAATGTTGAGCCATTTCTGCATGCCTGGTATGAATCCCACCTGGTCATGGTGAATTATTTTTTTGTATGTTGTTGAATTCAATTGGCTAGAATTTTGTTGAGGATTTTTGTATCTAAGTTCATGAAGGATATAGGTCTGTAATTTTCTTTTTTCGTGGTGTCTTCAATTGGTTTTGGTATCAGGGATATGCTGGCTTCGTAGAATGAGTTTGGGAGTGTTCCATCATTTTCTATGCTCTGAAATACCTTTAGTAGTAGTGGTGTTAAATATTCCCTGAAAATTTGGTAGAACTCTGCAGTGAAGCAGTCCAGGCAAGGGCTTTTTGTTGTTGTTGGGAGTTTTTTTATTACCTTTTCAATCTCTTATTTTGTTATGGGCTTATTTAGTTCTACCTCTGTTTGTGTTAGTTTAGGTAAATGGTGTGTTGTCTAGGAATTCATCCATTTCTTCTAGGTTTTCAAATTTGTTAGAGTACAATTTTTTGTAGTGTTGTGATATGATTCTTTTAATTCCAGTTGGGTCTGTTGTAATGCTGCCCATCTCATTTCTTATTTGGGTTATTTTCTCCCTCTCCTGTTTTTGTATTGTCAGTTTGGCCAAAGGTTTGTCAATTTTGTTAATTCTTTAAAAGATCAAGCCTCCGGTCTTGTTAACTCTTTCAATTGTTTTTCTGTTCTCTATTTCATTTAATTCTGCTCTAATTTTTATTCTTTGCTTTTTTTCTGGTGCCTGAGGGTTTCTTTTGTTGCTCTCTTTCTGTTCATTCAAGTTGTAGGGATAATTCTTTGATTTTGGCCTTTTCTTCTTTTTGGATGTGTGCGTTTATTGATATAATTTGGCTTCTGAGAACTGCTTTCGCTGTGTCCCAAAAGTTCTGATAGGATTTGTTTTTAATCTCATTGAATTCTATGAATTTCTTTATTCCATCCTTCTTGTATTCTACAACCCAGTCATTTTCAGCAGGATATCGTTCAGTTTGCAAGTGTTTCATTTCTTTTCCATGCTTTTTTATATCGATTTCTACTTTTATGGCCTTATAGTCTGAGAAGATGCTTTGTAATATTTTGATGTTTTGGATCCTGCTAAGGCTTTCTTCATGACCTAATATGTGGTCTATTCTAGAAAATGTTTCATGTGCCCTAGAAAAGAAAGCATACTTGTCTGCTGCTGGGTGCAGTGTTCTGTATATGTCTACAAGGTCAGGTTGGTTGATCGTGGCATTTAGATCTTCTGTGTCTTTATTGATCCTCTTCTCGATGTCCTGGCCCTCACCAAAAGTGGTGTGTTGAAGTCTCCTACTCTTATTGTGTAGCTGTCTATCTCACTTTTCAATGCTGATAGAGTTTGTTTTATGTATCTTGCAGCCCTGTCATTGGGTGCATAGATATTTAATGTGGTTATATCCTCCTGGTGCATTGTCCTTTTAATCATTATATAGTGTCCTTCCTTATCCTTTGTTGTGATTTAACTTTAAAGTCTATTTTTTCAGAAATTAATATTGCCACTCCTGCTCTTTTTTGATTGTTGTTTCCTTGATATATTTTTTTCCATCCTTTGAGTTTTAGTTTGTGTCTCTAAGTCTAAGGTGTGTCTCTTGTACACAGCATATGGATGGGTCATGTTTCTTTTTTGTCCATTCTGTCACTCTCTGTCTCTTTATTGGTGCATTTAGTCCATTTTACATTCAGCGTAATTATGGTTAGGTATGAGTTTAGTGCTGTCATTTTGAATTCTTTTTGTGTGTGTGTTGTCGACAGTTTCTTTTTCCCACTTAATTTTTTGTGCTGAGCAGTTTATCATTATATCTTGCCTTTTCCTCATATTCGTTGCTGTTGATTTCTTTTCTGCTGAATTTCTATTTTTTTCTTGTATTTCATTTTGATGAGTAAGATTGTTAGTCTCTTTTGTGATTACCTTAGTATTTACCCCTGTTTTTCTATATTTAAACCTAACTTTTGTTTCTTTATATCACCTTGTCTTCTTCTCCCTATGAAAGATCTGTGACTACATTTCTTAGTCCCTCTTTATTGTTTTAATGTTGTCTTGTTTTACATAATAACATGGCTGTATCTGTTTTGAGCATTTTTTAATCTTGATTTGTTTTTCTGATTTCCATATCTGGGTTGATGTCTGATTGCTCTGTCCAGTATTCTAGTCTTTGGTTGATACCTGCTACTATTGATTTTCTAACCAAAGAACTCCCTTTAGTATTTCTTGTAGTTTGGGTTTGGGTTTTACGAATTACCTAAACTTCTGTTGATCTGGAAATGTCTTAATTTCACCTTCATGTTTGAAAGTTTTGCTGGTTATATGATTCTTGGTTGGCAACTTTGTTTCCTTAAATTTTTTGTATAAGTCATCCCATTGCCTTTTTACCTGCATGGTTTCTGATGAGTAGTCTGAGCTTATTCTTTTTTTTAATTTTTATTGTGCTTTAACTGACAGTTTACAAATCAAATCAGTTTCTCATATAAAAATTTATAGACACCTTGCTATATATGTGTAATTGCTCTCCCCCTAACGAGACAGCCTGCTCCTTCCCTCCACTCTCTCTTTTCCTGTCCATTCAGCCAGCTTCTGACCCCCTCTATCCTCTCATCTCCACTCCAGATAGGAGATGCCAACGTAGTCTCAAGTATCTACTTGGTCCAAGAAGCTCATTCTTCACCAGCATCTTTTTCTATCACATTGTCCAGTCCAGTCCAGTCCTTGTTTGCAGAGTTGGCTTTGGGAATGGTTTCTGTCCTGGACTAACAGAAGGTCTGGGGGCCATGACCACCAGGGTCTTTCAGGTCTCAGTCAGACCATTAAGTCTGGTCTTTTTATGAGAATTTGGGGTCTGCATCCCACAGCTCTCCTGCTCCCTCAGGAGTTCTCTGTTGTGTTCCCAGTCAGGGCAGTCAGTGACTGTAGCCAGGCACCATCTAGTTCTTCTGGTCTCAGACTGATGTAGTCTCTGATTTATGTGGCCCTTTCTGTCACTTGGGCTTGTAATTACCTCGTGTCCTTGGATTTCTTCATTCTTCTTTGGTTCAGGTAGGTCAAGACCTATTGATGCATCTTAGATGGCCTCTTGCTAGCGTTTAAGACCCCAGACACCACTCTCCAAAGTGGGATGCAAAATGTTTCCTTAATAGATTTTATTATGCCATATGAATTAGATGTCCCCGGAAACCATGATCCCCAAACCCCTGGCCCTGCTATGCTGGCCTTTGAAGCATTCAGTTTATTCAGGAAACTTCTTTGCTTTTGGTTTAGTGCAGTTGTGCTGACCTCTCCTGTATTGTCTGTTGTCTTTTCCTTCACCGAAAGTAGTTGCTGTATACTATCTCATTAGTGAATACACCTCTCCCTCCCTCCCTCCATCCCCACTATTGTAAGCATCAAAGAATATTTTCTTCTCTATTTAAACTATTTTTCAAGTTCTTATAATAGTAGTTTTATACAATATTTGTCCTTTTGCAGCTGACTAATTTCACTCATCATAATGTCTTCCAGATTCCTCCATGTTATGAAATGTTTCACAGATTCATCACTGTGAATACACCATAATTTATTTATCCTTTCATCTGTTGATGGGCACCTTGGTTGCTTCCATCTTTTTGTTATTGTAAACAGTGCTACAATGAACATGGGTGTACATATATCTGTGCTTGTAAAGGCTCATTTCTCTTGGATATATTTCAAGGAGTGATATTGCTGGATCGTATGGTAGTTCTATTTCTAGCTTTTTTTTTTTCAACTTTTATTAAGCTTCAAGTGAACGTTTACAAATCCAATCAGTCTGTCACATATAAGTTTACATACATCTCACTCCCTACTCCCACTTGCTCTCCCCCTCTTGAGTCAGCCCTTTCAGTCTCTCCTTTCTTGACAATTTTGCCGGCTTCCCTCTCTCTCTATCCTCCCATCCCCCCTCCAGACAAGAGTTGCCAACACAATCTCAAGTGTCCACCTGATATAATTAGCTCACTCTTCATCAGCGTCTCTCTCCCACCTGCTGACCAGTCCCTTTCATGTCTGATGAGTTGTCTTCGGGGATGGTTCCTGTCCTGTGCCAACAGAAGGTCTGGGGAGCATGGCCGCCGGGATTCCTCCGGTCTCAGTCAGACCATTAAGTTTGGTCTTTCTATGAGAATTTGGGGTCTGCATCCCACTGATCTCCTGCTCCCTCAGGGGTTCTCTGCTGTGCTCCCTGTCAGGGCAGTCATCGATTGTGGCCGGGCACCAACTAGTTCTTCTGGTCTCAGAATGATGTAGGTCTCTGGTTCATGTGGCCCTTTCTGTCTCTTGGGCTCTTAGTTGTCGTGTGGCCTTGGTGTTCTTCATTTTCCTTTGCTCCAGGTGGGTTGAGACCAATTGATGCATCTTAGATGGCCGCTTGTTAGCATTTAAGACCGCAGACGCCACATTTCAAAGTGGGATGCAGAATGATTTCATAATAGAATTATTTTGCCAATTGACTTAGAAGTCCCCACAAACCATGTTCCCCAGACCCCCGCAGTTGCTCCGCTGACCTTTGAAGCATTCATTTTATCCCGGAAACTTCTTTGCTTTTGGTCCAGTCCAATTGAGCTGACCTTCCATGTATTGAGTGTTGTCTTTCCCTTCACCTAAAGCAGTTCTTATCTACTGATTAATCAATAAAAAACCCTCTCCCACCCTCCCTCCCTCCCTCCCCCCCTCGTAACCACAAAAGTATGTGTTCTTCTCAGGTTTACTATTTCTCAAGATCTTATAATAGTGGTCTTATACAATATTTGTCCTTTTGCCTCTGACTCATTTCGCTCAGCATAATGCCTTCCAGGTTCCTCCATGTTATGAAATGTTTCAGAGATTCGTCACTGTTCTTTATCGATGCGTAGTATTCCATTGTGTGAATATACCACAATTTATTTACCCATTCATCCGTTGATGGACACCTTGGTTGCTTCCAACTTTTTGCTATTGTAAACAGAGCTGCAATAAACATGGGTGTGCATGTATCTGTTTGTATGAAGGCTCTTGTATCTCTAGGGTATATTCCTAGGAGTGGGATTTCTGGGTTGTATGGTAGTTCTATTTCTAACTGTTTAAGATAATGCCAGATAGATTTCCAAAGTGGTTGTACCATTTTACATTCCCACCAGCAGTGTATGAGAGTTCCAATCTCTCCGCAGCGTCTCCAACATTTATTATTTTGTGTTTTTTGGATTAATGCCAGCCTTGCTGGTGTGAGATGGAATCTCATCGTAGTTTTAATTTGCATTTCTCTAATGGCTAATGATCGAGAGCATTTTCTCATGTATCTGTTGGCTGCCTGAATATCTTCTTTAGTGAAATGTGTGTTCATATCCTTTGCCCACTTCTTGATTGTGTTGTTTGTCTTTTTGTGGTTGAGTTTTGACAGAATCATGTAGATTTTAGAGATCAGGCGCTGGTCTGAGATGTCATAGCTGAAAATTCTTTCCCAGTCTGTAGGTGGTCTTTTTACTCTTTTGGAGAAGTCTTTAGATGAGCATAGGTGTTTGATTTTTAGGAGCTCCCAGTTATTGGGTTTCTCTTCATCATTTTTGGTAATGTTTTGTATTCGGTTTATACCTTGTATTAGGGCTCCTAGGGTTGTCCCAATTTTTTCTTCAATGATCTTTATCGTTTTAGTCTTTATGTTTAGGTCTTTGATCCACTTGGAGTTAGTTTTTGTGCATGGTGTGAGGTATGGGTCCTGTTTCATTTTTTTGCAAATGGATATCCAGTTATGCCAGCACCATTTGTTAAAAAGGCTATCTTTTCCCCAGTTAATTGACACTGGTCCTTTGTCAAATATCAGCTGCTCATACGTGGATGGATCTATGTCTGGATTCTAAATTCTGTTCCATTGGTCTATGTGTCTGTTGTTGTACCAATACCAGGCTGTTTTGACTACTGTGGCTGTATAATAGGTTCTGAAGTCAGGTAAGGTGAGGCCTCCCACTTTCTTCTTCTTTTTCAGTAGTGCTTTGCTTATCCGGGGCTTCTTTCCCTTCCATATGAAATTGGTGATTTGTTTCTCTATCCCCTTAAAATATGACATTGGAATTTGGATAGGAAGTGCGTTAAATGTATAGATGGCTTTTGGTAGAACAGACATTTTTACTATGTTAAGTCTTCCCATCCAAGAGCAGGGTATGTTTTTCCACTTAAGTATGTCCTTTTGAATTTCTTGTAGTAGAGCTTTGTAGTTTTCTTTGTATAGGTCTTTTACATCCTTGGTAAGATTTATTCCTAAGTATCTTATCTTCTTGGGGGCTACTGTGAATGGTATTGATTTGGTGATTTCCTCTTCGGTGTTCTTTTTGTTGATGTAGAGGAATCCAAGTGATTTTTGTATGTTTATTTTATAACCTGAGACTCTTCCAAACTCTTCTATTAGTTTCAGTAGTTTTCTGGAGGATTCCGTAGGGTTTTCTGTGTATATAATCATGTCATCTGCAAATAGTGATAACTTTACTTCTTCCTTGCCAATCCGGATACCTTTTATTTCTTTGTCTAGCCTAATTGCCCTGGCTAAGACTTCCAACACGATGTTGAATAAGAGCGGTGATAAAGGGCATCCTTGTCTGGTTCCCGTTCTCAAGGGAAATGCTTTCAGGTTCTCTCCATTTAGAGTGATATTGGCTGTTGGCTTTGCATAGATGCCCTTTATTATGTTGAGGAATTTTCCTTCAATTCCTATTTTGGTAAGAGTTTTTATCATAAATGGGTGTTGGACTTTGTCAAATGCCTTTTCTGCATCAATTGATAAGATCATGTGGTTTTTGTCTTTTGTTTTATTTATGTGATGGATTACATTAATGGTTTTTCTGATATTAAACCAGCCTTGCATACCTGGTATAAATCCCACTTGATTAGGGTGAATTATTTTTTTGATGTGTTGTTGGATTCTATTGGCTAGAATTTTGTTGAGGATTTTTGCATCAATGTTCATGAGGGATATAGGTCTATAATTTTCTTTTTTTGTAAAGTCTTTACCTGGTTTTGGTATCAGGGAGATGGTGGCTTCATAGAATGAGTTGGGTAGTATTCCGTCATTTTCTATGCTTTGGAATACCTTTAGTAGTAGTGGTGTTAACTCTTCTCTGAAAGTTTGGTAGAACTCTGCAGTGAAGCCGTCCGGGCCAGGGCTTTTTTTTGTTGGGAGTTTTTTGATTACCGTTTCAATCTCTTTTTTTGTTATGGGTCTATTTAGTTGTTCTCCTTCTGAATGTGTTAGTTTAGGTAGGTAGTGTTTTTCCAGGAATTCATCCATTTCTTCTAGGTTTTCAAATTTGTTAGAGTACAATTTTTCATAATAATCTGAAATGATTCTTTTGATTTCATTTGGTTCTGTTGTGATGTGGTCCTTCTCATTTCTTATTCGGGTTATTTGTTTCCTTTCCTGTATTTCTTTAGTCAGTCTAGCCAATGGTTTATCAATTTTGTTAATTTTTTCAAAGAACCAGCTTTTGGCTTTGTTAATTCTTTCAATTGTTTTTCTGTTCTCTAATTCATTTAGTTCAGCTCTAATTTTTTTTATTTGTTTTCTTCTGGTGCCTGATGGGTTCTTTTGTTGCTCAGTTTCTATTTGTTCCAGTTGTAGGGACAGTTCTCTGCTTTTGGCTCTTTCTTCTTTTAGTATGTGTGCATTTATTGATATAAATTGGCCTCTGAGCACTGCTTTTGCTGTGTCCCAGAGGTTTTGATAGGAAGTATTTTCATTCTCGTTGCATTCTATGAATTTCCTTATTCCCTCCTTAATGTCTTCTATAACCCAGTCTTTTTTCAGAAGGGTGTTGTTCATTTTCCAAGTATTTGATTTCTTTTCTCTCGTTTTTCTGTTATTGATCTCTAGTTTTATTGCCTTGTGGTCTGAGAAGATGCTTTGTAATATTTCGATGTTTTGGACTCTGCAAAGGTTTGTTTTATGACCTAATATGTGGTCTATTCTAGAGAATGTTCCATGTGCACTAGAAAAAAAAGTATATTTTGCAGCAGTTGGGTGGAGAGTTCTGTATAAGTCAATGAGGTCAAGTTGGTTGATTGTTGTAATTAGATCTTCCGTGTCTCTGTTGAGCTTCTTACTGGATGTCCTGTCCTTCTCCGAAAGTGGTGTGTTGAAGTCTCCTACTATAATTGTGGAGGTATCTATCTCGCTTTTCAATTCTGTTAAAATTTGATTTATGTATCTTGCAGCCCTGTCATTGGGTGCGTAAATATTTAATATGGTTATGTCTTCCTGATCAATTGTCCCTTTTATCATTATATAGTGTCCTTCTTTATCCTTTGTGGTGGATTTAAGTCTAAAGTCTATTTTGTCAGAAATTAATATTGCTACTCCTCTTCTTTTTTGCTTATTGTTTGCTTGATATACTTTTTTCCATCCTTTGAGTTTTAGTTTGTTTGTGTCTCTAAGTCTAAGGTGTGTCTCTTGTAGGCAGCATATAGATGGATCGTGTTTCTTTATCCAGTCTGTGACTCTCTGTCTCTTTATTGGTGCATTTAGTCCATTTACATTCAGGGTAATTATAGATAAATAAGTTTTTAGTGCTGTCATTTTGATGCCTTTTTATGTGTGTTGTTGACAATTTCATTTTTCCACATACTTTTTTGTGCTGAGGCGTTTTTCTTAGTAAATTGTGAGATCCTCATTTTCATAGTGCTTGACTTTATGTTAGTTGAGTCGTTACGTTTTTCTTGGTTTTTATCTTGAGTTATAGAGTTGTTATACCTTTTTGTGGTTACCTTATTATTTACCCCTATTTTTCTAAGTAAAAACCTAACTTGTATTGTTCTGTATCGCCTTGTATCACTCTCCATATGGCAGTTCAATGCCTCCTGTATTTAGTCCCTCTTTTTGATTATTGTGATCTTTTACCTATTGACTTCCATGATTCCCTGTTATGTGTATTTTTTTTAATTCATCTTAATTTGTTTTTGTGATTTCCCTATTTGAGTTGATATCAGGACGTTCTGTTTTGTGACCTTGTGTTGTGCTGATATCTGATATTATTGGTTCTCTGACCAAACAATATCCTTTAGTATTTCTTGTAGCTTTGGTTTCGTTTTTGCAAATTCTCTAAACTTGTGTTTGTCTGTAAATATCTTAATTTCGCCTTCATATTTCAGAGAGAGTTTTGCTGGATATATGATCCTTGGCTGGCAGTTTTTCTCCTTCGGTGTTCTGTATATGTGGTCCCATTCCCTTCTTGCCTGCATGGTTTCTGCTGAGTAGTCAGAACATATTCTTACTGATTCTCCCTTGAAGGACACCTTTCTTTTCTCCCTGGCTGCTTTTAAAATTTTCTGTTTATCTTTGGTTTTGGTGAGTTTGATGATAATATGTCTTGGTGTTTTTCTTTTTGGATCAATCTTAAATGGGGTTCGATGAGCATCTTGGATAGATATCCTTTCGTCTTTCATAATGTCAGGGAAGTTTTCTGTCAGGAGTTCTTCCACTATTTTCTCTGTGTTTTCTGTCCTCCCTCCCTGTTCTGGGACTCCAATCACCCGCAGGTTATCCTTCTTGATAGAGTCCCACATAATTCTTAGGGTTTCTTCATTTTTTTAAATTCTTTTATCTGATTTTTTTTCAGCTATGTTGGTGTCGATTCCCTGGTCCTCCAGATGTCCCAGTCTGCATTCTAATTGCTCGAGTCTGCTCCTTTGAGTTCCTAGTGCGTTGTCTAATTCTGTTATTTTATTGTTAATCTTTTGGATTTCTACATGTTGTCTCTCTATGGATTCTTGCAACTTATTAATTTTTCCACTATGTTCTTGAATAATCTTTTTGAGTTCTTCTACTGTTTTATCAGTGTGTTCCTTGGCTTTTTCTGCAGTTATCCTAATTTCATTTGTGATATCATTAAGCATTCTGTAAATTAGTTTTTTATATTCTGTATCTGATAATTCCAAGATTGTATCTTCATTTGGGAAAGATTTTGATTCTTTTGTTTGGGGGGTTGGAGAAGCTGTCATGGTCTGCTTCTTTAAGTGGTTTGATATGGATTGTTGTCTCCGAGCCATCACTGGGAAACTAATTTTTCCAGAAAATCCGCTGCGTCCAGTCCAAATCCCTGCGGGACGGTTCCCCGGCTCGGACGCTGCTCTTTCTGCTCCAAGACCAGTCACTGCCTCCCGGGGACTTCTCCTACCGGCTGCGTCCCACGCCGCCCGTGGAACCGGCTGGTCCCCCTCCCGGGGTTAGTTCAGGGGGGTGGAGCAGCTCTCTGTGCTTGTGCCATACCTGACTGGTACGCTGGCTCCAGGCTCTGGAAACAATCGCTGCTTCCCCGTATTAGTTCGTTCTCCGTCTCTAAATCTGTGTTTGTTGTTCAGGGTTCGTAGATTGTTATGTATGTGATCGATTCACTTGTTTTTCCGTGTCTTTGTTGTAAGAGGGATCCGAGGTAGTGTCTGCCTAGTCCGCCATCTTGGCTCCGCCAACTACCTATTTCTAGCTTTTTAAGGAAGTGCCAAATCAATTTTGAAAGTGGTTTTACCATATTACATTCCCACAAGCAGTGTATAAGTGTTCCAGTCCCACCACAGCCACTCCAACATTTATAATTTTGTGTTCTTTGAATTAATGCCAGCCTTGTTGGAGTGAGAGGGACTCTCATTGTAGTTTTGATTTGCATTTCTCTAAAGGCTAATGATCGTGAGCATTTCCTCATGTATCTGTTAGTTACCTGAAAGTCTTTAGTGAAGTGTCTATTCATATCTTTCGCCCATTTTTTAATTGGGTTATTTCTCTTTTTGTAGTTGAGCTTTTGTAGTATTACGTACATTTTAGAGATCAGGCGCTGATCAGAAATGTCGTAGCTAAAAAGTTCTTCCCAGTCTATAGGTAATCTTTTTACTCTGTTGGTGAAGTCTTTGGATGAGCATAGGTGTTTGATTTTTAGGAGCTCCCAGTTATCTAGTTTCTCTTCTGTATTGTTAGTAATGTTTTGTGTACTGTTTATGCCATGTGTTAGGGGTCCTAACGTTGTCCCTGTTTTTTCTTCCAATATCTTTATGGTTTTAGATTTTATATTTAGGTCTTTGGTCCATTTTGCATTTGTTTTTGTGCATGGTGTGAGATGTGGGTCTTGTTTCATTTTTTTGCAGATGGATATCCAGTTACGCGAGCACCATTTGTTAAAAAGACTGTCTTTTCACCGTATAACTGATTTGGGGCCTTTGTCAAATATCAACTGCTCATACGTGGATGGGTTTATGTCTGGACTCTCAATTCTGTTGCATTGGTCTATGTATCTTTTTTTTTTTTATACTAGTACCAGGCTGTTTTGACTACCGTGGCGGTATATTAATTTCTAAAATCAGGTAGAGTGGGGCCTCCCACTTTGTTCTTTTTCAGTAATGCTTTACTTATGCAGAGCCTCTTTCCCTTCCATATGAAGATGATGATTTGTTTCTCCATCTGATTAACAAATGTCTTTGGAATTTGGATAGGTATTGCATTGAATCTATAGATCACTTTTGGTATAATAGACATTTTTACGATGTTAACTCTTCCTATCCATGAGCAAGGTATGTTTTCCCACATATGTAAGCTTCTTTTGGTTTCTTGCAGAAGTGTTTTGTAGTTTTCTTTATATAAGTCCTTTACTTCTCTGCTAAGATTTATTCCTAAGCATTTTATCTTCTTGGGGGCTACTGTAAATGGTATTGATTTGGTGATTTCCTCTTCGATGTTCTTTTTGTTGGTGTAGAGGAATCCAACTGATTTTTGTATGTTTACCTTGTATCCTGATTCTCTGCTGAATTGTTCTATTAGTTTCAGTAGTTTTCTGGAGGATTCCTTAGGGTTTTCTGTGTATAAGATCATGTCATCTTCGAATAGAGATACTTTTACTTCTTCCTTGCCAATCTGGATGCCCTTTATTTCTTTATCTAGCCTAATTGCTCTGGCTTGGACCTCCTGCATAATGTTGAAAAGGAGTTATGATAAAGAGCATCCTTGTCCGGTTCCCAATCTCAAGGGGAGTGCTTTCAGGCTGTCTCCACTTAGGATGATGTTGGTTTTGTATAAATGCCCTTTATTATGTTGAGGAATTTTCCTTCTATTTCTATTTTGCTAAGAGTTGTTTTTTATCATGAATGAGTGTTGAACTTTGTCAAACGCCTTTTGTGCATCAATTGATAGAATCATGTGATTCTTGTGTTTTGTTTTATTTATATGGTAGATTATGTTAATTGTTTTTCTAGTGTTGAACCATCCCTGCTTACATGGTATAAATCGCACTTGGTCATGGTGAATGATTTTTTTTTTTGATATATTGTTGAATTCTATTGCCTAGAATTTTGTTGAGGGTTTTTTCACCTAAGTTCATGAGGGATATATGTCTGTAATTTTCTTTTTTTGTGGTGTCTTTACCCTGTTTTTGTATCAAGGATATGCTGGCTTCATAGAATGAGTTTGGGAGTATTCCGTCCTTTTCTATGTTCTGAAAAACCTTTAGTAGTAGTGGTGTTAACTCGTCTCTGAAAGTTTGGTAGAACTCTGCCATGAAGCCATCTGGGCAAGGGCTTTTTTTTTTATTGTTGGGGATTTTTTTATTACCTTTTCAATCTCTTCTTTTGTTATGAGTCTTTTTAGTTGTTCTACCTGTATTTGTGTTAGTTTAGGTAGGTAATGTGTTTCTAGGAATTCATCTATCTCTTTTAGGTTTTCAAATTTGTTAGAGTACAATTTTTGGTTGTAATCTGTTATGATTCTTTGAATTTCAGTTGGGTCTGTTGTAATATCACCCTTGTATTTTCTTATTCGTGTTATTTGCTTCCTCTCCTGTTTTTCTTTTGTCAATTTGGCCAATGGTTTGTCAATTTTGTTGATTTTTTCAAGGAACCAGATTTTGGTCTTGTTAATTCTTTCAATTGTTTTTCTGTTTTCTATTTCATTTAGTTCTGCTGTAATTTTTATTATTTGTTTTCTTCTGGTGCCTGAGGGTTTCTTTAGTTGCTCTCTTTCTATTTGTTTGAGTTGTAGGGATAATTCTTTGATTTTGGTCCTCTCTTCTTTTTGATTGTGTGCATTTACTGATGGAAATTGACATCTGAGCACTGCTTTCGCTGTGTCCCAAAGGTTCTGATAGGAAGTGTTTTCATTCTCATTGGATTCTATGAATTTCTTTATTCCATCTGTAATGTCTTCTATAATACTGTCTTTTTTGAGCAGGGTATTGTTTAGTTTCCAAGTGTTTGATTTCTTTTCCCTGGCTTTTCTGTTATTGGTTTTTACTTTAATGGCTTTACGGTCAGAGAAGATGCTTTGTAATATTTCAACATTTTGAATTCTGCCAAGGCGTCCTTTATGACCTAATACGTGACCTCTTCTAGAGAATGTTCCTTGTGCACTAGAAAAGAAAGTTTATTTGGTTGCTATTGGGTGGAGCGTTCTGCATATGTCTATGAGGTCAAGTTGGTTGATTGTTGCATTTAGATATTCCGTGTCTTTACGAGCTTCTTTGTGGATGTCCTGTCCTTCATCGAAAGTGGTGTGTTGAAGTCTTCTACCATTATTGTGGAGCCGTCTATCTCACTTTTCAATACTAATAGAGTTTGTTTTATGTATCTTGTAGCCCTGTCACTGGGTGCATAAATATTTAATATGGCTATATCCTCTTGGTATATTGTCCCTTTAATCATTAAATACTGTCCTACTTTATCCGTTATGATGGATTTAATTTTAAAGACTTTTTTGTTAACAATTGATATTGCCACTCCTGCTGTTTTTGATTTTTTGCTCAGTATATTTTTTCCATCCTTTGAGTTTTAGTTTGTGTGTCTCTCTAAGTCTAAGGTGTGTCTCTTGTAGGCAGTGTATAGATGGATGTTGTTTTTTAATCCATTCTGCCACTCTCTGTCTCTTAATTGGTGCATTTAGTCCATTTACATTCAGGGTAGTTACGGATAGGTATGAATTTAGTGCTATCATTTTGATGTCTTTTTTTTTGTGTGTTGTTGACAGTTTCTCTTTCCTACTTAATTTTATGTGCTGAGTAGATTATCTTTGTATATTGTCCTTTCCTCATATTGTTGTTGATTTTGCTTCTGCCAAGTCTCTATTTTTTCCTTGTATTTTATTTTGATGTGTAGGATTGTCTCCTTTGTGGATACCTTATTATTCACCCCTATTTTTCTAAATTTAAACCTAACTTTTATTTCTTTGTATCTCCTTGTCTTCCTCTCCATTTGAAATATCTATGACTACTTTTCTTAGTTACTCTTTATTATTTTGATGTTGTCTTCTTTTACATAATAACATCACTTTTTCCCTGTTTTAACCGTTTTTTTTTTTGAACTTGATTTAATTTTGTGATATCCCTGGCTGGGTTGACATCTGATTGCTCTGTCCTCTGTTCTATTCTTCGGTTGGTACGTGATACTATTGATTTTCTAAACAACAACAAAAAAAAGTGGAGACTCAGCAGAAACAAAATCAATAGCATATATGAGGAAAAGATTATATATAAAGATAATCTACTCAGCAGAAAAAATTAAGTGGGAAAAAGAAACTGTCAAAAAAAACCCCAAAAAAGACACTGAAATGGTAACACTAAATTCATACCTATCCATGATTCCGCTGAATGAAAATGGACAAAATGCACAAATAAAGAGACAGAGAGTGGCAGAATGGATTAAAAAACATGATCTGACTATATGCTGCTTAAAAGACACACCTTTGACTTAGAGACACAAACTAAAACTCAAAGGATGAAAAAAAATCAAGCAAACAACAATCAAAAAAGAATAGAAGTGGCAAAACTAATTTCTGAGAAAAGGAATTTTAAAGTTAAATCCATCAGAAAGGATAAAGAAGAACACTATATAATGACTAAAGGGACAATATAACAGGAGGATATTACCATATTAAATATTTATGCACCCAGTACAGTGCTGCAAGATACATAAAACAAACTCTATCAGCGTTGAAAAGTGAGATAGCTTCACAATAATAGTAGGAGACTTCAACACACCACTTTCGGTGAAGGACCGGGCATCCAGAAAGAAGCTCAGTAAGACACAGAAGATCTTAATGTCACAATAAACCAACTTGACCTCATAACATATGCAGAACACTCCACCCAACAGCAACCAAGTATACTTTCTTTTCCAGTGCACATGGGACATTCTCTAGAATAGACCACATATTAGGTCATAAAGCAAGCCTTAGCAGAATCCAAAACATTGAAATATTACAAAGCATCTTCCTAAGCACAAGGCCATAAAAGTAGAAATCAATAAAAGAAAAGCATGGGAAAGAAATCAAACACTTGGAAACTAAACAATACCCTGCTCAAAAAGACGATTATAGAAGACATTAAGGATGGAATATTGAAATTCATAGAATCCAATGAGAATGAAAACACTTCCTATCAGAACCTTTGACACAGCAAAAGCAGTTCTCAGAGTTTAATTTTTATCAATAAGTGCACATATACACAAAGAAGAGAGAGCCAAAATCAAAGAATTATCCCTACAACTTGAACAAAAAGAAAGAGAGCAACAAAAGAAACCCACAGGCACCAGAAGAAAACAAATAATAAAAATTAGACCAGAATTAAATGAAATAGAAAACAGAAAAACAATTGAAAGAATTAACAGGACCAAAAGCTGTTCATCTGTAAAATATTAAGAAAATTGATAAACCATTGGCCATATTGACAAAAGAAAAACAGGAGTGGAAGCAAACAATCCGAATAAGAAATGAAATGGGTGGTGTTACAACAGCCCCAACTGAAATTCAAAGAATCATATCAGTTTACTACGAAAAATTGTACTCTAACAAATTTGAAAAGCTAAAAGAAATGGATGAACTCCTAGAAACACACTACCTACCTAAATTAACACAAACACAGGTAGAACAACTAAAAAGACTCATAACAAAAGAAGAAATTGAAAAGGTAATCAAAAAAACTCCCAACAATAAAAAGCCCTTGCCCAGATGGCCTCACTGCAGAGTTCTACCAATCTTTCAGAGAAGAGTTAACACCACTACTACTAAAGGTATTTCAGAGCATTTCAAAAGGTATTTCAAAGCTAGAAATAGAACTACCCTACTATCCAGCAATACCACTCCTTAGAATATATACTAGAGAAATAAGAGCCTTTACAAGAACAGATATATGCACACCCACGTTTATTGCAGCACTGTTTACAATAGCAAAAAGATGGAGGCAACCAAGGTGCCTGTCAATGGATGAATGGATAAATACATTATGGTATATTCATGGAATGGAATACTATGCATCAGTAAAGAATAATGATGAATCCGTGAAACACTTCATAACATGGAGGAATCTGGAAGGCATCACGCTGAGTGAAATTATTCAGTTGCAAAAGAAGAAATGTTGCATGAGACCACTATTATAAGAACTCAAAAAATAGTTCAAACAGAGAAGAAAATATTTTTTGATGGTTACAGAGTGTGGAGGGAGGGAGGGAGGAAGGGGCGGTTTTCACTAATTAGATATAGCACATAACTATTTTAGATGAAGGGAAAGACAATACACGATACAGGAGAGTCCAGCACAACTGGACTAAACCAAAAGCAGTTTCCTGAATAAACTGAAAGCTTCAAAAGCCAGCATAGCAGGAGCGAGGGTTTGGGGACCACAGTTTCAGACTATATCTAAGTCAATTGGCATAATAAAATCTATTAAGAAAACATTCTACAATGCACTTTGGAGAGTGGCGTCTGGGGTCTTAAACGCCAGCAAGTGGCCATCTAAGATGCATCAATTGGTCTCAACCCGCCTGGAGCAAAGGAGAATGAAGAACACCAAAGACACAAGGTAATTATGAGCCCAAGAGACAGAAAGGGCCACATAAACCAGAGACTACATTTGCCTGAGACCAGGAGAACTAGATGGTGCCCGGCTACAACTGATGAGTGCCTTAATGGGGAACACAACAGGGAACCCCTGAGGGAGCAGGAGAACAGTGGGATACATACCTCAAATTTTCGCAAAAAGACTAGACTTAATGGTCTGACTGAGACTGGAAGGACCCCGGAGGTCATGGTCCCCAGACCTTCTGTTAGCCCAAGACAGGAACCATTCTCAAAGCCAACTCTTGAGACAGGGATTGGACTGGACTATGGTATAGAAAATGATACTGGTGAAGAGTGAGTTTCTTGGATCAAGTGGAGTCATGAGACTATGTTGGCAGATCCTATCTGGAGGGGAGATGAGAGCACAGAGTGGGTCAGATGCTGGTTGAATGGATACGAAAAGAGAGAGTGGAGGGATGGAGTGTGCTGTCTCATTAGGGGGAGAGCAATTAGGAGTATATAGCAAGATGTATATAAATTTTTGTATGAAAGACTGACTTGATTTGTAAACTCTCACTTAAAGCACAGTAAAAATTAAAAAATATATATATCACAATTATTCTTCTGCATTAATATGAATAAAAAGAAAAACCAAAAAAAAAAAAAAAAAGAAATAGAATAGATTTGATACTTTGAACACTAATGACCAAAGACCGGACGAGTTGTGGAATGACATTAAGGACATCGTACATGAAGGAAGCAAGATGTGGTTACTCTTATGCAAGTTTAAGTAGAAACTGAAGAAAATTAGAACAAGTCCATGAGAACCAAAGTATGACCTTGAGCATATCCCACCTGAAATTAGAGACCATCTCAAGAATAGATTTGATGCTTTGACCACTATTGTCTGAGGACTAGATGAGTTGTGGAATGGACATCATACATGAAGGAAGCAAGAGGTCACTAAAAAGACAGGAGAGAAAGAAAGACCTAAATGGGTGTCAGAACAGACTCTGAAACATGCTCTTGAACATCAAGTAGCTGAAGCAAAAAAAAAAAATGATGACATAAAAGAGCTGGGCAGATTTCAAAGGGTGGCTTGAGAGACCAAGTATAGTATTATGATGACATGTGCAAAGACCTGGAGGTAGAAAACCAAAGGGGAAGAACACACTTGGCATTTCTCAAGCTGAAAGAACTGAAGAAAAAATTCAAGCTTCGAGTTGCATTAGTGAAGGATTCAATGTGTAAAATATTAAACAACACAGGAAGTATCGAACAAAGATGGAAGGAATACAGAGTCACTCAGTATACCTAAAAGAATTGGTCGATGTTCAACCATTTCAGGAGGTAACATTTGATCAGGAACCAATGGTACTGAAAGAAGAAGTCCAAGCTGCACTGAAGGCATTGGCGGAAAACAAGTCTCCGTGACTTGATGGAATACCAATTGAGATGTTTCCACAAATGGGTGCAACACTGGAAGTGCTCACTTGACTACGCCAAGAAATTTGAAAGACAGCTACTTGGCCAACCGAGTGGAAGAGATCCATACTTATACTTATTCCCATGAAAGGTGATCCAACCGAATGTGGAAATTATCGAACAACGTCATTAATATTATATGTAAGCAAAATTTTGCTGAAGTTCATTCAAAAGCAGCTGCAGCAGTATATCAACAGGGAATTGCCAGAAATTCAAACCAGATTTAGAAGAGGATGTGGAACTAGGGACATCATTGCTGATGTCAGGCGGATCCTGGCTGAAAGCAGAGAATACCAGAAAGATGTTTACCTGTGTTTTACTGACTATGCTAAGGCATTTGACTTGTGGATCATAGCAAATTATGGATAGCATTGGGAAGAATGGGAATTCCCAGAACTCTTCATTGTGCTCATGAGGAATCTGTACATGGATCAAGAGGCAGTCATTTGAATAGAACAAGGGGTTACTGCATGGTTTCAAGTCAGAAAAGGTGCATGCCAGGGTTATATCCTTTCATTACTCCTGTTCAATCTGTATTCCGAGCAAATAATCCGAGAAGCTGGACTATATGAAGAAAAATGGGGCATCAGGATTGGAGGAAGTCTCGTTAACAACCTGCGTTATGCAGGTGACACAACCTTGCTTGCTGGAAGTGAAGAAGACGAAGCACTTAACTAATGAAGATCAAAGGCTACAACTTTCAGTATGGATTACACCTCAACATATAGGAAACAAAAATTCTCACAAATGGACCAATAAGCAATATGATGATAAACGGAGAAAAAATTGTGGTTGTCAAGGATTTCGTTTTTTATTTGGATCCACAATCAACACCCATGGAAGCAGCAGTCAAGAAATCAAAAGACACATTGCATTGGGCAAATGGGCTGTAAGAGATCTCCAAAGTGTTAGAAAATGAAGATGTCACCTTGAGGATTAAGGTGTGCCTGACCCAAGCCATGGTGTTTTCAATGGCCTCATATGCATGTGAAAGCTGGACAATGAATAAGGAAGACTGAAGAATTGATGCCTTTGAATTGTGTAGTTGGAGACGAATATGGAATATACCATGGACTGCCAAAAGAACGAACAAATCTGACTTGAAGGAAGTGCAAATAGAATGCTTCTTGGAAGTAAGGATGGTGAGACTGTGTCTCACATACTTTGGACATGTCAGGAGGGATAAGTCCCTGGAGAAGGACATCCTGCTTGGTAAAGTAGAGGGTCACTGAAAAAGAGCAAGGCCCTCAAAGAGATGGATTGACACAGTGGCTGCTACAATGGGCTCAAGCCTAGCAACAATTTTGAGGATGGTGCAAGACTGGACAATATTTTGTTCTGTTGTGCATAGGGTTGCTATGAGTTGGAACTGACTCGATGACACGTAACAACAACAACAACAACAAAGCAGAGGGTCAGTGAAAAAGAGGAAGTCACTCGACAAAATGAATTGGTACATTGGCTGAAACAATGGGCTCAAACATTGGAAGGATTTTGAGGATGGTACAGGACCTGGCCGTGTTTCATTGTGTTGTACATAGGGTCGCTATGAGTCGAATCCAACTCGAGGACACCTAACAACAACAAAGCAAGTGTAATAAAACATAAATGTTAGAATCTAGATGGTGGGTATATGGGTATTCACTGTAACATTCTTTCCACTTCATGTGTTACCTGTGCAATCACCCAGGGCCCCGTGCTCAGCAGGGCCTTTTGCTTGGTATAATTTTCTGCTACCACTCTCTTAAAATTCTTAAAAATTTAATCTTCGAACTTGTGTTTGTGAGTTATGTCTACAGCTGAGTAAGTGGGAGCACTGATAGGCCCAAGAGGCCACACTTTCCATTCAAACCAGAAATTATTTTGAACACTGAAAAAAGGCCGTGGTCTTCTAGGAAACATGAACAGCCAAGGAAGCCTATAAAATTCTTCCTTACTGAATGTTACTTCTTGATGTTAGCCAACCACTTCACTGAATATGATGACATATAATTAAAGGGAAATACAGGACAGTCCATGGTTCCTTTTCCTTTCAGTCCTTCCTTACTCACCTGTAAATGGAAGATAGAGAATGTTAATGGAATGTGTGCATAACAACAACAAAAAAAAGTTAGTTTTGTTGCAGCATTTCTACTGTTCTGGTAAAAGCAAAATACATACGAATGTATGAACTACAAAACAGAAACTACGTAATTTCAGTGAGTCTAAATATAAGTTAAATGCTCTTATGTTTGTTTTAAAATTGACATTCTACAATATAAAGATTAACAGTAAAATTCACGCCAATAATTAAAAAATTTAATCATTATTTAGGGCATTAAATAGCAAATTGAAAACACTATGACAACTAGATAGAGAGAGAAAGAGAGGAACTGAGGAAGAAAGGAAAATATATTCTAATACCATGATGGCACTTTTCTTCCTGCATTGTGAATGAAGAACCCACATTCTTATTTGCACTGGGCCCCACAAATTATGTAGCTGACCCTGGATGTGTGTATGAAAATTTTCATAATAAAAATTTGGGGAAAAATATCCTACGTGTTCTTTAAATTGTAACTGAAACCTACCTGTGGATCTTTGGCCATACAAAACCACAGTAATTTGTTGGTCCTTTGAGTTTCTGGTGGACAATTCAACTCAGATATTATCTGGCTGTGTAACCCTGACAATGCTCTTTCCTTGCCTTGTCTTGACTTGTACAATGAAGGGGTACAACTAGATGGTCCTTTCTAAAGGCTCTTTGACAAGTTGGGAGACTGTGCTTCTCTCAATTATACCATTCAAAGGCCTTTTTTATACAGCTGCATATGCAGTTTTGCAGTGTTTGGGAACATGTATATAGGCCATGCCCCCTTGGGGGTGTGAGATCTTGGAGAATGAACCCCTACTTCATATATCTCTGTTCTCCTTGGTACTTTGTACATAGAAGGCATGCAACAATTGTTGTCTGGACGAATGAATGAGGTGAATGTTGTTTGTATTTCACCTCACAGCTGGTCAGAATGAACCATTTGCTCCTCTTTCATCATGGGATGGTTTGTGCCAAGTCTATGTAGTGGAAAGTCTGAGTATATTAGAAAGGGAAACTGATACAGCTCTGGAACTTCAACCAGCTGCTTGGGACCATTCTCCTCTCCTGTCTGGAAAATGTTTCCATCTTTTCCTACTCTCCTGCCTTGAACCCATATCTCACACCCTCAGGGGGAGGTAGGTCTGCCCTTCCCTGCTAGGCTCAGTGGTGTGTGCCCAACTCAGAGCCCCATAAAGCAATTGGATAATGGATAGAGTTCTTCCTGTGGGTTCAAGTTTCAGCCCCACAAGAGGCCTTTAAAACTTCCATCCAGAGAGGGAGTTTCACTAATTAGATAGTAGACAATAACTAATTTAGGTGTAGGGATGGACAACACACAATACAGGAGAGGTCAGCACAACTGGACTATACCAACAGCAAAGAAGTTTCCTGAATAAACCGAATACTTTGAAGGCCAGAGTAGGAGGGGCAGGGGTTTGGGGACCATGGTTTCAGGGGACATCTAGGTCAACTGGCATAATAAAAACTATTAAGAAAACATTCTGCATCCCATTTTGGAGAGTGGCATCTGGGGTCTTAAACCCTAGCAAGCCACCGTCTAAGATGCAACAATTGGTCTCAACCCACCTGGAGCAAAGGAGAATGAAGAACACCAAAGACACAAGGTAAGTATGAGCTCAAGAGTCAGAATGGGCTACATAATAAACCAAAGACTACATCAGCCTGAGACCAGAAGAACTAGATGGTGCCCAGCTATAAACGATGACTGCCATGACAGGGAGCACAACAGAGAATCCCTGAAGGAGCAGGAGAGCAGTGGGATGCAGACCCCACATTCTAGTTAAAGGACCAGACTTAATGGTCTGACTGAGACCAGAGGGATCCCGGAGGTCATGGTCCCCAGACCTTCTGTCAAGCCCAAGAAAGGAACCATTCTCGAAGCCAACTCGTCAGACAAGGATTGGACTGGACTACAACACAGAAGATGATACTGGTGAGGATCGTGGGCTTCTTGGATCAAGTAGGCACATGAGACTATCTGGCAGCTCATGTCTGGAGGGAATATGTGAAGGCCGAGGGGGACAGAAGCTGGCTGAATGCTCACAGAAACACAGGGTGGAGAGAAGGAATGTGCTGTCTCATTAGGGGGAGAGCAACTAGGAGTATATATATAAAAAAAAGGTATATATAAGGTTTTGTATGAGAGACTGACTTGATTTGTAAAATTTCACTTAAAAAAAACTTAAAAAAATTTTTTTTAATAAAAATTAAAAAAAAAAAAACTTCCAATCCATACTGGAACCTTTTGCTTTCCACACCCATTGGAGGGGAGGAGTTGGAGGTAGTGTGGGGAGGTTGACTTTGTGAAATCCGACATCTCAAGGCAGTGAGCCATGAACAATTTCATACCGACAGAAGAGCAGCCTGAACTTTTGAGGGCTCTGGGCTGTCCATCTCCTTGCCACTGACCAGCACACATTGGCGGTGTTATAAGCCAGGCTAACCCCACTCCCTCTACAGCCTGCTCTCCAACCTCACTTTCCACTTTCACAAGCTCTACTCATTACTTCTCTATGAATCAGGCAGAAGTTTTTCAGTTGGGCTCAGTATCGGTTTCCCTAAATGACCCTTAAAAAGTTCAGATTTGAATACACAAATCTGTCTGAGCATGAGGCAGACCTCATACATCATTAAACACTCATCTGCTCAGAAGGTCGGGGCCTTGGCATGGTTGGGTGTTGATGTCTTTATGGATGGAAAATGTTGGTTTTGCATTCTATCAGTAACCCCCACAGAGGTGATATTGGAATTTAGGGATCTAATCTTTTGGAAACTGCTTGATTGGAGCCAGCTCTAGTCTCATTTACATGTTGGAAAGAGAAGATAATGACTTGTACTACAGAAATGGCTGTCCTACCACTCTCTTGTCAGACAGGGTGTGGGAATGACCAAGCCAGCAATGACAGCAGGGTAAGGTGCTGGGGAAGGCAAGTCAAGGAAGACGCCCAACAAAGGGTCAGAAACAGTGGTGAAAAGAATACTGGATTGGGAGTCAGCAGATCAGGGCTCTGGTTCTGATTCTGCTGTTAACTCACTTGCTCACTGTGTGATGCTGAGCACATTTCTTTATCTCTCAGGGTCTCAGTTTTCTCACGTATAAAGTGAAGGTATTACACTTGAGGGTCTAAGGATCTTCCCACATCTGATTTATGATATTTGAGAGAGTACTTACCCTCTTATAGTTGGTATAGGAGCATAAGACCTGGAGCCAGACTGCCTGGGTTTATGTCTTAGACCTACTCTTTTCTGGCTGTGTGACCTTGTGCAAATTACTTAACCTCTCTGTTCTTCAGCATCCTCATCTGTAAAACGGGGATAATAATAGTACTTGCATTATAGGGTTCTTATAATGATTAATTGTGTTCATTTATATAAAGCATTTAGAATATTGCTTGGTACATAATAAGTTTTAATAAATGTTAGCTGTAATTATTATTATAGGACCCCTTCCCTCGGCTATGCCTGGGAAGCCAGGGAAGAGCATTCCAGGCTCTAAGTTTTCTCTCCTCTCTGAAAAAAGAGACCACCTAGTGGTTGTCTTCCTAGGCATCTGGACATATACCTCACCTCCCTTTGGATAAGGCCACCTTCTCCTTCTCCATTGAATAACACCCTGGGGCTACTGTATCTGGGGCCTCAATCTGGACCTATTTGGAAAACGGTGCATCTAGTGGTTGGTCTTGGCTTGCTTCCCCAAACTGGAAGGTCCTGTACATCTTCCCAAGTGTCGAAGTCCATCTCCCCATCATTGGCCATCTTGGCTGGGAGAAGGTAAAAGCCAGATAGATGGTCAATGATGAGGAGTGGTGTGGGGATAAGACAACCAGGCTAGAAAGGAGGATGGGGCTTCTCTGACCTCTGGTTGTCCGGTCAGGATTTGTTTCCATGATGGGTTTCTGAGTCTCTGGGATATCCAGTCTATGTTCCTGGCTTTCTCTTTTTATCTAGTCAATTCAAAGAAATTAATCTATAAATATTAGTGATTTAAATTGTAATCAAACCAGTTGTCATCAAATCAATTGCAACTTATGATGACCCCATGTGTGTCAGAGTAGAATTGTACTCCATAGGGTTTTCAATGACTAATTTTTCAGAAGTATATTGCCAGGCCTTTCTTCCAAGGGGCCTATGGATGGACTTGAACTGCCAACCTTTTGATTAGCAGCTGAATGTTTTACTCAGAACTGAAGCCACTCTCGAAGCCGCACCATTCAGCCAAAGATTAGGCAGGTCTATAAAACAAACGATAACACATGTGAAGAATGTGCTTCTTAGTTCAATCGTGTATATTGAACTCGGGGACTCATTTAAATGGTAGCCCCTGCAAGGCAACCTTTGAGTTTAAACTAGGGTCGTAGTATCATAGACTGTTATAGTCAGAGGGACCTTAAAGATGATTTCATTTAATTCCCTCCTAGTGTAATATATTGAGGAATCTGAGGCCCAGACAAGGGAATAGTCTTGCCCAAGATCATATAGCAGATTTGGGGCTAGAATCTAGATAATCTGATGCTAAGTTTTGGACCCTTTTCCTATATCAATTTGCTTCCTAGGCATTTTTGGAGGCCCAGTTTCCTAACCAAAAGGAGTGACTCCAAGCATAGTGGAGTGTAGGTGGGTGAGTGGAGATGTTTTGGGTTAGAGAGTCTTTCTGGTTCCCCTCAAAATCCCTTGTGGATAGTTGCTTACTGTGCTTTCGGACAGGACCAGCCTTACCGATGCTCAAAGCAGTCTAGGAGAGCCAGGGTTTCAGAGCTCCAAGTCTCCAATTCTACTGCCATTGCTAGGTGGGGACAGGGCGAGAGGACTTGCAGCTGGGTTTCCTATGTGTCTCCAGGGCCTGGGAGGAGCTTGTCACTCTGGAGTAGTACACAAGGATCATAGCATCTGCTTTGAGGTGTTTGGTCACATCATCCAAAGACAACAAAGAGATATGAATAGAATTGGTGAAAGAGTGAATCAGGGGTCATGTCTGGTTTGCTCGGCAGCCAGTCCATGGGAGCGGCAGAGAAATAGGAACAAAGCACAGTGTGAGTCCCTGGCCAACAAAATAACCTAATAAGTAGAGGTTGCACACCCCAGAGAGCACAGTAGAATTTCTGGCAGGATGGGGCCATAGTCATTCTGAACAAACAAGATCTTAATTTATGTCTGAGCAGAATAAGATTAGAAACCTGCTTCACATTCCTCCTAGAGAGTGTTTCCAAAAGTCAGCCAAGTGAATGTTCTCCATGTGGAGACAGAGCAGAGACGCCAGACACATGGCTTTCCAAACATGGTTTTCAGGCTACTGCAATGGCAGTCCTGTGGTAGCCCCAAGGTAGCACCATCTGGTGCCAACCTGTTATGCCATGCCAGTGGTAGACGCATTCTTGTCCAGATCAACATCAAGATCTAGATGGCCTGGTTAGAGCTTTGTACACCTATGCCAAGGGCAGACTGACCCTGCGGGCTAACTTTTTTTCTTTCATTTTTTTTTTATTATTGTGCTTTAGGTGAAACTTTACAGAGTAAATTCATTTCTCATTTAACAATATATATGCAAATTGTTTTGTGACATTAGTTGCAATCCCTGTGATGTGTCAACACTCTCTCCTTCCACACCCCAATTCCCTGTTCCCATCCATCCATTTTTCCCATCCTTTCCTGCCTTCTCATCATTGCCTTGGGGCAGGAGCTGCCCTTTTGGTCCTATATACACGATTGAACTAAGAAGCACATTCTTCACATGTGTTATCGTTTGTTTTATAGACCTGCCTAATCTTTGGCTGAATGGTGCGGCTTCGAGAGTGGCTTCAGTTCTGAGTAAAAGGGTGTTAGTGGCCATAGTCTCGAGGGTTCCTCCAATCTCTGTCAGACCAGTATGTCTGGTCTTTTTTCATGAATTTGAATTCTGTTCTACATTTTTCTCCCATTCTATTCGGGACTGTCTGTTGTGATCCCTGTCAGAACAGCTGAGGGTGGTAGCTGGGCACCATCTAGTACTTCTGGCCTCAGGCTGGTGGAGGCTGTGGTTCACGTGGTCTGTTAGCCCTTTGTGTCTTTGGTTTTCTTCACTGTCCTTTGCTCCAGAAAAATGGGACCAGTAGATTTATCTTTGATGGCCATTCACAAGCTTTTACGACCCCAGATGCTACTTACCAAAGTTGGATGTAGAACATTTTCTTTATGAAATTTGTTATGCCAATGACCTAGATGTCCTTCCCGACCATGCTCACCAGCCCTCAGCCCCAGTAACTCAGTTCCTCAGGGTGTTTGGATGTGTCTATGAAGCTTCTATGACTTTGCCTTGGTCAGTTTGTGCTGACTTCCCCTATCTTGTGTGTTTTCTTTCCCTTCACCACACTTACCACTTACCTACTATCTAGTTGATGATTTCACCTCCCCAACCCTACCCTCCCTTTTAACCATCATAGGTTTTTTTGTGTGTGTGTAAACCTTTTCTTGAGTTTTTATAATAGTGGCTTCATATAGTATTTGTCCTTTTGTGATTGACTTATTTCACTCAGCATAATGCCCTCCAGATTCATCCATGCTGTGAGATATTTGGTGGATTCATCATTGTTCTTTATCATTGCATAATATTCCATTATGTGTATGTACCATAATTAGCTTATCCATTCATCTGTTGATGACCACCTAGATTGTTTCCTTCTTTTTCCTATTGTGGATAATAATGCAATGAATATGGATGTGCATATGTCTATTTGTGTGATGGCTGTTATTTCTCTAGGATATATTTCTAGGAGTAAGATTGCTATATTGTATGATATTTCTAGCTTTTTAAGGAAGTGCCATATTGTTTTCCATAGTGGCTGTTCCATTTTATATTCCCACCAGCAGTCCAGAATGAGAATTCAAGAACACTTAATTGTGCTCATGAGGAACCTGTACATAGATAAAGAGGCAATTATTCAGACAGAACAAGGGGATACTGCATGGTTTCAAGTCAGGAAGGTGTGTGTGAGGGTTGTATCCTTTCACCACACCTATTCGATTTGCATGCTGAGCAAATAATCTGAGAAGCTGGACTATATGAAGAAGAACTGGACATCAGGATTGAAGGAAGACTCACTAACAACCTGCCTTATCCAGATGACACAATCTTGCTTGCTGAAAGTGACTTGAAGCACTTACTGATGAAGATCAAAGACCACAGCCTTCAGTATGGATTGCACCTCAACATAAAGAAAACTAAAATCCTCACAACTGGACCAATAAGCAATGTCATGATAAAGGGAGACAAGATTGAAGTAGTCAACAATTTCATTTTACTTGGATCCACAATCAACACCCATGGAAGCAGCAATCAAGAAATCAAAAGACACATTGCACTGGGCAAATCTGATGCAAAGGACCTTTTTAAAGTGTTGAAAAGCAAAAATATCACCTTGAAGACTAAGATGTGCCTGACCCAAGCCATGGTATTTTCAATCCCATCATATGTATGTGAAAGCTGGACAGTGAATAAGGAAAACCAAAGAATTGACACCTTTTAATTGTGATGTTGGAGAAGAATATGGAGCATACCATTAACTACCAAAAGAATGAACAAATCTGTCTTGGAAGAAGTACAACGAGAATGCTCCTTAGAAGCAAGGATAGCGAGTCTGCATCTTACATACTTTGGATATGTTGTCAGGAGGGATCAGTCCTTGGAGAAGGACATCATGCTTGGTAAAGCAGAGGGTCAGTGAAAAAGAGGAAGACTCTCAATGAGATGGATTGACACAGTGGCTGCAACAATGGGTTCAAGCATAACGATTGTGAGCATGGTGCAGGACCGGGCAGTGTTTTGTTCTGTGGTACATTAGGGTCGCCATAAGTCAGAACCAACTCGGCAGCACCTAACAACAGCAATGGCTAATGATTGTGAGCATTTCCTCATGTGTCTGTTAGCTGCCTGAATGTCTTCTTTGGTGAAGTGTCTGTTCATATTCTTTGCCCGTTTTTTTAATTGGATTGTCTTTTTGTTATTGGGGTGTTGCAGTACCTTGTAGATTTTAAGATTAGGCCCTTGTCAGATATATCATGGTCAAAGTTTTTCCCCAGTCTGTAGGCTTTCTTTTTACTCTTGTGGTGAAGCCTTTTGATGAGCGTAATTGTTCAATTTTTAGGAGCTCCCAGTTATCTTGTTTATCTTGTGATGCTTGTGCATTGTTAGCTATGGTTTGTATCTTATTTATGCCATATATTAGAGCTCCTGGCATAGTCCCTATTTTTTCTTCCATGATCTTTATAGTTTTAGGTTTTATATTTAGGTCTTTGATACATTTTGTATTAGTTTTGTGTATGGTGTGAAGTATGGGTCCCGTTTCCTTTTTTTACAGATGGACATCCAGTTTTGCCAGTATCTTTGTTAAAGAGACTGTCTTTTCCCCATTTAATGGACTTTGGTCCTTTGTCAAAGATCAGCTGACTGTAGGTGAACGGATTTATGCCTGGGTTCTCGTTTCTGTTCCATTGGTTTATGTGTCTGTCCTTGTACCAGTACTGGGCTGTTTTGACTACCGTGGCTGTGTAGTGGGAAGCCCCGGTGGTGCAGTGGTTGACCTAGACTAACCAAAATGTCAGCAGTTAGAATCCACCAGCTGCTCCTTGGAAATCCTATGGGACTGTTCTACTCTGTCCTATGGGGTCACTATGAGTCAGAATTAACTCGACAGCAATGAGTTTTTGAAACCCTGGTGGCGTAGTGTTTAAGAGTTAGGCTGCTAACCAAAAGTTTGACAGTTCAAATCAACCAGGTGCTCCTTGGAAACCCTATGGGGCAGTTCTACTCTGTCCTATAGGGTGGCTATGGTCGGAATTGACTCGATGGCAATGGGTTTGATTTTGTTTTTTTTGGTTTAGCTGTATAGTAGGTTCTGAGATCAGATAGTGTGGGGCCTCCTACTTTGTTCTTTTTCAATAATGCTTTACTTATCCAGGGCCTCTTACCTTTCCAGATAAAGTTATTGATTAGTTTCTCCATTTTGTTAAAGAGTGTTGCTGATATTTGGATTGGGATTGCATTATATCTGTAGATTGCTTTGGGTAGAATTAACGTTTTCACAATGTTGCATCTTCTTATCCATGAGCATGGTATGTTTTCCCATTTCTGTAGGTCTCTTTTGATTGCTTGCAGTAGTGTTTTATAGTTTTCCTTATATAGGTTTTTTTACGTCTGTGGTCAGATTTATTTCTAAATATATTTTTAGAGCAATCGTAAATGATATTGTTTTCTTGATTTCCTTTTCAAAGTTCTCTTTGTTGTCATATAGGAATTCAACTGATTTTTTTTTGTTGTCGTTGATCTTGTATCCTGCTACTCTGCTAAATCTATTAGTTCCAGTAGTTTTCCTGTTGAATCTTTGGGTATAGGATCATATCATTTGCAAATAGTGATGGTTTTTCTTCTTCGTTTCCAATTTGGATGTCCTTTATTATTATCATTTTTCTTGCCTTATTGCTGTAGCTAGGACTTCCAGCACAATATTAAACAGGAGTGGTCATAAAGGGCATCCTTGTCTCGTTCCCATTTTCAACGGAAATGCTTTCAGCCTCTTTCCTTTGAGAATGATGGTAGCTGTTGGTTTTGTATAGTTGCCCTTTATTATGTTGAGGAATTTCTCTTCTATTTCTATTTTATTGAGAGTTTTTATCAGAAATGAATGTTGCACTTTATCCAATACCTTTTCTGCATCAATTGAGATGATCACGTGATTCTTTTCTTTTGTCCTATTTATGTGGTGGATTACTTTGATTTTCTAATGTTGGGCCATTCTTAAATACCTGGTCTGAATCCCACTTAGGTGTGGTGTATTATTTTTTTGATATGATGCTGAATTCTTGGCTAGAATTTTGTTAAGAATTTTTGTATCTAAATCCACTGGAGATATCGGTCTGTAATTTTCATTTTTTTGTGGTTTCTTTGCCTGGCTTTGGTATCAGGGTTATGCTGGCTTCATAGAATGAATTTTGGAGTATTCCTACCTTTTCTATGCTCTGAAATAGTTTGAGTAGTACTGGTGTGAGCTCTTCTTTGAGGGTTTGGTAGAATTCTCTAGTGAAGCCATCCCGGCCAGGGCTTTTTTTGTTGGAATTTTTTAAATTACTTCTTCAATCTCTTCTCTTGTTTTGTGTCTGTACAGCTTTTCTAACTCAGTTTGTGTAGTTTAGTAAATAGTGTATTTCTAGAAATTTGTCCCTTTAGGTTCTCAATTTTTTTTGGAATACCATTTTTCATAGTGTTCTGTTATGATCTTTTTTTATTTCAGCTGGGTCTATTGTAATGTCCCCTATCTCATTTCTTATTTGGGTTATTTGCTTCCTCTCCTGTTTTTCTTTTGTCAGTTTGGCCAATGGTCTTTGATTTTGTTGAGCCTTTCAAAGAATCAACTTTTGGTCTTGTTGGTTCTTTCTATTGTTTTTCTGTTCTCTATTTCATTTATTTCTGCTCTGATTTTTATTATTTCCTTCCTTCCCGTGGGTGTGGGCTTCCTTTGCTGTTTTCTTTGTATTTATTTGATTGTTAGGGCTAACTTTATTTTGCCCCATTCTTCTTTTTTGATGTGTGCTTTTATTGATATAAATTGACCTCTGAGCACTGCTTTTGCTGTGTCCCAGAGGTTTTGGTATGATGTGTTTTCATTCCCATTTGATTCTAGAAATTTTTTGATTCCCTCTTTGATTTCTTGTATTACCCATTTTTTTTAATGAGGTGTTATTCAGCTTCCATGTATTTGATATTTTATCCTCACAATCCCTGTTATTGATTTCTTCTTTTATGGTGTTATGATCAGAGAGAATAGTTTGTAATATTTTGATGTTTTGGGTTTTATTCAGGGTTGTTTTGTGGCTTAAAATGTAGTCTATTCTGGAGAATGTTCCATGTGCTTTGGAAAAGAATGTATACTTTGCTGCTGTTGGGTGAAGTTTTCTATACATGTTTGTGAGGTCTAGTTGTTCAATTTTGGCCTTTAGATTTTCTGTATCTCTGTTGAGTTTCTTTCTAAATGTTCTGTCCTTTACTGAACTGATGTGTTGAACTCTCCTACTATTATTGTGGAACTGTCCATTTCTCTTTTCAGTGCTGTTAGAATTTTTTATGTATTGTGGGGCCCTGTCTTTGGGTGCATAGATATTTATTAAGGTTATGTCATCTTGGTGGATTGTCTCTTTAATCCATTATATAATGTCCTTCCTTGTCTTTTATTGTTCATTTTGCCTTAAAGTCTATTTTATCTGAGTTTAGTATTGCCATTTGGTTACTGTTTATGGTTACCGTTTGCTTGATATATTTTTTTCCATCCTTTGATTTTCAATAAATTTATGCCTTTGTGTTTATGATGTGTCTCTTGTGGACAGCATATTGATGGGCCATGTTTTTTAAATCCATTTTGCCACTCTCTGTCTCTTTAAGGGCACATTTAAACCATTAACATTCAGTATGAATAGGTATGAGTTTATCACTATCAAATTGTCGTGCTTTTTTTTTTTTTTTTGTGGTCCTGATGTTTTCTTTGTTCCTCTTACTTTCCTGCACTGAGTTCCTTTTGTTTGTGCATTTTCTTTTCTTTCATTATTGTATATTTTGTGTTTACCGAATCTTTATGTCTTTCTTCTTTTTTATTCTGATGAGTAGGTTTGTTGATTTTCTTTGTGGTTACCTTGAAATTTACACTTATTTTCCTAAGTTTGGAACAGTCTTTTATTTTTGATATTGCCTTGATTTCCTCTTCATTTGAAAGTTCTATTACTACACTGTTTATTACTCCTTTACTGTTTTTATGTTGTCGTCATTTACAGATTGATGTCTCTGTTTCCCTGTTTTGTCTTTTAGCTTTGTTTTATTATCGAAAGTTCTTTATCTAGGTTGATATCTTGCTGATGCTGTCCTGTGTCTTAGACTCTCATTGTTGTCTGATGTTGTTGGTTCTCTAACTGGAGGACCCATTTAATATTTCGTGTAAGTTTAGTTTGGTTTTTGCAAATTCCCTTAATTTCTATTTATCTGGAAATGTCCTAATTTCGCCATCGTATTTGAGTGAGAGTTTTGCAGGATATATTATTCTTGGTTGGCAGCTTTTTTGTAAGTTTTATATATGTCTTTCCACTGCCTTCTTGCTTGAATAGTTTCTGTAATCAGAGCTTAGTCTTACTGTTTCCCCTTTGTAAGTGACTTTTCATTTTTCTTGAGCTCCTCTCAGGATTCTTTCTTTGTCTTTGGTTGTGGTAAGTGTGATTATGATGTGTCTTGGTGTCTTTCTTTTAGGGCTATCTTATATGGGGCTCTTTGAGCTTCTTGCATGGTCAGCTTTTCATCTTTCATGATATTTGGGAAGTTTTCTGTCAGCAAATCTTCAACAATATTCTCTGTGATTTCCATTTTCTCCTCCTGTTCTGGAACTCTGATCACATGCAAATTTTTGCTCTTGATTGTGTCCCACATAATTCTTGGGTTTACTTCATTTTTTTTCTCAATCAAAGTTGCATCCTTGGATTTGTCTTCCATCTTCCTGATTCTGTCTTCCATTGTTCCAAATTTGCTCCTAAAACTTTCTATTGAGTTGTCCATTTCTGAAATTTTGCAGTTTTTCTTTTGGATTTCTATTTGCTGTTTTAGTATGATTCCTAATTGTTTTTTTATTTTGATTTTTTTTTCTTGTATTAGTTTCCTGAATTCTTCTATTGCTTTCTCTGTGTTTTTCTTGATTTTGGCTATATTTCCCTTGGTTTTGTCTGTGTTTTCCTTGCTCTCTTTCCTAATCTCTTGTAAATATTATACATTTGAATTCCGTGTTGGGTAGTTTCACTGTCTTTTCTTCTACTGGAAAGTCATCTGATTCTTTATTTTGGTCATTTGCTGGAGCCATCTTGTCTTGCTTTTTTATATGTTTTGATGTTGTCTCCTCTCTCTGAGACATTAAAGTATTATTTTCTTTATGTATTGGTTGTATTTTCATTTATTTCATCCTCCTTTTTTGTTTTGTTATGATATGTCAGGCCGGGTGGGCCAGGTGTGTTTGGCTGCTTACTCATGTGCGGGCATGATACTTCCCACCACCTTGTCCAGGTGGGCAGGGTGAGCCTGATTTGCTGCATGCTGGTTTGGTGAGATGGCTGAAGGCAGACTGGGTAGGCACTGCCTGTCTTCTGATGTTTGTCTAGTGGTGTGGGAGCTTTCCCAGCTCCTTGCCATATAGGTGGGGATATCGGATGGAGAATGGTGAGGGCTTGCTTCTCACCATTTGGCAGCTGGTCAAGTGGCAGGAGGGAGGGCAGTGCTGGCCTGGCATGGTGGTTGGCCTTGGCACTGAGGGTGTTCTAACCAGGTTGGCACATTGGGGGCATGTGGAAAGGAGGGGTGGTGTATGGGGTGGGTGCTCTGTCTCCTGTTGAGAGCTCTGTGAACTTTCCTTCCCATATTCCCTCTCCAGGGCTGTTGCTGGTTGTGCTCCAAGATGGCAAAGCTGTTGCAATTTAGCTGGCAGGGGACCTCCATTCCGTAGCTCTCCTTGTTGTCTATTCTCTGTCAGTTTCTTCTTCCATTTGGTGCTTCATCTAGCTCTTATCCCTTCACTTGATGATTAGAGTTCGTGGATTGACATTTGTAGCTGTCTACTTAGTGTTTTAAGTTTTTGCTGCAGAGGAACACCATGGTGCTTCTATGTATACCACTTTGTTGGCTCCGCCTCCTGAGCCATACAGCCTACCTTTTTTAAAAATAATTTTTATTGTGCTTTAAGTGAAAGTTTACAAATCAAGTCAGTCTCTCACACAAAAACCTGTATACACCTTGCTACACACTCCCAATTACTCTCCCCCTAATGAGACAGTCTGCTCTCTCCCTCCACTCTCTCTTTTCATGTCCATTTTTCCAGCTTTTAACCCCCTCCACCTACACATCTCCCCTCCAGGAAGGAGATGCCAACGTAGTCTCAACTGTCCACCTGATCCAAGAAGCTCACTCCTCACCAACCCATTGTCCAGTCCAATCCATGTCTGATGAGTTGGCTTCGGGAATAGCTCCTGTCCTGGGCCAACAGAAGGCCTGTGGGCCATGACCACTGTGGTCCTTCTAGTCTCAGTCAGACCATTAAGTCTGGTCTTTTTATGAGAATTTGGGGTCTGCATCCCACTGCTCTCCTGCTCCCTCCGGGGTTCTCTGTTGTGTTCCCTGTCAGGGCAGTCATCAGTTATAGCTGGGCACCATCTAGTTCTTCTGGTCTCAGGATGATGTAGTCTCTGGTTCATGTGGCCCTTTCTGTCTCTTGGGCTCATAATCGCCCTGTGTCCTTGGTGTTCTTCATTCTCCTTTGATCCAGGTGGGTTGAGACCAATTGATGCATCTTAGATGGCTGCTTGCTAGCGTTAAAGACCCCAGATGCCACTCTTCAAAGTGGGATGCAGAATGTTTTCTTAATAGATTTTAGTATGCCAGTTGATTAGATGTCCCCTGAAACCACGATCCCCAGACCCCTGCCCCTGCTACACTGGCCTTCGAAGCATTCAGCTTATTCAGGAAGCTTCTTTGCTTTTGGTTTAGTCCAGTTGTGCTGACCTCCCCTGTATTGCGTGCTGTCTTTCCCTTCACCTAAAGTAGTCCTTATCTACTATCTAATTACTGAATGCCCCTCTCCCACCCTCCCTTTCTCATCCCTCTTGTAACCACAAAAGAATGTTTTCTTCTCAATTTAAACTATTTCTCAAGTTCTTATAATAGTGGTCTTATACAGTATTTGTCCTTTGGCAACTGACTCATTTCACTCAGCATAATGCCTTCCAGGTTTCTCCATGTTATGAAATGTTTCACAGATTCCTCACTGTTCTTTATCGATGCGTAATATTCCATTGTGTGAATGTACCATAATTTATTTATCCATTCATCTGTCGATGGGAAACTAGGAATGTCTTAATTCCTCCCTCATTTTGTTCTTGCTTGTAAGAGCAACTTTGTTATAAAATTAGTGCTGATCATTATAAGGCAAAAATTTAAAATTATGGTTAGATAAATTATACCTGGGTTATTATGTCAAAGTAGATAATTGTTTTTGTACTGAAAATGTTAATAAACTCGTATTTAATTTTTTGTGGTGATGATATACACAACAAAACATTTGCCTATTCAGCAATTTTATGGGTATAGTTCAGTGACATCGATCACATTCTTTAAGTTGTGCAGCCATTATTGCTACCCTTTTCCTCCACCATTAACTTAAACTCAAAACCCCCTTTTCCCCTTCCCTCCCACCTCAGGTAGCCACTGTTAATCTTTGGTTTATGTATATTTGCTCATTTCATATAAGTGAGATCATTCAGTGTTTGTTCTTTTTTCACCTTCATTTTTGAAGAATAGTTTTGTGGATATCAAATTCTTTGCTGACAGTTTTTTCTTTTAGCAATTTAAATGTGTCATCTCGCTTCCTCCAGCCTCCGTGGTTTCTGATGATAAATCAGCTGTTAATCTTATAGAGCATCTCTTGTAAGGGACGTGTCACTTCTCTCTTCTTGTTTTCAGGATTCTCTTTTTGTCTTTTTTTTTCCCCAACAGTTTGATTATAATATGCCTCAGTTTGGATGTATTTGAGTTAATTCTGTTTGGAGTTTGTTGGGGTTCTTGGATGTGTAGATTCATGTCTTTTCATCAAATTTGGCAAATTTCTGGTCATTATTGTTTCAAACATCCTCTCTTCCCCTTTCTTTCTGGGAACTTCCATTATGCATATATTGGTACACTTGATGATATCCCACAGGTCTCTTAAACTCTTTGTTTTTCTTCATTGTTTTTTCTCTTTCTTCTTCTCAGACATGATTGTTTCAATTGACCTACCTTCCAGTTAGCAGATTCTTTCTTCTGCTTGCTCAAATCTGCTGCTGAATCCCTCTATTGAATTTTTAATTTCAGTTGTTGTACTTTTCAGCTCCTGAATTTCTATTTGGTTCCTCTTTATAATTTCTATTTTTACTGATACTATCTATTGGGTTGGATATTGTTTTCCCAGGTTTTTTTTTTTTTTGGTTCTTTGTCCATGGTTTGCTTTAGCTCTTTGAGAATATCTCAGATAGTTGATTTAAGTCTTTGTCTAGTAAATCCAGTGTTTCTCCTTTCTCAGGCACAGATTCTGTTAATATTTCTTTTCCTGTGACTGGCCCATTCTTTCTTGTTTCTTTGCATGGCACATAATTTTTTTGGATTAAAACTTAATTTTGAGTATTGCAATGTGGTAACTCTGGAAATCAAATTCTTCCCCTTTCCAGGGTTTGTTGTTGTTTCTTGCTATGGGTTGTAGTTGTTTATATAGTGATTTTCTAAACTATTTCTTTGAAGACAATATTCCTTATGTGGTCTCTAAAGTCTCTGTTCCTTTAGTTTATGGTCAGGTAGTGGATTGACAGCAATTTCCTTAAATACATGGAGTGAAGAAAAAAAATACTCTCCCACTCTTTTCAAGATTGGCTCTGTGTTGGGTTCAGTACTTAGGCTGCCTTAGCCTTCACTTTCTGATTGTGCTAAGCCTAAATATCAGCTAAAAGTGAAATCTTAGGGCATTCTCAGGTCTTTTCTGATATGCATCCTATCCTGGGCATGTACTCTCTATATCCCTCATTATATGAAAGAGCTTTTCCAAAGTCCTTGCTCTTCAAAGTAACTCTAACTTCAGCATTTTCTCCCAGACTTTTTTTGTGTCTTCTGTTTGCGTCAACTCTAATCTTTTGCCCTAGGTGACTGTGGCTTGTTTATTTACCTTTCTTTCTTTCTTTTAAAGAATGCCCTCTGCATAACCACTTTTCTGCCCTGACAGTGCAAAGTTAGGTGAAACAAATCATATGTCTTGCATAATTCCTTCAGGGAATCTGCAGAGAGATCAAAACCAACAAAAACAATTCTTGGGAACAAGGTCCACTCTGCTCCTTCCATAATCGGGTATTCAAGATTCTCCAAACTCTGATCCTTACCTTTGTAATATTATTCTCATAATTTCCATTTAAGCAGGCTATACTTCAGACAAACCAATTACTCTTTCATCCATATGCCTGTATTTTCCTGCCTTGTCTTGGTTCATGCAGTTTATTTTGTTTAGAGCAGAAGTTCTTAACTTGGAAACTGTCAGCCAATGGAAGAACTTCAAAAAGCCTATAAACATTCACAAATTACATAAAAACTTTTGTGAGTCTGAGAATACATTTTTTTTTCTGAATGAGAGGGTCCAGAGCTTTCATTAGATTCTCAAAGGAGTCTGTGACTAAACAGGCAAACAAACAAGACCAACAAAAGGTAATAATTGCTGGCCGTGATGGTTAAGGTTGTGTGTCAACTTGGCTAGGCCATGATTCTCAGTGGTTTGGCAGTCATATGATGTTGTGATCACTTCCATGATGGAATGTGCTGTGAGTAGTCAATCAGGGAAGGGAGTTTCCTTGGGCATGTGGCCTGCATCGAATATAAGTGGACATTCTGGCAAGTCTCGTGGGCTTTTTGCTCACACTGGATCCTGCAGCTTGCTCCAGTTCTTGAGGCTTGAGCTAGCAGCTTACCTGTGGTCTTGCCTGACAGTCTTGGGATTGATCACTCTTTGCAGCCTGTGAGCAAGAGCCCTGCTCTCTGTCCTGCTGATCTTGGGTTCACCAACCCCTGCAGCTAAATGAATCAGATGAAGCCTCTATCCTGTTTCATGGACTTGGGACATTCCAGACTCTATAACCGCACCAGTCATTGCCTTGATATAAACATCTCTGCATATATATTTATACACTTTACTGGTTTTGCTTCTCTAGAGAACTCAGCCTAAGACAGTTGGTACCAAGAGCGGTTCTAGAGAAACAAAATTGTAAGGATGAGTTTTCTAAATATGTTCTCAAGTCTGGTTAGTCTTCCAGATGTTAATAACCCTGCTTCCAGTAATAAAGAGGGCACTGCTAATCCATGGCATGAGATGGCAATACAAATGCGCAAAATATCACCACCAATAGTTCAGGTATTGGTGAAAGGCGAGGCTCTGGGTGATTTCATGTGTGATACCTTCTACAATTTTGTCAAAATAAGAAATATAAGGAAGCTTATTGGTTGGTCCTACTCTCACTAGACAAACTGGTGAAAGAAAGACATGTGCTCAGGGCTTCAGAGTCAAAGCTTAAGTGCCACATAAATGACCTCAAAGTTTCCACTTGTACTTTGAAAGAAAGCCTGATTTCTTGTAGTAACAGAGCTGTTATTGCCAAAAACTAAACCCAGAGTCTTATTGGCTGAATTGCAACATCAACTCAATTGCCAACCTTGAGAGGTGTCTGCAATTGATTGATTGATTGGTTGAGGGCATTGATTTGGAAGAAATGGGATCCTGACACTTGCAATGGGGACATATGGGTAGATAATCAAGAAGCTGGGGACACGGAGTCCCTAAATTCCATTGAATCACTCCTGCCAACAGGCCCAGCCCACCCATTCCCATGTGAAGAAATTACTCCATGTTTGTCTGCTAAACTACCCTTCCCAGTAAAACCTTTTACGCCCCCATCTAATAAGATTAACCCAGCAGTGTCTAAAGAGCCCTTGTCCGAGTCATGGCCTGGGGCATCTCATGAGGCAGATGCTTTACAAGACAATGTTGAATGTTCTCAAAACACTTCTCCACAGCAGATTTTGGCTTCTAGACCTATAAGTAGACTTAAGTCCTGGTGCACCCCAAAAGGTGAAATACAAAGTGTGACCCAGGAGGAGGTATGCTATACTCCAAAGGAATCACTTGAGTTTTCTAATATGTACAAACAGAAACCTGGGGAATATGTGTGGGAATGCCTATTAAGAGTGTGGGATAATGGTGCAAGGAACATAAAGATAGATCCATCTCAGTTTATTGATATGGGTCCACTAAGCACAGATTCTTCATCCAGTGTCTCAGCTTGAGAAATTAGGAAAGGATCTAATAGTTTATTTGGTTGGGCCACTGAAGCATGAATTACACAGTGCCCTACACTAAATCAAGTTGAAGTGCCAGACCTGCCTTTGTATGCTGTAGAAGAAAGTATCCAAAGGCTTAGGGAAATTGGCCTGCCAGAGTGGATTTATCAGGTTAGACCCACAGACCCACACATGGAGTGCCCAGAGGACACACCTTTTACCACAACTGTGAGGAACAAATTTGTGAAGGGAGCCCCATGTCCTTGAAGACTGCTGTGATTTCTATTTTAAGTAAGTCAGATTTGACAGTGGAAAC
The DNA here is from genome assembly GCF_030014295.1 of Loxodonta africana. Classification (NCBI taxonomy): domain Eukaryota; kingdom Metazoa; phylum Chordata; class Mammalia; order Proboscidea; family Elephantidae; genus Loxodonta; species Loxodonta africana. The sequence goes on along the minus strand of NC_087369.1, from coordinate 87,821,399 downwards.
TGCCCTAACCAAATTAAGACATCTAACTACAATGGGGCTGATTGGAGCTTGTGGTAGTAAGGGCCAAATGGCGGCACTGAATCGACAAAGACAAGGTGGGTGTGGTTACAGTAATGGACAGTGGAGTCAAAGCAGTAATCAGAATAGTCTTACTCATATAAACTTTTAACATTTAGTCATGGTGTCGCTAGGAGTGAAATAGGATATCTACTAAACATTTACTTGATGTGTACAAGCAGATGAATTCTAGGTCAAGTAAACAGCAGTCTAACTCAAATTGCCAGAATAGAGTCATGGGCCCTCAATCAATTCCCAGACTTGAGCGAGTTTAAAGACCCACAACCCCTAGAATGAAGGGAAGGTCAGATCCCCTTGAGGAAGGACTCCAATACACTGCCCAAAACTTAATCTTTCTCCCAGCCTTCCTCAAAGGGATCTATGGCCTTTTACGAAAGTGACTTTTCATTGGGGAAAATAGAATAATCACACTTTTTGGGGATTACTGCATACTGTCTCTGTATCAACACTAATTCCAAGAGACCCAAAATGTCACTGTGGCCCACCAGTCAGAGAGGGGGCATATGGAGGTCAGGTTATTAATGGAGTCCTAGTTCATGTTCATTTCACAGTAGGTCCAGTGTTGTCCCCAAACCCAACCCTTAGTGATTTCCCCAGTTCCGGAGTGCATAATTGGAATAGATATACTCAGCAACTGGCGGAACCCCCACACTGGATCCCTGACAAAAGGAGTAAGGGCTATTATGGTAAGAAAAGTCAGGTGGAAGCCATTAGAACTGCACCTACCTTGAAAAATAGTAAACCAAAAGCAGTACTGCATTCCTGGAGGGATTGCAGAGATTACTGTCACCATCAAGGACTTGAAGAATGCAGGTGTGGTGATTTCTACCACATCCCCATTCAACTTGCCTATTTGGATGGCTAATGGCCCAGACCCTTGGAGAATGACAGTGGATTATCATACACTTAACCAGATGGTGACTTCATTTGTAGCTGCTGTTCCAGATGTAGTTTCATTGCTTGAGCAAATTAATGTATCTCCTGGTACCTGGTATGCAGCTATTGACCTGGCCAAGATATTTTTCTCCCTACCTGTTTCCAGGGATCACCAGAAGCAGTTTGCCTTCAGTTGGCAAGGCCAGCAACACACCTTCAGTTACCTTCAGTTGCCTACCTCAGGGCTACATCAACTCTCCAGCCTTATGTCATAATTTAGTCCTCAGGAAACTTGAGCATACTTCCCTTCCACAAGACATCACACTGGTCCATTACATTGAATATATAATGCTGATAGGACCTAGTAAGGAAGAAGTGTCAATGACTCTGGACTTACTGGTAAAATATTTGCTTGTTAGAGGTCATCTTCCAGCTCAGTGAAATTTCTAGGGTTTCAGTGGTGTGGGGCATGTCAAGATATTCCTAAAGTGAAGGACAAGTTATTACATCTGGCTCCCCCCACAACTAAAAAGAGGCACAATGCCTAGTGGGTCTCTGGATTTTGGAGACAATATATTCCTCATTTGGGTGTGCTACTCACCATTAGCCCTCGTGACCCACCTGCAAGATATTTGCTTCCTGTCCCCCTGATCTTATGTTTTGCAGGCCTAAAGGTTTTATTTCCAAAGGGAAGAATGATCCCACCTGGATACACATCACTGATTCTGTTGAACTAGAAGCTAAGAATGCCGCCTGGCCACTTTGGGCTCCTTATGCCTCTGGATCAACAGGCAAAGAAGGGAGTTCCCATACTGGCTGGTGTAATTGATCCTGATTACCAAGAGGAAATCGGATTGACATTACATAATAGAGGTAAAGAAGAGTATGTCTGGAATGCAGGGGATTCCTTAGGGCGTCTCTTAGTACTACCATGCCCTATGATTAAAGTCAATGGAAAACTACAGTAACCCAATTCCGACATGACTGCTAATGGCTCAGACCCTTCAGGAATGAAGGTTTGGGTCACCCTACCAGGCAAAGAACCACAACCAACTGAGGTGCTTGCTGAGGGCAAAGGGAATACGGAATAGATGGTAGAAGAAGGTAGTTCTAAATATCAGTTATGACCAAGTGACCAGTTGCAGAAACAAGGACTGTAATGTTATGAGTATTCCTGCTTTGTATGTATGCATCAAATTTTTTGTTTTCTTCACTTATAAAGTATAAGATGTAGACAGGGCTAGTGCATTTTCAGTTGTATGTATGTTGGTTGTATCATGCAAATATGACTTTATAATTGTCTTTATTCAGAGATTATGTATGGCTTAAGGAGATGTGTACATGTGCCAAGTTGGCAAGGGGTGGACTGTGATGGTTAAGGTTGTGAGTCAATTTGGCTGGGCCATGATTCTCAGTGGTTTGGCAGTCATATGATGTTGTGATCACTTCCATGGTGGGATCTGCTGTGAGTAGTCAATCAGGAAAGGGAGTTTTCTTGGACATGTGGCCTGCATCGAATATAAGTGGACATTCTGGCAAGGCTTGTGGGCTTTTCATTCATGCTGGATCCTAAAGCTGCCTCCTGTTCATCTGACCTCAGATTCCTGGGACTTGTGCTAGAAACTTACATGTGGTCTTGCCTGTCGATCTTGGGATTCATCAATCTTCACAGCCTGTGAGCAAGAGCCTTGCTCTGTGTCCTCCTGATCTTGGGTTCACTAGCGCCTGTGGCTACATGAATCAGGAGAAGCCTCTATCCTGACCCATGGACTTGGAATGTTCCAGCATACACAACCGTGCCAGCCATTGCCTTGATATAAACCTCTCTGTATATGTATTTATATGCTTTACTGGTTTTGCCTCTCTAGAAAACCCAGCCTAAGACACTGGCTTAGACTCTTCTTCTACCTTCTCTATTCCTTTTTCCTCAAACAGTTTCTATATGTACAATTCAGTGACATTGATTACATTCTTTGAGTTGTGAAAACATTCTCACCTTTCTTTTCTGAGTTGTTCCTCCCCCATTAACATAAACTCACTGTACCCTAAGGTTCCTATCTAATCTTTTGAGTTGTTGTTGTCAATTTGATCCCATATAGATATTTCTTAAAAGAGCATAATGCTTAAGGCAGACATTCTTTATTAGTTAAGCTCAACTATTGTTTGGTTTTAAGAAGGCTTCAGGGGATATTTTTGGTTTAGGGTTTAAAGATTATCTCAGGGCAATAGTTGCAGGAGTTCATCCAGCCACCGTGGCTCCAGAAAACCTAGATTCCATGAGAATTTGAAATTCTGTTCTGCATTTTCCACCTTTTGGTCAGGATTCTTCTATAGACTCTTTGATCAAAATGTTCAGTATTGGTATCTGGGTGCTATCCATTTCTTCTGGTTTCGTGGCAAAGGAGGCAGTTGTTCATGGAGGCAATTAGCCACACATTCCACTTCCTCCCCTTATTCCTGACTTTCCTTCTTCATCTATTTCTCCAGGCAAACAGAGATCAATTGTTGTGCCTTGGATAGCTCTATCCCTTTTAGATCAATAAGTCATACCCATTTTTTCAGGGCCCAGCTTAAAAGGTACCTCCTTCATGATGCCTCCCCCTTTATCTGAAAATAATCTCTTCTTTGGCTTAACTCTCAGATTAATTTTATCTGTACAGATTTTATAGTACTTTTGACTTTCTATTGTGTAGTAGAATTATTGATATATTTTTAGTGGAAAGAGTTTTGAAGTTGGATGTACATGGTTGAATATTGGTTCTATCATTCATTAGTTTTGTGGCCTTGAACAAGCCGCCGAGCTTCTGTTAAGCTTCATTGGTAAAAGAATGATGATAGTAGGTGCCCAATAAATGTGAATACCTGTATCAAGCACCAATTCTTTCATCTGCAATTAACAGAAAACCCTGAATAACAGTGGCTTAAATTGTAAGAATATTGTTTACTTATCAAGAGGCATGAAGGTGGTGTTTCTACGGTTCATGCAATGAGTCAATGGTGTCATCAAAGGCCTATATTATTTCCATCTTTTTGCTCCACTATTTTTAGTGTAAGGATTTTTGTCTTCATTATTGTTGCCTCGTGGTTGCATGATAGCTGCTTCAGCTTCAGGCATGGCATCCTCACACTGTGAAGAAAGGCCAAGGGTATAAGATTTAATTCTCATGATGCTGGGAGAAGTCCAGCAAAATCTTGCACAGAAGACTTCTTACATTTCATTGGATAGAACCTCTTTATGTGACCATCTCTAGTTGCAAGAGGGTCTGAGAATGTGAGAGTTTGGCAAAGGGAAATGGAAATAGTCTGAGCGGCTTAAACTAATGATTTATCTCTTGGTGCTAGATATATAGCCGTTCTGAACAAGCAAAGTTCTGTTAGTAAGAAAGAAAAGGATAGTAGCTTTTGGGTAGGCAAAGAAATTCCCATTATACTTTTACTTCTTGTCTCTTCTTCCACTGTGAGATCCTGAAAGATATGGTTTATGTCTTATTTCTTTCCATAAACCTAGCATGTAATATAGTATCTGGCATACAGTAGGTGCTTCCTGAATGCTTAATGAATATAATCCAACCTGGTTGTGGTGTGTAAATACCGTACACCAAGGACTGGTCATCTTTACCCTTGTTAGAAAAATAAGCATTGAAAATAAAAAAATACACAAAAGTTTGCGGTTTTTATTTCCTGAAGAAATATTTCAGAATATTGACTCCTGGGCAGGGAGGTTAATTGCATTTCTATGCTAAACTGTCCATCTTGTATGTGGTTTCCAAAACTTGTTTGGATTTGGGAAAAGGTCTTTATTTTGGTTTTAATCAGTAACATTTACATAAATCTGGTAGTCTTGGTTGTTCTAAATTATCTACTGACACACTTGTGGGGGTTTGATCTCTTGAGTTTTGATGAGGTCAGAATTTCTGTTCTCCTGAGTGGCTCCAAATGTTGGTTACACAATCCACTTCAACACCAGACGTGGAAGAGGCAAGAAGACATGACCTTTTTACCCACTAGAAAAGGGAACCATGCCTATTATAAACTTAGTAGGGAAATAGTACTTTTGAGGACAGGGATAGTCAGAGGGCCAGGAGCTTTTCTTTTCTTTTTTTCCAACCTTTCACAGATAAAAAATAAAGCCTTCATCAATTTGAAAGTTTAATTAAAGAATTTCTGTTTCTATTCATGATTGGATACTGCAAAGACTTTTTACCTGATCTACCTACTTCCATTCTTATACCCTGAAATCTATCTTGTAAGTGTTGCAAGATGCATTTTTTCAAAAAAAATAACTTTCCTTACATCATTTCCTTCTCAAAAGCCACTCATAACTCCCTAGAAGGTGTAGGCTAAACCCCAGAATTCTATATCTGCACTCAATACTCTTTGAAGTCTGGTCCCAGTCTCATCCTTCATATGTTTTCTAGTCAAGGCAGCCTGTTTACTGGTTCCCAAAGATGCCATTGTATTTTTTTTTATTGCTCCAGACCACCATCTCATTTAAATCCTACTCACTCTTCAAGCTCAACTTCTACTTCCTCTAGGACACCTCTAGACCATTTCTGCTTCTTTGTACTCCTTTGCACTTACTGCCTTTAGTAGTTAATTGGTGCTTGGTACTTTTTCCTATGTATCTGTCTCAGGTTTCTAACTTAACTATTAACTCCTCAAAGGCAGAACTTGTGTTCCTTCTCTTTTATGTTACCCCCAACACTTTGGTCTGATTTCAAGCTTTTCTATAGCCTGCTGTATGTTCGTTTGGTCTTATTCTGTCCATGGGTTGGTTGAAAGGAGGGTGAGGCAGCCTGGAAAAGGTGCTAGAAGCCAATCTGGAATTCTACCATATCCCATGAATGACCAGAGGAGGATTATCCAATAGACAAGGTGAGCACGGTGCTCACATTTTTTCACCACATCCAAGACTCTGCTTCTAGGTATGGCAGGCATCTGTCTCTCTCCCAACCCCAAAGCACCTTTCTACAGAATCAAACCTTCTTCAAATTTACAATCTCTGACAGGGGCAGATGACCCATTAAACAGGGTAAGTGTGGGCTTACTTACTAATTTGTAGTGAACAATTTCACAAAGATGTGGTGAAACTCATGTGAAATTGTTCACTACAGTGATCTGGTAAGCAAGGTAAACACCATGCTTACCTTGCCTATTGGATAATCCACGCCTGTGAATGACCTGTGCGTGGGTAATTCAGCAAACACTATTTTTGTCAAATGATCTTCTGGTGGATTTGAACTGCCGACCTTTTGGTTAGCAGCTGTGCTCTTAACCACTGAGCCACCAGGACTCTAATGATCTTTCTACTGTTCCCTGTATCATTAGCCCTTAACATTAGATGAAAGTGTTATCTGTGTTGCTATATAGCCTTTATAACTATTCTTATTAATTACTGCATAATAGCTCATTAAGCAGCTATATCCTAACTAATGCTCTATTATTGTACATTGACATATTTTCTAATTTTCCACCTATTATTGATAGTACTGAGATAAATATATTTGTCCATAAAGCTTTTTCAGAAGTTTGTTTTCTTGCACATTCCATTGGTCAAAAGTCATCTCCTCCTTAAAGCCGTCTTCTAACCACCAGGTAGAATTAACCTCTTCTTTTTTTGTTTCCTTAGGACTTAAAGTAGGTGTTTCGTTTTGTAACATGAGTACTTGAATATCGCTTGTCTCCAGTCCACTGAATACTCTTCTATTCCCCCTAACAATCTTCCTTCCTAATGATCGCTAAGGCTAACTTTGAACTCTGATGTTTTAGGATTAAGTGCAATTGTTGTTGGGAGGTGCCATTGAGTCGGTTCTGACTCATAGTGACCCTATGCACAACAGAACGAAACACTGCCCAGTCCTGAGCCATCCTTACAATCATTGTTATGCTTGAGCTTATTGTTGCAGCCATTGTGTCAATCCGCCTCATTGAGGGTCTCCCTCTTTTCTGCTGACCCTGTACTCTGCCAAGCATGATGTCAATCTCCAGGGACTGATCCCTCCTGACATGTCCAAAGTATGTAAGACGCAGTCTCACCATCCTTACTTCTAAGGAGCATTCTGGTTGTACTTCTTCTAAGACAGATTTGTTCGTTCTTTTGGCAGTCCATGCTATATTCAATATTCTTTGCCAACACAATTCAAAGGCATCAATTCTTCTGTCTTTGTTATTCATTGTCCAGCTTTCAATTAAGTGCAATGGCGGAGCAGAATATATTTGCTATGCAAATAGTACTGCTATGCTTATTTTTTTCCTTGTAAGGTGATGGGTTAGTACCCATTCTTGTGATCTAGAAAGCAACAGGTTTAACATCCAGAGCTCCTGGCCTTTGACCAGTGGTTCTCAAAGTGTGGTCCCCAGATAAGAGTATTAGCAATGCCTGGGAACTTGTTAGAAATGCAAATTCTAAGGCCCCACACTGGACCTACTGAATTAAAAAGTCTGGGGGTGATGCTCAGAAGTCTGCACTTTAACAAATCCTTCACATGATTCTCATGCATACTCAGATTTGAAAACCACTCGGCTAGCAGTTGATGCCCAATAATGATGTACTTATACCAACTGAAAGCATATCATGGAAATAGCTCAAGAGCTTTGGAGTCAGAAGACCTATATTCAAGTGCCAGCTTCTTCATATAGCACCTGAGAAGCCTTGGATCATCATTTTACCCCTTTAGGTTTCTGTTTCCTCATCTCTTAAAAGGGGCTAATGATAATACCTAAAATACAGGGTAATTGTGATGACCAAATGAAATAATGTCTGTGAAAGTTCCTTGCGGAGCATAGTGTGCCATGCAAGTACTTTTTATTTACTTTTCTCAGCTTTATGCCCAGCACCTCTGTGAAGCTCCTCTGAACCCAGAGTGGTCTTGCCCTTATAGAATAGAAGTGGCCCACAACACATCTTAGGGTCTCTAATACCTCTTTAGAAATCCAGTGACTCTGAAAGGAAGAGGATAACAAAGGCTGGTGGGGGTTGAAAGTAATGCTTTTTTTTTTTTTTGAAATACCTACAGTGGTTGACATCTTGAGCCTAAACCAGTATGCATGCAGGGCTGGGCTTTCAAGTGAATATTTGTTTTATTTTTGCTGTTTAGTGAAGGCGAATGAGAAAATAGCTTTCTTCTGGCATTTAGGGCTGGGAAGAAAACCAGCTGGTCTCATGGTCTCTAATTTACAGGCAAGAGGGGCAAATTAATCAAAAGAGTCTAAGGGGCACTAGGGTGCAAGTAGAGCTGCTTCGGAGATAAAATGTGGTATGGCAATGAAGAAAGATGTTCTCCCTACACCTGTGTGGAAAACAAAATGTGTTTTTGGTGCCCTGAGGACTCTAGGGAGGTCAGGAGTTGTTTGATAAATAAAAAGTTTACAGCTTTGGGACACTTGCAAACAATCTTGTCTACTTCAGTTACAACTTCAACCTTTGCCTCAATAAGAAGCTCTATGCTCAGTCAGGAAGTTCTGTTTCTGCACTGAGACCATGATATAACCCCAGAACTAATTACCAGAATTATTTAATTCACATCATCAGATTGGAAACATTGAAACCAAACCCGTTGCTGTCAAGTCAATTCCGACTCATAGCGACCCTATAAGACAGAGTAGAACTGCCCCATAGGGTTTCCAAGGAGCATTTGGTGAATTTGAACTGCCGACTTTTTGGTTAGCAACCATAGCTTTTAACCACTACACCATTAGGGTTTCATTGGCAACATTAAGGAAGTTAAATTTAAACACTTTAGGAGATAAGTAGTTGCTTTTCTATGGATGTATCTTAAACACAACACTGATGCTGACAATGTGTTCACAGAGGGCACTGGCAACAGTGACAGTGGGGAAGTGCTGCTGGCAAATGGCTTAAAGACCAATGGGCAATACTTGTGGATAGGGACATTAATAAACCTTCATAGGTCCTAGGCTTTCATATCAATCATATCAATAATTTCCTATCAATCATAATAAAATACACCCACAGTACACATGAAATAGAATTTTCTGGCTGTAAAAAAAAATTAGAAAACATTTTTAAAATGTTTCTTTTGAAATTATTTGGCTATAACTAAATCCTTTAATTTACAAATGGCTATGATTTCTAAGTAATCATCATGCATACTTGGGAATTCTTGTGAAGTGAGAAAATATACTCACAAATTGTTCTCAAATGTGATGCAACTTTTTATGAATATTAAAAGTAACAGTGATTGAAGTTTACATACATCAATTAAACATTGCAGGGTATATATATATATATATATATGTTTTCAGAGCTAACAAGGATAATGTGACTCAAAATATGGAATTGGATATGCAAACTTTGTGGACACTGGTGGTAAACACATGTAAGATACTTCCAAGGACTCCCAGAAATACTTGGGAGAGACTTTCAGGGACCTGAAGTCTTACATTATGCAGGGCTGGACAAGAGCTCATGAAATTGCATTATTACAATCAGGTGACCCCTATTTGTACCTATAGACCAACGAGACTAAGAGAAACTCAAGTTATAGACCTCAAAGGTGGAATAATGGAGAGGCCTACGAGTGGGCAGTTACCAATCAGCTCAAAGGGAACTCAGATGATGGTCTCTTGTTGAGGACTACAGTGAATTCTTGCTCTTTCCTTTGGTCAGATAGGCTGCCTCAGGGAGGGTTCTGTGCTAAAGTTTCTCAAACCAGGAACCTGGTAGTCATCCCTGACTTCTCTACCTTCCCTCAAACCTTATGTCCAATCCATTGTTAAGTCTTCTGGATTTTACCTCTGAAGCATATCATAAATTTGTTCACTTTTTTCTACACTCCCGTCAACACTCTTATCCAAGATACCATCATTTCTCTCCCGGACTATTGCAATGGCTTCCTAACTTATCCACTGCTTCCACACTTGCTTATCTACTGTCCATCTTTCACACAGCATCCAAAGTTATATTTTTTAAATGGAAGGTCCGCCATGTCATTTTTTTTTATTAACTTTTATTGAGCTTCAAGTGAACATTTATAAATCAAGTCAGACTGTCACATATAAGTTTATATACACCTTACTCTGTACTCCCACTTGCTCTCCCCCTAATGAGTCAGCACTTCCAGTCTCTCCTTTCGTGACAATTTTGCCAGCTTCCAACTCTCTCTATCCTCCCATCCCCCCTCCAGACAGGAGATGCCAACACAGTCTCAAGTGACCACTTGATATAATTAGCTCACTCTTCATCAGTATCTCTCACTTACCCACTGTTCAGTCCCTTTCATGTCTGATGAGTTGTCTTCGGGGATGGTTCCTGTCCTGTGCAAACAGAAGGTTTGGGGACCATGACCACTGGGATTCCTCTAGTCTCAGTCAGACCATTAAGTATGGTCTTTTTATGCGAATTTGGGGTCTGCATCCCACCGATCTCCTGCTCTCTCAGGGGTTCTCTGTTGCGCTCCCTGTCAGGGCAGTCGTCGATTGTGGCCGGGCACCAACTAGTTCTTCTGGTCTCAGGATGATGTAGGTCTCTGGTTCATGTGGCCCTTTCTGTCTCTTGGGCTCTTAGTTGTCGTGTGACCTTGGTGTTCTTCATTCTCCTTTGCTCCAGGTGGGTTGAGACCAATTGATGCATCTTAGATGGCCGCTTGTTAGCATTTAAGACCCCAGACACCACATTTCAAAGGGGGATGCAGAATGTTTTCATAATAGAATTATTTTGCCAGTTGACTTAGAAGTCCCCTTAAACCATGGTTCCCAAACCCCCGCCCTTGCTCCGCTGACCTTTGAAGCATTCAGTTTATCCCGGAAACTTCTTTGCTTTTGGTCCAGTCCAGTTGAGCTGACCTTCCATGTATTGAGTATTCTCCTTCCCTTCACCTAAAGCAGTTCTTAGCTACTAATTAATCAGTAAAAAACCCTCTCCCACCCTCTCTCCCTCCCCCCCTCGTAACCACAAAAGTATGTGTTCTTCTCAGTTTATACTATTTCTCAAGATCTTATAATAGTGGTCTTATACAATATTTGTCCTTTTGCCTCTGACTCATTTCGCTCAGCGTAATGCCTTCCAGGTTCCTCCATGTTATGAAATGTTTCATAGATTTGTCACTGTTCTTTATCGATGTGTAGTATTCCATTGTGTGAATATACCACAATTTATTTACCCATTCATCCGTTGATGGACACCTTGGTTGCTTCCAGCTTTTTGCTATTGTAAACAGAGCTGCAATAAACATGGGTGTGCATATATCTGTTTGTGTGAAGGCTCTTATTTCTCTAGGGTATATTCCGAGGAGTGGGATTTCTGGGTTGTATGGTAGTTCTATTTCTAACTGTTTAAGATATCGCCAGACAGATTTCCAAAGTGGTTGTACCATTTTACATTCCCACCAGCAGTGTATAAGAGTTCCAATCTCTCCGCAGCCTCTCCAACATTTATTATTTTGTGTTTTTTGGATTAATGCCAGCCTTGTTGGAGTGAGATGGAATCTTATGGTAGTTTTAATTTGCATTTCTCTAATGGCTAATGATCGAGAGCATTTTCTCATGTATCTGTTGGCTGCCTGAATATCTTCTTTAGTGAAGTGCGTGTTCATATCCTTTGCCCACTTCTTGATTGGTTTGTTTGTCTTTTTGTGGTTGAGTTTTGACAGAATCATACAGATTTTAGAGATCAGGTGCTGGTCGGAGATGTCATAGCTGAAAATTCTTTCCCAGTCTGTAGGTGATCTTTTTACTCTTTTGGTAAAGTCTTTAGATGAGCATAGGTGTTTGATTTTTAGGAGCTCCCAGTTATCTGGTTTCTCTTCGTCATTTTTGGTAATGTTTTGTATTCTGTTTATGCCTTGTGTTAGGGCTCCTAAGGTTGTCCCTATTTTTTCTTCCATGATCTTTATCGTTTTAGTCTTTATGTTTAGGTTTTTGATCCACTTGGAGTTAGTTTTTGTGCATGGTGTGAGGTATGGGTCTTGTTTCATTTTTTCGCAAATGGATATCCAGTTATGCCAGCACCATTTGTTAAAAAGACTATCTTTTCCCCAATTAACTGACACTGGGCCTTTGTCAAATATCAGCTGCTCATATGTGGATGGATTTATATCTGGATTCTCAATTCTGTTCCACTGGTCTATGTGCCTGTTGTTGTACCAGTACCAGGCTGTTTTGACTACTGTGGCTGTATAATAGGTTCTGAAATCAGGAAGAGTGAGGCCTTCCACTTTCTTCTTCTTTTTCAGTAATGCTTTGCTTTTCCGAGGCTTCTTTCCCTTCCATATGAAGTTGGTGATTTGTTTCTCTATCACCTTAAAAAATGACATTGGAATTTGGATCGGAAGTGCATTGTATGTATAGATGGCTTTTGGTAGAATAGACATTTTTACTATGTTAATTCTTCCTATCCATGAGCAAGGTATGTTTTTCCACTTAAGTATGTCCTTTTTAATTTCTTGTAGTAGAGCTTTGTATTTTTCTTTGTAAAGGTCTTTTACATCCTTGGTAAGATTTATTCCTAAGTATTTTATCTTCTTGGAGGCTACTGTGAATGGTATTGATTTGGTTATTTCCTCTTCGATGTTCTTTTTGTTGATGTAGAGGAATCCAAGTGATTTTTGTATGTTTATCTTATAACCTGAGACTCTGCCAAACTCTTCTATTAGTTTCAGTAGTTTTCTGGAGGATTCCTTAGGGTTTTCTGTGTATAAGATCATGCCATCTGCAAATAGAGATAATTTTACTTCCTCCTTGCCAATCCGGCTGCCCTTTATTTCTTTGCCTAGCCTAATTGCTCTGGCTAGGACTTCTAGCACAATGTTGAATAAGAGCGGTAATGAAGGGCATCCTTGTCTGGTTTCCGTTCTCAAGAGAAATGCTTTCAGGCTCTCTTCATTTAGAGTGGTGTTGGCTGTTGGCTTTGCACAGATGCCCTTTATTATGTTAAGGAATTTTCCTTCGATTTCTATTTTGGTGAGAGTTTTTATCATAAATGGGTGTTGGACTTTGTCAAATGCCTTTTCTGCATCAATTGATAAGATCATGTGGTTTTTGTCTTTTGTATTATTTATGTGGTGGATTACATTAATGGTTTTTCTATTATTAAACCAGCCTTGCATACCTGGTATAAATCCCACTTGGTCGTGATGAATTATTTTTTTGATATGTTGTTGAATTCTATTGGGTAGAATTTTGTTGAGGATTTTTGCATCTATGGTCATGAGGGATATAGGTCTGTAATTTTCTTTTTTTGTAATGTCTTTACCTGGTTTTGGTATCAGGGAGATGGTGGCTTCATAGAATGAGTTGGGTAGTATTCCGTCATTTTCTATGCTTTGAAGTACCTTTAGTAGTAGTGGTGTTAACTCTTCTCTGAAAATTTGGTAGAACTCTGCAGTGAAGCCATCTGGGCCAGGGCTTTTTATTGTTGGGAGTTTTTTGATTACCGTTTCAATCTCTTTCTTTGTTATGGGTCTATTTAGTTGTTCTCCTTCTGAATGTGTTAGTTTAGGTAGGTAGTGTTTTTCCAGGAATTCATCCATTTCTTCTACGTTTGCAAATTTGTTAGAGTACAATTTTTCGTAATAATCTGATATGATTCTTTTAATTTCAGTTGGGTCTGTTGTGATGTGACCCATCTCGTTTCTTATTCGGGTTATTTGTTTCCTTTCCTGTATTTCTTTAGTCAGTCTGGCCAATGGTTTATCAATTTTGTTAATTTTTTCAAAGAACCAGCTTTTGGCTTTGTTAATTCTTTCAATTGTTTTTCTGTTCTCTAATTCATTTAGTTCAGCTCTAATTTTTATTTGTTTTCTTCTGCTGCCTGATGGATTCTTTTGTTGCTCCCTTTCTATTTGTTCAAGTTGTAGGGACAGTTCTCTGATTTTGGCTCTTTCTTCTTTTTGTATGTGTGCATTAATCGATATAAATTGGCCTCTGAGCCCTGCTTTTGCTGTGTCCCAGAGGTTTTGATAGGAAGTATTTTCATTCTCGTTGCTTTCTATGAATTTCCTTATTCCCTCCTTGATGTCTTCTATAACCCAGTCTTTTTTCAGGAGGGTATTGTTCAGTTGCCAAGCATTTGATTTCCTTTCCCTAGTTTTTCTGTTATTGATTTCTAGTTTTATGGCCTTGTGGTCTGAGAAGATGCTTTGTAATATTTCGATGTTTTGGATTCTGCAAAGGTTTGTTTTATGACTTAATATGTGGTCTATTCTAGGGAATGTTCCATGTGCGCTAGAAAAAAAAGTATACTTTGCAGCAGTTGGGTGGAGAGTTCTGTATAAGTCAATGAGTTCAAGTTGGTTGATTGTTGTAAGTAGGTCTTCCGTGTCTCTATTGAGCTTCTTACTGGATGTCCTGTCCTTCTCCGAAAGTGGTGTGTTGAAGTCTCCTACTATAATTGTGGAGGTGTCCATCTCACTTTTCAGTTCTGTAAAAATTTGATTTATGTATCTTGGAGCCCTGTCATTGGGTGCATAAATATTTCATATGGTTATATCTTCCTGATCAATTGTCCCTTTTATCGTTATGTTTAGTGTCCTTCTTTATCCTTTGTGGTGGATTTAAGTCTAAAGTCTATTTTGTCAGAAATTAATATTGCTACTCCTTTTTTGCTTATTGTTTGCTTGATATATTTTTTTCCATCCTTTGAGTTTTAGTTTGTTTGTGTCTCTAAGTCTAAGGTGTGTCTCTTGTAGGCAGCATATAGACGGATCGTGTTTCTTTATCCAGTCTGAGACTCTCTGTCTCTTTATTGGTGCATTTAGTCCATTTACATTCAGCGTAATTATAGATAAATAAGTGTTTAGTGTTGTCATTTTGATGCCTTTTTATGTGTGTTGTTGACAATTTCATTTTTCCACTTACTTTTTTGTGCTGAGATGTTTTTCTTAGTAAATTGTGAGTTCCTCGTTTTCATAGTGTTTGACTTTATGTTTGCTGAGTCGTTACGTTTTTCTTGGCTTTTATCTTGAGTTATGGAGTTGTTATACCTCTTTGTGGTTACCTTAATATTTACCCCTATTTTTCTAAGTAAAAACCTAACTTGTATTTTTCCATATCGCCTTGTATCATTCTCCATATGGCAGTTCTATGCCACTTGTATTTAGTCCCTCTTTTTGATTATTGTGATCTTTTACATATTGACTTCAATGATTCCCTGATTTGAGCATTTTTAAAAATTGATTTTAATTTGTTTTTGTGATTTCCCTATTTGAGTTGATATCACGATGTTCTGTTTTGCGACCTTGTGTTGTGCTGGTATCTGATATTATTGGTTTTCTGAGCAATTTCCTTTAGTATTTCTTGTAGCTTTGGTTTGGTTTTTGCAAATTCTCTAAGCTTGTGTTTATCTGTAAATATCTTAATTTCCCCTTCATATTTCAGAGAGAGTTTTGCTGGATATATGATCCTTGGCTGGCAGTTTTTCTCCTTCAGTGCTCTGTAGATGTCATCCCATTGCCTTCTTGCCTGCATGGTTTCTGCTGAGTAGTCTGAACTTATTCTTATTGAGTTTCCCTCATAGGAGACCTTTCTTTTCTCCCTGGCTGCTTTTAAAATTTTCTCTTTATCTTTGGTTTTGGCAAGTTTGGTGATAATATGTCTTGGTGTTTTTCTTTTTGGATCAGTCTTAAATGGGGTTCGATGAGCATCTTGGATAGATATCCTTTAGTCTTTCATGATGTCAGGGAAGTTTTCTGTCAGCAGATCTTCAACTATTCTCTCTGTGTTTTCTGTCCTCCCTCTCTGTTCTGGGACTCCCATCACACCCAAGTTATCTTTCTTGATAGAGTCCCACATGATTCTTAGGGTTTCTTCATTTTTTTAAATTCTTTTATCTGATTTTTTTTCAGCTATGTTGGTGTTAATTCCCTGGTCCTCCAGATTTCCCACTCTGCATTCTAATTGCTCGAGTGTGCTCCTCTGAATTCCTATTGCATTGTCTAATTCTGTAATTTTATTGTTAATCTTTTGGATTTCTGCATGCTGTCTCTCTATGGATTCTTGCAACTTATTAATTTTTCCACTATGTTCTTGAATAATCTTTTTGAGTTCTTCAACAGTTTTATCAGTGTGTTCCTTTGCTTTTTCTGCAGTTTGCCTTATTTCATTTCTGAGGTCATCCTTGATGTCTTGAAGCATTCTATAAATTAGTTTTTTTATATTCTGTATCTGATAATTCCAGGATTGTATCTTCATTTGGCAAAGATTTTGATTCTTTTGTTTGGGGGGTTGTAGAAGCTGTCATGGTCTGCTTCTTTATGTGGTTTGATATCGACTGCTGTCTCTGAGCCATCACTAAGATATTGTAGTGATTTATTCTATAATTGCTCACTGAGTCTTATCTTGTTTTCTTTCAATATACATGGATGGGCTACTAGATTGTGCTGTCTTGTTTGTTGTAGCCCTTGACTTACTTATGACCTATTACCAGCTGTTTTGGGCAGTTGCCAGATATATATGCCTGAGTCTATTCACTATTCTTGAGTAGAATCTGATTTTTGGTCATCAAGTGTGTGTTGCACCCTATCACCTATCCACCTCAAGAAGTAGTGGTGATAGTTGTGTGCACCAGCTTCTATTAGCAGCTGGGATTCACCCTCCAGGGTGGCAGGATGCTGACAGGCTTCCCCCAAGTGTCAGTGAGGTAGGTGTGTCTCTATTCCTGTAGCACCTTGATGGGAGGGCACTGCAGCTGTACCTTAGGCCCCCAATGCAAGTGCCTATACTGATTGGTAGGTGTCACCCTCCTTAGACCTCTAAGGCAAGAGGCTAGGTGGTCTGGGGGGAGCTTCAGCCCTCAGTTCCCTGTTGTGGGTCAGTTAGGGCTCTGTTGAATAAGCAGAGTTATCAGACCTGGGAAACTTGTTTTTCCAGAAAATCCGCTAAAAAAAAAAATGCAGTCAGATCCCTATCAGAACTGCCTTTGGATTATAACCACCACCTTGTTCCCTGTAAGGATGAAAGTCTGAGATTTGGATCATATATGCTTGGCTGTAGCTGGTTCTGTGTTTTTAGTCCAATTAGGGATGCATTTTTGGTCCCTGGGTTTTTTGTGGTTCCTTCTCTCAGGCCGGAAGAATGGGTTAGGAAAAGACCAAAAAAAAAAAGGGAAAAGCAAAGCCACCGCAGAGCCGGAGCAGTTCTCCCTCTGGCTCAGAAAATTCCAGTGTTAATGAAGCGGCCTGGGAAGGGTGGGGGAGGGTTCAGAGAAACAGGAGAGTAGCACCCCGGAATATAGCCAAAGTTGCTTATCTTGCTTGGAATGACTATTTTATCTGAGATTCCCGAGGGGTGTGTTGCCTATGTTTGCTAGCTGTGTGGAGATTGCCCCTGAGGGTCTGGCCCGCTGAAGCCGCGGTGAGATCCTCCACTGCCAGTCCAAAGCCCAGCTTCAAGGGTCCCCTGCTGGGACGCTGCACTCCCGGCTCCAAAATCAGTCGCTGCCTCCCGGGGACTTCTCCCACCAGCCGCATCGCCACGCCGCCCTCGCGGACCGGCTGGACCCCCTCCTGGGGTCAGTTCAGGGGGGTAGGGCTGCGCCCCTTGTTTGCGCCATCACAAGCTTTTGAGTTCAGCTCCCCTGGACCCAGACCTAAGCCCAGCGCCAAGGTTACCTGACTGGGATGCTGGCTCCAGGCTCCGAAAACAGTCGCTGCTTCCCCGTATTTGTTCATTCTCCATCTCTAATCTGTTTGTTGTTCAGGGTTCATAGATTGTTATGTATGTGATCAATTCACTTGTTTTTCCAAGTCTTTGTTGCAAGAGGGATCCAAGGTAGCATCGACTTAGTCCACCATCTTGGCCCCGCCCCGCCATGTCATTTTCTATTTAAAACCATCCAGTGGCTTCACATCTTACTTGGAATAAAATATAAAAAATTTACAATGGCCTACAAGCCCCTGCCTACCCATAATCTGGCCCCTGTCACCTCATAGCTTCATGCCCCACTAATGGGGACCACTGTGCTGCAGCCACACTGGCCTTCACTCAAACCATCAAGTTATTTCCTACCACGGGGTCTTTGCATATTATTTCCTTTCTGTCTGGACCACTCAAATGCCCCCTGCCCCCATTTCACCCATGGCTGACTCTTCATACTTTGCATCTCACTGTAACTGTCTCCTCCACAGGTAGTCCATCCCTGGTCACACTCTTTAATGTAGCTCCCATGTTATCCTCTTGGTACCTTATTTCCTTTGTAGCACTTATTATATTTTATGAATGTTTTATTCATACGTCTGTTCACTTTTTTTGGTTAGTTACTTGAAGTAAGCTCCATGAGAGCAGAAACTATGATTTTTCTTGTTCACTCTTATTCACATAGTAGGTGTTTAACAAATATTTGTTGAATGAATTAATAAAACCTGCCAGCCACAATCTCTTGGCAAGGAGACAACTGCTTTGGCCTCAGGCTGCTTGGATTCACCCTGCCCACACTCACCAGGCCCCTGAGCTGCTGTTGTTTTTTTCTGTCTCTTTTGGTTTCTTCTGTGCTTCCTAACACCTCACCCTCTTTTCTTGGGAAAATCTGGCTCCGTGTGCCATATTTGCTTCTTCTTGAAAGTCTGTGAAGCCACTTTCAAGTGGGGAACCATTGCCTCGGCCTGCAAAACCATGCTGGTGGGTACCTGGGGCTCTTCCTCCCCCTTGTTTTGCTTTGTTCTGTTTGTTTTCTTTTTCTTTTTGCAGCTTGGGAGCCCCTTCTAGCCAGCCTGCACTCACAGCTTAGGAGCCACTTCCCCAATCTGTGCAGCCGCATAGGTGGGATCCCTGTGGGGCATTTCTTTTTGTCTTCTTTTTTTCACTTTTCTCTCTATCCTGTCTCCTGAATACCTGGTGTTGTGTGACATCTGTACCCCCACTAGCCAGGCTATACTGCACAGCCTGGGAGCCACTTCCCCAGTCTTAGCAGCCCCACTGGTGGGAATCCAGGACCCGTTGGGGCTTTTCTTTTCCAAATTTTTATCTAGTTTTTTTTCTTTCTTTTTCTTTTCTCCATTTCTCGGTTTCTCACCTCTCCACTCCAACTGTAAACTCCCTTAGCACTCCTTTTTTTCTCTTTGTTTGCTTGCTTGTTTGTTCTTGGATCTTGTTTTTCTCTCCTTTCTCTCCTCTTTCCCACACCCCTATTAGCCCCACAAATCACAACCTCCCCCTTCTTTCCTGCCTACCTGCACCATGCACTGAATTTCACTGCCCCAAGCAGCACAGGCACAGCCTACCAGAACCTGCCCAGCATTGATTCCTGGCCCACCATGTCAGCCCTAGTACATGCTACAAACAACCCATCCTAGCCCCTCCCCTTCAGCTTGATCTGCCATACTTCACCTTAGCTGAATGACTGGCCCTGCCCACTGGACAAGAAGGTGAAAAGAATTGTGACTACAGACGAGCAAACAACAAAGAAAGCACAACCCGCCTGCTCAGACATAACCAAATAAAACAAAAAGCAGAACGAAACAAACAAATCTACAATAGAGAAATGAAGAAAATAACTACCGAATGTCCCGAAGACAGCAGACAATATCAAAACATATTAAAAAAAAAAAAAGAACTGGATCATTCCAATAGGCATCCAAAATAAAACACCAGATGACTTTCCAGTAGAAGAAAAGGCACTAGAACTACCTGACAGGGAATTCAAATCCCTAATATTCAGAGCAACCCAAGAGTTGAAGCAGAAAGCAGACAAAAATGAAGAAAAAATAGACAAATTTTTGGAAAAGGCAAACAAATTCATGGAAAATACAGACAAAAAATGGAACAATTCAGGAAAAGTAATACAGGAACAAAATGCCAAAATAAATTCACAACTAGAAATCATACAAAAGCAATTAGAAATCCAAAAGATAAACAACAAAATTTCAGAAATGGACAGTGTCTTAGAAGGGTTGAGGAGCAGGTTTGAAATGATGGAAGACAGAATCAGTGAAATTGAAGACAAACACTTGGATACACCTCTGTTAGAGGAAAAATCAGAAAAAAGAATGAGGAAAAATGAAGAAACCCTGAGAATCCTGTGGGATATAATCAAAAGCAAAAATTTGCGAGTGATCGGAGTTCTGGAACAGGGAGAGAAAACAGAAAACACAGAGAGGCTCATTGAAGAACTGCTGATAGAAAACTTCCCTAATACCATGAATGATGAAAAGCTGACCATCTGGAGGCGGAGCCAAGATGCTGGAATAGACAGATGCTTCCGTAAAGTCCTCTTTACAACAAAGACCCCCCAAAAAAACAAGTGAAACCAATGTATTTGTGACAAGCTGGGACCCCTGAGCATCAAGGCAAGCTTAGACAATGATCTGAGGGACAGGGGGAGGAAGAGACCATTCAGAAGTGGAGAGGAGTTACCAGACCTGAATTGCAGGGAACCCTCAGGCACCATTCCTGGAGGAAAGGTGGCTGCAGCGGCAGCGGGCTGGTACTAGCGTTTGGCCACAGTTTCTTCAGGGAGAAGCAGACAGCCACACAGCCTACTCACACCTCTGGAAACTGAGGAGAGTGGCACTAGCGGCAAAAGCTAAGTACTTGCATATATTTTACCGCACCCCCACCACCCTCAAGTCGGCTTCAGCTGCTGAATCCCTGGACCTGAGATAGACCCTGGTGAGCACCTAGAGCCATCCTCCCAGCCTTGTAGAAGGAAAAAATTTGCAACTGGGGGGAAAAGAAAATTTGCTAGCACCATTAATCAGGGGAGCTCAGAACAGAAGCGGCTCCTGTCCCGGCATCAAACATCCGTGGACCTTGAGCAACTTTCCCTTCTGCATGGACCTGTGTGGGCCTATTTCAGGAAAATAGGCCCTTGTTGGCAAACTCCAACCATTTCAGCTGTGTGGTGGAGTGGTGGGTGTTTGAGGTTTGGCATTGCTTTGCTTATTAAACAAGGTCCTCACCTACCCACATCAGGGACCTAAGGACTGGTAGCTCCACTCAGGTCACGCAGCCACCTGTGACAGGGGTCCAAAGACAACTGGTACTTCCCAGTCCTTACAACCAAAAACATTGGGTACCCATGGTTACTCTGCAGAACCCACCCACCAGTACACTCTAGGGAACAGAGACGCATTTTCCTCAGAGACACTTGGCGTTCGGTTATCAGCTCCCTGCCTTGTTCAGAGCGTGACCCAATGTTGCAATCAGATACTGGTATATACGCCAATCACCTATGCCCCTCTAAGACTGTAGCACAGAGCCTGTACCACACACTTGGTATCAGCTACCTGGAAACTTGAGCTGAATTCATACAAGAAAACTGAATTGACTCCTAGACTGATATACCTGATAACAGCTCTAGCCTGCTGGGGACAGGACACCAGAGCTCCAAAAGTGAAAATAATCAACCTAGCTCACTCAAGCAAACCATAGGGGTATATCAAAACAAAACAAAGCAAGCAGCTACAACACAGTAAGCAAGCATAAACTAATACAATAACTTATAGATGGATTGGAGACAACAGTCAATATCAAGTCACATAAAGAAACAGACCATGATCACCTCAACGGGCTCTCAAAACAAAGAATCCAGAGATCTTCTAGATGAAAGTGCATTCCTGGAATTACCAGTTGAAGAATACAAAAGTTTCATATCCAGAACCCTTCAAGACATCAGAAAGGAAATGAGGCAATACACAGAACAAGCCAAGGAACACACAGATAAAGCAACTAAAGAAATTAGAAAGATTATTCAGGAACATAATGAAAAGTTTAATAAGCTGGAAAAATCCATAGACAGACAGCAATCAGAAATTCAGGTGATTAACAATAAAATTACAGAATTAGACAACTCAATGAAAAGTCAGAGGAGCAGAATTGAGCAAGTAGAAGCTAGAATTTCTAAAATTGCAGATTTTAGAAATTCTAGCAGCACAGGACATTAGGCTGAGTGGAATAAGTCAATCACAAAAGGGCAAATATTGTATGAGACCTCTACTGTAAAAACTCATGAAAAGATTTACATACAAAAAGAAACAATATTGATGGTTATGAGGGAGGGGAGGGGTGGGGATGAAAAAAACACTTAATAGCCAGAAGATAAGTGGTTTCTTTGGTGAAGGGTAAGGTAGTACACAATACTGGGGAAGCCAGCACAACTTGTACAAGGCAAGGCCTTGGTAGCTCCATAGACGGATCCAAACTCCCCGGAGGACTGAATTACTGGGCTGAGGGCTATGGGGACCACGGTCTCAGGGAACATCTAGCTCAATTGGCATAACAGAGTTTATAAAGAGAATGTTTGTACATTCTACTTTGGTAAGTAGCATCTGGAGTCTTAAAAGCCTGTGAGTGGCCATCTAGGATACTCCACTGGTTTCATCCCTTCAGGAGCAAGGAAGAATGAAGAAAACTAAAGACACAAGGGAAAGATTAGTCCAAAGGACTAATGGACCACATCTACCATGGCCTCCAACAGACTGAGTTGAGTACCACAAGATGGTGCCCAGCTATCACCACTGACTGCTCTGACAGGGATCACAATAGAGGGTCCCAGACAGAGCTGGAGAGAAATGTAGAACAAAATTCTAACTCAAAAAGAAAGACCAGACTTGCTGGCCTGTCAGAGACTAGAGAAACCCTGAGAATATGGCCCCCAGACACCCTTTCAGTCCAGTAACGAGGCCAATCCTGAGGTTCACCCTTCAGCCAAAGACTGAACAGGCCCATGGAACAAAAACAAGACTAAAGGGGCACACCAGGCCTGGGGCAAGGATTGGAAGGCAGGAGGGAACAGGAAAGCTGGTGATAGGGAACCCAGGGTTGAGAAGGGAGAGTGTTGACATGTGGTGGGGTTGTTAAACAATATCATACAACAATGTGCATACTAATTGATGAGAAACTAGTTTGTTCTGTAAACCTTTATCTAAAGTTCAATTAAACAAACAAGGTTTTGAAGCTTTATCCATATGTTTTCTTTAATAGGTTTATGGTTTTAGTTCTTGTATTTATGTCACTGATACATTTTAAATTAGTTTTCATATGTGGTGTGAGGTATGGACCCAACTTCAGTCTTTTGCATGTGGAAATCCAGTTGCCCTAGCACCATTTGTTGAAGAGACTATTCTTTACCCATTGAATGGACTTAGCACACTTGTCAAAAACGAATTGTCTGTAAATATATGGGTTTGTGTATGGATTATCCATTCTATTCCATTTGTTAACTATTTGTTAACTATCGTTTACCAGTATCACACTATTTTGATTACTGTAGCTTTATAGTACCCTTTGCCATTGAGTCCTGACATAGCAACCACCCTACAGGACAGAGTAGAACTACTTCATAGGCTTTCCAAGGCTATAATCTTTATGGAAGCAGACTGCCACATCTTTCTTCTGTGGAGTGGATTAGAACTGCCAGCCTTTTAGTTAGCAGTCAAGCGCTTAACCATTGAGCCACTATGGCTCCTTGGAAAATACCAAGCCATGGCATTTTCAATTGCCTCATGTGCATGCAAAAGCTAGATAGTGATTAAGGAAGACCGAAAAATTGATGCCTTTGAATTATGGTGTTGGCAAAGAATATTGAATATACCACAGGCTGCCAAAAGAAAGAAAAAAGTCTGTCTTGGAAGAAGTTTAGCCAGAATGCCTCTTAGAAGCGAGGATGGCGAGACTGGGTCTCATGTACTTTGGAAAGGTTATCAGGAGGGACCAGATCTGGAGAAGGACATCGTGCTTGGTAAAGTAGAGGGTCAGCGAAAAGAGGAAGACCCTCAACGAGATGGATTGATACAGTGGCTGCAACAATGGGCTCAAACGTAACAACTATTGTGAAGATGGCACAGGACGCACAATATTTCATTCTCTTGTGCATGGGATCTTTATGAGTCAGAAATGACTTGTCAGCACCTAAAAACAACAGCTGTATAGTACGTTTTGAAACTGGGAAGTCTGAGGTTTTCTACTTTGTTCTTCTGTTTCAAGACTGGCTATTTGGGACCCCTTGCAAATCCACATGAATTTGAAGATTGGCTTTTCCATTGCTGCTGTAAAGTTGTTGGAATTTTGATAGCGATTGCTATGAATATGCATATTGCTTTGGGTAGTATTGATATCTTAAAAATATTAAGTTTTTCAATTCATGATCACAAAATGTCTTTCCATTTATTTAGGTCTTCTTTAATGTCTTTGAGCAAAGTTTTATAGTTTACAGTGTACAAGTTTCTCACTCCCCTGGTTAAATTTATTCCTAGGTATTTTATTCATTTAGACCTTTTTGTCAATGGAATTGTTTCTTCAATTTTCTTTTTGGATTTTTCATTCTGGTGTAGAGAAACAAAAGATTTTTGTATGTTGATCTGGTACCCTGCCACTTTACCGAATTCATTTATTAGCTGTAGTAGCTTTCTTGTGGTATTTTTGATATATAGGATTATGTCATCTGTGAATAGAGGTTGTTTTACTTCTTCCTTTTTTATTTGGATGCCTTTTATTTCTTTTTCTTGCCTAACTGCCCTGCCTAGAACTTCCAGGTAAATGTTAAATAGCAGTAGTGAAAGCAGGCATCCTTGTCTTGTTTCTGAGGGGGAAAGATTTCAGGTGTTACCCACTAAGTATGATTTTAGGTGTGGGTTTTTCATAAATGCCCTTTGTTGTGTTGGGGAATTTTCTTTCCTAATTTGCTGAGTGTTTCCATCATGAAGGGGATTTGGAATTTGTCCAATGACATTTCTGCATTAATTGAGATGATCATGTGGTTCTTTTCTTTTGTTCTATTCATGTGGCGTATTATATTGATTGATTTTCTTCTGTTGCTCCACCCTTATGTTCTTGGGATAAAACCCATTTGGTCATGTTGTATAATCCTTTTAATGTGCTGTTGGGTTCAGTTTGTTAATATTTTGTTGAGGATTTTTGCATCTATAATCATGAGAGACAGTGGTTTGTAGTTTTCTTGTGGTGTTATTATCTGGCTTTGGTATCTGAGTAATTCTGGAATCATAAAACAAGTTAGGAATTGTTTCCTCCTCTTGTATTTTTTGGACGAGTTTGAGCAAAACTGGTGTGGATTATTTAAATGTTTTGTAGAACTCACCAGTGAAGCCATCTGGTTCTCTATTTTCTTTGTTGGGAGGTTTTTGATTATGTTTCTGTCTCTTGTTATTCGTTTGTTGAGATTTTCTTTTTTCTCGAGTCAATTTAGGTAGTATGTGTGTTTTTGGGAATTTATCATTACATGTGTTGTTGTTAGGTGCTGTCCAGTCAGTTTCCACTCATAGCAACCCTATGTATAATAGAACAAAACACTGCCAGGTCCTGCACCATCCCCACAATTGTTGCTATGTTTGAGCCCATTGTTGCAGCCACTGTATCAATCCACCTCATTGAGGGTTTTCCACTTTTTAGCTGACCCTCTACCTTACCAAACATGATCTCCTTCTCCAGGAACTGGTTCCTCCTAATAACATCTCCAACGTACATGGGATGAAGTCTCACCATCCTCACTTGCAAGGAGTAGTCTGGTTGTACTTCTCCAACACAGACTTTTTCATTCTTCTGGCAGTCCGGCAGTCCGTAGTATCTCAATATTCTTCACAAACACCATAATCCAAAGGCATCAATTCTTCTTCAGTCTTCCTTAGTCATTGTCCAGCTTTCAAAAGCATATGAGGTGATTGAAGATACCACGGCTTGGGTCAGGCACACCTTAGTCTTCAGGGTGACATCTTTGCTTTTCAACACTTTAAAGAGGTCTTTTGCAGCAGATTTGCCCAATGCAATGCGTCTTTTGATTTCTTGACTGCTGCTTCTATGGCTGTTGATTGTGGATCCAAGTAAAATGGAATCCTTGACAACTTCGATCTTTTTGTTTAACATGATGTTGCTTATTGGTGCAGTTGTGAGGATTTTTGTTTTCTTTATGTTGAGATGTAATCCATATTGCAGGCTGTAGTCTTTGATCTTCATCAGTAAGTGCTTTGAGTTCTCTGTGCTTTCAGCAAGCCAGGCTGTGTCATCTGCATAACGCAGGTTGTTACTGAGTCTTCCTGTAATCCTGATGCCGTTATCTTCTTCATATACTCCAGTTTCTTGGATTATTTGCTCAGCATACAGATTGAATAAGTACGGCGAAAGGATACAACACTGATGCACACCTTTCATGTCTTTAAACCACGCAGTATCCCCTTGTTCTGGTAGAATAACTGTCTCTTGGTCTATGTACAGGTTCCGCATCAGCACAATGAAGTGTTCTAGAATTCCCATTCTTCACAATGTTATCTGTAATTTTTTATGATACACACAGTTGAACGCCTTTGCATAGTCAATAAAACACAGGTAAACATCTTTCTCGTATTCTTTGCTTTCAGCCAAGATCCATCTGAGATCAGCAATGATATCCCTCCTTCCAAGTCCTTTTCTGAATTCAGCTTGAATTTATGGCAGTTCCCAGTGGATGTACTGCTGCAACTGCTTTTGAATGATGTTCAGCAAAATTTTACTTGTGTGTGGTCTTAAAGATGTTGTTTGATAATTTCTCCATTCTGTTAGATCACCTTTCTTTGGGATGGGCAAAATTATGAATCTCTTCCAATAGGTTGGCCAGGTAGCTGTCTTCCAAATTTCTTGGCACGGATGACTGAGCATCTCCAGTTCTGCATCCATTTGTTGAAACATCTCAGTTTGTATTCTGTAGACTCTTGGAGCCTTTTTTTCCCCAGTACCTTCAGTGCAATTTGGACTTCTTTCTTCAATATCATTGGTTCTTGATCATATACTACCTCCTGAAATGGTTGAACGTTGACCAATTCTTTTTGATACAAGGACTCTCACTCTATATTCCTTCCATGTTCTTGTGATGTTTCCTGCATTTTTCAATATTTTGCCCATAGAATTCTTCAGAATTGCAACTTGAGGCTTGAATTTTTTCTTCAATTTTTTCAGTTTGAGAAATATTGAGCGTGTTCTTGCCTTTTGGTTTTCTAACTCCAGGTCTTTGCACAGTTCATTAGAATACTTTGTCTTCTCGAGCTGTCCTTTGAAATCTTCTGTTCAGCTCTTTTAGTTCATCATTTCTTCCTTTTAACTACTCTATGTTCAAGAACAAGTTTCAGAGGCTCTTCTGATACCCATTTTGGTCTTTTCTTTCTTTCCTGTCTTTTTAATGACCTTTTGCCTTCTTCATGTATGATGTGCTTAATATCATCCCACAACTCGTCTGGTCTTTAGTCATCAGCATTAATGTGTCAAATCTGTTCTTTGAATGGTCTCCAAATTCAGGTGGGATACACTCAAGGTGATATTTTGGCTATTGTGTAATGTTTTAATTTTCTTGAGCTTCAACTTGAACTTGCATATGAGCAATTGATCTGTTCTGCAGTCAGCCCCTTGCCTTGTTCTGATTGATGATACCGAGCTTTTCCATTGTATCTTTCCACAAATGTAGTTGATTTGATTCCTGTGTTTTTCATCCAGTGAAGTCCACACGTATAGTCACTGTTTATGACTATGCACATGGACCTCTTTTCATCCAGATTATCTAATTTGTTGGTGTACAACTGCATTCTCTTACAATTAATTTTATTTCTGCTGAGTCTGTAGTAATGCCCTGGTATTCATTTCTGATTTTAGTTATTTGCATAGTCACTCTTATTTCTTTGTCAGTATACCTAGAGGTTTGTCAATTGTATTTTAGAGAACTAAATTTTGGTTTTATGATTGTATCTATTTTTTCTCTATTCTCTATTCATTTCTCTATCTCCACTTGAATCTTTATCATTTTTTCTGGACACTTTGGTTTTAATTTTCTCTCTTCTTTCCCCCTAGCTCTTCAAGGTGTCAAATGAGGTTATTGCTTTGAGATTTTTCTACATTTTTAACGTAGCCAATTTCAGCTATAAATATCCTTCATAGCACTGCATTATCTGCATCTTGTAAATTTGCATATGTTGTGCTTTTATTTTCATTCAAGTACTTTCTAGTTTCTCTTGTAACTTCTTTGAGATATTGTTTATAAATGTGTTACTTAACTTCCACATATTTGTATAATTTCCAGATTTCCCTCTGTTACTGATTTCTAGTTTCATTCTAATGTGTTCAGAGAAGATAATGTGTATGGTTTCAATTTCATAAAAATTTATTGAGACTTGTATTGTGACCTAACATATAGTCTATCCTGGACAATGATCTATGTCGTTGTTGCTGTTAGGTGCTGTCGAGTCGGTTCCTACTCATAACAACCGTATGCACAACAGAATGAAACACTGCCAGCCTCTGTGCCATCCTCACAATCATTGTTATGCTTGAGCCCATTGTTGCATCCACTGTGTCAATCCATCTACTTGAGGGTCTTCCTCTTTTCTGCTGACCCTGTACTTTACGAAGCATGATGTCCTTCTCCAGGGACTGATCCATCCTGACATGTCCAAAGTATGTAAGACGCAGTCTCACCATCCTTGCTTCTAAGGAGCGTTCTGGTTGTACTTCTTCCAAGACAGATTTGTTCGTTCTTTTGGCAGTCCATAGTATATTCGATATTCTTTGCCAACACCACAATGCAAAGGTGTCAATTATTCTTCGATTTTCCTTATTCATTGTCCAGCTTCAGCATGCATGTGATGTGATTGAAAATACCATGGCTTGGGTCAGGCACACCTTAGTCTTCAAGGTGACATCTTTGCTTTTCAACACTTTAAAGAGGTCCTTTGCAGCAGATTTGCCCAATGCAATGTGTCTTTTGATTTCCCAACTGCTGCCTCTGTGGGTATTGATTGTGGATCCAAGTAAAATGAAATCCTTGACAACTTCAATCTTTTATCTGTTTATCATGATGTTGCTTATTGGTACAGTTGTGAGGATTTTTGTTTTCTTTATATTGAGGTGTAATTCATACTGAAGGCTGTGGTTCTTGATCTTCATTAATAAATGCTTCAAGTCCTCTTCACTTTCAGCAAGTAAGGTTGTGTCATCTGCATATTGCAGGTTGTTAACAAGTCTTCCTCCAATCCTGATGGCTGATTCTTCTTCATATAGTCCAGCTTCTCAGATTATCTGCTCAGCATACAGATTGAATAAGTATGGTGAAAGGATACAACCCTGACGCACAACTTTCCTGACTTTAAACCAATCAGTATCCCCTTGTTCTGTCCAAACAACTGCCTCTTGATCTATGTACAGGTTCCTCATGAGCACAATTAAGTGTTCTGGAATTCCCATTCTTCACAATGTTATCCATAGTTTGTTACGATCCACACAGTCAAAAGCCTTTGCATAGTCAATAAAACGCAGATAAAAATCCTTCTGTTATTCTCAGCTTTCAGCCAGGATCCATTTGACATCAGCAATGATATCCTTGGTTCCACGTCCTTTTCTGAATCTGGCCTGAATTTCTGGCAGTTCCCTGTCAATATACTGCTGCAGCCATTTTTGAATGATCGTCAGCAAAACTTTGCTTGTGTATGATATTAATGATAATGTTCTATAATTTCCACATTCGGTTGTATCACCTTTCTTGGGAATAGGCATAAATATGGATCTCTTCCAGTCAGTTGGCCAGGAAGCTGTCTTCCATATTTCTTGGCATAGACGAATGAACATTTCCAGCACTGGCATCCCTTTGTTGGAACATCTCAATTGATATTTCTTCAGTTCCTGGAGCCTTATCTTTCACCTATGCCTTCAGTGCAGCTTGGACTTCTTCCTTCAGTACTATCGGTTCCTGATCATATGCTACCTCTTGAAATGGTTGAATGTCTACTAATTCTTTTTAGTATAATGACTCTGTGTATTCCTTCCATCTTCTTTTGATGCTTCCTGCGTCGTTTAATATTTTCCCCATAGAATCCTTCACTATTGCAATTCTAGGCTTGAATTTTTTCTTCAGTTCTTTCAGCTTGAGAACTACTGAGCGTGTCATTCCCTTTTGGTTTTCTATCTCCAGCTCTTTGCGCATGTCGTCATAATACTTTACTTTGTCTTTTCCAGATGCCCTTTGAAATCTTCTGTTCAGTTCTTTTACTTTATCGTTTCTTCCTTTTGTTTTAGCTGCTTGACATTCGAGAGCAAATTTCAGAGTCTCCTCTGACATCTATCTTGGTTTTTTATTTCTTTGTGCACTGGTACAGAATATTTATTCTGCTTTTGTCAGGTGGATTGTTCTATATATGTTTGTTAGGTGTAGTGGATTTATAGTGTTGTTCTAGTCCTCTATTTCCTTATTCTTCTTCGCTATAGATGTTCTATCTTTAATGAAATTGGTGTAATGAAGATTCCAGGTATTACTTTATAAAAGCCTATTTCTCTCTTCAATTCTATCAATGTTTACTTCATATATTCTTGAGCTCTATTGTTAGGTGCACGTATATTTAAAATTATTATATTTTCTTCGTGAACTGACTGTTTTATCATTATATAATGTCCTTGTTTTTCTCTTGTAGCAACCTTTGCCTTAAAGTTTATTTTTGAATGATGTTAATATAGCCATCTCAATCCTCTTTTGTTTACTGTTTATATGAAATGCCCCTTTTCATCCTTTCACTTTCAAACTATTGTGTCCTTGGCTCTAAAGTGGGTCTCTTGTAAAGAGTTGGATCATGTTTACTTATTCTGTCAATCTCTGCCTTTTGTTTGGAAAGTTTAATCCATGTACATTTAAAGCATTTACTATGTCTTGTATCTTTTTTTAAAAAATTGTACTTTAGATGAAGCTTTACAGAGCAAACTAGTTTCTCATTAAACAATTGATACACATATTGTTTTGTGACGTTGGTTGCCAACCCCATGACATGTCAACACTCTCCCCTTCTCAACCTTGGTTTCCCCATTATCAGCTTTCCTGTCCACTCCTGCCTTTTTGTCTTTGCCTCTGAGCTGGTTTACCCATTTAGCCTTGTTTTTTTAATTAACTTTTATTGAGCTTCAAGTGAAAGTTTACAAATCATGTCAGACTATCACGTATAAGTTTATATAAACCTTACTCCATACTCCCACTTGCTCTCTCCCTAATGAGTCAGCCCTTCCAGTCTCTCCTTTCATGACAATTTTGCCAGCTTCCAACTATCTCTATCCTCCCATCCCCCCTCCAGACAGGAGATGCCAACACATTCTCAAGTGTCCACCTGATATAAATAGCTCCCTCTTCATCAGCATCTCTCTCCTACCCACTGTTCAGTCCCCTTCATGTCTGATGAGTTGTCTTCGGGAATGGTTCCTGTCCTGGGCCAACAGAAGTTTTGGGGACCATGACCGCCAGGATTCCTCTAGTCTCAGTCAGACCATTAAGTCTGGTCTTTTTGTGAGAATTTGGGGTCTGCATCCCACTGATCTCCTGTTCCCTCAGGGGTTCTCTGTTGCGCTACCTGTCAGGGCAGTCGTCGGTTGTGGCCAGGGACCAACTAGTTCTTCTGGTCTCAGGATGATGTAGGTCTCTGATTCATGCGGCCCTTTCTGTCTCTTGGGCTCTTAGTTATCGTGTGACCTTGGTGTTCTTCATTTTCCTTTGATCCAGGTGGGTTGAGACCAATTGATGCATCTTAGATGGCCACTTGTTAGCATTTAAGACCCCAGACGCCACATTTCAAAGTGGGATGCAGAATGTTTTCATAATAGAATTATTTTGCCAATTGACTTAGAAGTCCCCTTAAACCACGGTTCCCAAACCCACGCCCTTGCTCCGCTGACCTTTGAAGCATTCAGTTTATCCCGGAAACTTCTTTGCTTTTGGTCCAGTCCAGTTGAGCTGACCTTCCATGTATTGAGTATTGTCCTTCCCTTCACCTAAAGCAGTTCTTAGCTACTAATTAATCAGTAAAAAACCCTTTCCCACCCTCCCTCCCTCCCCCCCTCGTAACCACAAAAGTATGTGTTCTTCTCAGTTTATACTATTTCTCAAGATCTTATAATAGTGGTCTTATACAATATTTGTCCTTTTCCCTCTGACTAATTTCGCTCAGCATGCCTTCCAGGTTCCTCCATGTTATGAATTGTTTCATAGATTCGTCACAGTTATTTATCGATGCGTAGTATTCCATTGTGTGAATATACCACAATTTATTTACCCATTCATCCATTGATGGACACCTTGGTTGCTTCCAGCTTTTTGCTATTGTAAACAGAGCTGCAGTAAACATGGGTGTGCATATATCTGTTTGTGTGAAGGCTCTTATTTCTCTAGGGTATATTCCAAGGAGTGGGACTTCTGGGTTGTATGGTAGTTCTATTTCTAACTGTTTAAGATATCGCCAGACAGATTTCCAAAGTGGTTGTACCATTTTACATTCCCACCAGCAGTGTATAAGAGTTCCAATCTCTCCGCAGCCTCTCCAACATTTATTATTTTGTGTTTTTTGGATTAATGCCAGCCTTGTTGGAGTGAGATGGAATCTTATGGTAGTTTTAATTTGCATTTCTCTAATGGCTAATGATCGAGAGCATTTTCTCATGTATCTGTTAGCTGCCTGAATATCTTCTTTAGTGAAGTGCGTGTTCATATCCTTTGCCCACTTCTTGATTGGTTTGTTTGTCTTTTTGTGGTTGATTTTTGACAGAATCATATAGATTTTAGAGATCAGGTGCTGGTCGGAGATGTCATAGCTGAAAATTCTTTCCCAGTCTGTAGGTGGTCTTTTTACTCTTTTGGTAAAGTCTTTAGATGAGCATAGGTGTTTGATTTTTAGGAGCTCCCAGTTATCTGGTTTCTCTTCGTCATTTTTGGTAATGTTTTGTATTCTGTTTATACCTTGTATTAGGGCTCCTAAGGTTGTCACTATTTTTTCTTCCATGATCTTTATCGTTTTAGTCTTTATGTTTAGGTCTTTGATCCACTTGGAGTTAGTTTTTGTGCACGGTGTGAGGTATGGGTCCTGTTTCCTTTTTTTGCAAATGGATATCCAGTTATGCCAGCACCATTTGTTAAAAAGACTGTCTTTTCCCCATTTAACTGACTTTGGACCTTTGTCAAATATCAGCTGCTCATATGTGGATGGATTTCTATCTGGGTTCTCAATTCTGTTCCATTGGTCTATGTGCCTGTTGTTGTACCAGTACCAGGCTGTTTTGACTACTGTGGCTGTATAATAGGTTCTGAAATCAGGTAGAGTGAGGCCTCCCACTTTCTTCTTCTTTTTCAGTAATGCTTTCTTTATCTGAGGCTTCTTTCCCTTCCATATGAAGTTGGTGATTTGTTTCTCTGTCACCTTAAAATATGACATTGGAATATGGATCGGAAGTGCATTGTATGTATAGATGGCTTTTGGTAGAATAGACATTTTTGCTATGTTAAGTCTTCTTATCCATGAGCAAGGTATGTTTTTCCACTTAAGTATGTCCTTTTTAATGTCTTGTAGCAGTGCTTTGTAGTTTTCTTTGTATAGGTCTTTTACATCCTTGGTAAGATTTATTCCTAAGTATTTTATCTTCTTGGGGGCTACTGTGAATGGTATTGATTTGGTTATTTACTCTTCGATGTTCTTTTTTTTGATGTAGAGGAATCCAAGTGATTTTTGTATGTTTATCTTATAACCTGAGACTCTGCCAAACTCTTCTATTAGTTTCAGTAGTTTTCTGGAGGATTCCTTAGGGTTTTCTGTGTATAAGATCATGTCATCTGCAAATAGAGATAATTTTACTTCCTCCTTGCCAATCTGGACGCCCTTTATTTCTTTGTCTAGCCTAATATCTCTGGCTAGGACTTCTAGCAGAATGTCGAATAAGAGCGGTGATAAAGGGCATCCTTGTCTGGTTCCCATTCTCAAGGGAAATGCTTTCAGGCTCTTACCATTTAGAGTGATGTTGGCTGTTGGCTTTGTATAGATGCCCTTTATTATGTTGAGGAATTTTCCTTCAATTCCTATTTTGGTGAGAGTTTTTATCATAAATGGGTGTTGGACTTTGTCAAATGCCTTTTCTGCATCAATTGATAAGATCATGTGGTTTTTGTCTTTTGTTTTATTTATATGGTGGATTACATTAATGGTTTTTCTATTATTAAACCAGCCTTGCATACCTGGTATAAATCCCACTTGGTCGTGGTGAATTATTTTTTTGATATGTTGTTGAATTCTATTGGCTAGAATTTTGTTGAGGATTTTTGCATCTATGGTCATGAGGGATATAGGTCTGTAATTTTCTTTTTTTGTGATGTCTTTACCTGATTTTGGTATCAGGGAGATGGTGGCTTCATAGAATGAGTTAGGTAGTATTCCATCATTTTCTATGCTTTGAAATAACTTTAGTAGTAGTGGTGTTAACTCTTCTCTGAAAGTTTGGAGAACTCTGCAGTGAAGCCGTCCGAGCCAGGGCTTTTTTTTTGTTGGGAGTTTTATGATTACCGTTTCAATCTCTTTTTTTTGTTATGGGTCTGTTTAGTTGTTCTCCTTCTGAATGTGTTAGTTTAGGTAGGTAGTGTTTTTCCAGGAATTCATCCATTTCTTCTAGGTTTGCAAATTTGTTAGAATACAATTTTTCGTAATAATCTGATATGATTGTTTTAATTTCATTTGGGTCTGTTGTGATGTGGCCCATCTCGTTTCTTATTCGGGTTATTTGGTTCCTTTCCTGTATTTCTTTAGTCAGTCTAGCCAGTGGTTTATTAATTTTGTTAATTTTTTCAAAGAACCAGCTTTTGGCTTTGTTAATTCTTTCAATTGTTTTTCTGTTCTCTAATTCATTTAGTTCAGCTCTAATTTTTATTATTTGTTTTCTTCTGGTGCCTGATGGATTCTTTTGTTGCTCCCTTTCTATTTGTTCAAGTTGTAGGGACAGTTCTCTGATTTTGGCTCTTTTTTCTTTTTGTATTTGTGCATTAATCGGTATAAATTGGCCTCTGAGCCCTGCTTTTGCTGTGTCCCAGAGGTTTTGATAGGAAGTATTTTCATTCTCGTTGCATTCTATGAATTTCCTTATTCCCTCCTTGATGTCTTCTATAACCCAGTCTTTTTTCAGGAGGGTATTATTCATTTTCCAAGTATTTGATTTCTTTTCCCTAATTTTTCTGTTATTGATTTCCACTTTTATGGCCTTGTGGTCTGAGAAGATGCTTTGTAATATTTCGATGTTTTGGATTCTGCAAAGGTTTGTTTTATGACCTAATATGTGGTCTATTCTAGAGAATGTTCCATGTGCGCTAGAAAAAAAAGTATACTTTGCAGCAGTTGGGTGGAGAGTTCTGTATAAGTCAACGATGTCAAGTTGGTTGATTGTTGTAATTAGGTCTTCCGTGTCTCTATTGAGCTTCTTACTGGATGTCCTGTCCTTCTCTGAAAGTGGTGTGTTGAAGTCTCCTACTGTAATTGTGGAGGTTTCTATCTTACTTTTCAGTTCTGTTAAAATTTGATTTATGTACCTTGCAACCCTGTCTTTGGGTGCATAAATATTTGATATGGTTATATCTTCCTGGTCAATTGTCCCTTTTATCATTATGTAGTGTCCTTCTTTATCCTTTGTGGTGGATTTAAGTTTAAAGTCTATTTTGTCAGAAATTAATGTTGCTACTCCTCTTCTTTTTTGCTTATTGTTTGCTTGGTATATTTTTTTCCATCCTTTGAGTTTTAGTTTGTTTGTGTCTCTAAGTCTAAGGTGTGTCTCTTGTAGGCAGCATATAGACGGATCGTGTTTCTTTATCCAGTCTGAGACTCTCTGTCTCTTTATTGGTGCATTTAGTCCATTTACATTCAGCATAATTATAGATAAGTAAGTGTTTAGTGTTGTCATTTTGATGCCTTTTTATGTGTGTTGTTGACAATTTCATTTTTCCACTTACTTTTTTGTGCTGAGACGTTTTTCTTTGTAAATTGTGAGATCCTCATTTTCATAGTGTTTGACTTTATGTTTGCTGAGTTGTTACATTTTTCTTGGTTTTTATTTTGAGTTATGGAGTTGTTATACCTCTCTGTGGTTACCTTAATATTTACCCCTATTTTTCTAAGTAAAAACCTAACTTGTATTGTCCTATATCGCCTTGTATCACTCTCCATATGGCAGTTCTATGCCACCTGTATTTGGTCCCTGTTTTTGATTATTGTGATCTTTTACATATTGACTTCAATGATTCCCTGATTTGAGCATTTTTTAAAAATTAATCTTAATTTTTTTTGTGTGATTCCCCTATTTGAGTTGATATCACGATGTTCTGTTCTGTGACCTTGTGTTGTGCTGGTATCTGATATTATTGGTTTTCTGAGCAATTTCCTTTAGTATTTCTTGTAGCTTTGGTTTCATTTTTGCAAATTCTCTAAGCTTGTGTTTATCTGTAAATATCTTAATTTCCCCTTCATATTTCAGAGAGAGTTTTGCTGGATATATGATCCTTGGCTGGCAGTTTTTCTCCTTCAGTGCTCTGTAGATGTCATCCCATTGCCTTCTTGCCTGCATGGTTTCTGCTGAGTAGTCTGAACTTATTCTTATTGAGTTTCCCTCATAGGAGACCTTTCTTTTCTCCCTGGCTGCTTTTAAAATTTTCTCTTTATCTTTGGTTTTGGCAAGTTTGATGATAATATGTCTTGGTGTTTTTCTTTTTGGATCAATCTTAAATGGGGTTCGATGAGCATCTTGGATAGATATCCTTTAGTCTTTCATGATGTCAGGGAAGTTTTCTGTCAGCAGATCTTCAACTATTCTCTCTGTGTTTTCTGTCCTCCCTCTCTGTTCTGGGACTCCCATCACACCCAAGTTATCTTTCTTGATAGAGTCCCACATGATTCTTAGGGTTTCTTCATTTTTTTAAATTCTTTTATCTGATTTTTTTTCAGCTATGTTGGTGTTAATTCCCTGGTCCTCCAGATTTCCCACTCTGCATTCTAATTGCTCGAGTGTGCTCCTCTGAATTCCTATTGCGTTGTCTAATTCTGTAATTTTATTGTTAATCTTTTGGATTTCTGCATGCTGTCTCTCTATGGATTCTTGCAACTTATTAATTTTTCCACTATGTTCTTGAATAATCTTTTTGAGTTCTTCAATTGTTTTATCAGCGTGTTACTTGGCTTTTTCTGCAGTTTGCCTTATTTCATTTCTGAGGTCATCCCTGATGTCTTGAAGCATTCTGTAAATTAGTTTTTTATATTTTGTATCTGATAATTCCAAGATAGTATCTTCATTTGGGAAAGATTTTGATTCTTTTGTTTGGGGGGTTGTAGAAGCAGTCATGGTCTGCTTCTTTATGTGGTTTGATATTGACTGCTGTCTCTGAGCCATCACTAAGGTATTGTAGTGATTTTTTCTATATTTGCTCACTGAGTCTTATCTTGTTTTGTTTTCTTTCAATATACGTGGATGGGCTACTAGATTGTGCTGTCTTGATTGTTGTAGCCCTTGACTTACTTACGACCTAGTACCATCTTGTTTGGGCAGTTGCCAGATATATATGCCTGAGTCTATTCACTATTCTTGAGTAGAATCTGATTTTTGGTCATCAAGTGTGTGTTGCACCCTATCACCTATCCACCTCAAGAAGTAGTGGTGATAGTTGTGTGCACCAGCTTCTATTAGCAGCTGGGATTCACCCTCCAGGGTGGCAGGATGCTGACAGGCTTCCCCCAAGTGTCAGTGAGGTAGGTGTGTCTCTATTCCTAAAGCACCTTGGTGGGAGGGCACTGCAGCTGTACCTTAGGCCCCCAATGCAAGTACCTCTACAGACTGGTAGGTGTCACCCTCCTTAGACCCCTAAGGCAGGAGGCTAGGTGGTCTGGGGGGAGCTTCAGCCCTCAGTTCCCTATTGCGGGTCAGTTAGGGCTCTGTCGAATACGCAGAGATATCAGACCAGGGAAACTTGTTTTTCCAGTAAATCCGCTTAAAAAATGTAGTCAGATCCCTATCAGAAATGCCTTTGCATTATAATAGCCACCTTGTTCCCTGTAGGGTTGAAAGCCCGAGATATGGATCACATATGCTTGGCTGGAGCTGGTTCTGTGTTTTTAGCCCGATTAGGGAAGGATTTTTGGTCCCTGGGTTTTTTGTGGTTGCTTCTCTCAGGCCAGAAGAATGGGTTAGGAAAAGACCAAAAAAAAAAAAAAAAGGGAAAAGAAAAGCCGCTGAGCGGTTCTCCCTCTGGCTCAGGAAATTCCAATGTTAATGAAGCTGCCTGGGAAGTGGAGGGAGGATTCAGAAAAACAGGAGAGAGTAGCACCCCAGAATATAGACAAAGTTACTTATCTTGCTTGGGATGACTATTTCATCTGAGATTCCGGAGGGGCGTGTTGCCTATGTATGCTGGCTGGGTAGAGATTGCCCCCGAGTGTCTGGCCTGCAGAAGCTGCAGAAGCGTCAAGGTTCCCCGGTTGGGACACTG
Source organism: Loxodonta africana (assembly GCF_030014295.1). Taxonomy (NCBI): domain Eukaryota; kingdom Metazoa; phylum Chordata; class Mammalia; order Proboscidea; family Elephantidae; genus Loxodonta; species Loxodonta africana. Next base: position 87,783,277 of record NC_087369.1, on the reverse strand, counting down.
CACTCCAGGCTCCAAAACCAGTTGCTGCCTCCCGGGGACTTCTCCTCCCAGCAGCCGAGTCCCCGTGTCACCCGCGTGGGCTGGCTGGGCCCCCTCCCAGGATCAGTTCAGGTGGGTAGGTCCGTGCCCCGTGTTTGCGCTGTGACAGGATGCCGTGCTCAGTTCCCCTGTGCCCAGTCCAAAACCCGGCGCCAAGGTTCCCCGGCTGGGACGTTGCACTGCCGGCTCCAAAACCAGTCAGTGCCTCCCGGGGACTTCTTCTCCTGCCAGCCGCGTGGCCAAGCCGTCCAAGCGGACTGTCCCTGCCCCCTCCCGGGGTCAGTTCAGGGGGGTAGGGCTGCACCCCGTGTTTGCACCTTCACAGGATGTCCTGCTCAGCTCCCCTGTGCCCAGTCCAAAGCCCCACGCCAAAGTTCCCTGGCTGGGACGCTGTACTCCCGGCTCCAAAACCAGTCGCTGGGTCCCGACGACTTCTCCTCCCGCCATGCCGCACCGCCCGCGCTGACCGGCTGGGCCCCCTCCCGAGGTCAGTTCAGGGGGGTAGGACTGCACCCTGTGTTTGCACCGTCACAGGATGTGTTCAGCTCCCCTGCGCCCAGTCCTAAGCCCGGCGCCAAGGTTACCTGACTGGGACGCTGGCTCCAGGCTCCGAAAACAGTCGCTGCTTCCCCGTAGTTGTTCGTTCTCTGTCTGTCACTCAGGTCAACACTTTAAATTTGTGTTTGTTGTTCGGGGTTCGTAGATTGTCATGTATGTGATCGATTCACTTGTTTTTCCGAGTCTTTGTTGCAAGAGGGATCCGAGGTAGCGTCTACCTAGTCAGCCATCTTGACCCCCTCCCCCTGCCTTTTTTTTTATGGGCATGTGTAATCTTTGGCTGAAGGGTGAACCTCAGGAGTGACTTCATTACTGAGTTAAAAGTGTGCCTGGGAGCCATACTCTTGGGGTTTCTCCAATCTCTGTCAGGCCAGCAAGTCTGGTCTTTCGTTTTGAGTTATAATTTAGTTCTGCATTTTTTTTCCAGCTCTGTCCTGGACCCTCTATTGTGTTCCCTCTCAGAGGTCTTGTGTCTTTCATTGGTCCCTCTTTTCACCTACTACTGCCTTCTCTTGTATTTTATTGATTTTTTGTAGCAAACTATCTGATTGTCTTTCATTTCCTTTTGTATGCATATTTTGTTTATTGTGCTTTAGTTGAAGGCTTACAGAGTAAATCAGTTTCTCATTAAACAATACACATATAGTTTTGTGACATTGGTTGCCAATCCCATGACATGTTCACACTCTTCCCTTCTCAACTTTGGGCTCCCCATTATCAGCTTTCCTGTCCCCTCCTGCCTTCTTGTCCTTCCCCCCTGGGTTGATGTTCCCATTTAGTCTCCTTTTCTTTTATGGCCCTATTCAATCTTTGACTGAAGGCTGAACCTCAGAAGTGACTTCAGTATTGAGTTAAAAGGGTGTCCAGGGGCCATACTCTTGGGGTTTCTCCAGACTCTGTCAGATCAGTAAGTCTGTTTTTTTTTTTGTGTGTGTGTGAGTTAGAATATTGTTGTACATTTTTCTCCAGCTCTATCTGGGACCCTCTACTGTGATCCCTGTCAGAGCAGTTGGTGGATGGTGCCAGGCACTACCTAGTTGCGCTGAACTCAGTCTGGTGGAGGCTGTGGTAGCTGTGATCCATTAGCCCTTTGGACTAATCTTTCTTTTGTATCTCTGGTTTTCTTCATTCTCTCTTGCTCCAGATGGGGTGGGACCAGTGCAGTATCTTTCTTTTTTTAATTTTTATTGTGCTTTAAGTGAAAGTTTACAAATCAAGTCTGTCTCTCATACAAAAATTTATATACAGCTTGCTATATACTCCTAGTCGGTCTCCCCCCTAATGAGACAGCACATTCCTTCTTCCCACTCTCTATTTTCGTGTCCATTCGGCCAGATTCTGACCCCCTCTACCCTCTCATCTCCCCTCCAGACAGGAGCTGCCCACATTGTCTCATGTGTGTACTTGATCCAAGAATCTCACTCCTCGCTGGTATCATTTTCTATCCCATAGTCAGGCCAATCCCTGTCTGAATAGTTGGCTTTGGGAATGGCTCCTGTTTTGGGCTAACAGAAGGTTTGGGGACCATGACCTCCAGGGTCCTTCTAGTCTCAGTCAGACCATTAAGTCTGGCCTTTTTACAAGAATTTGAGGTCTGCATCCCACTGCTCTCCTCATCTCTCAGGGGTTCTCTGTTGTATTCCCTGTCAGGGCAGTCATCTGTTGTAGCCGGGCACCATCTAATTCTTCTAGTCTCAGGCTGATGTGGTCTCTGGTTTATGTGGCCCTTTCTGTCTCTTGGGTTCATAATTACCTTGTGTCCTTGGTGTTCTTCATTCTCCTTTACTCCAGATGGGTTGAGAACAATTGATGCATCTTAGATGGCCACGTGCGAGCATTTAAGACCCCAGACGCCACTCTCCTAAGTGATATGCAGAATGTTTCCTTAATAGAATTTATTATGCCAATTCACCTAGATGTCCCCTGTAACCATGGTCCCCAAACCCGCGACCCTGCTACGCTGGCCTTGGAAGCATTCAGTTTATTCATGAAACTTCTTTGCTTTTGGTTTAGTCCAGTTGTGCTGACCTCTCCTGTATTGTGTGTTGACTTTCCCTTCACCTAAAATAGTTCTTGTCTACTATCTAATTAGTGAATACCCCTCTCCTTCCCTCCCTCCCCACTCTCGTAACCCTCAAAGACTATTTTCTTCTCAGTTTAAATTATTTCTCCAGTTCTTATAATAGTGGTCTCATACAATATTTGTCCTTTTGCAACTGACTAATTTCACTCAGCATAATGCTTTCCAGATTCCTCCATGTTGCAAACTATTTCATGGAGTCATCATTGTTCTTTATCGATGAGTAGTATTCCATTGTGTGAATATACCATAATCGATTTATCCATTCATCCATTGATGGGCACCTTGGTTGCTTCCATCTTTTTGCTATTGTAAACAGTGCTACAATGAATGTGGGTGTGTATGTATCTGTTCGTGTAAAAGCTCTTATTTGTCTAGGATATACTGCAAGGAGTGGGATTACTGGATTGTATGGTAGTACTATTTCTAGTTTTTTAAGAAAGCACCAAATCAATTTCCAAAGTGGTTGTACTATTTTACATTCCCACCAGCAGTGTATAAGTGATCCAGTCTCTCCGCAACCTCTCCAATATTTATTATTTTGTGTTTTTTGGACCAGTATAGTATCTTGGATAGCCCTCCACAAACTTTTAAGACCTGAGCCACTACTCACCAAAGTAAGATGTAGAACACTTTCTTTATTAACTATGTTATGCCAATTGAGTTAGATGTCCCCAGGTGTGTCTATTAATCCCCGAATGTCTTCTTTGGAGAAGTGTCTGTTCATTTCCTTTGCCCATATTTCACTTGGATTTTTTTTTTTTTTGTAGCAGTGTTGGATTTTCCAATAGATTTTAGGGATTAGACCTTTGTCGGATTTGCCATAGCCAAAAACTTTTTCCCAGTTTGTAGGTTCTCTTTTACTCTTTTGGTGAAGTCTTTCGATGAGCATAAGTGTTTAATCTTCAGAAGATTCCAGTTATCTAGCTTATCTTCTGGAGTTTGTGTGTTGTTGGTTGTGGTTTGTACCCTGTTAATGCATGTATTAGGGCCTTTAGCATTGAGCCTATTTATTCTTCTAAAATCTTCATAGTTTTTGGTTTTATATTTAGGTCTTTGATCCATTTTGAGTTAGTTTTTGTATATGGTGTGAGGTATGGGTCCTGTTTCATTTTTTTGCAGATGGACACCCAGTTTTGCCAGCACCATTTGTTAAAAAGACTGTCTTTCCCCATTTGATGGATTTTGGCTGTTGTCGAAGATCAGGTGACCATAGGTGAATGGATTTACATCTGGGTTCTCAATTCTGTTCCATTGGTCAGTGTATCTGTTGTACTAGTACCATTTTGTGTGTGTGTGTATGTATAACTAATGTTTTGATTTTGTCCCTTTCTTCTTTTTTGATGTGTGCATCTAGGGATATAAATTGACCTCTGAGGACTGCCTTTGTTGAGTCCCAAAGGTTTTGATATGATGTGTTTTCATTCCCTTTTGATTCTAGGAACTTTTTGATTCCATCTTTGATTTCTTCTATTACCCAATGGTTTTTAAGCAGAGTGTTATTCAGTTTCCATGTAACTGATTTTCTTTACTTACTCTTCCTGTTCTTAATTTCTACTTTAATGACATTGTGGCCAGAGAAGATACTTTGTTTTATCTCAAAGTTTTGGATTTTGTACAGGGTTGCTCTGTGGCATATGATGTGGTCTATTCTGGAGAGTGTTCCACGTGTGTTGGACAAGAATATGTACTTTGCAGCTGTTGGGTGGAGTGTTCTGTATGAGGTCAAGTTGGCTAATTGTGCTCTTTAGCTCTTCTGTATCTTTGTTGAGTTTCTTCTAGATGTTCTGTCTTTTCCAGTACCAGGCTGTTTTCACTAATGTAGCAATAACATAGGTTCTAAAATGAGGTAGTGTGAGGCCTTCCACTTTGTTCTTCTTCAGTAATGCTTTACTTATCCAGGGCCTCTTGCCTTTTCATGTGAAGTTGGTGATTTGTTTCTCCATCTCATTAAAAAATGCATTAGAGTTTGGATTGGGATTGCATTGTATGTATACATCGCTTTTGGTAGAATAGACATTTTCACAATGTTGAGCCTTCCTATCCATGAATAACGTATGCTTTTCCACTTATGTAGGTCTTTTTTGGTTTCTTGCAATAGAGTCTTGTAGTTTTCTTTGTATAGGTCTTTTATGTCTCCAGTTAGATTTATTCCTAAGTATTTTATCTTCTTGGGGGCTACTGTAAATGGTATTGATTTGGTGATTTCCTCTTTAATATTCTCTTTGTTGGTGTAGAGGAATCCAACTGATTTTTGTATGTTTATTTTGTATCCTGATAAATATGGAAGATGGCCAACTGACTGAAAGAGATCCATATTTATGCCTATTCCCAAGAAAGGTGATCCAACCGAATGTGAAAATTATAGAACATTATCATTAATATCACACACAAACAAAATTTTGCTGAAGATCATTCAAAAATGGCTGCAGCAGTATATCGACAGGGAATTGCCAGAAATTAAGGCTAGTTTCAGAAGAGGATGTGGAACCAGGGATATCATTGCTGTTGTCAGATGGATCCTGGCTGAAAGCAGAGAATAGCAGAAGGATGTTTACCTGTGTTTTATTGACTATGCAAAGGCATTCGACTGTGTGGATCATAACAAATTATGGATAACATTGTGAAGAATGGGAATTCCAGAACACTTAATTGTGCTCATGAGGAACCTTTACATAGATCAGAAGGCAGTTGTTCAGATAGAACAAGGGGATACTGATCGGTTTAAAGTCAGGGAAGTTGTGCGTCAGGGTTGTATTCTTTCACCATACCTATTCAATCTGTATGCTGAGCAAATAATACGAGAAACTGGACTATATGAAGAAGAATGAATGGGGCATCAGGATTGGAGGAGGACTTATTAACAACCTGCATTATGCAGATTACGCAACGTTGCATGCTGAAAGTGGAGAGGACTTGAAGCACTTACTAATGAACATCAAAACCACAGCCTTCAGTATGGATTACACCTCAACATAAAGAAAACAAAAATCCTCACAACTGGACCAATGAGTAACATCATGATAAACGGATAAGATTGAAGTTGTCAAGGATTTCATTTTACTTGGATCCACAATCAACAGCCATGGAAGCAGCAGTCAAGAAATCAAAAGACACATTGCGTTGGGTAAATCTGCTGCAAAGGACCTCTTTAAAGTGTTGAAGAGGAAAGATGTCACCTTGAAGACTAACGTGCGCCTGACCCAAGCCGTGGTATTTTCAATCTCATCATATGCATGTAAAAGCTGGACAATGAATAAGGAAGATGAAAGAAGAATTGACACCTTTGAATTGTGGTGTTGATGAAGAATATTGATTTTTTTTTTATGGACCGCCAAAAGAACGAACAAATCTGTGTTGGAAGAAGTACAACCAGAATGCTCCTTAGAAACAAGGATTGCGAGACTGCGTCTTACATACTTTGGACATGTTGTCAGAAGGGATCAGTGTCTGGAGAAGGTATCATGCTTGGGAAAGTACAGGGTCAGTGGAAAAGAGGAAGACCCTCAACGAGGTGGATTGACACAGTGGCTGCAACAATGAGCTCAAGCATAACAACGATTGTAAGGATGGCACAGGGCCAGGCAGTGTTTCATTCTGTTGTGCATAGGGTCCCTATGAGTTGGAAATGACTTGATGGCACCTAACAAGAACAACAACAACACTCTGCTGAACTCTTCTATTAGTTTCACTAGTTTTCTTGAGGATTCTTTAGGGTTTTCTGTGTATAAGATCATGTCAGCTGCAAATACAGATGTTTTTATTTCTTCCTTACTAATTTGGATGCCCTTTATTTCTTTATCTAGCCTAATTGCTCTGGCTAGGACCTCCAGCACAATGTTGAATAAGAGGGGTAATAAAGGGCATCCTTGCCTGGTTCCCATTCTCAAGGGGAATGCTTTCAGACTTTCTCCATTTAGGATGATGTTGGCTGTTGGCTTTCTATAAATAAATGCCCTTTATTATGTTGAGGAATTTTCCTTTTGTTCCTATTTTGCTGAGAGTTTTTATCATGAATGGGTGTTGGTCTTTGTGAAATGCCTTTTCTGCATCAATTGATAAGATCATGTGGTTCTTGTCTTTTATTTATGTGATGGATTACATTAATTGTTTTTCTAATGTTGAACTTTCCCTGCCTACCTGGAATGAATCCCATTTGGTCATGGAGAATTATTGTTTTTGATATGATGCTGTATTCTTCTTCAATGCTGCCTTACTTACCCAGGGTATCTTTCCTTTCCATATAAAGTTAGTGATTAGCTTTTCCATCTTGTTAAAGAATGCCATTGGGATTTGGATCTGTATTTCTTTGTATTTGTAGATTGCTTTCAGTAAAATTGACATTTTCACAATATTGCTTCTACCTATCCATGAGCATGGTGTGTTTTTCCATTTATGTAGGCCTCATTTGATTTCTTGGAGTAGTGTTTTGTAATTTTATTTGTATAGGGCTTTTACATTCCTGGATAGATATATTCTTAAGCATTTTTTAAAGGGCTATTATAAATTGTATTGCTTTCCTGATTGTCTTTTCTTAGTTCTTTTTATTGATGTATGGGAATCCAACTGATTTTTGTGTGTTGATTTTGTATCCTGCTACTCTGCTGAATCTTTCTATTATTTCCAGTAGTTTTCTTGTGGAGTCCTTTGCGTTCTGTATGTATAGCATCAGATCATCTGCAAATAGGGGCAGTTTTACTTCTGCCTTACCAATTTGGACGCCCTTTATTTCTTTTTCTTGCTTATTGCTCTAGCTGGGACTTCCAGCACGGTGTTAAATAGGAGTGGTGATAAAGGGCATCCTTGTATTGTTTTTGTTCTCAAGGGGAATGTTTTCAGCCTCTCTTAGGAATGCTGTTGGCTGCGGATTTTGTATAAAAAAATTAAGGAATTTCACTTCTATACCAATTTTATTGGGAGCTTTTGTCAGGAAGGGGTTTTGGACTTTCTCTAATGCCTAGTCAGTGTTGATTGAGATGATCAGGTAATTCCTTTGGTTTATTTATGTGGTGGATTACGTTGACTGATTTTCTAATGTTGAACCATCCTTGGTCATGCTTATTGTTTTTTTGATATGATGCCGAATTCTATTGGCTAGAATTTTTTGAGAATTTTTGCATCTATATTCCTGAGAGATATTGATCTGTAATTTTCTTTTTTGTGGTGTATTGCCTGGTTTTGGTGTCAGGGTTATGCTGGCTTCACAGAATGAAATCAGAAGTATCTCTTCCTTTTTCTATGTTCTGAGATAATTTGAGCAGTACAGGTTCAAGTTCTCTGAGTGTTTTGTAGAATTCTCCAGCGAAGCCATCTGGGCCAGGAATTTTTGTTGTTGTTGTTGGGAGATTTTTTTTTTTAATTAACTTTTCAGTCTCTTTCCTGGTTATGGGTTTGTTCAGATTTTTTACTTTAGTTTGTGTTAGTTTAGGTAAGTAGTGTGTTTCTAGAAATTTGTCCATTTCGTCTAGGTTTTCAAATATGTTGGAATATATTTTTTCATAGTACCCTGTTATGATTCTCTTTATTTCAGCTGGGTCTGTTGTAATTTCCTCCTTTTCATTTCTTATTTGGGTTATTTGCGTCTTCTGTTTTTCATTTGTCAATTTGGCCAATGGTTCATCTATTTTGTTGATCCTGTCAAAGAACCAGCTTTTGGTCTTTATGATTCTATTGTTTTTCTGTTCTCTGTTTCACGTATTTGTGCTCTCCTGATGGCTGTGGTCTTCTTTCGCTGTTCCCTTTCTATTTGAGTCGTGTTTTGATTTTGTCCCTTTTTTTCTTTTTAGATGTGCCCATCTAGTGCTATGAATTGACCTCTGAGCACTGCCTTTGTTGTGCCCCAAACGTTTTGGTATGATGTATTTTCATTCTTGTTTGATTCTAGGAATTTTTTATTCCTCTTAGATTTCTTCTATTACCCAGTGGTTTTTAAGCAAGGTGTTTTTCAGTTTCCATGCATTTGATTTTTTTCCTTTGCTCTTACTGTTTTTAATTTATACATTTTTGGTATTGTGATCAGAGAAGATGCTTTGTATTATCTCAATGTTTCGGATTTTGTTGAAGGTTGTTTTTTGGCCTAAGGTGTGGTCTATTCTGGAGAAGATTCCATGTACGTTGGAAAAGAACCTGTACTTTGCTGCTGTTGGGTGGAGTGTTCTATATATGTCTATGAGGTCAAGTTTTTGAATTGTGGCCTTTAGATATTCTGTATCTTTGTTGAGTTTGTTTCTAGATGTACTGTCCTTTACTGAGATTGGTGTGTTAAGTCTCCTAATATTATTGTGGAACTGTCAATTTCTCTTTTCAGAGCTGCTAGATTTTGCTTTATGTATTTTGGACAGTTGTCATTGGATGCATAGATATTTATTATAGTTATGTCCTCATGATGGATTTCTCCCTTTAATTATTACATAGTGTCCTTCCTTGTCTTTTATGGTGGATTTTGTTTTAAAGTGTATTTTATCTGAGATTAGTATTGCCATTCCTGCTCTTTTTTGGTTGCTGTTTGTGTGATTTTTTTTCCTATCCTTTGGTTTTTAATATATTTATGCCTTTGTTTCTAATGTGTGTGTCTGGTAGACAGCATATTGATTGGTCCTTTTTTTTTTTGATAGGTGTGAGTTTACTGTATCATTTTGTAGTGGCGCTTTTTTTTTTTAAATAACTTTTATTAAGCTTCAAGTGAACGTTTACAAACCCAATCAGTCTGTCACATATAAGTTTACATACATCTCACTCCCTACTCCCACTTGCTCTCCCCCTCTTGAGTCAGCCCTTTCAGTCTCTTCTTTCTTGACAATTTTGCCGGCTTCCCTCTCTCTCTATCCTCCCATCCCCTCTCCAGACAAGAGTTGCCAACACAATCTCAAGTGTCCACCTGATATAATTAGCTCACTCTTCATCAGCGTCACTCTCCCACCCACTGACCAGTCCCTTTCATGTCTGATGAGTTGTCTTCGGGGATGGTTCCTGTCCTGTGCCAACAGAAGGTCTGGGGAGCATGGCCGCCGGGATTCCTCTAGTCTCAGTCAGACCATTAAGTTTGGTCTTTTTATGAGAATTTGGGGTCTGCATCCCACTGATCTCCTGTTCCCTCAGGAGTTCTCTGCTGTGCTCCCTGTCAGGGCAGTCATCGATTGTGGCCGGGCACCAACTAGTTCTTCTGGTCTCAGAATGATGTAGGTCTGTGGTTCACGTGGCCCTTTCTGTCTCTTGGGCTCTTAGTTGTCGTGTGGCCTTGGTGTTCTTCATTTTCCTTTGATCCAGGTGGGTTGAGACCAATTGATGCATCTTAGATGGCCGCTTGTTAGCATTTAAGACCCCAGATGCCACATTTCAAAGTGGGATGCAGAATGATTTCATAATAGAATTATTTTGCCAATTGACTTAGAAGTCCCCTCAAACCATGTTCCCCAGACCCCCGCCCTTGCTCCACTGACCTTTGAAGCATTCATTTTATCCCGGAAACTTCTTTGCTTTTGGTCCAGTCCAATTGAGCTGACCTTCCATGTATTGAGTGTTGTCTTTCCCTTCACCTAAAGCAGCTCTTATCTACTGATTAATCAATAAAAAAACCCTCTCCCACCCTCCCTCCCTCCCCCCCTCGTAACCACAAAAGTATGTGTCCTCAGGTTTACTATTTCTCAAGATCTTATAATAGCGGTCTTATACAATATTTGTCCTTTTGCCTCTGACTCATTTCGCTCAGCATAATGCCTTCCAGGTTCCTCCATGTTATGAAATGTTTCACAGATTCGTCACTGTTCTTTATCGATGCGTAGTATTCCATTGTGTGAATATACCACAATTTATTTACCCATTCATCCGTTGATGGACACCTTGGTTGCTTCCAACTTTTTGCTATTGTAAACAGAGCTGCAATAAACATGGGTGTGCATATATCTGTTTGTATGAAGGCTCTTGTATCTCTAGGGTATATTCTGAGGAGTGGGATTTCTGGGTTGTATGGTAGTTCTATTTCTAACTGTTTAAGATAACGCCAGATAGATTTCCAAAGTGGTTGTACCATTTTACATTCCCACCAGCAGTGTACGAGAGTTCCAATCTCTCTGCAGCCTCTCCAACATTTATTATTTTGTGTTTTTTGGAATAATGCCAGCCTTGTTGGAGTGAGATGGAATCTCATCGTAGTTTTAATTTGCATTTCTCTAATGGCTAATGATCGAGAGCATTTTCTCATGTATCTGTTGGCTGCCTGAATATCTTCTTTAGTGAAATGTGTGTTCATATCCTTTACCCACTTCTTGATTGGGTTGTTTGTCTTTTTGTGGTTGAGTTTTGACAGAACCATGTAGATTTTAGAGATCAGGTGCTGGTCGGAGATGTCATAGCTGAAAATTCTTTCCCAATCTGTAGGTGGTCTTTTTTACTCTTTTGGAGAAGTCTTTAGATGAGCATAGGTGTTTGATTTTTAGGAGCTCCCAGTTATCGGGTTTCTCTTCATCATTTTTGGTAATGTTTTGTATTCTGCTTTTTTGTGGTGCTGCTGTTTTCTTTGTTCCTATTACTCTTCTGTGCTGAATTCCTTTTGTTTGTGGATTTTTTTCATTTCTTTCGTTTTTGTAATTTTTTTGTTTACTGAGACTTTAATTTTTCTTATTTGTTTTGATGAGTAGGCTTTTTTTTAAACTTTCTTTTTGATTACTTTGAAATTTACCCAGTCTTCCTAAGTTCAAACCAGTCTTTTGTTACTTGATATCACTTTGACTTTCTCTCCATTTGAAAGTTCTTTACCTACATGGTTTATTCCCTCTTTTATTGTTCTGACATTGCTGTCATTTACAAATTGACCTCTCTGGTTCCATATTGTAAGTGTTTTAGTTTTGTTTTAACCTTGAAATTTCATTACCTAGGTTGATATCTGGCTGATGCTGTCCTGTGCCCTAGATTCAGGTTGTTGTCTGATGATGGTTCTCTAACTCAAGGACTCCCTTTCATAATTCTTGTAAGTTTGGTTTTTAAAAATTCCTTTAATTTCCATTATCTCAAAATGTCTTAATTTTGCCATCATATTTGAGAAAGAGTTTTGCAGGAAATATTTTTCTTGGTTGTCAGCTTTTTTCTTACAAAGTTTTAGATATGCTTTCTTGCCTGCATTGTTTCTGCAAAGTAACCAGAGCTTAGTCTTATTGTTTCCCCTTTGTACGTGACTTTTCATTTTTCTTGAGCTGCTCTCAGAATTCTTTCTTTGTCTTTGGTTTCAGTGAGTGTGATTTTGATATGTCTTGGTGATTTTCTTTTGGGGTCTCTCCTGTATGGGGTTAGTTGAGCTTCTCGGAAAGTCAGATTTTAATCTTTCATGATACCAAGGAAGTTTTCTCTCAGTAAATCTTGTGTGGTCTTCTCTGTGTTTTCTGTTTTCTTTCACTGTTCTGGAACTGTGATGGCACACAAATTTTTGCTTTTATTGTATCCCACCTTGTTCTCATGGTTTCTTAATTTTTCTCCATTCTTTTCTCTGAATTTTTCTCAAAGTGTTATTGATGGATTTGTCTTCAGTTTCACTGATCCTGTCTTCCATTGTTTCAAATTTGCTCCTAAATCCTTTTATTGCACTGTCCAGTTCTGAAATCTTGTTGTTCATCTTTTGTATTTCTAATTGCTGTTTTTGTATGATTTCTAGTTTTTTGTTTATTTTGACATTTTTGTTCCTGTATGGTTTTCCTGAATTCTTCCATTGTTTTGTCTGTGTTTTCCCTGCCTTTGTCTATATTTTCCTTATTTTTTTCTTCATTTTCCTTCATATCTTGGAGAGTCTTTAATATTAGAGTTTTGAAGTCCCTGTCAGGTGGTTCCAGTGCCTTTTCTTCTACCAGAAGGACATCTGTTGTTTTATTTTGGATGCTTTCTGGAGCCATCCTGCCTGTTTTTTAAAATATATTTTTATATTGTCTGTTGTCTTTGTGGAAACCCTGGTGGTGTAGTGGTTAAGTGCTACAGCTGCTAACAATAAGGTCGGCAGTTCAAGTCCACCAGGCGCTCCTTGGAAACTCTATGGGGCAGTTCTACTCTGTCCTATAGGGTCACTATGAGTAGGAATCGATGTCAATGGGTTTGGTTGTCTTTGGGTTGCTCAGGAATTATTTTTTTCATGTATTGATTGTAGACTTGTTTGTTTCTTCCTGCTTTTTTGTTTTATTTGGTTATGTTTGGGCAGGTGGACTGAGTGTGCTTTGTTGCTTGCTCACCTGTGGACACAATACTTCTCACCACCTTGTCCAGGTGGGTGGGGTTTGTCGCTCAGCTGTGGTGCAACAGGGAAAGTCCAGCAGAGGAGCAGAGGAGGCAATGGGTCATTTGTGGTGCATACTGGGGCTGACAGGGAGGGGTCCAGCAGTCTGCACCTGTGCTACTCAGTGGTGTGGTGCTCAGCACACAGTTCAAAAAAGCAGGAGTTAAGGGAGAGGATGTGATGTGTGGAGCAGATGAACATATGTCTCCTGTTGGGAGCTCCGTGAAGTTGCCTTGCCGTACTCCCTGTCTGCTGTTCTTGGCGTCTGAGGTCCAAGATGCCAAGCCCCTGCTGCATTAGCTGGTAGGGGACCTCCACTCTGTAGCTCTCTTCGTTCTCTGTTTTCTGTTTCTTATTCCATTCTGTGCTTGGTTGAGTTCCTTATCCCTTCACTTAATGCCTAGGGTTCCAGGATTGGCTTTTGTATCTGTTTTACTTTGTTTTTCAGATTTTTGCTGTAGAGCGAAGGCCTGGTGCTTCTATCTACAGCATCATGTTCTATGCATATTTTCTTTGTGGTTGATTTAACACCCTAAATTTCTAACAATCTAGTTTGATAATGCCAATTTAACTTCAATAACATACAAGAACTCTTTTTATACAGCTACATCTTCCCCCTTTTATATTGTTGTCATAAATTACATTTTCATACATTGTATCTGTGGTGCAATGGTTAAGCTCTCAGCTGCTAATCAAAAGGTTGGCATTTCAAACTTACCCACCGGCTCCAAAGGGGAAAGACCTGACAATCTGCTTCCATAAAGATTACAGCCATGAAAACCCTATGGGCAGTTATACTGTGTCATATGATGTCAGTATGAGTCAGAATTGACTTGATGGCACCCAATAACAATGACATATGTTGTATGCCCAGTAACTTAAATTTGTAATTTTTTTATCCACTTTTTAAAAAATCATGTAGGGAATAACAGAAGCCCTACTGGCACAGTCATTAAGAGCTCAGCTGCTAACCGAAATGTCTGCAGTTTGAATTCACCAGCCACTCCTTGGAAACCCTATTGGGTGGTTCTAGTCAGTCCTCTAGAGTCTCAAGTCAAAATCAACTTGATGACGATGGGGTTAGGGCATAATAAGTAAAGTTACCAAACAATAATATTGGATTATATATTTGCTCATGTATATACTTTTACTGGAGATCTTTACTTCTTCATACATCTTTGAGTTACAGTCTAATATCTTTTCATTGCAACCTCAAGGATTCTGTTTTGTATTTTTTGTAGGGCAGATCTAGTGGTAACGAACTTTTTCAGCTCTTCTTTATCTGGGAATGTCATAATTTCACCCTCATTTTGAAGGACAGTTTTGCTAGATATAGGATTCTTGATTGACTGTTCTTTTCTTTCAGCACTTTAATATGTCATTCTACTGTCTTCTGGCCTTCATGAAGAAAAATCATTTATTTTCATTAAGAATCCCTTGTATGTGATGATTTGCCTCTCGTTGCTTTCAAGATTCTCTCTGTAACTTTAGTTATCAAGAGTTTTATTATAATGTGTCTTGTGTTTCTCTTCTGGTTTATTCTATTTGTAGCTCATTGAACATTTTGGATGTGTGTATTCATGTGTTTCACAAATTTTGGGATGTGTTTAGCCATTATTTCTTCAAATATTATTTCTTCCCTTATCTCTCTCTTCTCCTTCTAGGACTCCCATAGTGTGTGTTTTGGTCTGCTTATGGTGTCCCAGAAATTCCTTAGGCTTGGTTCACTTTTTTAAATTCTCTTTTCATTTTGCTGCTCACACTCAGTAATTTCAATTGTCCTGTCTTCAAGTTCTCTGACTCTTTCGCAAGCTCAAATCTCCTATTTAACTCCTCCAGGCAATTTTTCATTTCAGTCATGGTAATTTTCAGTTGTAGAATTTTTTGTTTGATTTAAAAAAAAATTATGTCTTTATTGAAATTCTCATTTTGTTTCTGTTTTATTTTTCTGATTTCCTTCAGGTCTTCATCACTATTTTCCTTTAACTTTTTAAACATATTTAACATTGTTGTTTTAAAGGCTTTGTCTATTAAGTCCTTTATCTAGGATTCCAAGGGGATGATTTCTGTCAATTTATTTTATTCTTTTTAATGGGGTCATGCTTTCTGTTTTTTTTTTTTTTTTTGTATGTCTTTTTAATTTTTTTGCTGTAAATGGTACATTTGAATATTATAAGGTTGTGACTCTCAAAATCAAATTCTTTTCCTTCCCTGAAGTTTAGTGTTTTTTTTCCCTAATTATTACTATTTAATTGTTGAATGCTGTACTCATCCATTTTTTAAAAAATGACTTCTCTAACTCTTTTTGCAAATACACCCTTCCTGGACGTGTGTGGACACTGAGGTCTCTGTTTCTTATCTTGTGTACAGCTAATGCTTTGGCAGAGATTTCCTTGAATACAGGATAAAAAGTAACAAAAAACTCTCAAACAACAAAGACACAGAAACCTCCCCCCTTACAAACAACAAAACCTTTTCTAGTCTTTGTAAATTCACTCTATGATGTGACCCTACTTCAGCTCTTATCCAGGCTTGCACTGAGCATAGGGATCAGCCTGAGGTTTAAAGTATAGGGTCTTCTCCAATTTCATCTGATTGTGCATCTTGTCCTCAACATGCTTGTGGCTCTCTCAATTCATCTATATACATGTTGCTTTTCAAACCCTATATTTTCAAAAAAAAAAAAAAAAACAGAATGAAACACAACTCTTTTCCTGGCCTATCCTTCTAGTCTTTAGATTTATTGTGTGCCTTAATTGCCCTCTTTAGCCTCAGGTGGTGTCTTAGCCTGGGTTCTCTAGAGAAGCAAAACCAGTGAAGCATGTATATATGTACATATGTATATATGTACATGTGTATATACACACGTATATATACATACCTACATATTTTTTTATCATCTATCTATATCTATCTATCATCTATCTACCTGTCTGTCTATCTACCTGTCTATCTGTCTGTCTGTCTGTCTATCTATCTATCCTCTATCTCAAGAAAATGGTTCACATGGTTGTAGAGTCTGGAAAGTCTCAAGTCCATGGGTCAGGCATCAGATTGGAGGCTTCTGCTGAATCATGTGGCTACAGGGGCTGATGAACCCAAGATTGGCAGATGAGACAGCGTGCTGCTGGCTCACAGACTGTGGAGGCTGATGAAACCAAGATTTGTGGGTAAAACAGCAAGCTGCTGACTCACAGGCTGTGGAAGCTGATGAATCCCAAGATCAGCAGACAATATGACAGACTGTTGGCTTAAATCCCCAAAACCTGAGGTCAGGTGGTGATGAATCAGATGCAGACTCCAGAGAAAACAAGTGAGCTTTGCCAGAAAGTCCATGAATGTATTAGAAGCAGGACACACCCTTATGAAACTCCCTTTACAACTGGTTGGGTGATCACATCAGATCATATCATGGAGGATGACTGAATCATTACATAACTGCCAAACCACTGACAATCATGGCCCAGCCAAGGTGAAACACAACCTTAACTATCACAGTTCACCCCTTGTCAACTTGGTGCCTCTACACATCTTAAACCATACACAATCTCTAAATAAAGACAATTACCTAACATGACACAGCTAACATGTACATCTAAAAACACACTAGCCCTGTTTACATCTTATATTTTATAAGTAAAGGAAACAAAAATATTTGATGCACACATGCAAGGAAGAAATACTCATAACAATTACCGTCCTTGTTTCTGCAACTGGTCACGTGGTCGTAACTGGTATTTAGAACAACCTTCTTCTACCACCCATTCTGTATTTCCTTTACCCTCAGCAAGAAGCACCTCAGCTGGTCATGGTTCTTTTCTTGGTGGGGTGACCCAAACCTTCATTCCTTAAGGGTTTGGGCCATTAGTAGTCATGTTGGAATTGGGTTGCTGTAGTTTTCCATTAACTTTAATCACAGGGCATGGTAGTACTAAGTGATGCCCTAAAGAGTCTTTTTTACCTCCATTGTGCAACACCAATCTGATTTCCACTTGGCAGTCAGCATCAGTCACACCAGCCAGTATGGTAATTCCCTTCTTTGGCTGTTGATCCAGAGGCATGAGGAGCCCAAAATGGCAGGGTGGCATTCCTAACTTCCAATTCAGTGGAATCCGTGTTGTGTCTCTAGGTGGGAGCATTCCTTCCTTTGCAACTAAGACATCTAGACCTGCAAAGCATAGGGTCACTGGGACAGGAAACAAAAATTTTGTGACTGGGACACTAGGGGTAATAATGAGTGGTGCCACGCCCATTTCCACACCTTGATTCCTGGATCTGTGAATCCTGGCTTTGGGAGAAACAGCAACATATATTGGATGCTGGTTTAGAGTATATACACTTTCTGGAGAACATTGCCACAACCCTGCAAGGTATTGCCACCTAGCTAGTGCCATAATTGTGTCTTTAGAAGGTCATTCCATCATTCTATAAAGCCAGGTGTTTCAGGATGTTGGGGAACATGGTAAGACCAGTGAATTCCATGAGCATGAGCCCATAGCCGCACTTCATTTGCTGTGCAGTGAGCACCTGGATCCAAGGCAATGTTGTGTGAGATACCATGACAGTGGATCAGGCTTTCTGTGAGGTCACAGAGGGCGGTTTGACAGAAGCATCGTGTGCAGTGAAGGCAAATCCATATCCAGGGTGTCTATCCCAGTAAGAATGAAATGCTGTTGTTCTTATGATTGAAGTGATCTGGTGTAATCAACCCACCACCAGGTTGCTGGGTGATCACCTCGAGGAATGGTGCCACATTGGGTACTCGGTGTTGGTCTCTGCTGCTGGCAGATTGGGCACTTGGCAGTGCCTGTAGCCAGGTCATCCTTGGTGAGTGGAAGGCCATGTTGCTCAGCCCACCCATAACCTCCATCCCTCTCCCATGGCCCTTTGTTCATGAGCCCAGACAGAAGAGTCTGGGGAAAGAGGGTGACTGGCTTCCACAGAACTCACCACCCTATTCATTTGATTGTTAAAAATCTCCTCTGCCAAGGTCACGCTTAAGTGAGCATTCACATGAGACACAAATATCTTCACTTCTTTGATCCATACAGAGAGGTCTCTCCATATACCTCCTTGTCTCCAATTTTCCAATCATGTTCCTTCCAAGTCCCTGACCATCCAGCCAAACCATTGGCCACAGCCCATAAATCAGTATATAATGGCACATCTGGCCACTTCTCCTTCCAAGCAAAGTAAACAGCCAGGTGCACTACTCTAACTCTGCCCATTGAGAGGATTTCCTTCACCACTGGCCTTCAGGGAAGTCCCAGAATAAGGCTGTAGTATGGCCGCTGTCCAATTTTGAGTGATGCTTGCATATCACACAGAACCATCTGTAAACCAGGCACGAGTTTTTCTTCATCAGTCAACTGATCATAAGGAACTCCCTAGGAGGCCATACGTGCAGACTGGGAGATGGAAGGTAATGTGACAGGAGTGTAGACCATGGGCATTTGGGCCACTTCCTCTTGCAACTTACTTGTGCCTTCAGGTCCTGTTTGGGCCCGGTCTCATATATACCACTTCCATTTAATGAGGGAGTGCTGCTGTGCATGTCTGACTTCAATTACTGCATAAAAGAGTTCAAAGTTGCCACTTGTGCCCTGAAAGAAAGACTTATTTCTTATAGTAACAGCGATGATATTTCCAAAAAAACAAACCCAGAGCCTAATCATAAGAGTGACTTAATTACAATACCAAGTGAATTTCCAACCTTGAATGGTACCTGAAGTTAAAGCTAGGGCATTGATTGGGAGGAACTGGGATCCTGGCTCTTGGGATGGGGACATATGAGCAGATAATCAGGAAGCTGGGAACATTGAGCCCCTAAATTCCTTTGAATCACTGGCCAACAGAACAAGCGCTCTTACTTCCATATGAAAAAATTATTTCATCTTTGTCTGCTAAGCCACACTCCCCAGTAAAACCATCATTGTCTTCACCCTCATTTGATAAGATTAACCCAGCTCATTTCTTTCTTTCACCACTTTGTCTAGTGAAAGTAGGACCAATCAGCCAGCTTCTCTATACTTCTTATTCTGGAAAAATCATAGCAAAGTATCAAACATATGATCACCCAGTGCCTCACTTCTCACCAATACTAGATCTATTGGTGTGATATTTTGCATATTAGCATTGTCACTTCATGCCACGGATTAGCAGTGCTGTCTTTATTATTAGAAGCAGAGTCATCAGTGCCTTTAAGACTAGTCAGAACCGATTTAGAAGACTCATCTTTATGATTTTGTTTCTCTAGAACCACTCGTAGTACCAAATGTCTTAGGCTGGGTTCTCTAGAGAAGCAAAACCAGTGAAGCCTATATATATACATAGAGAAGTTTATCTAAAGGAAACAGCTCATGTGGTTGTAGAAGATGGCAAGTACCAAGTTCGTGGGTCAGGCATCAGGTTGGAGGCTTCTCCTGACTCATGTAGCTGCAGGGGCTGATGAATCCAAGATCTTCAGGTCAGAAAACAGGCTGCTAGTTCAAGAACTGTGGAGGCCAATGAATCTGAGATCGGCAGGTAAAATGGCAGGCTGCTGGCTCACAGACTGAAGAGGCTGAGGAATTCTGAGATTGGCAGGCAATATAGCAGGTCACTGGGAGAAGTCCCAAGAACTGGAGGTGAGATGTTGATAAGCTAGATGCAGGATCCAGAGCAAGTGAGTGAGCTTTGCCAGAACATCTATGTGTATATTGGATGCAGGATACACCCCCGAGGAAACTCCCCTTACAACTGATTGGCTGATCACATCAGATCACATCATGGAAGATGACTACATCATTATACAACTTTCATCATTGCTTAACTACCAAACTACATTATTACATAACTGCCAAACTATATTATTACATAACTACCAAACCACTGAGAATCATGGCCTAGCCAAGCTAACACACCACCTTAAACATCACAAGTGGCTACAGGTGGTTACAGCCTTAGGTAATTTCCTGCTTACTTCAGTACTTCAGGCAGCCCCGGACAGGTTAGAACAGACACACACAATAATTTTTCCCCGGGTGATGCAAATAATTAACCCTCTCGGCTGCTAGCCAAGAAGTTGGAAGCCTGAGTCCACTCAAATGTACCTTGGAAGAAAGGTCTGGCAAATCTACTTCCAAAAAATCAATCATTGAAAACACTATGGAGTACCGTTCTATTCTGACACGTGGGGTTACCATGAATTGGAGTTGACTTGATTTTTTTTTTTTTTTGAAGGCTACTCATGGTGGTGGCTGCTCCCTCTACAGCCAAAGACCAGGCTTCCTCTCTGGAAGTGTGGGCTGCCACCTATTTAAGATAGCCACATTGTACCTTGGAGGGAGTGGGACACAGGCAAGTAGAAAAGCAAAACTTTCCTACCTCATGTCACGTTTACCTTCATTAAGTTTTCGCCTAGCTGCTGCAACCCTTTTACTGGCTTTTAGAGTTCTTAGAAAGTTGGTTCTGCCAGTTTCTGCCTGTGTTTCTTTGGTATTTTTGTGTAGGGATGAGAGTGATCAGCTGCTTACATCATCATCTTGCTCTGGACCGATATTGTATTTTAAATTTTAGTTTCCAAGTGTTCATTGCTAATATGTAGAAATACAATTGATTTTGATACGTTAATATTTTATTATGTGACATTGCTGAACTCACTTATTTGTTGTGGGAATTTTGTTTCTAGGTTATTTAGGATTTTTTATGTAGACCATCAAGTTGTCTTCAAACAGGGACAATTTTATTTCTTACTTTCTGACCTGTGTGCCTTTTTTTCTTATTGTACTTTAGATGAAGGTTTACAGAGCAAATTAGTTTCTCATTAAACAACTAATACACATAATATTTTGTGACATTGGTTGCCAACTCCATGACAGACATGCCAATACTCTCCCCTTCTTGATCTTGGGTTCTCCATTACCAGTTTTCCTGTCCCTTCCTTTGTTCCTGTCCTTGCCACTTGTGTGCCCATTTAGTCTTGTTTTGTTTTATGGCCTGTCTAATCTTTGGCTGAAGAGTGAACATCAGGAGTGACTTCAGTACTGAGTTAAAAGTGTGTCTGGGGGCCATACTCCCAGGGTTTCTTCAGTCTCTGTCAGACTAGTAAGCCTGGTCTTTTTTTGTGAGTTAAAATTTTGTTCTACATTTTTCTCCAGCTCTACCTGGGACCCTCTATTGTGATCCCTGAATAGTCAGTGGTGGTAGCCAGGCACCATCTAGTTGTGCTGGACTCAGTCTGGTGGATGCTGTGGTAGTTGTGATCCATTAGTCCTTTGGACTAATCTTTCCCTTGTGTCTTTGGTTTTCTTCATTCTCCCTTGCTCCAGACGGGATGGGATCAGTAGGGTATCTTGGCTGCTCAGAAGGTTTTTAGACACTAGACGCTACTCACCAAAGTAGGATCAGAACACGTTCCTTATAAACTATGTTATGCCGATTGAGCTAGATGTCCCCTGAGACTATTGTCCCAGCCCTCAGCCCAGCGATTTGGTCCCTCAGGGAGTTCGGATGTATCTCTGAAGCTTCCATGACCTTGCCTTGGTCAAGTTGTGCTGACTTCCCCAATATCATGTACTGTCTTACCCTTCACCAAAGCTACCACTTATCTAATGTCTAGTTAGTATTTTTCCATCCCCACTCTGCCCCTCCCTAGTAATCATCAAAGATTGTATCTTTCTGTGTGTAAACCTTATCATGAATTTTATGATAGTGGTCTCATACAGCATTTGTCCTTTAGTGATTGGTTTATTTCACTCAGCATAATGCCCTCCAGATTCATCCATTTTGTGAGACATTTGGCAGGTTCATCATTGTTCTTTATCATTGCATAGTATTCCATTGTGTGTACGTACCATAGTTTCTTTATCCATTCATCTTTTGATGGGCATGTAGGTTGTTTCCATTTTTTTGCTATTGTGAATAATGCTGCAATGAACATGGGTGTGCATATGTCTATTCCTGTGACGACTCTTATTTCTCTGGGATATATTCCTAGGATGGGGATTGCTAGATCATGCAGTATTTCTATTTCTAGCTTTTTAAGGAAATGTCATATCATTTTCCAAAGTGGTAGTCACATTTTACATTTCCACCAGCAGTGCATAAGAGTTCCAAGCTCACCGCAGCATTTCCAACATTTGTTTTCTTTTTCTTTTTTTGATTCATGCCAGTAATATCAGGGTGAGATTGTATCTCATTGTATTTTTGATTTGCATTTCTGTAATGGGTAGTGATGGCGAACATTTCCTCATGTGTCTGTTAGCTGCCTGAACGTCTTCAGTGAAGTGTCTGTTCATTTCCTTTGCCCATTTTTTAATTGGATATTTGTCTTTCTGTTGTAGAGACATTGGATTTTCCTATAAATTTTAGAGATTAGAACTTGTCAGATTTATCATAGCCAAAAACTTTTTCCCAGTCTGTAGGTTCTCTTTTTCTCTTTTGGTGAAGTCTTTTGATGATTTTAAGTGTTTGATCTTTAGAAGGTCCCAGTTATCTAGCTTATCTTCTGGTGTTTGTGTGCTGTTAGTTATAGTTTGTATGCTATTATGCCTTGAATTAGGACCTCTAGCATTGAGCCTATTTTTTCTTCTATGATCTTTATAGTTTTTGGTTTTATATTTAGATCTTTTATCAATTTTGAATTAGTATTTTTGTATGGTGCGAGGTATGGATCCTGTTTCCTTTTTTTGCAGATGGACACCC
The DNA here is from genome assembly GCF_030014295.1 of Loxodonta africana. NCBI lineage: Eukaryota > Metazoa > Chordata > Mammalia > Proboscidea > Elephantidae > Loxodonta > Loxodonta africana. Next base: position 87,760,664 of record NC_087369.1, on the reverse strand, counting down.
AGTTTTGCCAGCAGCATTTGTTAAAAAGACTGTCTTTTCCCCATTTAATGGACTTTGGGCTTTTGTTGAAGATCATGTGACCACAGGTGGATGGATTTACGTCTGGGTTCCTCAGTTCTGTTTCATTGGTCAATATATCTGTTGTTGTACCAGTACTAGGCTGTTTTGACTACCATAGCTATATAGTAGGTTATGAGGTCACATAGTCCAAGTCCTTCCCCTTTATTCTTCTTCATTAGTGCTTTACTTATCTGGGGTCTCTTCCCTTTCCATATAAAGTCAATGATTAGTTTTCTTATCTAGTTAAAGAATGCTGCTGGGATTTGGATTGTATTGCGTTGTATTTGTAGGTTGCTTTGGGTTTTTTTTTTTTTGGGTAGAATTGACATTGTCACAATGTTGAATCTACCTATACATGAGCATGGTATGTTTTTCCATTTATGTAGGTCTCATTTGATTTCTTGTAGTAGTGTTTTGTAGTTTTCTTTGTATAGGTCTTTTACATCCCTATTTAGATTTATTACTAAGTATTTTATTTTTTTAGGGGCTACTATAAATCATGATTTATAATACCCCCTAAATTAAAAGGAAATCCTGATTTCCTTTTCATAGTTCTCTTTTTTGATGTATAGGAATCCAAGTGATTTTTGTATGCTTATCTTGTATCCTGCTACTCTGCTGAATCTTTCTGTCACGTCCAGTAGTTTTCTTGTGGAGTCCTTTGGGTTCTCTATGTATAGTGTTGTATTATCTGCAAATATAGTTTTACTTCTTCCTTACCAATTCGAATGCCTTTTATTTCTTTTTCTCCTGTTATTGCTCTAGCTAGGACTTCCAGCACAATGTTAAATAGGAGTGGTGATAAAGGGCATCTTTGTCTTGCTCTTGTTCTGAGGGGAAATATTTTCAGCCTCTGCCTGTTAAGAAGGGTGTTGGCTGTTGGTTCTGTATAGATGCCATTTATTATGTCGAGGAATTTCCCTTCTATACCCTTTTTTAATTGAGAGTTTTTATCAGGAATGGGTATTGGACTTTATTGAATGGCTTTTCTGGATTGAGATAATCACGTTATTCTTTTGTCTTATTTATGTGGTGAACTACTTTGATTTTCTAATGTTGAACCATCCTTTGCATACCTGGTATGAATCCTACTTGGTGGTGGTGTATTATTTTTTGATATGATGTTGAATTTTATCGGCTAGAATCTTGTTGAGAATTTCTGCATCTTTATTCATAAGAGATATTGGTCCGTAATTTTCTTTTTTTGTGGTGTCTTTGCCTTGTTTTGGTATCAGGGTTATACTTATCTCATAGAATGAATTTGGAAGTATCTCTTCCTTTTCTATGTTCTTAAACAGCTTGAGTAGTACTGGTGTAAACTCTTTTCTGAATGTTTGGTGGAATTCTTCAGTGAAGCCATCTGGGCCAGGGCTTTTTTTTTTTTTTTTTTTGGTTAGGAGTTTTTTTTTTAATTTTTTTGTGCTTTAAGTGGAAGTTTACAAATCAGGTCAGTCTCTCATACAAAAATTTGTATGCACCTTGCTATATACTCCTAATTGCTCTCCCCCTAATGAGACAGCCCACTCCTTCCCTCCACTCTCTCTTTCCATGTTCATTCAGCCAACTTCTGACCCCCTCTACCCTCTCATCTCACCTCCAGAGAGGAGATGCCAACATAGTCTCAAGTGTCTACTTGATCCAAGAAGCTCATTCTTCACCAGCATCTTTTTCTATCCCATTGTCCAGTCCAATCCCTGTCTGAAGAGTTGGCTTTGGGAATGGCTCCTGTCCTGGGCTAACAGGAGGTCTGGGGGCCATGACCACTGGGGTCCTTCTAGTCTCAGTCAGACCATTAAGTCTGGTCTCTTTATGAGCATTTGGGGCCTTCATTCCACTGCTCTCCTGCTCCCTTAGGGGTTCTCTGTTGTGTTGCCTGTCAGGGCAGTCATTGATTGTAGCCAGGCACCGTCTACTTCTTCTGGTCTCAGGCTCATGTAGTTTCGGTTCATGTGTCCCTTTCTGTCTCTTGGGCTCGTAATTACCTTGTGTCCTTGGTGTTCTTCATTCCCCTTTGCTCCAGGTAGATTGATACCAATTGATGCATCTTAGATGGCTGCTTGCTAGCGTTTAAGACGCTACTCTCCAAAGTGGAATGCAGAATGTTTTCTTAATACATTTTATTACGCCAATTGACTTAGATGTCCCCTGAAACCATGGTCCCCAAACCCTTGCCCCTGCTACACTAGCCTTCAAAGCATTCAGTTTATTCAGGCAACTTCTTTGCTTTTGGTTTAGTCCAGTTGTGCTAACCTCGCCTGTATTATGTGTTGTCTTTCCCTTCACCTAAAGTAGTTCTTATCTACTATCTAATTAGTGAATACCTCTCTCCCTCTCTCTCTCCCTCCCCCCCTCCGCCGCCGTAACCATCTCTGTTTAAACTATTCCTCGAGTTCTTATAATAGTGGTCTTATACAATATTTGTCCTTTTGCAACTGACTCATTTCACTCAGCACAATGCCTTCCAGGTTCCTCCATTTTATGAAATGTTTCACAGATTCCTCACTGTTCTTTACCGATGTGTAGTATTTCATTGTGTGAATATACCATGATTTATTTAACCATTCATCCGTTGATGGGCACCTTGGTTGCTTCCATCTTTTTGCTATTGTAAACACTGCTGCAATGAACATGGGTGTGCATATATCTGTTCATGTAAAAGCTCTTATTTCTGTAGGATATATTCCAAGGAGTGGGACTGCTGAATCATATGGTAGTTCTATTTCTAGCTTTTCAAGAAAGTGCCAAATCGATTTCCAAAGTGGTTGTACCATTTTACATTTCCACCAGCAGTGTATTGGGAGTTTTTTTTTTTTAATTACCGTTTCAATCTCTTCTCTTATTATGGGTCTGTTCAGATATTTGACCTCAGTTTGTGTTAGTTTAGGTAGATAGTGTGTTTCTGGAAATTTGTCCATTTCATCTAGGCTTTCGAATTTGTTGGAGTATAGTTTTTCATAGTACTCTGTTATGAATCTTTTTATTTCAGTTGGATCTTTTGTAATGTCCCTCATTTAGTTTCTTATCTGGGTTGTTTGTGCCCTCTCCTTTTTCTTTTGTCAGTTAGGCCAATGGTTTGTTGATTTAGTTGATCCTTTCAAGGAAGCACCAGTTGACTTTGTTGATTCCTTCTATTCTTTTTCTAGTCTCTATTTCATCTACTTCTGCTCTTATCTTTATTATTTGCTTTCTTCTAGTGGCCGTGGGCTTTTTTTTTTTTTTTTTGCTGTTCTCTGTTTCAAGTTGTATAGCTAATGTTTTGAATTTGTTCCTTCTTTTTTAATGTGTGCATCTAATTTCATTCTAGGAATTTTTTTTATCTTCTCTTTGATTTCTTCTATTACCCACTGGTTTTTAAGCAAGGTGTTATTCAGTTTCCATATATTTATCTTTTTTCCCTGTTCTTTCTGTTATTGCTTTCTACTTTTATGGCCTCGTGATCAGAGAAGGTGCTTTATATTATCTCTGTGTTTTGGATTTTCTCGAGGGTTGCTTTGTGGCCTAAGATGTGGTCTATTCTGGAGAACACTCCATGTGTGTTGGAAAAGAATGTGTACTTTGCTCCTTTGAGGTTAAGTTGGTTGACTATGGCCTTTAGATCTTCTGTATCTTTGTTGAGTTTCTTTCTAGATTTCTGTCCTTTACTAAGAGTGGTGTGAGAGTGGTGTGTTGAAGTCTCCTACTGTTATTGTGGAACTTTTAATTTCTCTTTTCAGTGTTGTTAGAGTTTTTTTTAGTGTATTTTGGAGTCCGTCATTGAGTGCATAGATATTTATCACAGTTATGCCCTCATGGTGGATTTTCACTTTAAACATTATATAATGTCCCTCTTTTTCTTTTATGGTGGATTTTGTTTTAAAGTCTATTTTATCTGAGATTAGTATTGCCACTCTTGCTCTACTTTGTTAGCTGTTTGCTTGATGTATTTTTTCCATTCTTTGATTTTTTAATGTATTTATGTCTTTGTTTCTAAGGTGTGTCTCTTGGAGACAGCATATTGATGAGTCCTGTTTTTTTTCAATCCATCCTGTCACTCTCTGTCTCTTTATGGGTGCATTTAAGCCATTTATGTTCAGTATGATTATTGATAGATGTAAGTTTATGGCTGTCATTTTGTTGTGTTTTTTGTGTGTGTGTGTGGTGCTAACATTTTCTTTGCTCCTCTTACTCTTCTGTGCTGAATTTCTTTTTTGTGAATTTTTTTTGGTTCTTTCATTTTTGTAGATTTTGTGTTTACTGAGACTTTATTTTTTCTTCTTTATTTTGATGAGTTGGTTTGTTAACTATCTTTGTGGTTACTTTGAAATTTATCCTTATCTTCCTAAGTTTAACCTAGTCTTTTATTCCTTGATATCACCCTGACTTCCTCTCCATTTAAAAGTTCTATACCTGCACCCCCTGTTTTATTGTTCTGATGTTTTTGTCATTTACAGATGGATGTCTCAAATTCCCTGTTGTAAATTTTTTAGTTTTTTTTTTTTTTTTATCCTTGAGAGTTCATTACCTAGGTTGGTATCTGGCTGATGCTGTCTTATGTCCTAGATTCAGGTTGCTCTCTGAAGCTGTTGGTTCTCTGACTGAAGGACTCCCTTTAGTAATTCTTGTTCATTTGTTTTAGTTTATATGTATTCCCTTAATTTCTGTTTATTTGGAAATGTCCTAATTTTGCCATAATATTTGAGCAAGAGTTTTGCAGGATATATTATTCTTGGTTGTCAGTTTTTTTTTCCTTTCAATATTTTATATGTGTCATCCCATTGCCTTCTTGCCTGCATGATTTCTGCTGAGTAATCAGAGTTTAGTCTTATTGTTTCCCCTTTTTATGTGACTTTTAATTTTTCTTGAACTGCTCTCAGGATTCTTTCTTTGTCTTTGGTTTTAGCAAGTGTGATTATGAAATGTCGTGGTGATTTTCTTTTGGGGTATATCCTATATGGGATTCGTTGAGCTTCTTGGATAGTCAGCTTTTCATCTGTCATGAAATTAGGGAAGTTTTCTGTCAGCAAATCTTCAATTATTCTCTCTGTGTTTTCTGTTTGCTCTCTCTCTTCTGGAACTACTATCTCATGTGAATTTTTGCTTTTGATTGTTCTCAGGGCTTCTTAATTTTTCTTCATTCTTTTCTCTGATTTTTCCTGAAACAAAGCAGTATCAAAGGATTTGTCTTCAATTTTGCTTATTCTGTCTTCCATTGTTCCAAATTTGCTCCTGAAACCTTCCATTGCATTGTCCATTTCTGAAATCTTGTTTATCGTTTGGATTTCTATTTGCTGTTTTGTATGATTTCTAGTTTTTTTTTATTTAGACATTTTGTTCTTGTATTGTTTTCCTGAATGCTTCCATTGTTTTGTCTGCGTTTTCCTTGATTTTGTCTGTATTTTCCATGATTTTGTCTATATTTTCCTTATTTTGGTCTGCATTTTCCTTCATCTGTTGAAGAACACTGAATATTAGAGTTTTGAATTACCTGTCAGGTAGTTCAGTGCCTTTTATTTTACCAGAAGGTCATTTGGTGTTTTATTTTGGTCCCTGTCTGGAACCATCCTCTCCTGTCTTTTTTTTGTTTTTGTTTTTTACATGTTTTGGTATTGTTTGCTGTCTCCAGGACATTCAGGAATTATTTTGTTTATTGGTTGTAAATTTGATGGTATTTTTCCTGCTTTTTTGTTTTGTTTGGTTTTTCAGAGCTGATAGGCTGGTTGCGTTTTGTTCTTGCTCACCTGTGGGCACAATACTTCTCACCACCTTGTTCAGGGGGGCAGGACCAGTCCCTGAGCTATGGTGCAACAAGGCAGGTTCAGTGGGGGTGGAGTGGCTGGTATTGGTATTTTACAGAACAAACTGATGCCAATGGGATGGAGCTGGTGGGCAGTGTAGGACGGGGTCTAGGGGACCACGTTGGTGCCACTCAGGGGCCTGGCAATTCAGTGTGTGGTGCAGATAGGCAAGAGGGAAATGGGAGAATGTGATTTGCAGAGCTAAGTGGGTGGGTAAAGAAGAGAAAGAAAAGCAAAAAAATGGAAACAAAGAAAAATGAAAAAGAAAGAAAAAGTGAATAAAATGGCAGCGTGGGAGGATTCAGTGTGTGAGTGTGGGGAGATCTGGTGAGGATGTGTGCCAGTGGCTCTCTAGCTGTGTTGAGAAGGGGCATGGGAGGCACACGGGGCATGGTGGGAGGAAAGCAAAGAGGAGAAACAGAGAGAAGAAACCAACCAACAAGCAAACAAAATATATACATATTTTGTTTATGTATATACACGGTGGGGGGGGAGCCCACCACTGGGTTGTTGTTGTTGATAGGTGCCATCAAATTGTTTCTGACTCATAGTGACCCTATACACAACAGAACAAAACACTGCCCAGTTCTTGGGGCAAGATGAAATTGGTGTGGCGGTAAACTGATGTCTCTCTTGCCAGGTGGCACAGCACAGCCTGTTGGGAAGGGGTGGAGACAGTGTAGGACCTAGGTGTGTGTGTGTTGGAGGGAGAATCAAAAGGGAAAAGGGGAAAAATAAAAAATATGGTGCTGAGGGAGCTGAACTGTGGGAGGCAACACAGACCCAGGGAGGCCATGTGCCAGAGGCTCCCCAGCAGAGTGATGCACCACAGCCCACCAGGAAAGGTGGGGCAGTGTACTGGGCTAGGTTGGTGGGAGAAAGGAATGGAAGGTAGGGAGAGAGAGAAAAGAAACAACAATAAAAAAAGAAGGAAAAAAATCCAAATATATATATATATATATATATATAAAATGGTTCTGAGGAAGCCCGTTGGTGATGGCAGAACAGGTCTGGGGAGGTTGTGTGCAGTGACTTTCCAGCCGAGTGTTGAAGTAAAGCCCCTCGAGAAGGGGCGGGGGTGGTGCACAGTGCTGGCTGAGTGGGAGGAAGGAAAGGAAGGAAAGGAGAGAGAGAGAAGGAACAGGAAAAAAAGAACAAACCAAAAAATCACAGCCCGTAAAGAAGGGAAGGGGATAGCACACGGGGTTAGCTGAGTGGGAGAAAGGAAAGGAAGGAAGGGAAAAAGAGAGAAGCAACAACAACAAAAAAGCCAAAACAAAACAAAACCAGGACCAAAAGGCAAACCAAAAGGGGGGGATGGTGAGAATCAAGCAAACAAAAGAAATGGAGCTGAAGGTGTTGGCTGGTAGGAGTGGGATGAATCCTGGCAACAGTGGTCTGGTGTCTTTCCAGCTCAGTGACTGTGGCCCATCGGAAGGAGGCAGAGGCCTTGTAAAGGGAAGAAGGCTGGAGGCTGGGAAAGCATGTATATCCCTGGTTACCGCATGCTCTGTCTCCTATTGGGAGCTCCATGAATTTGCCTTCGCATACTCCCTGTCCTCAGCCCTTGGTGGCTGATGTCCAAGATGATGAATCTGGGTGGCAGTGACCTGGTGTCTCCGGTTGAGCAACTATGGCCCACTGGAAAGTGGTGTAGGCCTTGTATAGGTAAGAAGGGCAGGGGGTAGGAGGGCATGTATCCCGATTACTGGGTACTCTGTCTCCTGTTGGGAGCTCCATGAAATTGCCTTCCTGTACTCCCCGCCTGCATTCCTTGGTGGCTGTAGTCCAAGACGGTGAATCTGAACTGCATGAGCTAGCAGAGGACCTCCACTCCATAGCTCTCCTTGTTCTCTGTCATTTTAAAATTCCATTCGGTGCCTGTTCGAGTTATTTATTTCTTCGTTTGATGCTTCAGGTTCCAGAATTGACGCTTATATCTGTTTTACTTAGTTTTTCCAATCTTTACTGCAGAGGGACAGCATGGTGCTTCTGTCTATAGTGCAATATTGGCTCTGCCTCCTGCCTTTTTTTTTAATTTATTGTGCTTTAGAAGAAAGTTTACAGATCAAGTTAATTTCTCATTGAAAAATTTTACACTTATTGTTTTTTGACATTGATTGCAATTCTCACAATGTGACAACATGCTCCCCTTTTTCGTCCTGGGTTCCCTGTGTCCATTGACGTAGTTCCTGTCCCTTCCTGCCTTCTCGTTTTGCTTTTGAGTGAGAATTGCCCATCTGGTCTTGTATATTTGATTGAACTAAAAATTACGTTCATCAGGTTGTCATTTTTTGTTTTATAGGACTGTCTAATCTTTGTCTGAAAAATGGGCTTCAGAAGTGGTTTCAGTTCGGAGTTAGCAGAGTGTCTGCGGCCCATAGTCTCGGGGGCTCCTCCAGTCTCTATCAAACCAGTAAGTCTAGTCTTTTTTTGTGAATTTGAATTTTGTTCTACATTTTTCTCCAGTTGTCTCTGGGACTCTCTGTTGTGATCCCTGTCAGAGCAGCCGGTGGTGGGGCACCATCTAATTCTTCTGGGCTCAGGCTCTTGGAGTCTCTGGTTCATGTGGTTCTTTAGTCCTTTGGGCTAATATTTCCTTTGTGCCTTTGGTTTTCTTCATTCTCCTTTGATCTGAACGGGATGGGCCCAATAATGTATCTTAGATGGCTGCTCACAAGCTTTTAAGACTCCAGATGCTACTCATCAAAATGGGATGTAGAATATTTTCTTTATGAACTGTGTTATGTCAACTGACCTAGATGTCTCCAGAGATCGTGATCCCTAGATCCCAGCTCCAGCCACTCTGTTCTTCAAGGTGTTTAAATGTGTCTAGGAAGCTTCTATGACTTTGCGTTGGTAAAGATGTGCTGACTTCCACCATATGTGTGTTCTTTTCCTTCACCAAATTTGACACTTATCTACTATCTAGTTAGTGATTTCCCTCCCCCCATCCTTGTAACAGTCTAAGAATGTTTTTTTCTGTGTGTACTCCTTTTCTTGAGTTCTTATAATAGTGATCTCATACAATATTTGTCCTTTTGTGACTGACTTATTTCACTCAGCTTAACGACCTCCAGATTCATCAGTGTTCTAAGATGTTTCATGGATTCATCATTGTCTTTATCGTTGCATATTAGTCCATCGTGTGTTGTTGCTGTTGCTGTTAAGTGCAGTTGAGTTGGTTCCAACTCATAGCGACACTACGTACAACAGAAGGAAACACTGCCTTGAGCCCATTGTTGCAGCCACTATGTCAATCCATGTTATTGAGAGTCTTCCTCTTTTTCGAACACTCCACTTTACCAAGCATGATGTCCTTCTCCAGGGACTAATCCCTCCTGATAACATGTCCAAAGTATGTGAGACGTAGTCTTGCCATCCTTTCTTTCAAGGATTATTCTGGTTGTTCTTGTGTGTATGCACCATAATTTGTTTATCCATTCATCTGTTGATGGGCATTTATGTTGTTTCCATCTTTTTGCTTTTGTGAATAGTGCTGCAATGGACATGGGTGTGCATATGTCTATTCCTGTGGCTGCTCTTATTTCTCTAGGGTGTATTCCTAGGAGTGGGAGTGTTGGATTGCATGGTACTTTTATTTCTAGCTTTTTAAGGAAGTCTCATATCATTTACCAAAGTGGTTGTACCATTTTACATTCCCACCAGCAGTGCATAAGAGTTCCAATCTCCCCTAAACCTCTCCAACATTTGTTATTTTGTGAGATGGTATCTCAGTGCAGTTTTGATTTGCATTTCTCTAATGGCTAATAATCACGAGCATTTCCTCATGTGTCTGTTGGCTACTTGAATGTCTTCTTTAGTGAAGTATATGTTCATATTCTTTGCCCATTTTTTAATTGAATTATTTGTCTCTTTGTTATTGAGATGTTGAAATATTTTGTAGATTTTAGAGATTAGACTCTTGTTGAATTGATCTGTATGCTTTTCATTCCTTTTCTTGCTTTATTGCACTGGTTAGAAATTCTAGTAGTTTGTTGAATAGCAGTGGAGTGAGTCCCCATCCTTGTATTACTCCTGATCTTAGGGGGAAAACATTCCATCTTTTACGACTGAGTATGTTACTTGTATGTTTTTGTAAATGTTCTTTATTAAGTTGAGGTTGTTCTGTCTAGTCCTAGTTTGCTGTGAGTTTTTTTTTTAATCACAAATGGGTGTTGAATTTGGTCAAATGCTTTTTCTGAATCAATTGAATAATCTTTTTTTTTTTCCTTTAGGGTGTTAACATTGTGAATTACATTGATTTATTTTCAAATACTGAAACAGCCTTGCATCACAAGTATAAATCTTAGTTGGTCATGGTGTTATTTTTTATATTATATTACTATATTCTCTTTACTATTATTTTAGGATTCCAGTGTCTAAGTTCATGAGATACTAGTGTGTGGTTTTCTTGGGGGGGAGCCTATCTTTCTGTGGTTTTGGTATCTGGGTAGTACTGGTTTCATAAAATTAACTGATAAGTGTTCTCTCTTCTACTTTCTTGAAGATATTTGTAGAATTATTTTTAATTCTTCTTTCAATGTTTGGTATTATACTCCAGTGAAACCATCCAGGCCTGAGGATTTTGTTTATAGGAATTAAAAAAATTGTAAATGTAATTTCTTTTATGTATATAAAAACCAAAAATAACAACAACGACAAAAACCTGTTGCTGTCTAGTCGATTCTGACTCATAGTGACCCTACAGGACAGAATAGAACTGCTCGAAAGGGCTTCCACGGAATGTTGTTGTCGTTAGGTGGCGTCAAGTCAGTTCCGACTCATAGCGACCTATGCACAACAGAACGAAACACTGGCCAGTTCTTCACTATCCTCACAATTGTTGCTATGCTGGAGCCATTGTTGAGCCACTGTGTCAATCCATGTCTTTGAGGGTCTTCCTCTTTTTAGCTGACCCTCCACTTTATCATGTATTATGTCCTTCTCCAGGGACTGATTCCTCCTGACGACATCTCCAAAGTATGTGAAACTGAGTCTAATCCTCCTTGCTTCTAAGGAGCATTCTGTTTGTACTTCTTCCAAGACAGATTTGTTTCTTCTTTTGGCAGCCCATGGTATATTCTATATCTTCCAACACCACAATTTAAAGGTGTCAATTCTTTTTCGGTCTTCCTTACTCATTGTCCACCTTTCGCATGTGTTTGAGGCAATCGAAAACACCATGGCTTGGGTCAGGCACACCTTAATCCTCAAAGTGACATCTTTGCTTTTCAACACTTTAAAGAGGTCTTTTGCAGCAGATTGCCCAATGCAATGCATTTTTTGATTTCTTGACTGTTGCTGACATGGGTGTTGATCGTGCATCCAAGTAAAAGGAAATCCTTGGCAACCTTGATCTTTTCTCCACTTACCACAATGTTGCTTATTTGTCCAGTTGTGGGAATTTTTTTTATGTTGAAGGGTAATCCATATTTATCTTCATCAACAAGGGCTTCAAGTCCTCTTCACTTTCAGCAAGCAAGGTTGTGTCATCTGCATAATGCAGGTTGTTATGAGTCTTCCTCCAATCCTGATGCCCATTCTTCTTCATATAGTCCAGCTTCTCGGGTTATTTCCTCAGCATACAGATTGAATAAGTATGGCGAAAGGATACAACACTGGCACACACCTTTCCTGACTTTAAACCATGTGATAGGCCCTTGTTCTGTTCCAACAGCTGCCTCTTGATCTATGTAAAGGTTCCTCATGAGCACAATTAAGTGTTCTAGAATTCCCACTCTTTGCAATGTTATCCATAATTTGTTACGATCCACACAGTCGAATGCCTTAGTATAGTCAATAAAACACAGGTAAACATCTTCTTGGTATTCTCTGCTTTCAGCCAGGATCTATCTGACATCAGCAATGATATCCTTGGTTCCACGTCCTCTTCTAAATCCAGCTTGAATTTCTGGCAATTCCCTGTTGATACGCTGCTGCAGCTGCTTTTGAATGAGCCAAAGCAAAATTTGCTTGCGTGTGATGTTAATGATATTGTTCTATAATTTCTGCATTCAGTTGGATCCCCTTTCTTGGGAATAGACATAAATATGGATCTCTTCCAGTCAGTTGGCCAGGTAGTGGTCTTCCAAATTTCTTGGCATAGAGTGAGCACCAGTGCTGCATCCATTTGTTGAAACATCTCCATTGATATTTTGTCAATTCCCAGGGTCTTGTCTTTTTGCCAATGCCTTCAGTGCAGCTTGGAGTTCTTCCTTCAGTGCCATCGGTTCCTGATCATTGGCTGAACATCAACCAATTATTTTTGTTATAGTGACTCTGTGTATTCCTTCCATCTTCTCTTGATGCTTCCTGCATTGTTTATTATTTTTCCTATAGAATCCTTCAGTACTACAACTCGAGGCTTGAATCTTCAGCTCTTTCAGCTTGAGAAATGCTGAGCATGTTCTTACCTTTTGGTTTTCTATCTCCAGGTCTTTGTATATGTCATCCTAATACTTTACTTTGTCTTCTCTAGCTGCCCTTTGAAATCTTCTGCTCAGCACTTTCACTTCATCATTTTTTCCTTTTGCTTTAGCTACTCGATGTTCCAGATAAATTTTCAGAGTCTCTTCTGACATCCATTTAGGTCTTTTCTTTCACTCCTGTTTTTTTAATGACCTCTTCGTTTCTTCCTGTATGATACCTTTAATTTCATTCCACAACTGGTCTGGTCTTTGGACATTAGTGTTCAATTCATCAAATCTATACTTGAGATGATTTCTAAATTCAGGCGGTATGTATTTAAGTTTGTAATTTTGCTCTTGTGGACTTGTTGTTATTCTCTTCAATTTTGGCTTGAACTTGCTTATTAGTAATTGATGGTAGGTGGGATTACTCAAATTATCTATTTCATATTGGGGGAACTGTGGTGAGTTTTTTGCTTTTTGAGAAAGTGGTCTTTTTCATCAAAGTTATCTAATGTATATATGTAGGGTTATCTGTATTATTCCCTGATTATCCTTTTGAGATCTGCATGGTTTGTTGTGATATTGCTTCTTTTGTTCTTAATATTGGTGTCATGGATTGAACTGTGTCCCCCCCAAAATATGTGTCAACTTGGCTTGGCTATGATTCCCCAGTATTGTGTGGTTGTCCTCCATTTTGTGTCTGATGTAATTATTCTCTGTTTTGTAAATCCTAACCTGCATAATATGAATGAGGCAGGATTAGAGGCAGTTATGTCAATGAGGCAGGACAAAATCTACAGGATTAAATTGTATTTTGAGTCAATCTCTTTTGATATGTAAAAGAGAGAATTGAGCAAAGAGGAGAGAGACGTCATTACCACCAAGTGAGAAGAGCCAGGAGTGGAGAGCATACTTTGGACCTGCGGTCCCTGCACTGAGAAGCTCTTTGACCAGGGGAAGATTGATGCCAAGGACATTTCCCTAGAGCTGACAGACAGAGAAAGGCTTCCCCTGAATCTGGAGCCTTGAATTCAGACTGCTAACCTCCTAAACAGTGAGAGAATAAATTTCTATTTATTAAAGCCATTTACTTGTGATATTTCTGTTATAGCAGCACTAGATAACTAAAGCAATTTGTAACTTGTATCTTCTGTCTGTTCTGTTGTCAGTCTTGCTAAAGGTTTGCAATTTTATTCATCTTTTCAAATAGTCAGCTTTTTGTTTTATTGATTTTTTGGTATTGTTTTTGTTTTCATTTTTACTGATTTCTGCTCTTATCTTTATTATTTTCTTCCTTCATCTTGTTTTATTTTATTTTATTTTTTGCTCTGTTTTTAGTTTCTTGAGATGGGAGCTCACATTAAAGATTTCCTCTTTTCTAAAGTAGTTATTTAGTACTACACATTTCTCTCTCAACACTGCTTTAGCTGCATCTCGCACATTTGGATATGTTGTGTTTTTTTTTTTTTCATTCAGTGTATTCATCCACTGTATTTTTTTTTTTTTGGTGTATGTTTCCTCCTTGACCCATGGATTATTTATAAGTATGTTATTTAAAAAAAAATTTTTATGTTATTTAGTTTCCAAGGTTTTGGATATTGTCTTGTTGTCTTTCTGTTGATTTCTAGTTTGTTTCTGCAGTGGTTAGAGAACATACTCTGTATGATTTCAATTGCTTTAAATTTTTTGAAGTTTGTTTTGCCTAGGATATGGTTTATATTGGTGTATGTTTCATGGACACTTGAAGGAATATGTATTTTGCTGTTGTTGAGTACAGTGTTCTACAAATGTCAGTTGGTTGATGGTGTTGTTGAGTTCTTCCATATCCTTGCTGATTTTATACTTAATAATTCTATCAGCTCCTGAGAGAGGGAAGTTGAAGGCCCTTGAGTTTGTAGGTTTATGTCCTTTTCCATGTTTAGGATTTTTAAAGCTATTAGTTCTTTGAATATTTTTTCAGGCTTAGGCTGCAGAAGAATGAACAAATCTCTCTTGGAAGAAGTACAGCCAGAAAGCTCCTTAGAAGTGAAGATAGTGTGACTTGGTCTCACTTACTTTGGACATGTCATCAGGAGGAACCACTAGCTGGAGAAAAACATCATGCTTGGTATAGTAGAAGGCCAGTGAAAAAGAGGGAGGCCCTCCATAAGATGAATTGACACAGTGGCTACAACAATGGCTTCAAACAAAGCAACGCTTATGAGGATGGCACAGGACCAGGCAAAGTTTTATTCCATTATACATGCAGTCCCTATAAGTTAGAGTCAACTTAATGGCACCTAAAAGCAACAACGTTTCTTTGTTGAGACTTCCCATTTCTCTGCAGAGACTGTCAATATTTTTTTATTCATTTATTTATTTTATTGTACTTTATATTAGATGAAGGTTTACAGAGCAAATTATTTTCTCACTGAACAATTAATACACATATTGTTTTGTGACATTGGTTGCCAATCCCACGACATGTCAACACTCTCCCCTTCTTGACCTTGGGTTCCCCATTTCCATTCATCTGACTTTCCTGTCCCCTCCTGACCTCTTGTCTTTGCCCCTGGGCTGGTGTGCCCATTTAGAGACTGTCAGTATTTTAATTTGTTTTAAGAATGTTTGTCGTTTCTCACTGAAGCATTTTTATGATGGCTGCTTTAAGTCAGATAATGTTAATTTTGGTGTCATCTCAGTGGTGATGTTTGTTGATTGTGTTTTTTATTCAAGTTAATATTTTCCTGTTTTTTTATATAAAGAGTGACTTTTTAAATTGTATTGTGACATTTTAGGTATTATGTTGTGAAAGACTCTTGGATCTTATTAAAATATGTCTTAGCAGGCCTCCTGGTGGGGGGAGGGGGATGCTGCCTGATTACTCCCAGGTGTGGGTGAAAGTCCAGATTCACCACTCAGTCTCTAATGACACTCCAGTGTGGAGGAATACTTCTTTGCCTCTATGCAGGGACAGAAGTTCAATATTTCCAGTGTGCCTATGCTGACACCACCATGGAACGGGAAGGACCACCTTGCTACTGCTCCCATGTTGTCTCTACTGAAATTATTGGTGGAACTCCTTACCACCTGTTGGGGATGCAAATCCCAGTTCCATGCTTGGCCTTCTATGACATCACCTGGTGGAAAGGAAGGAGTGCCTTACTACAGCTGAGCGAGAGTGGAAGTCTAGGGTTCCTCACTAAGCCTTTGCTGATGGGGATGAGGATGGAGCCACAGTTTATTCTGTAGTGTTTGGTAGGAGTAGAGCGGTTATTTTGTAAAAGTATTTTGTCTTGCTAGGTTACCCTTTTTTGGTCCTTTGGCTGTACAGATCAGGTTCTTTTTTTTTTTTTTTTTGTTTACATCTTTTGGCATTTCCAGGTTGCTGGCTTCTCCAGATTTCTGGCAATCCAGAATGCAAAAGGCATAAAGAAAACCCATGGAATTGATGACCGTGTCATTCCTTGGGTTCCAAGGTCTCTATCAAGTCTGCTTTTTCTTCCCACCTTTCAGAGTCTTCTTAAGATTGTTTTGTATATACTGTCCAGGGTATTTAGCTCTGCTTAGTGGGCAGAACATGGAAAAGTGTAACTTCTCCATCTTGTCCAGAACTGGAAGTTTGATAGTGTTTTGTAAGCATGATTTTTTTTCCTTCTGAATACTCTCCAATTTATTCTTTTCTAGTCAAGTGGTCCCATTATAGAGCATGAGCCTTGCTGCCATTTCCTTTCTTGATGAACTACTTTTCTTCTTCCTGGCCTTGTAGAGCAGAAAGTCTTTCTGTCTCCCTGGAGAAACTGGGCTCTATTCTATCTAAGCTTCAAGTTTATCCCCTTGGCTTGAACATGAAAACAGTCTTCCTTGAGACTTGGAGACAGGTTTTGTTACTTACACATCATAGACATTTGCTTGTTCCCTCCTCTGGTGTATATACCATATTTACACATATATACTCAACTAAGAATCATGGCCACTGGGACCACACTTTTGGAATACCATTGGAATATGATACTGGAATATCAACCAGAGGAATATAGCTGAGGAATATAAAGATCTATGTTTTTATCCCTTGAACCCAACACTGCCTGTCTCTCAACCTCCAAGTAACTCTTTATACATGAAAACTCTCTACCTGCTTGTTTCTGGGGTAGCAGAGAATGAAACCGCTTTTATTTGAGCTGTACGTTGACCTCTTTACCCAGGAATTTCAAAGATGTATTATCTCCAATGGGGAAGGAAGGTAGGACGAGTTAATATGTGGGCCATCCAACTCTGGGTAGGGACTGACACAGGAACTGTTGAGTTGAGAGAAGAATCTTGGCCAACAGACTGCAAAGGAGATAATGTGCTAATTTACTTTGAGGAATCCTGGCTGCCCATATATTGGCGGCCATTCCAGTTAGGTTTGGCAGTGAGTCATTTTATAGGAAAAAAATAGGTAGCTGGGCTTGGAAAATGGAACTACCAGATCCTTTTTGATCTTTCCAAGTTTGCCTGGGGGGCAGGTTGAAGTCTAGCTACTTTAGAAAATGAATAGCAGTATGATGAAGGGATGTTAATTGAGGCTCAAAAAATTCACCAAGGGTGGGCTGGGAATGCCTTCTTTGTTCAGGGTGCTCCTGGCACATTTAAATTGAGCTTTCTTCCTCTTTCGTCTTGTGCTTGATTTTAACTTTTGAAGTCTCAAAGAAAGTTAGAGCTTGACCTTAGAGATCATCTAATCTAACCTCCATCTCTTGCCTTGCCTTAATTCCTTTTACCCTCTGACATTTTAAAGATAAGGAAATTAGAGCCCATAGGAAAGAAGAAAGTGGTCCTATATTGAATGACACAGTCAACTAGTAGCAGAGCTGGGACTAGAACGGGGGCCTCCTGACTCTTTGTTCTGTTTTTCCCTCTATATAATGCTGCCTCCCATGTTTTTTCAATTGAATACCAAAATGAGATGCTTGCTCATATTTTCCTTCCAGACATTTTTTTTCTCACCTCATTTTGCTTATGAGAGATTGTAAGCAAACTCACTGTGTGGGCTTTTGCCCATTTAGAGCAGAGGTGGAGAAACATTTTTCTTTTAATGGCTGTTGACACAGAAAAAAACCAGACAGAACAACAAAATTAACAAAAAATCAGTGTTAGTGAAAGGTAACTTGTTTTTTATTTTTAACAGAAAAATACAAAATATAAAGCACGCAACTCATTCACTTTTTAAATTAGAGACCAGGAACATGAAACTCTATTTAATAAACATATCGAGGTAGTGAAAATGTACCATCTGTACTTGCCAATTCAAAGAGGTTTCATTTTACTTATCTTTTTTTTTTGGAAGAAGAAGAAGAATGAAAAGAAAAATGACTCTGGATTTCTAAAGAAGTGTAAATATTTCTAGATTTTATAAAAACAATGTCCTATTTCCAACCCAAGGACTGGAACCATAAACATCATTAAAATCTTTTATTCTTCATTCTTGATGAAAAAGAAAAAACATTCTATTTTTCCTCCAGTGAAACACGGGGGCACAACAGATGGGTCCTATTTCCTTTTGCAGAGAAAGGGCCATCTACCTACATGGTGTCATATCCTTTGTCCTTTAGGGATAGCATTGCTGAAAACGTTTAGAGTTGTGTTACATTTTACAGTTTGACCAATTAGTATCAAGATGCCGGTGAAAAGTTCTGGGTCTTGTTAATGTTAGTAAGCCATAGGCTCCACACTCTAGGGACAATGAAGCAGAAATACTGCTTGATATTCTTTACAGACAGTTCTATTTGCATCCTCTAAAAAACAATGTCTTGAGGCTGCCCTTTTTATTCATCTTGACCCACTCGTCTTTGCATTACACTGGAAAGTGAAATGGGCTATGTAAATGTGAAGAAAAGAAGACTGAATTTGGGAAGACTGTGTTTCTGGGTGATGAGAAATGTCTTTTCTTTCTTAATAGATGAATTACTGACAATCAAAAGGATTATGTTCCCGTTCCTAGATCTCGCTTTCCCAGCCTCCCACGTATAACATACTCATGCACACATGTACACACACACACGCACAAACACAAACACACACATTGTCCTATAAGAATATCAGGCCTTCTGGTAAAGCTTAAAACAAAAAAAATTAATTCAAAGATTTAAAGTCTTACTAGCAAAAAATGACCACTAGAGTAGACCAACCTGTACAGGAGGTATATTTTCATAATGCTTTGTTTCTAGACAGAGCTCCTTAGGCAATACGTTTTCCCAGGATAACATCCCTGAGGCAGAATTCCAGTTTTCCTCTGTGAGTATGCTGGTATGCTGAATACTTTCCTTTAAAAGAAAGGACTCTGTTGTATAAGTCAATGAAAAGATGAAGAAAAGGCCTAAAACTACCAGAAGAAAGGAAATAATAAAAATCAGAGAATAGAAAAACAATAGAAAGAGTCAATGAGACCAAGAGTAGGCAGAGCACTAAAATTTACAAACCTTTAGCTAGACTGACAAGGAAAAAAGAGTAAATAAATAAAAACAAAAATGAAACAGGGGACATTACTAACGACCCAATAGAAGAAAGAAGAATTATAAGAGATTGCTCTGAACAATTGTATGCCAACAAATCAGATACCAAAAAAAAAAAAAAAAAAAAAAAAAAAAAAAACCCATTGCCATCGAGTTGATTCTGACTCATAGTGACCCTATAGGACAGAGTAGAACTGCCCATACAGTATCCAAGGGGCATCTGGTAGATTTGAAATGCCAACCTTTTGGTTAGCAGGTGTAGCACTTAACCACTACACAACTAGGATTTCCAAAAATTAGATAACCTAGATTAAGTGGACAAATTCCTAGAAAAACACAAACTACCAAAATGACTCAAAAAGAAAGAGAAAATGTCAGCAGACATATAACAAGTGAAGGGATCAAGTCAATAACCAAAAACCTCCCAAATAAAAAAAGTTTAGGGCCAGATGGCTTCACTGGTGAATTCTACAAATAACTTAAAGATTTCACACCAATCCTTCTCCAACTCTTCCAGTAAATAGAAGAGGAAGGAGCACTTCCCAACTTATTCAGTGAAAACAGCATTACCTTGATACCAAAAGACAGAAAAAGACACCACAAAGAAAGAAAACAGAGCAAAACCCCTTATTAATATACACACAAAAATCCTCAACAAAATACTAGCAAACTGAGAACAAAATTATGATCAAGTGAGATTCATATCGGGAATGCAAGGTTGGTTCAACATAAGAAAATCAATCAGCGTAATACAGCACGTTAATAGAATGAAGGAGAACAACCACAGCAGCATCTCAGTTGGTAGACAAAAAGCACTTGACAAAATCTACAGCCTCTCATGTTAAAAAAAAAGCTCAGGTGGGGCCAAAATGGCGCACTATGTAGACGCTACCTTGGATCCATCTTGCAACAAAGACTCGGAAAAACAAGTAAATCGATCACATACATAACAATCTATGAACCCTGAACAACAAACACAGACTTAGAGACAGAGAACAAACAAATACGGGGAAGCAGCGATTGTTTTCGGAGCCTGGAGCCAGCGTACCAGTCAGGCGGTTTCACTAACATCCGAATAGCCAGAGCCAGAGGGAGAACTCTGATAGGGATCTGACTGCATTTTTTTTAGCAGATTTTCTGGAAAAACTAGTTTCCCAGTGATGGCTCGGAGACAGCAGTCCATATCAAACCACATAAAGAACCAGACCATGACAGCTTCTCCAACCCCCCAAACAAAAGAATCAAAATCTTTCCCAAATGAAGATACAATCCTGGAATTATCAGATACAGAATATAAAAAACTAATTTACAGAATGCTTCAAGACATCACAAACGAAATAAGGCAAACTACAGAAAAAGCCAAGGAACACACTGATAAAACTGTTGAAGAACTCAAAAAGATTATTCAAGAACATAGTGGAAAAATTAATAAGTTGCAAGAATCCACAGAGAGAAAGCATGTAGAAATCCAAAAGATTAACAATAAAATTACAGAATTAGACAACGCAATAGGAAGTCAGAGGAGCAGACTCGAGCAATTAGAATGCAGACTGGGACATCTGGAGGACCAGGGAATCAACCCCAACATAGCTGAAAAAAAATCAGATAAAAGAATTAAAAAAAATGAAGAAACCCTAAGAATCATGTGGGACTTTATCAACAAGGATAACTTGCGGGAGATTGGAGTCCCAGAACAGGGAGGGGAGACAGAAAACACAGAGAAAATAGTTGAAGAACTCCTGACACAAAACTTCCCTGACATCATGAAAGACGAAAGGATATCTATCCAAGATGCTCATTGAACCCCATTTAAGATTGATCCAAAAAGAAAAACACCAAGACATATTATCATCAAACTCACCAAAACCAAAGATAAACAGAAAATTTTAAAAGCAGCCAGGGAGAAAAGAAAGGTTTTCTTCAAGGGAGAATCAATAAGAATAAGTTCAGACTACTCAGAAGAAACCATGCAGGCAAGAAGGGAATGGGACGACATCTACAGAGCACTGAAGGAGAAAAACTGCCAGCCAAGGATCATATATCCAGCAAAACTCTCTCTGAAACATGAAGGAGAAATTAAGATATTTACAGATAAACACAAGTTTAGAGAATTTGCAAAAACCAAAACAAAGCTGCAAGAAATACTAAAGGATATTGTTGGGTCAGAAAACCAATAATATCAGATACCAGCACAACACAAGGTCACAAAACAAAACGTCCTGATATCAACTCAAATAGGGAAATCATAAAAACAAATTAAGATTAATTAAAAAAAAATAATACACATAACAGGGAATCATGGAAGTCAATAGGTAAAAGATCACAATAATCAAAAAGAGGGACTAAATACAGGAGGCATTGAACTGCCATATGGAGAGTGATACAAGGCAATATAGAACGATACAAGTTAGGTTTTTCCTTAGAAAAATAGGGGTAAATAATAAGGTAGCCACAAAAAGGTATAACAACTCCATAACTCAAGATAAAAGTCAAGAAAAACGTAACGACTCAACTAACATAAAGTCAAACACTATGAAAATCAGGATCTCACAATTTACTAAGAAAAACATCTCAGCACAAAAAGTATGTGGAAAAATGAAATCGCCAACAACACACATGAAAAGGCATCAAAATGACAACACAAAAAACTTATTTATCTATAATTACACTAAATGTAAATGGACTAAATGCACCAATAAAGAGACAGAGAGTCATGGACTGGATAAAGAAACACGATCCATCTATATGCTGCCTACAAGAGACACACCTTAGACTTAGAGACACAAACAAACTAAAACTCAAAGGATGGAAAAAAATATATCAAGCAAACAATAAGCAAAAAAGAAGAGGAGTAGCAATATTAATTTCTGACAAAATAGGCTTTAGACTTAAATCCACCACAAAAGATAAAGAAGGACACTATATAATGATAAAAGGGACAATTGATCAGGAAGACAAAATCATATTGAATATTTATGCACCCAATGACAGGGCTGCAAGATACATAAATCAAATTTTAACAGAATTGAAAAGTGAGACAGACACCTCCACAATTATAGTAGGAGACTTCAACACACCACTTTCGGAGAAGGACAGGACATCCAGTAAGAAGCTCAATAGAGACACGGAAGACCTCCTTACAACAATCAACCAACTTGACCTCATTGACTTATACAGAACTCTCCACCCAACTGCTGCAAAATATACTTTTTTTTCTAGTGCACATGGAACATTCTCTAGAATAGACCACATATTACGTCATAAAACAAACCTTTGCAGAGTCCAAAACATCGAAATATTACAAAGCATCTTCTCAGACCACAAGGCAATAAAACTAGAAATCAATAACAGAAAAATTAGGGAAAAGAAATCAAATACTTGGAAACTGAACAATACCCTCCTGAAAAAAGACTGGGTTATAGAAGACATCAAGGAGGGAATAAGGAAATTCATAGAATGCAACGAGAATGAAAATACTTCCTATCAAAACCTCTGGGACACAGCAAAAGCAGTGCTCAGAGGCCAATTTATATCAATAAATGCACACATACAAAAAGAAGAAAGAGCCAAAATCAGAGAACTGTCCCTACAACTTGAACAAATAGAAAGGGAGCAACAAAAGAACCCATCAGGCACCAGAAGAAAACAAATAATAAAAATTAGAGCTGAACTAAATGAATTAGAGAACAGAAAAACAATTGAAAGAATTAACAAAGCCAAAAGCTGGTTCTTTGAAAAAATTAACAAAATTGATAAACCATTGGCCAGACTGACTAAAGAAATACAGGAAAGGAAACAAATAACCCGAATAAGAAACGAGAAGGACCACATCACAACAGAACCAAATGCAATTAAAAGAATCATTTCAGATTACTACGTAAAATTGTACTCTAACAAATTTGAAAACCTAGAAGAAATGGATGAATTCCTGGAAAAACACTACCTACCTAAACTAACACATTCAGAAGTAGAACAACTAAACAGATCCATAACAAAAAAAGAGATTGAAACGGTAATCATAAAACTCCCAACAAAAAAAAGCCCTGGCCCGGACGGCTTCACTGCAGAGTTCTACCAAACTTTCAGAGAAGAGTTAACACCACTACTACTGAAGGTATTTCAAAGCATACAAAATGACGGAATACTACCCAACTCATCCTATCAAGCCACCATCTCCCTGATACCAAAAACAGGTAAAGATATTACAAAAAAGAAAATTATAGACCTATATCCCTCATGAACATAGATGCAAAAATCCTCAACAAAATTCTAGCCAATAGAATCCAACAACACATCAAAAAAATAATTCACCCTGATCAAGTGGGATTTATACCAGGTATGCAAGGCTGGTTTAATATTAGAAAAACCATTAATGTAATCCATCACATAAATAAAACAAAAGACAAAAACCACATGATCTTATCAATTGATGCAGAAAAGGCATTTGACAAAGTCCAACACCCATTTATGATAAAAACTCTTACCAAAATAGGAATTGAAGGAAAATTCCTCAACATAATAAAGGGCATCTATGCAAAGCCAACAGCCAATATCACTCTAAATGGAGAGAACCTGAAAGCATTTCCCTTGAGAACGGGAACCAGACAAGGATGCCCTTTATCACCGCTCTTATTCAACATCGTGCTTGAAGTCCTAGCCAGGGCAATTAGGCTAGACAAAGAAATAAAGGGCATCCGGATTGGCAAGGAGGAAGTAAAGTTATCACTATTTGCAGATGACATGATCTTATACACAGAAAACCCTAAGGAATCCTTCAGAAAACTACTGAAACTAATAGAAGAGTTTGGCAGAGTCTCAGGTTATAAAATAAACATACAAATATCACTTGGATTCCTCTACATCAACAAAAAGAACACCGAAGAGGAAATAACCAAATCAATACCATTCACAGTAGCCCCCAAGAAGATAAAATACTTAGGAATAAATCTTACCAAGGATGTAAAAGACCTATACAAAGAAAACTACAAAGCTCTACTACAAGAAACTCAAAAGGACATACTTAAGTGGAAAAACATACCTTGCTCATGGATAGGAAGACTTAACGTAGTAAAAATGTCTATTCTACCAAAAGCCATCTATACATATAACGCACTTCCGATCCAAATTCCAATGTCATATTTTAAGAGGATAGAGAAACAAATCACCAATTTCATATGGAAGGGAAAGAAGCCCCGGATAAGCAAAGCATTACTGAAAAAGAAGAAGAAAGTGGGCGGCCTCACTCTACCTGATTTCAGAAGCTATTATACAGTCACAGTAGTCAAAACAGCCTGGTACTGGTACAACAGGCACATAGAGCAATGGAACAGAATTGAGAACCCAGACAGAAATCCATCCACGTATGAGCAGCTGATATTTGACAAAGGATCAGTGTCAGTTAATTGGGGAAAAGATAGTCTTTTTAACAAATGGTGCTGGCATAACTGGATATCCATTTGCAAAAGAATGAAACAGGACCCATACCTCATACCATGCACAAAAACTAACTCCAAGTGGATCAAAGACCTAAACATAAAGACTAAAACGATAAAGATCATGGAAGAAAAAATAGGGACAACCTTAGGAGCCCTAATACAAGGCATAAACAGAATACAAAACATTACCAAAAATGATGAAGAGAAACCAGATAACTGGGAGCTCCTAAAAATCAAACGCCTATGCTCATCTAAAGACTTCACCAAAAGAGTAAAAAGACCACCTACAGACTGGGAAAGAATTTTCAGCTATGACATCTCAGACCAGCACCTGATCTCTAAAATCTACATGATTCTGTCAAAACTCAACCACAAAAAGACAAACAACCCAATCAAGAAGTGGGCAAAGGATATGAACACACATTTCACTAAAGAAGATATTCAGGCAGCCAACAGATACATGAGAAAATGCTCACGATCATTAGCCATTAGAGAAATGCAAATTAAAACTACGATGAGATTCCATCTCACACCAACGAGGCTGGCATTAATCCAAAAAACACAAAATAATAAATGTTGGAGAGGCTGTGGAGAGATTGGAACTCTTATACGCTGCTGGTGGGAATGTAAAATGGTACAACCACTTTGGAAATCTATCTGGCGTTATCTTAAACAGTTAGAAATAGAACTACCATACAACCCAGAAATCCCACTCCTCGGAATATACCCTAGAGATACAAGAGCCTTCAGTCAAAGAGATATATGCACACCCATGTTTATTGCAGCTCTGTTTACAATAGCAAAAAGCTGGAAGCAACCAAGGTGCCCATCGACGGATGAATGGGTAAATAAATTGTGGTATATTCACACAATGGAATACTACGCATCGATAAAGAACAGTGACGAATCTGTGAAACATTTCATAACATGGAGGAACCTGGAAGACATTATGCTGAGCGAAATTAGTCAGAGGCAAAAGGACAAATATTGTATAAGACCACTATTATAAGATCTTGAGAAATAGTAAAAACTGAGAAGAACACATACTTTTGTGGTTACGAAGGGAGGAGGGAGGGAGAGTTTTTTTTTATTGATTAATCAGTAGATAAGAACTGCTTTAGGTGAAGGGAAAGACAACACTCAATACATGGAAGGTCAGCTCAATTGGACTGGATCAAAAGCAAAGAAGTTTCCAGGATAAAATGAATGCTTCAAAGGTCAGCGGAGCAAGGGCGGGGGTCTGGGGAACATGGTTTGAGGGGACTTCTAAGTCAATTGGCAAAATAATTCTATTATGAAAACATTCTGCATCCCACTTTGAAATGTGGCGTCTGGGGTCTTAAATGCTAACAAGCGGCCATCTAAGATGCATCAATTGGTCTCAACCCACCTGGAGCAAAGGAAAATGAAGAACACCAAGGTCACACGACAACTAAGAGCCCAAGAGACAGAAAGGGCCGCATGAATCAGAGACCTACCTCATCCTGAGACCAGAAGAACTAGTTGGTGCCCGGCCACAATTGATGACTGCCCTGACAGGGAGCACAACAGAGAACTCCTGAGGGAACAGGAGATCAGTGGGATGCAGACCCCAAATTCTCATAAAAAGACCATACTTAATGGTCTGACTGAGACTAGAGGAATCCCGGTGGCCATGGTTCTGTTGCACAGAACAGGAACCATCCCCGAAGACAACTCATCAGACCTGAAAGGGACTGGTCAGCAGGTGGGAGAGAGATGCTGATGAAGAGAGAGCTAATTATATCAGGTGGACACTTGAGATTGTGTTGGCAACTCTTGTCTGGAGGGGGGATGGGAGGATAGAGAGAGAGGGAAGCTGGCAAAATTGTCACGAAAGGAGAGACTGAAAGGGCTGACTCAATAGGGGAAAAGCAGGTGGGAATACGGAGTAAGATGTATGTAAACTTATATGTGACAGACTGATTGGATTTGTAAACGTTCACTTGAAGCTTAATAAAAGTTAATAAAAAAAAAAAAGCTCAGCAAACTAGGAATAGGATGGAAATTCCTAAATAGGATAAAGGCATTGCACTCTGTGGAACTACATTACCAAAAAGAAATTTGGCCTTTTGGTCTTGGCTCTTGAGCCCCGCCAGGGCTGACCTTTGTCTAGATTGGGTGGGGAACCCCAGCTGGTAACTAATCTTTACCTGGATTGGCTGGAGGGGCCTGCCTGGTAGTGGACCTTTACATGAGTTGGCTGGGGGGCTTGCCTGGTGACTGATAAAAATTCTAAGACACAGAAGCTCAGATGGGACCTCCTGATCTACAAGAACCAGGAGAGGAGCATTCTTTGGATACAGGGGCCCTATGGTATGACCCTCCCAGTTTGGGAAAATCTGTAACAGTGATACAGGCAGCAGCTTCGATGGTACCAGAAGAGGTGGAGACAAGAGCAGACCTAGACGGTGGCAGCAGAATGTAAAAGCTGGACCTCAACGAAGGTCTGTAACTCTCTGAGAGCTTGGGCACCCTCTACAGGGAGCCACTGGCAGAGCAGGGGCTGTCAAGCAGGAAGCCACCTGCAGAAGAGGAGCTGTCTTGTCTGCTGTAACACAAATACCACAAGTGGATGACTTTAACAAACAAGTTTATTCTCTCACAGCCTAGTAGGCTACAAGTCCAAATTCAGGGCATCGGCTCCAGGGAAAGGCTTTCTTTGTTGGCTCTGGAGGAAGGTCCTTGTCATCAATCTTTCCCTGGGCTAGGAGCTTCTCTGTGCAGGAACTCTGGGTTCCCCTGTCTCTCTGCTCACTTCTCTCTTTTTATATCAAAACAGATTGACTTAAGATACAATCTAATCTTGTAGATCTTATCAACATAAATGCTGCTAATCCATCTCATTAACACCATAGTGATAGAATTTACAACACATAGGAAAATCACATCAGATAACAATGATGGACAATCACACAATACTGGGAATCATGGCATAGCCAAATTAATACACTTATTTGGGGGGGACACAATTCAATCCATGGCAGGAGACATCTGAGAGCTGTCCTGGAGCTGACCAGGAGGAGCAGAAGCCAGCTGAGAGGAGCAGCCAATAACCAGCTGATTTGGGCAAGTTACATCATGAGTTTCCTGTTTAAAAGCTTCCTGATGGGTGAGAATGAACATTGGTTTTCAGGAAGGGTAAGCAGGTCCCTTTGAGACATAAGTGGGTCCCTTGGAGAGGTTGAGGCCCTGTGCTGGGACCCCTCCTGACCCTCGCCCTATGCATATTTCATTTGTGTTTATATCCTCTGTTTATATTCTCCTCTGTTAATATTAAAGTTGTTATTGCAGTTCTGGCTTTTCTGTGGGCTCTCTGTGACCATTACATGAAATAAAGAGTGTTGTGAGGAGAAAGGCTGGTGTCAGAAATGGTGGAGAAGTTGGAGGACAGGACTGTATTTGACTTTTGCATCATAGGAACCAGTTTTGTCAAGATTCTTATCCTCAGAGTTATGTTGTTGTTGTTAGGTGCCATCGAGTCAGTTCCAACTCATAACGACCCTGTGAACAACAGAACACAACACTGATCAGTCCTTTGCCATCCTCATAATCTTTGTTATGCTTGAGCCTGTTGTTGCAGTCACTGTGTCAATCCATCTCCTTGAGGGTCTTCCTTTCTTTTTGCTGACCCTCTACTTTACCAAGCATGATGTCCTTCTCCAGGGACTGGTCCCTCCTGACAGCACATCCAAAGTATGTGAAATGAAGTCTTGCCATCCTTGCTTCTAAGGAGCATTCTGGCTGTACTTCTTCCAAGACAGATTTATTTGTTCTTCTGGCAGTCCGTGGTATATTCAATATTCTTTGCCAACACCGTAGATCAAAGTAATCAATTATTCTTTAGTCGTCCTTATTCATTTTCCAGCTTTCACAAGCATATGAAGAGATTGAAAATACCATGGCCTGACTTCTGGCCAACATGGTGCCATAGAGAGAGCACCACTCCATCCCTCCGCAGCAAAGACCTGAAAAACTAAGTAAAACAGAAACAAATGTCATTCTTGGAACCTGAAGTGTCAAATAAAGAGATAAAGAACTCAGCCAAACACTGAATGGAATAAGAAACTGACAGAGAACAGAGAAGAGGAAAGATACTTGCAGAGGTCCTCTATCAGTGAATGCAGCACAGATTCACCATCTTGGACTCCTGTCAGAGATCAGTGGACAGGGAGCACGGGAAAGCAGCTTCACAGAGCTCCCAGCAGGAGACAGAGCACCCAGTAAACAGCAATACAAGCTTCCCCACCCCCCATCCTCTCTCTGCTGCTCTGCCTCTGCACTTCCTGGCTGGCTGTGGTGGCTTGTCTGGCCAGGAAGTGCAGCGCTGGTGCCGCTTAGATTCACCCCACGTAAGTCTGAGACAGGTGAACAGGGAGTACTGGAAGGCAGCTTCACGGAACTCCCAGGAGAAGACAGAACACCTGGTAACCAGTGATATATGCTTTCCTAGCCCCCTACTTTTACCCCCCTTCGACCTCCTCTGCTTTCTGCTAGCCTCTCTTAGCCAGAAGACAACTGCTTTGGCCCAGGGCTGCTTGGATTCTGTTGCTGATGTTGCTTTTTTCAGTTTTTTTCCATTTCTTTTGGTTTCTTCTGTGCCTCGCACCACCTCCTCTTCCTTTCTCTTGAACACCTGACTCGGTGTGTCATCTTTGCTTCTTCTTGAAAGGCTGTGAAGCACCACTTGACTTTAGAACCACCCCCAAGCCCTTGACAGCACAAGGGTGGGAGCCCTGGGCCTTTATTTCCCCCCTGTTTTATTTTCTTTGGTTTTATTCTGTTTTGTGTTGTTTGTTTGTTTTCTTTTTCTTTTTGTGGCTTGGGAGCCCCATCTAGCCGGGCTGCACTGCACAGCTTAGGAGCCACTTCTCCAGTCTGTGCATCCCCTGGGGGCATTTATTTTTTATTTTCTGTATTGTTTCCTTCCTGTCTTTCTTCATTTCTCAGTTCTCGCCTCTCTATACTTACCTTCTTTTCCTGTCTCCTGAATACCTGGTGCTGTGTGACATCTATACAACCTCTAGCCCAGGCTATACTGTGCAGCCTGGAAGCCACTTCCCCAATCTTTGAAGCCACATGTGTAGGACCCCAGGGGGCTTTTCTCTGTCTTTTTTTCTGCAAATTTTTATCAAGTTATTTTTTCTTTCTTTTTTTTTTTCTCTTTTTCTGTTTGGTTTTCCTCCATTTCTTGGTTTCTAACCTCTCCACTCCAATAGTAAGCTCCCCAAGCACTCTTTTTGTTTGTTTCTTTTTAGCTCCTGTTTCTCTCTCCTCTTTCCCATACCCATATAAGCTCCACACATCACACCTCCCCTCCCCTTCCTGCCTACCTGCACTATGCACTGAACATCACACTCCTGAGCAGCACAGGCACAGCCTATCAGAACCTGCTCATCACTGATTGTCAGCCTGCCCTGTTGGCCCTAGTATGTGCCATGAACAAGCCATCCCAGCCCATCCCCTTCAGCTGGACCTGTCCTGTTGCACCATAGCTGAGCTACTGAACCTGCCCATTGGACAAGGAGGTAAAAAGTATTGTGAGCACAGACGAGCAAACAACAAAGATCACACAGCCCACCTGCTCAGACATAACCAACTAAAACAAAAAAGCAGGATGAAAAAAGCAGATCTATAACCAATAAACAAAGAAAATAACTACTGAATGCCCTGAAGACAGCAGACAATATCAAAACATTAAAAAAAAAAAAAAGGCAGGAAGTTTCCGGTAAGCATCCAAAACAAAACACCAGATGACTTGCCAGTAGAAGAAAAGGCACTAGAGCTACCTGACAGGGAATTCAAATGTCTAATATTCAGAGCAATCCAAGAGTTGAAGCAAAAAGCAGACAAAAAAGAGGAAAAATAGACAAATTTATGCAAAAGGCAGACAAATTCATGGAAAACACAGACAAAAAATGGAAGAATTCAGGAAAAGAATAGAGGAACAAAATGCCAAAATAAACTCACAACTACAAATCATACAAAAACAATTAGAAATCCAAAAGATAAACAACAAGATTTCAGAAATGGACTGTGTCATAGAAGGGCTGAGGAGCAGGTTTGAAATGAGGAAAGATAGGATCAGTGAAACTGCAGACAAACATTTGGATACAACTGTGTTTGAGGAAAACTCAGAGAAAATAATGAAGAAAAATTAGGAAACCCTAAGAATTGTGTGGGATACAATCAATAGCAAAAATTTGGGAGTGATTGGACTTCCAGAACAAGGGGAGAAAACAGAAAACACAGAGAGGACCATTGAAGAGTTGCTGACAGAAAACATCCCTAAGATAATAAAAGATAAAAAGCTGACCATCCAAGAAGCTCAATGAACCCCAGAAAGAACAGACTGCAAAATAAAATCACCAAGGCATATATCATTAGTCACACTTGCTAAAACCAAGACAAAGAAAAAATCCTGAGAGTAGCTCGAGAAAACCAAAAAGTCATACAGAGGAGAAACAATAAACTAAGCTCTAATTATTCAGCAGAAACCATGCAGGCAAGAAGGCAATGGGATGACATATATAAAACCTTGAGAGAAAAAAATTCCCAACCAAGAATAATATATCCTGCAACACTCTAGTTCAAATATGATGGTGAATCTAGGACATTTCCAGATAAACAGAAGATAAGGGGAAATGTAAAAACCAAACCAAACTTAAAAGAATTATTAAAGGGAGCCCTTCAGTCTGAGAACAAGTGACATCAGACCACAGCCTGAATCTAGGATGAAAGGTTGTACCAGTCAGATGCTAACAAAGTGATACCAAGTAGTAATAAACTGGTTCAAACCTAGAACGATAAGGATAAATTTCAAGGTAACCCCAAAGAAAGTTAACAAACCTACTCAATCAAAATAAGGAAGAAAAACATAAAATCTCAATAAAAACAAAAGAAATCCACAAACAAAAGGAATTCATCACAGGAGAGTAAGAGGAAAAAAGAAAACATCAGCACCACAAAAAAAGCACTACAAAATGCAGCAATAAACTCACACTTTTCAAAAATTACACTGAATGTTAATGGCCTAAATGCACCCATCAAAAGACAGAGAGTGACAGAATGGATTAAAAAACATGATCCATCAATATGCTGTCTAGAAGAGACACGCCCTAGAAACAAAGCTGTATATTTATTAAAAATAAAAGGCATAAAAAATATATCAAGCACATAACTACTCAAAAACAGCAGGAGTGGCAATACTAATCTCAGATAAAATAGAGTTGAAAACAAAATCACCCTAAAAGACAAAGAAGGACACTATATAATGATTAAAGGGATGATACATCATGAAGACTTAACCATAATAAACATCTACACACCCAATGACAGGGCTCCAAAATACATAAAACAAACTCTAACGGCACTGAAAAGAGAAATTGACAGGTCCACAATAATAGTAGGAGAGTTCAACACACCAGTGTTGGTAAAGGACAGAGCATCTAGAAAGAAACTCAAAAAAGATACGGAAGAGCTAAAGGGCACAATCAGCCAACTTGACCTCATAGACATATATAGAACGCTCCACCCAACAGCTGCAAAGTGCACATTCTTTTCCAACACACATGGAATGTTCTCCAGAATAGACCACATCTTAGGCCAAAAAACAACCTTCAACAAAATCCAAAACATTGAAATAATACAAAGCATCTTCTCTTACCATAACACCATTGAAGTAGAAATTAACAACAGGAAGAGCAAGGAAAAAAATCAATTACATGGAAACTGAATAACACCCTGCTTAAAAACCACTGGGTAATAGAAGAAATCAGAGGTGGAATAAAAAAATTCCTAGAATTAAATGAAAATGAAAACACATCACACCTTAACCTTTGGGACAGAGCAAAGGCAGTCTTCAGAGGTCAATTTATAGTGACAGATACACATGTCAAAAAAGAAGAAAGGGACAAAATCAATATTAGCTACACAATATGAACAAATAGAAAGAGAAGAGCAAAAGAAGCCAGAAGAAAGGAAATAATAAATATCAGCAGAAATAAATGAAATAGAGTATAGAAAAACAATAGAAACAATCAACAAAACTAAAAGTTGGTGCTTTGAAAGGATCAACAAAATCAACAAACCACTGGCCAAACTGACAAAAGAAAAAGCAGAGAGGACTCAATAACCCAAATAAGAAATGAAATGGGGGAAATTACAAGAGTCCCAATTGAAATAAAAACAATCATAACAGAGTATTATGAAAAACTGTACTCCAACAAATTTGAAAACCTAGAGGAAATGGCCAGATTTCTAGAAACACATTACCTAGCCAAACTAACACAAAATGATGTTGAAAATCTGAACAGACCCATAACAAGAGAAGAAATTGGAAAGGTAAAAAAAAAAAAACTCCCCCCAAAAAAAGCCCTGGCCCAGATGGCTTCACTGGGAAATTTACCGAACATTCAGAGAAGAGCTTACACTAGTACTACTCAAACTATTTCAGAACATAGAAAAGGAAGCAATACTTCTGAATTAATTCTATGAAGCCAGCATAACCCTACCAAAACCAGGTAAAGACACAACAAAAGAAGAAAATTACAGACCAATATCTCTCATCAATATAGACGCAAAATTTTTCAACAAAATTCTAGCCAATAGAGTTCAGAATCATATCAAAAAATAATACACCACAGTCAAGTAGGATTCATACTAGGTGTGGAAGTATGGTCCAATATTAGAAAATGAATCAACATAATCCGTCACATAAATAAAATGAAAGAAAAGAATCAATGATTATCTCGATCGACACAGAAAAGGCATTTGACAAAGTCCAACACTCATTCCTGAGAAAAACTCTCAATAAAGTAGGTATAGAAGGCATTTATGCAAAACCAACAGCCAACATCATTCTTAATGGAGAGGCTGAAACCATTCCTCTTGAGAATAGGAACAAGACAAGGATGCACTTTATCACCACTCATATTTAACATTATGCTGGAAGCCATAGCTGGAGCAGTAAGCAAGAAAAATAATAAAGGGCATCCAAATTGGTAATGAAGAAGTTAAACAGACCCTATTTGTGGATGATATGATACTATGCATAGAAAACCCAGAAGACTCCGTGAGAAAACTACTGGAACTAATAGATTCAGGACAGTTGCTGGATACAAAAAAAACATACAAAAATCAGTTGGATTCCTATACACTAATAAAGAGAACGATGAAAGGGAAATCAGGAAAACAGTATCATTTACAATAACCCCTAAAAAAATAAAATACTTAGGAATAATTCTAACCAGGGAAGTAAAACACCTATACAAAGAAAACTACAAAACACTCCTGCAAGAGACCAAAAGAGATCTACATAAATGGAAAAAATACCATGCTTATGGATAGGTAGACTCAACATTGTGAAAATGACAATTCTACCCAAAGTGATTTTAAAATACAATGCAATTCCGATACAAATACCGGCAACACTCTTTAAAAAGATGGAAAAACTTATCATTAGCTTTATATAGACAGGGAGGAAGCTCTGGATAAGTTAAGCACTGTTGAAGAAAAATAAAGTAGGAGGACTCGCACTACCTCACCTCATACTCTACTGTACAGCTACAGTAGTCAAAACAGCCTGGTACTGGTACAATGACAGATACATTGCCCAATGGAACAGAATTGAGAATCCAGATGTAAATCCATCCACCTATGGTCACCTGATCTTTGACAAAGGCCCAAAATCCATCAAATGGGGAAAAGGCAGTCTTTTTTAACAAATGGTGCTGGCAAAGCTGATGTCCATCTGCAAAAAAAAAAAAAAGGAAACAGGACCCATACCCCACACCATATACAAAAACTAGCTCGAAATGGATCAAAGACCTAAACATAAAGCCCAAAACTATGAAGTTCATGGAAGAAAAAATGGGATCTATGCTAGAGTCCCTAATACACAGCATTAACAGGATACAAACCACAACCAACGACACACAAACTCCAGAAGATAAGCTAGATAACTGGTATCTTCTAAAAATTAACACTTATGATCATCAAAAACTTTCACCAAAAGAGTAAAAAGATTACCTACAGACTGGGAAAAATTTTGGGGGTATTACAAATCAGACAAAGGTCTAATCTCTAAAATCTACAAGAAAATTCAACACCTCTACAATAAAAAGACAAATAATACAATTAAAAAATGGGCAAAGGAAATGAAAAAAACACTTCACCAAAGAAGACATTCAAGCAGCCAACAGACACGTGAGGAAATACTCACAATCAGTAGCCATTAGAGAAATGCAAATAAAAACCACAGTGAGATACCATCTCACCCCGGCATTACTGGCACAAATAAAAAAACCAGGAAATAACAAATATGGGAGAGGCTGCGGGGAGATCAGAACTCTTACGCACTGCTGGTGGGAATGCAGAATGATACAGCCATTTTGGGAAACGTTATGGTGCGTCCTTAGAAAGCTAAAAATAGAAATAGAGTATGATCCAGCAATCCTACTCCTAGAAATATATTCTAGAGAAAGAAGTGTCCTCACACGGACAGACATATGCACACACTTGTTCATTGCAGCATTGTTTACAATAGCAAAAAAATGGAAACAACCTAGATGCCCATCAACAGAGGAATGGATAAACAAACTGTGGTGCATACACACAATGGAGTATTACACAACAATAAAAAACAACAATGAATCTTTGAAGGATCTCATAACTTGGATGAATCTGGAGGGCATTATGCTGAGTGAAATGTCAGTCACGAAGGACCAATATTGTATGAGACCACTCCTGTAAAAACTCATGAAAGGTTTGTACACAAAAAGACCCAATCTTTGATGGTTACAAGAAAGGGAGGGGTGGGGATAGAAAAACACTAAATAGACAATAGATAAGTGGTACACAATACTGGGAAAGCCAGCACAGCTTGTACAAGGTAAGGTCATGGAAACTCCATAGACACATCCCAACTCTCTGAGGGACCAAATTGCTGGGCTGGGGGACCAAGGTCTCGGAGAACATCTAGCTCAACTGGCATAACAGTTTAGAAAGAAAATATTCTACACCCTACTTTGGTGAGTAGCATATTGGGTCTTAAAAGACTGTGAATGGCCATCTATGATACTCCACTGGTCTCACTCCTTCAGGAGCAAGGAATAATGAAGAAAACTAAAAATACAAGGGAAAGATTAGTCCAAAAGACTAAGGGACCACATCTACCATGGTTGCCACCAGACTGAGCCCAGTACAAATGGATGATGCCTGGCTACCACCAATGACTGCTCTGACAGGGATCACAATATAGGTTCCCAGACAGAGCTGGAGAAAAATGCAGAGCAAAATTCTAACTCAAAAAAACACCAGACTTGCTGGCCTGACAGAGTCTGGAGAAACCCTGTCAGTATGGCCTCTGGGGTTCCTTTCAGCTCAGTAATGAAGTGACTCCTGAGGTTCACCGTTCAGCCAAAGAGTAGACAGACCCATAAAACATAACGAGATTAAAGGGGCACACCAGCAACAGGGCAAGGACTAGAAGGCAGAAGGGGAGAGGAGGGCTGGTAATAGGGTACCCAAGGTTGAGAAGGGAGAGTGTTGACATGTCATGGGGTTGTTTATCAATGTCATAAAACAATATGTGTAGTAACTGTTTAATGTGAAACTAGTTTTTTTCTGGAAACTTTCATCTAAAGTACAATTCAAAAAGCAAAAAAAAAAAAATACCATGGCTTGCGTCTGGCCCACCTTAGTCCTCGAAGTGACATCACTTTTATTTTATTATGCTTTAGATGAAAGTTTACAGCTCAAGTTAATTTCTCACTAAAAAATTTACACATATTGTTTTGTGACATTGGTTGCAATCCCCACAGTGTGACAGCACGCTCCTCCTTTGCACCCCAGGTATCTTGTGTCTATTAACCCAGTTTCTGTCCCTTCCTGCCTTTTCGTCTTGCTTTTGTGTGGGAGTTGGCCATTTGGTCTCATATATTTGATTGAACTAAAGAATATGCTTCTCACATGTTTTTGTTTTGTTTTGCTTTGTTTTGTTTTATAGGCCTGTCTAATCTTTGTCCAAAAAGTGGGCCTCGGGAGTGGTTTCAGTTCTATTAGCAGAGTGTCCAGGGGCCGTGATCTCGGGGATTCCTCCAGCCTCCGTCAGGCCAATAAATCTGGCCTTTTTTGGTGAATTTGAATTCTGGTTTACATTTTTCTCCCATTCTGTCCAGGTTTCTCTGTTGTGATCCCTACCAGAACAGTCAGTGGTGGTGGCCTGACACCATCTAGTTCTTCTGGGTTCAGGATAGTGGAGTCTCTGGTTCATGTAGTCCTTTAGTCCTCAAAGGGCCATTTATGCTTTTTAACACTTTAAAGAGGTCCTTTGCAAATTTGGCCAACGTAATAGGTCTTTTGATTTCTTTTTTTTTTAATTTTTATTGGGCTTTAAGTGAAAGTTTACAAATCAAGTCTTTCTCTCATACAAAAATTTATATACACCTTGCCATATGCTTTTAAAAAAATAATCCATTGTGCTTTAAGTGAAAGTTTACAAATCGAGTCAGTCTCTCACACAAAAAATTATATACACCTTGCTACACAGTCCCAATTACCCTCCCCCTAATGAGACAGCCCCGCTCTCTCCCTCCACTCTCTCTTTTTGGGTCCATTTTGCCAGGTTCTAACCCCTCCACCCTCTGATCTCCCCTCCAGGCAGGAAATTCCAACATAGTCTCAAGCGTCCACCTGATCCAAGAAGCTCACTCCTCAGCAGCATCCCTCTCCAACCCATTGTCCAGTCCAATCCATGTCTGAAGAGTTGGCTTCAGGAATGGTTCCTGTCCTGGGCCAACAGAAGGTCTGGGGCCCATGACCACCAGGGTCCTTCTAGTCTCAGTCAGACCATTAAGTCTGGTCTTTTTATGAGAATTTGGGGTCTACATCCCACTGGTCTCCTGATCCCTCAGGGGTTCTCTGTTGTGTTCCCTGTCAGGGCAGTCATTGGTTGTAGCTGGGCACCATCTAGTTCTTCTGGTCTCAGGATGGTGTAGTTTCTGGTTCATGTGGCCCTTTCTGTCTCGTGGGCTCGTAATTGCCTTGTGTACTTGGTGTTCTTCATTCTCCTTTGATCCAGGTGGGTTGAGACCAATTCATGCATCTTAGATGGCTGCTTGCTAGCGTTTAAGACCCCAGACGCCACTCTTCAAAGTGGAATGCAGAATGTTTTCTTAATAGATTTTATTATGCCAATTGATTTAAATGTCCCCTAAAACCAAGGTCCCCAAACCCCTGCCCCTGCTACACCGGCCTTCGAAGCATTCAGTTTATTCAGGAAACTTCTTTGCTTTTGGTTTAGTCCAATTGTGCTGACCTCCCCTGTATTGTGTGTTCTCTTTTCCTTCACCTAAAATAGTTCTTATCTACTATCTAATTAGTGAATACCCGTCTCCTACTTTCCCTCCCTCTCCCCTCTCATAACCACAAAAGAATGTTTTCTTCTCAGTTTAAACTACGTCTCAAGTTCTTATAAAAGTGGTCTTATGCATTATTTGTCCTTTTGCAACTGACTAATTTCACTCAGCATAATGACTTCCAGGTTCCTCCATGTTATAAAATGTTTCACAGATTCCTCACCGTTCTTTATCGATGCATAGTATTCCTTTGTGTGAATGTACCATAATTTATTTATCCATTCATCCATTGATGGACACCTTGGTTGCTTCCATCTTTTTGCTATTGTAAACAGTGCTGCAATAAACATAGGTGTGCATATATCTGTTCCTGTAAAGGCTCTTACTTCTCTAGGATATATTCTGAGGGGTGGGATCGCTGGATCGTATGGTAGTTCTATTTCTAGCTTTTCAAGGAAGTGACAAATCGATTTCCAAAGTGGTTGTACCATTTTACATTTCCACCAGTAGTGTATAAGTGTTCCAATCTCTTCACAGCCTCTCCAACACTTATTATTTATTAATGTCAGCCTTGTTGGAGTGAGATGAAATGTCATTGTAGTTTTGATCTGTATTTCTCTAATGGCTAATGATAGTGAACATTTTCCCATGTATCTCTTAGCTACCTCAATGTCTTCTTTAGTGAAGTGTCTTTTCATATCTTTGCCCATTTTTTAATAGGGTTATTTGTCTTTTTGTAGTTGAGTTTTTTAGAGATCGGCACTGATCGGAAATGTTATACCTAAAAACTTTTTCCCAGTCTGTAGGTAGTCTTTTTACTCTTTTGATGAATTCTTTGGATGAGAATAGGTGTTTGATTTTTAGGAGCTCCCGGTTATCTAGTTTTTCTTCTGCATTCTTAATAGTGATTTGTATACTGTTTATGCCATGTATTAGGGCTCCAAACATTGTCCTTATTTTTTCTTCCATGATCTTTATCGTTTTAGATTTTATGTTTAGCTCTTTGATCCATTTTGAGTAAATTTTTGTGCATGGAGTGAGGTATAGGTCTTGTTTCATTATTTTGCAGATGGATATCCAGTTATGCCAGCACCATTTGTTAAAAAGACTGTCTTTTCCCCATTTAACTGTTTTGGGGCCTTTGTCAAATATCAACTGCTCATATGTGGATGGATTTACGTCTGGATTCTCAATTCTGTTCCATTGGTCCATGTATCTGTTGTTGTACCAGTACCAGGCTGTTTTGACTACTGTGGCGGTATAACAGGTTCTAAAATCAGGTAAAGCAAGGCCCCCACCTTGTTCTTCTTTTTCAGTAATGCCTTATTTATCCGGGGCCTCTTTTCCATCCATATGAAATTGGTGATTTGTTTCTCCATCTCATTAAAGAATATCTCTGGGATTTGGATCAGAATTGTATTAAATGTATAGATCACTTTTGGTAGAATAGACATTTTTATAATGTTAAGTCTTCCTATCCATAAGCAAGTTATGTTTTTCCACTTACGTAAGTCTCTTTTGGTTTCTTGCAGAAGTGTACTGTAATTTTCTTTGTATGAGGTTTTTACATCTCTGGTAAGATTTATTCCTACGTATTTTATCTTCTTGGGGGCTACTGTAAATGGCATTGATTTGGTGATTTCCTCTTTGATGTTCTTTTTGTTGGTGTAGAGAAATCCAACTGATTTTTATATGTTTATCTTGCATCCTGATACTCTGCTGAATTCTTCTATTAGTTTCAGTAGTTTTCTTCAAGATTCCTTAGGGTTTTCTGTGTATAAGATCATGCCATCTGCAAATAGAGATACTTTTACTTCTTCCTTGCCAATCTGGATGCCCTTTATTTCTTTATCTATCCTAATTGCTCCAGCTAGGACCTCCAACATATTGAATAAGAGCGGTGATAAAGGGCATCCTTGTCTGGTTCGCAATCTCAGTGGGAATGCTTTCAGGCTCTCTCCATTTAGGGTGATGTTGGCTGTTTGCTTTGTATAAATGCCCATTATTATGTTGAGGAGTTTTCCTTCTATTCCTATTTTGGAAACCCTGGTGGCGTAGTGGTTAAGTGCTACAGCTGTGAACCAAAGAGTCGGCAGTTCAAATCCACCAGGCGCTCCTTGGAAACTACAGGGCAGTTCTACTCTGTCCTATAGGGTCGCAGTCATAGCGACCCTATAGGACAGAGTAGAACTGACTCAACGGCACTGGGGTGGGATTCCTATTTTGCTGAGAGTTTTTATCATGAACGAGTGTTGAACTTTGTCAAATGCCTTTTCCGTAGCAATTGATAAAATCATGTGATTCTTGTCTTTTATTTATGTGATAACCCAAAACCCAGTGCCATCGAGTTGATTCCGACTCATAACGACCCCATAGGACAGAGTAGAACTGCCCAATGATTACATTAATTGTTTTTCTAATGTTGAACCATCCCTGCATACCTGGTATGAATTCCACTTGGTCGTGCTGAATTGTTTTTTTGATATGTTGTTGAATTCTGTTGGCTAGAATTTTGTTGAGGATTTTTGCATCTGCATTCATGAGGGTTATAGGTCTATAATTTTCTTTTCTTGTGGTGTCTTTACCTGATTTTGGTATCAGGGATATGGTGGCTTCATAGAATGAGTTTGGTAGTATTCTGTCCTTTTCTATGCTCTCAAATACTTTTAGTAGTAGTGGTGTTAACTCTTCTCTGAAAGTTTGGTAGAACTCTTCAGTGAAGCCGTCCAGGCCAGGGAATTTTTTTTTTGTTGGGAGTTTTTTGATTACCTTTTCAATCTCTTCTTTTGTTATGGGTCTATTTAGTTGTTCTACCTCTGTTTGTGTTAGTTTAGGTAGGTAGTGTGTTGCTAGGAATTCATCCATTTCTTCTGTTGTTGTTGTGGTTAGGTGCCGTCAAGTAGCTTCCGACTCATAGCGACCCTATGCACAACAGAACGAAACACTGCCCGGTCCTGTTCCATCCTTACATCGTTTTTATACTTGATCTCATTGTTGCAGTCACTGTGTCAATCCACCTCGTGGAGGGTCTTCCTCTTTTCCACTGACCCTGTACTCTGCCAAGCATGATGTCCTTCTCCAGGGACTGATCCCTCCTGACAAAGTGTCCAAAGTATGTAAGATGAAGTCTCGCCATCCTTGCCTCTAAGGAGCATTCTGGCCGCACTTGCTCCAAGACAGATTTGTGCGTTATTTTGGCAGTCCATGGTATGTTCAATATTCTTCGCCAACACCACAATTCAAAGGTGTCAACTCTTTTTTGGTCTTCTTTAATCATTGTCCAGCTTTCACATGCATATGATGTGATTGAAAATACCATGGCTTGGGTCAGGCGCACCTTAGTCTTCAAGGTGCGCCTTTGGCACTTTGCAGAGGTCCTTTGCAGCACATTTGCCCAATGCAATGTGTCTTTTGATTTCTTGACTGCTGCTTCCATGGCTGTTGATTGTGGACCCAAGGAAAATGAAATCCTTAACAACTTCAATCTTTTCTCCGTTTATCACAATGTTGCTCATTGGTCCAGTTGTGAGAATTTTTGTTTTCTTTATGTTGAGGTGTAATCCGTACTGAAGGCTGTGGTCCTTGATTTTCATTACTAAGTGCTTCAAGTCCTCTTCACTTTCAGCAAGCAAGGTTGTGTCATCTGCATAACGCAGGTTGTTAATGAGTCTTCTTCCAATCCTGATGCCCCATTCTTCTTCATATAGTCCTGCTTCTAGTATTATTTGTTCAGCATACAGATTAAATAGGTATGGTGAAAGAATACCACCCTGACGCACGACTTTCCTGACTTTAAACCAATCAGTATCCCCTCATTTTGTCCGAACAACTGCTTCTTGATCTATAAAAAGGTTCCTCATGAGCACAATTAAGTGTTCTGGAATTTACATTCTTCACAGTGTTATCCATAGTTTGTTATGATCCACACAGTCGAATGCCTTTGCATAATCAATAAAACACAGATAAACATCCTTCTGGTATTCTCTGCTTTCAGCCAGGATCCATCTGATATCAGCAATGATATCCCTGGTTCCACGTTCTCTTCTAAAACTGGCCTCAATTTCTGGCAGTCCCCCGTTGATATATTGCTACAGCCATTTTTTAATGATCTTCAGCAAAATTTTGCTTGTGTGTGATATTAATGATATTGTTCTATAATTACCACATTCGGTTGGATCACCTTTCTTGGGAATAGGCATAAATATGGATCTCTTCCAATCAGTTGGCCAGGAAGCTGTCTTCCATATTTCTTGGCATAGACGAGTGAGCACCTCCAGCGCTGCATCTGTTTGTTGA
This sequence comes from Loxodonta africana, assembly GCF_030014295.1. Lineage (NCBI taxonomy): Eukaryota > Metazoa > Chordata > Mammalia > Proboscidea > Elephantidae > Loxodonta > Loxodonta africana. The sequence continues at coordinate 87,718,837 of NC_087369.1, read as the reverse complement.
AACCTCTTGATTGATATTCCATCAATTCCTGGAGCCTTGTTTTTTGCCAATGCCTTCAAAGGAGCTTGGACTTTTTCCTTCAGTACCATCGGTTCCTGATCATATGCCACCTCTTGAAATGGCTGTATATTGACTAATTCTTTTCGGTATAATGACTCTGTGTATTCCTTCCATCTTCTTTTGATGCTTCCTGCATCATTTTCGCCATAGAATCCTTCACTATTGCAACTCGAGGCTTGAATTTTTTCTTTGGTTCTTTCTGCTTGAGAAACTCCGAGCATGTTTTCCATCTCCAGTTCTTTGCACATGTCATTATAATACTTTACTTTCTCTTCTCGAGACGTCCTTTGAAATCTTCTGTTCAGTTCTTTTACTTCATCAATTCTTCCTTTTGCTTTAGCTGCTCGACACTCAACAGCAAGTTTCAGAGTCTCCTCTGACATCCATCTTGGTCTTTTCTTTCTTTCCTGTCTTTTCAGTGACCTCTTGCTTTCTTCATGGATGATGTCCTTGATGTCATTCCACAACTCATCTGGTCTTATGTCACTAGTGTTCAATGAGTCAAATCTATTCTTGAGATGGTCTGTAAATTCAGGTGGGATATTCTCAAGGTCATATTTTGGCTCTCGTAGACTTGCTCTGATTTTCTTCAAGTGCAGCTTGAACTTGCATAGGAGCAATTGGGGGTCTGTTCCACAGTCGGCCCCTGGCCTTGTTCTGACTGATGATACTGAGCTTTTCCATTGTCTCTTTCCACAAATGTAGTCAATTTGATTTCTGTGTGTTCCATATGGCGAGGTCCATGTGTATAGTTGCTGTTTACGTTGGTGAAAGAAGGTATTTGCAATGAAGAAGTCGTTGGCCTTGCAAAATTCTATCATTCCATCTCCGGCGTTGTTTCTATCATCGAGCCATATTTTCCAACTACTGATCCTTTTTCTTTGTCTCCAACTTTCGCATTCCAATTATTTTGGGTTTTTTTTAATCCTTCTTCTTTGTTTCCAACTTTCGCATTCCAATTGCCAGTAATTATCAATGCATCTTGACTGCATGTTCGATCAATATCAGACTGCAGCAGCTGATAAAAATCTTCTATTTCTTCATCTTTGGCCCTAGTGGTTGGTGCATAAATTTGAATAATAGCCGTATTAACTGGTCTTCCTTGTAGGCATATGGATATTATCCTATCACTGACAGTCATTATACCGATAGATACTTCAGGATAGATCTTGAAACGTCCTTTTTGACGATGAATGCAACACCGTTCCTCTTCGAGTTGTCATTCCCAGCATAGTAGACTATATGATTGTCCAATTCAAAACGGCCAATACCAGTCCATTTCAGCTCACTAATGCCTAGGATATCGATGTTTATGTGTTCCATTTCATTTTTGATGATTTCCAATTTTCCTCGATTCATACTTTGTACTTTCCAGGTTCCAATTTTTAATGGATGTTTGCAGCTGTTTCTTCTCATTTTGAGTCACGCCACATCAGCAAATGAAGGTCCCGAAAGCTTTACTACATCCACGTCATTAAGGTCGACTCTACTTTGAGGAGGCAGCTGTTCCCCAGTCATCTTTTGAGTGCCTTCCAACCTGGAGGGCTCATCTTCCAGCACTATGTCAGACAATGTCCCGCTGCTATTCATAAGGTTTTCACTGGCTAAAGCTTTTCAGAAGTAGACTGCCTGGTCCTTCTCCCTAGTCTGTCTTAGTCTGGAAGCTCAGGTGAAACCTGTCATCAATGAGTGACCCTGCTGGTATGAGAATACTTCTAGCATAGCTTCCACCATCACAGCAACACATAAGCCCCCACAGTATGACAAACTGACGGACACGTGGGGGCCATTTCTTCTAGGTTTTGAAATTTGTTTGTGTACAGTTTTTCACAGTAATCTGATATGATTCTTTTAATTTCAGTTGGGTCTGTTGTAATTCCACCTATCTCATTTCTTATTCATGTTATTTGCTTCCTCTCCTGTTTTTCTTCTGTCAATTTGGCCAGTGGTTTATCAATTTTGTTGATTTTTTCAAAAAACCAGCTTTTCATCTTGTTAATTCTTTCAATTGTTTTTCTGTTTTCTATTTCGTTTAGTTCAGCTGTAATTTTCATATTTGTTTTCTTTTGGTGCCTGTGGGTTTCTTTTGTTTTTCTCTTTCTATTTGTTCAAGTCGTAGGGACGGTTCTTTGATTTTGGCCCTATCTTCTTTTTGGATGTATGCTTGTATTGATACAAATTGGCCTCTGAGCACCACTTTTGCTGTGTCCCAAAGATTCTGATAGGAAGTGTTTTCATTCTCATTGGATTCTCTGGATTTCTTTATTCCATCTTTACTGTCTTCTATAATCCAGTCTTTTTTGAGCAGGGTATTGTTCAGTTTCCAAGTGTTTGATTTCTTTTCCCTGCTTTTCCTGTTATTGATTTCCACTTTTATGGCCTTATAGTCAGAGAAGATGCTTTGTAATATTTTGATGTTCTGGATTCTGCAAAGGTTTGTTTTATGACCTAATATGTGGTCTATTCTAGAGAATGTTCCATGTGCACTAGAAAAGAAAGTATATATGGTTGCTGTTGGGTGGAATGTTCTGTATATGTCTATGAGGTCATGTTGGTTGGTTGTGGCATTTAGATCTTCCGTGTCATTAATGAGCTTCTTTCTGGATGTCCTGGCCCTCACCAAAAGTGGTGTGTTGAAGTCTCCTACTCTTATTGTGTAGCTGTCTATCTCACTTTTCAATGCTGATAGAGTTTGTTTTATGTATCTTGCAGCCCTGTCCTTGGGTGCATAAATATTTAATATGGTTACATCTTCTTGGTGTATTGTCCCTTTAAGCAATATATAGTGTCCTTCCTTATCCTTTCTGATGGATTTAACTTTAAAATCTATTTTGTCAGAAATTAAAGTTGCCACTCCTTCTCTGTTTTGATTGTTGTTTGCTTCATATATTTTTTCCATCCTTTCAGCTTTAGTTTGTTTGTGTCTCTACCTCTAAGGTGTGTCTCTTGTAGGCAGCATATAAACAGATCTTGTTTTTTAATCCATTCTGCCACTCCCTCTTTATTTGTGCATTTAGCCCATTTACATTCAGGGTAATTATGGACAGGTTAAAAAAATTTTTTTTTATTAATTTAGTGCTATCATTTTGATGTCTTTTTTGTGTGTTGACAGCTTCTTTTTCCCACTTGATTTTATGTGCTGAGTGGATCTTCTTTATATATTGTCCTTTCCTCATATTTGTTGTTGTTGATTTTGTTTCTGCTGAGTCTGTATTTTTCCCTTGTATTTTATTTTGGTGAGTAGGATAGTTTGTCTCCTTTTATTTACCCCTATTTTTCTAAATTTAAAACCAATTTTTATTTCTACATATTGCCGTATCTTCCTCTACATATGGAATGTGTATGATTACATTTCTTAGTCCCTGTTTATTATTTTAATATTGTCTTCTTTTATATAATAACATCGCTCTCACCCTGTTTTGAGTTTGTTTTTTTTTTTATAATCTTGCTTTGTTTTTTTTGGATTTCCCTGTCTGGGTTGACCTCTGATTGCTCTGCCCAGTGTTCTAGTCTTGAGTCGATACCTGATATTATTGATTTTCTAACCAAAGAACTCCCTTTAGTATTTCTTACAGTTTTGGTTTCATTTTTATGAATTCCCTAAACTTGTGTTTATCTGGGAATGTCTTAATTTCACCTTCATATTTAAGAGACAGTTTTGATGGATATATGATTCTTGGCAGGCAATTTTTTTCCTTCAATTTTTTAAATATGTCATCCCATTGACTTCTTGCCTGCATGGTTTCTGTCAAGTAGTCCAAGCTTATTCTTATTGGCTCTCTTTTGTAGGTGACTTTTTTTTTTTCATTTATCCCTCACTGTTCTTATAATTCTCTCTTTTTCTTTGGTTTTGGCAAGTTCGATTATAATAAGTATTGGTGACTTTCTTTTAAGATCTAACTTATGTGGAGTTTGATGAGCATCTTGGATAGATATCTTCTCATCTTTCACAATATCGGAGAAGTTGGATAGATATCTTCTCATCTTTCACAATATCGGAGAAGTTTTCTGCCAACAAATCTTCAACAATTCTCTCTGTGTTTTCTGTTATCCCTCCCTGTTCTGGTACTCCAATCACTTGTAGGGTATTTCTCTTGATAGAGTCCCACATGATTCTTAAGGTTTCCTCATTTTTTAAAACTCTTTTATCTGATTTTTCTTCAAATATATTAGTGCCAAGTGATTTATCTTCGAGTTCAGAAATTCTGGCTTCTACTTGCTCAATTCTGCTCCTCTGACTTTCTGTTGAGTTGTCTAATTCTGTAATTGTATTGTTAATCTTCTGAATTTCTGATTGCTGTCTGTCTATGGATTTTTCCAGCTTATTAAATTTTTCATTATGTTCCTGAATAATCTTTCTAATTTCTTCAGTTGCTTTATCTGTGTGTTCCTTGGCTTGCTCCGCATATTGCATCATTTCCTTCCTGATGTCTTGAGGGGTTTTGTGCATTAAACTTTAGTATTCTGGCTCCGGTAATTGCAGGAATGCACTTTCATCTAGAAGATCCCTAGATTCTTTGTTTTGAGAGCCTGTTGAGGTGATCATGGTCTGTTTCTTTATGTGACTTGATATTGACTGTTCTCTTCGAGCCATCTATAAGTTGTTTTATTACTTTATGCTTGCTTACTGTGTCGTAACTGCTTGCTTTGTTTTGTTTTGGTATACCCCTGTGGGTTGCTTGAGTGAGCTAGCTTGATTATTTTCACCTTTGGAGCTCTGACATCCTGTCTCCAGATGTCTAGAGCTGTTATCAGGTATACCAGTCTAGGAGTCCATTCAGTTTTCTTGTATGAATTCAGCTTAGGTTTTCAGGTAGCTGATCATCAAGTGTGTGGTACAGGCTCTGTCCTACAGTCTTAGAGGGGTAGGGGTGATTGGCGTGTATACTGGTATCTGCTTGCAGCAGGGGGTCATGCTCTGTACAAGGCAGGGGGCTGAGAACTGATCCCCAAGTGTCCCTGAGGTAAAAGCGTCCCTGTTCCCTAGAGTGTGCAGGTGGGTGGGTTCTGCAGACGGACCATGTTTTTCGTTGTAAGGCCTGGGAGATACCAGTTATCCTTGGACCCCTGTCGTGAGTGGCTGGGTGACATGAGTGAAGCCACCAGTCCTTAGGCCCCTGATGTGGGCAGGTGAGGACCCTGTTTAATAGCCAAGATGATGTCAAACATCAAACACCCACCTCTCTACCACAGAGCTGAAACAGTTGTAGTCTTCCAACAAGGGCATAGTCTCCTGAAATAAGCCCACATAGGTCCATGCAGGGGGGAAAGGTACTCAAAGCCCACGGACCGTTTATGCTGGAGAGGAGCTGCTTCTGTCCTGAGCTCCCCTGTTTAGTGGAGGTGGCAAATTATCTTTTCCCCCAATTGTGAATTTATTCCTTCTCCAGAGCCTGGAGGATGGCTCTAGGCACTCAACAGTGCCTATCTCAGGCCCAGGGAAGTGAACAGCCACTGAAGCCAGCTTGGGGGCAGGGGACATGGTAAAATATACGCAATTACTTAGCTTTTGCCGAGAACACTGTTCTTCTCTGTCTCCGGAGGTGTGAGTAGGCTGTGTGGCTGTCTGCTTCTCCCTGAAGAACTGCAGCTGAACACTAGTATCAGCCCACCGCAGCTGCTCCTGGGAATGGTGCCTGAGGGCTCCGGGCGATTCAGGTCCCGCAGCTTCTCTCTGCTTCTGAACTGTCTCTTCCTCCCCCTGCCCCTCAGTTCATTTCCTAACATTGCCTTTGATGTTCAGTGCTGCTACCTTGTCATAAATATGCTCATTTCACATTTTTTCGGGTCTTTGTTGTAAAAGTGCTCGCTGGAAGTGTCAGTCCATTCCGCTATCTTGGCCCCGGCTCAGGTTTTTTGATTTCTTGACTGCTGCTGCCACTTGCTTTGATTATGAATCCACGTAAAATGGAATCCTTGGGAAATTCATCTGTTCCTCGTTTATCAAGTTGTTTATTGGTCCAGTTTTGAGTATTTTTGTTTTCTTTATGGTCTGGTGCAATCCATACTAAAGTCTTTGATTTTTGTCAGTAAGTGCTTCAAGTTCTCTTTGCTTTCAGCAAGCAAGGTTGTATCGTTTGTATATCTCAAGTTGTTTATGAGTCTTCTTCCAATCCTGATGCCATGTTCTTCATATACTCCAGCTTCTTGTATTATTTCCTCAGCATACAGATTGAATACGTATGGTGAAAGGATACAACCCAGATGCACCCCTTTCATGACTTTAAGTCACGAAGTGTCCCCTCGTCCTGTTCAAATGACTGTCTCTTGGTCTATGTACAGGTTCCTCATGAGCACTATATAGTGTTCTGGAATTCCCATTCTTCATAATGTTATGCGTAATTTGTTATGATCCACACAGTCAAATGCCTTTGCATGGTCAATAAAACACAGGTAAACATCTTTCTGGTATTCTTTGTTTTCAGCTGAGATCCATCTGAGATCAGCAATGATATCCCTCCTTCCAAGTCCTTTTCTGAATCTGGCTTGGATTTCTGGCAGTTCCTGGTGGATGTACTGCTGCAACTGCTTTTGAATGATACTCAGCATATTTATACTTGTGTATGATCTTAATGATGTTGTTTGATAATTTCCCCATTTTGTTTGAGCACCTTTCTTTGGGATGGGCTGATATATGGATCTCTTCCAGTAAGTTGGCCAGGTAACTATCTTCCAAATTTCTTGGCATAGACGAGTGAGCACTTCCAGTGCTGCTTCCATTTGTTGAAACATCTCAGTTGGTATTCAATCAATTCCTGGAACCTTGTTTTTCTCAAATGCCTTCAGTGCAGCTTGAACTTCTTCCTTTAGTACCATTGGTTCTTGATGATATGCTTCCCTCTAAAAGATTGATCAGCCACCAATTCTTTTTGGTATAATGACTCTGTGTATTCCTTCCATCTTCTTTTGATGCTTTCTGTGTTGTTCAATAATTTCCCTGTGGAATCCTTCAATGTTGCAACTTGAGGCTTGAATTTTTTCTTCAGTTCTTCCAGCTTGAGAAATGCTGAGAATGTGATTTCCTTTTGGTTTTGTAACTCTAGGTCTTTGCACATTTTATTATAATACTTTATTTTGTCTTCTCAAGCCACGTTTTGTTGACATCTTCTGTTCAGCTCTTTTACTTCATTATTTCTTCCTTTTGGTTTAGCTACTCTACATTCTAGAGCAAGTTTCAGAGCGTCTTCTGACATTCATTTTGTTTTTTTCTTTCTTTCCCATCATTTTAATGACCTTTTGCTTTCTTCATGTATGATGTCCTTGATGTCATTCCACAACTCATCTGGTCTTTGGTTATTAGTGTTCAACGCATCAAGTCTGTTTTTGAGATGGTTTCCAAATTCAGGTGGGATATACTTAAAGTCCTATTTTGGCTTTCATGGACTTGTTTTAATTTTCCTGAGCTTCAACTTGAACTTGCATATGAGCAATTGATGGTCTCTTGTGAACTCAGCCCCTGGCCTTGTTCTGACTGAGGATATTCAGCTTTTCTATCGTCTTTTTCCACAGATGTAGTCTATTTGATTCCTGTGTTATTTCATCTGCCGAGGTCCATGTGTGTAGTCACCATATATATTGTTGAAAAAAGGTATTTGTGATGAAGAAGTCATCAGTCTAGCAAAATTCTATTATTCAATCTCCAGTGTCATTTCTATTACAAAGGCCATATTTTCTAACTACTGATCTTGTTTTCAACTTTAACTTTCCAATCTTCAGTAATTATTAATGCATCATGATTGTATGCTTGATCAATTTCAAACTGCAGAAGTTGGTAAAAATCTTCAATTTCCTCATCTTTGGCATTTTTTTTTTGCATTAGTGGTTGGTGCATAAATTTAAATAATAGTCATATGGACTGGTCTTCCTTGCAGGCATATGGATATTATCCTACCACCACAGCATTGTACATCAGGATAGATCTTGAAATGTTGCTTTTGACAATAAATTTGTTGCCTTTACTCTTCAATTTGTCATTCCCGGCATAGTAGACGATATGATTTTCCAATTCAAAATGGCCACTACTAGTCCATTTCAGCTCACTAATGCCTAGGATATTGAGGTTTATACTTTCCATTTCATTTTTGACAACTTCCAACTTTCCTAGATTCATACTTTGTGTATGCCTTGTCCCTATTATTAATTGATGTTTGCAGCTGTTTCTTCTCATTTTGAGTCAAGCCACATCAGCAAATAAAGGTCTGGAAAGCTTGATTCCATCCACATCATTTTGGTTGACTCTACTTTGAGAAGACAGCTCTTCCCCAGTTGTATTTTTTAGTGCCTTCTAAACTGAGGGGCTCATTTTCTGCACTGTATCAGACAATGAACTGCTGCTATTCATAATGTTTTCACTGGCCAGTTTTTTCAGAAGCAGAACTGTGGGTCTTTCTTCCAAGTCTGTCTCAGTCTGGAAGCTCTGCTGAAACCTGTCCATCCTGGGTGACCCTGCTGGTATTTGAAATACCGTCGTGATAGCTTTCAGCATCACAGCAGCATGCAAACCACCACAGTATGACAAACTGACAGACGAGTGGTGGGTTATGGTCAGGGTTATTATTTCAGTTAGTGTCCAAGAAAGTTCACCAATTCAGGCGTTCATAAATACCCGCAGCTGACATCATACTCAGTAGAGAAAGACTGAAAAATTTCCCTCTATTATCAGGGACAAGATTGACCACTCTCATGACTGCTATTCAACATTGTACTGAAAGTTCTAGCTAGTGCAATTAGGCAATAAAAAGAAATAAAATGCATACAAATCAGAAAGGAAGAAGTAAAACTATCTCTATTCAGAGATGACATGACCCTATGTATAAAAACTGCCAGAGAATCCATGAAAAAGCAACTAGAGTTAATAAGTGATTTCAGCAAAGTGCCAAGGTACCAGTTCAACATGCAAAAATCAGTTGTTTTTCTATACCTCCATAATGAACAAGCAGAAAAGGAATTTAAGAAAATCTCATTTACAATAAACCCAGTGCCATCGAGTCAATTTCACATCTAAAATAATAAAATACCTAGGGATAAATTTAACCAGGAAGGTGAAAGACTTGTGCACTGAAAGCTATAAAGCATTGATGAAAGAAATTAAAGAAGACCTAGATAAATGGGTTTCTGGGTAGATAAATGGAAAGATGTCTTGTGTTCATGGATTAAAATAGTTAATATTTTTATGATGTTGATGTTACCCAAAGTGGTCTTCAGATTTAACACAATACCTATCAAAATGCCAACAACATTTATTGCAGTAATGGAAAAGCTGATCTTCAAATTCATGTGGAATTGCAAGGGACCCCAAATAGATAAAACAATCTTAAATAAGAATAAAGTAGGAGGACTCACACTTTGTGATTTCAAAGCATACTGTAAAGCTACAGTAATCAAAATAGTGTAGTACTTGTATAAGGATAGATGTATAGACCAATGGAATAGAATTTAGAGTAGAGAAATAAACCCATAAAACAAACATAAAAAAAACCCAGTGCCGTTGAGTCGATTCCGACTCATAGCGACCTTATAGGACAGAGTAGAACTGCCCCATAGAGTTTCCAAGGACCACCTGGTGGATCCGAACTGCCGACCCTTTGGTTAGCAGCCGTAGCACTTAATCACTACACCACCAGGGTTTCCAAATAAACCCATACCTCTATGGGAAATGGATTTTCAACAAGGGAACCAAGTCCATTGAACGGGAAAGGATAGTCTCTTCAACAATTGGTGCTGGAACAACTAGATTTCTGCATGCAAAAGAATGACATTGGATCAATACCTCACACCATAAATGAAAATTAACTAAATATAGATCAATAACCTAAATGTAAGAACTACAACCATAAATTTCTTAGAAGAAAACGTAGGGGTAAAATTTCAAGACCTTATTTTTGACATTGGATTCTTAGATATGACACCAAAAGCCTTCTCTGCATCCCATAAGTTATGGTATGTTACTTTTTCATTTTCATTCATTTCTAACTACTTTCTAATTTCCCTTGTGGTATCTTCTTTGACCTATTGGTTGTTTAATTTCCATATGTTTATGAAATTTCCAGTTTTACTTCTGTTATTGATTTCATTTCACCTCATTTTGTTCAGAGGTGATACTGTGTATGATTTCAATATTTTAACATATATTGAGACTTGTTTTATGACCTAACATGTGGCCTTTCCTAGACAATGGTCTATGTGGACTAGAAAAAAATATATATTCTGCTTTTGTTGGATGGAGTGTTCTATACATGTCTATTAGGTCTAGTTGCTTTATGGTGTCATTCGAGTCCCCTATTTCCTTATTGTTCTTCTGTCTAGATGCTCTATACTTATTGAAAGCGGTGTATTGAAGACTCCAGGTATTACTGTATAACAATCTATTTCTCCCTTCAATTCTGTCAATGTTTGCTTCATATATTTTGGAGCTCTGTTATTAGGTGCATGTACATTTAAAATTTTTATGTTTTCTTGGTGAATTGACCTTTTATCATTATATAATAATCTTTGTTTTCTCATAGTTATTTTTGCCTTAAAGTTTATTTTGAATGATGTTAGTATAGCCATTTCAACACTCTTTTGGTTACTGTTCATATAAAATACTGTTTTCCATCCTTTCACATTTCAACCTATTTTGTCTTTGAGTCTAAATTGTGTCTGTCATAGACAGCATATAGTTGGATCATGTTTATTTATCAATTCTGCCAAACTTTGCCTTTTGATTGGGAGGTTTAATCCATTTGCATTTAAAGTAATTAATTGCTTTTTGTGTGTCTTGTACTTTTTTTGTTCCACTTTTTCTCCAATACTACTTTCTTTTGTGTTTGGTTGCTTTTTTTCAGTGAACCATTTGATTCCCATTTCATTTTGAGTGTGCTTTTGTGTTATTTTCTTTGTAGTTACTGTCATGAATTAAGTTCTGTCCCACCCAAAATATCTGTCAATTTGGCTGGCCATGATTCCCAGTATTGTGTGATTGTGCACCATTTTGTAATCTGAAGTGATTTTCCTTTGTGTTATAAGTCCTATCTCTATGATGTTGATGAGATGGGATTAGTGGCAGTTATGTTAATGAGACAGGATTCAATCTACAAGATTGGATTGTGTCTTGAGCCAATCTCTTTGGAGATATAAAAGACAGAAGCAAGCAGAGAGACATGGTGACCTCATACCACCAAGAAAGCAGCAAGTTCGTATCTGATTGATGCTATCTTGTGTCCTAGATGCAGATTGTTGTTTCTCCAATGGAAGGACTCCCTTTAATAATTCTTGTAAGAAACCCAACTGATTTGTTTTCTTGACCTTGTACCCTACAACTTTCCTAAATTCCTCTATTAGCCCGATAAGTTTCATTGCAGACTTTTTGAGATTTTGTATATATAAGCTCACATCATCCATAGATAAAGATAATTTTACTTCTTCTTTTCCAATCAAGATACCTTTTATTCCTTTTTGTTGTTTTATTGCTCTGGGTAGGATCTCTACTACAATATTGAATGCAAATTGTGAGAGTGGGCAGCCTTGTCTTGTTCTCAATTTCAAGGAGAAAGCTCTCCATTATGTATAATTTTGGCTGTTGGTTTTCATACGTGCCCTAAATCATATTGAGGAATTTTCCCTCTATTCCAATCTTCTTCAGGGTTTTTGTCAAGAAAGGGTGTTGGATTTTATCAAATGATTTTATGCATTTATAGAGATGATCATGCGGTTCTTTTCCTTTGTTGTATTGACATGGTGTATAATGTTGATTGACAGCTAATGTTAAACCATTCCTGCATTCCTGGAATAAATGCTAACTTGGTCATGGTGTATGACCCTTTTAATATGCTGTTGGACTCTCTTCGCTGGTACAAATAGTCACTGACTTACAACATATCCAACTTACAACAAACCTCACTTCTGACCACCTGTTTGCTTTTTTTTTTTGTACATTTATTGATAGTAAAATGTACTCCATACAATATGTATATTTGTATGTCGGTCTTTAAGGTCTCTAACCCCCACAGATAAATAAAGGACAGATTTATAAAGATACTGGTAATAACAGGCAGTAATAATGAAATAAACAGAAAATGAGGTATTTGACTTATATCAGAACTGACTTATGACTGAGTCATTGGAACAGGAGCCAGGACCCCACCATAGGTCTGGGACTACCTATATTATGTTGAGAATTTTTGCATGCATATCCATAAGAGACATTGGCCTGAAATTTTCTTTTGTGTGTGTGTGCTATCTTTGTCTGGTTTTGGTATCAGGGTTTTGTTTGCTTTATAGAATGAGTTAGGGAATAGTCCTTCCTTCTCTATCTTTTGTAAGAGTTTAGACAATACTGGTGACAATTCTTCTCTAAAAGTTTGGTAGAATTCCCCAGTGAAGCCACTTGGTGGTGGACTTTTTCATTGTTGTTGTTGGGAGATTTTTGATCACTGACTCAATCTCTTCACTTGTTGAGGCTTTCTTTTTCCTATTAAATCAGTTTGGGTATTGTTGTTGTTAGGTGCCATCGAGTCTGTTCTGACTCATAGTGACCCCATGTACAACAAAATGAAACACTGCCCAGGCCTGTGCCATCCTCACAATCGTAGTCATGCTTGAGCCCATTGTTGCAGCCACTCTGTCAACCCATCTCATTAAGGATCTTCCTTTTTTTGCTGACCCTCTACTTTACCAAGCATCATGTTCTTCTTCAGGGACAGATTCCTCCAGAAAACGTGTCCAAAGTATATGAGACGTAGCCTCGCCATCCTTGCTTCTAAGGAACATTCTGGTTGTGCTTCTTCCGAGACAGATTGTTCTTCTGGCAGTCCATGGTATGTTCAATATTCTTCTCCACACCACGATTCAAAGGCGTCAATTCTTCAATCTTCTTTATTCATTGTCCAGCTTTCAGATGCATAGGAGGCAATTGAAAACACCATGGCTTGGGTGAGGTGCACCTTAGTCTTCAAGGTGACATCTTTGCTTCTCAACACTTTAAAGAGGTCCTTTGCAGCAGATTTGCCCAATGCAACGCATCTTTTGATTTCTTGACTGCTGCTTCCATGGGTATTGATTGTGGATCCAGGTAAAATGAAATCCTTGAGAACTTCTATCTTTTCTCCCGTTATCACGATGTTGCTTACTGGTCTAGTTGTGACGATTTTTGTTTTCTTTATGTTGAGGTGTAATCCATACTGAAGGCTGTGGTCTTTGATCTTCATTAGTAAGTGTTTCAAGCCCTCTTCACTTTCAGCAAGCAAGGTTGTGTTATCTGCATAACGCGGTTTGTTAATAAGTCTTCCTCCAATCCGGATGCCCTATTTTTCTTCATATAGTCCAGCTTCTCGGATTATTTGCTCAGCATACAGATTAAATAGGTATGGTGAAAGGATACAACCCTGATGCACACCTTTCCTGACTTTAACTGACTCAGTATCCCCTTGTTCTGTTCAAATGACTGCCTCTTGATCCATGTACGGTTTCCTCATGAGCACAATTAAGTGTTCTGGATCTCCCATTCTTCGAAATATTATCCATAATTTGTTATTATCCACACAGTTGAATGCCTTACCATAGTCAACAAAACACAGGTAAACATCTTTCTGGTATTCTCTGTTTTCAGCCAGGATCCATCTGACATCAGCAATGGTATCTGTGGTTCCTCAACCTCTTCTGAATCCAGCTTGAATTTCTGGCAGTTCCCTGTTGGTATATTGCTGCAGCTGCTTTTGAATGATCTTCAGCAAAATTTTACTTGTGTGTGGTATTAATGATATAGTTCGATAATTTCTGCATTTGGTGGGATCACCTTTCTTGGGAATAGACATAAATATAGATCTCTTCCAGTCAGTTGGCCAGGTAGCTATCTTACACATTTTTTGGCATAGACGAGTGAGTACTTCCAGTGAGTACTTTATATGTCAATTGGTATTCCATCAATTCCTGGAGTCTTGTTTTTTGCCAGTCCCTTTAGTGCAACTTGGTCTTTTTCCTTCAATACCATTGGTTCCTGCTCATATGGTACCTCCTGAAATGGTTGAAGTCGACCAATTCTTTTTGGTATAGTGACTCTGTGTATTCCTTCCATCTTCTTTTGATGCTTCCTGAGTCGTTTGATATTTTCCCCATAGAATCCTTCAGTATTGCAAAACGAGGCTTGAATTTTTTCTTCAGTTCTTTCAGCTTGAGAAATACAGAGGGTGTTCTTCCCTTTTGGTTTTCCATCTCCAGGTCTTTGCACATGTGATTGTAATATTTACTTTGTCTTCTTGATCTGCCCTTTAAAATCTTCTGTTCAACTCTTTTACTTCATCATTTCTTTCTTTCACTTTAGCTACTTGACATTCAAGATTAAGTTTCAGAGTCTCTTCTGACATCCATTTTGGTCTTTTCTTTCTTTCCTGTATTTTTAATGACCTCTTGCTTTCTTCATGTATAATGTCCTTGATGTCAGTCCACAACTCGTCTGGTCTTCGTTCATTAGTGTTCAGTGTGTCAAGTCTATTCTTGAGGTGGTCTCTAAATTCAGGTGGGATATACTTAAGTTCATACTTTGGCTCTTGTTGACTCATTCTAATTTTCTTCAGTTTCAACTTGAACTTGGATATGAGCAACTGACGATCTGTTCCACAGTTGGCCCCTGGTCTTGTTCTGACTGATGATATTGAGCTTTTCCGTTGTGACTTCCCACAAATGGAGTCGATTTGATTCCTGTGTATTCCATCTGGCTAGGTTCACGTGTATAGTCACCATTTATGTTTGCGAAAAATGGTATTTGCAATGAAGAAGTCGTTGGTCTTGCAAAATTCTAACATGTGCTCTCCAGCATCATTTCTATTACCTATTTAAAACTACCAACTCTTCTTCTTTGTTTCCAACTTTTGCATTCCGGTCTCCAGTAATTATCAATGCGTCCCGATTGCATGTTCAATCAATTTCAAACTGCAGAAGTTGGTAAAAATCTTCAACTTATTCATCTTTGGCCTTAGTGATTGGTGAGTAAATTTAAATAGTAGTCACATTAACTGGTCTTCCTTGTAGGCATATGGATATTATCCTATCACTGACAGCGTTGTGCTTCAAGATAGATCTTGAAATATTCTTTTTGACAGTGAATGCAAGGCCATTCCTTTTGAAGTTTTTGTTCATGGTGTAGTAGACCACACGATTGTGTAATTCAAAATGGCCAACACCAGTCCATGCCTAGGATATCAATATTCCCTAATGCCTGGGATATCAATATTTAAGTGTCCCATTTCATTTTTGATGACTTCTAATTTTCCTAGATTCATACTTCGTACATTGCGCATTCCTATTATTAATGGATATTTGCAGTTGTTTCTTCTCACTTTGAGTCGTGCCACATCAGCAAATGAAGGTCCCGAAAGCTTGACTCCATTCAGGTCATTAAGACCAGCTTTTCTTTGGTCGTCTTTTGAGTGACTTCCAATCTGGAAGACTCATCTTCCAGCACTATGTCACACAATGTTCCACTGCTATTCATTCTAAGAATGTGTCTGTTTCATCTAGGTTATCCAGTTTGTTGCTATACAGTTGTTCATAATCTGTCATAACTCTATTTCTTCCGGGTCTGTGGCAATGTCTCCTTTTCCCCTTTTTATTTTGATTATTTGCTTCTTTTTTCTTTGTCAGTCTACCTAAATATTTGTCAATTTTATTGATCTTTTCCAAGAACCAACTTCTGGTTTTATTTATTATCTCTTTTGTGTTTCTGTTTTTATTTATTTATGCTCTAATCTTTGTTATTTCATTTCTTCTTGTAGGTTTAGGTTTAGTTTACTCTTATCTTTCTAGTTCCTGGAGTTTTGCAGTTAAGCTGGTGATTTGAGATCTTTCTTCCTTTCTTAAAAAAAAAAAATAGGCATTTATTGCTATAAGTTTGTCTCTGAGTACTGCCTTCACTGCATCCCATAAATTTTTGTATGTTGTGCTTTCATTTTCATTTGACTCTAGGAAATTTGTGATCTCTGTTTTGATTTCTTCCTTGACTCATTGCTAGTTTAATATCCATGTGTTTGTGTATTTTCCAGTTTCTTTTTCCCCCTGTTATTGATTTATGGCTTCATTCTGTTGTGGTCAGTGAAAATACTTTGTACGATTTCAATCTTTTTAAAATTTATCAAGACTTGCATTCTGACCTAAGATGTGCTCTATCCTGGAGAATGATCTGTGTGCACTAGAGTAGAATCTATATTGTGCTGTTGTTGGGTGGAATGTTCTATGTATGTCTGTTAACTCTTGTTGGTTTATAGTGTCATTTAGGTCTTCTGTTTCCACGTTGATCTTTCTACTTGTTCTGCCCAATATCGAAAGTGGTGTGTTGAAGTCTCCAACTATTATTGTAGCACTATCTATTTGTCTCTTCAAGTCTATCAGTGTTTGCTTTATATGTTTAGGTGCTCTGATGTTGGTTGTCTATATTTATGATTGTTAAATCTTCTTGATGAATTGACCGTTTCGTCACTGTATAATGTCCATCTTAATCTCTTCTGACAGATTTTGTCTTAAAGTCTACTTTGTCTGATAGTAAGATTGCCACCCCAGCTCTCTTTTGGTTATTATTTGCATGAAATATTTTTGCTATATTTTCACTTTCAACCTGTTTGTGTCCTTGAGTCTAACGTTTGTCTCTTGTAAACAGCATGTAGTTGGATCATGTTTTCGTACCCAGGCTGCCACTCTCTGCCTTTTGATTGGAGCATATAGTCCATTTTCAATCACTGTAATTACCATTAAGAAGTGACTTACTTCTGCCATTTAGTTATTTGTTTTTTTTGGTGTGTCTTTTGGAGTCCTGGTGGCCCAGTGGTTAAGAGTTTGGCTGCTAAACAAAAGGTTGGCAGTTCAAATCCGCCAGCCACTCCTTGGAAACTCTGTGGGGCAGTTCTCTGTATTATCGGGTTGCTATGAGTCAGAATCAACTCAAAGGCAACAGGTTTTACAGGTTAAGCCTTGTCTTTGTCCTATATTACTGTTTACTTTTGTGTTTGTGTTTTATTTTAGTAAGCTATTTTTCTTCCCTTTTTTATGCTTTTTAGATATTTTTTAAATGATTACCGTGAATATTCCATTTAGCAGCTTTTACATATAATATCCTAAGGAATTTGGTACCAACTTATCTTCAATAACATACAAGGACTCCTATACCTACACCATTCCTCCAGTCACTCTCCCCCATTTTGTTGTTATCGCCAATTAAAAAAACAAAAACAGTTGCTGTTGCGTCTATTCCCACTCATAGCAACCCTATAGGACAGAGTTGAACTGTCCCATGTGGTTCCTAAAGAATGGCTTGTGGATTTGAGCTGCCGATCTTTTGCTTAGCAGCCGAGCTCTTAACCACTGTGCCACCAGGGCTCCATTATCACTAATTACATCTTTATATTTCATGTGCTCTGTAACATAACTTTATGCATGCTTTTTATACATTTGTCTTTAAAATTCATGAAGGACAAACAATTTGAATTATCAAGCATGAATATCTTATTATTAGCCCTTGTACTTGTCTATGCAATTCCCTTATTAGGGATCATTCATTTTATGTATGTTTTTGAATTACCTTCTAGTGTCTTTTTTCCCTTCTGTCTACAGAACTCCCATTAGTATTTTTTTAAGACTGGTCTGGTGGATATGGACTCTCTCTGCTTCTGTTAGTCTGGGAATGTTTTAATTTTACCCTTATTCTTGAAGGACAATTTGGTATAGTATTCTTGGTTGACAGTTTTGTCTTTCAGCATTTTAAATATTTCATTCTATTTCCTTCTGGCCTCCCATGTTTCTAAGGAGACGTAGACGATCTTATTGGGGATCCTTGCATGTGACTGTTTCCTTTTCTCACTGCTTTCAGGACTGTCTTTGTCTTTGCTTTTTTAGAACCTGCCTATGATGTGTCTCAGTGTAGAACTCTTTGGATTTATCCTGCTTGGGGCTCTTGGAGCTTTTTGGATTTGTAGATTGATGTCTTTCTTCAGGTTGGGGAAATTTTTTGTCATTATTTCTTCAAATATTTTTTCTGTACATTTCTTTCTCTCATCATCTTCTGGAATTCCTGTGATGCGTATATTAGGTCTCTTGATGTTGTCCAGTAATTCTATTAAACTGTGCTCAGCCTTCTTGAGCCACCATTCTTGCTGCTTTTCAGCCTTGGTAATTTTGACTCTTTTACCTCTAATTCACTGATTCTTTCTTCTGCCTGATTAAATCATATAGTAAATCCTTCTATTATGCTTTTCATTTCCTTTATTGCCCCTTCAATTACAATATCTGTTTTTTTAGATCCTCATTTTGTTCTTGAATTGATTTCCTTATTTCTTTGAGATTTTTGTCTACGTTTTCACTTAAACTTTTGATTATGTTTAATGTTGTTGTAGTATAGTCTTTCATGTTTTTCATTATTTGGTCATCCCTAGATGTGCTTTCATTCTCTTCCTCATGTTCATTTGGATGGGCCGTCCTTTCTCTGTTCTTGCATCTTTTAATTTTTTGATGGGGCATTGGAATGTTTGAGGGCTTTAACTTTCTCAGTTCTCCCCAGTATTTTTTTTTTTTGCCCATACTACTTTCTGCAAAAAAAAAAAAAAAAAACTCTTAGGTGGACTGAGCCTTCAGCCTTTGCTTAATATTTTCTCTCTCTTTCTGTGGTACCTCCTTCTTCCTCCCTGGTTCATTTAGGATCCAAAAGTTTCAGATCTCAGTTTTCAACTTTCAATGTCTCCCAAACACACCAGAGAACATGCTGTGGTCAATCTGTCCACCCACAGACACTGCCACTCAGGTGAGATATCATGCACTAATCAATCTTTCCACCAGGGGGCGCAGTCCTCTCTCTCTCTCTCTCTCTCTCTCTCTCTGTGTCTGTCTGTCTGTCTGTCTTTGGTTACTACCCTGTTTGTTTCTGCAACTGCGTTTTCGGTTGGAAAACCCACACCCAGTGAGCCCCTTTCTGGGCTGGGTGTTGACTTTGGTTTTGCCTGAGGCCTCCTTCCCTGCTATGGGGGCTGCTTATATCTAAGCTGGTATTCAAGGGAAGCACAGGAGTGGCTGACACTCCCCAGAAGGACCTCTAAAAGATTTGTCTTGTTGGTTTCAGAGGTCCAGTGGCCCTGTGGTGGAGGGGGGGAGCTGACTTCACTTAGGTGGCCCTCTTCCTGGCTCCACTGTAGGGAACCTCCTGTTGGAATTTGTATCAGTCCAGCATCCAGCAGTTAATACATGGGGGAGGGCTTGTCTCTCTCTGAAAGGGCCTCCAGGAAGGTCTGCGTTATTGCTCTCAGAGCCTGCCCCATAGTATATTAATGTGGGAGTAGCATACACTGAAGATGCCTGCTTCCTAGCACACAGCAACCTTAGTCAGCAGTCTTCAGCACTGTCCAGAAGGGGGAACAGATAGATCCAAATTTTTCCCCAGGGAGGTGTATCCTGTTGGTTTCAGAGGCCTGAGCTATGAGGTGAACAAGGAGGCTGGTAGAGTGCTGACTATGGGAGCAGACTCCACTTCAGGGGCCTTTTGTAGTATTTTGCAACAGCCTGAAAATCAACAGTTACCAGGTGGGGAGGGGTTTTCACACTCCAAACAGACCCCCAAGGAAGCCTGTCTTGTTGGTATCAGAGCCTTCTCCCACCCCCATAGAATGCTACCTGTGGGTGTAGCTTCCACTCAAAATGTCTGCTTCCTAGCACACAGCAGCCTCAGTTAGCAGTCCTTAGTGCTGGCTGGAAGTAGGGGCAGACTAACCCAAACTGACTTCCCGGGAGGTTTGTCCTTTTGAGTTTAGAGGTCTGAGCTATGGGGCTGTGCAACGAGGCAGATAGAGTGCCGACTATGGGAACAGACTCCATTGCAGGTGCCTTCTGTAGATATTCACCTCCAGCTTGTAGGCAACAGTGTCTGCATGGGGGAGGTACTGGCACACTCCAATATGGATCCTCAGGGAGGTTCATTTTGTTGATTTTATTTATTTATTTATTTTTAGACAAATTTTTCTAAAATATATGTTTTAGGTGAAAGTATACGGAGAAAACTAGTTTCTCATTAAGCAATTAATACACATGTTGTTTTGTGACATTGGTTGCCAACCCCATAACTTGTCAACACTCTCCCCTCCTTGACCCTGGGTTCCCCATTTTCATTCATCCAACTTTCCTGTCCCCTCCTGCCTTCTTGTCTTTGTCCCTGGACTGGTGCGCCCATTTAGTCTTGTATATATGGTTAAACTATGTAGGTTATTGTTTGTTTTATAGGCCTGTCTAATCTTTAACTGAAGAGTGAACCTCAGGGGTGACTTCAGTACTGAGTTAAAAGGGTTTCCGGGGGCCATACTCTTGGAGTTTCTCCCCTCTCTGTCAGGCCAGTAAATCTGGTCTTTTTTTTTCTTTTTTGTGAGTTAGAATCTTGTTGTACATTTTTCTCTGGCCCTGTCCGGGACCTTCTATTGTGATCCCTGTCAGTGCAGTTGGTGGTGGTAGCCAGGCACCACCTAGTTGTGCTGGACTCAGTCTGCTGGAAGCTGTGGTAGTTGTAGTCCATTAGTCCTTTGGACTAATTTTTCCTTTGTGTCTTTGGTTTTCTTCAGTCTCCCTTGCTCCAGATGGCATGGGACCAGTAGATGTGTCTCAGATACATCTGCTCACAAGCTTTTAAGACCCTAGATGTTACTCACCAAAATAGGATGTAGAATTTTTTTTTTATATAAACTATGTTATGCCAATTGAGCTAGATATTCTCCAAGACCTTGATCCCCAGCCCTCCACCTGGTGACTTGGTCCATCAGGGAGTTTGGATGTGTCTATGAAGCTTACATGACCATGCCTTGGTGAAGTTATGCTGAATTCCTCAGTATTGTGTACTGTCTTATCCTTCACCAAAGTTACCACTTATCTATTATCTAGTTAGTGCTTTTCCCTCCCCACTCCTCCCTTCCCTCGTAACCATCAAATATTGTTTCTTTCTGCATGTAAACCTTTTCTTGAATTTTCATAATAGTG
Organism: Loxodonta africana; assembly: GCF_030014295.1. Classification (NCBI taxonomy): domain Eukaryota; kingdom Metazoa; phylum Chordata; class Mammalia; order Proboscidea; family Elephantidae; genus Loxodonta; species Loxodonta africana. Next base: position 87,697,807 of record NC_087369.1, on the reverse strand, counting down.
GTTTCATACAGTATTTGTCCTTTCATAATTGGCTTATTTCACTCAACATAACGCCCTCCAGATTCATCCATGTTGTGAGATGCTTCATGGACTCATTATTGTTCTTTATCACTGCATAGTAAGCCTTGTTGATTTTAGAGCAGAAGCTTGGAGTCCTGTCTCTTTCTACAGGCAGGGGATGTGGTGGTTAGGGAATCTGCTCTTTTGCTAGAGCCATTTCCCCATTGCACAGCCACCACTGGCCTGCATGCTTGGGGGAGCTGCAGGGACATTGGGAGAAGTGATTTCCCCACTGTATGCTACTTATTGTTGATTTACTGATTCTTAACTCTCTACAGTTCCCCGCTGCTTTTCTCTGCTCCCCGATTCAGAGTTCCTCAAAGTGGAGCACCTTCTTTTTTATATTTCTTATTGTATTTTTGAGGGTGGGTCAGAACGCTGGTCTGTTTATGCTGCCATCTTTCCAGAATCCTCTCCCTCAGAATTTTGAAGGCATTTCTAAATTTTTTCAGCCTCCAGTGTTGTTATGGAGAAGTCCATTACCGTACTGATTCTAGATGAAACCTATTTTTTCTCTCTAGAAGTTTGTAGAATCTTCTCTTTTTACCCTGTATTATGAAATTTCATAATGTTATGACTTTTATGGATCTATTTTTATTTATTGTGCTGGGAATTTGTGGACACTTTTGATCTAGAAACTCATATTCTTTAGTTCTGGGAAATTTAAAAAATATTTTATTTATGAATTAATTTCCTTTGTTTACTCTTTTCTTTTCCTGGAAGTCATACTATTTGGAGGTTGGACTTCCAGGATAAATCCTCTTTTCTTATCTTTTCTATTTTCCACATCTTCTTGCTGTAGTGTCTGGATGATTTCCTCAATTTTATCACCCAATCCTTTTATTGAGTTTTTTATTTCTGTTGTCCTGTTTTAGTTTCTCAGAACTTTTTTTTAAATTTTCTGAATGTTCTTTTCTTTATATCTACCTATTCTTGTTTGATTGATTCAGAAACTTTTCTAATTTTTTTGAGAGTATTTATTTTAATTTTATTGATGCTTTTTTTCCCTCTGTTTCTTACAAGTATATTTTTTCTGTTTCTTTTACTCTTTGCATATTATTAGAGGATTTCCTTAAATGCCTGGTGATCTACGAATTTCTGCACATATTTATGGGTAGAACGTTAAATGTTTACTAGAAACTTAGTGCAAGTAGTAAAGACTTGAAATCTGTGGGATTCACCAGGGATTAACCTGACTTGGCTATTTAGTTGAGTTACCCCATTGTCAACATGTGAGGTCTTTCCTCGTGGATGAGTGAGAGTCTTCACATAAAGTTTTTAAAATCTCCTGCTTCATGCGAAAAAAAATCCATACTTTTGTTTTGGTGGGTCTTTGGAAGGAAATGAAAGTAAATGTGTTTTATCCTCAATGTTTACCCAGAAATGAAGGAGGAAAGGGTCATATCATTGGCATATTCATAAAGGTCATTATAGCAGTGGTATCATCCTCTTTAGCATCAGGCACAGTCTGTATCAATACTTACAGGGAAATCATGGACTTATTCTTTTGAAATGCATTGATAGTGTCCTGAGTGGAAGGGAAGACTGTACACACTTCAGGTGTTAATAATTGAATGTGAACTATTGCTTCTAGGATTAACCTTTGTCTCTAACCAGCAGATGAGAAAAGCAAAGGATGAATAGTCCAGGGGACTACTTTTCTTGGGACACAATGAACATTTAGATCCATTGAGGGTTTTATTGCACCCAAACAAACAAGTGGTCTTAATGAGAACTTAGCTAGCCTTAAACTAAAGAGAGATTAATTAAGCAAATATTTATTGTATTTTTATGCAAATAGCACACGTGTTGTACATTTTCTGCCAACCAGGCAAACTACTCGCACCTTATTTTCCTGGGAGCACTATGTACGTTATATGTGTGGGTGTGTTATTTACTTGGGTGCATTATTTGCAAAAAATATGGTATTGCATTCCTACTATTTATTTATTTACTCAGTAAATAGTTGCTGAGTACTTACTATATGTCCATCGCTGTTCTAGGCCATGGAAATATAATGATGAACATAATAACATCCTGTTTTCATGAAGCTTATTAAGTGTTAGACACTGTTTTAGAGTCAGGGCATACAGTTTGAAACAAGATTGGCAGGGTTCCTATTCTTGCACAGCTTACATTCTAGTTTGCTATGGGAGGAGACTGATAATAAACAAACAAGAAAATGTTAGGTAATGATCAGTGTTAAGGTAAAAGAAAACCAGATGATATAGAGTAACTGGATGACATTAAGCTGAGCTCTGAATGACAAGTAGAATACTGTCAGGTATGTGAAGTCTGGGGAAAGAACATTTATAGAGTGAGGAAACAGCTAAAAGGAATGTGGTGTGCCTGTAGGACAGAAAGGCAAATATGGCTGAAGCACAGTGATAAAGAAGGAATGGTATGAAATGAGATGAGTAGGTGACAGATCATAGAGGGTCTAGTCGTCAGTGTTAAAAAGTTTGGAATTTATTCTGAGTATAGTATTTAGCTATTATTGGAAGACTTTAAGCAGGAGAAATAGATGATCTAACTTATACTTTAAAAGAATGACCCTGACTGCTCTTGGAGAATGGACCATACTGGGCAAAAAATGTAAACAGGGAAACACATTAGGGGACCGTTGTGGTAATCTAGCCAACAGAAATGACTTGGAGTAAAGCACTGGGAAAGGATATGGAGGAAGTGGACGGATTTAGGATACGTCATCAAGGAGAAATTGATGGACTGGATGCAGGATTACAGAAATAAAAAAGTATCAAAGATGACCCACTTTTTGTCTAGAATGATTGAGTGGATAGTGGTGCCATTTCCTGAGATGAGAAAGACTGGGGAAGGGGCAGGTTGTATGGAGGGATCAAGAGTTCTGCTTTGGGCACATTAAGTTTCAGATGCCTATCAAACTCGCAACTGGTTAGGTCAATAAAATAGTTGCATATATATGAGAGGCAGGGCCAAGATGGCAGAATAGCCAGATGCTTCTGGCAATTCTGTCTTACAACAAAGACCCAAGAAAACAAGTGGAACGATAATATTTGTGACAACCTAGGAGCCCCGAACATCAAAGGCAAAGTGAGAAAATGGACTGAGTGGCAGGTGGAGGGAGAGTTGGTTCAGAAGCAGAAAGGAGTTGTTGGACCTGAACCTCCGGGATCCCTCAGGCACCATTCCTGACAGCAGATGTCCTGGCTGCAGTTTCCACTGGGAGAAGTAACCAGCTATACAGCATACTCACACCTCTGGAACCAGAGAAGAACAGTGCTCTTTACAAAATGTAAGCACTTCTGTATATTTAACTGTGCCCTTTATCCCCAAGCTGGCTTCAGCAGCTGTTGATTTCCCTGGGCCTAAGATAGGGAAGCACTATGACATTAAGCTGAGCTCTGAATGACAAGTAGAATACTGTCAGGCCATCCTCCTGGCCTTGGAGAAGGAATAAATTCACAACTGGGGGAAAAGATAATTTGCCATCTCCACTAACCGGGGGCCAATACCAGTCCATTTCAGCTCACTAATGCCTAGAATATCAATGTTTATGTGTTCCATTTCATTTTTGAAGATTTCAAATTTTCCTAGATTCATACTTCGTACATTCCAGGTTCCGATTATTAATGGATGTTTGCAGCTATTCCTTCTCATTTTGAGTCGTGCCACATCAGCAAATGAAGGTCCCGAAAGCTTTACTCCATCCACGTCATTAAGGTCAACTCTACTTTGAGGACGCAGCTCTGGTATTGGCCATTTTGAATTGGACAATAATATAGTCTACTATGCTGGGAATGACAACTCAAAGAGGAATGGTGTTGCCTTCATCATCAAAAAGAACATTTCAAGATCTATCCTGAAGTACAACGCTGTCAGTGATAGGATAATAGCCATATGCTTACAAGGAAGACCAGTTAATACGACTATTGTTCAAATTTACGCACCAACCACTATGGCCAAAGATGAAGAAATAGAAGATTTTTATCAGTTACTGCAGTCTGATATTGATCAAACATGCAATCAAGATGCATTGATAATTACTGGCAATTGGAATGCGAAAGTTGGAAACAAAGAAAAAGGATCAGCAGTTGGAAAATAAGGCTTGGTGATAGAAACAATGCCAGAGATCGAATGATAGAATTTTGCAAGACCAACGACTTCTTCACTGCAAATACCTTCTTTCACCAACATAAACGGCAACTATACACATGGACCTCGCCATATGGAACACACAGAAATCAAATTGACTATATCTGTGGAAAGAGACGATGGAAAAGCTCAATATCACCAGTCAGAACAAGGCCAGGGGCCGACTGTGGAACAGACCACCAATTGCTCATATGCAAGTTCAAGCTGAAACTGAAGAAAATCAGAGCAAGTCCACAAGAGCCAAAATATGACCTTGAGAATATCCCACCTGAATTTAGAGACCATCTCAAGAATAGATTTGACGCATTGAACAGTAGTGGCTGAAGACCGACGAGTTGTGGAATGACATCAAGGACATCATCCATGGAGAAAGCAAGAGGTCACTGAAAAGACAGGAAAGAAAGAAAAGACCAAGGTGGGTGTCAGAGGAGACTCTGAAACTTGCTCTTGAAGTCGAGCAGCTAAAGCAAAAGGAAGAATTGATGAAGTAAAAGAACTGAACAGAAGATTTCAAAGGGCCTCTTGAGAAGACAAAGTAAGAAGACAAAGTAAAGTTTATAATGACATGTGCAAAGAGCTAGAGATGGGAAACCAAAAGGCAAGAACACACTCAGTGTTTCTCAAGCTAAAAGAACTGAAGAAAAAATTCAAGCCTCGAGTTGCAATAGTGAAGGATTCCATGGGGAAAATATTAAATGATGCAGGAAGCATCAAAAGATGGAAGGAATACACAGAGTCATTATACCAGAAAGAATTAGTCGATATTCAACCATTTCAAGAGGTGGCATATGATCAGGAACCGATGACACTGAAGGAAGAAGTCCAAGCTGCTCTGAAGGCATTGGTGGAAATCAAGGCTCCAGGAATTGATGAAATATCAATTGAGATGTTTCAACAAAAAGATGCAGCGCTGGAGGTGCTCACTTGTCTATGCCAAGAAATATGAAAGACAGCTTCCTGGCCAACTGACTGGAAGAGATCCATATTTATGCCTATTCCCAAGAAAGGTAATCCAACCGAATGTGGAAATTATAGAACAATATCATTAGTATCACACGCAAGCAAAATTCTGCTGAAGATCATTCAAAAATGGCTGCAGAAGTATATCAACAAGGAACTGCCAGAAATTCAAGCTGGTTTCAAAAGAGGACATGATACCAGAGATATCGTTGCTGATATATCCTGGCTCAAAGCAGAGAATACCAGAAGGATGTTTACCTGTGTTTTATTGACTATGCAAAGGCATTTGACTGTGTGGATCATAACAAATTATGGATAACACTGCAAAGAATGGGAATTCCAGAACACTTAATTGTGCTCATGAGGAACCTGTACATAGATCAGAGGCAGTTGTTCGGACAAAACGAGGGGATACTGATTGGTTTAAAGTCAGGAAAGTTGTGCGTCAGGGTTGTATTCTTTCACCATACCTATTCAATCTGTAGGCTGAGCAAATGATACGAGAAGCTTGACTGTATAAAGAAGAACGGGGCATCAGGTTTGGAAGAAGACTCATTAACAACCTGTGTTATGCAGATGACACAACCTTGCTTGCTGAAAGTGAAGAGGACTTGAAGCACTACCTAATGAAGATCAAAGACCACAGCCTTCAGTATGGATTGCACCTCAACATAAAGAAAACAAAAATCCTCACAACTGGACCAATGAGCAACATCATGATAAATGGAGAAAAGATTGAAGTTTTCAAGGATTTCATTTTACTTGTGTCCACAATCAACAGCCGTGGAAACAACAGTCAAGAAATCAAAAGACGCATTGCATTGGGCAAATCTGCTGCAAAGGACCTCTTCAAAGTGTTGAAGAACAAAAATGTCACCCTGAAGACTAAGGTGCACCTGACCCAAGCCATGGTATTTTCAATCTCATCATATGCATGTGAAAGCTGGACAATGAATAAGTAAGACCGAAGAAGAGTTGACTCCTTTGAATTTTGGTGTTGGTGAAGAATATCGAATATACCATGGACTGCCAAAAGAAAGAACAAATCTGTCTTAGAAGAAGTGTGGCCAAAATGCTCCCTAAAGGCAAGAATGGCTAGACTGCATCTTATATACTTTGGACATGTTGTCAGAAGGGATCAGTCCCTGGAGAAGGACATCATACTTGGCACAGTACAGGGTCAGTGGAAAAGAGAAAGACCCTCAACGAGGTGGATTGACATAGTGGCTGCAACAATGAGCTCAAGCATAACAACAATTTTAAGGATGGCTTAGGACCAGGCGGTGTTTCGTTCTGTTGTGCATAGAGTCGCTATGAGTTGGAACCGATTCGACGGCACCTAACTACAACGACAACTAACCAGGGTAGCTCAGGACAGAAGCGGCTCCTGTCCAGGCATAAACTATCCGTGGACTTTGAATAACTTTCCCCCTCGTGTGGACCTGTGTGGGCCTATTTCAGGAGAATAGGCCCTTGTTGGCAGACTACAACTGTTTCAGCTGTGCAGTGGAGAGGTGGGTGTTTTATATTTGACACTGCTTTGCCTATTAAACAGGGTCCTCACCTACCCACAGCAGAGGCCTAAGGACTGGTGGCTCCACTCAGGTCACCCAGCCACCTGCGACAGGGGCCAAAGGATAACTGCTACCTCCCAATCCTTACAACCCAAAACATTGGGTGCCAATGGGCCTTCTGCAGAATCCATCCACCTGTATGCTCTAGTGAACAGGGACAACATTCCTCAGAGACATTTGAGGGATGATTCTCAGCCCCCTGCCTTGTTCAGAGCATGACCCCCTGCGGCAACTAGATACCGATACCTATACCAATCACCCCTGCCCCTTTAAGACAGTAGGACAAAGCCTGTACTACACACTTGATGACCAGCTACCTGAAAACTGAGCTGATCCCATATAAGAAAAATAAATGGACTCTTAAACTGATATACCTGATAACAGATCTAGCCATCTGGGGACAGGACGTCAGAGCTCCAAAGGTTAAAATAATCAAATGAGCTCACTCAAGCAACCCACTTGGGTATATCAAAACAAAACAAACAAGAAGCTAGGATACAGTAAGCAAATGAAATAACCTAATACAATAACTTGTAGATGGCTTGGAGACAACAGTCAATATCAAGAGACATAAAGAAACAGACCATGATCACTTCAAGAAGCTCTCAAAACAAAGAACCAACGAATCTTCTGGATGAAGGTTCCTTCCTGGAATTACTGGATGCAGAATTCAAAGACTAATATACAGAACTCTTCAAGACATCAGAAAGGAAATTAGGAAGCAGATCAGGCAATACATGGAATGAGCCAAGAAACACACAGATAAAGCAGCTGAAGAAATTAAAAAGGTTATTCAAGAACATATTGAAAAATTTAATAAGCTGCAAGAATCCATAGAGAGAAAACAATCAGAAATTCAGAAGATTAACAATAAAATTACAGAAATAGACAACTCAATAGACAGTCAGAGGACCAGCATTGAGGAAATGGAAGGCAGAACTAGTGAACTTGAAGATAAAGCATTTGGCACCAATATATTTGAAGAAAAATCAGATAAAAGAATTAAAAAAAATGAGAAACCTTAAGAATCATGTGGGACTCTATCAAGAGAAATAACCTACGAGTGGTTGGAGTGGCAGAACAGGGAGGGATAACAGAAAATACAGGGAGAATTTTTGAAGATTTCCCGGCAAAAAACTTCCCTGATATCTTGAAAGGTGAGAAAATGTCTATCCAAGATGCTCATCAAACTCTACATAAGGTAGATTTTAAAAGAAAGTCACCAAGACATATTATAACGAAACTTGCCAAAACCAAAGATAAAGGGAGAATTTTAAAAGCACCTAGGCAATGGGTTTTGAGGGATAAATGAAAAGTCACCTACAAAGGAGAGTCAATAAGAATAAGCGCGGGCTACTCGGCAGAAACCATGCAGGCAAGAAGGCAATGGGATGATTTATACAAAGTATTGAAGGAATAAAATTGCCAGCCAAGAATCATAATCCAGCAAAACCATCTCTGAAATGTGAAGGTGAAATTAGGACATTTACAAATAAACAGAAGTTTAGGGAATTTGTAAAAACCAAACCAAAACCTCAAGAAATACTGAGGGAGTTCTTCAGTTAGAAAATCAATAATATCAGGTATCAACCTGAGAACACTGGGCAGAGCAATCAGATGTCAACCCAGACAGAGAAATCACAAAAATAAATCAAGATAAAAAAGCTAAAAACAAGGAAACAGTGATGTTATTATGTAAAAGAAGACAACATTAAATCAATAAAGAGGGCCTAAGAAATGTAGTCATAGATCTTTCATATGGAGAAGACAAAGGGATACAAAGAAATAAAGGTTAGGTTTTAATTTAGAAAACTAAGGGTTAATATTAAGGCAGTCACAAAGGAGACAAACTATCCTATGCCTCAAAATAAAATACAAGAAAAAAAAATAGAGACACAGCAGAAACAAAATCAACAACAATTCGAATATGAGGAAAAGACAATGTTTATGCAGCACAAAAAATTAAGTGGGAAAAAGAAATTGTCAACAACTCACAAAAAAAGACACCAAAATGACAGAATGATAGCACTAAATTCATACCTATCTGGTAGTTATGCTAAAAGTAAATGGACTAAATTCACCAATAAAGAGACAGAGAGTGGCAGGATGCATTATAAAACACGATCCATCTATATGCTGCCTACAAGAGGCACACTTTAGACTTAGAGACACAAAGAAACTAAAACTCAAAGGATGGAAAAACATATATCAACAAACAACAATCAAATAAGAGCAGGAGTGGCAATATTAATTTCTGACAAAATAGATTTTAAAGTTAGATCCACCACAAAGGATAAGGAAGGACACTATATAATGGTTAAGGGGACAATATGCCAGGAGGATATAATCATATTATGTATTCATGCACCCAATGACAGGGCTGCAAGATACATAAAACAAACACTATCAGCATTGAAAAGTGAGATAGACAGCTCCACAATAATAGTAGGAGACTTCAACACACCACTTTCGGTGAAGGGTAGGCCATCCAGAAAGAAGCTCAATAAACACACGGAAGATCTAAATGCCAAAACCAACCAACTTGACCTTATAGATATATACAGAACATTCCACCCAACAGCAGTCAAGTATACTTTCTTTTCTAGTGCACAAAGAAGATTCTCTAGAATAGACCACATATTAGGTCCTAAAGCAATTTATATCAATAAATGCATGCATACATAAAGAAGAAAGGGCCAAAATCAAAGAATTATCCCTACAACTTGAACAAATAGAGAGCAACAAAAGAAAGCAAATAATAAAAATTAGAGAACAATTAAAGGAAATAGAAAACAGAAAAACAATTGAAAGAGTTAACAAGACCAAAAGCCGGTTCACTGAAAAAGTTACAAAATTGATAAACCAGAAATGAGATGGGCAATATTACAACAGAACCAACTGAAATTAAAGGAATCATATCAGATCACTATGAAAAATTGTACACTAACAAATTTGAAAACGCAGAAAGAATGGATGAATTCCTAGAAACACACTACTTACCTAAACTAACACAAACAGAGGGAAAACAACTAAATAGACCCATAACAAAAGAAAAGATTGGAAAGATAATCAAAAAAATCCCAACAAACAAAAGCCCTGGCCCTGACGCCTTCACTGCAGAGTTCTACCTGACTTTCAGAGAAGAGGTAACATCCTACTACTAAAGCTATTTCAGAGCATAGAAAAGGACAGAATACTCCCAAACTCATTTTATGAAGCCAGTATAACTCTGATACCAAAACCAGGTAAAGACGCCACAAAAAAAGAAAATTACAGACCTATATCCCTCTTGAACTTAGATGCAAATATCCTCAACAAAATTCTAGCCAATAGAATTCAATGACATATCAAAAAAAAAAAAATCACCATGACTAAGTGGGATTCATACCAGGTATGAAGGGATGTTTCAACACTAGAAAAACAATTAATGTAATCCATCGGACAAATAAAACAAAAGACAAAAATCACATGATTTTATCAACTGATGCAGAAAAGGCATTTGACAAACATCAACACCCATTCATGATAAAAAACTGTCAGCAAAGTAGGAACAGAAGGAAAATCCTCAACATAATAAAGGACATTTATATAAAGCCAATAGCCAGCATCTTCCTAAATGAAGAGTCTGAAAGCATTCCCTTTGAGTTCAGGAACCAGACAAGGATGCCCTTTATGACCACTCTTATTCAACATTGTGCTGGAGGTCCTAGCCAGAGCAATTAGGTTAGATAAAGAAATAAAGGGTGTGCAGATTGGCAAGGAAGAAGTAAAAGTATCTCTATTTGCAGATGACATGATCTCATACAAAGAAAACCCTAAGGAATCTTCAAGAAAACCACTGAATCTAATAGAAGAGTTCACCAGAGTACCAGGATACAAGATAAACATACAAAAATCAGTTGGATTCCTCTACACCAACAAAAAGAACATCGATGAGGAAATCACCAAATCAATACCATTTACGGTAGCCCCAAAGAAGATAAAATATTTAGGAATAAATCTTACCAGAGATGTAAAAGACTTATACAAAGAAAACTACAAAACACTACTGCAAGAAACCAAAAGAGAGCTACATAAGTGGAAAAAGATACCTTGCTGATGGATAGGAAGACTTAACATTGTAAAAATGTCTATTCTACCAAGAGCGATCTACAAATACAATGCAATTCTGATCCAAATTTCAATGGCACTTTTTTTTATGCCTAATTTCTTTTTTAATTGTGCTTCAGGTGACAGTTTACAGCTCAAGGTAGTTTCTCAAACAAAAATTTATACACACATTGTTATCCTAATTGCTATCCCTATAATGTGACAGCACACTCCCCATTTCCACCCTGGATTTCCTATGTCCATTCAACCAGATCCTATCCGTTTCTGCCTTCTTTTCTCGCCTCCAGACAGGATCTGCCCATTTAGTCTCTTGTATCTACTTGACCTAAGAAGCACACTTTACAAGGATCATTTTATGTCTTATAGTCCAGTCTTATCTTTGTCTAAAGAGTTGTCTTCGGGAATGGTTTTAGTTCTGGGTTAACAGAGAATCTGGGGGCCATGTCTTCTGGGGTTCCTCTGGTTTCAGTCAGACCATTAAGTCTGGTCTTTTTACTAGAATTTGAGTTCTGCATCCCATTTTTCTCTTGCTCCATCAGGAACTCTCTGTTGTGTTCCCTGTCAAGGTGGTCATTGGTGGTAGCCCAGCACCGTCTAGTTAATTTGGTCTCAGGCTGATGGAGTCTCTGGTTTAAGTGGCCCTTTTTGTCTCTTGGACTAATATTTTCCTTGTGTCTTTGGTGTTCTTCATTCTCCTCTGCTCCAGGTGGGTTGAGACCAATTGATGCATCTTAGATGACCGCTTGCTAGCTTTTAAGACTCCAGATTCCACTCACCAAGTGGGATGCAAAACATTTTCTTAATAAACTTTGTTATGCCAATTGACCTAGATGTCCCCTGGAACAACGGTCCCCAGACCCCTGCCCCTGCTACTCTGTCCCTCAAAGTGTTTGGTTGTGCTAAGAAAACTTCTTAGCTTTTGGATTAGTCCAGTTGTGCTGAACTCCCCTGTATTGTGTGTATCCTTTCCTTCACCTAAGATAATTCTTGTCACTGTTTATCTAGTTAGTGAATTCCTCTCTCCCGTCCCCCCCACCCTCGTAACCATCAAAGAATGTTTTCTTTTGTGTTGAAACCTTTTCTTGAGCTCTTATGATAGTAGTCTTATACAATATTTGCCCTTTTCAACTGACTAATTTCACTCAGGATAACGCCTTCCAGATTCATCCATGTGATGAGATGTTTTGCTGATTCATCATTGTTCTTTATCATCACGTAGTATTTCATTGTGTGAATATACCATACTTGGTTTATCCATTCTTCCGTTGATGAGCACCTAGGTTGTTTTCATCTTTTTGTTATTTTGAACAGTGCTGCGATGAACATGGGTGTGCATTAATCTATTCTTGTGATGGCTCTTATTTCTCTAGGATATATTCCAAGGAGTGGGATTACTGGGTCCCATGGTACTTCTATGTCTAGCTTTTTAAGGAAGCACCAAATCGATTTTCAAAGTGGTTGTACCATTTTACATTCCCACAAGCAGTGTATAAGTATTCCAGTTTCTCAACAAACTCCAACTTTTATTATTTTGTGTTTTTTGAATTAGTGCCAGCCTTGTTGGGGTGAGATGGTATCTCATGTTAGCTTTGATTTGCATTTCTCTAATGGCTAATGATGATGAGCATTTCCTCATGTATCTGTTAGCTGTCCAACGGAAATTTTTAATGAGATGGAGAAACAAATCACCACCTTCATATGGAAGGGAAAGAGGCCTCAGATAAGGAAAGCATTACTGAAAAAGAAGAACAAAGTGGGAGGCCTCACTCTAACTGATTTTAGAAGACATTATACCACCACAGTAGTCAAAACAGCCTGATGCTGGTACAACAACAGACACAGACCAATGGAACAGAATTGAGAATCCAGACGTAAATCTATCCACATATAAGCAGGTGATATTTGACAGAGGCCCAATGTCAGTTAATTGGGGTAAAGACAGTCTTTTTAACAAATGGTGCTGGCATAACTGGATATCCATTGGCAAAAAAGTGAAACAAGACCTATATCTCACACCATGCACAAAAACAAACTCAAAATGGTTCAAAGACCTAAATATAAAATCTAAAACGATAAAGATCATGGAAGAAAAAATAGGGACAACGTTAGGAGCCCTAATACATGGCATAAACAATACACAAAACATTACTAACAATGAAGAAGAGAAACTAGATAACTGGGAGCTCCTAAAAATCAAACACCTATGCTCATCAAAACACTTCACCAAAAGAGTAAAAACTTTTTTAGCTATGACATTTCCAGTCAGCGCCTGATCTCTAAAATCTACATGATACTGTAAAAACTCAACTGCAAAATGACAAAGAACCCAAATAAAAAATGGGCAAAAGATATGAACAGGCACTTCACTAAAGACGACATTCCAGTAGCTAAGGGATACATGATGAAATTGTCACGATTATTAGCCATTAGAGAAATGCAAACCAAAACTACAATGAGATTCCATTTCACTCCAACAAGGCTGGCATTAATCCAAAAAACACAAAGTAATAAATGTTGGAAAGGTTGTGGAGAGACTGGAACACTTACACACTGCTGGTGGGAATGCCAAATGGTACAACCATTTTGGAAATCAATTTGGTGTTTCCTTAAAAAGCTAGAAATGGAACTATCAAATGATCCAGAAATCCCACTCATTGGAATATTTCCTAGAGAAATAAGAGCCTTTACATGAACAGATATATGCACACCCATGATCACTGCAGCATTGTTTACAATAGCAAAAAGATGGAAGCAACCAAAGTGCCATCAACAGATGAATGGATAAATCAATTATGGTATATTTACACAATGGAATACTACGCATTGATAACGAACAGTGATGAATCTGTGAAACATTTCATCACATGGAGGAATCTGGAAGGCATTATGCTGAGTGGAATTAGTCAGTTGCAAAAGGACAAATATTGTAGAAGACCACTACTATAAGAATGTGAAAACAATTTAAACAGAGAAGAAAATATTCTTTGATGGTTTTGAGATGGGGAAGGGAGGGAGGGAGGGAGAGAGGTAATCACTAATTAGATAGTGGATAAGAAGTGTTTTAGGTGAAGGGAAAGGACACACAATACAGGAGAGGTCAGCACAACTGGACTAAACAAAAAGCAAAGAAGTTTCCTGAATAAATAGAATGCTTCAAAGGCAGCATAGCAAGAGTAAGGGTTTGAGAGGACAGAGTGGGGTCAGAATCTGGTGGAATGGACAGAGAAAGAGAGAGTGGAGTGTCCTGTCTCATTAGGGTGAGAGCAATTAGGAGTGTATAGCAAGGTGTATATAAATTTTTGTATGAGAGATTTGTGAACTTTCACTTAAAGCACAATAAAAATTAAAAAAAATTGGATATACAACTATATTCAAGAATGTAGTTCAAAGACGAGACTCATCCTCTTATAAATGGCCTGCAAAATTGCAGGTCTGGATAAGATTTTCTAGGATGAGAGTGTAAATGTAAAAGAGAAATGTCCTGGGACCCACCCTGAGGAATGCCAGTATTTAGAGATTGAGCATAAGAAGAGAAACCAGCAAGGGTTATGAGAAGGAGAGGTCATTGAGTGAGGAGAACCAGGTGAATATTGTGTCAAGAGAATAAAGTATTTCAAGAAAGAGTGATTAATCAGGTTGAATGCTGTTAAGAGAGCTTTCTACCCATTGGTAACATGGATGCTATTGGTGACCCTGACAATAGTAGTTTCTGTGGAATTTTAGGAATATGAGCCCAGCTGGAGTGGGTTGAGTTTATAAATAGAAGTAGGAGGTAGAAACAGTGACTATAGACAATATTTTGAAGGAGTTTTTCTGTGATATAGAGCAGAGAAATTGGGCAATAATCGGAAGCATGGGGTCATGATCATTAAGGTTGTGTGTCAACTCGGCTGGGCCCTGATCCTCAGTGGTTTGGCAGTTAAGATATAGTTTGGTAGTCATATGATGTGATCACTTCCATGATGAGATTTGATATAATGTGATCACCTCCATGATGAGATCTGCTGGGAGTAGCCAATCAGTTGAAAGGGAATTTCCTTAGGGGTGTGGCCTGCATCCAGTATAGGTGGACTCTCTGGGAAAGCTCACAGACTTTGGCTCACACTGGATCCTGCACCTGGCTCCTGTTCATCTGACCTCTGGCTCTTAGCACTTGAGCTAGCAGCTTACTTGCCGTCTTGCCTGCCAATCTTGGGATTTGTCAGTCTTCACCACCTGTGAGCAAGAACCCTGCTGTCTGACCTGCTGATCTTGGGTTTGCCAGGCCCTGCAGCTACATGAATCAGGAGAAGCCTGTAGCCTGACCCACGGACTTGGGACCTTCCAGCCTCTACAACCGCAAAAGCCATTTCCTTGATATAAATTTCTGTATATAGATATTAATAAGCTTCACTGGTTTTGCTTCTTTAGAGAACCTAGCCTAAGACACATGGGGTCATGAGAGGGTCTTTTTTTTCTTGTTTGTATGCTGTCTAAGTTATCTAGTGCTGCTATAACAGAAATACCATAACTGGGTGGCTTTAACAAAGAGAAATGTATTTTCTCACAGTCCACAGCCTTTCTCTAGGGAAAAGCTCTCTCTACGTTGGCACTGGAGGAAGGTCCTTGTCTCTTTGAGCTTCTGCTCCTGGGTGATCTTTATGAGCTTTATGTCTCTCTTCCCCTATCTCTGCTTCCCTCATTTGCTAGTTTAATCTCTTTTATGCCTCAAAAGAGATTGAGGTAACACATACCCTACACTAATCCTGTCTCATTAACGTAACAAAGAAAACCCATTCCCAAATGGGATTATAACCGCAGACATAGGAATTAGGATTTACAGCACATATTTTGGGGGGACATACTTTAATCCTTAACATTCCACCTTTTGCCCCCCCGAAATTAATGTCCTTCCCACATGCAAAACACATTCACCCTATCACATCATCTCAAAAGTCTTAAATCAACTCCAAGTCCAAAATCTCATCTTCTGAATCATCTAAATCAATTATGGGTGAAACTTTAGGCATATTCTTTACTGGGGAAAAATTTCTCTACATCTGTGAACCTGTGAAGTCTAGAATACAAGCTATCTGTTTCCAGAGTACAGTGGTGGAACAGGCACAAGGTAGACATTTCCATTACAAATGGGAGAAATTGGAGGGTAAGAAGCAAGCCTAAAACTCAGCAGAATAATTTATATTAGCTCTTAAGACTTGAAAATAATCCTGTGTTCTTGCAGACCATCTGGGCAATGGCTTTACCTCCCAGACTCTGGGTATTGGCCACACTTTCTGAATTCTGAGTGAAGGTCCCTCGGCCTTGAGCTTCAGCTCTGCCTGCCAAGCCCACTAGAATGGCAACTCTTCTCCCTTGGCTTTGGGCCACCCCATTCTCTTAGTCCATCTTAGTGGCAACCCCAACCCCTTCTTCTGCCCCTTGAGCATGGCACACCTTTGGGCAGCTGCCCCATGCCCCTGGCACTCTTGAGTGGCAGCCCCATGCTCTGGAACCGAGTTGGTGAATATCTGACTCTTAAACTTGGAGGCCATCACTCCACCCTTTGAAATCGATGCAGCCCTGCTTCCTGTGCTCCTTCCAACAGTTCTGCCGATCTCCAGCTGTTCCAGGGATGGACTGTTTTCTTTCTTGGAGGTCAACAGATGTAGCTCCTTTGGCCAGTTTCTTGCTTGTAGAATTCCAAGAGGCAGACAGAGTTCTTTCCTTTTTTACCCCTCAGTCTAAACTGATGGGTTTTCTGCTGTGGTAGTTGGTTAGATCCATCAGTTACGGGCTTAATTTCTTTAACAAAAGGTTGTGTAGCCACATCCTTGGTGAACATTCTAGGACACGTGTCCTTAGTTTGTACAAAAGAATTGTCCAAATCTTTAAATTTTGTTTTCATTTTGCACCAGTTTTACAAAACTCATCCTTTGGGAGCTAACAGTATTATTTGTGGACTTGTAAGATGGCATTTCAAATCAGATACATGCACTGTGGATATAGATTCATGATATCTGGTCTCCAGTACGTTCTACATGTGCATCTGTGACTTAAGCTTTATGTATTTGACGACTTAGTAAAGAGATAATCTTCTAGGTGCTAATAATAATAGTTACTATTTATTGAGTGCTACCATGTGCCAAACACTACACCAAGTGATTTATACATACATTGTTTTGTTTTTTTAATCCTCACAACCATTTTATTAAGTTGATATGCACAACAACCCTATAAGTCGGAATCGATCCCACGGCAATGTGTTTTTGTTGTTGTTGTTGTTGGTTTTATGTCCTCATCAAAGTGTGTAGAAAATTTCATCTTTTAAGTTCCTCCTGAAGCCAAAGGCATACCCAAGAAGCTGAAGAATTGGTCGTAGCTCAATTGTGTGTGTTGTGTAACTAAGTGGGTTCTTTGACCTGTTTTTAGCTTACTATCAATCTTTGATGCAAACCCTTAGCTGGTGTTTCTGGATTCCTTGGCTCTCGATTGAAGACCATGTGTTCCTAAGTGAAAATTTACTTCAGTTTTATACCACAGAGACCTCTATTTTGGCATCTTTATTGCCACCTCCTAGAATGGGACAGCCCTCCCTCAGCTAGTTGACAATCACCAGCAGCTGGAGGGCAAATCATTTTAGCAGCAGAACGGGCACATAAGGTATAGACCAGTAACTACCCAACCAGTTCTATGGTTAATCAGAGAATGCCCCACACCTGAGCAGAAGGAAACATTTTTGGGGGGCCATAGTTTCCTTTATAGTCCCAGCTATAACTCACACTGAAAGACTCTTGCCTAAGATGTGACTAGACCTGCGCTGTGTAGATGGGCAGAGTCTCTGAGCTTCTGTCATATTGGAGAGGACTGATGAGGCAAATGGTTGGTAGGGAAGAAGCCAAGAGAGGAATCTAGGTAGTCGAGGAGTAAGATACACATCATTTCCAGAGTTTGGAGGAATTTGAAGGCTCAGGAAGAAAGGTGGGTTAGGCAAGGATGGCAGGATGAGGGAACAGAAGCTGGGGGCAAATACTGAACAATGAATATTGCTTTCCCTTGTTATTATAGTTTACAGTGACCTCTGGGTGAGTCAGAACCACAGTGGGCCAGTCACACAGCTGGGCTTCCCTGATGTTTCCATCCTCCTTGCTTTGCCCCAGTGAATTCTATCCTCAGCCACTGTGGGCTGGGTGATCTCCAGTTCCATGCACCCAGGCTTAAGAGTCCTTGGATGAACCAAATGGAATGTTCTTTTTTTTTTTTTGTGCAAGGTTAGTGATATAAATTAAGTGGGGAAAATCCATTTTGATGTGGTCATTGTTTCAGTTTTATTGTTTCAGTTCAGTAGGGCCGTATATATAAATCTCCTTTAAGGAACCAGAAAAGGGATACGTGAAATAAAATTTTTTTCCCACAGCTTCTAAACAACTTAAGCATTTTAATAATTGGGACATTGCCATAAAAAGGAAAATATACTCAAAATTTCTAATTAAGATAAATCCTTGGAAATTATTTTGGTTTAATAGCAAAATTATTTTGGTTTGATTGCTTTATCCCTGATTTTATCATATTGTAAAAATGCTGTTAGCAAAATATTCTAGGTAATGGAAAGTTTGACTTACTTTCTCATAGAAAGCCTAAGTAGTTTGAACATTGTAAGTTCCTATAATAGTTTTACTGGTCAGATAAACTAACATTGCTTTTATAATTATTTATAAAGATGTAAACTTGTCTGTTCAACTAAACAGAATTATAATAATCAATGTTTTCATAAAAAGATTGAGTTTTGCAACTTCAGATAGTATTTCAAATTATTCAAATCTGAACTTGAGCTATTTATGTAAATTCTAAAAGTGTTTTATTTTTTCTCATGAAGTCAATTTAGTTTTTAAGATTTCTGATTTTGAGGTCTTGAAAGTCATTAATTATTCATTATAAAATAACCTAAAAATTTTTTTTTAAGGAAATTAGAATTCACAAAACAGAAAGAATGTGAAATAACATTTCTAAAAAGCATAATCACTTGCTTCTATTGATAATTACTAGTGGCAAAGCCTGGAAGTGCTTAAGATGTTCATATTTTTTGAACGATTGACTGTTTTTTTTATTTATATATATAAGAAAAAAAGTAGAGTAGGGAGAGGAAATCGTCTGTTGCTGCAGAAATGTGAAAGTCACATTTTTGGCACTGTTCCCTGGCTGATGTCATTCTGGGGAATGTGCTAAAGGCCATGATTTTCCAGAGGGAGCAGATTTTCTCTTTTTTTCATAGCTGGCTGTTTGTGGGCACTTACTGTCCCCTCTGAAGTCAGGCCAAAACCAAGCTGAGCCTTTTTTCTGCCTTGTTTGGCCGTAAAAGACCAAGCCCACTTTGAAGTAGGAATCCAAAAACTTTGCTGGTCACTATGCCCAGCCACACCCTGCTTCCTCATATCTTCTCTTCCGGGATCTCTCAGCTGCTTGGCCTTTTGCAGAGGCTGCTGGGAAGGTTGGATTTCCCCTGCTGTGCAGAAGCACTAAGGGCTGCCAGGGGTGTATGTGTTTGTGCGCCTGTAAGGGCCGTCCCTGAACTGACTCCTGAGGTAGACCACAGTACAGTGTGGGTTGGGGCTTGACCCAGCTGTTCTCGTTCTGTCTTGCCTCCAGAATGTTCCCAAAGAAAAATGGGCTGTAGACTCCATTCCCATCTGGAAGGGCCCCTCCCTCTTGCCCCTCCCTTTTCCAGCCTGGTCTGTATGATCCTATATGGAGCTTCTAAGAGACCCTCTAGGAACCACTTACCATGGTCTTGAGGACTTAGGTTCATCTGGTATATAAGAAAAAGACCTTTGCATCATGGAATTGTCTGGCAGTTTAGTCTGGGCCACACAAGGCCAGGCCTGGGTTCTCATTATCTTCCCACCTCCTCAACACATAAGTAGATGTGTAAACTTCAGACTCATTCCCACGTCCACACCTTTACTCTCACTTTAACAAACAGTTGTTTCACCATATCCCTTACACAAAATTCATCACTGGCTCCTTATTGCACCCTCATTTGGTTCAGGCCTCTCTGCTTGGCTTGTAAGGCCCTCTAAGACTTGACTCCAATTTTTATCTCCCTATTGTTCCCCAACACTTATTCTCTACCTTATTTATAGCAATTTATTCATTTCATAAATAACATACTAATTTACTGTGATTAGTGCTCTAGTGGAGGCATTTATACAAAGCATAACGATGGCCCAAGGGAAGGTGTGAACATTTCTGCTCTGGGTAGTCAGAGAAGGTCCCACATCTGTGATGATGCTTAAAGCCGAGAATTGAAGGAAGGTTCCGGAGTCCACCAGGAAAAAATGGTTTGGTTAGGAGAAGGACAGCTTTCCAGGTGTCTGCAGGGCCCTAGCTTTTCTCTTGGGGTTTGTCTTAGGCTAGGTTCTCTAGGGAAGCAAAACCAGTAAAGAGTATACATAAATATACTATCAAACTACTGCGAATCATGGGCCAGCCAAGTTGACACACAACCTTAACCATGACAGAGGTGGTGGCTAAAGCTCTTCTCATAGCCTCATAATTCTTGCGTCCTTCCATAAGCTTTCTTGAGGCCACCAATGACATCAGGAGCTCAAGCTCAGATAAAGAAGACCAGCTCAAAATCCTATCTCATAGAGCACCATCAGCAGGCGACAGTTCCCTAAAGATTATCTAGCTCATTTCATTTATTTCACAAATGGGGAATCCGAAACCCGAGAGATAAAAGGACCTGCCCAAGACCATACAGCTAATTAGTGGCAGAGGTAGAGTGACTTCTGGATTTTCATTCTGGTGCTTTTTCCACTAGGTTGCCTGTGTGGGCTTTGTTGTTGTTAGGTGCCATCGAGTTGGTTCTCACTCATAGTGACCCTATGTACAGTAGAAGGAAACATTACCAAGTCCTGCACCATCCTCACAATCGCTGTTATGCTTGAGCCATTGTTGCAGCTACTATATCAATCCATCTTGTTAAGCATCTTCCTCTTTTTTGCTGACCCTCTACTTTACGAAGCATGATGTCCTTCTCCAGACACTGCTCCCTCCTGATAGCATATCCAAAGTACATGAGAAGTTCCAATTGCCCCTTTGATCTTTTCTTGTGGGAGCTCCCATCTACTTCAATTCACTAAAGCATAGTTCTCATTTAAGTCTGGCCAGCAACGTTTGTTGCCACTAGTTTCCTATGTGAATTTAAGAAAATTACATCTCTTCTCTGGGCCTTAGTTTCCCCATCTAAAAATGAGAGGTTGACTAATAGGTTTCTATATCTATGCCTTAGTGAAGGGGACCACAGCCACTATTTTGTACAGGAGCTTCACCATTTTGAATTTTTGCTGGGATGGAGTGCAAGAATCTGAGCGGGGCTGACAGAAAGTGGTGAAAAAAAATAGTGAGACTTGAGACCCTGGAAGCTTCCTGTTGTTGTTGGGTGCCATTGAGTTAATTTTTGACTTTTAGAGACCCTATGTGACAGAGTAGAACTGCCCCATTAGGGTTTTCTAGGCTATAAATCTTAATGGAAGCAGATCCTCAGGTCTTTCTCCCACAGAGCTTCTGGCTAGGTTCAAACCTTAGCAGCCAAGTGCTTAAGTGTGCCACCGGGGCTCCTTAGAAGTTTACTACAGGCTTGGAAACAGATACATACTCTAAGTGTAGTTCTCTTATTTTAAATGTGAGAAAACTGAGGCCAGAGTTGGGAGTAAGGATAGTTCCCTCAGCAAGTTAGTGAGGATTTGCAACTGGAATCCAGGTCTTCTGACTCCAAGCCTAGTATTTTGTACCAATCCATACTGCCCCCATGATCTGATTTTGTCCTAGCCAGGACAGCTCCGAAAAGACTAAGAGCCCAGGATTCTGCTACAAATAGAGTTTCATTGCAATGCAGGTTTGCAGGTGGTCATTATTAAGGCAGAGGGTCCAGAGTTTTAAAAGAATGAGATACTGCATTTGTGTCCTCAGACCCCGGATTTAGCAGTTTTGGGGATTTCCTTGGGCCTGAGCCCCAAGATGTATGAAGGCTCAAGGACTAGTTATCTCTACTTTCCTCTGCTCCAATTGCTTCCTCTTTGTATTGTCTCTCCTCTCAGCTTTTCTCGTTTTCATTCCTAGCCTACTTTCTTCTAGCCATAAACAGAGATCTCTGAGTTGCTTTATCTCCATTGTCTCACCATCCCTCAAAGTTACTTTAAAAGGAGCAAAAGAGCCCCCAAACCACTTTTGCATTTAAATTTTATGCTGTTTAAGATTAATTGATTGTTATATAACAGCAGTGAGACATCTGAAAGGGAAATTAGGGGAAAAATTCCATTTACAATGGCATCTAAGAGAATAAAACATCTAGGAATAAATCTAACCAGGGAAGTGAATGACTTATACAATGAAAACTATAAAACACTGCTGAAGAGATTAAAGAAGACTTAAATAAATGGAAAGGTATCTGATATTCATGGATTGGAGAAGTTCATATTGTTAAGATGCCAGTACTATCCCAAAACCATCTATAGATTCAAAGCAATTTTGATCAAAATTCCAACAACCTTCTTTACAGAAATAGAAAAACAAATCATCAACTTTATATAAAATGGTAAGAGACCACAAACAGCTAAAATAATATTGAAGGAGAAGAGCAAAGTAGGAGGGCTCACACTTCCTGATCTTAAAACATACTATACAGCTATAGGGGCCCTGGTGGCTCCAGTTGTTAAGCATTTGGCTGCTAACGAAAAGGTCAGCAGTTTGAATCCACCAGCCAATCCTTAGAAACCATATGGGGCAGTTGTACTCTGTCCCACAGGACCACTAGGAGTCAAAATCCACTCGACAGCAACAGGTTTGGTTTTTGGTATACTGCTACAGTAATCAAATCAGCCTGGTACTGGTATAACAATAGACACATAGACCAATGGAATAAAATTGAGAGTCCAGAAATAAACGCACACATCCATGGTCAACTGATTTCTGATAGGGATGCTGAGTCCATTCAATGGGGAAAGAAGGGTCTCTTCAATAAATGGTACTGGGAAAATTGGACTCCCACATGCAGAAAAATGAAACAGGATTCATACACAAAAACAAATACAAAATGGATTAGGGACATAAATATGAAAACTAAAACCATAAAATTATTAGAAGAACAAGCAGGGGCAACACTGTCAGGCCTAGCTTCCAACAATGGATTGTCTAATATAATTTAAAAAAAAAAAAGGACAAACAGCAAAAGAAAAAATAAATGGGACCTCATAAAAATGAAAAACTTGTGTTAATCAAAAGACTACCAAAGAGGTGAAGCCAAGATGGTGGAATAGACAGGTGATTCCAGTGAGCCCTCTTTACAACAAAGACCGGAAAAACAACTGAAATGAGTATATTTGTGACAAGCTGGAAGCCCTGAGCTTCAAAGGTAAGCTTAGAAAACGAACTATGGGTCAGGGGAAGAAGAGACCGTTCAGAAGGGGAAAGGAGTTACTGGACCTTAATCACGGGGAACCCTCAGGCACCATTCCTAGAGCGGCGGAGGTTCAGGGCTGGTACTAGCATTCAGCCAGTTTCCACAGAGAGAAGCAGCCAGCAACACAGCCTACTGACACCTCCAGAACTTGAGAAGAGCAGTGCCCTCGGCAAAAGCTAAGTACTTGCGTATATTTTAATGTGTCCCCCCACACCAAGCCAGCTTCAGCGGCTGAATTCCATGGGCCTGAGATAGGCCCTGTTGAGCACCTAGAGCCATCCTCCTAGCCTTGCAGAAGGGGAAAATTTGCAATTGGGGGAAAACATAATTTGCCAGCTCCACTAACTGGGGGAGCTCAGGACAGGAGTGGCTCCTGTCCAGGCATAAACAGCCCATGGACTTTGAGCACCTTTCCCTTCTGCATGGACCTGTGTGGGTCTATTTTGGGACAATAGGTCCTTGTTGGCAAACTCCAACCATTTCAGCTGTGCGGCGGAGAGGTGGGTGTTTGGTGTGTGACATTGCTTTGGCTATGAAACAAGGTCCTTACCTACTCACATCAGGGACTTAAGGACTGGTAGCTCCACTCAGGTCACCCAGCCACCCCCAAGAGTGGTCCAAGGATAACTGGTACCTCTCAGTCCTTACGACCAAAAACATTGGGTGCCCATGGTCTGTCTGCAGAACCCACCCACCCGCACACTCTAGGGAATAGGGACGCACTTTCCTCAGAGACACTTGGGGATCAGTTCTCAGTCCCCTGCCTTGTTCAGAGTGTGACCCCCTGCTGCGATCAGATACTGGTACATATACCAATCACCCCTGCCCCTCTAAGACTGTAGGACAGAGCCTGTACCACACACTTGATGATCAGCTACCTGGAAACCTGAGCTGAATTCATACAAGAAAACTGAATGGACTCTTAGACTGATATACCTGATAACAGGTCTAGCCATCTGGGGACAGAACGTCAGAGCTCCAAAGGTAAAAATAATCATGTGAGCTCACTCAAGCAACCCATCTGAGTATATCAAAACAAAACAAAGCAAGAAGCTATGACACAGTAAGCAAGTATAAACTAATACAATAACTTATAGATGGCTCAGAGACAACAGTCAATGTCAAGTCACATAAAGAAACAGACCATGATCACCTCAACAGGCTCTCAAAACAAAGAATCCAGGGATCTTCTAGATGAAAGTGCATTCCTGGAATTGCAAGATGCAGAATACAAAAGTTTAATATACAGAACTCTTCAAGATATCAGGAAGGAAATGAGGCAATACACAGAACAAGCCAAGGAACACACAGATAAAGCAATTGAAAAAATTAGAAAGATTATTCAGGAACATAATGAAAAGTTTAATAGCTGGAAAAATCCATAGAAAGACAGTAATCAGAAATTCAGAAGATTAACAATAAAATTACAGAAGTAGACAACACGATAGAAAGTCAGAGGAGCAGAATTGAGCAAGTAGAAGCCAGAATTTCTGAACTTGAAGATAAATCATTTGGCACTAACATATTTGAAGAAAAATCAGACAAAACTATTTAAAAAAAAATGAAGAAACCTGGAGACCAAGATGGCTGACTAGGTAGAAACTTCTGCTGATCCCTCTTGCAACAAAGACTTGAAAAAACAAATGAATCAATTACATACGTGAGAATTTATGAACCCTGACCATCAAACACAGAATAAGGAGTTGACCTGAGTGATGGGAGCGAAAAGCCCAGTGCCGAAGCAGCGACTGCTTCCGGAGCCAGTGTGCCATGCCACAGCCTTGAGCCCTTGCGGTTCCCCGGTGCCAGAGTGGTGGGGCTGATTGCAGCTTACTGAAATGGGGCAAGAACAGGATGCAGTCCTAACCCCCTGGAGCAACCTTGGCAGGGACCCAGCCAGTGCACGCAGGCTGCACACCGACAAGGATGACAGGGGAACGAGAAACCACGGGGAAGCAGCACCTGGTTTCAGAACCTGGAGCACTGCGTCCCAGCCAGGAGACCTTGGAGCTGGGCTTTGGACTAAGCACAGAGGGGCTGATGGTGGCTTCATGAGACGGGGCAAGCATGGGACACAGCCCTAACCATCTGTGGCAATCTCGGCGGGGACCCAGCCAGTGCACACAGGCTACACACCCCTCTGTAATCTCAGATAAAACAGTCCTCACCAAACAAGATAAGTAACTTTGTCTATCTGGCTGTGCTACTCTCCCCTATCTATCTGATCCCTCCCCTCTCTACCCCAGCCGGCTTCATTTAACATTGGAATTCGCTGGGGCAGTGGATTAAGTACTCTGGGATTTTTTGTTCTTTTCTTTTCTAATCCATTCTCCTGGCCTGAGAAAAGCAGCAATTACCAATCAGGGGACAAATCATTCCTGACTTCCCTAAACTGGAGTAACAATACAGAACCAGCTCCATCCAGGCATAAGAGATCCACAGTCTTTGGCTTTTACCCCTACAAGGAACCAGGTGGCTATTATAATGCAAAACCAATTCTGATAGAGATCTGACTGTAATTGTAGCTGAGCAGTAGCATGGCAAGTTTTGGAGGTCAAATACCTCTCTACCTATTAAACACAGCCCTCGCTGATCCACAGCAGGGAACTGAGGGCCGAGACTCCATCCACACCACCTAGCCACCTGCTAAACGGGTCTGAGGATAGTGATGCCTACCAATCTTTAGAGGTACAAGCAAAGGGTGCCTAAGATACAGCTGCAGAGCCCACCCACCAGAGCTCTCTAGAGAACAGAGACACTCCTTCCTCACTGGCACTTGGGGGAAGGCTGTCAGCATCCTGCCCTCCTCAGAGTGTGACCCCCTGGGGCTACGAGAAACTGGTGCATACAATCATCACCACTACTCATCTAAGTTAATAGGTGAGAGCCTACACCACACACTCGATAACCCACTATCAGGACACCTGAGCTGATTCTATTCAAGAATAGTGAATGGACTCAGCCTCATATACCTGGTAACAGCTCAAACCAGCTGGCAACAGGACATAAGTGATTCAAAGGCTACAATAATCAAGTTAGCACACTCTAGTATCCCATCTGGGTGTACTGAAACTAAACAAAACAAGAAGATATGGCTCAGTGAGCAAATATAAAATAAATCATTACAATATCTTGCAGATGGCTTGGAGACAGCAGTCGATATCAAATCACATAAAGAAGCAGACCATGATTGCTTCTACAAACCCCCAAATCAGAGAATCAAAATCTTTCCCAGACAAAGATACATTCCTGGAATTGCCAGATGTAGAATATAAAAAATTAATATACAGAATGCTTCAAGACATCAGGGATGACCTCAGAAATGAAATAAGGCAAGCTACAGAAAAAGACAAGGGACATACAGATAAAGCAGTTGAAGAAATCAAAAAGATTATTCAAGAATATAGTGAAAAATTTAATAAGCTGCAAGAATCCATAGAGAGACAGCATTCAGAAATTCAAAAGATTAACAATAAAATTACAGAATTAGTCAACTTAATACGAAGTCAGAGGAGCAGAATAGAGGAATTGGAATGCAGAGTTGGGGAGATGGAGGATAAGGCAATTGACACCGATATATTTGAAGAAAAATCAGATAAAAGAATTTTAAAAAATGAAGAAACCTTAAGAATCATGTGGGACTCTATCAAGAAGAAGAACTTGCATGTGATCGGAATTCCAGAACAGGGAGGGATAACAGAAAATACAGAGAGAATAGTTGAAGATTTATTGGCAGAAAACTTCCCTGGCATTGTGAAAGATGAAAGGATATCTTTCCAAGATGCTCATCAAACCCCATACAAGATATATCCCAAAAGAAAATCACCAAGACATATTATCATCAAACTTGCCAAAACCAAAGATAAAGAGAAAATTTTAAAAGCAGCCAGGGATAAACAAAAAGTCACATACAAAGGAGAATCAATAAGTTCAGACTACTCGGCAGAAACCATGCAGGCAAGAAGGCAATGGGATGACATATATAGAGCACTGAAGGAGAAAAAATGCCAGCCAAGAATCATATATCCAGCAAAACTCTCTCAAATATGAAGGTGAATTTAAGACATTTACAGATAAACACAAGCTTAGAGAATTTGCAAAAACCAAACCAAAGCTACAAGAATTACTAAAGGAAATTCTTTGGACAGAAAATCAATAATATCAGATACCAACACAACACAAGGTCACAGAACAGAACATCCTGATATCAACTCAGATAGGGAAATCACACACACAAAAAAATAAGATTAATTTAAAAAAATGCTCAAAATGGGACCATTGATGTCATTATGGAAAAGATTGCAATAATCAAAAAACAGGGACTAAATACAGGAGGCATAGATCTTCCATATGGACAGGAAACCGAGGAGAAATAGGGTGATACAAGTGAGGTTTTTACTTAGAAAATGGGGTAAATATTAAGGTAACCACAAAGAGGTCTAACAATTCCATACTTCAAAATAAAAACCAAGATAAACATAATGACTCAGCAAAAACAAATTCAACTAATATGAAAAAGAGGAACACACAATTTACAAAGAAAAACTTCTCAGCACAAAAAAGTGGAAAAAGGAAATTGTCAACACCACACACAAAAAGACATCAAAATGACAGTACTAAACTTATACTAATCTATGATTACTTTGAGTGTAAATGGCCTAAATGCACCAATAAAGAGACAGAGATTTGCAAACTGGATAAAAAAGCACGACCCGTCTATATGCTGCAAACAAGAGACACACCATAGACTTAGAGACACAAACAAACTAAAACTCAAAGGATAGAAAAAAATATGTCAAGCAAACAGGAATCAAAAAAGAGCAGGAGTGGCAATATTAATTTCTGACAAAATAAACTTTAAATTAAAACCACCACAAAGGATAAAGAAGGACACTGCATAATGATTAATGCACAATTTACCAGGAAGATATAACCATAATAAATATTTATGCACCCAATGACAGGGCTGCAAGATACATAAAATGAACTCTAACAGAATAGAAAAGTGAGATAGACACCTCCACAATTATAGTAGAAGACTTCAACACACCACTTTTAGTGAAGGATAGGACATCCAGTAAGAAGCTCAATAGAGACACGAAAGATCTAATTGCTACAATCAACCAACTTGACCTCATAGACTTACACAGAACACTCCACCCAACAACTGCAAAGTATACTTTCTTTTCTAGTGCACATAGAACATTCTGTAGAATAGACCACATATTAGGTCATAAAAAAAGTCTTTGCGGAATCAAAAACATCAAAATATTACAAAGCATCTTCTCAGACCATAAAGCCATAAAAGTAGAAATCAATAACAGAAAAACAAGGGAAATGAAATCAAATATGTGGAAACTGAACAATACCCTGCTTAAAAAAGACTGCGTTAAAGAAGGCATTAAGGAGGGAATAAAGAAATTCATAGAATGCAATGAGACTGAAAACACTTCCTATCAAAACCTTTGGGACACAGCGAAAACAGTGCTCAGATGTCAATTTATATCAATAAATGCACACATACATAAAGAAGAAAGGGCCAAAATCAAAGAACTGTCCCTACAACTGGAATAGAAAAGAGAGCAACAAAAGAAACTGTCAGGCACCAGAAGGAAACAAATAATAAAAATTAGAGCAGAATGAAATGAATGAGAGAACAGAAAAGCAATTGAAAGAGTTAACAAGGACAAAAGCTAATCTTTGAAAAAAAATTAACAAAATTTATAAACCATTAGCCAGACTGACCAAAAAAATACAGGAAAGGAAAGAAATAACCCAAATAAGAAAAGAGAGGGGCCATATCACAACAGACCCAAATGAAATTAAAAGAATCATATCAGATTACCATGAAAAATTGTACTCTAACAAATGTGAAAACCTAGAAGAAATGGTTGAATTCCTAGAAACACACTACCTACCTAAGATAACACAAACAGAAGTAGAACAACTAAAAAGACCCAGAACAAAAAAAGAGATTGAAAAGGTAATCAAAAAACTCCCAACAAAAAAAAACCCTGGCCCAGATGGCTTCACTGCAGAGTTCTACCAAACTTTTAGAGAAGAGTTAACACGACTACTACTAAAGGTATTTCAAAGCATAGAAAAGGATGGAATACTCCCTAACACATTCTATGAATCCAGCATATCCCTGAAACCAAAAGCAGCTAAAGACGTACAAAGAAGGAAAATTGGAGATTTATATCCCTTATGAACTTAGAAGCAAAAATCCTCAACAAAATTCCAGCCAATAGGATTCAACAATATATCAAAAAAAAAAAAAAATCCACCATGACCAAGTGGGATTTATACCAGGTATGCAAGGATGGTTCAATATTAGAAAAACAATTTATGTAATCCACCATATAAATAAAAAAATGAAAAGAAACAAATGATTGTATCAATTGATGCAGAAAAGGTATTTGACAAAGTTCAACATACATTCATGATAAAAACTCTCAGCAAAATAGGAATAGAAAGAGAATTCCTCAACATAATAACAGACATTTATACAAAGCCAACACCCAACATCATCCTTAACGGAGAGATTCTGAAAACATTCCCCTTGAGAACAGGAAACAGACAAGGATGCCCCTTATCACCACTCTTATTCAACCTTGTGCTGGAGGTCCTAGCCAGAGCAATTAGGCTAGATAAAGAAATAAAGGGCACCCAGATTGGTAAGGAAGAAGTAAAATATCTCTCTTTGCAGATGACATGATCTTATACACAGAAAACCCTAAAGAATCCTCAACAATATTAATGAAACTAATAGCAGGGTTCAGCAGAGTATCAGGATACAAGATAAACCCAGATAAACATACAAAAATCAGCTGGATTCCGCTACACCAACAAGAAGAACACTGAAGAGGAAATCACCAAATCAATACCATTTAAAGTAGCCCCCAAGAAGATAAAATACTTAGGAATAAATCTAACCAGAGACGTAAAAGACCTATAGAAAGAAAACTACAAGGTACTACTGCGAGAAACCAAAAGGGGCCAAAGTGGAAAAACATACCTTGCTCATGGATAGGAAGACTTAACATTGTCTATTCTACCAAAAGCCATCTATGTATACAATGCAATTCCGATTCAAATTCCAACAACATTCTTTAATGAGATGGAGAAAAAAATCACCAACTTCAAATGGAAGGGAAAGAAGCCCCGGATAAGTAGGGCATTACTGAAAAGGAAGAACAAAGTGGGAGGCCTTGCTCTACCTGATTTTTGAACCTATTATACCACCACAGTAGACAAAACAGCCTGGTACTGGTACAAAAACAAATGCAAGACCAATGGAACAGCACAGAGATTCCAGTTATAAATCTATCCACATATGAGCAGCTGATATTTGACAAAGGCCCAGTGTCGGTTAATTGGGAAAAAGATAGTCTTTTTAACAAATGGTGCTGGCATAACTGGATATCAAACTACAAAAGAATGAAACAGGACCCATACCTCATACCATGCACAAAAACTAACTCTGAATGGATCAAAGACCTAAACATAAAGTCTAAAACGATAAAGATCATGGAAGAAAAAATAGGGACAACGTTAGGAGCCCTAATACAAGGCATAAACAGAATACAAAACATTACTAAAAATGACTAACAGAAACCATATAACTGGGCGCTCCTAAAAATCAAACACCTATGCTCATCTAAAGACTTCACCAAAAGAGTGGGAAAAAATTTTCACCTAAAACATCTCAGACCAGCGCCTGATCTCTAAAAGTTACATGATTCTGTTAAAACTCAACCACAAAAAGACAAGCAACCCAATTAAAAAATGGGCAAAGGATATGAACAGGCACTTCACCAAAGAAGACGATCAGGCGGCTGACAGATACATGAGGAGATGCACTCGATCATTAGAAAAATGCAAATCAGAACTACAATGAAATTCCATCTCACTCCAACAAGGCTGGCATTAATCCAAAAAATGCAAAACAATAAATGTTGGAGAGGTTGTGCAGAGATTGGAACACTTACGCACTGCTGGTGGGAATGTAAAATGGTACAACCACTTTAGAAATTGATTTCACGATTCCTTAAAAAGTTAGAAATAGAACTGCCATACGACCCAGCAATACCACTCCTCGGAATATATTCTAGAGAAATAAGAGACTTTACACGAACAGATATATGCACCCCATGTTCATTGCAGCACTGTTTACAATAGCAAAAAGGTTGAAACCACCAAGATGACCATCAATGGATAAATGGATAAACAAATTATGGTATATTCACACAATGGAATATTACACATCGATAAAAAAACAGTGGGGAATCTGTGAAACATTTCATAACATGGAGGAACCTGGAAGACATTATGCTGAGTGAAATGAGTCCGTTGCAAAAGGAAAAATATTGCATAAGACCACTACTATAAGAACTTGAGAAATAGTTTAAACTGAGAAGAAAATATTCTTTTGTGGTTACGAGAGGGGAGAGAGAGGGAGAGTGGGAGAGGGGTATTTACTAGTTAGATAGTAGATAAGAACTACTTTAGGTGAAGGGAAAGACAACACACAATACAGGGGAGGTCAGCACAACTGGACTAAACCAAAAGCAAAGAAGTTTCCTGAATAAACTGAATGCTTCGAAGGCCAGTGTAGCAAGGGCAGGGGTCTGGGGACCATGGTTTCAGGGTACATTTAAGTCAATTGTCATAATAAAATCTATTAGGAAACCATTCTGCATCCCACTTTGAAGAGTGGTGTCTGAGGTCTTAAAAGCTAGCAGGCAGCCATCTAAGATGCATCAATTGGTCTCAACCCACCTGGATTAAAGGAGAATGAAGAACACCAAGTACGCAAGGTAGTTACGAACCCAAGAGACAGAAAGGGCCACATAAATGAAAGACTACATCATCCTGAGACCAGAAAAACTAGATGGTGCCCGGCTACAACCGATGACTGTCCTCACAGGGAACACAACACAGAACCCCTGAGGGAGAAGGAGAACAGTGGGATGCAGACATCAAATTCTCATAAAAAGACCAAACTTAACGGCCTGATTGAGAGTAGAAGGACCCCGGTGTTCATGGACTCCAGAACTGCTGTTGGCCCAAGAGAGCAGCTATTCCCAAAGCCAATTCATCAGGCATGGATTGGACTGGACAATGTGTTGGAGAAGGATGTTGGTGAGTAGTGAGCTACTTGGATCAGATAGACTCTTGCAACTATGTTGGCATCTCCTGACTGGAGGGGAGACGGGAGTGTAGAGGGGTTTAGAAGTTGGCAAAAAGAGAGAGTGGAAGGAGGGAGTGGGCTGTTTCATTGGGGGGAGACTAATTGGGAGTATGTGGCAAGGTATATATAAGTTTTTGTGTGAGAGACTGACTTGATTTATAATCTTTCACTTAAAGCACAATAAAAATTATTAAAAAAATTAAGAAAACTTTAGAATCATGTGGGACTCTATCAAGAGAAATAACCTATGAGTGATTGGAGTACCAGAACAGGGAGAAAGTACAGAAAGAATTGTTGAAGATTTGTTGGCAGAAAACTTCCCTAATATGGTGAAAGAAGAGAAGATATCTATCTAAGATGCTCATTGAACTCCACATAAGGTAGATGTTAAAAGGAAGTCACCTAGACATATTATAATCAAACTTGCCAAAACCAAAGATAAAGAGAGAATTATAAGAGCAGCGAGGGATAAATGAAAAGTCACCTACAAAGGTGAGCCAATAAGAATAAGCTCGGACTACTCAGCAGACACCATGGAGGCAAGAAGGCAATGGGAGGACATATTTAAAAAATTGAAGGAAAAAATTTGCCAGCCAAGAGTCATATCCAGCAAAACTATCTCTTATATGCGAAGGTGAAATTAGGACATTTCCAGATAAACAGAAGTTCAGGGAATTCGTAAAAACCAAAGCAAAACTACAAGAACTACTAAAGGGAGTTCTATGGTTAGAAAATCAATAATAACAGGTGTCAACACAAAACTGGAACAATGGGCAGAGCAATCAGAACTCAACCCAGACAGGGAAATCAAAACAATCAAAGCAAATCAAAGCATCGAACAGGGTAACGATGATGTTATTATATAAAACAAGACAACATTAAAATAATAAAGAGGAACTAAGAATTGTAATGATAGATCTTTCATATGGAGAGGAAGATATGGCGATACAAAGAAATAAAAGTTAGGTTTAAAATCAGAAAAATAATGGTAAACAATAAGGTAACCACAAAGGAGACAAACTATCCTACTCATCAAAATAAAATATAAGAGAAAAATAGAGACTCAGCAGAAACAAAATCAACAACAATAAATATGAGGAAAGGACAATATATAAAGAAAATCTACTCAGCACATAAAATCAAGTGGGAAAAAGAAACTGTCAACACACAAAAAAGACATCAAAATGATAGCACTAAATTTATACCTATCCATAATTACCCTGAATGTTAGTTGACTAAATGCACCAATAAAGAGACAGAGAGTGAGAGAACGGATTAAAAAACAAGATCCGTTTATATGCTGCCTACCAGAGACACACCTTAGACTTAGAGACACAAACAAACTAAAACTCAAAGGATGGAAGAAAATATGTAAAGCAAACAACAATCAAAAAAGAGCAGGAGTGGCAATATTAATTTCTGAAAAAATAGACTTTAAACTTAAATCCACCACAAAGGATAAAGAAGGACACTACATAATGATAAAAGGGACAATTGACCAGGAAGATATAACCATATTAAATATTTATGCACCCAAGGACAGGGCTGCAGTATACATTAAAAAAAAAACCTCTATCAGCGTTGAAAAGTAAGATAGACAGCTCCACAATAATAGTAGGAGACTTCAAACACACCACTTTCGGTGAAGGACAGGACATCCAGAAAGAAGCTCAATATAGACACGGAAGATCTAAATGCCACAATCAGCCAACTTGACCTCATAGACATATATACAGAACACTCCACCCAACAGCAACCAACTATACTTTCTTTTCTAGTGCACATGGAACATTCTCTAGAATAGACCACGTATTAGGTCATAAAACAAGCCTTAGCAGAATCCAAAACACTGAAATATTACAAAGCACCTTCTCTGACCATAAGGCCATAAAAGTAGAAATCAATAACAGGAAAAGCAGGGAAAAGAAATCAAACACTTGGAAACTGGACAACACCCTGCTCAAAAAAGACTGGATTATAGAAGACATTAAGGATGGAATAAAGAAATTCATAGGATCGAATGAGAATGAAAGCACTTCCTATCAGAACCTTTGGGACACAGTGAAAGCACTGCTCAGAGGTCAATTTATATCAATAAATGCACACATACAAAAAGAAGAAAGGGCCAATTTTAAAGAAATACCCCTACAACTTGAACAAATAGAGAGAGAAACAAAAGAAACCCTTAGGCAGCGAAAGAAAAAAAGTAATAAAAATTAGAGCTGAACTAAATGAAAGAGAAAACAAAAAACAATTGAAAGAATTGACAAGACCAAAAGCTGGTTCTTTGAAAAAATCAACAAAATTGATAAACCATTGGCCAAACTGACAAAAGAAAAACAGGAGAGGAAGCAAAAAACCCCAATAAGAAATGAGATGGTTGATATTACAACAGGCCCAAATGAAAATAAAAGAATCATATCAGATTACCAGGAAAAATTGTACTCTAACAAATTCAAAAACCTAGAAGAAATGGATGATTTCCTAGAAACACACTACCTACCTAAACTAACACAATCAGAAGTAGAACAACTAAATAGACCCATAACAAAAGAAGAGATTGAAACGGTAATCAAAAAACTCCCAACAAATAAAAGCCCTGGTCAGGATGGCTTCACTGCAGAGTTCTACCAAACTTTCAGAGAAGAGTTAACACCATTACTACTAAAGGTATTTCAGAGCATAGAAAAGGACGGAATTCTGCCAAACTCATACTATGAAGCCACCATATGCCTTATACCAAAACAAGGTAAAGACACCACAAGAAAATTACAGACCTATATCCCGCGTACACTTAGATGCAAAAATCCTCAACAAAATTCTAGCCAATAGAATTCAACAATATATCAAAAAAATAATTCACCATGACCAAGTGGGGTTCATACCAGGTATGCAGGGGTGGTTCAACATTAGAAAAACAATTAATGTAATCTATCACATAAGTAAAACAAAAGACAAGAATCACATGATTTTATCAATTGATGCAGAAAAGGTATTTGACAAAGTTCAACACCGTTCATGATAAAAACTCTCAGCAAAATAGGAATAGAAGGAATATTCCTCGACATAATAAAGGGTATTTATACAAAGCGGATAACCAACATCATCCTAAATGGAGAGAGTCTGAAAGCATTCGCCTTGTGAACGGGAACCAGACAATGAGGCCTTTCATCACCGCTCTTATTCATCATTGTGCTGGAGGTCCTAGCCAGAGCAATTAGGCTAGATGAAGAAATAAATGGCATCCAGATTGGCAAGGAAGAAGTAAAATTATCTGTATTTGCAGACGACATGATCTTATACAGGAAAACCCCCAAGAATCCTCAAGAAAACTGCTGAAACTAATAGAAGAGTTCAGCAGAGTATCGGGATACAAGATAAACCTGCAAAAATCAGTTAGATTCCTCTACACCAACAAAAAGAATATCGAAGAGGAAATCACCAAATCAATACCATTTACAGTAGCCCCCAAGAAGATAAAATACTCAGGAATAAATATTATCAGAGATGTAAAAGACTTATACAAAGAAAACTACAGTACACTTTTGCAAGAAACCAAAAGAGACCTACATAAGTGGAAAAACATACCTTGCTCATGGATAGGAGGACTTAACATTACAAAAATGTCTATTCTACCAAAAGCGATCTATACATTTAATACAATTCCGATCCAAATTCCAACGACATTCTTTAATGAGAAACAAATCACCAATTTCATACGGGAAGGAAAGAGGCCCCAGATAAGGAAAGCATTACTGAAAAGGAAGAACAAAGTGGGAAGCCTCACTCTACCTGATTCTAGAACCTATTATACTGCCACAGTAGTCAAAATAACCTGATACTGGTACAACAACAGATACATAGACCAATGGAACAGAATTGAGAATCCGGACCTAAATCCATCCACACATGAGCAGTTGATATTTGACAAAGGTCCAAAGTCAGTTAAATGGGGAAAAGACAGTCTTTTTAACAAATGGTGCTGGCATAACTGGATATCCATCTGCAAAAAAAGGAAACAAGACCCATACCTCACTCTATCTACAAAAACGAGCTCAAAATAGATCAAAGACCTAAATATAAAATCTAAAACAATAAAGATCATGGAAGAAAAAATAGGGACAATGTTAGGAGCCCTAATATATGGAATAAACAATACAGAAAAGATTATTGAGAACTCAGAAGAAAAAGTAGATAACTGGGAGCTCCTAAAAATCAAACACATATGCTCATCCAAAGACTTCACCAAAAGAGTAAAAAGACTACCTACAGACTGCGAGGAAGTTTTTAGCTATGACGTTTCTGATCAGAGCCTTATCTCTAAAATCTACATGATACTGCAAAAACTCAACTACAAAAGACAAATAACCCAACTAACAAATGGGCAAAAGATATGAACAGACACTTCACTAAAGAAGACATTCCAGTAGCTAACAGATGCGTGAGGAAATGCTCATGATCATTAGCCATTAAAAACCCCACTGATGCCGAGTTGATTCCGACTCATAGCGACGCTATAGGACATTGTAGAACTGCCCCATAGAGTTTCCAAGGAGCGTCTGGCAGATTTGAACTGCCAAGCTCTTGGTTAGCAGCCATAGCACTTAACCACTACGCCACCAGGGTTTCCCCTTAGCAATTAAAATGCAAATCAAAACTGCAATGAGATTTCATCTCACTCCAATGAGACTAGCATTAATCCAAAAGAACACAAAATAATAAAAGTTGGAGAGGCTGTGGAGAGATTGGAACACTTATACACTGCTGGTGGGAATGTAAAGTGGTACAACCACTTTGGAAATTGATTTGGCTCTTCTTTACAAAGCTAGAAATAGAACTACCATACGGTCCAGCAATCCCACTCCTCGGAATATATCCTAGAGAAATAAAAGCCTTTACACTAACAGATATACGCACACCCATGTTTATTGCAGCACTGTTTACAATAGCAAAAAGATGGAAGCAACCAAGGTGCCCATCAATGGATGAGTGGATAAATTATGGTATATTCACACAATGGAATACTACAACCCCCCCAATACTACAGATCGATAAAGAACAGTGAGGAATCTGTGAAATATTTCATAACATGGAGGAACCTGGTAGGCATTATGCTGAGTGAAATTAGTCAGTTGCAAAAGGACAAATATTGCATCAGACCACTATTATAAGAACTGGAGAAATAGTTTAAACTGAGAAGAAAACATTCTTTTGTGGTTACGAGAGGGGAGAGGGAGGGAAAGTGGGAGAGGAGTATTCACTAATTAGATAGTGGATAAGAACTACTTTAGGTGAAGGGAAAGACAACACAAAATACAGGGGAGGTCAGCCCAACTGGACTAAACCAAGAGCAAAGAAGTTTCCAGAATAAACCAAATGCTTCGAAGGCCAGCATAGCAGGGGCAGGGGTCTGGGGACCATGGTTTCAGGGGACATCTAAATCAATTGGCATAATAATATCTATTAACAAAACATTCTGCATCCCACTTTGAAGAGTGGCGTCTGGGGTCTGAAATGCTGCAAGCGGCTATCTAAGATGCATCAATTGGTCTCAACCCACCTGGATCAAAGGAGAATGAAGAACACAGAGTACGCAAGGTAATTACGAGCCCAAGAGACAGAAAGGGCCACATGAACCAGAAACTACACCATCCTGAGACCAGAAAAACTAGATGGCGCCCGGCTACAACCGATGACTGCCCTGACAGGGAACACAACACAGAACCCCTGAGGGAGCAGGAGAGCAGTGGGATGCAGACCCCAAATTCTCATAAAAACACCAGACTTAATGGCCTGACTGAGGCTGGAAGGACCCCGCTGGTCATGGCCCCCAGACCTTCTGTTGGCCCAGGACAGGAACTATTCCTGAAGTCACCTCTTCAGACATGGTTTTGACTGGAGTATGGGTTGGGGATGGGTGCTGGTGAGGGAGGAGTGAGCTACTTGGATCTGGTGGACACTTGAGATTATGTTGGCATCTCCTGCCTGGAGGGGAGATGAGAGGGTAGAGGGGGTTAGAAACTGGCGAAATAGACATGGAAAGAGAGAGTGGAAGCAGGGAGTGGGCTGTCTCATTGAGGGGAGAGTTTTTGGGAGTATGTGGCAAGGTGTATATAAGTTTTTGTGTGAGAGACTGACTTGATTTGTAAACTTTCACTTAAAGCACAACAAAAATTATTAAAAAAAAAAAAACTTTACCAAAAAAGTGAAAAGAAAGCTAACAACTGGGAGAATATCTTTGGAAATCATATATTTGACAAGAATGTGATAACCAAAATATATATTAAACTTTGACAATTTAACAAGAAAAAGTCAAATAACCGAATCATAAAATGGACAAAGAACTTGAATAAATATTTCACCAAAGAGGACATTCAAATGGCCCCCAAACACACAAAAAGATGCTCAGCATTATTAGTCATCAGAGAGATGAAGATCAAAACCAAAATGAAATACCATTTCCCTCCGTCTAGGATCGCTAAAATTAAAAAAAAAAAAAAAAACACAGAAAATGACAAATGTTGGTGAAGACAGGAAAATTGGAACCCTTATCCATTGCTGGTTGGAATGCAAAATGGTACAGCCATTGTAGAAAACAGTGCGGTGGTTCCTCAAAAAACTAAAAATAGAACTACCACATGACCCAACAATTCTAGTTCTAGAAATATGCCCAAAAGAACTTGAAAACAGAGACTCAAACAGATGCTTGTACAGCAACATTTGTTGCAGCGATATTCACAATAGCCAAAAGGTGGAAAGAACCTAAATGTCCATCAATAGATGAATGGATAAACAAAAAGTGGTATATACATACAATACAATACTACTCAGCCAGTGGAGAAATGAGTTCTTGATACATGCTACAGTATGGATGGAGCTTGAAGACATTATGCTGAGTGAAATAAGCCAATCACAAAAGAGCAAATATTGTATGGCCTTACTTATATAAAAAGACAAGAAAAGGCAACTGTATAGAAACCTAAGTTTATTAGTGTTTACCAGGGGTAGGAGGGAGGGGGGTAAAGAGAGGTTAATGGTGATGGAAAAATTGCATTGATTAAGGGTAGGGTTGCACAGCTGATTATGGTAACTGTTGTCAATAAATTGTACACCTGTAAAAATTTTGAACTGGCAAAATTTGTGTGACAGATACACTTACAACAATGACCAAAAAAAAAAGTAGCTGCTTAAGCTGCTTATGTATAACCAAACACCTCATAGGATTTGAATCCTTGGTTTGTAGGTCTAGGGTCATGGTTTCATAGGACATGCCAGTTAATTGGCCTAAAAATGTGTTTAGTGTTTCTGTTCTACTTCCTAGTTCATTGCATAGTGCCTAGGGTCTTGAAAGCTTGCAAACAGCCATCCAAGGCACAACAATTGGTCTCTATTTGCCTGGAGCAACAAAAGAAGAAGGAGAGTCAGAATAAGAGGAGGATTTGGAATGTGTGGCTAATTATCTCCATGAACAACTGCCTCCTTTGCCACAAGACCAGAAGAACTGAATGGTGCCCTGCTATCATTACTGAACATTTTGATCAAAGATTCTATAGAAGAATTCTGATCAAAAGGGTGAAAATGCAGAACAGAATTTAAAATTCTCATAGGCTCCAGACTTCCTGGAGCCATGGAGGGTGGATGAAACCCTGAAACTATTGCCCTGAGATAATCTTTAAACCTTAAACCAAAAATATCCCCCCAAAGTCTTCTTAAAAGCTAACAACAGTTTAGCTTAACTAGTAAAAAAGTGTCTGCCTTGAGTATTATGCTCTTTTAAGAACTATCTATATGGGATCTAATGGACAAAAGTAACTCGAAAGAGAAGATAGGAACCTTAGGGGGTAGTGAGTTCATGTTAATGGGGGAGGAACAACTCAGAAAAGGATGGTGAGAATGGTTGCACAACTCAAAAATGTAATCAATGTCACTAAATTGTACATGTAGAAACTGTTGAATTGGTGTATGTTCTCCTGTGTATATTCTCAACAATAACAACAAAATAAATAAAATAAAAAAGATTAATGGATTATGTGATCTACCAGAATGCTTTGGTGGAGTGAGGAGACAGTTAAAGGCCGGCTTCTTCATTTTTGGAAAACAATTTGGCTTATCCCATATAGCTAACCCCTCACTCTTCACTATACTTACCAACACCCTTAATTCTTTCAGTTGGTTCAAGTATTCTCCAGGTTGTTGATACTTCTCTGCTTCTCTTCAACATTCTGGGCATCTGGAAGTATCCAAGACAGGGAACAGACCTATGCTGGCATTTTAGAATCTTTTGCTTCTCAGGTTGTTTTATAACCTAATTCTTCTAGGCTGGTTATTTTACTGACCCTATCATCCTTTGAGTGTTTCTGCTTCTGCAATTGTGCTCCCCTGTGTCACCCCCCTTCTGTCTTGGCTGGTTACATCCCACTCATGCTTTTAGGGTTCACTCATGTAGAAGTTCCTCAGTGAGGCTTCCTTTACTTCTCCAACAGAGACACAGATCATTTCCCATCTTGAATGCCTGCAGCACTTGATCAATACTTTTTGCTTGACGTTGAACACATGCTGCTTTGGGAAACCCTCTAATTGCTTCCTGTTCATACTGT
This sequence comes from Loxodonta africana, assembly GCF_030014295.1. Lineage (NCBI taxonomy): Eukaryota > Metazoa > Chordata > Mammalia > Proboscidea > Elephantidae > Loxodonta > Loxodonta africana. The sequence goes on along the minus strand of NC_087369.1, from coordinate 87,656,743 downwards.
CTCTCCATAAAATATACTGGGTGTTCCTTGAAAGTGGGAACCATGACATACTTCTTTAATTCCTGAGGGTGCCATCTATAAACCCTGTAATGAATACCCAAAAAAAAAACACTTAGAATATAATAGGGAGTTGTGGTCTTATGATTAGAAAGACCCTTGGAGATGATCTGTTTCAAGTGTTCTTAACCTGAAGTCATGCCAAGTTTCATAGAGTCCATGAAACTCTTGAAATTGTATGCCAAATCCATGTATATATCTGCATTTCTCCCAGGAAGAGTAGCCATAGTGTTTATTAGATTCTTTAAAAAAAATAAAAATAAAAATAAAAGCTAAAGATTCACTGCTGAACCCCTCCTTGTTTTGACTGGGGATAAGGGAGGCAGGGATCTGGCAAAAATCAGAGAAGGAATTATCAGCAGAACTGCCACTATCTGAGGTCTTCTGAGTACCAGTCTGGGAATTCCAGTGCTTTCTCTCCATACTTCTCTGCTTTTATGTGTAAGATAGTTGATTAGCACATCCAATTCAGAGCTATGTTGTCAAATGTCTTTAGTTGCTCTGCCTTGGGCCATGTGGATGAGGTTCTAAGGCCCATTGGGCAAGATTGTTAACTATCCCTAGAGAATGAGTGTCTAAGATAACAGTCCATTCAAAAGTTCAGCCAACAAATCTATTTTGAGCATCTGCTTTGTGCCAGCTACTGTTTTAGGGGCTTGGGATACATCAGATTGCTGCCCTCATGAATCTAACATTTTAGTAGGGGGGTCAGAAAATGAAAAATAAATGTAATTAATAAAATTACATAAAAGACAATAAGGGCTATAGCAAAAAGAAAAAATAGAGCAGGCTAAGGGGGAATTGGGACTTCTGGGAAGCAGACTATAGTGTTAAATAAGGTGGTCAGAGTGGGCTTCATTGGGAAGGTGAGATTGGAGTAAAAGACTTGAAGGTATTTAGTGCCTCTGTTCTACCTCCTAGTTTGTTGTGTAGTGCCTGGGGTCTTAAAAGCTTGCAAGCAGCCATCCAAGGCATGGCAATTGGTCTCTGTTTGCCTGGAGCAACAGAGGAAGAAGAGTCAGGAATAGGAGTAGGATATGGAATGTGTGGCTGATTGCCTCCGTGAACAACTGCCTCCTTTGCCATGAAACCATAAGAACTGGATGGTGCCCGGCTACCATTACTGAACATTTTGATCAAAGATTCCATAGAAGAATCATGATCAAAAGGGGGAGAATGCAGAACAGAATTTCAAATTCTCATGGATTCTAGACTTTCTGGAGCCCTTGGGGCTGGATGGACCCCTGAAACTATTGCCCTGAGATAATTTTTAGAACTTAAACCAAAAATATCCCCTGAAGTCTTCTTAAAACCAAACAATAGTGGAGCTTAACTAGTAAAAAATGTCTGCCTTGGACATTATGCTCTTTTAAGAACTACCTCTATTGGATTAAAGTGACAACAGCAACTTGAAAGAGTAGATAGGAAGGTTAGGGTGCAGTGAATTTATGTCGATGGGGTAGGAACAACTCAGAAAAGGAGGATGACAATGGTTGCACAACTAAAAGAATGTAATGAGTGTCACCAAAATGTACTCGTAGAAATGGTTGAATTGGTGTATGTTTTGCTGTGTATATTCTCAACAACAACAATAAAATATTTGAAGGAGATGAGGGAACAAGCTATGGGGAATATTTCGGGGAAGAGTATTCAGGAAAAATAGCTACAGCAAATGCTTAAGGTGAGAGTGTGCTTGTCTTGTATGAGAAACAGTCAAGAGATCATTGTGGCTGCAGACAGTCAAAAAAGGGGGGTGTAGTAGGATATGAGATCAGAAAGGTCAAGAGGTTCAAGATCACGTAGGGGCTTGTAGCCCATTGCAAGGCTTTGAGCAGAGGAGTCACACGATATGACCTGTTTTAAAAGGATCACTCTGCCAGCTGTGATGAGACTACGTTGTAAGGTGGTAAGGATGGAAGCAGGGAGAGCAGTCAAGAAGACATTTGCCATACTCAAGTTGAGAGATGATGATATCTTGGATCGTGGTGGTAGTTGTAGGGGTGGTGACAAGCGGTTGGCTTTGGATGCAATTTTGCAAGTGGAGCAATTAGGACTTCTTGATAGATTAAGTGTGTGGTGTGAGAGAAAAAGAATAATTAAAGATAACTCCAAGGATTTTGGCCTCATCAACTAAAAAGATCAATTGTGATGGGGAAGATGAAAATGGAGCAACTGCTGTTTTTGGAAGGTGGGGAAGATCCGTAGTTTAGTTTTGGACATGCTGAGTTTGAGAGTTCTTGAGTCGGAATCGACTCATCAGCAATGGGCTTAGTTTTTTTTTTTTTTGGATTAGACATCTGAATGGAGAGGTTGAATAGGCAATTGTATGCATGAATCTGGAATTTGAAAGAGTCTGGGCTAGAGATACAGTTTGGAAGTCCCTGGCAAATATATGATATTTAAAGCCATCAGAACTAATGAGATTATGTAAAGACTTAGAGTAGAGATAAAAAAGAATTCCATGAAATTTATCAGGCCACGGAGCTAGGAAACAGTGGAAACTGGGCTCAACACTTGGGAGGAAGAGGACTTGGCTCTTTTACCCAGATTGTTATTTGACTTCTTAGTGTGGTACAGTGGAAGCGGTTATGCCACTGGTCCAAATTTCCTAGAATGGTTTATTTTACAGAATTTCTATTAATGAAATTGACAAAGCCCTGTTATTATTTGCTATCTGTTGTGATGACAAGTATGTAAAGTCACTTTAAAAAGTGACAAATCTTAAGCAACTAGAAATTGCCATTGTTATGATGGTGTCCTACTTTATCTGTAGGACATTGATGTGTAAAGACCATTGTTGACCTGAGGAGTCAGCACACTTATGTTTCTCTCCTGTTCTGGCTCTGAGTCACTATGTGATCTTGGATATAATTCTTCCCTTCTCTGGGCCTCAAATTTTCATATCTATAAAGAGGGGTTTTGGATGCAAGTGGATTCAAACTGCCGACCTTTTGTTTAACAGCCATAGCACTTAACCACTGCACCACTAGGCTCTATGTAAAGGGCCAGATAGTAAATATTTTAGGTTTTTTTATGGTCTCTGTCTCCTTCTCCTCTCCTCCCACTCCCTCCTCCTCTTCCTCCTTTTTCTAACAACCCTTTAAAAATGTAAAAACTGTTCTTAGCTTATGGACAGTACAAAAACAGGCCATGGACAAGATCCAATCTTTGACATATAGGTTGCTGACCCTATGGTGTGACCCCAGCACTGAATCCTCTGCACATGTGACCAGGTGTGTAGTGGGGAGAATATAGCCCATTTTTTATCCCCAACAATACCTATGTACAACCTGAAGTTTCCAGACTGCTCTCGGCTGGGCCTGGGTGAGGGGTAGGTATAGGCTCACTTCCTGGAACCTGAGCCTCAGACTCATATGGGGCCTTGCTAGAAGCAAACCAGTTCACCATCACCCACAATCCCTTTGACTGAACTAGGCCAGTCCATGTGCTCACAGCCTCAGGGAAGGCACGGATTGTAATAGTGGCCTAAACTGGCTTGGGGCCAAGAAGGGTGGCTATTTGTTGCAGACACAGCTGGGAGGGGATGAGCACAAAGGGGATCATGCAAACATCAGAGCCCAGGCAGAGAGGAGGGGAGGCCTAATTGTGATCAGATGTCCCTGCAGAGCAATAACACTGCCACCTGGTTATCAACATTTTAGTTTTTCAGAACTCAAAGGGCTATTCCAGACAGCATTTATTTGATCTTCACTGTGCCCTTGAGAGAGAGGAAAGAAGGGGAGGAGATTTAGCTGCGTTGGAGAAGAAAGAGCTCTGGCTTAGAAGTCTGGAGCCACAGCTCTTTCACTGACTAGCACGTTAATCTTGGACAAAGCTCTTCCTGTCTCTGGGCCTCATTTTCCTCATTTGTAAAGTGGTAGGATTAAACCAGATCAGTGGTTCTCCAAGTAGGAGATCCCCAGACCAGAAATATCAGTATCACCTGGCAACTTGTTAAAATGCTAATTCTCAGGCTCCATCTCAGATCTGCTGACTTAGATGCTCTGGGGGTAAGGTACATTTCAAGAATGATGGTGATGATAATAATGATGGTGCTCCTGTTGATTGTATGCCATTCCTCAACAGCCAGGTTTATCCCCTAAGCCAAGGACTTGTTACTCCACCCCTCGTCTCATTCGGAGTTTCTCTCAAGGTCTTATGTAAGAGAGCTGCCCATAGGAGATTATATACTGTGTGAGTAGGTAAGTTAGGTAAGGCAAGCTGTTCCAGATGGTTGACGTAGAAGTCACAAGACAACGCTTTTGAAGAGCAGAGAATAGAGATTTAACAGCCGGTATTTATTTATTAGAGATTCAGGAGGAGGGAAAGCTCATTGTGGACTGGAAGGGGGACAGTATTAAAAAGACTTCCTAGTATTAGAAAGACTTCCTAGTATTAGTGGTGGTGGGCCTGGAGTTACCTATTAAAGGATGGGGAGGATTTCAACACTTTCCAGGATGTGAGAGAACATTATAATGGATAAATACAGGAGAGACACAAAGGAAGAAAAAATCACATGACCTCAGCTTGTTGTAGCATTAAAACTAGAACGATTCTTATATTTATCCAGGGTTCAGGTGGTTACCTGTGTAGTGGCTATAACACCAGTCATTTCCTCCCACTCTGTAGAATATATTAGAATAAAAGTGAATGTGGGTGACGTTATATGGGGGATCTACACTTTGCCTTAGAATATAAAAGTTAAGTCATTCACAAACATTTATACTTTAGTAACAACTTGATTTTAACACTTCACAAGTGATCTCAAGGAATCCCAATACCCAAGACATTATATTTGATAGCTATCACCTTTTTTCTCCCACATATAGGAAAAATGAGGCTTAGAAAATAATAAATGACTTACCCAAATTCAATGAGAAATTTAATGGCAGAGCTGAGACAGCTATCCTGGCTTCTAGTCCAGTGTGATTTTCTTGTAATCTGTGTTTGCTCTGAGATTTGTGAGTGGAGTATTTTTGCAAAAATACAGTTTAGAAGACATGTGTTCAAGGTACAGATGGAAGAAGGCTAGGGCAAGACTATGCCAGGATGAAGCTTTTGCATTTTTTCTTGTATGTAATGGGGTGCTGGTGAAGATTTTGTAGTTGAGGTGTGGTACCACCTGCAATTAAAGAAAGTTGTTCTAGTGGTTTAATGCAGCAGTACCTGGTGGATTGAAGAGGGAGAGTACTTGGAGGGAGCAAAGCAGGTAAGAAGTAGCCCCAAAAGTAGGCTGGAAATGCCATGGATGCCCCCATTCATGCCATGACTCCATTTCTATTTTTTTTAATATAATTTTTATTGTGATTTAAGTGAAAGTTTACAGGTCAAGTCAGTCTCTCTCACAAAAACCCATATACACCTTGCTACACACTCCCCATTACTCTCCCCTAATGAGACAGCCTGCTCTCTCCCTCCACTCTCTCTTTTCGTGTCCATTTCATCAGCTTCTAAACCCCTCCACCCTCTCATCTCCCCTCCAAGCAGGAGATTCCAACATAGTCTCAAGTGTCCACCTGATCCAAGAAGCTCACTCCTCACTAGCATCTCTCTCCAACCCATTGTCCAGACCAATCCATGTCTGAAGAGTTGGCTTTGGGAATGGTTCCTGTCCTGGGCCAACAGAAGGTCTGGGGGCCATGACCACCAGAGTCCTTCTAGGCTCAGTCAGACCATTAAGTCTGGTCTTTTTATGAGAATCTGGGGTCTGCATCCCACTGGTCTCCTGCTCCCTCAGGGGTTCTCTGTTATGTTCCCTGTCAGGGCAGTCATCAGTTATAGCCAGGCACCATCTAGTTCTTCTGGTCTCAGGATGATGTAGTCTCTGGTTCACCTGGCCCTTTCTGTCTCTTGGGCTCGTAATTGCCTTGTGTCCTTGGTGTTCTTCATTCTCCTTTGATCCAGGTGGGTTGAGACCAATTGATGCACCTTAGATGGCTGCTTGCTAGCGTTTAAGACCCCAGATGCCACTCTTCAAAGTGGGATGCAGAATGTTTTCTTAATAGCTTTTATTATGCCAGTTGATTAGATGTCCCCTAAAACCATGGTCCCCAGACGCCTGTCCCTGCTATGCTGTCCTTTGGAGGTTTCAGTTTATTCAGGAAACTTCTTTGCTTTTGGTTTAGTCCATTTGTGCTGAACTCGCCTGTATTCTGTGCTCTTTCCCTTCAACTAGAGTAGTTCTTATCTACTATCTAATTACTGCATGCCCCTCTCCCATACTCCCTCCCTCCCCACTCTCCTAACCACAAAAGAATGTTTTCTTCTCAGTTTAAACTATTTCTCAAGTTCTTATAATAGTGGTCTTGTACAATATTTCTCCTTTTGCAACTGACTAATTTCACTCAGCATAATGCCTTCCAGGTTCCCCCATGTCATGAAATGTTTCACAGATTCCTCACTGTTCTTTATCGATGTGTAGTATTCCACTGTGTGAATATACCATAATTTATTAATCCATTCATCTGCTGATGGGCACCTTGGTTGCTTCCACATTTGTGCTCTTGTAAACAGTGCTGCAATAAACATGGGTGTGCATATATCTGTTCGTGTAAAGGCTCTTATTTCTCTAGGATATATTCCAAGGAGTGGGATTACTGGATCGTAGGGTAGTTCTATTTCTAGCTTTTTAAGGAAGCGCCAAATTGATTTCCAAAGTGGTTGTACCATATGTCATTCCGACCAGCAGTGTATAAGTGTTCCAATTTCTCCACAGCCTCTCCAACATTTATTATTTTGTGTTTTTTGGATTAATGCCAGCCTTGTTGGAGTGAGATGCAATCTCATTGTAGTTTTGATCTGCATTTCTCTAATGGGTAATGATCGTGAACATTTCCTCATGTATCTGTTAGCTACCTGAATGTCTTCTTTAGTGAAGTGTCTATTCATATCTTTTGCCCATTTTTTAATTGGGTTATTTGTCTTTTTGCAGTTCAGTTTTTGTAGTATCATGTAGATTTTAGAGACCGGGTGCTGATCGGAAATGTCATAGCTAAAAACTTTTCCCCAGTCTGTAGGTAGTCTTTTTACTCTTTTGGTGAAGTCTTTGGATGAGCCTAGGTGTTTGATTTTTAGGAGCTTCCAGTTATCTAGTTTTTCTTCTACATTCTTAATAATGTTTTGTATACTGTTTATGCCATGTATTAGGGCTCCTAATGTTGTCCCTATTTTTTCTTTCATGACCTTTATCGTTTTAGATTTTATATTTAGGTCTTTGATCCATTTTGAGTTAGTTTTTGTGGATGGAGTGAGGTATAGGTCTTGTTTCATTTTTTTGCAGATGGATATCCAGTTATGCCAGCACCATTTGTTAAAAAGACTGTCTTTTCCCCATTTAACTGTTTTGGGGCCTTTCTCAAATATCAACTGCTCATATGTGGATGGATTTATGTCTGGATTCTCAATTCTGTTCCATTGGTCCATGTATCTGTTGTTGTACCAGTACCAAGCTGTTTTGACGACTGTGGCAGTATAATAGGTTCTAAAATAGGGTAAAGTAAGGCCTCCCACTTTGTTCTTCTTTTTCAGTAATACCTTATTTATCCAGGGCCTCTTTTCCTTCTGTATGAAGTTGGTGATTTCTTTCTCCATCTCATTAAAGAATGTCATTGGGATTTGGATTGGAATTGCATTAAATGTATAGATCGCTTTTGGTAGAATAGATATTTTTATAATGTTAAGTCTTCCTATCCACGAGCAAGGTATGTTTTCCCAATTATGTAAGTCTTTTTCTTTTTCTTGCAGAAGTGTACTGTAGCTTTCGTTGTATAAGTCTTTTACATCTCGGGTAAGATTTTATTCCTAAGCATTGTATCTTCTTGGGGCCACTGTAAATGGCATTGGTTTGGTGATTTCCTCTTCAATGTTCTTTTTGTTGGTGTAGAGGAATCCAACTGATTTTTGTATGTTTATCTTATATCCCGATACTCTGCTGAACTCTTCTATTAGTTTCAGAAGTTTTCTTGAGGATTCCTTAGGGATTTCTGTGTATAAGATCATGCCATCTGCAAATAGAGATACTTTTAATTCTTCCTTGCCAATCTGGATGCCCTTTATTTCTTTATCTAGCGTAATTGCTCTGGCCAGGACATCCAACACAATGTTGAACAACAGTGGTGATAAAGGGCATCCTTGTCTTGTTCCCGATCACAGTGGGAATGCTTTCAGGCTCTCTCCATTTAGGGTGATGTTGGCTGTTGGCTTTGTATAAATGCCATTTATTATGTTGAGGAATTTTCCTTCTATTCCTATTTTGCTGAGAGTTTTTATCGTGAATGAGTGTTGAACTTTGTCAAAAGCCTTTTCTGCATCAATTGATAAAATCATGTGATTCTTGTCTTTTGTTTTATTTATGTGGTGGATTACATTAATTGTTTTTCTAATGTTGAACCATCCCTGTATACCTGGTATGAATACCGCTTGGTCATGGTGAATTATTTTTTGATATGTTGTTGAATTCTGTTGGCTAGAATTTTGTTGAGGATTTTTGCATCTACGTTCATGAGGGATATAGGTCTATAATTTTCTTATCTTGTGGTGTGTTTACCTGGTTTTGATATCAGGGGTGTATGGTGGCTTCATAGAATGAGTTTGGTAGTTTTCTGTCCTTTTCTATGCTCTGCAATACCTTTAGTAGTAGTGGTGTTAACTCTTCTCTGAAAGTTTGGTAGAACTCTACAGTGAAGCCGTTCAGACCAGGGCTTTTTTATGTGGGGAGCTTTTTGATTATCTTTTCAATCTCATATTTTATTATGGGTCTATTTAGTTGTTCTACCTCTGTTTGTGTTAGTTTAAGTAGGTAGTGTGTTTCTAGGAAATCATCCATTTCATCTAAGTTTTCACATTCATTTGAGTGCATTTTTTCATAGTAATCTGATATGATTCTTTTAATTTCAGTTGGGTCTGTTGTAATATCACCCCTCTCGTTTCTTATTCCGATTATTTGCTTCCTCTCCTGTTTTTCTTTTGCCAGTTTGGCCAGTGGTTTATCAATTTTGTTGATTTTTTCAAAAAAACAGCTTTTGGTCTTGTTAATTCTTTCAATTGTTTTTCTGTTTTCTCTTTCATTTAGTTCAGCTCTAATTTTTATTACTTTTTTTCTTTTGCTGCCTAAGGGTTTCTTTTGTTTCTCTCTCTATTTGTTCAAGTTGTAGGGGTATTTCTTTGAAATTGGCCATTTCTTCTTTTTGTATGTGTGCATTTATTGATATAAATTGACCTCTGAGCAGTGCTTTCACTGTGTCCCAAAGGTTCTGATAGGAAGTGCTTTCATTCTCATTCGATCCTATGAATTTCTTTATTCCATCCTTAATGTCTTCTATAATCCAGTCTTTTTTGAGCAGGGTATTGTTCAGTTTCCAAGTGTTTGATTTCTTTTCCCTGCTTTTCCTGTTATTGATTTCTACTTTTATGGCCTTATGGTCAGAGAAGGTGCTTTGTAATATTTCAGTGTTTTGGATTCTGCTAAGGCTTGCTTTATGACCTAATATGTGGCCTATTCTAGAGAATGTTCCATGTGCACTAGAAAAGAAAGTATAGTTGGTTGCTGTTGGGTGGAGTGTTCTGTATATGTGTCTATGAGGTCAAGTTGGTTGATTGTGGCATTTAGATCTTCCGTGTCTATATTGAGCTTCTTTCTGGGTGTCCTGTCGTTCACCGGAAGTGATGTGTTGAGGTCTCCTACTATTATTGTGGAGCTGTCTATCTCCCTTTTCAGTGCTGGTAGAGTTTGTTTTATGTATCTTGCAGCCCTGTCATTGGGTGCATAAATATTTATTATGGTTATATCTTCTTGGTGTATTGTCCCTTTAATCATTATATTGTGTCCTTCTCTGTGTTTTCTGATGGATTTAAATTTAAAATCTGTTTTGTCAGAAATTAATATTGCCACTCCTGCTCTGTTTTGATTGTTTTTTGCTTGATATATATTTTTCCATCCTTGAGTTTTAGTTTGTTTGTCTCTCTAAGTCTAAGGTGTGTCTCTTGGAGGCAGCATATGGACAGATCTTGTTTTTTAATCCGTTCTGCCACTCTCTGTCTCTTTATTGGTGCATTTGTTCCGTTTACATTCAGGGCAATTATGGATAGGTATGAATTTAGTGCTATCATTTTGATATCTTATTTTGTGTGTTATTGACAGTTTCTTTTTTCCACTTAATTTTATGTGCTGAGTAGATTTTCTTTATATATTGTCCTTTCCTCATATTTGTTGTTGTTGATTTTTTTTCTGCTGAGTCTGTATTTTTCCCTTGTATTTTATTTTGATGAGTAGGATAGTTTGTCTCCTTTGTGGTTACCTTATTATTTACCCCCATTTTTCTAAATTTAAAACTAACTTTTATTTCTTTGTATCGCCATATCATCCTACATTTCTTAGTTCCTCTTTATTATTTTAATGTTGTGTTCTTTATGTAAAAACATAGCTGTTTCCCTGTTTGGGGCTTTTTTTTTTCATAATCTTGCTTTGTTTTTTTTTGGATTTCCCTGTCTGGGTTGACTTCTGGTTGCTCTGCCTAGTGTTCTAGTCTTGGGTTGATACCTGATATTATTGATTTTCTAACCGAAGAACTCCCTTTAGTACTTCTTGTAGTTTTGGTTTGGTTTTTACGAATCCCCTCAACTTGTGTTTATCTGGAAATGTCTTAATTTCACCTTCATATTTAAGAGACAGTTTTGCTGGATATATGATTCTTGGCAGGCAATTTTTTTCATCCTATTTTTTAAATATGTCATCCCATTGCCTTCTTGCCTGCATGGTTTCTGCTGAGTAGTCCGAGCTTATTCTTATTGGCTCTCCTTTGCAGGTGACTTTTCATTTATCCCTCGCTGCTCTTACAATTCTCTCTTTATCTTTGGTTTTATTAAGTTTCATTATAATATGTCTTGATGACTTTCTTTTAAAATCTACCTTATGTGGAGTTCGATGAGCATCTTGGATAGATATCGTCTCATCTTTCACAATATCAGGGACGTTTTCTATCAACAAATCTTCAACAATTCTCTCTGTATTTTCTGTTACCCCTCCCTGTTCTGGTACTCCAATCACTTGTAGGTTATTTGTCTTGGTAGACTTCCACATGATTCTTAAGTTTTCTTCATTTTTTTAAATTCTTTTATCTTATTTTTCTTCAAATATATTAGCGCCAAGTGATTTATCTTCGAGTTCTGAAATTCTAGCTTCTACTTGCTCCATTCTGCTCCTCTGACTTTCTATTGAGCTGTCTAATTCTGTAATTTTATTGTTTATCTTCTGAATTTCTGATTGCTGTCTGTCTATGGATTTTTCCGGCTTATTAAACTTTTCATTATGTTCCCGAATAATCTTTCTAATTTTTTCAATTGCTTTATCTGTGTGTTCCTTGGCTCGTTCTGTGTATTGCCTCATTTCCTTCCTGATATCTTGAAGGGTTCTGTATATTAAACTTTTGTATTCTGCTTCTGGCAGTTCCAGGAATGCACTTTCATCTAGAAGATCCCTGGATTCTTTGTTTTGAGAGCCTGTTGAGGTGATCATGGTCTGTTTCTTTATGTGACTTGATATTGACTGTTGTGTCCAAGCCATCTATAAATTATTGTATTAGTTAATGCTTGCTTACTGTGTTGTAGCTGCTTGCTTTGTTTTGTTTTGGTATACCCCTATGGGTTACTTGAGTGAGCTAGCTTGATTATTTTCGCCTTTGGAGCTCTAATGTCCTGTTCCCAGACGGCTAGAGCTGTTATCAGGTATATCAGTCTAGGAGTCCATTCAGTTTTCTTGTATGAATTCAGCTTAAGTTTCCAGGTAGCTGATTTTCAAGTGTGTGCTGCAGGCTATGTCCTACAGTTTTAGAGGGGCAGGGGCGATTGGCATATGTTCCAGTATCTGATTGCAGCAAAGGGTCACAGTCTGAACAAGGCAGGGGGCTGAGAACCGACCCCCGAGTGTCTCTGAGGAAAGCACATCTCTGTTCCCTAGAGTGTGCAGGTGGGTGAGTTCTACAGACAGACCATGGGCACCCAAAGTTTTTGGTTATAAGTACTGGAAGGTACCAGTTATCTTTGGACCCCTGCCAGGGGTGGCTGGGTGACCTGAGTGTAGCTACCAGTCCTTAGGTCCCTGATGTGGGTGGGCGAGGACCTTGTTTAATAGGCACATCAACATCAAACATCAAACACCCACCTCTCCACCACACAGCTGAAATGGTTGGAGTTTGCCAACAAGGGCCTATTCTCCAAAAATAGGCCCACACAGGTCCATGCAGAAGGGAAAGATGCTCAGGTTCCATGGACTTTTTATGCCTGGACAGGAGCCTCTTCTGTCTTGAGCTCCCCTGGGTAATGGAACTAGCAAATTATCTTTTTCCCCCAATTGCAATTTTTTTTTTCCTTCCCCAAGGCTGGAAGGATGGCTCTACATGCACAATAGGGCCTATCTCAAGCCCAGGGATTCAGCCGCTGAAGCCAGCTTGGGGCTAGAAGGGTGCAGTAAAATATATGCAAGTACTTAGCTTTTTCCAGGAGGGCCGTTCTTCTCAGGTTCTGGAGGTGTGAGTAGGGTGTGTGGCTGAGTGCTTCTCCCCGAGGAAACTGCGGCCGAATGCTAATACCAGCCTGCTGCCGCTGCCGCTCCGGGTATGGTGCCTGAGGACTCCCTGCGATTCAGGTCTGGAAACTCCTCTCCACTTCTGAACGGTCTCTTCCTCCCCCTGCCCCTCAGTTTTTTGTCTAAGCTTGCCTTTGATGCTCAGGGCTTCCAGATTGTCATAAACATATTCGTTTCACTTGTTTTTTGGGGTCTTTGTTATAAAGAGGGTTCCGCCATCTTGGCTCTGCCTCCTGCATTTGTATTTTTAACAGAAGAAATGCTTTAGGAGCAAAACATTACTTTTCTTCTGGGATTTCAGCCATTTGCAATGGGGGTATTTGGGAGCCAGGGCCTTCCTGACCCTTGAATATAGTATTGTGGAGGAGATCTCCTCCCTGGACTGCACTCAGACAAGCTCTTGGTAAAGCTCATGCTGCTCTCTGCTTTCAAGTTTCATTTTGCACTAAGGTTTCTATGTGTTATGAGCCAGGGGTCCAGAGTTTAGGGAGTACCCAGCTCTTCCTTTCACTCCTCCCACAAAGCCCAGGCCCAATGTCAGTTGCATAACCCAGTCAGCTCTAGAGACTCTAGCTACAACAAAGATACTCAGTTACAGCTTCTAAAGCTCACTCATACCCATTATTTCAGGTTCTCACAACAGCCTTGTGAGGTGGGCCAGGCTTATTATATTTATAACTTCATGGGATGAACTGAAGATCAGGGTGGGGGAAGTAACTTGTCATGCAGCTAGTTAGTGGTGCTGCCCAGTTCTTCTGCTTCCAAGCAGTACTCCACGCTTCCACTTGTGCTGTCGAGGTTGTGGTAGTTATTTTTATGAGCATATTGAAAACCTCCCAGACCTTAGGCAGGGTGCAGGTTGGGGCATGGAAGGAAACAGAAAGCCAGGAGACCAGATTTCTCTTTGTGTTCAGTCCAAGGTCCTTCCCTTAATGCTGTGCTGCTTCCCTGGAGCATACTGAAAGAACTTTGTGGGAAAATTCTTGGCCCTGCTCACCCACAGCCCTGTGGCTTTCCCTCTATTTGATGCTAGTGATACGCTGGTTGAGAATGTGTCACCGTTGCCTGCAGCCTGCCATGTTTCCTTTTTTGCCAACCTGTCCCCTCACCCTGCATTGCTGGAGCAGAGGTGCAGTTAAGGGGCTCCCCTTCCCTGGTGTACCTCAAGTGGTAAGGCTCACAACAACCTCAGATCTTCCTGGGGCAGAACAAAAAGGTAATTGACTCAGAGACCTGGTCAGCACTAGACAACAGCTTTTAAAACATGAATGGCATAGGGTCTGTGGCTGAAGCTGCTTTGACCAGACCTTTCCAGCACTCTAACTGAGTTCTCAGTGTGAGCCAAAGGCAACACCAACCAGAGTAGCATCAGCCTGGCTTTCAGAGTTCATACAATGTCATGCTGTCTAGATTTTCATCATGAATGTTCCTGAGACTCAAATGCAAGGGGAATTGGGTTGATTTCAACTGGAAAATATTCCTGCCATCTCAACATTCTCTGGAATAACCTGCTTGCAGCTGTCATGGGGTGGCCCCCTCCCTGTAGTGCATGGCTTTTCCAAGGCTTGGGCTCCAGGAAGATGAAGGGGAAGGGAAGGAGGGGACCAGATTTTGTACCCCCCCCGGAAAGCCTGGATAGTGCTTGCATTTTTCAGGACTGGAATTGGGTCTCTGGGGTTGGGAGTAAGGGGAGAGAGAGGGGCTCATGAAACAGGCCCTTGCTGGGTGGGGCACTGCTTGCAGCTGGTTGCATTTTTTTAACTGATTGGCTTCCAATAGAAAGAAGTTGTCTCCTGATGGAAGAACATGTATCCTGTCCTTGGAAAAAAACTCTAGCTGGCTGGGGCTCAGGAGACCTGGGTTTAGGTCCTGGCTCTGCCATAAACTTGCATTGTGGTTTTAGGTAGGTCAGCCATCACCTCTCTGTGTCTTGGATTCTTCCATTTAAAATGAAACTAGTATTACCTGCTCTTCACGTGTATAAAGCAAGAAAAAGGTGCAGAGGACATTGATGAATATACTAGGGGAAATAAAAAGATGCTAGGATTTTATTTTTACCCCCCTCCTCTCAGATCCAGAGATTTGAAATAGTTGCTTTTCTTTCCTTTCCCCTTGTCCCATGGCGTTAGTAGAATAGCACAGTATAGGAAAGCCTCCAGAGATTTAGATGGCCAGGGGGTGAAGGCAAGAACAGTGGTATAAGCAGTAGATATGAAAGTAAGAATACCTTTGGGAGGGATCACTAAAACCGTATCAGGTAGATGTTGATAACCAGCTGGAAGCAAGGTCCTGTGAAAATGGGAAACAAGATGTCAAGATCAGAGGTGATACCTGGAATGCTAGGAAGGTAGAAAGTGCCAAAGACAAATTTCATTTTTTCTTACCATTGTGCCCTGGACTGGTATAAATTGCCTTTATTGGCTTCCTGGATAGCCAGACCATTGGCGTAGCTTTGGTATCTCCAAGCTTCTGATTTCCTTTGTATTAGAGTCGTGCTTGGGCTGGATCTACCTGGAAGGAGATGTCAGAGTACAGAGAACAAAAGCCTCTGACCTAGGATCAGAGCCAATGAGTCAGAGACAGTGTGCCAGAGCATAGGCTTTGAATCTACCTATGCTCTGGCACACTGTCTCTGATTCATTGGCATCTTGGGATCTAGACCTGTGCTGTACAATATGGTAGCCAATAGCCAGATGAATATCCCTGCATTGCACATGAGAAGGCCTGGATGACAGTATGGATGGCTTGGGGGCAGTCCAACAGTGCTGCAGGACCTCATAGCTCATATTCTACAGAAAGCAGGATAATGAACTCATTCTTTATAAGGGCTCTTTTATGGAGCCTTAAACAAACAAAAAACAAAGGAAAGAAAACCTGGGAAAGTATGGGTAGAGTAGACTTCTTATCATCCGGTGATCACGTATTTGCCTTTGAACAGGAGGCCTGAGGATAATCCATGAGCCTAAACCCATGGATTATCCTCAGGCCTCCTGTTCCATAGCCCTTTGTATAATGGAAAGAGCATTCACAGCCATTCTTTTATTTGAGTCTTCCTAATACTGTGAAGGCAAGTACAAAAGGAGTTATATCCATTTGACACCTACAAAACTGAGGCTCAGCAAAGTGAAGTGACTTGGTCAAGGGCCCCTAGTTTTTAACATAGAGCCAGGCTGAAAATGGAAAAAACCTTGGGCAGCTTCCTTGACTCTTTTCCTTTTATTTCCAGTCAAGTGCCAAGTCTGGATGATTGCCTTTCCCACCTTGTTCTCAAATCAACTCATTTGTCTTCATCATTAGTGCCACTGTAGCCCAAGCCCTTCAGTCCATCCTATAGTCCATTTCCCACATAGCAGTTGGAATGGTCTTTCTAATATAAATCTGATTGTGGCATTCTTCTTTTTAAAATCCTTTCCAATTGCTCTTAGGATAAAGAACAAGCTCTTGAATCTGACCTATACAGCTCTGTATGATTTGTATACCTTAGCTCTCCATCCCTATCTCTTCCCACCTTTTACTTGACTTCTACTTTCCAAAACCAGGAAATTTTCAGATCTTTGAAGATGCCAGACTTTCTTCTGACTCCAGTCTGTGTACTTGTTATTCCATCTGCCTGCCATACTCCTTTCCTCTACTCCGCTTCAGTTAATAAACTCCTACTTGTCCTGAAAGCCCTAGTTCAGGCACTGCTTTCTCTGACAATCTTCCCCTGACCTTCCTTCCTTCCCGAGTTGGATTAGGTGCCCCTTTTCTGAACTCCTATGGCATCCAGAACTTGCTTGCTAATATAATTGCTTACTTGTCTTTCTTCTCTAGTAGACTGTGAGTGTCGTAAGATCAAGAACCATGGTATTTTAACTCTGCACCATGTACCTAGTACTGATCACAGGGCCTATCACATAATAGGTGCTTACAGAAATTTCTTGATTAATTAAATGAATGAGTAAATGAATGATGGATTCCAGGTCACCTACCTGGCAACCTAGTGTTCTTTCCACTTGGAAGCAACATATTTGAATACAAAGATAGTCATTTAGCTTTCAGATTATCAGTCTCAGTGAATATTTAGGATATGTTTACCACTCAGAGAAACTTAGTCTTGGAGGAGGGGACCTGGCATCTGCTGTGAGACAGGCAAACTGCTAAATAATTTACATAAAATGAATGCATTAATTCATTCTTCATCAGTTATACCTTGAGTACCTACTCTATGACAGTAGAAATTATCATTATCCTTATTTTATTGATTAGGAAACTGAAGATCAGAGAGGCTGAGCCACTTGCCCAAGACCATACAGTTCTTCAGTGGTGGAACTGGGATTTGAACCTAAGCCTGTGTTACTATAAAATATATATGCTATATTGCACTGAACCAGACCACAATTACTTGGGAGCAAGACCTACTTTTCTACCCTTCGCATTACAGGACACACAAAAGCAAATTAATATTTTTAAACTACAATGTTATAAATGGCTCATTAAGGCCATAGTTTTTCAGGCACTGATAGATTTCTAGAATGGGATAGGTTTCTTTGCACTGCCTCATCTTATTCCTCTTCGCCAGGTAGCTGAAATAGATGTCTGTAATGGAGACCAGCACAGCAAAAAGCTAGTGATGTGGAACTACCATGTTTGAACATTATCTGTGGGCAAGCAGCAGATGACAGGTTGGGGCTGCCTCCCTGAGAACATGATTGTGAGGATCAGCTGCCTCCCTGAGAACATGATTGTGAGGATCAGACTGACATCTAGTGTTATAATAATAATGCTTCTCAGTTGTATAATGCATTGCAGTTTACAGACCACGTTTACATCTTTTACTGTATTTTAACCTGAAGAAAAATAAAATCCTCACAACTGGACCAATAAACAACATCATGATAAATGGAGAAGATATTGAAGCCATAAATGATTTCATTGTACTTGGATCAACAATCAACATCCACGGAAGCAGCAGTCAAGAAATCAAATGATGTATTGCGTTGGCCAAATCTGCTGCAAAAGATTCTTTAAAATTTTAAAAAGTGAAGATATCACTTTGATGGCTAAGGTAAGCTTGACCCAAACCATGGTCTTTTCAGCTATCTCATACACAATCAAGAGCTGGACAATGAAAAAGGAAGGCAAAAGAAGAATCGATGTATTTGAATTGTGATGGTGGTGAAGAATATTGAATATACTGTGGACTATTAGAAGAAATCCAACCAGAATGCCCCCTAGAAGCAAGGATGGTGAGATTTCAGATTTGGACACATCGTCAGGAAAGACCAATCGCTAGGAAAGGACATGATGTTTAGTAAAGTAAAGAGTCTGCAAAAACGAGGGAAACCCTTGATAATATGGATTGACACAATAGCAACAACAATGGGCTCAAACGTTCCGAAGATCATGAAGATGGCACAGGACCGGGCAACATTTCATTCTGTTATACATAGGTTTGCCATGACTTGGAGCTGACTCAATGGCAATCCACAACAACAACTGTATTTAAAAAAACTTAGAATTTTTCTATTCAGTTGATAAGGAAACAAGCTCAAAGATATCATGTCACTTGGTTAAGGTTACACAGAACTGAAACTTACAAGCTTTCCAACTCTGAAAAACCCTACACAAATACAAGGGCTTAATTTTATAGTGCTTATGATAATTTGCTGGGGAGAGGGGCTGTTTCTAGTAGGTTTATGTGTTTTAAAGGACAGGTAGTAGAACAGCCAGGCTGTAGACTGTCTGTAAATCATGCATGAGTTTTTAACCTTTGCTTTGTGAGGTATAGCCTGCTAGTCACCTATCAGCTTTCCTCTTCTGTAGTGATGGAAGTTTTAGGTGGGCACAGGGCTGCTCAGCTAAAGACTGTATTTCCAAGCCTCCCTTACAGCTAGGTGTGACTGTTTGACTAGGTTCTGTCCAGTGGAAGTAATGTGTACAACTTCTGGGTTGTGCCTTTCATTTCCCCTTTTATTCCTTGTCAGCTTGGAGAAGTAAGCTCTGGGAAAACTAATGTGGAAGTGGAAGAATTTTGCTTTTCCACAAACAGGAGTTTCCTCTCTGGTTTTGGAGGACAATAGTAACTGGACAAAGTGTTAGATAAATACCTGATCAATTAAAACATAAATAACAGAGAATCCTTTAATGAACCCATTAGCAAGCCTCTTTTGAGTGCCTAAAGGTCGCCATGATTTGGAGCCGACTTGATGGCAACTAACAACAATAAA
Source organism: Loxodonta africana (assembly GCF_030014295.1). Taxonomy (NCBI): domain Eukaryota; kingdom Metazoa; phylum Chordata; class Mammalia; order Proboscidea; family Elephantidae; genus Loxodonta; species Loxodonta africana. The sequence continues at coordinate 87,637,897 of NC_087369.1, read as the reverse complement.
AACATATCCTTATATTTGTCTTAGGGAAACACAAAGATGTTTGGTCCTGATTCATTCATTCTAGGAGCAGTATAGCAGTGGAGGCAAGACTCACGCGAAGCAAGGGGATACCAAATTGTGAGACACAGACAATAAGCACTGTTGAGAACAGCAGGAGACCGCTGAGGACTGAAGTAGACACTATGGAAGAAAGAAGACATCTTTGTACCTGTTTCAGGCTGCATTCTTGTTCTTGCTTTGTCTTTCTTCATTCAAGTGTCCATTTGCACCCATGGACCTGACCCTATACCCATTGACCTTCAGGAAGTATCATATGTTTGAGGTAGTTATCGGATCCCTTGCTTTCTCCCCATCCCCCTTAAATGGGGTCTGTTCTCAGCTTAACAAATATTTACTGAATATCATACAGGAAAGGTATGCATCAGGGTTGTATCCTTTCACCATACCTATTCAGTCTGTATACTGAGTAAATAATCCGAGAAGCTGAACTATATGAAGAAGAACCGGGCATCAGGGTTGGAGGAAGATTCATTAATAATTCCTTATGCAGATGACACAATCTTGCTTGCTGAAAATGAAGAGGACTTGAAACACTTACTGATGAAGATCAAAGTATGGATTACACCTCAACATAAAGAAAACAAAAATCCTCACAACTGGACCAATGAGCAACATCATGATAAACGGAGAAAAGATTGACGTTGTCAAGGATTTCATTTTACTTGGACCCACAATCAACAGCCATGGAAGCAGCAGTCAAGACATCAAAAGATACATTGCACTGGGCAAATCTGCTGCAAAAGACCTTTTTAAAGTGTTGAAAAGCAAAGATGTCACCTTGAAGACTAAGGTGTGCCTGACCCAAGCCATGGTGTTTTCAATCGTCTCTTATTGCATGCGAATGTTGGACAATGAATAAGGAAGACTGAAGAATTGACGCCTTTGAATTGTGGTGTTGGCAAAGAATGTTGAATATACCATACATAGACTGCCAAAAGAACAAACAAATCTGTCTTGGAAGAAGTACAACCAGAAGGCTCCTTAGAAGCAACATGGTAAGACTATGTCTCACATACTTTGGACATGCTATCATGGGGGACCAATCCCTGGAAAGGGACATCACACTTGGTAAAGTAAAATGTCAGCGAGAAAGATGAAGCCCCTAAATAAGATGGATTGCTACAGTGTCTGCACCAATGGGATCAAGCATAACAACGATTGTGAGAATGGTACTGGGCCAGGCAATGTTTCATTCTGTTGTACATGGGGTGACTATAAGTCGGAACAGACTTGATGGCAGCTAACAACACGTGGGTACCAGACACTGAGCCAGGGGCTTGGGATAAGAAGATAAATATGGTTGCTTACCTCCAGTAAATCAAAATTTAATAGGACAAATAGAGATTAAATAGAAATTTACAACATAATTAAATGTTAAAATCAGTTTATTTATATCCCCATTCATTTAAAAATGGATTTGTAGTGGCAAACATAGTAAATCCTGCTTATGAACAAATTGTTAAGGGAACACAAATGAGAGAAGGAACGATGTGGGGTGAGTCAGCCAAAGCTTCCCAGAAATTAGGTGATGTCTTAATTGAACTCAGAGCATTACTGGGAGTTTTCTGGGCAATGAAGGATTGGGAATGTGGGTAGGGGGAAGCATTATAGACAAATGGAACAGCACAGAAGGCAGGTGTTGCCTGGCTTGTTTGGGAATAGCTAGTTGTTCTGTGTCTACAGCAGGTATGATAAATACCTAGCATGATCACCACCATGATCTGCTCCATGCCCATGGCAGAAATTACTGATCATACATAATTGTTCTTTCCCAGTGAGTCTAGATTTGGCTTAGAATCCTTCTAAACACAGTACTCGAAATGGCTACTTCCAGTCAATTTGAATTGATTCATGAGATGAAACATATTTTCCATCCCTGGCTGACCCGCAATGCATATTAAAGTTACAGTTTTTCGGTGTTCTCCTTGGACTCATGGAAACAGAATCTCATTGGCAATCTATGGTTTTAACAAGACCCTCCCCCAATGATTCTGATACAGTCAGTTGGACCTGGATTTGGTATCTACTATGGTATACGATGTTACTGAGTTTAGATTTTTCTCCTGCTGTCAGAAATTTTAAATCAGAGGAGTGGTCTGTATTTTAGAAAGCTCTCTTTGGCCATAAAAATAGACTGGAGGAAGGAGAGACTGGTTAGGAGGTAACTGCAAAATTTCAGGCAAGAGGTGATGAGTGCCTATTGTTGTTGTTGGGTGCCATTGAGTTGATTCTGACTCATAACGACCCCACATGACAGAGTAGAACTGCCCCATAGGATTTCCTTGGCAGTAATTTTTACAGAAGCAGATTGCCAGGTCTTTTTCCTGTGAAGCCACTGGGTGGGTTCTATCCACCAACCTTTGGTTAGCAGCTGAGTTCTTAACTTTTGTGACACCAGGGCTCCTTGATGAGTGCCTAGAAGAAGATAAATTGGAAATACACTACCTGAGACAGATGACAGAAAAGCTGTAAGTGCCAGAAGTCAGGTGCTTTTGGGGAATATGAAAGGGGGAGAACCAACTTTTAGTTTAAGGGGGGTGGTGTTGGTGTATGGGGAAAGATTCATAAAGACAGAATTTGAGCCAGACCTTAAAGGACAATTAGTACTTAACATTGAGAAAGGGGTGGAAGTAGACCACTTCAGACCTGTGTGCTAGCAAGAGCAAAGATCTGAAGGTAGAAAAATTACAGGGTATGTATGTGGAGCAATGAATAGTTCAATTTGGCAGGCTTTAGCTTGGCATTCGGAAGTGACCTTTTTTCCCTTCATCATCCCTGTTCCTAGATAGTTTCTCTCACCAACCAGGCTGCAGGTGCTCAGGAAACATAAATTAGTGTTAATATTAAGTGAAGTGTGGTTGAATGAGAAAGGGTTCAGATTTGCAAGAACTGTTCCAGTGCTGATTCAAAAAGCCTTCTGGTTTTCGTGCAATACTGGGTTGTTCCCTTTGTCATTTGCCAGCCTTGAACACTGCGAAGGGAGGATGGCTAAGGAAGGATGATGCTGGTTACTATATAACAGGAGAAGGAGAATAGGCCTTCAGGTATGAAAAACCCCTCAGGGAACTTTCAGAGTGTGCAATGGCAATGTATGCAGAGCTCTTCAGGAAACCCCTATCTATTCTTAAGCAAAGAGAATTTATATATATATATCCTCCCTCAATTAAATTACGTTATAAATTAACTTAGTTTTTCACAAGACATAGCATTCACAAAGTGCTGACTCAGACAGTTCATTTTCTCCTCACAACGATTTTGTGTGAAGTGTGTTTTATGATTACTCTCATTGTGAGGGTGAAAAATTAAGGTTCAGAAAGGTAACAGGACTTGCTCAAGAATATATAGAGCTGGTAATTTACCACATCAGGCTCAAATCCATGTCTCCTACCCCATCTCCAAATCCTGAACTTTTCCACTGCACAAACAGGTATCAAGGATTAAAATTGGCATCAAATGTAATGCATTTTTTTTTAAAGCTGGATCCAACAATATTTCATAACAACAAATATTTTCTGAACATCTATTCTGTTTTAGGCACTATGCTAGATGGGATGCAAAAAATGATAAAACAATTCTTGCCCTCAAGGAATGCACAATCTAGTGGGAAAGACAGACATATATACAGATACTCATAATGCAATAAGAGAAGTGCTAATAGAAGAATGTACAAAGCTCTGTGGGACATCAGAAGAAGAGGGAACTACTGTAGAGAGAAGAATTGGCATTTGAGCAAAGGCCAAAGCCCTCAGTTAACACAATCAAACTCTTATGGTAGAATTGAAGACCTGGAGATGGGCTGAAGAGGAGGGAATTGAATGGGTATGTTTTGAAGGCCTTCCTGAAAATACCTTTGTCCTTTTCTGATTGGACAGTTAGCTGCATTTGTGGAGGCCATTGTTGTGCTGCTACTGCCAGAGCTAGATTCAGTGGGGCCCGTGGCTTGTTCCAGCAATCTCTGCATTGACTTTTGAGAGGCCTGGTGCAGGGTGAGGGATGCTGGGATAGCAGACACCCTATTGCCTTTCCTTAGGTGTTCTACATGTGCCTGGAGCTGAAGTGGGTGATATACTTGAGCCTTCAGAGTTTACAGTAAGAAAGAGCCTCTTAGGCACCATTCTGTCTACCAGAAGGAGAATTGAAGTAACATTGACTGAATGTTCATTATTTCATTTCATTTCAGATCAACACATGCTTATGGAAAGTTTTCTATGTGCTAGGCATTTTATAAGGCACCACAGATTTACCTTACAGTTGCGGAGACAATAGGTTAAGTAGTAACTGTAAATAAATAACCCAATGTGATATGGTGTACAGTAAAGTTATGAATAATGAGCTTTGGAATATACAAGGAATAGAGCAATGAATTATGCTTGAGAATTCAAAGCAAGTTTCTGTGAGGAACTGACATTGAGGCTTAGTTCTTCTGGATGAGTATACCAAGCACTGTGCTAGGTGCTTTAGGAAAGCAACTATTTCTCAGGATACTTTTGGTTGCAAATTATAGAAAACCCAACTTAAAGTGACTGAAACAAACCTGACAAATTGGTTCATGTAACAGGAAATTTCAGAGGTAGGACAGGCTTCAAGCATGGTTCAGTCATGCCTCTGGTTCTTTTTCTCTGTGATTCTCTTGACTTTGCCCTCCTCTATATGTTGACATTGTCCTCAGGCTGGTTTCGCTCATGGTAACAAGAGGGAAACCAGTGAAAACCAGGGCTAATGGTTCCTCTTCTACTTCCAGTGAGGGAGACAACATTGTTTCTTACACCATAAAACAAAAATGAACCTTAAACTCCAACAACACTATAAACTATCTGGACCTGATAGGCAGGTACAGAACACTCCATTCAACAACAGCACATATACATTCTTCTCCAGTACATATGCAACATTCTCCAGGATAGACCATGTGATGGGCCAAAAAGCAAGTCTCAATAAATTTAAAAATCTTGAACTCACACAAAGTATCTTCTTCAACCACAGCAAAATGAAAGTAGAAATCAATAACAGAAGTAAAACTGGGAATTTCACAAATACATTGAAATTAAACAAAACACTATGCAACAACCAATGGGTCAAAGAATAAATCATAAGGGATGTTAAAAAATACTTAGAGACTAATCAAAATGAAAGCAGAATATACCAAAACTTGTGGAGTGCAGAAAAGGCATGCTCAGAGGGAAATTTATAGCTGTAAATGCCTACATTAAAAAAGAACAGAAGGCAAAGCCCAGATGGTGGGGCAGTCAGCTGCTTCTTGTGGACCCTCTTACAACAAAGACCTGAAAAAACAAGTGAATCGATTATATATGACAAGCTAGGAGCCCTGAACATCAAAGGCAAAGTTGAGGAATCAGACTGAGCAGTAGGGGGAAGGAAATATGGTTCAGAAGAAGTGAGGAGTTGCCAGACCTGATCCAGCAGGAACTGGCACCTTGCAGGCCAGGATTGGCTGGTGCCAGCAGTGAGCATTTGGGGCACATTTTCTACATCAGGAGAGACCCAGAGGCAGAGTCTACTCACACCTCCAGAATCAGCAAAAGGCAACACTCAATCAGCAAAAGATAAATACATGTGTCTAACCTACCGCACAGACCAAAAACCCCCTCTGGGAAAAAACATCTCTCCCACTTACCTGCCCCCTTCCTGCTCCACACTGGGTCCAAGCCAGCTCCAGAGATTGCCAAGTCCTCTGGGCAGAAAGTAGGACCCATCATGTGCCCTAAGCCATTCCCCCAGCCTTGAAGAGGGAAAAAATTAACAAACAGGGAAAAAATAATCTGCCAGCTCCCCTAAGCTGGGAACTCAGGGCAGAAACAGCTCCTTTGCCTAGGCACAGGCATAAGGGATTCATGGACTTTGAATGTCTTTCACCACTGCATAGACCTGTTTGGACCCATTTCAACAGTATAGGCCCTCATTACCACAGTACAACAGGGTATATACCTGAAGTCTAACTTCAACTGTTTCAGCTATAGGGTGAAGAGGCAGGTTTGTGACATTTCACATCTCTCTGCCAATGAAGCAGAGTCTTCACCTACCCACATCAGGGGCCTGAGGATTAGTGGCTCCACGCACACCACCTAGGCACCTGCAACAGAGATCCAAGAATAAGTGGTGTTTCCCAGTCCTTATGGCCAATAGCATTGGGTGACCATAGTCTGGCTGCAAAACCCAGCCACCTAGGTGCTCTAGGGAACAGGGACACTCTTTCCTCACAGACTATCAGGGGCTGTTATCAAACCCCTGCCTTGCTCAGCCTGTGACCTTCTACTGCAGCCAGATACCTGTGCCTACACCAGTTACCCCTGCTCATCTAGGACTGTAGGTGAGAGCTTGCACCACACACTTGGTGACTGATGACCTGGATGCCTGAGCTGAACCCATACAAGAAAAGTAAAGAGACTCCTGGGCTCACATACCAAGTAACAGCTCAAACCATCTGGTGACAGGACATTAGAGCTTCAAACTGCCAATAATCAAATTAGCTCACACGAGCAGCCTATTTGCACATACCAAAACAAGAAGCTAGGACACAGTAAGCAAATATAAAATAAATAAATACAATAACTTATTGATGGCTGGGAGAAAAAAGTCAATATCAAATCACATAAAGAAGCAGACCATGATGAATTCAGCAAGCTCCCAAAACAAAGAATGAAGAAATCTTCCAGATGAAGAGAATTTCCTGGAACTACCAGAGGTAGAATACAAAAGATTAATACACAGAACTCTTCAAGAGATCAAGAAGGAGATCAGGTAAAATGCAGAACAAGCCAAGAAGCACACAGAGAAAGCAATAGGGAACTTAGAAAGATTAGAGAAGAGCACAATGACAAATTTAATTAAAAAAAAATAGGCTGAAAGAATCCATAGAGAGACAGCAAACAGAAATTCAGAAGATTAACAATAAAATTTTAAAATTAGACAACTCAATAGAAAATCATAGGAGCAGAATTGAGGCACTGGAAGTCAGAATTAGTGAGATCGAAGTTAAAGCACTTCACACCAATGCATTTGAGGAAAAATCAGGTAAAAGAATTTTTAAAAAAATGATGAAAACTTAAGAATTATGTGGGACTCTATCAAGAGAAATAACCTATGAGTGATTGGAGTACCAGAACAGGGGGGTATGACAGAAAATACAGAGAGAATTGGTGAAGTTTTGTTGGCAGAAATTTTCCCTGATATCATGAAAGATGAGAAGATATCTATCCAAAAAGCTGATCGAAACCCACACAAGGTAGGTCCCAAAAGCAAGTCACCAAGACATATTATAATCAAACTTACCAAAACCAAAGATAAAAAGAGAATTTTAAGAGCAGCTAAGGATAAATGAAAAGCCACCTACAAAGGAGAGTCAATAAGACTAAACTCAGACTACTCCACAGAAACCATGCAGGCAAGTAGGCAGTGGGATGACATATATAAAGCCTTGAAAGAAAAAAAAAATTGCCAGCCAAGAATTATATATCCAGCAAAACTGTCTCTCAAATATAGTAGCAAAATTAGGGCATTTCCAGATAAATAGAAGTTTAGGAAATTTGCAAAAACCAAACCAAAATTTACAAGAAATGCTAAACAGAGTCCTCCGGATACAAAATCAATAACATCAGATGATATCCCAAGACTAGAACACAGGACAGAGGAACCAGTTTAAACCCAGATGGGGAAGTCACAAAAATAATTCAAAGCTAAAATGCTGAAAATAGGGAAAGAGCAACATCAATATGTAAAAGATGACAACGTTAAAACAAAAAAGACAGACTAAAAAAAGGAGTCACAGGTCTTTCATATGGAGAGGAAGTCAAGGTGATATAAAGAAATAAAAGATTGGTTTAAACTTAGAAAAAAAGGAGTAAATATTAAGGTAACCACAAAGGAAACTAACAATTCTACACATACAAATAAAAAACAGACTCAGCAAATACAAAATCAACAACAATGAAAATACATAAACGGAAGTGACTCAGCACAGAAAATCAAGTAGAACAAAGACACTGTCAACAATACACACAAAAAAGACTTCAAAATGAAAGCACTAAACTCATAAAAAAAACTCATAGCTATCCATAATTACGCTGAATGTAAACAGACTAAATGCACCAGTAAAGAGACAGAGAGTGGCAGAATGGATTAAAAAACACGATCCGCCTGTATGCTGCCTACAAGAGACGCACCTTAGGCTTAAAGACACAAACAAATGAAAACACAAAGAATGAAAAAAACATATATTAAACAAACAACAATCAAAAAAGAGCAGGAGTGGTAATATTAATCTCTGACAAAATAGGTTTTAAAGTAAAAACCATCACAAAGCATAATGAAAGGACACTATATAATGATTAAAGAGTCAATACACCAGGAGGACATACCCCTAATAAAGACTTATGCTCCAAAATACATAAAACAAACTCTAACAGCACTGAAAAGAGAGACAGCTCCACAATAATAGTAGGAGACTTCAACACACCATTTTCTGTGAAGGACAAAACATTCAGAAAGAAACTCAACACACGGAAGATATAAATGCCGCAATTAACCAACCTGACCTTAGAGACATATACAGAACACTCCACCCAACAACAGCCAACTATACTTTCTTTTCCAACACACACGGAATATTCTTCAGAATAGGCCATGTATTAGGCCTTAAAGCAAGCTTTAACAGAATCCAAAGCATCGAAATATGACAAAGCATCTTTTCTGACCATAAACCCATTAAGGTAGAAATCAATAACAGAAAACGACAGGGGAAAAAAAAATCAAACACATGGAAACTGAACAATGCCTTGCTCAAAAACTACTGGGTTATAGAAGAAATTATGGACAGAATAAGAGAAATTCACAGAATCAAATGAGAATGAAAATACATCCTACCAGAACCTTCATAACCCACCAAAAGCAGTGCTCAGAGGTCAATTTATAGCAATAAATGCACACATCCACAAAGAAGAAAGGGCCAAAATCAAAGCATTAACCCTACAACTCGAGCAAATAGAGTGCATCAAAAGAAGCCCTTGGGCACCAGAAGAAAGCAAATAATAAAAATTAGAGCAGAATAAAATCAAAAGGAAAATAGAAAAACAATCAAAAAAGTTAACAAGACCAAAAGCTGGTTCTTTGAAAATATCAACAAAATCGATAAACTATTCGCCAGACTGACAAAAGAGAAACAGGAGAAAAAGCAGATAACCTGAATAAGAAGTGAGATGGGTGATATCACAACAGACCCAACTGAAATTGAAAGAATCATAACAGAATACTATGAAAAAATTATACTCTAACAAATTTGAAAACCTAGAGGAAATAGACAAATTTCTAGAAACACACTACCTACCTAAACTAACACAGAGGTAGAATAACTAAATAAACTTACAATAAAAGAAGAGGTTGAAAAGGTAATTAGAAAACTCCCAAGAAGAAAGACAACATACGATACAGGAGAGGTTAGCACAACTGGACTAAACCAAAGGGAAGAAAGTTTCCTGAACACAACTGAATGCTTTGAAGGCCAGAGTAGTGGGGATGGAGGTCTGGTGACTACAGTTTCAGAGGACATCTAGGTTAATTGGCATAACAAAATGTATTAAGAAAACGTCTGCATCCCACTTTGGTGAGTGGCGTCTACTGTCTTCAACACCAGCAAGCGGCCATCTAAGATGCATCAATTGGTCTCAACCCACCTGGAACAAAATGGGATGGAGGACACCGAAGACATAAGGTAAAGATGACCCCAAGAGACAGAAAGGGCCACATAAACCAGAAAATGTTTCAGACTGAGACCAGAAGAGCTAGATGGTGCCTGGCTACCACAAATGGCTGCCCTGAAAGGACACACAACAGTGAATCCTGAAGGAGCAGGAGAACAGTGGGATGCAGATTTCAAATTCTCATAAAAAGAATAGACTTAATGGTCTGAATGAGACTGGAGGGACTACAGAGCTCATGGTCCCCAGACCCTTTGTTAGCCCAAGACTGGAACCATTCCCAAAGCCAACTCTTCAGACAAGGATTGGACTGGAGTATAAGACAGAAAATGATACCGGTGAGGAGTGAGCTTTCTTGGCTCAAGTAGACACATGAGGCTATGTGGGCAGCTCCTGTCTGGAGGTGAGATGAGAAGGAAGAGGGGGACAGGAGCTGGTTGAATGTACCTGGGGAATACAGGGGGTAGAGAAGGACTGAGCTGTCTTATTATGGGTGAGCAGCTGGATAACATAGCAAGGTGTGTATAAGTTTTTGTATGAAAGACTGACTTCATCTGTAAACTTCCACTTAAAGTACAATGAAAAAAAAAAGTCCTGACCCTGATGGTTTTACTGGAGAATTCTACCAAACTTTCAGAGAAGAGTTAACACCACTACTACTAAAGGTATTTCAGAGCATAGGAAAGAATGGAATACTCCCAAGCTCACTCTATGAAGACAGCATAACCCTGATACCAAAACCAGGTAAAGACACCACAACAAAAGAAAATTACAGACCAATATCCCTTATGAACATAGACGCAAAAATCCTTAACAAAATTCTAGCCAATAGAATTAAACAACATATCAACAATGTGAAAATGTCTGTTCTTCCCAAAGGGATCTACAGATACAATGTAATCCCGATCCAAATTCCAATGGCATTTTTTAATTAGATGGAGAAACAAATCACCAACTTCATATGGAAAGGGAAGAGGCACTGGATAAGTAAAGCATTACTGAAGAAGAACAAAGTGGGAGGCTTCACACTAACTAGTTTTAGAACCTATTATACTGCCACGGTATTGAAAACAGCCTGGTACTACTAGTACAACAGCAGATACATAGACCAATGGTACAGAACTGAGAGTCCAGAAGTAAATTCATCCACCTATGAGCAGTCACAAAAGGAGAAATATTGTATGAGATCACTATTATAAGAACTCAAGAAAAGGTTTAAACACAGAAGAAAACATTCTTTGATGGTTACGAGGGTGGGGAGGGAGGGAGAGAGGTATTCACTAAGTAGGTAGTACCCAACAAACCCAGTGCCATCGTAGATAAGAATTAGGTGAAGGGAAGGACAACACACAATACAGAGGAAGTAAGCACAACTGAACTAAATCAAAAGCTAGGAAGTTTTCTGAACATGGCCAAATACTTTGAGTGACAAAGTAGCAGGGATGGGGGTCTAGGGACCATGGTTTCAGGGGACACCTGGGTCAATTGGCATAACAAACTTTATTAAGAAAATGATCTGCATCCCATTTTGGTGAGTGGCATCCAGGGTCTTAAAAGCTAGCAAGTGCCCATCTAAGATACATCAATTGGTCCCAGCCCATCTGGAACAAAAGATAATGAAGAACACCAAATACACAAGGAAAATATTAGCCCAAGAAACAGAAAGGGCCACATAAACCAGAGACTCCATCAGCCTGAGACACAAAGAACTAGACAGTGCCTGGCTACCACCAATGACCACCCTAACAGGGAATACAACAGAGTTCCTTGACGGAGCAGGAGAAAAGTGGAGTGCAGAACTCAAATTCTAGTAAAAAGACCAGATTTAACGACCTGACCAAGACTAGAGGGATCCCGGAAGACATGGCACCTGGACTGTTAGCCCAGAACTGAAACCATTCCCAAAGCCAGCTCTTCAGACAAAGATTAGACCAGACTATAAGACATAAAATGATACTCGTGAGGAGAGTGCTTCTTAGTTCAAGGAGATACATGAGACTAAATCGGCAGCTCCTGTCTGGAGGCAATATGAGAAGGCAAAAAAGGGACAGGAACTGTTTGAATGGACACGGGAATTCCCGGGTTGAAAGGAGGAGTGTGCTGTCACATTATGAGGAGAACAACTAGGGTCATATAACAATGTGTGTATAAATTTTTGTATGAGAAACTAACTTGAACTGTAAACTTTCACTTAAAATACAATTTAAAAAAATTCTAAAATTCAACAACAGAATGAACAACCCAATCTAAAAATGGGCAAAGTACTTGCATAGGCATTTCACTGAAGGAGATATACACATGTCTAATAAACACATGAAAAGATGGTTGATGTCATTAATTATTCTAAAAAAAAAAAACCCCAGTGCAGTCCAGTCAATTCTGAAAAATGTAAATCAAAATCATCATGAGATACCACTTTACACCCACTAAACAAACAAACAAAAACCAGGCCTTTGCTGTCAAGTTGATTTTGACTCATAGCGACCCTATAAAACAGAGTAGAACTGCCCTATAGATTTTCCAAGGAGTGGTTGGTGGACTTGAACTGCCTAACTTTAACCAGGGCTCCAATGGCTACTGTCAGAAAAATAAAACACAACAAACTTTGGCTACGATGTGGAGAAACTGGAACCCTTGAGTGCTGCTGGTGGGAAGGTAAAATTGTGCAGTTGCTATGGATAAAAGTTTGATGGTTCCTCAAAAAGATAAATACAGAATTAGCATATGACCCAGCAATAAACTCTTATGTACTCAAAAGATTTGAAAAAGGGCACAGATACTTGTGCACTAATGTTCATTGCTGCATTATTCTTAATAGCCCAAAAATTGAAACAAACTGAGTGTCCATCAACAGGTGAATGAATACAGAAAATATGGTATATACATACAATGGAATATTATTCAGGTATAAAGAGAAGTGAAGTTCTTTTTTTTCTAAATTAATTTTTATTGTACTTTAAGTGAAAGTTTACAAATCAGGTCAGTCTCTCATGCAAAAATTTACAAACACCTTGCTAAACAAAAAAAAAAAAAAACCCAAACACCTTGCTAAACAACAACAACAAAAAAAACCCAGTGCCCTCGAGTCGATTCTGACTCATAGCGACCGTATAGGACAGAGTAGAACTGCCCCATAGAGTTTCCAAGGAGTGCCTGGCGGATTTGAACTGCCAACCCTTTGGTTAGCAGCCGTAGCACTTAACCACTACACCACCAGGGTTTCCAACACGTTGTTATACACTCCTAATTATACACTCCTAATTGCTCTCCCCCTAATGAGATAGCACAGTCCTTCCCTCTACTCTCTCTCCTTGTGTCCATTCGGGCAGCTTCTGGCCCCTCTGCCCTCTCATCTTCCCTCCAGACAGGAGATGCCAACATAGCCTCATGTGTCTGCTTGATCCAAAAAGTTCTTCACCAGTATCATTTTCCATCCCATATTCCAGTCCAATCCCTGTCTGAAGAGTTGGCTTTGGGACTGATTCTCGTCTTAGGCTAAAAGAAGGTCTGGGGACCATGGCCTCCGGGGTCCTTCTACTCCCGGTCTGAAAATTAAGTCTGGTCTTTTGACAAGAACCTGGGGTCTGCATCCCACTGTTCTCCTGCTCCCTCGGGGGCTCTCTGTTGTGTTCCCTGTCAGCACAGTCATCGGTTTTGGCCAGGAACCATCTAGTTCTTCTTGTCTCAGGCTGATGTATTCTCTTGTTTATGTGGCCCTTTCTGTCTCATAGGCACATGATTACCTTGTGTCTTTGGTGTTCTTCATTCTTCCTTGCTCCAGGTGGGTAGGGACCAATTGATGCATCTTAGATGGCCGCTTGCCAGCATTTAAGACCCTAGACGCCACTCTCCAAAGTGGGATGCAGTATGTTTTCTTAATAGATTTTATTGCGCCAATTGACTTAGATGTCCCCTGAAACCATGGTCCCTAAACACCTGCCCCTGCTACGCTGGCCTTTGAACCGTTTATTCACGAAATTTCTTTGCTTTTGCCAGTTGTGTTGACCGCTCCTGTATTGTGTGTTATCTTTCCCTTCACCTAAAATAAAACGTTATCTACTATCTAATTAGTGAATACCCCTCTCCCTCCCTCCCTCCCTTCCCCCCATAAGCATCAAATAATATTTTCTTATCTGTTTAAACTATTTCTCCAATTCTTGTAATAGTGATCTTATACAGTATTTGTCCTTCTGCAACTAATTTAATTCAGCATGTCTTCCAGATTTCTCCATATTATGGCATGTTTCATGGATTCATCATTATTCTTTATTGATGTGTAGTATTTCATTTTGTGAATATACCACTATATATTTATCCATTCATCCGTTGATGGGCTCCTTGGTTGCTTCCATCTTTTTGCTGTTGTAAACATTGGTGCAACGAACATGGGTGTGCATATATCTGTTCGTGTAAAGGCTCTTATTTCTCTAGGATATATTCCAAGGAGTGGGATTGCTGGATCATATGGTAGTTCTTTTTATTGTTTTTTTTAAGGAAGCAACAAATCAATTTCCAAAGTGGTTATACCATTTTACATTCACACCAGCAGTGTATAAGTGTTCCAATCTCTCACAACCTCTCCAACATTTATTATTTTGTGTTTTTTGGATTAATGCCAGCCTTGTTGGAGTGAGATGCAATCTCATTGTAGTTTTGATTTGCATTTCTCTAATGGCTATTGATCGTGAGCATTTCCTCATGTATCTGTTAGCTACCCGAATGTCTTCTTTAGTGAAGTGTCTGTTCATATCCTTTGCCCATTTTTTAATAGGGTTATTTGTCTTTTTGCAGTTGAGTTTTTACAGAATCATGTAGATATCAGAGATCAGGCCCTGATCGGAAATGTCATAGCTAAAAACTTTTTCCCAGTCTGTAGGTAGTGTTTTTACCCTTTTGGTGAAGTCTTTGGATGAGCATAAGGTGTTTGATTTTTAGGAGCTCCCAGTTATCTGGTTTCTCCTCTGCATTTTTAGTAATGTTTTGTATACTATTTATGCTATGTATTAGGGCTTCTAACGTTGTCCTTATTTTTTCTTCCATGATCTTTATCATTTTAGATTTTATGTTTAGGTTTTTGATCCATTTTGAGTTCGTTTTTGTGCATGGTGTGAGGTATGGGTCTCGTTTCATTGTTTTTGCAGGTGGATATCTAGTTATGCCACCACCATTAGTTAAAAAGACTGTCTTCTCCAAATTAAATGACTTTGGGCCTTTGTCAAGCATCAGCTGCACATATGTGGATGGATTTTTTTCTGGATTCTCAATTCTCTTCCATTGGTCTCTGTGTCTGCAGTTGCACTAGTACCAGGCTGTTTTGACTACTGTGGAGGTATGACAGCTTGTAAAATCAGGTAGAGTGAGGCCTCCCACTTTGTTCTTCTTTTTCAGTAATGCTTTACTTATCCGGGGTCTCTTGCCCTTCCATATGAAATTGGTGATTTGTTTCTCCATCTCTTTAAAAAATGTCATTGGAATTTGGATCAGTATTGCATTGTATCTCAAAACCCACCCAGTGCCATTGAGTCGATTCCGACTCATAGTGACCGTATAAGACAGAGTAGAACTGCCCCATAGAGTTTCCAAGGAGTGCCTGGCGGATTCGAACTGCTGACCCTTTGGTTAGCAGCCGTAGCACTTAACCACTATGCCACCAGGGTTTCCGCATTGTATCTATAAACAGCTTTCGGCAGAATAGACATTTTTACAATGTTAAGTCTTCCTATCTGTGAGCAAGGTATGTTTTTCCACTTACGTAGGTCTCTTGGTTTCTTGCAGTACTGTCTTGTAGTTTTCTTTATATAGGTCTTTTATATCTCTGGTAAGATTTATTCCTAAGTATTTTATCTTCTTGGGGGCTACTGTAAATGGTATTGATTTGGTGATTTCCTCTTCCATGTTCTTTTTGTTGGTGTAGAGGAATCCAACTGATTTTTGTATGTTTATCTTGTATCCTGATGCTCTACTGAACTCTTCTATTAGTTTCAGTAGTTTTCCTTGAGGATTCTTTAAGGTTTTCTGTGTATAAGATCATGTCATCTGCAAATAGAGATACTTGTTTTTCTTCCTTACCAATCTGGATGCCCTTTATTTCTTTATCTAGCCTAATTGCTCTGGCTAGGACCTCCAGCACAATGTTGAATAAGAGTGCTGGTAAGGGGCATCCTTGTCTGCTTCTCGTTCTCAAGGGGAGTGTTTTCAAAATCTCTCCATTTAGGATGATGTTGGCTGTTGACTTTGTATAAATGCCCTTTATTATGCTGAAGAACTTTCCTTCTATTCCTATTTTGCTGAGAGTTTTTTATCATGAATGGGTGCTGGACTTTGTCAAATGCCTTTTCTACATCAATCGATAAAATCATGTGATTCTTGTCTTTTGTTTTATTTATATGGTGGACTATATTAATTGTTTTTCTAACGTTGAACCATCCCTGTATACCTGGTATGAATCCCACTTGGTCATGGTGAATTATTTTTTTGATATGTTGTTGAATTCTATTGGCTAGAATTTTGTTGAGGATTTTTTAATCTAAGTTCATGAGGGATGTAGGTCTGTAATTTTCTTTTTTTGTGGCGTCTTTACTTGCTTTTGGTATCAGGGATATGCTGGCTTCATAGAATGAGTTTGGGAGTATTCCGTCCTTTTCTATGCTCTGAAATACCTTTAGTAGTAGTGGTGTCACCTCTTCTCTGAAAGTCAGGTAGAACTCTGCAGTGAAGCCGTCAGGGCCAGTGCTTTTTTTGTTGTTGTTGTTGGGAGTTTTTTTTTTTTTTTTTTACCTTGTCAATCTCTTCTTTTGTTATGGGTCTATTTAGTTGTTCTGCCTCCATTTGTGTTAGTTTGTTAATTTTTCAAAGAACCAGCCTTTGTTCTTGCTAACTCTTTGAATTGTTTTTCTGTTCTCTAATTCATTTACTTCTGCTCTAGTTTTTATTAATTGTTTTCTTCTGGTGGCTGAGGGTTTCTTTCTTTTTTTTTTTTTTTTGCTCTCTTTCTATGTGTTCAAGTTGTAGGGACATTTCTTTGATTTTGGCCCTTTCTTCTTTATGTATGTGTGCATTTATTGATATAAATTGACCTCTGAGCACTGCTTTCGCTGTGTCCCAAAGATTCTGATAGGAAGTGTTTCCATTCTCATTGGATTCTGTGAATTTCTTTATTCCCTCCTTAATGTCTTCTATAACCCATTCTTTTTTGAGCAGGGTGTTCTTCAGTTTCCAAGTATTTATGTGTTTTCTCCTGGTTTTTCTGTTATTGATTTTTACGTTTATGGCCCTATGGTCTGAGAAGATGCTTTGTAATAGTTTGATGTTTTGGATTCTCCAAAGACTTGCTTTATGACCTAATATATGGTCTATTCTAGAGAATGTTCCATGTGCACTAGAAAAGAAAGTGTACTTTGCAGCTGTTGGGTGGAGTGTTCTGTTCATGTCTATGAGGTCAAGCTGGTTGATTGTGGCGTTTAAGTCTTCCGTGTCTTTATTGAGTTTCTTCCTGGGTGTCCTGTCCTTCACCAAAAGTGGTGTGTTGAAGTCTCCCACTATAATTGTGGAGCTATCTTTCTCACTTTTCAATGCTGTTAGAGTTTGTTTTATTTATCTTGCAGCCCTGTCATTGGGTGCATAAATATTTAATATGGTTATATCTTCCTGGTAAATTGTCCCTTTAATCATTTTATAGCATCCTTATATATTGCCACTCCTGATCGTTTTTGATTGTTGTTTGCTTGATATATTTTTTTCCATCCTTTGAGTTTTAGTTTGTTTGTCTCTCTAAGTCTAAGGTGTGTCCATTGTAGGCAGCATGCAGGTGGATTATGTTTTTTTATCCAATCTGCAACTCTGTCTCTTTATTAGTACATTTAGTCCTTTTCCATTCAGTGTAATTATAGATAGGTATGAGTTAGTGCTGTGTTTTTGATGCATTTTGTGTGTGTGTGTTGACAGTATCATTTTTCCACTTACTTTTTTGTGCTGAGAAGTTTTTCTTTGTAAATTGTGTGTTCCTCTTTTTCATTGTAGTTGGATTTGTTTTTGCTGAGTCTTTTTGTTTTTCTTGGTTTTTATTTTGAAGTATGAGATTGTTAGTCTTCTTTGTGGTTACCTTGATATTTACCCCTATTTTTCTAAGTTTAAACCTAACTTGTATCTCCCTATATCACCTTGACTTCCTCTCCATATGGAAGATCTATGCCTCCTGTTTTTAGTCCATCTTTATTGATTATTGTCATCTTTTACATAATGACATCGGTCGTTACCTGTTTTCATTTTTTATTTAGATCTTATTTTATTTTTGTGATTTCCTTACCTGAGTTGATATCAGGATGCTCTCTTCTGTGTCCTCGTGTTGTGTTGATATCTGATATTATTGATTTTCTAACCAGAGAATTCCCTTTAGTATTTCTTCTGGTTTTTGCAAATTCTCTAAGCCTGTGTTTATCTGTAAATGACTTAATTTCGCCTTCATATTTGAGAGACGGAAACCCTGGTGGTGTAGTGGTTAAGTGCTATGGCTGGTAACCAAAAGGTCAGCATTTCAAATCTGCCAGGGGCTCTTTGGAAACTCTATGGGGCAGTTCTACCCTGTCCTACAAGGTCGACTATGAGACGGAGTTGACTCAATGG
This sequence comes from Loxodonta africana, assembly GCF_030014295.1. Taxonomy (NCBI): domain Eukaryota; kingdom Metazoa; phylum Chordata; class Mammalia; order Proboscidea; family Elephantidae; genus Loxodonta; species Loxodonta africana. Next base: position 87,619,505 of record NC_087369.1, on the reverse strand, counting down.
CAACAGGTTTCGTTTTTGGTTTATTTGAGAGACAGTTTTGTTGGATATATGATTCTTGGCTGGCAATTTTTCTCCTTCAGTGCTCTCTATATATCGTCCCATTGCCTTCTTGCCTGCATGGTTTCTACCGAGTAGTCCAAACTTATTCTTATTGATTCTCCTTTGTAGGCGACTTTTTGTTTATCCCTGGCTGCTCTTAAAATATTCTCTTTATCTTTGGTTTTGGCAAGTTTGATGATAATGTGTCTTAGTGGCTTTCTTTTGGGATCTACCTTGTATGGGGTTCGATAAACATCTTGGATAGATATTCTTTCATCTTTCTCAATGTCAGGGAAGTTTTCTGCCAACAAATCTTCAACAATTCTCTCTGTATTTTCCATTATCCCTCCCTCTTCTGGAATTCCAATCACACGCAAGTTATTCTTCTTGATAGATTCCCACATGATTCTTAGGGTTTCTTCATTTTTTTTTAATTCTTTTATGTGATTTTTCTTCATATATATTGGTGCCAAGGGCCTTATTCTCTATCTCCCCAGTTCTGCATTCCAGTTCCTGAATTCTGCTCCTCTGACTTCCTATTGAGTTTTCTAATTGGTAATTTTATTGTTAATCTTTTGAATTTCTGAATGCTGTCTTTCTATGGATTCTTGCAGCTTATTAAATTTTTCATTATGTTCTTGCATAATCTTTTTAATTTCTTCAACTGCTTTATCTGTGTGTTCCTTGGCTTTTTGTGTACATTACCTGATTTCGTTCCCGATGTTGTCCTTGATGTCTTGAAGCCTTCTGTATATTAATCTTTTGTATTTTACATCTGGCAAATCCAGGAATACATCTTCATCTGGGAGAGACCTTGATTCTCTGTTTTGGGAGTTTGTAGAATCAATCATGGTCTGCTTCTTTATGTGATTTGATATTGACTGCTGTCTCTGAACCACCTATTTTTATTTATTGTAATAATTTATTTTATGTTTGCTCACTGTGTCCTATCTTCTCGTTTTGTTTTCTTTCAACATACCCAGATAGGCTACTAGAGTGCAGTAACTTGATTATTGGAACCTTTGAAGCACTAATGTCCTGATACCAGATGGTTAAAGCTGTTACCAGTTGTATGAGCCTATGAGTCCATTCACTATTCTTGATTAGAATCAGCTCAGGCATCCTGATAGTGGGTCACCTAGTGTGTGGTGTAGGCTCTCACCAACTATCTTAGAGGAGTGGTGGTGATGGTTGTATGCACTGGTTTCTGATAGTGGCAGCGGGTCACACTCTGAGGAGGTCAGGGTGCTGACAGCCTTCCCCAAGTGTCAGTGAGGAGGGAGCATCTCTGTTCTCTAGAGTGCTCTGGTGGATGGGCTCTGAAGCTGTACCTTAGGCACCCAATGCTTATACCTGTAAAGACTGGTAGGCACCACTATCCTCAGATGGCTAGGTGGTATGGATGGAGCCTCAGCCCTCAGGCCCCTGCTGTGGGTAGGTGAGGGCTCTGTTTAATAGGTAGAGTGGTATCAGACCTCCAATACCTGCCTCTCCACGACACGGCTGAAAGAATTACAGTCAGACCTCTAACAGGTTTGCCTTTGCATTATGATAGCTACCTGGTTCCATGTAGGGGCTAGAGCCAAAGTTTATGGATTGCTTATGGCTGGACTGGAGCTTCTTCTGCTCTGGTCTTCCAGTTTAGGGGAGTCAGAAAAGTATTTTTCCCTTGTTTATTAATTTTCTCCTTCTCCCAGGCCAAGAGGATGGGTCAGAAAAAGTACGGTACTTCTATCTCAGGCCCAGGGAATTAAAATGTTAATGAAGCTGGCTGGGGTAGGGAGGGGAGCGATCAGATAGATAGAAGAGAGTACTTTCAGAAGGAGCTATTAGATCCACGTGGTAAAATAGGCAAAATCACTTATCTTGTGTCAAGACCGCTGTTTTATCTCAGATTCCAGAGGCGTGTGTAGCCTGTGTGCTCTGACTGGGTCCCCGCTGAGATTACCCCTGGGGGTTAGGGCTGTGTCCCGTGCTTGCTGTGTCTCAGGAAACTACGATCAGCCCCACCCCATTGGCACCAAAGAACAGCACCAAGGAATTGGATTTGAGGCACTGCATGGGCTCGGTAACACGTCGCTGCTTCTGCGCAGTCTTTTTTTCCATTGTCAGTCAGGTTGATTCCTTAGTCTGTGTTTTATGGTCAGGGTTAGTAGATTGCCATATATGTAATCGACTCACTTGTTTTTTCGGGTCTTTGTTGCAGAAGGGTTCAGTGGAAGCTTCTGCCTAGTTAGCCATCTTGGCCCTGCCTCCTAGAAATGAAGTTCTGATACATGCTATGGCATGGATTAATCTTGAAAACATTATGCAGAGTGAAATAAGTCAGACACAAAAGACAAATATTGCATGATCTCACTTATGTGAAATATCTAGAATAGGCAAATGCATAGAGACCAAAGTTTATTAGCAGTTACCAGGGCCTGGAGGTAGGGGGTAAAGGAAGTTATTGCTGAAGGGATACTGAGGTTCTGTTTGGTGAAATGAAAACCTTTTGGAAATTGGTGGTGGTGGTGGTAGCACAACATGGTGAATTTAATTATTGTCATTGAATTATACACTTAAACATGGTTAAAACCCTAAGCTTTTTGTTATGTATATTTTCCTACAACACTTTTTTTTAAGTGAACCTTAATGGTCAGGATAAGTAAAATTTAGGGTAGGATTATACCAAGCATGGGAGATTTCCTGAGAATTAGTTTAAAAGCAGCTGAACAGTTCAGATAGGTTGCATGGAGCCCCAATTTTGGCTTATGTTTCATATTTTTTTTAATTCTTGCTTTAATTGGTATCTCTTTTTTCCTGCCCTTTATTGTACATGTGTTGATTTAGAGACTAAATTATGAACTCCTAGAATAGTGTCTTAGTTATCTAGTGCTGCTGTAACAGAAATAACACAAGCAGATGGCTTTAATGAAGAGAAGTTTATTTCCTCACTGTAAAGTAGGCTAAAAGTCCAAATTCAAGGCGTCGGCTCCAGGGAAATGCTTTCTCTTTCTGTCAGCCTTCTCATCAATCTTTCCTGGACTAGAAGTTTCTCTGCACAGGAACCCTGGGTCCAAAGGACATGCTCTGCTCCCGGCACTGCTTTCTTGGTGGTATGAGGTCCCACCTGTCTTTCTGCTCGCTTCTTTTATATCCCAAGAGATTGCCTGAAGACACAATCCAATCTTGTAAATTGAGTCCTGCCTCACTAACATGACTGCCACCCATCCTCCTTCATTAACATCATAGAGGCTGGATTTACAACATGTAGGAAAATCACACAATACCAGGAATCATGGCCCAGCCAAATGGATACATACATTTTTGGGGAGACATAGTTCAATTCATGACAAATAGCAATGGACGAATCTGTCCTGGAAAAAAAGTACAGCCAGAATGTTCCTTAGAAGCAAGGATTGCAAGACTTCATCTCATGTACTTTGGACACATTATTAGGAGGGACCAGTCCCTGGAGAAGGACATCACGCTTGGTAAACTAGAGGGTCAACAAAAAAGAGAAAACCCCTCAAGAAGATGGATTGACATAGTGGCTGCAACAGTGGGCTCAAACATGGCAATGATTGTGAGGATGGCACAGAACTGGAACCTAACAACAGAATAGCAACACTGTTTCCATAACACAAAAGTCACTTGTATTTTCACAGCCTGCGTATTCAATGAGGATGGTGTAGAAAACCAGTTAAGGGAAGGCAGTATCATGAATGGTTTAAGAACAGTCTCCAGATCTGTAACATCTGAATTCACGTCTCTGCTCTGCCATCACCTGGCTAGGTACCTTAGGCCAAATTACTTTGTTTCTTGGAGCTTTGGTTTCTTTATCCATAAAATGAAAACAATATCAAGAAGTACTTCACAGGCTTTGAGGATTGCACGAGATAATCCATGTAATGTGTACAGGAAAAGTTCCCAAATTTTCTTGGTTTAATATGCCCTTAGTGCCTCAATAACTTTTTTCATAGCATCCCTAAGCTAAAAGAAATGCTGAACAGTTCTGTTTATTAAGTAGTTAGGTGCAAAGAAACTTAATAATAGTAGTTTCTGTGGTGTCTGACAGATGTAACTATGTTTTCCTAAAAAATTTAAAATATCTTCCAGTATCCCAGTAAGTTCCCAGTGGCACCCTCGGGTGTTTTGGTGTACCATTTGGGAATAGAGCATTGCCAAGTACATGGATGGTTATATATTATTATTGTGAAATGTCTACAGTTATTAGAAGACCTTGGATACCAGAGAGAGGATGCTGATCTTTAAGTTTGACCTGGACATTGAATATGACTGAAAGAAGGATCCCTCCATTTTTGGTAGTAATTCTGTCTAGTCCCAAGTATCTTCTAAATCAACACATACTCATTCCAGTCTGGGGTGAAGGAAATGGTTTCTATGTGCACAGACAAGAAAACTTCATCCTCAAAGCCGTGCCATTTTCTAGCTTTACCCTTGCCAAGATTTTCCTGCTCCCCTACTCTCATTCAGCCAAAAGTCAGTCTTTCAGAAGAGACATCTGTATGTTAGATCAAAACTACTTTCCTGTGTTTTTTGCCTGGTCTCTCTTACTCCCCTTTTCCTCCTCTTCTTCTCTCCATGTACCTGAGTAAGAATCTGAACCCCTGTCCTTTCATGATTAGGGAGGCTGACTACTTAATTCAGGAAAAATGATTGGTTAGACTGTTTTGAGTTTCAGTTTGAACCAGCAAGAACAGTGGATGCTGATAGCTCATTCCTGCATAACTCTTTCTTTTCCCCTCAGGGAGCAAAGGAGAGAAATTTAAACAGAGAGACTCCATAAGGTGGCCTGTGGGCTTGGGCACCATTGATAGTCTGAGGAGAGTAGAGGTCAGGGCTGTGTTGAATCTCTAATCCTGAGCAATTGAGGCCTATGGGTTTTTTTTTTTTTATCATTTCCTTAGAGGCTGGAGCTGACTTTTGTTATATTTGGTTGTTTAGATTCACTGAAGGGAAATCTGGTATTTGAGGAAAGAGAAGGAATGAAATAGCAGACCTGTCCATGCACTGTTGACTTTGGGCCGACTTGGTGCTGGCCAACAGAGGTCGGGAGCGGCTGGCTGGCTTTTAGCCCCGGCCGGCGGCGTTTGCTTTGGCCATTGCGGGGAAATAGCACTTTGTGGAAAGCTAGTCTTCCCAGCCAACGACCTATTTTTGTCCTCAATCTGTTGCGTCCAGCCTGGAGGCTGGGTCCAGGATCAACAGAGGCCATGGAAAATGGGACTGGCTGCCTGGCAGCCAGGACTGTGGGCTTTGTCTTCCTGACCAGGGTATTCAGCCCTGAGCCCATGAAGACAGGAATGATGGGGAGGTGGGGGCCTTGTGACATCAAGGCCAGAAAGACATAGCTGCTTTTCACATGGTCATTGCAGCCCAGGCTTGGCTTTAATGCATCCCCATGCCCCACTACTTCCCAGGCCATCCAGTCTAGAAAGGCGGATGTGTGGCTAGAGCTGTCACATCTCCCAAAGTGTCTGGGGTCCCCTAGGTGAGGCCTACCCACAGCTGAAAGAGCACTAATCATTGGATCAATATCTTTTCCTACTAAGCAAGTGCCATGAGACTACAGAGATCTATCAGTTGTGATCCTTTTCACCTGTGGTCTCAAGGTCTTACTGGGGAAACAGCCCATTTTATAAAGTACTAGGCAGTGTATAGTAAGGGCCATGTGTGTGGCACAAAGTGCTGAAGGAATTCAGAGGGCAAGAGCCCTGGGGGAGGTATGGGTTGAGTTGGGCCCTGAAAGGTGAATAGGAATCAAAGGCGGTGATAGCTCTATTTTGCTACTAAAGGAAAAACCCTTTGAAATTGATCCAACATACATCTTGATTTGACTCTAGGATCCTGGTCTCCAACAATATTGTCAGACTAGTGTTTCTGTATTGAAATGATTCTGAACCTAAGTGAATAGAATGATCTGAACTTCTCAGACCAATACAACTTGCCTTGAGCTGTGATGGAACTAGAGTGATGTCTGGGAGCATGAATCATCTTCCTCAAATTCTACTTTTACCCTGTCACCTAACACTATTTAAATCTAAAACCCAATCATGGCTTTTCCATTGCTTTCAGATAGTCAAGCATCAGTGTTTGGTGTTCAAGGCCTTTTTACAGTCTGATACAAACCTTCCCTTCCAGCTTGTTTTCTCATTATTCTTAAAAAATCCCAGCTCTCCGTACAAGATAAATCCCCTCCCTATCCCCCGAAGCCCATGAGAAGTGGCTTAAAATTATTCGTGGGGCCAAAGGACTTTGGCACCTGTCCACTCCCTCTCTTTGAGAAGTTGAAGTTCTCTGTGAGGTCTACTCTCTCTCTTTCACACCTACCGTTCCAATAACACTTTTTACTTAAACAGAGTCTTGAAAACTGATTCTTTGTTGACCTAGATTGTTGTTGTTGTGTGCTGTCAAGTCACTATGATCATGAGTGCTCTAGATTGGGGATTGACAAACTTAATCTGTAAAAGACCAGAGAGCAAGTATTTTAGGCTCTGAGAGTCATACGGTCTTTGGTACAACTACTCAACTCTGTTGTGGTAGCAGAAAAGCAGCCATAGACAATATGTAAATAATGAGCATGGCTGTGTTTCAATAAAACTTCATTTATGGACACTGAATTTTGAATTTCATATGATTTTCACATGTCACAAAATAGTCTTCTTTTTATTCAACCATTAGAAGATGTAAATACCATTCTTAGCTTGTGGGCTATAAAAAACAAGTGGTGGGCTGGATATGGCCCACAAGCCATAGTTTGCCAACCCCTGCTCTTGAAGACAGAACTCAGATAATGGTGGAAACTATGGGAGAGATTTTGACTCAAAAAAAAATGACTAGAGTAGGAAAATGGAATAGGTTGCCCAGGAACTACTCATTTTTTCACCAGGGGTATTCAATACCACTGGTTAGGGATGTTATAGGAGAATTCAAAGGTCTTGTGGAGGCTTTACTTAATGTTTTCTAAGTCTATAGAATAGAGTTTGTCAAAGTTTTGCTTCCTCCACATTTCTCAAGTACTTGCTGTTTCCCTTTTATTTTTGAAGGCCTGTGTCTCCAGCTCTTCTCCACCTAGCATTTGATAAGATGCTATCTCAGTTTGCTCCAAATTTTTTTTTCACATATATACATACTATTTCCTTTCCAGAAACCCAGGGGTTAACGTCAATAGGGCAAGGTTCATCTTGCAGCTGCTGCACTGTTGCCTAGCAACCATCAGGGGCAGCTGAGAATTACTGCAGAAGTATTTGTGGGAAGATGGTGTGACTCATCCATCAGGGCAGAGTAAAGATCAAATGAGATAATATAGATAAATGCCTTTTACTAACTATAAAAACAATTTTATTCTGTCTTACAGAATATCGTACCCCCTTTTACTTTACTAAAAAGAATGAAAATTTGTTTCAAGAAGTTTTTGCCCCTTTGTGCTCCCCTGCCTTCCACAGTGGTTTGATCCTGCTTCTTGGAAGAGCATGCCCTTTCTGCCAGTCTTCTACAGTGGTCTGATCCTGTCTCAAAGACTACCCCTTGCTGTCCAGTCCATTCCAACTCAGAGTGACCCTACAGGGTCACTAGAATAGAATAGAACTACCCCTTAGGGTTTCCAAGGCTGTACTTTTTATGGAAGCAGACTACCACATCTTTCTCCCATCGAGCCCGTCCTTTTGGTTAGCAGCGGAGTGCTCCTTGTCTCAAAGACTACTAGGCCTTTTTTGTTCTTACTTGCCCCTATTCTTCTTTTCCAACCCTCCCCCAGAGTGCTTTGATAATGCCTTAGAGAAAAGCGTCCCTGTTCAGCTCCCCATACATCTCAGTGGTTTGATCCTGTCTGGGAAGCATCAGCATCTTTCCCCCTTTCATCTCACCCAATGATTTGATCCTGCGTCATTGAACATCAGTTTCTTTTAGCTCCTCCCCCGGGGTTCACAGTGGTTTGATCCTACCTCACTGCCTGGTCCTTTCTGACTCCCCCTCCAGCATCACCACCACAAATGGTATGGTCCTTAGCATCTGGTCCTTTTTGTCATCCCTCCACCCTAAGCATACCGAAACAGCCTTATCTCATTACTTATTCATCCTGATCCCTTCAGTGGCTTGCTCCTGTGTTAGCAGTGTAAAACTGACCCAAATGGGTTTAAAGTGGTCATAACTTGTTCTTGACCAGTTCAAATCTGTTCTGGCAAGGAAATATCAGTTCTGACCAATTCAAATCTATTTTGACCAGTTTGAACTAATTCTGCAGAGCTGGAATCTGAGGTTTGGAAATCCAGGAAGATGGCTGAAAACGATGCTGATTCAAGCCAAAGCAAGGAACCAGGTACTTACAGAAGTTGAAACCTAGCTAAGAACTAGAAAAGAAGACAGATCAAATAAGAAGACAGGAAAATACAAGGGCCGGGGTTGGATGAGGGGAGGCTCAAAAAAGATTAGTTGTACCCAAGTCCCCTCCCCAACCCCTTTTATTTGAGAGGTGAGAGGCCATTTTGAGGAGGTAATGCAAGGTTTTAGGCTCTGCCATGGTATGTTTGGGAAACAGTACGGGAGCTGACACTCTCCAGCAGCCCCATCTGGCTGGAACTGAGACTGGGTTGTTTGTGGCCCCAACGATTGCTGGCTCTGCAAGCCATCCCCTGGGGCCATTTTTTTGTATCTGGTGCCACCTCAGGGAACAAATATTAGAGTTCCAAACCATAAATGACAACGTTCCCACCCTTTTAACTGTGGATGGTCATGATGCTGCTTAGCTGTTTAGAGATGATATTTAGGTTAGAAGGAGGGACTGGTAAATCTTGAAGTAAAGAGCTAATTAGAAAAGGTGAGACATGAAGTGAATGAGTCAGTTAATTAGAATAGAGCTGAGGATGTACACCTTGCAACTTTTAGAGATGTTTAGAAGAAGGTGGCAGGTTGAGAACAGTATCTAATCTCTGATCCCTGGGACTGGTTATCTATCTGCTTATTGTTTGTGGTATGAGTAGAAATTGACCTGTATTGTCTGGATTTTTCCTGGGTGGTTGTCTTTCTGTTTTTTTGTGGGGACTGAAGTTGAAGGGTAGGGACTGAAAATCATGGAGGATGAAAAATGTAATCTCCACAGACTGCAGCATTTCCGGTTTGCTCAAAATCTCTTCGGTGGGACAATGGACAGGTCAGATGCTTTGATGACGAGTGACATAATGCTGCAAGATTGAGGGTGTGGTTGGAGCTCTGATTTGGTAAAGTATGTCTCATCATCTTTTTTGCAGATGGGAATATACTGAGGCTCTATGGTTGTTTAACTGTAAAGTGAAAAAGAAGGGATTCCTAGAATGGCATAGGAACTTGGCTGCTAGGAGGGAAATTGATCATTTGTGAGATAATTTGGCTTAGGAGCCTGGGAGCTGAAAGATGTCTTTTAGGAAGATGACTTCAGTTAGCCACTGCTTATTTCTTGATAGAGGAAGATGGAAGCCATTTTAGTCAAGGCAGTTGAGTGGCACTTCGAAATGCAGAGGTAGAAAAAAAGAAATTAGAAGGTTTGGAGTCATATAATCCATGCTTTGAATCCTGGCTCTGCTGTTTGCTATGTGGACCATGCGCAAATTAAATAACCTCTCAGAGACTTGTTTTCCTTTTTTGTAAAGTAGGTTAATTAAAAAAAAAAAATCACCTGCCTATTCTCCAAACAAGGAAAACAAGTCTCTGAGAGGTTACATAATTTACTCATATAAATATGAGCATTAAATTCTAAGGTTCCTAAATATAGTGGCTTTTGGAGAAAAGTGGCTTTCATTTTAACATTTTTTTGTCTAAACTAGATTATGTGGCAGGGATTATTTTGTTTGTGTGAACAATACATAGCAATACATAATTTAGCTTGACAAAGACCATTAAAAATGTTTTTAGCAATGTTGCTCCTGAAAGAAGCTACTGAATTATTGTGAGGAGCAAGGGAGAAATTGTTTATTGAAGGACTTTATAAACTAAAAATCACAATATAGATGTGGGAGATTATTTTTATAATAGCATTAATTATCATTAAAATGACACTCAGAAAAGCCACAGCATAAAATGGCTTCCAGTGTTGAAGACTTATAGATCTCTCTGGTCCCAGATTCAGGTCCTGTCCTACTTCACCCCGGACCTGTGGCCACGAGAAGTCCTGAGATGTGCTGTGAAGCATCAAAAGCCACAGTGACCCAAGGTGGGGGTGGGGGTCATGTCAAAGATATAGGTTATGGGTGTGGCCTGCCATGAACATGACGGGGTATCACAATCTGTCCTTAGATCATAAACATCTTGGAATTATTTTATTCCAATGCAAACATGGATTGTCTTACCTGGATTCTGTCGCCCTCCCTGGAAAGAGCAGGATCAGGTGAAGGAGTAGTGGGAAGGACAATGATGTGGACAATCATAAATGTAGAGGTCCTGATCCTGCCATTCATAGGAGAAGCGGGTGGGAGCCAGGTCAGGCAGTAGAATCTCAGCCTAAAAAAAAAAAAATTTCAATATATCTGTGGCCACAATAGCCCCATCGGGGAGCTGTGTCCTATACTTAGATTTGTGGGCTGAGGCACACAGCCTTTTTTGATAGGGAAATTTGATTAATAAATACAGATATGTGATGGTCACAGTGTACCTACATTGCAGCAACACATGACAAAGTTTTATTTCTATGACATCTTTATGAACAAGATAGAAGAAATAATACCTGGAGTATTTTCCTTTAGTTGCATTCTGAACTAGTTTTTTTTTTCAAAGATGCTGTTCTTTATCGAGCATTTATTTTGTGCCAGGCACTGTGTTAAGTACTTTGTATGCATCAGTCATTTAATCCTCACAACAACCCTATGACCTATGTATTGTTAGCTCCATTGTATAGATGAGAAAGCTATTTCCAAAGAAATGTTTCTATGTTTCCCCAGAGCAAGAATTTTTAAGGTGGTGGGTGATGAGGGCACAGTCCCTGGGAGGTTTATCAGAATAACGTCAATGAGGGTTTTTTCAAACCATAGAGGCCTTTCCTCTCATTTTAATACTCTTCGTTGGGTAAGTCTGATGTTTCATGAGCTACTGTGAATGGGTGGTTGGAGGGACCTTCAGGTATGTTGAGACAGGAAAAATGTTGAGCTTCACTGCCGGAGAGAAAGGTCCTTGGTGATAGGCTGCAGAGTTTTGTATCTGGCTCTGTCTTGGTTTCAACATTTTGATTAATGACTTGGATGGAGATGTAGAAAAGTATGCTCATCTAGTGTTAAGAGAGAATTGGAATGGAAAGGCAAGTATACATGCTGGATGACGGAATCAGGAATCCAAGAATTTACTAGAGTGCAAAGATGGTACAAAACCACAAAACAAATTTTGTAAGTGTAAATGTACCATCTTGCATTAGTTTCATAAAATAAAATTTAAAGAACTTAGCAACTCTGTAAGATGGGTACATGTTTAATATGGCTGCCAAAAAAGTTAATGGAAACTCAGGCTGCATTAATAGTAGTATAGAGCTTAGAATGTGGGAGGCGATTATTTTACTCAATTTTGAGTTTATAGAACCACACCTCAAATATTGAGTTCAGTTCTTGGCAGTTATCTTCTTTTTTTATATGACAGTTTTATTGAGGTATAACTCACATAGTACACAATTTACCAATTAAAAATGTACAATTCAATGGCTTTTGTTATGTTCACACAATTGGGCAATCGTCACCACAATTGTTTTTAGAACATTTCCGTTACCACAAAAAGAAGCTCTATACCCATGAATAGTCACTCCCCATTTTTCTCCAACCCACCCAGCCCTAGCCAGTTCTGACTTATGGCCACATCATGTGTTTCAGAGTAGAACTGTGCTCTGTAGAGTTTTCAATGGGTGATTTTTCAGAAGTAGATTGCCAAGGCTTTCTTCTAAGGAGCATCTGGGTGGACTCAAACCACCAACTTTTTTGGTCAGCAGCTGAGCATGTTAACTGCTTGTATGGCAGTTATCTTTTAAAGATGAATAAAGACAAAATAGAAGTTAAGACGGGAAGCTTGGAGGGTAGAGTGGGGCATTATTGCTATCTTCCAGGGTCCGCAGGCTTGTCATGGGAAAGAGGATTTTATCTATATGGTGTGATCCCCAAGGGGCAGGATTAGGATCGTTGGGTGGAAATTATAGCAAAGATGACTGAAGATGAGCTGGGTTGTGTAGAAGGGAATGAGTTCCCTATCAGAGGAAACATTTAAGCAGAAGCTGGCTGACTACTTATTAGGAATTTAAGTTTTGTATGAAGCCTCAAATGCAGGGCCCAGCCAAGAAAAACACTGAAGGAAGGAAACATTTACTAAGCACCTAGTGTGTACATGGTGCCTTTACACATGTTATTTCTTAATTTTCACAACCAACAGATGAAGTATGTATTATTAGCTTTTCTTTTACAGATGAGAAAACTGAGGCTCAGAGAGATAAATGACTTGGCCAAAGTCAAGCAGCTAGTAAGTGACCTTGTGGGAGCACATCAGAACCCCACATAAGGCAATATGTCACAAAATTCCTACTTTTACCTGATCACTTCTCCACTTGAGTAAAGAGCTGGTATTGCCAGAGGCGAGCCAGGACTATGTGGACAAATGCGTCATGCTGGGCTGGGTGCCTGGAGTGGATGAGAATATCATGAAGATATATGATCAGCTTCTAGTCCAGCAGGTCCTGGAGGATGGTGTTGGAATGCAGCTGGGCTATTACACAGGCTAAATGGCATGACTGTTTATGCATAATGTCTGTACCTTAAACGGAACTCTGTTTTCTATAGATTCTCAGAATGACACAGCTGTAAGAGGATGTAGAGATCGTGGGGGCCCAGGCAATCTTACCTATATTAAAGATCAAGAAATGTGGCCCAGAGAAGGAAAGGGACTTCTCCAAATTCTTCTGCTTAATAATTTTGCCCGTGATATTGCCAGGGATTTATTTTTAAAAATGTAATCCAGCAAATTTAGAATTAGAGCCTCTTAGAGCAGAAAGGGTCAACTCCCCTGTGAAATTTGCTGCTCTGTGTCAGAGCTATAGGATAGAACATAGTATTCTGGTTTTCTTTCTTAATATTATAGAAATCAGTATAACAAAATGGAAAGAACATAAGCTAAGCCTTGGAGTCGGATTGAATTAAAAATTTTTCTAGTACCAGAGGAAATTCTTTAACTCTTTGAGCCTCAGATTCTTTATTTGTAAAAATGAGAATAATAATAGTTTGATTTTAGCCATATGGAGTTTGAGTACCTGTGTCAAATCCAAGTAGAAAGATTTAGGGAAAGCCAAAGTGCAGGCAAATGACCCAGTCTGTAGCTACAGAATCCAGGTAAACTGTCATATTCTGATGCTCTGATCTTGGGATCAATAAAGAATGAACACACAGAAAAATTTTATATAAATAAAAATTACATAAATTATATCTATAAATTCTATGTAATTTTTATGAGTCAAGTATATAATATGAAGAATGAATTAAGGGCGGGGATGTTGGGGATTGACTGGGGAATAAAGAAAGAAACAAATATTTGTCAAGCTTGCTAGGTGTGTTATATCTATTATCTCATTTAATTTCACTAAATATGCTTAACAAGCCTGTGAAGTAAGAAATTACTTTGATTTGAGAGATGAGAAGTAATAAGGACTTGAAGGTGGGTGGGGTAGTGGAGCTGGTAAGGATGTGACTTACATTTTGGAAATAAGATTGGAATGGCAGAGGCAGGGGTGGAGAGACTGATAATTGGTTTAACTGTAATGTGCGAGGTAGCCTTTGGGACTCTGCCTAGTACACATGATTGTGCCAGAGCTAGATGAAATAAAAGCTATGGCAGCACTCTATAAATTGCAGATCACTGTACCAATGAGAAGTACTCAGAGGCTTTGAGCATAGGCAGCTTGGGAGAATGGGGCGGCTATCTATGGAGGTGGGAGACTCAGGCAGAAGAGTATATTGGAGAGATGATATTTTCTAATTTTTCAGTATTTACCCTGTGTTTGCCAGTTTACTCATGGCATTACTATTGTCTTCTATCATTGTATATAAAGACTACATATATGTAAATATTCGTAAATACATAGACATCTCTTGAGGTATACACAAGGAACTTATCAGTGATAACCTCCAGAAAAGGGAATGGGAGGAACACTTACTTTTTACTTTGTATCCTTTGTACTTTTTGAAGTGTATATCTTATGTGTGTGTTACCTACTTAAAAATATATATAAAATAAATTTAAAAGCCAAGATAAAAATCCTCATACCTACACCAATAAATTTTTACCTCCGGTACTTTAATCACAAAGTTTTCTCTATGTCCTGTGCCCTTACTTTTCCATGAAGCTTTCCCTGACCACTTTAACCAGTAGGTTATCTCTATCTTCCCTGACCACTTGGTGTGTGAGCCAATGGGAAGAAGGAAATTGGAGCTAGCAAGTGTAGACTACTCCTGCGAAAAATTGTGGAGAAAGGAAGAGTATTAGCTAAAGGGGGACCTTGGGGTCAAAATGGGGTTTCTAATATAGGTATTTCTTTATTTTTGGCTGGGAGAGACTTTGTAGCATGTTTGTAGACAGAAGCTAAGGAACCAGAAGAGAGGGGAAAGAAGATGAAGATAAAGGAAAGGGAGGGGTTTTAAACAGGCTACTAGTTTACCAAAACTATCCGCAATCTTGACACAGAGTTGCAAATGAATGTGCTTCTAGGAAACTTCAGAAATGGCTCTGAGAAACCTGCAAAACTTTCTGTTAGAAACCAAATCCCAGCACAGCCACCTCTGTAGCCATTTCCAACAGCAGCTCTCCCACAATTAGTCCTCTTCGGTCTGCTGAGATGTATTGCTCATTCATTCACCAGATGTTGAATGACTGTTATGAGTAAGACATAGCACAGGGCAGGAGTTGTGTGGCTTAATTAATTGCACTGATTTAACATTCATAAAATGGAGAGAGTTTCTGTGAGAATAAGGGTACTTGAATATAGGTTTTGTGATAGGTTCAAGTGTTGTGAATTCTAACAGAATCTCTTCAGTGCTTGGTTCCTAGTAGGTGTTCAATAAGTGTTTGTGACATAATTCACTTATTGAGCACCTCCTATCAATAAAGTACTGTGTTAGGCTTTGGAATCATGTAGATAAGTTAGATAAGGTCCTACTTTTTGAGGAAAAACAAGTAGAACCAGGTTGCAGTGTCAAGGGGTGAGTGTGGGCAGAGGAATTAAAGACAACAAATGTGACTATTCTTTCAAGAATCTTGGTTAGGAAGAGAAGAAGAGAGGGGGCAACAAATAGATAGAGGCAAGGTTAAGGGATTGTTTTTTTTTTAAAGATGAGAAGTCTGAGCCTATTGTTGAGTAGAGGAGAAAAAGCCATGAGACAGGAAAGGAGTAAAGATGCAAAAGTTGGGGTGGTGATTGATGGAAAGAGATTTCTGGGGATATGGGAAAGGATGGGAAAGAAAACTGTACAGGAACTGAGAACTCTCCTGAAGCAGGAGGTTATGAATTTTTGGGTGACATCAGGTCAAAATGAAATAAGTTAAGAGTATGAAAAAAATAGTGCTTTAAACAACGGATTTTTAGGCCCTAGGCCAGTCAGGGAAGAAAATTAGGCTGGAGGATACTGATAAATTGGGAGAAAACAAGGGACAAAAGAATGAGGAAGTAAAAGCTCTTAATAAAAAAACAAAAACATAGCCAAAGAGTAGGATATATGAATTTAAGATTTCAGAAGTGGGGCAGTTCTGACCAGACCCTGGATGTGGCCATAGGTGTGGATAACTGAAGTGTAGGGCCAGGTCACTGGAGTGGAGTCAAGGAAATGGGGCTATATGGCTCATCCCTATGGATGTTGAAGTCCCTCCAGGATGGTATAAAGACTTGCATCAGAAGCCAAACATTCAATTTATGTTTTGGAGAAACTAGATAGTATGCAGATGCCAGTAATGAGATTCATTAGTAGGGAAAATCTAGTGTCTCAGTTGTCATTCACTTCTCCTCCTAGATAAAGAAGTATGTGAAGGAAGATGTGTTAAGTATCTGTGAGTTGGCTTCTGCTGCTTGCAAGGATTCTGAGGGAATGAGATGGCAGACTCAGGCTGTATAAAAGAAAGGGTGTTTTATCTGTGATGTGGAGTCCAGCCTGTCTCCATAGCACCAGCTTTCTAAAGGCCTAGTTAGCAGGGTAAGGCAGCACAGTGAGTATCTGTGTGTGGCCACTAACATGCAACTCCTCAGGAGCAGTGAGGGGTGTAGGGGTAAGGAAGAACTGAATCACACGAAGGAGATGGAAACAACATGTCCTGGGCTGAGTAATTCCTCAGAAAAGTGTGGTGAGTTGCTGGTATCTCCATGTATTTCCACGGTCTTTACAAGAACAGTAGTGAGTAATAGCATATGAAACAGTTTATCTCACTGATGCTGTGAGAGGAATATCAGGCAGTGAAGCCAAGTTTTCCTTGGCTTTTGAGGTATAATTTTGGTTACCAGTTAGTTCCAGAGTTTGGATTTTAGTGGGAGAAGTACTCAAGAGAAGGAGTAGTGACAGATAGGGGCTCCCAAGTTTATTGTTGTACATATATCTATCACACAAACCCAAACCAAACCCATTGCCAGTGAGTCAGTTCAAAGTCATAATGACCTTACAGGACAAAGTAGAACTGCCTCATAGGGCTTCCAAGCCTGGAGCCCTGGTGGCATAGTGGTTAAGAGCTTGGCTGCTAACCAAAAGGTCGGCAGCTCGATTCCACCAGCAGCTCCTTGGAAACCCTATGGGGCAGTTTTACTCTGGCCTATTTTTTTTTTTTTTATATGGTAGCTATGAGTCGAAATTGACTCGACGGCAACAGGTTTGGCTTGGTTTAATCTTAATGTAAGCAAATTGCCACATCTTTCTCCCACAGAGTGGCTGGTAGGTTTGAAGCACCAACCTTAGCAACTGTGCCACCAAGGCTCCTTGTCTATCACACAACTTTTGCCAGTTCAACTTTTTACAGGTGTACAACATATTGACAGCAATTACCTTAACTGACTGTGCAACACTACCCTTAATCAATACGATTTTTCCATCACTATAAACCAAAACTCAGTACTCCATAAGCAAAAACCCAACCCCTTGTTTCCCACTACCTACCACCCCTGGTAACCGCTAATAAAATTTGTATAGATATTTGCCTGTTCTTGTCTTTTTATATGAGTGAGGTCATACAACATTTGCCCTTTTGTGATTGACTTACTTCACTCAACATAATGTCTTTAAGCTCTATCCGTATCGCAGCATGTATCAAGACTTCACTTCTCTTACTTAATGAGTAGTATTTCACTGTATATGTGTATCACATTTTGTTTATCCATTCATCTGTTCATCTGTTGATGGGGATTTAGGTTGTTTCCACCTTTTGGCTATTGTGAATAGTGCTGCAATGAACATTGGTGTACACGTCTCTTTTTGAGTGTCTTTTTTCAATTCTTTTGGGTATATGTGAAGGAGTGGAATAGCTGGGTCATATGGTAGTTCTAGTTTTAGTTTTTTGAGGAACTGCCACGCTGTTTTTCACAGCGTCTGTACCATTTTTCATTCCCACAAGCAGTAGAAAAGGGTTCCAATTTCCCCACATCCTTGCCAACATTTGTTTTGTGTGTGTGTGTGCGTGTTTTAATTTTAGCCACCCTAGTAAAAGTGAAATGGTATGTCACTGTGGTTTTGATTTGCATCTCTCTGATAGCTAATGGCATTGAGCACCTTCATGTGTTTGGTGGCCATTTGAATGTCCTTTTTGGTGAAATGCCTATTCAAGTCCTTTGCCCATTTTATGTTTGGGTTATTTGTCTTTTTGCTACTAATTGTCAAAGTTTTATATATATTTTGTTTATGAGATTGTTATTGGATGTATGCTTTCTGAAGATATTCTCACAGTCAGCAGCTTGTCTTTTCACTTTTTTGATAAAGTCTTTTGATGAACAAAAGTTTTCCATTTTTATGAGGTCCAATTTATTTATTTTGTCTTTTGCTGTTCGTGATCTTGTTATTATGTTGGATAATCCATTGTTAAAAGCTAGGCCCTACAGCATTGCCCCTGCATTTTCTACCAAGAATCTTATGATTTTAGTTTTCATACTTATGTCTTTAATCCATTTTGAATTTGTTTTTGTGTATGGTTTGAGGCCTGGATCCTGTTTCATTATTCTGCTTGTGGAAATCCAATTTTCCCAACACCATTTGAAGAGACTCTTCTTTCCCCATCGAATGGACTCAGCACCCTTGTCAAAAATCAATTAGCCATTCATGTGTGTGTGTGTGTGTGTGTGTGTGTGTGTGTGTGTGTGTGTTTCTGGACTGTCAATTCGATTCCATTGATCTATGTGTCTATTGTTTTACCAGCACTAGGCTGTTTTGATTACTGTAGCTGTAAGTTTAAAATCAGGAAGTGTGAGTCTTCCTATTTTGTTCTTCTCTTTCAACAGAATATTTTAGCTATTTTGGGCCTCTTGCCACTCCATATGAAGTTGAGAATTTTTTTTTCCATTTCTGTAAAGGAGGCTGTTGGAATTTTCATTAGGAATGCATTGAATCTATAGATTGTGTTGGGCGGTATTGACATCTTAACAATATTAAGTCTCCCAATCCATGAACATGGAACATCTTTCCATTTATTTAAGTTTTCTTTAATCTCCTTCAACAGTGTTTTATAATTTTCATTGTACAAGTCTTTCACATCCCTGGTTAAATTTATTCCCAGGTATTTTATTCTCTTAGTGTTATTGTAAATGAAATTGTTTCCCTAATTTCTCTTTTATGTTACTCATTGCTGATATATTGAAATCCAACTAATTTTTGTTTATTGACCTTTGCCTTAGTTATCTAGTGCTGCTATAACAGAAATACCACAAGTGGATAGCTTTAACAAACATAAATTCATTTTCTCATAGTTTAGGAAGCTAGAAGTCTGAATTCAGAGTGCTGGTTGGAGCAGTGTTTAATAACTCAGCTGCTAACCAAAAGGTCAACAGTTTGAGTACATCAGCCACTTCTTGGAAACCCTATGAGGTGTTTCTACTCTGTCTTACAGTGTCATTATGAGTTGAAATTGACTCGACAGCAATGGGCTTGGTTTTTTTTTTTTTTTTTTTTTTTTTTTTGGCTGTAGGGGAATGCTTTCTCTCTGTCGGCTATGGAGGAAGTTCCTTGTTTCTTCACCTTCTGTTTTGTGGTTTCTTGCATATCTCCATGTGTCTTGGTATTTATCTCACCCTATCTTTCTCTCTGCTTGCTTCTTTAATCTCTTTTTATATCTCAAAAGAGATTGGCCCAGGATACACCCTACACTAATCCTGCCTCATTAACATAACAAAGACTACCCATTCTCAAATGGGATTATAACTGCAGATATAGGAGTTAGGATTTACAACACATAATTTGGGGGACATAATTCACTCCATAACATTCCACCCTTTGGCCCCTCAAAATTTATGTCCTTCCCACATGCAAAACACATTCATCCCATCGAAACATCCCACAAATCTTAAATCAACTCCGAGTCCTAAATCTCATCTTCTGAATCAGCTGAATCAAATATGGGTGAGATGTAGGTATATTCCATCCTGCGGCAAAATTCCTCTTCATCTGTGAACCTGAGAAATCTAGAATACTAGTAATCTGTTTCCAAAGTACAGTGGTGGGACATCTATAAGGTAGACATTTCCATTACAAATGGGAGAAATTGGAGGGAAAGAAGGAATAACAGACACTAAGCAAGTCCAAAACCCAGCAGAACAATTTACATTAGCTCTCAAGGTTTGAAATTAATCCTCTGTCCTTTGGGCCCATCTGAGCAAGGCCTCTGTCCTCCAGACCCTGGGTATTGGCCACACCCTCTGGATTCTGGGTAGAGGTCCCTTGGTCCTGGGCTTCAGCTCTGTCTACCAGGCCCCCTGGTATTCCAAATCTGTTCCTTTGGCTTTGGGTGGTCCTATTCTCCTAGACCATCTGAATGGCAACTCCACCCCTTCAGCCCTGGCAGATCCCATTCTTCTGCTGCTTGGATATGGCAGACCTGCACCCCTCAGATTTGGGCAGCTGCCCCATCCCCCTGGCACATCTTAATGGCAGCCCCACACTCTGGAACTAAGTTGGTGAAGATCTGACTCTTTGAAACCTAGAAGGCTGTGGCCACACCCTCTGAAACCAAGAAGGACCTGCTTCCTGTGTTCCTTCCAACAGTCCTGCTTATCTCTGAGGTGCTCCATGGATGGTCCTTTTCTTTTCTTGGAGAACAACAGGTGTAGCTCCTTTGGCCTGTTTCCTGCCTGTAGAATTCCAAGGGTCAGACAGCATTCTTTCGTTTCCTTCTTTCTCTGTGCCCATCAGTCAAAGCTAATGGGCTTTCTCTGTGGTAATTGGTTAGATCCATCAGTCACAGGCTTAATCTCTTTAACAAAAGATTGGGTAGCCATGTCCTTGTTGAACATTCTAGGACACATGTCCTTAGCTTGTAAAACAGAATTTTCTAAATCTTAAATTCTGTTTTCATTTTGCATAGTTCACTTTTAAGTCCATCTCTTTCCTTTCACATTTTACCATAAGCAGCAAGAAGAAACCACATAGCCCCTTTAAGATCCTGCTTGGAAATCTCATTGTTGGATACCCAAGGTCATCACTTACAAGTTCTACCTTCCACCAAATATTTGTACATTGTTCAGACAAGTTCTTTGCCATTGCTTAAAAAGAATCACCCTTTCTCCATTGTCTAATAACATGTTCTTCATTTTCCTTTAAAGCCTCACCTCATTTAACATCCACATTTCTAGCAACATTCTGTTCCTGGCACCATATGTATTCCCTATAATGATAGAGACTTTGTAGCTCTCCTCACTTCCTTCCAAGCCCTCACCAGAGTTGCCTTTGAAGTTCATAATTATACCAACAGTCTCTTCAAGGCAATCTAGGCTTTTACTATTAGATACCTTAAAACTTTTCCAGCCTTTACCCATAACCCAGTTCCAAATTCACTTCCACATTTTAGGCACTCTTCAGATACCAAATTATCTAGTGCTTCTATAAAAGAAATACAACAAGCAGTTGGCTTTAACAAACAGAAATTTATTTTCTCACAGTTTAGGAGGCTAGAAGTCTGAATTCAAAGCTCCGGCTCTAGGGGAAGGCTTTCTCTGTTGGCTCTGGAGGAAGATCCTTGTCTCTTCAGCTTCTGTTTCCTGGTTCCTTGGAGATCTACATGTGGCTTGGTATCCATCTTACCCCATTTCTCTCTTTGCTCACTTGCTTAATCTCTTTTTATGCCTCAAAAGAAATTGACTCAAGATACACCTTATACTAATCCTGCTCCATTAACCTAACAAAGGGAACATATTCCTAAATGGAATTATAACCACAGGCATAGAGGTTAAGATTTACATCACATATTTTGGGAAGACTTAATCCCTGAAAACCTTGTACCCTGCAAATTTGCTAAATTCCTCTAGAAGCTTTCTTGCAGACTCTTTGGGATTTTCTATATATAGGATCATGTCATTGCGAACAGAGGTCATTTTGCTACTACTTTTCCAACCTGGATACATTTTATCTCCTTTGCTGGTCTTATTGCTCCAGGTAGGACTTCTAATACAATATTGAATAGAAGTGTTGAGAGTGAGCACCCTTGTTTTGTTCCTGATTTCAAGGGGAAAGCTCTCAGTCTTTCTCCATTAAGTATAATTCTGGCTTCTGACTTTTCATATATGCCCTGAATCATACTGAGGAAATTCCCTTCAATTTCAATTTCTTGAGAGTTTTCATGAAGAAAGGTATTGGGTTTTATCAAGTGCTTTTTCTACATCCGTAGAGAAGATCATGTGGTTCTTTTCCTTTGTTCTATTGATGTGATTTTGTTCTATAGATTCAATGCAATCATGGTCAAAATTCAAACAGCCTTCTTTACAGAAATGGAAATAAATAATCCTCAACTTTATATGGAATGGCAAGAGATCCCAAATAGTTAAAACAATGTTGGAAGAAAAGAGCAAAATAGGAGGACTCACACCTCTTTATTTGAAAGCATACTATACAGCTACAGTACTCAAAACAGCCTAGTACTGGTAAAACAGTAGACACGTAGACCAATGGAATAGAATTGACAGTCCAGAAATGAACCCACTCATCTATGGTCAGCTGATTTTTGACAAGGGTGCTAAGTCCATTTGATGGGGAAAGAAGAGTCTCTTCAAGAAATGGTGCTGGGAAAATTGGATTTCCACACGCAGAAAAATGAAACAGGATCCATGTCTCAAACCATATACAAAAACAAATTCAAAATGGATTAAAGATATAAGTTTGAAAACTAACATCATAAGATTCTTAGTAGAAAATGCAGGGGCAATGCTGTAGGGCCTAGCTTTTAACAATGGATTATCCAACATAATAACAAGATCACGAACAGCAAAAGACAAAATAAATAAATTGGACCTCATAAAAATGGAAAACTTTTGTTCATCAAAAGACTTTATCAAAAAAGTGAAAAGACAAGCTGCTGACTGTGAGAATATCTTCAGAAAGCATACATCCAATAACAATCTCATAAACAAAATATATATAAAACTTTGACAATTAGTAGCAAAAAGACAAATAACCCAATCATAAAATGGGCAAAAGACTTGAATATACATTTCACCAAAAAGGATATTCAAATGGCCACCAAACACATGAAGGTGCTCAATGCCATTAGCTATCAGAGAGATGCAAATCAAAACCACAGTGACATACCATTTCTGTTTCACTAGGGTGGCTAAAATTAAAACACACACACACACACACACACAATAACAAATGTTGGTAAGGATGTGGGGAAATTGGAACTCTTTTCCACTGCTTATGGAAATGAAAAATGGTGCAGTCCCTGTGGAAAACAGTATGGCACTTCCTCAGAAAAAAACTGAAAAAAGGCCTTTAAAACAAACAATAACACACGTGAGGAACGTGCTTCTTCGTTCAGTTAAGTACACTAAACCAAATGGGCAGTACCTGCCCAAATGCAAAGACAGGAAGGCAGGAAGGCACAGGAAAACTGGACAAATGGACACGGGGAGCCCAAGGTGGAAATGGGGAGAGTGCTGACATATTGTGGGGATTGCAATCAACGTCAGAAAACAATTTTATGTACAAATTTTTGAATGAGAAACTGACTTATACTCTAAACTCACTTAAAACACAATTAAAAAAAATCTAAAATAGAACTACCATATGACCCAACAATTCCACTCCTAGATATATACTCAAAAGAATCAAATGCAGAGACTCAAACAGATACTACAGCAATGTTCATTGCAGCATTATTCAAAATAGCGAAAAGATGGAAACTACTTAGATGTCCATCAGTGGATAAATGGATAAACAAAATGTGGTACATACATGCTACTCGTTCACTAAGAGAAATGAAGTCCTGATATATGCTGCAATATGGATGGAGCTGGAAGACATTATGCTGACGAAATAAGCCAATCACAAAAGGGCAGATAATGTATGACCTCACTTATATAAAAGGATAAGAAAAGGCAAACGTACAAAGATCAAAGTTATTAGTGGTTACCAGGGGCAGGAGCAAGGGGGAAAAGCGGGGGTTAATGGTGATGGAAAGATCGCACTGATTAAGGGAAGGGTTGCACAGCCAATTATTGCAATTTCTGTCAATAAGTTGTAAACCTGTAAAAAGTTGAATTTGCAAAAGTTGTGTGACAGGTGTATTTACAACCACCAAAAAAGAAAGAGTAGCTGCTGGGGCTGCTTACGTACAACCACATACACAAACCAAGGATTTGGTTCCTTGGTTTGGAGGTTTAGGGTCATGGTTTCACAGGACATCCCAATTAACTGGCCTAATAACATGTTTAATGCTTCTAGTCTATCCCTTAGTTCGTTGCATAGTTACTGGGGTTTTAAAAGCTTGCATGTGGCAATCCAAGGCACAACAATTGGTCTTTTGTTCACCTAGAAACCCTGGTGGCGTAGTGGTTAAGTGCTACAGCTGCTAACCAAGAGGTCAGCAGTTCGAATCTGCCAGGTGCCCCTTGGAGACACTATGGGGCAGTTCTACTCTGTCCTATAGGGTCGCCATGAGTCGGAATCGACTCGACAGCAGTGGGTTTGGTTTGGGTCTGGTCACCTGGAGCAACAGAGGAAGAAGGACAGCCAGGAATAAGAGGAGGATATGGAATGCATGGCTAATTGCCTCCATGAACAACTGCCTCGTTTGCTGTGGTACCAGATGAACTGCATGGTGCCAGGGTACCATTACTGAACACATTGATTAAAAATTCTATAGCAGTATCTTGATCAAAAGGGGGGGGACGGAGAACATAATTTCAAATTCTCATGAAATCCAGAATTTCTGGAGCCATAGAGGCTGGAAGAACCCCCAAAACTATTGTCCCTACATAATCTTTAAACCTTAAAACTTAAACCAAAAATATCCCCTGAAGTCTTCCTAAAAGCAAACAATAGTTCAGCTGAACTAGTAAAGAATATCTGCCTTGAGCACTGTACTCTTTTAAGATCTATTTTTATAGGATTAAATTGACAACAGTAACTCAAAAGATTAGATAGGAACCTTAGTGAGTAAGTTTATATTAATGGGGGAGGAACAACTTGGGAAAGCAGGGTGAGAATTGTGCAACTAGAAGAATGTGATCAATGTTATTGAATTGTACAAGTAGAAATTGTTGAATTGTTGTATTTTCTGTGATGATGATGATATTCTCAACAACAAAAATAAAATAAATTATTTAAAACCAAATCCCCCAAAAGTCAATTGTTAAAAACTAGATCCCAAAGCATTATACCTATGTTTTCTTCTAAGAGTTTTATGGTTTTACCCTGGTGGCGTAGTGGTTAGGTGCTACGGCTGCTAACCAAAGGGTCAGCAGTTCAAATCCGCCAGGTGTTCCTTGGAAACTCTATGTGACAGTTCCACTCTGTCCTATAGGGTCGCTATGAGTCAGAATTGACTTGATGGCATTGGGTCTGGGTTTAGAGCTTATATTTATGTCTTTGATCCATTTTGAGTTAGTTTTTGTATATGGTGTGAAGTACGGGTCTAGCTTCATCCTTTTGTTTGTGGAAATCCAGTTGTCCCAGTACTATTTATTTAAGAGACTATTCTTTCCCCATTGCATGGCCTTAGCAGCCTTGTAGAAAATCAATGGACCATAGATATGTGGGTTTATTTCTGGACTCTCAAATATATTCCATTGGTCTATATGTCTATCATTATGTGAGTAACAAATTGTTTTGATTAATGTAGATTTATAGTATATGTTCAGATTGGCAAATGTGAATCCTCCTACTTCTTCTTTTTCAAGATTGCTTTGGCTACTTGGTGCCCCTTGCAGTTCTATACAAACTTGAGGATTGTCTTTTCCATTTCTGCAAAGAAGGATGTTGGAATTTTGATGGGTAGTGTTTTTAATCTATGGGTTGCTTTAGGTATTATTGACATCTTAACAATATTAAATCTTCTGATCCATGAGCAGGAAATGTCCTACCATTTATTTAGGTCATTAATTTCTTTCATCAATGTTTCCTAGTTTTCAGTTTACAAGTCTTTCACCGTCCAAATAAATTTATTACTTGACATTTCATTCTTTTAGATTGTAAATAGAATTGTTTCCTTAATTTCCTTTTCAGATTGTTCATTGCTAATGTATAAAAACCTGATTTTTGTGTGTTGAATTTGTATCCTGCCATTATATTGAATTCATTTATTAGCTCTGATAACTTTTTTGAACTGACAGTATGAGTAACAAAAGACAAAATTTATAAATGAACCTCATAAAAATTTTAAAAATTTGTTCATCAAAGGACTTTATCAACAAAGTCAAGTGAAAACCTACAGATTTGGAGAAAATTTTGGAGGAACCATATATCTGATATCCAGAATATATAAAGAACTCCTATAACTCAACAACAAAAAGACAAACTACCCAAGTGAAAAATTGGCAGAGGACTTGAAAACACATTTCACTCGAGAAGAAACACAAATGACCAATAAGCACATGAAAAGATGCTCAACATCATTAGCCATAATGAAAATGCAAATCAAAATCACTATATCACTTTGCACCCACTACGATGGCTATGATTTAAAAAATGGAAGCAACAGGTGTGGTCAAGTATGTAGAGAAATTGGAAACTTTATCCATTGCTGGTAGGATTGTAAAATGGTACAGGCACTGTGGAAAACAGTTCGGTTGTTCCTCAAAAAGTTAAACATAGAATTACCATATAATCCATCTCTCCCACTTCTAGGTATATAACCCATTGCCACTGAGTTGATTCAGACTCATAGCGACCCTATAGGACATAGTAGAGCTGCCCATAGGGCTTCCTTTACTGAAGCAAACTGCTGTAACTGCTGAGTTTTCAGTTAGCAGCCAAGCGCTTAACCATTGCGCCACTAAGTCTCCTTTCTAGGTATATACCAAAAAGAACTGAAAGCAGGGCTCAAACAGACCCATGTATACCAATGTTAATTGCAGCATTATTCACAATAGACATAAGATGGAAACAGCCTAAGTGTCCTTCAACAGATGAATGAATAAACAAAATGTGGTACATACATACAATGGACTGTTACTCAGCCATGAAGAGAAATGTCCTGATACAACATGGATGAACCTTGAAAACATTATACTGAGTGAAATGTCAGTCACAAAAGGAAAATATTATATGATCCCACTCACATGAAATATCTAGAATAGACAAGGATATAGAGATGAAAGTTTATCAGTGGTTACCAGGGGTGGGTGGAAGGGAGAGGGAAGAGGGGATTCATCGCATGAGGGCACTGAGCTTCTGTTAAGAGTAATAGAAAAACTTAGAAATATGTAATGTCGACAGTTAAACAACATGACGAAATAATGTATGTCACTGAAGAGTATTGATATGGAAAATGTTTTGTTACATATTTATCTACCATAATATAAAATAAGTGCATGTCAAGTATGTAGCACAGTTAATTGGTATATAATAAGTACTCAATAACTGACTGTTGTTGTTAGGTGCCTTCGAGTCACTTCCAAATCATAGTGACCTTATATATAACAGAATGAAACTCTGCCTGGTCCTGTGCCATCCTCATCATCGTTGTTATGCTTGAGCCCATTGTTGCAGACACTGTGTCAATCCATCTCATTGAGGGTCTTACTCTTTTCCAATGACCCTCTACTTTACCAAGCATGATGTCCTTCTCCAGGGACTGGTCTCTCCTGATAATATGTTCAAAATACATGAGACAAAATCTTGCCATTCTTGCTTCTAAGGAGCATTCTGGCTGTACTCCTGAAATGGTTGAATGTCCACCAATTCTTCTTGGTACAGTGACTCTGTTATTCCTTCCACCTCCTTTTGATGCTTCCTGTGTTGTTCAGTATTTTGCCCAGAGAATCCTTCAATATTGCAACTCAAGGCTTGAATTTTTTCTTCAGTTCTTTCAGCTTGAGAAATGCCAAATGTGTTCTTCCCTTTTGGTTTTCTATCTCCAGGTCTTTGAACATTTTATTATAATACTTTATTTTGTTCTCTCAAGCTGACCTTTGAAATCTTCTGTTCAGCTCTTTTACTTCATCATTTCTTCCTTTTGCTTTAACTACTCGTCATTCAAGAGCAAGTTTCAGAGTCTCTTCTGACATCCATTTTGGTCTTTTCTTTCTTTCTTGTCTTTTTAATGACCTCTTGCTTCTTTCATGTATGATGCCCTTGATGTCATTCCCCAACTCATCTGGTCTTTGGTCATTAGTATTCAATGCATCAAATCTGTTCTTGAGATGGGCTCTGAATTCAGGTGGGATGTACTTTAAGTTGTACTTTGGCTATGCTGGACTTGTTCTAATGTTATTCATCTTCAGCTTGAACTTGCGTATGAGCAATTGATGGTCTGTTCTGCAGTCAGCCCCTGGCCTTGTTCTGACTGATGATATTAAGCTTTTCCGTCATTTCTTTCCTCAGATGTAGTCGACTTGATTCTTGTGTATTCCATCTGGCGAGGTTCACATGTATAATCACTGTTTATGTTATTGAAAAAAGGTATTTGCAATGAAGAAGTCATTGGTCTTCCGAAATTCTCTTGTGCTATCTCCGACATCATTTCTATCACCAAGGCCATATTTTCCAACTACCGATCCTTCTTCTTTGTTTCCCACTTTCACATTCCAATCACCAGTAATTATCAATGCATCATGATTGTATGTTTGGTCAATTTCAGACTGCAGAATTGGGCAAAAACCTTCAATTTCTTCATCTCTGGCCTTAGTGGCTGGTGCATAAATTTGAATAATGGTCACATTAACTGGTCTTCTTTGTAGGCATAGGTATATTATCCTATCACTGACAGCATTGAACTTCAGGATAGATCTTGAAATGTTCTTTTTGACTATGAATGCTATACCATTCCTTTTCGAGTTGTCATTCCTGGCACGGTAGACCATAATATTTTCCAATTCAAAATGGCCAGTACCAATCCATTTCAGCTAACTAATACTTAGGTTATTAATGTTTATGCATTCCATTTCATGTTCAATGATTTCCAATTTTCCTAGAGTCATACTTTGTACATTTCACATTCTTAATTATTGATGAATGTTTGCAGCTGTTTCTTCTCTTTTTGAGTCATGCTATAACAACAAATGAAAGTCTCAAAAGCTTGACTCCATCCACATCATGAAGGTCGATTCTTCTTTCAGGAGGCAGCTCTTTCCCAGTCATATTTTGGGTGCCTTCCAACATGAAGGGCTCATCCTCTGGCACTGTATCAATGTTCTGCCGCTATTCATAAATTTTTCACTGGCTAATTCTTTTCAGAAGTAGACTGTCGTTCTTCCTAGTCTGTATTAGTCTGGAAATGCAACTGAAATTTGTCCACCATGGGTAACCCTGCTGGTATTTGAATACTGGTGGCATAGCTTCCATCTTCACAGAAACATGCAAGCCATCACAGAATGATAAACGAATAGACTCATGGGGTAATACTGATTATCAATATCTTAAAATCTGTCATAGCTTTTCATGGAATAAAATGATCATTTTGCTAATAAAGAAGTCAATCAGTGGTGGCTACAGTGATAGGACTGTTGAAGCACTTATCCCTCATAAGCCACATATGTTGATATCCGTGAGCCATGGGCCATTGTATTCTCAGTAACCTTGTAATCCTGCTGAGTTCTGGAGCCTGGTGCTTCCTGGAACTGGCCTCTAGAGTTGGTGATGCTGAGCACTGTGGGGGCAGGTGGAGCATACCACAATTTCATTGGGCAGCTGATGGATCATAACCAGAAACTGAATTAAGATGCCCACAGGATTGAAATGTGGACTCAAGGGTAGATTATGGCATCTAGAATGAAGTTCTAGGATTTATTCCTGACTCAATCCCATATGAATCAAGTGATCTTGGGCAAGTCATTTAGATTCTTTATAATCAACATGTTTACCTCACAAAAATTGGGTGTCTGTGGCTTTTCTCCTTATGACAAAAATTTGAATTAAGCTACAAATGAGAAATATAAATACAGTGGGAGGGCTATTGCCTATTAATTCAGGATATTATGGTAACTTGGTGTTACCATAATAAAAAAAAACTCCCAATAAGGATGAGACATGGATCCCAAACCATTTTGTTTCTCTTTCTGCCGTGCGCTTCCTTCCTTTTCTCATTTGTTCTCCACCCCACATTCCAGCCAAACCCAAGTCTTTCTGACATGTTATTCACTTTCTAACACATTATTTGGGGCTGTATTTAGTAGTTACAAAAACTTTTAGAGACAGAAGATACCTCAGATTGAGTAGTTATATCCTGCCTGAAAAAAGCCCTGGTAGGACAGTGGTTAAGCACTCTGTTGCTAACCAAAAGGTAAGCAGTTCAAACCCACCATCCACTCCATGGGAGAAAGATGTGGCAGTCTGCTATCATAATGACTAAAGCCTTGGAAACTCTATGAGGCAGTTCTACTCTGTTCTGTAGGGTCACTAGGAGTCGGAATCCACTCAAAAGCAGTAGGTTTGGTTTTTTTGGTTTATCCTGCCTAAAGGCAGGTAATTGTACTTAGATTAGTGGTCCAAGACTTAGGGATTTTACACACCAAATATTTTCCAAAAGTGTTGAGTCTTCACATAGGGTTGCCAATTCATTATTTAGCTAATTAAGGGCATTATACAAAAACAACTACTCTCTGTTATCATCATCATTTTATAAAAGAAGGGACGTTTTAACACCAAAAATTGGAAAGGACATACTCTCAAAATAGAAAATAATTTATAAATTTTAACTTCATAAAGCAATCACTATATAGTCTTTGTTTTTCTATGGACCAGAGAAATTTTCACTATGAACTGATATTTAGGTACCACCCCGCTAAGTATAGGTTCTAATCTTGACACTGCCACTAGCTTGCTGTGTGACATTCGGCCAAGTTCCTTCCCCGTTTTGGGCCTCAGTTTCCTCATCTCTAAAATGGGGCCAGCTAAATTAGATGATAACCAATGTCCTTCCCAGCTCTAATGCTCAGGATTCTGTGACTTCTAGAGTTTAATTCTAGTCCTTGGAATCTGAGTTCATGCTGGAAAAAAAAAAGATTTTGCTTATAATTATAGACTCTAAAATCGAGTAGCAAGCAATTCACATTTCTGGTATGCACACAACAGAGGGCATTTACAGTAGCCATAATGCTAGACATTATTAGGCCTTTCTTTCTTTATAGTCTTTAAAAATGTTTTTGGTTTATGTCTTTTTTTTTGGTTATGTCTTTGAAATGCAGTTGTCACTTCTCTAACACTCCCTACAGTCACTGTTTTGTCCTGTTTTGCTTCACTTTTACCCAAAAGTCATACAAACGCAAAGCCTCCAGCCCCTCTCATGGTGTGTGTATCTGTTTGACTTGGTTGGTTTAAAAGATTTTTACCTCTTATCTCTTTCCACTTCCTTCTGTCTCTATCCACTAATATGTACTTTTTCTAAATCCTCTATTCTTTTTCTTTTATTTTCTTTAGACAGAAAGCATGATGTCAGATGTTGGCATGGTCTATAAATGGCATTATCTGAATTCTTGTCAAAATCCCAATTGGGAAGGTTGGGCTGCAGTTCGTTCTTGGTAGCTAGAGGAAATATATAATTAATTAGCAACGTAATATTGGGCTTTACCTGACTTGTAAAAGTGCACCAGTGTTTGTACTAATTAGTACTTTCTGGTCAAAGTCCTGCTCTGCTGTTTTAAGAAGACTTGGAGTTTAAATGTGGCATTTTGAACAAAGTGATCATTTTATTGGCAACCCCAACTACACTAGTCCTGGGCAAAAAGTATAGAGAAAATTGAGGGCTGCAAGGCTACTGTCCTGGGGCTTAAGGAGAGTTCAGCCTGTACTTGTCTTAAGAGGCCCAAATTCTCCAAAGATAAAGTTCTGCTTCTCCACCTCCACCCATGCCTCCTGTTCCTCTCTTCATAGATTGCTTTCTTGGTATTTGTTTGTGTGACATCTGAAGAGTGGGCCACTAAAGGAAAAAAGCAAAACAAAGTATGACATTCAAGAGGCAGCCCAAATTATAGTGGTTTCTTTTTTTTTAATCAAATTTATTTAAAAATCAGCCACAATGATAAAAAAAAGAACACCACAATGATACAATCCAAAATTAAAATTTGGATGCAATTCTTCCAGTTGTACACTGTTGAGGATGGTGCATTGCTTTGTCTCTGGAAAGGCCTGAGCTGAGGCTGTTTCCCTGTGATCCATAGTCTTCCCCTCCCCCTGCCAGTCTTTCCACCCCAGCCCTCTTCATTGCCCTAGAGCTGGGCCTTCACAGCCTGGGGAAGTGGAACTGAGGCATGGTACACTTCTGGATTCTTCCAGCTGTACTCTCACTAGGGAAAATCAACTTTGAAGTGAAGCTGGGGGCCTGCCAGGAAACTGAAAAGGGGTTATTAAAAATGGTATTTTTCAAACCACGAGTGATGTTTTGCTAGTAGAGGGTAACAGGTTACTTGGAACCTGAACTGCTTTGGGTTTTGGATTAAATTTCAAAGTTGGCTGAGATTTCAGACCCCCAGGGTCTTGAGCATTGAGAACACAATTGAAAGCATATTAGATGCTAGCTGGTTCTATACAATACCAACCAACTAGTAAAAAAGGGAGAATTTACTGAAATCTATTTATTTAGTGCCATGAATACAAAACATAAGTTTGACTGAATTTAACCTTGTTATTTTTTTTATTTAGTTTTATTTTACTAAATCCAAATTAAAATATTCTGAGTATGAAAATAACCTGTATTTCTACTGTAAACATCATATTGCTTAGAATTCCACAGTTAAAAAAAAACAAAAAAACATTGCCATAGAGCCAATTCCAATTCAAGAGTAAAACTGCCCCATAGGATTTTCAAGGCTGTAATCTTTTGGTACAGTGGTTAAGTAATACAGCTGCTAACCAAAATGCTGGCAGTTCAAATCCACTAGCTGATCCTTGGAAACTTTAAGGGGCAGTTTTACTCTGTCCTCTAGGATTGCTATGGGTTGGAGCTGACTCGATGGCAATTGGTTTCCGAATCTTTATGGAAGCCGACTGTCGCACCTTTCTCCAGCAGAGTGGCTGGTGGGTTCGAACTGCTGACTTTTCAGTTAGCAGCTGAGCTCTTTAACCACTGTACCACTGTATTCTCACCAATTCCTACCCCTGACAGCTTTCAGTGGTGGTAATTCTAACTTAAGTGCAAATAAAGAGTTCTATGGATTTCTTTGCAACATAATTATCTCATTCCACTCTCCAAACTCTTTTCCTACCAAACTATGATAGTACCTGAGATTTCACTAGTAGCCTTTTAAAGTTTTACTCATTTGGGTACTTGAGGAGTTTTAGTTTCCAAAAATCCTCATTTGCAATGTTTGTGTATGATTTATTCAGGTCTTTGGCATCATTTCCTCTGGCTCAAAGTTGACAACCCCAGCAGCATGAAAGGGCTTTCAGCCTTTGTGCCTTCCTGTTGGGATCTTAGAGGTGTTTTCTTCTGTAGTTCTGTCCCAAAGAACTTCCCCAGACTCCTGATTTCCATCCACTGGACCACTTGGTATTCCCTTAACATGCTTGGGTTGCATTAGCTGGAGTCTCGACCTGAGCCTTGACTGTAGCAATCTTGAGCCATGTTCTCTGGCACCAGCCACTGGGCAAACTTTGCTTGGTAAAACCCTTAGGGAAAAAATACCTGCTATTACCTTATTATCTACTCATAAACTGGCTTTTCTGGCCTGGAAACCTGAAGTTTTGAGCTACTTTTGCTTTGAGTGTGGCCACCTGAACCTGTG
This sequence comes from Loxodonta africana, assembly GCF_030014295.1. NCBI lineage: Eukaryota > Metazoa > Chordata > Mammalia > Proboscidea > Elephantidae > Loxodonta > Loxodonta africana. Next base: position 87,586,153 of record NC_087369.1, on the reverse strand, counting down.
TTGTGAACCTGGCCTTGTACTGCCTACTCCTCCTCCCCCTTCCCAGGCCTAGGAAGTTCCTCAAGAAAAATTATTTGGCGAGCTTTAGCCAAAGTCTGCTGAGGTTGTTGGGGGCTGGGGATAGGGTGAACAATAACTTCCAAATGTCTAATCCCACTTGGATGTTTTCTGAGTTCAGGATCCCAGAAATGACTTAAACTAGTCTTGATGGGGTCCTTAGAGATCTTTTAGTGCAACCAACCTATTCATTTTAATGAGGAAGAAACCAAGGTTAGGGTAGGGATTTGCTCAAGGTCACACAGCTAGTCAGTGGAAGAACTGAGATGAGAACTTCAGTCAGTAAAATAAGTTGTCTAATGTTGTAGTTAATAAGATTGGTGTTGGGATTCAGTTTGTGGTCAGTTCAACTCTTGAGTGACTCTTTCCATACTTCCAGCCTACTTGAGAAGAGAAAAAGATAACTAACAAGACAGTAAGCACACAGAAAATACCAAGCGTTAGAACTCTCTAGGAGTTGAAATCTCAGCTACATCATTTTTGGCCCTGCCTGGTCTTCCACAGTCACCCCTCCTGTCTTAATCATCTAGTGCTGCTATAACAGAAATTCCACAAGGGGACGGCTTTACCAAAGAGAAGTTTAACTCTCACAGCCCAGTAGGCTAGAAGTTCGAATTCAGGGCTCCGGCTCCAGGGGAAGCCTTTCTCTCTTTGTCGGCTCTGGAAGAAGGTCCTTGTCATCAGTGTTCCCTTGGTCTGGGAGTATCTCAGCACAGGAACCTCAGGTCCAAAGGATGCGCTCTGCTCCCAGCACTGCTTTCTTGGTGGTATGATGTTTCCTTGTCTGCTCGCTTCTCTCTTTTATATCTCAGAAGAGACTGGCTTAAGACACTATCTAACCTTGTAGACCTCATCAATATAACTGCCACTAATCCATCTTATTACATCATACTGATAGGATTTATAACACGTGGAGAAATCACATCAGATGATAAAATGGTAGACAATCACACAATCATACAAGGGAATCATGACGTAGCCAAGTTGACAGATATTTTGAGGGGATACAATTTAATTCATGACACCTCCCCATGGGATATCTGAGGTGAGGGGTCTTCCTTCTTTGTCTAGGGTAGACCATGGTGGGAAGGTGAGAGAATTGCTCTGCCTCTACAGGTCAGTGCTGGCCTGGGGCCAAGTTTCCTAAGTTTCTCCCAGGCAGATTCCACAGTAGATGGAGGTAGGAGGAGGCACAATTGGCTCAGAATGTTTTTATTTGGTCTACAAGTGTAGAAGATCATACTTTCCCCTGAAAAGAATTGAAAACACTTCTTTCTTTGGATTCCTGAGGCTGTATAGGGGGGTGTTGGGCCCCACTTGGCGCAGGGCTGATTACAACATTCAAGGAGAGCTCCAATATTGTTGTCCAAGGCTGAACGGAAAGTTTTCCTCCCGCTCAGAGCTGACTCCTAAACCCTACACCTTCTTAAGCCTTTGATTAGCAGACACCTGCCACCAAGGAGACCAACAAACAATAAAGTTGTGAGGGGCCACTCAGGAAGCTCCTGAGGTGGATCAGCGTTAATGGAGCCTGGATAAGAGGAGTACTGTGATTTGCCACCTCTTCTAGGTCCCTAAGAACCCAAAGAACTCAGCATTTTTTGCTGAGATTTTTTAAAAATTTCTTTGAATCTGTAGGAAATAAAGTTTGTCTGTTTTTGACCCATTTACTTATATTGAGCTTATCAAAAATATCACTTTGCTAAATGCTGTTGTGTCCAAAGAGTTAACCTGTCGTCTCCATTTTTCACTTAAGGTGAGAATGCTAACCTTCTCATCTTTTATCCCTTATTCAAAATGATTTAAAGAGAAGAGACTAGGGACAGGAAGATTGCTATATTACCGATGACTACTTCAGGGAAATTTGTGGTTTAAAAGAAGGTGTTAGAAGAAATTTATGATTAATGCAAAGAAAAACTAATAATAATAACTCACCAATAGGGGGAATTCAGACTTACTGGGGAGAATAGAACTCTTCTAGATCCTCCTCATCAATCTGCCTGCATGAGAGATTGTTTGTGGAAATAAGCCTCCTGATAATCAGCATAAGGAACTATTTAAAAATATTAATGATTATTTGTTTATACCCCATATACTTTCAGAAAATATTTTAGATTGCTAGGAGTAAGGATTTTGATCAGATGGGAGATCATTGCAAAGAGGCTCCTTCTGCAACTGGCCCTGATGAGGTATCTACCCAGAGCAAAGCACATTGGCCTAGTTGTCTTGGTGATAGACAACTTGGCAGCAATAGCTGTCTGCACAGCTCTGAGGTGGGGTTGAACTGTCTGTAATGTCTCTAATTGAAATCAGGAAGAAAAATTAATGCAGAAAGAAGACAAAAAAATTACACCTCCTGTCGGGTTTTACATGCCTGTCAATGTGTTGGGTGAATAAGGTTTGGAGAGTTCCTGTTCTGTTATTTTTACTGTTTTATTGTTACACACGAGCTGGGTACATTAGCCTCCAAGAGAGGGTTCCAGCAGTTGTGGCAACACGCCAATTTTCCAAGAATCCCAAGTGAAGTTTATCTGTGTCACTATCCATACTTCCATCTGAGGCACAGAAAGCAAGGAGCTCATCTCAGGAAGGCGATCCTGCTAGCACCCAGGTAATGTTATTTCTTTAGTTTTGCACAGTGCCAAAGGAAACTACCACAAGGGCCCTTATGATTCTATGAATCCCTAGAAATTGTATGCAAAAAATTAATGTATATAGGTATATGTGCATTTTCCTGGGGTCCCTAGCTTTTATTAGATTCTCTAAGGATCTGAAATCCTCTAAAAGTTAAGAATCACTGCTACATAGATTTCAGATTTACAGACTAGGCCTCTGCTTAGTATTTCCTGGTATTTAGGTTTGTGTTACAGGGAAGATTGGGTGGAATATTATTTTGGTCATGTAGAACCACTGGCTTGGCATGCCCTCATCCAGGATAGTTTAGATTATTTAGCATATTATTATTTGGGTAAAATAAAAGCATAAATATTAATCTTTATTTTTTTCTTAGATATATCAAAGTACATAATGTAGGGTAAGGTTTAAGGAAACACAAACACATACAAATTAAACACCTTATCTATTTATTTTATTGTGGTATACATACATGTAACATTTGCCATTTTAACATTTTTTACATGTACAATTCAGTGACACTGATTACATTCATCATGTTGTTCAACCATCACCATTATCCGTTCCCAATTTTTTTCATCACCCTTAACAGATGCACAGTGCCCCCTAAGTAGTGAATCTGTCTTTCCCCCTCCCTGCTTCCTGCCCACTCCTGGCAACCATTAATAAATTTTGGTCTCTATGTAATTGCTTATTCTAGATATTTCATATAAGTGAGATCCTTTTGTGAAGGACTTATTTCACTTAGCATAATGTCTCAAAGTTCATGCATGTTGTGGCATGTATTAGAACTTCATTTCTCTTTATGGCTGAATAATATTCCATTATATGTATGTACCACATATAGTTTATCCATTCATCTGATGATGAACATTTAGGCTGTTTCTATCTTTTGGCTATTGTGAATAATGCTGCAATGAACATTGGTGTGCAAGTACTGTTTACGTTTTCAATTTTTGGGGGTATATACCTAGGAGTGGAATTGCTGGGTCATATGATAATTCTATATTTAACTTTTTGAGGAACTGCCAAGCTGTTTTCCATAGCGGATGTGCCATTTTACAATTCTACATTTTTATCTATTGTTATGTCACTAATTTAATCCTATCTTCATTGCTTTAACTTATCTCTCACTTCCGTGGGGGTGTTGACATTATTGTCCTCACTTCTTCATTTTATAAAGTTACTATACATCTCTCTGTAGCTGTTGGCGTTAGTGGGGTCTCATTTGATGACCTAGTCTTTTTCACTCTAGTACTGTGCTTACTTATCACAAATTAATCAGTGTCTTTCATTCCGGCCCCCAGTCTTTTCTAACTCAGCCACCATATCCTACTGTCAAAAATCTAAAGCATGACATTTTGACCTAGTCATTTTGAAGAAACTGTCCCAACTAGGTCCTATTGAAATATAAAATTATTGTTTTAAACTTATCAGTTGATGTGTATAGCACACATCTCCACCTAACTTCAATCCTTATTAACAGCCTATCTCATTTTCCCCTTTATTAATTTATTTAAAAAATTATGAATGTATTACCTTTATAGTTAGAAAAAAATAAAATAAAAAAATATATCTGTTATAGCTAGGCTAACTTTTAAGGTCTTATCAATAATGTTTTACAAAACCCTTAAATAAAGGATCATTATGTCTATAGAATATGTATACATTACTGAGATGCCTGAGATTAGTGTTAAAATTCAACTGATGATTTTCTGTATAGTCTGGATCTAAGAATAAGAGATGATAACATGGCTCAAATATCTTCTCTGTGACCTTTAAGGAGAAGCCAGAATATTTGAAGTGTACATCATGATACAAATAAATTTTGAGAGAATGGGAAGATAGTTTACTGAGTATGGCTGTTGGCCCTTTATAATATGTTCAAGGGCAGTCAACACACCATTCTTGGTAAATAAAAAGTACAACTATGTCAAATTCCCACTCCATCCTTGAAGGTAACTGGTGCCTCCCTGCAGTAGAGTCTGGCTTTAGGGTGAGTCTCAAAAATGGGGTTAGGCCATCTGTCTTACGCATTACTTGGTAATTTATAAAACAGCTGAAAGTGTAATGATTTTTTTTTAGGTCACATCAAAATCACTGAGTTAAAGAGTTGTTGTTAGGTGCTGTTGAGTCAGTTCCAAATAATAGCAACCCTATGCACCCACTCAGAGTGGAATACTGCCCAGACCTGCACCATCTTCACAATCATTGCTGTTTGAGCCCATTTTGCAGCCACTGTGTCAATCCATCTCATTGAGGGCCTTCCTCTTTTTCACCGACTCTCTACTTTACCAAGCATGTTGCCCTTCTCCAGGGACTGGTCCCTCCTGATAACATGTCCAAAGTATCTGAGATGAAGTCTCACCATCCTCACTGCTAAGGAGTATTCTGGCTGTACCTCTTCCAAGACAGATTTGTTCATTCTTCTGGCCGTCCACAGAATATTCAATATTCTTCACCAACACCATAATTCTGAGGAATCAATTCTTCTTCAGTCTTCCTTATGAATTGTCCAGCTTTAGCATGCATATGAGGTGACTAAAAATACCACGGCTTGGGTCAGAAATACCTTAGTCCTCAAAATGACATCTTTGCATTTCAACACTTTAAAGAGGTCTTTGGCAGCCGATTTGCCCAATACTTCATTTCTTGACTGCTGCTTCAGTGGGCACTGATTGTGGATCCAAGTAAAATGAAATCCTTAACAACTTCAGTACTTTCTGCATTTGTCATGATGTTGCTTCTTGGTCCAGTTGTGAGGGTTTTTATTTTCTTTACATTAATGTGTAATCCGCACTGAAGGTTATAGTCTTTGAACTTCATCAGTAAGGGTTTCAAGTCCTGTTGGCATTTAGTAAGCAAAGTTGTGTCGCCTGCATGTTACAGGTTGTTAATTAGTCTTCCTCCAATCTTGATGCTGCATTCTTCTTTGTACAGTCCAGCTTCTAAGATTATTTGCTCGGCATACAGATTGAATAAGGATGGTGAAAGGATACAACACTGTTGGACATCTTTTCTGATTTTAAGCCACTCGGTATCCCCTTGCTCTGTTTGAACAAGTTCCTCTTGGTCTATGTATAGGTTCCGCATGAGCACAATTAAGTGATCTGGAATTTCCACTCTTCACAATGTTGTCCATAATTTGTTGTGATCCACACAGTCGAATGCCTTTGCATAGTCAATAAAACACAGGTAAACATCTTTCTGGTGTTCTCTGTTTTCAGTGAAGATCCATCTGACATCAGTAATGATATTCCTTGTTCCGTGTCCTCTTCTGAATCAAGATCTATCCTGAAGTACAACGCTGTCAATGATAGGACAATATCCATAAGCCTACAAGGCAGACCAGTTAATACGACTATCATTCAAATTTATGCACCAACCACTAAGGCCAAAGATGAAGAACTGAAGATTTTTAGCAACTTCTGCAGTCCAAAATTGATCAAACATGCAGTCAAGATGCATTGATAAATGCTGGTGATTGGAATGTAAAAGTTGGAAACAAAGAAGAAGGATCGGTACTTGGAAAATGTGGCGTTGGTGGTGGAAATGATTTCACAGATCACACAATAGAATTTTGCAAGACCAACGACTCGTAAATAACTATTTTCAACAACATAAACAGCTACTCTACATGTGGACCTTGCCAGATGGAATACACAGGAATCAAATCGACTACATCTGGGGAAAGAGGCTATGGAGAAGCTCTGTATTATCAGTCAAAACAAGGTCAGGGGCCGACTGTGGAACAGACCATCAATTACTCATGTGCAAGTGCAAGTTGAAGATGAAGGAAATTAAAACAAGTCCACAAGAACCAAAGTACAACCTTGAGTGTATCTCACCTGAATTTAGAGAGCATATCAGGAATGGATTTGATGCACTAAACACTAATGACTGAAGATGAGTTTTGGGATGACATCAAGGACATCATACATGAACAAAGCAAAAGGTTGTTAAAAAAGACAGGAAAAAAAAAGAAAAGACCAAAATGGATGTCGGAAGAGACCCTGAAACTTGCTCTTGAACAAGAAGTAGCTAAAGTGAATGGAAGAAATGATGGAGTAAAAGAGCTGAACAGAAGATTTCAAAAGGGGCTTGAGAAGACAAAGTATTATAATGAAATGTGCAAAGACCTGAAGTTAGAAAACCAAAAAGGAAGAACACTTTCAGCATTTCTCAAGATGAAAGAACTGAAGAAAAAAATTCAAGCCTTGAGTTTCAGTGTCGGAGGAGTCTATAGAAAAAATATTGAATTACGCAGGAAACATCAAAAGAGGTGGAAGGAATACCCAGAGTCACTGTACTGAAAGAATTGGTTGATGTTCAGCCATTTCAGGAGGTAGCATATGATCAAGAACCCATGGTATTGGAGGAAAAAGTCCAAGCTGCATTGAAAGCACTGGCTAAAAAAGAGGCTCCAGGAATTGATGGAATTCCGATTGAAATGTTTCAACAAACGGATGCAGTGCTGGAAGTACTCAGTTGTCTATTCCAAGAAATTTGGAAGATAGCTACCTGACCAACCGACTGGAAGAGATCCATATTTGTGCCTGTTCTGAAGAAAGATGATCCGACAGAACGTGGAAATTATTGAACAACATCATTAATATCATTAATAAAACCAAAAAAACCAAACCCATTGCCATCGAGTCAATTCTGACTTAGAACTGCCCCATAGAGTTTCCAAGGAGTGCCTGGATTCGAACTATCAACCTTTTGGTTAGCAGCTGTAGCACTTAAGCACTATGCCACCAGGGTTTCCATATCATTATATTACAATCATTTTGCCAAAGATAATTCAGAAACGTTTGCAGCAGTACAGCAATAAGGAACTGCCAGAAATTCAAGCCAGATTCAGAAGAGGATGTGGAAAGAAGGATATCATTGCTGATGTCAGATGGGTTAAAGCAGCCAGGTCAGAAAGTCTCTGGTGTCAAAACAGCTGCATAAAAGTCTTAATTTATGCTCAATTCAAGTGCTGCCTCTTTTACAGAGGTTTCCAAGATGCCCCCAGTCAAAATTTATTGGTATGCTTCTACTCCCATACTCCTTATTCTGCGCTTTCATTATAGCACTTGTATTTCAGTAAACCATTTACACAACTGACTCTTATTATATTGTGGGCTCATTGAGAGCATGAGCTGTGTCTTAGTCATTTTGTTGGCTAAAGGTGCCTTTCATTAATTAATTTATTTGGTCATCAAATATATGTTAAATGCATATTTGTGTGTCAGGTATTCTGGTGCTGGAAACCTTAAGATGAAAAGACATAGTTTCTGCCCTCAACAGCTTAGAGTCTGGCATACCATGAGCTTGATAAATGTTGAACTACTATGTTTCTTCACTTTCTTCTATTATTTTCGTTTAGAATAGTTGACAAAAACATACTTATGCAAGGAAGTCTTCATATTCCTAATTCCTGTGTCCTTCTGAAGACTATGTCATTTTTCTCTTCCAGGAGTTTAAAAAGAACATTTTAGAAAATACGGATGTTTACTCACAGCTACTAAAAAAATTTTTGGTAGCCATATGTGCCCTAGAATGAAGGCTTTTAGCATGCAATCTTATGACTTAAATCTGAACTCAAATCATGATGCATTGGGGGTGGGGGTCAGGGTGGGATTAGAGGAAGCAAAAGGGTGTATTCTGGAACATGTTAGGTGACTGTATCACGTGGGCACGTGATGTATATGTGGTGGGAGGAAGAGGACGTCAGTGTGTAAGAGGATCTGATTAAGTCAACATGAGATTCCAACATTATGAAATCTGGAATTGATAAGAGGAGAGGTAATGCCTCCCTTGGTATCACATTATTTGCACAGGAAAATTTCCTACTCCTAGAATATATTTATCTTTAACCTGGATGCATATATCTTAATGCCTTTTCACGTCTTAGGCTTAATATTTTGATTTGATGGCTGTATATGCTCTATAATATATATTTGGCTCAGCTTCAGAATGTAAGCTACCAGTGAGCAGGCCTAAGCCTGTGTAAGGTTTGTTTCAATACTCTTGCATGTATTGAAGTTTCTAACTGCATTTTGGTGCTACTGATGACACTGACAATCATTTATGGAATGGTGTATTAAGGATGAAAATTGCTAAAACTCGCAGTAGAATTGAAAAATTCAAATAAACATTTCGGGTTGTGAATGACACGTCTAAAAATGTTCCCAGGGTCTATCTTGAGTTAATAATAAGCAATTACTTGCAATTTTATTTTTCTACAAATTATCCCTTAATTCAGGTTTTCTGCATTTGCTTTGGCCTAGCACATTTAATACATACTGGAAAAGAAAGCAGCCCTTTACTTTAGGGGATGTAAGATTCTTTCAGGAATTTTGTACTCCTCTTCCCTTACCTAAACACTTCTTTCTATTCTTGTCAGTGCATCCAATGGTGTGAACAGAATCTGTTAAATCTGGTTGTTTGGTAGACTGAATGAATTGATCGATTGACAGAACTGGTCAATGGTTATACTGAATTAATTGGTTGTGAGGCAGATCAGTTAGGCCGAATTATCTATTTGGCTGAAATAATTGCTTGCTTGAACTTACTGTCAGAGTGTTGTCTTAATCAAATTGACTTAATTTTTTTAGATTTACTCAACAAATTGGTTATGACCAAATTAATACTGTTCTTGCTAGAAACAATTTATCTGTTAAGTCAAAATGGTTGATTTGATAGCCACATATTGACCATAAGCAAAGTTGGAAAAGAGTTGCAGAATTGGATATTCTCATCTTCTTGGAGTGTAGTAGTGCAAAAGGTATGACTTTGAATTGAGAGTCTGATCGAAATGCTTTGGGCTTGCGAGATACCCCATGACTTCTATCTAGACCTATTAACTGTACCCTAACAGACCTACTGGTCTGATGAATTGGAAGCTCCTGCTGCACTTCTCTTTTGGGAAAGTGTAGTTTTCCAAGAGCAACATCAGCTCTCTGGTGGGCACTGGCTCACTCCTGGAACCAGATGACAAAGTTAAAATTAGTTATTGGGAATTTTGTGTGATCTGCAGAAGCAACCAAAATAGGTAATCTCAAAAGTAACCTCAGAAATAAGTGCATCAGAGGAGGGTAGAGATAAACACATACACTAAAAATATATTTAGAATTCACTGCAAGCATGATAAATTAAATTTTATGAAACTTCTAGAAACCAAAACAATGCTATCCTATCCACTGGCAGATGGGTGGCTGGGATGGGGATGAGACAGGTCAATGTAGTGACCTCTTATTTTTGGATCAGTTTTTCCAGAGGAGTGCATTTGATGTAATCCTTTTCTCTCCCTTCCTAGGCCTATTCTCCCAGCATTCTAAATAACAACCAATGCATTCTAAATAGGACTCAAATATCTTTCATCCTTTCAAAATCACCCCTACCCCCCACTCTATTCAAACTGCCATTTTCAAGTTCTCTTTTGTTTTCAGACACAGCGAAAGTCTCCATTCCCAGAAGTCTGTGGTTTTAGGATCAAGAAGGACTGCTGGTTCCACTGTGCATTCAAATATATAAAATCAAACACTTTCACTTACTGCATGTCTTGCTTCTTGATTTCCCTTTCAGATAAAATTCTCTATGATATCCTCTAAACAGAACTTGGGATAAAGTGTCATAAGATATAATCCTCACTGAACTGACTCAAAGGAGCTGATTTACCCTATTAGCAACTCTAAGAGGTGGTAGTCATAAAAAGTGCTTGAGAATTCTCCCAATCTTACTTTTCATTCTCTGGAGCTCTTGCTGACTCAAAGCGACTCTGACAATTGGCTTTCTCATCAGGCAGGAGGGTGGTAAGAAAGGAAATTTGGTAGGAATTTAGTGGGAAACAAGTTTTGGGTAACCCCTCGTATCATACTTACTTGTGGGGAGTTGGCTCTTGCATAGGAAATATGTAAGCTTGGAACTGTCCCTGGTTACTGGGGCACATTCAAAAGTTTCCAAATAAATGAAAATGTACTCAGTCTTGAGGACCAGATGGCATACCTTAAGTGTTTGGAAATTCTCAAGAGTTGGCCATATAACAATTTGGGTTTGAGGGTGGAATTTAGAGACAAGCTATCTCTGAGCATGCTAAGGTTTAGCAATTACGGCTTGGGCAACCATCAGATGTGTACAGCTGATGTCTTTACTGGATGGATAACTTGGCAGTCACTTTCATAGTCAAGTCACAGATAACTGGAAAAAATAATAATGACTAACATTTTTTGAGCATCTACTACATGTCAGGTAATGTTCTAAGCATTTTTACATGAATTTACTCTTCAATACAGCCCTAAGAAGTTACAATTATCTCTACTTAAAGATGATGAGACTGATGAAAAGAGAGCTCATGATCACAAATGGCTGAGCCAAGATTTGAATGAAAGCAAGCTGACTCCAGGCTCAGTTAATTCATAGAAATTATTATTGTATTTCTACCACCTTACATTTATATGATTACATTAATTTTTCCCAACATATATGTATGTGGATATTCATTTATACCTTACCCTATTTCAAAAAATATAACAGCTTATAACATCATTTAAGATAAAAAGTACAGGGAATATTATTTTTCTCTTGTGCGTGAGGAAAGAAGCACAGATAAATTCAGCTGGACAGCAGGGTATCCAGGAGTAGAAGCTGAGTTTACTGACTCATATAAGGGAAAATGGAATTGTCATTTTTTTGACAAAATTTTATAAGGGTTATGAGCACAGTTAAATGGAGAATTTGAGGAAAATTGAATATGCAACAGCATCCCAGTGCCACTGGAGGGGTCTGTTATATAGTGGATGTCTAGTAAGTATTAAGACATACTGTTTTAGGCACTGGTACCACACAGATAAATTAGGCAAGACCCTAGCCCCCCAAGGAACTTACAGTATAGTTGGAGAGTCAGCCATGGTTACAATAATGTGATCCATGCTATGATGAGAGATGAGGCAGGCAAAGGACAGGTCATGGATGAACTTGTGTGCTATGCTTAAGGAGTTCAGGTTTTATCCCCAAGGCAATGAAGACTGATTCAACTACACCACTTTTCTGAACAAATTTTTGGGAAGGTTCACACTGCTAGAAGTGGAGAGTAGATTGAAAAGAGAGATGAGATTGGAAACTTACAAACTTGACCCACTTCTGACTTTGTTTTGTGTAGTTCATGTCTTCCTCCTCTTATTTGTTAATATGATTCAGTAAAAAAAATTTTTCAATGGGTGTCTACTATCTTTGCTAGTTGTAATGGACACATAAGTGAAAAGAACAGTCCCTGCCCTCAAAGAGTTCACAGCCCAGCTGGAGAGACATTCATTATAATTATACAGATGGCTACACAACCTCCTGAGTATTTTAATTGTCATACGAATACAGTGAAGGGGAAGCACAAACTGGAGTGTCTGGAGATCTTCAAACCTATTTGACTTTAAGAGCTCCTTGAGGACACATGACTATGTCTTTTGTTTTCCTGTATCCATTGAAAACAGTGCAGATATGTAGTAAGAGCTCAGTAAAAATGTGTTATCAGTGTCTAGCATTTCCACTAACAATGAACCCCATTGTGGCAGCTCAGGACTTAGGCCTGCTCCTGCCTCCTCATCTCAGCTAACCTTTTAAGTTTGGTAAAGTTAAGTCTGTGAAATCATAGATAAAAATACTTCATTCCTTCATGGCTCATTTTTCTCTTCCTAACACAATATACATAGTAGTTGGAAATATTCAGTCACATATTGGATAAGACCCCATTTTAGATGCCTAAGGCTCTGACCTTATTCCTTTTGGTTTTGAAAGCCTCCCTGAATAGTATTTCATGCTGTATAAACTAAAACCATTCAGATGGAAAATAACAGGCTGTAAGAGTACAAGTTTATCTTTTTTAATATCAAGATGATACCCAGTAGAGGAATTGCAGCCGGACAGAGAGCAAATTGAATTCACTGTCTTGGACTTAGTAACAGCCCTTTGGGAAGTCTTTGGAGAAGTGATTCATTAAAGAAATCTGCCCAAAATCTGCTATGGGGTGCTTTCCAGTCAGGATCAAAACAAAAAACCAAACCCATTGCTGTCGATTCAATTGCTACTCATAGTGGCCTTGTAGGACAGGGCAGAACTGCCCCATAGGGTTTCCAAGGCTGAAATCTTTACAGAAGCAGACTACCACATCTTTCTCCCATGGAGTGGCCAGTAGGTTTGAACTGCAGACCTTTTGGTTGGCAGCCGAGTGTTCAACCACTAGGCCACTGGGGCTCCTTCAGGAAGGTTCAGTCCTGGAAAAAGACTGTTGGTTATGGACAGCTGCTTTTGTTTTACCCTGATTCAGAGGTGTTCATCACAGGGCTGCAACTGGTGACTCCAGCTTGCCTTTAATTTATGGCCAAATGATGATTGCAGACCTCAAATATCTATATTTTTCAGTCCTTTAGATATGAAGGTTGTGTCATATCCTTGGTTTCCCTGCAATAGGACAGGTTTGGTAGAAATGCAAAGGGGGTGAACATTCCCGGCCCAGGCCAAGTTTACTGCAGATTTTTAAAAAAATTATTTTAAGGCTTATTATTTGCTGGGACCCTCAAGTTGTCAAATTGTGGTTTGCATTTTCTGAATTAATTTATGTTCAAGAAAGGGAGGGATATTTTCCATGTCACATACATATTTATGAAAAAAAGTTTAGTTGTCTAACCTGAGCTGTGGGTTCCTGTAATTATTCCAGAAAAGAAAGGGAGGGAGGGAAAGTAGGAAGTAAGGAGGGAGAGAGGGAGGGAGGGAGAGAGACTCTTCCTACAACTCAATCAAAAGCAAAGGAGTGAAAATGAAATTATGGAGCTTGGGAAGGGATAAGGTAATTAGGTTAGGCTAAGCAAACAACAAAATCCTGTTATTTCAAAAACCATCCCAAATTCCCATCTTGCTGTCTGAGCTAATGATTTGCTTCAGACAGTTCCAGGTGACTGAACCTAAACCCAGAGGGTGAGAGGGAAGAGAAATAAAACAAGATGTTTTTCTTGAGAGCAATTCAGGTCTTGTGTAAGCTGTATACCTCTCTGTCTGGCTGTCTAAAGAAGAAGATCCATTTTATTAAAATTTGTTTGTTTGCTAAAGCTTTGAAATGGCAGCCTGTCCTATAGCCAGGGTGGGCACTCAGAGGGGAGTTCAGAGGCTCTACCACCAAAGATATTTCCCACAAATGCTTTGATAACCAGAGTACAATGTTTACCATGTGCTGTAAATGTTCATTTTTCCTTGACAGAGCCCAATTAAAAAAAAAAAAAAACAACCAATAATATTAAACAAAGACAACAAAATTATAAGATTTTAATTGTTTCTGGACTTGATGTCTTTGGTTTGATTTCAAACAACAGAGGCTGGTTTTCCTCTATGATGTCTTAAATTACTGCAGTGATAGGCTCAGCCATTTTGTGCACTTCTGGGTACTCACCAGATACACATTTTACCTTGCAGTAACTGTGACAACTTGAATTTTGTCTGGAGGACACTGCAAATTTCACACTCCTGGGTAGAGGGCCTAATGATTTATTTCAGAGTAAAATAAACCTTATAAGAACCGATAATTATTCAGAACATTGGGAAGCTGAAATATAATTTCCAAGAAAGGATACTTGGAGGATATTTTTCTGGGAAGGGAAAAAAAAGCTTTTATTGTTTAATGTGTGTGTTGTCTGTGTGCGTGCATGTGTGAATCACCTCTGCAACATACTTTTCCTGATAATGATCTAACCTCTGATTATACACTGGGAGTTCAAGGCAGCATTTTTGGATTTCTCTTGTTTATAAGTAGTCCAGTTTTGTTTAAATAACATGATCTTTTTAAGTTAGACAGACCTGGTTTGAGTCCTGGCTCTAAACTTTACTGGGTGATGTTGAAAAAGTTGCCTTATCTCTCTGAATGTCAGTTAACTAATTCTCCAACATATCTGCCTCTACGTGGGCCCACAAAGGAACTCAAGACCTTCTCAATATTATAAGAAGTAACCTTTTCATCAGAACAGTAATGTTTAACCATTAAGTACTTTGTGATAAGGCCTTGGTCATTGCTAATTATTGACTCAATCAATATCTTCCAAACTGGGTTTACTCCCTCCATGTAATCATACTTAACTCTGGAGTATATTAATATTTGCAAAGCTTTCAAGTCACCAAAGCTGTCCCCAAAACAGCTCTTCTTAATAGCAGACAGAATATGTCCCTGAGAAGATGTTTTTTCTTACCCTATCTCTGCACTTTTGCTCATGCTGTGTCTGAAATTTAGACTGTCATTTCATCTTCTTCTCAATCAATATAAATCCTATCCATTCTTCAAGGCGAGATGAAATTTCAGTCTCCATCATGAAGCCTTTCCTATCATTCAAGTTTATGAGGCTCTCTCCAAACACATAGAATTGACCATACACATTATAGCATTTTCCCTAGTCATTAGAAAAAATACTTTTTAAGAAAATCCCCATTTGTGGCACACCTACTGTTATGGATTGAATTGTGCACCCCCTAAAATATGTGTTGGAACTCTAACCCCTAGGATTCCAACACATATTTGTGAATGTAACCCCATTTGGGAACAGGGTTTTCTTTATTGTGTTATGTTAATGAGGCCATATCAGTACTGTGTGTGGTCTAAACCTAATCATTTTGATATATAAAAAGTAGATTATAAGCAGAGCAAAGGAAGCACTAACTGGGGGAAACAGAAGTACATGTGCCAATGAACCCTGGAACATCAGGGTGACACACACAAGCTGAAACAAGGTTCTTGCCCCAGGGCTGAGAGAGCCAGTGCCCTGAATTCAGACTTCTAGCCTCCTAAATTATGAGAAAATAAATTTCCGTTTGTTAAAGCCACCTATTTGTAGTATTTCTGTTACAGCAACACTGGGAAACTAAGACACCTACTATGTGTCAGATCCAATGGGGAATACAAAAATGAACATTAACATGGTCTTTGAACTTGTACATGAGCACAGTTAGTTATCTGGGCTCAAAACAAAGCTATAGTAATGGAGCAACACAACCATTTTAACTGCAGGTTCTATCAATAGGTAGACGTTGGTAGTAAAACGTGGGCAGTTTTGCTCTGAAATGAGGTGAGGTGTGGAGAGAAGGGGGTTTGAAACTGAGCAGGAAAGACTTGAGGATTCCCTAGAGTTAGGGATTCTGAGAGCAATGAAAGAGCTTAGAGGTGAAAATAGCTAGGACTGGAAAAACAAGATCTTGTGTGTTAAGGCAACATAACAGTAGAAAGAAAACAGGACTAAAAAAAAAAAAAAAACAGGACTGGGGGTTAACAATTCTGGCTTCTAGTCTTGGCTTCTATTACTTACTTGTGTGTGCAAATCATTAAACCACGTTAAGATTCAGTTTCCTCACTAGTAAAAAAAAAACAAAGTTAATAATATCTACCTGTTAATATTGTGCAAATTAATTCAAAGCAAATGATCTTTGAAAATGATAAAGTTCTATGTAAATATTGTTGTCGTTAGATGCTGTCGAGTCAGTTCCAACTCACAGAGACCCCATGTAAAACAGAACAAAGCACTGCCTGGTCCTATGGCACCCTCACAATCATTGTTATGCTGGAGCACATTGTTGCAGCCACTGTGTCAATCCATCACACTGAAGGTCTTCCTCTTTTTCACTGACCCTCTACTTTACCAAGCATGATGTCCTTCTCCAGGGACTGGTCTCTCCTGCTAACGTGTCCAAAGTATCTTTGCTTTTAAGGAGAATTCTGGCTGTACTTTTTCCAAGGCAGATTTGTTTGTTCTTCTGGAAGTCCATGGTATGTTCAGTATTCTTCACCAACACTGTAATTCAAAGGCATCAATTCTTTTCAGTCTTCCTTATTCGTGGTCCTTCCTTATCCATTTCACACGCATATGAGGCGATTAAAAACACCATGTCTTCGGTCAGGCACACCTTAGTCCTCAAAAGTGACATCTTTGCTTTTTAACATATTAAAGAGGTCTTTTGCAGCAGATTTCCTAATGTAGTGAGTCCTTTGATTTCTTGATGGCTGCTTTCATGGGCTTTGATTGTAGATTCAAGCAAAATGAAATCCCTGACAACTTCAATATTTTCTCCGTTTTTGTGATGTTCCTTTTTGGTCCAGTTGTAAGAATTTTTATTTTCTTTAAGTTGAGGTGTAATCCATACTGAAGGCTGTGGTGTTTGGTCTTCATCCTTAACTGCTAAGTCCTCTTCTCTTTCAGCAAGCAAGGTTGTGTCATCCGCATAACACAGGTTGTTAATGAGCCTTCCTCCAATCCTGATGCCCTGTTCTTCTTCATATAGTCCAGCTTCTCAGATTATTCGCTCAGCATACAGATTGAACAGGTATGGTGAAAGGATATGAACCTGACACACACCTTTCCTGACTTTAAACCACGCAGTATTCCCTTCTTCTGTTTGAACATCTGCGTCGTGGTCTAAGCACAGGTTCTTCATAGTACAATTAAGTGTTCTGGAATTCTCATTCTTCACAATGTTATCCATATATTTTTTTTTTATAATCCACACAGTCGGATTCCTTTGCATAGTCAATAAGTCAATAATACACAGGTAAATATCTTTCTGGTGTTCTCTGCTTTCATCCAAAATTCATCTGACATCAGAAATGGTATCCCTGGTTCCACATTCTCTTCTGAATCTGGCTTGAATTTATGGTAGTTCCCTGTTGATGTACTGCTCAATGGCTTTTGAATGATCTTCAGCAAAATTTTACTTGCAAGTGATATTAATGATATTGTTTGATAATTTCCACATTCTGTTGAATCACCTTTCTTTGGAACGGGTACAAATATGGATGGCCAGGTAGCTGACTTCCAAATTTCTCGGCATAGACAAGTGAGTGCTTCCACCACTGCATCCATTTGTTGAAACATCTCAATTGGTGTTCCGTCAATTCCTGGAGCCTTGTTTTTCGCCAATGCCTTCAGTGCAGCTTAGACCTCTACTTCCAGCACCATTCATTAGTTCTTGATCACATGCTACCTCCTGAAATGGTTGAACATCGACCAATTCTTTTCGGTACAGTGACTCTGTGTACTCCTTCTATCTTCTTTCGATGCTGTGTTCCTCAGTATTTTGCCCTTAGAATCCTTCAATGTTGCAATTCAAGGCTTGAATTTTTTCTTCAGTTCTTTCAGCTTGAAAAATGCTGAGCATGTTCTTCCCTTTTGGTTTTCCATCTCCAAGTCTTTGAACATTTTATTGTAATACTTTGTCTTCTTGAGTCGCCCCTTGAATTCTTCTGTTCAGCTCTTTTACTTCATCATTTCTTCCTTTCTTCTTAGCTACTTCTTGTTCAAGAGCAAATTTTGGAGTCTCTTCTGATGTCCGTTTTGGTCTTTTCTTTCTTTTCTGTCTTTTTAATGACCTCTGGTGTTCTTCATGTAGGATGGTCTTGAAGTTATTCAACAACTTTTACAGTCTTCAGTCATTAGTATTCAATGTGTTAAATCTATTCTTCAGATGGTCTCTAAATTCAGGTGAGATATACTCAAGGTCATACTTTGTTCTTGTGGACTTTTTCTAATTTTCTTCAACTTCAACTTGAACTTGCATGTGAGCAATTGATGGTCTTTTCAACAGTTGGCCCCTGGTTTTGTTCTGACTGATGATATTGGGCTTTTCCATTGTCTCTTTGTGCAGATGTAGTCAATTTGATTCCTGTGCATCCCATCCAGTAAGGTCCATGTGTATGGTAGCTGTTTATGTTGTTGAAAATAGGTATTTAGATGAAGAAGTCATTGGTCTTGCAAAATTCTATTGTGTGATCTCTGACATCATTTCTATCACCAAGGCCATATTTTCCAACTACTGACCCCTCTCCTTTGTTTCCAACTTTCACATTCTTGTCACCAGTAATTATCAGTACATCAGGATTGCATGTTTTATCAATTTCAGACTGCAGAAGTTGGTAAAAATCTTCAATTTCTTCATCTTTGGCCTTAGTAGTTGGTGCATAAATTTGAATAATAGTCATATTAATTGGTCTTCCTTGTAGGTGTATGGACATTATCCTATCACTGACAGTGTTGTACCTCAAGATAGATCTTTTTTTATTTTTTTACATTTTTATTGTGCTTTAAGTGAAAGTTTACAAATCAAGTCAGTCTCTCATACAAAAATTTATATACACCTTGCTATATACTCCTAGTCGCTCTCTGCCTAACGAGACAGCACACTCCTTCTCTCCACCCTGTACTTCCATGTCCATACAGCCAACTTCTGTCCCCTCTGCCTTCTCATCTCTCCTCTGGACAGGAGCTGCCCACATTGTCTTATGTGTCTACTTGATCCAAGAAGCTCAATCCTCACCAGTATCATTTTCTTTCCTATAGTCCAGTCCAAACCTGGTCTGAAGAGTTGGCTTTGGGAATGGTTCCTGTCTTGGGCTAACAGAAGGTCTTGGGACCATGACCCCTGGGGTCCTTCTAGTCTCAGTCAAACCATTAAGTCTGGCCTTTTTATGATAATTTGAGGCCTGCATCCCACTGCTCTCCTGCTCCCTCAGGGGTACTCTGTTGTGTTCCCTGTCAGGGCAGTCACAAGATAGGTCTTCAAACGTTCTTTTTGACAATGAATGCAACATCACTCTTCTTCAATTTGTCATGCCCAGTGTCTTAGTCATATAGTGCTGCTGTAACAGAAATACCACAAGTGAATGTTTTTAACAAAGAGAAGTTTATTTTCTCATAGTAAAGTAGGCTAAAAGTCCAAATTCAGGGTGTCGGCTCCAAGGGAAGGCTTTCTCTCTCTGTCGGCTCTGGAGGAAAGTATTTCTCGTCAATTTTCCCTGGACTAGGAGCTTCTCTGCTCAGGAACCCTGGGTCTAAAAAGATGTGCTCTGCTCCCGGTGCTTCTTTCTTGCTGGTATGCAGTCCCCCATCTCTCTGCTCTCTTCTCTCTTTTATATCTCAAGAGATTGCCTCAAGACACAGTCCAATCTTGTAGGTTGAGTCCTGCCTCACTAACACAACTGCCGCCCATCCTCCCTCATTAACATAATAGAGGCAGAATTTACAACACGTAGGAAAATCACACAATACCAGGAATCATGACCCAGCCAAATGGATACATATATTTTTGGGGGGACATAATCCAATCCATGTACCTGGCATAGTAGACCATATGATTGTCTGATTCAAAATGACCAGCACCAGTCCATTTCAGCTCACTAATGCCTAGGATATCAATGTTTATGCATTTTGTTTCATTTTTGACAACTTCCAATTTTTCTAGATTCATACTTTGTACATTCCATGTGTCAATTATTAATGGATGTTTGCAGCTGTTTTTTCTCATTTTCAGTCATGCCACATCAGCAGGTGAAGGCCCTGAAAGCTTGAATCCATCCAGGTCATGAAGGTTGACTCTACTTTAAGGTGGCAGCTAGCTCTTCCCCAGTTGTCTTTTGAGTACGTTCCAATCTGAGGGACTCATCTTCCTGCACAACATTGGACAATGTTCTGCTGCTATTCATAACGTTTTCACTGGACAGTTTTTTCAGAAGTAGGCCGCCATTTCCTTCTTCCTAGTCTGTGTTAGTCTGGAAGCGCCACTGAAACCTGTCTACCAGGGATGTCCCTGCTGGTGTTTGAAATAAAGGTGGCAAAGCTTTCAGTATCACAGCACCACACAAGCCACCACAATACGACAAACTGACAGACATGTGGTGGATATAAATATTAGGTATTCTTATCAACACTCTTCCTTTTCCTACAACTTAGCCATTTAACACTGGAATAGGCAACTACGCTATATGCCTGCAATTTACTTACCTTTAGCCTTTAGTATTTGATTTCCAAAGCTGTGCTAAATCAAAGCTGTCTGACAGATACTGTCTTGATAATACACTACAGAAGGCTGGAAGTATAGAAAAGGAAAAGGCACAAAGGCCACACTCCTGAAATTTCAGTCTAACATTTTCTAAGCTTGAATAGTGACAACAGAACTTATTGGCTTGTGAGGTGGCCTTGGTTTGAAGGTTTTCTTTGTACGTTGCTCTTCAGTACTCAGATGGAACCTGAATTAAGACTAGAACATACCCTCATATCCTCTTTATTTTGTCTTTCTTCCCTGAACTCCAAGGTATTCAAGCTATATGCTCTCCATTTTTTCCTTTAGAGGCATTATCCAGGCACCAAAAACAGAGATGAAAAGAGACAGGTTTACTCCAAAGTACCAGTTTCCATTATCTTAATCTGCTTCAATGGTTTTTTTTTGATGGGGTGAAATTTCTCACACTTGATCTCAGGCCCAAGGTATATGTAACACTTCAGTCAAATTGCCTGCGACATATTGCAGTGACTGCCTCAAATTTTTTTAAAGGCTGAATACTTCTTGTAAAGACACTGAACTAAAGGGGGAATAGTTTTCAAAATTCTGTCATGGAGCTACCCCCCAATGTTGAAAGAGCTCTGTTTTCTATGACACAATGATACACAGTTACAATACTCTGTCAGAAACTAAGGATTTCATGAGCTTCATTCAAAGCCCCTCACACTACAGTCTTGACCTCCCTTACTATTCTAATCTTCCATTGCGCTCTTTCAGTTTAGTTCCTTATGTGTTTATTTCAATGCTTGTGATGTACTGGCCACATGGTAGGCATTGGGGATGGACAGATAAGATACAGTCCCTTCTCCAAGAAGCTTAGAAACTCATAGACTGATAAGGGAAACCTCTAAAGTGTCATGCGTAATGAATGGAATTGTAGAAGCTTGCATCAGGTACAATAGCCACACACGAGTGAGAGAGAACCACCCTTGTTCCATCCCTGGCCATTAGTTTTTCTGACAGGCTTGGGAAACAATAGGCGGTAGAGAACAGATGACTGACATGGGAAGTGTAAGTCTTGGGGTCTAGTCTGTTGTGTTCATTTTGGGCAAGTCACTTGTCTCAAGATATACAAATTCAACATCATTTTCCTTCTTAATCATAGGGAGGTGTTGAACAAACCTCAAGGGATGAGATATAACCTATCAGTGAATTTTCTCCCAGCAGTTAATCTTTGCCTCTAAACAGGAGGATTGACACATCCAACAATTTTAGGAAAAGCTTGGAAAGCAGGTAATGTGCTGACATTCCAGCAGGCTGGTCATATGCAAAATTATCAACCTTTATTCATCTGGGAATGGAATGCTGAAGATATCAGGTACCCAAGTTCTACATGTGTTTCCCCTTAATGTCCCACTTGCCCCTGAGACATTTGCTGTAACAGAGGTGTGGGTGCTCCACCTGAGAAGAGGGAAAGTTGTCTCAGTGATACAGCTATATATCAAAGGAATTTATGCTGGTGGGCTTTGGGGGTTCAATACTTTTACGCTGTGCTCTCTTGGCAGTAGGCCCAATTGCTTCAGGGATTTCCAAAGCAAAGTGTGGGGATGCTATGTAAAAAAGAAAGAAGGGAAAAGCTGATGCTTCAATGGAGGCTTCGTGTTTGGAAAAAGGAAGTCTGGGTTATCGGGATACATGGGTTGTAATCTTAGTTCTGCCATTAACTTGCTATTTGACCTTGGCAAGACATTTTCTAGTTCTAGGCCTCGGTTTCTTTATATGTAAAAAGAAAAAAAATATGTGATTGTATTAATTGATCTCCAAGGTACCTACTCATTCTGACTTTCAACACTTTTGGACCCTCATATTCTCTAGAGAGGGAGCAAGTACCAAGACACTTAGACATCCTAAGCTGGAAGTTATAGAATATCAAAATAATAAAATAAAGCAATTTTAGAATACAAAAGCAAGAAGTATGTATTCTGTTATTGGTATTCTACTCTATGTACTGCCTAGATATCCCAGGATAAATATTATGTCATATTGTCTCTAGAAACAATCCCAATGTCCCTAGGAACTGCAACGTATCATCATTCTAATTACATCTCCTCAACTGCCTTGTTCAATCAGAAAAGACTTCAGAACATCAATTTTTTTTATCAGAAACCAATGCCCAATTTTTGCTTTAGAAAATATGGTCACCATAACTCTAGAGCACTCACCTAATCTTTCCTTTCTAGGTTCTTCTTATGCACATCAAATTTTTTCATCGTTGTAAATACTTTTCAATGCAATTGAAACTTTCCATCAATGTAATCTGCTTGTATCATTTATTATTCATAAATGGCATGTGTTTTGGAATATAAAAAAATTTTTTTAAACTAGACATTTACAGTGAATGCTTGAAATAGACCAAGGCCAACTAGGCTACTCTACTGTAAGGTTCTAGAGTCAATTAGAGGGCTGAAGAAACTCGGAAAGGTGGGGAAGGGGAGGAACAGCAGCAGGAGCAGGGAGAAGGCAGGAAGTTTCAAATATCCTTTGTATCTGGTCTCAGTTTGCTGGGATTGGGAGCCAGCAGGTTTGCACTTAGGTGAAGGAGCAGACAAGTGATGCCTTCCTTCATTTTTGTCCCCAGCCCAAACATCTTTCCTGTGTACCAGACTAGAATTTCAAATTGCCTGCTCTATATCTCCATGTGGACCTCAAGCTGTTCCATCTAAAACCTTTTTTCCTCCTGAATTTACTGTTCCTGTTACTTTATCACCATTTTCATTTTCTAAATCACTAGACTCACAACCTTGGCAATATCTTTGATTCTTCCATTTCCTGGCTAAATCCAGTCAGTTGCCAAGTTGTATTGATATTCCTTCATAATCTCAGTCACAGTCAGATCCTCCTTTACATACTCACCACCACCACCCTCATTTAGGCCTTCATGACTTCTCATTTCAAAAATTTTAATAACCTCTTATCTGGTCCATTCCCTCTAAACCTTACAAATTTCAATCAGTAAAAATCTACAGCAACCTTTAGCTCAGTTTCCTTTCCTACCAAGTGTGTAGGGAGGGGGTATTCTCATGTCTTCAGAGATACTAGTGCATTTTGCATTGAGAAAGTGGAGAAGGAATAGCATTCTTAGTCACAAGAAATAGTATCAGCTTGCAGGACTTCCAGGAATGGTTGGAGGCAATTTCAGGAATTCACAGTGACCCAAGGAAAGATGCTCCTATCAGGTTTATATCTAACACTGAAGCACTCTCATTTTATATTTTATCCTACTTTGGATGTTAAAACAGACCCAACACCTTTAGCTCTCCCCTTGGCCAAAACTTAAGTTTTGATCTTCTTTGCTTCCTTCCTTATACACCTATATCAGCTGAATGCTTTTCTGGTGCTTTTTGTCTTCTAACCTCATCTAATCCATCTCACAGATGTTGGGGATTCAGGGATTTCCCCTAGGTTTGAGTGTCTTTTCCCTCATTACCAGCTTTGGCCTGTTCCCACAATCATGTTTCCATCACTCACATGGACTTGGCCACGTGGCAGCTTTGCTGATGAGCTCTGCAGCCATCTCCCACAAACCCAGGCCAAGAGGTAACATTCAATATATCCACAGGGTATACTTCTATCCTGCCAAAGCTGTAAAACTGTTTGTAATTGTAGTCCCTTCCAGTATCTGCACTGGGAGGCACCTGCTAATGACATCAATCAGTTCAGGTGACTTGTATCAGGGAAGTAAGGCCAGAGTAACCCTAGATTAGTGGCTTAGGCTCAGAGCTCTTGAAACTCTCAAGCCACATGTTATGAGAGGTCCGTTGGGTATTTCTGGAACCTGTTCCAAAGACCAGAAAATGTCCAGGCAGAAGGGAAAGGGAAGGTGAGGAGAACACGAATGTCCTAGCTGTTAGGCAAAAGCTGTCCCCTCAATAGGGCATGGGATGACCCAGCCAATCAGTAGTTTAGGCCCAGTCACCTCAGGGCTGTTGTCTCCTTAGTAGGTCTGCTTGGCTGGCTCTGCTAGCAGCTCTGGAAGGCTTGCCCAGTCTCCCAGACATGTGCAGCGCTTCCACCTAACTCAAAACACATGCAAAAGATCATGTCATACTTGGCACATAACCAATCGAGAAAAGCATCAGAGGGTTCCAGACCTCAACTCGTTTGAACAAACGTTCAAAAAACATTTCTAAGGGGATATTCCAGAAAAAACATACTCACTTGAGGTCTCAAAACAGATGTTTGGTCTCTAGGATTTTGTTGCTTTACAGGCTATAAGTAGGAGCAAATCACTTCAAGATTTGAACTATGGTGGCTCTTCAGATTTTTCTTGAAGTTTTACTGAGGGTTAAGGGAAGGATGGGTCAGAGAGCAGAGAATAATGCTGAGGAGGCAGCATATTGTAGTGCTTCGGTGTCTGGGTTTCAGAGTTAGGCGGCAAAGGTTTAGACCATTGACTAGCTGGGTGACAGACTCTCAGAGCTTCAGTTTCCTCATCTGTAAAATGCGGGTGATAACATTGCTTACTTGATACGTTTGCAAAGCAAACTAAAGGAAGTAGCACATATAAAGGGTTTGCACAGTGCACATCCTGTATTATGCACTCAATAAGTGCAAGAAACTATTGTTATTGTTACTGCTACTACTACTACTGATTGCTGCTGCGGTAATTACTAGTACAGACAAGTGGGGCTATTCCCAAATGAGGTGGAGATTTGAAGAGGGCCTCAGGGTCGTGTTTTCCTAACCTATGGAGAAAAAAATTTTTTTTTTTTAATGGAGAAGGCAGTAATATCTTAAGGAGGAAGATTCAGGACTGTGATTCTAGCTTGGAAAAGGACAAATAGAGCAGAGCAGAGCAGGGATATATATTTTATTTCTATAGTCTCAGACTTAATCTCTTCCATTTTTCATTAGTTTTATATATGAGCTACCCCAAACCACTTTACTTCTCGGGGTTTTAGTACCTCCCCTTGAAAATAAAACTCCGTAGCACTTATATGCAAGCTAGCTGGCCTAGCCCAGAGGCCTAATCTGTGAATGAGACATGGTATGACCAAATAGGTCCACAAAGGGCATGGTATCAGCCTCTAAAGGCAGTAACCTAAACAGATGCCAATCCAGAGACATGTTATAACCACTATCAGGATCTTTGTTAACTACTGCCAAACAGCGATACCTACCTTGGGCTCATTGCCAGAAGGAAGCATGATCTTACTTTTAATACAACCTTAACCTTGGTATTTCACGCTTGTCCATCAATGTTTGTTGATCAGTAATAACTCTTAAAGGAATTTGGTTCATTCATTCATTGACCCTTTCATTCATTCGTTCAACAAATATTAATTGAGCAACTACAATATGCCAGATATTGTTCTAGGCACTGGGGATATGGCAGTGAACTAGACAGACATCATGAAGCTTACAGTTTAGCTGCCTGGTCTGGCCAAGTGTGGTGTACAAAGAAACTTTATTGAGATAGGCTCAGTCTAGCTTTTTGAAACAAATGATCGTCAATACTTTTCAATTGGACATGTCTTCTGGAAGGAAGAGCTGGGTGGAGAAGGAGGAGACGGTCTTGGATCCAGCCTGACAAAAGACTCAGAGGGTGGTTTGGGAAAGGGCTTTAATAATAATACGACTATACTTTGATTTCTCAGATTAATCTGATTTATTTAAATTATATAGCTAATATTATACAGCTAATGTATATTGTATATACCATCTTTTGAAATAATAAGAAAGTAATATGACTTTTATTGTATAATTCATAAACTGGCTCTGAAGGCAGTTTAGTATTTCAAAAATATTCTGAGCAATGGCAGCAACATTGGATAAGTATATATCCTTATAGGGGACTACTTTGAAAAGAACATCCCGCTTTTGGGTGTAGAAGTTCTAGTATGCTTTTAAAATAAGTATTAAATTAGCAGTCAATTTGTTTTTTTAAAAAAGTAAAATGAAAAAAAAGAAACCTTGAATTAAAAAACAAGATAGATTTTTGAAAAATATATATCCATTACAGGCATACCTCAGAGATACTGCTAATTTGGTTCCAGACCACTGCAATAAAGTAAATATCACAATAAAGTGAGTCACACGAATTTTTTGGTTTCCCAGTGCATATAGAAGTTATGTTTGCACTAGACTGTAGTCTATTAAGTGTGCAATAGCATTATGTCTTAAAAAAAATGTACATACCTTAATTAAAAATACTTTATTGCTAAAAAAAATCCTAACCATCATCTGAGCCTTCAGCAAGTTGTAATATTTTTGCTGGTGAAGGGTCTTGCCTCGATGTTGATGGCTCAGATTTACCACAGTGGTGGTTGCTGAAGGTTGGGGTGGCTGTGGCAATTTCTTAAAATAAGACAACACTGAAATTTGCTGCATCAATTGACTCCTCTTTTCACGAAAGATTTCTCTGTAGCATGCAATGCAGTTTGGTAGCATTTTACCCACAGTAGAACTTCTTTCAAAATTGTAGTCAGTCAAACCCTGCCACTGCTTTATGAACTAAGTTTATGTAATATTCTAAATGCTTTGTTGTCATTTCAACAATGTTCACAGCATCTTCACCAGTAGTAGATTCCATCTCAAGAAACCACTTTCTTTGCTTATCCATAAGAAGCTACTCCTCATCAGTTAAAATTTTATCATGAGGTTGAAGTGATTCAGTCACATCTTCAGGCTCCATTTCTAATTCTAGTTCTCTCATTATTTCTACCACATCTGCAGTTACTTCCTTCATTGAAATCTTGAACCCTTCAAAATCACCCATAAGTGTTGGAATCAACTTCTTCCAAACTCCGGTTAATGTTGATATTTTGACTTCCTCCGATGAATCGTGAATGTTCTTAATGGCATCTAGAACGGTGAATTCTTTCCAGAAGGTTTTCAATTTACTATGCCCAAATCCGTCAGAGGAATCACTATCTATGGCAGCTATAGCCTTGGGAAATGTATTTTTTAAATAATAAGACTTGAAATTCGAAATTAGTCCTTGATCCATGGGCTGCAGAATGGATGTTGTGTTAGCAGGCATGAAAACATTAATCTCCTTTTACTTCTCCATCAGAGTTCTTGGGTGACCAGGCACATTGTTAATGAGCAGTAATATTTTGAAAGGAATCTTTTTTTTTTTTTTTTCTGAGCAGTAGCTCTCGACAGTGGGCTTAAAATATTCAGTAAACCATATTGTAAACAGATGTGCCGTCATCCAGGCTTTGTTGTTCCGTGTATAGAGCACAGGCAGAATAGATTTAGCATAATTCATAAGGACTCTAGGATTTTCAGAATGGTAAATGAGCATTGGCTTCAACTTAAAGTCACCATCTGCATTAGCCCCTAACAATAAGATTCAGCCTGTTCTTTGAAGATTTAAAGTAAGGCATTGATTCTCTTCTCTAGCTATGAAAATCCTAGATGATGGCATCTTCTTCCGGTAGAAGGTTGTTCCATCTACATTAAAAATCTGGTGTTTGGTGTAACCACCTTCATCAATTATCTTAGCTAGATCTTCTGGATAACTCACCGCAGCTTCTACATCAGCACTTGCTGCTTTATCTTACACTTTTATATTATGGAGACAGCTTCTTTCCTTAAACCTCATGAGCCACCAACCTCTGCAAACTTCAAACTTTTCTTCTGCAGCTTCCTCATCTCTCTCAGCCTCCATAGAATTGAAGAGGGTTAGAGCCTTGCTCTGAATTAAGCTTTGGCTTAAGGGAATTTGTGGCTGGTTTGATCTTCTATCCAGACCACTAAAACTTTCTCCGTATGGGCAATAAGGCTGTTTCGCTTTCTTATCTTTAGTTTGTTCACCGATGTAGCACTTTTAATTTCCTTCAAGAACTTTTCCTTTGCATTCACAACTTGGCCGTTTGGTGCAAGAGGCCTAGCTTCAGTCCATCATCTCAGCTTTCAACGTGCCTTCCTCACTAAGCTTAATTATTTCTAGCCTTTGATTTAAAGTGAGAGGTGTGTGACTCTCTTCCTTTCACTTGAACACTTAAAAGCCACGGAGGGTTATTAATTGGCCTAATTTCAACACTGTTGTGTCTCAGGGAGTAGGGAGGCCTGAGGAGAGAGAGAGAGACAGGGAACAGCCGGTCGGTGGAGCACTCAGAACACATATGACATTTATCGATTAAGTTCGTTGTCTTATATGGGCCTGGTTCGTGGCGCCACCAAACAATTAGAATAGTTACATTAAAGATCACTGATCAGGGATTACCATAACAGATACAATAATAATAGTTTGAAATATTGTGAGAATTACCAAAATGTGACACAGAGGCACACAGTGAGCATGTACTGTTGGAAAAGTGGTGCCAACAGACTTGCTCGACATAAAAAAAAAACAAAACGACATAAGGTTGCCACAAATCTTCAATTTGTAAAAAACGCAATATCTGGGAAGCGCAATAAAGCGAAGCACAATAAAATGAGGTATGCCTGTATATGTTTGGGCTTATGGTTATACAATTCAATAAGTAGGTATAAAATTAGTTTACTTGTAAAAGGACTAATCAAACTTTTCTCTGCAATTACACAGGTTCTTTCAGTCAATTCATACATAATCCTCTGCATATGGATCTTAACACATTATAATTATTTGGCCATTACCTAAGATATGCTACATTTTTCTATGAAAGTAAATCTTCTGGTTCTATGACAGAACTGCAGAAATACTGCCTTCTGATTTGATGCCAGTGTATGATCAAATTCCTTGCATTTTAACTGGTATTTACCTTACAGGCAGAATGTTAAATCAGGAATTGTAAACAATTTCTAGGCAATGTGTATAATGTTTATAAGTCATTCCTAGAAATTGTTCACAATGCCTGTAACATATATGCAACTAGCAAGATGCCTGAAATATATAGGAAACCTTCAAGATGATAACTGGCTATCCTCGTGGCTTCCCTGGATTGCAACATTTGTTTTAGCAATTCTGCTTGTTTTTCTGTTTGTATGTCTATATATTAATCATAATTCTAGTAACAATAGTAATAGTTTATTTTCATAGCTCTCATGAGTTCCTGGATTTTTACCAGCTGTTCAATGATCCAGGGTTTTGGACATGCTCATTTTAAGAGGCACTAGGAACAAAAGGAACCAATAAATAGGAATAAAGGGAATTTTGTAGGTCATATGCTCTAAGGCCCCACCCAAATTTTCCTATCCCCGTTCACAAGCATTAGCCCAAGATTCCTTGCCCTTCTTTGCAACTCTCTCAACTCTCTCCAAGCAGCTTTTGATATCCTAACCCCTTCAGCCTTTCCTAAGCAACTCAAAAGAAGCTCAGTCACTTTTTATTTAGCCTTACACTGTCTAATCAAGAAACTTTCTTGCCTCTGTCCCCTCACTTCCCGACTAATGGGCCTGGATCTGTACATGGTGAAATTGTTTAATTCTGTGTATTCAGTGCCTGTCCATATTATCTTATTTTTATTTACTATTTTGAAATGATCAAAATACTGGTTTATGTCACCACTGCTCGTTATGTGTTGTCTATGTAACTACCCAAACCAATTTAGAGATGAAGAAAAAAATCTCAGTTAGTCATGCTTTTGAGTGCTAAGATCATAGCAAATCATTGATTGGACTTCTTTACCCTCTCAGGCTGGAATATTCCTAGTCCATCTAGACAACTAAGCTGGTTTGGTTAACTTCTGAGTAACCAATGGAACTGAACCATCCCAGAGAGCATAGTAAGATGAGGCCAGGTATGAGCTGGCAAGATGTAGGACCAAGAGGGAAATCTCCGTATGGCTGGGCAGGGCCTTCTGACAATTGACCTTAGAATCATTGTGGTAAGATACTGCTGAGCAGGATTTCAGAGTCTTATTAACAGTCTTTTTAATCTGCTCAGATGATAACCCTCACCACCACTTCCACCCCCATTGCATCCAGATGTGATCCTATCTCTCAAGATCAAACTCAGCCGTATCTCCTCTATGAAGACCCTCTGATTGAAAAGACACTAGTCTGTCTTTTCTTTGAACTCCGTTAGCCCTTTAAGTTCATTTTGCCTCTATTTAGCATTGAATTGTACCAATCTATTTATTTACTGTGTGATGCTTTTCATGTATACATTGTACTTATGGTGACCATCTTTTCCAAACACAAAATTGGAACACATTGTCTGAAAATTTAGGTGGACTATTAGCAGTGCCATTGAAAGTAGATGCTTATAGTCCTTCATGTCCCTCACATAGTAAATATGCAATATTGACTACTGTTAATGATACAAAGATAAAGAAGGATGCAAGGTGGCATCTACTAAGTGCCGAGTGAAAGACATTGATATCCTTTGTAGTGTCAAGTACAAAACTCAAATGCATTTTCATTGTGCCTGAGGAATGATGTAACGAGCCTGAAAAAGAAAAAAAAAGTGGGAAAGAAAGAAGTACAATGAAAAAGTACCAGTAGTGATAAATATCATATAAGGATCATATCCTATAAGACATCATACAAGGATAGTCTATAAAGATGATGCTTCGTTAGTCAGAAAGTCAGAAGTGAAAGAGGTATCAATGAAGTGTGTGAGGATGTGGATTACATGAACTTGGATTTTTTTACCAAACTCCAGAATCCTTCACTGAGCTACCTATATTCTGCCCACACCAAAATAAGAAAAATTTAAAAAAATAAAAAGCGGTGATGTGCACTTGAAACTTGTTATTTTGAGAGATGATATAGGCTAAGGACATAGCTTAGAGAGGAGTTTAGGTTCATTTAAGGCTGGCATATCCATAAGGGATATTAAACTTTTTTTCCATTAACTTTTTAGCTGTGTTAGTAAGATAACTAGTTAACCCATTACAGAACAGAAAGCAGCCATTTTATCTAGAGTCAGACATCCTGACAGCAACAAGAAGGCGGTTTACAGTGAGTAGATAAAAGTATGAGAGAATTATTTACGATAATCACATGGAATCAGTTAGTTTAGGGGCTAACTTTCTTACATACCTCAATTACACCTGAGAGTAGCACAGTGTTCATGTTTATAATGGTAACCTTGAGTCCTTTAAGACACATTAAAATTATGTTCCATCTGCTCTGTTCATGTGGAATTCGTGGTTCTTAAAAATAGGATTCTAGGACATTCTTCTTACTGTAATTGGAAAGTCTCATCACAACACCTTGTATTTTTTTCATACTGAGAAAGAGTGTTATAAGATACAAATAATTTCCAAACATAAGAAGCAGTTTTTTTGTGTGTGTGAGAATAATAGTCCAGTTTATGGAAGATTTTGGAAGGCAAGGCGGGATATTCCTATTAATACAGTCTGTTGGACTTTGAAAGATCACTAACAGAATCATAGTGATATAGTGCTTTTTTACCCTTCTGCCAGAGGCTAATAGCATTTCTTGGCAATTCAGGTAAGCTAGAGAACTCTGAAGTCCCAGAAGGGAAAGAGTAATGATTTTAGATATTCTTTAGATTAAAAAAAAAATTTTTTTTTAAATTGGATATAATCAGCAAATACTGCAGTCCTTCAGGAAGCATTTTCAAATCCAGTTTTTCTACAGCACAGTACTCATGACTAATGAGCCCAAGGGAGGGTGGCATTTGGAGGCCCTCATTCACTATGACAGTCTGCAAGCCAGCCACAGAGTACATGGTGGTATGCCAACACAAACTGCTAGTGGGAGATAAACACTTTTCAGCATGTGGCAAGCCACTGGGTAAATTTAGAGGATTATTAGAAAAGTTGGTTTTGTCCCTTCTTTTGTGGAGAATGAGCCATGTTCCTAATCATACCCAGCTTGGTGAATGATCTTTGGCACCAATGACTTGGTAGTATTTGATACCAGTGATCTAGCTCTACTAGATGTTAAACTCATTGAGGGTAATGTCTGTATCTGATTTTCCTCTTTATTTCCGTTCTGCTACCCTCCCCTCCCCTATCTCACCACAGCACAGTGTCCTGCACACAGTAAGGTTCAAAAAAAAATTTTTTTATTAAACCTGTAAGGTTCAATAAGTACTGCTAAAATAATGAATACTTTAAACATCTATATTTGTCATTAACATATAAACAGAGTGCTATTAAACTGGAGGGCAGGGGTTAGAGAGGTGCCAAGAACAAACTTTTAAATGTTCAAAATAGTTGCCTTAGCTTTGGGATATTAGTACAGGGTCATAAAATACATAAAGTCCTCCTGCTCTTATGATTTGAATCTAGATGCATTGGGAAGTAGAGGGCATTCCATTCTTGGAAAATTTTAGGCAGAGACCAAGCTGGATAATACTTGTCAGGGATGTTATGGACAGAGTCACTGTATTAGTCTGGAATGGATAGTTGTTAAATAAAATAACCTTTAAGGTATAATTTTTGATAAAAATAACAACAAGTAATATCCGAGAAACAAGGATTCTAACTCAAAGAAGCATGAAAATCTCCTAAGGAGGACTTCAAGCCTTTTGCTAAAGTCTAGTTCTGTCCTATCTGTAAAAAAAAAAAAAAATCTGTAGAGACTTCCAAATTAATCATTTATCAAGAAAACATGGGCTTAGAGTTATTTAAACCAGACATTTTATCTCATATGGAGCATCTGTTTGTGGACTCCTCCATGCTCAATTGTGTGTTACTTCAAGTGAAAACTAGTTTAGAAGGTCTAAGAGAGCCAAGAGTTTCCTAAGTTTTCAACTTTTGGGTATTAGTGTGTCTTATGCCTATTGTGAGCTCAGCAGAGAGCTTGGCATTGTGGGAAACAAAAAGTGTAAGGCTTTGTTCTTGCCCTGGAAAGGCTTAGGGGAGAGCTTTGTGGTTAACCTGACATTTACTTTCTACTCTAAACACCACACATCTCTCTCTTCCCCTTTAACTTCCCATTCTCTGCTAGGAAGCAATTCAGGTTCTAATCACCTTTTTTTTTTTAATTGTGCTTTAGGTGAAAGTTTACAGAGTAAATTAGTTTCTCATTCAACAACTTATACACAAATTGTTTTGTGACTTTCGTTGCATCCCCTACGATGTGTCAACACTCTCTCCTTGTCCACCCCAGGTTCCTGGTTTCTATTCATCCTGTTTTCCTGTCCCTTCCAGGCTTCTTGTCTTTGTTTTTCAACAGGTGTTGTGCATTTGGTCTCATTTGCATGATTGAGCTAAGAAGCACATTCCTCACGTGTGCTATTTTTTGTTTTATTGTTGTTGTTAGGTGCCCTTGAGTCAGTTCCAACTCATAGCGACCCTATGCACAACAGAATGAAACACTGCCCTGTCCTGAGCCATTCTTACAATCATTGTTATGCTTGAGCTCATTGATGCAGCCACTGTGTCAATCTACCTCGTTGAGGGTTTCCTCTTTTCCGCTGACCCTGTACTCTGCCAAGCATGATGTCCTTCTCCAGGGACTAATCCCTACTGACAACATGTCCAAAGTATGTAAGACGCAGTCTCACCACCCTTGCTTCTAAGGAGCATTCTGGCTGTACTTCTTCTACGACAGATTTGTTCGTTCTTTTGGCAGTCCATGGTATATTCAATATTCTTTGCCAACACCACAATTCACAGGCATCAATTCTTCGGTCTTCCTTATTCATGTCCAGCTTTCACATGCATATGATGCAATTGAAAATACCATGGCTTGGGTCAGGCACATCTTAGTCTTCAGGGTGACATCTTTGCTCTTCAACAGTTTGAAGAGGTCCTTTGCAGCAGATTTACCCAATGCAATGCGTCTTTTGATTTCTTGACTGCTGCTTCCATGGCTGTTGATTGTGGAGCCAAATAAAATGAAATCCTTGACAACTTCAATCTTTTCTCCGTTTATCATGATGTTGCTCATTAGTCCAGTTGTGGGAATTTTTGTTTTCTTTATGTTGAGGTGCAATCCATACTGAAGGCTGTAGTCTTTGATCTTCATTAGTAAGTACTTCTTCACTGCCAGCAAGCAAGGTTGTGTCATTTGCATAACGCAAGTTGTTAATGTGTCTTCCTCCAATCCTGATGCCCTGTTCTTCTTCATATAGTCCAGCTTCTCAGGTTATTTCCTCAGCATACAGATGAAATGGGTATGGCGAAAGAATACAACCCTGACGCACACCTTTCCTGACTTTAAACCAATCAGTATCCCCTTGATCTATGTAAAGGTTCCTCATGAGCATAATTAAGCGTTCTGGAATTCCCATTCTTCGCAATGTTATCCATAGTTTGTTATGATCCACACAGTCAAATGCCTTGACATAGTCAATAAAACACAGGTAAACATCTTTCTGGCATTCTCTGCTTTCAGGCAGGATCCATCTGACATCAGTAATGATATCCCTGGTTCCACGTCCTCTTCTGAAACTAGCCTGAATTTCTGGCAGGTCCCTGTCGATATACTGCTGCAGCCTTTTTTGAATGATCTTCAGCAAAATTTTGCTTGCGTGTAATATTAATGATGTTATTCTATAATTTCCACGTTCGGTTGGATCACCTTTCTTGGGAATAGGCATAAATATGGATCTCTTCTAGTTGGTTGGCCAGGAAGCTGTCTTCCATATTTCTTGGCATAGATGAATGAGCACCTCCAGCACTGCATCTGTTTGTTGAAATATCTCAACTGATATTCCATCAATTCCTGGAGCCTTGTTTTTCTCCAATGCCTTCAGAGCAGCTTGGACTTCTTCCTTCAGTACCATCGGTTCCTGATCATATGCCACCTCTTGAAATGGTTGAACATCGATTAGTTCTTTGTGGTATAATGACTCCGTGTATTCCTTCCATCTTCTTTTGATGCTGCTGCATCGTTTAATAGTTTCCCCCGTGGAATCCTTTACTATTGCAACTCGAGGCTTGAATTTTTTCTTCAGTTCTTTCAGCTTGAGGAACGCTGAGCGTGTTCTTCCCTTTTGGTTTTCCATCTCCAGCTCTTTGCATATGTCATTATAACACTTTTCTTTGTCTTCTCGAGCTGCCCTTTGAAATCTTCTGTTCAGTTCTTTTACTTCATCTATTCTTCCTTTTGCCTTAGCTGCTTGATGCTCAAAAACAAGTTTCAGAGTCTCCTCTGACACCCATCTTGGTCTTTTCTTTCTTTCTTGTCTTTTCAAGACCTCTTGCTTTCTTCATGGATGATGTCCTTGATGTCATTCCACAACTTGACTGTTTTATAGACCTGTATAAACTTTTTTTTTATAAACGTTGGCTGAAGGGTGCACTTCAGTAGTGACTTCAGTTCTAAGCTAAAAGCGTGTCTGAGGCCATAGTCTTTGGGTTACTCCAGTCTCTGTCAGACCAGTAAGACTGGTATTTGTGTGTGTGTGTGTGTGTGTGTATTTGAATTTTCTTCTACATTTTTCACCCACTCTATCTGGGACCTTCTATTGTGATCCCTGTCTGAGCGGTTGTTGGTGGTAGCCAGGCACCATCTAGTTGTTCTGGGCTCAGTCTGGTGGAGGCTGTGGTACTTGTGGTCTATTAGTCTGTTGGAATAACATTTCTCTTGTGTTTTTGGTTTTCTTCATTTTCCTTCGCTCTGGATGGAATGGAACAAGTAGATGTACCTTAGGTAACTCTTTGCACGGTGTTGAGACCCCAGACGCTTCTCACCAAAGTCAGATGTAGAACATTTTCTTTATGAACTATGCCAGTTTACCTGGGTGTCCCTCAAGACCCTGGTACTGAGACCTCAGCCAGTAACCCCGGCCCTCAGGGAATTTGTACGTGTCAAGAAGTTTCTATGACATTGCCTTAGTCATGTTGTGTTGACTTCCCCTATAGTGTGTACTATTTTTCTCTTCACTAAAGTTACCACTTATCTACTTAGTGTTTTCCTCTCCCCAACACTCCCCTCCTTATAGCCAACAAAGATTGTTTCTTTCTGTGTGTAAACATTTTCATAAGTATTTATAGTAGTGGTCTCACACAGTATTTGTCCTTTTGTGATTGACTTATTTCACTCAGCATAATGCCCTCCAGATTCATCCGTGTCGTGAGATGTTTCACAGATTCATTGTTCTTTATCATTGCATCATATTTCATTGTTGTATGTACCATAATTTGTTTATCCATTCATCTGTCGATGGCACTGAGGTTGGGTGTGTGTATGTCTATTCATGTGACAGCTTTTATTTCTGTAGGATATATTCCTAGGAGTGGACTGCTGGACCTTTGGTGTTTCTATTTTTAGCTTTTTAAGGAGGCATCATGTCGTTTTCCATAGCATTCCCACCAGCAGTGCGTAAAAGTTCCCATCTCCCCGCAGCCTCTCCAATATTTGCTATTTCGTGTTTTTTGGATTAGTGCCAGTAATGTTAGGGTGAGATAGTATCTCATTGTAGTTTTGATTTGCATTTCTCTAAAGGCTAATGATCATGAGCATTTTCTCATGTGTCTGCTAGCCACCTGTATTAGGATGGGTTCTCTAGAGAAGCAAAACCAGTAAAGCATATATAGAGAGAGAGAGAGAAAGAAAGAGAGAGAGAGAGGTTTATATTAAGGAAATGGCTCACACAGTTGTAGACACTGGAACATCCCAAGTCCGTAGGTCAGGCCGAGGCTTCTCCTGATTTATGTGGCCACAGGGACTGGTGAACCCAAGATCGGCAGGTCAGATAGCAGGGCTCTGGTTCAAAGGCTGCGAAGATTGACAAATCCCAAGATATGCAGGCAAGATGGCAGGTAAGATGCTAACTCAAGTCCCAACAACTGGAGGTCAGACAAACAGTAGCCACCTGCAGAATCCAGAGCAAGCGAAAGCCCACGAGCCTTACCAGAATGTCCACATGCATTGGATTCAGGCCACACCCCCAAGGAAAATCCCTTTCAACTGATTGGCTACTCACAGCATTTTCCATCATGGAGGTGATCACATTATATCAGACCTCATCATAGAAGTGATTTCCTCATTACGTGACAGTTTTATTTAAACTGCATCATAACTGCCAAGCCACTGAGAATCATGGCCCAGTCAAGTTTACACACAACCTAAGTGATCACACTGCCTGAACGTCTTTTTTGGTGAAGTGTCTGTTCAAATCCTTTGCCCATTTTTAAATTTGATTATTTGTCTTCTTTTTTTTTTTTTTTTACAGGTGTTGGATTTTCCTACAGATTTTAGAGAGTAAACCCTTCTCAGATATGGCATAGCGAAAATTTTTTTCCCGGTCTTTAGGTTCTCTTTTTACTCTTTTGGTGAAGTCTTTTGATGAACGTGTTTAATTTTTAGAAGATTCTTGTTATCTAGCTTATCTTCTGGTGTTTGTGTATTATGTCATATATTAGGACCCCTAGAGTTGATCCAATTTTTTCTTCTGTAATCTTTATAGTTTTTGGTTTTATATTTAGGTCTTTGATCCATTTTGAATTAGTTTTTGTGTATGGTGTGAGGTATGGGTCCTGTATCACTTTTGTACAGATGGACATCCAGTTTTGTAAGCACCATTTGTTAAAAAGACTGTCTTTTCCCCCATTTAATGGACTTTGGGCCTTTTTCAAAGATTAGGTGGATGGATTTACACCTGGGTTTTCGACTCTGTTCCACTGGTCAATGTGACTGTACCAATACCAGGTTGTTCTGGCTACTGTAGCTGTATAATAGGTTCTGAGGTCAGGTAGTACAAGGCCTCCTACTTTATTCTTCTTCTTCAATAGTGCTCCACTTATCTGGGGTGCTTTTCTTTCCATATAAAGATAATGATTAGTTTTTCTATATCTCTGAAGAATGCTACTGGCATTTGGGTGAGAATTACATTGTATTTGTAGACTGCTTTTGGGTAGAATTGACATTTTCACAATGTTGAGTCTCCCTATCCATGAGCATGGTATGTTTTTTCATTTATGTAGCTCTCTTTTGATTTCTTGCAATAGTGTTTTGTAGTTTTCTTTGTATAGGTCTTTTGTGTCCCTAGTTAGATTTATTCCTAAGTATTTTATTTTTTTAGGGGCTATTATAAATTGTATTGCTTTTCTGATTTCCTTTTTGTAGTTCTCTTTATTGGTGTATAGGGATCCAACTGATTTTGTATGTTGATCTTGTATCCTGCTACTCTACTGAATTTTTCTATTAGTTCCTGTAGTTTTCTCATGGAGTCTTTTGGGTTCTCTCTATATAGTATATATAACATTTCTCTTTCTAGTGTTGTTAGATTTTTTTTTTTAAATGTGTTTTGGATCCCCGTAGTTGAGTGTGTAGATACTTATTAAGGTTATGTCTTCTTTAATCATTATATAATGTTCTTCCTTGTTTTTTATGGTTGATTTTGCCTTAAAGTCTATTTTATCTGAGATTAGTATTGCCACTCCTGTCTTTTTTTGGTTGCTTGATATATTTATTTCCATCCTTTGATTTTTAATGTACTTACATCTTTGTGTCTAAGTTGTGTCTCTTGTAGACAGCATATTGATGCATCGTGTTTTTTAATCCATTCTCTCACTCTCTCTTTATGAGTTCATTTAAGTTATTTACATTCAGTGTGATTATCGATAGCTGTGAGTTTATCACTGTCATTTCATTGTGCTTTTTTTGTGTTGCTGATGTTTTCTTTGTTCCTCTTACTTTTATGTACTGAGTTCCTTTTGTTTGTAGAATTTCTTTCATTATTATAAAACC
This sequence comes from Loxodonta africana, assembly GCF_030014295.1. Taxonomy (NCBI): domain Eukaryota; kingdom Metazoa; phylum Chordata; class Mammalia; order Proboscidea; family Elephantidae; genus Loxodonta; species Loxodonta africana. Next base: position 87,547,135 of record NC_087369.1, on the reverse strand, counting down.
CACTGCTGTTGAGTTGATTCCAATTCCTAGCTACCCCATAGGGCTTCCAAGGCTGTTAATCTCTATGGAACCAGACTGCCACATCTTTCCCCCGCAGAGCCGCTGGTGGTTTTGAACCACAAACCTTTTGGTTAGCAGTCTATCTCTTTTACCACTGCATCACCAGTGCTCCTTTTTTAAATTATAGATTTTGTGTTTATTGAGCCTTAGTGTTTTTCTTCTTCTTTTTTTTTTTTTTTAGATGAGTAGGTTTGTTAACCATCTTTGTGGTTATGGTGAAATTCACAGTTATCTTCCTAAGTTTAAACCAGCCATTTATTACTTGATTTCCTTTCCATTTGAAAGTTCTATACCTACAGCATTTATTCCCTCTTTTATTATTTTGACATTGTCATCGTTTTCATAGTCATGTCTCTGGTTCCCTGTTTTAAATCTTTTTGTTTTATTATTGAGAGTTCTCTACTTAGGTTGGTATCTGGCTAATGCTGTCTTTTGTCCTAGCCTCAGGTTATTGCCCGATTTTTGGTTCTGTAGCCAAAGGACTCCCTTTAATATTTCTTGTAAGTTTGGTTTGGTTTTTACAAATTCCCTTACTTTCTGTTTATTTCGGAATGTCCTAATATTGCCATCATATCTGAGAGAGAGTTTTGCAGGATATATTATTCTTGGTTGGCAGTTTTTTCTTTCAAGGTTTTATGTATGTCATCCCATTGCCTTCTTGCCTGCATCATTTCTGCCAAGTAATCAGAGCTTAGTCTAATAGTTTCCCCTTTGTAAGTGACTTTTCTTTCTTCTCGAGCTGCTCTCAGAACTTTTCCTTTGTCTTTGGTTTTTGCAAGTGTAATTATGATATATCTTCATGACTTTCTTTTAGGGTCTATTCTATATGTGGTTCATTGAGCTTCTTGAATGGTCAGCTGTTCATCTTTCATGATACTAGGAAAGTTTTCAGCCAGCAAATCTTCAGCAACCCTCTCTGTGTTTTCCATTTTCTCCCCCTGTTCTGGAACTCTGATCACACGCAAATTTTTGCTCTCGATTGTGTCCCACAAAATTCTTAGGTTTTCTTCATTCTTTTCTCTTATGTTTCTTCAAATAAGTTTGCATTCATGGATGTGTCCTCAACGTCACTGATTCTGTCTTCCATTGTTTCAAATTTGTACCTGAAACCTTCTTTCGAGTTTTCCATTTCTGAAATTTTATTGTTTATCTTTTGGGTTTCTTGTTGCTGTTTTTTGCATGATTTCAAACTGTCTATTTATTTTGACCTTTTTGTTCTTGTATTATTTTCCTCAATTCTTCTATTGCTTTGTCTTGGTTTTGGCTATGTTTTTGTTGGTTCTGTCTATGTTTTTCATGATTTTGTCCATATTTGCTTGGTTTTGTCTGTGTTTTCTCTGCTCTCTTTTGTAATCTCATGGAGGTCCCTAAATATTAGTCTTTTGAATCCCATATCAGGTAGTTCCACTGCCTTTTCTTCTACTGGAAGGTAATCTGATTCTTTACTTTGATCACTTTTTGGAGCCATCTTTTCTTTTTCTATATGTTTTAATATTGTCTGCTGCCTTGAGACATTCAGGTATTATTTTATTTATTGATTGTATGTTTGTTTCACCCAGCTTTTTTTGTTTTGTTTTGTTTTGTTATGTCTGGGCAGGCAGACCAGGCATGCTTTCTTGCTTGCTCATTTGTTGGCACAACAGCTCTTGCCACCTTGTCTGGATGGGCAGGGCAGTTCTCTCAGCTGTAGTGCACCAGGGTGGGTCTGACGGGTTTGGAGGGCATGGGGCTGGGACACTCAGCTGCAGGGCATCTATACAGGGCCAGTGAAGATGGTGGGACATGGGGCCTGGTAGCTTGACTGTGGTGTAGCAGGGCAAATCTGGCAGGAGGGAAGGGTGCAGGGCCAGATTTCTTGGCTGTGACACAGTGAAGCATAGTCTATGGGGCTGAGCCACTGGGCTGTGGCGCAGCATAGCACAGATGACAGAGAGGCAGGAGTGTGGGCTGGGATGATCAGCTGCAGGGCGGCAGGGCAGTGTCAGCAGGGAGAGAGAGGCAGGGGCTGGGACACTCTGCTGCAGTGCAGCAGGGTGGAGCTGGTGGGGAGGGAAGGACATGGGCCAGGGTCTCAGCTGAGGCACTGTAGCTTGGAGTAAGTGGGGAGGGAGTGAGTGTGAACATGGTGCCAAGTCATCTGGCTGCAGTGCAGTGGTGATGAGCTGGCGGGAAGGGTGGGGTATGTGCCAGTTTGCTCAGCTGCAGCATAGCGGCTTGGAGGTGACAGGGAGGGAGGGAGCGGGGGTCCAGGTCACTCTACTGTGATGCAGCCAGACTGGCCAGCAGAGAAGGACAGAGTGCAGCTGGGTGTGGCTGGTGGAAAGAGAGAAGTGGGGGGGCTTGTAGGGGGCAGATGGGTTTAGACAGGAAGGAGAATGGGGGATTTGTACCATGGTCTCCTGCAGTCGGGACTGCTGGAGTGGGGCGGTTCTTGGCACCACTCACCAGAAGGGTGGGGGTTGTAGGAGCATGCTCCTTTGGTTATAGTGTGAGAGTATCTGGGCATTTCCTTGAGCTGCAGCTAGCAAACGGACCTTACATCACCCTGCGTGTGTCCATGCCATTCCTTTATCTTCTATTGGGAATCCCGTGAAGGTGCCTTTCTGTGCTCTTTGTTTGGAATTTTTGGCTTTATCTCAAATGGTTGTGCTGTGCCATGCTGGTTGGTAGGGAACCTCCACTCCATATCTTTACTCATTCCCTGTTTTTGATAAGTTTCTTCTCAGTGGCTTCTAATCTAATACTTTATTCTATCATTTAAAGCTCAAGGTTCCAAAATTGATGTCTATATCTGCTCTACTTGCCTTTTTGGGTCTTTATTGCAAAGGGATGGCTTGGTATGTCTGCCTAGTCCACCATCTTGGCTCAGAGGAGTTCTTGTCACCTCCCGTTTAGATTTCTGTAGGAACTTTTTAGCAAGACTCTGCCTCCAGGCTGCTCCCCTCAAATCTAACCTTTACACTGTACCCAGAGGTTTTTCCTAAAGCACAGATGTAACCATGTCATGACCTAGTTTACGAATCTTCAATGACTCTCCATTGTCTATGGGATTAATTTCTAACACTAGGAATAGCATTCAAGGTCCTTCAACAACAATAAAAAATAAAAAACCAAACTCGTTGCCATCCAGTTGATTCCGACTTATAGTGACACTATAGGACAGAGTAGAACTGCCCCATAGGTTTTCCAAGGAGCGGCTGGTAGATTCAAACTACCACCCTCTTCATTAGCAGCCTGAGCTCTTAACCACTGCACCACCAGGGCTCCAGGCCCTTCATAGTCTGGACTTAATCTACTTTAGTTTCAACAACCATCATTACTCCCATACATCCTATTCTCCAGCCTCACCCAACCACTCCCTATTTCTTTAATACAGTACATTCTTACATACCTGTTTGTTATTTCATATACTCCTTACCTGGAATGTCTTTCTCTAAATGTTTGCCACCTGGAAAAATCCTGTTATTAGGTGCCATCAAGTTCCAACTCATAACGACCCTATGTCAATAGAACAATAGAACAAAACATTGCCTGGTTCTGCACCATCCTCACAATTTTGGTTATGCTTCAGCTAATTGTTGCAGCCACTGTGTCAATCCATCCCATTGAGGGTCTTCTTCTTTTTCACTGGCCCTCTTTTTGACCAAGCATGGTGTCCTTCTCCAGGACTGGTCTCTCCTGATAACATGTCCAAAGTATGTGAGACATAGTCTCACCATCCTTGCTTCTAAGGAACATTCTGGTTGTATTTCTTCCAAGACAGATTTATTTGTTCTTTTGGCAGTCTATGGTATATTCAATATTCTTTGCCAACACCATAATTCGAAGACTTCAATTCTTCTTTGGCCTTCCTTATTCATTGTCCAGCTTTCACATGCATATGAGGCGACTGAAGACACCTTGGCTTGGGTCAGGCACATCTTAGTCTTCAAGGTGATTTCTTTGCTTTTTAACACTTTAAAGAGGTCTTTTACAACAGATTTGCCCAATGTAGTATGTCCTTTGATTTCTTGGCTGCTGCTTCCATGAATGTTGATTGTGGATCCAAGTAAAATGAAATCCTTGAAAACTTCAATCTTTTCTTTGTTTATCATGATGTTGCTTATTGCTGCAGTTGTGAGGATTTTTGTTTTCTTTATGTTGAAATGTAATCCATACTTAAGGCTGTCATCTTGATCTTCACCAGTAAGCACTTCAAGTCCTTTTCACTTTCAGCAAGCAAGGTTGTTTCATCTGCATAATGCAGGTTGTTAATGAGTCTTTCTCCAATCCCGATGCCCCATTCTTCTTTGTATAGTCCAGCTTCTCGAATTGTTTGCTCAGCATACAAATTGAATAAGTATGAAGAAAGGACACAACCCTGAGGCACACATTTCCTGACTTTAAACCACACAGTATCCTCTTGTTCTGTTGGAATAACCGCCTCTTGATCTATGTACAGGTTCCCCATGAGCACAATTAAGTGTTCTGGAACTCCCATTCTTTGCAATGTTATCCATAATTTGCTATGATCCACACAGTCGAATGCCTTTGCATAGTCAATAAAACACAGGTAAACATCTTTCTGGCATTCTTTGTTTTCAGCCAGGATCCCTCTGACATTAGCAATGATATCCCTGGTTCCACATCCTCTTCTGGATCCAGCTTGAATTTCTGCCAGTTCCCTGTTGATGTACTGCTCAACTACTTTTGAAAGATCTTCAGCAAAATTTTACTTGCATGTGATATATCTTGGTTATCTAGTGCTGCTATAAAGTTTTTATAACAGCAATACCACCAGTGGATGGCTTTAACAAAGAGAAACTTATTTCTTCACAGTAAAGTAGGCTAAAAGTCCAAATTCAGGGTGTCAGCTCCAGCGAAAGGCTTTCTCTCTCTGTTGGCCTTCTCATCAATCTTCCCCGAGAGCTTCTCCATGCAGGGAGCCCAGGTCCAAAGGATGCACTCTGCTCCCAGCACTGCTTTCTTGGTGGCACGAGGTCCTCCACTCTCTGCTTGCTTCCCTTTCCTTTTTATCTCTTGAGAGATAAAAGGTGGTATAGGCCACACCCCAGGGAAACTCACTTTACATTGGACCAGGAATGTGACCTGGTTTAGGGTGTTACAATCCTACCCTAATCCTCTTTGACATAAAATTACAATCACAAAATGAAGGACAACCACACAATACTGAAAATCATGGCCTAGGCAAATTGATACATACATTTTGGGGGGGACATAATTCAATCCATGACGTGATATTGCTTGATAATTTTCATGTTCTATTGGATCACCTTTCTTTGGAATCACCTTTATTTGGAATAGGCATAAGCATGGGTCTCTTTCAGTTGGCTGGCCAGGTAGCCACCTTCCAAATTTCTTGGCATAGATGAGTGAGCACTTCCAACACTGCATCCATTTGTTGAAACATCTCAATTGGTATTCCATCAAGTCCTGGAGCCTTGTTTTTTGCCAATACCTTCAATACAACTAGGACCCCTTCCTTCAGTACTATCGGTTCCTGACCTTATGCTACCTCCTGAAATGGTTGAACATCTACCAGTTCTTTTTGGTATAGTGACCTGTGTATTCCTTCTCTCCTCTTTTGATGCTTCCTGTGTTGTTTAATATTTTCTCAGTGGAATCCTTCAGTATTGCCATTTGAGGCTTGAATTTTTTCTTCATTTCTTTCAACTTGAGAAATGCTGAGCATATTCTTTCTTTTTGGTTTTCTAACTCCAGGTCTGCACATTTCATTACAATACTTTACTTTGTCTTCTTGAGCTGCCGTTTGAATTCTTCCATTCAGCTCTTTTTCTTCATCATGTCTTCCTTTCGTTTTAGCTACTCTACTTTCAAGAGCAACTTTTAGAGTCTCTTCTGACATGCATTTTGGTCTTTTCTTTCTTTTTAATGACCTTTTGCTTTCTTCATGTATGATGTCGTTGATGTCATTCCACAACTCGTCTGGTCTTCAGTCATTATTGTTCAAAGCATCAAATCTATTCTTGAGATGGTGTCTAAATTCACGTGGGATATACTCAGGGTCATACTTTGGCCCTCGTGGACTTGTTCTAATTTTCTCCAGCTTCAACTAGAACTTGCATAGGAGCAATTGATGGTCTGTTCTGCAGTCGGCCCCTGACCTTGTTCTGACTGATGATATTGAGCTTTGCCGTTGTCTCTTTCCACAGATGTAATCGATTTGATTCCTGTGTATTCCACCTGTGTATAGTCACAGTTTATGTTGTTGAAAAAAGGTATTTGCAACAAAGAAGTCACTGGCCTTGCAAAATTCTATCACGGGATCTCTGGCATCTTTTCTATCATCAAGGTTGTATTTTCCAACTACCAATCCTTCTTCTTTGTTTCCAACTTTCCCATTCCAATCACCAGTAATTATCAATGCATCCTGATTGCATGTTTGATCAATTTCAGACTGCAGAAGTTGGTAAAAATCTTCAATTTCTTCATCTTTGGCCTTAATGGTTGGTGCATAAATTTGAATAATAGTCATATTAACTGATCTTCCTTGCAGGAGTGTGGATATCATCCTATTACTGACAGCGTTGCATGTCAGGATAGATCTTAAAATGTTCTTTTTGACAATAAATGCAATGCTATTTCTGTTCAACTGGTCATTCCCGACATAGTAGACCATGTGACTGTCCTATTCAAAATGGCCAATACTTTTCCGTTTCAGCTCACTAATCCCTACAATATTGATATTTATGCATTCCATTTCATTTTTGATCATTTCCAGTTTTCCTAGATTCATACTTTGTACATTTCACGTTCCAATTATTAATGAATGTTTGCAGCTGTTTCTTCTCGTTTTAAGTCACGCCACATCAACGAATGAAGGTCCGGAATGCTTGACTCCATTCACATCATTAAGGTCGACTCTACTTTGAGGAGGCAGCTTTTCCCTAGTCATCTTTTGAATGCCTTCCAACTTGAGATGCTTATTTTCTAGCATTGTATCAAACAATGTTCTGCTGCTATTCGTAAGGTTTTCACTGGCTAATTCTTTTCAGAAGTGGACTGCCGGGTCCTTCTTCCTAGTCTGTCTGAGTCTGGAAGCTCAGCTGAAACCTGTCTGCCTTGGGCAACCCTGCTAGTATTTGAATACCGGTGGCGTAGCTTCCAGCATCACACCAACATGCAAGCTCTAACAGTATGAAAAACTGACAGACACATGGCGGGATAAAATCCTACTTGTCCTTTATACATTAGTATCTCTGAAGTTTTTTCTTTTTTTCCTTGATGTTCCCAGGCAGAGTTATTTGCCCTTTCTTTGTACTCTCATAGCTGGGAAAGATAAGGACTTACAGTCATGATCAACTTTGCTCATAGCACTCAAAGTAGCTTTCATGGTATAATTTGAGGCCTGTTGGGAAGGTCTCCATCATTAGCAATTCATAAAAATTAAAAAAAAAATTAAGTACTGGAAAATTCTTAAAGTCAGCTAGACCAAACTCTCATGCCAGTGAGGGTCATCGAAGGCCAAGAAAAGTTAAATAACTTGTTCATTTTCACACAGTCAGTGCTAAGTCCCTAAGGGTAAATCAGTAGCAGACTCCCATTCTTACTCTTTCCCACTTGCATTGCATTGCCTTTTGTGGTGGGCCAAAGTTCTTTTTTAGAATTACCAATTTTGCCACATACCTGACCTTTTGGTTTAAACATTGCCTCCTCTCAGGGTCTTTTAAAATGCAATGCCCCAAGAAAGGGTATCATCTTCATTCCTCAACACCTTAGTGTAAATACGTTTATCAAATAAATTTCTTCTGCAACAGAAGGCATTAGCAGCAGCATGAGAGTATACAGAAAGATGGGAATAATTTAGACCAAGTTTCTAATTTGATTCTGAATCATTTTTCCCTGGGAAAACAAGGAATCAGTGAAGGCACAGGAAGATTAGAGAAATTTAAGAGGTCAAATGTGGCATTTCTCATCAGTTCCTGAGTACTAGAGTCATGGAAATGCTCTCCTGACTCTGGCACCGTGCTGGCACTGGTAGTATCCATGACAGGCCCAGGTGTATCCTGCCTTTAAAGAGTTGTTAACAAATTGGAGAAATTTCAAGAGATTTTTTGAAAGGTAACTGGGATCAATCAAATAGAGTCTAGGACTTCCTGGTGCATAAGGGCTCTAGGGATACAGAGATTGGCTTACTGCCTGCTAAGGTCTGAGAGAGAAGAGGGAACTATGATAACAGCACACAAATATGAGAAATTGAGAATAATTATTTGAACTGGAACCAGGAGAAGAAAGTAAGATTAACAATATGAAAGTAATAAGGGGTAGTAGAATATATGATAACAAGGCAGAAAATATCTGAGTAGACAAAATTAATGAATGATGGCTTTATCTTCTTGGGGGAAGGGATAGAAGCTTTGGAACTCGAAAAATGCCTAAGGGCATAAACCACAATAAATGATAACGTTGGGAAAAAACATGAAAATTTCTAGCCTAGGTGACAGGATAGGTGTTAACACCTCTAGGGTAGATCTTCAGGCCTTGGGAAGTATGAGCATATTTAATCTAAAATCTTTTGAATAACATGGAAATAGCACTGAAGTGGGAGGCAAAAAGTAAATATGAGGTGAGAGGTGAAATTATTGGTAGCCATTGTCTTTGGTTCAAAAGTTTTCCAGACCTTGAGGTACAGAAGCCAGAAATGGTGACTGTATAAATCTAAGATTGTCCTCCTTTATTAAAAAAAAAAATTTTTGTGGTGAAATATATGTAACCAAACATTTAAACTATTTTCTTGTGTACACTTCAGTGATATTAATTACATTCGTCATGCTGTGCAACAATCACCATTAACCTTTTCCAGTTTTTTCATCACCCTTAACAAAACTTTGCCTTTAGTTTTCAGATGCTTAATTATGATATGTCTTTGCATGTATTTCCTTGGGTTTATGCTATTTGATATTTTTTCACCTTCTTGAGCCTGTGGGTTTATATCTTTCAATAAATTATCTTTCAAAAATTTCAGTCAAATTTGGGAAGTTTCCAGTCATTATTTCTTCAAATAATCTTAGCTCCACTCTCTTTCTCCTCTCCTTCTGGGACTTGAATAAGAATGTTGGTCTTTTGATATTGTTCCACAGGTCCCTGAGGCTCTGTTCTATTTTCTCCCTGTTGCAGGATGGGTAAATTCTATTGATCTTTTCTCAAATTTACTGATTTTGTCTTCTGTCATCGACACTTGACTATTGTGCCCATCCAATGAGGTTTTTTTTTTTTTTTTTTAACTCCGTTATTGTATTTTTCAGTTCGATAATTTTGTTTGGCTCTTTATTATAACTTCTATTTCTTTGTTAGATTTTCTATGTCTTCATTTGTTTCAAGAGAATTTGTAACTCTTTTTGAATCATTTTTATGATGGTTACTTTAGAATCCTTGTCAGTGTTGGTATCAGTTGATTGTCTTTTCTCATTCCAGTTGTGATTTTATTTGTTCTTAATATGACAGGTTATTTTTTCATTGTATTCTGGACATTTTTTAAATTATGTTAGCAGATTCTGAGTCCCTTTATAAGAGCCACCCAGCCACCCAATGTCTCTCCCTGTAGGAATGCAGCTTCCAGGCTTGGCATAGGAGGAGAATGCTTCCCCTGGCAACTCATTGTCAGCATGAGAAACAGTTGCCCTTGACTGTGGTGTAGGTCTGGTGTGGTGTTAAAGGAAGGACTCTTGTGCCATCTGTGGAAGGAGTAAGCCTACCTGTGATACCTTTGGTTGTTAGATTGGAGATCTAGAAATGCTGAGTCTGGGTTACTTTCTTCTGTTGAGTAACATGATATAAGGCACCCTGCCACTGTGTTGTTCCTACAGTCTTAGGGGGTCCCTAACCAGTTCATCTTTACCTTTCTAACCTTTAAGTTTCTCCTTTGTTTGTCTCTTGTGATTGTACTTAGCAGAGAGAATCAAAACCCTTTGGCATCGAGTTGATTCCAACTCATAGTGACCCTATGACCCTATAGGACAGAGTAGAACTGCCCCACAGGGTTTCCAAGGAGTAGCTGGTGGATTTGAACTGCTGACCTTCTTAACAACTGTGCCAACAGGGCTCCTAGCAAGGAGAAGGTGGGAAATATGAGTCTATGCCATCTTGTCTGGACAGGAAGTCCTATGTATGTATCTCCTCTTTACTCTTACTTGTACAAAGAATGGCAAGATTGATGGTGACTAGAGTGAGTGTGGAACTGACTTTGGCTAAGGATCAGTGGAACATGAGTGATCTTGAGAATATGTGATAGTTTTAACAAAAGACTATGGAAGAGGAAGAGGAATTAGCTGAGCAAGCTATATCTTTTCTCCGGGGTAGTAGGGTTCCTTGGGGAGTACTATTTCTGTCACTTGACATTTTGAATCACCCTCTCAAAGGGTTTCTATTTCTGAAGGATCTATGACATACTTGCTGGGTAGAACTCAATTGCCATGACTACTATTTTTCTCCTGGTTTTTCTAATTGGACTTGGTCTACAACTACTATGCACAACTTGTCTGGTTCTTTGGTCCCTAGCCAGTATAGTCTGGGACTGCACCTTGTTTTGCTCTTGTTTTTTGGCTTTCCCACTCTGACTCTTTGAGTTCTTTTTGAGTTTACTTTCATCCTTACCTCAATGAAATTGTCAGCTTGGCCTACCAACATTCTGGGATCTCTGGTAATCCTCCCTTTCTGCCAACTCACTACTGCTTCCACCTATCATTTGTAAGCAATCACTGTAGTTGCTCAATTTAAAACTTATTTTAAGACTTATCTCTTTGAATTCTGATAGATTCTTTGATTTGTTAGATAAGCTACACTTGTCTGAGACTCTACCTGTGTTAGTCATTTAGTGCTGCTATAACAGAAATACTACAAGTAGGTGGCTTTAACAAAGAGAAATTTATTTCCTCACAGTAAAGTAGGCTGAAGGTCCAAATTTAAGGGGTCAGCTCCAGGGGAAGCCTTTCTCTCTCTGTCAGCTCTGGAGAAAGGTCCTTGTCCTCAGTCTTCACGTGGTCAATTTGCTTCTCACGCGCAGTGACGCTGGGTCCAAAGGATGTGCTCTGCTCCCCGCACTGCTTTCTTGGTGGTATGAGGTCCCCAACTTTCTGCTTGCTTCCCTTTTTATCTCTTGAGAGATAAAAGGTGGTGCAGGCCACACCCCAGGGAAACATCCTGTACCTTGAATCAGGGAGGTGACCTGAGTAAGGGTGGTGTTACAATCCCACCCTAATCCTCTCAACATAAAATTGCCATCACAAAATGGAGGACAATCACACAATACTGGGAATCATGGCTTGACCAAGTTGACACACATTTTTGGGGGAATACAATTCAATCCACAACACCACCCATTGGTAACATATAGGATAATTCTAATTTCACTTCTACTCTTTCACACATGAGGTTGTCATAAATTGGAAGAGATCTGACAGGAACAGGTTTTTTTGTTGTTGTTGTTTGTTTGTTTTAGTACTCTCTGACTAGAGGACAAAAGAAGGGAAGCCTGAGTATTCTGTAAGAGATAGACCAGTTCCAGTGTGACTCCTCTGATGGAATTTATCCAGTGAGTCAGATTCTTTTCTGCAAACCTGTCATCACATTCTTTGGGACAGGACAGAAGAGTAACAGAGTCTGTTGTCCTCCATTTGTCTCTCCCTTCTTGAAACAGCCGCTTGTTCATGCACTGCTTACTCACCACCCTCCCTTCCCCAACACTCACGCTTTTCCCTCAATTATCCCCTGTGAAACAAGGAAGGCCTGGTCGATGTGTTATTCCAGTGTAATATCTCTCACAGAAACCTTATTGCAACATAAATCATTGGCCAGGTAGCCTGCCTCTCTGTCCTCCTTGCTGGCAGAGCTGTTGGGGTTTCCAGTATTAATGTTCACTTGAGACCGTAACCTTCAGGGCAGGATTGGAGAACAGCTTTTCTGAAGGGAAGCTTTAAAGGAAATAGTGCTGACAGTTTCGGCATTAGGAAACACTCATTGCGGGAAATTGAGGCAGAAAATCATCAGGAAGGAAAGGGGTATGTTCTTATGATCCAAAATGATTGCAAAGAGTCATTTTTTCCAAAAGGTACATTGTACTGTTTCTTGGATTGTTACATTGCAGGGAGGGAGGAAGTGGAGGGTGGAGGTGAGATGAGTAACACTTTTGGAGCATATGTCAAAGGACTAAAAAGCTCAGTGGAAATGCTACATTTTCCCCTCATTTTACGTCTAGTTTAGATTATATTAAAAGAGACCAAAAAGAAAGAAAGAAAGAAAACCCTACCCCAGGAAACTCCTCCCAATACATTTTCAATTATATCACCCTCTAAGGGAATCCAATAAAGTCCAAATTTAATCTTTCATCTCCCCTTTATGAAAACTCCTGGCTTTTGTTTTTTCATTCCTATAGTGGGATAACTTTCTCTGAGCTTAAGGGGAAATACAGGGTACTCGATTGGATTTCTATTTCATTTCCTTTTTCCTTTCTGTCTTTTGCCTCAGGTTAATGGGAGCATCCTAGGAGTACTATTCAATGGCATAAACTTATGCAGAAGCAGTAGAATGAAGTGATTAAGAGTAGACTCTCACAACTGACTGAATTCATATCTTGGCTCAGCTACTTACTAGCTAGTCATGAGCAAGCCACTTAATCTCCCTATACCTTAATTTCCTCATCTGAAATGTGCAGATAATAATATCTATCTATTAAGGTTATTGTGTGGATTAAAAAAATTACCATATATAATATATATACATGTAATCCCTGTCTTACAGTGTATTCAAGTTATGACAAAGAGCGCTTTTGACCGTCTGGGTTTTTTTTTTTTACATCTTGTTGTTAGTAATATGCACTACATACAATGTTAAAATATAAACCCTGGTGGTGTAGTGGTTAAGTGCTACGGCTGCTAACCAAAGGATCGGCAGTTTGAATCCGCCAGGTGCTCCTTGGAAACTCTGTGGGCAGTTCCACTCTGTCCTATAGGGTCGCTATGAGTCGGAATCGACTCGACGGCAGTGGGTTTGGTTTTTTAAGTTTATATCTAATGTTTCCAACCCCCAAAGACAAATAAAGATCTGATTTATAAAGATACTGATAATAAAAGGCAATAATAATGAAAGCTAAAAAAAAAAAAAAGAGGTATTCGACTTAGGAAGGGTTGTTGGAATAGAACCCTATTGTAAGTAGGGGACTACCTGTATATATAAATACAGACCCCTGTGTGTGTGTGTGTGTGTGTGTGTGTGTGTGTGTGTGTGTATACACCCCTGGTGGCACAGTGGTTAAAGCGCTCTAATCAGTGGTTTGAACCCATTAGCCTCTCCATGGGAGAAAGATGTGACAGTCTGCTTCCATAAAAATTTACAGCCTCGGAACCCCTATGGGGCAGTTCTACTCTGTCCTATAGGATTGCTATGAGTCAGAGTCTACTCAACAACAGTTGGTTTTATATATATACATATATAGCTCAGAACAGTACTTGACACTACGTAAACATTAGCTATGATTATAGTAGTCTAAGTTGGATGAGGTGCAGCTCTTCTTGGAGGTAGAAAATGGGCAGTATGACCTCTGGTAACCCCTTTTAAATTTGGAATTAGGGCTATCTTAGAAAAATTCAGGCTGTTATACCCAGTAGTGTTACTAGAGATTTATTTAATAAGTATTATCTAATATTGTTATGGATTGAATTGTCTCCTCCAAAAATATGGGTTGAAGTCCTGGCCCTTGTACCTGTGGATGTAATCCTGTTTGGAAATACTTTTCTTTTTTAAGTTAATTAGATCATACCTGAGCAGAATGGGTTTTAAATCTTATCAATTCTGGGTTACAAAAGGGGTAGATTAGACACAGAGATCTGCACACACAAGATCATCAAGGAATGTAGGACTGTTAGACTCCAGAACTGTGAGCAAATAAGTTTTTGTTCTTTAAAGCCACCACTTGTGATATTTTTGTTACAGCAGCACTAGGAAGTTAAGGTAAGCAGTGATTCCTCTTTGAATACCTCAAGTATTTCCACACTGCCTAGCCCAAGGCCAGAAACTCTGATGGTGTAGTGGTTAAGTGCTACGGCTGCTAACCAAAGGGTCAGCAGTTTGAATCCACCAGGTGCTCCTTGGAAACTCTATGGGGCAGTTCTACTCTGTCCTATAGGGTCGCTATGAGTCAGAATTGACTTGACGGCACTGGGTCTGGGTTAGCCCAAGGCCTGCAACATAGTAAGTTCTCAATACATGTTTGTCAAAATGAGTGAATTACTGAATTTAATCTACTATAAATTGTATCATCTAGAGGAGTTAAGAAAATCTCTTTTGGATATCAGTATGTTCTGATATTAGAGAGGGAATGTGATACAAAAAATACTGTGTGGTGTAGAGAAGGAGTACCCAACTAGGAAGCGAAAGCTTTGGGTTCCAGTTCCAGCTCTATTATCTGCTAATTAGGTATATAATCTTGGGTAAGTTACTGCATCTCTAAAATAAAATGAGGATTATAATACTTAATTTAAATTTCTTGCAACAATGTCACCTTACTCCTTTTGGTAGGCCAGATACTATGAAACCCTTTTGTATATGTACAGAAACTACCAGGCCAGTTTGTGGGCAACAAAGTATAAGTTTATGGTGGAGAGCTTGAACCTCCTGTATCAAGGTCTGGAAGTACAGGCAGTTATTAAGCACCAGAATCAGATTAAACATGTGGTTCATAGCATAATGTGGCAATAAAACAAACAAAAAACATCGTCACCATTGAGTCGATTCGGAATATGGCAATGGAGATATGAAGAATATTGCCATAGTATAAAACAAAACAAAAAAAATCCATTGCTGTTAAGTCGATTCTGACTCATAGCAACCTTCTAGGGCAGAGGAGAACTTCCCCATAGGGTTTCCAAGGCTATAATCTTTATGGAAGCATGCTGCCACATCTTCCTCTTGTGGAGCAGCTGGTGGGTTTGAACCACTGACCTTTCACTTAGTATCTGAGTGCTAACCATTGCACCATACCATTGGATACTCCTAATGAAATACGTATAGAAGACAAGGTTCTGGATGACCATGTATTTGCTACCTTAGAACATTTTACTCAAAATAAGAAATATAAAGAAGTTGGCTAATTGCTCCTTACTGTGTTAGAGAAACTGGGGGCAGGGAAGGGATGAGTGCAGGGTTTCAAACTCCCAGATCAAACTTTTAGTTAATGACCTGAAAGCTTCCCTATCTGCCCTAAAAGAAACTTTTATTTCCTGCAGCGGCAGGACAAAGATTTTAGTAAACCTAATCTAGTCTCCCTGGTGGTGCAGCGGTTAAGAGCTCAGCTACTAACCAAAAGGTTGGCAGTTCCAGTCCACTCGCCACTCCTTGGAAACCCTATGAGGCAGTTCTACTCTGTCCTATAGGGTTGCTATGAGTCAGAATCGACTCGACAGCAAAGAATTTGGTGGTTTTTTTTTTTTTTTTTAAATCCAATCTCATCCTGTGAGTGACTGAATTACAGTGCAAATGAATTCCCAACCTCTGACGATATCTTCTGTTAAAGTGAGTTCTTGATTGGGAGGGAAGAGGCTGCTGATAATCGGAATGGGGACATGTAAGAAGATTCCAAGGAATCTGGGAAAAATGAACCCTTAAATTCTGCTGAGTCTTCTTTGGCTATAGAAGTAACCCTTCCATCCCTGCCTGCAAAGATTATCCTTCCTTTCTCTGAAGAATATGTAATGCCCCATCCCCGACAATTGCTTTGCAAGGAATTGCTAATTCTCCTCAGGACCTACTCCCAACACTTATCTTTGCTTCTACACCTATAATTAGACTCAAGTCTCAGTAGGTCCAAAAGTGTAACCCGCAAGGTACAAAGTGTAACTCAAGAAGAACTGCATGATTTCCCAATTTATACAGACAGAAATCTGGGTAATATGTATGGGAATGGATTTTAAGGGTGTGTGAATAAGGTGGAGGGAAAATAAGTTGTATAAGGCTGAATTTATTGATATGGGACCACTAAGCAAGATTATAGATTCAGCGTTTTAGCTCAAAGTGTTAGGAAGGGCTCTAACAGTTTGGT
The DNA here is from genome assembly GCF_030014295.1 of Loxodonta africana. Lineage (NCBI taxonomy): Eukaryota > Metazoa > Chordata > Mammalia > Proboscidea > Elephantidae > Loxodonta > Loxodonta africana. The sequence continues at coordinate 87,531,024 of NC_087369.1, read as the reverse complement.
AGGTTGAATGAAGCATGGACCCAAATGTGACCTACACTAAATGAAGTTGAAATGCACTAACTACCTTGGCATGCTGTAGAGAAAAGTATTAAAAGGCCTTGGAAAACTGGAATGTTATAGTAGATTTATCAAGTAAAAACTACTCACTTACTCCAGGGGAGTCTAGGGTACATACCTTTTGCCATGGCTGTAAGAATAAAGTTGTGAGGGAAGCTACAGCAACCTTGAAAAGCTCTGTGGTTGTTCTTGTCTGTAGGTGAGGAATTACAGCAGGAACTGCTACCATTGAACTGGAATTCTTAAGTGAAATGGGATAATGGAGCTACAGGGTGGCAGGGGCCAGGTGGTGGCACTAAATGGCCAAAGATAAGGTGGCATGGTTACCATACTGAACAATGATGCTAAAGCAGTAATCACAATAGTCTGGCTCATGGAGAACCTGTTACATTGGCTAGTTGACCATGGTATTTGTAGAAAATAAATAGATGGCAGTTTACTAAATTTTTAACCTGTATAAGTGGAAGAGTTTTAGGTCACCTCAACAGAAGTCTAACTTGAACCACTAAAACTGACAGTCATGGTTCCTTAATCAATTCTCACACTTGATCCAGTTTAGAGACCAAGAATGAACTGTACAATAAAACCACCCACCCAGTGCCAATATACTGCCAAAAATTTATACAGCTAATATTTTTCCTAGCCTTCCCCAAAGGGACTTGTGGCTATTTACCAAGAGGACTGTGCATTGTGAAAAGGAAAATTATCAGACCTTTGGGGGTTTACTTGGCACTGCCTCTGAGCACTAGTTTCTGGAGACAGAAAACATCACTGTGGTTCACAGGTCACAGTAGGGGCCTATGGTGGTCAGGTTTTAAATGGAGCTTTAACTCAGGTCCATCTCACAGCGGACCCAGTGCATCCCAGAATTCATCCTGTGGCTATATCCCTAGTTCCAGAATTCATAAGCGGAATAGATATACAGGCAGTCCCTGGATTATGAACAAGTTCTCTTCTTAAATCTATCTTTAAGTCGAATTTGTATGTAAGTCAGAACAGTTAGGTACAGTTTGTATCTAAAGTCAGTTGGTCAAACATTTGTCTTAAACCACTTTCGAAATAGATTTGGCACTTCCTTAAAAAGCTAGAAATAGAGGGCGGGGCCAAGATGGCAGACTAGGTGGACGCTACCGCGGATCCCTCTTGCAACAAAGACTCGGAAAAACAAGTGAATCAATCACATACATAACAATCTACGAACTCTGAACAACAAACATAGATTTAGAGATGGAGAACGAACAAATATGGGGAGACAGCGATTGTTTTCAGAGCCAGGAGCCAGCGTACCAGTCAGGGGATTTTCTGGAAAAACTAGTTTCACAGTAATGGCTCGGAGACAGCAGTCCATATCAAACCACATAAAGAAGCAGACCATGACAGCTTCTACAACCCCCCAAACAAAAGAATTAAAATCTTTCCCAAATGAAGATACAATCCTGGAATTATCAGATACAGAATATAAAAAACTAATTTACAGAATGCTTTAAGATATCACAAACGAAATTAGGCTAACTGCAGAAAAAGCCAAGGAACACACTGATAAAACTGTTGAAGAACTCAAAAAGATTATTCAAGAACATAGTGGAAAAATTAATAAGTTGTAAGAATCCATAGAGAGACAGCATGTAGAAATCCAAAAGATTAACAATAAAATTACAGAATTAGACAATGCAATAGGAAGTCAGAGGAGCAGACTCGAGCAATTAGAATGTAGACTGGGACATCTGGAGGACCAGGGAATCAACACCAACATAGCTGAAAACAAATCAGATAAAGGAATTAAAAAAATGAAGAAACCCTAAGAATCATGTGGGACTCTATCAAGAAGGATAACTTGTGAGTGATTGGAGTCCCAGAACAGGGAGGGGGGACAGAAAACACAGAGAAAATAGTTGAAGAACTCCTGACACAAAACTTCCCTGACATCATGAAAGATGAAAGGATATCTATCCAAGATGCTCATCGAACCCCATTCAAGATTGATCCAAAAAGAAAAACACCAAGACATATTATCATCAAACTTGCCAAAACCAAAGATAAACAGAAAATTTTAAAAGCAGCCAGGGAGAAAAGAAAGGTTTCCTTCAAGGGAGAATCAATAAGAATAAGTTCAGACTACTCAGCAGAAACCATGCAGGCAAAAAGGGAATGGGATGATGTATACAGAGCACTGAAGGAGAAAAACTGCCAACCAAGGATCATATATCCAGCAAAACTCTCTCTGAAATATGAAGGAGAAATTAAGATATTTACAGATAAGCACAAGTTTAGAGAATTTGCAAAAACCAAACCAAGGCTACATGAAATGCTAAAGGAGATTGGTCAGATGACCAATAATATCAGGTACCAGCACAATACAGGGTCACAAAACAAAACGTCCTGATATCAACTCAAATAGGGAAAGCACAAAAACAAACAAATTAAGATTAATTCTAAAATAAATAAATAAAATAATACACATAACAGGGAATCATGGAAGCCAATAGGTAAAAGATCACAATAATGAAAAAGAGGGACTAAATACAGGAGGCATTGAACTGCCAGATGGAGAGTGATACAAGGTGATATAGAACGATACAAGTTAGGTTTTTCCTTAGAAAAATAGGGGTAAATAATAAGGTAACCACAAAAAGCAATATCAACTCCATAACTCAAGAAAAAAGCCAAGAAAAACGTAACGACTCAACTAACATAAAGTTAAACATTATGAAAATGAGGATCTCACAATCTACTAAGAAAAACGTCTCAGCACAAAAAAGTATGTGGAAAAATGAAATGGCCAACAACCCACATGAAAAGCATCAAAATGACAGCACTAAAAACTTATTTATCTATAATTACACTGAATGTAAATGGACTAAATGCACCAATAAAGAGACGGAGAGTCACGGACTGGATAAAGAAACACGATCCATCTATATGCTGCCTACAAGAGACACACCTTAGACTTAGAGACACAAACAAACTAAAACTCAAAGGATGGAAAAAAATATATCAAGCAAACAATAAGCAAAAAAGAAGAGGAGTAGCAATATTAATTTCTGACAAAATAGACTTTAGACTTAAATCCACCACAAAGGATAAAGAAGGACACTATATAATGATAAAAGGGACAATTGATCAGGAAGACATAACCATATTAAATATTTATGCACCCAATGACAGGGCTGCAAGATACATAAATCAAATTTTAACAGAATTGAAAAGTGAGATAGACACCTCCACATTTATAGTAGGAGACTTCAACACACCACTTTCGGAGAAGGACAGGACATCCAGTAAGAAGCTCAATAGAGACACGGAAGACCTCCTTACAACAATCAACCAACTTGACCTCATTGACTTATACAGAACTCTCCACCCAACTGCTGCAAAATATACTTTTTTTTCTAGTGCACATGGAACATTCTCTAGAACAGACCACATATTAGGTCATAAAACAAACCTTTGCAGAGTCCAAAACATCGAAATATTACAAAGCATCTTCTCAGACCACAAGGCAATAAAACTAGAAATCAATAACAGAAAAACTAGGGAAAAGAAATCAAACACTTGGAAAATGAACAATACCCTCCTGAAAAAAGACTGGGTTATAGAAGACATCAAGGAGGGAATAAGGAAATTCATAGAATGCAACGAGAATGAAAATACTTCCTATCAAAACCTCTGGGACACAGCAAAAGCAGTGCTCAGAGGCCAATTTAGATCGATAAATGCACACATACAAAAAGAAGAAAGAGCCAAAATCAGAGAACTGTCCCTACAACTTGAACGAATAGAAAGTGAGCAACAAAAGAACCCATCAGGCACCGGAAGAAAACAAATAATAAAAATTAGAGCTGAACTAAATGAATTAGAGAACAGAAAAACAATTGAAAGAGTTAACAAAGCCAAAAGCTGGTTCTTTGAAAAAATTAACAAAATTGATAAACCATTGGCTAGACTGACTAAAGAAATACAGGAAAGGAAACAAATAACCCGAATAAGAAACGAGAAGGACCACATCACAACAGAGCCAAATGAAATTAAAAGAATCATTTCAGATTACTACGAAAAATTGTACTCTAACAAATTTGAAAACCTAGAAGAAATGGATAAATTCTTGGAAAAACACTACCTACCTAAACTAACACATTCAGAAGTAGAACAACTAAATAGACCCATAACAAAAAAAGAGATTGAAACGGTAATCAAAAAACTTCCAACAAAAAAAAGTCCTGGCCCGGACGGCTTCACTGCAGAGTTCTACCAAACCTTCGGAGAAGACTTAATACCACTACTACTGAAGGTATTTCAAAGCATAGAGAAAGACAGAATACTACCCAACTCATTCTATGAAGTTACCATCTCCCTGATACCAAAACCAGGTAAAGACATTACAAAAAAAGAAAATTATAGACCTATATCCCTCATGAACATAGATGCAAAAATCCTCAACAAAATTCTAGCCAATAGAATCCAACAATACATCAAAAAAATAATTCACCCTGATCAAGTGGGATTTATACCAGGTATGCAAGGCTGGTTTAATATTAGAAAAACCATGAATGTAATCCGTCACATAAATAAAACAAAAGATAAAAACCACATGATCTTATCAATTGATGCAGAAAAGGCATTTGACAAAGTTCAACACCCATTTATGGTAAAAACTCTTACCAAAATAGGAATTGAAGGAAAATTAATCAACATAATAAAGGGCATCTATGCAAAGCCAACAGCCAATATCACTCTAAATGGAGAGAACCTGAAAGCATTTCCCTTGAGAACGGGAACCAGACAAGGATGCCCTTTATCACCGCTCTTATTCAACATCGTACTTGAAGTCTTAGCCAGGGCAATTAGGCTAGACAAAGAAATAAAGAGTATCCGGATTGGCAAGGAGGAAGTAAAGCTATCACTATTTGCAGATGACATGATCGTATCCATGGAAAACCCTAAGGAATCCTCCAGAAAACTACTGAAACTAATAGAAGAGTTTGGCAGATTCTCAGGTTATAAAGTAAACATACAAAAATCACTTGGATTCCTCTACATCAACAAAAAGAACACCGAAGAGGAAATAACCAAATCAATACCATTCACAGTAGCCCCCAAGAAGATAAAATACTTAGGAATAAATCTTACCAGGGATGTAAAAGACCTATACAAACAAAACTACAAAGCTCTACTACAAGAAATTCAAAAGGACATACTTAAGTGGGAAAACATACCCTGCTCATGGATAGGAAGACTTAACATAGTAAAAATGTCTATTCTACCAAAAGCCATCTATACATTTAACGCACTCCCGATCCAAATTCCAGTGTCATATTTTAAGGGCATAGAGAAACAAATCACCAATTTCATATGGAAGGGAAAGAACCCCCGGATAAGCAAAGCATTACTGAAAAAGAAAGTGGTAGGCCTCACTCTACCTGATTTCAGAACCTATTATACAGCCACAGTAGTCAAAACAGCCTGGTACTGGTACAACAACAGGCACATAGACCAATGGAACAGAATTGAGAATCCAGATATAAATCCATCCACATATGAGCAGCTGATATTTGACAAAGGACCAGTGTCAGTTAATTGGGGAAATGATAGTCTTTTTAACAAATGGTGCTGGCATAACTGGATATCCATTTGCAAAAATATGAAACAGGACCCATACCTCACACCATGCACAAAAACTAACTCCAAGTGGATCAAAGACCTAAACATAAAGACTAAAACGATAAAGATCATGGAAGAAAAAATAGAGACAACCCTAGGAGCCCTAATACAGGGCATAAACAGAATACAAAACATTACCAAAAATGATGAAGAGAAACCAGATAACTGGGAGCTCCTAAAAATCAAACACCTATGCTCATCTAAAGACTTCACCAAAAGAGTAAAAAGACCACCTACAGACTGGGAAAGAATTTTCAGCTATGACATCTCAGACCAGCACCTGATCTCTAAAATCTACATGATTCTGTCAAAACTCAACCACAAAAAGACGAACAACCCAATCAAGAAGTGGGCAAAGGATATGAACACGCACTTCACTAAAGAAGATATTCAGGCAGCCAACAGATACATGAGAAAATGCTCTCGATCATTAGCCATTAGAGAAATGCAAATTAAAACTACGATGAGATTCCATCTCACACCAACTAGACTGGCATTAATCCAAAAAACACAAAATAATAAATGTTGGAGAGGCTGCGGAGAGATTGGAACTCTCATACACTGCTGGTGGGATTGTAAAATGGTACAACCACTTTGGAAATCCATCTGGCGTTATCTTAAACAGTTAGAAATAGAACTACCATACAACCCAGAAATCCCACTCCTCGGAATACACCCTAGAGATACAAGAGCCTTCACACAAACAGATATATGCACAACCATGTTTATTGCAGCTCTGTTTACAATAGCAAAAAGCTGGAAGCAACCAAGGTGTCCGTCAACGGATGAATGGGTAAATAAATTGTGGTATATTCACACAATGGAATACTACGCATCGATAAAGAACAGTGACGAATCTCTGAAACATTTCATAACATGGAGGAATCTGAAAGGCATTATGCTGAGCGAAATGAGTCAGAGGGAAAAGGACAAATATTGTATAAGACCACTATTATAAGATCTTGAGAAATAGAAAAAACTGAGAAGAACACATACTTTTGTGGTTACGAAGCGGGGAGGGAGGGAGAGGGTTTTTTCTTGATCAATCAGTAGATAAGAACTGCTTTGGGTGAAGGGAAAGACAACACTCAATACATGGAAGGTCAGCCCAATTGGACTGGACTAAAAGCAAAGCAAAGAGGTTTCTGGGATAAAATGAATGCTTCAAAGGTCAGCGGAGCAGGGGTTGGGGTCTGGGGAACATGGTTTGAGGGGACTTCTAAGTCAATTGGCAAAATAATTCTATTATGAAAACATTCTGCATCCCACTTTGAAAAGTGGCGTCTGGGGTCCTAAATGCTAACAAGCGGCCATCTAAGATGCATCAATTGGTCTCAACCCACCTGGATCAAAGGAGAATGAAGAACACCAAGGTCACACGACAACTAAGAACCCAAGAGACAGAAAGGGCCACATGAACCAGAGACCTACATCATCCTGAGACCAGAAGAACTAGTTGGTGCCTGGCCACAATCGATGACTGCCCTGTCAGGGAGCACAACAGACAACTCCTGAGGGAGCAGGAGATCAGTGGGATGCAGACCCCAAATTCTCATAAAAAGACCATACTTAATGATCTGACTGCTACTAGAGGAATCCCGGCGGCAATGCTCCCCAGACCTTCTGTTGGCACAGGACAGGAACCATCCCCGAAGACAACTCATCAGACATGGGCACGAAACGAGAGACTGAAAGAGCTGACTCAATAGGGGGAGAGCAAGTGGGAGAAGGGAGTAAGATGTATGTAAACTTATATGTGACAGACTGATTGGATTTGTAAATGTTCACTTGAAGCTTAATAAAAGTTAATTTAAAAAAAAGCTATGAGAAAAAAAAAGCTAGAAATAGAACTACCATATGATCCACCAATCCTACTCCTTGGAATATATCCTAGAAAAATAAAAGCCTCCACAAGAACAGATATATGCACACCCATGTTCATTGCAGCACTGTTTACAATAGCAAAAAGATGGAAGCAACCAAGGTGCTCATCAGCAGACGAATGGATAAATAAATTGTGGTATATTCACATAATCGAATACTATGCAATGATTAAGAACAATGATGAATCCATGAAACATCTCATAACATGGAAGAATCTGGAAGGCATTATGCTGAGTGAAATTTGTCAGGTGCAAAAGGACAAATATTGTATGAGACGACTATTACAAGAACTCAAGGAATAGCTTAAACACAGAAGAAAATATTCTTTGGTGGTTACTAGGGTGGGGAGGGAGGGACAGGGATATTTAGTAATTAGATAGTAGACAAGAACTATTTTAGGTGAAGGGCAAGACAACACACAATATAGGAGAGGTCAGGAAAACTGGACTAAACAAAAAACAAAGAAGTTTCCTGAATAAACCAAATGCTTCAAAGGCAAGAGTAGCATGGGCAGGGGTCTGGAGACCATGGTTTCATGGGACATCTAAGTCAACCGACATAACAAAATGTATTAAGAGAACATTCTGCATCCCACTTTGGTGAGTGGCGTCTGGGGTCTTAAACAGTAGCAAGAGGCCATCTAAGATGCATGAACTGAAGAACACCAAAGATACAAGGCCAACATGAGCCCAAGAGACAGAAAGGGCCATATAAACCAGAGACTACATCAGCCTGAGACCGAAAGAGCTAGATGTTGCCTGGCTACAACAGATGACTGCCCTGACAGGGAACACAACAGAAAATCCCTGATGGAGCAGGAGAACAGTGGGATGCAGACCTCAAATTTTTGTAAAGAGACCAGACTTAATGGTCTGACTGAGACTAGAGGGATCCCGGAGGTCATGGTCCCTGAGCCTTCTGTTAGCCCAGGACTGGAATCATTCCCAAAGCCAACTCTTCAGACAGGGATTGGACTGGACTATAAGACAGAAAATGGTACTGGTGGGGAGTGAGCTTCTTGGCTCAAGTAGACACATGAGACTATGTGGCAGCTCCTGTCTGGAGGCGAGATGGGAAGGAAGAGGGGGACAGGAGCTGGTTGAATGGACACAGGGAATACAGGGTGTAGAGAAGGAGTATGCTGTCTCATTAGGAGGAGAGCAGCTAGGAGTACATAGCAAGGTGTTTTTTGTATGACAGACTGACTTGATTTGTAAACTTTCACTTAAAGCACAATAAAAAAAGTAAATAAAAAAGTTTGTCTTAGTATATGTATATAGTGTCCCTCTATATGCATAAAAAAATTAAAGAAATACTTCCAGATGCACTAAAACACTAACATAATAATACAGTAATAATAATGTTTTGAAGCCTTGGTGGTGCAATAGTTAAGAGCTCAGCTGCTAACCAAAAGGTCAGCGGTTTGAACTCACCAGCCACTCCTTGGAAACCCTATGGGGAAGTTCTACTTTGTTCTAGAGTATAGCTATGAATTGGAATCAACTCGATGGCAACAGGTACGGGTAATAATGTTTTGATGCATGTTGAAAAATAGTACTCTTTCGTTATTACGAACCATTGTATGTACCTCAAAATTTTAATATAATAGGCTTTATGGGAGTTGATTCGTAACTACAGGTTGTACGTAAGTCAGATGTTCTTAACCCAGGGGCTGCCTGTACACAGCAACTGGCAGAAACCCTACATCGTATCCATGGCCCATGGAGTGAGGGCTATCATGATAATAAAGGCTAAGTGGAATCCGTTAGAACTCTCTATCTACAAAAGTAGTAAAACGAAATGAATGTCACATTCCAGAAAGTATTGTAGACCTTGGTGCCACCATCAAGTACTTGAAAGATGCAGGGATAATGATTCCTACCATATCCCTATTCAGCTTACCTATTTGGCCAGTGCAGAAAGTCATATGGGTCTTGGAAAATGACAGTTGATTCTTGTAAACTTAATCAGCAGGTGTCTTTGGTGGTCGCTGCTGTTTCAGATGTTGTTTTATTGTTTGAGCAAATTAATACACCCTATTTTATGCGTATTGGTAGACTTGCCAGCTGAAGGCTAACTGCTTCTGGTGGTCTGTACTAACAAGTATAGAGAAAAAAATAGCTGTTTCCAGGTCCATAGCTACATATAAAAAAAAAAATTATATGTAGCTATGGAACTGGAAACTGCTGTTTTTTCTCTATACTTGTTAGTACAGACCACCAGAAGCAGTTAGCATTCAGCTGGCAAGTCTACCAATACACATTCACTATCCCACCTCAGAAATGTATCACTATCTCTAACCCTATGCCATAATGTAGTTTGAAGAAGACTGGCTTGTCATTCCCTTCTACTTGACATCCCACTGCCCATTAAATCCATGGTATTATGCTGGTTGAACTTGGTTAGTAGGAAGTTGAAATTATTCTAGATACATTAGTAAGGCACTTGTGTGCCAGAGGGTGCAAAACTAAAACCCCCAAATTTCAGGCCCTTCTACCTCAGTAAAATTTTTAGAAAACCAGTGGTGTAGAGCATGACAAGCTATCACTTCTAATGTGACAGATAAGTTGTTGCATCTGCTTCCCCACTCCAAGTAAAAAGCAAGCACAGCACCTAGTGGGCTTCTTTTAATTTTTTAGGCAATATATTCCTTATTTGGAGCCCTGGTGCTACAGTGGTTAAGAGCTATGGCTGCTAACCAAAAGGTCAGCAGTTTGAATCCACCAGCTGCTCCTTGGAAACCCTATGGGGCAGTTCTACTCTGTCCTATAGGATCACTATGAGTTTGAATCAGTTCGACGGCAACGGTTCTGGTTTATTCCTCATTCGGGTGTGCTACTCCAGCTCACCAAGTGACCCAAAAAACTATTAGTTTTGAGTGATGCCTAGAAAAAGAAAAGGTTCTGCAATAGGTCCAGGCTGCCATGCGAGCAGCTCTACCACTCGGACCATGAGATCTAGCAAATCACATGGGGCTGGAAGTGCCATTGGCAGATAGAGATGGTGTTTAAATCTGTTGGCAGGCCCTTATTGGTGAATCACAGAGCAGAACCTTAGAATTTCGGAGCAAAGGACTGCCATCCTCTGTGGATAACTACTCTCATTTTAAGAAACAGTTTTGGATTGCTACTGGACCTTAGTATAGACTGAACATTTTACCATGGGCAACCAAATTACCATGCCACCTAAGCTTCCCCCATAAATTGGGTGTTGTCAACCCACCAAGCCAAAATTTCGGCATGCAGAGAAGCACTACATTATAAACAGAAGTGATATATATGAGATGAGGCTTAAGCAGGTTCTGAAGACACAAGTAAATTTCATGAAGACGTAGCCCAGAGAGTCTGGAGCAAATTGATGGTAAGAACAGCTGCAAGCTCTTGTCCCCCCACAAAAAACACCAAAAAAAAAACCCCGGAAATTAGAAGCAACTTTATCAGAACTATGGAAAACAGTCAAAGGGTTAGAGAAACTAAGCAAATGCTGAATCAAGAAAAAGGTGACATGTAAACAAGAGGAAAGCTTTGGTTTTCTACTCATATGCACCCTAGTCCCTTCCCAGCTCAGCATGCTATCTTAAAGCAGTAGTGGCCTGCACTTCCAGAGATGGAGCCTGGTCTATGGCTGTCAAGGGAGAAGAGCAGATTTTATTGTACATTATTGTGTACATTTTGTGTACTTTGTGGCATTTCTCAAGCTGAAAGAACTGAAGAAAAAACTGACGCCTCAAGTTGCAAGACTGAAGGACTCTAAGGGCAAAATATTAAATGGCACAGGAAGAATCAAAAGATGGAAGGAACAAACAGTCTCTATACAAAAAAGAATTGGTTGAGATGTTCAACCATTTCAAGAGGTAGCATATGATCAAGAACCGATGATACTGAAGGAAGAGGTTCAAGCTGCACTGAACACATTGGAGAAAAACAAACCAAAACCAAAAACCAAACCCATTGCCGTCGAGCCGATTCTGGCTCACAGCAGCCCTACAGGACAGAATAGAGCTGCCCCACAGGGTTTCCAAGGAGCACTTGGTGGATTCAAACTGCTGATCTTTTGGTTAGCAGCCGTAGCTCTTAACCACTACACCACCAGGGTTTCCGGAGAAAAACAAGGATCCAGGAATTGATGGAATACCAATTGAGATGTTTCAACAAATGGATGCAGCACTGGATGCACTCACTCACTTGTCTATGCCAAGAAATTTAGAAGACAGCTACCTGGCCAACTGACTGAAAGAGATCTATACTTGTACCCATTCCAAAGAGAGGTGATCCAATAGAATGCGGAAATTATCGAACAATATCATTAATATCATATGTAAGTAAAATTTTACTGAAGGACTACAGAGTTGTGCTTCAGGATAGATCTTGATTCAGAAGAGGACAAGGAACAAGGGAAATCATTGTCAATGTCAGATGGATCATGGCTGAAAGCAGAGACTACCAGAAAGATGTTTACCTGTATTTCATTGACCATGCAAAGGCATTCAACTGTGAGCATCATAACAAACTATGGACAACATTGCAAACAATGGGAATTGCAGAACACTTAATTGTACTCATGATGAACCTGTAGGTAGACCAAGAGGCAGTTGTTCGAACAGAGCAAGGGAATACTGTGTGGTTTAAAGCTAAGAAAGGTGTGCCTCAGGGTTGCATCCTTTCACCATCCTTATTCAATCTGTATGCTGAGCAAATAATCCAAGAAGCTGAAATATATGAAGAAGAACATGGCATCATGACTGGAGGAAGACTCGTTAACAACCTGTGATATGTAGATGACACAACCTTGTTTGCTGAAAGTGAAGAGGACTTGAAGCATTTACTGATGAAGATCAAAGACCACAGCCTTCAGTATGGATTACACCTCAACATAAAGAAAACAAAAATCTTAACAACTGGACCAATAAGCAACACCATGATAAATGGAGAAAATATTGAAATTGTTAAGAATTTCATTTTACTTGGATCCATAAACAAAACACCCATGGAAGCAGCAGTCAAAAACTTAAACAACACATTTGGGCAAATTTGCTGCAAAAGATCTTTTTAGAGTGTTAAAAAGCAAAGATGTCACTTTAAGGACTAAGGTACACCTGACCCAAGCCATATTGTTTCCAGTTGCTTCATACATGTGGGAAAGCTGGACAATGAATAAGGAAGATGAAAGAAGAATTGATGCTATCTTAGGCTGGGTTCTGTACAGAAGCAAAAGCAGTAAAACATATAAATACATAGAGAGAGAGATTTATATCAAGGAAACAGCTCATGCAATTGTTGAGGCTGGAATGTCCCAAGTCTGTAGATCAGGCTAGAGGCTTCTCTCGATTCATGTAGATGCAGGAGCTGGCGAACCCAAGATCAGCAGGCCGTGGAGAGCAGGGCTTTTGCTCACAGGTTGTGAAGATCCATGAATCCCAAGGTTGGCAGATAAGCTAATAGCTCAAGTCCCAAGAGCTGGAGGTCAGATGAACAGGAGGCAGCCACAGGATCCAGAGTGAGCAAAAAAGCCAGAACATCTGCTTATATTCCAATGCAGGCCACACCTCCAAGGAAACTCCCTTTCAGCTGATTGGCTACTCACAGCAGATTCCATCAACAGAGTGATCACATATAAACACTGAGAATCATGGCCCAGCCAAGTTGACACACAACTTTAACCATTACAGTCCACCCTTTGTCAACTTGGCACACGTACACATCTCCTTAAACCATACAAAATCTCTGAATAAAGACAATTCAGTTATAAAGTCATACTTGCGCCTAACACGATATGACTAACATGCATAAAACCAAAAACGCACTAACCCCATTTACATCTTACATGTTATAAGTGAAGAAAACAAAAGTATTTAATGCACACATACAAAGCAGAAATACTCATAACAATGACAGTCCTCCTGTTTGCAACTGGTCACGTGGCTGTAACTGGTCTTTAGAACTACCTTCTTCCACCATCTATTCTGTATTCCCTTTGCCCTCTGCAAGCACCTTAGCTGGTCATGGTTCTTTGCCTAGTGGGGCGACCTAAATCTTCATTGCTGAAGATTCTGGGTCATTAGCAGTCATGTCTGTATTGGGTTGCTGTAGTTTTTCATTGACTTTAATCACAAGGCGTGGTAATACTATGAGACGCCCTAAGGGATCTCCTGCATTCCAGACATATTCTTCTTTACCTCCATTATGTAATATCAATCCACTTTTCTCTTGGTAATCAGGATCAAGCAAACCAGCCAGTATGATAACTCCCTTCTTTGCCTTTTGATTCAGAGGCATAAGTAGCCCAAAGTGGCCAGGTAGCATTCTTAACTTCCAGTTCAATGGAATCAGTGATGCGTCTCCAGGTGGGAGCATTCCTCCCTTTGGAATTAAGACCTCTAGAGCTTCTGAGCATAAGGTCTCAGGGACAGGAAGCAAAAATCTTGTGAGTGGGTCACTGGGGGTAATAGTGAATCGTGCCATTTCCATTTCCACCCCTTGATTCCTGGACCCATGAATCCTGGCTATGGGAGAAACAGCACCATATATTGGACACTAGTTAAGAGCATATACAGCCTCCTGGAGAATATTTGCCCAACCCTGCAAGGTATTGCCACCTGGCTCACATAATTGTGTCTTTAGAAGGGCTTTCCACCATTCTCGAAGCCAGCTGCTTCAGGATGATGGGGAACATGGTAAGACCAGTGAATTCCATGAGAATGGGCCCACTGCCACACTTCATTTGCTTTGAAGTGAGTCCCTTGATCCAAGGCAATGCTTTGGGGGATACGATGATGGTGGATAAGGCATTCTGTAAGTCCGTGGATGGTAGTTTTGGCAGAAGCATGGCATGCAGGGAAGGCAAATCTATATCCAGAGTAAGTGTGTATTCCAGTAAGAACAAAACACTGCCCTTTCCATGATGGAAGTGGTCCAGTGTAATCAACTTACCAACAGGCTTCTTTCTGATCCCCTCAAGGCACAGTGCCATGTTGGGAACCCAGTGTTGATCTCTGCTGCTGGCAGATTGGGCACTCAACAGTAACTGTAGCCAAGTCAGCCTTGGTGAGTGGAATTCCATGTTGCTGGGCCCGTGCATAACCTCCATCTCTGCCACTATGGACACTTTGTTCATGGGTCCATTGAGCAGTGACAGGAGTAGCTGGGGAAAGATGACTGGATTCTGCAGAATGCATCATCCTATCCACTTGGTTGTTAAAATTATCCTCTGCTGAGGTCACCATTTGGTGAGCATTCACATGAGATATAAATATCTTCACTTCTTTGGCCCATTCAGAGAGGTCTATCTACATACCTCTTCCCCATAAGTCCTTTTCTCCAATTTTCCAGTCATGTTCCTTCCACGTCCTTGACCACTCAGCTAAACCATTGGCCACAGCCCATGAATCAGTATGCAGGCATACATCTGTCCATTTCTCCTTCCAGCCAAAGTAAACAACCAGGTGCACAGCTCAAAGTTCTGCCCATTGAGAGGATTTCCCTTCACCACTGTCCTTCAGGGAGGTCCCAGAAAGGGGCTTTAGTGCTTCTGCTGTTTACTTTCGAATGGTGCTTGCATATCATGCAGAACTATCTGTAAACTACGAGTTTTCTCTTTCTCAGTCAACTGATCATAAGGTACTCCCCATGAGGCCATAGGTGCAGACTGGGAGATGTAAGGTAATGTGACAGGAGTGGAGACCCGGGGAATTTAGGCCACTTCCTCATGCAATTTACTTGTGCCTTCAGGTCCTGCTCGGGCCTGATCTTGTGTATACCCCTTCCATTTAATGATGGAGAGCTGCTGTGCATGTTCAATCTTATGACTCTGTGGGTCAGACAACACCCACTTCATGGTGGGCAGTTCAGGCAGCATGGTGACTTGATGTCCCATGGTTAAATGTTCAGTCTCTACTAAGGCCCAGTAACAAGCCAAAAGCTGCTTCTCAAAAGAAGCATAGTTATCTGCAGGGGGTGGCAGGGCTTTGCTCCAAAATCCTAAGTATCTGCCCTGTGATTCACCAATAGGGGTGTGCCAAAGACTCCAAACAGTGTCTCTATCTGCCATGGATGATTCAAGCACCATTGGATCAGCTGGATCTTATGGCCCAGCCTGAACCTGTTGCAGACCACTCTTTTATTCTGGGCCCCACCCAAAACTAGCAGCTTTTCAAGTGACTTGATAAATAGGTGGGAGTAGCACACCCAATTGAGGAATGCGTTGTCTTCAAAATCCAAACAGGCTCACTAGGCATTGAGCCTCCTTTTTAGTTGTGGGAGGAGCCAGATGCAATTAACTTATCCTTCACTTTAGAAGAAATATCTCAATATGCCCCACAGGGTTGGACCCATAGAAATTTCACTGAGGTGGAAGCTGCCTGGATTTTTGTGGGATTAATTTCCCACCTCTAGCACAAAAATGTTTTACCATTAAGTCCAGAGTCATTGACACTTCTTCCTTACTAGGCCCAATCAGCATAACATCATCAGTGTAATGAACCAGTGTGACATCTCATGGAAGGGAAAGACAATCAAGGTCCCTTCTGACTAAATCGTGACATAGGGCTGAAGAGTTGATGTACCCCTGAGGTAGGCAACTGAATGTGTATTGCTGACCTTGCCAGCTGAAGGAAAACTGCTTCTGATGGTCCTTCGAAACAGATATGGAGAAAAAGGCATTAGCCAGATTGATAGATGCACATTTGCTCAAGGAATGAAACTACATCTGGAAAAGCAGCTGCAATTGGAGTCACCATCTGGTTAAGTTTTTGATAATCTACATCATTTTTCAAGATCCATCTGTTTTTTGCACAGGCCAAATAAACAAGTTGAATGGGGATTTGGTGGAAATCACCAACCCTGCATCCTTCAAGTCCTTGATGGTGGCAGTAATCACTGCAATCCCTTCAGATATATGGTATTGCTTTTGGTTTACTATTTTCCTAAGTCAGGGCCGCTCTAATGGTTTCAACTTGGCTTTTGCTACCATAATAGCCCTTACTCTATTTGTCAGGAATCCAATGTGAGTGTTCTGCCAGTTGCTGAATATATGTATGCCAGTTATGCATTCTGGAACTAGGGAAATCACTACAGGATGAGTTCAGGGACCCACTAAACCTACTGTGAGATGGGTATGAGACAAAAGACTCCATTAATAACCTGACCACCATATGCCCCCACTCTGACTGGTGGGCCACAGTGATGTTTTTGTTCTCCTGCAATTAGTGTCAGTTCAGAGCCACTATTCAGTAATCCCCAGAATGTCTGATTATTTCCTTTTCCCCAACAGCCACACTCATAAAAGGCCGTACAGCCCTTTGGGAAAGGCTGGAAAAACATAAACAGTAAAAATTTTTGGCAGTGTATTGGAGTCCTTCCTCAAGAGGACCTGGCCTCTCCTTCATTCAAGGGGTTTTGGGCCTTTAAACTCAATCAAATCTGGAAATTTATTAAGGGACCATGACTCTCTATTCTGGTGATTCAAGTTAGACTGCTGTTCACCTGACGTAGAATTCATCCATTTGTACACATTAAGTAAATATTTAGTAGATTTCCTATCTATTTCACTCCTACGGACACCATGACTAAGTAGCCAATGCCATAACTCCATACGAGTCAGACTATTCTGATTACTGCTTTGACTCCATCATACATTACTGTAACCACGCCCACCTTGTCTTTGTAGATTGAGTGCAGCCACTTGGCCCCTACTATCATGGGGTCCAATCAGCCCCATTGTAGTTAGGCATCTTAATTCAGTTAGGGTCATTCCCACTGTCAAATCCAATTTACATAAAATAACAATCACAGCCGTCTTCAAGGATAGAGGAGCTCCCTTCACAAATTTGTTCCTCACAGTTGTGGTAAAAGGTGTGTCCTCTAGGCATTCCACGTGTGGGTCTGTTACCAATTGCCAATCTGACACAAAGGGTCCTTGTCTTTTCCTGAGTAAGAATACACGCAAAAGACAAATTTTGTCTTCAGCAACCTTTATTTTGCTTGAGTCAATCAAAAGGAGTCAGTGGGGATCTAAGCCTCTCCAAAAGACTGACTCAAAAAATGAAGCAAGCCTAGGGCTTATATGCGTTCGGTGGAGACAATAGAGTATTGAATATTTAGTAGGCTTCTTTCAAGGGGCGGGTACTTCTCAGAACAGCGGTGTATGCTAACTACGTAGTGCTCGCATCTGGAATCTAAGATGGAGCCTGCTGATATTCAGGATGGAGTCCTCCTGGCAGCCCTTGGCATCACTTATTATGGGATATAGCACAAATGCACTTGATCTTCGGCACTACATCGCCATCTTTGGAGGGCTAAGGAAGGTTAAACAACGGTCACAGCTTGTTCTTCTGTGCATGCGGAGCCTGTAAAGGAGGAGACTAGAAAAACACTAAGGAGATAGTAATTCATGGGTTGTTTCAATCTTATCTCATGTTGACAGGGTGGGTTCCTGTTTACCCAACTTCTAGATGGTAATCTTTTAACACCTCTTTTGTTCTTTTTTTCTGTTGTTCAGCTGTGGGCACAGTTAACCCTATCTGTCTCAGGTCTGTGAGTCTAACCTGATAAATCCACTCTAGCATGCCAATTTCCCTAAGCCTTTGGATACCTTCTTCTACAGTATACCAAGGTAGGTCTGTTACTTCAACTTGATTTAATGTAGGCTACCTCGTAATTCATGCTTCAGCAACCCAACCAAATGAATATTAGATCCTTTCCTAACTTCTTGAGCTGAAACACTGAATGAAGAATCTGTGCTTATTAGTGGACCATATAAATAAACTCAGACTGATCCATCTTTATGTTCCTTGCACCATTATCCCACACCCTTAATAGCCATTCTCACACATATTCCCCCGTTTTCTGTTTGTACATATTAGAGAAGTCAATCAGTTCTTTTGGAGTGTAGTGTACCTCCTCCTGGGTCACACTTTATACTTCACCTTTTGGGACTTGCTGGGTCTTACATCTACTTATAGGTCTAGAAGCCAGATTTGGTAGTGTGGAATTTTTTTGACAGCGCTAAGCATTGTCTTGTAAACCATCTGCCTCAGGCGATGCCCCAGGCAATGACTCAGGCAAGGGGTCTTTAGAGGCAGCTGGGATAATCTCATTAGTGGGATTGGAAGGGCTAATGGTTTTTCTGGGCAGGGTGGTTTAGCAGACAAACATGAAGTAGCCTCTTCACATGGGAGTGGTTCAATAGAATTTAGGGGTTCGGTGTCCTCAGCTTCCTCATTATCTGCCCATATGTCCCCATTCCAAGTTTCAGGATCCCATTTCTTCCCAATCAATGCTCTTACTTTAACTTCAGACACCTCTCGAGGTTGGCAACTGAGCTGGTGTTGTAATTCTGCCACTCTTATAATAAGACTCTGGGTTTCATTTTCAGCAGTTTCAGATCTGTTACTACAAGATATAAGACTTTCTTTCAAAGCACAATTGGAAGACTTGAGGTCACTTATGTGGCACTTGCGCTTTGACTCTGAAGCCCTGAGCCCAGTTTGTCTAGTGAAAGTAGGACCAACCAACCAACTTCCTTATACTTCCCATTCTGACAAAACTATAGAAAGATATCACATGTGTTTCCCTAGAGCCTCACCTTTCACCAATACCTGATCTACTGGTGATGATATTTTGTGTAATTGTATCGCCACCTCACGCCATGGATTAGCAGTGCCCTCTTTACTGCTGGAAGCAGAGTCATCAACATCTTTAAGACTAACCAGATTTGAGAACCAATTTAGGAAATTCATCCTTACAATTTTGTTTCGGTAGAACTACTCTTGGTACCAAATGTCTTAGGTTGGGTTCTTTAGAGAAGCAAAACTGGTAAAGCATATAAACATATATAGAGAGAGGTTTGTATCAAGGAAGCAGCTCATGCAATTGTAGAAGCTGGAACGTCCCATGTTCATGGATCAGGTTAGATTCACGTAGCTGCAGGGGCTGGCGAACCCAAGATCAGCAGGCAGCTGAGAGCAGGGCTCTTGCTCACAGGTTGTGAAGATCGACGGATCCCAAGATCAATAGATAAGCTGATAGCTCAAGTCCCAAGAGCCAGAGGTCAGATGAACAGGAGTCAGCCACAGGATTCAGAGCAAGCAAAAAAGCCAGAATGTCTGCTTATATTCTGATGCAGGCCACACTTCCAAGGAAACTCCCTTTCAACTGATTGGCTACTCACAGCAGATTCCATCATGGGAGTGATCACATATAAACACTGAAAATCATGGCCCATCAAAGTTGACACACAGTCTTAACCATCACATTGAATTATGGTGTTGGCAAAGAATACTGAATATACCATGGACTGTCAGAAGAACAAACAAATCTTAGAAGAAGCATAGCCAGAATTCTCATTAGCAGCAAGGATGGTGAGACTTTGTCTCACATACTTTGGACGTGTTATCAGGAGGGACCAGTCCCTGGAGGACATCATGCTTGGTAAAGTAGAGGGCCAGTGAAAAAGAGAAAGACCCTCAATGAGATGGATTGACACAGTGGCTGCAATAATGGGCTCAAGCATAACAACAATTGTGAAGATGGTGCAGGGCCAGGCAGTGTTTCCTTCTGTTGTACAAAAGTTGCTATGAGTTAGAATTGACTCAATGGCGCCTAACAACAGCAACAACAATTTTGTGCCCATTCTAACCTATCTGGGGGCTGTCTGGAGGACTGAATCAAGGTGCTTTCTCAGCTTGGTCTGTCTCAGGGCTCATGCAAGGCTCGTGAACTGTGGGAAATGACCTAAGGCCATACGTGTAGCCCAGAACAGAGTCAATTTGCAAATACTGGAATGAGTCCCCCACCTGGCAGTCAAAAAAATCTCCAAATGCAAGCTAAGAAACAGATCTGAGTGCCCATACATGTCAAGGAAGTCAGACTTTCCAAATATAGCTAGGGGAAATCAGTAAACAAATGGATGACTACAGCCTTAAACAACAATGGCTATAATAATAAAACAGAAAACCCTAGGGATGTGAAAGATTCTGCTTACCAGAGTTACCACATTATAATATTCCAAAAGCTATTTTCAACAACACCAACAAAAAATTCACATTGCATACAAAGAAATATGAAAGGATGGCCCATTAAGAATAACAAAATATAGTGACAGAAACCATCCACCTGAAAAACCAGCTAATGGACTTACTAGGCAAAGACTTTAAAGTAACAGTATTAAATATGCTCAAAAAGCTAAAAGAAAATATGGACAAACACTAAAGGATATCAGGAAAAAGATGCAGGAAAAAAATGAGAATATCGGTAAAGAGATAAAATTATAAAAAAGAACCAAATGGAAACACGGATGCTAAAAAGTACAATAGCTGAAATCAAAGATTCCCAGGGAGTGTGAAACAGCAGATATGAGCTGGCAGAAGAATCAGGGAAAGAGAAGATAGAACAATTTATTGAGTCTTAGGAACAAAAAGAAAAAAGAATGATGAAAAGTGAGCAGAGTCTAAGGAACTTGGGGAAGACAATCGAGGGGACCAATATATACATTATGGAGGTGCAAAAACGAGAAAAGAGAGAGAGAGAAGGGGGCAGAAAGAATACTTTAAGAAATTATGGCTGAAAATTTTACAAATTAAAGACATGAATTTACACATACAAGAAGCTCTACATACTCCAAGTGGAATAAAGCCAAACAGATTCACACCAAGACACGTTAAAATCAAACTCTCTAAAGTCAAAGAAAAAGAGACATTCTTGACAGTAGCAAGAGACAAGTGAATCATTACATGCAAAGGATTTTCAATAAAATTAAACACTGATTTCTCCTCAGAAACTGTGGAGGCCAGGAGGCAATGGAATGACACATTTAAATTGCTGAAAGAAAAGAATTGTCAACCATGAATTCTATATCCAGCAAAATTGTACTTCAAAAACGAGGGAGAAATTAAAATATTGCTAAATAAACAGAAATATGCAGTTTGTTAATTTTACCATACGAGAAACGCTAAAGTGCATCATTCAGATAAAAATGAAAAGACACAAGAGTAAATCAAAGCCATATGAAGAAAAAAGATCTCCAGTAATGGTAATTTCATGAGTACATATAGAGGCCAGTTTTATGGTATTTTTGTGTTTTTCCTTTACTAGTTATGTTCAACATAATTTATAATAGAAATGCATGAAAATAACTATAAACTTATGTTACTGGGCACACAATGTATGAAGATGCAATTTGTGACAGCAACAACGTAAAAGGGGGATGATGAGCAGTGAAGGAACAGAGTTTTGTATGTTATTAATGTTATGCTGATGTTAATTTAAACTAGGTTTGTTATAAACTCAGTATGTTCAATGTAATTGCCACATGGTAAATATTATTAATTTCTGAAATATACATGAAAAATTGTTGAATTGGCAAATTTTTGTTATGTATAATTTTTACCACATAAAAAGTTTAAAAAAAATCCATATATAGGACTCTACACCCAACAACAGCAGAATATACAATCTTTTCTAATGTGCATGGATCATTCTCCCTGATAGACCATATGATAGACCACAAAACAAGCCTTAATACATTTAAAAAGATTGAAATCATATAAAGTATCTACTCTAACCACAATGGAATGAAACTTGACATCAATACAGAAGGAAAACTGGAAATTTTACAAACATGTGGAAATTAAACTACACCCTATTAACTACCTAAGGAGTAAAAGAAGAAATCGCAAGACCAATTACAAAATCCTTAAAGACAAATAAAAATGGAGCACAATATACCAAAACTTATGGCATTCGATGAACTAAGGGCTGAAAGGGAAATATTCAGCTGAAAATGTCTATATTTAAAATGAAGAATTATTTCAAATCAATAACTTAACTTTACACTTTGAAGAACTAGAAAAAAAAAAGGCAATCAGATAAAGATTAAAACTAAACCAAACCCGCTGCTGTTGAGTCTATCCCAAGTCATAAGAACCATATACGACAAAGTAGAACTGCCCCATAGGGTTTCCAAGGCTGTAAATCTTTATGGAAGCACACTGCCACATCTTTCTCCTGTGGAGTGCCTGGTGGTTTCGAACTACCAATCTTTTGGCTAGAAGTTGAGCACTTATCCACTGTACCACCAGGGCTCCTAATAAAGATTAGAGATAAATGAGATATGGAATAGAAAAACAATAAAGAGAATCAATTAGACCAAAAGTTGGTTCTTTGAAATGATCAATAAAATTGACAAAAGTTTAGGTAGACAAGGAAAAAAGGACAGAAAATGCAAATAACTAAAATCAGAAATGAAGGAAGGAACATTACTACTGTCCCTAGAGAAATATTTGGCAGTTGTTAGGACAGAAAAAGGGAATACTGAGTAGTTTAAAGCCAGGAAGGGTGTGCATCAGGGTTGTATCCTTTCACCACACCTATTTAATCTGTATGCTGAGCAAATGATCTGAGAAGCCGTACTATATGAAGAAGAATGGGACATCAGGATTGGAGGAAGACTCATTAACAACCTGTGTTATGCAGATGACACAACCTTGCTTGCTGAAAGTGAAGAGGACTTGAAACACTTACTGATGAAGATCAGAGCCCACAGACTTCAGTACGGATTACACCTCAACGTAAAGAAACAAAAATCCTCACAACTGGACCAATAGCAAAATCATGATAAACGGAGAAAAGATTGAACTTGTCAAGGATTTCATTTTACTTGAATTCACAATCAACAGCCATGGAAGCAGCAGTCAAGAAATCAAAAGATGCATTGCATCAGGCAAATCTGCTTCAAAGGACCTCTTTAAAACATTGAAAAGCGAAGACGTCACCTTGAAGACTAAGGTGTGCCTGACCCAAGCCATGGTATTTTCAATCGTATCATATGCATGTGAAAGCTGGACAGTGAATAAGGAAGACTGAAGAAGAATTGATGCCTTTGAACTGTGGTGTTGGCAAAGAATATTGAATATACCATGAACTGCCAAAAGAACGCACAAATCTGTCTTAGAAGAAGTACAACCAGAATGTTCCTTAGAAGCAAGGATGGCAAGACTGCATCTTACATACTTTGGACATGTTGTCAGGAGGGATTAGTCCCTGGAGAAGGACATCATGCTTGGTAAAGTACAGGGTGAGTGGAAAAGAGGAAGATCCTCAATAAGATGGATTGACACAGTGGCTGCAACAATAGGCTGAAGCATAACAATGATTGTAAGGTTGGCTCAGGACCGGGCAGTATTTGGTTCTGTCGTACATAGGGTCGCTATGAGTTGGAACTGACTTGAAGGCACCTAACAAGAAAAACAACAACAGAAATATTAAGGAATATAAGACAGTACTATGAACAATTGTATCCCAAGATAAGAGATGAAAAATAATTCCTAGAAACATTCAAACTACGTGTATTGACTCAAAAAGAAATAGAAACTCTCAACACACCTATAACAAGTAAGGAGATTGAATAAAAAATCAAAACCCTCCAACAAAGAGAAGCTAAAGTTTAGATGGTTTCACTGAAGAATTCTATCAAATATTTAAAGAAGAATTAACAGCAATCCTTCTCAAACCAAAAAAACCATACCCAGTGCCATGGAGTCGATTCCGCCTCCTTCCATATCAAAAGAGGAGGGAATACTTCCTAACTCATTTTATAACACCAACATCACCCTGATACCAAAACCAGGTTAAAAAAAAACCACAAAGAAAGAAAACTACAGACCAATATCCCTTACGAACGTAGATTCAAAAACTCTAGTCAAATTACTAGCAAAAGTAAAAGGTCTTGACCTTCTTTTTGATAATGGATTCTTAAATGTGATACCAAAAGCACGAGCAACAAAAGAAAAAGAGATAAACGAGACCTCATAAAAATTCAAAACTTTTGTGCATCAAAGACCTTTATAATGAAAGTGATGGGACAACCTATAGAATAGGAGAAAATATTTGGAAACAGTTTATCTCATAAGGATTTAATATCCAGAATATATACAGAACTTCTACAACTCAACAATAGAAACCTCAATTAAATAATGAGAAAAGGACTTGAAGAGACATTTCTTCAAAATAGAAATGGCCAATAAGCACATGAAAAGATGTTCAACATCATTAGTCATCAGGGAAATGCAAATCAAATATACAATGAGAAACCTCTTCACAACCACTGGGAGAGCTATTATGAGAAAAACAGAAAATAACAAGTGTTGGTAAAGATGTGGAGAAATTGGTACCCTTCTCTACTATTGGTGTTGTTCTTCATGCTAGGTGCCGTCGAGTTGGTTCCAACTCACAGCTACCCTATGCACAATGGAACAAACCATTGCCTGATCCTGAGCCATCCTTACAATAGTTGTTATCCTTGAGCTCATTGTTGCTGCCACTGTGTTAATCCACCTCGAGGAGGGTCTTCCTCTTTTCCACTGACACTGTACTTTGCCAAGCATGATGTCCTTCCCAGGGACTGATTCCTCCTGACAACATGTCCAAAGTATGTAAGATGCAGTCTCGCCATCCTTGCTTCTAAAGAGCCTTCTGGTTGTACTTCTTCTAAGACAGATTTGTTCGTTCTTTTGGCAGTCCATGGTATATTCAATATTCTTCGCCAACACCACAATTCAAAGGTCTCAATTCTTCTTCGGTCTTCCTTAGTCCTTGTCCAGCTTTCACATGCATATGATACGATTGAAAATACCATGGCTTGGGTCAGGCACACCTTAGTCTTCAAGGTGACGTCTTCGCTTTTCAATGTTTTAAAGAGGTCCTTTGAAGCAGATTTGCCTGATGCAATGCATCTTTTGATTTCTTGACTGCTGCTTCCATGGCTGTTGATTGTGGATTCAAGTAAAATGAAATCCTTGACAACTCCAATCTTTTCTCCGTTTATCATGATGTTGCTCATTGGTCCAGTTGTGAGGATTTTTGTTTTCTTTATGTTGTGAGGTGTAATCCATACTGAAGGCTCTGGTCTTTGATCATCAATTAGTAAGCAGTTCAAGTTCTCTTCACTTTCAGCCAGCAAGGTTGTGTCATCTGCATAACACAGGTTGTTAATGAGTCTTCCTCCAATCCTGATGCCCCGTTCTTCTTCATGTAGTCCAGCTTCTTGTATTATTTGCTCAGCATACAGATTAAATAGGTATGGTGAAAGAATACAACCCTGACGCACACCTTTCCTGACTTTAAATCAATCAGTATCTCCTTGTTCTGTATGAACCTCTTGATCAACGTAAAGGTTCCTCATGAGCACAGTTAAGTGCTCTGGAATTCCCATTCTTTGCAGTGTTATCTATAATTTGTTATAATCCACACAGTCGAATGCCTTTGCATAGTCAATGAAACACAGGTAAACATCCTTCTGGTACTCTCTGCTTTCAGCCAGTATCCATCTGACATCAGCAATGAAAAGCCTGGTTCCCCATCCTCTTCTGAAACTGGCCTGAATTTCTGGTAGTTCCCTGTCGATATAGTGCTGCAGCCGTTTTTGAATGTTCTTCAGCAAAATTTTGCTTGCGTGTGATATTAATGATATTGTTCTATAATTTCCACATTCAGTTGGATCACCTTTCTTGGGAATAGGCATAAATATGGATCTCTTCCAGTCAGTTAGCCAGGAAGCTGTCTTCCATATTTCTTGGCATAGACGAGTGAGCACCTCCAGCACTGCATCTGTTTGTTGAAACATCTCAATTGATATTCCATTAATTCCTGGAGCCTTGTTTTTCACCAATGCCTTCAGAGCAGCTTGGACTTCTTCCTTCAGTACCATCAGTTCTTGATCATATGCCACCTCTTGAAATGGTTGAACATCGACGAATTCTTTTTGGTATAATGACTCTGTGTATTCCTTCCATTTTCTTTTGATGCTTCCTACATCGTTTAATATTTTCCCCCATGGAATCCTTCACTATTGCAACTCGAGGCTTGAATTTTTTCTTCAGTTCTTTCAGCTTGAGAAACACAGAGTGTGTTCTTCCCTTTTGGTTTTCAATCTCCAGCTCTTTGCACTTGTCATTATAATACTTTACTTTGTCTTCTCGAGACGCCCTTTGAAATCTTCTGTTCAGTTCTTTTACTTCATCATTTCTTCCTTTTGCTTTAGCTGCTCGACGTTTGAGAGCAAGTTTCAGAGTCTCCTCTGACATCCATCTTGGTCTTTTCTTTCTTTCCTGTCTTTTCAATGACCTCTTGCTTTCTTCATGGATGAGGTCCTTGATGTCATTCCACAGCTCTTCTGATCTTTGGTCATTAGTGTTCAATGTGTCAAATCTATTCTTGAGGTGGTCTCTAAATTCAGGTGGGATGTACTCAAGGTCATATTTTGGCTCTCGTGGACTTGCTCTGATTTTCTTCAGCTTCAGCTTGAACTTGCATATGAGCAATTGATGGTCTGTTCCACAGTCGGCCCCTGGCCTTGTTCTGACTGATGATATTGAGCTTTTCCATCGTCTCTTTCCACAGATGTAGTCAATTTTATTTTTGTGTGTTCCATCTGGCAAGGTCCATGTTTATAGTCGCCATTTATGTTGGTGAAAACGGTATTTGCAATGAAGAAGTAATTGGTCTTGCAAAATTCTATCATTCTATCTCCGGCATTGTTTCTATCACCAAGGCCTTTTTTTCCAACTACTGACGATGCATATCATGGAGATGTTTCTCCGTGATATGCATGCACAACCCAAAAGTGGGGAGCTATATATAGTATTACAGGGTTATTCTGGGACAGCCTTAAAGAATTGCAGTGGAGGGAAATTCTCCCGATGTACAGAAATTTGGGCAGTGCACCTGCTTGTTCACTTTGTTTGGAAGGAATAATTTTCAGAAGTATGATATATTGCAATTTATGGGCTGTGGCCAATGGCCAGTGTTTTCACTGGATGGTCAGGGATTTGTAATGAACACAATTAGAAAATTGATGACAAGGAGCTCTGGAAAAGAGTTATGTGGATAGATTTGCATGAATGGCCAAAGAATGTGAATATATTTGTATCTCACCTAAATGCTTATCATAGGGTGACCTGAGCAGAGGAGGATTTTAATAATCAGGTGCATAAGATTACCTGTTCTGTGGATACCCAGCAGCCTCTTTCTCCAGCCATTCTTGTCATTGCCAGATGGGAGTATGAATAAAGTGTCCATGTTGGCAGGGCTGGAGGTTATACATAGACTCAGCAACATGGGCTTTCACTCACTAAGGCCAACCTGCCTACAGCCACTGCTGAGTGCTTAATCTGCTAGCAGCAGAGACCAACACTGAGTCCCTGATATGGCACCATTTTCTGGGGTGATCAGCCAGCTACCTGGTGGCAGTTTGATTACAATGGACTAGTTTTAATTTTGGAAGGGGCAGCACTTGTTCTTAGTTAAATTGAAACTTACTCTGGAAAAAAAGATTTGCCTTCCCTGCATGCAATGATTCTGCCAAAACTACTATTCATGGACTTACAGAATGTTGTCTCCGCTGTCATGCTGTTTCTCACAGTGCTGCTTTGATCAGAGAACTCACTTCACAGCAAATGAAATTTGGCAATAGACCATGATAGAACAGTGAAATGACCTTTTGAAGACTCAGTTACAGCTTTGGCTCAATGGCAACAATGTGCAGAGCTAGGAAAATGTCCTCCGGATTGCTGTATATGATCAGAATCAGCCATTGATATATAGTGCTGTTTCTCCTGTAACCAAGATTGATGGATTTAGGAATCAAGGTGTGGAAATTATAGTGGATCAATTCACTATTACCCCTAATGATCTACTACCAAATATTTGGCTTCCTGACAGGGTCGATATAGAGTTGCTATGAGTGGGAATTGATGGTCTGTTCCACAGTCGGCCCCTGGCCTTGTTCTGACTGATGATATTGAGCTTTTCCATTGTCTCTTTCCACAGATGTAGTCCATTTGATTTCTGCATGTTCCACCTGGTGAGGTCTATGTGTATAGTCACCGTTTATGTTGGTGAAAGAAGGTATTTGCAATGAAGAAGTCGTTGGTATTGCAAAATTCTATCGTTCGATCTCCGGCATTGTTTCTATCACCAAGGCCATATTTTCCAACTACTGATCCTTCTTCTTTGTTTCCAACTTTTGCATTAAAATCACCAGTAATTATCAATGCATCTTGATTGCATGTTTGATCAGTTTCAGACTGTAGCAGCTGATAAAAATCTTCTATTTCTTCATCTTTGGCCCTAGTGGTTGGTGCATAAATTTGAACAATAGTCGTATTAACTGGTCTTCCTTGTAGGCGTATGGGTATTATCCTATCACTGACAGCATTGTACTTCAGGATACATCTTGAAACGTTCTTCTTGATGATGAATGCAACACCATTCCTCTTCAAGTTGTCATTCCCAGCATAGTAGACTACATGATTTTCTGATTCAAAACGGCCAATACCAGTCCATTTCAGCTCACTAATGCCTAGGATATCAATGTTTATGTGTTCCATTCATTTTTGATGATTTCCAATTTTCCTAGATTCACACTTTGTATGTTCCAGGTTCTGATTATTAATGGATATTTGCAGCTGTTTCTTCTCATTTTGAGTCGTGCCACATCAGCAAATGAAGGTCCCGAAAGCTTTACTCCATCCACGTCATTAAGGTCGACTCTACTTTGAGGAGGCAGCTGTTCCCCAACCATCTTTTGAGTGCCTTCCACCCTAGGGGGCTCATCTTCCAGCACTAATCAGACAATGTTCTGCTGCTATTCATAAGGTTTTCACTGGCTAATGCTTTTCAGAAGTAGACTGCCAGGTCCTTCTTCATAGTCTGTCTTAGTCTGGAAGCTCAGCTGAAACCTGTCCTCCATGGGTGACCCTGCTGGTATCTGAATACTGGTGGCAAAGCTTCCAGCATCACAGCAATATGCAAGCCCCCACAGTATGACAAACACAGACATGTGGGGGCATCTTCCTTATAGGCATATGGATATTATTGACAGCATTGTAATTCAGGATAGGTCTTGAAATGTTCTTTTTGACGATGAATATGTTGCCATTCACCTTCTATTTGTCATTCTCGGCAGAGTAGACCACATGATTGTCTGATTAATAATGGCCAATACCAGGCCATTTCAGCTGACTAATGCCTAGGATATCAATCTTTATGCATTTCATTTTTGACAACTTCCTATTTTACTAGATTTATACTTTGTCCAATCCATGTTCTGATTATTAAAGGGTGTTCATAGCTGTTTCTTCTCATCAGCAAATGAAGGTCCTGAAAGCTTTTCTCCATCCACATCATTAAGGTCAACTCTATTTTGAGGAGGCAGCTCTTTCCCAGTCAATTGTTTTAGATCATCAGGTCCTTCTTCATAGCCTGTCTTAGTCAGGAAGCTCAATTGAAATCTTTCCACTATGGATAACCCTGCTGATAATTGAAATATCAGTGGCATAGCTTCCAGCACCACAGCAACTTGCAAGCAACTACAGTATGACAAACTGGCAGACAAGTGTTGGTTACTTGTAGCAGGAAAGAAAGTATTATTTCCCCAAGCTGTGTCACACTCTAATTTTGGATTACACATAAGTATGATTAAAACTATATATCCAGACTTCCAGCCAACATGGCACCATAGACAGAAGCACTACGCTGTCCCTCCACAACAAAGACCCTGAAAACTAAGTAAAACAGAGACACATGTCATTTCCGGAACCAGAAGTGTCAAATGAAGAGATAAAGAACTCATCCAAACACTGAGTGGAATAAGAAACTGACAGAGGACAGAGAGTGAGGAGAGATACATGTGGAGGTCCCCTATTTGCTAACGCAGCATGGATCCACCCTCTTGGACTCCTGTTGGGGATCGGTGGACAGGGAGCACAGGAAAGCAGCTTCACAGAGCTCCCAGCAGGAGACAGAGCACCCACTAACCAGCAATACAAGCTTTCCCACCCCCCACCCTCTCCCCACTGCTCTACCTCCGAGTTTCCTGGCTGGCTGGAGTGGCTCGGTCAGCCAGTAAGTGCAGTGTCCGTGCTGCTTGGAATTGCCCTGCCCGTGTTGGAGCTCAGCAAACAGAGAGTATGGGAAAGCAGCTTCATGAAGTTCCCAGCAGGAGACGGAGCACACGGTAATGAGAAATATATCCTTCCCTAACCCCCACCCTTCTTCCCCTCCCCCTTTGGGCTCCTCTGCTTCCTGCCAGCTGCAGTCTCTTGGCCAGGAGGCAACTGCTTTGGCCTCAGACCACTTGGATTCACCCCACCCACACTGGCCTTCCCCCTGAGCTGGTGTTGCTTCTTTTCATTTCTTTTGATTTCTTCCATGCCTCCCTACTTTCTCTCGAACACCTAGCTACATGTGTCATGTTTGCTTCTTGAAAGGCTGTGAAGCCCCGCTCAATTGGGGAACAACTCCCCTGGCCTGTAATACCACTCTTGTGGGATCCCTGGTTTTTTTTTTTTTTTTTTTGCTTGTTTTGTTTATTTGTTTTCTTTTTCTTTCGCAGCTTGAGAGCCCCTTCTAGCTGGGCTGCACTGCATGGCTTAGTAGCTACTCCCCCAATCTGCCCAGCTGCATAGGTGGGATCCCTAAGGGCATTTCTTTTTTTCTTTCTCTTATTCTATTCTGTCTTTCTTCATTTCTCAGTTCTCATCTTTCTATATTTTCTTCTTTCCTGTCTCCTCAATACGTGGTGCTGTGTGACATCTATACCCCCTCTAGCCAAGCTATACTGTACAGCCTGGGAGACATTTCCCTGGTCTTCATGACCCCAATAGTGGGACTCCTGGGGGCTTTTTCTTTTTTAATTCCTTTCCAAATTTTTATCTAATTTTTTTTTCTGTTTCCTTTTCTTCATTTCTATGTTTCTCATCTCTCCACTCCAATGGGAAGCTCCTTTAGCACTCTTATTTTTACCTTTTTTTTTTGTTTTCTGCTCCTCTCTCTCCTCTGTCCCATACCTGTATTAGCCCCACACATCACAACCTCCTCACCTCTTTCCTGCCTACCTGTGCTGTTGCTGAATGTCACACCCCCAAGCAGCACAGGCACAGCCTACCGGAACCTGCCCAGCATTGATTCCTGGCCCACCCTGTTGGCCCTAGTACTTGCCACAAACGGCCCATCCCAGCCCCTCCCCTTCAGCTGGATCTGCCCTGCTGCATCATAGCTGAATGCCTGGCCCTGCACATTGGACAAGGAGGTGAAAAGTATCGTGACTACAGACAAGTAAACAACAAAGAACACACAGCCTACCTGCTCTGACATAAACAAATACAACAAAAAAAGCAGGATGAAACAAACAAAACTGTAATCAAGAAATGAAGAAAATAACTACTAAATGTCCCAAAGACAGCAAACAATACCAAAACATATTTTAAAAAGGACAGGATGGTTCCAATAGGCATCCAAAATAAAACACCAGATGACTTTCCAGAAGAAAAGACACTAGAGCTACCTGACAGGGAATTCATATCTCCAATATTCAGATTTGAAGCAAAAAGCAGACAAAAATGAGGAAAAAATAGATGAATTTATGGAAAAGGCAGACAAATTTATGGAAAATACAGACAAAAAATGGAACGATTCAGGAAAATAATACAGGAACAAAATGCCAAAATAAATTCACAACTAGAAATCATACAAAAGCAGCAATTAGAAATCCAAATGATAAACAACAACATTTCAGAAATGGACAGTGTCATAGAAGGGCTGAGAAGAGAGCTGGAATGATGGAAGACAGGATCAGTGAAACTGAAGACAAACACTTTGGACACAACTCTGTTTCTGGGAAAGTCAGGAAAAAAAACTAAGTAAAATGCGGAAACCATGAGAATTATGTGGGATAAAATCAAAAGAAAAAATTTGAGAGTGATCGGGCTTCCAGGACAGGGAGAGAAAACAGAAAACACAAAGAGGATCTTTGAAGAATTGCAGACAGAAAACTTCCCTAATACCATGACAGATGAAGACTTCACCATCCAAGAAACTCAATGAACCCCATATAGGATAGACCCCAAAAGAAAAACACCAAGGCATATCATAATCATACTCACTAAAACCAAAAACAAAGAAAAAATCCTGAGAGCATCTCAAGAAAAGCAAAAAGTCACATACAGAGGAGAAACAATAAGGCTAAACTCTGATCATTTGGCAAAAACTGTGCAGGCAAGAAGGCAATTGGATGGCATATATAAAACCTTGAAAGAAAAAAATTGCCAGCCAAGAATAATATATCCTCCAAAACGTTCATTCAAATATGATGGCAAAATCAGGATATTTCCAGATGAACAGAAATTAAGGGAATATGTAAAAATCAAACCAAACTTACAAGAATTATTAAAGGGAGTCCTGCAGTCTAAGAAAAAAACAACATCAGACCACAGCCTGAATCTAGGACTCAAGATTGCACTAGTCACATACCAATGTAGGGAACGAACTCTCAAGGGCTATCCAAAACCAAAAGAATTGCAACAGAGAACCAGAGAGGTTAATCTGTAAATGACAACTAAATCAGAACAACAAAAGAGGCAATAAATGGTATAGGTACAGAACTTTCCAACGGAGAGGAAGGCAATACCAAGTAATAATAGACTGGTTTAAACCTAGGAAGATAAGAGAAAATTTCAAGCTAACAACAAAGAAAGTTAACAAACCTACTCATCAAAATAAAGAAGAAAAACATAAAGTCTCAATAAAAACAAAATCTACAAAACTAAAGAAATCCATGAACAAAAGGAACTCAGCATAGGAGCATAAGAGGAACAAAGAAAATGTTAGCAACACAACAAAGCACTACAAAATGACAGCAATAAACCCACACCTATCAATAATTACACTGAATGTAAATGGCCTAAATGCTCCCATAAAGAGACAGGGAGTGACAAAATGGATTGGAAAACAGGATCCATCAATATGCTGTCTATAAGAGACACACCTTAGAAACAAAGATGTAAATTTATTGAAAACCAAAAGATCGAAAAAAATATATCAAGCAAATAACTACAAGAAAAGAGCAGAAGTGGCAATACTAATCTCAGATTAACTAGACTTTAAAACAAAATCCACCAAAAAAGACAAAGAAGAGTACCATATAATGATTAAAGAGGTGATCCATCATGAAGACTTAACCATAATAAACATCTACGCACCCAATGACAGGGCTCCAAAATACATAAAACAAACTCTAACAGCACTGAAAAGAGAAATTGACAGCTCCACAACAGTAGGAGACTTCAACACACCACTCTCGATAATGGACAGAACATCTAGAAAGTCAATAAAAATAAAGAAGAGCTAAAGAGCACAATCAGCCAACTTGACCTCATAGGCATATATAGAACACTCTACCCAGCAGCTGCAAAGTACACATTCTTTTCAAACACACATGAAATATTCTCCAGAATAGACCACATCTTAGGCCACATAGAAACCCTCAACAAAAATCCTAAACATTGAGATAATACAAAGTACCTTCTTTGACCACAATGCCATCAAAGTAGAAATTAACAACAGGAGGAGTAAAAAAAAAATCAATTACATGGAAACTGAATAACACCCTGCTTAAAAACCACTGGGTAATAGAAGAAGTCAAAGATGGAACTAAAAAATTTCTAGACTCAAATGAGAATGAAAATACATCATACCAAAATCTTTGGGACAGAGCAAAAGCAGTCCTCAGAGGTCAATTTATAGCAATAGATGCACACATCAAAAAAGGAGAAAGGGACAAAATCAAAACTCTAGCTGCACAACTTGAACAAATAGAAAGACACCAGCAAAAGAAGCCCACAGCCACCAGAAGAAAGGGAATAATAAAGATCAGGGCAGAAATATATGAAATAGGAAATAGAAAAACAATAGAAAAAATCCACAAAACCAGAAGTTGGTTCTCTGAAAGGACCAACAAAATTAACAAACAACTGGCAAAATTGACAAAAAAAAAAAAAAAAAACAGGAGAGAACACAAATATCCCAAATAAGAAATGAAATGGGGGACATTACAACAGACCCAAGTGAAAGAAAAAGGATCATAACAGGTTATTATGAAAAACAATTCTCCAACAAATCTGAAAACCTAGAGGAAATGGACAAATTTCTAGAGACACACTACCTACTCAAACTAAAACAAAATGCCATTGAAAATCCAAACAGACCCATTAAAAGAGAAGAGATTGGAAAAGCTAAAAAAAAGAGAAAAACTCCCATCTAAAAAAAAGCCCTGGCCCAGATAGCTTCACTGGAGAATTCTATTAACATTCAAAGAGCTTACACCAGTACTACTCAAACTATTTCAGAACATAGAAAAGGAAGCTATACTTCCGAATTCGTTCTATGAAACCAGCATCACCCTGATACCAAAACCAGGCAAAGACACCATAAAAAAGAAAATTACAGACCAAAATCTCTCATGAATATAGATGCAAAAACTGTCAACATAATTCTAGCCAATAGAATTCAGAATCAATATCAAAAAAATACTGCACCATGATCAAGTAGGATTCATACCAGGTATGCAAGGATGCTTCAACATTAGAAAATCAATCAACGTAATCCAACACACAAATAAAAGGAAACAAAAGAATCACATGATATCTCAATCGATGCAGAAAAGGGATTCATCAAAGTCCAACACCCATTAATGATAAAAAAAAAACTCTCAATGAAATAGGTATAGAATGGAGATTTCTTAACATAATAAAGGGTGTCTGTGCAAAACCAATGGCCAACATCATTCTTAATGAAGGGAAGCTGAAACATTCCCCTTGAGAACAAGAACAAGACAAGGATGCCCTTTATCACCACAACTATTTAACATTGTGTTGGAAGTCCTAGCTAAAGCAATAAGGCAATGAAGAAGTTAAACTGTCCCTCTTTGCCGATGATATGATACATGATACTATGCATAGAAAACCTAAAAGACTCTACTGGAACTAATAGAAAGATTCAGCACATTAGCAGGATACAAGGCAAAAAAAAAAATCAGTTGGATTCCTATACACCAATAAAGAGAACGATGAAAAGGAAATCAGGAAAACAATACCATTTATAATAGCCCCTAAAAAAAAATAAAATAATACTTGGCAATAAATGTAACCAGAGATGTAAAAGACCTATACGAAGAAGCCATAAAACACTACTGCAAGAAACCCAAAGAGATCTACATAAATGGAAAAAACATACCATGCTCAAGAATAGGTAGACCCAGCACTGTGAAAATGACAATTCTACCCAAAGCAATGTATAAATACAATGCAATCCTGATCCAAATACCAACAACATTCTTTAAAGAGTTGGAAAAACTGAATTTTACAAAACCTCATTGACTGGAAGGCAGAGCCAACGTGTCAGAATAGACAGACACTTCTGGCGAGCCCTCTTCACAACAAAGACCCGAAAAAACAAGTGAAACGAGTATATTTGTGACAAGCTGGGAGCCCTGAGCATCAAAGGAAGCTTAGACAATGAACTGAGGGGCAGGGGGAGGAAGAGACCGTTCAGAAGTGGAGAGGAGTTACCAGACCTGAATTACGGGGAGCCCTCATGCACCATTCCCGGAGGGGCAGTGGTGGTGGCGGAGGCGGGATTGCATTAGCGATTGGCCACAGTTCCCTCAGGAAAAAGCAGCCAGCCACACAGCCTACTCACACCTCTGGTGCCTGAGGAGAATGGCGCTCTTGGCAAAAGCTAAGTACTTGCATATATTTTCCTGTGCCCCCCCCACCCCCAAGCTGGCTTCAGAGGCTGAATCCCTGGGCCTGAGATAGACTCTGGTGAGCGCCTAGAGACATCTTCCCAGCCTTGGATAGGAAAAAATTTGCAACTGTGGGGAAAAGATAATTTGCTACCTCCATTAACCGGGAGAGCTCAGGACAGAAGCGGCTCCTGTCCAGGCATAAACAGCCCGTGGACCTTGAGCAACTTTCCCTTCTACATGGACCTGTGTGGGCCTATCTTGGGAGAACAAGCCCTTGTTAGCAAACTCCAACCATTTCAGCTGAACCGTGGAAAGGTGGGTGTTTGATGTTTGACATCGCTTTGCCTATTAAACAAGGTCCTCACCTACCCACATCAGGGACCTAAGGACTGGTAGCTCCACTCAGGTCACCCAGCCACCTGCAACAGGGGTCCAAAGATAAATGGTACCGCCCAGTCCTTACAACCAAAAACTGCCCATGGTACCGCTGCAGAACATACCCACCAGCACGCTCTAGGTAACAGAGACACGTTTTCCTCAGAGACACTTGGGAGTCGGTTCTCAGCCTCCTGCCTTGTTCAGAGCATGACCCCCTGCTGCAGTCAGATGCCAGTATGTACGCCAATCACCCTTGCCCCTCTAAGACTGTAGGACAGAGCCTGTACCACACACTTGATGATCAGCTACCTGGAAACCTGAGCTGAATTCATACAAGAAAACTGAATGAACTCCTAGACTGATATGCCTGATAACAGCTCCAGCCAGCTGGGGACAGGACACCAGAGCTCCAAAGGCAAAAATAATCAAGCTAGCTCACTCAAGCAACCCAAAGGGGTATACCAAAACAAAACAAAGCAAGCAGCTACAACACAGTAAGCAAGCATAAACTAATACAATGACTTCTAGATGGCTCGGAGACAACAGTCAATATCAAGTCACATAAAGAAATAGACAATGATCACCTCAAAAGCTCTCAAAACAAAGAATCCAGGGATCTTCTAGATGAAAGTGCATTCCTGGAATTACCAGATGCAGAATACAAAATTTTAATATCCAGAACCCTTCAAGACATCAGGAAGGAAACGAGGCAATACACAGAACAAGCCAAGGAACACACACAGAAAACAACTGAAGAAATTAGAAAGATTATTCAGGAACATAATGAAAAGTTTAATAAGCTGGAAAAATCCATAGACAGACAGCAATCAGAAATTCAGGTGATTAACAATAAAATTACAGAATTAGATAACTCAATAGAAAGTCAGAGGAGCAGAATTGAGCAAGTAGAAGCTAGAATTTCTGAATTCGAAGATAAATCACTTGGCACTAATATATTTGAAGAAAAATCAGATAAAATAATTTTTTAAAAATGAAGAAACCTTAAGAATTGTGTGGGACTCTATCAAGAGAAATAACCTACGAGTGATTGGAATACCAAAACAGGGAGGGATAACAGAAAATAAAGAGAAAATTCTTGAAGATTTGTTGGCAGAAAACACCCCTGATGCTGTGAAAGATGAGAAGATATCTATCCAAGATGCTCACCAAACTCCACATAAGGTAGATCTTAAAAAAAGTCACCAAGATATATTACAATCAAACTTGCCAAAACCAAACATAAAGAGAATTATAAGAGCAGCAAGGGATAAACGAAAAGTCACCTACAAAGGAGAGACAATAAGAATAAGCTCGGACTACTCAGCAGAAACCATGCAGACAAGAAGACAATGGGATGACATATTTGAAAAACTGAAGGAAAAAAATTGCCTGCCAAGAATCATATATCCAGCAAAACTGTCTCTTAAGTATGAAGGTGAAATTAAGACATTTCCAGATAAACACAAGTTGACGGAATTTCTAAAAACCAAACCCAAAATACAGGGCTGCAAGATACATAAAAAAAAAAAACTCTATCAGCATTGAAAAGTGAGATAGACAGCTCCACAATAATAGTAGGAGACTTCAACACACCACTTTCGGTGAAGGACAGGACATCCAGACATCCAGAAAGAAGCTCAATAAAGCCATGGAAGATCTAAATGCCACAATCAACCAACTTGACCTCGTAGACATATACAGAACACTCCACCCAACAGCAACCAAGTATACTTTCTTTTCTAGTGCACATGGAACATTCTCTAGAATAGGCCATATATTAGATCATAAAGCAAGCCTTAGCAGAATCCAAAACATTGAAATATTACAAAGCATCTTCTCTGACCATAAGGCCATAAAAGTGGAAATCAATTACAGGAAAAGAAGGGAAAAGAAATCAAACACTTGGAAACTGAAAAATACCCTGCTCAAAAAAGCCTGGATTATAGAAGACATTAAGGATGGAATAAAGAAATTCAGAGAATCCAATGAGAATGAAAACACTTCCTTTCAGAACCTTTGGGACACAGCAAAAGTGGTGCTCAGAGGTCAATTTATATCAATAAATGCACACATACAAAAAGAAGAAAGGGCCAAAATCAAAGAATTATCCCTACAACTTGAACAAATAGAAAGACAGCAACAAAAGAAACCCACAGGCACCAGAAAAAAACAAATAATAAAAATTAGAGCTGAACTAAATGAAATAGAAAACAGAAAAACAATTGAAACAACAAGACCAAAAGCTGGTTTTTTGAAAAAATCAACATAATTGATAAACCACTGGCCAAACTGACAAAAGAAAAACAGAAGAGAAGCAAATAACCTGAATAAGAAATGAGATGGGCGATATTACAACAGACCCACCTGAAATTAAAGAATCATATCAGATTACTATGAAAAACTATACTCAAATTTGAAAACCTAGAAGAAATGGATGAATTCCTAGAAACACACTACCTACCTAAACTAACACCAACAGAGGTAGAACAACTAAATGGACACATAACAAAAGAAGAGAGACTGAAAAGGTAATCAAAAAACTCCCAACAAAAAAAAGCCCTGGTCTGGACAGCTTCACTGCAGAATTCTACCAAACTTTCAGAGAAGAGTTAACACCACTACTACTAAAGGTATTTCAGAGCATAGAAAATTACGGAATACAGAACACAATACAGGGGAGGTCAGCAAAATTGGACTAAACCAAAAGCAAAGAAGTTTCCTGAATAAAGTGAATGCTTCGAAGGCCAGCGTAGCAGGGGCAAGGGTCTGGGGGCCATGGTTTCAGGGGACATCTAAGTCAATTGGCGTAACAAAATCTATTAACAAAACATTCTGCATCCCACTTTGAAGAGTCGCGCCTGGGATCTTAAGCGCTAGCAAGAAGCCATCTAAGATGCATCAATTGGTCTCAGCACACCTGGATCAAAGGAGAATGAAGAACACCAAGGACACAAGGTGATTACGAGCCCAAGAGACAGAAAGGGCCACATGAACCAGAGGCTACATCATCCTGAGACCAGAAGAACTAGATGGTGCCTGGCTACAACTGATGACTGCCCTGACAGGGAACACAACAGAGAACTCCTGAGGGATCTGGAGACCAGTGTGATGCATTCCCCAAATTCTCATAAGACCAGACTTAATGGTCTGACTGAGACTAGAAGTACCCTGGTGGTCATGGCCCCCAGACGTTCTGTTGGTCCAGGACAAGAACCATTCCCAAAGCCACCTCTTCAGGCATGGATTGGACTGGACGATGAGTTGGAGAGGGATGCTGGTGAGGAGTGAGCTTCTTGGATCAGGTGGACACTTGAGGCTATGTTGGCATCTCCTGCCTGGAGGGGAGATGAGAAGGTGAAGGGAGTTAGAAGCTGGAGAAATGGACATGAAAAGAGAGAGTGGAGGGCTGTCTCATTAGGGAAAGAGTAATTGGGAGTGTGTAGCAAGGCGTATATGGGTTTTTGTGTGAGAGACTGACTTCATTTGTAAACTTTCACTTAAAGCACAACAACAAAAAAAAGAGTTGGGAAAACTTATTAACTTTATATGGAAAGGGAAGAAGCCCTGGATAAGTAAAGCACTACTGAAGAATAAAGTAGGAGGACTCGCACTACCTGACCTCAGAACCAACTACACAGTTACCTTAGTCACAAGAACCTGGTACTGTTACAATGACAGATACATTGACAAATGGAACAGAATTGCGAACCCAGATGTAAATCCACCCTCCTATGGTCATCTGGTCTTCAACAAAGGCCCAAAGTCCATCAAATAGGGAAAAAACAGTCTTTTTAACAAATGGTGCTGGCAAAACTCAATGTCCATCTGCAAAAAAAATGAAACAGGACCCATACCTCATACTATATACAAAAACTAACCCAAAATGGGTCAAAGACCTAAATATAAAGCCAAAAACTATGAAATTCGTAGAAGAAAAAATAAGATCAACACTAGAGGCCCCAATACATGGCATTAACAGGATACAAACCACAATCAACAACACACAAGCTCCAGAAGATAAGCTAGATAACTGGGATCTTCTAAAAATTAAGCATTTATGCTCATCAAAAGACTTCACCAAAAGAGCAAAAAGAGAACCTATAGACTGGGAAAAAAATTTGGCTATTACAAATAAGACAAAGGTCTAATCTCTAAAATCTACAACCAAATCCAACACCTCTACAACAAAAAGACAAATAATCCAATTAAAAAAATGGGCAAAGGAAACGAATAGACCCTTCACCAAAGAAGACATTCAAATGGCCAACAGACACATGACAAAATGTTCACGATCTCTAACCATTAAAAAAAATGGTTATGCAAATCAAAACCACAGTGAGATAACATTTCACCCCAGGATTACTGGCACAAATCAATAAAACAAAATAAGAAATGTTGGAGACACTGCGGAGAGATCAGAACTCATGCACTGCTGATGGGAATGCAAAATGATACAACCATTTTGGAAAATTACATGGTGCTTCCTTAGAAATACCATATGATCCAGCAATCCCACTCCTAGGACTATATCCTAGAAAAATAAGAGTCCTCACACGGACAGACATATGCACATCCTTGTTCATTGCAGCATTGTTCACGATAGCCACAAGATGGAAATAACCTAGATGCCTATCAACAGATGAACGGATAAACAAACTGTGATACATACACACAATGGAGTATTACACAACAATAAAGAACAAGGATGAATCTGTGAAGCATCTCATACCATGGATGAATCTGCAGGGCATTATGCTGAGTGAAATAAGTCAATCACAAAAGGACAAATATTGTATGAGACCACTACTGTAAAAACTCACGAAAAGCTTTACACACAAAAAGAAACAATCTTTGATGGTTACAAGGGAGGGGAAGGGTGGGGATGGAAAAGCACTTAATAGACAATAGAAAAGTGGTAACTTTGGTGAGGGGTAAGACAGTACACAATACTGGGGAAGCCAGCACAACCTGTACAAGGCAAGACCATGGTAGCTCCATAGACACATCCAAACTCCCTGAGGGAGGGAATCACTGGGCTTAGGGCTTTCAGGACCATGGTCTCGGGGAACATCTAGCTCAATTGGCAGAGCATTATTTATTTAAAAAAAATGTTCTACATTCTACTTTGGTGAGCAGCGTCTGGGGCCTTAAAAGCCTGTGAACGGCCATCTAGGATACTCCACCGATCTCATGCCTTTGGGAGCAAGGAAGAATGAAGATAATTAAAGACACAAGAGAAAGTTTAGTCCAAAGGACTAATGGACGACATCTACCACGGCCTCCACCAGACTCAGTCCAGTACAACTGGATGGTGCCCAGCTAACACCACTGACTGCTCTGACAGGGATCATAATAGAGGGTCCGGACAGAGTAGGAGAAAAACATAGAGCAAAATTCTAACTCAAAAAGAAAGACCAAACTTGCTGGCCTGACAGAGACTGGAGAAACCCTGAGAATATAGCCCCTGGACACACTTTCAGTTCAGTAATGAGGTCACTTCTGAGGTTCACCCGTCAGCCAAAGATTGAACAGGCCCATGGAACAAAACAGGACTAAAGGGGAGCACCAGCCCTGGGGCAGGGACTGGAAGGTAGGAGGGAACAGGAAAGCTGGTAATAGGGAACCCAGGGTTAAGAAGGGAGAGTGTTGACATGTTGTGGGGTTGTTAACCAATATCATAGAACAATGTGTACTAAATGTTTGATGAGAAACTAGTTTGTTATGCAAACCTTCATCTAAAGTTCAATTAAAAAAATACAAACTATACATCCAGAGTGTGATATGAATAATCAGAATAAGAATAAAAGGAATGCCTTCCAAAAACGATCACAAAATTCTTCTAGTGAATATTGGAAAATATCTTAGAAGGGACATGTGACTGTGGATTTTGAAGAATCTGTACCAAGGAACACAAAACTTAATTCTGAATTGGGCTGAGTATGCACACTAACTAGAGAAATCTCATTCAACATGCAAGTATAGGCAACAGGTAGATGTTCTTAGTTAGCTTGGTTGTTTTAGGCAAATAAGTTCCAGGGGAGGCCTCCTTTAACTGCCACTGATAGATCAAATGCCCTTGGTGCAATTTAAAAGAAGGAGTTAAAGATTGATGGGGGAGCAAAAATGATGGAGTTGGTAGATCCAAGGGCCTGACTTTCCACAGAAACACAGGTTAATTGAGCAAAAAATCTGTCAGTCACCTTTTTTA
Source organism: Loxodonta africana (assembly GCF_030014295.1). Lineage (NCBI taxonomy): Eukaryota > Metazoa > Chordata > Mammalia > Proboscidea > Elephantidae > Loxodonta > Loxodonta africana. The sequence goes on along the minus strand of NC_087369.1, from coordinate 87,488,264 downwards.
GAATTCTGGAAAGTAGTCAAAGATCTAAAGCAGCCAAGCAAAGATTGACTCAACAACAAAACAGGTAACTTAAAAATGTTAGGAAAGTAATATAATGCAGTTCTTATCAAAATTCCTACAGCATTCTTTACAGAGATGTAAAAACTAATCCTCAATTTTTTATGGGAAGACCACAGACCACGAACAGTCAAAGCAATTTTGAAAAAAAAAGTAGGAGGCCTCACTCTTCCTGACTTCAAAACATATTACACAGATACAGTAATCAAAAGAGTCTAGTTTAATGACAGATGCATAGACCACTGGAATAGAACTGAAAATTCAGAAATAAATCCAAACATCTATGGCCAACTGATTTTTGAAAAGGGTGCCAAATCCATTCAGTGGGGAAGGAACAGTCTCTTCAACAAATAGTGTTCACAAAACTGGATTTCCACATGCAGAAAAATGAAATAAGACCCATAGCTCACACCATACACACAAAAACGAAATCAGAATGGGTCAAGGATCTAAATGTTAACTCTAAAATCATTAAATCCTTGGAAAAAAGTATAGGAACAAAGCTTTGGGACCTAATTTTTTCCCATGATAGATTATCAAACACAACAATGAAGGAATGAGCAACAGAAAACACAATAGATAACTGGGACCTCATAAAAGTGAAATACTTAAGTTCATCAAAAGAGTAAAGAGACAACCTACAGACTGGGAAAAAATTGGGGGGAACGATATAACTGATAAGGGTCAAATATCTATATTTAAAAAACTTAAGAACAAAAAAACAAATAATCAAAAAGTGGGAAAAGGACATGAACAGACACTTCACCAAAAAGGATATTCAAATGCCCAACGGACACATGAAAAGATGATCAATGTCCTTAACCATCAGAGAAATGCCAATCAAAACCACAATGAGATACTATTTCACTCCCACTAGAATGACTAAGATTAAAAAAAAGAAAAAAATCATCAGTGTTGGAGGGGATGTGGAGAAATTGGAACCCTCATTCATTGCTGGTAGGAATGCAAAATGGTACAGCCATTGTAGAAAACAGCCTGGAGGTTCCTCACAAAACTAGCGGTAGAGCTGCCATATGACCCAGCAATCCCACTCCTAGGTATATACCCTAAGGATCCAACAGAATTGACACAAACAGACATATACACACCTATGTTCATCGCAGCACTACTCACAATACCAAACAGATGGAAACAACCTCAGTGCCTGTCAATGAATGAATGGGTAAGTAAAATGTGGTATGTACATACAGTGGAATACTACTCAGCAATAAAGAAAAATGAGCTCTGAAAGTCTCTTGGAACATGGACGAGCCTGGCAGATATTATTTTGAATGAAATAAGTCAATCACAAAAAAAGCAAATATTGTATGCTCTCACTTTTGTGAAATGACGTGAACAGGTAAATATACTGGGTACCACATTAGTGGGTGCCAGGGATAGGGGGAGAAGGATTCACTCTCTAGATAGTAGACACTTGTTATTTTTGATGATGGGAAATGTAACACTGAATGAGGGTGAAGTGTACACAGCTTGATGAAGGCAAATGATGTCAGCAGAGAAGTACACAAGAAAAAAAAGGACCTTTTGGTGATTGCTATGGCATATATGGAAACTCTGGTGGCATAGTGGTTAAGAGCTATGGTTGCTAACCAAAAAGTTGACGCATCAAATCCACCAGGCACTCCTTGGAAACCCTAAGAGGCCGTTCTATTCTGTCCTATAGGGTCACCGTGAATTGGAATTGACTCTATGGCAATGGGTTTTTATGACATATATAATTTTCAACAGAAAACTCCAAGGCATATAAAGAAATGAGAAAGGATGGCCCATGCAAAAGACCAAAATAAGGCAATAAAAACCATCCTTTAGGGAAAGATAATGAACTTACTAGATAAAGACTTTAAAACAACAGTACTAAATATGCCCAAAGAGTTAAAGACAACATACACTACGAACTAAAGGAAATAAGGACAATAATACAAAAACAAAACAAGAGCTTCTATAAAGAGAAATTTTAAAAAAGAACCAAGCAGAAATACTGGAGCTGAAAACTAAAAGAATGGAAATGAAAAATTCCCTGAAGGGGCTTAACAGCAGATTTGAACTGGCAGCAGAAAAAAAATCAGTGAGCATGAAGGTATGGCAATTGAGATTATTGAGTTTGAGGAAAAATTAGAAAAAAGAAGGAAGAAAAGTGAACAGAGCCTAAGGGACAAGTGGGACACGAACAAGCAAACTAATATATGTATTATAGGAAACTCCCAGAGAAGAGGAGAGAAAACTGCAGAAAAAAAAAATTGAAGAAATAATGGCTGGAAATTTCCCAAATTTGATGTAAGAAATTCTTATACACATCTAAGAAGTTCAATGAACTCCAAGTAGGACAGACCCAAAGATATCTACACTGGGACACATTATAACCAGATTCTCAAAAGCTGAAGGTAAAGAAAATTTTGAAAACAGCAAAAGAGAAGTGAATTATCAGTAAAAGTGATCCTCAATAAGATTAAGTGCCAATTTCTCTTCAGAAACTTTGGAGTTCAGAAGGAAGTGGAAAGACATATTTACTGTGCTGAAAGAAAACAACGGTCAACCAAGAATACTGTATCTGGCAAAACTGTTCTTCAAAAATGAGAGTTAAATTAAGACATTTCAAGGTAAACAAAAGCTGAGGGAACTTGTTACCTCTATTGTTACCACTGAACCTGCCCTACAAAAAATACTAAAGCAAGTCCTTCAAATTGAAAAAGGGGACACTAAACAGTAACTTGGAACCACGCATACGGAGGGGGGGAGGGATATTTTCATGGAAGGAAATTTCTTGGCAAGTGTAAAGGCCAGATTTAAGGTATATTTGGTTGGAAAATACAATCGTCATATCCTTCATGTTTTATAATGACAAATGGATAATAAGTAAAAATTTATGTTACAGGGAACATAATGTATAAAAATGTAATAGATGATAACAAAAGCATAAACGGGGTGGTGGTGGCGGTAGAAGAATAGGGTCTTTGTATGTTACTGAAGTTGTTAGTATCAATTTAAACCTGTTTGTTATAAATGTAAGAGGTTAATTGTAATCCTCTTGGTAGCCATAAAGGAAATAACTAAAAAATATACACAAAAAGAAAGGAGAAAGAAAACAATGGTTTATTACAAAAAAAAAAATTAGCTATGCACAAAAGGAAGCAGTACTTAAAAAAATGAGGAACAAAGAAGGAAAAAACTGGAAAAAAATAATAAAATGGCAGAAGTAAGTCCTTCCTTTCTGTTAATTACTGTGAATTAAATGGATTAAACACTCCAAACAAAAAGCAGAGAGTGGTGGAATGGGATATATATATCATCCAGCACAGGAGACACATCTTAGGCCTAGAGACACAAGTAGGTTGAACATGAAAGGATCCAAAAATATTCCATGGAAATAGTAACCAAAAGAGGCCTGGAATGGCATTTTAAATTTTAGAAAAAATATACTGTAATTCAAAATCTGTTATAAGAGAACAACAAAGACATTGTATAATAACAAAGGATAAATTCATCAAGAAAATATAGCAATCATATACGCACCTAACTTGAGACCCAAGATACATAAAGAAGCACTGACATAACTGAAGGGAGAAATAAACAAATCTAAGGAGCCCTGGTGCCTCAAGGTTAAGCATTCAGCTGCTAACTGAAAGGTTTGCAGTTTGAACCCACCCAGCAGCTCTGTAGAAGAGAGACCTGACAATCTGCTTCCGTAAAGATTACAGCCAAGAAAACCCTATGGGGCAGCTCTACCCTGTCACAAGTGGTTGCTACGAGTTGAATTGCTGTTGACTCGATGGCACCCAACAACAACAACAGCATTATAATAGACTGCACTATGCCATTTTCAATAATGAATACAGCATCTAGAAAGAAGATCATTAAAGAAATAGAGGATTTGAACAAAACTATAAGCCAAACCAACCATAAGTCAGAATTGATTTGACAGCAACAAGTTCAAAGGGTTATAAATCAACTAAACCTAACAGACATATATAGAACACTCTACTCAACAACGGTATATACATTCTTTTCAGGGCACATGGATCATTCTCTAGTATAGACCATATGTCAGGTTACAAAGTAAGTCCCAATAAATTAAAAAAGATTGGAATCATGGAAAGTATTTTCTCTGACAGCAATGGAATGAAGCTAGAAGTTAGTAACAGAAATAAAATTAGAACATACACAAATATGTGAAAATTAAACAACACAATATTAAAAAATCAATGGGTCAAGGAAGCAATAAAGATAAATATGAAGATATTTAGGGTTGAATGAAAAAAAAAGCACAAAATACCAAAACCATATGGGAAGCAGTGAGAAAAATTTATAGTGGTAAGTGCTGACATTAAAAAGGAAGAAATATCTCAAATTGGTAACCTAACTTTACAACTTGAGGAAGTAGAAGAAAAAGAGCAAAACAATCTCAAAACTGCCAGAAAGAGGGAAATAACAATGATTAGAGCAAAGTTAAATGAATTAGAAAATGGAAAAGCAAGAGAAAGAATCAATGAAACCGGAAGTTGATATTTTAAAAAGATCACTAAAATCAACAAACCTCTAGCTGGACTGAGAAAAAAAGAGAGATGATGCAGATATACAAAATTAGATATGAAATCAGGGCCATTACAATTGACTGCACAGAAATTTAAAAAAATTGCTGAACGATTGTACACCAACAAATTAGAAAGCAGAGGAAATGGACAAACTCCTAGAAGCACATAAACTTCATACATTGACTCAGGAAGGAATACAAGATATCAGTAAATGGATAAGAAGTGAAGAGATTAAATAAGTAATCAAACCCTCCCAAAAAAGAAGAGTTCTGGACCAAATGGCTTCACTGGGATATTCTACCAAACATTTATAGAAGTGGCTCCAAAGTGTCTTAAGTTTTTTTCAAAACGTAGAAGAGGAAGGAAAACTTCTTAACTCATTTTAAGCTAGTGTTGTGAGGCTGGCATTAACCTGATACCAAAGCAAGACAGAGACATCACAAGAAAAGAAATCTACAGGCCAATACCCCTAATGAACATAGATGCAAAAATACTTAACACAGTTTTAGCAAACTGAGTCCAAAAGCATACTAAAGTGTTTATACACCATAATCAAGTGGGATTTATCCCAGGAATGCAAGAGTGGTTGAACATTAGCTAATTAATCAGTGTAATAAACGAAAACAAAAGCCAAAAAAAAAAAAAACCTCCACTGCCGTTGAGTCGATTCCAAGTCATAGTAACCCTATAGGACAGAGTAGAACTGTCCCATAGGGTTTCAAGGCTGTAAATATTTACAGAAGCAGACAGCCGCATCTTTCTCCAGCAGAGCAGCTGGTGGGTTCAAAGTGTGGAACTTTCGGTTAGCAGTCAAGAGCTTTAACTACTGCAGCATCAGGGCTCTTGTCAACGTAACACACAACAATAATAGAACAAAGGAAAGAACCACATGATTATCTCGATTGATGCCTAAATAACATTTGACAAAATGTAAGAGGCTTTCATGATAAAACCACTCAACAAGTTAGGAATAGAAGGAAAATTCCCTAGGTAATTAAAAGCATTTAGGAAAAACCAAAAGCTAACATCGCAGTCAATGGAGAAAGACTGAGAGGTTTCCACTTAAGATGAAGAACAGGACAGTGATGCCCACTCTCACAACTGATACTCACCATTGTATTGGAAGTCCGACCCTGAGCAATTAGGCAAGAAAAAGAAATAAGTGTGTCCAAATTGGGAAGGAAGAAATAAAGCTATCCATTTTCATAAATGACATAACACTATATATAGAAAACCCAAAAGATTCTACAAGAAAGCTTTATGCAAACAAATGAATTTATTTAAGAGGCAGGGTACAAGGCCAATACACAAAAAGCAATCAGTTTTTTTTTAAAACATCTTACTGTAAAAGGTAAATTAAGGAAATAATTCCATTTAAAAGAGCATCTAAAAGAATAAATACCTACAAATAAGTTTAAACATGGTACTGGTGGTAATTTAGGAAGAAGTCCATGCTGCACTGAAGGCATTGGTGAAAAACAAGGCTCCAGGAATAGATGGAATACTAACTGAGATGTTTCAGCAAGTGGATACAGTCCTGGAAGCGCTCCCTTGTCTATGCCAAGAAATTTGGAAGACAGCTATCTGGCCAACTGATTCGAAGAGATCCATATTTGTGCTCATTCAAAAGAAAGGTGATCAAACAGAATGTGCAAATTATTGAACAATATCATTAATATCACACACACAAGTAAAATTTTGCTGAAGATCATTCAAGAGGGGTGGCAGTGGTACATCAACAGGGAACTGCTAGAAATTCAAGCTGGATTCAGAAGAGGACGTGGAACCAGAAATATCACTGCTGATGTCCGATGGAGCCTGGCTGAAAGCAGAGAATACCAGAAAGCTGTTGACCTGTGTTTTATTGACTATGCAAAGGCATTCCATGTGTGGATCATAACAAATTATGGATAATGTTGCAAAGAATGAGAATCCCAGAACACTTCATTGTGCTCATGAGGAACCTGTACATAGATCAAGAGACAGTAGTTCGAACAGAACAAGGGGATACTATGTGGTTGAAAGTCAGAAAACTTGTGCGTCAGGGTTACATTCTTTCACCATACTTATCCAATCTGTATGCTGAGCAAATAATCTGAGAAGCTGGACTGTCTGGAAAAGAATGTGGCATCAGGATTGTAGGAAGACTCACTAACAACCTGCCATGTGTAGATGACACAACCTTGCTTGCTGAAAGCAAGGAGGACTTGAAACACTTAGTGATAAAGATCAAAGATCACAGCCTTCAGTATGCATTTCACCTCTACATAAAGAAAACAAAATCCTCACACCTGAATCAATAAGCAACATTATGATAAACAGAGAAAATACTGAAGTTGTCAAAGATTTTGTTTTACTTGGGTGCACAATCAACACCCAAGGAAGCAGCAGTCAAGAAATCAAACAACAGAGGGGTGGGGCCATGACGGCAGAGTAGTCAGACGCTTCCTGTGGTACTTCTTGCAACAAAGACCCCCAAAAAATGAATCGATTATATATGACAATCTAGGAACCATGAAATCAAAGACAAAGTTGAAGAGTCAGACTGAGTGGCAGGAAGAGGAAGAGACAGTTCAGAAGCTGTGAGGATTGACCATACCTGACTTGGTCAGCACCCTGCAGGCTGCAATGGCCAGAGGACAGGCTAAGGTAAGCAGTAGCACTCGGGACACATTTTCCACACCAGGAGAAGACGAGCAGTGGAGAGTCTGCTCAAGCCTCTGGAACCAGGGAGAAGTGGCAGTGATTCATCAAAAGTTAAGTGCAAGGGTCTAACCTACTGCAAGGTATCAGAAAAACCCTTCCCCTCTCTGAGAAATACTGCTCACATTTACTCACCCCATCCCCACTCTGCTCTGGGTTCTGGTCCAGTTTCAGCGCCTGCTGTGCCCCCTGGGCCAAAAGTGGGACTCTTCGCACACCCAGAGGCATTCTCCCAGCTTTGGAGAGGGAAGAAATTAGCGAACAGGAAAAAATAATCTGCCAGCTCCTCTAAGCTGGGAATTCAGGGCAGGCACAGCCCCTTTGCCTAGGCACAGGCATAAGAGGTCCACAGACTTTGAATGCATCTCACCCCTGCCTAGAACTGTGTGGGCCCATTTCAACAGTGTAAGCCCTCATTAGCACAGTACAACAGGGTATATACCCGAAGCCTATTTTCTACTGCAACAGCTAAGGAGGAGTGACATATCTGTGACATTTGACACTGCCCTGCCCCTTAATCAGGGTCCTCATCTATCCATATCAGGGGCCTGAGGACTGGTGGCTCCACCCACTCCACCTATCCACCCAAGACAGGAGTCCAAGAATAAGTGGTGCCTCCAGGTCCTTACAGCCAACAGCATTGGGTGCTCAAAGTCCAGCTGCAAAATCCATCCACCTATGTACTCTAGGGAACAGCGACATACCTTCCACCCAGGCACTCAAGGGCAACCATCAGGCCCTTACATTGCTCAGCACATAAACCCCCACTTCAGCCAGATACCTGTGCCTACTCCAATCACCCCTATGTAGCCCTACCCATCTAGGACTGTGACAGCCTGCACCATACACTCAGTGACTGATGACCTGGGAACCTTAGCTGAATCCACAAGGGAAAAGTAAATGGACTCCTGGGCTCATATCCTAGTAACAGCTCTAACCACCTGGTCACAGAATGTGAGAGCTTCAAAGATACTAATAATCAAACTTGCTCACATGACCAGCCTATTTGGGCATATCAAAACAAAACAAGAAGCTAGGACATAGTAAGAAAACATAAAATAAATAAATATAATAACACTGATGGCTTGGAGATGATGGTCAATATCAAATCACATAAAGAGGCAGACCATGACGGCTTCAGCAAGCAGCCAAAACACAGAACAGAGAAACCTCTCAGAAGAGGTCTTGGAATTACCGAAGGCAGAATTCAAACGAATAATATACAAAGCTCTTCAAGAGATTAGGAAGGAGATAGGCAAGATGCAGACCAATCCAAGGAACACACAGACAAAGCCACAGAGGAACTTAAGAAGGTTAGAGAAGAGCATAATGATGAATTTAACAGGCTGCAAGAATCCAGAAAGAGACAGCAAACAGAAATCCAAAAGATTAACAATAAAATTTCAGAATTAGACAATTCAATAGAAAGTCATAGGAGCAGAATTGAGGCAATGGAAGTCAGAATTAGTGAGATTGAAGATAAAGCACTTGACACCAATTTATTTGATGAAAAACCAGATCAAAGAATTAAAAAAAATGAAGAAACCCTAAGAATCATGTGGGGCTCTATGAAAAGGAATAACCTACGAGTGATTGGAATACCAGAACAGGGAGGGACAACAGAAAGTAAAAAGAAAATTGTTGAATATTTATTGGCAGAAAACTTCCCTGATATCATGAAAGATGAGAAGATATCTATTTATGAAGCTCATCGAACCCCACACATGGTAAATTTCAAAAGAAAGTCAAGAGGCCATATTATAATCAAACTTGCCAAAACCAAAGATAAAGAGAGAATTTTAAGAGCAGCTAGGGATAAACAAAAATTCGTCTACAAAGGAGAGTCAATAAGACTAAGTTCTGACTGCTCAACAGAAACCATGCAGGCAAGAAGGCAAAGGGATAACATATATAAAGCCTTGAAAAAAAATTGCCATCCAAGAATTATATATCCAAAATTTTCAAATATGATGGCAAAATTAGGATTTTCCAGATAAACTGAAGTTAAGGGAATTTGTAAAAACCAAACCAAAATTACAAAAAATACTAAAGGCAGTCTTCTGGTTAGTAAATCAATAACATCAGATAACAACCCAGGATTAGAACACAGGACAGAACAAATGTCAACCCAGATAAGGAAGTCACAAAAATAAATCAAAGCTAAAACACTGAAAATAGGGAAACAGAGACATCAATACGTAAAAGATGACATTAAAACAAAAAAGAGGGACTAAAAAATGTAGCCATAGAATTTTCATATGGAGAGGAAGTCAAGGCTATATGAAGAAATAAAAGATTGGTTTATACTTAGAAAAACAGAGGTAAATACTAAGGTAACTGCAAAGGAAACTAACAATCCTACAATCAAAATAGAAAAAAATAAGAAAAACATAAACGCTTAGCCAAACCACTGCCGTCGAGTCGATTCTGAATCATAGCGACCCTACAGGACAGAGTAGCAAGTACAAAAAACCAACAGCAATGAAAATATATAAAGAAAAACTACTCAGCGCAGAAAATTGAGTGAAACAAAGAAACTGCCAACAACACACACACAAATACATAAAAATGACAGCACTAAATTCATACGTATCAATAATTACACTGAATGTAAATGGACTAAATGTACCAAAAAAGAGAGAGAGTGGAAGAATGAAAAACAAAAAAACAACATCTGTCTACATGCTGCCTACAGGAGACACGCCTTAGACTCAAAGACACAAATAAACGAAAACTCAAAGGATGGAAAAAATATATCAAGCAAGCAACGATCAAAAAAGAACAGAAGTGGCAATATTAATATCTGACAAAATAGACTTTAAAGCAAAATTCACGACAATGAATAAGGAAGGACACTATGCAATGATTAAAGGGTCAGTACACCAGTAGGACATAACCATAATAAATATTTACACACCCAACAACAGGGCTCCAAAATACATAAAACAAACTCTAACAGCATTGACAAGAGAAATAGACAGCTCCACAATAATAGTAGGAGACTTGAACACACCACATTCAGTGAAGGATAGAACATCCCAAAAGAAGCTCAATAAAGACACGGGAGATCTACACACCACAACCATCTGACTTGATCTTATAGACATATACAGAACACTCTACCCAACAGCAGCCAAGTATATTTTCTATTCCAACACACATGGAACATTCTCCAGACTAGACCACATATTAGTCTATGAAGCAAGCCTTAACAGAACCCAAAACATCGAAATATTACAAAGCATCTTTTCTGACCATAAAGCCATAGAAGTAGAAATCAATCACAGAAAAAACAAGGGGGGAGGAGAATATATGGATACCAAACAACATGTTGCCCAAGAACTACTGGGTTATAGAAGAAATCAAGGATGGAACAAAGAAATTCACAGAATCAAATGAGAATGAAAAAACATCCTACCAGAACCTTTGGGACATAGCACAAGCAATACTCAGAACTCAATTTATAGCAATAAATGCACACATCCAAAAAGAAGAAAAAGGGTCAAAATCAAAACATTAATCCTACAACTCAAACATACAGAAAGAGAGCAGCAAACGGAGGCCACAGGCACCAGAAGAAAGGAAATAATAAAAATCAGAGCAGAAATAAATGAAATAGAGAACAGAAAAACAATTGAAAGACCAAAGCTGGTTCTTTGAAAAGATTAACAAAATAGATAAACCATTGACAAACTGACAAACGAAAAACAGGACAGGAAGCAAATAACTTGAATAAGAAATGAGATGAGTGATATCACAACAGACTCAACTGAAATAAAAGAAATCATGACAGAATACTTTGAAAAATTGTACTTCAACAAATTTGAAATCCTAGAAGAAATGGACACATCTCTAGAAACACACTACCTACCTAAACTAACACAAACAGAGGTAGAACAATTAAATATACGTGTTAACAAACTAGGAGATTGAAGAGGTATTTAAAAACTCCCAACAACAACAACAAAAAAAGCCCTGGCCCTGATGGTTTCACTGGAGAATTCCACCAAACTTGCAGAGAAGAGTTAACACCAGTACTACTAAATGTATTTCAGAGCATAGAAAAGGATAGAATACTCTCGAACTCATTCTATGAAGCCAGCATAACCCTGATACCAAAACCAGGTGAAGAAACAACAAAAAAAGAAAATTACAAACCGATATCCCTCATGAACATATATGCAAAAATCCTCAACAAAATTCTAGCCAATAGAATTCAACAACTATCAACAACAAAAAAAATTCAATATGACCAAGTGGGATTCTTACCAGGTATGCAGGGATGGTTCAACAGTAGAAAAACAGTCAATGTAATCCATCACATAAATGAAACAAAAGAACCACATGATTTTATCAATTGATGTGGAAAAGGCATTTGGCAAAGTCCAACACTCTCTGATAAAACCTCTCAGGAAAATAGGAATAGAAGGGAAATTCCTCAACATAATAAAGGGCTTTTATACAAAGCCACCATCATCCTAAATGGAGAGAGTCTGAAAGCATTCCCCCTTGAGAAATGGAAACAGACAAGGATGCCCTTTATCACCACTCTTATTCAACATTGTGCTGGAGTTCCTAGCCAGAGCAATAAGAGAAGAAAAAGAAAGTGAATCCAAATTGTTAAGGAAAAAGTAAAAGTATCACCATTTGCAGATGATATGTTCCTATACATTGAAAACCCCAAAGAATCCACAAGAAAACTACTGGAACTAATAGATTTCAGCAAAGTAGCAGGATACAAGATAAACATAAAAATCAGTTGGATTCCTCTAAACCAACAAAGAGATCTTTGAAGAGGAAATCACCAAATCAATACCATTTACAATAGCCCTCAAGAAGATAAAATACTTAGGAATAAATCTAACCAGAGAAGTAAAAGACCTATAGAAAGAAAGCTACAAGACACTATTGCAAGAAACCAGAAGAGATCTACATAAGAGGAAAAACACACTTTGCTCATGGATAGGAGGACTCAACATTGTGAAAATGTCAATTCTACCCAAAGCCATCTACAGATCAATGCAATTCCAATCCAAATTCCAAAGACATTCTTTAACCAGATGGAAAAACAAATCACCAATTCATATTAAAAGTATAGAAGTCCTGGATAAGTAAAGCTTTACCTAAGAAGAAGAATAAAGTGGGAGACCTCACATGACCTGATTTTAGAACCTATTATATTGCTACGGTATTCAAAACAGCCTGATACTGGTACTGGTACAACAACAGAATTGAGATTCCAGACATAAATTCATCCACCTATGAGCAGCTGATACTTGACAAATGCCCAAACTCCACTAAATGGGGAAAAGGCAGTCTCTTTAACAAAAGGTGCTGGCATAATGAATATCCAACTGCAAAAAAAAGGAAAGAAACAAGACAGATCCCTCACATCATGTACGCGAACTCACTCAAAAAGGATCAAAGACCTAAATATAAAATCTAAAATGATAAAGATCATTGTAGAAAAAATAGGGACAATGCTAGGAGCTCTAATACATGGCATAAACAGAATACAAAGCATAACTAACAATGCACAAACACCAGAAGAGAAACTAGATGAATGGGAGCTCCTAAAAATCAAACATTCTTGCTCATCAAAAGAGTAGAAAGACCAACCTACAGACTGGGAAAAATTTTTTGGCTATGACATATCCAATAAGCGTCTAATCTCTAAAATCTATAAAAATACTGCAAAACCTCAACAACAAAAAGGCAAATCACCCGATTAAAAATGGGCAAAGGATATGAACAGGCACTTCACCAAAAAGACACTCAGGTGGCTGTTACATGAGGAAATGCTCACAATCATTAGCCTTTAGAGAAATGCAAATGAAAACTACAATGAGATACCATCTCACACTAACAAGGCTAGCATTAATCCAAGAAGCACAAAATAATAAATGTTGGAGGGGCTGCAGGGAGACTGGAACACTTATACACTGATGGTGGGAATGTAAAATGGTACAATCACTTTGAAAATTGATTTGGTGTTTCCTTAAAAACTAGAAATAGAACTATCACACAGCCTAGCAATTCCACTCCTTGGAATATATCCTAGAGAAATAAGAGCCATTACAAGAATAGATATATGCACACCCATGTTCATTGCAGCACTGTTCACAAGAGCAAAAAAATGGAAACAACCCACATGGCCATCAACAGATGAATGGATAAACAAATTATGGGATATTCACACAATGGAATACCACCCAACGATAAAGACCAATGATGACTTCACAAAACATCTCACAACATGAATGAACCTGGAAGGCATTATGCTGAGTGAAATTAGTCATTCGCAAAAGGACAAATATTGTATGAGACCACTATTACAAGAACTCAAGAAAAGGTTTAAACACAGAAGAAAACACTCTTTGATGGTTACAAGGGTGGGAAGGGGAAAAAAAAAAGGAGAGGGGAATTCACTAACTATATAAAAAGTAGACAAGAATTATCTCAGGTGAAGGGAAGGCAACACAATACAGGGGAATTCAGCACAACTGGACTAAATTAAAAGCTAAGATGTTTCGTGAACACAACCAAACACTTCGAGGGACAGAATAGCAGGGTTGGGTGTCTGGGGACTATGATTTCAGGGGACATCTAGGTCAATTGGCATAAAAAGGTTTATTAAGAACATGTTCTGCATTCCACTTTGGCGAATGGTGTCTGGGGTCTTAAAAGCTTGCAAGTGGCCATCTAGGATGCATCAATTGACCCCAAATCACCCAGAGCAAAGGAGAATGAAGAACACCAAAGACATGAGGAAAATATTAGCCCAAGAGACAAAAGGGCCACATAAACCAGAGACTCCATCAGCCTGAGACCAGAAGAACTAGATGGTGCCCAGCTACCACCAATGACTGCCCTGACAGGGAATACAACACAGTCCCTGATGGAGCAGGGGAAAAGTGTAGTGCAAAACTCAAATTTTCATGAAAAGACCAGACTTAATGGCCTGACTGAGACTAGAGAAACCCCTTAAGACATGGCCACTGGACTTTCTGTTAACCCAGAACTAAAACCATTCCTGAAGCCAACTCTTTAGACAAGGATTAGACTAGGCTATAAAACATGAAATAATACTCATGAACAGTGTGCTTCTTAGTTCAAGTAGTTACAAGAGACTAAATGGACAGCTCCTGACCAGATGCAGAATGAGAAGGCAGAAAGGGATAGGAGTTGGGTGAATGGACATGGGAAACCCAGGGTGGAAAGGGGGAGTGTGATGTCACACTATAAGGATTGCAACTAAGGTCACATGACAACATATGTACAAATTTTTGTATGATGAATTGAGCTGTAAACTTTCACCTAAAGCACAATAAAAAGAAAAGAAATCCAGTGACACATTACATTGGAGAAATCTACTGCAAAAGATCTCTTTAAAGTTTTAAAAAGGAAAAATGTCACTTTAAGGACTACGGTTAGCCTGACCCTAGCCATGGTGTTTTCAATCACCTCATATACAGGTGAAAGCTGGACAATGAATAAAGAAGACCGAAGAAGAATTGATGCCTTTGCATTATGGTTTTGGCAAAGAATTTTGAATATACCATGGACTGCCAGAACAAATAAACCTATCTTGGAAGAAGTACAGCCAGAATGCTCCTTAGAAGCAAGGATGGCAAGACTTCATCTTACATACTTTGGACATGTTATCAGGCGGGACTAGTCCCTGGAGAAGTACATCGTGTTTGGTAAAGTAGAAGGTCAGTGAAAAGAGGAAGACCTTCAACAAGATGGATTGACACAGTGGCTACAACAATGGGCTCAGGCATGACAACAACTGTTAGGATGGTGCAGGACTGGGAAGTGTTTTGTTTTGTTGTACATGAGGTTGTTATGAGTTAGAACTGACTTGACGGCACCTAAAACCTTGAAACTCTTAGAAGAAAACAAAGAGATAATGATTTGGGACCTAGTTGTAGATTCTTAGGTATGACATCAAATGCACAAGCAGAAAAAGACAAAATAGAAAAAATGGACTTCGTCTAAATGAAAACCTTATGTGCATCAAATGACTTTATCAACAAAATGAAGAGACAACCTAGAGATGGGGAGAAAATTTGGGGGATCCATATACCTGATAAGTGTTTCATATTCAGAATATATAAGAACTCCTAAAACTTATCAACAAAAATACAAACAGCCTAATCAAAAATGGGCAAAGGACTTGAATTGGAATTTCACCAAAGAAGATACAGAAACGGCAAAGAAGCACTTAAAGAGATGTTTCATGTTCTTAGTCATTACCAAAACCAAATCTGTTCCTGTCAAGTCAATTCCGACTCATAGCAACCCTATAGGTCAGCGTAGAACTGCCCCATACGGTTTCCAACAATCAGCTGGTGGATTCAAACTGCCAACCTTTTGGTGAGCAGTGATAACTCTTAACCACTATGCCACCAGGACTTAGTCATTAAAAAAAAAAAAAAAACTTTTTTTTTTTTAGTCATTAGGGAGGTGCAAATCAAAGCCACAATGAGATACCAATTCGCATCCAGTAGGATGGCTACAATAAAACAAACAAAGGAAGCAGAAAACAAAATACGTTGGAAAGGTTTTGGACATCTGAAATACTCTTTGCTGGTGGGAATACAAAAATGGTACTGCCACTGTGAAAAACAGCTTTGGAGTTCCTCGAAAAGTTGAACATAGAACTACCATATGATCCAGCAATCCAATCCTAGATACATATCCAAAATAATTGAAAGAAGAAATGTAAACAGAAACTTGTGCACCAATATTCATTGCAGCCTTATTTGCAATAGCCAAAAAGTGGAATTAACCCAAGTGTCCATCAACAGATGAATGGATAAACAAAATGTAGTATATTCATAAAATGGGATAGTACTCAGCCATAAGGAGAATTGAAGTCCTGGTTCATGCTACGACATGATGAATCTTGAAAATATCGTGCTGAGTAAAATAAGTTAGTCACAAAAGGACAAATATTGTATGGTCTGACATGAAATACCTACAGTTGACAAACATATGGAGACCAATGTTTATATTGGTTACCAGGTGCAGGAAAGGGGAAAGCAGTGAGTTTCTTTTAAACGTGATGGAAAAATTTGGAGACGGATAGTGGTGATCATTGTACAATATAATGAACATAATCCATGTCACTAAATTGTACATACAGAAATGTTGAATTGGCAAATATTTTGTTATATGTATATTTTTACTGCAATAAAACAATAAAAAAGTGCCCATATATACTGGGGAATTTAGAAAGTCTTTCATATGTGTATGGTAGGATGCATGCCCATAAAAGGCATGGCAAGACTCCAAGGTTTAAACTCAATCTGATCTCTAGGCTTGGTGCAAGCAAGAAGTGAAGACTAAAGCAGAGTTGTAAATGGCATAGCTAAATATTTATGGAGCGACCCAACACAGAGCCAGTCTGCAAACTCAGAGAGAGGCTTTTTCCCTTTGTTTTTATATTTTTTAAAAAGTTTTACTCCAGGCTTTCAAGGAAATCTTTATCAAAATAATTGTTGGCAATGAGCTAAAAGAACAGAGATTTCAGAGACCAAGACAAAAAAAGAATACAGGCTTTACAAAAATAGTTTAGAAATGTTACTAAACAAACAACTCCAACCTGAGAGAGGAAAAATTTGATTTCCACATTAGCACATTGTAATACTCAAAATGTCCAGTTTTCAAGAAAGCATTACTAAGCAAACAAATAAACAATAAATTATGGCTCATTCACTTTGGAAACCCTGGTGACATAGTGGTTAAGGGCTATGACTGCTAACCAAAGGTCTGCAGTTCAAATCCACCAGGCACTCCTTGGAAACTCTATGGGGCAGTTCTACTCTGTCCTATAGGGTCGCTATGAATCAGATTCAATGCGATGGCAGTGGGTTTTTTTTTTCACTCAGAAAGCACACATATTGGATTTATTAGACAAAAGCTTTAAACAAACCATTTTAAATATATTCAAAAAGCTAAAGGAAACCATGGGCACAGAGCTAAAGAAAGCCAAGAGAATGATGTCTCAACATTTAGAGAAAATCTAACAAGAGGTAGAAATTATATAAAAGAACCAAACAGAAATTCTGGCGCTGCAAATGTAATAACTGAAATGAAAAATTTACTAGAGGTTTCAGTAGCAGGTTTGAGGAGGTAGAAGAATCAGTGAATTTGAAAACAGGTAAACTTAAATTATATTCTTAGGAGCAGAGAATAGATAAATGAGGAGCAAGGAATGAAGAGAAATAATCAGAGCTTAATGTAACTGAGACACCATCAAGCCTACCAACTCATGCATAGTGGGAGTCCCAGAAGGAGAGGAGAGAGAAAGGAGAAAAAAAAATTTGAAGAAATAATGGTCGAAAACTTCCCAAATTTGATAAAAGACATAAGTCTACTCATCTAAGAAGCTCAATGAATTCTAAGAAGGATAAACACAAACAGATATACACCAAGAAACAGTATAATCAGTCAAAAGCCAGTGACAAAGAGAATATTGCCATAAGAGAGAAGCCACTCATCACATACAAGGGATCCTCGATAAGATTAACAGGTGATTTCTCAGTAGAAGTCATGGAGGTCAGAAGGAAGTGGAATGACATATTGAAAGTGCTGGAAAAAAAATTTCAGAATAAATTCCATATCCAACAAAACTATCCTCCAAAAAATGAAGCAGAATGGAGTTCCAGGAAGATGGCAGCATAAAAGGATTAAGGCTCAGACCTCTCCCACAAGAACACCAAAAAATACAACAATAATCCTCTGCAAGACTTGGCATAAACCTGTGAAGTTGGGCAGAGGACAACAGCAGAGACCAGCAGAGGGAAAAAGCCAGGCGAGAAAACAGTAAGATAGGCAAAATCTACTCAAGCTCTGCACCCTCTTCCCCCCTCCCCTTGCCATGAGTCTGCCAACTCACTGGTGCTGCTCCCTCACATAGCTGCAAACACACAGATCTAGAGGGACTTTCAGACCAGTGGGGACAGGCCCCGAGTCACCAGAGATCATGCAGTCTATTTGTGCAAGAAGAAAAACCCCTGGAAACTGGACAAGCTTGACGAGGCATATCTCCCTGGTGCACCATGTGGAGTCTGCCAGCCACTCTCCTCCCTACCAGTGCCTTACACAGACAGCTGCCGCAGCAGTCCACCTATACCTTGCCTGAGCAGGGGAAAGGAACTCCGGCTGTAGCAGTAGATAGGAGCACCCTTGAACTGTGGGAGGGAAGGCACTGACAAGGATATAGAACACTTTAGAACATGTTCTGTAAGGGGACTGTCACAAAAAGTTAAAAAATGCAGTAAAGCGATGAAAAAAAAAATCGAGAGAATTGAGGAACATGAATGGCGCCATCTGAAGGACAAATCAAATTGTGCAAGCTCTCAGGTGTATTTGAAAGAAACTGAAAGACAAATTCTGATCCAGAGTTGAGAGGAGTGGGGAAAATAACAAGAAAGGCTTGAAGACTTTCCCAGTTAAAAGTTTCTCCCAGAAAACAGTGCTGTTGATATAATTACTGGGAAGAGCAGAGAAATCTAATATCAAGCAAAAATCTAATCCCCAAAGTGAACAAAAAAGTACAACATACTGAGAAAATAGAATCGATGACTCACACAAATAAAAAAGATGAAGGGAGAAACATTGTTTCTATGGAAGTCCAATTAATAAAATAAAATGAAAGAAAATAATGCAATACTGAACAATTAAACAAGTTGATAGAATTAAAAGAAAACACAAAGAACCAAACAAAATTAAGAAAACAATGAATGAACAAAGTGAGAATATAAACAAAGAGATAGAAAGTAAAAAGAAAAAATACAAACGGAAATAGTGGAACTGAAAGAAACAATAACTGAAATGAAAAAGTCTATAGGAGGTTTGAATCATAGAGTTGAAAAGGCAGAAGGCAGAATCAGCTAGGTGGGAGATAAGGTCACTGACATATTAAAGGCCGAAGAACAACAAGGGAGAAGGATCAACATAATGAACACAGTTTAATGGAACTATGGGACAACATCAAGTGAACCGACATACACACCATGGGAATTCCAGAAGGAGGGGAGAGAAAAGACCAGAAAAAATTTTTTGATAAAGTAATGGCAAAAAACTGTCCAAGTCTGATAAAGGACATAAAACTAGATATTTGAGAAGGTCGGCAAACACTAATTAGGATGAATTCAAGGAAACACATACTGAGGCACATTACAACCAGGCTCTTAAAGATTAAACACAAGGAGATGTTTCTTAAAGCAGAGAGAAACAAACAAAAGGTGATATACAAAGGAACCCCAATAAGATTAAGTGCCAATTTCCCCTTAGAAAAACTTGGAGGTCAGAATGCAATGGGATGATATATTTAAAGAGCTGAAAGAAAGGAACTATCAACCAAGGATATATCTGGTGAAACCATTCTTCAAGAATGATTGTGAAAGAAATTAAGACAATCATAGACAAACAAAAGCTGCAAGACTTCATCTCCACAAGAATATTCATACAAGAAATACTAAAAGGAAGAGGAAGGGCAAGATGGTGGAGTAAACAATTGCTCCCATTTATCACCCTGCAACTAACCCACTGAACAACAAATAAAAACAGGCTAAGACTGAGATCTCAAAGCCCTAGATAGCAGTTGAAGTGTTGGAAAGCTGAGGTGAGTCCTGAAACAGGGGAGAGAAGGAATGGGGTAGGCAGAGAAACTGGGAGTTTCTGGCTGCTGGTATTCAAAGGACTTGGATCACTGCGGCCATTTTGGGATGGGGACAGGCAACACCCTGAGTAAAGAACATAGAATGGGAGATAAACTGAGTGAAGTATAGTCTGATTAAGGTGGCGCAGATTGGCTATGGGAACTCACAAGCCACACACTTGGGAAGGGGCATAAGGAAACCAAGATGCTGCAAGTGAATGCTATTAAATTTCATGGAGACTCGAAGCTGAGAGGCACGAGGACCCTGGGCCACAGAAGAGATGTGGAACCCATTCATCAACCAGGGTGAGAAAAATACATCAAATAGTCAACACAGCAGGAAACAACTGTCTACCTACCTACCACAGAAGAACCTACTCAGGGCTGTCCATGAGGGAAGGACATAAAGCACTCCCCACCTTCACCTTGGGAATAAAGAGTACCATCAATTCCACCCGAAGCCAGAAGAAAAGTCTGGTGCATGTGCAATTATTCACAAAGGAAAGCCATGCCCCAATCCTACAAAGGGAGGTGAAGGAATCCAGTCCTAGGAGTGCAGGTATCTGGAGAAGGCTTCAGTTAAATCCACAGAAGACAGAGAGACCTTAACACACCAGTAAAATCAGCCTCCTTAGACAAAACAAACCAAAGTAAGAAACAAGAGACTTAAAACTTTCTCAGACACCTGGAATCTGTGAAGAAAGGGTAGAACTGAATAATAACAGAGAAAATTCTCAGACAGAACTGCTGACTCAGCGGTGAAATAGCCAAAAGGCCAGAGTGCCCTATAGTGGAACTTAGAAGAAGGTAATGGAGGTAAACCTAAGAAAAATAATTCCTTGAACTACAGAAAACTCTGAATTCCAGAATACCACAATAAGATATTAAAATGTCCTACATTCAACAAAAAATAATAAAACACGAAGGACCACAAGAGAAGAATGCCCAATCAAAAGAAAAACATGAAGAAGAGGGAATTTCTCCTATGGAGATAAGGATAATGGAAAAAATAGAACACACATGATAGTGTTAAATATGTTTAAAGAATGCAAAGAACACGCAGAAAAAAAAGTAATGGATATGAGGAAACAAAATGAGATATAAAATGAGAAATTCAATAAAGAGATTGAAAATATTAAAAAAGAGAGAGAGAATAAGGGATCTGAAGACTAAATAATTGAATTAGAAAATGCAAGAGAAATATTCAACAGTAGATTCAAGAAGACAGAAGGTAGAATAAATGAACTAGAAGATGAGTAACTGAACATATTAAGTCTGAAGAGAAAAAAAAACAAAGAAAAGCAAACAAACCAAATGGAAATGTAGGATTCAATTAAGAAAACTAATATTAGAATTTTTGGAATTCCAGGGCATCAGGATAATAATAAAGCATAGAAAGAATTTTCCAAGTGATACTTATAGAATATTTTCTGGAAGTAAATAAGGTATCAAGCCTGCAAATACAGGAATCTCCACAAACTCCAAACAGAAGAAATACCATGAGGCCCACTCCAAGATGCATAGTAATAAAATCATTGAAAACCAAAGAAAAGGATAGAATTCTGAAAGCATCAAGAGAAAAGCACAATATGACATATCAAGGGTCCACCACAAGAATTAGTGCAATTTCTCCCCCAGAAAGGCCAGGAGACAATGGAATGACATATATAAAATATTAAGGAAAACAACTGCCAACCAAGAATTCTTTAGCTTGCAAAGTTGTCACTCAAAAATGAGGGGAAAATAAGACAGTTCCAAATGAGCAGAATTCCTAGGAATTTGTCACTACCAGACCAGCTCTGCAAGTATTACAAAAGGGAGTTCTCCTAATGGAAAGGAAAGAATATTAAACAAATACTTAAATTTACACAGGGGAAAATAAATAAATAAAAGACAAGAGAAAGATCGCCAAGAAAACATAACAGCATGGGCAAATATAAAGACCAAGTATACAATATTTTCAGAGAATAAACTCAGTAGTTAAATTTCATAAGCAATACAACATCAAGTGCATAAGAAATAAGTACAAATAAAACCTAACAGAAATATAATGATGTCAATGGAGGCTCACCAACAGAAAATGGGGAGGGAGGGGCAAAACAGGAATAGTTATATTAACATTGTATGTTATTTGTTGCTTGTATGTTAAATGTTGTTGCAACTGCAAGTTGTGTAATGTAATATTTGTGGCAACCTCTAAGAAACTACCCAGAAAAAATACACAGAAGATAAGAAGAAACCCAAAAGACTTATCACAAGAAGACAGTTAAACACAAAAAATAATAGAAAAATGAGAATAAAAAGTCAAACAAGACATGACAGTCAAAAAACAATAAAAATGAATGAAGCAGACAATTCATTTTCAGTAATTAAAAGTGTAAATGGTCTAAACTGTCCATACGTAAGGCAGAGAATCACAGAATTGATAAAAATCATGCTCCATTATTTTGCTACCTACAAGAAACACACCTTGGACAGTAGGACACAAGCAAACTGAAAATAAAAGGATGGAAAAATATATTCCATGCAACAAGTAATGAAAAAAAAGCAGAGGTAGCCATACTGATACAAGATAAAATAGGCCTTAAATCAAAATTTATTACAAAAGATAAGGAATGACACTACATAATAATAAAAGGGTCAGTCAATCAAGATATAAAAATTAGAAATATGCATGCAGCTAATAGCAAGGCTCCAAATATATGAAACAAATACTGTCTAATATGAAAGGAGAAATAGATAATTCCATAGTAGTAGTTGGGGACTTCAATACACCACTTTCAATTCTAGACAGAACATCTAAAAAGACCAACAAGGGCATTCAGGATTTACATCAAATCATAAGTGAATTTGACCTAAAGGACCTATGTAGAACACTCCACTCATCATCAGAACAATACATATTTTTCTCCAGTGCACATGGATAATTTTCCAGAATAGACCATATGCTAGGGCCACAAAATAAGCCTCAACATACTTAAGATTGAAATCATATATAGCATCTTCCCTGACCATATGATATGAAGGTAGATATCAACAACAGGAAGAATAAGGAAAAAGAAATAATTGCATGGAAGCTAAGCAACACACTACTAAAAACTATGGGGTCAGAAAAGAAATCAAACGTGAAATAAAAAATACTGAGAATCAAATGAAAATTAAGACACAACATATCAAAGCCTTTGAGACACACCAAAAGCAGTACTCAGAGGGAAATTAATAGCGATAAATGCTTACATTAAAAAAGAAGATCCAAAATCAATAACATAAACTGACAACTTGAAGAAATAGAAAAACAGAAAGAATCAACAAAAAACAGAAGTTGTTTCTTGAAAGGATCAATAAAATAGATAAACCACTGGTTAGACTGTCTAGAGAAAAAGAAGAGCCAGATAACCAAAATAAGAAATGAAACTGGAGACATTACAACAGGCCCAAATGAGATAAAGAGGATCATAACAGAATACTATGAGAAATTGTATTCCAACAAATTTGAAATCTAGATGAAATGAAGCAATTCCTAGAAACATACTACCTACCTATACTCACTCAAATAAAGGTAGAATATCTAAACAGACCCACAATAAGAGTTTGAAGATGTCATAAAAAAAATGCTAACAACAAAAAAAGGCTAGAACCAAATGGCTTCACTGGGGAATTTTACAAAATAGTCAGAGAAGAGCAGATACCAATTCTATTCAAACTCTTCAAAGACAAAGAAGAAGAAAAAATACCCTCTAACTCATTCTATAAAGCTGGCATCACCCTGATACCAAAACCAGGCAAAGACTTCACAAAAAACGAAAATTACAAATATCCCCCATTTTTATAGATGGGAAAATTTTCAACAAAATTCTAGCCAACATAATTCAGCATCAAAGAAATCATACACCACGATCAAGTGGGATTCATACCAGGATTGCAAAGATAGTTCAACATTAGAAAATCAATCAATGTAATTCACCACATAAATAGAATAAAGGAAAAGAGTCACATCTTTATCTCAATTGATACAGAAAAGGCATTTGATAAAATCCAAAAACTTCCTGACAAAAACTCTCAGCAAAATAAACATAGAAGGAAATTTATCAACATAATTAAGGGCTATATGCAAAACCAATAGAAAGACTGAGAGCCTTCTCCTTGAAAACAGGAATGAGACAAGGATGCGCATTATCACTCATATTCAACATTGTACTGGAAGTCGTACCTATATCAATATGGCAAGAAAGAGAAATAAAAGATATCCAAACTGGAAAAGAATATGTAAAACTATCCCTATTTGCAGATGGCATGATCCTATACAAAGAAAACCCTAAAGATTCCCCAAGCACACAGCTGGATCTCATAGAAGAATTCAGCAACGTTGCAGGGTACAAGTTCAACACCCGAAAATCAGTTTGGTTCTACACTAACAATGAGTATTCTGAAAAGGAAATCAAGAAAATAATACCATTTATAAGAGCCACAAAAATTATTGAATTATGAGGATTTAACCTAACCAGGGACATAAAAGACTTATGCAATGAAAATTACAAAACAGTGCTATAAGAGACCTACATAAATAGAAAGAAATTCTGGGCTTATGAATTGAAAGACAAAATATAGTGAAAATGTCAATACTACCTAAGTCGATCTACATTTACAATGCAATCCTGATACACATCTCGACAACATTCTTGACTGAAATAGAAAAGCTAACGGCCAACTGTATATGGAAAGGAAAGGGTCCCTGAATAACCAAAGCACTATTGAAGAAGAAGAACAAAGTAGGAGGCCTCACACTCCCTGATATCAAAACAAACTATACAATCACTCTAGTCAAAACAGCCTGGTATTGGTTCAGTAACAGAAACACAGACTAATGGACTAGAACAAATTGAGAACCCAGAAATACATACATCCATTTATGGACAACTGACTTTTGACTGGGGGTCAAAATCCATTCAATGGGGAAGAAAGAGCACTATTTAAAAATGGTGCAGACAAAACTCAATATCCATTTGCAGAAAAATGAAACAGGACTCATACCTCACACCATACACTAAAACTAACTCAAAATCGATCAAACTCTCAAATGTTAAACCTAAAACTATAAAGTTCCTGGAAGAAAATATAGAGAGGAAACCATGGGACCTAATTTTTTGTAAAACGTAGGCTAACAGACATAACTACAAATGCACAAATAGCAGAAGACATATTAGATAATTGAGACCTCATAAAATTAAACACTTATGCTCATTAAAAGACTTCAGCAAAAGAGTAAAAAGACACCCCACAGACTGGAAAAGAAACTTTGGATACAATATATAAAATGAGGGTCTAATCTCTAAAATATGTAGAAAGCTTCAACAACTCAACCACAAAAAAAAAAACAAACAACCTAATTTAATAATGGGCAAGGACATGGACAGACTCTCCACCAAAGAGAACACTCAAGTGGCCAGCAAATACATGAAATGATGCTTAAGATCATTAGCCACTAGAGAGATGCAAATCAAAACTACAGTGAGATACTATCTCGCTCTCAGCTAAAATGACACTGATTTAAAAAATCAGACAGCAATAAATGTTGACAAAGATATGGGGAGATCAGAACGCTTATTTATTGCTGGTGGGACTATAAAATGGTACAACCACTATGGAAAACAGTATGGCACTTACTCAAAAAACTAGAAATAGAACTACCTTATGATCCAGCAATCCCTAGAGAACTAATAGAAGTAACACAGACATATGCACACCTGTGTTCATTGCAGTATTATTCACAATATCAAAAAACAATGGAGACACCCTAAGTGCTTTTCAACTGATGAATGGATAAAAAAAATGTGGTACATACCTACAATGGAATACTACATAACCACAAAGAACAATGATGAGTCTCCAAAGCATGTTATAACATGGACGGATCTGGAGGACATAATGCTAAGTAAAATAACTCAATCACATAAAGACAAATATTGTATGATCCCACTTTTATAAGAAGACAAGAATAGGTATATATATACAGAGACCAATGATCACTGGTGGTTACCAGGGATGGGTGGAGTGGGGAATCACTCTCTAGATCATAGATACTTGTTATTTTTGGTGATGGGAAAAGTAGCACAGAATGTGGGTGTAATAAGCACAGCTTGATCAAAGTAAATGATGCCACTAATAAGCACGCAAGAGGAAAGTACGCTTGCGCTAAAGAATATGACATATATAATTTGGCAACAATACTAACAAAACCAAAAAACTAATGTATGGTCACATATGTAAGTGTAAAGGCATGTATGTGTATGGGTAGGTACAGGTGACTACATATGTGTGCACAGATAGAAGTATTTATATGTACTTGTATGTACAGATATGTGTGTGCACATATATATATATTCATATAGGACACAGTTACAGATATTTCATAGACATAACCAAACACCTTGCAAGAATGGTTTTCTAGGTTTGAAGGCTTAGTATCTGAGTCTCATGGGACTACTCAGTCAATTGGCATCAAAAGTCCATGTTCTGCATTCTAGTGAGGTGAGCATCTGGGGGCTTAAAAGCTTGCGAGCAGCCATCTAAAATACATCTATTGGTCTCTACTCCTCCAGAGCAAATGAGAAAGAAGGAAACCAGTCTCAAAGAAATTAGCCTACAGGGCTAATAACCTACACAAGCCACGGCCTCATCTACCCTGAGATCAGAAGAACTAGATGGTACCCAGCTACCACTACTGACCATTCCAATCAGGGCCACAATAGATGGATCCTGAGAGAATGAAAGAAAAAGGCAGAACGAAACTCGAATTCTTAAAAACTCCAGAATTACTGGACCAGATGAGGCTAGAGATCTCCCTGAGACTATTGCCGTGAAATACTATTTAAAACTTGAAGCAAAATGTCCTCTGAGGACATTTTAGCAAAATAACAGGCTGGCACACAAATTAAAGAATACTACCCATGAATACAATGCTCCAGTAAAAAACTGTACATATGATACCAAAAGGTCAACAATCACTCTAAAGCAAAGATGAGAAGGTAAGTAAGTGTGCAGGGAAACTAGAGCACTGGAAATGGGACGACCAGAACTCAATTATAGAGAATGTTGACACATTTTGAATAATGTAACTAATGCCGCTGAACAATTTGTGTAGAAATTGTCAAATGGTAACCTAATTTGCTGTATAAAGTTTCACCGAAAACACAAAAACACAATAAAATATTATTTTTTAAAAAAAGAAATAATAAAAGAAGTCCTACACAGGAAAGAAGGCCATTTAAAAGAAACCTGAAGTCACATGCAGACAGCCCCTGGGTTACAAACGTCCAACTTACATACAACCCATAGTTATGAACCAACCCCTGTAGACCATATTACATTAAAAAATTGAGGTACATACAATGGTTTGTAATAACAAAAGGGCACTACTTTGCTATGCACATCAAAACATTATTATTATTATTACTGTATTATTATATTAAAGATGTTTTAGTGTTCCTGGAAGTGTTTCTTTAATGTTGTTTATGCACAGAAAGGTGCAGTATATACTAACCCAGTGCCGCTGATATACAAACATTTGACTAATGTTAGATATGAACCATACTTAACTGTTCCTTCTTACATACAAATTTGACTTAAAAACAGCCTCAGGAACAGAACTCATTCATAACCTAGGGACTTCCTTTAAAGAAAGACTTCCAGTAAAGAAAATTACATGGGTAAAAATAAGGGCAAGTTTTAAGGTATTCTTACTTGATAACTGTAATGGTTATGTCCTTCCTACTTTATATTGACAAATAGGTATAAAAAGTATATATCTATGTTACAGGGCACATGATGTATAAAGATGTAATGAAGATAACAATATAAATGTGTGGGAGGGCAAGTAGGGGTATAGAGTTTTATCTTACTGAAGTTAAGTTGGAATCAATTTAACCCAGGTTGTTACAAAACCAAGTGTTAAAAATAACATTCTCGGTAACTACAAAGAAAATATCTAAAAGCACACATACGTAAAAAAGGAGTGTAAAAGTGAATAAAAAATCTC
Organism: Loxodonta africana; assembly: GCF_030014295.1. Taxonomy (NCBI): domain Eukaryota; kingdom Metazoa; phylum Chordata; class Mammalia; order Proboscidea; family Elephantidae; genus Loxodonta; species Loxodonta africana. The sequence goes on along the minus strand of NC_087369.1, from coordinate 87,460,246 downwards.
ACTACAAAAAAGCAGGAGAATACAATAGTTGGTAGCATAAGAGGTATAAAAGGACAATGAAGGGGTAAGTACACACACACACATACACACAAACCAAATAAGATGGCAGAAGTAAGTCCTTCCTCATCAGTAATTGCAGTGAATGTAAATGGACTAAATGTTTTAATCAAAAGGCAGAGAATTTCAGAATGGATAAAAAATATGACCCATTTTTATGTTGCCTAAAAGAAATACCTCTTAGGCACAAACACAAAAAGTGAAAGGAGGGAAAAAATATTTCATGCAAGTAATAACTAAAAGAGAGTAAGGTTGGCAATATCAATATCAGACAAAATAGGCTTGAAGTCAAAATCTCTAAAAAAGTGACAAAGACATTATATGATTATCAAAGGATCTTTTCAACAAGAAGCAATAACAATTATAAATATATATGCACCTAATTTTTTTAATATAAAAAAATTTTTTTTAATATAGGAGCACTTAAATATATATAGCAAATATCTAAAGAATTGAAAGGAGAAATAGTTGTACAATAATGGTGGGAAACTTCAATACATCGCTGTCAATAATGGACAGAACATCTAGAAAGAAGGTCAGTAAGAACACAGAAGACTTGAAGGACACAGTAATTGAGCTAGACTTATAGATACTTATAGAACACTCCACCCAACAAGAACACAATACACATTCTTCTCCAGTGCACACAGATCATTTTCCAGGATAGGCCACATCTTAAGTCACTAAAAAGCCTCAATAATTTTAAGAAAATTGAAATCATACAAAGTATTTTCTCTAACCACAATGATATAAAACTAGGAATTAATAACGGAATGAAAACTGAAAAACACACAAAGATGGAAAGTAAACAACACACTATTAGCCAACCGATTGTCAAGGAAGAAATAAAAAATGAAACCAGAAAATATTTAGAGACAAATGATAATGAAAGCACTACATATCAAAATTTATGGGATGCAGTAAAAGCAATGCCAGTAGGGAAATTTATAGCTATAAATGCCTATATTAAAAAGAAAGAAAGATCTCTAATCAAAAACTTAAATGAAAACTTGAGGGATTAGAAAAAGAAGAATGAACCAAAACACAACCAATTAAAAGGATAGAGATAACAAAGATGAGAGTAGGGATAAATAAAATAGATAATAAACAATAGAAGAAAATCAATGAGCACAGCTTTTTTTGTGAAAGAATCAATAAAATCGACAAGCCTTAGGCTAGACTGACAAAGAAAAAAGAGAAAAAACACAAATATCTAAAATCAGAAATGAAAATGGGGAAATTACAACAGATTCTAACGGTATAAAAAAGTTCATAAAAGAATACTATGTACACTTACATGCCAGCAAATTAGATAATCTAGATTAGATTAGATAATCTAGTAGAAAATTCCTAGAAACAAACTACCTATGCTGACTCAAGAAGAAATAGAAGACCTCAACATGAGCAGTGAAGAAATTAAAGCAGTAATCTAAAAACTCCCAACAAAGACAATTCTGGACCAGATGGCTTCACTGAGGAATTCTACCAAAAGCTTACAGAAGAAGCGAAACCAATCCTTCTTAGACTTTCCAAAAAATAGAAGAGAATACTTCTTAACTCATTCTATGAAGCTAGCATTACTCTGATAACCAAAGCCAGACAAGGACATCACAAGAAAGGAAAAGTACCCACCAATATCCCCCATGAATATAAATGCAAAAATTCTTAACAAATTCTAGCAAACCAAAGTCAAAGGTATATGAAAAGGATTATACGCCTTAGTCAAGTGAGATTTCCTCCAGGAATGCAAGAGTATTTCAACATTAGAAAATAAATGTATATAATATACCATACTAGTAGAATAAAGAAAAAGAACCACATGATCACCTCTATAGTTGCAGAGAAGGCATTTGACAAAATCCAACATGCTTTTATAATAAAAACACTCTACAAGATAGAAATAGGAAATTTCTCAAAACGATGAGGGGCATTTATGAAAAGCCCACAGCTAACATCATACTCAATCGAGAAAGACTGAAAGCTTTTCCTTTAAGATCAGTAAGAACATAAGGATGTTTGCTGTCACCACTGCTACTTAAAATTTAACTAAGTTCTAATTAGGGAAGACAAAGAAATAAAAGGTATCCAAATTGGGAAAGAAGAAGTAAGACTATTCCTTTTCACAGATGACATGATCCTATATATAGACAACCACAAAGAATCCATAAGAAAGCTAATACAGCTAGTTAATGAATTCAGCAAAGTGGAAGGATACAAGGGAAACACACAAAAGTCAATCAAATTTTCATACATTAGTAACGAACAAGCTGAAAAGGAAATTACAAAAACAATTCCATTCACAAAAAAAACTAGCATCTAAAAGAAAAAATACCTAGGAATAAATTTAACCAAGGAAGTGAAAGACTTGTATATAAAAAACTATAAAACATTACTGAAAGAAATTAAAGATGGACTAAATAAACAGAAGGACATGCCTTGTTCATGGATCAGAAAATTCAATATTGTCAAGATGTCATTACTACCTAAAAAGTAATCTATAAATTCAACAGAATTTCGCTCAAAATTCCAACATCCCTCTTTGCAGAAATGGAAAACTCAATCCTTAAATTATTGTGGAACTACAAAGGAGCCTGAATAGCCAAACCAACCTTGAAACAAAACAGAATATGAGGACTTTAATTTCCCAATCTCAAAACGTATTATAAATCTACAGTAATCAAAACAGTCTGGTACTGCTTTACTGAAAGACATACAGACTAATGGAATAGAATTGAAAGTCCAGAGTTAAGAGCACATACCTATGGCCAAAGGGACTTTGACAAGTATGCTAAATCCATCAAATGAGAAAAAATAGTCTCTTTAATTAAAAAATGGTGCACTGGGAAAACTGAATTTTTCCACATGTAAAAGAATAAATTTAGACCCACATTTCACACTATAAACAAAAATCAACTCAAAATGGGCCATAGACTTAAATGTAAGAACTAGAACTATAAAACTCTTAGAAGAAAACATAGTGGTACTACTTCAAGGCCTGTTGTTGTTGTTGTTGTTAGGTGTTGTCAAGTGGGTTCTGACTCATAGTGACCCTATGTACAATGGAACAAAACATTGCCTAGGCCTGAACCATCTTCACAATCATTATTATGCTTGAGCCCATTGTTGCAGCCACTGCGTCAATCCATCTCGTCTAGAGTTTTCCTCTTTTTTTGTTGACCCTCTACTTTACCAAGCATGATGTCCTTCTCCAGGGACTGATCCCTCCTGATAGCATGTCCAAAGTAAGTGAGACTTAGTCTTGCCATCCTTTCTTCTAAGGAGCATTCTGCTTGTACTGCTTTCAAGACAGATTTTTTCGTTCTTTTGGCAGTCCACGGTATATTCGATATTTTTTACCAACACTGAAATTCAAAGGCATCAGTTCTTCTTTGGTCTTCCTTATTCCTTGTCCAGCTTTTGCATGCATATGAGGCAACTGAAAACACCATTGGCTGGACCAGGCATACCTTAGACTTCAAGGTGAAATCTTTGCTTTTCAACACTTTAAAGAGGTATTTTTGCAGTAGATTTGCCCAATGCAATGCGTTTTTTGATCTCTAGACTGCTGCTTCCGTGGAGGTTGATTGTGGACCCAAGTAAAATGAAATCCTTGACAACCTCAATCTATTCTCCGTTTATCATGATGTTGCTTATCGGACCAGTTGTGAGGATTTTTGTTTTCTTTATGTTGAGGTGTAACCCATACTCAACTCTGTGATCTTTGATCTTCATTAGTAAGTGCTTCAAGTCCTCTTCACTTTCAGCAAGCAAGGTTGATAATGAGTTTTTCTCTAATCCTGATGCCCTATTCCTCTTCATATAGTCCAGTTTCTCAGATTATTTGCTCAGCACACAGATTGAATCAGTATGGTGAAGAGATACAACCCTGACACACATCTTTCCTGACTTTAAACCACACAGTATCCCTTTGTTCTGTTGGAATGACTGCCTCTTGATCTATGTACAGGTTCCTCATGAGCACAATTAAATGTTCTGGAATTCCCATTCTTCCCATGTTATCCATAATTTGTTATGATCCACACAGTCGAATGCCTTGCATAGTCAATAAAACAGAGGTAAACATCTTTCTGCTATTCTCATCATTTAGTGACTAAATGATGCAGGAAGCACCAAAAGAAAAAAAAAAGCACCAAAAGAAGATGGGAGGAATACACAGAGTCACTATACCAGAAAGAATTGGTCGGTGTTCAACCATTTCAGGAAGTAACAGGTGATCAGAAACACATGGTACTGAAGCAAGTAGAAAATCAAAACTTTCCTACTGCGTTTTTCTTGCTTCAGCATTTGCTTAGTTGTTATAACCCTTTGACTGGTTTTCAGAGTTGTAACAAATTTGGTTCTACAGTTTCTGCTTGTTTTTTTGTGTGTGTGCGTGTGGAGGGATGGGGGCTTGCAGCTGCTTATACTGCCATCTTCCTTTGGACTCTCTCCAGGCTTTTTAAAAATAGGAATTGTTAAACTATTTCTAAAATTTGTATGGAAATTAAATGCACATAAATTAGACAAAACTATCTTGAAAAAGAACTGCGATGTTGGGTGACTTACGCTATCTGACTTCAAGACTTAATATTAAGTTACAGTAATTTAAACAGTGTGATACTGGAGTAGGAATCTGCAAATAGATAAATAAAACAGAGAAGAGAGCTCCCAAATAGTCTCATATGATTCATTGATTTAACAAAGGCTCCAAATCAATTTAATGGGAAAGGAAAATCATTCCAACAGATGGTGCTGGAATGACAGTATACATAAGAGAGAAAGTGAAATTCAATCCCTATCTAAAACTTTTAAAAAACTTATTTGAGATTGATTATAAACCCAAGCGTAAAAGCTAAAATTATAGTTTCCAGAAGAAAATGTATGGAATTTTTTTTCAAACTTTGAGGGTAGTCAAAGATTTCTTAATCAGGACATATAAAGCAACGGTTATAAAAGAAAAAAGTGACAAAGTAAATTTCATCAAAACTAAAAATTAATGATTATCAAAACTAGTGTTAAAAAATGCAAGCCAAGACTGGGATAAAAATATTTGCAGTGCATGTATGTGGTAGCCATAGAAATGCACTGCTTCAGAATTCCCTTTAGACAGGCCACAGAAAACACTTTGAAGAGTGTAGTTAGTTGACAGCCTTCAGATGCAGCAATTACTGCAGCATTTGCCTTAGGGCTATGCTTAACCCAGCCTGCCTCCAGCCAGAGACCGAGCCCAGCAAGGGCACTAAAACCGGATAGGTCCTACCCAAAGTGGGGTTCTTCTAACACGAAATCTTCGTTCCGGGGCTTCCCATCTACCTGGCCAAGACTTTTTTAGAGCTGTACTACCCCATCTGAGGATGTTTCTAGTCAATCTTGTTTCCTCCTTTGTCTTCCTTCTCAGGTCAGACCTGCATTGTGGTTTGAGACTCTGCATTTTATCCTTCACAGGTTTGTCTTCCAATTAATTTCTTGCACTTCTAATTTTATCCTGGTATATGCGTCAAGGAGGACCAGAACTGACACAATTTAATACCAGAAGTGGTCAAAGGAAGCAGGCAGGAAGATAGAGTTTGGGGATTGCATTAATTATTGCCAATATGACAAGGAAGATCTTACCCCAAATAGTATGTGGAGCATGGATTGTCTCTGCCACAAGCTGTTGGCCCAATTTCTCAAAAAAATTTACTATTTCTGAACTGGGAAAATATCCAGGTGGAAAGGAACACCCTTGCCAGTGTGATATAGTTCAGACATTCAAAACATGGTAAGACATGTGTATAAAGATGGTGGAGTTGCTTGGTAGTAACTAAGTTGTATTGACATCCTGATGAGAGATAATAGAAACCGAAGTGGTTAACCAACAATTAAAGCATAAATATGAGAGCCAGAGAGCCTCTTCGTTGCTTACAAAGAGGCCTTTATCTCCTGCAGCAGAAGAACAGATACAACTGAGGTACAGGCATACCAAAAGAAAAAAAAAAACCTGTTGCTGTTGATTCGATTCTGACTCATAGCAACTTTATAGGACAGAGTAGAACTGCCCCCATAAGGTTTCCAAGGAGCAGTTGGTGGATTTGAACTGCCAATCTTTTGGTTAGCAGCCATAGCTCTTAACCACTGCTCCACCAGGGCTCCAAGGTACAAGCATAGGACTTAGTAATAAGCGTTATATAAAAAAAAAAAAAAAATTTTATAGATCTCTAAAAAAAAAAAATTTTTTTTTTCTAGAGGCGGTTAAATGCTCAGGCAAGGCAGTTCTGTTACACTAATCCAGAGCCCCGGTTTGGGAAATTTGAGATCCTGAAATAAGAGTTGCGGTCACCTGAGTGGATGCCCCTGAGGATTATGGTTCTCCAGACTTTCTTGAACCCACAGAGCTCACAGAGGTATTCTGCATTAGGAACTAGCATTTTCCCATGTATGAAGACAATGAAAAGTCCTCTCCTCTGCAAGACAATAGCTCCCCTCCCCCTCAGAAACTGCCCCCACTACTTCTCCTGGCTGTCAAGCTGATAACTGGGGTTAAATTCTAGCAAAATCCAACTGGGGAAGTGCTGGGCCTTATAAGAGAGGAAAGAAACTAGACCTTGAAGAATATGTAAGAATTAGCTTATTTGTTGGAGTAAGGACCCTGAGGAATACCCTTGGGACTGGATTTTGAAGGTGCTGGTAAAGGGGATTGTAATATATCTGGTAAGCAAGAATTTATTTACATGCAGATATTTTCTTGGAACACAGGATTTAACACCATCACAAGGACCCTAGGATATGGGACAAACTCTCTGCTAGAATAAAAAAAATAGCTCTTAGAAAAAAAAAACCTGGACAAAATGGTGGTCCACAATGAAAGTTGAAATACCTGAGTTGTTATGGCAACTGGTAGAGTCAGGAATAAAAATGCTGACGGAAGTAGGCATGCTGGATTAGATAAATTATGTATGGCCAGAAGACTCACCAGAGGATTCTATGGGAGGTCCTAGAAGACACATCACTCACTGAGACCATCAGGAATACACTGGTAAGAGAGGCACCCAGCATCACTAAGAAGAGTTCAGCGGTGATTCTCTTTTGTAGGAGTCATAGTCATAGAGATTGGCATATTAATACTTATAAGGATGATGTCTCTCCTTTCTTGAAACAATAAAGGCCTGGTGGCATCACTTAACTGTTAGAAGAGGAGGGCCACATTTATCACAATGACAAAGAGGTTGAAGGCATAGCCAGAAGGTTTAGACAATAGGGAGTTATAGAGATGGCAAGAATGGAGAAGCAGGAGGCTGAAGGCTATGCTCCAATAATGGGTTATTATTCCTTACTTGGTTCCTGGACCTAAGCCAATTTTCAAATACAGAAGTCATTCACCAGAGAGGAAAATGAGTCTCCTGCAACATGGCAGCAAGTATATATTGTAATGATCCCCCCAGTTGTTCCTCAAATGAACCTGTGGCCACTTACTTGGGTGATCATATGCTGGGTAAAGTCATTTCAATGAATATTGGACACAGGGTCTGAGTTGATATTAATACCTGGACCAAAAGTGTCATGGTTCCTCTGATGGAGTTGGGCATAGAGGCAGCAGATAATAAGTCCAGAGAAGTAAAGTATCACACACTGGGGTCCTTAAGATTAAGCGCCAATTTCTCTTCAGAAACCATGCAGGTAAGAAGGCAGTGAGATGCATATTTAAAATGCTGAAAGAAAAGAAATGTCACCCATGATTATTATATCTGGCAAAACTGGTATTAAAAAATGGGGGCAAAATTGTATTTCTTCATCTTTGGCCCTGGTGGTTGGTGCATAAATTTGAACAATAGTCATATTAACTGGTCTTCCTTGTAGGCATATGGATGTTATTCTATCACTGACAGCGTTGTACTTTAGGATAGATCTTGAAACATTCTTTTTGATGATGAATGCAACACTGTTCCTCTTCAAGTTGTCATTCCCAGCGTAGTAGACTATATGATTGTCAGATTCAAAATGGCCAGTACCAGTCCATTTCAGCTCACTAAAACCTAGGATATTGATGTTTATATGTTCCATTTCATTTTTGACGATTTCCGATTTCCCTAGATTCATACTTCGTACATTCCAGGTTCCAATTATTAATGGATGTTTCCAGCTGTTTCTTCTCATTTTGAGTCGTGCCACATCAGCAAATGAAGGTCCTGAAAGCTTTACTCCATCCACGTCATTAAGGTAGACTCTACTTTGAGGAGGCAGCTCTTCCCCAGTCATCTTCTGAGTGCCTTCCAACCTGGGGGCTCATCTTCTAGAACTATATCAGACAATGTTCCGCTGCTATTCATAAGGTTTTCACTGGCTAATGCTTTTCAGAAGTAGACTGCCAGGTCCTTCTTCCTAGTCTGTGTTAGTCTGGAAGCTCAGCTGAAACCTGTCCTCCATGGGTGACCCTACTGGTATCTGAATACTGGTGACATTGCTTCCAGCATAACAGCAACACACAAGCCCCACAGTACTGTGGGGCTTGTGTGTTGCTTGTGTGTTGAAAACAATATAACACACTACTGAACAATCAATGGGTAAAAGAAGAAATCAAAAGAGAAACTTAAAAATACTTAGAATCAAACAAGAATAAAAATACAACATACCAATAACAGTATTCAGATGCAGATTTAGAGCAATAAATGCCTACATTAAAAAAGAAGAAATATTCCAAATCAATAACTTACTCCACAACTTGAGGAAAGAGAAAAGGAAGCACAAACTAAGCCTAAAGTTATCAGAAGAAAGGAATGATAAAGATCAGAGAGAAAAAGTAATAGAAAAACAATAGAAAGTAAAACAGAAAATAGAAAAACAAAAGAAAGTGAGACAGAAAATAGACAAATAATAGTTGGGTTTTTGAAAAAATCAATAAAATTAACACAACCAGAAGTTGGATTTTCGAAAAGATCAATAAAATCAACAAAACTTTGGCTATACTTACAAGGAAAAAGAGAGAGAAGATGCAAATATCTAAAATTAGAAACAAAAGTGGGGACATTAAAATTAACCCTACAGGGGAAAAAAAACACACAGTAATGTCACTGAACTGTACATATAAAGGCTATTTAAATGTAAAATGTTTTGTTATATATTTAACACACACACAGAGGGAAGAAAAAACTGTGGTGTAAAATTTCTTAAATACCAAAAAATTGGGGTCAAAGAAAGACCAAGGCACTCAACTGGATGCAAAAATACTTAAATGATAGTTGAATTTTAGTCAAATTAGACAGCAGGGGAATTGTTCACTAGGTGAACTGGCTTTATAAAATAAGGCTTCAGGAAAAGTGATTTTCACTCAATTAGACTTACGTAAATTAACCTAGAGACCCAAGTCACATCAACAACCTGTCTAGCTTTCTACCTTTCTGAGTAGGTGGGACTTGAATAATACCACTTACTCTCATAATTCTAACGTTACCTTGCTAACTCCTATATATTCTTCAGGTTTCCAAGCAAAAGTCTATATAATTGAGTAGGCTTTGCTTTAAGTTATTCTTGGGTGAGAGCAATGGGACATTGCTCATTGGGGGAGAGGAGCTCACGCCTGCTAATAAAGGACCTGTGGTTTTCTGCCTTTCTCTCTCCAACTGAGCAGTGTCAGCTTCCAGGCTGAATATGTGGTTCCATATTCTTCTCAAGGGCTGAGTTGCTGAAATGCATAAAGTAAAGCAACCAATCATAGTCTATAGTTGAACGGATTCAAAGGAAGGCAAGAGGAACTGATGGCAGGTTCCAAAATTCAGACCAATTTTGCTTACCTACTTCAGATTGGGGAAGAGTCCAGCTGGACGGTAATCCTGGGCATAGAAGGTTAAAGGGCTGGGCATTTCTTGCCTCTAAGTGCAGAATAAGACTAGGTTACTAAAGCCAAGAGAGGACAGTAGACATTCAAAGCCAAATACACTGAATATAATGTTTAAATGGTCAGTCCAGATGTTGGGTCACTAAATCCCATTGAATAATCTGAAAGCAAACCCTAATAAATAGTCAAAAACCCAAGATATTTAGTTATAGTTAGCAGAGCTGAACTAGAGAGTGGGTTGATAGTGAGCCACAAGCTAGTGGTCTTGGAGGTGGGGGGAGTTGTTTGTCCCAAATGGTTAAAGGTAGCAGCAGAGATAGGCTAAGGTACACACCTTCCTTATATTCCCACTTCCCAGATTGGAAAGGCAGAGATTTCTAGATAGGAGGCTATTGCATTATCAGACAAGAAATGACAAGGGCCTGAACTGGGATAGTGTGGGATAAAGAGTAGGAGACAGATTCAAGAAATATTTAGACATTAATTCAACAAATGTTTTTTGAGTTCCTAGTAAATTCTAGGCAATGTTCTGAGCTCCAGGGTGAATTTAGATAGTAAAATTGGAGACCAACTGAATATGAGGTTTGAGGGAGGAGAAAGAGTCAAAGATGAAAAAGTTTTAATACAAATTCCATGGCCTAGCTTTCAAGGCCCTTTGAATTCTAAAACAAATCAGCCTTTCTAGCCTTTGATTCCACTAAATCCAAAACTACCTTCAATTTTAGTCAGGCCAGTCTTCTTAATGTCACCCAAACTATGCATACTCATACTTACCTCCTTAGCTTTGCCTATGCTGTTCTTACCACTTGAAACACCCTTGTTTCCAATGCTCAAATTATTGAAAACTATGTAGTCTTCAGGATCCACCTCAAATCTCTCTTCTTCTATGAAGCTTTTCCTGAGAATTGTATTACTAGGGGTGGGGTGGTATAATGGTTAAAAGCATATGCTTTAGAGTTACAAAGATCTCTATTTGAATCTTGGTCCACCACTTATCAGCTGTGCAATGTTTTCTGAGCCTTTGATTCCTCACCTCTAAAAAAGGGACAATAATTGAATTTGGGATAAGGGATAATAATTGTTGAATTCTTGTAATGATTGAAATGAGATAACAGTCTGGGCTTCAGTTTTCCCATCTATAAAATTGGACCAGATATTAGAAGCTGTTCTAAGTTTTATTTTCAATGATTCTTTGACACAAATTCTAGTTTTTACTGAACCTTCTCAACCCTTTATTGCACACTTTCTCTCTGCTCTATTCCAGATTTCTGGATCCCTTGAGTTCTCTTCTTTTACCTTCTCCATCCATGTTCTGATATATATAGCCGACCTCAGCCAATTGAAGGGAAAATGCCAGAAGACATTACTGATGGCTATTTCAAGCATACCGGTTGAGAGTGGTGGAGCCAAGAAGGCAGACTAATCAGATACCCTAAGCCGTTCCGCTGCAACAAAGACCTGAAAAACCAAGTAAAACAGGTACAGATGTCAATCCTGGAACCCTGAACCTTAAATGAAGGGATAAAGTATTAGATCAGAAGTCACTGAGGAGAAGAAGCTGATAGAAAATGGGGAAGGAATAGAGATATGGAGTGGAGTTTCCCGGCCAATCAGCATGACTCGGTGTGGCCATCTTGGAATAAAAACAACACCACACACAGAAAGGCACCTCCACAGAATTCTAAATAGGAAATAGACTTAAGACTAAGTTCTGACTACTCAGGAGAAACCACGGAGGCAAGAAGGCAATGGAATGACATATATAAAGCCTCAAAGAAAAAAAAAAGCCAGCCAAGGATTATTTATCCAGCAAAACTGTCTATCAAATACAATGGCAAGATTAGGTCATTTCCAGATAAACAGAAATAAAGGGATTTGTAAAGCCCAGACCAAAATTACAAGAAATGTTAAAAAGAGTCCTCTGGTTAGAGAACCAACAATATCAGACAATAATCCAAGACTAGGACACACAGCAGATGAACCAGTTAGTAACCCAACAGGGAATTCACAAAAAAAAGCTAAAAGACTGAAAATAGGGAACCAAAGATGTCAATATGTAAACAATGATAAAGTCAAAACAAGAAAAAGGGAATAAACAGTGCAGTCATAGAACTTCCATATGGAGAGAAAGTTAAGGCAATATCAAGAAATAAAAGACTGGTTTAAACTTAGAAAAATAAAGGTAAATTTCAAGGTAACCAAAAAAGAAGCTAAAAAAGCTACCCATCAAAATAGAAAAGAAGAAAAACATAAAAACTCAGCAAATACAAAAGCAACAATAATAAAAGAGGTGAAAAGAAAATACATAAACAAAAAGAACCCAGCAAAGAGAATTAAGTGGAAGAAAGAAGCTGTCAACACCGCACACAAAACAAAAAATCAAAATGACAGCAGTAAACTCATACCTGTAAACAATTACACTGAATGTACATGGCCTAAATGTACCAGTAAAAAGAGAGTGGCAGAATGGACAAAAAAACACAATCCATCTACATGCTGTCTACAAGAGACACACCTTACACAAAGACATAAACCAAAACTCAAAGGATGGAAAAAAATATATAAAGCAAACAACAACCAAAAAGAGCAAAAGTGGCCATATTAACCTCTGACAAAATAGACTTTAAAGCAAAACCACCATGAAGGATAAAGAAGGACACTATATAACGATTAAAGGATCAATACACCAGGAAGACATAACCATAATAAATATACACACACCCAATCACAAGGTTCCAAAATACATAAACTCTAACAGCATTGAAAAGAGAAATAGACAAATCCACAGTAATAGTAGGAGACTTCAACACACCACTTTTGTTGAAAGACAGAACACCTACAAAGAAACTTGATAAAGATAAGAAATATCTAAATGCCTCAATGAACTTGACCTCATAGACATACAAAGAACACTTCACCCAACAGAAGAAAAGTATGCATTCTCCAGAAAAGACCACATTTTAGGCCACAAAGCAAGTCTTACCAGAATCCGGAACTTTTTTTATCTTCTTTGATCATAATGCCATAAAAGTAGAAATCAATAACAGGAACATCAAGGAAAAAAGAGCAAATATATGAGTGATTGTTAAGGTGGTGTGTCAGCTTGGATGGGTAATGATTTTTAGTGGTTTGGCAATTGTGATGTCGTTTGGCAGTCGTATGATGTTGTGATCACTTCCATGATGAGATTTGATATAATGTGATCACCTCCATGATGGAATCTGTTGTGAGTAGCCAATCAGTTGAAAGGGAATTTCCTTGGGCTTGTGGCCTGCACTGAATATAAGTGGACATTTTGGCATGGTTCCCGGGCTTTTGCTCACACTGGATCATGCAGCTGGCTTCTCTTCATATGACCTCCAGTTCTTGGAACTTGAGCTAGCAGTTTACCTGTGGTCTTGTTTGCCAATTTTGGGATTCATCAATCTTCACAGCCTGTGAGCAAGAGTCCTGCTCTCTAAACTGCTGATCTTAAGTTTGCCTCTGCCAGCAGCTATGTGAATCAGTAGAAGCCTCTGTGCTGCTGACCCACAGACTTGGGACATTCCAGCCTTTACAACCACGTGAGCAATTTCCTTGATATAAATCTTCCTCTACATATGTTTATATGCTTTGCTGGTTTTGCTTCTCTAGAGAATTCAACCTAAGACAACATGGAAACTGAACAACACCTTGCTTCAAAACAACTGGGTTATAAAAGTAATCAAGGATGAAATAAAGAAATTAATACAATCAAATGAGAATGAAAACACATCTTACCGAAACCTCTGGGACACAGCAAAAACAGCACTTAGAGGTCAATTTATAGTGATAAACACACACGTCAAAAAGAGAAAGGGACAAAATCAAAACATTAATCCTACAACTCGAACAAATAGAACAACAAAAGTAGCCCTCAGGCAACAGAAGAAAGGAAATAATAAATATCAGAGCAGAAATAAATGAAATAGAAAAGAGGAAAACAATTGAAAAAATCAGCTAGAACAAAAGTTTGTTCTTTGAAAAGATCAACAAAATCAACAAACCATTGGCCAAACTGTCTAAAGAAAAAGAGGAGAGAAAGCAAATAACCCGAATAAGAAGTGAAATGGATGATATTACAACAGACCTAACTGAAATAAAAAGGATCAAAGCAGAATACTACAAAAAAATGTACTCCAGCAAATTTGAAAACCTAGAGGAAATGGACAAATTTCTAGAAACACGCTACCTGCCTAAACTAACATACACTGAGATAGAAAAACTAAATAAACCCATAACAAAAGAAGAGATTGACGAGGTAATAAATAAAACTCCCAACAACAACAAAAAAAGCCCTGGCCAGGATGGCTTCACTGGAGAATTCAACCAAACTTTCAGAGAAGAGTTAACACCAATACTATTCAAGCTATTTCGGAGCATAGAAAAAGAAGAAATACTCCCAAACTCATTCTACGAAGCTAGCATAACTCTGATACCAAAGTCAGGCAAAGACACCACAAAGAAAAAAAGGAAACTACAGATTGATATCCCTCATAAACATCAATGAAAAAATCCTCAACAAAAGCCTAACCAATAGCATTCAACAACATGTGAAAAAATACACCATGACCAAATGAGATGCATACCAGTTATGCAGGGATGGTTCAACATTACAAAATCAATCAACATAATCCCCACATAACCAAAACAAAAGAACCACATGATCTTATCAGTTGGCTCAGAAAAGGCATTTGACAAAGACCAACACCCATTCATGATAAAAAAAATCTCAGCAAAGTAAAAAATAGGAGGGAAATTCCGCCACATAATAAAGGGCACTTGTACAAAGCCAACAGCCAACATCATTGTAAATGGAGAGAGATGGAAAGCATTCCCCTTGAGAATGGGAACCAGACAAGGATGCCCTTCATCACCAATCTTATTCAACATCTTGCTGGCGGTCCTTGCTAGAATAATAAGGCAAGAAAAAGAACTAAAGGGTATCCCAGTTGGTAAGGAAGATTTTAAGCAATCCCTATTGGCAGAAGATATGATCTTATACACAGAAAACAAACAAAAATCCACAAGAAAGATGCCAGTACTAATAGAAGATTTCAGCAAAGTAGCCCACCTCCTCGGCGTCCTCAGCGCCCCCCCCCCCGCCCGGCTCTGCTCTGGTTGCCAACTCCGGGCTCACTGGTTCGCTCCCCGCGGCGCCCGGAGGAGGGGCGAGGCCGGCAGCCCCCTCCCCCGCACGGCCCCGGAGCCGAGCGGAGCCGGGGACCCTCCGCCGCCGGTCATGTGGGTAAGACTGCTGCTCCGGGTCGCCTTCGCCGTGCTCCTGCTGCCGATTAACATATAAAAATCAGTAGGATTCCTCTACACCAACAAAGAGAACTTCCAAAGGAAATTATCAATCAATACCATTTACAATAGCCCCCAAGAAGATAAAGTACTTAGGAATAAATCTAACCAGGGACATAAAAGACCTATACAAAGGAAGCTAGAAAACACTAGTGCAAGAAACCAAAAGAGACCTACGTAAGTGGAAACATATACCATGCTCATGCATAGGAAGACTTAACATTGTGAAAATGTCAATTCTACCCAAAATGATCTACAGATAAAATGCAATCCTGATTCATATTCTAACAGCACTGTTTAACGAGATAGAGAAACAAATCACCAAATTTATATGTAAAGGGAACAGGCCCTGGATAAGTAGAGCATTACTGAAGAAGAACAAAGTGGGAGACCTCACGTTACCTAGTTTCAGAATATGTTATACAGCCACAGTAGTCAAAACATCCTGGTACTGGTGCAAAAACAGACGCAGTGACCAATGGAACAGAATTGAGAATCCAGACATAAATCCATCCACATATGAGCAGTTGATATTTGACAAAGGCCTAAAGTGTGTTAGCTGGGGAAAAGACAGTCTCTTCAACAAATAGTGCTGGCTTAACTGGATATCCATCTGCAAAAAAAAAAAAACAAAAAAAACAGGACCCATACCTCACACCATACACCAAAACTAACTCAAAATGGATCAAAAACCTAAGTATAAAATATAAAATGATAAAAACCATGGAAGAAAAAATAGGGACAATGCTAGGGAGCCCTAATACATGGCATAAATAATATATGAATCATAACAGTGCACAAATACCAGAAGAGAAACTAGATAACTGGGAGCTCCTAAAAATCAAACACTTATGCTCACTGAAAGACTTTACCAAAATTGTGAAAACACAACCTACAGACTGGGAAAAAAATTTGGCTATCGCATATCTGAAAAATGTTTGGTCTCTAAAATCTACAAGATATGGCAATACCTCAACAATAGAAAGACAAATAATCCAATTAAAAAATGGGCAAAGGATAGAACAGACACTTCACCAAAGGCAGCTAACAGACACATGAGGAAACATGATCACTAGTCATTAAAAATTAGAGAAATGCAAATCAAAACTACAATGAGATACCATTGCACCCCTACAGTACTGGCACTAACCCAAAAAACAGAAAATAACAAATGTTGGAGAGGTTGTGGGGAGGTTGGAACATTTATGCACTGCTGGTGGGAAAGTAAAATGGTACAACCACATTGAAAAATGATATGGAGCTTCCTGAAAAAGCTAGAAAGAGAAATGCCATCTGATCCAGCAATCCCACTCCTAGGAATATACCTTAGAGAAATAAGAGCTGTCACACAAATAGACATATCAACACCCATGTTCATTGCAGCACTATTTACAATAGCAAAACGATGGAAACAACTTAAATGCTTATCAACAGATGAATGGATAAACAAATTATAGTACATACACACAGTGGAATACTACCAAATGATAAAGAATAATGATGAATCCGAGAAACATCTCACAACACGGATGAATCTGGAGGCCATTATGCTGAGTGAAATAAATCAATCACAAAAGGACAAATATTATATGAGACCACTATTACAAAAACTCAATAGAAGGTTTATACTCAGAATAAAGCATTCTTTGATTGTTACGAGGGTGGGGAGGGAGGTGAAGGGGAAATCACTAGATAGTAGACGAGTGTTAACTTCAGTGAAAGGAAGGACAGCACACAATATAGTGAAAGTCAGCACAACTGGACTAGAGCAAAAGCATAGAAGTTTTCTAGACATATTCAAGCATTTTGAGGAAACTACTGGGGCTGGGGCCTGGGGACCATATTCTCAGGGGACACCTAGGTCAGTTGCATAACATAGTTTATAAAGAATGTGTTCTACATTTCATTTTGGTAAGTAGCGTCTGGGGCCTTAAAAGCCTGTGAGCAGCCATCTAAGATATATCTATTTGTCCCATTCCACAGCAAGCAAAGGAGAATGAAGAAAACCCGACACAAGGAAAATATTAGCCCAAAAGACTAAAGGATCGCATGAACCAGAGACTGCATAAGCCTGAGACCAGAAGAACTAGATGGTGCCTGGCTACCACCACCAACTGCCCTGACAGTGATCACAACATAGAGTCCTGGACAGAGCAGGAGAAAAATGCAGAACAGCATTCAAACTGACATAGAAAGATCAGACTTGCTGCTCTGACAGAGAATGGAGGAAGCCCCAAAATTATAGTCACTGGATGCTCTGCTAACCCAGAACTGAAACTATTCCTGATGTCCTCTTTTCAGACAAAAATTCGAACACTGGTAGTGTAGTGGTTAAGAGCTATGGCTACTCGCCAAAAGGTTGGCTGTTGGAATCCACCAGGCACAACTTGGAAACTCTATGGGGCAGTTCTACTCTGTCCTATAGGGTTGCTATGAGTCAAAATTGACTCACTGGCAATGGGTTTGGTTTGTCTTATTGATTCGACAGCAATGGGTATATATATATGTATATATAAAACAAAAAGTAACACACCTGAAGAACGTGCTTCTTAGTTCAGTCGAATATACTAGACCAGACGGGCAGCTCCTGTCCAAAAGTAAAACAAAAAGGCAGAAAGGGACAGGAACTAAACGAATAGACACAGGGAACCAGGGTTGTGGGGGTGTACTGTCATATTGTGAAGATTGCAACCAAGGTCACAAAACAATCTGTGTGTAAATTTTTGAATGAGAAATTAACTTGAGCTGTAAACTTTCACCTAAAACAAAAAATAAATAAAATCTATAGGAAAATCCAACATATCTACAAAAAAAAAAACAAATATTCCAATTTAAAAATGGGCAAAGAGGAGCATATTTGTGACAAGCTGGGAGCCCTGAGCCTCAAAGGGTAGCTTAGACAACGAACTGAGGGGCAGGGGGAGGAAGAGACCGTTCAAAAGTGGAGAGGAGTTACAGGACCTGAATCGCAGGGAGCCCTCAGGCACCATTCCAGGACCAGCAGTGGCAGCGGGGGCGGGCTGATACTAGCGTTCAGCCACAGTTTCCTCAGGGAGAAGCAGCCAGCCACACAGCCTACTCACTCCTCTGGAACCCGAGGGGAACCGCGCTCTTGGCAAAAGCTAAGTACTTGCTTATATTTTACTGTGCCTCCCCACCCCCAAGCTGGCTTCAGCGGCTGAATCCCTGGGCCTGAGATAGACCCTGATGAGCACCTAGAGCCATCCTCCCGGCCTTGGGGAAGGAAAAAATTTGCAACTGCGGGGAAAAGATAATTTGCTACCTCCATTAACCGGGAGAGCTCAGGACAGAAGCGGCTCCTGTCCAGGCATAAACCATCTGTGGACCTTGAGCAACTTTCCCTTCTGCATGGACCTGTGTGGGCCTATTTTGGGAGAATAGGCCCTTGTTGACAAACTCCAACCATTTCACCTGTGTGGTGGAGAGATGGGTGTTTGACGTTTGACATTGGTTTGCCTATTAAACAAGGTCCTCACATACCACATCACGGACCTAAGGACTGGTAGCTCTACTCAGGTCACACAGCCACCCACGACAGGGGTCCAAATAACTGGTATCTCCCAGGCCTTACAACCCAAAACTTTGAGTGCCCATGGTACCTCTACAGAACACACCCACCTGCACACTCTAAGGAACAGAGACACGTTTTCCTCAGAGATACTTGGGGGTCGGTTCTCAGTCCCCTGCCTTGTTCAGAGCGAGACCCCCTGCTGTAATCAGATACCGGTATATACGCCAATCACCCCTGCAGCTCTAAGACTGTAGAACAGAGCCTGTACCACACACTTGATGATCAGCTACCTGGAAACCTGAGCTGAATTCATACAAGAAAACTGAATGGACTCTGAGACTGATATACCAGATAACAGATTTAGCCAGCTGGGGACAGGACACCAGAGCTCCAAAGGCAAAAATAATCAGGCTAGCTCACTCAAGCAAACCATAGGGGTATATCAAAACAAAACAAAGCAAGCAGCTACAACACAGTAAGCAAGCATAAACTAATACAATAACTTATAGATGGCTCGGAGACAATAGTCGATATCAAGTCACATAAAGAAACAGACCATGATCACCTCAAAAGGCCCTCAAAACAAAGAATCCAGGGATCTTCTAGATGAAAGTGCATTCCTGGCATTACCAGATGCAGAATACAAAAGTTTAATATCCAGAACCCTTCAAGACATCAGGAAGGAAATGAGGCAATACACAGAACAATCCAAGGAACACACAGATAAAGCAACTGAAGAAATTAGAAAGATTATTCAGGAATATAATGAAAATTTTAAGGAGCTGGAAAAATCCATAGACAGACAGCAATCAGAAATTCAGAAGATTAACAATAAAATTACAGAAGTAGAAAACTCAATAGAAAGTTAGAGGAGAACAACTGAGCAAGTAGATGCTAGAATTTCTGAACTTGAGGATAAATCCTTTGGGACCAATATATTTGAAGAAAAATCAGATAAAAGAATTTTAAAGAATGAAGAAACCTTAAGAATCATGTGGGACTCCTTCAAGAGAAATAACCTACGAGTGATTGGAGTACCAGAACAGGGAGGGATAAGAGAAAATTTTTGAAGATTTGTTGGCAGAAAACTTCCCTGATACTGTGAAAGATGAGAAGATATCTATCCAAGATGCTCATCAAACTCCACATAAGGTAGATCTTAAAATAAAGTCATCAAGTCATATTATAACCAAACTTGCCAAAACTAAAGATAAAGAGAGAATTATAAGAGCAGCAAGGGATAAATGAAAAGTCACCTACAAAGGAGAGACAATAAGAATAAGCTCGGACGACTAGGCAGAAACCATGCAGAAAAGAAGGCAATGAGATGACATATTTTAAAAATTGAAGGAAAAAAATTGCCTGCCAAGAATCATATATCCAGCAAAACTGTCTCTTAAATATGAAGGTGAAATTAAGACATTTCCAGATAAACACAAATTGAGGGAATTCGTAAAGACCAAACCAAAACTACAAGAAATACTCAAGGGAGTTCTTTGGTTAGAAAATCAATAATATCAGGTATCAACCCAAGCCTAGAACACTGGGCAGAGCAGCCAGAAGTCAAACAAGACAGGGAAACCCAAAAAAACAAAGCAAGAATATTAAAAAAAAAAACAAAACCTGAAACAGGGTAGCACCAATCTTAGTATATAAAAGAAGACAACATTACAATAATAAAGAGGGACTAAGAAATGTAATCATACACCTTCCACATGGAGAGGAGGATATGGCAATACAAAGAAATAAAAGTTAGTTTTAAATTTAGAAAAATAGGGGTAAATAAGAAGGTAACCACAAAGGAGACAAACTATCCTACTCATCAAAACAAAATACAAGGAAAAAATAGACTCATCAGGATCAAAATCAACAACAATTAATATTAGGAAAGGACAATATACAAAGAAAATCTACTCAGCACATAAAATCAAGTGTGAAAAAGAAACTGTCAACACAGACAAAAAAAGACATCAAAATGATAGCAATAAATTCATACCTATCCATAATTACCCTGAATGTAAATGGACTAAATGCACCAGTAAAGAGACAGAGAGTGGCAGAATGGATTAAAAAACAAGATCCGTCTATATGCTGCCTACGAGAGACACACCTTAGACTTAGAGACACAAACAAGCTAAAACTCAAAGGATGGACAAAAATACGTCAAGCAAACAACAATCAAAAAAGAGCAGGAGTGGCAATATTAATTTCTGACAAAATAGACTTTAAAGTTAAATCCATCAGAAAGGATAAGGAAGGACACTATATAATGATTAAAGGGACAATATACCAAGAAGATATAACCATATTAAATATTTATGCACCCAAGGACAGGGCTGCAAGATACATAAAAAAAAAACTCTATCAGCATTGAAAAGTGAGATAGACAGCTCCACAATAATAGTAGGAGACCTCAACACACCACTTTCGGTGAAGGACAGGACATCCAGAAAGAAGCTCAATAAAGCCATGGAAGATCTAAATGCCACAATCAACCAACTTGACCTCATAGACATACACAGAACACTCCACTCAACAGCAACCAAGTATACTTTGTTTTCTAGTGCACATGGAACCTTCTCTAGAATACACCACAGATTAGGTCATAAAGCAAGCCTCAGCAGAATCCAAAACATTGAAATATTACAAAGTATCTTCTCTGACCATAATGCTATAAAAGTAGAAATCAATAACAGAAAAAGCAGGGAAAAGAAATCAAACACTTGGAAACTGAACAATACCCTGCTCAAAAAAGCCTGGATTATAGAAGACATTAAGGATGGAATAAAGAAATTCAGAAAATCCAATGAGAATGTAAACACTTCCTAGCAGAACCTTTGGAACACAGAAAAAGCAGTGCTCAGAGGCCTATTTATATCAATAAATGCACACATCGAAAAAGAAGAAAGGGCAAAAATCAAAGAATTATCCCTACAACTTGAACACGTAGAAAGACAGAAACAAAAGAAACCCACAGGCACCAGAAGAAATCAAATAATAAAAATTAGAGCTGAACCAAATTAAATAGAAAACAGAAAAACAATTGAAAGAATTAACAAAACCAAAAGCTGGTTTTTTGAAAAATTCAACAAAATTGATAAACCAGTGCCCAAACTGGCAAAAGAAAAAAAGGAGAGAAGGAAATAACATGAATAATAAATGAGAGGGGCGATATTACAACAGACCCGACTGAAATTAAAAGAATCATATCAGATTACTATGAAAAACTGTACTGAAATGAATTTGAAAGCCTACAAGAAATGGATGAATTCCTAGAAACACACTACCTACCTAAACTAACACAAACAGAGGGGGAACAACTAAATAGACCCATAATAAAAGAAGAAATTGAAAAGGTAATCAAAAAACTCCCTACAACAACAACAAAAAAAGCGCTAGCCCGGACGCCTTCACTGCCGAGTTGTACCAAACTTTCAGAGAAGAGTTAACACCGCTACTGCTAAAGGTATTTCAGAGCATAGAAAAGGACAGAATACTTCCAAACTCATTCTATGAAACCAGAATATCCCTGATAACAAAACTAGGTAAAGATATCACAACAAAAGAAAATTACAGACCTGTATCTCTCATGAGCTTAGATGCAAAACACCTCAACAAAATTCTAGCGAATAGAATTCAACAACATATCAAAAAAAAATTATTCACTATGACAGAGCAGGATTCATACCAGGTATGCAGGGATGGTTTAACATTAGAAAAAATTATGTAATCCATTATATATTATATAAATAAAACAAAAGACAAGAACTACACGATTTTATCAATTAATGCAAAAAAGGCATTTGACAAAGTTCAACACCCATTCATGATAAAAATTCTGAGCAAAATAGGAATAGAAGGAAAATTCCTCAACATAATAAATGGCATTTATACAAGCCAACACCCAACATCATCCTCAATGGAGAGAGCCTGAAAGCATTCCCCTTGAGATTGGGAACCAGACAAGGATGCCCTTTATCACCGCTCATATTCAACATTTTGCTGGAGGTCCTAGCCAGAGCAATTAGGCTTGACAAAGAAATAAAGCGCATCCAGATTGGCAAGGAAAAAGTAAAAGTATCTCTATTTGCAGATGACATGATCTTATACACAGAAAACACTAAGGAATCCTCCAGAAAACTACTGAAACTAAAAAGAAGAGTTCAGCAGAGTATCGGGATACAAGATAAACATACAAATATCAGTTGGATTCCTCTACACCAACAAAAAGAACATCAAAGAGGAAATCACCAAATCAATACCATTTACAGTAGCCCCCAAGAAGATAAAATACTTAGGAATAAATCTTACTAGGGATGTGAAAGACTTATACAAAGAAAACTACAGTACACTTCTGCAAGAAACCAAAAGAGACTTGTGTAAGTGGAAGAACATACCTTGCTCGTGGATAGGAAGACTTAACGGTATAAAAATGTCTATTCTACCAAAAGCGATCTATACATTTAATGCAATTCCGATCCAAATCCCAACGACATTCTTTAATGAGATGGAGAAACAAATCACGAACTTCATATGGAAGGGAAAGAGGCCCCGGATAAATAAGGCATTACTGAAAAAGAAGAACAAAGTGGGAGGCCTTGCTTTACCTGATTTTAGAACCTATTATACCACCACAGTAGTCAAAACAGCCTGGTACTGGTACAACAACAGATACATAGACCAATGGAAGAGAATTGAGAATCCAGACATAAATCCAGACACATATGAGCAGTTAATATTTGACAAAGGCCCCAAAACAGTTATAAATGGTGCTGACATAACTGGATATCCATCTGAAAAAAATGAAACAAGACCCATAGCTCACTCCATGCACAAAAAAGAGCTCAAAATGGATCAAAGACCTAAATATAAAATCTAAAACAATAGAGATCACGGAAGAAAAAATAGGTACAACCTTAGGAGCTCTAATACATGGCATAAACAGTATACAAAACATTATAAAGAACGTAGAAGAAAAACTAGATAACTGGGAGCTCCTAAATATCAAACACCTATGCTCATCCAAAGACTTCACCAAAAGAGTAAAAAGACGACCTACAGACTGGGAAAAAGTTTTTAGCTATGACATTTCTGATCAGCGCCTGATCTCTAAATCTACATGATTCTGCAAAAACTCAACTGCAAAAAGACAAATAACCCAATTAAAAATGGGCAAAATATATGAATAGAACTAAAGACGACATTCAGGTAGCTAACAGATATATGAGGAAATGTTCACAATCGTTTTTTAGCCATTAGAGAAATGCAGATCAAAACTACAATGAGATTTCATCTCACTCCAATAAGGCTGGCATTAATCGAAAAAACACAAAATAATAAGTGTTGGAGAGGCTGTGGAGAGACTGGAACACTTATACACTGCTCGTGGGAATATCAAATGGTACAACCACTTTGGAAATCGATTTGTCGCTTCCTTAAAAACCTAGAAATAGAACTACCATATGATGCAGCAATCCCACTCCTTGGAATATATCCTAGAGAAATAAGAGTCTTTACAAGAACAGATATTACACACCCATGTTTATTGCAGCACTGTTTACAATAGCAAAAAAGATGAAAGCAACCAAGGTGCCCATCAACAGATGAACGGATAAATAAATTATGGTATATTCACACAATGGAATACTACGCATCGATAAAGAACAGTGAGGAATCTGTGAAACATTTCATAACATGGAGGAACCTGGAAGGCATTATGCTGAGTGAAATTAGTCAGTTGCAAAAGGACAAATATTGCATAAGACCACTATTATAAGAACTTGAGAAATAGTTTAAACTGAGAAGAAAACATTCTTTTGTGGTTATGAGAAGGGGGAGGGAGGGAGGGTGGGAGAAAGGCATTCACTAATTAGATAGTAGATAAGAACTACTTTATGTGAAGGGAAAGACAGCACACAATACAGGGGAGGTCAGCACAATTGGACTAAGCCAAAAGCAAAGAAGTTTCCTGAATAATTTGAATGCTTCGAAGGCCAGCATAGCAGGGGCAGGGGTCTGGGAACCATGGTTTCAGGGGACATCTAAGTCAATTGACATAACAAAATCTATTAAGAAAACATTCTGCATCCCACTTTGAAGAGTGGCGTCTGGGGTCTTAAATGATAGGAAGCAGCCATCTAATATGCACCAATTGGTCTCAACCCACCTGGATCAAAGGAGAAGGAAGAACAGCAAGGACACAAGGCAATTACGAGTCCAAGAGACAGAAAAGGCCACATGAACCAGAGACTACATCATCCTGAGACCAGAAGAACTAGATGGTGCCTGGCTACAACCGATGACTGCCCTGACAGGGAACACAGCAGAGAACCCCTGAGGGAGCAGGACAGCAGTGGGATTCAGACCCCAAGTTTTCATAAAAAGACCAGACTTAATGGTCTGACTGAGACTAGAAGTACCCCGGTGGTCATGGCCCCCAGACCTTCTGTCGGGCCAGGACAGGAACCATTCCCGAAGCCAACTCTTCAGACATGGATTGTACTGGACAATGGGTTGGAGAGGGATGCTGGTGAGGAGTGAGCTTCTTGGATCAGGTGGACACTTGAGACTATGTTGGCATCTCCTGTCTAGAGAGGAGATGAGAGGGTGGAGAGGGTTAGAAGCTGGTGAAATGGACACGAAAAGAGAGAGTAGAGGGAGAGAGTGGGCTGTCTCATTAGGGGGAGAGTAACTGGGAGTATGTTGCAAGGTGTATATGGGTTTTTGTGTGAGAGACTGACTTGATTTGTAAACTTTCACTTAAAGCACAATACAAATTATTAAAAAAAGGGAATAGATTTGATGCATTGAACCCTAATGACTGAAGACCAGAAGAGTTGTGGAATGACGTCAAAGACATCATGCATGAAGAAAGTAAGAGGTCATTAAAAAGACAGGAAAGAATGAAGAGACCAAAATGGATGTCAAAAAAACTCTGAAACTTTCTATTGAACATAGAATAGCTAAAGTGAAAGGAAGAAATGAAGCAGAAGAGCTAAACAGAAGATTTCAAATGGCTGCTCAAGAAGACAAAGTAAATTATGTAATGAAACGTGCAAAGACCTGAAGTTATAAAACCAAAAGGGAAAAACATGCTCAGCATTTCTCAAGGAAAGAACCGAAGGAAAAATTCAAGCCTCGAGTTGTAATATTGAAGGATTTTATGGGCACAATATTGAAGGATGCAGGAAACATCAAAAGAAGATGTAAGGAATACACAGTGACTGTACCAGAAAGAATTGGTTGACATTCAACCATTTCAGGAGGTAGCTTGTGATCAAGAACTGACGGTATTGAAGGAAGAAGTTCAAGCAGCACTAAAGGAATTGGAAAAAAAAAAAAAAGTCTCCAAGAATTGACAGAATACTACTTGAGAATTTTCAGAAATTGGATGCAGTGCTGGAGGTGCTCACTCCACTATGCCAAGAAATTTGGAAGACAACTACCTGGCCAACCAACTGGAAAAGAATCATATTTTTGTCCATTGCAAAGAAAGGTGATCCAACAGAATGCAGATATTATCCAACAATATTATTAATCTTACACGCCAATAAAATTTTGCTAAAGATAATTCAAAAACAGTTGCAGCAGTACATCCACAGGTAACTGCCAGAATTCAAGCCAGATTCAGAAGATGATGTGGAACCAGGGATATCATTACTGATATCTGATGGATCTTGGCTGAAAGCAGAGTACACCAGAAAATTGTTTACCTGTATTTTGTGGACTATGCAAAGGCATTTGACAGTATGGGTCATAACAAATTATGGTTAACATTGCAAAGAATGGGGATTCCAGAACACTTAATCATGCTCATGAGTAACCTGTACATAGACGAAAAGGCAGTCATTCAAACTGAGCAAGGGGATACTAGCCCAGCATGGTTTAAAATCAGGAAATGTGTGTATCAGGGTGGTATCCTTTCACCTTACTTATTCAATACTTATGCTGAGCAAATAGTCTGAGAAGCTGGATTACATGAAGAAGAACTCAGCATCAGGATTGGAGGAAGACTCATTAACAACCCACAATATGCAGATGACCCAACCTTGCTTGCTGAAAGTGAAGAGGGCTTGAAGCACTTACTGATAAATATGAAAGACTACAGCCTTCAGTATGGATTACACTTCAACATAAAGAAAACAAAAATCCTCACAACTTGACAAATAAGCAACTTCATGATAAATGGAGAAAAGGTTGAAGGTGTCAAGGATTTTATGTCACTTGAATTCACAAACAACACTCATGGAATCAACAGTCATGAAATCAAAAGACATGTTGCATTGGGCAAATCTGCTGCAAAAGATGTTTTTAAAATGTTAAAAAGCAAAAGTGGAGCCAACATGGTGCTACAGACAGAAGCACCATGCTGTCCCTCTACAACAAAGACCCAAAAAACTAAGAAAAACAGAGACAAACATCAATCCTGGAATCCTAAGCCCTCAAATGAAGAAATAAAGAACTCAGCCAAGCACCAAATGAAACAAGATAACTGACAGAGAAGAAATAGCAAGGAGAGATACGAGAGGAGGTCCCCTATCAGCTAACGCAGCACAGACTCTCCATCTTGGACTCCTGTTGGAGATTGGCAGACAGGGAGCGTGGAAAAGCAGATTCACGGAGCCCCTAGCAGGAGACAGAGCACCCAGTAACCAGCGATACATGCTTTCCCACCCCTACTCTTCCTCCCCCTGCTCGGCCCCCGCTGCTTCCCTGAGGACCAACTCACCACTTTCCCTGCTGGCCTACAGACTGCAGTGGGGGTCTGTAAATGGTATAGGTACAGAATTTTCTAATGGGGAGGAAGCCAAGATGATATTAAGTAATAATAGACTGGTTCAAACTTAGGAAGATAATGGTAAATTTCAAGGTAAGCACAAAGAAAGTTAACAAGCATACTCATGAAAATAAAGAAGAAAAACATAAAGTCTCAGTAAAAACAAAATTCATGAAAACAAAAGAAATGGAAAAAAAGAATCCACAAGCAAAAGGAATTCAGCACAGGAGAGCAAGAAGAACAAAGAAAATGTCAGTACCACAAACACAAAAAAAGCACTACAAAATGACAGCAATAAACTCATGCCTGTCAATAATTACACTGAACATAAATGGCCTAAATGCACCCATAAAGGGAAGAGAGTGACAGAAAGGATTAAAAAAACAGGATCCACCAATATGCTATCTACAAGAGACACACATTAGAAATAAACCAAAAAACCAAAACCCACTGCCGTCAAGTCAATTCCAACTCATTGCGACCTATAGGGCAGAGTAGAAGTGCCACATAGAGCTTCCAAGGAGTGCCTGGCAGATTCGAACTGCTGACCTTTTGGTTAGCAGCCGTAGCACTTAACCACTATGCCACCAGGGTTTCCATTAGAAATAAAAACATGCATTTATTAAAAATTAAAGGATGGAAAAATATGTACCGAGCAAATATCTACCAAAAAAGAGCAGGAGTGTCAATACTAATCTCAGATAAAATACACTTTAAAACAAAATCCACCATAAAAGGCAAAGAAGGGCACTATGTAATGATTAAAGGAATGATTCATCAAGAAGACATAACCAGAATAAATTATGCCTCCAACGACAGGGCTCCAAAATGCATAAAAGAAGCTCTGATAGCACTGAAAAGAGAAATTGACAGTTCCACAATAATAGTAGGAGACTTAACATGCCACTCTCAGTAAAGGACAGAACATCTAGAAAGAAACTCAGCAATGATACAGAAGATCTAAAGACCACAATCAGCCAACTTGAACTCATAGACATGTACAGAACACTCCACTCAACAGCTTCAAATCACACATTCTTTTCCAACATACATGGAACATTCTCCAGAATGGACCACATCTTAGGCCATAAAGAAATGCTCAACAAAATCCAAAACACTGATATAATACAAAGTATCTTCTCTGGTCACAACACCAGTAGAAATTAACAACAGGAAGAACAAGAGAAAAAAATCAATTATGTGGAAACTGAATAACACCCTGCTTAAAAACCACTGGGTAATAGAAGAAATCAAAGGTGGAATCAAAAAATTCCTAGAATCAAACGAGAATGAAAACACATCATGCCAAAATACTTGGGACACAGCAAAGGCAACGCTCAGAGGTCAATTTACAACAATAGTTCCACACATCAAAAAAGAAAAACGGGACTAAATCAGAACATTAGCTACACAGGGAAAATGAGGAAAACTAAAGACACAAGGGAAAGAGAACAGCAAAAGAAGCCCACAGCCATCAGAAGAAAGGAAATAACAAAGATGAGAGCAGAAATAAATGAAACAGAGAATAGAAAAACAATAGGAAGCATCAACAAAACAAAAAGCTGGTTCTTGGAAAAAGATGAACAAAATCGACAATGCAATGGCCAAATTGATAGAAGAAAAACAGAGAGGACTCAAATAACCCAAATAAGGAATGAAATGTGGGCTACTACAACAGATCCAACTGAAATAAAGAGGGTCATAACAGAGTATTATGAAAAACTATGTTCCAAAGATTTGAAAACTGAGACAAAATAGACAAATTTCTAGAAACACAGTATCTACCCATGCTAACACAAAATGATGTTGAAAATCTGAACAGACCCACAACAAGAGAAGAGATTAAAAAGGTAAAAAAAAAAAAAAAAAAAAAAACTCCAAATAAAAAAAAGCCCTGGCCCGGATGGCTTCACTGGAGAATTCTACCAAACATTCAGAGAGGAGCTTACACGAGTACTACTCAAACTACTTTAGAAAATGGAAAAGGAAACAACACTTCTGAATTTATTCTACAAAGACAGCATAACCCTAATACCAAAACCAGGCAAAGACACCACAAAAAGAAAAATTACAGACCAATATCTGTCAAAAATATGTTGTTGTTCTTGGGTGCGGTCGAGTCGGTTCTGACTCATAGCGACCCTATGCACAACAGAACAAAACACTGCCCGATCCTGAGCCATCCTTATACTCGTTGCTATGCTTGAGCTCATTGTTGCAGTCACTGTGTCAATCCACCTCGTTGAGAGTCTTCCTCTTTTCCGCTGACCCTGTACTCTGCCAAGCATGATGTCCTTCTCCAGGGACTGATCCCTCCTAACAACATGTCCAAAGTATGGAAGACGCAGACTTGCCATCCTTGCTTCTAAGGAGCATTCTGGTTGTACTTCTTCTAAGACAGATTTGTTTGTTCTTTTGGCAGTCCATGGTATATTCAATATTCTTCACCAACACCACAATTCAAAGGTGTCAACTCTTCTTCAGTCTTCCTTATTCATTGTCCAGCTTTCACATGCATATGATGCGATTGAATATACCATGGCTTGGGTCACACACAAAAATTTTTTTTTTTTGGGTCAGGTGCACCTTAGTCTTCAAGGTGACATCTTTGCTTTTCAACACTTTAAAGAGGTCCTTTGCAGCAGATTTGCCCAATGCAATGTGTCTTTCGATTTCTTGACTGCTGCTTCCAAGGCTGTTGATTGTGGATCCAAGTAAAATGAAATCCTTGACAACTTCAATCTTTTCTCCGTTTATCAGGATGTTGCTCATTGGTCCAGTTGTGAGGATTTTTGTTTTCCTTATGTTGAGGTGCAATCCATACTGAAGGTTGTGGTCTTTGACCTTCATCAGTAAGTGCTTCAAATCCTCTTCACTTTCAGCAAGCAAGGTAGTGTCATCTGCATAACGCAGGTTCTTAATGAGCCTTCCTCCAATCCTGATGCCCCGTTCTTCTTCATCTAGTCCAGCTTCTCTGATTATTTGCTCAGCATACAGATTGAATAGGTATGGTGAAAGAATACAATCCTGACGCACACCTTTCCTGACTTTAAACCAATCAGTATCCCCTTGTTCTGTCTGAACAGCTGCCTCTTGATCTATGTAAAGGTTCCTCATGAGCACAATTAAGCGTTCTGGAATTCCCATTCTTCGCAATGTTATCCACAACTTGTTATAATCCACACAGTCGAATGCCTTTGCATAGTCAATAAAACACAGGTAAACATCCTTCTGGTGTTCTCTACTTTCGGCCAGGATCCATCCGACATCACCAATGATATCCCTGGTTCCACATCCTCTTCTGAAACTGGCCTGAATTTCTGGTAGTTCCCTGTCGATATACTGCTGCAGCCTTTTTAAAATGATCTCCAGCAAAATTTTGCTTGTGTGTGATATTAATGATATTGTTCTATAATTTCCACATTCGGTTGGATCACCTTTCTTGGGAATAGGGATAAAAATGGATCGTTTCCAGTCAGTTGGCCAGGAAGCTGTCTTCCATATTTCTTGGCATAGACGATTGAGCACCTCCAGCACTGCATCTGTTTGTTCAAACATCTCAATTGATATTCCATCAATTCCTGGAGCCTTGTTTTTCACCAATGCCTTCAGAGCAGCTTGGACTTCTTCCTTCAGTACCATCGGTTCCTGATCGTATGCCACCTATTGAAATGGTTGAACATCAACTAATTCTTTTTGGTGTAATGACTCTGTGTATTGCTTCCATCTTCTTTTGATGCTTCCTGCGTCATTTAATATTTTCCCCATGGAATCCTTCTCTATTGCAAGTCAGGGCTTGAATTTTTTCTTCAATTCTTTCAGCTTGAGAAATGCCGAGCATGTTCTTCCCTTTTGGTTTTCCATCTCCAGCTCTTTGCACTTGTCATTATAATACTTTACTTTGTCTTCTCAAGACGCCCTTTGAAATCTACTGTTTAGTTCTTTTACTTCATCAATTCTTCCTTTTGCTTTAGCTGCTCATTGTTCGAGAGCAAGTTTCAGAGTCTCCTCTGACATCCATCTTGGTCTTTTCTTTCTTTCCTGTCTTTTCAATGGCCTCTTGCTTTCTTCATGGATGATGTCCTTGATTTCATTCCACAACTTGACTGGTCTTCGGTCACTAATGTTCAATGTGTCAAATCTATTCTTCAGATGGTCTCTAAATTCAGGTGGGATATACTCAAGATCATATTTTGGCTCTCGTGGACTTGCTCTGATTTTCTTCAGTTTCAGCCTGTGCTTGTATATGAGGAATTGATGGTGTGTTCCACAGTCGGCCCCTGGCCTTGTTCTGACTGATGATATTGAGCTTTTCCATCATCTCTTTCCTCAGATGTAGTCGATTTGATTTCTGTGTGTTCCATCTGGTGAGGTCCATGTGTATAGTCACCGTTTATGTTGGTGAAAGAAGGTATTTGCAATGAAGAAGTCGTTGGTCTTGCAAAATTCTATCGTTCGATCTCCGGCATTGTTTCTATCACCAAGGCCATATTTTCCAACTACTGATCCTTTGTCTTTGTTTCCAACTTTTGCGTTCCAATCGCCAGTAATCATCAATGCATCTTGATTGCATGTTCGATCAACTTCAGACTGCAGAAGTTGATAAAAATCTTCTATTTCTTCATCTTTGGCTCTAGTGGTTGGTGCGTAAATTTGAATAATACTCGTATTAACTGGTCTTCCTTGTAGGCGTATGGATATTATCCTATCACTGAAAGCGTTATACCTCAGGACACATCTTGAAACGTTCTTTTTGACGATGAATGCAACACCATTCCTCTTCGAGTTGTCATTCCTGGCATAGTAAACCATATGATTGTCCAATTCAAAATGGCCAATACCAGTCCATTTGAGCTCAGTAATGCCTAGGATATTGATGTTTATGTGTTCCATTTCATTTTTGATGATTTCCAATTTTCCTAGATTCATACTTTGTACATTCCAGTTTCCAATTATTAATGGATGTTTGAAGCTGTTTCTTCTCATTTTGAGTCATGCCACATCAGCAAATGAAGGTCCTGAAAGCTTTACTCCATCCATGTCATTAAGGTTGACTCTACTTTGAGGAGACAGCTCTTCCCCAGTCATCTTTTGAGTGCCTTCCAACCTGGGGGGCTCATCTTCTAGCACTATATCAGACAATGTTCCGCTGCTGTTCGTAAGGTTTTCACTGGCTAACACTTTCCAGAAGTAGACCGCCAGGTCCTTCTTCCTAGCCTGTCTTATTCTGGAAGCTCTACTGAAACCTGTCATCCATGGGTGACCCTGCTGGTATGTGAACCCCCACATGTCTGTCAGTTTGTTGTACTGCTGGGGCTTGTATGTTGCTGTGAAGCTGGATGCTATGCCACTGGTATTCAGATACAAATATAGATGCAAACATTCTCAACAAAATTGTAGCCAATGGAATTCAGAATCATATAAAAAAATACACCATGACATAGTAGGATTCATAGCAGGCATGCAAGCATGGTTCAACATTAAGAAATCAATTGATGTAATCCATCACATAAATAAAACAAAAGAAAAAAAATCACATGATCATCTCAATCGATCCAGAAAAGGCATTTGACAAAGTCCAACACCCATTGCTGATAAAAACTCTAAATAAAATAGGTATAGAAGGGAAACTCCTCAGCATAATAAACAGCATCTATACAAAACCAACAGCCAAAATTATTCTTAATGGAGAGAGGATGAAAACATTCCCCTTGAGAACATGAACAATACAAGGGGGCCTTTTATCACCACTCCATTTAACATTGTCCTGGAAGTCCTAGCTTGAGCAATAAGGTAAGAAAAAGAACTAAAGGGCATCTAAATTGGTAAGGAAGAAGTAAAACTGTCCCTATTTACAGATGATATGATACTATACGTAGAAAACCCAAGACTCCCCAAGAAAACTATGGAAACTAATAGATTCAGCAGAGTAGCAGAATACAAGATAAACATACAAAAGTCAGTTGTATTCCTATACACCAATAAAGAGAATGACAGAAAAGGAAATCAGGAAAACAATACCATTTATAATAGCCCCTAAAAAAATAAAATGCTTAGGAATAAATCTAATCAGGGAGGTAAAAGACCTATACAAAGAAAACTACAAAACACTACTGAAAGAAACCAAAAGAGACCTACATAAATGGAAAAACATAACATGCTCATGGATAGGTAGAATTAACATTGTGAAATGACAGTTCTACTGGAAGCAATGTACAAATACTATGCAATCCCAATCCAAACAGCAACAATGTTCTTTAAAGAGCTGGAAAAACTAATCATTAACTTTATATGGAAAAGGAAGTGGCCCTGGGCAAGTAAAGCACTACTGAAGAAGAAAAATAAAGTAGGAGGACTTGCACTACCTGACCTCAGAACCTACTATAAAGCTACAGTAGTCAAAACAGCCTGGTACTGGTACAACGACAGATACATTGACCAGTGGAACAGAATTGGGAACCCAGATGTAAATCCACTCACCTATGGTTACCTGATCTTTGACAAGAGCCCAAAGTCCATCAAACAGGTATAAGTCTTTTTAACAAATGGTGCTGGCAAAACTGGACGTCCCTCTGCAAAAAAAATGAAGGAAGACCCATACCTCACAGCATACAAAAAAACTAACTCAAAATTGATCAAAGACCTAAATATAAAACTAAAACCTATAAAGATCATGGAAGAAAAAATACAATCAATGCTAGAGGCCCTAATACATGGCATTAACAGGATACAAACCATAACTAACAACACACAAACTCCAGAAGATAAACTAGATAACTAGGATCTTCTAAAAATTAAACACTTATGCTCATCTGAAGACTTCACCAAGAGAGTAAAAAGAGAACCACAGACTGGGAAAAAAATTTTGACTATTACGAATCTGACAGAGGTCTAATCTCTAAAATCTACAGGAACATCCAACACCTCTACAAAAAAAGACAAAAAAATCCATTTAAAAAGTGGGCAAAGGAAATGAACAGACACTTCACCAAAGGAGACATTCAAGCAGCTAACAGACACATGAGGAAATGCTCGCAATCACTAGCCATTAGAGAAACACAAATCAAAATCATATTGGGATACCACCTCACCCTGGCTTTACCAGTAAGAATAAAAAAAAAAGAACATTACAAATGTTAGGCTGTGGGGAGATTGGAAGGAACCCCCCCTTTTTTATTTCCTTATTTTAATTGTACTTTAGATGAAGGTTTACAGAACAAACTAGTTTCTCGTTAAAGAGTCAGTGCACATATTGTTTTATGATACTGGTTAACAACCCCGCGACATGTCAACACTCTTCCTTCTTGACCTTGGGTTCCCTATTACCAGCTTTTGGGTCCCCTCCTGCCTTTTGTTCCTTGCCCCTGGGCTGATGTGCTTCTTTATTCTCATTTTGTTTTATGAGCCTGTCTAATCTTTGGCTGAAGGGTGAAACTTGGGAGTGACTTCATTATTGAGCTAAAAGGAAGTGGGGGAGCCACACTCTCAGGGTTTCTCCAGTCTCTGTCAGGCCAGTAAGTCTAGTCTTTTTTTGTGAGTTACAATTTTATTCTACATTTTTCTCCGGCTCTGTCTGGGACCTTCTATTGTGATCCCTGTCAGAGCAGTCAGTGGTGGTAGCCAGTCACCATCTAGTTGTCCTGGACTCAGTCTGGTGGAGACCGTGGCAGATGTGGTTCATTAGTCCTTTGGACTAATCTTTCTCTTGTATCTTTAGTTTTCGTCATTCTCCCTTGCTCCTGAAGGGGTGAGACCAGTGGAGTGAGACTGGAACTCTAATGCACTCCTGGTGGGAATGCAAAACAGTACAACCATTTTGGAAAACAATATGGCGATTCCTTAGAAAGCTAGAAATAGAAATACCGTATGATCCAGCAATCCCACTCCTAGGAATGTATCCTAGAGAAATAAGAGCTGCCATGAATAGACATATACACATCCATGTTCATTGCAGCATTGTTCACAATAGCAAAAATCAAAACAATCTAGATGTCCATCAACAGATGAATGGATAAACTATGATACATACTCACAATGGAGTACTACAGAATAATAAAGAACAATGATGAATCTGTGAAGCATCTCACAACATGGATGAATGTGGAGGGTAGTATGCTGAGTGAAACAAGTAAATCACAGAAGGACAAATAGTGTATGAGACCACTACTATAAAAACTCATGAAAAGGTTTACACACAAAAAGAAACAATCTCTGATGGTTACGGGGTGGGGGCGTGGGGATGGAAAAACACTAAATAGGCAATAGTTAAGAGGTAACTTTGGTGAGGGGTAAGAGAGTACACAATACTGGGGAAGTCAGCACAACTTGTACAAGGCAAGGTCATGAAAGCTCCATAGATACATCCAAAATCTCTGAGGGACCTAATTGCTGGGATGGGAATGTGGGGACCATGATCTTTGGGAACATCCAGCTCAATTGGCATAACATAGCTTACAAAGAAAATGTTCTACATTCTACTTTGGTAAGTAATGCCTGAGGTCTTAAAAACCTGTGAGTGGTCATCTAAGATACTCCAGTGGTCTCACCCCTTGAGGGAAAGGGAAAATGAGGAAAACCAAAGACACAAGGGAAAGATTAGTTCAAAGAGCTAATGGACCACAACTACCACAGCCTCCACCAGACTGAGTCCAAGACAATTAGATGGTGTCCGACTACCACCACTGACTGCTCTGACAGGGATCACAATAGAGGGTCCCAGACACAGCTGGAGAAAAATGTAGAACAAAATTGTAACTCACAAAAAAGACCAGACTTACTGGCCTGACAGAGACTGGAGAAACACTGAGAAAATGGCCTCCGGACACCTTTTTTAGCTCAATAATGAAGTCACCCCTGAGGTTCACCCTTCAGCCAAAGATTAGACAGGCCCATAAAAAAAAAGAAACTAAAGGGGCACATCAGCCTAGGGGAAAGGACTAGAAGGCAGGAGGAGACAGGAAAGCTGGTAATACCGAATCCAAGGTTGAGAAGGGATAGTGTTGACATGTTGTGGGGTTGTTACCCAATGTCATAAAACAATATGTGTACTAACTAATGAAAATCTAGTTTGTTCTGAAAACCTTCATCTAAAGTACAGTAATAAAAAAAATCCCTATATAACAAAACTTGTGCATCTCTAAACCAAAACCAAAAAAACCAAACCCACTGCCGTCGAGTCGATTCTGACTCATTATAGCAGCCCTACAAAAAAAGGAAAAAATTGTTAAAAAGCAAAAATGTCACTTTAAAGAC
This sequence comes from Loxodonta africana, assembly GCF_030014295.1. Classification (NCBI taxonomy): domain Eukaryota; kingdom Metazoa; phylum Chordata; class Mammalia; order Proboscidea; family Elephantidae; genus Loxodonta; species Loxodonta africana. The sequence goes on along the minus strand of NC_087369.1, from coordinate 87,423,493 downwards.
TTTGGTGCACCTGACCAAAACCTCAATCACCTCATATGCATGCGAAAGTTGTATAATGAATGAGGAAGATGAAGAAGAATTGATGCATTTGAATTATGGTGTTGGTAAATAATATTGAATATGCCATGTACTGCCCAAAGAATGAACAAATCTGTCTTGGCAGAAGTACAGCCAGAAAGTACTTTAGAAGCAAGGATGGAGAGACTTTCTCACATACTTTGGACACGTTATCAGGAGGGATCAGTCCCTGGAGAAGTACATCATACTTGGTAAAGTAAAGGGTCAGCAAAAGAGAGGAAGACCCTCAATGAGATGGATTGACAGTGGATGCAACAAAGGTTTCGGTCATAGTAATGATTGTGAGGATGATTCAAGACCAGATAGTATTTCATTTTGTTGTACATATGGTCACTGTGAATCAGCACCAACTCGAGGACAGCTAACAACAACAAAAATTTAAGATGTTAATAATAGTGGAAGCTAGGTGCTGGATATATGAAGATTCTATTATCATCACAAATTTTTGTAAATTTAAAACTGTTCCCAAAAATAAAGTTTATTTAAAAAAAGTTATAGGAAGCTCTTGATGTGTTTTAAGTGGGGGTATTGAAGAGATGTGGTTACATTTCCACAGTGAGATCATTCTGACTGTTGAAGAATGAATTTGGGGAAACTGATTAGGAAGATATTAAATTAGTTCAGGTAAGAAATGGTAGTTTAGATGGGGGTGGTAAAGGAATTTATTGGATTTTTTCCTTGCAATTTTTTTTCCTCAGGAAGGACACTAATTTGATAATGTTCCAAAGGAACTAAATTTCAAAATAAGTCAGTTTTTACTGAAGTATACATTAAGAACAAAATTTTAGAGAGAAACAAACATAAAACAAAAGAACAAATTCAGAGTTAAACAAAGCCTATGCATATCTAAAATCATTGAAATAGACCATCAAAATATCTTCTAAAGAGAAATTACATTTTATTTTATTCACCAGTTAACATCAGATACAGTGGGAAGTGGGGGTAGTATGCTGTCAAGGAGTTGTCAATCAGTTTTACCCAGTCAATGACTCATTATCTCAACAGAAACATTAACAGCTGTGACTAGGACACCTGAGAAAAGGAAAAATTTGTTGGCTAAAAATTCTGTAATAATCCTATATCATGGTAGCAGGATTTCCTTTTTCCTAAACTTCAAAAGAAGGTAAACCTTCAACGAAAATAGAAAATGTAATGCTAGGACAGGATCGGGGCTCCAATCCTTCTTAGACAGCATAGAAAAGAACAAGCCCAGGAGCTTAGGAAATACTGATTGAATAGAACTGATGCTTCACTTGAAAAAACTGGGTGGAAGAATCAGTCAAAACTTGAGGTCTTGTCAGCCTGAAAGGTTGACAGCTTGCAGGGTGTCCACTCTGGTTCTGGGAAGTACAGTGGTGTTATATATGCTACTTGAGAAAGTCCAGGACATTAGACAGTCAAAATTCTGAGAATTAAATTGTAGATGTGACAATAAGTGCTAAATTTTCAGTTATAAATACATCAAAACTTCAGAATGAATGAAAATATTTTAAACAGTTGAAGCATTCAGACGGCTTAAGCCCTGAATTTATTTTACTTCTTTACCGGCAGAGTTGTTGTTGTCGTTGTTAGGTGCCATTGAGTTGGTTCTGACTCATAGCGACCCAATGTTCAACAGAAAGAAACACTGCCTGATCCTGGGCCATCACTGCAGACTCTTATGCTTGACCCCATTGTTGCAGCCACTACGTCTATCCATCTCTTCAAGGGTCTTCCTCTTTTTCGCTGACCCTCTGCTTTACCAAGCATGATGTCCTTCTCCAGGGACGGATCCCTCCTGATAACATGTTCAAAGCATGTGAGACATAATCTTGCCATCTGTGCTTCTAAGGAGCACTCTGCTAGTACATTTTCCAAGGCAGATTTGTTCGTTCATTTGGCAGTCCATGGTATATTCAATATTCTTTGTCAACACCACAATTCAAAGGTGTCAATTCTTCTTGGGTCTTCCTTACTCATTGTCCAGCTTTCACATGCATATGATGCGATTGAAAATACCATGGCTGGGGTCAGGAACACCTTAGTCTTCAAGGTGACATCTTTGCTTTTCAACACTATAAAGAGGTCTTTTGCACCAGATTTGCCCAATGCAATGCGTGTTTTGATTTCTTGATTGCTGCTTCCAAGGCTGTTGATTGTGGACCCAAGTAAAATGAAATCCTTGACAACTTCAATCTTTTCTCTGTTTATCATGATGTTGCTCATTGGTCCAGTTGTGAGGATTTTTGTTTTCTTTATGTTGAGGTGCAATCCATACTGAAGGCTGTGGTCTTTGATCTTCATTAGTAAGTGCTTCTAGGCTTCACTTTCAGGAAGCAAGGTTGTGTCACCTGCATAACACCAGTTGTTAATGAGTCTTCCTCCAAACCTGGTGCCCTGTTCTTCTTCACATATTCCAGGTTCTTGGATTATTTGGTCAGCATACAGACTCAATAAGTATGGTGAAGGGATACAACCCTGACACATCTTTCCTGACTTTAAACCACGTGGTATCCCTTTGCTCTGTTTGAACGACTGCTTCTTGTTCCATGCACTGGTTTCTCATTTTTGCAATGATAGCCATAATTTGTTGTGATCCACACAGTCGAATGCCTTTGCATAGTCAATAAAACACAGGTAAACATCTTTTTTTTTAATAGTGCTTTAGGAGAACATTTACAACTCAAGTTAATTTCTCATAGAAAAATTTATACACATATTGTTATGTAACCCTAGTTGCAGTCCTTATAATCCTACACTCTCCCTTTCACCCCGGGTTTCCCGTGTCCATTCAGCCAGCTCCTAACCCTTTCTAACTTCTCATCCTGCCTCCAGACAGCAGCTGCCCATTTAATCTGTATCTCCTTGAACTACGCAGCACGCTTTTCCCGAGTATTATTTTATGTTTTATACTCCAGTCTAAACTTTGTCTGAAGAGTTAGCTTTGGGAGTGATTTTAGTTCTGGGTTAACAGAGAGTTGGGGGTCATGACTCCTGGGGTTCCTCTAGTCTCAGTTAGACCATTAAGTTTGGTCTTTTTATGTGAATTTGATTTCTGCCCCACACTTTCCTCCTGCTCTGTCAGGAACCCTCTGTTGTGTTCCCTGTCAGGGTGGTCGTTGGTGGTAGCTGGTGAACCATCTAGTTCTTCTGGCCTCAGGCTGTTAGAGTCTCTGGTTGATGCGGCCCTTTTGTCTCTTGGGCTAATATTTTCCTTGTGTCTTTGGTGTTCTTCATTCTTTGCTCCAGGTGAGTTAGGAACCAATTGAGGAACCTTAGGTGGCTTCTTGTAAACTTTTAGAACCCCAGATGCCACTCACCAAAGAGGAATCCAGAACATTTTATAAATAGACTTTGTGATGCCAATTGACCTAGATATCCCTTGAAACCATGGTCCCCAGACCCCCACCCCTGCTACTCTGTCCCTCAAAGTGTTTGGTTGTGTTCAGGAAACTTCTTAGCTTCGGGTTTAGTCCAGTTGTACTGACTTCTGTATTGTGTGTTGTCCTTCCCTTCACTTAAGGTAATTACTGTCTACTTTCTAATTCTTGTCTAGTATCTACTTGTCTACAAGCAAAACTTTGCTCAAGATCATTCAAAAATGGCTGCAGCAGTATATTGACAGGGAACTGCCAGAAATTCAGGCCGGTTTCAGAACAGGACATAGAACCAGGGATATCATTGCTGATGTCAGATGGATCCTGGCTGAAAGCAGAGAATACCAGAAGGATGTTTACCTGTGTTTTATTGACTATGCAAAGGCATTCAACTATGTGGATCATAACAAATTATGGATAACATTGCGAAGAATGGGAATTCCAGAACACTTAATTGTGCTCGTGAGGAAACTTTACATAGATCAAGAGGCAGTTGTTCACAAAGAACAAGGGGATACTGACAGATTTAAAGTCAGGAAAGGTGTGCGTCAGGGTTGTATTCTTTCACCATACCTATTCAATCTGTATGCTGAGCAAATAATATGAGAAGCTGGACTAGATGAAGAACAACGGGTCATCAGGATTGGAGGAAGACTCATTAACAACCTGCATTATGCAGATGACGCAACCTTGCTGGCTGAAAGTGATGAGGACTTAAAGCACTTACTAATGAAGATCAAAGACCACAGCCTTCAGTATGGATTGCACCTCAATATAAAGAAAACAAAAATCCTCACAACTGGACCGATGAGCAACATCATGATAAACAGAGAAAAGATTGAAGTTGTCAAGGATTTCATTTTACTTGGATCCACAATCAACAGCCTTGGAAGCAGCAGTCAAGAAATCAAAAGACCCATTGCATTGGGTAAATCTGCAGCAAAGGACCTGTTTAAAGTGTTGAAGAGCAAAGACGTCACCTTGAAGACTAAGGTGCGCCTGACCCCAGCCATGGTATTTTCAATCGCATCATATGCATGTGAAAGCTGGACAATGAATAAGGAAGACCCAAGAAGAATTGACACCTTTGAATTGTGGTGTTGGCGAAGAATATTGCCAGAAGAATGAACAAATCTGTCTTAGAAGAAGTACAACCAGAATGTTCCTTAGAAGCAAGGATGGTGAGACTGCGTCTTACATACTTTGGACTTGTTGTCAGGAGGAATCAATCCCTGGAGAAGGACATCATGCTTGGCAGAGTACAGAGTTAGCAGAAAAGAGGGAAACCCTCCAAGAGGTGGATTGACACAGTGGCTGCAACAATGAGCTCAAGCATAACAACAATTGTAAGGATGGCTCAGGACTGGGCAGTGTTTTGTTCTGTTGTGCATAAGGTCGCTATGAGTTGGAACTGACCCGACGGCACCTAACAACAACAACAATGACACTATCTAATTAGTGAATTCCCCTCTCCCTCCCTCACCACCCTCGTAACCATCTGTGTTTAAACCTTTTCTTAAGTTCTTATAATAGTGATCTCATACAATATTTGTCCTTTTGTGACTGACTAACTTCACTCAGCACAATACCTTCCAGATTCATCATTGTTATGACGTTTCACTGATTCATTGTTGTTCTTTGATCAGTGTTCCATTGTGGGAATATACCATAGTTTGTTTATCCATTTTTCTGTTGATGGGCGCCTAGGTTGTTTCCATTTTTTACTATTCTGAATAGTGCTGCAATGAACATGGGTGTGCATAATCTATTTGTGTGACAGCTCTTATTTCTCGAAGATATATTCCAAGGAGTGAGATTCCTGGATCGTATGGTACTTCTATTTCTAGCTTTTTAAGGAAGCGCAAAATTGATTTCCAAAGTGGTTGTACCATTCTACATTCCCACCAGCAGTATATAAGTGTTCCGGTCTCCCCACAACCTCTCCACCATCTCACCCCAAAAGGCTAGCATTAATACAAAAAACACAACATTTATTATTTTGTGTTTTTTGTATTAATGCTAGCCTTTTGGGGTGAGATGGTGCCTCATTGCGGTTTTGATTTGCATTTCTCTAATGGCTAACGATTGTGAGCATTTTCTGGTGTATCTGTCAGTTGCCTGAATGTCTTTTTTGGTGAAGTGCGTGTTCATATCCTTTGTTAATTTTTTACTTGGTTTATTTGTCTTTTTGTTGTTGAGGTTTTGCAGTATCTTGTGATTTTAGAGACTAGACCCTGATCAGATATGTTGTAGCCAAAAATTTTTTTCCAGTCTGTATGTTGTCTTTTTACTCTTTTGGTGAAGTCTTTGGATGAGCATAAGAGTTTGATTTTTAGGAGCTCCCAGTTATCTAGTTTCTCTTCTGGTGTTTGTACACTGTTAGTAACATTTTTTATACAGTTTATGCCAGATATTAGGGCTTGTAGCATTGTCTCTATTTTTTCTTCCATGATCTTCATCATTTTGGATTTATATTTAGGTCTTTGATGCATCCTAAGTAGTTTTTGTACATGGTGTGAGGTGTGAGTCTTGTTTCATTGTATTGCAGATGGATATCTAGTTATGCCAGCATCATTTGTTAAAGAGACAGTCTTTTCCCCATTTAATGGACTTCGGACCATTGTCAAATATCAACTGCTCATAGGTGGATGAATTTACATCTGGATTCTCAATTCTGTTGTTGTACCACTACTAGTACCAGGCTGTTTTGACTACCATGGTGGTATAATAGGTTCTCAAATCAGGTAGTGTGAGGTCTCTCATTTTTTTCTTTTTTCTTCAGTAAGGCTTTACTTACCAGAAGCATGTTGCCTTTCCACATGAAGTTGGTGATTTTTTTCTCCATCTCATTAAAAATGTCCTTGGAATTTGAATTGGGATTGCATTGTATCTGTAGACCGATTTGAGTAGAGTTGACATTTTCAAAATGTTGATCCTTCTTATCCATGAGCAAGGTATGCTTTTGCACTTATGTAGGCCTCTTTTGGTTTCTTGCAGTAGTATCTTGTAGTTTCCTTTGTACAGGCCTTTTATGTCTCTGGTTAGATTTATTCCTAAGTATTTTATCTACTTGGGGGCTATTGTAAATTGTATTGATTTGGTGATTTCCTCTTTGAAGTTCTCTTTGTTGGTGGAGAAGAATTCAACTGATTTTTGTATGTTAACTGGAAAATGAATAAGGAAGACCGAAGAAGAATTAACGCCTTTGAATTGTGGTGTTGGTGAAGAATATGCCATGGACTGCCAAAAGGACGAACAAATCTTAGAAGAAGTACAACCAGAATGCTCCTTAGAAGCAGGGATGGCAAGACTGCGTCTTACATACTTTGGACATGTTGTCAGGAGGGATCAGTCCCTGGAGAAGGACATCATGCTTGGCAGAGTACAGGGTCAGCGGAAAAGAGGAAGACCCTTCACGAGGTGGATTGACACAGTGGCTGCAACAATGAGCTCAAGCATAAGAACGACTGTAAGGACAGTGACTGAGCAGTGTTTCGTTCTGTTGTGCATAGGGTGGCTATGAGTTGGAACCAACTTGAAGGCATCTAACAACAACAGCCTTGTATCCTGTTACTTTGCTAAAATCTTCTATTAGTTCCAGTAGTTTTATTTGAGGTTTTCTGTGTATAAGATCATATCATCTGCAAACAGGGATACTTTTACTTCTTCCTTATCAATTTGGACCCACTTTATTTCTTTTTCTTGCCTTATTGCTCTGGCTTGGACCTCCAGCACAATGTTGAATAAGAGTGGTAATAAAGGGCATCCTTGTCTAGTTTCTGTTCTCAAGGGGAATGATTTCAGACCCTTTCCATTTAGGAAAATGTTGGCTGTTTGCTATGTATAAATGTCCTTTATTATGTTGAGGAATTTCTCTTCTATTCCTATTTTGCTGAGAGTTTTTTTAATGAATTGGTGTTGGACTTTGTCAAACGCATTTTCCGCATCAATTGATAAGGTTGTGTCATTCTTATCTTTTGTTTTATGTATGTCATGGATTACATTGTTTTTCTAATGGTGAACCATCCTTGTATGCTTGGTATGAATCCCACCTGATCGTGGAGAATTAATTTTTGATATGTTGTTGAATTCTACTGCCTAGAATTGCACTGATGATTTTTGCATCGAGGTTCATGAGGGATATTGGTCTGTAGCTTTCTTTTTTGGGGGGTATCTTTACCTAGTTTTGATATTAGGGCTATGCTGCCTTCATAGAATGAGTTCTGGAATAATCCATCCTTTTCTGTGCCTTGAAATACCTTTAGTAGCACTGCTGTTACCTCTTGTCTGAAAGTTTGGTAGAATTCTCCAGTGAAGCCATCAGGGGCAGCACTTTTGTTGTTGTTGGGAGTTTTTTAATTAACTCTTCAATATATTCTTCTTTTATAGGTTTATTTATTTTTTCTACCTCAATTTGTGTTGGTTTAGGTAGGTAGTACGTTTCTAGAAATATGTCCATTTCCTCTAGGTTTTCAAATTTCTTGGAGTACAATTTTTCATAGTATTCTCTTATGATTCTTTTAATTTCAGTTGGGCCTGTTGTGATATTGCCCATCTCATTTCTCTTTTTTTATTTTTATTGTGCTTTAAGTGAAAGTTTACAAATCAAGTCAGTCTCTCACACATAAACTTATATAGACCTTGCTACATACTCCCAATTGCACTCCCCCTAATGAGACAGCCCACACACTCCCTTCATTCTCTCTTTTCCTGTCCATTTTCCTACCTTGCAACTCCCTCTACCCTCTCATCTCACCTCCAGGCAGGAGATGTCACATAGTCTCAAGTGTCCACCTGATCCAAGAAGCTCACTCCTCACCACCATCCCTCTCCATCCCATTGTCCAGTCCAATCCCTGTCTGTACAGTTGGCTTTGGGAATGGTTCTTTTCCTAAGCCAAAGGAAGGTCTGGGGGCCGTGACCACCAGGGTCCTTAGAGTCTCAGTCAGACCATTGGGTCTGGTCTTTTTACAAGAATTTGGGGTCTGCATCCCACTGCTCTCCTGCTCCCTCAGGGGTTCTCTGTTGTGTTCCCTGTCAGAGCAGTCATCGGATGAAGCTGAGCACCATCTAGTTCTTCTGGTCTCAGGCTAATGTAGTCTCTGGTTTATGTGGCCCTTTCTGTCTCTTGGGCTCATAATTACCTTGTCTCCTTGCTGTTTTTCTTTCTCACTTGGTCCAGGTGGGTTGAGACCAATTGATGCATCTTAGATGGCTGCTTGCTAGCGTTTAAGACCCCGGGCACCACTCTCCAAAGTGGAATGCAGAATGTTTTCTAAATAGATTTCATTATGCCAATTGACTTAGATGTCCCTGAAGCCATGCTCCTCAAACCCCCGCCCCTGCTACGCTGACCTTTGAAGTATTCAGTTTATTCAGGAAACTTCTTTGCTTTTCGTTTAGTCCAGTCGTCCTGACCTCACCTGTATTGTGTGTTGTCTTTCTCATCACTGAACGTAGCTCTTATCTACTATCTAATTAGTGAATACCCCTCTCCCACCCTCCTTCTCTCCTCCCTCTCATAACCATCAAAGAATATTTTCTTCTCTATTTAAACTATTTCTTGAGTTCTTATAATAGTGGTCTTATACAATATTTGTCCTTTTGCAACTGACTTAGTTGGAATCAACTCAACGGCAGTGGGTTTGGTTGTTTTTTGGTTTTTATTTCACTCAGCATAATGCCTTCCAGATTTCTCCATGTTATGAAATGTTTTACAGATTCATCACTGTTCTTTATTGATGCGTAGTATTCCATTGTGTAAATACACCATAATTTCTTTATCCATTCATCCATTGATGGGCACCTTCGTTGCTTCCATCTTTTTGCTATTGTAAAGAATGCTGTAATGAACATGGGTGTGCATATATCTCTTCATGTAAAGGTTCTTATTTCTCTAAGATATATTCCAAGGAATGGGATTGCTGGATCCTATGGTAGCTCTATTTCTAGCTTTTTAAGGAAGGGCTAAATCAAATTCCAAAGTGGTTGTACCATTTTACATTCCCACCAGCAGTGTAGAAGTGTTCCAATCTCTCCACAGCCCCTCCAACATTTATTATCTTGTGTTTTTTGGATTAATGCCATCCTTGTTGGAGTGAGATGGAATCTCACTGTAGTTTGGATTTGCATTTCTCTAATGGCTAATGATCGCGAGCATTTCCTCACGTATCTGTTAGCTACCTGAATGCCTTCTTTAGCAAAGTGCCTGTTCATATCCTTTACTCATTTTTTAATTGGGTTATTTGTCTTTTTGTAGTTGAGCTTTTACAGTATTATGTAGATTTTAGAGATCAGGCGCTGGTCAGAAAAATTATAGCTAAAAGTTTTTTTCCCAATCTGTAGGTAATCTTTTTACTCTTTTGGTGAAGTCTTTGGATGAGCATAGGTGTTTGATTTTTAGGAGCTCCCAGTTATCTAGTTTCTCTTCTGCATTGTTAGTAATGTTTTGTATACTGATTATGCCGCATATTGGGGCTTGTATGGTTTTCCCTATCTTTTATTCCATGATCTTTATAGTTTTAGATTTTATATTTAGGTCTCTGATCCATTTTGAGCTCGTTTTTGTACATGGTGTGAGGTATGAGTCTTGTTTCTTTCTTTCTTTTTTTTTTTTTTTTTGCAGCTGGATATCCAGTTATGCCAGCACCATTTGTTAAAAAGACTGTCTTCTCCTCATTTAACTGTTTTTGGGAATTTGTCAAATATCAACTGCTCATATGTGGATGGATTTATGTCTGGATTCTTAATTCTGTTCCACTGATCTATTTATCTCTTGTTGAACCAGTAGCAGGCTGTTTTGACTACTGTGGCGGTATAATAGGTTCTAAAATCACGTAGAGTATGGCCTCCCACTTTGTCCTTCTTTTTTAGTAATGCCGGGGCCTCCTTCCCTTTCCATATGAAGTTGGTGATTTGTTTCTCCATCTTATTAAAAAGTGGCATTGGAATTTGGATTGGAATTATATTGTATTTGCAGATCGCTTTTAGTAGAACAGGCATCTTTATAATGTTAAGTCTTCCTATCCATGAGCAAGTTATGCTTTTCCACTTACATAGGTCTCTTTTGGTTTCTTGCAGTAGTACCTTGTACTTTTCTTTGTATAAGTCTTTTACATCTCTGGTAAGATTTATTCCTAAGTATTTTATCTTCTTGGGGCTACTGTAAATGGCATAGATTTGGTGATTCCCTCTTCAGTGCTCTTTTTGTTGGTGTAGAGGAATCCAAATGATTTCTGTATGTTTATCTTGTATCCCGATACTCTGCCGAACTCTTCTATTAGTTTCAGTAGTTTTCTGGAGGATTCCTTAGGGTTTTGTGTGTATAAGATCATGTCATCTGCACATGGAGATACATTTACTTCTTTCTTGCCTATCTGGATGCCCTTTATTTCTTTATCTAGCCTAATTGCTCTGGCTAGGACCTCCAGCACAGTGTTGAATATAATGGTGATAAAGGGCATCCTTGTCTGGTTCCTGATCTCAAGGGAATGCTTTCAGGCTCTCTCCATTTAAGATGATGTTGGCAATTGGCTTTGTATAAATGCCCTTTATCATGTTGAGGAATTTTCGTTATATAAACATTTTGCTGAGAGTTTTTATCATGAATGGGTGTTGAACTTTGTCAAATGCCTTTTTTGCATTAATTGATAAAATCGTGTAGTTCTTGTCTTTTGTTTTATTTATATAATATATAATGGATTACATAATTTTTTCTAATGTTAAACCATCCCTGCATACCTGGTATGAATCCTGCTCTGTCATAGTGAATAATTTTTTTTTGATATGTTGTTGAATTCTATTCGCTAGAATTTTGTTGAGGTGTTTTGCATCTAAGCTCATGAGAGATACAGGTCTGTAATTTTCTTTTGTTGTGGTATCTTTACCTAGTTTTGTTATCAGGGATATTCTGGTTTCATAGAATGAGTTTGGAAGTATTCTGTCCTTTTCTATGCTCTGAAATACCTTTAGCAGTAGCGGTGTTAACTCTTCTCTGAAAGTTTGGTACAACTCGGCAGTGAAGGCGTCCGGGCTAGCGCTTTTTTTGTTGTTGTTGTAGGGAGTTTTTTGATTACCTTTTCAATTTCTTCTTTTATTATGGGTCTATTTAGTTGTTCTACCTCTGTTTGTGTTAATTTAGGTAGGTAGTGTGTTTCTAGGAATTCATCCATTTCTTGTAGGTTTTCAAATTTGTTAGAGTACAATTTTTTGTAGTAATGTGATATGATTCTTTGAATTTCAGTTGGGCCTGTTTTAATATAGCCCATCTCTTTTCCTATTCAAGTTATTTGCTTCCTCTCCTGTCTTTCTTTTGTCAATTTGGCCAAGGGCTTATCTATTTTCTTGATTTTTTCAAAGAACCAGCTTTTGATCTTGTTAATTCTTTCAATTGTTTTTCTGTTTTCTATTTCATTTAGTTGAGCCCTAATTTTTATTATTTGTTGTCTTCTGGTGCCTGACAGTTTCTTTTGTTGATCTCTTTCTATTTGTTCAAGCTGTAGGAATAATTCTTTGATTTTGGCTCTTTCTTTTTTTTTGTATGTGCGCATTTATTGATATAAATTGACCTCTGAGCACTGCTTTCGCTGTGTCCCAAAGGTTCTGATAGGAAGTGTTTTCATTTTCTTTGGATGCTATGAATTTCTTTATTCCATCCTTAATGTCTTCTATAATCCAGGCTTTTTTGAGCAGGGTATTGTTCAGTTTCCAAGTGTTTGATTTCTTTTCCCTGCTTTTTCTGTTATTGATTTCTACTTTTATGCCTTATGGTCAGAGAAGATGCTTTGTAATATTTCCATGTTTTGGATTCTGCTGAGGCTTGCTTTATGACCTAATACGTGGTCTATTCTAGAGAATGTTCCATGTGCACTAGAAAAGAAAGTATACCTGGCTGCTGTTTGGTGGAGTGTTCTGTGTATGTCTATGAGGTCAAGTTGGTTTATTGTGACATTTAGATCTTCCATGTCTTTACTGAGCTTCTTTCTGGATGTCCTGCCCTTCACTGAAAGTGGTGTGTTGAAGTCTCCTACTATTATTGTGGAGCTGTCTATCTTACTTTTCAATGCTGATAGAGTTTGTTTTATGTATCTTGCAGCCCTGTCATTGGGTGCAGAAATATTTAATATGGTTAAATCTTCTTGATATACTGTCCCTTTAATCATTATATAGTGTCTTTCCTTATCCTTTGTGATGGATTTAATTTTAAACTCTATTTTGTCAAAAATTAATATGGCTACTCCTGCTTTTTCGATCGTTGTTTGCTTGATATAAATTTTTTCCATCCTTTGAGTTTTAGTTTGTTTGTGTCTCTAAGTCTAAGGTGTGTCTCTTGTAGACAGCATATAGACGTATGGTGTTTTTTAATCCATTCTACCACTCTCTGTCTCTTTATTGGTGCATTTAGTCCGTTTACTTTCAGGGTAATTATGGATAGGTATTTAGTGCTATCATTTTGATGTCCTTTTTTGTGTGTTGACTGTTTCTTTTTCCCACTCGATTTTATGTGCTGAGTAGATTTTCTTTACATATTGTCCTTTCCTCATATTCGTTGTTGTTGATTTTGTTTCTGCTGAGTCTCTTTTTTTTTCTCGTATTTTATTTTGATGTGTAGGATACTTTGTCTCTTTTGTGGTTACCTTATTATTTACCTCTATTTTTCTAAATTTAAACCTAACTTTTATTTCTTTGTATCACCTTGTCTTCCACTTCATATGGAAGATCTATGACTACATTTCTTAGCCCTCTTTATTGTTTTAATGTTGTATTCTCTTACATAATAACGTTGCCGTTTCCTTGTTTTGAGCATTTTTTAATCTTGCTGTATTTTTCTGATTCCCCTGTCTGGGTTGACTTGTGGTTGCTCTGCCCAGGGTTCTAGTCTTGGGTTGATACCTGATATTATTGATTGTCTAGCCAAAGAACTCCCTTTAGTATTTCTTGTAGTTTTGGTTTGGTTTTTACGAATTCCCTAAACTTCTGTTTATCTGGAAATGTCCTAAATTCACCTTCATATTTGAGAGACACTTTTGCTGGATACAAGATTCTTGGCTTGCAATTTTTTTATATGAGTCATCCGTTGTCTTCTTGCCTGTAAGGTTCCTGCCGAGTAGTCTGAGCTTATTCGTATTGACTCTCCTTTTTAGGTGACTTTTCCTTTATCCTTAGCTGCTCTTAAAATTCTCTCTTTATCTTTGGTTTTGGCAAGTTTGATCATGTCTTGGTGACTTTCTTTTAAAATCTACCTTATGTGGAGTTCGATGAGCATTTTGGATAGATATTCTCTCATCTTTCATGATACCAGGGAAGTTTTCTGCCAACAAATCATCAATTCTCTCTGTATTTTCTGTTATCCCTCTCTGATCTGGTACTCCAATCACTCATAGGTTATTCCTCTTGATAGAGTCCCACATGATTCTTAAGGTTTCTTCATTTTATCTGATTTTTCTTCAAATGTGTTAGTGCCAAGTGCTTTATCTTCAAATTCAGAAATTCTGCCTTCCTCTTGCTCAATTCTGCCCCTCTGACTTTCTACTGAGTTGTCTAATTCTGTAATTTTATTGTTAATCTTCTGAATTTCTGATTGCTGTTTGTCTGTGGATTTTTCTGGCTTATTAAATTTTTCATTATTTTCCTGAATAATCTTTTTAATTTCTTCAATGGCTTTATCTGTGTATTCCTTGGCTTGTTCTGCGTATTGCCTCATTTCCTTCCTGATGTCTTGAAGGGTTCTGTATGTCAATCTTTTGTATTCTGCCTCTGTTAATTCCAGGAAGGCATTTATATTTAGAAGATCCCTTGACTCTTTCTTTTGAGAGTTTGTTGAGGCAATCAGGGTCTGTTTCTTTTTGTGACTTAATCTGGACTGCTGTCTCCGAGCCATCTTTAAGTTATTGTATTAATTTTTTTTTTATGTTTGCTTATCGTATCCTAGCTTCTTGCTTTGTTTTGTTTTGATATACCCAAATGGGTTGCTTGAGTGAGCTAGCTTGATTATTTTTGCATTTGGAACTCTCACGTCCTGTCCCCAGATGGCTAGAGCTGTTATCAGGTATATCAGTCTAGGAGTCCATTCACTTTTCTTGTATGAATTCAGCTCAGGTGTCCGGGTAGTTGATCATCAAGTGTGTGGCACAGGCTCTGTCCTACAGTCTTAGAGGTGTGGCGGTGATTGGTGAAGGTACCAGTATCTGGTTGCAGCAGGGGGTCACACTCTGAACAAGGCAGGGGCCTGAGAATCACCCCTCAAGTATCTCTTAGAAAAGTGTGTCCCTGTTCCCTAGAGCATACAGGTGGGTGGGTTCTGCAGACGGACCATGGTCACTGAATGTTTTTGGTTGTAAGGACTGGGAGGTACCAGTTATCCTTGGACCCCTGTTGCAGGTGGCTGGATGACCTGAATGGAGCCACCTGTCCTTAGGCCCCTGGTGTGGATAGTTGAGGACACTGTTTAATAGGCAAAGCAATGTCAAATATCAAACACCCACCTCTCCGCCACACAGCTGAAACAGTTGGAGTCTGTCAACAAGGGCCTATTCTTCTGAAATAGGCCCTATAGGTCCATGTAGCCGGTTCACAGACCGTTTATGCCTGGACAGGAGCAGCTTCTGTCCTGAGCTCCCCCAAGTAGTGGAGCTGGCAAATTATCTTTTCCCCCAATTGCAAATTTATTCTTTCTCCAAGGCCAGGAGGATGGCTCTAGGTGCTCAACAGGCGTATGTCATGTCCAGAGAAATCAGCTGCTGAAGCCAGCTTGGGACTGGGGAGCGGCGGCGCGGTCAAATATATGCAAGTACTTAGCTTTTGCCAAGAGCACCATTTTTCTCTGGTTCCAGAGGTGTGAGTAAGGTGTTTGGCTGGCTGCTCCTCTCTGAGGAAACTGCTGCTGAATGTTAGTACCAGCCCACCACTGCTGCTCCCTAGAATGGTGCCTTAGGGTCCTTCGGGTCCGGTAACTCCTCTCCGCTTCTGAACGGTCTCTTCCTCCCCCTGCCCCCCAGTTCGTTTTCTAAGCTTGCCTTTGATATTCAGGGTGCCTAGCTTGTCATAAATATACTCATTTCGCTTGTTTTCTTGGGTCTTTGTTGTAAGACTGCTTGCTGGAAGCGTCTGTCTATTCCATCTTGGCTCCGCCTTGCCCATCTTATTTCATACTCGGGTTATTTGCTTCCTCTCCTGTTTCTTTTGTCAGTTTTACCAGTGGTGTTTCTTTTGTCTGTTTTGCCAGTGATTTATCTACTTTGTTAAACCTTTCAAAGAACCAGCTTTTGGTGTTATTCACTCTTTCAATTGCTTTTGTGTTCTCTATTTCATTTAATTCTGCTCTAATTTTTATTATTTCCTTTCTTCTGGTGGCTGCGGGCTTCTTTTTCTGCTCTCTTTTTATTTATTTGAGTTGTAGAGTTAATGTTTTAATTTTGACCCTTTCTTCTTTGTGGATGTGTGCAGTTATTGCTCTAAATTGACCTCTGAGCACTCCTTTTGCTGTGTCCCAAAAGTTCTGGAGGATGTGTTTTCATTCTCATTTGATGCTGTGAATTTTTTATGCTGTCCTTGATTTCTCCTATAACCCACTAGTTTTTGAGCAATATGTTGTTCAGTTTCCATGATATTGATTTCTTTCTTTGCTTTTTCGTTGTTGATATTTACTTGTATGGCTTTATTATCAGAAAAGATGCTTTGTAATATTTCGATGTTTTTGATTCTGTTAAGGGTTTTGCTTTGTGGCCTAATATGTGGTCTATTCTGGAGAATGTTCCATGTGCATTGGAAAAGAAAGTATACTTGGCTGCTGTTGGGTGGAGTGTTCTGTATATGTCTATGACATGAAGCTGATTTCTTGTGACATTTAGATGTCCCGTGTCTTTATTGAGCTTCTTTCTGGATTTCCTGTCCTTTTCCAAAAGTGATGTCTTGAAATCTCATAATATTATTGTGGAGCTGCCTTTTCTCTTTTCAACGCTGTTAGAGTTTGTTTTATGTATTTTGGATCCCTGTCATTGGGTGCACAAATATTTATTATTTTTATGTCCTCCAGGTGTATTGACCCTCTAATCATTGTAAAGTGTCCTTCCTTATCTTTTGCGGTGGATTTTGCTTTAAAGTCTATTTTGTCAGAGATTGATATTGTCACTCCTGGTCTTTTTTGATTGTTGTTTGCTTGATATATTTTTTTCTATCCTTTGAGTTTTACTTTGTTTGTGTCTTTGAGTCTAAGGTGTGTCTCTTTCAGGCAGCATATAGGTGTATTATGCTTTTTGTCCATTCTGCCTCTGTCTCTTTATCAGTGCATTTAGTCCATTTACATTCAGCATAATTATTGATATGTATATATTTAGTGTTGCCATTTTGGTGTATTTTTTGTGTGTGTTGTTGACAGTTTCTTTGTTCCACTTAATTTTCTGTGCCGAGTCATTTTTCTTTATGAATTTTCTTTTCATCTTTTTCATTGTTGTTGATTTGCTGAGTGTTTATGTGTTTCTTGTTTTTTATTTTGATGTGTAGGAATTTTAGTTTCCCTTGTGTTTTTTTTTTTTGTGGTTAGCTTAATAATTACCTCTGTTTTTCTAAGTTTAAACTAATCTTTTATTTCTTGACATTTCCTTGACTTCCTCTCCATATGAAAGCTCTATGACTATATTATTTACACTCTTTTTTATTTTAATGTTATCATCTTTTACATATTGACTTCTCTTTATTTTCAGTGTTTTAGCTTTGATTTATTTTTGCGACTTCCCTATCTGGGTTGATATCTGATTATTCTGTCCTGCGTTCTAGTCTTGGGTTGTAATCTATTGTTATTGATTCTCTGACAAGAGGACTCCCTTTAGTATTTCTTGGAAATTTGGTTTGATTTTTACAAATTCCCTTAACTTCTCTTTATCTGAAAATGCCCTAATTTCGCCATCACATTTGAGAGACAATTTTGCTAGATACATAATTCTTGGCTGGCAATTTTTGTTGTTGTTGTTCAAGGCTTTATATAGTCATCCCATCACCTTCTTGCCTACATAATTTCTGATGAGTACTCTCAGCTTAGTTTTATTGACTCTCCTTTGTAGATGTCTTTTCTCTACCTTTGGTTTTGGCAAGTTTGATTATAATATGTTTTGGTGACTTTCTTTTGTGATCTGTCCTGTGTGGGGTTCAATGAGCTTCTTGGGTAGATATAATCTGGTCTTTCACTGTGTCAGGGAAGTTTTCCGCCAACAAATCTCAACAATTTTCTCTGTATTTTCTGTTATCCTCTCCCTGTTCTGGTACTCCAATCACTTGTAGGTTATTCCTCTTGATTGAGTTCCACATAATTCTTAGAGATTCTTCATTTAAAAATTTTTTTCATCTTGTTTTTTTCAAATAAATTGGTGTGAAGTGTTTTGTCTTCAATCTCACTAATTCTGACTTCCATTGCCTCAATTCTCCTATGACTTTCTATTGAGCTGTCTAATTCTGAAATTTTACTGTCAATGTTTTGGATATCTATTTGCTGTCTCTCTATGGATTCTTGCAGTCTATAAATTTGTCATTATGCTCTTGTACACCCTTTGTAAGTTCCTCTATTGCTTTGCCTGTGTGTTCCTGGGCTTGATCTGTGTTTTGGCTGGATCTCCTTCCTGATCTCATGAAAAGCTCTGTATATTAATCTTTCGATTCTGCCTCCAGTAATTCCAAGATCTTATTTTCCTCCAGGAGGTTTCTTGGTTCTTTGTTTTGATGGCTTGCCGAAGCCATCATGGTCTGCCTCTTTATGTGATTTGACGTTGATGGAAACGCTGGTAGCATAGTTGTTAAGAGTTACAACTACTAACCAAAGAGTCGGCAGTTCAAATCCACCAGGTGCTCCTTGGAAACCCTATGGGGCAGTTCTACCCTGGCCCAAGGGTCACTATGAGTTGGAATCAACTCAATGACAATGGGTTTTTATTTTTACGGGGTTGTCTCCAAGCCATCAATAAGTTATTATATTTATTTATTTTATGTTTGCTTACTGTGTCCTAGCTTCTTGTTTTGCTTTGTTTTGATATGACCAAATAGGCTGATCACGTGAGCTACTTTGATTATTGGCATCTTTGAAGCTCTCACATCCTGTCACCAGGTAGTTAGAGCTTTTACTAGGTACATGAGCCCAGGAGTCCATTTACTTTTCTTATGTGATTCAGCTCAGGTATCCAGGTCACCAGTCACTGAGTGCATGGTGCAGGCTCTCACCTACAGTCCTTGATGTGCAGGGCTATGTAGGGGTGACTGGAGTAGCCACAGGTATCTGGCTGGAGTAGGTGATTGGAGTAGGCACAGGTATGCACTTAACAAGGTAGGGGGCTGATGGCTGCCCTTGAGTGCCTGGGTGGGAAGCATGTCCCTGTTCCCTAGAGTGTGTAGGTGGGTGGGTTTTGCAGCCAGACGTTGGGCACCCAATGCTGTTGGCTGTAAGGACTTGGAGGTGCCACTTATTCTCAGACCCCTGTCCCCAGTGGCTAGATGGAGTGGTTGGAACCACCACTCCTCAGGCCCCTGATGTGGGTAGGTGAGGACCCTGCTTAATGGGCAGGACAGTGTCAAATGTCACAAATCTGCCCCTCCCCCTTAGCTGTTGCAGTTGAAAATAGACCATGCATATACCCTGTTGTTCTGTGCTAATGAAGGCCTACTCTGTTGAAATGGCCCACACAAGGCTAGGTAGCTGTGAAAGGCTTTCAAAGTCTGTGGATCCTTTATGCCTGTGCCTAGGCAAAGGGGCTGTGCCTGTCCTGAGCTGCCCAGGAGGCTTAGGGGAGCTGGAAGATTATTATTATTTTTGTTAATTTGTTCCCTCTCCAAAGGGAGGTGAATGGCTTGGATGCATGACAGGTCCTACTTCTGGCCCAAGGGACAGTGCATTCACTGAAGCTGGCCCAGGACTGGAGCAGAGTGAGGAGGGGGAAGGTGAATGGGAGAGAGGTACTTTTCAGATGGGGGAGGGGTTTTAGATCCCATGCAGTAGGTTAGATGCTTGCACTTAACTTTCACAGATTCTGTCACTTCTCCCTGGCTTCAGAGATTTGCACAGATTCTCTGCCACTTCATTTCTCCTGGTGTGGAAAATACGTCCCACATGCTACTGCTTGCCTCAGCCTATCTTGCTGGCCAATCCAGCCTGCAAGGTGCTGGCCAGGTCAGGTCTGTCAAATCCTCAATGCTTCTGAACTGTCTCTCCCTCCCCCGCCACTCAGTACGACTCCTCAACTTTGTCTTTGATGTTCAGGGCTCTTAGTTTGTCATATATAATCAATTCACTTGTTTTCTCAGGTCTTTGTTTATGACGGACCACAGGAAGCATCTGACTACTCCAGCATCTTGGCCCTGTCTCCACAGGTAAACAACTTTCTGGTATTTTCTGCTTTCATCCAGAATCCATCTGAAATGAGCAATTATATCCCTGGTTCCACATCCTCTTCTGAATCCACCTTGAGCTCCTGGCAGTTCCCTGTCAATGTACTGCTGCAACCGCTTTTGAATGATCTTCAGCAAAATTTTACTTCCTTGTGATTAATGATTTTTTCTATGATTTCCACATTCAGTTGGATCACCTTTCTTGGGAATAGGCATAAGTGTGTATCTATTCCAGTCAATTGGCCAGGTAGTTGTTTTCCAAATTTCTTGGCATAGACTAGTGAGCACTTCCAGCACTGGCAGAGCTAAATGGGGAGAAATAGCAAGAACAATTGGTGATCTCCACAGTTGTGAATAAGGCAGTTTTGTCACAAATATTAAGAAAGAGATGTTCATAAGAAAAAAAAAGGAAAACCCAGGAAGCAGTAAGTCTTGTAGTTTAGAACCTTAGACACAAAGTCAAAGATGAATAATCAGAAAAGAAAGCCATATCTAAATGCCTGGCTAATTAAAAGCCAACGTAGTCATGGGTGGTAGAACTCAATAAGGACGTAGTTCAGGAGTAGACTTCAAATAGTCACAGTAACTTGTGTCCTACCTCTGAAACTGTTTTTCCAAGTGAGGTTTTATACCAAGAATACAAAGACTATTCCTGACCTCTCCCTCCTTCCCACCCTCACCTGGTAGTGGGAATCTAGTAGAGAGTGTTTTTCATTACCTGCTGTTTACTTTAACCTTCATGGGCATTTCCCCATACCAATCCACCCCACATTACCCCAACATGACTTGAATATAAATCACAGACAATTCGTTCTATTTCTTCAGATCTGTTCCTAAAACAGGCTCTCATTGGACTTTGCCACATATAATAATTTAGGACCTCTTGAGTGGTAAGCATGATATCTCTGGGTGCTTGAAGTCTATCAGAGCTGCTGCACAAGAAAGAAAGTCATGATAAAGAAGCAAGTAATACATAAATTTAAGTTGAGCATAGCTTTATCTTTTTTTGGGGGGTGGTGAATATTTTATTTATTTATTGTGTTTTGGTGAAAGTTTACAGCTCAAGTTAATTTTTCATTCAAGAATTTATACACCTTTTTTGTTAAACTGGTTACAATCCCCACAACGTGACAGCAATCTCCCCATTTTCACCCCAGGTTCCTTTTATCTATTCATCCACTTCCTGTCCTTCCCACCTTCTCATCTTGGTTTTTTGGTAGGAGTTGCCCATTTGGTCTTGTATGTTTGATTGAATTAAGAAGCAGTTTCCTCACATGTGTAATTGTATGTTTTATAGGCCTGTCCAATCTTTGTCTGAAAAGTGGGCTTTGGGGGTGGTTTCAGTTCTGAGTTAGCAAAATGTCCAGGGGCCATAGTCTTGGGGGTTGCTCCAGTCTTTGTAGTGAATTTTGTTCTACATTTTTCTCCCGTTCTATCCTGGTCTCTGTGTTGTGATACCTGTCAGAGCAGTTGGTGGTGGTAGCAGGGCACTATCCAGTTCTTCTGGGCTCAGGCTTGTGGAGGCTCTGGTTCATGTGGTCCTTTAGTCCTCTGGGCTAATGTTTTCCTTGTGTCTTTGGTTTTCCTCATTCTCCTTTGCTCCAGATTGGATGGGACCAATAGATGTATCTTAGATGGCTGCTTGCTATCTTTTAAGACCCCAGATGCTGCTCACCAAAATAAGATGTAGAAGATTTTCTTTATGAACTATGTTATGCCAACTGATCTAGATGTCCTCTGGGACTATGGTCTGCAGCCTCCAGCCCCAGCAACTAGGTCCCTCAAGTTGTTTGAATGTGTCTAAGAAACTTCTATGCTTTCACTTTGATCCAGTTGTGCTGACTT
The DNA here is from genome assembly GCF_030014295.1 of Loxodonta africana. Classification (NCBI taxonomy): domain Eukaryota; kingdom Metazoa; phylum Chordata; class Mammalia; order Proboscidea; family Elephantidae; genus Loxodonta; species Loxodonta africana. The sequence goes on along the minus strand of NC_087369.1, from coordinate 87,401,849 downwards.
TCCCTAGACCAAAGACATTTCCCTTCACCAAAGTTGACACTTGTCCACTATCTAGTTAGTGATTTTCCCTCCCCGTCCCTCCCCCCTACCCCACAATCATCAAAGAATGTTTTTCTTCTGTGTGTAAACCTTTTATTGAGTTCTTATGATTGTGGTCTCATACAATATTTGTCCTTTTGTGATTGACTTATTTCACTCAGCATAATACCCTCCAGATTCATCCTTGTTGTGAGATGTTTCACGGATTCATCATGGTTTTTTATTGCTGCATAGTATTCCACTGTGTGTATGTATCATAATTTGTTTATCCATTTTATTGCTGATGGGAATTTGTTAACATCTTTTTGCTATTGTGAATAATGTTGCTATGAACATGGGTGTGCATATGTCTATATGTGTGATGTCTCATTTCTCTAGCTTGTATTCCTAGGAATGGCATTGCTGGATCATATGGCATTTTTATTTCTAGCTTTTTAAGGAAGCACCATATCATTTTCCAAAGCGGTTGTACCATTTTACACTCCCACCAACAGCACATAAGAGTTCAGTTCTCCTCACGACTTCTCCAATATTTGTTGTTATTAGTTTCTTTGATTAGTGCCAGTATTGTCAGGGTGAGATTGTGTCTCATAGTAGTTTTGATTTGCATTTCTCTAATGGCTTTTTTCTTTTAATGGCTAGTGATCGGTAGCATTTCCTCATGTGTCTGTTAGCCACCTGCGTGTCTTCTTTGGTGAAGTGTCTGTTCATATCCTTTACCCATTTTTTAATAGGATTATTTGTCTTTTTTATTGTTGAGATGTTGAAGTATTTTGTAGATCTTAGAGATTAAACCCTTTGCCCATATGTTGTAGCCAAAAATTTTTCCCAGTCTGTAGGTTTTCCATCTGCTCTTTCGGTGAAGTCTTTCTATAAACGTGTGTAATTTTTAGGAGCTCCCAGTTATCTCGTTTCTCTTCGGTGTTTGAGTATTTTTAGTTATGGTTTGTATCCTATTTATGCCTCTTTCAAAGTTCTCTTTGTTAGTGTAGAGGAATCCAACTGATTTTTGTATGTTAATCTTGTATCTGGCAACTTTGCAGAAATTTTCTATTAGTTCCAGAAGCTTTCTTGTGGATTCTTTAGGGTTTTCTGTATGTAAGATCATATCATCTGTGAATAGGAATAATTTTACCTCTTTCTTACCAATTTGGATGCCCTTCATTTGTTTTTTTCTTGCCTTATTGCTCTAGCTAGGACTTCCTACACAGCGTCGAATAAGAGTGGTAATAAAGGGCATCCTTTTCTGTTCCCATCCTCAAGGGGAATGCTTTCAGTCTCTGTCCGTTTAGAATGATCTTGGCTATTAGTTTTTTATAAATGTCCTTTATTATGTCGAGGAATTTCCCTTCTATTCCTACTTTTTGAGAGTTTTTCTCATAAATGTGTGTTGGGCATTGTCAAATGCCTTTTCTGCATTGATTGAGGCTATCATATCATTGTTTTCTTTCATTTTACTTATGTGGTGGATTACACTGATTGATTTTGTAATGTTGAACCATCCCTGAATATCTGGTATGAATCCCACTTGATCATGATGTATTATTATTTTGATATGCTGTTGAATTTTATTGACTAGAATTTTGTTGAGAATTTTTGCATCTATGTTCATGAGGGATATTGGTCTGTAGTTTTCTTTTTTTGTGGTGTCTTTGCCTTTTTTTTTGCCTGGTTTTGGTATCAGGGTTATGTTGGCTTCATAGAATTGAATTTGGGAGTATTCCTTCCTTTTCTATGCTTTGAAATAGTTTGAGTAGTCTTGGAGTAAGCTGCTCTCTGGAAGGTTGGTAGAATTTTCCAGTGAAGCTGTCCCGGCATGGGCTATTTTTTGTTGGGAGTTTTATTTATTTTTACCTCTTCAATCTCTTTTTTTGTTGTGAGTTTGCTTAATATCTCTATCTCAGTTTGTGTTAGTTTAAGTAGGTAGCATGTTTCTAGAAATTTGTCCATTTCCCCTAGGCTTTCAAACTTGTCAGAGTACAAGTTTTCTTAGTATTCTGTTATGATCCTTTTTATTTCAGTTAGGTCTGTTGTGATATCACTCATGTCGTTTCTTATTCATGTTGTTTGCTTCCTCTTCTATTTTTCTTTTGTCAGTTTGGCCAATGGTTTGTCAATTTTGTTGATCTTTTCAAAGAACCAACTTTTGCTCTTCTTCATTCTTTCAATTGTTTTTCTATTCTCTATTTCATTTATTTTTGCTCTAATCTCTATTATTTCCTTTCTTTTGGAGACAGGCCTCCTTTTGCTGTTCTCTTTCTATTTGTTCAAGTTGTAGGGTTAATATTTTTATTTTGGCCCTTTCTTCTCTTTTTATGAGAGTTTTTTTTTGCTATAAATTGACTTCTAAGCACTGATTTGCTGTGTCCCACAGGTTTCAGAAGGATGTGTTTTCATTCTCGTTTGTGTCTATGACTTTTTTTATTCCAACCTTGATTTCTTCTATTACCCAGTAGTTTTTAAGCAAGATGTTGTTCAGTTTCCATAGATTTGATTTTTTTTCTTGCAGTTTCTGTTATTGATTTTTATTTTTATGGCATTTTTTTTTTACAGCATTATGATCAGAAAAGTTCCTTATATATTATTTTGATGTTTTGGATTTAATGTTTGGAAAATAATGTCTACTTTTCTGCCATTGGGTGGAGTGTTCAGTATATGTCTATGGGATCGAGTTGGGGATTGTGGCCCTTAGAGCTTCTGTATCTTTATTGAGTTTTTTCTAGATTTTCTGTTCTTCACCAAAAGTCTCCTATTACTGTTGTGGCACTGTCTATTGCTCTTGTCAGTGATGTTATAGTTTGCTTATGAATTTTGGAGCCTGTCATTGGGTGTGTATGTATTTATTATTATTATATTCTCCTGGTATATAGACCCTTCAGTCATTATATAGTGTCCTTCCTTATCCTTTATGGTGAATTTTGCCTTAAAGTCCATTTTATCAGAGGTTAATATTACCACTGCTGCTCTTTTTTGGTCTTTGTTCACCTGGTATTTTTTCCATCCTTTGAATTTTAGTTTGTTTATGTCTTTGTGTCTAAATTGTGTCTCTTGTAAACAGCATATAGAAGGATCCTGTTTTGTTTTCTTTTTAATCCATCCTACCCCCACACATCTTTCAGTTTGTCTGACCACACACTTGCATGGTGCTGTGGTGCTGGAAGCTATGCCACTTGTATTCAAATACCAGAAAGGTCACTCATGGTGGACAGGTTTCAGAAGAACTTCCAGCCTAAGACAGACTACAAAAAATGAGCTGGCAGTCTACTTCTGAAAAAAAATTAGCCAGTGAAAATCTTATGGATAGCAGCAGAACATTGTCTGACATAGTGCTGGAAGATGAGCCTCTCAGGTTTGGAAGACACTCAAAATACTACTGGGGAAGAGCTGCCTCTTCAAAGTAAAGTCAATCTTAATTACTTGGATGGAGTCAAGCTTTCAGGACTTTCATTTGCTAATGTGACATGAATTGAAATAAGAAGAAACAGCTGCAACCATCCTTGATAATCAGAAGATGGAATCTATGAAGCATGAATGTTGGAAAATTGGATGTAGTGAAAAATGAAATGGAATACATAAAGATTGATATCCTAGTCATTACTGGGCTGAAATAGACTGGTATTTGCCATTTTGAATTGGACAATCATACATTCTACTATGCCAGGAATGACAAATTGAAGAGGAATGTCATTGCATTCATCACCGAAAAGAACATTTCAAGATCTATCCTGAAGTACAATGCTGTCAGTGATAGGATAATATCCATACACCTATAAGGAAGCACAGTCAATAAAACTAATATTCAAATTTAAGCATCAACAGCTAAGGCCAAAGATGATGAAATTGAAGATTTTTACTAGCTTCTGCAGTCTGACGTTGATCAAACATGCAATCAAGATGCATTGTTAATTACTGCCATTGGAATGCAAAAGTTGGAAACAAAGAAGTATTGGTACTTGAAAAATATGGCCTTGGTGATAGAAATGATGCCGTAGATTGTGTGATAGAATTTTGCAAGACCAACTACTTCTTCATTGCAAATGCCTTTTTTTTTAACAACATAAACAATGACTGTACACCTAGACCTCACTGGATGGAATACACAGGAATCAAATCGATTACATCTGTGGAAAGAGATGATGGGGAAGGTCAATATCCTCAGTCAGAACAAGGCCAGGGGCCGACCATGTAGCAGACCATCTGTTGCTCAATTGCTCATATGCAAGTTCAAGTTGAAGCTGAAGAAAATTAGAACAAGTCCACAAGAGTCAATGTATGGCCTTGAGTATATCCCACTTGAATTTAGAGACCATCTCAAGAATAGATTTGATGCATTGAGCAGTAATGACTGAAGACCAGACGAGTTGTCAAATAACTTCAAGGACATTCTACATGAAGAAAACAAGAGGTCATAAAAAGACAGGTAAAAAAGAAAAGACCAAAATGGATGTGAGAAGAGGCTCCGAAACTTGTTGTTGAACATAGAGTAGCTAAAGCTAACGAAAGAAATGATGAAGTAAGAGAGCTGAACTGAAGATTTCAAAGGGCAGCTTGAGAAGACAAACTGAAGTATTATAATGATATATGCAAAGACCTGGGGTCAGAAAACCCAAAGGGAAGAATACACCTGGCATTTCTCAAGCTCAAAAAACTGAAGGAAAAATTCAAGCCCTAGGTTGCAGTGTTCAAGGATTCTATGGGCAAAATACTGAATGATGTAGGAAGCATCAAAAAAAGATGGAAGGAATACACAGAGTCACTGTACCATAAAGACTTGGTAGCTGTTCAATCATTTCAGGAGGTAGCATATGATCAAGAGCTGATGGTACTGAAGGAAGAAGTCCAAGCTTCACTGAGGACATTGGCAAAAAACAAGGCTCCAGGAATTGCAGAATACCAATTGAGATGTTTCAACAAAGTGATGCAGCACTGGAAGTGCTCACTCATCTATGCCAAGAAATTTGGAAGAAAGCTACCTGGCCAACTGACTGAAAGAGATCCATATTTTTGTCTATTCCAAAGAAAAGTGATCCAACAGAATGTGGAAATTATAGAACAATATCATGAATATCACAAGCAAGTAAAATTTTGCTGAAGAAAGATCATTCAAAAGTGGTTGCAGCAGTACATTGACAGGGAACTGCGAGAAATTCAGACAGGATTCAGAAGAAGACTTGGAACAAGGGATATCATTGCTGATGTCAGGTGCATCCTGGCTGAAAGCAGAAAATACCAGAAAGATGTTTACCTGTGTTTTATTGACTATGCAAAGGCATTCGGCTGTGTGGATAATAACAAGTTATGGATAACACTGTGAAGAACTGGAATTCCAGAACACTTAGTAGTGCTCATGAGGAACCTGTACACAGATCAAGAGGCAGTCTTTCGAACAGAACAAGGAAATACTCTGTGTTTTAAAATCAGGATAAGCGTGCGTCAGGGTTGTATCCTTCCACCATTCTTATTCAATCTGTATGCTTGAGCAAATAATCCGTGAAGCTGGACTGTATGAAGAAGAACTCGGCATCAAGATTGGAGGAAGATTCATTAACAACCTGCAATATGCAGATGATACAACGTTGCTCACTGAAAGTGAAGAGGACTTGAAGCACTTACTGATGAAGCTGAAAGACTACAGCCTTCAGCATGGATTACACCTCAACATAAAAAAACAAAAATCCTCACAACTGGACCAAAAAGTATCATCATAATAAATGGAGAAAAGTTTGAAGTTGTCAAGGATTTCATTTTACTTGGATCTACAATCAATCCCCATGGAAGCAGCAGTCAAGAAATTGACACATTACATTGGACAAATCTGCTGCAAAAGACCTCTTTAAAGTGTTGAAAAGCAAAGATACCAGCTTGAAGACTAAAGTGTGCCTGACCCAAGCCATGGCGTTTGCAATCACCTCATAGGCATGAGAAAGCAGGAGAATGAATAAGAAAGTCCAAAAAGTATACCCTATCTGGGTTGGTATCTGATTTTTTTGGCCTGCATCCTACTCTTGAAATGTCTGGTGTTGGTTCTCTAGCTGGAGGACTCCTTTTAGCATTTCTTATAATTTTCTTCCGGTTTTTACATATTCCTTTATTTTCTATTTATCTGGAAATGATCTAATTTCACCATCGTATTTCAGAGAAAATTTTGCTTTATAATTCTTTGCTGGCAATTTTTTTTCTTCAAGGGTTTACATATATCATCCCATTCCTTTCTTGCCTGCATGGTTCTGCTGAGGAATCAGAGCTTAGTCTTATTGGTTCTCTTTTGTAGGTGACTTTTTGTTTATCCCTAGATGCTCTCAGTATTCTTTCTTTGTCTTTGGTTGGTTTAAGGTAAGTTTAATTATGTGTCTTGATTACTTTCTTTTGGGGCCTATCCTGTAAGGGCTTCATTGAGCTTCTTGAATAGATATCTTTTTGTCTTTCATATTGGGCAAGTTTTCTGCCAGCATATCTTCAACAATTCTTTCTGTTTTCTGTTATTCTACCCCCGTTCTGGAATGCCAATCACTCATAGGTGTTTCCTCTTGATTATATCCCACATAATTCTTGGACTTTCTTCATTCTTTTTTCTGATTTTTCCTTGAACAAATTGGAATCAAGGGATTTATCTTCAATCTCACTAATTCTGACTTCCATTGTCTCAGTTCTGCTCCTATGACCTTCTATTGAGTTGAAAAATTCTGAAATTTTATTGTTAATCTTTTGGATTTCTAGTTGCTGCTTTTGCATGGTTCCTAGTAGCCTATTTATTCTGTCATTTTATTCTTGTATTGTTTTCCTGAATTCTTTTATTGCTTTGTCTGTGTCTTCCTTGTTTTTGTCTGTGCTTTCCCTGATCTCCTTCTTGATCTCTTGGAGAGCTCTGTATATTAGTCTATTGAATTCTTTATCAGGTAATTCCATTGCCTTATCTTCCTCTGGAATGTTTTCTGGTTTTTTATTTTGGTCATTTGCTGAAGCCATCTTCTCCTGCTTCTTTATGTGATTTGATATTGATTGTTATCACTGAGGTATCAAATAGTTTATTTTTTTATTTATTGTGTGTTTGTTTACTGCATCCTGAAGCCTTTTTTATTTTGTTTTGATATATCCAAGTAGGCTGGGTGTGTGTGCTACTCTGGTCATTAATCTGGTGACATTGAAGCTCTCACCTTCTGTCTTCAGGTAGGCAGAGCAGCTACTAGGTGTGTGAGCCTGGGACTCTTTTCACTGTTCTTGTGATTCTGCTGAGGCTGTAGGTACTGTTGCTGGTGAGGTAATGTATCTGTTCTGCTGTTCTCCTGGCCATGGGTGCAGGGGGTGTTCTCCCTAGTGGTTGGGTTGTGTGTTGTGTGTATGCTCTGCTGCTTGTCCAGTGATTGGGGTGAAGGTGCCTGGGTCGTTGGTCACCAAGTGTGTGATGCATACACTCTCACCTACAGTCCTTAGTGTGCAGGGCTGTGTGGGGGTGTCTGGAGCAGGGACAGGTCTCTGGCTGCTGTGGGGGTGCTTTAGGGGGGCAAGGCAGGGGGCTGTTGGCTGCTTATGGATGCCCAAATGGAGGTCGCACCCCTGTCTGCTCAGGTGCATAGTGGAGGTTGTAGTGCAGCTGGTCCTTGGGCACCCAGCGCCATTGACTGTAGGAATTGTGGGATGCCACTGGTTCCCAGGCCCTGTTGTGAGAAGCTGGATGGAGTGAGTGGTATCACTGGCCCTCGTTCCCCCAGCATGGGTGGTCGAGGTCTCTTCTTAGGGGACAGGTGCTGGGTTGGCTAGCAAGGCATGGGTGTGAGTGATCTTTAGGGGTGAAGGACGTTGCAAATTAATGGATCCCCTGCACCAGTGCCTTGGATCAGGCAGAGAGCTACAGGCTTATGGGGCAAAGTGGTGTTGAATGTCACAGATTTGCAGCTCCCACTTGGCTGCTGCTGGTGAAAATGGGCTTCAGATGGGAACTCGGCCCACCTTATGCCAATGTGTACATGCTGTGCCAACTCAGCTAGCAAGGAGAGGGTGGAGGCCACCAGAAGCCCTTGGACTCCCTGTGCTAGTGGCTGGGTGCAGTGGCAGGCACCTCTGGACTAGGGTGGGAGGGCATGAGCTCCACACATAGGGGTTATGGAGGTGTTGAATGCCTCTGTACTGTTGTCTGATTATAGAGGAGGATGGGTAAGGGGGAGGGAGTGCTCCTCAGCCTGTGGTGCTCTGGTGGGAGGAGGAGCTGTGCTACACGTGTTAGGTTGGAGCATGCATTTAACTTTCATAGGTCTGGTGTCAATCCTGTCTGATTCTGGAGGTGCATGCAGTCGTTCCAGCTTAGCTGCTGCACCAGACAGGGTGGGTTTCAGTTTCAGTTTTGGGTGCTGCTGCTTGCCTCAGTGTATTTGTGCTGTGCAGGTTCAGCTTGCAGGACATCAGTGACCTGACAAACTGTAATTCCCCATTTCCTTTGTTTTTGAATTGTCTCTCTTTCCACCTGTTAGTCTGATTCTTCAACTTTGTCTTTGATGCTTAGGGCTCCTAGATTGTCATATATATCTGATTCTCTTGTTTTTTTTGGGTCTTTATTGTAAGAGGAATGACACAAAGTTTCTGACTATTCCGCCATCTTGGCCCTTGCATAGCTCTAAAAAGGTGCCTGACCGTGTAGTGCTGCCAGCAAAAGTAACAAACTAGATGACCTTATTTTTTAGGCTTTCTTGGCTTTTTGAAGATCCAGCCTTTTAAAAAACAATTATTTTATTTTTTGTTGTTGAGAATATAAACAGCAAAACATACTCTAGTTCAACTGTTTCTACATGTACCATTTAGTGACATTGATTACATTCTTCAAGTTGTATAACAGTTCTCACCCTCCTTTTCTGAGTTGTTCCTCCCCTGTTAATATAAATTCACTTCCCCCAAGGTTCCTATCTATTATTTCAAGTTGCTGTTGTCAATTTGATACCATATAGATAGTTCTTAAAAGAGCACAATGCTCAAGGGAGACATTTTTTACTAGTTAAGCTGAACTATTGTTTGGTTTTAAGACTTCAGGGGATATTTTTGGTTGAAGGGTTAAAGATTATTTCAGAGCAATAGTTTCAGGGGTTCATTCAACCTTCATGGCTCCAGGAAGTCTGGAGTCCCTGAGAATTTGAAATTCTGTTCTGCATTTTTCCCTCCTTAAGTCAATTTTATTCCTCCATTTTACATTTAAGATAAATAAGGCTCAAATCAGTTAAGTAACTTTCCCAAAGTTCACTCAGCCAAATGTGATCCACAGCACCCATTTGTGTTTTCTCCATATCTCTTGTTTATTCCATTAGGCCACCATGTGGCAACCACATTGGATTGATCAACATCCACAGGGAAGACAACCAAAATTAAGCACATTGGCTTGAACACTTAACACTTAATTTTTTAAAATTTGGATGAGAAAGAGGCATGTATGTTTTAATTTGGGTGAGAAGGAGGCATGAATGTGTGTAATTTTTTAAAGAGATGCTGAAACGAAACAGGATCAGGCACTCAGGAAAATGTGGGCCATGAATGTGCATAATAAATCTCTAACATTCCAAGTTTATATGGATAGAGTATTTGGATGTATTTTGGTATAAGGAAAACAATGCAACACTGAGCATTATGGATACAGACTGAGAGGCTGTCAAACACTTTGGGCCTATGGCTTGTGAAAAAGTACCATCCAACATGTCAATAGCCTAAAAAACACAACAAGCAAAGTGTTTGCTTCTGACCAAGTAACCAAGATGAATGATACAAAGCCCTATTGGCTCAGGTCTTTAGCACATTTCTGGGATTAACATGCAGCTGGATGACACTGTCTTCCTCTTGGTGGAATTTGCAATCTGGAACAGTTCCCATTTTCCTGGCACACTGGCCACTGCCTACCTCTGTGCACAGTCCAGTCACAGTGAACAAAAGTAGGACTCTTGTGGGCCAAGATATTGGACATCGTTATGTATTGTGTGTTAATAAAAATAACTGCATTTAACAAGGATGAACGTTAGCCAAACTAAACTTAATTTACTCTGCCAATGTAGGTGAGGACTCACAGGTCTTGTAAGCATCAGAGTTGGGGGCAATAAAATATGAATGCCTTATAAGTTATTGCTGTTTGTTGTTAGATACTGTCAAGTCAGTTCCGACCAAAAACAACTCTATATCCAACAGAATGAAACACTGCCAGGTCCTGCACTATCCTCACGATCATTGTTACGCTCGAGCCCATTGTTGTCCACACTGTCAACCCATCTTGCTGGAGGTCTTCCTCTTTTTCACTGACCCTCTACTTTACCAAGCATGATGTCCTTCTCCAGGGACTGATCCCTTCTAATAACAAGTCCAAACTATGTGAGATGCAGTTTTGCCATCCTTGCTTCTAAGGAGCATTCTGGCTGTACTTCTTCCAATACAGATTCTTTCGTTCTTGTGACAGTCATGGTATATTCAATATTCTTCACCAACACCACAATTCATAGGAGTCAATTCTTCTTTGGTCTTCCTTATTCATCGTCCACCTCTCACATGCATATGAGGTGATTGAAAACACCATGGCTTGGGTCAGCCACGCCTTAATCTTCAAGGTGATATCTTTGCTTTTTAACACTTTAAAGAGATCTTTTGCAGCAGATTTGTCCAATGCAATACGGCACTTGATTTCTTCACTACTGCTTCCATAGGTGTTGATAGTGGATTCAAGAAAAATGAAATCCTTGACAACTTAAAACTTTTGTCCGTTTATCATGATGATACTTATTGGTCCAGTGGTGAGGATTTTTGTTTTCTTTTTATGTTGAAGTGTAATCCACACTGAAGGGGGCAGTGTTTGGTCTTCATCAGTAAGTGGTTTAAGTCCTCTTCACTTTCAGCAAGCAAGCTTGTGTCATCTGGATATGACAGGTTATTAATGAATGTTCCTCCAATCTTGATGCCCTGTTCTTCTTCATATAGTCCAGCTTCTAGGAGTATTTTCTCAGTATACAGATTGAATAAGTATGATGAAAGATACAACCCTGACAAACACCTTTCCTTACTAAACCACACAGTATCTGCTTGTTCTGTTTGAACGACTGTCACTTGATCTATGTACAGGTTCCACATGACCACAATTAAGTGTTCTGGAATTCTCATTTTTCACAATGTTATCCATTATTTGTTATGATCCACATAGTCGAATGACTTTGCATAGTCAATAAAACACAGGACAACATCTTCTTAGTATTTTCTGTTTTCAGCCAGGACCCATATGATATTATCAATGATATCCCTGGTTCCGTGTCATCTTCTGAATCTGTCTTGAATTTCTGGCAGTTCCCTGTCAATGTACAGCTGCAATTACCCTTGAATGATCTTCAGCAAAATTTTACTTGTGTGTGATATTGATATTGTTCTATAATTTCTGCATTCTGTTGGATCACTTTTCTCTGGAATGGATATACACATGGATCTCTTCTAGTTGGTTGGCCAGTTAGCTGTCTTCCAAATTTCTTGGCTTAGATGAGTGATTGCTTTCAGCACTGCACCCATTTATTGCAACTTCTCAACTTGTATTCCGTCAATTCCTGGAGTCTTCTTTTTCAACAATGGCTTCAGTGCAGCTTGGACCTCTTCCTTCGGTACCATTTCCTGATCATAAGCTATCTCCTGGAATGGTTGAACGTTGACCAATTCTTTTTGGTACAATGACTCTGTGTATTCCTTCCATCTTCTTTTGATGCTTCCTTTGTCTTTTAATATTTTTCCCATAGAATCCTTAAATATTGTGACTAATGGATGAATTTTTTATTCAATTCTTTTAGCTTGAGAAATGCCAAGCTTGTTCTTCTTTTTTTTTGTTTTCTAACTCCAGGGTTTTGCACGTGTCATTATAATACTTTACTGTCTTCTCAAACAGCCCTTTGAAATCTTCTGTTCAGTTCTTTTACTTCATCATTTCTTTCTTTTGCTTAAGCTACTCCTCATACAAGAACAAGTTTCAAAGTTTCTTCTGACATCTATTTTGGTCTTTTCTTTCTTTCCTGCCTTTTTAATGATCTCTTGCTTTTTTCATGTATGATGTCCTTGATGTCATTCCACAACTCATCTGGTCTATGGTCATTAGTGTTCAATGTGTCAAGTATATTCTTGAGATGATCTCTAAATTCGGGTGGAGTATACCTGTTCTAATTTTCTTCAACTTGAACTTAAACTTGCGTATGAACAATTGATAACCTGCTCCACAGTTGGCTCATGGCCTTGTTTTGACTGATGATATTGAGCTTTTCTATGGTCTCTTTCCAGATGTAGTCAATTTGATTTCTGTGTATTCCATCTGCTGAGGTCCACGTGTATAGTCGCCATTTAAGTTGTTGAAAAAAATATTTGCAATGAATTATTCGTTGGTCTTGCAAAATACTGTCATGTGGTCTCCTGTATTTTTTCTATCTCCAAGGCCATATTTCCCAACTACCAATCATTCTTCATTTGCAACTTTTGCATTCCAATTGCCAGTAATTTTCAATGCATGTTGTTTACATGTTTGATCAATTTCAGACTGCAGAAGTTGATAAAAGTCTTCAATTTCCTCATCTTTGGCCTTAATGGTTGGTGTATAAATTTGAACAATATTTGTATTAACTGGTCTTCCTTGTAGTTGTATGGATATTATCCTATCACAGACAGCTTTGTACTTCAGGAAAGATCTTGAAACGTTCTTCTTGATGATGAGTGTGAGCACTATTCCTCTTCAATTTGTCATTCCTGGCATAGCAGACCGACCATATGATTGTCTGATTCAAAATGGCGAATACCCATTTACTGCAGCTCACTAATGCCTAGAACATTGATGTTTATGTGTTCCATTTCATTTTTTATGACTTCCAATTTTACTAAATTCATACTTTTTACATTACACATTCCAAAGTTATTATATACTAAGAATTACTAGCTAAAACTTGTGTCCTAGTGTAATTTGCAAAATTCTCCTTTCTCTGTATTTTTCTCTTCCACAAAGGCTGAAATTTAACTGGAGAGATGCAGTATGCTTTCTTATGTCTAGTGATAGCTTTTAATGTGAACCTGAGGGACAAAATTTATCTTACTGTCAAATATTATGTAGTTTGTACAGTTAATTGGTTGGACATTATATTTTGAAAATGAAGCATACAGTAATATTTATCAATGAAAGCAAAGACAATTTAATCCTTTGATGTCCAGTAGAAGTTTTTGGTTATTTTGCCAGAGGTATAATCCCCCTAGTTACATAAAACTAAAATTTTCCAAAGTTGGAATAGAGAAGAATTCTGACTTTATTTCACATTGTCTTAAGAATTCAGTACAAATTTCCCCTTTTCAAATTCTTAGGCTCGTATTTTTATTTCAATTTTCTTCTTTGTGCCTCCTCTGCATTTAGAAAGAGATTGTAGTAGACAGCCACTTTGGAAGAAAATGGTGGGTGAAAAATCAGATGGACAGCCTTTCCATGAGGAATTGACCTGAGTGACAGGAGAGTGAGAAACTGTGCACTGAAGCAGTGACCAGTTCTGGAGACCAGCATACCACACCCCAGACCTGAGCCCTTGAGTTGCCTTGGGGCCAGAGTGGCAGGGCTGATCATGGCTTACTGAAACAAGGCAAGCAAGGGATGCAGCCTTAGCCCCATGGGGCAATCTCGGCAGGGACGCAGGCTACACACCAACGCAGCTGACAGGGGAGCGAGAGACCGTGCTGAAGCAGCAACTGGTTCCAGAGCCTGAGGCACAGCATCTCAGCACTGAGACCTCCATGCTAGGCTTTGGACTAAGTGTGGCAGGGCTGATAGTGGCTTCCTGAGACAAGGCAAGCACGGGACGCAGCCCTAACCTTCAGGGGCAATCACCACGGGGACCCAGCCAGTGTACACAGGCTACAAACCAACCTAAGTGACAGGGGCCCGAGAGACCACACACAAGCAGCCACCCAGCCCTGATCCCCTGGTGCTGGGCTATTGGAGAGAGTGCCACGGAGCTGATGGTTGCTTCCAGAGACAAGGCAAGCATGGGACACAGCCCTAACCTCCTGGGCCAATCTCAGCAGGGACCTAGCCAGTGCACACAAGCTACACACTCCTCTGGAATCTCAGACAAAACACTCCTCACCAAACATGATAAGTGATTTTGTCTATTTTACCTACTTTTTCCTATCTATCTGATCCCTCCCATTCTTGCCCCAGCTGGCTTCATTAACATTGGAATTCCCTGGGCCAGAGGGTGAAGTGCTCTGCGGGCTTTTTTTTTTTCCTAACCCATTTTCCTTGCCTGGGAAAAGCAACAATTAACAATCAGGGGAAAAATCCTTTCCTGACTTCCCTAAACTGGAATAACAGTACAGAACCAGCTCCATTCAGGAATAAGAGATCCACAGTCTTTGGGTTCACCCCTACATAGAACCAGGTGCCTATTATAATGCAAAGACAATTCTGATAGAGATCAGACTATAATTGTTTCAGCTGAGCAGTGGAAAGGGAAGTTTTGGAGGTCTGATACTGCTCTACCTATTAAACAGAGCCCGCACTGATCCACAGCAGGGAACTGAGGGCTGAGGCTCCATCCACACCAACTAGCCACCTGCTAAAGGGGTCTGAGGATAGTGGTGCCTACCAATCTTTAGAAGTACAAACATTGGGTGCCTAAGGTACAGCTGCAGAGCCTACCCACCAGAGCATTCTAGAGAACAGAGACACTCCTTCCTCACTGGCACTTGGGGGAAGGCTGCCAGGACCCTGACCTCCTTGGAGTGTGACCCCCTGCCGCTACTAGAAACCAGTGCATACAACCATCACCACTACTCCTCTAAGATAGTAGGTGAGAGCCTACACCACACACTAGGTGACCCACTATGAGGACACCTGAGCTGATTTTATTCAAGAATAGTGAATGGACTCATAGGCTCATATACCTGGTAACAGCTCAAACCAGCTGGTAACAGGACATTAGTGATTCAAAGGCTCCATCAATCAAGTTAGCACACTCTAGTGGCCCATCTGGGTGCATCGAAACAAAACAAAGAAGAAGATAAGACTCAGGGAACAAATACAAAATAAATCATTACAATAACCTATAGATGGCTCGGAGACAGCAGTCAGTATCAAACCACATAAAGAAGCAGACCATGATTGCTTGTAAAAAACCCCAAATCAGAGAATCAAAACCTTTCCCAGATGAAGATACATTCCTGGAATCGCCAGATGTAGAATATAAAAAACTAATATAAAGAATGCTTCAAGACATCAGGGATGACCTTAGAAATAAAATAAGGCAATGTACAGAAAAAGCCAAGGAACAAACAGATAAAGCAGTTGAAGAAACCAAAAAGATTATTCAAGAACATAGTGAAAAATTTAATAAGCTGCAAGAATCCATAGAGAGACAACATTCAGAAATTCAAAAGATTAACAATAAAATTACAGAATTAGACAACTCAATATGAAGTCAAATGAGCACAATTGAGGAATTGGAATGCAGAATTGGGGAGATAGAGAATAAGGCAATTGGCACCAAAATATTTGAAGAAAAACCAGATAAAAGAATTTTAAAAAATGAAGAAACCCTAAGAGTCATGTGCGACTTTATCAAGAAGAATAACTTACGTGTGATTGGGTTTCCAGAACAGGAAAGGATAACAGAAAATGCAGAGAGAACTGTTGAAGATCATTGGCAGAAAACTTCCCTGGTATCAGGAAAGATGAAAGAATATCTATCCAAGATGCCCATTCAACCCCATACAAGATAGATCCCAAAAGAAAATCACCAAGACATGTTATCATCAAACTTGCCAAAACCAAAGATAAAGAGAAAAATTTTTTAAAGCAGCCAGGGATAAATGAAAATCACGTACAAAGGAGAACCAATAAAATAAGTTCAGACTACTCGGCAGAAACCATGCAGGCAAGATGACATATATAGAGCACTGAAGGAGAAAAACTACCAGCCAAGAATCACATATCCAGCAAAACTCTCAAATATGAAGGTGAAATTAAATCATTTACAGGTAAACACAAGCTTAGAGAATTTGCAAAAACCAAACCACAGTTACAAGAATTACTAAAGGAAATTATCTGGTCAGAAAATCAATAATATCACATATCAACATAACACAACGTCACAGAAAAGAACATCCTGATATCAACTCAGATAGGGAAATCACAAAAACAAAATAAAATTAATTTAAAAAAATGCTCAAAACAGGGAATCATTGATGTCATTAAGTAAAAGATTACAATAATCAAAAAAGAGGACTAAATACAGGAGGCATAGATCTTCCATATGGAGAGGAAATCAAGGCAATATACAGCGATAAAAATTCGGTTTTCACTTAGAAAAATAGGGGTAAATTTTAAGGTAACCACAAAGAGGTCTACCAACTCCATACTTCAAAATAAAAACCAAGATAAACATAACAACTAAGCAAAAATAAATTCAACTACAATGAAAATGAGGAACACACAATTTACAAAGAAAAACTTCTCAGCACAAAAAAGTAAGTGGAAAAATGAACAACACAAAAAAAAGCCATCAAAATAAGAGCACTAAACTCATACTTATCTATAAGTACGCTGAATGTAAACGGACTAAACGCACCAATAAAGAGACAGAGAGTTGCCAATTGGATAAAAAAAATGCAGCTATTTGCTGCCTACATGAGACACACCTTAGAATTTGAGACAAAAACAAACTAAAACTCAAAGGATGGAAAAAATATACATCAAGCAAAAAACAACCAAAAAAGAGCAGGAGTGGGAATATTAATTTCTGACAAAATAGACTTTAAAGCTAAATCCACCACAAAGAAAAAGGACACTACATAAAGATTAAAGGGACAATTTACCAGGAAGATATAACCATATTAAATACTTATGCACCCAATGACAAGGCTGCAAGATACATAAAACAAACTCTAACAGCACTGAAAGTGATATAGACACCTCCACAATTATAGTAGGAGACTTCAACACACCACTTTCAGTGAAGGACAGGATATCCAGGAGGAAGCTCAATAAAGGCACAGATGATCTGCCACAATCAACCAACTTGACCTCATAGACATACAGAACAGTCCACCCAACAGCTGCAAAGTATACTTTCTTTTCTAGTGCACATGAAACATTCTCTAGAATAGACCACATATTAGGTCAAAAAGCAAGTCTTTGCAGAATCCAAAACATTGAAATTTTACAAAGCATCTTCTCAGACCATAAGGCCATAAAAGTGAAAATGAATAACAGAAAAACCAGGGAAAAGAAATCAAATACATGGAAACTAAACAATACTATGCTCAAAAGAGACTGGATTAAAGAAGATATTAAGGAGGGAATAAAGAAATTCATAGAATCCAATGAGAAGGAAAACATTTCCTATCAGAACCCTTGGGACATAACGAAAGCAGTGCTCAGAGGACAATTTATATCAATAAATGCACACATACAAAAAAAAAAAAAAGAAAGGGCCAAAATCAAAGAACTGTCCCTACAACTTGAACAAATAGCAAGACAGCAACAAAAGAAACCCTCAGGCACCAGAAGAAAACAAATAATAAAAATTAGAGAAGAATTAAATGAAATAGAGAACAGAAAAACAATTGGAAGAGTTAACAAGACCAAAAGCTGGTTCTTTGAAAAAAAATTAACAAAATTGATAAACCATTGGCCAAACTGACTAAAGAAATACAGGAAAGGAAACAAATAAACCAAATAAGAAATGAGATGGGCCATATCACAACAGTCCTAACTGAAATTCAAAGAATCATATCAGATTACTATGAAAAATTGTACTCTAACAAATTTGAAAACCTACAAGAAATGGATGAATTCCTAGAAACACACTACCTACTTAAACTAACACAAACAGAAGTAGAACAACTAAATAGACCC
This sequence comes from Loxodonta africana, assembly GCF_030014295.1. NCBI lineage: Eukaryota > Metazoa > Chordata > Mammalia > Proboscidea > Elephantidae > Loxodonta > Loxodonta africana. The sequence continues at coordinate 87,383,941 of NC_087369.1, read as the reverse complement.
ATAACAAAAGATGAGATTGAAAAGGTAATCAAAAAACTCCCAGCAAAAAAAAGCCGTGGCCCTGAAGGCTTCACTGCAGAGTTCTACCAAACTTTCAGAGAAGAGTTAACAGCACTGCTACTAAAGGTATTTCAAAGCATAGAAAAGGATGGAATACTCCCTAGGTTATTCTATGAAGCCAGCATATCGCTGATACCAAAACCAGCTAAAGACACCACAAAAAAAAGAAAATTAGAGTCCTATATCCCTCATGAACATAAATGTAAAAATCCTCAACAAAATTCTAGTCAATAGAATTCAAAAACATATCAAAAAAATAATTCACCATGACCAAGTGGGATTTATTTATATAAGGTATGCAAGGATGGTTCAACATCAGAAAAACAATTAATGTAATCCACCATATAAATAAAACAAAAGAATCACATGATTTTATCAATTGATGCAGAAAAGGCATTTGACAAAGTTCAACACCCATTCATGATAAAAGCTCTCAGCAAAATAGGAATAGAAGGAAAATTCCTCAACATAATAGAGGGCATTTATACAAAGTCAAAAGCCAACATCATCCTTATTGGAGAGATTCTGAAAGCATTCCCCTTGAGAACGTGAACCAGACAAGGATGCCCCTTTTCACCACTCTTATTCGACATTGTGCTGGAGGTCCTAGCCAGAGCAATTAGGCTAGATAAAGAAATAAAGGGCATCCAGATTGGTAAGGAAGAAGCAAAAGTATCTCTATTTGCAGATGACATGATCTTATACACAGAAAACCCTAAGGAATCCTCAAAAAAATCCTGGAACTAATAGAAGAGTTCAGCAGAGTATCAGGATACAAGATAAACACACAAAAATCAGTTGGATTCCTCTACACCCAAAAAAAAGAACATCGAAGAGGAAATCACTGAATCAATACCATTCACAGTAGCCCCCAAGAAGATAAAATACTTAGGAATAAGTCTAATCAGAGATGTAAAAGACCTATACAAAGAAAACTACAATGTACTACTGCAAGAAACCAAAAGAGACCTACGTAAATGGTAAAACATACCTTGCTCATGGATAGGAAGACTTAACATAGTAAAAATGTCTATTCTACCAAAAGCCATCTATATATACAATGCAATTCCGATCCAACTTCCAACATTTTTTAATGCAACGGAGAAACAAATCACCAACTTCATGTGGAAGGGAAAGAAGCCCTGGATAAGGAAAGCATTACTGAAAAAGAAGAACAAAGTGGGAGGCCTCACTCTACCTGATTCTAGAACCTATTATACTGCCACAGTAGTCAAAACAGCCTGGTACTGGTACAACAACAGATACATAGACCAATGGAACAGAATTGAGAATCCAGACATAAATCCATCCACATATGAGCAGCTGATATTTGACAAAGGCCCAGTGTCAGTTAATTGGGGAAAGGATAGCATTTTTAACAAATGGTGCTGGCATCACTGGATATCCATCTGTGAAAAAATGAAACAACACCCATACCTCACACCATGCAAAAAAGTAACTCGAAATGGATCAAAGATCTAAATGTAAAATCCAAAACAATAAAGATCATGGAAGAAAAAATAGGGACAACCTTAGGAGCCCTAATACATGGCATAAACAGAACACAAAACATTACTAAAAAGGCCGAAGAGAAATCAGATAACTGGAAGCTCCTGAAAATCAAACACCTATGCTCATCCAAAGACTTCACCAAAAGAGTAAAAAGACTACCTAGAGACTGGGAAAATTTTTTCAGCTAAGACATCTCCGACCAGTGCCTGATCTCTAAAATCTACATAATTCTGCTAAAACTCAACCACAAAAAGACAAATAACCCAATTAAAAAATGGGCAAAAGCTATGAACAGGCTGTTCACTAAAGAAGACATTCAGGCAGCTAACAGGTACATGAGGAAATGCTCTTGACCATTAGCCATTAGAGAAATGCAAATCAAAACTACAATGATATTGCATCTCACTCCAACAAGGCTGGCATTCATCCAAAACACACAAAATAATCAATTGTTGGAGAGGTTTTGGAGAGACTGGAACACTTATACACGGCTAGTGGGAATGTAAAATGGTACAACCACTTTGGAAATCAATTTGGCACTTCCTTAAAAAGCTAGAAACAGAACTACCATATGATCTAGCAATCCCACTCCTTGGAATATATCCTAGAGAAATAAGAGCCTTTACATGAACAGGTATATGCACACCCATGTTCACTGCAGCACTGTTTAAAATAGCAAAAAGTTGGAAGCAATGAAGGTGCCTATCAAAGGATGAATGGATAAACTATGGTATATTCACACAATGGAATACTACACATCAATAAATAACAATGTTGAATCCATGAAACGTTTCATAATGTGGAGAAATCTGGAAGACATTATCGTGAGTGAAATCAGTCAATTGCAAAAGGACAAATATTGTATAAGACCACTATTAGAAGAACTGGAGAAACAGTTTAAGCAGAGAAGAAAATACTCTTTGATGGTTATGAGAGGGGAGTGGGCAGGAGGGAGGGAGATGGGTATTCACAAATTAGATAGTAGATAAGTTTCATTTTAGGTGAAGGGAAAGATGATACATAATACAGGGATAGGTCAACACAAAAGGAGTAAACCAAAAACAAACAAGTTTCCCTAAAAAACTGAACACTCCAAAGGCCAACATAGCAGGGGCGGGAGTTTGAGGACCATGGTTTCAGGGGACATCTAAGTCAATTGGCATAATAGAATCTATTAAGAAAACATTCTGCATCCCACTTTGGAGAGTGGTGTCTGAGGTCTTAAACGCTAGTAAGCGGCCCTCTAAGATGCATGAATTGGTCTCAACCCACCTGGAACAAGGAAGAATGAAGAGCACCAAAGACACAAAATAATTATGAGCCTAGGAGACAAAAAGGACCACATAAACCAGAGACTACATCAGCCTGAGACCAGAAGAGCTAGATGGTACCTGGCCACAACCAATGACTGCCCTGACTGGGAACTCAACAGAGAACCCCTGAGGGAGGAGGAAAGCAGTGGGATGTGACCCCAAATTCACATAAAAAGACCAGACTTAATGGTCAGACTGGGACTGGAGGAACCCCGGAAGCCATGGACCCCAGACCTTCTATTACCCCAGGGCAGCAACCATTCTCAAAGCCAACTCTTCAGACAGGGATTGAACTGGAATAGGGGATGGAAAATGATACTGGTGAAGAATAAGCTTCTTGGATCAAGTCAACACATGAGACTATGTTGGCATTTCTTGTCTGGAGGGGAGATGAGAGGGCAGAGGTGTCCAGAAGCTACCTGATTGTACACAAGGAGAGAGAGTGGAGGGAGAGCAATTAGGAGTGTATAGCAAGAGGTATGTAAATTTTTGTATGAGATACTGACCTGATTTGTAAACTTTCACTTAAAACACAATAAAAATTAATTAAAAAAAAAAGTTGAACAGAAGATTTCAAAGGGCTGCTCCAGAAGACAAACTGAAGTATTATAATGAAATGTGCAAACTGGAGTTAGAAAACCAAAAGGGAAGAACTCACTTGACATTTCTCAAGCTAAAAGAACTGAAGAAAAAATTCAAGCCTCTAGTTGCAGTATTGAAGGATTCTATGGGAAAAATATTAAAAGATGCAGAAAGCATCAAAAGAAGTTGGAAAGAATACACAGGGTCACTGTACCAAAATAACTGGTCGACGTTCAACCATTTCAGGAGGTAGCATATGATCAGGAACAAATCCTACTGAAGGAAGAGGTCCAAGCTGCACTGAAGTTATTGTTGAAAAAGAAGACTCCAGAAATTGACGGAATGCCAATTGAGAAGTTTCAACAATTGAATGCAGCGCTAGAAGTGATCGCTCATCTAAGCCAAGAAATTTGGAAGACAGCTAACTGGCCACCCAATTGGAAGAGATCCATATTCGTACCCATTTCAAGGTAAACTGATGCAACAGATTGCAGAAATTATCGAACAATATCATTAATATCTAAAAAAAATTTTTTATCATTAATATCACACACTTGTAAAATTTTCTGAAGATTTTTCGAAGGAGGTTGCAGCAATATATTGATAGAGAACTTTTAGAAATTCAAGTCAGATTCAGAAGATGACGTGGAACCAGGGATATCATTATGATGTCAGACAGATCCTGGCTGAAAGCAGAGAATACCAAGAAGATGTTTTCCTATGTTTTATTGACTATGCAAAAGCATTTGACTGTGTGGTCATAACAAATTATGGATAACATTGTGAAGAATGAGAATTCCAGAACACTTAAGTATGGTCATGTGGAACCTGTACATAGTGCAAGAGACAGTCATTCAAACAGAACAAGCAGATACTGCGTGGTTTAAAGTCAGGAAAGGTGTTTGTCAGGGTTGTATCTTTCACCATACTTATTCAATCTGTATACTGAGCAAATAATCTGAGAAGCTGGACTATATGAAGAAGAACAGGACATCAGGATTGGAAGAACATTCATGAACAACCTGTAATATGCAGATGACACAAGCTTGCTTGCTGAAAGTGAAGAGGACTTGAAGCACTTACTGATGAAGATCAAACACTGCCCCCTTCAGTGTGGATTACACCTTAACATAAAAAAACAAAAATCCTCATCCCTGGACCAATAAGTATCATCATGATAAACGGACAAAAGTTTGAAGTTGTCAAGGATTTCATTTTACTTGAATCCACAGTCAACACCCATGGAAGCAGTAGTCAAGAAATCAAATGGGCATTGAGCAAATCTGCTGCAAAAGATCTCTTTAAAGTGTCAAAAAGCAAATATATCACCTTGAAGATTAAGGTGCGACTGACCCAAGCCATGGTGTTTTCAATCACCTCATATGCATGTGAAAGGTGGACGATGAATAAGGAAGACCAAAGAAGAATTGATGCCTACGAATTGTGGTGTTGGTGAAGAATATTGAATATACCATGGACTGCCAAAAGAATGAACAAATATGTCTTGAAAGAAGTACTACCAGAATGCTGCTTAGAAGCAAGGATGGCGAGACTAAATCTCACATACTTTGGTCCTGTTATCAGGAGCGATCGGTCCCTGGAGGAGGACATCATGCTTGGTAAAGTAGAGGTCAGCGAAAAAGAGGAAGACCCTCAAAGAGATAGATTGACACAGTGACTACAACAATGGGCTCAAGCATAACAATGATTATGAAGATGGCACAGGACTGGGCAGTGTTTCATTCTATTGTACATAGGGTTGCTATGAGTTGAAATTGACTCTACTACACCTAACAACAACAAAGTAAAATGTAGATAAACTTTAAATTTACCCTGTGAACTGACTTTCTTTTCATGAACTTAAATTATTGCCACCAGTTTTCAAAATTAGTTCATCTTTTCCTCCCCATAATATTCCATAAAAATTGGAATGTAACTAGAGCTGATGGAGATTATTTCGAGTACTGTGTAAAATTCAGGAAAGGACTAGTAAAATGTCTGAACTTAATGTCGCAGGCCTTACCAACTTCCAAAATTGAGCTATGTTCAATCTTCCAACACAGATGAGGAACTTCTAATCTCATCAGCCAGAGGGAAGGAAAGATAAAATACAGAGATATTAGGTATAATTCAACAGCTGAAGTAGAACTTTTACCTCTGCCCCTCGCCTTGCAGTATTCTATTTAATAGTCTGTGTTCTTGTATAAAGTTCCTGGATGGTGCAAATGGTTTGTGCTTGACTACTAAAGGTTGGCAGTTCAAACCTGCCCAGTGGAGCTATGGAAGAAAGTCCTGTTGATCTGCTTCCAAGGAAACCCTGTGGCACAGTTCCACTCTGTAACACATGGGGTCGCCATGAAGTGGAATCAACTTGATGGCAATGGGTTTGTTTTCAGGTTTCTTTTTTTTTTGCTCTTGTCTAGCCTCATGTTCAGTTTACACTTAACCTATCCTTCAAGCTCAGAAATATCAGAATGTAATAAAAATGTTTAAGTACAGGCTGTGATCCTGTAGAGTAGCAAAAATTTTTGAGTCCCTGCCCCAATAAAAATTTTAGCTGACCTCACCAAATATAATTATGTTATTCCCTTAGAAGCTGAAAGAACTTCAAATCCTTAGATGATAATTGATATGGGGGGGGGAGAATAAGAATTCAATGTGGAAGTTGCTGAGGCTAAAAATCAATTAGAAAGATTAGAGCTGACTTCCCTATAAGAGAGATAAAGGCAGTGCAAAGGGCAAAAAGGAAGTCATGTGAAAACCGAGACACAGCTTGCAGTACCTTGAATCAAATATAAAGTTCATCAAAATAATTGGTCTCTTTTTTTTTTTAGTGAGTGACTAAATAAAATGGCTAAATACAGGTGAACATTAAAATGAGATGAAAGGGGATTGCCATTCTCCAAAACACTCTTCTACCTACTTGCTTCATCATGTAAATGTATTTTCAAACATTTTTGTAGTGGGGGGAATACCAATCCATAAAATAGTTGAAAGCAGACCTGGTCAAGTTTGAAAGAAAGTTGAGAGACCTAGAGCACTGTTGGTTGTTCCCCACCTTTTCCTTCACTTGCTCTGACCCCTAAGATACTCTGTGGAACCTCAGGGTTTTGCAGAACACGGTTTGCAGATCTCTGGATCAGTCCAACCTCTTCATTTTATATGGGGAAATTTAAGACCAGAGAAGAAAGAGACAGGACCAACTGGACCAGGGTTACACAGGGTGTTTGGCAAGAGGTAATGCTGTGATTGAGATCACAGCCTCTAGAGTCAGACTACCTGGACTTGGAATTGATTCTGCCACTTAATAATTGGGTGACCCTGACTATGTTACTATGTTATTTAACTCATTTGCTTCAGTTTCTCCACCTCTGAAATGCATATAACAAAATGAATTTATATGCTTAAAGTACGTAGATCAATGCCTAGCACACAGTAGAATATATATATATATATATATATATATAATTTCTTGTTACATGCCATCAAGTCAGCCCCTGATTCATGGCAACCCCATACACAATAGAAAAAAATATTGCCCGGTCCTGCACCATTCTCTTGATAAATTCCAAATTGGACCATTGTGATCCATAAGGTTTTCATTGACAATCTTCAGAAGTAGATCATCATGCCTTTCTTCTCAGTCCATCTTTGTCTGGAAGCTCCCTGAAACACGTTTGTCATCACAGCAACACATAAGCCTCCAATGACAGATGGGTGGTAGCTCCTTATGATGTGGAATGACCAGGAATTGAGCCTGGGTCTCACACATGAAAGGTGAGAATTCTACCACTGAGCCACCAATGCCCCATATTCGCATATATATGGTTAGGACTATATCCCAGGAGTTCTACTAATATACCATGCTGTTTCCTATGTACTCCAAAGTCAAATTGTTCAGGTGAGTTTTGGGCCAAATGTGAGGGTTGATGAAGTGAATAGAGAAGTTATTTTGTGAGTTTGCTTTGTTTTCATGTGCTGAGCCCTGTTTGGGTGCTGTGGAAAGACCATGAGCTTTAGAATCAGACAGATATAGTTTTGGATCTAAGCTCTACTACTTTATAACTTTGCGACTTCGTGTATATTTCTTAGGGTCTCCAGGTCTCAGTTTTCATATTTAAAACATGGTGATAATAATAGCTGTCTCATAAAGTAGTAACCATGAAACACAGCTTTGTAGGGGCCAAAAGCATTGCTCTATGTGAATGTGATAAATACACCCAAAACCTAGAAAGCAATAAACATTAAGGAAGGAACAACTGCCTCCTTTGCCATAAGACCAGAACTGGATTGTGCCTGGCTACCGTTACTGAACATTTTGATGAAAGATTCTGTAGAAAAATCCTGATCAAAAGAGTGAAAATGCAGAACAGAATTTCAAATTCTAATGGACTCCAGACTTTATGGAGTCATGGGGGCTGGATTAACCCCTGAAACTATTGCCCTGAGATAATCTTAAAACTTAAACCAAAAACATCCCCTGAAGTCTTCTTAAAACCAAACAATAGTTTAACTTCACTAGTACAAAAAAAAAAAAAAAAGCCTGCATTAAGCATTATGCTTTTTTAAGAACTATCTATACAGGATCAGAGCTAGGACAGCAACTCAAAAGGTTAGACAGGAATCTTAGGGGACATTGAGTTTATGTCAATGGAGAGAAACAACTCAGAAAAGGAGGGTAAGAATGATAGGGCAACTAGAAGAATGTAATCAATGTCACTGAATTGTACATGTAGAAATGGTTGAATTGGTGTATGTTTTGCTGTGCATATTCTCAGCAACAACAAAATAAAATTTAAAGACATGAAAACAAGGCTTCAATTAAAAGAAAAAGAAAAAACAAGAAACACTAAGAAAGGAGGTTTAGGATGATCCCAGATAATCTAACCAGTAGTAATGGGTTGAAGGGAAGCAAAGGAAATATTATACCAAGGAGCAGAAAAAATTAAAACAAGTTGTATTAAACCACGGAATGATCTTTTTAAGGGAAATTGTGAAAGTCACTTGGTTTGAGTCGTTTCACATTTAATTGAAGTAAGGTAAGGTAGAATTTATTTGGAGAGAAGTTCTGCCCTGGCTGTGAGACCAAAGAGATGAGCTAATAAGGGCTTTGGATTTGTCTTTTTTCTGAGACTGGGGTGGAAAGGTCTCTCAGATGCACATCAGCCTGGAATCTGAGCCAGCTGGAGATGATATGGAGCAAATAAAACCACAGATAGGGAGGAGAAAGAAGAAGGAAGGAATGTAGGACATGGATAACCAGAGAGAAACAGGAAAGATAGGATATGGACTAAAATACAAAGAAAATGAAGATAGAGAGAAATAAGAAGATAGCAGAGTGAAGTAGAGGCAGGGAGAGAAATGATAGAAAGGAGTAACCAAGAAGGGCTTTAACAAAGAGAACTGTGGCACAGTGATGCTGATATCCACTGTTCATTAACGATGCGTGCTTTCAATAGATAGGCCCTGTGACCTGGGATTGGTTTCAGAAAAGAGTTGATTCTTAGCTGCTAATAAATAAATAAGTCCCAGCCCAGAGACGATCAGACAAAAAACATCTTTTTTTTTCTCCCCAGTGAAATAAATATTTTTTCTTGTTCTCTTCATCAAAAAGTAAACAATACTGGTTTCCTAGAAACAGCTGGAAGTACAGGGAAGGATATCAGCTGTTCTTGCCAGCTCCAGAGTTCATTCTAGGGAGCCAATTCCCTTTCCCATCATACTGGTTCTTTAGCCAACCCACTCACAGAGATGAAGCAGCCCTACCTGTCTCACCTGTGCCAAAGAAAGTAAAGACTTTTAAGTTCCTTCAGAGCCTGCAGATTTTTGGTAATGACCTCTCTTATGAGGTGGCACCGCATAAACACTCTTGTACAAAAGGAAAAATATATATTTCTAAGCTTTTCCTTTTGGAAAGAAGCGGGAATATCTGCATAAGACATTGACTATCTGTCTCACCTTGGCTTTTATATGCTCTATTCCTTGTTCTGCTGTACCCAATCCCATCCTCCAATCTCTTACACAGCTTTTGCCATTCTATTCTACACATCCCTACTCCCAACTACTCATGGCCTTCAATCATCTTTCTCCATCTTCTCTTCACATGGCTCTAGCGGGAAAAGATGATTCTAGAGGTGATTGTTAGGTTAAAAATCATCAGTCAGAGTGCCTAGAAAGAAGCACTCAGCAACGAACTGTCCACCTCTCCTTACCTTGGGGAACCTGTCCTTCTTCAACCCCTATGAAAGACCAAATTGTACTCAGGCCAGTGATAACAATAATCCTGTATTTTCCTATGGGCACTTTAAAATTTATCAAACAATTTCATATTTATTATCATATTTGAATCTCAACAACCTGTAATATTGTGATTCAAACTTTCAACGTATACTTGAGGAAACATAAGATTGTACAAACTGAAAGAGATGTAAGTCTTGACTTTTGGAAATCAATGAAAAAAGTGTTGGGTTTAAGATAGGGTCTCCAAGAAGCCAATTAGACAATTTCCCAGTGGCCAGTGGCAAGATCAGCCTTATAAAATGGTGGTATATAGCTATTCCCCTACTTGGAATTTCAGACCTTATGATTAAAATTCTCTTTCCACTAACTTGACAATATTATTGACTCTCAGGATTTGAAAGGAACATAATGATAACTTGATCCAATTCCTTACCTAATATCTGACCCCCTCTACAGTATTCCTATCAACTGATAGTTGGGACTCTCAAAAACTTTCAACAACAGGAACTCACTGCTTCTTGAATCATTCCAAGCCTCTGAAACAGCAAGTTTTTTCTATCAACTTGAAATCAGTCCTTCTGTAGTATCTACTTATCGAACCCCAGCATAACTATTGAATCAAGGTTGAAGTCAACCCTATTCCCCACAAGAGCAGTTCAGGCTGCTAAAAATGGGTCCAGACCTTCCTGGGGGCCTTCTCCTGGCTACCCATCTAGACTGTTCTTCCTCACATGGTGTAGTTCATAGTACCTTCATCATTCTGATCACAGCCCTGAAACCACTCTATCTTCTTTGTGTCTCCCACAAAATATGATGTTCAGCTCTGAACACCAGGCTCCTGCTTTACCATAACAAGTGAGAAACAGTGAGCCTGTTACCACCCTCTTCCTGGATACTGAATTTCTGTCCTTGCAATCCTTCACAAGGCTAACTCATGCTGGCTCTGCTAATTGGGAATTGCTTTAAGAGATGTGCATTTAATTTGGGAAACATTTTATATCTCCCTGGGAAGGTCACACTTTACCTAGCTTATTCATTTCTTTGCTTAAACCATTTCACCCTAAGCAAGACAATTCTCAGTATTGTTAAATTTTCATGAATTACAAAATGCTTGAGATGGAAAGGGTTTTAGGAAACTGAGAGTCTCATGGAGGTGAATTTACTCAAGATCACACAAGGAGTTAGTGGCTGAGCATAGTCTAGGACTCAGATTCCTTGAAGCCTAGACCAGCCTCCTTAGCGTCTCAGAAAGTTCATCTTCAGGTGACTCTTTAACAGCTCTTATTTTCAGGCTATAGCTCACCAGTGGAAACACAGCTCCCGAAAGTTTCCAAATATTTCTCTCATGATCCCTTTCCTGTTTCTTGCACACTACTGCTTGGCTTCCCCAGGAGCCAAAACACGGGAGAAGCTCAGGCTGCATTAATAAAGGGCCTAAGGAACTTCAGGTGAAAATAAGCCTGTGCCATAAATTCTGCCACCAGAAAATTAAAAACTTCTCAGGATTCACGGTACCTGTTTTCCCCGTGTTCTGTAGACTGATGCCAGGCTCAAGATCTAAGGTAAATATTTCTTGGGGAAGTTCAACTAGATATCAGAGTGTATCTAGTTCATTCAGGCCCTAGAGCCCTCATGGGAAACACAGAGCCTCTGACAATCATGGGTGGCTCTCCTAAACTCTCAAACTGTGGCAGATGGCATAAAGCTGCTCAAGCAATGGATCCAAAAAGTAGCATACCCTTGGATTTTCCTTCATCTTCTGAATGTGTCAAGTTCCTGTGGGACAGGAGTAGTTTGGGTTGGGGTGGGAGAAATAAGTGTGTAGGGTAAGAGAAGTGAACCTTTTGTGTAAAGATGGGAGATTGAACATACATATCTAATTTCAATACATCTTTAAAACTAGAATAAAGTGATCTCTTTTAAAGGCATAAACCCACAAAGGGAGAAATAGGAGAAGAAATAGAAAAATTAAGGTTTAGTAGCCAGAATGCAAAATACAATCCAATATTGGTAGTGGGGTAAACCTGAGAAACAGATTTTATACTGAATCATCCTCATGAAGCTCAGGAATTGGTGGTAATAGTTGTTTCTGAAGCAAGTGTGAAGGGAGTCTCTCAGTAACAATAGGTTAGGTTATATTGTGGTAACAAACAACCCCACAATTTCAGGCTTAAAACAAACAAACAAATAAAAAGTTGGTGTATTGCTCACACTATATATCCAACATAATCACTTAGAGACCCAGGTTTATGGGGGCTGAAACTTGGAACACGATTGCCATAGCAGTGAAAAACTAACATGGCAAATTATACATTCACTCTTTTATTATTATTGTGGTAAAATATATATAACATAAAATTCCTCATTTTAGTAATTTTTCATTGTACAAATCAGTGGCATTGATTACATTCACCATGCTGTGCAACCATCACTATCTACTTCCAAAATATTTTCATCATGCTAAACAGAAACTTTGTACTTATTAAGCAATAACTTCCTATTTCTCTCTGCCCTCAGCCCCTGGAAAATCCTAATCTACTTTCTGACTCTAGGAATTTGCTTATTTTAGATATTTGGCATAGTGGTTAAGTGCTCAGCTGCTAATCAAAAGGTCATCAGTTCAAACCCACCAGCCACCCAGTGGGAGAAAGATGTGGCAATCTACTTCCATAAAGATTACAGCCTTGGAAACCCTATGGGGCAGTTCTACTCTGTCCTATAGGGCCGCTATGAGTCAGAATTGACTCAATAGCACACAACAAGATATTTCATGAGTTTCTGGGTAGTGCAAACGGTTAATGCACTCTGATACTAACCAAAAGGTTGGAAGTTCAAATACACGCAGAGGTGCTTTGGAAGAAAAGGCTGGCAATTTATTTCCAAAAAACTAGCCATTGAAAACCCTATGGAGGAGGTGGGGCAAGATGGCACAGTAAACAGTTGCTCCCATCTACCCCCTGCAACTCACCCACTGAACAACCAATAAAAACAGGCACAGACTAAGATCTCAGAGCTCTGGACAGCACTCGAAGTGTTGGAGAGCTGAGGTGAGTCATGGAACAGGGGAGAGGAGGAGCAGTGAAGGCAGAGAAGCTGGGAGTTTCTGGCCACAGGCATCTGGAAGACTTGACTCACTGCAGCCATTTTGGAACAGGAATGGCAACACCCTGAACAAAGAACACGGGAAGGGAGCAAACCAGAGGAAAGTGTAGTCCATTTAAGGTGGCACAGATTAGCTAGGGGAATTCACAAGCCACACAATTGGGAAGGGGCATAGGAAAGCTGAGATGCTGTGAGTGAATGCTATTGAATCTCCCTGAGACCTTAGGCTGACAGTCTCTAGGACCCAGGGCAGCAGAAGAGCCATGAGATCCATTCATCATCCAGGGAGAGGAAAATACATCAAACAGGCAACACAATGGGAAACAACTAGCCACTCTACCCACAACTAGGCACCACAGGAGAGCCTGTTCAAGGTTGCCTGTGAGGGAAGGACATAAAGCTTATCTTCCCTCACCGTGGGAAAGAAGAGTATCACCACTTCTATCAGCGCCCAGGGGAAAAGTCCCCTGCCTGTGCAGTTACCCAATCCTAAAAAGAGAAGTGAGGGAACCCAGCCCCAGGAGTGCAACCATCTGAGGAAGTCTTCAGACAAATCCACAGAAAACAGAGGGATTCTCACACTAATCAATCCAGCCACCTTAGAGAAAACCAGCCAGAATAAGCACCCAGAGACTTAAAACTTTCCAAAATACCTAAAATCTGTGAAGACAAACCAGCACCTAATAGTAATAGACAAATCCTCAGACAGAACTGTTGTCAACGCTGAAAGAACTAAAGGATCAGAATGCCCTCTAGTGGAGCTTAAGAGAAGACAGTGAAGGTAAACCTAAGAAATTCCTTGAAATACAGAAAATTCTGAACTGCAAATTACCACAATAATATTATAATGCCACAAGATCAACAAAAAAATAATATAATATGCAGGACCACAGAGAAGAAGTCTCAATCAAAAGAAAAGCATGAAGGAGTGGAAATATCTCCTATGGATACCAGAATGATGGAAAAGTAGAACACAGGTGATAGTGTAAAGCATGCTTAAAGAAAGAAAAAAATACACAGAAAACAAACTAAAGGAGATTGGGGAAAAAATGAGATACAAAATGAGAAACTCAATACAGAAATAGAAAACATAAAAAAGAGAAATAATGCGAGTACAGGCTAAAATAATTGAATTAGAAAATGCAAGAGAAACATTCAACAACAGATTCAAGAAGACAAAAGATAGAATAAGAAGTGAGCTTGAAGACAGAGTAAGTGAATTATTAAGTTTGAAGGAAAACAAGAGAAAAGAAAAAGAAAAGAGAACAAAGCCAAATGGAAATGTGGGCTTCAATTAAGAAATCTAACATTAGAATTTTTGGAATTCCAGGGCATCATGATAATAAAGGCATAGAAAGAATTTTCCAAGAGATAACCACAGAGAATTCCCTAGACCTGAATAAGGAACCAAGCCTATAAATACAGGAAGTTACACAAACTCCAAACAGAAGAAATACAATGAGATCTACTCTAAGACACATAGTAATAAAATCCTTGAAAACCAGAAACAAAGAATTCTAAAAGTATCAAGAGAAAGGCACAATATAACATATGAAGGGTCCACCATAAGATTTAGGGTGGATTTCTCCTAAGAAACCCTGGAGGCCAGAAGACAATGGAGCTACATACATAAAATATTAAAGGAAAACAATTGCCAACCAAGAATTCCTTACCCAGCAAAGCTGTCATTTGAAAAATAAGGGGGAAACCAAGATATTACCAAATAAACAGAAGCCCTGGGAATTTGCCACTACCAGACCAGCTCTGCAAGTATTACTCAAAGGGGTTCTCCAAATGAAAAGGAAAGAGTATTAAACAAACGCTCTAATTTACACATGGGAAATAAAAATTTAAAAAACAGAGCTCTCCAAAAAACTACAAGGACCGAGTATAGAATATTATCAGGGAATAAACTCAATAGTTAAGTTCCACAAGCAATACAATATCAAGTTTGTAAGAAATAAGTATGAATTAAACCTATTGGATGTAGAAAATATAAAGATGTCAATGGAGACTCACCAATGGAAAAAGGAGAGGGAGGAGCAAAACAGGAATAGTTGTAGTATATCAATGTTGTATGTTACTTGTTGTTTGTATGTTAAATGTTGTCGTTGCAAGTAGTGTAATGTAATATTTGTGGTAACCACTAAGAAAACACCCAGAAAAAATACACAGAAGAAATCAAACAGACTCATCACACACATGCACACACACACACAAACCCAGCTAAACAAGAAAAGTAATGGAAAAATGAGAATAAACATCAGAGAAGATATAAGATTCTCAAAAAACAATAAGCAAAATGAATAAAGTAGACACTTTGTTTTCAGTAGTAACCTTAAACATAAATGGTCTAAACTCCCCATGGAAAAGGCAGAAAGTGACAGAATGGATCAAAAACATGATTCATCCTTTTGCTGCTAGCATAAACACACCTTAGAAATAATGACAAAAACAGACTGAAAATAAAAGGATGGAAAAAATATCCCATGCAGCCAGTAACTAAAAAAGAGCAAGTGTGGTCATACTTAGATAAAATAGACTTTAAATCAAAACATATTTCAAGAGATAAAGAAAGACATTATATAATAATAAAACTCTTTCCATCAAGAAGACATAACAACTGTAAATATGTATGCACCTAACATCAAAAAAAAATTTTTTTAACATCAATGCTCCAAAGTACATGAAACTAATACTGACTAATATGAACGGAGAAATACATAGCTCTACAATAATAATTGAGGAATTCACCACACACACCACTTTCAGTTCTATATAAAAAGAAGATTGATAAGGATATTGAAGATATGAATAAAACATCAAGTCGATTTGACCTAATGGACATATATATAACTCTCCACCCATCAGCAGAACAATACACATTTTTCTCCAGTGCACATGGATAATTGTCCAGAATAGACCATATGCTAGGCCACAAAACAAGCCTCCACAAATTTAGGAAGATTAAAATCATACAAAGTATCTCCTCTGACCTCAATGATATGAAGCTAGAAATCAACAACAGAAAGAAGAAGAAAAAAGAAAAATTACATGGAAACTAAATAACACACTACTAAAAACTATTGGGTCATAGAAGAAATTAAAACTGAAATTGAAAAAATACTTAGAATCAAAGAAAATGAAAACAAAACATATTGCCAAAGCAGTGCTCAGAAGAAATTCAAACCAATACCTGCCTACATTAAAAAAGAAGAAAGCTCCAAAATCAATAACTGAAAACATCAATTTGAACAAATTGAAAAGGAAGAACAAAAGAAGCCCAAAGCTACCAGAAAAAAGGAAATAATAAAGATCAGAGCAGGGATAAAAAAAATAGAAAACAGGAAAAACAATAGAAAGAATTAACAAGACCAGAAGTTGGTTTTTTGAAAGGATCAATAAAATAGAAAAACCACTAGCTAGACTGACTATGCAAAGGCATTCGACTGTGTGGATCATGACAAAATATGAATAACATTGCAAACAATGGAAATTCCAGAACACTTAATTGTATTCATGAGGAGCCTTTACATAGATCAAGAGGCAGTTGTTCAGACAGAACAAGGGGATACTGATTGGTTTAAAGTCAGGAAAGTTGTGCGTCAGGGTTGTATTCTTTCACCATACCTATTCAATCTGTAGGCTGAGCAAATGATACGAGAAGCTTGACTGTATAAAGAAGAACAGGGCATCAGGTTTGGAGGAAGACTCATTAACAACCTGCATTATGCAGATGACACAACCTTGCTTGCTGAAAGTGAAGAGGACTTGAAGCACTTACTAATGAAGATCAAAGACCACAGCCTTCAGTATGGATTGCACCTCAACATAAAGAAAACAAAAATCCTCACAACTGGACCATTGAGCAACACCATGATAAACGGAGAAAAGATTGAAGTTGTCAAGGATTTCATTTTACTTGGGTCCACAATCAACAGCCATGGAAGCAGCAGTCAAGAAATCAAAAGATGCATTGCATTGGGTAAATCTGCTGCAAAGGACCTCTTTAAAGTGTTGAAGAGCAAAGATGTCACCTTGAAGACTAAGGTGTGCCTGACCCAAGCCATGGTATTTTCAATCGCATCATATGCATGTGAAAGCTGGACAATGAATAAGGAAGACCTAAGAAGAATTGATGCCTTTGAATTGTGGTGTTGGCAAAGAATATTGACTATACCATGGACTGCCAAAAGAATGAACAAATCTGTCTTAGAAGAAGTACAACCAGAATGCTCCTCAGAAGCAAGGATGACGACACTGCGTCTTCCATACTTTGGACATGTTGTCAGGAGGGATCAGTCCCTGGAGAAGGACATCATGCTTGGCAGAGTACAGAGTCAGCGGAAAAGAGGAAGACCCTCCACGAGGTGGATTGACACAGTGGCTGCAACAATGAGCTCAAGCATAGCAACGATTATAAGGACGGCTCAGGACCGGGTAGTGTTTCGTTCTGTTGTGCGTAGGGTCACTATGAGTCGGATTGTCTTTTGAGCCAATCTCTTTTGAGATGTAAAAGACAGAATCGAGCAGAGAGACATGGGAACCTCATATCACCAAGAAAGAAGAGCAGGACCACATGTCCTTTGGACCCAGGGTCTCTGCACTGAAAAGATCCTACACCAGGGGAAGAATGATAAAAAGGACCATCCTCCACAGCTGACAGAAAGTCTTCCCCTGGAGCTGGAAGCCTGAATTTGGACTTATAGCCTCCTAGACTGTGAGAGAATAAATTTCTCTTCGTTAAAGCCATTCACTTGTGGTATTTCTGTTCTAACAGCTCTAGATGACCAAGATACAGTGCTTAGAAGTCCATTTAAAGGAATAAACACACACGTCAAAAAAGAAGAGCCAAAATCAAAACATTAACACTACAACTTGAACAAATAGAAAGAGAAAAATAGGAGAAAACTTTGGGCAGCAGAAGTAAGGAAACAACAAAGGTTAGAGCAGAAATAAACAAAATAGAGAATAGAAAAACAAATGAAAGAATCAACAAGACCAAAAGCTTATTCTTTGGAAAGATCACAAAATCGACAAACCACTGGCCAAACTGACGAAAGAAAAACAGGAGGGAAAGCAAATAACCCGAATAAGAAATGACACGATTATATCACAACAGCTCCAACTGAAATGAAACACACTACCTATCTAAACTAACACAAACTGAGGTAGAAAAATTAAATGACCATAACAAAAGAAGAGAATGAAGAGGTAATAAGCACACACACACACACACACACAAAACGCCCAACAACAACAACAAAAAAAGCCCTGGTCCAGACAGCTTCACCGAAGAATTCTACCAAACTTTCAGAGAAGAGCTCACACCAATACTACTACTGCCAATACTACTCAAGATATTTCAGAGCATAGAAAAGGAATACTTCCAAACTCATTCTATGAAGCCAGCATAACCCTGATACCAAAGCCAGGCAAAGACACCACAAAAAAAGAAAACTACCCACCAATATCCCCCATGAATGTAGATGCAGAAATTCTTGACAAAATTATGGCCAATAGAATTCAACAACGCATCAAAAAAACAATACATCATGACTGTGATCATTAAGGTTGTGTGTCATCTTGGCAGTTATGATGTAGTTTGGCAGTTGTATAATAATGTAATCACGTCCATGATGAGATTTGATATAATGTGATTACCTCCACGATGGAATCTGCTGTGAGTAGCCAATCAGTTGAAGACAAGTTTCCTTGGGGGTATGGCCTGCATCCAATATAAGTGGGCTTTCTGGCAAAGCTGAAAGGTTATTACTCCCTGTGGATCTTGCAGCTGGCTCCTGTTCATCTGACTTCCAGTTCTGGGGACTTAAACTAGCAGCTTACCTGCCTTCTTGCCTGTCAATCTTGGGATTCATTGGTCTCTGCAGCTTGTGAGCTAAAGCCCCACTGCCTGACTTGCCAGTCTTGGGTTCACAAGCTCCTACAGCTACATGAATCAGAAGAGGCCTCCAGGCTGACCCAGAGACTTGTGACTTTCCCACCTCTGCAACCGTGTAAATCTCTCTCTAAATACACTTATACACTTTACTGGTTTTGCTTCTCTAGAGAACTCAGCCTAAGACAATGACACCTGGAATTCATACCAGGTATGCAGGAATGGTTCAACATTAGAAAATCAATATAATCCACCACATAAATAAAAGAATCACATGGTCTTATTCATTGATGCAAAAAAAAAAGCATCTGACAAAGTCCAACACCCATTCCTAATAAAAACTCCCTGCAAAAGAGGAATAGAAGGGAAATTCCTAGACATAATAAAGGGCATTTATACTGAACAAACAGCCAACACCATTCCAAATGGAGAGACTGAAAGCATGCCCCTTGAGAATGGGAGCCAGACAAAGATGCCCTTTATCACCACTCTTATTCAACTTTGGGCAGGAAGTTCTAGCTACAGCAAAACGCAAGAAAAAGAAATAAAGGGCATCCAAATTGGTAAGGAAGAAGGAAAAGAATTCCTATTCACAGAAGATACGATTTTATACACAGAAAACTCCAAAGAATCCACAGGAAAGCTACTGGTATTAATAGAAGATTTCAGCAAAGCAGCAAGATACAAGCAAGATTCCTGTACAAAAATCACTTGGACTCCTCTACACCAACAAAGACAACTTCAAAAACGAAATCATCAAATTAATACCATTTACAATAGCCCACAAGAAGATAAAATACTTAGGAATAAGTCTAACCAGGGATGTAAAAGCACTATACAAAGAAAACTACAAAAAACTACTACAAGAAACTAAAAGAGACCTACATAAATGGAAATACATACATGCTCATGGATAGGTAGACTCAACATTGTGAAAGTGTCAAATCTACCCAAAGCAATCTGCAGATACAATGTAATGCCAATCCAAATTCCAGCAGTATTTTTAAACCAAATGGAGAAACAAATTGACATCTTTATATGGAAGGGAAAGAGGCCCCAGATAAGTAAGGCATTATGGAAGAAGAACAAGGTGGGAGGCCTCACACTACCTGATATTAGAATCTATTAAAGAACCAGAGTAGTCAAAACAGCCTGGTACTGGTACAACAGCAGACACATTGACCAATGGAAGAGAATAGAGAACACAGATGTAAGTCCATCCATCTATGAGAAATTGATATTTGAAAAACGGCCAAGTCTGTTAAATGGGGAAAAGACGATCTCTTTAACTAATGCTGCTGGCATAACTGAGTATCCACCTGTAAAAAAATGAAACAAGATCTATACCTCACATCATACATAAAAACTAACTCAAAATGAATCAAAGACCTAAATATAAAAACTAAAACAATAATGATCATGGAAGAAAAAATAGGAACAATGCCAATTGCCCTAATACATGGCATAAATAGTATACGAATCATAACTAACAATGCACAAACACCAGAAGAGAAACTAGACAACCGGGAGCTCCTAAAAATCAAACAGTTACGCTCCTCATCAAAAGATTTCACCAAAAGAGTAAAAAGAGAACCTATGGACTGGGAAAAATTTTTTGGCTACAACATATCCAACAAGGGCCTAACCTCTGAAGTCTACAAGATACAGCAACTCCTCAACAACAAAAAGACAATCCAATTAAAAAATTGGCAAAGGATATGACCAGCCACTTCACCAAAGAAGACATACAGGTGGCTAATGGACACATGAGGAAATGTTCCCCATCATTAACCATTAGAGAAATGCAAATCAAACTACATTGAGATACCATCTCACTCCAAGAATTAACCCACTAATCCAAAACACACAAAAGAACAAATGTTGGAGAGGTTGTGTGGAGATTGGAATGCTTTTGCATTGTTGGAGGGAATGTAGAGTGGTACAACCACTTTGGAAACCGACACGGTGCTTCCTTAAAAAGCTGTTGTTAGGTGCCATCGAGTGGGTTCCAACCCATAGCGACCCTATGTACAACCCAGTCCTGCACCTTCCTTACGATCATTGTTATGCTTGAGCCCACTGTTCCAGTCACTGTGTCAATCCATCTTGTTGAGGGTCTTCCTCTTTTTTGCTTTCCCTCCACTTTACCAAGCATGATGTCCCCCTCCAGGGACTGATCCCTCCTAATATTATGTTCAAAGTATGTGAGACGTGGTCTCACCATACTTGCTTCTAAGGAGCATTCTGGCTGTACTTCTTCCAAGACAGATTTGTTCTTTCTTCAGGCAGTCGATGGAATACTCAATATTCTTCACCAACAGCACAGTTCAAAAACGTCAATTCGTTTTTGGTCTTCCTTAGTCATTGTCCAGCTTTTGCATGTATATGAGGCGATTGAAAACACCATTGCTTTCGTAAGGTGTGACTAAGTCTTCAAGATGACATTTTGCTTTTCAACATTTTAAAGTTCTTTGCAGCAGATTTGCCCAATGTAATGCATTTTTTTGATTTCTCCACTGCTGCTTCTATGGGTGTTGATTATGGATCCAAGTAAAATGAAATCCTTGACAACTTCGATGTTTTCTCCATTTACCAGGATGCTGCTTATTGGTCCCGTTGTGAGGATTTTTGTGTTCTTTATGTTGAGGGGTAACCCACACTGAAGGCTGTGGCTTTTGACCTTCATCAGTAAGTGTTTCAAGTCCCCTTCACTTTCAGCAAGCAAGGTTGTGTCACTAATATATAGCAGGTTTTTAATGAGTCTTCCTCCAATTTTGATGACCCGTTCTTCTTAAGAGTCTGGCTTCTTGGATTTGCTCAGCATACAGATTGAATAGGTATGGTGAAAAATGCAACCCTTACGCACATATTTCTTGACTTTAAACCACACAGCATACCCTTGTTCTGTTCCAATGACTTCCTCTTGATCTATGTACAGATTCTTCATAAGCACAATTAAGTGTCCTGGAATTCCCATTCTTCACAATGTTATCCATAATTTGTAATGACTCACACAGTTAAATGCCTTTGCATAGTAAATAAAACACAGGTAAACATCTTTCTGGTGTTCTCTGCTTCCAGCCAGGATCCATCTGACAACAACTGTGACATCCCTCGTTCCATGCCCTCTTCTGAATCTGGCTTGAATTTCTGGCAGTTCCCTGTCAATGTACTGCTGCAGCTGCTTTTGAATAATCTTCAGCAAAATTTTACTTGTGTTGGATATTAATGATATTGTTTGATAATTTCCACATTTGGTTGGATCACGTTTCTTAGGAATAGGCATAAATATGAACCTCTTCCAGTCAAATGGCCAGGTAGCTGTCTTCCAAATTTCTAGGCAGAGACAAGTGAGCACTGCCAGAGCTGCATCCGTTTCTTGAAACATCTTAATTGATATGCCATCAATTCCTGGAGCCTTGTTTTTCACCAATGCCTTCAGTGCAGCTTGGACTTCTTCCTTCAGCACCACTGGTTCCTGATCATATGCTACCTTCTGAAATGGTTGAATGTCAACCAATTCTTTTCAGTACAGTGAGTCTGTGTATTCCTTCCATCTTCTTTTGATGCTTCCTGCGTTGTTTAACATTTTCCTGGTTCAGTCCTTCATCATTGCAACTCGAGGCTTGAATTTTTTCTTCAGTTTTTTCAGCTTGAGAAATGCCAAGCACTGTTCTTCCTTTTGGGTTTTCTAATTCCAGGTCTTTGCACGTCATTGCTATACATTACTTTGTCTCCTGAAGCTGCCCTTTGAAATCATCTGTTCAGTTCTTTTACTTCATTATTTCTTCCTCTTGCTTTAGCTACTTGATGTTCAAGAGTAAGTTTCAGAGTCTCTTCTGACATTCGTTTTGGTCCTTTTTTTTCCTCCCTGTGTTTTTACTGACCTCTTGCTTTCTTCATGTATGATGTCCTTGATGTCATTCCACAACTCTTCTGGTCTTTCATCATTAATGTTGAATGCGTTAAATCTGTTCTTGAGATCGTCTCTAAATTAAGGTGGCATATACTAAAGGACGTACTTTGTCTCTTGTGGACCTGTTCTAATTTTCTTCAGTTTCAACCGGAACTTACATATAAGCAATTTATGGTCCTTTCCACAGTCAGCCCCTGGCCTTATTCTGACTGATGATATTGAGCTTTTCCATTGTCTCTTTCCACATATAGAGTCGATTTGATTCCTGTGTATTCCATCTGGCAAGGTCCACGTGTATCATCATCATCTATGTTGTTGAAAAAAGGTATCTGCAATGAAGAAGTCATTGGTCTTGTAAAATTCTATCCTGTGATCTCTGGCATCATTTCTATCACCAAGGCCACACCTATCCTTCTTCTTTGTTTCCAACTTTCACATTCCAGTCGCTGGTAATTATCAATGCATCCTGAATGCATGTTTGATCAATTTCAGACTGCAGAAGTTGGTAAAAAATCTTCAATTTCTTTATCTTTGGCCTTAGTGGTTGGCACGTAAATTCGATTAATAGTCATATTAACTGGTCTTCCTTGTAGGTGTATGGATATCATCCTATTACTGACAGCATTGTACTTCAGGATAGATCTTGAAATGTTCTTTTTGATGATGAATGCAATGCCATTCCTTTTCAAGTTGTCATTCCCAGCATAGTAGACCATATGATCGTTCAACTCTAAATGGCTAATACCAGTCCATTTCAGCTCACTAATGCCTAGGATATCAATGTTTATGTGTTCCATTTCATTTTTTACGATTTCCTATTTTCTTAAATTCATACTTCCTACATTTATTTTGGTTATTAATGGATGTTTGTAGCTGTTTCATCTCCTTAAGTCGTGCCACATCAGCTAATGAAAGTTCCAAAAGCTTGACTACTAAAAAAAAGCTAGAAATAGAAATAACATATGATCCAGCAATCCCACTCCTTGGAATATTCCCTAGAGAAATACATGCTGTCACTGGAAAAGATGTGTGCACATCCATGTTCTCAGCAGCCTTATTCACAATAGTAAAAAGATGGAAACAACCTAAATGGCCATCAACATATGAGTGGATAAACAAATTATGGCACATACATACAATGGAATACAATGCAATGATAAAGAACAATGATAAATCTGTGAAATATCTCACAACATGTACAAATCTGGGAGGTATTATGCTGAGTGAAATAAGTCAGTCACAAAAGGGCATACATTGTATGAGACCATTATTATGGGAATTCAAGAAAAGGATTACACACAGAAAACAACTTTATTTGATGGTTGCGATGGTGGGGAAGGAGAAGGAGGGCAAATTACTAACTAGATAGTAGACAAGTGTCAACTTCAGTGAATGGAGAGACAACACAGTACAGGGGAAGTCAACACAAGTAAACCAAAGCAAAAACATAGAAGTTTCCTACACACATCCAAACACTTTGAAGGGATGAGTAGCTGGGGCTGGGGGCTGGAGATCATAGTCTTAGGGGACATCTAGGTAAACTGGCATATTTCATAAAGAAAATGTTGTATATCCCACTTTGGTGAACAGCATCTGGAATCTTAAAAGCCTGCAAGCCGAGAGGATGTGGAGAGATTGCAACCCTTATCTATTGTTGGGAAGAAGGACCAGGCAATATACTTACTTCTGAAAAAACTGGCCAGTGAAAATCTTATGAATAGCAGTGAAACATTGTCTGATACAGCGGAAGACAAGCCCCTCACTTTGGAAAGGCCTCAGAAGATGACTGGGGAAGAGCTGCCTCCTCAAAGTAGAGTTGATCTTAATGACGTGGATGGAATCAAGCTTTCAGGACCTTCATTTGCTGACACGATAGGACTCAAAATGAGAAGAAACAGTTGCAAACTTCCATTAATAATTGGAAGGTGGAATGTATGAAGTATGAATGTAGGAAAATTTGAAGTAGTAAAAAATGAAATGGAATGCATAAATATCAAAATCCTAGGCATTAGTGAGAGAAAATGGACTGGTATTGGCCATTTTGAATCGGACAATCATATGTTATACTATGCCCCCCAAAAAAACCCATTGCCATCAAGTCGATTCCAACTCATAGTGACCCCATAGTACAGAGTAAAACTGCCTCATAGGGTTTCCAAGGAGCACCTGGTGGGTTTGAACTGCTGATCTTTTGGTTAGCAGTCATAGCGCTTAACCATTATGCCATCAGGGAGTTTCATCTACTATGCCGGGAATGACAAATTGAAGAGGAATGTCATTGCATTCACCATCAAAAAGAATATTTCAAAATCTATCCTGAATTACAATGCTGTCAGTGTTAGGATAATATCCATATGCTGACAAGAAAGGACAGTTAATAAAACTATTATTCAAATTTATGCACCAACCATTAAGGCCAAAGATGAGGATATTGACGATTTTTACCAACTTCTGAATTATCAATGCAATCAAGATGCACTGATAATTACTGGCAATTGGAATGCAAAAGTTGGAAACAAAGAAGGATCAGTAGTGAAAATATAGCCTTGGTGATAGAAACAATGCTGGAGATCACATGATAGAATTTTGCAAGACCTACCACTTCTTCATTGCAAATATCTTTTTTCACCAATATAAATGGCAACTATACATTCAGACCTCACCAAATGGAATACACAGGCGTCAAATCAACTACATCTGTAGAAAGAGATGATGGAAAACTCAATATCATCAGTCAGAACAAGGCCAGGGGCCGACTGCAAAACAGGCCATCAATTGTTCATCTGCAAGTTCAAGTTGAAATTGAAGAAAATTAGAACAAGTCCATGAGAGAGAAAGTACAACTTTGAGTATATCCTACCTGAATTTAGAGACCATCTCAAGAAGGGCTTTGACTCATTGAACACTAATGACCGAAGACCAGATGAGTTGTGGAATATCAAGGACATCATACGTGAAGAAAACAAGAGGTCAGTAAAAACATAAGAAAGAAAGAAATGACCAAAATAGACGTCAGAAAAGACTCTGAAAGTTTCTCTTGAACATAGAGTATCTAAAGTAAAAGGAAGAAATGATGAAGTAAAAGAGCTGAGCAGAAGATTTCAAAGATTTCTTCAGCTCAAGAAGAAAATGTAAGGTATTATAATGCAATGTGCAAAGACTTGGAGGTAGAAAACCAAAAGGGAAGAATATGCCCGGCATTTCTCAAACTGAAAGAACTGAAGAAAAAATTCAAGTCTTGAGTTGCTATATTGAAGGATTCAACAGGGAAAATATTCAATGATGCAGGAAGCATCAAAAGATGATGGAAGGAATACATAGAATTGGTCAATATTCAACCATTTCAGAAGGTAGAATACGATCAAGAACTGACGGTGCTGAAGGAAGAAGACCAAGCTACATTGGCGATAAAAAAAAAGGCTCCAGGAATTGATGGAATGCCAATTGAGATGTTTCAACTAATGGATGCAGCACTGGAAGCACTCACTAGTCTATGCATAGAAACTTGGAAGACAGCTACCTGGTCAACCGGCAGGAAGAGGTCCCTATTTGTACCCATTCCAAGGAAAGGTGATCCTTCAGAATGTGGAAATTATCTAAAAATATCATTAATATCATATGCAAGTAAAATTTTGCTGAAGATCATTCAAAAGTGGTTGCAGCAGTGCATCAAGACGGAACTGCCAGATTATGGCTGAAAGCAGCGAATACCAGAAAGATGTTTACCTGTGTTTTATTGACTATACAAAGGCATTCACCTGGGTGGATCATAATAAATTTTGGATAACATTGTGAAGAATGGGAATTCCAGAACACTTAATTATGCTCTTGAAGAACCTGTACATAAAACAAGAGGCAGTCATTCAAACAAAACAGGGGGATACTGAGTTGTTTCAACTCAAGAAAGGTGTGCATTATGGTTGTATCTTTTCACCATACTTATTCTATCTGTATACTGAACAAATAACATGAGAAACAGAACTATATGTAGAAGAACGTGACATCAGGATTGGAGGAACACTTTTTAACAACCTGTGATATACAGATGACACAAGCTTGCCTGCTGAAAGTGAAGAAAACTTGAAGCACTTGCTGATGAAGATCAAAGGCCCCAACCTGATGTAAGAATTACACCTCAACATAAAGAACACAAAAATCCTCACAACTGGACCAATAAGCAATATTATGATACATGGAAAAAAAGATCAAAGTTTTCAAGGATTTCATTTTACTTGGATCCACAATCGAAGCCCATGGAAACACCAGTCAAAAAAATCAAATGACATGGAGGCAGAGCCAACATGGCGCTATTGACAGTAGAACCATGTTATCCCTCTGCAGCAAAGACCTGAAAAACTAAGTAAAATAGATACAAACATCAGTCCTGGAACCCTAATCATCAAATGAAGGAATAAAGAACTCAATTTAAAAAATGGACAGTGCAATAGAAGGGTTTATGAGCAAATTTGAAACAATGGAAGGCAGGATTAGTGAAATCGAAGACAACTCCTTGGATACCATTTTGTTCAAGGAAACATCAGGGAAAAGAATGAAGGAACCCTGAGAATGATTTTGCATATGATTTGAGTTCCAGAACAGGAGGAGAAAATGGAAAACACAAAGAAGATCACTGAACATTTGCTGACAGAAAACTTCCCTAATATCATGAAAGACGAAAAGCTGACCATCCAAGAAGCTCAGTGAGCCCCGGGGAGGATAGATCCCAAAAGAAAATCTCCAAGACCTATCATAATCACACTCAATAAAACCAAAGACAAAAAAAGAATCCTGAGAGTAGCTCTAGAAAAAATGAAAAGTCACCTACACAGGGGAAACAATAAGACTAAGCTCTGATTACTCAACAGAAACCATGCAGACAAGAAGGCAATGGGATGACATATATAAAACCGTAAAAAAAAAAACAAAAAAAACTGCCAACCAAAAATAATATATCCTGCAAACGCTTCACTCAGATATGGTGGTGAAATTAGGACATTTCAAGAAAATCAGAAATTAAGGGAATATGTAAAAACAGAACCAAACTTACAGTAATTATAAAAGAGAGTCCTTTGGTTAGAGAACCAACAGCATCAGAGAACAACCTGAATATAGGACGCAGGACAGTATCAGTCAGATACCAACCTAGGAAATGAGCTCACAAGTATAAAACAAAACTAAAACGTTTACAATAGGGAATCAGAGAGGTCAATCTGTAAATGACAATGTCAGAACAATAAAAGAGGGAATAAACAGTGTAGGTATAGAACTTTCAAATGGAAAGGAAGTCAAGGGGATATCAAGTAAAAAAAAAAAAGATTGGCTTAAGCTTAGGAAGATAGGAGTAAATTTTAAGGTGACCACAAAGAAAGTTAAAAAACCTACTCATCAAAACAGAGAAGAAAAACATAAAGTCTCAGCAAACACAAATTCTACAAAACACAAAAGAAAAAAACTCACAAACAAAAGGAATTCAGCACAGAAAAGTAAGTGGAACAAAGAAAACATCAGCACTACAAAATGACAGCAAAAAATTCACATCTACCAATAATCACACTGAAGGTAAATGGCTTAATTGCACCCATAAAGAGACAGTGACAGAAAGGATTAAAAAACAAGACCCATCAATATGCTGTCTAAAAGAGACAAAGATGTAAAATATATTAAAAATCAAAGAATGGAAAAAAAATATCAAGCAAACAGCTACCAAAAAAGAGTAGGAGTGGCAACACAAATCTCAGATAAAATAGACTTTAAAACAAAATCCACCAAAAAAGACAAGGAAGGACATTATGTAATGATTAAAAGGACAATCCACCATGAAGACATAACCATAATAAATTTCTAAGCACCCAATGATAGAGCTCCAAAACACATAAAACTCTAACAGCACTGAAAAGAAAAATTGACAGTTCCACAATAATAGTAGGAGATTTCAACACACCACTGTTGGTAAAGGACAAAGCATCTAGAAAGAAACTCAACAAGGGTACAGAAGATCAAAAGGACACAATCAACCAATTTGACCTCACAGACATATGTAGAAAAATCTACCAAACAGCAGCAAAGTATCCATTCTTTTCCAATGAACATGGAATGTTCTACAGAATACATCACATCTTGGGCCACAAAGCAATCCTCAACAAACCCCCAAACACTGAGATAATAGAGTATCTTCTCTGATCACAAGGTCATAAAAGAAGAAATTAATAACAGGATGCTCAAGGAAAAAGAATCAAATACAACTATGAAAAACTATACTCAAACAAATTTCAAAACCTAGAAAAAATGGATGAACTCCTAGAAACACATTACCTACCTAAACTAACACAAAGAGAGTTAGAACAACTAAATAGACCCATAACAAAAGAAGGGATGGAAAATGTAATCAAAAAACTCCCAACAAAAAAAAAAAAAAGCCCTGGTCTGGACGGCTTCACTGCAGAATTCTACCAAGCTTTCAGAGAAGAGTTAACACCACTACTACTAAAGGTATTTCAGAGCATAGAAAAGGACGGAATACTACCAAACTCATTCTATGAAGCCACCATATCCCTGATACCAAAACCAGGTAAAGACACCACAAGAAAAGAAAATTATAGACCTATATTCCTCATGAATGTAGATGCGAAAATCCTCAACAAAATTCTAGCCAATAGAATATAACAACATATCAAAAAAATAATTCACCATACCCAAGTGGGATTCATACAGGTATGCAGGGATGGTTCAACATTAGAAACACAATTCATGTAATCCACCACATAAATAAAGACAAGAATCACATGATTTTATCAATTGATGCATAAAAGGCACTTGACAAACTTCAACACTCATTCATGATAAAAACTCTCACCAAAATAAGAATTGAAGAAAAATACCTCAACATAATAAAGGGCTTTTATACAAAGCCAACAATCAACAGCCAACATCATCCTAAATGGAGAAAGCCTGAACACATTCCCATTGAGATCAGGAACCAGACATGGATGCCGTTTATCACCACTCTTATTCAACATTGTGCTGGAAGTCCTAGCCAGAGCAATTAGGCTAGATAAAGAAATAAAAGGCAGCCAGATTGACAAGGAAGAAGTAAAAGTATCTCTATTTGCAGATGACATGATCTTATACACAGAAAACCCTAAGGAACACTCCAGAAAACTATTGAAACTAATAGAAGAGTTCAGCAGAGTATCAGGATACAAGATAAACATACAAAAATCAGTTGGATTCCTCTACACCCACAAAAAGAACACCGAAGAGGAAATCACCAAATCAATGCCATTTACAGTAGCCCCCAAGAAGATAAACTACTTAGGAATAAATCTTACCAGAGGTGTAAAAGATTTATACAAAGAAAACTACAGTAAACTTCTGCAAGAAGACAAAAGAGACTTACATAAGTGGAAGAACATACCTTGCTCATGGTTAGGAAGACTTAACATTATAAAAATGTCTATTCTACCAAAAGCGATCTATACATTTAATGCAATTCCAATCCAAATCCCAAGGACATTCTTTAATGAGATGGAGAAACAAATCAGCAATTTCATAAGGAAGGGAAAGAGGCCCCAGATAAATAAGGCATTACTGAATAAGAAGAACAAAGTGGGAGGTCTTACTTTACCTGATTTTAGAACCTGTTATACTGCCACAGTAGTCAAAACAGCCTGGTACTGGTACGAAAAGAGATAGATGGACCAATGGAACAGAATTGAGAATCCAGAAATAAATCCATCCATATATGAGCAGTTGATATTTGACAAAGACCCCAAAACAATGGGGAAAAGACAGTCTTTTTAACAAATGGTGCTGGCATAACCGGATATCCATCTGCAAAAAAAATGAAACAAGACCCATACCTCACTCCATGCACAAGAACTAACTGAAAATGGATCAAAGACCTAAATATAAAATCTAAAACGAGAAAGATCATGGAAGAAAAAATAGGGACAATGTTAGGAGCCCTAATACATGGCATAAAAAGTATGGAAAACATTATAAAGAACATAGAAAAAAAAACTAGATAACTGGGAGCTCCTAAAAATCAAACACCTATGCTTATCCAAAGACTTCACCAAAAGAGTAAAAAGACTACCTACAGACTGGGAAAAAGTTTTTAGCTATGACATTTCTGATCAGTGCCTGATCTCTAAAATTTACATGATACTGCAAAAACTCAACTACAAAAAGACAAATAACCCAATTAAAAAATGGGCAAAAGATATGAATAGACACTTCACTAAAGAAGACATTCAGGTAGCTAACAGATATATGAGGAAATGTTCACAGTCATTAGCCATTAGAGAAATGCAGATCAAAACTACAATGAGATTTCATCTCACTCCAACGAGGCTGACATTAATCCAAAAAACATAAAATAATAAATATTGGAGAGCTGCAGAGAAATTGAAACACTTCTACACTGCTGTTGAGAATGTCAAATGGTACAATCACTTTGGAAAACGATTTGGCACTTCCTTTAAAAATTAGAAATAGAACTACCATACGATCCAGAAATCCCACTCCTTGGAATATATCCTAGAGAAATAAGAGCCTTTACATGAACAGATATATGCACACCCATGCTTACTGCAGCACTGTTGACAGCAGCAAAAACATGGAAGCAACCAAGGTGCCCATCAACAGATGAATGGATAACCAAATTATGGTATATTCACACAATGGAATACTACACAACTATAAAGAGCAGTGAGGAATCTGTGAAACATTTCATAACATGGAGGAACCTGGTAGGCATTATGCTGAGTGAAATTAGTCAGTTGCAAAAATAAAAATATTGTAAAAGATCACTATTATAAGAACTTGAGAAATAGTTTAAACTGAGAAGAAAACATTCTTTTGTGGTTATGAGAGGGGGGAGGGAGGTAGGGTGGGAGAGGGGTATTCACTAATTAGATAGTAGATAAGAACTACTTTAGGTGAAGGGAAAGACAGCACACAGTACAGGAGAGGTCAGCACAATTGGACTAAATCAAAAGCAAAGAAGTTTCCTGAATAAACTGAATGCTTCAAAGGCCAGCATAGCAGGGGCAGGGGTCTGGGGACCATGGTTTCAGGGAACATCTAGAGTCAATTCGCATAACAAAATCTATTAAGAAAACATTCTGCATCCCACCTTGAAGAGTGGCGTCTGGGGTCCTTAACGCTAGCAAGCAGCTGTCTAAGATGCATCAATTGGTCTCAACCCACCTGGATCAAAGGAGAATGAAGAACACCAAGGACACAAGGTGATTACGAGCCCAAGAGACAGAAAGGACCACATGAACCAGCAACTACATCATCCTGAAACCAGAAGAACTAGATGGTGCCCGGCTACAACCGATGACTGCCCTGACAGGGAACACAACAGAGAACCCCTGAGGGAGCAGGACAGCAGTGGGATGCACACCCCAAATTCTCATAAGACCAGACTTAATGGTCTGACTGAGACTGGAAGGACCCTGCTGGTCACGGCCCCCAGACCTTCTGTTGGTCCAGGACAGGAACCATTCCTGAAGCCAACTCTTCAGACATGGATTGGACTGGACAATGAGTTGGAGAGGGGTGCTGGCGAGGAGTGAGCTTCTTGGATCAGGTGGACACTTGAGACTATGTTGGCATCTCCTGCCTAGAGGGGAGATGAGAGGGTGGAGGGGGTTAGAAACTGGCAAAAAGTACACAAAAAGAGAGAGTGGAGGGTGAGAGCAGACTGTCTCATTAGGGGGGAGAGTAATTGGGAGTGTGTAGCAAGGTGTATATAGGTTTTTGTGTGAGAGACTGCCTTGATTTGTAAACTTTCACTTAAAGCACAATAAAAATTATTAAAAAAAAAAAAGAATCAAATACATGGAAACTGAATAACGCCTTGCTTAAAAACTACTGGATAATAGAAGAAATCCAAGATGGAATGAAAAAGTTCCTAGAATCAAACAAGAATGAAAACACATCATACCAAAACCTTTGGGACACAGCAAAGGCAGTCCTCAGAGGTCAATTTATAGCAATAGATGCACACATCAAAAAAGAAGAAAGGGACAAAATCAAAGTATTAGCTACACAACTTGAACAAATAGAAAAAGAACAGCAAAAGAAGCCCACAGCTACCAGACGAAAGGAAATAATAAAGATCAGAGCAGAAATAAATGAAATAGAGTAGAGAAAAACGATAGAAAGTATCAACAAAACCAAAAGTTGGTTATTTTGGAGGATCAACAAAATTGGCAAAACATTGCGCAGATTGACAAAAGAAAAATAGGAAAAGAGGGAAATAACCCAAATCAGAAATGAAATGGGGGACATTGCAACACTCCCAGCTAAAATAAAAAGAATCATAACAGAGCACTATGAAAAACGGTACAATAAATTTGAAAACCTAGAGAAAATGGACAAATTTCTAGAAACATATTACCTACCCAAACAAACAGGAACCAAGGTCGAAAATCAGAACAGACCCATAAAAGAAGAGATCGAAAAGGTAATGAAAAAATTCCCAACAATAAAAACCCCTGGCCCAGATGACTTAACTGGAAAATTCTACCAAATATTCAAAGAGCTTGCACCAGTACTATTCAAACTATTTCATGACATAGAAAAGGTAGGGATACTTCCGAATTCATCCTAAGAAGCCAGCATAACACTGATACCAAAACCAGTCAAAGACACCACAAATAAAAGAAAATTGTTCTGATTCTTAGGTGCCTTCGACTTGGCTCCGACTCATAGCGACCCTATGCACAACAGAACTAAACACTGCCCTGTCCTGAGCCATCCTTACAATCGTTGTTATACTTGAGCTCATTGTTGCAGCCACTGTGTCAATTCACCTCGTGGAGGATCTTCCTCTTTTCCGCTGATGCTGTACTTTGCCAGGCATGATGTCCTTCTCCAGGGACTGATCCCTTCTGACAACATGTCCAAAGTATGGAAGATGCAGTCTCGCCATCCTTGCCTCTAAGGAGCATTCTGGCCGCACTTGTTCCAAAACGGATTTGTTCGTTCTTTTGGCAGTCCATGGTATAGTCAATATTCTTCGCCAACACCACAATTCAAAGGTGTCAATTCTTCTTCGGTCTTCCTTACTCATTGTCCAGCTTTCACATGCATATGATGCGATTGAAAATACCATGGCTTGCGTCAGGCACACCTTAGTCTTCAAGGTGACATCTTTGCTCTTCAACACTTTAAAGAGGTCCTTTGCAGCAGATTTGCCCAATGCAATGCATCTTTTGATTTCTTGACTGCTGCTTCCATGGCTGTTGATTGTGGATCCAAGTAAAATGAAATCATTGACAACTTCAATCTTTTCTCCGTTTATCATGATGTTGCTCATTGGTCCAGTTGTGAGTGTTTTTGTTTTCTTTATGTTGAGGTGCAATCCATACTGAAGGCTGTGGTCTTTGATCTTCATTAGTAAGTGCTTCAAGTCCTCTTCACTTTCTCAGCCAGCAAGGTTGTGTCATCTGCATAACACAATGAGTCTTCCTCCAATCCCGATGTCTCGTTCTTCTTCATATAGTCCAGATTCTCTTATTATTTGCTCAGTATACAGATTGAATAGGTATGGTGAAAGAATACAACCCTGCCGCACACCTTTCCTGACTTTAAACCAATCAATATCCCCTTGTTCTGTCTGAACAACTGCCTCTTGATCTATGTAAAGGTTCCTCATGAGCACAATTAAGTGTTCTGGAATTCCCATTCTTCCCAATGTTATCCATAATTTGTTATGATCCACACAGTCGAATGCCTTTGCATAGTCAATAAAACACAAGTAAACATCTTTCTGGTATTCTCTGCTTTCAGCCAGGATCCATCTGACATCAGCAATGATATCCCAGGTTCCACGTCCTCTTCTGAAACTGGCCTGAATTTCTGGCAGTTCCCTGTCAATATACTGGCGCAGGCATTTTTGAATGATCTTCAGCAAAATATTGCTTGCGTGGGATATCAATGATATTGTTCTATAATTTCCCCATTTGGTTGGATCACCTTTCTTGGGAATAGGCATAAATATGGATCTCTTCCAGTCAGTTGGCCAGGAAGCTGTCTTCCATATTTCTTGGCATAGACAAGTGAGCACCTCCAGCGCTGCATCTGTTTGTTCAAACATCTCAATTGATATTTCATCAATTCCTGGAGCCTTGATTTCCACCAATGCCTTCAGAGCAGCTTGGACTTCTTCCTTCAGTACTATCGGTTTCTGATCATATGCCACCTTTTGAAATGGTTGAATATCGACTAATTCTTTTTGGTATAATGACTCTATGTATTCCTTCCATCTTCTTTAGATGCTTCCTGCATCGTTTAATATTTTCCCCATAGAATCCTTCACTATTGCAACTCGAGGCTTGAATTTTTTCTTCAGCTCTTTCAGCTTGAGAAATGCCGAGAGTGTTCTTCCCTTTTGGTTTTCCATTTCCAGCTCTGTGCACATGTCATTATGATACTTTGTCTTCTCGAGAAGCCCTTTGAAATCTTCTGTTCAGTTCTTTTACTTCATCAGGTGCTTCCTTAAAAAGATAGAAATATAAATATCATATGCTCCAGCAATCCCACTCCTAGAAATATATCCTAGAGAAATAAGAGCTTTCACACGAAGAGACATATGCATGCCCATGTTCATTGCAGCATTATTCACAATAGAAAAAGATGTAAACAACCTAAATGCCCATCAACAGATGAATGGATAAACAAACTATGGTACATAAAAACAATGGAATACTGCACAACAGTCAAGGACACTGATGAATTTGTGAAACATCTCACAACATGGATGAATCTGGATGGCTTTATGCTGAGTGAAATAAGTGCATCACAAAAGGCCAAATGCTGTATTTTACCACTGTTATAAAACCTCATGAAAATTTTTACACACAGAAAAAATCTTTGATGGTTGCTAGGGGGGAGAGGTAAGGAGGGAAAAACACTAACTAGACAATAGACAAGCAGTAACTTTGGTGAAGGATAAGATAGTACACAATAATGTTGAAGTCAGCACAACTTGACCAAGGCAAGGTTATGGAAGCTCCATAGATACATCCAAATTCCCTGAGGTATTGAATTACTGGGCTGAGGGATGGGGACCATGGTCTCTGAGAACATCTAGCTCAATTGGGATAACATAATGTTCTACATCCTACTTTGGTGAGTAGTGTCTGGGGTCTTGAAAGCTTGTGATACTTAAGATACTCCACTGGTCCCACCCCATCTGGAGCAATGGAGAATGAAGGAAATCAAAGACACAAGGGAAAGATTAGTCCAAAGGACTAATGGACCACAAGTACCACAGCTTCCACCACACTGAGTCCAGTACAACTAGATGATGCCCAGTTACCACCACCAACTGCTCTGACAGGGATCACAATAGAGGGTCCAGGACAGAGCTGGAGAAAAAAGTACAACAAAGTTCTAACTTACAAAAAAAGACCAGACTTACTGGTCTGACAGACTGGAGAATCCCCGAGAGTATGGCCCATGAATACCGTTTTAACTCAGTACTGGAGTCACTCCTGAGGTTCACCTTTCAGCCAAAGATTAGACAGACCCATAATACAAAATGAGATTAAATGGGCACATCAACCCAGGGGCAAGGAGGAGAAGGCAGGATAGAGCAGGAAAGCTGGTAACTGGGAACCCAAGTTCGAGAAGGGGAGAGTGTTGACATGTCGTGGGGCTGGCAACCAATGTCACAAAACAATATGTTTATTGTTTAATGAGAAACTAATTTACTTTGTAAACCTTCATCTGAATTACAATAATAAAAAAGTAAAAAAAAATCAAACAACCCATTGCATCGGGCAAATCTCCTACAAATGACCGCTTTCAAGTGTTAAAAAGCAAAGATGTCACTTCAAGGACTAAGGTGTGCCTGACTCAAGCCATGGTGTTTTCAATCACCTCCTATGCATGTGAAAATTGAACAATGAATAAGGAAGATCAAAGAAGAATTGATGCCTTTGAATTATGGTGTTGGCGAAGAATATTGAATATGCCATGGACTGCCAGAAGAACGAACAAGTCTGTCTTGGAAAAAGTACAGCCAGAATACTCCTTAGAGCTCCTTAGAAGCAAGGATGGCAAGAATTCGTCTCACATACTTTGGACATGTTATCAGCACTTTTATAAGAAGACAAGAATAGATTTATATAGAGAGACTAATGT
The DNA here is from genome assembly GCF_030014295.1 of Loxodonta africana. Classification (NCBI taxonomy): domain Eukaryota; kingdom Metazoa; phylum Chordata; class Mammalia; order Proboscidea; family Elephantidae; genus Loxodonta; species Loxodonta africana. Next base: position 87,347,157 of record NC_087369.1, on the reverse strand, counting down.
TCATTGGTGGTTACCAGGAATGGAAAGGGGGAGGGGGATTTACTCTCTAGATTTTAGATACTTGTTGTTTTTGGTAATGAGAAAAGTAGAACAGAATGTGGATGCAATGTGCACAGCTGGACCAAAGTAAACGATGCCACTAAGAAGTGAACAAGAGAAAAGGATGTTTGTTCTAAAGAATATGAAATATATAATTCGGTAACAACACCAGTAATAACCAAAAAATGAGTGTATGGTCACATAGTAGGTGTACAGATATATGTGTACAGGTGAGTACATATGTATGCACAGATAGGAGTATCTGTATGAACATGTATGTACAAATGTTTGTGAACACATAGATAATCATAGAGGACACAGTTACAGATAATTCTCAGATATAACCAAATATGTTGTGAACTTGGTTTTCTGGGTTTGAAGGCTTAGGTCCTGAGTCTCTTGGGACAACTGAGTCAATTGTCACCACAAAGTTTACATTCTGTATCCTAATAAGGTGAGTAGTGTCTGGGGTCTTAAAAGCTTGCAAGTGGCCATCTATTATACAACAATTGGTCTCTACTTGTTAGGAGCAAAAGAGAAAGAATGAAACCGAAGTCCCAGGAAAGAAACTAGTTTAAAGGGCTAATAGTCTACACAAGCCACAGTCTCATCTACCCTGAGACCAGAGAACTAGACAGTGCCCCGCTACTACTACTGACTGTTCTGATCAGGGCCACAATAGATGGACCTGGATAGAATGGGAGAAAAATGTGGAACAGAACTCAAATTCTTAAAAAGCCCAGAATTACTGGACCAGTTGAGACTGGAGGACTCTCTGAGGCTATTGCCCCGAGATACTCCATAAACCTTGAATCAAAGGTATCTCTTTAGGTCATATTTTAGCAAAATAACAAAATGGCACACAAAAAAGGATATTACCTGTGAATTAGGGCTCCATTATAAAACCATCTGTCTTGGAAGAAGTACAACCAGAATGCTCCTTAGAGGCAAGGAAGGCGAGACTGGGTCTTACATGCTTTGAACATGTTGTCAGGAGGGGTCAGTCCCTGGAGAAAAACATCATGCTTGGTAAAGCAGAGGATCAGCGAAAAAGAATTGTAAGACTTCTTTATATATCCTGGATATTAAACCCTTAGCAGATAGCATATGGTTCCAAAATATTTTCTCCCATTCTGTAGATTGTCTCTTCACTTTCCTGATAAAGTCCTTTGATGCACAACTTTTGATGAACTCCAATTTATCTTTTTTTTTTTTTTTTGCTCATGCTTTTGGTGTTGTATCAAAGAATTTATTGTCAAATACAGGGTCTGGAATATTTACCCTATATTTTCTTCTGAGAGTCTTATGGCTTTGGTTCTTATATTTAAGTTACTGACCCATTTTGAGTTAATTTTTGTATATGGTGTTTTTTCTACTTCATTTTATTTACATGTGGATATCCAGTTGCCCACCACCATTTGTTGAAGAGACTCTTCTTCCTCCTTTGAATAGACTCAACCCCCTAGTTGAAAATCAATTGGCCATAGATGTATGGGTTTATTTCTGGATTCTTAATTTTATTCCATTGGTTTATGTTCTTGTATTAGTACTGCACTGTTTTGATTGCTGTATCTCTGTAATATGTTTTGACACTGAAAAGTGTGAGTCATCCTACTTTGTTCTTTTCCATGATTGTTTTGGCTATATGTGGCCCTTTCAGGTGATTTTGAGGGTTACCTTTTCCATTTCTTCAAAGAAGGCTGATGGAATTTTTATAGGAATTGTCTTGAATATGTAGATTGTTTTGGGTAGTACTGACATCAATATTAAATCTTGCATCCATGAACATGACATATCTGTATTTAGGTCTTGCTTAATTTCTTTCAGCATTATTTTATAGTTTTTAGTGTATAAGCCATGCACCTCCCTTCTTAAACTTATTCCTAGGTATTTTATTCATTTAGATCTTACTGCAAATGGAATTATTTTGTTAATTTTCTTTCCGTATTTCTCATTGTTGGTGTATAGAAACAACAGATTTATGTGTATTGATCTTGTACCCTGACACTTTGATGAATTTATTTATTAGCTCTAAGAGCTTTCTTGTGCATTCTTTGAGAGTATCTACATAAGGGATCACGTCATCTGTGAATAAAGTCAGTTTTACTTCTTCTTTTCTGAGTTGGATGCGTTTTATTTCCTTTTTTTGCCTAACTGCACTTTCTAGAAATTCCATTAAAATTTTGAAAAGGAGTGGTAAGAGCAGGCATCCTTGTTTTGGTCCTGACCTTAGGTGGAAAGCTTTCCAAATTTCACCACTGAGTATGATGTTACCTGTGGTATTTTCCATGAATGCTTTTTATCTTGTTGTGGACTTTCCCTTATATTCCTAATTTAATGAGTGTTTTTTTTTTTTATCATGAAAGAGTGCTGGATTTTGTCAAATGCCTTATCTGCATCAACTGAGATGATCAAGTGGTTCTTTTCCTTAGTTGTACTAATGTGATATGTTACATGGATTGATTTTCTTCTTATTATTAACTACCCTTGCATTCCTGGGATAAATTCCACTCGACCATTGTGGTGCAATGGGTTTCTTTTATATGGCCTTTCTGGACCTGGGGTTGCAATTTTCCCAAAATAATTCATTGGGCCACAATCTGCCAAAAGATTCTTTGATTTGCTACCTACATAAGTGGCTTGCAAAGATTGATTGGTTTGCTGTCTACATCAATGCCTTGCAAGGTGTAAGCAGCTTGCTATCTGCATAAGTGGCTTGCAATCTACCCTATAGGATTAGTTGGTGTACGATCAGCCTAAGTGATTGGTTGGCTTACAAAAGCTATGCTTTGAAGTTGACAAGGAGTTTTCCTATATAAGCAGCCGACCCCACAAAAGTTTTAGAAGGACTTCCTGATCAACAAGAGCCTGGGGAGGAGCGTATCCTTTGGATGCAGGGTCCCCGCACTGAGAACCTCTTAGGTCTGAGTGAAAGCGTTGTACTGAGCTGGTAACACTGAACTGATAACACTGAAGACCAAGAGAAATGGTGATCAGCACAGCAGAGATAAGCGTCAGAGAAACAGCAGCAGCGGTACGAGCAGTGGCAGACGGTGGTAGTGGGCAAGTTGACTTATGGAGTGGAGGTTGCCAATGAAGCTGGGCACCTCCAGGCAGGAGGTCACCAAGGGAGCTGGGCACCCTGTAAAGGGGAAGAATACGCAGGTTGAGCCTGTGCAGGCATATGCCTGAGCAGACCAAGCAGCAGCGTAGGGGCTGAGCTGACCTGCCTTTGGCACAGCAGATGCACCGGCTGTACTGAGAGCTATAACACTAAGCCCAAGAAGAGACCTGCCCTGAGAGAGCTTACAGAAGACTCACAGAACCTTGCGTATACAATGTACAAGGGTTGCCTGTAAAAATTTTGCCTCAAGAGCTGTCATAATGCTGGCCTAACTGTGGCACTGGCCCTGGGTTGTACCAAAGCTGCTGGTTGAGAGCTGGACCAGTAAGCACAGAAGTGCAGAATCAGCCAAAGAAAGCTTTGGGGAGAGAGAGAGAGAGAACAAACTCAGCCATGCCACACTTTGACCTGTGCTAATGACACACCTGCTGGGAGAGAGAGACACCCACTGACACCTGATCCACAGCATGCCTGCCCAGTGACAGAAATGGACATGGTAAATTGGGGAAGGGAGAGCGGACCTCCTTTTAGACTTAAGTGGGTTCCTCTGCTACGATGCTAAGTGGAGTACTCATGGAAATAGAGGGGATTGGTTCACCTCAATTCTGTTCCTGTTGTTTACTGTTTGCTTTCGGTAAGTAATTTGTTCCTGCCTCTTACTGTTTACCTTGTATAAATAATAATAACAATTTTCAGTTTCAAACAATTGCCAAGTGTCTTTGTGTGTATGACCCAGTCAGACAGGATAGTACAGTCTTCATGCTAGCAGTCTCATAATTGCTTGAGATTTAGAGGTACAGTCTGTGTGTATGTACATGTACACACGAACACACATAGTTTAGTAATGGTGTACAATCTTTTTAACATGCCGTTGGATGCAATTTGCTAGTATTCTGTTGTTTCAAAGGGGTTTATATTCATAAGGGATATTCGTATGCAGTTTTCTTTTCTTGTGCTGTCTTTACCTGATTTTGGTATCATGGTGATGCATACCTCATAGAATGAGTTAGAAAGTGTTCCCTCCTCTTTCATCTTTTGGAAGAGTATGAGAAGTATTCATGTTAATTCTTCATTAAATGTTTTGCAGAATTCACCAGTTAAGCCATCCGGTCCTGGGTGTTTCTTGTTTTGGAAGTATTGGATTACTGATCCAATCTCATCATTTGTTACATAGGTCTGTTAGATTTTCTATTTCTTCTTGAGTCAGTTTTGATAGTTTGTGTGTCTCTAAAAATTTTCACATTTTGTCTAGGTTTTCTAATTTGTTTGCATGTGCTTGTTCATAATATTCTTCTATAATTCTTATTTATGTAGGATCAGTAAAAATGTCCCCATTTTCACTTATCATTTTAGTGATTTGCATCTTTACTCTTTTTTTCCTCGACAATCTAGTTAAAGACTTGTTAATTTTACTGATTATTTTAAAGAAACTACTTTTGGTTTCATTGATTTTTATTGGTTTTCTGTTCTCTAATACATTTATCTCTATCTTTATTTCCTTCCTTCTTGTAGCTTTGAGTTTAGGTTTCTCTTCTTATTCTAGTTCCTCAGTTGTAAAGTTACATTATTCATTTGAGATTTTTCTTCTTTTTGAATGTGGGCATTTACTGCCATAAATGACCCCGTTAGCAATGCCTTCACTGCTTCCCAAAAGTTTTAGTATGTGGTTCCTTCATTTTCATTCATTTGTAAATATTTTATTTTCCCTGTGATTTCTTTTTCAACCCATTGGTTGTTAAACAGTGTGTTCTTTAACTTCTACATATTTGTAACCATTCTCACCCACCTTCTCTGAGTTATTCTTCCCCCATTAGCATAAATTCACTGTGCCATAAGGTTCCTATCTAACCTTTCAGTTTGCTGTTGTCCATTTGATCCCATATAGATAGTTCTTAAAAGAGCATAATGATATAACAAAGCAAGAAGCAAAGATACAGTAAGCAAACATAAAATAAACTATTACAATAACTTATAGATGGCTCGGAGACAACAGTCAATGTCAAATCATATAAAGAAGCAGACCACGATTGCTTCAACAAGCTCTCAAAACAAAGAATCAAGGGATCTTCTGGATGAAGGTGACTTCCTGGAATTACCGGATGCAGAATACAAAAGATTAACATACAGAACACTTCAAGACATCAGGAAAGAGATCAGGAAGGACAGCAGGCAATATGCAGAACAAGGCAAGGAAAACATAGATAAAACAGTTGAAGAAATTAAAAAGGTTATTCTAGAACATAATGAAAAATTTAATAAGCTGCAAGAATCCATACAGACACAGCAACCAGACATTCAGAATATTAACAATAAAATTACAGAATTAGACAACTCACTGGAGTCAGAGGAGCAGAACTGAGCAAGTGGAAGGCCGAATTGGTGAGATTGAAGAAAAAGCATGAGGCACCAATATATTTGAAGAAAAATCAGATAAAAGAATTTTAAAAAATGAAGAAACCCTAAGAATCATGTGGGATTCTGTCAAGAGAAATAACCTGTGAGTGATTGCAGTACCAGAACAGGGAGGGATAACAGAAAACAGAGAGATAATTGTTGAAGATTTGTTGGCAGAAAACTTTCCTGATATTGTGAAAGATGAGAAGATATCTATCCAAGATGTTCATTGAACTCCACATAATGTAGATCTCAAAAGAAATTCACCAAGACATATTATAATCAAACTTGCCAAAACCAAAGACAAAGAGAGAATTTTAAGAGTGCCTAGGGATAAATGAGGAAACCCTGGTGGTATAGTGCTTAAGTGCTACAGCTGCTAACCAAGAGGTCGGCAGTTCGAATCCACCAGGCATTCCTTGGAAATTCTATGGAGCAGTTCTAATCTGTCCTATAGGGCCGCTATGAGTCTGAATCGACTCGACAGCAGTGGGTTTGGTTTTTGGGTTTTAGGAATAAACAAAAACTCACCTACGAAGGAGAGTCAATAAGAATAAGCTCGGACTACTCGACAGAAACCATGCAGGCAAGAAGGCAATGGGATGATTTATATAAAAAAATCAAAAGAAAAAACTTCCATCCAAGAGTCATATATCCAGCAAAACTGTCTCTCAAATATGGAGGTGCAATTAGGTCACACTCAGATAAACAGAAGTTTTGGGAATTTGTAAGAACCAAACCAAAACTACAAGACATACCAAAGGGACTTCTCTGGTAAGAAAATCAATAATGTCAGATATCAACTTAAGACTAAAACACTGGACAGAGAAACCAAATGTCAACCTAGATAGGGAAATCACAAAAATAAATCAAGGTTAAAAAATGCTCAAAACAGGGAAACAGCGATGTCATTATGTAAAAGAAGAAAACATTAAAACAATAATGAGAGACTAAGAAATGTAGTAATAGATCTTTCATATGGAGAGGACAAGGCAATACAAAGAAATAAAAGTTAGGTTTAAACAGAAAAATAAGGGTAAATATTATGGTAATCACAAAGGAGACTAACAATCCTACTCATCAAAATAAAATACAAGAAAAAATAGAGACTCGGCAGAAACAAAATCAAAAACAAATAAGAGGAAAAGACAATATATAAACTACTCAGCACAAAAAACTGAGTGGGAAAAAGAAACTATCAACAACACACAAAAAAGACATCAAGATAACAGCACAAAACTCATACCTATCCATAATTACGCTGCATGTAAATGGAATAAATACAATAATAAAGAGACAGAAAGTGGCAGAATGGATAAAAAAAGAAAAACATGATCCATCTATACGCTGCCTACAAGAAACACACCTTAGACTTAGAGACACAAACATACTAAAACTCAAAGGTTGAAAAATATATATCATACAAACAACAAACAAAAAAGAAAAGGAGTGGCAATATTAATTTTTGACAAAGTAGACTATAAAGTTAAATCCAGCACAGAGGATAAGGAAGGGCACTATATAATGAGTAAAGGGACAATACACCAGGAGGATATAACCATAATACATATTTATACACCCAATGAGAGGGCTGCAAGATACATAAAAAAAAAAAAAACTCTAACACCATTGAAAAGTGAGATAGACAGCTCCACAATTATAGTAGGAGACTTCAACACAACACTTTAGGTGAAGGACAGAACCTCCAGAAAGAAGCTCAATAAAGACACGGAAGATCTAAATGCCACAATCAACCAACTTGACCCCATAGGCATACACAGAACACTCCAGCCAACAGCAGCCAAGTATACTTTCTTTTCCAGTGTACATGGAACATTCTCTAGATCACGTATTAGGTCATAAAGCAAGCCTTAGCAGAATCCAAAACATCAAAATATTACAAAGCAACTTTTTTGACCATAAGGCCATAAAAGTAGAAATCAATAACAGAAAAAGCAGGAAAAACAAATCAAACACCAGGAAATGGAAAAATACTCTGCTCAAAAATGACTGGGTTATAGAAAACATCAAAGATGGAATAAAGAAATTCTTAGAATCCAATGAGAATGAAAACACTTCCTATCAGAATCTTCGGGACAAAGCGAAAGCAGTGCTCAGAGGTCAATTTATATCAATAAATGCACACATACAAAAAGTAGAAAGAGCCAAAATCAAAGAATTATCCCTACAACTTGAACAAATAGAAAAAGAACAACAAAAGAAACCCTCAGGCACCAGAAGAAAGCAAATAATAAAAATTAGAGCAGAATTAAATGAAATAGAGAACAGAAAAACAATTGAAAGAGTTAATAAGACCAAGAGCTGGTTCTTTGAAAAAATTAACAAAATTGATAAACTATTGGCCAAACTAACAAAAGAAAAAAAGGAGAGGAAGCATACCCAACTGAAATTGAAAGAATCATATCAGATTACTGCAAAAAATTGTACTCTAAAAATTTGAAACCCAGAAAAAATGAACGAATTTCTAGAAACACACCACATACCTAAACTAACACAAACAGAGGTAGAACAACTAAATAAACCCATAACAAAAGAAGAGATTAAAAAGGTAATCAAAAAACTCCCAACAAAAAGAAAAAGCCCTGGTCTGGACGGCTTCACTGCAGAGTTCTACCAAACTTTCAGAGAAGAGTTAACACCACTACTACTAAACGTATTTCAGAGCATAGAAAAGGACTGAATTCTACCAAACTCATTCAATGAAGCCAGCATATCCCTGATAGCAAAATGAGGTAATAACACTACAAAAAAAGAAAATTACAGACTATATCCCTATGAACATAGCTGCAAAAATCCTCAACAAAATTTTAAACAATAGATTCAACAACATATCCAAATAATAATAATAATTCACCATGATGAAGTGGGATTTATGCCAGGTATGCAGGGATGGTTCAACATTAGAAAAACAATTAATGTAATCCATCATATAAAATAAAACAAAAGACAAGGACCACATGATCTTCTCAAGTGATGCAGAAAAGGCATTTGACAAAGTTCAACACCCATTCATGATAAAAACTCTCAGCAAAATAGGAATAGAAGGAAAATTCCTCAACATAATAAAGGGCATTTATACAAAGCCAACAGCCAACATCCCCCTAAATGGAGAGAGCCTGAAAGCATTCCCCCTGAGATCAGGAACCAGACAAGGATGCCCTTTTTCACCACTCTTATTCAACATTGTGCTGGAGGTCCTAGCCAGAACAATTAGGCTAGATAAAGAAATAGAGAGCGTCCAGATTGGTAAGGAACAAGTAAAAGTATCTCTACTTGCAGATAACGTGATCTCATACACAGAAAACCCTACAGGATCCTCAAGAAAACTACTGAAACTAATAGAAGAGTTCGACAGAGCATCAAGATACAATATAAACATACAAACATCAGTTGGTTCCCTTTACACGAACAAAAAGAATATCAAAGAAGAAATCACACATCAACACCATTTAGAGTAGCCCCCAAGAAGATAAAATACATAGGAATAAATCTGACCAGAGACATAAAAGACCTATACAAAGAAAACTACAAGAAACCAAAAGAGACCTACGTAAGTGGAAAAACATACCTTGCTCATGGATAGGAAAACTTAACATTGTAAAAATGTCTACCTACCAAAAGCAATCCATCTGCAAAAAAATGAAACAAGACCCATACCTCACTCCATGCACAAAAAATAACTCAAAATGGATCAAAGACTTAAATACAAAATCTAAAACAATAAAGATCATGGAAGAAAAAATAGGGACAAGGTTAGGAGCCCTAATACATGGCATAAACAGTATACAAAACATTACTAACAGTGCACAAACACCAGAAGAGAAACTAGTTAACTGGGATCTCCTAAAAATCAAACACCTATAAAAGAGTAAAAAGTTTACCTACAGGCTGGGAAAAAGTTTTTAGCTATGACATTTCTGATCAGCATCTGATCTCTAAAATCTACATGATGTGGCAAAAACTGAACAACGAAACGACAAATAACCCAGTTAAGAAATGGGCAAAGGATATGATCAGGTACTTCACTAAAGAAGACATTCAGGTAGCTAACAGACACATGAGGTAATGCTCATGATCATTAGCCATTAGAGGAATGTAAATCAAACGTACAGTGAGATTCCATCTCGCTTGGGTGGCATTAATCCAAAAAACACAAAATAATAATTGTTAGAGAGGCTGTGGAGAGACTGGAACACTTATACACTGCTGGTGGGAATGTCAAATGGTACAACCAGTTGGGAAATTGATTTGATGCTTCCTTAAAAAGCTAGAAATAGAATTACCATACGATCCTGCAATCCAACTCCTTGGGATATATCCTAGTGAAATAAGAGCCTTTACATGAACAGATACATGCACACCCATGTTCATTGCAGCACTGTTTACAATAGCAAAAAGATGGAAGCAACCAAGGTGCCCATCAATCGATGAATGGATAAATAAATTACGGTATATTCACGCAATGGAATGCTATGCATCGATAAAGAACAGTGAGGAATCTGTGAAACATTTCATAACATGGAAGAACCTGGAAGGCATTATGCTGAGTGAAATTAGTCAGTTGCAAAAGGACAAATACTGTATTAGACCATTATTATAAGAACTTGAGAAATAGTTTAAACAGAGAAGAAAATATTCTTTGATGTTACGAGAGTGGGGAAGGAGAGAGGGAGAGGGCTATTCACTAATTAGATAGTAGACAAGAACTATTTTAGGTGAAGGGAAAGACAACACAGAGTACAGGAGAGGTCAGTATAACTGGACTAAATCAAAAGCAAAGAAGTCTCCTGAATAAACTGAATGCTTCAAAGGCAAGCATAGCAGAGGCAGGGGTTTGGGGACCATGGTTTCGGGGGACATCTAAGTCAATTGGCATAATAAAATCTATTAAGAAAACATTCTGCATCCCACTTTGGAGTACGGCATCTGGGGTCTTAAACAATAGCAAGCAACCATCTAAGATGCATCAATTGGTCTCAACCCACCTGAAGCAAAAGAGAATGAAGAACACCAAAGACACAAGATAATTATGAGCCCAAGAGACAGAAAGGGCCTCATAAACCAGAGACTACGTCAGCCTGAGACCAGAGGAACTAGATGTTGCCTGGCTACAACCGATGACTGCCCTGAGAGGGAACACAACAGAGAACCTCTGAGGAAGCAGGAGAGCAGTGGGACGCAGACCTCAAATTCTCATAAAAAGACCAGTGTTAATGGTCTGACTGAGACTAGATAGGCCCCAGAGGTCATGGTCCCCAGGCCTTCTGTTAGCCCAAGACTGGAATCATTCCCAAAGCCAGCTCTTCAGACAGAGATTGGACTGTACTATAGTATAGAAAATGATACTGGTGAGGAGTGAGCTTCTTAGCTCAAGAAGACACATGAGACTAGGTGGGCAGCTCCTGTCTGGAGGGGAGATGAGAGGGCAGAGGGGGCCAGAAGCTGCCCAAATGGACATGAAAATAGTGGAAAGGAGTGTGCTGCCTCACTACATGGAGAGCAACTAGGAGTATATAAAAAAAAAATGGTGTATATAAATTTTTGTATGAGAAACAGACTTGACTTGTAAATTTTCACTTAAAGCACAATAAAATTTTTTTAAATGCTGACTAATGGCCTAACTTCTAGGTATTCTAATTCATTTGGTGCATAGTTGCACCTAGACATCAATATTTTGAAAAATGGTGGAGAACCTGAGGCATATTCTCCTGTACCCTTTGCCATTGAGTCAATTCCAACTCATCCTGAAATATTTCTTATAATCCTTTAGGTTTAACTATCTAAACTGTGTTGAATTCATAGTAGTGATTGCAGTGAAATAAGACTTCTAAGATTACATATATATATTTTAATTTTAATTGTGTTTTAAGTGAAAGTTAACAAATCAAGTCTGTCTCTCATATAAAAATTTATATACACCTTGCTATATACTCCTAGTTGCTCTCCCTCTAATGAGACAGCACAATCATTCTCTCCACTCTCTATTTTCGTGTCCATTTGGACAGCTTCTGACCGCCTCTGTCCTCTCGTCTCCCGTCCAGACAGGAGCTGCCCACATAGTCTCATGTGTCTACTTGAGCTAAGAAGCTCACTCCTCACCAATATCATTTTCTATCCCATAGTCTGGCCCAAGTCCTGTCTGAAGAGTTGGCTTTGGAAATGGTTCCTGTCTTGGGCTAACAGAAGGTCTAAGGACCATGACCTCCAGGGTCCTTCTAGTCTCAGTCAGACCATTATGTCTGGTCTTTTTATGAGAACTTGAGTTCTGCATCCCACTGTTCTCCTGCTCCATCAGGGGTTCTCTGTTTTGTTCCCTCTCAGGGCAGTCATTTGTTGTAGCCAGGCACCATCTAGCTCTCTAAGATTATATTTTTGTAGGTTGCATCAGACTTAGAAATGGACTCACATATAGGTACATATATCCCCAGCACCTATATATTGTACAGTAGATTTTCTGGCATGCAGGACAAATTGTATGCATTATGGTCAGAGAGTACATCCTGTGAAGGGCTGTTGAGGGTTTAAGTAGAGATAATACTGGGAGTTGAGGAGATGGAGACACACAGGATTGCAAGTCTTGTAGGTAGTTGACAGATGTATTAGAGAAATACAGATTGTAGGATTTCAAAGAGGTACAATTGATCATGTCAAGGAAAAATTTCAAGTAACTCAAATAGAGATTAAAGGCTTTAGTCAGCCGATGCACATCAGAAACCAGGTGACTCTGAGTCAAAGGAGGATGGTAGTTTTACAGGGTGAGACTAAGAGAGGGTTATGTGATTTTGTGATTTGCCACTGGTAGCAGTTTTTGTCTCAAACTGCCGTGAAACTTGTGATTGGAACAGTTGGAGACTGTTTGGTTTTTGTACCTCTTGCTTGAGATTGGTGGCCCAAAACTATGCCAATAAATGTCGAGAACTGATTTTTGCAAACCTTGTAGTTTTTCTGTTACTCAAGGCTCAGGAGTTGGGGAGGTAGCAAAAACTGGGTAAGGAAAAAAAGAAAAGGAGGCAAGAGTCAAAAGCAAGGAACACTGGGAATCCTCTGTAAGGTGATATTAAATGCGTTTGCAGTCCCTCTTGTTGGCCAAGGTGAAATTCTTTCACTGCGAGCTAATTTTTTTTTTTGAGGAGGGGGCAAAATTAAAAGGATGTATAAGATTTTGACATGAGTAAAGAAAGCCTTCAGAGTGGTTTGGAGGGGAAGTTTGTTCTTTTGTTCCTTAATCATAGCTTGTATCATCTGTTTGGATAGGACAGTACTACTGGTCTTGATTTGATGTGCTAGCATGCATTTTATGAAAGATATTCCTATCAAGACAAAAAAAATGCTAACTAGTACTTGGAGAAAAGTGTGCTCCCAGGACTGCAGCCCTGTTTGGAATATTAAGGAAGAGAGGCTTCATCTCTAACCATTTGAAGCTGACTCATATGTCCCAGAGTTCAGGACTATGCCATTCACTTGAACGATATTTTGCTTAGCTTCACAGACGTGTTGATTTACCAAAAAGACATCAGAAATGTTTTTGGGAATGTTGTGTAGCAATTGTCATCACCTGTGCACATACCTCCCCTATAGATCAGGATAAGGTCTAATGCCAATCAATGATGTGTAACAACAGCTCTATGTAGTTCCTGTATTTCTCAAGTGAGCGTGTCAAGATTTATAGTGACATTGCCCATGGCTCAGGTGACTTTATACATGAGAATATTGTGTCGTACTTCTTTAGTCTACAGGGCTGCTCTTCTAGAGAAGACTGAACCATAAAATCTGTCCCAGGTGGTAGTGAGTCTATCTAGACTGATTCCAAGTTGTTTTTTTTTTTAGCTTATTTATACAGTTCCTTTCCTTCACTAGGAGAGAATGGATGTTTTGCATTGTTTTTTGTAGTTGGTGAGCAAAGGTTTGACATCTGACTTAAAAAGGAGATAAATTGTTCACATTCAATCTGATTGTACAGATTGGAAAACGATTGGGGTGAGATTACATGATCATGCTCAATTGGCTGGAAAAAAAGAAAGATTAGACCCATGACAAAATTTGAATTGCTTGGGGTTATCCAAGGCAAAACTACTCATATCCTTATTATAGTAGCTTTCCTTGCTGAAGTGTTGGGGCTGGCCCAACAGTAGCCACTCCCTTCAGCTTGGCCATTAATCTGGTTGGTTTTATTACAGTAGTTTATTTTCATGGATGTAGAATTAGAACAAACATTTTCTTTCAAGAAAAACAGGTTTTTCCTTCAGGGTATACTGGGTAGGGTGAATTAACCTTGGAGGTTCTTTTGGAGATCCAATTTCAGTGAGAAAATGCCTCAAGCAGCAACAGTAAAAGGTAGAGAGATTTCACTCAGGGTATGGGATGGGTATTGGTAAGAGGCAATGGAAAACCAGAAAAAAACCAAACCCGTTGCTGTCGAGTCGATTCTGACTCATAGCGACGCTATAGGACAGAGTAGAACTGCCCCATAGAGTTTCCAAGAAGCGCCTGGTGGATTTGAACTGCTGACCTTTAGGTTAGCAGCCATAGCACTTAACCACTACGCCTCCAGGGTTTCCAGAGGCAATGGAACTAGCAGGAAAAAATGAGAAGAATCAACAATCTTAGGTGAAGTTGGCTTCATAAGCATAAATATGAACCAAAAAAAGCCAAACATTTTGGGTATTAAGAAGGGATAAAGGGAGCAGGAATGTGAAAAAAAAAAAACTAATAAAAGAGAGGGAGTAAGTTCAGGAATGAGTTCTAAGATCAGTACATAGCAGTGACATTCAGGAGAAGCTCACGTCGGGATGTTAGAGTGTAAAGAATGAGAAACAAGGCTAGGATGAAAAAGGGGATGAAGTTGCGGAAGGGTCTTTGTCATTTGGGTAGAAACTTTCCATTATCTGAGGTAATTGGAGTATTCTTATTTTCTTGGGAAAGCTGTCTCCTTTGTGCAGTCATCTACTTCAGCAGAGTTTCAGGAAACCTTCAGGTTAAGGTCTTTGGTTAAAGTAGAAGCCCAGCTAGACTCTCAGGGGTCTATTACTTGGAGCTGACTTCAGCGTTACTGTTGTGGAGGATCCAGTAGGCTCTGTAGTACGGTTTTTCTTTTTTTAATTAGACTAAGTCTCCTGATTGATAATAATGTTGAGGCTCAGAAGGTGGTTCCTTAAGAAAGGCAGCTTGACTGTATTGGTGATAAGTCTGAGCATATTACATTAGTCCTTTGTATTATTAGACCATGTCTAATTACAACAAAGTGGAGTCTGTTAGGGGATTATCTTAGGCTGGGTTCTCTAGAGAAGCAAAACCAGTAAGCATATATATATATATATAAATATATTTATATATATATATATATACACACAAAGAGAGAGATTTATACCAAGGAAATTGCTCACACAGTTTTTAGAGGCTGAACGTCCCAAGTCCATGGGTCCTGAAAGAGGCTTCTCATGATTCACATAGCCACAGGGAATGGTGAACACAAGATCGGCAGGCCAGAGAGCAGGGCTGGTGCAGGCTTTAGAAGATCAGCGAATCTCAAGATCAGCAAACAAGAGCGCAGGCAAGCTGCGAGCTCAAGTCCCAAGAATCAGAGGTCAGACAAACAGGAGCCAGCTGCAAGATCTAGAAAAAACAATAGCCCCAGCAAGGAGAGCAGGAAGAACTAGGTGGCAGGTGGCAGAGAGACGAAGGCTGAGGAGGCGGTTTGCCACCACAGGCACTGCCCCCTGCTGGTATCCCTCACAGCAGATCCCATCTTGGGAGTGATAATGTATCAGATCTCAGCAGGGAAGTGATCACAACAATATATGACTGCCAAAACACAGAATCATGGCACAGCCAAGTTGACACACAACCTTAACCATCACAGTCCAACCCTTCTCAACTTGGTAACTGTACACATCTCCCCAAGCCATACATAATCTCTGAATAAAGACAGTTACAAATCATGTTTGGGCCCAACACGATACAACAAACACACATACAACCGAAAATGCAATACCCTGTTTACATTTTGTATTCCATAAGTGAAGAAAACAAAAATATTTGTGCACAAATACAAAGCAGAAATTTTCATAACAGTTCTTCTTCTGCAACTGGTCACACGGCTGTATCTGGTATTTAGAACTACCTTCTTCCACCACCTATTCTGTATTCCCTTTAACCTCAGGAAGCACCTCAGCGGGTTGTGGTTCTTTCCCTGATGGGGTAGCTCAAACCTTCATTCCTGAAGGGTCTGGCCCATTAGTAGTAATGTCAGGATAGAGTTGCTGTAGTTTTCCATTGACTTTAATCACAGGGCACGGTAGTCCTAACAGATGCCCTAAAAGATCTCCTGCATTCCAGACATACTCTTCTTTATCTCAATTATGTAATATCAGTTGAATTTCCTCTTGGTAATCAGGATCAATCACAACAGCCAGTATGCTAACTCCCTTCTTAGTCTGTTGATTCAGAGGTATAAGAAGCCCAAAGTGGCCAGGTGACACTCTTAACTTCCAGTTCAATGGAATCAGTGATGCGTCTCCAGGTGGGAGCATTCCTCCCTTTGGAATTAAGACATCTAGGCCTGCAGAAACTCGCCATTTGTGTTGGTGAAAGAAGGTATTTGCAATGAAGAAGTCGTTAGTCTTGCAAAATTCTGTCATTCAATCTCCAGCATTGTTTCTATCACCAAGGCCATATTTTCCAACTACCTATCCTTCTTCTTTGTGTCCAACTTTCGCATTCCAATCGCCAGTAATTATCAATGAATCTTGATTGCATGTGCCATCAATTTCAGACTGCAGCAGCTGATAAAAATCATCTGTTTTTTCATCTTTGGCTTTAGTGGTTGGTGTGTAAATTTGAATAATAGCCATATTAACTGGTCTTCCTTGTAGGCGTATGGATATTATCCTATCACTGACAGCGTTGTACTTCAGGATAGATCTTGAAACGTTCTTTTTGACGATGAATGCAACACCATTCCTCTTCGAGTTGTCATTCCCAGCATAGTAGACTATATGATTGTCCAATACAGAATGGCCAATACCAGTCCATTTCAGCTCACTAATGCGTACACAGGGACCTCGCCAGATGGAACACACAGAAATCAAATTGACTACATGGATGGAAAGAGACGATGGAAAAGCTCAATATCATCAGTCAGAACAAGGCCAGGGGCCGACTGTGGAATAGACCATCAATTGCTCCTATGCAAGTTCAAGCTGAAACTGAAGAAAATCAGAGCAAGTCCACAAGAGCCAGAATATGACCTTGAGTATATCCCTCCTGAATTTGGAGATCATCTAGAGAATAGATCTGACGCATTGAGCACTAGTGACCAAAGACCAGATGAGTTGTGGAAGGACATCATCCATGAAGAAAGCCAAAGGTCATTGAAAAGAGAGGAAAGAAAGAAAAGACCAAGATGGATGTCAGAGGAGACTCTGAAACTTCCTTTTGAGCGTCGAGCAGCTAAAGCAAAAGGAAGAATTGATGAAGTAAAAGAGCTGAACAGAAGATTTCAAAGGGCGCCTCGAGAAGACAAAGTATTATAATGACATGTGCAAAGAGCTGGAGATAGAAAACCAAAAGGGAAGAACACGCTCGGCGTTTCTCAAGCTGAAAGAACTGAAGGAAAAATTCAAGCCTCGAGTTGCAATAGTGAAGGAGTCTATGTGGAAAATATTAAATGATGCAGGAAGCATCAAAATAAGATGGAAGGAATATGCAGTCATTATACCAAAAAGAATTAGTCGATGTACAAGCATTTCAACAGGTGGCATATGATCAGGAACCGATAGTACTGAAGGAAGAAGTCCAAGCTGCTCTGAAGGCATTGGTGAAAAGCGAGGCTCCAGGAATTGATGGAATATCAATTGAGATGTTCCAACAAACAGATGTAGCGCTGGAGGTGCTCACTCGTCTATGCCAAGAAATATGGAAGACAGCTTCCTGGCCAACTGCCTATTCCCAAGAAAGGTGAACCAACTGAATGTAGAAATTATAGAACAATATCATTAATATCACACACAAGTAAAATTTTGCTGAAGATCATTCAAAAATGTCAGGGAACTGCCAGAAATTCAGGCCAGTTTCAGAAGAGGACATGGAACCTGGGATATCATTGCTGATGTCAGATGGATCCTGGCTGAAAGCAGAGAATACCAGAAGGATGTTTACCTGTGTGTTATTGACTATGCAAAGGCATTCAACTGTGTGGATCATAACAAATTATAGATACCACTGGGAAGAATGGGAATTCCAGAATACTTAATTGTGCTCATGAGGAACCTTTACATAGATCAAGAGGCAGTTGTTCAGACAGAACAAGGGGATATTGATTGGTTTAAAGTCAGGAAAGGTGTGCTTCAGGGTTGTATTCTTTCACCACGCGTATTCAATCTGTATACTGAGCAAATAATAAGAGAAGCTGGACTATATGAAGAAGAACGGGACATCGGGATTGGAGGAAGACTCATTGTGTTATGCGGATAACACAACCTTACCTGCTGAAAATGAAGAGGACTTGAAGCACTTTCTAATGAAGAACAAAGACCACAGCCTTCAGTATGGATTGCACCTCAACATAAAGAAAACAAAAATCCTCACAACTGGACCAATGAGCAGCATCATGATAAACGGAGAAAAGATTGAAGTTGTCAAGGATTTCATTTTACTTGGATCCACAATCAACAGCCATGGAAGCAGCAGTCAAGAAATCAAAAGAAGCATTGCATTGGGTAAATCTGCTGCAAAGGACCTCTCTAAAATGTTGAAGAGCAAAGATGTCACCTTGAAGACTAAGGTGCGCCTGACGCAAGCCATGGTATTTTCAATCGCATATTATGCATGTGAAAGCTGGACAAGGACTAAGGAAGACCAAAGAAGAATTGACACCTTTGAATTGTGGTGTTGGCGAAGAATATTGAATATACCATGGACTGCCAAAAGAAAGAACAAATCTGTCTTAGAAGAAGTACAACCAGAATGCTCCTTAGAAGCAAGGATGGCGATACTGCATCTTACCTACTTTGGACGTGTTGTCAGGAGGGATCAGTCCCTGGAGAAGGACATCATGCTTGGCAGAGTACAGGGTCAGCGGAAAAAAGGAAGACCCTCCACGAGGTGGATTGACACAGTGGCTGCAACAATGAGCTCAAGCATAACAACAATTGTAAGGATGGCTCAGGAACGGGCATTGTTTCGTTCTGTTGTGCATAGGGTCACTATGAGTCGGAACTGACTCGAGGGCACCTAACAACAAAAAAATCCTCAAGAGATTCTCTCATGATAAATCGGGAGATATGTACAAGAATATATTTGTAAAGGTGCATTGTTTATAATAGGAAGAAATTGGAAACAACTTAAGCCTCAAGAACAGGGAAATAGATAAAGTATGGTATATTCATACAGGGGAATACTATAGAGAAGGTGAAAATGAATGAATTAGAGCTACACGAATCAATATAGATGAATATAATAAACACAGTGTTGAATGAAAATAGCAAGTTGAAGAATATATGTATACATAATAAAACAGAGTTTATATAAAGTTTAAAAATAGCCTAAATAATTCCATATATTTCTTAGAGGTATATACATTTTATGTAAGTGTATGTAGAAATGCATCGAATCCCCATCCACTGCTGGTGTTAGTGCAAAATGGTACAGCTGCTATGGCAGTTTCTCAAAAAGTTGAATGTAGAACTACCATATGACCCAACAATCCCAGTTCTAGGTATATATCCCAAAGAATTGAAAGCAAGAACACAAACAGAAACCTATATACTAATGTTCATTGCAGCACTATTCACAATAGCCAAAAGGTGAAAAAACTCAAATGTCCATCACCAGATGAATGGATAAACAAAATTTGTACATATATACAATGGAATACTGCTCAGCTATAAAGAGAAATGATGTCCTGATACATGCTGCAACATGAATGAATCTCGAAGACATTATGCTGAGTGAAATAAATCAGCCACAAAAGGACTCTGCATAGACTCTGAAGCCCTGAGCTCACCTCTTTCTTTCACCAGTTTGTCTAGTGAAAGTAGAACCAACCAACCAGCTTCCTTGTATTTCTCATTATGACAAAATTGTAGAAAGGTATCATACATGCAATC
This sequence comes from Loxodonta africana, assembly GCF_030014295.1. NCBI lineage: Eukaryota > Metazoa > Chordata > Mammalia > Proboscidea > Elephantidae > Loxodonta > Loxodonta africana. The sequence continues at coordinate 87,327,474 of NC_087369.1, read as the reverse complement.
ATAGACAGCCTCATCTTTCACCAATACCTGATCTATTGGTGGTGATATTTTGCATAGTCGAATTGCCACCTCACACACTGGATTAGCAGTGCCCTCTTTACTCCTGGAAGCAGAGTCACCAACATCTTTAAGACTAACCAGACCTGAGAACCAATTTAGGAAATTCATCCTTACAATTTTGTTTTTCTAGAACAACTCTCGGTATCAAATATCTTAGGCTGGGTTCTCTAGAGAAGCAAAACCAGTAAAGCATATACACACACACACTCACACACACACACACACACACACACACAGATTTATATCAAGGAAATAGTTCAAGCAGTTTTTAGAGGCTGTAAGCTCCCAAGTCCATGGGAGAGGAAAGAGGCTTCTGATCCACGTAGCTGCAGGGGCCAGCAAACCCAAGACTCACAGGCTGGAGAGCAGGGCTGTTGCACACTGTGAAGATCAACAAATCTCAGGATTGGCAGGCAAGACAGCAGGTAAGTTGCTAACTCAAGTCCCAAGTACCAGACATCAGACGAACAGGAGCCAGCTGCAGGTTCCAGAAAAAACAAAAGCTCCAGCAAGTAGAGCAGGAAGGACTAGACAGCAGAGGATGGAAAGATGAAGGCTGAGTGGCCAGTAAGCCACCACAGCCCTGCCCCCTGCCCCCCGTACAACTCACAGCAGATCCCATATGGGATGATCACGTGTCAAATCTCAACAGGGAAGTCACCAAAGTATACGACTGCAAAAACACTGAGAATCATGGCCCAGCCAAGCTGACACACAGTTTTAACCATCACAGGGATATAATACTTAATTTCACAGATATGTCTTGACAAGTCCATAAAGTGACACTATGTGGTTGTAAAAGAGGAACTGAATATCCATTAGGATCAATGGATGTACCATAGGCCAAGGCAATCATAAAGACTTCAGAGAATTTAGCAAGTTTTAATTTTAAAGAACTGTCTGTATTTTTCTATTTTAAAATTGTGGATAGGAAGGGCAGTGTATTTTTTTTTTTTGCCAATGGACAACCCCTTACAATATAACTTAATTACTGCCTGGGTTAAATGAGTACCTCTGTCATTAGAAAAGTAAGTATTCCACAAGGAGGAAAAACAAAATCGAATTATATTTTTAGCCACAGTAATAACCATTGCCTTTCAGCAAGGGAAAGTTTCTAGAGTCATTCAGAGAAAAGGTAGACAATAAAAAATAAAAAAAAAATTTTAAGCACATATTCAGATCCTTCTGATGTAAGATGTTGTATGAAGTTTAAATGTAAATGTTCAAAGTGTCCCTGATGCAGTGGTTCCTGCCCAATGTAAAAAAAACTTTAGTTTTATCGCGGTTATAAGTCTGGCAGGTGGAACACACACTGGAGACCTCCACGGCTATTTGATTAAAATTTCCCCACCAATGTTGTCTCAGAGAGTTTTCAAGTTTGCTGTACTGTGATGGGTCATAGTTTGAAAGTTTTTTTTGGTAACTTCCATTTCAAAGAGTTTGGAGAACCAACTGGCCATCTTAGTGTCTTCATAACCCTTACGATTGGAGAGCACACCCAGATTTCTACCAATTCCTTTTTCAGAATCAAGAGCTTGTGTTTGAAGTTTGCTCAAGGTTACACAGAAGTGATTCGGAGTAACTAGATTGTCTTTAATTTGTTAAACCAGTGGAACATGGGTTTGAGCAGCCTGTTCAGCATACTGGCAAGCCAAGGCATTTACTTTTGCCTCAAGAGTTTGTTCTCTTTTATGAGTTTCAACCTTAATTACAGAAAACCCCTCGGAGAGGATCAAAGCATTTAGTAAAGTTCTAGCTTGTTCACTATGCTTAATGAGAATTCCTGCAGCAGTTATTAAACCTTTTTGTTTCCACAGCATGCTGAAATCCTGAACAACTTCAAAAGCACATCTTCCATCTATGTATGACAGTTCTTATATCCCTTGCTAGCTGGCACACTCTAGTCAAGTCTATATATTGGCTAGTGATACTGACTTAACTTCAAAAAGGAGACTGGATTCTGTCTTAGGATGAGTTCTCTAGGGAAGCAAAGCCAGTAAAACCTATAAATATATATATATAGAGAGAGAGAGAGAGATTTATATCAAGGAAATGGCTCACACAGTTGTAGAGGCTGGAACATCCCAAGTGCGTGGGTATGGCTGGAGGTTTCTCCTGATTCATATAGCTGCTGGGGCTGGTGAACCCAAGATCGGTAGCTCAGACAGCAGGGCTCTGGCTTACAGGCTGCAAAGACTGATGAATCCCCCAGATTGGCAGGCAAGACTGCAGGTAAGCTGCTCTCTCAAGTCCCAAGAACCTGAAATCAGATGAACAGGAGCCAGCTGCAGGATCCAGAGTAAGCAGAAGCATGTGAGCCTTGCCAGAAAATCCACTTATATATTCAAAGCAGCCACACCCCCAAGGAAACTCCCTTTCAACTGATTGGCTACTCACAGCAGATCTATTCATGGAATTAATGACATTATATCAAAGCTCATCATGGAAGTGATTACTTCATTATAAGACTGCCAAACTACATCATAACTGCCAAACCACTGAGAATCATGGCTCAGCCAAGTTGACACACAACCTTAACCATCACAGTCCATCCCTTGTCAGTTTGGCACCTGTACCCATCTCTTTAAACCATACACAATCTCTGAATAAAGACAATAATAAAGTCATACTTGTACCTAACATGATACAACTAACATAAAAAAACAAAAATGCAATAACCCTGTGTAAAAATGGCATGGGAGAGGTATCTGACTTCCTCCAACTCCACAGGGAGAAGGAAAATGAAGATAACAGCACAAGGCTGACTCCCATGAGGTAGAGGCCAGACAAGCCTCCTCTCTTTGTCTTCTTTACTAATCCTGACACCAACTGTCCCTACCACAGCACTATCTACTGGCTTTGATAATTCATTGCAATGGCCACACAGAACTCACAGGCCTTACTCACAATTACAGGGTTTATTAAGTAAGTAACAGTTACAATTCTGGCTCAAGAACACTCAGGGTACAGTTCTTCCATCAGGATAGCCTCTCCCCAGCTGTGCTCACAGGCACACCTCTCCCTGGCCCCCAATCTCTGCCCAAAGGCACTCAGCTTTCTCTCTCCATGGGTCGGTGTCTTAGCCATCTAGTGCTGCTATACCAGAAACACAACAAGTGGATAGCTTTAACAAAGAGAAATTTATCCTCTCACAGACTAGTAGGTTACAAGTCCAAATTCAGGGCGCTGGCTCCAGGGGAAGGCTTTTTCTCTCTGTCGGTTCTGGAGGAAGGTCCTAGTCATCAGTCTTCCCTTGGTCTGGGAGCATCTCAGTGCAGGAACCTCAGGACCAAAGAACAAACTCTGCTCTCGGCACTGCTTCTTTTTTTGGTATGAGGTCCCTATGTCTCTCTACTCAAGTCTCTCTTTTATATCTCAAAAGAGATTGGCTTAAGACACTACCTAATCTTGTAGACCACATCAATATAACTGCTGCTAATCCATCTTATTACATCATGATGATAGGATTTACAACATATAGGGAAATCACATAAAATGGTGGACAATCGAAGATGGCGGACTAGGCAGACGCTACCTCGGATCCCTCTTACAACAAAGACACGGAAAAACAAGTGAATCGATCACATACATAACAACCTACGAACCCTGAACAACAAACACAGATTTAGAGACAGAGAACGAACTAATACGGGGAAGCAGCGATTGTTTCCAGAGCCTGGAGCCAGTGTACCAGTCAGGTACGGCACAAGCACAGAGAGCGGCTCCACCCCCCTGAACTAACCCCGGGAGGGGGACCAGCCGGTTCCACGGGCGCCGTGGGACGCAGCCGGTAGGAGAAGTCCCCGGGAGGCAGTGACAGGTCTTGGAGCAGAAAGAGCAGCGTCCGAGCTGGGGAACCGTCCCGCAGGGATTTGGACTGGACGCAGGCGGCTTCATTAACATCTGAATAGCCTGAGCCAGAGGGAGAACTCTAATAGGGATCTGACTGCATTTTTTTTTAGAGGATTTTCTGAAAAACTAGTTTCCCAGTGATGGCTCGGAGACAACAATCCATATCAAACCACTTAAAGAAGCAGACCATGACAGCTTCTCCAACCCCCCAAATAAAAGAATCAAAATCTTTCCCAAATGAAGATACAATCTTGGAATTATCAGATACAGAATATAAAAAACTAATTTACAGAATGCTTAATGATATCACAAATGAAATTAGGATAACTGCAGAAAAAGCCAAGGAACACACTGATAAAACTGTTGAAGAACTCAAAAAGATTACTTAAGAACATACTGGAAAAATTAATAAGTTGCAATAATCCATAGAGAGACAATATGTAGAAATCCAAAAGATTAACAATAAAATAACAGAATTAGACAACGCACTAGGAACTCAGAGGAGCAGACTCGAGCAATTAGAATGCAGACTGGGACATCTGGAGGACCAGGGAATCGACACCAACATAGCTGAAAAAAAAATCAGATAAAAGAATTAAAAAAAATGAAGAAACCCTAAGAATTATGTGGGACTCTATCAAGAAGGATAACCTGCGGGTGATTGGAGTCCCAGAACAGGGAGGGGGGACAGAAAACACAGAGAAAATAGTTGAAGAACTCCTGACAGAAAACTTCCCTGACATTATGAAAGACGAAAGGATATCTATCCAAGATGCTCATCGAACCCCATTTAAGACTGATCCAAAAAGAAAAACACCAAGACATATTATCATCAAACTCACCAAAACCAAAGATAAAGAGAAAATTTTAAAAGCAGCCAGGGAGAAAAGAAAGGTTTCCTTCAAGGGAGAATCAGTAAGAATATGTTCTGACTACTCAGCAGAAACCATGCAGGCAAGAAGGGAATGGGACGACATATACAGAACACTGAAGGAGAAAAACTGCCAGACAAGGATCATATATCCAGCAAAACTCTCTCTGAAGTATGAAGGCGAAATTAAGATATTTACAGACAAACACAAGTTTAGAGAATTTGCAAAAACCAAACCAAAGCTACAAGAAATACTAAAGGATATTGTTTAGTCAGAGAACCAATAATATCAGATATCAGCACAACACAAGGTCACAAAACAGAACGTCCTGATATCAACTCAAATAGGGAAATCACAAAAACAAATTAAGATTAATTAAAAAAAAATACACATAACAGGGAATCATGGAAGTCAATAGGTAAAAGATCACAATAATCAAAAAGAGGGACTAAATACAGGAGGCACTGAACTGCCATATGGAGAGTGATACAAGGCTATATAGAACAATATAAGTTAGGTTTTTACTTAGAAAAATAGGGGTAAATAATAAGGTAACCACAAAAAGGTATAATAACTCTATAACTCAAGATAAAAACCAAGAAAAACGTAACGACTCAACTAACATAAAGTCAAGCACTATGAAAATGAGGATCTCACAATTTACTAAGAAAAACGCCTCAGCACAAAAAAGTATGTGGAAAAATGAAATTGTCAACAACACACATAAAAAGGCATCAAAATGACAGCACTAAAAACTTATTTATCTATAATTACCCTGAATGTAAATGGACTAAATGCACCAATAAAGAGACAGAGAGTCACGGACTGGATAAAGAAACACGATCCATCTATATGCTGCCTACAAGAGACACACCTTAGACTTAGAGACACAAACAAACTAAAACTCAAAGGATGGAAAAAAGTATATCAAGCAAACAATAAGCAAAAAAGAAGAGGAGTAGCAATATTAATTTCTGACAAAATAGACTTTAGACTTAAATCCACCACAAAGGATAAAGAAGGACACTATATAATGATAAAAGGGACAACTGATCAGGAAGACATAACCATATTAAATATTTATGCACCCAATGACAGGGCTGCAAGATACATAAATCAAATTTTAACAGAATTGAAAAGCGAGATAGATACCTCCACAATTATAGTAGGAGACTTCAACACACCACTTTCGGAGAAGGACAGGACATCCAGTAAGAAGCTCAACAGAGACACGGAAGATCTAATTACAACAATCAACCAACTTGACCTCATTGACTTATACAGAACTCTCCACCCAACTGCTGCAAAATATACTTTTTTTTCTAGTGCACATGAAACATTCTCTAGAATAAACCACATATTAGGTCATAAAACAAACCTTTGCAGAGTCCAAAACATCGAAATATTACAAAGCATCTTCTCAGACGACAAGGCAATAAAACTAGAGATCAATAACAGAAAAACTAGGGAAAAGAAATCAAATACTTGGAAAATGAACAATACCCTCCTGAAAAAAGACTGGGTTATAGAAGCCATTAAGGAGGGAATAAGGAAATTCATAGAAAGCAACGAGAATGAAAATACTTCCTATCAAAACCTCTGGGACACAGCAAAAGCAGTGCTCAGAGGCCAATTTATATCCATAAATGCACACATACAAAAAGAAGAAAGAGCCAAAAGCAGAGAACTGTCCCTACAACTTGAACAAATAGAAAGAGAGCAACAAAAGAATCCATCAGGCACCAGAAGAAAACAAATAATAAAAATTAGAGCTGAACTAAATGAATTAGAGAACAGAAAAACAATTGAAAGAATTAACAAAGCCAAAAGCTGGTTCTTTGAAAAAATTAACAAAATTGATAAACCATTGGCTAGACTGACTAAAGAAATACAGGAAAGGAAACAAATAACCCGAATAAGAAATGAGAAGGACCACATCACAACAGAACCAAATGAAATCAAAAGAATCATTTCAGATTATTATGAAAAATTGTACTCTAACAAATTTGAAAACCTAGAAGAAATGGATGAATTCCTGGAAAAACACTACCTACCTAAACTAACACATTCAGAAGTAGAACAACTAAATAGACCCATAACAAAAAAAAGAGATTGAAACGGTAATCAAAAAACTCCCAACAAAAAAAAGCCCTGGCCCGGACGGCTTCACTGCAGAGTTCTACCAAACTTTCAGAGAAGAGTTAACACCACTACTACTAAAGGGATTCCAAAGCATAGAAAATGACGGAATACTACCCAACTCATTCTATGAAGCCACCATCTCCCTGATACCAAAACCAGGTAAAGACATTACAAAAAAAGAAAATTATAGACCTATATCCCTCATGAACATTGATGCAAAAATCCTCAACAAAATTCTAGCCAATAGAATCCAACAACACATCAAAAAAATAATTCACCCTGATCAAGTGGGATTTATACCAGGTATGCAAGGCTGGTTTAATATCAGAAAAACCATTAATGTAATCCATCACATAAATAAAACAAAAGACAAAAACCACATGATCTTATCAATTGATGCAGAAAAGGCATTTGACAAAGTCCAACACCCATTTATGGTAAAAACTCTTACCAAAATAGGAATTGAAGGAAAATTCCTCAACATAATAAAGGGCATGTATGCAAAGCCAACAGCCAATATCACTCTAAATGGAGAGAATCTGAAAGCATTTCCCTTGAGAACGGGAACCAGACAAGGATGCCCTTTATCGCCGCTCTTATTCAACATCGTGTTGGAAGTCTTAGCCAGGGCAATTAGGCTAGACAAAGAAATAAAACGTATCCAGATTGGCAAGGAAGAAGTAAAGTTATCACTATTTGCAGATGACATGATTATATACACAGAAAACCCTACGGAATCCTCCAGAAAACTACTGAAACTAATAGAAGAGTTTGGCAGAGTCTCAGGTTATAAAATAAACATACAAAAATCACTTGGATTCCTCTACATCAACAAAAAGAACACCGAAGAGGAAATAACCAAATCAATACCATTCACAGTAGCCCCCAAGAAGATAAGATACTTAGGAATAAATCTTACCAAGGATGTAAAAGACCTATATAAAGAAAACTACAAAGCTCTACTACAAGAAATTCAAAAGGACATATTTAAGTGGAAAAACATACCCTGCTCATGGATAGGAAGACTTAACATAGTAAAAATGTCTATTCTACCAAAAGCCATCTATACATTTAACGCACTTCCTATCCAAATTCCAATGTCATATTTTAAGGGGATAGAGAAACAAATCACCAATTTCATATGGAAGGGAAAGAACCCCCGGATAAGCAAAGCACTACTGAAAAATAAGAAGAAGGTGGGAGGCCTCACCTTACCTGACTTCAGAACCTATTATACAGCCACAGTAGTCAAAACAGCCTGGTACTGGTACAACAACAGACACATAGACCAATGGAACAGAATTGAGAACCCAGACATAGATCCATCCACGTATGAGCAGCTGATATTTGACAAAGGACCAGTGTCAATTAACTGGGGAAAAGATAGCCTTTTTAACAAATGGTGCTGGCATAACTGGATATCCCTTTGCAAAAAAATGAAACAGGACCCATACCTCACACCATGCACAAAAACTAACGCCAAGTGGATCAAAGACCTAAACATAAAGACTAAAACGATAAAGATCATGGAAGAAAAAATAGGGACAACCCTAGGAGCCCTAATACAAGGTATAAACAGAATACAAAACATTACCAAAAATGATGAAGAGAAACCCAATAACTGGGAGCTCCTAAAAATCAAACACCTATGCTCATCTAAAGACTTCACCAAAAGAGTAAAAAGACCACCTACAGACTGGGAAAGAATTTTCAGCTATGACATCTCAGACCAGCGCCTGATCTCTAAAATCTACATGATTCTGTCAAAACTCAACCACAAAAAGACAAACAACCCAATCAAGAAGTGGGCAAAGGATATGAACACACATTTCACTAAAGAAGATATTCAGGCAGCCAACAGATACATGAGAAAATGCTCTCGATCATTAGCCATTAGAGAAATGCAAATTAAAACTACGATGAGATTCCATCTCACACCAGCAAGGCTGGCATTAATCCAAAAAACACAAAATAATAAATGTTGGAGAGGCTGCGGAGAGATTGGAACTCTCATACACTGCTGGTGGGATTGTAAAATGGTACAACCACTTTGGAAATCTATCTGGCCTTATCTTAAACAGTTAGAAATAGAACTACCATACAACCCAGAAATCCTACTCCTAGGAATATACCCTAGAGATACAAGAGCCTTCATACAAACAGATACATGCACACCCATGTTTATTGCAGCTCTGTTTACAATAGCAAAAAGTTGGAAGCAACCAAGGTGTCCATCAACGGATGAATGGGTAAATAAATTGTGGTATATTCACACAATGGAATACTACGCATCGATAAAGAACAGTGACGAATCTGTGAAACATTTCATAACATGGAGGAACCTGGAAGGCATTATGCTGAGCGAAATGAGTCAGAGGCAAAAGGACAAATATTGTATAAGACCACTATTATAAGATCTTGAGAAATAGTAAACCTGAGAAGAACACATACTTTTGTGGTTACGAGGGGGGGAGGGAGGGAGGGTGGGAGAGGGTTTTTTATTGATTAATCAGTAGATAAGAACTGCTTTAGGTGAAGGGAAAGACAACACTCAATACATGGAAGGTCAGCTCAATTGGACTGGACCAAAAGCAAAGAAGTTTCCGGGATAAAATGAATGCTTCAAAGGTCAGCGGAGCAAGTGCAGGGGTCTGGGGAACATGGTTTGCGGGGACTTCTAAGTCAATTGGCAAAATAATTCTATTATGAAATCATTCTGCATCCCACTTTGAAATGTGGCGTCTGGGGTCTTAAATGCTAACAAGCGGCCATCTAAGATGCAGCAATTGGTCTCAACCCACCTGGATCAAAGGAAAATGAAGAACACCAAGGCCACACGACAACTAAGAGCCCAAGAGACAGAAAGGGCCACATGAACCAGAGACCTACATCATCCTGAGACCAGAAGAACTAGTTGGTGCCCGGCCACAATCGATGACTGCCCTGACAGGGAGCACAGCAGAGGACCCCTGAGGGAGCAGGAGATCAGTGGGATGCAGACCCCAAATTCTCATAAAAAGACCAAACTTAATGGTCTGACTGAGACTAGAGGAATCCCGGCGGCCATGCTCCCCAGACCTTCAGTTGACACAGGACAGGAACCATCCCCGAAGACAACTCATCAGAAATGAAAGGGACTGGTCAGCGGGTGGGAGAGAGACGCTGATGAAGAGCGAGCTAATTATATCAGGTGGACACTTGAGATTGTGTTGGCAACTCTTGTCTGGAGGGGGGATGGGAGCATAGAGAGAGAGGGAAGCCGGCAAAATTGTCAAGAAAGGAGAGACTGAAGGGGGTGACTCAAGAGGGGGAGAGCAAGTGGGAGTAGGGAGTGAGATGTATGTAAACTTATATGTGACAGACTGATTGGATTTGTAAACGTTCACTTGAAGCTTAATAAAAGTTATTTAAAAAAAAATGGTGGACAATCACACAAAATGGTGAACAATCACACAATACTGAGAATCATGGCCAGCTAAGTTGACAGATATTGTTGGGGGACACAGTTCGGTCCATGACAGCCGGGAAGCCCACTGTGCTGTCTTCTGCTGCTGAACTCTGCTGCTGGATCACTCCTTCCTTGATGGTGGTGGGCTCCTCCTCTCAGCTCTGGAATTGGCTCTCTTTGAAAGCAAAACTGACCAATCCCCTTGCTAGGCCACAATTACCCTATCACACAATCACCTGGGTAGGAGATACAAGACCATGGCTAAAAAGGTCACACAAAAGTAATCAATCAGTAACCAATCGTACCACACCCTGTTTATGTCCCATATTTTTATAAGTGAAGAAAACAAAAATATTTGATGCACACATACAAGGAAGAGATACTCATAACGATTACAGGCCTCACTTCTGCAACTGGTCACGTGGTCATAAAGGGTTTAGAGCTACCTTCTTCCACCACCCCTGCCCTCATGAAACAACTCAGCTGGTCATGGTTCTTTGCCTGGTTAGGTGACCCAAACTTTCATTCCTGAAGGGCCTGGGCCATTAGTAGTCATGTAGGAATTGGGTTGCTGTACTTTTCCACTGAACATAACCACAGTACGAAAAGACACCCTAAGAGATCTCCTGCATTCCAGACATGCTCTTCTTTGACTCCTTTATGTAATATCAATCTGATTTCCCCTTGGTAATCAGGATCAATCACATCAGCCAACATGGTAACTCCCTTCTTTGCCTGTTGATCCAGAGGCATAAGGAGCTCAAAGTGGCGAGGTGGCATTCTTAAATTCCACATCAATGGAATCAATGATGTGTCTCCAGGAGGGAGCATTTTTAGTTTTGGAACTAAGACCTCTACACATGCAGAGCATAGGGTCCCAAGGACAGGAAGCAAAAATTTGGGGAGTGGGTCACTACAGGTAATGGTGAGTGGTGCCACTTCCATTTCCACCTCTTGATTTCTGGACCCATGAATCTTGGCTATGGGAGAAACAGCACCATACATTGGATGCTGATTTAGAGCATATATAGCCTTTTGGAAAACATTGCCATAACTCTTCAAGGTATTGCCACCTCACTGATGCTGTAACTTGTGTCTTTATAAGACCATTCCATTATTCTATCAACCTACCTGCTTCAGGACGATGGGGAACATGGTAAGACCAGTGAATTCCATGAGCATGGGCCCATTGCCACACTTCGTTTTCTGTTAAGGTAGTTCCTTGCCCCAAAGCAACGCTGTATGTGATACCATGATGGTGGATAAGGCATTCTGTAAGTCCATGAGATGGATCCTGGCTGAAAGCAGAGAATAATAAAAAATGTTTACCTGTGCTTTACTGACTATGCAAAAGCATTTGACTATGTGGATCATAACAAATTTTGGACAACATAGCAAGGAATGAGAATTCCAGAACACTTAATTGTGCCCTTGTGTAACCTGTACATAGACCAAGAGGCAGTCATTTGAACAGAACAAGTGGATACTATGTGGTTTAAAATCAAGAAAAGTGTTCGTCAAAGTTATATTGTTTCACCACACTTATTGAATTTGTATGTTGAACAAATAATCCAAGAAGCTGGGCTGTATGAAGAGCACAGGATCAGGATTGGAGGAAGACTTGTTAACAACCTACGATACGCCGAAGACACAACTTTGCTTACTGAAAGTGAAGAGGACTTGAAGCACTTAATGATGAAGATCAAAGACTACAGCCTTCAGTATGGATTGCACTTCAACATAAAGAAAACAAAATGCCTCACAACTGGACCAATAAGCAACATCATGATAAATGGAGAAAAGATTGAAGTTGTCAAGAATTTTATTTTACTTGGATGCAAAATCAATGCCTATGGAAGCAGCAGTCAAGAAATCAAACGACATATTGCATTGGGCAAATCTGCTGCGAAAGGCCTCTTTAAAGTGCTGAAAAGCAAAGATGTCACTTTGAGGACTAAGGTGGGCCTGGCCCAACCCAAGATATTTTCAGTCACCTCATATACATGCAAAAACTGGAAAATGAAAAAGGAATACCAAAGAAGAATTGAAGCACTTGAATTATGGTGCTGGCGAAGAGTATTGAATATACCATGGACTGCCAGAAGAATGAAAAATCTGTCTTGGAAGAAGTACAGCCAAGAATGCTCGTTAGAAGCGAGGATGGTGAGACTTTGTCTTGCTTACTTTGGACATGTTGTCAGGAGAGACCAGTCCCTGGAGAAGGACATCATGCTTGGTAAAGTAGAGGGTCCGAGAAAAAGAGGAAGATCATCAACAAGAGGGATTGACACAGTGGCTGCAACAATAGGGCTGAAACATAGCAAAGATTGTGAGGCTGGAGTAGGAGACTGGTCAGAGTTTCGTTCTGTTGAACATGGGGTCTTTATGAGTCAGAATTGACTCGGTGGCACCTAACAACAATAGTATGTTTGATCATGAAGATGGTGCAGGACCAAGCAACATTTTGTTCTGTTATCCATAAGGTTGCTATGACTCAGGCAATTTGAAGGCAACTATCAACAACAGCAACAATACTAATTTTAAGTGTATATCACATGACAATTCCACTTTTGGGGGCTTACTTCAGAGGAAGAAAATAAGCAAAAGACATGTATAAGAAAGTTCACTGCAGAACAGTTTCAAAAGAGAAGCAATTGGTAAAAGCCTAAATATCTCTAGATAACAGAGTGGCTCAACTGTAGCTTACCCGTATGTTACACAGAACCCTTGAGCTCTGCTCCTTACAAACTGAATAAGCGAATGAACACTTTCCATAGGAAAACGTTGACTTCTCACAAGAAGTGTCTATCGTTAGCGTTCCTACAGTGTGATACTGCAAGGGTCTGACTACTCCATCCCAAGAGTTAATGTATACATGTTGCAACAATGGACAGAAAGGGCACACTTAAAATTCTGCATAATTATTCAGTTTCTGTATCAGAAAATAAAATACATAGTACTTTGTAAGGTGTCTAGGGAAAAACAGATAATACAAGTGCTCCTCAGGGCTTGAAATGAAAAAATTGTAACTGGATGTCATCACTGATGATTGCTTGGGTTATAAATGGAAATTTAAGACATTTTCCTCCCTTGAATGCTGTTACAAGGCCATACCCACAAACTCTGACCATGCATGAACTTTTTTATTCTTAAGCCACCCCAATAAGGTGGACGAGAGAGAAGGAATCATAGACGACACCTGAGAATATAATGCATCACTGTATAGAGCATATTAGCATAAAAATATGAAATACTTAGGGGCAAATCAGACAAAAGGTGTGAAATATCTGTACAGTGGAAAGTAGAAAATAAAATGGAGAGATAAGCCTTGTCCATGGATTGGGAGACTTAATGTTGCTAAGATATCAATTCTAACCCTCAGTGATATGCAGGCTTCACGCAATTCCAATCAAAATCACAGTAACAACAAGTTTCTTGGTAAAATAGGCAAATTGTTTACAAAATTTATATAGAAATGTTCATGACACAGATATATGCACACCCATGTTCATTGCAGCACTGTTTACAATAGCAAAAAGATGGAAGCAACCAAGGTGCCCATCAATGGATGAATGGATAAATTACGGTATATTCACGCAATGGAATACTACACAACCATTAAGAACAACAATGAATCTGTGAAACATTTCATAACATGGAGGAATCTGGAAGACATTATACTGAGTGAAATTAGTCAGTTGCAAAAGGACAAATATTGTATGAGACCACTATTATAAGAACTCTAAACACAGAAGAAAATATCCTTTGAAGGTTATGAGGGTAGGGAGGGAGAGGCATATTCACTAACTAGATAAAAAAAATAAAAAAAAACTAGATAGCAGACAAAAATTATTTTAGGTGAAGGGAAGGGCAACACACAACACAGGGGAAGTCAGTACAACCGGACTAAACCAAAAGCAAAGAGGTTTCCTGAATACAATCAAACTCTTCAAAGGCCAGAGTAGCAGGGATGGGTGTCTGGGGTTCATGGTTTCAGGGGACATTCTAGGTCAATTGGCATAACAAAATGCGTTAAGAAAAAATTCTGCATTCCAGTTTGGTGAGAGGCATCTGGGGTCTTAAACACTAGCAAGCGGCCATCTAAGATGCATCAATTTGTCTCAACCTACCTGGAGTAAAGGAGAATGAAGAACATCAAAGACATACGGTAAAGATGAACCCAAGGGACAGAAAAGGCCACATAAACCAGAGACTCCATCAGCCTGAGACTGGAAGAACTAGGTGGTGCGCGGCTACCACCAATCACTGCCCTGACAGGGAACACAACAGAAAATTGCTGATGGAGCAGGAGAACAGTGGGATGCAGACCTCAAACTCTCATAAACGGACCAGGCTTAATTGTCTAACTGAGATTGGAGAAACCCGGACAGTCATGGTCCCTGGACCCTTTGTTAGCCCAAAATTGGAACCATTCCCAAAGCCAACTCTACAGACAGGGATTGGACTGGACTGTAAGATAGAGAATGATGTTGGTGATAAGTGAGGTTCTTGGCTCAAGTGGACACTTGAGTCCATGTGGGCAACTCCTCACTGGTGGTGAGATGAGAAGGAAGAAGGGGACAGGAGCTGGTTGAATGGAAACAGAGAATACAAGGTGGAGAGGAGGAATGTGCTATTTCATTAGGAAGAGAGCAGCTGGGGGTGCATAGCAAGGTGTGTATAACTTTTTCTATGAGAGACTGACTTGATTTGTAAACTTTCACCTAAAGCACAATAAATAATTTTTTTAAAAAAGAGGAAAAATAAATAAATAAAAATCAAATAAACGCTAAAAAAATGTTCATGACATGTTGTTAGGTGCCATCGAGTTGATTTCGACTCATAGCAACCCTATGTACAACAGAACAAAACACTACCCGGTCCTGGGCCATCCTCACAATTGTTGCTGTGTTTGAGACCATTGTTTCAGCCACTGTGTCAATCCATCTCATTGAAGGTCTTCCTCTTTTTCCATGACCCCCTACCTTACCAAGCATTATGTCCTTCTCCAGGGACTGGTCCCTCCAGATAATATGTCCAAAGTACATGAGACGAAGCCTAGATTTCCTCACTTCCAAGGAGCACTGTGGCTGTACTTCTTCCAAGACAGACTTGTTCATTCTTCTGGCAGCCAATGGTATATTCAATATTCTTCACCAACACCATAATTGAAAGGCATCATTTCTTCTTTGATTTTCCACATTTATTATCCAGATTTCTCATGCATATGAGGGGATTGAAAACGTCTTGGGTCAAGGGCACCTTAGTCCTCAAAGTGACATCTTTGCTTTTCAAAATTTAACGAGGTCTTTTGCAGTAGATTTGCCCAATACAATATGTCGTTTGATTTCTTGACTGCTGCTTCCATGGGCATTGATTGTGAGTGCAAGTAAAAATGAAATCGTAGTCTTTGATCTTCATCAGTAAGTGCTTCAAGTCCTCTTCACTTTCAGCAAGAAAGGATGTGACATATGCATATCACAGGTTGTTAATGAGTCTTCCTCCAAACCTTCTCAGATTATTTGCTCAGCATACAGATTGAATAATATGGTGAAAGGATACAACCCTGACACACAACTTTCCTGATTTTAAGCTAGCAGTATCCCCTTGTTCTGTTTGAACGACTGCCTCTTGATCAATGTGCAGGTTCCTCTTGAGCACTATTAAGTGTTCTGGAATCCCGGTTCTTCCCAATGTTATCCATAATTTGTTATAATCCACACAGTCAAATGCCTTTTTATATTCAATAAAATACAGGTAAGCATCTTTCTGGTATTCTCTGATTTCAGCCAGGATCCATCTGACATCAGCAATGGTATCCTTTGTTGTATTTCCTCTTCTGAAACTGGCTTGAGTTTCTGGCAGTTCCCTGTTGATGTACTGTTACAACCATTTTTTAAATTATCTTCAACAAAATTTTACTTGCGTGTGATATTAATGATATTGTTTGATAATTTCCACATTCTGTCTGATCACCTTTCTTTGGAATGGGTACAACTATGGATCTCTTCCAGTCAGTTCTTCAGGTAGCTGTCTTCCAAATTTCTTGGCATAGATGAGCGTCTTAGTCATCTAGTGCTGATACAACAGAAATGCCCCAAGTGGATGGCTTTAACAAAGAGAGGTTTACTTTCTCTCAGTAAAGTAGGCTAAAAGTCCAAATTCAAAGTGTGAGCTCCAGGGAAAGCCTTCCTCTCTCTATTGGCCTTCTCATCAATCTTGCCTTAGACTAGGAGCTTCTCTGCACAGAGACCCCAGGTCCAAAGGATGTGTTCTGCTTCCGGCACTGCTTTCTTGGTGGTATGAGGTCCACCTGTTTCTCTGTTCACTTCTCTCTTTTATAGCTCGAGAGATTGCCTGAAGACTCAATCCAATCTTGTAGATTGAGTCCTGTCTCACTAACACAACTGCCACCCATTCTCCCTCATTAACATCATAGAGGCAAGATTTACGACATACAGGAAAATCACACAATACTGGGAACCGTGGCCCAGCCAAATGGATACACACATTTTTGGGGGACATAATTCAAGCCATGACAATGAGTGAGCACCTGCAGCACTGCATCCACTTTTTGAAACACCTCGATTGGTATTCCATCAATTCTAGAAGCCTT
Organism: Loxodonta africana; assembly: GCF_030014295.1. NCBI lineage: Eukaryota > Metazoa > Chordata > Mammalia > Proboscidea > Elephantidae > Loxodonta > Loxodonta africana. The sequence goes on along the minus strand of NC_087369.1, from coordinate 87,310,484 downwards.
GTTTTTTGCTTAACTGCAGCTTGGACTTCTTCCTTCAGTATCATAGGTTCTTGATCATGTGTTACTTCCTGAAATGGTTGAACATCAACCAGTTCTTTGGGTACAATGAGTCTGCTTATTTCCTCCATCTTCTTTTGATGCTTCCTGTGTCTTTCAACATTTTGTCCATAGAATCCTTTAAAAATTGAAAATCGAGGTTTGAATTTTTTCTTCAGTTCTTCCAGCTTAAGAAATGCTGAACATGTTCTTCCGTTTTGGTTATCTAATTCCATGTCTTTGCACATTTCATTATGGACAGCAGTGTCAAAGCAGTAATAAGAATATTCTGACTCATAGAGACATATGTCATTGGCTAGTTAACCATGGTGTCCCTGGACTGGAAATAGATCAGCAGGTTACTAAATTATTTCTTGATATGTCTAAGCAGAAAAATTATACATCTAGTGAACAGAAGAGTCTAACCTGAATCACAAAAACAGAGAGATCATGACTACTCAATAAACTCCCATAAACATGAGCCAGTTTAGAGAACCAGAATACCTTGAATGAAGGAGAGGAGGCATATCCACTTGAGGAAGGGCCATGCTACACTTCCAAAAATATATATACTGTTAATCCTTCTCCCAGCCTTTCCCGAAGGTACGTATGACCATTTACCAGGGCTTCTGCACATTGGGAAAAGAAAAATAATCATATATTTGGAGGATTATTGGACACTGACTCTGAACTGACGTTAATTTCTGGAGACCCAAAGTATCACTGTGGGCCTACAACAGAGTAAGGACTTATGGAGGTGAAGTGATCAATGAAATTTTAGCACAGATTAATCTCTTTGTGGTCTAGTGGGTCCCTAAATCCACTCTGTGGTTATTTTATTTCTTTAATCCTGGAATTCACAACTTGAATAGGCATACTCAGCTACTGGCAGAATCCCTACATTGGTTCCCTGACCCATGGAGTATGGACTATCATGGTGGGAAAGGCTAAGTGAAAACCGCTTGAAGAGCATCTACCAACAAAAGTAGTAAACTAAAAGGAATATCATATTCCTGGAGGAATTTATGACCCAAGCGCCACCATCAAGGACTCGAAAAATGCAGGATTAATGATTCCTACCACATCCCTATTCAACTTACCTACTTGACTCTTGCAGACAACAGATGGATCTTGGATAAGACAGCAGGTTCTTGTAAATTTAATCAGGTGGTGATTCAAGTTGCAGTTGCTATTCCAGATGTGGTTTTACTGTTTGGACAAATTAAGACATCTTCTAGCACCTAGTATACAGCTATTGATCTGGCAAATGATCTTTCCCTCTCTATACGTATTAATAAAGACCACCAGGAGCAGTTTGCTATCAACTGACAAGTTCAGCAATGCACCTTCACTATTCTACCACAGAAATATATTAACTTTCCAGCCTTATGTTATAATTTATTTCACAGGGACCTTAATTGACTTTTTCTTCCACTAGACATTATGCTCTTCTATTAAATTGATGATTTTATGCTGATTGGACATTGTTAGAATAAGCACTAGGCTGCTAACCAAAAGTTTGGTGGATCAAACCCACCAGCTGCTCTGTGGGAGAAAGACATGACAGTCTGCTTCCGTAAAGATTTACAGCCTTGGAAACCTTATGGGGCAGTTCTTCTCTGTCCTATAGGGTCGCTATGAATTGGAATTGACTCTCCACCAACAGATTTCTTTTAGGATGAAGTAGTAACTAAAGTAGATGCATTGGTAAGACACTTGTATACCAGAGGATGGAAAATAAATCTCACGAACTTTCAGACACTTTGCACCTCAGTGGAGTTTCTAGCAGCCTGGTAGTCTGAGGCACATCAAGCTATCTCTATGATTGATGGATAAGTTCTTGCATCCTGCCCATTCTTCCACTAAAAAAAGAGGTTCAAAACCTCTTTGGATTTTGGAGGCAATAGATACCTCATTTGGTGTGTTACTCTGACTCATTTATCAAAGTGACTAGTTTTGAGTGGGGTCCAGAACACAAGAAGGTTCTGTAACAGGTCCAGGCTGCCATGAAAGCTACTCTGACACTTTGTCATTTGATCCAGTAGATTTGTTGGTGAAGAGAAAGTGGCATATATAGATGTTGTTTTGACAGAGCCCTGGAGGTGAATTATAACACAAACCCTTAGGATTTTGGAGCCAATCATATGATTCCCTGTGGAGAATTACTCTCATTTTGAGAAACAACTTTTAGTTTGTTACTGGATCTTAGTAGAGACTGAACACTCAACCATGGGCCAAAAACTTACCATATGACCTGAGCTGCCTATCACAAACTAGGTGTTGTCTGACCTAAAACCATAAAGCCATAAAGCTGGATGCGTACAGCAGAACTCCATTACTAAGTGGAAGTGGTATATATGAGATGAAAAACAAGAAGATACTGAAGGCACAAATAAATTGCATGAAGAATTGGCCCAAATGCCCATGACCTGTACCTCTGCTACTTTTCCTTATCTCTCTCTCTCAGTTAGCACCCACGGCCTCAAGTGGAGTTCCCTACAACCAGTTGACTGAGGAAGCAAAAATTCTATCTTTGTTTACAGGTGGTTCTCCATGATATGTATGCATGAACCAAAAGTCGATAGTTGTAGTGAAGGGTAATCCTCCCAATGTGCAGAAATTTGAGCAGTGTACTTGCTTTTTCGCTTTGCCTTGAAAGAGAAATGGCCAGAAATAAAAGCGATTCATGGGCTACAGCCAATGGTTTAGCTGCATGGTCAGGGACTTGGAAGGAACACAATTAGAAAATCAGTGACAAGGAAGTCTGGGGAAGAAATATACAGATAGAACTCTCCACACAGGTACAGAATATGAAGGTATTTGTGTCCCATTGAATGTTCACTAAAGGGTGATCTCAGCAGAGGAGCACTTCAATAATCATGTGAATAAGATAACCCATTATGTGGGTATCAGTCAGCCTCCTTCCCCAGCCAATCATGATCCAATGGGATCATGAAAAAAGTGGCCATTGTGGCAAAGACTTTGCTAGGCTCAACTACATTTCTCAGAGTTCCATTTATTGTATGTTTCCAGTTAGGGTGCAAAACAAGGAGTTTCTTGTGAGATTTTGGAAGGCAGAAGTGTGGCACCAGCCATCTGTAACATAAACATATTATCATTGATCTGCTGACTCAACTTGGCATGAAGCAGAAGCTGAGCTGGTTGAGTGTGTTTAGCTCTGTGAAAAACACCCTTTCTTCTTCAGGATACTCTTGCAGCCAAGGTCAGGGACAACGAAAATTGACATAGGCTTCAGTCCATCCTGTGGGGTTCTAGCTTTTGTTCATGGGGTTCCAGCATGCTCATGATTTTTCCTTACTATCTGCCCTATAGACTTCAAGTTCTTGCATCAGGTGCAGACAGCATTACACAGCTGCGTAACTGGCCCTCACAATTCCATAAGCCAATTCCCTGAAATAAATATCTATCCAAATCTATCTTTCTACCTAGCTATCTATCTGTCTGACTGCCTGTCTGCCTGCCTGCCTGCCTGCCTGCCTGTCTTTCTGTCTTGGGTATCTAGTGCTGCTATAGCAGAAATACTACAAGTGGATGGCTTTAACAAAGAGAAGTTTATTCTCTCACAGTCTAGTAGCTTAGAAGTTTAAATTCAGGGCACTAGCTCCAGGGGAAGGCTTTCTCTGTCAGCTCAGGAGGAAGGTCCTTCTCATTAATTTTCCCCTGGTCTATGAGCTTCTCAGCACGGGGACTCCAAGTCCAAAGGACATGCTCTTCTCCTGGCACTACTCTCTTGATGATATGAGGTCCCCATGTCTCTCTGCTAGCTTCTCTCTTTTATATCTTGAAAGAGATTGGCTCAAGCAAGACGCAATCCAACATTGTAGATTGAGTCCTGCCTCATTAACATAACTGCTGCTAATCCCATCTCGTCAACATCATAGAAATAAGATTTACAACACATAGGAAAATCATATCAGATGACAAAATGGTGGACAATCACACAATACTGGGAATCATCGCTTAGCCAAATTGGTACACATGTTTTGGGAGGACACGATTCAATCCATGACTCTATCTATCTATCTATCTGTCTGTCTGTCTGTCTGTCTGTCTATCTATCTATCTATCTATCTATCTATCTATCTATCTATCTATCTATCTATCTATCTATCTATCTATCTATCTATCTTCTCCTACTGGTTATGCTTATCTGATTGAATCCTGACCAACAGAGGAGTTGTTTTAAGGACAGACCCTCTCTCTGTACACCTTCCTTCTTGATTTGTTCTGGTCCTGACTGAACCTCCTCCTATCACCAGGGGCCACAGCCAGTGAGGCAAATTTGAGGGTCAAAGTGCATGAGAATCCACCGAGACAGGAGATATTTCTGACACTCAAATTGATGTTGTCTACTACACCTATTTTATTAATCACTTTAACAGTCACACATGAAAACAGTGGCTTACCTGGTACTTTCTCTAACCAGCTCATGAGAGATGCCCTCCACCAGAAATTTAAATCTGTAGAGAAAAGGTTGATTTTACCATAAAACCTCAAAACTGCATTTTTGGGAGAAAAAAAAAAAACTTCTAGTTATATGAGATTTCCCGTGACAGCAATTAAGTTGTGAAAGTCATATTAAAAAGGCTTATCTTCAGACAAGTACACAGCCTTTACATCTTTCCGTCTCCAAGGCTACAGTGACAGAACTTACATCCAATTGTTGTATTGATGATGTCATCCGCAACAAAGTAAAGGACTCTGGAAGATATGTCCCTGTGGGTGCAGTGTCTATTCAACTGAGAATAGAGAAAAGATGTTTTTTAGGAAATTGTGCTCATTTCCTTTCCTCCCACCACTAGATGTTAAAACCAAGTTTTACAATTTGGAGATGGATGACTTATTTCTTGAAGTCCAGATTCAGAATATTTCATCTTCAACTCTGTTCATAAAAAAGGTTTCCTTAGACCTGCCTGTAATGTACACTGTGGCAGAATTAAATACAGTCAACGAGGCTGGCAAAGATGAAAGTACTTTTGGAACAAGGACATTTTTGCAGTCAATGGAAGGACGCCAGTATTTATACCACCTTCAGCTCAAGCAGGAATTTATAGAGAAAGCTAGTACCATTAGGGGACTAACAAAAATGGGAAAATTGGATATAGTGTGGAAAAGAGATCTCGGTGAAATGGCACTGCTCCAGACAATCCAACTTGAAAGAGAGGCCCCAGGATATGGAAATATGAAGTTGTCTTTAGAGACAATCCCAGATACTGTAATTCTAGAAGAGCCGTTTCATATTACCTGTAAGATAACAAACTGCAGTGATAGGAAAATGAAATTGATCTTGAAAATGTGTGATACAGATTCTATTCGTTGGTGTGGAAACTCAGGAAGGAATCTTGGAAAGCTGCCTCCAAGTTCATCTCTCTGCTTTACCCTCACACTACTCTCCTTGAAACTGGGCCTGCAAAGTGTCTCCGGCATAAAGATAACAGACAAATTATTAAAAAGAACATATACATATGGTGATGTTGCAAAAGTCTATGTAAAACCTTCCATTGTTAAAATAAAAAGCTGAAGAAAATTTCCAGTGTTATGATTTTCAGGAAATTTCATAGAAATGTTTTTCATGTATTTGTTAGCAGCAAATGATCAACTGTTAGAAAATAGAAGGGAAAATAATTTTATTTTCTGTAAGATTCTGAATGACTTTGAGAATTAAATATTTGTTGATTTTTAAAAGAAAAGATATTTATTTCCATCTTATATGAACTATTTTATAATTCTACCCTTGTATATTTCCTAATTTTTATGACTTCATTAAGGTCATTAAAGGTGGCCGTTAGACTTTTCTTTTTAACAATGAGGCTACCATTTAAAAATTATTGTATCTGCTTTCCAGAAATACTTAATAGCATTTGACACTGTTTCACTCAAGCTGGCATCAAGAGAATATAAAAATTTCTTAGAAATATTGTGATATTTTGATTAAAATAATTATTATAGCTTATTTGGTATGATTACAACTTATTCTGTTTTCTTTTCTTTCTTTCCTCCTTTACAGTCAAGACAGAACTACCCATGACAGTGCTTAAAAAAATTGAGGATAGTCCTCATTATTTAAACTTGTTGACATTTGCTACCTGGAAAGGATATGATCTTTTCTAATAGAATTCCAAATATTGGGGTTGTAGCATTGCGTTTATGTGACACATTGAACTGGCTCTTTTTCATTTACTGGTCTTGGCAGATATCTATGAACTGTTGTTGTTAGCTGTCATTGAGTAGGTCACAGCTCATGGCAGCACCATACACCATATAATCGGACGGTTGTTATCCATATGGTCTTCAGTGGCTGAGCTTTTGAAAGTAGGCCGCCAGGCCTTTCTTCCTACTATGTCTGAGTCTGTGAGCTCTGCTGAAACCTGTTCAGCATCGTAGCAACACACAAGCCTCCACTGATAGACAAGTGGCAGCTGTATTTGAGGTTCATTGGCTGAGAATAAAACTTAGGTTTCCTGGGTGGAAGGCAAGAATATTACCACTGAACCACTACTGCCTTTTCTATGAACTGAGGAATTGGTTTATTTTCATCAGTTATTCCTACAGGGGAGCTTTGTTAACTCTGTATGGATTACTTAGTTCTTAACAACTACCCTAAAGTATTATTTCTTTTTTATTCAAAGCCAAAAAGTCAGCTTGTGTATGTGACTGAAAATATGCCACTTTCTTTCATAAGGCAGTTATAGTGGGTTCATAAAAGTTGGAATGGACTCTGGAACGCTAAACCAGAAAGATCACCTAATTAGCAAGTGGAAGAACCAGGATTTGCTTCCATCTCTATCTTCCACAGCAACCTGAGCTTCTGGTCATGACTAAGATTGGCATGAAAAGGAGTTGTGTACTGAAATTTTTATAGTGCCATTTTTTATTTTATTATTTACATGAAAGTTTACATAGCACATTAGTTCTCATTAAACAGTTAATACACAAATTGTTTTGTGACATTTGTTGCCAACTCCACAGTGTGTCAACACTCTCCCCTTCTCCACCCCAGGTTTCCGGTTTCCATTCATACAGTTTTCCTGTCCCTTCCTGCCTTCTCATCTTTGCTTTTAGGTTGGTGTGCCCATTAGTCTTGTATACGTGATTGAACTGTAGAGTACGTCCCTCATGTGTGTTATTGTTGGCCCTGTAGACCTGTCTAATCTTTGGCTGAAGGATGAACCTCAGGAGTGACTTCAGCACTGAGTTAAAAGTGTATCCGGGGGTCATACTCTTGGGGTTTCTCCAGTCTTTGTCAGACCAGCAAGCCCGGTCTTTTTTTTTTTTCTTGTTAATTTGAATTTTGTTCTGCATTTTTCTCCTGCTCTGTCCAGGACCCTCTATTATGATCCCTGCCAGAGCAGTCGGTGGCGGTAACAGGGCACCATCTAGTTGTTCTGGGCTCAGTCTGGTGGAGGTTGTGGTCGTTTTGGTGCGTTAGTCCTGTGGACTAATTTTTCCCTGTGTCTTTGGTCTTCTTCATTCTTCTTTGCTCCAGCCAGGATGGGCCCAGTAGATGTATCTTAGATGGCCACACATGGGTTTTTAAGGCCTCAGTAGGATCTTTATTTACAGAATATAGTGCCATCTTAAAAAAAATTCTCCAATCTTTTACTCACATAGACGTTTTTATTTAGAAAAACAAAACAATTTCAGACATTAGCTAATCATTAACTTTTGAAAATAAGTGATCCATACTTCAATGATGATGTTTTCCCTTAAGACTTTACCCGCCTTTACTTTTATTTTAATGTTTAAGCACTGACTTTTTAGTGTAGAAGCTATTCCTGGATGCGTTATACATGCATTCATTGCAATTAATTGAAATTAATTAATGCTATCAAGTCATGAAACAGCATGTTGTATACATACACCACAAGCATTTCTGGGATTCTTGAGGGAAAAATGTGAAGCAGGGAAAAGCAAAAGATGAGGTGAGACACATGGTGAAAAGTAGGGATCAGGTAACATATTATTAAGTCCATTTTATGCCATGCTTGGATGTTAAGCTGACCTTTGTGAGTAGTCATACTTCAGGAACTACAGTCTCAAGGTTGAATGTGCATTTCCATTTCTTCTACCCCTATGTTTGGATTTGAGAGATATAAGGATAATGACAGTTGAACCAGTTTGGAATCTCCTGCCTTTGTTTAGGCAGAAAACAAGAGGGTTTTCACTAGGGCAATGGTAGCGTGGGTACAGAATTAGGTACATAGAGAACAAAATTCAATGAATTAAATCAGGAGGCCTCCAAGAAAACACTTTCATGAACAACTACATGTCCCTCGTAGTTGTTTTCTCCTAGTTCACAGACTGTATTGCTCCTCTCAGTATTTTTTCCTTCGTCACACTTAGAAAAGTACCATATTACTCATAAATATTTTCTAGAAATTAAAATGGATGATCCTTGCTAGGAGGTAAAAATAATTTTCATTCACTACCATTGGAGAGAGGGATTAGAGATTTTGGTGTAGCAAGGTGTATATAAAAAAAAAGTATAAGGAAACGTTTCCTTATACTTTTTTTAATAATTTGTATTGTGCTTTCAGTGAAAGTTTACAAATCAAGTCAGTCTCTCACATAAAAACTTATATACACCTTGCTACATACTCCCAGTTACACGCCCCCTAATGAGACAGCCCGCCCTCTCCCTCCACTCTCTCTTTTTGTGTCCAATTCGCCAGTTTCTAACCCCCTCTTACCCTCTCGTCTCCGATCCAGTCAGGAGACACCAACATAGTCTCAAGGGTCCACCTGATCCAGGAAGCTCACTTCTCACCAGCATCCCTCTCCAACCCATTGTCCAGGCCAATCCATGTCTGAAGAGTTGCCTTCAGGAATGGTTCCTGTCCTGGGCCAACAGAAGGTCAGGGGGCCATGACCACAGAGGTCCTTCTAGTCTCAGTCAGACAATTAAGTCTGGCATTTTTATTAAAATTTGGTGTCTGCATCCCACTGCTCTCCTGCTCCCTCAGGGGTTCTCTTTTGTGTTCCCTGTCAGGGCAGTTATTGGTTATAGCCGGGCACCATCTAGTTCTTCTGTTCTCAGAATGATGTAGTCTCTAGTTTATGTAACCCTTTCTGTCCCTTGGGCTCGTAATTACCTTGTGTCCTTGGTGTTCTTCATTCTCCTTTGCTTCAGGTGGGTTGAGACCAATTGATGCATCTTAGATGGCTGCTTGCTAGCGTTTAAGACCCCAGATGCCACTCTCCAGAGTGGGATGCAGAATGTATTCTTAATACATTTTATTATGCCAATTGACTTAGATGTCCCCTGAAACCATGGTCTCCAAACCCCTGCCCCTGCTACACTGGTCATGGAAGCACTCAGTTTATTCAGGAAACTTCTTTGCTTTTGGTTTAGTCAAGTTGTACGGACCTCCCCCGTATTGTGTGTTGTCTTTCCCTTCACCTAAAGTAGTTCTTATCTACTATCTAATTAGTGAGTACCCTTCTCCCACCCCCCCACCCTCCCCCCTTTCCTAACAACAAAAGAATATTTTCTTCCAGGTTAAACTATTTCTCAAGTTCTTATAATAGTGGTCTTATACAATATTTGTCCTTTTGCAACTGACTAATTTCACTCAGCATAATGCCTTCCAGATTCCTCCATGTTATGAAACGTTTCACAGATTCTTCACTGTTCTTTATCTATATGTAGTACCATTGTGTGAATATACCATAATTTATTTATATAGTCATCCATTGATGGGCACACCTTGGTTGCTTTCATCTTTTTGCTACTGTAAACAGTGCTGCAGTAAACATGGGTGTGCATATATCTGTTCATGTAAAGGCTCTTATTTCTCTAGGATATATTCCAAGGAGTGGGATTTCTGGATCATATGGTAGTTCTATTTCTAGCTTTTTAAGGAAGCACCAAATCGATTTCCAAAGTGGTTGTACCATTTGACATTCCCACCAGCAGTGCAGAAGTGTTCAATCTCTTCACAGCCTCTCCAGCAATTATTTTGTGTTTTTTAGATTAATGTCAGCCTCGTTGGAGTGAGATGAAATCTCATTGTAGTTTTGATCTGCATTTCTCTAATGGCTAATGATTGTGAACATTTCCTCATATATCTGTTAGCTACCTGAATGTCTTCTTTAGTGAAGTGTCTATTCATATCTTTTGCCCATTTTTAATTGGGTTATTTGTCTTTTTGTAGTTGAGTTTTTGCAGTATCATGTAGATTTTAGAGATCAGGCACTGATCAGAAATGTCATAGCTAAAAACTTTTTCCCAGTCTGTAGGTAGTCTTTTTACTCTCTTGGCGAAGTCTTTGGATGAGCATAAGTGTTTGATTTTTAGGAGCTCCCAGTTTTTTTTTAGTTATCTAGTTTTTTTTTCTATGTTCTTTATAATGTTTTCTATACTGTTTATGCCATGTATTAGGGCTCCTAACATTGTCCCTATTTTTTTCTTCCATGATCTTTCTCGTTTTAGATTTTATATTTAGGTCTTTGATCCATTTTCAGTTAGTTTTTGCACATGGAGTGAGGTATGGGTCTCGTTTCATTTTTTTGCAGATGGATATCCGGTTATGCCAGCACCGTTTGTTAAAAAGACTGTCTTTTCCCCATTGTTTTGGGGCCTTTGTCAAATATCAACTGCTCATATATGGATGGATTTTTATCTGGATTCTCAATTCTGTTCCATTGGTCCATGTATCTGTTGTTGTACCAGTACCAGGCTGTTTTGGCTACTGTGGCGGTATAATAGGTTCTAAAATCAGGTAAAGTAAGGCCTCCCACTTTGTTCTTCTTTTTCAGTAATGCCTTATTTATCTGGGGCCTCTTTCCCTTCCTTATGACATTGGTGATTTGTTTCTCCATCTCATTAAAGAATGTCCTTGGGATTTGGATTGGAATTGCATTAAATGTATAGATCGCTTTTGGTAGAATAGACATTTTTATAATGTTACGTCTTCCTATCCATGAGCGAGGTATGTTCTTCCCCTTATGTAAGTCTCTTTTGGTTTCTTGCAGAAGCGTACTGTAGTTTTCTTTGTATAAGTCTTTTACATCTCTGGTAAGATTTATTCCTAAATATTTTATCTTCTTGGGGGCTACTGTAAATGGCATTGATTTGGTGATTTCCTCTTCGATGTTCTTTTTGTTGGTGTAGAGGAATCCAACTGATTTTTATATGTTTACCTTGTATCCCGATACGCTGCTGAACTCTTCTATTAGTTTCAATAGTTTTCTGGAAGATTCCTTAGGGTTTTCTGTGTATAAGATCATGTCATCTGCAAATAGAGATACTTTTACTTCTTCCTTGCCAATCTGGATGCCCTTTCTTTATCTAGCCTAATTGCTCTGGCTAGGACTTCCAGCACAATGTTGAATAAGAGTGGTGATAAAGGGCATCCTTGTCTAGTTCCCGATTTCAATGGGAATGTTTTCAGGCTCTCTCCATTTAGGGTGATGTTGGCCGTTGGCTTTGTATAAATGCCCTTTACTGTGTTGAGGAATATTTCTTCTATGCTTATTTTGCTGAGAATTTTTATCATGAATGAGTGTTGAACTTTGTCAAATGCCTTTTCTACATCAATAGATGAAATCATGTGAATCTTTTCTGTAGTCTTTTATGTGGTGGATTACATTAATTGTTTTTCTAATGTTGAACCATCCCTGCGTACCTGGTATGAATCCCACTTGGTCATGGTGAATTATTTTTTAGATATGTTGTTAAATTATATCGGCTAGAATTTTGTTGAGGATTTTTGCATCTACATTCTTGAAGGATATAGGTCTGTAATTTTCTTTTCTTGTGGTGTCTTTACCTGGTTCTGATATCAGGGATATCGTGGCTTCATAGAATGAGTTTGGTAGTACTCTGTCCTTGTCTATGCTCTGAAATACCTTTAGTACTAGTGGTGTTAACTCTTCTCTGAAAGCTTGGTAAAACTCTGCAGTGAAGCCGTCCAGACCAGGGCTTTTTTTGTTGTTGTTGTTGGGAGTGTTTCGATTACCTTTTCAATCTCTTCTTTGTTATGGCTCTATTTACTTGTTCTACCTCTGTTTGTGTTAGTTTAGATAGGTACTGTGTTTCTAGGAATTCATCCAATTCTTCTAGGTTTTCAAATTTGTTGGTGTATAGTTTTTCATAGTAATCTGATACGATTCTTTTAATTTCAGTTCGGTCTGTTGTAATATCGCCCATCTCATTTCTTCTTTGGGTTATTTGCTTCCCCTCCTGTTTTTCTTTTGTCATTTTGGCCACTGGTTTATCAATTTTGTTGAGTTTTTTAAAAAATCAGCTTTAAATTAAGCCTTGTTAATTCTTTCAATTGCTTTTCTGTTTTCTATTTCATTTAGTTCAGCTCTAATTTTTATTATTTGTTTTCTTCTGGTGCCTGTGGGTTTCTTTTGTTGCTCTCTTTCTATTTGTTCGAGTTGTGGGGATAATTCTTTGATTTCGGCTCTTTCTTCTTTTTGGATGTGTGCATTTATTGATATAAATTGGCCTCTGAGCACTGCTTTTGCTGTGTCTCAAAGGTTCTGATAGGAAGTGTTTTCATTCTCATTGGATTCTACAAATTTCTTTATTCCATCCTTAATGTCTTCTATAATCCAGTCTTTTTTGAGCAGGGTATTGTTCAGTTTCCAAGTGTTTGATTTCTTTTCCCTGCTTTTCCTGTTATTGATTTTCACTTTTATGGCCTTATGGTCAGAGAAGGTGCTTTGTAATATTTCAATGTTTTGGATTCTGCTAAGGTTTGCTTTATGACCTAATATGTGGTCTATTCTAGAGAATGTTCCATGTGCACTAGAAAAGAAAGTACAGTTGGTTGTTGTTGGGTGGAGTGTTCTGTATATGTGTATGAGGTTAAGTTGGTTGATTGTGGCATTTAGATCTTCCATGTCTTTATTGAGCTTCTTTCTGGATGTCCTGTCCTTCACCGAAAGTGGTGTGTTGAAGTCTCCTACTATTATTGTGGAGCTGTCTATCTCACTTTTCAATGCTGATAGAGTTCGTTTTATGTATCTTGCAGCCCTGTCATTGGGTGTGGAAATATTTAATATGGTTATATCTTCTTGCTATATTGTCCCTTTAATCATTATATAATGTCCTTCCTTATCCTTTATGATAGATTTAACTTTAAAGTCTATTTTGTCAGAAATTAATATTGCCACTCCTGCTCTTTTTTGATTGCTGTTTGCTTAATATATTTTTTCCATCCTTTGAGTTTCAGTTTGTTTGTGTCTCTAAGTCTAAGGTGAGTCTCTTGTAGGCAGGATATAGGCGGATCTTGTTTTTTAATCCATTCTGCCACTCTCTGTCTCTTTATTGGTGCACTTAGTCCATTTACATTCAGGGTAACTATGGATAGGCATGAATTTAGTACTATAATTTTGATGTCTTTTTTTCTGTGTTGATAGTTTCTTTTTCCCACTTAATTTTATGTGCTGACTAGATTCTTTATATATTGTCCTGCCCTTATATTTTTTGTTGTTGATTTTGTTTCTGCTGAGTCTCTATTTTTTTGTATTTTATTTGATGAGGAGGATAGTTTGTCTCCTTTGTGGTTACCTTATTATTTACCCCTATTTTTCTAAATTTAAACCTAACTTTTATTTCTTTGTATAACTATATATTCCTCTCCATATAGAAGGTGTGTGATTACATATCTTAGTACTTCTTTATTATTTTAATGTCTTTTTTATATAATAACATTGCTGTTACCCTCTTTTGAGCTTTTTTTTTATAATCTTCCTTTGTTTTTTTGGATTTCCCTGTCTGGGTTGACTTCTGGTTGCTCTGCCCGGTGTTCTAGTCTTGGTTTAATGCCTGATATTATTGGTTTTCTAAGCAAAGAACTCCCTTTAGATTTGGTTTTTACCAATTCCCTAAACTTCTGTTTATCTGGAAATATCCTAATTTCACCTTCATATTTAAGAGACAGTTTTGATGGATATATGATTCTTGGCAGGCAACTTTTTTCTTTCAATTTTTTAAATATGTCATCCCATTGCCTTCTTGCCTGCATGGTTTCTGCCAAGTAGTATGAGTTTATTCTTATTGGCTCTTCTTCGTAGGTGACTTTTCATTTATCCCTTGCTGCACTTATAATTCTCTCTTTATCTTTGGTTTTGGCAAGTTTGATTATAGTATGTCTTTGTGACTTTCTTTTAAGATCTACCTTATGTGCAGTTCAATGAGCATCTTGGATAGATATCTTTGCATCTCTCACGATATCGGAGACCTTTTCTGCCAACAAATCTTCAACAATTTTCTCTGTATTTTCTGTTATCCCTCCCTGTTCAGGTACTCCAATCACTCGTAGGTTATTTCTCTTGATAGAGTCCCACATGATTCTTAAGGTTTCTTCATTTTTTTAAATTCTTTTAGCTGATTTTTCTTGAAATATATTGGTCCCAAGTGATTTATCTTAAAGTTCAGAAATTCTAGCTTCTACTTGCTCAATTCTGCTCCTCTGACTTTCTATTGAGTTTTCTACTTCTATAATTTTATTGTTAATCTTCTGAATTTCTGATTGCTGTCTGTCTATGCATTTTTCCAGCTTATTAAACTCCTCATTATGTTCCTGAATAATCTTTCCATGTTCTTCAGCTGCTTTATCTGTGTGTTCCTTGGCTTGTTCTGCATATTGCCTCATTTCCTTACTGATGTCTTGAAGGGTTCTGGATATTAAACTTTTGTATTCTGCATCTGGTAATTCCAGGAATCCACTTTCATCTAAAAGATCCCTGGATTCTTTGTTTTGAGGGCCTTTTGAGGTGATCATGGTCTGTTTCTTTATGTGACTTGATATTGACTGTTGTCTCTGAGCCATCTATAAGTTATTGTATTAGTTTATTTTTGCTTAATGTGTTGTAGCTGCTTACTTTGTTTTGTTTTGGTATACCCCTTTGGGTTGCTTGAGTTAGCTAGCTTGATTATTTTCGCCTTTGGAGCTCTGATGTCCTGTCCCCAGATGGCTAGAACTGTTATCCGGTATATCAGTCTAGGAGTCCATTCAGTTTTCTTCTATGAATTCAGCTCAGGTTTCCAGGTAGCTGATATCAAGTGTGTGGTACAGGCTCTGTCCTACAGTCTTAGAGGGGCAGAGGTGATTGGTGTATATACAGGTATCTGATTGCAGCAGGGCGTCGTGCTCTGAACAAGGCAGGAGGCTGAGAATCGACCCCTGAGTGTCTCTGAGGAAAGTGTGTCCCTGTTCCCTAGAGCATGTAGGTGGGTGGGTTCTGCAGACAGACCATGGGCACCCAATGTTTTTGGTTGTAAGGACTGGGAGGTACCAGTTATCTTTGGGCCCTCGTCACAGGTGGCTGGTGACCTGAGTGGAGCTACCAGTCCTTAGGTCCCTGATGTGGGTAGGTGAGGACCTTGTTTAATAGGCAAAGCAATGCCAAACATCAAACACCCACCTCTCCACTGCACAGCTGAAATGGTTGGAGTCTGCCAACAAGCACCTACACAGGTCCATGCAGAAGGGAAAGGTGCTCAAAGTCCACGGACAGTTTATGCCTGGACAGGAGCCACTTCTGTCCCGAGCTCCCTCAGTTAGTGGAGCTAACAAATTATCTTTTATCCCCAGTTGCAATTTTTTTCCTTCCCCAAGGCCAGGAGGATGGCTCTAGGTGTTCCACAGTGCCTATCTCAGGCCCAGGGAATTCAGCCACTGAAGCCAGCTTGTGGGTGGGGGCGGGGTGGTAAAATATACACTCACAAAAAAATATACACAAGTACTTAGCTTTTGCCAAGAGCACCTTTCTCCTCTGTTTCCAGAGGTGTGAGTAGGCTGTGCGCTGGCTGCTTTTCCCTGAGGAAACTGTGGCCAAACGATGGTATCATCCCACCTGTGCCACCACTCTGGGAATGGTGCCTGTGGGCTCCCAGCATTTCAGGTCCTGTAACTCCTCTCTGCTTCTGAACGGTCTCTTCCTCCCTCTGCCCCTCAGTTCATTTTCTAAGCTTGCCTTTGAAGCTCAGGGCTCCCAGCTTGTCAGAAATACACTTGTTTCACTTGTTTTTTTGGGTCTTTGTTGTAAAGAGAGCTCGCCAGAAACGTCTGTCTATTCTGCCATCTTGGCTCCTCCTCCCCGTTTCCTTATACTTTTTAAGAATAAATCCACCATTTAAATATGGTTATACCTGCTTTACAGAAGTCAGTAATGGTAGTTGCCACATACTGTTTAACTGAAGTTAGTATTGACAGGACAAAGTTTTCTTAGAAGTATTTTGACAATTAATTTAAATAATGCGTTAAATTTGGTAGTATTTTAATACACCTCTACAAGATAGACCTACCAAGATTGTATTTAAAATAATTGAGGATGTTGTTGTTGTTGTTAGATGCTCTCAAGTCAGTTCTAACTCATAGCCACCATATGTACAATAAAAAGAAACACTGCCTGGTTCTGCACTGTCTCAGTTATCTAGTTATCTAGGAATACCACAAGTGGATGGTTTCAACAAACAGAAGTTTATTCTCTCACAGTCTAGTAGGCTAAAAACCCAAATTCACGGTGTCAGCTCCAAGGGAAGGCTTTCTTTGTTGGCTCTGGAGGAAGGTTCTTGTCATCAATCTTCCCCTGGACTAGGAGCTCCTCCTCGCATGAATCCCGGGTCCAAGGGACACGCTCTTCTCCCAGTGCTTCTTTCTTGGTGGTATGAAGTCCCCACGTCTCTCTCCTCACTTCTCTCTTTTGTATCTCAAAAGAGATTGACTTAAGACACTGTCTAATCTTGTAGATCTCACCAATATAACTGCTGCTAATCCATCTTATTAAAATCATAGTGATAAGATTTACAACACATAGGGAAATCATATCAGATGACAAAATAGTAGGCAATCATACAATACTGGGAATCATGACCTAGCCAATTGACAGATATTTTGGGGAGGCGCAATTCAATCCATGACATGCACCATCCTAATAATCTTTGCTATGTTTGAACCTATTGTTGCAGCCACTGTCAATCCATCTCATTGTGAATCTTCCTCTTTTCACTGAGCCTCTACTTTACTGAGCATGATGTACTTCTCCAGGGACTGGTCCCTCCTAATAACATGTCCAAAGTACATAAAGCAAAGTCTTGCCATCCTCTCTTCTAAGGAGTATTCTGCCTGTACATCTTACAATGCAGATTTTTTCATTCTTCTGGCAATCCATGGTATAGTCAATATTCTTCACCAACACCATAATTCATAGGCATCAATTTTTCCTCAGTCTTCCTTATTCATTGTCCAGGTTTCACATGCATATAAGGCAATTGAAAATACCATGGCTTGGATTAGGCACTTTAGTCCTCAAAATGACATCTTTGTTTTTTAACACTTTAAAGAGATCTTTTGTGGCAGATTTTCCCAATGGCATTTGATTTTTTGACTGCTACTTCCATGGGTGTGGATTGTGGATCCAAGTAAAATGAAATCCTTAACAATTTCAATATTTTCTGTTTATCATGATGTTATTTATTGATCCAGTTGTGAGGATTTTTGTTTTGTTTATGTTGAGATGTAATCCATACTGAAAGCTGTAGTCTTTGATCTTCATCACTAAGTGCTTTCAGTCCCCTTCACTTTCAGTAAGCAAGGTTGTGTTACCTGCATATCACAGGTTGTTAATGAGTTTTCCTCCAATCCCGATGCCCCTTCTTCTTCATATAGTCCAGCTTCTCAGATTACTTGCTCAGCATGCAGATTGAATAAGTATGGTGAAAGTATACAATTCCGATGCACACTTTTCTGAACATTAGACCACGCAATATACCCTTGTTCTGTTTGAATTACTGCTTCTTAATCTATGTACAGGTTCCTCATGGACACAATTGAGTGTTCTGGAATTCTCATTCTTCTGAATGTTATCCATAATTTGTTCGGATTCACACAGTCGAATGCCTTTGCCTAGTCAATGAAACACAGGTAAATATCTTTCTGATATTCTCTGCTGTCAGCCTGGATCCATCTGACATCAGCAATGATATCCCTGGTTCCATGCTCTCTTCTGAATCTGGCTTGAATTTCTGGCAGTTTCCTGTCGATGTACTGTTGCAGTGGTTTTTGAATTATCTTTAGCAAAATTTTACTTGCATGTGATATTAATAATAGTGTTTGATAATTTCCACATTCTATGATCACTTTTCTTTGGAATGGGCACAGATACGCATGTCTTCTAATTGTTTGGCCGGTACCTGTCTTCCAAATTTCTTCGCATAGACGAGTGAGCACTTCTGGCATGGCACCTGTTTGTTGAAACATCTCGGTTGGTATTCCATCAATTCCTGGAGCCTTGTTTTTTGCCAATACCTGCAGTACAGCTTGCACTTCTTTCTTTAATACCATCGTTTCTTGATCATATGCAACTTCCTTGAACATTGACCAATTCTTTTTGATACACTGACTCTGCATTCCTTCCATCTTCTTTTGATGCTTCCTCTGTCATTTAATAATTTTCCCATAGAATCCTTCAATATTGCAACTCCAGGTTTGAATTTTTCCTTCAGTTCTTTCAGCTTGAGAAATGCCAAGCATGTTCTTCCATTTTGGTTTTCTAACTCCAAGTGTTTGCACGTTACATTAAAATACTTTGCCTTCTTGAGCCACCCTCTCAAATCTGTTCAGCTTTTTTATTTCATCATTTCTTCCATTTACATTCGCTACTATATGTTGAAGAGGAAGTTTCAGAGTCTCTTTTGACACTCATTTTGGTCTTTTCTTTCTTTCCTGTCTTTTTAATGACCTCTCGCTTTCTTCATGTATGATGTCCTTAATGTAACAACTCATCTGGTCTTCGGTCATTAGAGTTCAATGTGTCAAATCTTTACCTGAGATGTTCTCTAAATTCAGGTGGGATATACTCAAGGTTGTACTTTGGCTCTTGTGGACTTATTCTAATTTTATTCAGCTTCAACTTGAACTTGCATATGAGCAATTAATGGTCTCTTCCCCAGTTGGCCCCTGGCCTTCTTCTGACTGATGATATTGAGCTTCACCACAGATGTAGTCAATTTGATTCCTGGGTATCCCATCCAGTGAAGTCCATGTTTATCTTGTTGAAAAAGGTATTTCCAATGACTAGGTACTTGGTCTTGCAAAATTCTGTCACCAGGGCTATGTTTTCCTACTACTATTCCTTCTTTGTTTCCAACTTTGGCATTCTAATCACCAGTAATTATCAATGCATCTTGATTGCATGTTTTATCAATTTCAGACTGCAGAAGTTGGTAGAAATCTTCAATTTATTCCTCTTTGGCATTTGTGGTTGGTGTGTAAATTTGAATAATAGTCTTATTAACTGGTCTTCCTTATAGGCTTATGGATATTATCCTATCACTAACAGGGTTCTTTCATGTTATGAAACTTCAGGGATGATCATGAAATGTTCTTTTTGACAATGAATGCAACACCATTCCTCTGCAATTTGTCATTCCTGCCATAGTAGACCATATGATTGTACAATTCAAAATGGCCAATACCCAATTCATTTCGGCTCACTAAAGCCTAGATATCTATCTTCAAGTGTTCCATTTCCTTTTTGACAAGTTCCAATTGTCCTAGATTCATACTTTGCACATTCTATGTTCTGATTATTAATGGATGTTTTTGGCTGTTTCTTCTCATTTCGAGTTGTGCCACATTAGCAAATGAAGGTCCACCACTCATCTGTCAGTTTGTGGTACTGTGGTGGCTTGCAAGCTGCAGTGATACTGGAAGCTATGCCACTAGTATTTCAAATACCTACAGGGTAACCCATGGTGGACAGGTATCAGAAGAACTTCCAGGCTAAGACAGACTAGGAAGAAGGGCCTGGGGTTCTACTTCATAAAATATTGGCCAGTGAAAGCCTTATGAAAAGCAGCAGAACATTGTCTGATGTAGTGCTGGAAAATGAACCCCTCAGATTGGAAAGCACTCAAAATACGAGTGGGAAGAGCTGCCTCTTCAATTGAGGATAATTCTCATTATTTAACCTTTTGATGTATGCTATCAGGAAAGTGCGTGATTGTTTCTAATATTTTCAAATTATTAAGACTAGAAAACCCTGGCTGCGTAGTGGTAAAGAGCTACGGCTGTTAGCCAGAAGGTCTGCAGTTCGAATCCGCCACACACCCCTTGGAAACCCTATGGGGAAGCTCTACTTTGTCCTAGGGTCAGTATGAGTCAATCGATTCAACGGTAATGGGTTCTTCTTTTTTTTTTTTTTTTGTTTTATAGTGTTGCATTTCTGTGATAATTCTTTCAATTTCTGATCTTGGTAACATTCAGCTCACAAACCAACAGTGTTGGCTTATTTTCATCAGTTGTTATCTCTACAGGAGGTGGAGAGGGTTATTAAGACTATTTGTATTATACAGCTGTCTTTTAACTTTTTAGCCTAATATAATTGTTTGCCTCTCATTCAAGCTCCCAAATCAGCTCTTTGGCCACTGAAAATATTTGGTAGTGGGCTCACAAGTTCTTAAAGGAAGAACTAAGACAAACATACATACATACACACTATACACACACCATACACAAAAATACACTCCAAAATCCCCCTAATAGACACATTCCTACATTGAAATTAATGGCATCAACTCATAAATCTTGAAATTGATGGTGACAACTCATAACACCTATTTTTTTGTTAACAGCATTTCTTTTTTTCCTTTTTTTTCTTACAAGTTTTCCCCACAACCAGTTTCACATTCAATCAGTATTATAACAGCATATGTACACTTAACTCAGTCTTACACTGTCATCTATAGTGGAGCTTTTTTAGTCTTTCTTTCCTTATAAAAATATTATCAAATAATATATACTTCTATTCATCTTGCTTTGTCATTTAATAACACATTATAGAAATCTCTCTAACTGAATTTTACAAGTCTTCCTCATTTTTCACTGGCAATTTTAATAGGTCATCATGGAGAATGAATAACTTTTATTCAATAACACCTCTATTGATTGGTTTTCTTCCCAGTTTTCTTTGGCATTTAATCAACGCAGCAAAAATAATCATTATCTATTTTTTTTTTATGTTTGTTGGATTAGATACCATGTCTTCAGGGGTTCATCCAGGAGATTGAAGGGGTGGGAGCTAGACGACCTTTAAAGTCCTTTTCAATCCTGAGAATCTATGATTCTCTCATGTTAATGCAACCTGATGAAAATTAATTTGTCTCTAGCTACACAGTCGTTAAGAGTTCAACTGCCAATCAAAAGGTTGACAGTTCAAATCCACCAGCCACTCCTTGGAAACCCTATGGGGCGGTTCTACTCTGTCCTATAAGATCACTATGAGTTGAAATCGACTTGACGGCAATGCGTTTGGTTTTGATTTTAGCTACCTAGGAGGATCCTGACAATCTGCTTTAAATAGTAGGGGCAGGGAGATATAAGAGAATGCACACAAACTCATTGCTCAACAAAGTGTTCTGACATAAGTGACCAGTTTTGCAGATCTGTTAACAATAATGATAACTAACATTTACTGAACATTGTTCTAAGAGAGTTATACCTTCACAAGTGCTAGGAAGCAAATACTATCATCTCTATTTTACAACTAAGGAAAACAAATACAGAAGTTGAGTAACTTACTGAAAGTAATTCTGTTAGTTAAGTGGCACAGCTGGAATTCAAATCCTAGTAGTCTGATTCTGGGTCTATGTGCTAAATCACAGTACTATGCTGTCACACTATAGTTACAACTGGTAAACAAACTCTTCTCTTTACTGTGGAGGTTGGTTTCAGGGACTATCATGGTGAAAACACGGTTAAATGGGTACTGCTTGTTGATAGTGGTAATGTGGGATGTTCATGTTCTTGATTGACAGTGTAATTCAGCAATCCTGGAAAGCAGATTTCTTGTCCAGCAACCTGGAAATGCCCAGGTTGAATGGAACATTATCTGTGATTTCCTCCTCATGGCAACAATAATGATAACAACACCAGCCAAACTTCAGAAATGAGTTTTGCTATCTATCACACCACGGGCTATTATCAGTTATTAAAGGAAATAAAATAATTTACTGGGTATTATCATGAATTAAAGGTAGAGTTCATAGGATTCAGTGAGCACAGATATTTCTGCTTTGGAGTATGTGAGAGGAGTAAGGATCTAGGAATATTAGTGGATTTAGTAGAGGCAGAATAAAATTAAAACAATGTTAAGACACCATTTTTCCCCAACCTGAATAGGAAATAATGTTGAAAACAAAGAAAGAAAGAGGTACTGAGGTGGGGCCAAGAGAGCTGAATAGTCAGACACTTCCTGTTGTCCCTCTTACAACAAAGATGAAAAAACAAGTGAATCAGATATATATGACAATCTAGGAATGCTAATCATCAAAGACAAAGCTGAAGAATCAGAATGAGCAACAAAGGAAGGGGAGACAATTCAAAAACAGTGGGAATGGGGAATTACAGATAGATGGATTGCTGGTGCCTTGCTAGCTGAATCTGCACAGCATACACAGGTTGAGGTAAGCAGCAATATCCCAAGCTGAAATCCATTCCACCTGGTGGGGCCAAGCAGTAGCGAATCTGCACACACCTCCAGAACCAAACAGGAGTGACATCAGACCTGTGAAAATTAAGTGCAAGCTCCCAAACCACCACACACGCACCATAACCCTTTACACCACTAGAGCTACCATGGTCAAGAAGCATTCCTTTCTCCTCATCCATCCCCCTCCCCACTCCACCACCAGCCCCACAGCAGCCTTCAACACTTCCATGCCTCCTAAGCCGGGAACTCATGGCTAGGTCCAGAGGCACCCACTCCTTCACCCACCCACTGGTGTAGAGGATCCAACCACAAACTTGCAGCACCTTTCAACTCCGCCAATTACTGGCACTAATGCCTTGCAGGCCAGTCCATCTCAGCACACCCTCAATAGGATGAAACGGGCAGGGCATCCACCTAAAACCCATTTTCACCTGCAGCAGCCAAGTGGGAACTGTAGATTTGTGACATGTGACACCACCCTGCCTTCTAAGAGGGGGTCTTACACACCCACATCAGGGCCTTATGGCCAGCAGTAACACCCACTCCATCTAGCTACCCACAACAGGGGTCTGAGAATTAGTGGTGCCTCCCAACTCCTCAAGCCAAAGACACCAGATGTCCAAGGGCCTGCTGCACTACCCTCCCACTATGCACTCAGATGGACAGGGGCACGCCCTCCATCTGGGCACCTGGGGACAGCCAATATCCCTTGCCTTACCCCCCCCACATTGCCCTCACTGTGACCAGAGACTTGTGTCTGCTCTGACCTCCCCCATGCAACCTGTCCACCCAGGATTGTTGGTGAGAGTCTCTACACCATGCACTTGGTGATCAACGACCTGGGCACCCTGCATTCCAACCAACCAGTAAACAGTGGACCACACACAGAGCACTTAAACCAACGATCAGGGAGAATATCCCCTGTACCCTCGGCCAGGTGACCAGTGGGACAGATTCATCACTTCACCAAAAATTTTTGCCTACCTCTTCTGCACCCCCACAAGAACAGTGAATAGACTCCCAGGCTTACACATCTAATAGCTGCTTTGACCACCTGAAGACAGGAGGTGAGAACTTCAATGATGCCAACAACCAGAGCAGCACACACACTGAGCCTACTTAGACATATCAAAACAAAACAAAACAAATACAGGATGGAGTAAACAAAAATAAATAATAAAACTTATTGATGCCTTGGAGACAAGAGAGAATATCAAATCACATGAGGAAGGACCAGATGGCTCCAGTAAGCAACAAAAACAAAGAACTAGAAAACTTTCTGGAAGAAGAAGAGGCAATGGAACTACCTGATAAAGAATTCAAAAGACTAACTTACAGAGCTCTCCTTCTTCAAGAAGGAAACCAGGTAAAACACACACCAAACCAGAGAACACAGAGACAAGCAACAGATGAAATCAGGAAAACAATAAAAGAACAAAATGACAGAATAAACAGGCTGATGGAAACCATACAAAAATAGCAACTAAAAGTCCAAAAGATTAACAACAAAATTTCAGAATTAGACAACCCAACAGAAGGTCACAGGAGAAGAAATGAGACAATGGCAGTCAGAATCTGTGAGACTGAAGAAAAATCTCTTGACACAAATATATTTGAGGGAAACACAGGAAAAAAAGTATTAAAAAAAAAGAGAAAGCCTGAGAATTATGTGGGATACTATCAAGAGGAAAAATGTACGAGTGATTGAAGTACCAGAACAGTGGGGGAGGGAGGGTTAAAGGAAAACACAGAGAGAATTGTTGAAGATTTGCTGGCAAAAAACTTCCCTAAGATGACAAAAAGATATCTATCCAAGAAGCTCAATGAATCCTATACAGGATAGACCCCAAAAGAAAGTCACCAAGACATATCATAATCAAACTGGCCAACACTGAAGACAAAAAAAAAGAATCCTTGGAGGAGCTAAGGATAAATGAAAAATTGCCTACAAAGGACTGCCAAAAAGACTAAGCTCTCATTACTCAGCAGAAACCACACAGGCAAGAAGGCAATGGGATGACACATATAAAACCTTGAAGGAAAAAAAAACTGACATCAAAGAATTATATAACAAGCAAAATTGTCTCTCAAATATGATGGTGAGACTAGGTCCATTTCAGATAAACAGAAATTAGATGAATTTGTAAAAACCAGACTAAAATTACAAGAAATATTAAAGGGATTCCTCTGGTTAGAGAACCAACACTATCAGAAAACAATCCAAGACTAGGACACAGGACAGATCAACCAGATACCGACCCAGATAGGGAATTCACAAAAACAAAACAAAGCTAATAGACTGAAAATAGGGAACCAGAGATGTCAATATGTAAAGGATGACAACATAATAACAAACAAACAAAAGGAATAAATGGTGTAGTCATAGAACTTACATATGGAGAGGAAGTCAAGGTGATAGCAAGAAATAAAAGACTAGTTTAAACTTAGAAAAATAAAGGTAAATTTCAAGGTAACCACCAAGGAAGCTGACAAGCCTACCCATCAATACAAAAAAGAAGAAAAACATAAAGACTCAGCAAACACACACAAAAAATAATGAAAGAGACAAATAGAAAATACTTTAAAAAAATAACTCAGCAAGAAAATTAAGCAGAACAAAGAAACCATCAACACCACACACACAAAAAAAGATCAAAAAGACAGCACTGAACTCCTAACTATCAATAGTTACACTGAATGTAAAAGGCCTAAATGCACCAGTAAAGAGACAGAGAGTGACAGAATGGATAAAAGAACATGATCCATCTATACACTACCTACAAGAGACACACCTTAGACACAAAGACACAAACAAAAACTCAAAGGATGGAAAAAAACATATCAAGCAAACAGCAACAAAAACAGAGCAGGATTGCAATATTAATCTTAAATAAAATAGACTTTAAAGCAAAATCCACCATAAAGGATAAGGAAGGACACTACATAATGATTAAAGGGTCAATACACCAAGAGGACATAACCATAATAAATAAACACACACCCAATAAGAGGCCTGTCAAACACATAAAACAAACTCTAACAACATTAAAAGAGGGATAGACAAATTCACAAAAATTATAGAAGACTTCAATACACCACTTTTGGTGAAGGACAGAATATCCAGAAAGAAACTCAATAAAGATATATATATATAAACCCAGTGCCGTCAAGTCAATTCCAACTCATCATGACCCTATAGGACAGAGTAGAACTGCTCCATAGAGTTTCCAAGGAGCGCCTGGCAGATTCGAACTGCCAACCCTTTGGTTAGCAGCCGTAGAACTTAACCACTACGCCACCAGGGTTTCCCAATAAAGACATAGAAGATCTAAATGCCACAATCAACCAAGTTGACCTCATAGACATATACAGAACACTCCACCCAACAGCATCAAAGTATACATTCTTTTCCAATGCACATGGAAGATTCCCCAGAATAGACCACATTTTAGGCAACAAATCAAGTCTTAACAAAACCCAAAACATTGAAATGATACAAAGCATCTTCTCTGAATCAAAATCAGCAAGGGAAAAAAAAAAAGATACATGGAAATCGAAAAATACCTTGCTTAAAAACTACTGGGCAATACAAGAAATCAAGGATGGAATTAAAAAATTCATAGAATCAAATGAGAATGAAAACATATCTTACCAAAACCTTTGGGACACAGCAAAAGCAGTACTTAGAAGCCCATTTATAGCAATAAACGCGTACACAAAAAAGGAGGGGTCAAAATAAAAACATTAACCCTACAACTCAAATAGAAAGAGAGCAGCAAAAGTAGCCCTCAGGCACCAAAATAAAGGAAATAATAAAGATTTGTGCAGAAATAAATAAAATAGAAAAACAGTTGAAAGAATCAACAAGACAAAAACTTGGTTTTTTGAAAACATCAACAAAATCCATAAACCATTGGCCAAACTGACAAAAGAAAAAGAAAGGAGGAAGCAAATAACCTGAATAAGAAATGACACGCGTGATATCACAACAGATCCAACTGAAATAAAAAGGATCATAACAGAATACTATGAAAAATTGTACTCCAACAAATATAAAAACCTAGAGGAAATGGACAAATTTCTAGAAACACACTACCTACCTAAACTAACAAAAACTTAGGTAGAAAAACTAAACAGACTCATAACAAAAGAAAAGAATAAAGAGGTAATTAAAAAAAAAATTCCCAACAACAACAACCAAAAAAACCCTGGCCCAGACAGCTTCATTAGGGAATTCTACCAAACTTTCAGAGAAGAGCTAACACCAGTACTACTAAAGTCATTTCAGAGCATAGAAAAGGAAGAAATACCCCCAAATTCATTCTATGAAGCCAGGATAACCCTGATATCTGAGACGGCAAAGACATCACAAAAAAAGAAAACTACAGACGAATATCCCTCATGAACATAAATGTAAAAAATCCTCAACAAAATTCTAACCAATAGAATTCAACAATATATCAAAAGAAGTCACAACCAAGTGGGATTCATACAAGCTATGCAGGGTTAAAAAAACCTGGTGGTGTAGTGGTTAAGAGCTACAGCTGCTAACTGAAAGGTCGGCAGTTCAAATCCACCAGGCACTCCTTGGAAACCCTATGGGGCAGTTCTACTCTGTCCCATAGGGTCGCTGAGTCGGAATCAACTCAACGGCAACAGGACAGGACAGGACATGCAGGGATGGTTCAATATTAGAAAATCAATTTACATAATCCACCACATACACAAAACAAAAGAACCACATGATCTTATCAATTGATGCAGAAAAGGCATTTGACAAAGTCCAACACCCATTCCTGATAAAAACTCAGCAAAATAGGAATACAAGGGAAATTCTTCAGCATAATAAAGGGCATTCATAGGAAAGCAACAGCCAACATCATTCTAAATGGAGAGAGACTGAAAGTATTCCCCTTAAGAATGAGAACCAGACAAGGATGCCCTTTATCACCATTCTTATTCATTATTGTGCTGGAAATCCTAGTTACAGCAATAAGACAAGAAGAAGAAATAAAGGACATCCAAATTGGCAAGGAAGAGGTAAAACTATCCCTATTCACAGACGATATGATCTTATACACAGAAAACCTCAAAAAATCCACAAGAAACTACTGGAACTAACAGAATATTTCAGGAAAGTGGCAGGATACGAGATTAACATACAAAAATAACTTCGATTCCTCTACACCAACAAAGAGAACTTTGAAAAGGAAATCACCAAATCAATACCATTTAAATAGCCCCTACGTAGATAAAATACAAAAAAAAAAAAAGTAGGAATAAATGTAACCAGTGACATAAAAGACCTATACAAAGAAAACTACAAAACACTAGTGCAAAAAACCAAAAGAGACCTATATACGTTGAAAAACATACCATACCCTTGGATAGGAAGACTCAACATTGTGAAAATGTCAATTCTACCCAAAGTGATCTACAGATACTATGGAATCCTGATCCAAATTCCAACAGCATTCTGTAATGAGATGGAGAAGCATATCACCAAATTTGTATGGAAAGGGAAGAGGCCCTGGATAAATAAAGCATTATTGAAGAACAAAGTGGGAGGCCTCACACAACCTGATTTTAGACCCTGTCATACAGCCATAGTAGTCAAAAGAGCCTGGTACTGGCACAACAGACACATAGATCAATGAAACAGAAATGAGAACCCAGATGTAAATCCATCCATCTATGAGCAGTTGATATTTGACAAAACACCAAAGTCCATTAAACGGGGAAAAGACAGTCTGTTCATCAAACGGTGCTGGCATAACTAGATGTCAATCTGCAAAAAAATGAAACAAGACGCATACCTCACACCATACACAAAAACCAACTCAAAATGAATCAAAGACCTAAATATAAAATCTGAAACCAAAAAGGTCATGGAAGGAAAAAAAGGGACAATGCTAATGGCCGTAACACATGGCATAAATAGGATACAAACCATAACTAACAATGCACAAACACCAGAAGAGAAACTACATCACTGGGAGCTCCTAAAAATTAAACACTTATGCTCATCAAAAGATTTCACCAAAACAGTAAAAAGAGAAACTACAGACTGGGGAAAAAAAAATTGGCTATGACATATCCGATAAGGTCTAATCTCTAAAATCTGCAAATTACTTCAACATCTCAATAACAAAAAGACAAATAATCCAATTAAAAAATGGGCAAAGGATATGAACAGACACTTCACCAAAGAAGATATTCAGGCAGCTAACAGACACATGAGGAAATGCTCATGATCTTTAGCCATTACAGAAATGTAAATTAAAATTACAATGAGATACTATCTCACTCCAACAATACTGGCACTAATCCAAAAAACACAAAATAACAAATGTTGGAGAGGTTTTGGGGAGATTGGAACTCTTATGCGCTGCTGGTGGGAATGTAAAATGATGGGAATTTGGAAAATGGTATGGTGTATCTTTAAAAAAGTTGGAAATAGAAATACCATATGATCCACCAATTCCACTCCCAGGAATATACCCTAGAGAAATAAGAGCCATCACACAAATAGATATATGCACGTCCATGTTCACTGGAGCACTATTCATAATAGCAAAAAATGGAAACAACCTAACTGCCCATCAACAAATGAATGGATAAACAAATTGTGGTACATACACACAATGGAATACAGTGCAATGATTAAGAACAATGATGAATCCGAGAAACATCTCACAATAAGGATGAATCTAGATGGCATTATGGTGAGTGAAATAAGCCAATCACAAAAGGACAAATATTGTATGAGACCACTATTATAAGAACTCAAAAAAGGTTTACACACAGAAAAAAAAATGCTTTGATGGTTACGAGGGTGAAGAGGGCGGGAGAGAGGAAATCACTAACACGATAGCAGACAAGTGTCAACTTCAGTAAAGGAAAGGACAACACACAATACAGGTGAAGTCAGCACAACTCGGCCAAAGCAAAAGCATAGAAGTATCCTAGACATCCAAACACTTTGAGGGACCCAGTACCTAGGGCTGGAGGCTGGGGACCATAGTCTCAGGGGACATCCAAGTCCTTTGGCATAATATAGTTCATAAAGTAAATGTTCTACATCCCACTTTGGTCAGTAGCATCTGGGGTCTTGCTTGCGAGCAGCCATCTAAGATACTTGTATTGATTCTGTCTCATCTGGAGCAAAGAAGAGTGAAGAAAACCAAAGACACAAGGAAAATATTAGTCCAAAGGACTAAAGGACCACATGAACCAGAGATTATATCAGCCTGAGACCAGAAGAATTAGATGATGTCCAGCTACCTCCAGCGACTGCTCTGACAGGGATCACAACAGAGACTCCTGGACAGAACAGGAGAAAAATGTACAACAGAATTCAAATTCACATAAAGATATCGGACTTATTGGTCTGACAGACACTGGAGGAACTCTCAAGACTATGGCCCCCGACACACTGCTAACCCAGAGCTGAAACCATTCCCGAAGCCCACTTTTCAGACAAAGATTAGACAGGACTATAAAACAAAAAATAACACAAGTGAGTAATGCGCTTCTTAGTTCAGTCAAATATAGGAGACCAAATGGGCAACTCTTGTCCAAAAGCAAGACTAGGAGACAGGAAAAGATAGGAACTGGACAAATGGACACGGGAGACCAGAAGTGGGAAGGGAGAGCATGCTGGCACATTGTGGGGATTGCAACCAAAGTCACAAAACAGTATGTGTATAAATATTTGAATGATAAATTAACTTGAGCTGTAAACTTTCACCTAAAACACCAACCAAAAACCAAACCTGGTGCCATCCAGTCAATTCCTACTCATAACGACCCTATAGGACAGAGTAGAACTGCCCCATAGTGTTTCCAAGGAGCCATTGGTATATTCGAACTGCCAACCTTGTGGTTAGCAGCTGAGCTCTTAACCACTGAGCCACCATGGCTCCACCTAAAGCACAATAAATTTAAAAAAAAGAGGTAAATATCTTGGCCGAAATGGTTGCTAAACAGACCTCTTTGTACAAGCCCTATTTGATTACATTTATGTATGTATTTGTTTATTTATCCATCCATTCACCCACCTCTTATTTATATACCAAGCACAGAGGTGAGAGTTGTCAGCTGGGACAAAGTATCATCTATAACAATGTGTGCACAAAGAATGGAAGCTGCTCTTCCAAGTGATTTCTACCCCTGGCCTTGAGGCCTGGCGAAGGCACTTGAAAAAACATGAAAGGAGGAACATAAGGTTACTTGCATGAGTACTCGGAGAACTTCTGTCTTAACTTGGCCACAGACTTAACCTTAAGGCAGAGACGCAGGAAGCTATCCTAGACCCACCTCCAGTACCAAGGCAACAACCACTGTAGGCATGCACCCTGCCTACGAAATAAAGCACAACTTTTTGCTGCCCTTGTAGTTTGAAGCTTATATTTTATTTTGTGGTTCGTTCCTGTGATTCAGTCTTTGCTAAGGGACCATTTTTGACAAGGACTCTTTGTCCTATTATCATGTTGAAGATTCAGCCACGAATGAGATGGACAAACTCCCTGCTCTCACAGGTGCCAGGGGCATGTGCTAGCGATTTATGTGAAAAAGTTCCAGCCCCCCTTGTCACAATTGTTATTGATGCACATCACCATGTTGCTCCCAGTCTTCATACCTGGTCATAACTGTGAAAGATAAACTGTAGGTCTGTCTGCTCCACAGAGCTCTAAGTCAGAGGTTGTAGCTGTGACTTTCCCCAAACAGATGCATACACTCATAATGAAGTCTGTCCTTCCAGAGGATACACAGACTAATTAACGTCCACAGCCATCCATGAATTCCAGGGTTAATCATTGCAACAACAGTTATAAATAAATTACTTTGGGGGTGTGCTGTCACCTTAGCCCTGTGAATGTGATAGACCCTCCTACCTCTCATTTTGCAAGTAGTGCAGCTGAAGTTCAGAGGGCAGAAAACTTGTCCAGATGTCTTCTAATTGGGAAGTATATCTCCTAGAGAAACTCTCACCTTTGGCCTTTTCTGCTTTTACATTGTACACTTTATTCAACCCGTAAATCAACCTTTAGCCCAGATCTTGCCTTACTTACATTTGCTGCACCTATGAAGTCATCAGTTCAAATATGTCTTTCTCTAGCAGCAAATACATTCTACAGGATTCATACATAACCTAGTAAGGACCAGGAAAATTATTTGAGTGATAGATACTATCCCGAATTTAGAATCATCACTTTCCACCAAACAAATTTGTAACTGGACCCAATTGGTCCTCCTGTTTCATCTCATTTGAGAAATTGTCCTATAGTATGTCTTTTAGTCTTTCATTCTGATGGTTTTCTAATTAACATGTTCCACCAGGTCACCAATCATGCCTACAGAAACCTTACCATTAAGCCAGGTTTCTTTCCACAAGTAAATAACATACAATGTAAGGGAGAAAAAGACTAGAAGAAATAAACCACATGAAAATAGTAATTATCTCTGGTTTGTGAAAGAATACGTTCGTTTCCCTCTTTTCTTTCTAACTTGTCACTGATTTCTCATTTTTCCACAATGAGAATATCATGTCCACATGTCAAGTACAGAGCAAGAACTGCAAGTGAAATTAAGGGCCCATAATACTTGATAGAGATGACAAAATGACCTGCTTCAAAATATAAACCTGGAGCAATCTTGTGGTGTTAGATTTAAATAGGGCAAGCCCAGTTGCAAGGAGAAAGTTATTAATGGTGCTAATCCAGTTTGGACCAAATTGTTCTCCATACATACCCTGATCTAATAAAGTCCCTTTCCATGGGTGGTGGGAATCTATGTGTCTCTTGGACTCACCCAGTGGAACAATTTCACTTGATCTAAGCATACTGTATATCAGTGGCTTTCAAAGTTTAGCATGGAGGCATTGTTAAAACACATATTACAGGGCCCCACTCCCAAATTTCCTGATTGATAGGTTTTGGGTAGGGCCTAAGAATTTGAATTTCTAACATGTTCCCAGGTGATGCTCAAGCTGCTGGTCCAGTGACCACACTTTAAGAACCACTGCCATAGATCATCCCTACGATCAGTTTTCCAGGCTGTGCCTTTCCAGAAACTGGGAATTTTCAGGGGTCTTTTGGTAGTCAATGTCTTCCTGTATATCATTATTCACTTTCTCCTCATAGATTGTTAGTACTAGACATGCATTCCAGAATTTGGAGTAGGCAATCTGAGTAACCCAGTCAGGGTGAATCAGGAGTCATTGGAAGTTCAGTTGGTTCTTATGGAGAGGGGATACAAAAGTAGGAGGGCCACAGGGATGATGGCTTCTTTTTATTGGAGAATCATGGTGAGTAGGTCTACAACTTCTGTCTCTAGCATTCAATAGGAATGAGCTAAGAGGTCAACCTGGTGCTATTATCAACTCTGTTGATCGAAGTTTTGACCATTTGTTTCTTGGTATTATTTTCTTACTGTTCCTTTACCCTAGGAAGGTATCCTACAGGACCTTATGGGTGCCTCTAACTAATTCAGATGCTGATCAGCAGCAGAGGTTCTAAAATGTCAGAACCCCTGGAGTACAGAGGGACTAGAAGCTGTAATTGCTGTGGAAAAAATTGTAATAAGTTATTAAATATTATTTTTGGCAGAATCAAGGCAACTGGAAGAGCTCTCTGTTCCACAAAGTCAAGGAGAACCTGCCAGAAGTGGTCAAGACCAGAAAGTGCCCTTTGTCCTTGCAGACTGAAGACACCCGCTCTTTCATCACCTAGAGGCACCAGGTGGCTCAGCCTGGGGAAACTCCTGCTACTCCCCTCAAACAAAAACAGCAGGGCCCAGTGGGAGCCATGGTGGCACCTGAAAAATAAAGCACACCAATATACCCCTGAAAAGGCTCTGAAACTTAAATTGTTATTGGAACTAGAGCCAAAAAATTAGGTCAGGACTGGCATTCTAAACCTAAACAAGGTGACTGCCTACTAAAATAAAAGATTTAAATAGGATTTAGAGTTTTCTAACGTGAGACCCAAAGTGTCCAGGATAGAATTGAAAATCACCTGTCATACCAAGAACCTGGAAAACTGCAAATAGAATGAAAAAATAATCAATTGATGCCAACACTGAGATGAATCAGATGTTGAAATTATCTGAGAAGAATTTTTTTTATTTTTTATTTTTATTGTACTTTAGATGAAGGTTTACAGAGCAAACTAGTTTCTCATTAAACAATCAATACACATACTGTTTTCTGACATTGGCTGCCAATTCCACGACATGTCAACACTCTCCCCTTCTCCATCTTGGGTTCCCTATTACCAGCTTTCCTGTTCCCTCCAGCCTTCTTGTCCTTGCCCCTGGGCTGGTGCACCCATTTAGTCTCATTCTGTTTTATGAGCCTGTCTAATCTTTGGCTGAAGGGTGAACCTCAGGAATAACTTCATTACTGAACTAAAAGGGTGTCCGGGGCCATACTTTCGGAGTTCCTCCAGTCTCTGTCAGACCAGCAAGTCTGTTCTTTTTGTGTGTGTGAGAGTCAGAATTTTGTTCTACATTTTCATCCAGCTCTGTCTGGGAAACTTTATTGTGATCCCTGTCAGAGAAGTCAGTAGTGGTAGCCGGGCACCATCTAGTTGTGCTGAAATCAGTCTGGCAAAGGCTTTGGTAGTTGTGGGCCATAAACCCTTGGACTAATTTTTTCCTTATGTCTTTGGTTTTCTTCATTCTCTCTTGCTCCAGATGAGGTAGGATCAGTGGAGCATCTTAGATGGCTGCTCACAAGCTTTTAAGGCCCCAGTCGCTACTCGCCAAAGTAGAAGGTAGAACATTTTCTTTCTTTATTTCCCGAGTACTGCGTACTGCCTTACACTTCACTAAAGTTACCACTTATCTATTCTGACAAGTATTCTTAAACAGTCATATTAAAAATACTTAAAGAAAGCAATTACAAATTTTCTTAAGGAAAATAAGACATAAAATATATCTGTCTTCTGCAGAAACAGAAATAGCAGAAAAATAGTTTATAAAAAAGAACACATGGAAAACATATACAATAACAAATGTTAAAAAAAACTTGCTGGATGGGCTCAATTGTAGAGTGGAGATGACATTAGATAAAATCAGTGAAATTGAGAATTTAACCAATGTGAAAAACAGAGAGAAAATAGACTGGGGAGAAAAGTTAACAGAGCCTCAGGGTCCCGTGGGACAATAACAGAAGATCCAATATAACATTACCAGTGTATAAGAAGGATAAAGAAGAGTTCCTGCGGGAACTTCCGGCCAACATGGCACTATAGACAGAAGCGCCAGACCATCCCTCCACAGCAAAGACCTGAAAAACTAAGTAAAACAGAGACAAACGTTATTCCTGGAACCTGAAGTGTAAAATGAAGAGGAAAAGAACTCAGCCAAACACCAAATGGCATAAGAAACTGACAGAGGACTGAGAGCGAGGAGAGATACGTGCCAAGGTTTCTTATCAGCTAACACACCACGGATTCACCATCTTGGACTCCTGTGGGAGAATGTCTGACAGGGAGCACAGGAAAGCACCTTCACGGAGATCCCAGCAGAAGACAGAGCACCCAGTAACCAGCGATACACGCTTTCCCACCCTTCATCCTCTTCCTGCTCCTCTACCTCGAGCTTTCTGGCTGGCTGCAGTGGCTGGGCCATCCAGGAAGTGCAGCTTCCATGCCATTTGGGTTCGTTCCACCCACATCACACATCGCAGATCAGCAGACAGGGAGTGCGGGAAAGCAGCTTCACGAAGTTCCCAGCAGGAGAAAGAGCACTCGGTAATGAGCAATATATGCTTTCCTAACTCCTACCCTTCTTCCCCTCCCCCTTTGGCCTCCTCTGCTTCCTGACAGTCACAGTATTTTGGCCAGGAGGTAACTGCTTCTGCCCTGGGCCGCTCGAATTCACCCCATCCACACTGGCTGGGTCCCTGAACTGATGTAGCTTCTTTCCATCCCTTTTGGTTTCTTCCGTGCCTCCCACCACCTCCCCCTCATTTCTCTCAAACACCTGGCTCCATGTGCTATCTTTGCTTCTTCTTGAAAGGTTGTGAAGTCCCTCTCGATTGGGCATCCACTCCCCCGGCCCGCAAGACCATGCTGGTGGAATCCCTGGGGATTTTTTTTTTTGCTTGTTTTATTTTGCTTTGTTCTCTTGTTTTGCTTTCTCTTTTCTCACTTGGGAGCTCCTTCTAGCAGGGCTGCACTGCACGGCTTAGGAGCCACATCCCCCATCTGCGCAGCTGCAAAGGCGGGATTTCTGGAGACATTTCTTTCTTTTTTTTCCCTTCTCTCTTTTTCCCTTTCTGTCTTTCTTGATTTCTCACTTCTCATCTGTCTATACTTACCTTCTTTTCCAGTCTCCTGTATACCTGGTGTGTGTGACATCTATACCCCTCTAGCCAAGCTATACTGTGCAACCTGGGAAACTTTCCCAGTCTTTGTGGCTGCACTGGTGGGACCCCTGGGGACTTTTCTTTTCTACTTTTTGTTTTCCAAATTTTTATCTAGTTACCTTTTTTTCTTTTTCTGCTTTTCTTTCTTTTCCGTTTTGCTTCTCCTTTCTCAGGTTCTCACCTCTCCACTCAAATGGCAAGCTCCCTTAGCACTCTTTTTTTTTGGGGGGGGGTATGTGCTTTTTTCCTTTGTTTGTTTTTGACTACTGTTTCTCTTTCCTCTTTCCCATACCCATACTAGCTCCATACATCACAACCTCCCCCCTTTTTCCTGCATACTTTCACCGTGTGCTGAACATGACACCTTCAAGCAGCACAGGCACGGCATACCAGAACCTGCCCAGAACTGATTCCTGGACCACCCTGTCAGCCCTAGTACATGCCACAAACAACCCACCCCAGCCCCTCCCCTTCAGCTGGAACTGCCCTGCTGCACCATAGCTGAGTGACTGGCCCCACACATTGGACAAGGAAGTGAAAAGTATGATGAATATAGGTGAAAAAACAACAAAGAATGCATAGCCCGCCTGCTCAGACATAAGTAAATAAAACAAAAAAAAAACAGGATGAAACATAAATCTACAATCAAGAATCAAAGAGAATAAATACTGAATGTCCTGAAGACAGCAGACAATCCCAAAATATATTTAAAAAAGAACAGGATGGTTCCAGTAGCTGTCCAAAATAAAACATCACATGACTTTCCAGTAGAAGAAAAGGCACTGGAACTACCTGACAGGGAATTCAAGTCTCTAATATTCAGAGCTATCCAAGAGTTGAAGCAAAAAGCAGACAAAAATGAGGAAAAAATAGGCAAATTCAAGGAAAAGGCAGACAAATCATGTAAAATACAGACAAAAATGTGGAGAAATTCAGGAAAATAATACACTAACAAAATGCTAAAATAAATTCACAACCAGAAATCATACAAAAACAACAATTAGAAATTCAAAAGATAAAAAGATTTCAAAAATGGACAGTGTCATAGAAGGACTGAGGAGCAGATTTGAAATGATGGAAGACAGGATCAGGAAAATTGAAGGCAAACACTTTGATACAAGTCTGTTTGAGGAAAAATCAGAAAAAAGAATGAAGAAAAATGAGGAAACCTTGAGAATTATCTAAAAAAAAAATCTAGGATACAATAAAAAGGAAAAATCTGTGAGTGATCGGACTTCCAGAACAGAGAGAGAAAACAGAAAACACAGAGAGGATCATTGAAGAATTGCTGATAGAAAACTTCCCTAATATCATGAATGATGAAGCTCAACGAACCCCATATAGGATAGACCCCAAAAGAAAAATGCCAAGGCATATCATAATCACACTCTCTAAAACCAAAGACAAAGAAAAAATCCTGCAAGCAGCTCAAGAAAAAACAAAAAGCCACATACAGAGGCGAAAGAATAAGACTAAGCTCTCATTATTCAGCAGAAACGATGCAGGCAAGAAGACAAAAGGATAATATATATAAAACCTTGAAAGAAAAACATTGCCAATCAAGAATAATATATTCTGCAAAACTTTTGTTGAAATATGATGGTGAAATTAAGACATTTCCAGATAAACAGAAATAAAGGGAATATGTAAAAATCAAACCAAACCTACAAGAATTATTAAAGGGAGTCCTTTGGTCTGAGAACAAACAACATCAGACCACAGCCTGAATCTAGGACACAAGATTGTACCCGCCAGATACCAACCTAGGAAATGAACTCTTAAGGACAATCCAAAACCAAAGGAATTGTAATAGGGAACCACAGAGGTTAATCTGTAAATGACAACAAAATTAGAACAATAAAAGAGGGAGTAAATGGTGTAGATATAGAACTTTCTAATGAAGATGAAGGTAAGTCAATACCACTTAATAACAAACTGGTTCAAACCAAGGAAGATAAGGGTAAATTTCAAGGTAACCACAAAGAAAGTCAACAAACCTACTCATCAAAATAAAGAAGAAAAACATAAAATCTCAATAAAAACAAAATCTACAAAAACAAAAGAAATGAAAAAGAAATCCACAAACAAAAGGAACTCAGCACAGGAGAGTAAGAGGAACAAAGAAAACGTTAGAAGAATCTGAAGCATCTCATAACATGGATACATCTGGAAGACATTATGCTGAGTGAAATAAGTCAATCGCAAAAGGACAAATATTGTATGAGACCACTACTGTAAAAACCCATAAAAAAAAGAAACAATATTTGATGGTTACAAGGGAGGAGAGGGGTAGGGATGGAAAAACACTTAATAGACAAAAGATAAGCAGTAACTTTGGTGAAGGGTAAGACAGTACACAATACTGAGGAAGCCACCACAACCTGTTCAAGGCAAGGCCTTGGTAGCTCCATAGACACATTCAAATTTCCAGAGGCACCGAGTTGCTGGGCTGAGGGCTGTGGGGACCATGGTCTCGAGGAACATCTAGCTCAATTGGCAAGAAAATTTTCTACATTTTACTTTGGTGAGTAGTGTCTGGGGTCTTAAAAGCCTGTGAGCAGCCATCTAGGATACTCTGCTGGTCTAACCCCTTTGGGTGCAAGGAAGAATGAAGAAAACTAAAGACACAAGGGAAAGATTACTCCAAAGGACTAATGGACCACATCTACCATGGCCTCTATCAGAGTCAGTCCAGTAAAACTAGATGGTGCCCAGCTACCACCACTGACTGCTCTGACAGGGATCACAATAGAGGTTCCCAGACAGAGCTGGAGAAAAATGTAGAACAAAATTCTAACTCAAAAAGAAAGACCAGACTTGCTGGCCTGACAGAGACTGGAGGAACCCTGAGAATATGACCCCTGGATACCCTCTCAGCTCAGTAATGAGGTTCAACCTTCAGCCAAAGATTGAACAGTCCCATGGAACAAAACAAGACTAAAGGGGCACAGCAGCCCTGGGGCAGGGACAGAAATGCAGGAGGGAACAAGAAAGCTGGTAATAGAGAACCCAGTGTTAAGAAGGGAGAATATTGACATGTCGTGGGGTTGTTAACCAGTGTAATAGAACAATGTGTGTAGTAGCTGTTTGATGAGAAACTAGTTTGTTCCGTAAACCATCCAAAGTTCAATTTAAAAAAAAAGAAGAAGAAAGTATTTGAAGACCTAATACCTGAAATCTTCCCTAACTGGGAAAGTGACACAAATCTACAAATTTAAGACGCCAAGTGTAGGAGGCGGGGCCAAGATGGCAAAGTGGTGAGATGATTCCGCTGATCCCTTTTACAACAAAGATCCAAAAAAAAAAAAAAAAAAGTGAATCGATTATATATATGACAAGCTAGGAAACCTGAACATCAAAGGCAAAGTTAAGAAATTGGACTAAGTGACAGGGGAGGGAGAGACAGCGCAGAAGCAGCAAGGAGTTGCCAAGCCCACTGTAGCAAATCAGCTCTGATTCTTTGGTGCTTTCTTTGGTGCGGCTGCAGCGGGGCTGATGGTAGTTTCCTGGGACACTGCAGCTTCAGCAAAAGAAGGCAAGCAGAGTGGTGCAACCCTGACCCTGTGGCGTGCCTACAGCGGAGATGGCCGTGACATTTTGGAAGCAGCTGCTTCAGTGAAAGAAGGCAACTGAACTGCCAACACCCTGACCCCCTGGTGTGACGGCCATGAGACTGGAGGTGGAGTTTAGGACACAGCCGCTTCAGAGAAAGAAGGCAAGCATGGGAAAACTCAAAAAAAAAAACTCATTGCCATCGAGTTGATTCTGACTCATAGCTACCCTAAAGGACAGAGTAGAACTGCCCCATAGAGTTTCCAAGGAGCGCCTGGTGGATTTGAACTGCTGACGTTTTGGTTAGCAGCCACAGATCTTAGCCACTATGCCACCAGGGTTTCCAAGCGTGGGACACAGCCCTAATCCCCTGGGGCGATCTCAGCGGGGACCCAGCCAGCTGCACACAGGCTACACTTGCCTCTGGAATCTGAGATAAAACAGCACTGTGCACAGGATAAGTGATTTTATTTAATTTACCACGTACAGATCTAATAGCTCCTTCTACTGAAATATCTCTTTCCTATCTATCTGATCAGAAACCCTGGTGGTGTAGTGGTTAAGTGCTACAGCTGCTAACCAAAGGGTCAGCAGTTCAAATCCGCCAGGTGCTCCTTGGAAACTGTATGGAGCAGTTTTACTCTGTCCTGTAGGGTCACTATGAGTCGGAGTTGATTCGATGGCATTGGGTTTTTGGTTATCTATCTGATCCCTTCTCCCTCTGCCCCACCTGGCTTCATTAACAGTTGATTTCCCTGGGCCTGAAATAGGCCCTGCAGTGCTCCCTGAGCCATTCTCCTGGCCTTGGAGAGGGAACAAATTAACAAATGGGGGAAAAATACTCTGCCAACTCCCCTAATCTGGAAACTCAGAGCAGAAGCAGCTCCAGTCCAGGCACAAGTGATCCATAGACTTTGTCTTTCACCCCTGCATGGATCCAGATTGCTATTACATTGCAAGAGCAAATCTGTTTGAAGTTTGACTGTAACTGTTTCAGCTGTGCAGTGGAGAGGCAGGTTTTGAAGATTTGATACCGCTCTGCCTGTTAAATAGGAATTTCAACTACTCACAGCAGGGCTTTGAGGACTGGAGGCTCCATCCATGCTACCAAGCCACCCACGAAAGGGGTCCAAGGATATTGGTGCCTACCAGTCCTTACAGGTATAAGCATTGGGTGCCCAAGATACAGCTGCAGAGCCCACCCACCAGAGTGCTCTAGAGAACAGGGTTGCTCCTTCCTCACTGCCACTTGGGGAAAGGCTGTCAGCCCCCTGCCATCCTCAGAGTGTGACCCCCTTCCACTACCAGAAACCTGTGCATACACCCATCACCACTGCTCCTCTAAGATAGTAGGTGGGAGACTACACCACACACTAGGTGACTATCAGGACTCCTGAGCTGAATCTATACAAGAATAGTGAATGGACTCCTAGGCTCATATACCTGGTAACAGCTCTAACCATCTAGTAACAGGACATTAGTGCTTCAAAGGTTGCAATAATCAAGTTAGTTCACTCTAGTAGCCTATTTGGGTGTATCAAAACAAAGGAGGAAACTAGGACACAGTGAGCAAACATAAAATAAATTAATACAATAACTTATAGATGGCTCAGAGACAACAGTCGATATCAAATCACATAAAGAAGCTTCAACATGATTGCTTCAACAAATTCCCAAAACAAAGAATCAAGGACTTTCCTGGATGAAGATGTATTCCTGGAATTACTAGATATAGAATACAAAAGATTAATATACAGAACACTTTAAGACATCAGGAATGAGATCAGGCAACACGCAGAAAAAGCCAAGGGACACACAGATAAAGCAGTTGAAGAAATTAAAAAGATTATTCAAGAACATAAAGAAGAGGGAGGCAGAGCCAAGATGGCAGAATAGCCAGATGTTTCCAGCAATCCTCTTACAACAAAGACCTGAAAAATCAAGTGAAATGATTATATTTATGACAAGCTAGGAGCCCTGAACATCAAAGGCAAAGTTAGAAAACGGCCTGCATGGCAGGGGCAGAGAGAGGTGGTTCAGAAGTGAGAGGAGTTTCTGGACCTGAATCGTTGGAATCCCTGAGGCACCACCCCGGGAGTGGCTGTGGTGGGCTAGTGGTAGCATTCAGCCACAGTTTTCTCAGGGAGAAGCAGCCAGCTACGCAGCCTGCTCACACCTCTGGAACCAGAGAACAACGGTGCTCTTGGCAAAAGCTAAGTACTTGCATACATTTTACTGCACCTGCAGCCCCCAAGCTGGCTTTAGTGGCTGTTGATTTCCCTGGGTCTGAGATAGGCCCATTTGAGCACCCTGAGCCATGCTCCCAGACTTGGAAAAAGAATAAATTCACAACAGGGGGAAAAGATAATTTGCCAGCCCCACTACCTGGGGAGCTCAGGACAGAAGTTGCTCCTGTCCAGGCATAAACAGTCCATGGACTTTGAATACCTTTCCCCCCTGCATGGACCTGTGTGGGCCTATTTCAGGAGAATAGGCCCTTGCTAGCACTGTAACTGTTTAAGCTGTGTGGTGGAGAGGTGGGTGTTTGATATTTGATACTGCCTTGCCTATTAAACAGGGTCCTCACCTACCCACATTAAGGGACTAAGGACTGGTGGCTCCACTCAGGCTACCCAGCCACAGGCAACAGGGGTCCAAGGATAATTGGTACCTCCCAGTCCTTAGAACCAAAAGCATTGGGTGCCTACAGTCCGTCTGCAGAACCCACCCACCTGTACCCTCTAGGTCACAGGGACGCACTTTCCTCAGAGACACTCAGGGGGTGGTTCTCAGCCACCCCTTGTTCAGAGCATGACTCCCTGTTGCAACAAGATACTGGTACCTATACCAAACACCCCTGTCCCTGTAAGACTATAGGACAGATCACACACTTGATGACCAGCTACCTGGACATCTGAGCTGAATCCACACAAGAAAAATGAATGGACTCATAAGCTCTTATACCTGATAGCAGCTCTAGTCATCTGATGAAAGGATGTCAGGGCTCCCAAGGCAAAAATAGTCAAGCTAGCTCACTCAAACAACACATTTGGGCTATCAAAATAAAGCAAAGCAAGACACTAGGATACAATAAGCAAACATAAAATAAACTAATACAATAACTTATAGATGGTTCGGAGACAACAGTCAACATTAAACCACATAAAGAAACAGAACATGATCACTTCAAACAAGCTCTCAAAACAGAGAATCAAAGGATCTTCTAGATGAAGGTGCCTTCATGGAATTACTGGATGCAGAATACAAAAGATTAATATACAGAACTCTTCAAGACATCAGGAAGGAGATCAGGCAATATGCAGAACAAGCTAAGGAACACACAGATAAAACAGTTGAAGGAATTAAAAAGGTTATTCAAGAGCATAATGAAAAATTTAATAAGCTGCAAGATCCATAGAGAGACAGCAATCAGAAATTCAGAATATTAGCAATAAAATTACATAATTAGACAACTGAATAGAAAGTCAAAGGAGCAAAATTGAGCAAGTGGAAGGCAGAACTGGTGAGCTTGAAGATAAAGCACTTGGCACCAATATATTTGAAGAAAAGTCAGAAAAAAGAATTGAAAAAAAAAGAAGAAACCCTAAGAATCATGTGGGACTCTATCAAGAGAAATAACCTACAAGTGATTGGAGTACCAGAACAGGGAGGGATAACAGAAGATACAGAGAGAATTGTTGAAGATTTGTTGGCAGAAAACTTCCCTGATATCGTGAGAGATGCAAAGATATCTATCTAAGATGATCATTGAACTCCACATAAGGTAGATCTTAAAACAAAGTCACCAAGACATATTATAATCAAACTTGCCACAACCAAATATAAAGAGAGAATTTTAAGAGCAGCTAGGGATAAATGAAAAGTCACCTACAAAGGAGAGTCAATAAGAAAAGCTTGGACTACTCGGCAGAAACCATGCAGGCAAGAAGGCAATGGGATGACTTATATAAAGCAATGATGGAAAAAAATGGCTAGCCAAGAATCATATATCCAGTAAAACTGTCTCTGAAATATGAAGGTGGAATTAGGACATTTCCAGATAAACAGAAGTTTAGGGAATTCATAAAAAC
Source organism: Loxodonta africana (assembly GCF_030014295.1). Lineage (NCBI taxonomy): Eukaryota > Metazoa > Chordata > Mammalia > Proboscidea > Elephantidae > Loxodonta > Loxodonta africana. The sequence continues at coordinate 87,266,960 of NC_087369.1, read as the reverse complement.
CAAACTATACATATAATAAATATTAAAGAGAGCTCTTTGGTAAGAAAATAAAAAATATCAGGTATCAACCCAAGACTAGAACACTGGACAGAGCAATCAGACAGGGAAATCACAAAAAATTAAGATAAAAAACGCTCAAAGCAGGGAAAAACTGATGTCGTTATGTAAAAGAAGACCATATTAAAATAATAAAAGAGGAATTAAGAAATGTAGCTGTAGATCTTTCATATGGAGAGGAAGACAAGTTGATATAAAGAAATAAATGTTAGGGGCGCGGCCAAGATGGCTGACTAGGTAGAAGCTACCGTGGATCCCTCTTGCAACAAAGACTCGGAAAAACAAGTGAATAAATCACATATGTGACAATCTATGAACCCTGACCATCAAACACAGAACTAAGGAGTTGACCTGAGTGACAGGGGAGCTAAAAGCCGTGCAGTGAAGCAGCAACCACTTCTGGAACCGGGGTCCTCTGCCACAGCCTTGAGCCCTTGCAGTTCCCTGGTGCCAGAGTGGTTGGGCTGATCACGGCTTATTGAGATGAAGGAGGCACGGGACACAGCCCTAACCTCTAACCCCCTGGAATAACTTCGGCAGAGACTCAGCCAGCGCAAGCAGGCTGCACACTGATGCGGCTGACAGGAGAATGAGAACCCACAGGGAAGCAGTGACTGTTTTCGGAGCCTGGAGCCAGCATCCCAGTCAGAAAACCTTGGCGCTGGGCTTTGGACTAAGTGCAGAGGAGCAGATCATGGCTTCCTGAGACGGTGCAAGCACAGGACACAGCCCTAACCCCCTGGAGTAACCTGGACCAGAAACCCAGCCAGCACACACAGGCTGCACACCAACCAACGTGGCTGACAGGAGGAGAAATCACAGAGAAGCAGCGACTGGTTTTGGAGCCTGGAATGCAGTGTCCCAGCCAGAAAACCTTGGCGCTGGGCTTTGAACTAGGAGTGGACGAGCTGATCACAGCTTCCTGAGATGGCACAAGCACAGGACGCAGGCCTGACCCTTGGGGGCAATCTCGACCCAGCCAGCACACACAGGCTACATGCCCCTCTGGAATCTCAGATAAAACAGTCTTCACCAAACAAGATAAGTAACTTTGTCTATATTGCCACCCTACTCTCTTCTATCTGATCCCTCCCCTCCCTACCCCAGGCAGCTCCATTAACATTGGAATTTCCTGGGCCAGGGAGTGAAGTGCTCTGCGGGTTTTTTTTTTCCTAACCCATTCGCCTGGCCTGAGAGAAGCAGCAACTAACAATCCGGGAGAGAAAAATCCTTCCCTGACTTCCCTAAACTGGAATAATAATACAGAACAAGCTCCAGCCAAGCAAAAGAGATCCACAGTTTCTGGCTTTCATCCCTACAGGGAATCAGGTGGCTATTATAATGCAAAGACAATTCTGATAGAGATCTAACTGTAATTGTTTTAGCAAAGCAGTGGAAAGACAAGTTTTGGAGGTCTGATAACTCTCTACCTATTAAACAGAGCCCTCACTGATCCACAGCAGGGAACTGAGGGCTAAAGCTCCACCCACAACATCTCCAAAAAACCAAACTCAGTGCCATCGAGTCGATTCCAACTCATAGCAACCCTATATAGCCACACTGCCTAGCCACCTGCTAAAGGGATCTGAGGATAGTGACGCCTACCAATCTTTCGAGGTACAAGCATTGGGTGCCTAAGGTATAGCAGCAGAGCCTACCCACCGAAGTGCGCTGGGAATAGAGACACTACTACCTCACTGGCACGTGGAGGAAGGTTATCAGCACCCTGCCCTCCTCGCAATGTGACCCCCTGCCCCTACTAGAATCTGGTGCATACAACCATCACCACTACTCCTCTAAGTTAATAGGTGACAGCCTACACCACACACTAGGTGACCCACAATCAGCACACCTAAGCTGATTCTATTCAAGAATAGTGAATGAACTCATAGGGTCATATATCTGGTAACAGCTCAGACCAGCTGGTAATAGGACATAAGTGATTCAAAGGCTACAATAATCAAGACAGTGCAATCTAGTAGCCCCTCTGGGTATATTGAAACAAAACAAAACAAGAAGAAATAAATGTTAGGTTTAAACTTAGAAAAATAGGGATAAATATTAAGGTAACCACAAAGGCGACTAACTAATCCACTCATCAAAATAAAATACAGGAAAAAATAGAGACCCAGCAGAAACAAAATCAACAGCAACCAATAAAAGGAAAAGACAATATATAAAGATAAACTACTCAACACAAAAAATTAAGTGGGACAAAGAAACTGTCAACAACACACAAAAAAGACATCAATATGACAGCACTAAACATACCCATACATAATTATACTGAATGTTAATGGACTAAATGTACCAATAAAGAGGCAGAGTGGCAGAATGGATAGAAGAACATGATCTGTCTAAATGCTTCTTACAAGAGACACGCCTTTGACTTACAGACACAAACTAAAACTCAAAAGATGGAAAAAAATATATCAAGCAAGCAACAATCAAAAAAGAGCAGGAGTGGCAAAATTAATTTCTGACAAAATAGACTTTAAAGTTAAATCCACCACAAAGGATAAGGAAGGACACTATATAATGATTAAAGGGACAATAGAGCAGGAGGATATAACCATATTAAATATTTATGCACCCAATGATAGGGTTGCAAGATAACATAAAAAAAAACTCTAACAGCATTGAAAAGTGAGATAGACAGCTCCACAATTATAGTTGGAGACTTCAACACACCACTTTTGGTGAAGGACAGGACATCCAGAAAGAAGCTCAATAAAGACACGGAAGAGCTAAATGCCACAATCAGTCGATTTGAACTCATAGACATATACAGAACACTCCACCCAATAGCTTCTAAATATAATTTCTTTTCCAATGCACATGGAACATTCTCTAGAATAGACCACATATTAGGCCATAAAGAATGCCTTAACAGAATCGAAAACCTCAAAATATTACAAAGCATCTTCCCTGACCATGAAGCCATAAAACTAGACGTCAATAACAGAAAAATCTTGGAAAAGATATCAAACACATGGAAATTGAACAACATTTTCCTCAAAAACGATCGGATTATAGAACAAATTAAGGACGGAATAAAGAAATTCATAGAATCCAATGAGAATGAAAACACTTCCTATCAGAACCTTTCGGACACAGCGAAAGCAGTGCTCAGTGGTCAATTTACATCAATAAATGCACACATCCAAAAAGAAGAAAGGGCCAAAATCAAAGAACTGTCCCTACTACTTGAACAAATAGAAAGAGAGCAACAAAAGAAACCCTCAGGCACCAGATGAAAGCAAATAATAAAAATTAGAGCAGGATTAATTCCAGTAGAAAACAGAAAAACTATTGAAAGAGTTAACAAGACCAAAAGCTTGTTCTTTGAAAAGGTTAATGAAATCGATGAACCATTGGCCAGACTGACAAAAGGAAAATCAGGAAAAGAAGCAAATAACCCGAATAAGAAATGAGATGGGCGATATCACAACAGACCCAACTGAAATTAAAAGAATCATAATAGAGTACTATGAAAAGTTGTATGCTGACAAATTTGAAAACCTAGAGGAAATGGACAAATTTCGAGAAGCACACTACCTACCTAAACTAAAACAAACAGAGGCAGAACAACTAAATAAACCTATAACAAAAGAAGAGATTGAAAAAGTAATCAAGAAACTTCCAACAAAAAAAAGCCCTGGCCCTGATGGCTTCACTGGAGAATTCTACCAAACTTTCAGAGAAGAGTTAACACCACTATTACTAAAGGTATTTCAGTGGATGGAAAAGGATGGAATACTCCCAAACTCATTCCATGAAGCCAGCATAACCCTGATAACAAAACCAGGTGAACACTCCACAAAAAAAGAAAATTACAGACCAATATCCCTCATGAACTTAGATGCAAAAATCCTCAACAAAATTCTAGCCAATAGAATTCAACAACATCAAAAAAATAATTCACCACAACCAAGTGGGATTCATACAAGTTATGCAGGGATAGTTCAACATTAGGAAAACAAACATGGTCATCCATCCCATAAATAAAACAAAAGACAAGAAACTCATGATCTTATCAATTGATGCAGAAGAGGCATTTGACAAAGTCCAACACATATTCATGATTAAAAAAAAAGCTCTCAGCAAAATAGGAATAGAAGGAAATTCCTAAACATTATAAAGGGCATTTATACAAAGACAACATCATCCTAAACGGAGAGAGACTGAAAACATTCCCACTGAGAACAGGAACCAGACAAGGATGCCCTTTATCACCACTCTTATTCATCATTGTGTTGGAGGTCCTAGCCAGAGCTATTAGGCTAGATAAAGAAATAAAGAGCATCCAGATTTGCAAAGAAGAAGTAAAAGTATCTCTATTTAGAGATGATATGATCTTATACACAGAAAATCCTAAACAATCCTCAAGAAAACTACTGAAACTAATAGAAGAGTTCAGCAGAGTATCAGAAATACAAGATAAACATACAAAAATCAGTTGGATTCCTCTACATCAACAAAGAGAGAGATGAAGAGGAAATCACCAAATCAATACCATTTACAATAGCCCCTAAGGAGATAAAATACTTAGGAATAAATCTAACCAGAGACGTAAAAGACCTATACAAATAAAACTACATGACACTACTGCAAGTAACCAAAAGAGACCTACATAAGTAGGAAAACATACCTTGTTCATGGATAGAAGACTCAAAATTGTAAAAACGTCTATTCTGCCCAAAGCAATCTATAGATACAATGCAATCCTGATCCAAATACCAGTGACATTTTTTAATGAGATGGAGAAACAAATCACCAACTTTATATGGAAGGGAAAGAGGCCCCAGATAAGTAAACCATTACTGAAAAACAACAACAAAGTGGAAGGCCTCACAGTACCTGATTTTAGAACCTATTATACTGCCATGGTAGTCAAAACAGCCTGGTACGTGTACAACAACAGATACATAGACCAATGGAACAGAATTGAGAATCCAGACATAAATCCATCCACATACGAGCAGTTGATATTTGACAAAGGCCCCAAATCAGTTAAACAGGGAAAAGACAGTCTTTTCAACAAATGGTGCTGGCATAACTGGATATCCATCTGCAAAAAATTAAAACAAGACCCATACCTCACACCATGCACAAAAACCAACTCAAAATGGACTAAAGACCTAAATATAAAATCTAAAATGATAAAGATCATGGAAGAAAAGATAGGGACAACGCTAGGAGCCCTAATACATGGCATAAACAGTACACAAAACATTTCTAGAACTGCACAAACAGCAAAAGACAAATTAGATAACTAGGAGCTCCTAAAAGTCAAACAGCTATGCTCGTCCAAAGACCTCACCAAAAGAGTAAAAAAATTACCTACAGACTGGGAAAAAGTTTTTAGCTATGACATTTCCAATCAGTATTTAATCTCTAAAATCTACATGCTGCTGCAAAAGCTCAACAACAAAAAGACAAACAACACAATTAAAAAATGAGCAAAGGATATGAACAGGCACTTCACTAAAGAAAACATTCAGGTAGCTAACAGATACATGACGAAATGCTCACAATCATTAGCCATTAAAGAAATGCAAATCTAAACTACAATGAGACTCCATCTCACTCCAAAAAACACAAAATGATGAATGTTGTAGAGGTTGTGGAGAGACTGGAACACTTATTCACTGCTGGTGGGAATGTAAAATGCTACTACCACTTTAGAAACCGATTTGGCACTTCCTTAAAAAGCTAGAAAAGGAACTACCATAGGATCCAGCAATCCCACTCCTTGGAATATATCCTAGAGAATAAAGAGTCTTTACATGAGGAGATATATGCACACCCATGTTCATTGCAGCACTGTTTACAATAGCAAAAAGATGGAAGCTACCAAGGTGCCCATCAACGGATGAATGGATAAATAAATTATGGTATAATCACACAATGGAATACTATGCATGGATAAAGAACAATGGTGAATCTGTGAAACATTTCATAACATGGAAGAATCTGGAAGGAATTATGCTGAGTGGAATTAGTCAGTTGCAAAAAGACAAATATTGTATGAGACCACTATTATAAGAACTCAGGAAATAGTTTAACCGGAGAAGAAAATATTATTTGATGGTCACGAGAGGGGGAGGGGGAAGAGAGGGAGAGGGCGATTCTCTAATCAGATAGTAGACAAAAACTAATTTAGGTGAAGGGAAGGACAACACAGAATACAGGAGAGGTCAGCACAACTGGACTAAACCAAAAGCAAAGAAGTTTCCTGAATAAGCAGAACACTTCAAAGGTCAGCATAGCAGGGGTGAGCGTTTGGGGACCATGGTTTCAAGGGACATCTGGGTCAACTGGCATGATAAAATCTATTAAGAAAACATTCTGCATCCCATTTTGGAGAGTGGTGTCTGGGATCTTAAATGCTAGCAAGCAGCCATCTATGATGCAACAATTGGTCTCAACCTACATGAAGCAAAGGAGAATGAAGGACACCAAAGACACAAGGTAAGTATGAGCCCAAGAGTCAGAATGGGTCACATAAATCAGATACTACACCAGCCTGAGACCAGAATAAGTAGATATTGCCCAGTTACAACCGATGACTGCCATAACAGGGAGCACAACAGAGAATCCCTGAAGGAGCAGAAGATCAGTAGGATGCAGACCTCAAATTCTCATAAAAAGGCCAGACTTAATGGTCTGACTGAGACTGGAGGGACCTTGGAGGTCACGGCCCCCAGGCCTTCTGTTAGCCCGAGACAGGAACCATTCCCAAAGCCAACTCTTCAGACAGGGATTGGACTGAACTATAAGACAGAAAATGATACTGCTGCAGAGTGGGCTTCTTGAATCAAGTAGACACATGAGACTATGTGGGCAGCTCCTGTCTGGAGGGGAGATGTGAAGGCTGACGGGGACAGGAGCTGGCTGAATGGACATGGAAATACAGGGTGGAGAGAAGGAGTATGCTGTCTCATTAGGGGGAGAGAAACTAGGAGTATATAGCAAGGTGTATACAAGATTTTGTATGAGAGACCGGCTTGATTTGTAAACTTTCAGTTAAAGCACAATGAAAATATTTAAAAAAAAAAAGAGAGACCAAGTGTACCACAAGTAAAACTATAAGAAACCCATGCCTAGACACACCATAATTAAACTTCGAAAAACCAAAGGCAAAGAAACCTCCAGAGACCAGTAATATATTATGTAAAAGGGGACACCGTCTTAGTTATCTAGTGTTGCCATAACAAGTGGATGGCTTTAACAAACAGAAGTTTATTCTCTCACAGTCTAGGAGGCTAGAAGTCTGAATTCAGAGTGCCAGCTCCAGGGGAAGGCTTTTCTCTCTGTCATTTCTCAGGGAAGGTCTTTGTCATCAATGTTCCCCTTGTCTAGGAGCTTCTAAGTGCTGGGACCCTGGGTTCAAATGATGCACTCTGCTTCTGGCTCTGTTTTCTTGGTGGTCGGAGGTCCCCCTGCCTCTCTGCTCGCTTCTCTCTCTTATATCTCAAAAGAGATTGACTCATGATACAACCTAATCTTGTAGATGAGTCCTGCCTCATTAATATAACTGCCTCTAATCCTGCCTCATTAGCATCATAAAGGTAGAATTTACAATACATAGGAAAATCACATCGGATGACAAAATGGTGAACAATCACACAATACTGGGAATTATGGCCTAGCCAAGTTGACACACATTTTGGGGAGACACAATTTAATCCATAATAGATACCAATTAAAATAACAGGGATTTCTCATCTGAAGGTAAGGGGGTGAGAAGGAAGTAGTAAATATATTTCAAGTGCTGAAGGAAAAAACTGTGACTGCAAATTCTATATTTGACAAAGCTATCTTTCAGGAATTCAGGGGAAATAAAATCATTGTCAGGAAAGGGAAACAAAAAAGAATGTGCCACTGGTAGATCTTTAAAGAATGGCTAAAGGAAGTTCTTCAAACAAATAGGAAATAAGAAAATTTTGAGTATCAGGAAATAAGCCAAAAAGAGAAGAAATATGGATGCATATACTAGACTATCCTCCTCATGAGTTTTATAAATCATATTTGATGATTCAAATGAAACTTATAACTATATCTGATACTCAAGACAAAGATGTTTAAAAGTGGCAAGGGAAAGGGACCTAAATGGAAGTAGTTTACACACCTCACTTGAAATGGTAAAATGTTGATACAAGTACACTGTGATAAGTCACATATGTATATTGTAATATCCATAGCAACCACTAAGAAAACTATACAAAGCTATACACTCAAAAATACTATATATAAATGATGGTGAAATCCTAAATATATTCAAGTAACCCACAGGAAATCAAGAGAAGAAAAACAAAGGAATGAGAGCCAGGGGAAACAAACATCAAATAATAAAATGGGACATTTAAGCTCTAACATATCAACAATTACCTTAAACGTAAAAATGGTCAAACTACACCAGTGAAAAGGCAGAGATTAGCAGAGTGGACAACAATAACAAAACATGACCCAACTACATGTTGTTTACAAAAAACTCACTTCAAATTCAATGACAAGGGTAGGGTGAAAGTAAAAGGATGCAAAAAGATACACCATGCAAACATTAATTTAAAGAAAAATCAGGAGTGGTCATATGAATATCAAATAAAGTAGATTAGGAACACAGAAGATGACAAGACAAAGATGACCATTACATAATGATAAAAGGATTCATCCACCAAGAAAAAGCATAATGATGCTAAATGCATATGCACCAAACAACAAAGGTTCACAATACATGAAGTAAAAACTGATAGAGCTCAAACAAGAAATAGAAAAATTCACAGTTATATTTGGGGACTTCAACGCTTCCTTCTCAGCAACTGATAGGACTACTAGACTGAAAATAAAAAAGGAAATGGTAATATTTAACAGCACCGTAAGTCAAGGATTAGGGAGAACCAATAAGCAACATCATGATAAACTGAGAAAAGATTGAAGTTGTCAAGGATTTCATTTTACTTGGATCTATAATCAATGCCCATGGAAGCAGCAGTCAAGAAATAAAATGATGTATCGCATTGGGCAAATCTGCCGCAAAAGACCTCTTTGAAGTGTTGAAAAGCAAAGACGGCACTTTGAAGGCTGAGGTGCTCATGACCCAAGCCATATTTTCAACTGCCTTGTATGCGTGGGAATGCTGGACAATCAATAAGGAAGACCAAAGAAGAATTGATGCCTTTGAATTATGGTGTTGGCGAAGAATATTGAAGATACCACAGACTGCCAGAAGACAAGTCTGTCTTGGAAAAAGTACAGCCAGAATACTCATTAGAGGCAAGGATGGCAAGACTTAATCTCACATACTTTGGATATGTTATCAGGAGGGACCAGTCCCTGGAGGACTTATGTATGCTCAGTAAAGGAGAGGGTCAGTGAAAAAGAGGAAGACCCCGAATGAGACGGATTGACACCGTGGCTGCAACAATAGGGCTCAAACATAGCAATGATTGTGAGGAGGATGCAGGACCAGGCAGTGTTTCATTCTGTTGTATATAGAGTCGTTATGAGTGGGAACCGACTTGTTGGCACCTAACAACAACAAGCAGGAGGGAGACGCGTGTGCTTTAATAGAGCAAAACATGGGACTTTCCTCTATCTTGAATGTGATGGATACACAAACCTACATATGTGATAAAATTGCTGTTGTAAATCCTAATCTCTATGCCTGTGGTTATAAAAATATGTGTTGTAAATCCTAACCTCTATGCCTGTGGTTATAAGCCTATTTGGGAGTGAATCGTCTTTGTTTTGTAAATGAGACAGGGTTAGCAGTAGGATGTGTCTTTTGAGCTATAAAAGAGATTAAACTAGCAAGCCAGTAAGCAGAGAGGGGGAGAGATGCCAAGGCTCATGAAGATCACTCAGTAGCAGAAGCTCAGAATAGACAAGGACCTTCCTCCAGATCCAACAGAGAAAGAAAGGCTGCCCCTGGAGCTGGCACTTTGAATTCCAACTTCTAGCCTCCTAAACTGTGAAAAAAAAAATTTTGGTTGTTAAAGTGACCCACTTGTGGTATTTCTGTTATAGCAGCACCAGATAACTAAGACAATTGCATAGAACTAAATATATACACACACACTCTCTCACATAAACAAAATGAGTACGTGTAAAACTGGGAAAATATGAGTAAGATCTGTGTATGATATCAATGTCAATATCCTGGTATAGTTTAGTTTTGCAAGATGTAACCATTGGTAAAAACTGGATAAAGGATTCATGGGATCTCTGTGTATTATTTTTTTAATATGCAGCATATATTTTATTTTTCAAGTTTTTTTAAACAAAATTATGAATTGTAGTGTTATAATTCATATTTTCACACAATTTGTGCTCTATTGATGGTAATATAAAAACCAACAACTTTTTTTTGAATCAATGTACTTCTTAGATTTTTGTTTACATTTTTATTATGGAAATTTTGAAACATTTACAAGTGTAGGTAACAGAGTATAATGAAATCCCATCATCCAGCTTCAACAATTATCAACTCTTGCCAATCTTGCTCTGTTTATATCTTCCAATTCTCTTCATCTCAATTATTTTGAAATAATTCTTATATGTTGTATCATTTTATTTATGACTATATCAATATGCATTTCTAGAATAAAGAACTTCTTAAAAATAACCTTATTATTACTTTCACATAAAAAACAGTTCCTTAATATTAGATGATTTTTAAGTTTTTTCAATGCAAAAAGTGGAATTTTAGTTTCCTGAGGCAGTAACACCTGGTTTTATCAATAAAATTCCTAAAGTAATACTTAGATTTGGAAATGAAGCATTTTTTTTAATCTCATGAAACTAATTTATTGAAATCTTCACCTGTGTCTTTGACACCAATGACTTCATTATCACCCAAACCTTCTTTTTAAAAAATAAATTCTGTATTATGGAACAATTTAAACATATATAAGAGTAGAGAGAATAGTATAAAGAAGCACCGTGTACTAATCACCAACTTCAATAGTTATCAACTCATGGCCAATTTTGTTTCCTTTATACTAACCCACTTCTTCCCTCCTAAGATATTTTAGACAAATTTTAGGCATCATATCATTACATCTGTAAATATTTCAGTATGTGTAAGAGTCCCTTGTTGAATCAGTGAATAGTTTTCCAGAGCACAACGTCTTCACTTCAGGTGTTAATTTAAATGCAGCATTTAAAAAATGTATCCATAATGTTGCACTCAAAATTGTATCCCAAGCTATTTTTTCTCCTGATTCAGGACCAACGTTGGAGAAGTACGTTTTCAAATTTAAGAAAAGTCATCCAGATTGGAAAGGAAGAATTAAATGATTTCTATTTACAGATGGTATCATCTGGTTTATAGAAAACTCTAAGAAACCCACAAAAATACATATTAGGGCTAAAAAACAAGTTCAGCAAGGTCAGGATACAAGAAAAATCACTTGTAACTCTATACACTAGCAATAAACAATGAAAAATGAAATTAAGGAAACGATTCCACTTACAGTAGTATCAAAAAGAATAAAAATAATATGAGCCTTAAAATCCCATCAGGATCAACATTAACTTTGATGGCACAAAAATATGGAAAACCAGTAAAAGTGTGGAGATCTTTCTCTTAAATGGCTAATATCTACTTGACTCATTTGAAATGGGTATGCATATGAGATTCTAGTATTACAGTGGCCGAGTTTGAATTGGATACATTAACTTATTTGCAGGGGTTCTTAGGAAGACTTTATCCCAAATAAATTAATTGCTCATATTTATGGGATGAACATCATTCTAAGAAGAAAGTTAAAAATGATTTGGATAGGAGTGATGTCATGGAAAATGGCAGAATAGAATGCTCAGAGAATCAGTCCCTCCACTGAAGTAAGCATTAAGCAGAAAAAAATGGACAGAATCCATTTTCTAGGAACTCTGGGATCTAATAAAAAGCTTACAGCAACAAGGGGAGTGCTTAATAAAGAAAAAGGCTGATGAATTTCAGTAAGAAAGCATTGTGACATTTTTGCATACTCACTCTCCCCCATTCCACAGTATAAAAACTGTTACAGAGACTGGAGCCCACATTCCCAGTGTGGCTTTCTGGTGCCAGGGGGCAAATACAGACCTTGTTATCAAGAAAACTACTTGTGCATTTTTATTTTTCTGGCAGTCTCTGAAGTACTGGCACAGAGGATGACTGTTGTTTTCTCCTTCTCAAGCTGGAACGACTTTCTTGGCCATGGTGTGTCTGTTGAGAGCATTTACACTATTTTTAGCCACTTCAGAAAAGGAAGGACAGAAAAGGCAAGCAACAGACAGATCCAAAAGGAAAGAAAGGAGGAGGCTGATAAGGGTTATTTGAGGAATGGCTTTTTGACAACTACCATGAACACAGTTGAAGTCAAAGTGGAACACACAAGCTCAAGGTAGACACATATTCGGAAGAGACATGAGAGGTCCCTAGGTTGGAATCCTTGGTGGGTATGTGGGTTCCATATAAGTAGGAGAAGGCTAAGATAGAGCTGTAGGTTGCCTAGCTTAGCATTAAAGGAGTGCCACAGTTCAGAGCTAATCTACAAAGACAGGGAGAGTGGAATAGTTTTTTTTTTATTTGTTTATGTATTTTTTTACTCATTTCATTTAAAGAAATCTGATAGGTCACTGGCTGACTGTTGAGACAATAGAACAGATACTTCAATGACTACACCTAACAGGAAATACTGTTTGTGCAAAAATAGTTTGGAAAAGTCACTAATCAAATGAACCACAGAAACCCTCAAAAAAAAAAAACCCTGTGGAGAGGAAGGATCTGATTTTCAGAGTTAACACATTATACTGTTGAAAATGTTCAATTTTCAAAATAATTACAAGGCATATGAAAAAACAAGAAAATATGTCCCATCCAAGTTAAAAAATGAACAGATGAAAACCATCCTAGAGGAGGCTGGGCTAAGATGGGGGAGTAGTCAGACACTTCCTGAGATCGCTGTTACAACAAACACCTGAAAAAACAAGTGAATCACGTATATATGACAATCTACGAGCTCTGAGCATCAAAGGCAAAGTTATGGAATCGGACTGAGTGGCAGGGGAGGGAGAGATGGTTCTGAAGCTGTGAGGAGTTGATAGACCTGACCCAGTGGGAACTGGCACCCTGCAGGCTGGAATTGGCTGGTGCCAGCAGTGAGGCAAGTTGTGGCATTTGGGACACGTTTTCCACATTGGGAGAGGCTGACCAGTGGAGAGTCTTCTCACACCCCCAGAATCAGTGAAAAGCGGTGCTCAATTGGCAAAAGATAAGTACAGGTGTCTAACCTACTATGCAGATCAAAAAACACCCTTTTGGGAAAAAAACTCTGTCCTGGTTACCTGCCCCCTTTCCACCATGCACTGGGTCCAAGTTGGCTTCAGAGACTGTTGCGTCCCCTGGGCCAGAAGTAGGACCCATCAGAAGCCCTAAGCCATTCCCCCAGCCTTGGAGAGAGAACAGATTAACAAACAGGGAAAGAATAATCTGCTGGCTCCCCTAAGCCAGGAATACAGGGCAGAAACAGCTCTTTGCCTAGGCACAGACATAAGGGGCCCAAGGACTTTGAATGCCTGTCATCCCCGCATAGACCTGTGTGTGCCCATGTCAAAAGTGTAGGCCCTCATTAGCACAGAACAACAGGATATATACCTGAAATCTAACTTCAACTGTTTCAGCTATATGGTGGAGAGGCAGGTTCATGACATTTGACACTGCTCTGCCTATTAAGCAGGGTCCTTACCTACCCACATCAGGGGCTTGAGGACTGGTGGCTCCACTGATGTCACCAGGCCACCCAAGACAGGAGTCCAAGAATAAATGGTGCCTCCCAGTCCTTACAGCTAACAGAATTGGGTGCTCATGGTCTGGCTGCAAGTCTTACTCACCTAGGCACTCTAGGGAACAGGGACACACTTTCCTCACAGAAACTTAGGTGGGCTGTCAGCCCACTGCCTTGCTCAGTGTGAGAACCCCTACTGCAGCCAGATGCCTGGGCCTACACCAATCACCCCTGCCCATCTCTGACTGTAGGCTTCAAAGGCAGCAAGAATCAAATTATCTCACACGAGCAGCCTATTTGGGCATATCAAAACAAGAAACCAGGACACAGTAAGCATAAATAAATAAATAAATGCAATAACATTAATGGCTAAGAGACAACAGTCAATATCAAAACACATAAAGAGGCAGACCATGACGGCTTCAGCAAGTGCTCGAAACAAGAAATCTTTCAGATAAAGAGAACTTCCTGGAATTACCAGAGGTAGAATAAAAAAAAGAGATTAATATACAGAACTTTTCAAGAGATTATGCAAAATGCAGAACAACCCAAGGAGCACAAGGACAAAGCAATAGAGGAACTTAAGAAGATTAGAGAAGAGCATAATGACAAATTTAATAGGCTGAAAGAATCAATAGAGAGACAACAAACAGAAATCCAGAAGATTAAAAATATAATTTCGGAATTAGGCTACACAATAGAAAGTCATAGGAGCAGAATTGTGACAATGGAAGTCAGAAGTAGTGAGATTGAAGACAAAACAGTTGACACCAACCCATTTGAGGAAAAGCCAGGCAAAAGAATTAAAAAAAATGAAGAAACCCTAAGAAATATGTGGGACTCTATCAAGAGGAATAACCTACGAGGGACTGGAGTACCAGAACAGGGGGCATAACAGAAAATACAGAGAGAATTGTTGAAGAATTATTGGCAGAAACCTTCCCTGATATCATGAAAGATGAGAAGATATCTATCCAAGATGCTCATTGAACCCCACACAAGGTAGATCCCAAAAGAAAGTCACAAAGGCTTGTAATAATAAAACTTGCCAAAACGAAAGATAAGAGAGAATTTTAAGAGTGACTAGGGATAAATGAAAACTCATCTACAAAAGAGAGTCAATAAGACTAAGCTTCGACTACTCAGCAGAAACCATGCACACAAGAAGGCGATGGGATGACATATATAAAGCATTGAAGAAAAAAATTGCCAGCTGAGAATTATATATCCAGCAAAACTGTTTCTCAGACACGATGGTGAAATTAGGACATTTCCAGATAAACAGAAGTTTAGGGAATTTGCAAAAACCAAACCAAAATTACAAGAAATACTAAAGGGAGTCCTCTGGTTAAGAAGTCGATAACTTCAGATAACAACCCAAAACTAGAACACAGGACAGAACAACCAAATATCCAGCAAGATAGAGAAATCACAAAAATAAATCAAAGCTAAAACACTCAAAATAGGAAAACAGAGATGTCATTATGTCAAACATGACAACATTAAAACAAAAAGAGGGTCTAAAAAAGTAGTCACAGTTCTTTCACATGGAGAGGAAGTCAAGGCAATATGAAGAAGTTAAAGATTGTTTCAACTTAGAAAATAGGGGTAATTATTAAGGTAACCACCAAGAAAACTAACAATCCTACACATCAAAATAAAAAACAAGAAAAACATAGACTCGGCTAATACAATAACAATGAAAAAGATGAAAGAAAATACATAAAGAAAAACAACTCAGCACAGAAAATTAAGTGGAACAAGGAAACTGTAAACAACACAAAACAAGGCATCAAAATGACAGCATTAAACTCATACCTATCAATAATTATGCTGAATGTAAATGGATTAAATGCACCAATAAAGAGACAGAGTGGCAGAATGGATTAAAAAAACACGATCCGTCTATATGCTGCCTACAAGAGACATACCCTAGACTTAAAGACACAAACAAACTAAAACTCAAAGGATGGAAAAAATATATTAAGCAAACAACAATCAAAAAAAGAGCAGGAGTGGCAATATTAATTTCTGACAAAATAGACTTTACAGTAAAATCCACCACAAAGGATAAGGAAGGACACTATATGATAATGAAATTGTCAATACACCAGGAGTACACAGCCATAATAAATATTTACGCACCCAAGGACAGGGCTCCAAAATACATCAAACAAACTGTAACGGCATTGAAAAGAAAGATAGACAGCTCCACAATAATAGTAGAAGACTTCAACACACCAATTTTGATGAAGGACAGAACATCCAGGAAGAAGCTCAATAAAGACACAGAAGATCTAAACGCCACAATCAATCAACTTGACCTCATAGGCATGTACAGAACACTCCACCCAACAGCAGCCAAGTATACTTTCTTTTCCACCGCACATGGAACATTCTGCCGAATAGACCACATGTTACGCCATAAAACAAGACTTAACAGAATCCAAAGCATTGAAATATTACAAAGTATGTTTTCGAACCATAAAGCCATAAAAGTAGAAATTAATAACAGAAGAAGAAAGGGAAAAAAATCAAACACATGGAAACTGAACAACACCTTGCTCAAAAAACACTGGGTAATACAAGAAATTAAGGACTTAATAAAGAAATTCACAGAATCAAATGAGAATGAAAACACATCCGCCCAGAACCTTTGGGACACAGCAAAAGTAGTTCTCAGAGGTCAATTTATAGCAATAAATGCACACGTCCAAAAAGAAGAAATGGGCAAACTCAAAGAATTAACTCTACAACTTGAACAAATAGAAAGAGAGCAGCAAAAGAAGCCCTTGGGCACCAGAAGAAACGAAATAATAAAAATTAGAGCAGAATTAAATGAAATAGAGAATAGAAAAACGAATGAAGGTGTTAACAAGACCAAAAGCTAGTCCTTTGAAAAGATTGAAAAGATCGATAAACCATTGGCCACACTGACAAAAGAAAAACAGGAGAGGCAAAAATAAGAAATGAGATGGGTGTTATCACAACAGACCCAACTGAAACTAAAAGAATCATAACAGAAAATTATGAAAAATTGTACTCTAATAAATTTAAAAATCTAAAGGAAATGGATAAATTTCTAGAAACACACTACCTACCTAAACTACCACAAACAGAGGTAGAACAACTAAATAAACCTATAACGAAAGAAGAGATTGAAAGGGTAATTTAAAAAACTCCCAACAAATAAAAAGCCCTGGACCTGAAGCCTTCACTGGAGAATTCTACCAATCTCTCAGAGAAGAGTTAACACCAATACTACTAAAGGTATTTCAGAGAATAGAAAAGGATGGAATACTCCCAAACTCATTCTATGAAGCCAGCATAACCCTGACACCACACAAAAAAGAAAATTACAGACAAATATCCCTCATGAACTTAGACACAAAAATCCTCCTCAAAATTCTAGCCAACAGAATTCAACAACATATCAAAAAAATAATTCACCATAACAAAGTGGGATTCATACCAGGTATGCAGGGATGGTTCAACATTAGAAAAACAATCAATGTAATCCATCACATAAATAAAACAAAACACAAGAACCACAAGATCTTATCAATTGATGCAGAAAAGACATTTGACAAAGTCCAACACCCATTCATGATAAAAACTCTCAGCAAAATAGGAATACAGGAGAAATTCCTCAACACAATAAAGGGTATTTACTCAAAGCCAACAGCCAACATCATCCCAAATGGAGAGAGTCTGAAAGCATTCCCCTTGAGAATGGGACAGACAACGATGTCCGTTATCACCACTGTTATTTAACACTGTGCTGGAGGTCCTAACCAGAGCAATTAGGCTAGAAAACGAAATAAGGGCATCCAAATTGGTAAGGAAGAAGTAAAAGTATCCCTATTGGCAGATGACATGATCTCATAACAGAAAGCCCTAAAGAATCCACAAGAAAACTACTGGAACAAATAGAAGAGTTCAGCAACGTATCAGGATACAAGATAAATGTACAAAATTCAGTTGGATTCCTCTACACCAACAAAGAGAACATCAAAGTGGAAATCACCAAATCAATACCATTTACAATAGCCCTCAAGAAGGTAAAATACTTAGGAATAAATCTAACCAGAGATGTAAAAGACCATACAAAGAAAACTACACTACTGCAAGAAACCAAAAGAGACCTACTTAAGTGGAAAAACATATCTTGCTTGTGGATAGGAAGACTCAACATTGTAAACATGTCTATTCTACCCAAAGTGATCTATAGATACAATGCAATCCTGATCCAAATTCCAATGGCATTTTTTAATGAGATGGAGAAACAAATCACCAACTTCATATGGAAAGGGAAGAGGCCCTGGATAAGTAAAGCATTACCGAAGAAGAACAAAGTGGGAGGCCTCACACTACCTGATTTTAGAATTTTTTATACTGTAATTTTAGAATTTATTATACCGCCACGGTAGTCAAAACAGGCTGCCCCTGGTACAACAGCAGATACATAGACCAATGGAACAGAATTGAGAACCCAGATGTAAATTCATCCACTTATGAGCAGCTGATATTTGACGAAGGCCAAATTCCGTTAATTGGAATTTATTCTTGTTATCTAGCTTATCTTCTGGTGTTTGTGGATTGTTAATTACGCTTTGTATGATATTTATATTCTGCACTCATGAGCGCTTCTGGGTTTACCGTACTTTTTCTTCTATGATCTTTATAGTTTCGGGTTTTATATTTAGGTCTTTGATTTGATCCATTTTAAATTAATTTTCGTGTATGGTGTGAGGTATGGGCCCTGTTTCATTATTTTGCAGATGGACATCCAGTTTTGCTAGCACCATTTGTTAAAAACACTGTCTTTTCTCCATTTAATGGACTTCGAGCCTTTGTTAAAGATCGGATGACCATAGGTAGGTGGATTTACATCTGGGTTCTTGATTCTGTTCCATTGGTCAATGTGTCTGTCATTGTACCAGTACCAGGCTGTTTTGACTACCATAGCTGTATACTAGGCTCTGAGGTCAGGTAGTGTGAGTCTTCCAACTTTATTCTTTTTCTTCCATAGTGCTTTACTTATCCGGGGCCTGTTTCCTCTCCATATAAAGTCAATGATTAGTTTTTCCATCTTGTTAAAGAATGCTGTTGGAATTTGGATGGGGATTGCATTGTATTAGAGATTGCTTTGGGTAGAATGGAAATCCTAGTCGCGTAGTGGTTAAGAGCTACGGCTGCTAACCAAAAGGTCAGCAGTTCAAATTCACCAGGCACTCCTTGGAAACTCTACAAGGCAGTTCTACTCTGTCTTATAGGGTAGATATGAGTCGGAATCAACCCCACGGCAGTGGGTTGGGTAGAACTGACATTTTCACAATGTTGAGTCTACCTATCCACGAGCGTGGTATGTTTTTCCATTTATGTAAGTCTCGTTTGGTTTCTTGCAGTAGTGTTTTGTACTTTTCTTTGTGTAGATCTTTTATGTCACCTGTTAGATATATTCCGAAGTAATTTGTTTTTTAGGGGCTATTATAAATGTTGCTTTCCAGATTTCCTTTTCATAGTTCTTTTTAACGTTGCTTTCCTGATTTCCTTTTCATAGTTCTTTTTATTGGTGTATAGGAATCCAACTGATATTTGCATGTTTATCTTGTATCCTATGCTGCTGAATCTTTCTACTAGTTCCAGTAGCTTTCTTGTGGAGTCCTTTAGGTTCTATATGTACAGTATCACATCATCTGCAAATAGGGATAGTTTTACTTCTTCCTTATCAATTTGGATGCCCTTTATTTCTTTTTCTTGGCTTATTGCTCTAACTAGGACTTCCAGCACAATGTTAAATAGGCATGATGATAAAGGGCATTCTTGTCTTGTTCCTGTTCTCAGGGGGAATGTTTTCAGATTCTGTCCATTACTAATCATGTTTGCTGTTGGTTTTGCAAAGATGCCCCTCATTTTGTTGAGGAATTTCCCTTCTATGCCTATTTTATTGAGTTTTTTTTTATCAGGAATGGATGTTGGACTTTATCAAAGCCTTTTGTGCATCGATTGAAATGATCATGTGATTCTTTTTTTGTTTTATTTGTGTGGTGGATTATGTTGTTTGATTTTCTAATGTTGAACCATGCTTCATACCTGGTATGAATCCCATTGGGTTGTAGTGTATTTTTTTTATATGATGCTGAATTCTATTGGCTAGAATTTTGTTGAGAAATTTTCCATTTCTACTCATGAGAGATATTGACCTGTAGTTTTTGTCTTTTTTTATTCTTGTCTTTTCCTGGTTTTGGTATCAGGGTTGTGGTGGGTTCATAGAATGAATTTGCAAGTATCCCCTCCTTTTCTATATTCTGAAATAGTTTGAGTAGTACTGGTGCAAGCTCTTCTCTGAATGTTTGGTAGAATTATCCAGTGAATCCTTCTGGGCAAGCGTTTCTTTTTTTCTTGGAAGTTTTTTTGTATTACCTTTTCAACCTCTTCTCTTATTATGGGTCTGTGCTGGTGGCTCTCTACCTGAGTAGTGTGCCTCAGCCTGTCAAGAAGGGGCACAGTGGTGCATGGGACTAGGTGGGCAGGAGAAAGGAAAGGAAAGAAAGGAAGGAGAGAGAAGAAGGCAATAATCAAATAATTTTAAAAAATAAACAAAACAAAAAATATGGTGGTGGGGAGCCAGCTGTTGGGGGTGAGGCAGAATTGGAGTGGTGGTCAGCTGATGTCTCTCTCACCAGGTGGCACAGCACAGCCCTTCAGGAAGGGGTGGAGGCAATGCAGAGCTTAGGTGTGAGGGACAAGGAAAAGAAGGGAATAAATAAAGAAAAATTAAAAATATGGCTCTGGGGGAGCCCACCTATGGGGTAGCACAGGCCTGGGGAGGTTGTGTGCCAGAGGGTCTCAAGCTGAGTGGTAAAGTACACCCCACCAAGAACAGGGGGTGGCTGTTCTTAAGCTGAGTTCTCTAGAGAAGGAAAACCAGAAAAGTGTATAAATATATACAGACAGATTTATATCAAGGAAATGGCTTATGCAATTGTACAGGCTAGAACGCTCCAAGTCCATGCATCAGGATAGAGGCTTCTCTCGATTCATGTAGCTGCAGGGGCTAGCAAACCCAAGTCAGAGAGGAGGGGTCCTGCTCTCAGACTGTGAAGATCGAGGAAACCCAAGGTCTGGAGATACGCTGATAGCTCAAGTCCCAAGAGCTGGAGGTCAGACAAACAGGAGACAGCCACAGGATCCAGAGAGAGTGAAAAAACCAGAACATCTGCTTATATTCACATGTAGGCCATAACCCCAAAGAAGCTCCCTTTCAACTGAATGGCTACTCAGAGCAGATTCCATCATGGGAGTGATCAGATATAAACACTAAGAATCAGCCCAGCCAATTTGACACAATCTTACCCATCACAGTCCACCCCTTGTCAACCTGGCACATGTATACATCTCCTTAAACCATACATAATCTCTGAATAAAGACAATTATAAAGTCATACTTGTGTCTAACAGGATACAACTAACACGCATACAACTGAAGACACACTAGCCCAGTTTACATCTTATATTTTATAAGTGAAGAAAACAAAAATATTTAAGGCACGTGTACAAAGCATAAATACTCATAACAATTACAGTCCTCATTCCTGCAAATGGTCACGTGGCCATAACTGGTATTTAGATCTACCTTCTTCCACCACCCATTCCGTATTCCCTTTGACCTCAGCAAGCACCTCAGCTGGTAGTGGTTCTTTGCCTGGTGTGGTGACCCAAACCTTCATTCCTGAAGGGTCTGGGTCGTTAGTAGTCATGTCAGAATTGGTTTGCTGTAGTTTTCTATTGACTTTAACTACAGTGCATAGTAGTAATAAGAGACACCCTAAAGGATCTCCTGCATTCCAGACGTACTCTTCTTTATCTCATTATGTAATATCAATTCAATTTCCTCTTGGTAATCAGAATCAATCACATCAGCCTGTATGGTAACTCCCTTCCTTGCCTGTTGATCCAGGGGCATAAGGAGCCCAAAGTACCCAGGTGGCATTCTTAGCTTCTAGTTCAATGGAATCAGTGATGTGTCCCCAGGAGGGAGCATTCCTCCCTTTGGAACTAAGACATCTAGACCTGCAGAGCATAAGGTTGCAGGGACAGGAAGCAAAAATCTTGTGAGTGGGTCACTAGGGGTAATAGTGAGTGGTACCACTCCCTCTTCCACCTCTTGATTCCTATACTCATGAATCCTGGCTATGGGTGAAACAGCACCATATATTGGACACTGGTTTAGAGCACATACTGCCTCCTGGAGAGCACTTCCCCAACCCTGCAAGGTATTGTCACTGAGCTGGTGCCGTAATTGTGTCTTTAGAAGGCCATTCCATCATTCTATCAAGCCAGCTGCTTCAGGATGATGAGGAACATCGTAAGACTGGTGAATTCCATGAGCATGGGCCCACTGCCATGTTTAATTTGCTGTGAAGTGAGTTCCTTGATCCAAGGCAATGCTGTGTGGGATACCATGATGGTAGATAAGGCATTCTGTAAGTCCGTGGATGGTAGTTTTGGCAGAAGCATTGCATGCAGGGAAGGCAAATCTATATCCAGAGTAAGTTTCTATTCCATGAAGGACAAAACGCTGCCCTTTCCATGATGGAAGCGGTCCAATGTAATCAACTAGCCACCAGGTTGCCGGCTGATCAACTCCAAGGATGGTGCCATATAGGCAGTGTTG
Organism: Loxodonta africana; assembly: GCF_030014295.1. Lineage (NCBI taxonomy): Eukaryota > Metazoa > Chordata > Mammalia > Proboscidea > Elephantidae > Loxodonta > Loxodonta africana. Next base: position 87,244,448 of record NC_087369.1, on the reverse strand, counting down.
GTCTCTTCTGCTGGCAGACTGGGCAGTTATCAGTGGTGTAGCCAAGTCAGCCATGGTGAGTGGAAGTCCATGTGGTTGAGCCCATGCATAACCTTCACCCCTGCTACCATGGCCACTTTGTTCATGAGCCTATTGAGCAATGACAGGAGCAGCTGGGGAAAGAGGATGACTGGTTTTCACAGAACGCGTCATCCTATCCACTTGATTGTTGAGATCATCCTCTGCTGAGGTCACCCTTTGGTGAGCATTCACATGAGACACAAATATCTTTACTTCTTTGGCCCATTCAGAGAGGTCTATCCACATAACACGTCGCAGTAAATCTTTGTCTCCAATTTTCCAATCACGTTCCTTCCATGTCCCTGACCATCCAGCCAAACCATTGGCCACAGTCCATGAATCAGTATGCAATTGCACATCAGGCCATTTCTCCTTTCCAGCAAAGTGAACAACCAGATGCACTGCTCAAAGTTCTGCCCATTGAGAGGATTTCTTTTCACCACTGTGCTTCAGGGAGGTCCTAGAAAGGGGCTGCAGTGGTCCTGCTGTCCACTTTCAAGTAGTGCCTGCATATCACACAGAGCCATCTGTAAACCAGGGACAGGTTTTCTCTTCTTCTGTCAATTGATCATAAGGAACTCCCTATGAGGCCATAGATGCAGGCTGGGGGATGGAAGGTAATGTGACATGAGTGGAGACCATAGGCATTTGGGCCACTTCCTCATGTAACTTACTTGTGCCTTCAGGTCCTGCTCAGGTCCAATCTCATATATATCACTTCCATTTAAGGATGGAGTGCTGCTGTGCATGTCCAACTGTACGACTCTGTGGGTCAGACAACACCCAGTTCATGATGGGTGGTTCAGGCCACATGGTGACTTGGTGTCCCGTGGTTAAATGTTCAGTCTCTACTAAGGCCCAGTAACAAGCCAAAAGCTGTTTCTCAAAAGGAGAGTAGTTATCTGCAGAGGATGACAGGGCTTTGCTCCAAAATTCTAAATGTTTGTGCTGTGATTCATCAATAGGGGCCTACCAAAGACTTCAAACAGCATCTCTCTCTGCCACTGACATTTCAAGCACCACTGGATCAGCTGGATCATTTGGCCCAAGAGGCAGAGTGGCATGCACAGCAGCCTGAACCTGTTTCAGAGCCTTCTCTTGTTCTGGGCCCCACTCGAAACCAGCAGCTTTTTGAGTCACTTGATAAATAGGCCAGAGTAAACACCCAAATGAGGAATGTGTTCCCTCCAAAATTCAAAGAGGCCCACTAGACATCGTGCCTCCTTTTTAGTAGTGGGAGCAGCCAGATGCAATAACTTATCCTTCACTTTAGAAGGAATATCTTGACATGCCCCACACCACTGGAACCCTAGAAATTTCACTGAGGTGGAAGGTGCCTAATTTTTGTGGGATTAATTTTCCACCCTCTAGCACCCAAATGTTTTACCAATAAGTCCAAAGTTATTGAGATTTCCTCCTTACTAGGTCCAATAAGCATAATGTCATCAATGTAATGTACCAGTGTGATGTCTTGTGGACAGGAAAAGTGATCAAGTTCCCTTTGGACTAAATTATGACATACGGCTGGAGAGTTGATGTAGCTCTGAGGTAGGCAAGTGACGGTGTATTGCTGGCCTTGCCAGCTAAAGGCAAACTGCTCCCGATGGTCCTTCAAATCAAGTATGGAGAAAAAGGCATTAGCCAGATCGATAGCTGCATACCAGGTACCAGGAGATGTATTAATTTGCTCAAGTAATGAAACTACATCTGGAACAGCAGCTGCAATTGGGGTCACCATCTGGTTAAGTTTTAGATAATCCACTGTCATTCTCCAAAATCTATCTGTTTTTTGCACAGGCCAAATAGGTGAGTTGAATGGGGATGTGGTGGGAATCACCACCGCTGCATCCTTCAAGTCCTTGATGGTGGCAGTAATCTCTGCAGCCTCTCCTAGAATAAGGTATTGCTTTTGGTTTACTATTTTCCTAAATCAGGGCAGCTCTAATGCTGTCAACTTGGCTTTATCTACCATAATAGCCATTACTCTATTTGTCAGGGATCCAATGTGGGGTTCTGCTAGTTGTTGGGTATATCTGTTTCAATTATGCATTCTGGAACTTGGGAAATCACTACAGGATGGGTATGAAGACCCACTGGACCTACTGTGAGATGGATATGAGCCAAGACTCCATTAATAACCTGACCTCCATATGCTCCCACTCTGACTGGTGGGCTACAGTGACATTTTATGTCTCTTGGAATTAGTGTCAGTTCAGAGCCAGTATCCAGTAATACCCAAAAACTCTGATTATTTCCTTTTTCCCAATGAACAGTCACTATTGTAGAAGGCCATGGGTCCCTTTGGAAAGACTAAGAGAAAGATTAACAGTAAAAAATTTAGGTAGTGTATTGGAGTCCTTCCTCAAGGGGACCCGGCCTCCCCTTCATTCAAGGGGTTGTGGGTCTTTAAACCAGCTCAAATCTGGGAATTGATTGAGGGACCATGACTCTTTATTCTGCCGATTTGAGTTAGACTGTTGTTCTCCTGACCTAGAATTCGACAGCAGTGGTGGGGGGTGGGTACACATCAAGTAAATAGTAGATTTCCTATCTACTTCACTTCTAGGGACACCATGACTAAGTAGCCAGTGCCATAAGTCCAAATGAGTCAGATTATTTTGATTACTGCTTTGACTCCACTATCCATAACTGTAACCATGCCCACCTTGTCATTGTCAATTGAGTGCAGCCACTTGGCCCCTACTCCATGGGATCCAATCAGCCTCATAGTAGCTGGGGTCTTAATTCAGTTAGGACAGTTCCCACTGTCAAATCTGATTTACATAAAATAGCAATCACAGCAGTCTTCATGGATGCTGGAGCTCCCTTCACAAATTTGTTCCTCACAGTTGTGGTAAAAGGTGTGTCCTCTGGGCACTCCATGTGTGGGTCTGTGGGTCTAACCTGATAAATCCACTCTAGCATGCCAATTTCCCTAAGCCTTTGGACACTTTCTTCTACAGTATACCAAGGCAGGTCTGGTACTTCTATTTGATAATGTAGGCCACCTCATAAACCATGCTTTGGCAACCCAACCAGGTAAACTATTAGATCCTTTCCTAACTTCTCAAGCTGAAACATTGTATAAAGAATCTGTGCTTAGTGGACCCATATTCATAAACTCAGAATGATCCATCTTTATGTTCCTTGCACCATTATCCCACACCCTTAATAGCCATTTCCACACATAGTCCCCAGATTTCTGTTTGTACATATCAGAAAAGTCAAGCAGTTCTTTTGGAGTGTTGTGTACCCCCTCTTGGGCCACACTTTGTACTTCACCTTTTGGGGCTCACTGGGGTTTAAGTCTATTTATAGGTCTAGAAGCTAGAATCTGTAGTATGGAATTGTTTTGAGAGCATTCAGCATTGTCTTGTAAAGCATCTGCCTCGGGCAATGCCCCAGGCAATGACTCAGGCAAGGGCTCTTTAGAGGCAGCTGGGCTAGGGCTAATCTCATTAAATGGGAGTGGAGGGGCTAACGGTTTTTCTGGGCAGGTGGTTTCGCAGACAAACACGATGCAGTATCTTCATATGGGAGTGGTTCTGCTGGCAGCAGTGATTGAATGGAATTTGGAGGCTCAGTCTATTCAGCTTTCTGATTATCTGCCCATATGTCCCTATCCCAGGTTTCAGGGTTCCATTTCTTCCCAATCAATGCCCTTACTTTAACTTCAGACACCTCTTGAGGTTGACAATTGAGCTCGTGTTGTAATTCAGCCACTCTTACAATAAGGCTCACAAGAAATAAGGCTTTCTACAAGTGGAAGCCTTAAGGTCGTTTATGCGGCACTTGAGTTTTGACTCTGAAGCCCTGAGTACATCTCTTTCTTTCACCAGTTTGTCCAGTGAGTGTAAGTAGGACCAATCAACAAGCTTCCTTATATTTCTCATTCATACAAAACTGTAGAAATATATCACACATGTGTTCACCCAGAGCCTTGCCTTTCACCAATACCTGATCTACTGGTGGTATTTTGTGTAATTGTATTGACACCTCATGCCATGGATTAGCAGTGCCCTTTTTACTGCTGGACTGCAGTGGGTTTTTTTTTTTTACTACTGGAAGCAGAGTCATCAACATCTTTAAGACTAACCAGACTTGAGAACCAATTTATAAAATTCATCCTTACAATTTGGTTTCTTTAGAGCAACTCTCAGTACCAAATATCTTAGGCTGGGTTCTCCAGAGAAGCAAAACCAGGAAAGCATATAAATATATAGAAAAAAATAAATATATAGAGAGAGATTTATATCAATGAAATGGCTCATGCAATTGTAAAACCTAGAATGTTCCAAGTCCATGGATCAGGATAGAGGCTTCTCTCTATTCACGTAGCCACAGGGGCTGGCGAACCCAAGATCAGTAGGTCAGAGAGCAGGGCTCCTGCTCACAGGCTGTGAAGATCGATGAATCCCAAGGTCTGCAGATAAGCTGATAGCTCAAGTCCACAAGAGCTGGAGGTCAGAAAAACAGGAGGCAGCCACAGGATACAGAGAAAGCAAAAAAGCCGGAACATCTGCTCATATTCAGATGCACGCCACACCCCCAAGGAAACTCCCTTTCAACTGATTGGCTACTCACAGTAGATTCAATCACGGGAGTGATCACATATAAATACTGAGAATCATGGCCCAGCCAAGGTGACACACAATCTTAACCATTGCAGTGGCACACAGGGCTGGGTGGAAGGGACAAAGGAAAGGAAGGAAGGGAGAGAGAAGAAACAACAACAAAAACAAACAATAAGTAAATAAATAAATAAAATGGTGCTTAGGGAGCCAGTCGGTGACAGTGGCACAGAGCCAGGGAGGCTTTCCACAGTGACTCTTCAATCAAGCTGTGCGGCATGGCCCCTCCAGAATGGGTAGGGGGCAGTTCACAGGGCTGGGTGGGCAGGAGAAAGGAAATGAAGGAAAGGAGAGAGAAGAAACAGAAAAAAAAAGAACGAAGCAAACAAACCAAAAACTCACAGCCTGTCAAGAAGGGCAGGGGGTGGCACAGTGGGCTAGCTGGGTGGAAGAAAGGAAAGGAATGGAGAGAGAAAGAAAAACAACAAAAAAAGCCCCCAAAAATAGTAATATCTAAAAGCAAACAAACAAAGAAAAGAAAACAAAAAATGGCTCTGAAGGAGCTGGCTGGTGGGCGCAGGGTGGACCCAGTGGCAGTGAGCTGATATATCTCTGGCTGAGCAACCATGGCCCATTGGAAAGTGACTGAGTCCTCTTACAGGGAAGAAGGTGGGGGCATGAAAGTGTTTATCCCTGGTTATGAAGTGCTCTGTCTCCTGTTAGGAGCTCTGTGAAATTGCCTTTCTGTACTCCCTGTCTGCATTCTTTGGTAGCTGTAGTCCAAGATGGCTACTCTGGCCACATTACCTGGTAGAGGATCTCCACTTAGTAGCTCTCCTCATTCTCTGTTCTCTGTCAGTTTCTTATCCCATTTGGTGCTTGATCAAGTTCTTTATTCCTTCATTTGGTGCTTAGAGTTCCAAGATTGATGTTTGCATCTGTTTTACTTAGTTTTTCAGGTCTTTGCTGCAGAGGGGTGGCATGGTGCTTCTATCTGTAGTGCTGTGTTGTCTCCTCCTCAAATACAAATTCTGGAGATAGAAAGTACAATATCAAAAATGAAATATTCACTAGAAGGAGTCACTCAACAGAAAATGTGAGCCTGCAGAAAAAAGAATCAGTGAACTTGAAGACTGAAAAATTTAAATTATTCACTCTAAGAAGCACTAAGTTAAAAGAATGAAGAACAATGAACTTAGCTTGAGGGACCCAAGGGAAAACGTCGAGTATACCAATATACTGACTATTGGAGTCCCAGAAGGTGAGGACAGGGCATAAAGACTACTTGAAGAAATAATGGCAGAAAACTTCACTAATTTGATGGAAAACATTAATCTATGCATCCAAAAAGCTTAACAAACTCAAAGTAGGATAAACTCAAAGAGCTACAAAACAGGACACATTATAACTAAATGGTTGAAACACAAAGAGAGAATCTTCAACTCAGCAAAAGAGAAGGGATCCTCAATAATAATATTAATGGAAATCATGGAGGCCAGAAAGCAGTGGAATGACGTACTTAAAGTGCTGAGGGAAAAAAACAAAACTTTGTCAACCAAGAATTCTATACCCAGCAAAACTATTATTTAAAACTAAAGGAGAAATTAAGACATTTCCAGATAAACAAAATCTGAGGAAGTTTGTTGATAGTAGTCCTACCGTACAAGAAATGCTAAAAGGAGTTCCTTCAGGTTGAAATGAAACACACTAGACAGTAACCTGAAGGCATGTGCAGGAATAAAGAAATCCAGTAAAGGCAACTAAATGGACAAATATAAAAGCCAGTATTATTGTGTTATTGGTTTGTAACTCCTCTTTTTATTTTTCATATGATTTAAAAGACAAATGCTTAAGACAATAAATAATTACAAATCTATGGACATGGACACATGATGAATAAAGATGTAATCTGTGACAATCACAACATAAGGAGTGGAAAGAGCTGTATAAGACAGGAATTTTTTGTTTGTTATTGAAGCTATGTTGGTATCAATTCAAACTAGACCGTTACCAATTCAGTATGTTAATTGTAACCACTATGATAATCACTAACACAATAACTAGAAAATATACAGAAAAGGAAGGAATCTAAAAGATACACCAGAAAAAACAAATGAATTCTACAATTGAATAAAAACAACAACAACAAAAAAAAAACTGAAAATGGGTAAAGCTAAGTCCAAAACTACATGATGAAAGGAACTAAAGTTTATAGTTGAGATAAATAAGACAGAGACTAGAAAAGTAATAGAGAAAATCAATGAAATAAAAAGTTGATTCTTTGAAAAGAGCAATAAAATAGACAAAATTCTTTCTAGATTGAAAGAACTGGAAAGCGTACAAAAAACTAAAATCATAAATGAATGTGGAGACATTACTATTGGCCATACAGAAATAAAAAGAAATGTAAGATAATAGTATGAACAATTTATTCCATTGTATATAGATGAAATGGACAAGATCCCCAAAACACATAAACTATCTAAATTGTATCAAGAAGAAATAAAGATCTCAACGTATGTATAATAAGTGAAGAAATAGAATAAGTAATCAAAAATCTCTAAAACATAATGTCCAAGACCGTGTTGATTCACAGGTGAATTCCACAAAACATCTAAAGAATTTATACCAATCTTCTCAAATTCTTCCAAAAAATAGATGAGGAAGGAACACTTCCTAACTCATTCTATGAGGCCAACATTACCCAATACCAAAGTCTGATAAATACACCACAAGAAAAGAAAATTAAACACCAATTATCTCATAAATATAGTTGAAAAAATTCTCAATAAAACACTAGCACAGTGAATCCAGCAGCATGCTAAAAGGTTATACAATATGACCAAGAGGGATTTATTCCAGGAAGGCAAGGATGATTAAACACAATAAAATCAATTATAGAAAATATACCAAATTAATAAAATGAAGAAATAAAAAAATCAACATGATAATTTCAATTGATTCAGAAAAGGAATTTGACAAAATCCAACATCCTTTCATTATAAAAAGTCTCACAAAAGTAGGAACACAAAAGAAATTCCTCAACGTGATAAAGGGCATTTATGAATAACACACGGAAAACATCATATTCAATGGAGAGAGATTACATATTTTCCCCTAAGATCATCATTGCTATATAACATCATACAGGAAGTTCTAGCAAAAGTATTTAGGCAAGAAAAAGAAATAGTCATCCAAATCAGAAAGGAAGAAGTGTAACTGTCTCTACTCTAAGGTGACATGATCCTATACAGAAAAAAAAAACCTCAAAGATTCCACATGAAAGATACTAGAGGTATAGAACTCAGCAAAGTTGTAGACTACATAATCAACACTCAAAAATTAGCTGTGTTTCTATGCACCAGCAATTAACAATCTGAAAAGGAAATTAAGAAAACAAGTCCATTTACAATAGAACTTAAAGAATAAAATACCTAGGAATAAATTTACCCAAGGAGGACAAATACTTGTGATGGTTAATTTTATCTGTCAATTTGGCTAGACTATTTTTATGGTTCCCAGTTGTTTGGCCAAACACTACTCTAGTTGATACTATGGAGTAGTGACATGTGACTAAGTCATTTGGCCTTTAGTAAAGCAGATTACCTTCTGTAAGGTAATGTATTATATAACGTAGTATTGCGTTAGTATAATGTATTTACCTTCAAAATGTAATCTAATGTAATGGAATCAATTGGTTGAAAAGGAAGTTTCCATGGGGTGTGTTCTGCCTCCAGGCTATAAATACTTTGGCAGAACTATCTCACACAACGACATGGGGGAATTCAGATGCCATGATCGTTACAAGCAACAGAATGGCAAAGAACACCTGGCAACTCCCAGGGCTACCGAAAAGGAAGAACATTACCCTAGAGCCATGCCCTAAACTGTGAAAAAATGAATTTCTGTTCTTTAAAGTGACTCACTTATGGTGTTTGTGCTATAAGAGAACTAGATAACTAAGACATTTGTACACTGAAAACTATAAAACATTGCTGAAAGAAATTAAAAAAAAACAGTTACTGTCAAGTTGATTTCAACTCATGGAGATCCCATTTGTTGCAGAGTAGAACTGCACTTCCTAGGGTTTTTATAGCAGTAACCTTTCAGAAGAAGATCTCCAAGTCTTTCTTCTGAGGCGCCTTTGGATGGGTTTGAACCACAAAACTTTCAGTTAGTAGCTGTGTGCTTAACTGTTTGCACCACACAAGGACTCCTGAAAGAAATTAACAAAGAACTAAATAAATGGAAAGACATCCCATATTCATGAGTTGGAAGACTAAATATTGTTAAGACGTCAATACTATCCAAAGAAATCTAAAACTTTAATGCAATCCCTATGAAAAATTCCACAGCCCTTTTTGCAGAAATGGAAAAAAACTGATCTTCAAATTCATATGGAATTGGAAAAGACCCTGAATAAATAAAACGATATTGAAAAAGAAGAACAAAATTGGAGGGCAAACGCTTATCAATTCCAAAACTTACTACAAAGTTACAGTAATCAAAACAGTGTGGTACTGATATAAGTATAGAAATACAAATCTATGGAATAGAATTAAAAGTCCAGAAATACATCCATATATCTATAGTTAATTGATTTTTGACAAGGGCTCCAAGTCCATTCAATGGGGGGAAATAATAGTCTCTTCAACAAATGGTTCTGGAACAAGTGGACTTCCAGATACAAAAAAACAAAGTCGGACACCTACCTCACAGCATATGTGAAAATTAACCAAAAATAGATCAACTAACTAAATGTAAGAGCTAAAATGACAATACACTTAGAAGAAAACATAGGGGGCATATAGTCAGAACACTGTATTTGGCATGGATTATTAGATACAAAACTATAACCAGGAACAACAAAAGAAACATGCAAATAAATCTGACTTCATTAAAATTAAAATATTTGAAAGTCATATATCTGATAACAGCTTAATATTCAGAACATATAAAGAAATCCTACAACCCAATCACAGAAAGGCAAATGATCCAATTAAAAAATAGGATAAGAATGTGAATAAATATTTCTCAAAAAAGATATAAAATGGCAATTAAGCATATGAAATGATGCTCAAAGTAATTAGTCATTAGGGAAATGAAAATGAAAACCACAAGGAGATACCACTTCCCGCCCACTTGGATGGTTATTATTAAAAACAAAAATAAATTACAAGTGTTGGAGAGGATGTGGGGATTTTCTTAGTTATCTAGCACTGCTATAACAGAAATAGCATAAGTGAATGGCTTTAACAAAGAGAAATTTATTCTCTCATAGTTTAGGAGGTTAGAAGTCTGAAGTCAGGATGCCAGCTCCAGAGGAGGCTTTCTCTCTCTGTTGGCTCTGGGGGAAGGTCCTTGTCATCAATCTTCCCCTGCTAGGAGATTCTCAGCACAGGAATCCCAAGTCCAAAGGACACGCTCCTCTCGTGGTTCTTCATTCTTGGTAGTAGGAGGTCCCCCTGTCTCTCTGCTCACTTCTGTCTTCTATATTCTCAAAAGAAATCGACTCAAGATACAATCTAATCTTGTAGATTGAGTCCTGCCTCACTAACATAACTGCTTCTAATCCTGTCTCATTTAAATCATAGAGGTAGGAATTACAACACATAGGAAAATCACATGAGATAACAAACTGGTGGACAATCACACAATACGGGGAATCAAGGCCTAGCCAATTTAACACACATTTTGGGGGGACACAATTCAATCCATAACAGGGATATTGGAACCTTTGTACATAGTAAGGGGAAAATGTAAAATGTTCAACTGCTTTTTCCTCAAAAAGTTAAACATAGAATTGCTATATTTGGGGTATATACCCAAAAGAATTCAAAGTAGAGACTCAAATAGACTCTTGTACATCAGTATTCATTACAGTATTATTTACAATAGCCAAAAGGTGGAAAGAACCCAAGTGTCCATCAACAGATGAATGGATAAACAAAATGTTTTATAACCATATAATGGGGTATTATTCCGTTATAAAAAGAAAGGAAGTTCTGATACATGCCACCACATGGGTGAAAAGTGAAATTATTATTATTATGCTATGTGATATGTCATACACAGAAAGATAAATATTGTGTGATCACACTTATGTGAAATATATAGAATAGGCAAATGCATAGAGACAAAACTAAATTAGTGGTGCCCAGAAGGTAGCGGAAGGGAGGAATGGAGTTTTTCGTAATGAGTACTGAGTTTTCATTTTGGGTGATGAAAAAGTTTTGGAAACACATAGTGGTGATGGTGGGAAAACATTGTTTATATAATTACTGTCACTGAATTGTCTTATGGGGTCGTTATGAGTCAGAATTGACTCAACAGCAACGGGTTTGGTTTTTGGCTTTTTGGTAATACTAGTTGAGAAAGACTGAAAATTTTCTTACTAAGATCAGGAAAAAAGACAGGAATGCCCGCTCTCACCACTTACTCAACATCATTCTGGAAGTCCTAGCCAGAGCAATTAGGTTAGAAAAAATATAAAATGTATCCAAATCGAGAAAGAGGAAGTAAAATTATCTCTTTTCACAGATGACATGATCCTATACATACAAAACCTCAAAGATTTCATAAGAAATCTATTAGAACCAATAAACGAATACAGAAAGGTGGCTGGGTCCAAGGTCAACACACAAAAATCTGTTGGATTTGTATAGTAGAAAAGGAAAAATAAGGAAGCATTACAATTTACAACAGCATCTGTTATGAATTGAATTGTGTCCCTCAAAAATGTGTCAACTTGGCTAGGCCATGATTCCCAGTATTGTGTGATTGTCCAACATTTTGTCATCTGATGTGATTTTCCTGTGTGTTGTAAATCCTACTTCTATGATGTTAATGAGGCAGGATTAGAGGTTTTGTATGTTAACGAAGCAGGACTCAATCTACAAGATTAGGTTGTGTCTTAAATCAATCTCTTTTGAGATATAAAAGAGAGAAGCAAGCAGAGATGTGGGGGACCTCCTATCACCAAGAAAGCAGCATCAAGAGCAGGGTGCGTCCTTTGGACCTGGGGTTCCTGTGCTGAGAAGCTCCTAGTCCAAGGGAAGATTGATGACAAGGAGCTTCCTCCAGAGCCGATAGAGAGAGAAAGCTTTCCCCTGTAGCTGATGCCCTAAATTTGTACTTCTAGCCTACTAGACTATAAGAGAAAAAACTGTTTGTTGAAGCCATCCACTTCTGGTATTTCTATTATAGCAGCACTACTAAGACAGAATTTGGTACCAGGAGTGGAGTGCTGCCCTAACAAATACCTAAAATGTGGAAGCAATTTTGAAACTGCAAATGGATAGAATCTGGAAGAGTTTTAAGATTGCCTTGAAAAAAGTTTTGGTAGAATTATGGACAACAAAGACAATTCTGGTGAGGACTCAGAAGGAAATGAGGAGAGCTGTTACATTGGAAACAGTGCAGATGGCTAGAGGCAGCAGCAGAGAAACATCAGCAGCAAAGAAATGGCAGCATTGGAACCAGGAGACCAGCACAAGACATTGCTGGAGCCGACCCATGGAGCAAGAGAGCTAAGTGCTTTCTGGTCAAAGTTTACTGGCAGAGTGGGGTGCCTCCAGACATTTATTGGCAGAGCTACAGAGCTTTGGAACACTTGCCTGAGCAGGGCAGACAGGGGTGGCAAGGCCCAAGGATCTGAGAGGCCAAGGATGAAAAGGGACACAGGAAGCAGAGCTGCCTCAGCCTCAAAGGGTAGAGTCACCACTCAGATGAACTAGGAGAATGGTGAGCCCAAAGCTGAGGGAGCAGAGTTGCTGTTCTATTGGACCTGGAAGGTGGAGCTGAAACCCAAGGTCGAGGGGCCTCCACTCAAAATCAGGAGAGTGTGGTCAGTAGCTAGAGTTTGGAGGCCAGGGCCATTGCCTAAATGGTCCCAGAGAACAGTTTTATTTTCAAGCCTTGGACAAAGGCATGGACAAGGAGCATTTTCCCTGGCTTATTGTTGTCAGTGGGGCTCCTTCTATTTTCCCCTTGGCAGGGATGCAGGGTCTGCTTGGAGTTGTCAGTGGGCATCATGTTCAGTCTGGGGGTAGAATGAGGCTACCTGGGCCCCCTTCTCCCAGTAGATTGGGCTTGGATCACTTTCTGTTACTATTTGGTGGGGATCGAGAGGCTCATGGCTGCTGTGTTTTCCCTTTAGTCTTGGGTCACTGGACAGTTCTCCTTCCCACTTTCCACCTTGCAGAGCTTTTCTATGGTTGTCTGTTGCATTTTTCCAGGGTTTATGATTGTACTTAGCAAGAGGATTAGGGGAGCACAAATCTACACCATCTTATTTAGACCAGAAGTCTTCGATACTTTAACATGATAAAATAAGCACATCTCGTCCTTAAATGTTATATTATTTAAAGGGAAAACACTAGAGACATTTACACTAAGATCAGGGAAAAGGGATATCCTCAATATTAGCCACTACTCAATATTGTACTAGATGTTCTAGCCAATGCAATTAAAAAGCAATCAAGTAGTGGCTTTAAAATTGGTAAAGAAATAATACTATCTCTATTTATAGATGATGTGATAGTATAGCTTAAAGAATTTAAGATAATCCATGATAAAACTAACTCAAAGGAAGAAATAATTCAGTATTAGCAAGACATATATTAGCGTACAGAAATCAACAACCTTGTACAAACAGTAATTGTTTAGAAAACATTCTGTTTCATGGCTTTTGTATTAACACATTACTACAAACAGTAGTTTAAAACAATATAAATTTATTATCTTACAGTTTCAGAGGTAAAAGTCTAAAAAAAGTTTAAAATGAAAATGTTTTCAGCGTTGTATTCCTTCTGGAGGCTCCCATTTCCTTAAAGTTTTTAGCTTGCAGAGGCCACCTGCATTCCTTGACTCATGGACTCTTCCTCTTATCACTTCAACCTCTGTTTCCATCATCACGTCTTCTGCTAATAACTCTGGTTCTCCTTCCTCCCTCTTTAAAGGCCCATTATGTTTGTACTGGGCCCATCCAGATAACCCACTATAATCTCCCCCATTTCCATATCCTTAATTCAATCATAACACAAAGTTACTTTTACCTGTGTGATAACATATACGCAGGTTCTGGGAATTAAGACATGGACATCTTTGGGGGACGATTATTACACAATCCCCCAAAGAGTCACATTCATCACACATGCACAATACATTTACTCCATTCTAAAATTCTTCCAAATCTTAACTCATTAAAATTTAATCTCAAAATCTCATCTAAATATCATCTCAAAAGTCTCCAATCTCATCATCTAAATCAGGTATGGGTGAGACACTGGATATGATTCATCCTGGGAAAAAATTTCTCTCCTTCTGTGTACCAGAGAAACTAGAAAACAAGTTTTCTGCTCCCAAAATATAATCGTGAATTAGGCATGGGATAACAGTTATGTTTGTTATTGTTGCTAGTTGCCATCAAATTAGCTGTGACACATGGCAACCTTAGGTATAACAACATTGCCTGGCCTTGCACCATCCTCTTAATTGTTCATATATTTGAGCCCATTGTTGTACCTACCATGTCAATCCGTCTCATGGAGTGTTTCATTTGTTTTCACTGACCCTCCACTTTACCAAACATGATGTCCTTTCTAATGATTGATCTTTCCTGATAACATGTCCAGAGTAAGTGAGCCAAAGTCCTCCATTCTAAGGAGTAGTCTGGCTATACTTCCTCCGAGATTGATCTCTTCATTCTTCTAGCAGTTCACGGTATATTAAATATTCTTTGCCAACAGAATTCAAAGGTGTCAATTCTCCTTTGATCTTCCTTTTTCATTTCCTAGCTTTGCATACATATGAGGCAATTGAAAAGACCACAGCATGGGTCAGGCCCACCTTACTCTTCAAACTGACATTTATGATTTTGTTGTTATTATTTTATGGTTTTTTAGGTGAAAGTTTACAACAGAAATTAGTTTCTTATTCAAAATGTATACACAAATTATTTTGTGACACTGGTTGCAATTCTCGCAATGTGTCAGCACTCTCCCCATTTCCTTTTCCACCCTGGGCTCTCCATGTCCAATCATCTAGTTTTCCTGTCTCTTCCTGCCTTCTTGGCTTTGCCTTTGGGCAGCCCAAGCCAAAGCCCAAGCCCAGTGCCATCGAGTCAATTCTGACTCATAGCGACCCTATAGGACAGAGTAGAACTGCCCCATAGAGTTTCCAAGGAGCACCTGGTGGATTCAAACTGCCGACCCTTTGGTTAGCAGCCGTAGCACTTAACCGCTACGCCACCAGGGTTTCCCCTTTGGGCAGGAGTTGCCTTTTTGGTCTCGTTTACTTGACTGAACTAAGAAGCATGCTCGTCACACGCCTTATTGTTTGTTTTATAGGCCTGTCTAATCTTTGGCTGAAAGATGGATTTCGAGACTGACTTCGGTTCTGAGTTAGCAGGATGTCCAGGGGCCATAGTCTCAGGGGTTCTTCTAGTCTCTATCAGACCAATAAGTCTGGCCTTCTTTCGTGAATTTGAATTTTGTTCTATATTTTTCTTCCGCTCTGTTCAGGACCCTCTATTGTGATCCCCGGCAGAGCAGTCCGTGGTGGTAGCCGGGCACCATCTAGTTCTTCTGGGCTCAGGCTGGCAGAGGCTGTGGTTCATGAGGTCCATTAGTCCTTTGGACTAATATATTCCTTGTGTCTTTGGTTTTCTTCATTCTCCTTTGTTCTGGACATGATGGGATCAATAGATGTACCTTAGATGGCCTCTCGCGAACTTTTAAGACCCTAGATGCTACTCACCAAAGTAGGGCATAGAACATTTTCTTTATGAACTATGTTATGTGAATTGACCTAGATGTCCCCCAAGACCATGGTCCCCAGCCCTCAGCCCCAGTAACTCAGTCCTTCAAGGTGTTTGGATGTGTTATGAAGCTTCCATGACTTTGCCTTGGTCAAGTTGTGTTGACTTCCCCTATATTGTGGGTTGTATTTCCCTTTACAAAAGATAACACTTGACTATTACCTAGTTAGGGATTTCCCCTCCCACCCCTCCTCTCTCCCTTGTAACCATCAAAGATAGTTTCTTTTTCCTGTGTGTAAACCTTTTCTTGGGTTTTATAATTGTGGTCTCATACAATATTTGTCATTTTGTGATTGATTTATTTACTCAGCAAAGTACCCTCCTGTTCATGTTGTGAAATGTTTTACGCATTCATCATTGTTCTTTATCATTGCGTTGTATTCGGTTGTGTGTATGCACCACAGTTTGTTTATCTATCCATCTGTTGATAGACACTTGTTTCCATCTTTTTGCTATTGTGAATAGTGCTGCAATGAACATGAGTGTGCATATGCCTATTCGTGTGTC
The DNA here is from genome assembly GCF_030014295.1 of Loxodonta africana. NCBI lineage: Eukaryota > Metazoa > Chordata > Mammalia > Proboscidea > Elephantidae > Loxodonta > Loxodonta africana. The sequence continues at coordinate 87,228,491 of NC_087369.1, read as the reverse complement.
AGTTCTTATTTCTCTAGGATATATTCCTAGGAGTGGGATTGCTAGATCATATGATATTTCTAGTTTTTTTAAGGAATTGCCATATTGTTTTCCACAGTGGTTGTACCATTTTACATTCCCACCAGCAATGCATAAGAGTTTCAAGCTCCCCGTGGCCTCTCCAACATTTGTTATTTTCTGATTTTTTATTTGTGCCAGGAATGTTGGGGTGAGATGGTATCTCATTGTAGTTTTGTTTTGCATTTCTCCAATGGCTAGTGATCGCACAAATTTTTACTCTTGATCATGTCCCACATAGTTCTTAGATTTTCATCATTCTTTTCTGTGATTTTTCCTCAATGTGTCATCCATGGGTTTGTCTTCAATCTCGTTAATTCTGTCTTCCATTGTTTCAAATTTGCTCTGGAAACCTTCTATGGGGTTGCCCATTTCTGAAATTTTGTTATTTTTTGGATTTCTACTTGCTGTTTTGTGTGATTTCTAATTGTTTATTTATTTTTGACATTTTCAACTTATATTATTTTCCTGATTTCTTCTAATGCTTTGTGTTTTCCTTGGTTGTGGCTATGTTTTTTTCTGTGTTTTCCATGACTTTGTCTATTTTTTCCTTGGTTTTGTCTGTGTTTTCCTTGATCTCTTTCCTAATCTCTTGGAAAGACCTAAATGTTAGTCTTTTGAACTCCGTATCAGGTAGTTCCACTGCCTTTTCTTCTTTCAGAAGGTTTTCTGATGCTTTATTTTGGTTACTTGTTTGAGTCATCTTGTCCTGCTTTTATATTTTGATATTGTCTGCTGTCTCTAAGACGTTCGTGTATTATTTTCTTTATTTATTGATTGTATGTTTGTTTTGTCCTGATTTTTTGTTTTGTTTTGAAATGTTAGGGCAGGTGGGCCAGGCATACTTCATGACTTGCTCATCTGTGGGAACTATAGCTCTCAGTACATTGTCTGTGTAGGCAGGTCAGCAGCAGGCAGGGTGAGCTTACTTCACTGTACACTGGTTTGGTGAGGTGGCTAAGGGAGGACTGGGCAGGTGCTGTCTACCTCCTGATGTTGGTCCAGCTGTGTAGGAGCATTTGCAGCCCCTTGCCAGATAGATGGAGGTGTTAGATGGGGAGTAGCATGAGCTAACTTCCCACCATTCAGCAGGTAGTAGAGTGGTGGGAGGGGAGGGGAGGGGAGGGGCAGCATGAGCCTGGTGCTACAGTGGGCCTGAGCACCAGGGATGCTCTAGGCACAGTGGCACAGTGGGGGCTCATGGGAACGGGGGGTTGAATACAGGGCTAGGTGGGAGGGAGAAAGTAAAGGAAGAAAAGGAAAATATGTTGCAATGGGAGCTGGCAAGTAGGGACAGGGACGGATGCGGGGTGGTGGCAAACCGGTGACTCTCTAGCCAAGTACAGCAGCATGGCCTGTCAGGAAGGGGCGGAGGTGATGTTCGGGACAGAAGGATGAGGTGTGGGAAAGTGTATTTCTGGCTACCAGGTGCTTTGTCTCCTGTTGGGAACACCGTGAAGATTCCTGCCCATACTTCCCTCTACCCTATTCCACTGGAACACACCACACCACCTTGGCTAGACAACCACTGGCCCACCTGTCTGGGCTGTAGCTGTCTGTATTTCAAGATGGCAAAACTGTGCCGTGTTAGTTAGCAGGAGACCTCCACTCTATATCTCTCTTTGTTCTCTGTTTTCCATCAGTTTTTTCTCCTATTCAGTATTTAATCTACTTCTTTATCCTTTCATTTGATGCTTAGGACCCAAGGATTGATGTTTGTATCTGTTTTATTTTTTCTGGTGTTTGCTGCAGGGATACAGCATGATGTGTCTATCTAAGGCACCATGTTGGCTCTGCCTCTTGACGCTTATGCATTTTAACACTGTAACAAGGTTTTTTTGCAGCAGACATAATTTGATTTCTTAACTGCTATTTCCATGGGTACTGGTTGTTGATCCAAGTAGAATGAAATCCTTGACAACTTCAATGTGTTTTCCATTTATCATGATATTGTTTATTGGCTCAGTTGTGAGGACTTTTGTTTATGTTCAGGTATAATCCATGTTGGACGCTGTATTCTTTGACTATCATCAGTAAGTCCTTCAAGTAATTTTCATTTTCAGCAGGCAAGGTTGTGTCATCTGCACATCACAGGTTGTTACTGAGTCTTCCTCCAATCATGATGCTGTGTTCTTCTTCATATAGTCCAGCTTCTCAGATTATTTGTTCAGCATACAGATTGAATCAGTAAGGTAAAAGGATATAACATTGCCACAGCCGTTTTGCAATTTTAAACCACACAGTATCCATTTGTTTTGTTGGAACAACTGCCTTTTGATCCATGTACAGGTTCTGCATGTGCAAAATGAAGTGTTCTGGAATTCCCATTCCTCACAACGTTATCCATAATTTGTTATGATCCACATAGTCAAATATCTTTGCATAGTAAAAAAAAAAAAACACAGGTAAACATTTTTCAGGTATTATCTGCTTTCAGCCAAGATCTATCTGACATCATCAATGATGTCCCTCATTCCATGTCTTCTGAATCTGGCTTCATCTGGCAGTTTCCTGTTGATGTATGGCTGAAGCTGTTTTGAAATATCTTCAGCAGAATTTTGCTAGTGTGTGATATTAATGGTATTTTTCAACAATTTATGCATTCTGTTTGATGGCCTTTCTTTGGAATGGGCATGAATATGGGTCTCTTCCAGTCAGTAGGCCAGGTAGTTTTTTTTTCAAATTTCTTGACACATATAAGCAAGTGCTTCCAGAATTGCATCTGTTTCTTGAGGCACCCCAATTTGTATTCCATCAATTCCTGGAGCTTTATTTTTTTTCCAATGCCTGCAGTGAATCTTGGACTTCTTTCTTCAGTGCCATTGGATCTTGATAATATGATACCTCCTGAAATCATTGGACACCAACTAATTCTTTTTTTTTCATTCTTTTTTTTAATTAATTTTTATTAAGCTTCAAGTGAACATTTACTATTCCAATCAGTCTGTCACATGTAGGTTTACATACATCATACTCCCTTCTCCCACTTGCTCTTCCCCTATTGAGTCAGCCCTTTCAGTCTCTCGTTTCGTGCCAATTTTGCCATCTTCCCTCTCTCTCTATCTTCCCATTCCCCCTCCAGTCAAGAGTTGCCAACACACTCTCCAGTGTCCACCTAATTTAATTGGCTCACTCTTCATCAGCATCTCTCTCCCCCCCGCTGACCAGTCCTTTTCATGCCTGATGATTTGTCTTTGGGGATGGTTCCTGTCCTGTGCCATCAGAAGTTCTGGGGAGCATTGTCTCTGGGATTCCTCTAGTCGCATTCATATCATTAGGTATGGTCTTTTTATGAGAATTTGGGGTCTGTATCCCATTGGCCTCCTGCTCCCTCAGGAGTTGTCTGTTGTGCTCCCTAGCAGGACAGACATCGATTGTGGCCGGGCACCAACTAGTTCTTCTGGTCTCAGGATAATGTAGGTCTCTGGTTCATGTGGTCCTTTCTGTCTCTTGGGTTCTTAGTTGTCGTGTGGCCTTGGTGTTCTTCCTTTGCCTTTGCTCCAGGTGGGTTGAGACCAATTGATGTATCTTAGATGGCCGCTTGTTGGCATTTAGGACCCCAGGCGCCACAATTCAAAGTGGGATGCAGAATGTTTTCATAATAGAATTATTTTGCCCGTTGACTTAGAAGTCTCCTCAGACCATGCTCCCCAGACCCCAGCCCCTGCTCCGCTGACCTTTGAAGCTTTCATTTTATCCCGGAAACCTCTTTGCTTTTAGTCCAGTCCAATTAGACTGACCTTCCTTGTATTGTGTGTTGTCTTTCCCTTCACCCAAAGCAGTTCTTATCTACTGATTGATCAATAAAAAACCCCTCTCCCTCCCTCCCTCCCTCCCCCCCTTGTAACCACAAAAGTATGTGTTCTTCTCCTTTTTTTCTATTTCTCAATATCTTATAATAGTGGTCTTACACAATATTTGTCCTTTTGCCTCTGACTCATTTCGCTCAGCATAATGTCTTCCAGGTTCCTCCATGTTATGAAATGTTTCAGAGATTTGTCACTGTTCTTTATCGATGCGTAGTATTCCATTGTGTGAATATACCACAATTTATTTACCCATTCATCCGTTGACGGACATCTTGGTTGCTTCCAGCTTTTTGCTATTGTAAACAGAGCTGCAATAAACATGGGTGTGCATATGTCTATTTGTGTGAAGGCTCTTGTATCTCTAGGGTATATTCCGAGGAGTGGGATTTCTGGGTTGTATGGTAGTTCTATTTCTAACTGTTTAAGATAACGCCAGATGGATTTCCAAAGTGGTTGTACCATTTTACAATCCCACCAGCAGTGTATGAGAGTTCCAATCTCTCCGCAGCCTCTCCAACATTTATTATTTTGTGTTTTTTGGATTAATGCCAGCCTTGCTGCTGTGAGATGGAATCTCATCGTAGTTTTAATTTGCATTTCTCTAATTGCTAATGATCGGGAGCATTTTCTCATGTATCTGTTGGCTGCCTGAATATCTTCTTTAGTGAAGTGAGTGTTCATCTCCTTTGCCCACTTCTTGATTGGGTTGTTTGTCTTTTTGTGGTTGAGTTTTGACAGAATCATGTAGATTTTAGAGATCAGGCGCTGGTCTGAGATGTCGTAGCTGAATATTCTTTCCCAGTCTGTAGGTGGTCTTTTTACTCTTTTGGTGAAGTCTTTAGATGAGCATAGGTGTTTGATTTTTAGGAGCTCCCAGTTATCTGGTTTCTCTTCATCATTTTTGGTAATGTTCTGTATTCTGTTTATGCCCTGTGTTAGGGTTCCTAGGGTTGTCCCTATTTTTTCTTCCATGATCTTTATCGTTTTAGTCTTTATGTTTAGGTCTTTGATCCACTTGGAGTTAGTTTTTGTGCATGGTGTGAGGTATGGGTCCTGTTTCATTCTTTTGCAAATGGATATCCAGTTATGCCAGCACCATTTGTTAAAAAGACTATCTTTTCCCCAATTGACTGACACTGGTCCTTTGTCAAATATCAGCTGCTCATACATGGATGGATTTATATCTGGGTTCTCAATTCTGTTCCGTTGGTCTATGTGCCTGTTATTGTACCAGTACCAGGCTGTTTTGACTACTGTAGCTGTGTAATAGCTTCTGAAATCAGGTAGAGTGAGGCCTCCCACTTTCTTCTTCTTTTTCAGTAATGCTTTTCTTATCCAGGGCTTCTTTCCCTTCCATATGAAATTAGTGATTTGTTTCTCTATCCCCTTAAAATATGACATTGGTATTTGGATTGGAAGTGCGTTATATGTATAGATGGCTTTTGGTAGAATAGACATTTTTACTATGTAAAGTCTTCCTATCCATGAGCAGGGTATGTTCTTCCACTTAAGTATGTCCTTTTGAATTTCTTGTAGCAGAGTTTTATAGTTTTCTTTGTATAGGTCTTTTACATCCTTGGTAAGATTTATTCCTAAGTATCTTATCTTCTTGGGGGCTACTGTGAATGGTATTGATTTGGTTATTTCCTCTTTGGTGTTCTTTTTGTTGATGTAGAGGAATCCAAGTGATTTTTGTATGTTTACTTTATAACCTGATACTCTTCCAAACTCTTCTATTAGTTTCACTAGTTTTCTGGAGGATTCCTTAGGGTTTTCCATGTATACGATCATGTCATCTGCAAATAGTGATAGCTTTACTTCCTCCTTGCCAATCTGGATACCCTTTATTTCTTTGTCTAGCCTAATTGCCCTGGCTAGGACTTCAAGTACAATGTTGAATAAGAGTGGTGATAAAGGGCATCCTTGTCTGGTTCCCGTTCTCAGGGGAAATGCTTTCAGGTTCTCTCCATTTAGAGTGATATTGGCTGTTGGCTTTGCATAGATGCCCTTTATTATGTTGAGGAATTTTCCTTCAATTCCTATTTTGGTAAGAGTTTTTATCATAAATGGGACACCAACTAATTCTTTTTGGTAGAGTAACTCTGCATAGTCCTTCCATCTACTTCTTTTTTTCCTTCTTTTTTTTTTAATCGTGCTTTAGGTGAAAGTTTACAGAGCAAATTAGTTTCTCATTAAACAATTAACACACATTTTGTTTTGTGACATTGGTTGCCAACCTCATTACATATCAACACTCTCCCCTTCTTGACCTTGGGATCCCCATCTCCATTCATCCAGCTTTCCTGTACCCTCCTGACTTCTTGTCCTTGCTCTTGAACTGGCGTGCCCATTTAGTCTCATATGCATGGTTGAACTACATGTGTTATGGTTTGTTTTATACGCCTGTTTAATCTGTGGCTGAAGGATGAACCTCAGGAGTGACTTCAGTACTAAGAAGGGTGTCCAGGGGCCATACTCTCCAGGTTTTCCCAGTCCCTGCAGACCAGTAAGTCTAGTCTTTTTTTGTGAGTTTGAATTTCATTCTACTTTTTCTCCCACTCTGTCCAGGACTCTCTATTGTGATCCCTGTCAGAGCAGTCGGTGGTGGTAGCTGGGCACTATCTAGTTGTGCTAGGCTCAGTCTGGTGGAGGTTGTGGTAGTTGTGGTCCTTTAGTCCTTTGGATTTATCTTTCCCTTGTATCTTTGGTTTTCTTCATTCTCCCTTGCTCCAGATGGGGTGGGATCAGTAGACGTATCTTAGATGTCTGCTCACAAACTTTTAAGAGCCCAGACACTACTCACCAAAGGAGGATGTGGAACATTTTCTTTATAAACTATGTTATGCCAATTGAGCTAGATGTGCCCGAGACCATGGTCTCCAGACCTCAGCCCAGTAACTCAGTCCCTCAGGGAGTTTGGATGTGTCTATGAAGCTTCTATGACTTTGCCTTGGTCAAGTTGTTCTGACTTCCTCAGTATTGTGTACTGTCTTACCATTCAACAAAGTAATCACATATCTATTGTATAGTTAGTGTTTTTTGCTCACCACCTCTCTCCTCCTAGTAATCATCGAAGGTTTTTTTCTGTGTGTAAACCTTTTCATCAGTTTTTATAATAGTAGTCTTCTACAGTATTTGTCCTTTTGTGATTTATTACACTCAGCATAAGGCCCTCCAGATTCATCCATGTTGTGAAATATTTCACAGATTCATCATTGTTCTTTATCATTGCATAGTATTCCACTGTGTGTATGTACCATAGTTTGTTTATCCATTCATCTGTTGATGGGCACTCAGGTTGTTTCCATCTTTTCCTACTGTGAATAATGCTGCAATGAACATGGGTGTGCATATGTCTATTCGTGTGATAGTTCTTATTCTATAGGATATATTCATATGGTATTTCTATTTCTAGCTTTCTATGGAAGCACCATATCATTTTCCAAAATGGTCATACCATTTTATATTCCCATCAGCAGTGAATAAGAATTTCAATCACCCCAGAGCATCTTCAACATTTGTTATTTTCTGTTTTTTTGTTTTAATTAGTACCAGTAATGTCAGTGTGAAATGACATCTTACTGTAGTTTGGATTTGCATTTCTGTAACAGCACCTGAATGTCTTCTTTGGTGAAGTGGTCTGTTCATATCCTTTGCCAATTTTTTAATTGGATTTTTTGTCTTTTTGTTGTAGAAGTGTTGGATTTTCCTATAGATATTAGAGAATAGACCTTTGTCAAATATGTCATAGCCAAAATTTTTTTTCCTGTCTGTAGGTTCTCTTTTTATTCTTTTGATGAAGTCTTTTGATGAGTATAAGCATTTAATTTTTAGAAGATCCCAGTTATTTAGCTTATCTTTTGGTGTTTGTGTATTGTTAGTTATGGTTTGTATCCTATTTATGTCATATATTTGGGCCCCTAGCTTTGACCCCTTGCCCTTTTCTTGTACACTTATATTCAAATATTCTGCTCAAGTATCACTTCTTTTATTAAACTTTCTCACAAATCTCAGAAGTAGTCATTTTCTGTTTATCACAAATCTGTGTATGCATTTTACGTGTTACACGTTAATAATTTGTTTATATATATCAATGTTCTTCTCTACACTGTGAATACTTTTAAAAAGTATTCATTTATTCATTCAATAAAATGCCATTTATATTGACATTTGTACTTTATATCATAATTCTTGACAAAAAATGGGTCTCTCATAAATATTTGAAAACTAATTAAGAATTAAATAATATGTTACTAAGCTAAATATGAATTCATGGAAGGACCATATTACTGAGAAATAGAATAGTTAGGGAATTTTCAAGGAGATGGAGACCAAAGTTGTGATTTCAATTATTGTATGATTTGACCATAATGACGAGGGGAAAGAGAAAATATCTGGAGGACGACACAGTATTAGCAGAAATTGTAATGAACATGAATTATGTGTTTAAAGTAAAGAGAAAATAAGGAATAAAGGAATTTAGAGGTAGCATTCAAGAAAGCAGAAAGAAGTAGGATGATACAAGTAAAACATTACTTGGAGTCAAGGGGTGGTTTGTATAACATTTCCAATTCTAAGTGTAATGAATAATTCATATAATTCATTCACACTACTTTCTAGCAAATTAGTAATTTTAAAATGCTTAATATAAGTGTACAGGGTTATAATAAGGATTAAAATATGGAAACACATATAACTGCCTTTTTTAACTAATTAGGGAATTGTAGAGATTTTTGCCTCACATTATATTTAGATAGACACTGCCCTGACCACACCAGATATATTAGCATTAGCTCATGAAGATTTTAAAGCAGTAATTATAAAAATGCTTCAATGAGCAATTAGGAACACAAATGAAAAAATAGAAATATAGTCTCAGAAGAGAATTAGAAGATAAAATTAGTAATTAAAGGCAAATTATAGAAATTAAAATAATCCAAAAAATTTTAAAAACTTAATTGATGTCCTCAAAATCAGAGTGGAAGGAACTGAAGAATCAATGAGTTGGAAGACAGAACAATAGAAATTACCCAATTTGGAAAACAAAGGTAAAATATTCTTTAAAAAAATGAGCTGAGGCTCAGGGGCTTGTGGGGCTTTAACAGAAGAACTATCATCCTGTCATTAGAGGAGTCCCAGAAGAAGAACAGAAAAAACGTGGACCTGAAAAAGTATTCAAAGGAATAATAGTTGAAAATTTCCCAAATTTTGCAAAAAGGCATAAACCCACAAATTCAAGAAGCTGGGTGATCCCAAACAGGATAAACCCAAACTTCTTAAAACTAAAGACAGAAAACAAAATTCAGAGAGAAATAAAACCATACCTATGATGTAACCTCCCCCCCCCACCCAGTCTGTCAGTTTGTCGTACCAAAGAAGAATTGACGCCTTTGAATTGTGGTGTTGGTGAAGAATATTGAATATACCATGGGCTGCCAAAAGAATGAACAAATCTGTCTCGGAAAAAGTACAACCAGAATACTCCTTAGAAGCAAGGATGGCGAGACTGTGTCTTACATACTTCGCACATGTTGTCAGGAGGGATCAGTCCCTGGAGAAGGACATCACGCTTGGCAAAGTACAGGGTCAGCAGAAAAGAGGAAGACCCCCAGTGAGGTGGGTTGACACAGTGGCTGCAACAATGAGCTCAAGCATAACAATGTTTATAAGGATGGCGCAGGACCAGGCAGTGTTTTGCTCCATTGTGCATAGGGTTGCTATGAGTCGGAACCGACTCGACAGCACCTAACCACAACAACATAATTTTTAAAAAATCAATTCTAATTACAAAATATTTGTCATCAAATCATGGAGGAATGAAGAGAGTGGCATAAGATTTCTCAAGTACTGAAGGAAAAGAACTGTAAACTCAATCTCTCTCCTGTGATAATATCCTACAAGAATAAAAGGGAGAGTATAATGCTCTCAGATAAAGAAAAGCTGTAAGAATTTGTGGCCAGCAGACCTACACAAAAAGAATGGCTAATTTTTTTCTCCAACAAAAAGGAAGTGATAAAAAAAAAGAATATTGTGACACCAGGAAGGAAAAAACAATTAAAAAATAAAAATATGCGTAAACAGACCTTATTTCTTTTCTTGAGTGTTCTAAATTTTGTTTGATCGTTGAAGTAAAATTATAACATTCTTTGATGTGATTATCAATGTATGTAGAGTAAATGCTTAAGACAATTATACTATAAACTGGGAGAATAAGGGATTTAAAGGATTTTATATTTTACTCAATCTGGTAAAATACTGACACAAATAGTAATAAGTTATGTAAATATCTAGAGCAATCACTAAAAACCTGTATTAAAAAATACACTCAAAAACACTATAGATAAAATCAAAATGGAATTATAAAAAAAATTCATGTCGCCCACAGGAAGTCAATAAAAGAGAAGCAGAGATATCAGAAACAGAGACAATAAATAAAATAAAAACAAATAATAGAATGCCACATTAATCCTTAATAAGTCATTATTTACCTTAAATGCAAATGATCTAAATACATCAATTAAAGGCAAGAGGAACTGGCAGAATGGTTATAAAACAGGATGCAACTATATCCAATCTACTAGAAATTCACTTCGAATACAACCACATAGGCAGGTTGGAAGTAATAGGATGAAAAAAGAAATATCTTTCAAATATTAATAAAAAGAAAAAGGCACAAATGACTACATTAATATCAGATAACGTGAACTGAGCAAAGAAAATTACTAGAGACAAGAGAGACATTACACAATAATAAAAGGATCAATTCACCAGGATGACATAATGATCCTGAATGTTTACGTGCAAACAAAACCACCACGTATCAGTCAGTTTGTTGTACTGTACTGGCTTGCATGTTGCTGTGATACTGGAAGCTTTGCCACCGGTATTTCAAATACCAGCAGGGTCAACCTTGGTGGAAAGTTGTCAGCTGAGCTTGCGGACTAAGACAGACTAGGAAAAAGAACATGGCAGTCTACTTCTGAAAAAAAAAATGGCCAGTGAAAACCTTATGAGTAGCAGAAGAACTTTGCCTGACATAGTGCCAGAAGATGAGCGCCTTAGGTTGGAAGGCACTAAAAAGACGACTGGGAAAGAGCTGCCTCCTCACAGCAGAGTCAGCCTTAATGATGTGGATGGAGTTAAGCTTTCAGGACCTTCATTTGCTGATGTGGCACAACTCCAAATGAGAAGAAACGGCTGCAAACATCCATTAATAATCATAACACGGAAGGTATGAAGTATGAATCTAGGAAAACAGGAAGTCATCAAAAATGAATAGGAACACATAAACATTGATATCCTAGGCATTACCAAGCAAAAAAGGAATGGGATTGGCCATTTTGAATCACATAATCATATGGTGGTCTACTATGCCAGGAATGACAAATAGAAGAATGGTGTTGCATTCATTTTCAAAAAGAACACTTCAAGATCTATCCTGAAGCACAATACTGTCAGTTATAGGATAATACTCATACTACTAAAAGAAAGACCAGTATATATGACTATTATTCAAATTTATGCACCAACGACTAAGGCCAAAGATGAAGAAATTAATTTTTACCAACTTCTGTAGTCTGAAATTGATCAAATACTCAATCAAGATGCATTGAAAATGACTGGCAATTGGAATTAGAAAGTTGGAAACAAAGAAGGATTGGTAGTTGGAAAATATGGTCTTGGTGATAGAAACGACACTGGAGATCAAATGATAGAATTTTGCAGGACTAATGACTTCTTCACTGCAAATACCTATTTTCAACAACATAAACAGCGACTATACACGTGGACCTCACCAGATGGAATACACAGGAATCAAATTGACTGCATCTGTGGAAAGAGATGATGGAAAAGCTCAATAATATCAGTCAGAACTAGGCCGGCTATGGAACAGACCATCAATTGCTCATATGCAAGTTCAAATTGGAGTTGAAGAAAATTAGAACAAATCATGGGAGCCAAAGTACAACCTTGAGTATATCCCACCTGAATTTAGAGACCATTTCAAGAATAGATTTTACGCATTGAACACTAATGACCACAGACCAAGTGAGTTGTGGAATGACATCAAGGATATCATACATGAAGAAACCAAGAGGTCATTAAAAAGACAGGAAAGAAAGAAATGACCAAAATGGATGTCAGAAGAGACTCTGGAACTTGCTCTTGAACTTGGAGTAGCTAAAGCAGATGGAAGAAATAATGAAGTAAAAGAGCTGAACAGAAGATTTCAAAGGGCTGCTCGAGAAGACAAAGTATTATAATGACATGCGCAAAGACCTGGAGTTATAAAAACAAAAGGGAAGAACACGTTTGACATTTCTCAAAGCTAAAAGATGAAATGAAGAAAAAATTCAAGCCTCGAGTTGCAATATTGAAGGATATTATGGGGAAAACATTAAATGAAGCATCAAAAGAAGATGGAAGGAATACACAGAGTCACTGTACCAAAAACAATTAGTTTACATCCATACATTTCAGGAGGTAGCATATGACCAAGAACCAAAGGTACTGAAGGAATAAGTCCAAGCTCTACTGAAAGCACTGACAAAAAACAAGGTTCCAGGAACTAATGCAATACCAATTGAGATGTTTTCAACAAACGGATACAGCACTGGAAGCACTCATTCGTTTATGCATAGAAATTTGTAAAACAGCTACTGGCCAACCAGTGGGAAGAGATCCATATTGTACACATTCCAAAGAATGCAGAAATTATTGAACAATATCATTTATGTCACACACAAGTAAAAGTTTGCTCAAAATCATTCATAAGCATTGTAGAAGTACATCAACAAGGAACTGCCAGAAATTCAAGCTGGATTCAGAAGAGAACGTGGAACCAGGAATATCTTGGCTGAAAGCAGAGAATACCTGAAAGATGTTTATCCATGTTTTATTGATTATGCAAAGGCATTCAACTGTGTTAATCATAAGAAATTATGGATAACACGGTGAAGAATGGGAATTCCAGAACTATTAATTGTGTCCATGAGGAACCTGGACTTAGACCAAGATTCAGTTGTTCGAACAGAACAAGGGGATACTGCATGGTTTAAAGTTCAGAAAGGTGTCTGCCAGGGTTATATCCTTTCACCATACTTATTCAATCTGTATGCTGAGCAAATAATCTGAGAAGCTGGACTATAGGAAGAAGAACGGAGCATCGGGATTGGAGGAAGACTCATTAACAACCTATGTTATGCAGATGACACAACCTTGCTTGCTGAAAGTGAAGAGGACTTGAAGCACTTACTGATGAAGATCAAATACTACAGCCTCGAGTATGAATTACACCTCAACATAAAGAAAACAAAAACCCTCACAACTGGACCAATAAGTAACAGCATGATAAATGGAGAAAAGATTGAAGTTGCCAAGGATTTCATTTTACTTGGATCCACAATCAACACCCGTGGAACCAGGAGTGAAGAAATCAAAAGATGCATTGCATTGGGCCCTCAATTCTTTCCCATTCTTCAATTTGTCTATTCTTTCACCAGTATCATACTGTCTTTTTTTTTTACTGTGGCTTTATAAGTCTTGAAGTTGGGTGTTTTCAGTCCATCAACTTTGTTCTTCTTCACTGTTGTGTTGGATATTCTGGGTCTTTTACCTTTTCCTATAAACTGTATAATCACTTTGTCAGTATCCACAAAAATAACTTGCTGGGATTTTGATGTGGAGAGCATTAAATCTACAGACCAAGTTTGGAACAACTGACGTCTTAACAAAACTGAATCTCCCTATCCATTAACGTGGAATATCTCTTCATTTATTTATATCTTCTTTGATTTCTTTCATCAGATTTTTGCAGCTTTCCTCATATAGAGTTTGTTTATATCTCATTAGATTTATACATATTTCATTTTGGCACTAAAGTAAATGACATTGTGCTTTAATTTCAAGTTTCAATTGTTCATTGCTGGTATATAGGGAAGCAACTGATGTTTGTATATTAACCTTCTACCTTGCAACCTTGCTAATTAATCAGTTATTAGTTCTAGGAAATTTTTCTTGGTTCCTTGGCATTTTCTACATAGACAATCATGGCACCTGCAAACAAAGACAATTTTATTTCTTTCTTCCCAATCTGTATACCTTTTATTTCATGTTTTCTTATTGCATTAACTAAGATTTTCTGTACAATGTTGAATGAGAGTGGTGACTTATTCCCACTTGTAGAAGGAAAATGTCTAGTTTCTCACCATTAATTAATGTTAGTTGTAGGTTTATTAATTATTAATGTAGATTTATTAATTAATGTTAGTTGTAGATTTCTTTGTACAAATTATTTATCAGGAGCTCTGGTGGTGCAGTGGTTAAGAGCTAAGGCAGCTAACCAAAAGTTCTGCAGTTCAAATACACCAGCTGCTACTTGGAAGCCCTATGGGACAGTTCTATTCTGTCCTATCAGGTCGCTACGAGTTGGAATCAACTCAAGGGCAACGGACGTTTTTGGTTTATTACTTATCAAGTTGTGGAATTTCCCCTCTGTTTCTAGTTTGCTGAGAGTTTTTATCATGAATGGGTGTTGGATTTTGTCAGATTTTTTTCATCATCATCTATTTCTGTAATTATATGATTTTTCTTCTTTAGCCCGTTGATGTGATGGATTACATTAATGGATTTTCCAGTGTTGATCCAGCCTTGCATACCTGGAATAAATTCCACTACGTTGTGGTGTGTAATTTTTTTTTTTTACATTGTTGGATTCCATTTGTTTTTTGTTTTGTTTTAGAATTTTTGCATCTATTTTTGTGAGAGGGTAAGAGAGATTGATCTTTAATTTCTTTTAATGCCTATCTGGTTTTTCCTCATAAAATGAGTTAAGAAGTGCTCCCACTGCTTCTATTTTCTGGCACAGATTGTACAGAATTGATTCATTTCTTCCTGAAATGCATGGTAAAATTCAGCAGTGAAACTATCTGGGCCTCTTACTTTTTTGGAAGTTTATTTTAATTTCCAATTCAATTTCTTTGATAGATACTGGCCTATTCAGTTGATATGTTTCTGTTTGTTCTAGTTTTAGTAGATTGTATTTCTCAAGGAATTGGTCCACTTCATCTAAATTACCAAATTGTGGGCATAGAGTTGTTCATATTTCTTTATTATCCTTTTAATGCCTATGGAATCAGTAGTGGCGGCCCCTCCTTAATTTCTGATATTAATAATTCGTGTCTTCTCTCTTTTTTCCTTGGTAGACTAGAGGTTTATGAATTGTATTGTGCTTTTCAAAGACTCAGCTTTGGTTTTGTTATTTTATCTATTGTTTTTCTGTTTTCAATTTCATTAATTTCTGTTATTTTTTTAAATTTCTTTTCTTCTGCTTACTTTGAATTTGATTTGCTCTTCTTTTTTGAGGTTGCTAGGGTGAATGCTTGGGGACTTGGTGGCTCAGGCTGCTAACCAAAAGGTCGGCAGTTCAAATCCACCAGCCTCTCCTTGGAAACTCTATGGGGCAAGTGTACTCCGTCCTACAGAATCACTAGGGTTGGAATCGACTTGAGGGCAACAGGTTTGGGTTTTTTGTTTTTTTAATTGTACTTTAGATGAAGGTTTACAGAACAAACTAGCTTCTCATTAAACAGTTAATACACATATTATTTTATAACATTGGTTAACAGCCCCATGACATGTCAACACTCTCCATTCTCGACTTGGGTTCCCTATTACCAGCTTTCCTGTTCCCACCTGCCTCCTAGTCCTTGCCCTCAGGCTGGTGTGCCCCTTTAGTCTTGTTTTGTTTTATGGGTCTGTCTAATTTTTGGTGAACCCCAGGAGTGACTTCATTATTGAGCCAAAAGTATGCCTGGGGGCCATACTCTCTGGGCTTCTCCAGTCTCTGTCAGACCAGTAAGTGTGGTCTTTTTTTGTAAGTTAGAATTTTGTTCTACATTTTTCTCCAGTTCAGTCCAGAACCTACTATTGTGATCCCTGTCAGAGCAGTCAGTGGTGGTAGCTGGGCATCACCTAGTTATACTGGACTCAGTCTTGTGGAGGCTGTGGTAGTTGTGGTCCATTAATTAGTCTTTTGGACTAATCTTTCCGTTGTAGCTTTAGTTTTCTTCATTCTCCCTTGCTCCGTAAGGGATGAAATCAGGGGAGTATCTTAGATGGCTGCTCATAGGCTCTTAAGACCCCAGATGCTACTCACCAAAGTAAAATGTAGAACAACTATGTTGTGACAATTGAGCTAGATGTTCCCGGAGACCATGGTTTCCACAGCCCTCAGCCCAGCAATTGAGTCCCTCGAGGATTTTGGCTGTATATGGAGCTTCCATGACCTTGCTTTGTACAAGTCGTGCTGGCTTCTCCAGTATTGCGTGCTGTCTTAACCATCATCAAAGTTTTTTTTTTAAAGATGAGTGCTTAGATTATTGAGTTTAGATATATATGCAGTTGATACTCTGAATTTCCCTCTAAGCACTGATTTTGATGCATTACACAAATTTTGGTACAATTTCATTTAGTATAAAAAATATACTTTAATTTCTTTTAGGACTTCTTTGGCCCACCTATCATTTAAAGATGTGTTGTTCAATCTCCAAATATTTTGGTATTGTCTGGCTATCTTTTCTTCCTTGAATTTTAGCTTGATTTCATTGTGATCTGAGAGCACACTTTGTGTGATTTCTGTTCTTTTAAATTTGTTAAGGTGCGTTTTATTATTTCTGAACTCTCAATTCTATTCCATTGTTCTATATTTCTATTTTTGTACAAATACTACACATTATTTTTTACTTTGGTTACTGTAGCTTTACAGTATGTCTTGAAATCAGGAAGTTTGAGGATTCCTACTTTCTTTTTCAAGATTTTTTTTTTTGGTTATTCAGGGCTCCATGCTATTCCATATGAATCTTAGGATTGCCTTTTCCATTTCTGCAAAGAAAGAAGTTGGGATTTTGATAGGATTGCATTGAATCTGTACATTTCATTGGGTAGTATTTATATCTTAACAATATTAAGCCTTCCAATCCATGAACTTCAGATATCCTTCCATTTATTTAATTCCTCTTTAATTTATAAAGCAATATTTTATAATTTTAAGTTTACATATTATCTTAGTCATCTAGTGCTGCCATAACAGAAATACCACAAGTGGATGGCTTTAACAAAGAGAAGTTTATTTCCTCACAGAAAAGTAGGCTAAAAAAAAAAAAAAGAAGTCCAAATTCAGGGTATCAGCTCCAGGGGAAGCCTTTCTCTCTCTGTCGGCCTTCTCATCAGTTTTTCCCTGGACTAGGAACTTCTCGCAGGGACTCTGGGTCCAAAGGACACGCTCTGTTCCAGGCACTGCTTTCTTGGTGGTATGAGGCTCCCTTTCTTTTTATGCCATGTAAGATAAAGGATGGTGCAGGCCACACCCCAAGGAAACTTCCTTTACATTGGATCAGGGATGTGGCCTGAGCAAGGGTGTTATGTCCCACCTTAATCCTCTTTAACCACAGGCAGAGATTATGATTTATAACACATAGGAAGATCACAAAGTAGAGGACAACCACACAATACTGTGAATCATGACTTAGCCAAGTTGACAGATATTTTGGGGGGACACAATTCAATCCATGACACATATCTTTTGCTTCCCTGGTTAAATTTTTTCCGAGGCATTTTACTCTTTTGACAATATTGTAAATGGAATTGTTTTCTTCTCAGATTGTTCATTGCTGGTTTATAGAAACACAACAGATTTTTGTGTGATGATCTACCTGTGAGTGCTGAATTCATTTATCAGCTCTAGTAGGTTTTAGTAGGTTTTTTATATATTCTTTGGGATTTTCTGTATATACATAATGTATCTGCAAATATGAATAGTTGTACTTCTATCTAATTTGGATAACTTTTACCTTTTCTTCTTGCTTAATTTTTTTTTTGTCTTGAACTTCCTGTACAATGTTGAATAGTAGTGGTGAAAGCAAGCATCCTTTTCCTGACTTTAGATAAAAAGCTTTCAGTTTATTCCACTGAGTATGAAGTTAGCTGTTGGTTTTTCATGGATGCCCTTTATCATGTTTTGGAATGTTCTTCTACTCCTAGTTTGCTCAGTGACTTTTTTTTTTTAATCATGAAAGCATGATAAAAAATTGGATTTTGTCAAATAATCCCTTTTCTGCATTAATTGATATGATCATGTTCTTTTCCTTTGTTCTATGAAGGTAGTATATTACATTAATCAATTTTCTTACGTTGAAGTATCCTTGCATTCTTGGGATAAATCTCACTTATTAATGGTGTATAATCCTTTTAATATACTGTTGGATATGGTTTGCTAATATTTTTTGAGGATTTTTCGTCCATATTTATAATAATGTTGGTTTGTAGTTTTCTTTTCTGATGGTGTCCTTATCTGGCTTTTGTATAAGGGTAATGTTAGCCTCAAAGAAAGATTGGGAAGTGTTTCTTCCTCTTTTATTTTTTGGAAGATTTTGAGAAGGGTTTAATTCTTTAAATGTTTGGTAGACTTCCCAGTGAAGCCATCTTGTCCAGGACTTTCCTTTTGGGGGAGGTTTTTGATTACTGGTTCAATTCTTTCATTTGCTGTTCATCTGGTGAGGTTTTCTATTTCTTCTTGAATCAATTTAGGCAGTTTCTGTCCCTAGGCGGTGCAAATGGTTTGCACCCATTTTTTTTACTAAAGGTTGGCAGTTTGAACCCACCCAGCAGCTCCACAGAAGAAAGTCCTGGTGATCTACTTCTATAAAGATTACAGCCAAGAAAACCCTGTGGAACAGCTCTGCTGTGTAACATATGGGGTCTCCATGAGTCAGAACTGACTGGACAGCAATGGGCTTGGATTTTTGTTTTGTTTTGTTTGCTGTATTTCTATGTTACCTAATTGTTGGTGTACAGTTGTTCATAGTATTCTCTTACAACCCTTTCTATTTCTGTAGTATCAATAGTAATGTCCCCACTGTCATTCCTGGTTTTAGTCATTTGCATCTTCTCTATTTTTTCTTTGTCAAGGTAAAAGTTTGTCAATTACATCAATCTTTTTAAAGTATAAACTTCTGGTTTCATTGTTCCTCTCTATTGTTTTCCTTTTCTCTATTTCATTTATCTCCACTATGATCTTTGTCATTTCCTTTCTTCTGGTAGCTTTTGGCTTAGTTTGCTCTTTCTTTTCTAGTTCCTCAAGTTGTTAAACTAGGCTACTGATCTGAGATGTTTCTTCTTTTTTAATGTAGGTGTTTACAGCTATAAATTTCCCTTTGAGCACTGCCTTCACTGCTTGTCAACTATAATTGTAGAACTATTTATCTCTTCAATTTTCTTCATATATTTTCAGGCTCTATTGTTATGTGCAAATGTCCCCAGGTGGTGCAAATGTTTTCCCCTTGACTACTAACCTAAAGATCGTCAGTTCGAACTCACCCAGTGGTACCACAGAAGAAAGGCCTGGTGATCAGCCTCTGTAAAGATTGCAGTCGAGAAAACTCTTTGGAGCAGTTCTACTCTCACACGAGTGGTGTTGCCATGAATCAGAATCAACTTAAAGCAATGTATTTTTTAAATTGTTAGATGTATATATGCTACAAATGTTATAGCTTCCTGATGAATTGACACTATTGTCATTACATAATGCCCTTCTTTGTCTCTTGTAACAGATTTTGATGTAAAGTCTATTTTGCCTGATATTAATATAGCTATTCCAGCTGTGTTTGTTATTTGCATGTCATATTTTTTCCATCCTTTCACTCTAAACCTGTTTGGGTTTTTTGCATCTATAATATCTCTTGCAGACATTGTATAGATGAATCATGGTTTCTTTGTTTGTTTGTTTTTAACAATTCTGCCAAACTCTGTGTTGGGATTAAAGGCTAATCCATTTACATTTAAAGTAATTACAGTAAGGAAGTCCTTTCTTCTGCCATTTTTTCATTTAAAATTTTTGTTCATATTGTACTTTTTTGTCCCTCATTTCTCCAATTCTGCCTTCTTTCGTGGTTAGTTGATTTTTTGTGGTGAAACATCTTGATTCACTTTTTATTTTCTTTTGTGCAAATTTTTCTGGATGTTTTCTATGTGGTTACCATAGGGATTATATTTAATATCTTGGCATTATAACACCTAGTTTAAATTGATATCAGTTTAATTTCAATAGCATGTTGTTGTTGTTAGGTGCTGTTCAGTCAATTCTGACTCATAGCTACTTGCTGCACAACAGAGCGAAATACTGCCTTGTCTGTGCCACTCTCAAAATGGTTGCTATGTTTGAGCCCATTGTTGCCACACTGTGTCAATTCATCTCACAGAGGGTCTTCCACTTTTTCACCGACACTCTACCTTACCAAGCACGAGGTGCTTCTCCAGGGACTAGTCTCTTCTGATAACATGTCCAAAGTACATAAGATGAAGTCTCACAATCCTCCCTTCTAAGGTCACTCTGGCTGTACTTCTTCCAAGACAGATTTGTTTGGTCTTCTGCAGTCCATGGCATATTCAATATTCTTCACCAGCACACAATTCAAAGGCGTCAATTCTTCTTGAGTCATCCTTATTCATTATCCAGCTTTCACAAGCATATGAGGCGATTGAAAATATCATGACTTGGCTCAGAAGCACCTTAGTCCTCAAAGTGATATCTTTGCTTTTTAAAACTTTAAAGAGGTATTTTGCAGCAGATCTGCCCAATGCAATACATCATTTGATTTCTTGAAACCCTGGTGGCGTAGTGGTTAAGTGTTACAGCTGCTAACCAAAAGGTCAGCAGTTCGAATCCACCAGACACTCCTTGGAAACTCTGTGGGGGCATTTCTACTCTGTCCTATAGGGTCGCTATGAGTCGGAATCAACTTGAAGGCAATGGGTTTGTTTTTTTTGTTTTTTCCCATGGGCATTGATTGTGGCTCCAAGTAAAATAAAACCTTTGAGAACTTCAATATTTTCTCAATTTATCATGATGTTGCTTATTGATCCAGTTGTGAGGTTGTTGTTTTCTTTATGTTGAGGTGTAATTTATACTGAAGGCTGTGGTCTTTGATTTTCATCAGTAAGTGCTTCAAGTCTTCTTCATTTTCAGCAAGCAAGGTTGTGTCATCTGCGTAATGCAGGTTGTTAATAAGTCTTCCTCCAATCCTGATGCCCCGTTCTTCTTCACATAGTTCAGCTTCTCGGATTATTCGCTCAGCATACAGATTAAATAAGTATGGTGAAAGGATACAACCCTGACACACACAGTTCTCGATTTTAAACCATGCAGTATCCCCTCATTCTGTTCGAATGACTACCTCTTGGTCTATGTACAGATTCTGCATGAGCACAATTAAGTCTTCTGGAATTCCCATTCTTTGCAACGTTATCCATAATTTGTTATGATCCGCACAGTTAAATGCCTTTACATAGTCAGTACAACAGAGGTAAACATCTTTCTGGTATTCTCTGCTTTCAGCCATGACTGATCAGCAATGATATCCCTCGTTCCAGGTTCTTTCCTGGATCCAGCTTGAATTTCTGGCAGTTTCCTCTCAATGTCCTGCTGCAACTGTTTTTGAACTATCTTCAACAAATTTACTTGTGTGTGATATTAATGATATTGTTCAATAATTTCTGCATTCTGTTTGATCACTTTTCTTTGGAATGGGCACAAATATGAATCTGTTCCATTGGGTTGGCCAGGCAGCTGTCTTCCAAATTTCTTGGCACAGAGGAGTGAGCATCTCCAGTGTTGCATCCACAATAGCATACAAAAATCTATTCCTATACCACCCTTCCAGTCTTCATGTTATTGTTATCTTTATCCAATACAATGCATTTATAATTCTTTTTTATGCATTTTCCATTTTAAATCATGTGGGGCACAACTATTAGATTTACAAACCAAAAATACCATAAAACTGGCTTTTTGTTGTTGCTGTTTTTTTTAATGAGTTTGAGCTGTTGTTTAGCGCCCTTTCCTTTCAATGTGAAGGACTTGCTTTAGGATTTCTTGTAGGACCAGTCTGGTCATAACATATGCCCTCAGATTTTGTTCATCTAGGAATGTCCTCACTTTTTGAAGGACAATTTTTTCTAATATTGAATTCTTGGTTGAATTTTTTTTCTTTCGGCACTTTAAATATGTTGTTCCACTGCCTTCTGATCTCCAGGCTTTCTGAGTAGAATTTGGCACGTAATCTTATTGAGAATGCACTGTATATGACAATTCACTTTCTTTTCCTGCTTTTAGGATTCTCTATCTTTGGTTTTCAAGAGTTTGATTATAAACTCTCTATGTGCATCTTTTTGGGCTTATCCTACTTGGAGTTTGTTGAGCTTTTTGAATATTTAGGTTCATGTTCTTCATCAAATGTGGAAGATTTCTGCCATTATTTCTTCATATATGCTTTCTTTTCCTTTCTCTCTGTCTTCTGTTTCTGTGATTACCATGATTTATATATCAATTCACTTAATGGTGTCCACAATTCCATTAGGCTTTGTTCAATGTTCTTTACCTCTTCTCTTGTTTCAGTTCATATTCAATAATTTCAATTGTCTTATCTTCTAGTTCACTGATTCTTTCTTCTGACAGCTCAGATTTGCTGTTGGGTTTCTTCAATGATTTTTTTTCCATTTCAGTTATTTTATTTGTCATTTGCCGTAATCTCTGTTTTTATATTTCCCATATCTTTACTGAAATTCTCATTTTGTTCCTCTGTTGTTTTCCTGGTTTACTTTACTTAATTGTCTGAGTTTTCCTTTAGTTCTTTGTGCATATTTAATATATATTTTTAATTTTTTTTTCTAGTTTGGGTAAATAACAGACACATGAGGAAGTGGTTGTCATCACTAGCCATTAAAAAAAAAAAGAGAAATGCAAATCAAAATTACACTGAGATACCATCTCACCTTAACGTTACTGGCACAAATAAAAAAAAAACAGAAAATAACAAATGTTGGAGGGGCTGCAGGGAGGTTGGAACTCTTATGCACTGCTGGTGGGAATGTAAAATGGTACAACCATTTTGGAAAATTATATGGCACTTCCTTAAAAAGCTAGAAATAGAAATATCATATGATCCAGCAATCCCACTCCTAGGAATATATCCTAGAGAAATAAGAGCCATCACACAAATAGATATATGCACACTCATGTTCATTGCAGCATATTCACAATAGCAAAAAGATGGAAACAACCTAAGTGCCCATCAACAGATGAATGGATAAACAAACTATGGCACATACACACAACGGAATACTATGCAACAGCGAAGAACGAGGATGAATTTTCAAAACATCTCACAACATGGATGAATCCAGAGGGCATTAGGCTAAGTGTAATAAGTCAATCGCAAAAGGACAGATACTGTATGAGACCACTATCATAAAAACTCATGAAAAGATTTACTCATAGAAAGAAACAATCTTTGATGGTTACAAAGGAGGAGAGTGGTGGGGATGGAAAAACACTAACTAGTTAATAGATAAGTGGTAACTTTGGTGAAGGATAAGACAGTACACAGAACTGGGGAAGCCAGCACAACTTGACCAAGATAAAGTCATAGGAGATTCATAGACACATCCAACCTCCCTGAGGGACCAAGTGACTGGAGAGAGGGATGGGGATCATGGTCTCGGGTGACATCTAGCTCAATTGGCATAACATAGCTTATAAAGAAAATGCTCTACATCCTACTTTGGTGAGTAGCATCTGGGGTCTTAAAAGCTTGTGAGCAATCATCTGAGATAATCCACTGGTCCCACCGTATCTGGAACAAGGGAGAATGAAGAAAACCAAAGACACAAGGGAAAGATTAGTCCAAAGGACTAATGGACCACAAGTTCTACAGCCTCCACCAGATTGAGTCCAGCAGAACTAGATGGTGCCTGGCTACCACCACCGACTGCTCTGACAGGGATGACAATAGAGGGTCCTGGACACAGCTGGAGAAAAATGTAGAACAAAATTCAAACTCACAAAAAAGGACCAGACTTACTGGTCTGACAGACCGGAGAAACCCAGAGAGTATGACCTCCGGACACCCATTTTACTCAGTACTAAAGTCACTCCTGAGGCTCACCCTTCAGTCAAAGATTAGACAAGCTTGTAAAAAAATAAACAAAAACAAGATTAAATGGGCATAACAGCCCAGGAGCAAGGACGAGAAGGCAGGTGGGGCCAGGAAAGCTGGTAATGGGGAACTCAAGATGGAGAAGGGGAGAGTGTAGACACGTTGTGGGGTTAGCAATCAATGTCATGAAGCAATATGTTTATTAATTGCTTAGTGAGAAACTAATCTGCTCTGCAAACCTTCTTCTAAAGCACATTTTAAAGAAAGAAAAGAACTCCTGAATATCATCATGAAAAATTTCTAGTTTGTCCATTATCTGGGCTTCCATAGGGGCGATTTCTGACAGATAATTTTGTTGCTTTGATTAGGTCTTCCTTTACTTTTTTTTTGATATGCTTTTTGATTTTTTTATTAAAACTGGGAGATTTGAATATTATAATGTAGTAACTCTAGAATTAGATTCTTCCTCTTCCCCTAGGATTTTAATTATTATTATTTTTATCTTTGAAGGCTGTCATTGTCCATCTGCTCAGCAACTTCCCCTATTTTTTGAGAAAAAAAAAAAAACTGTCCTCCAGTTCATATGTGGATAACAAGGACTGTGTTCTACAGCCATGCCCAGCTAGTGTTTTGAAAGAGATTTATTTTTACTCCAGTGAAAAAAGCAAAAATCAGAAAATATCTGGTTCTCCCATTCCTCAGGGATTACTGTTGTTACTTAATGAAGGCTTCAGTCAACTTCTTTTAGTGACCTTTCCAGGCTATTTTTGCAAAATGTTTATTCTAATTCTGTTGTCTCTGCAATTATTCAATGGCCTGACAGATTCCACCAAAAATTAAAAAAAAAAAAGTTGTGCTTGATCTTTAAAATTGCTGCTGCAGGGAGAAGCTGCTACCGCAAGAGGGCCAAAACTGCTGCAACCATCTGCAGCCTTCTCTCAAAGCACTGCCAAACCAACCCAACTGTTCAAACTGTGCAACCCCAAACCCCCAGAGAACAAGATCCCTACTGCCCACCACGGCACCAGCCAGGCACTCTAGGAATATGGGTTACCATCCCCACCACTGCAGTGGGGCTGAATAATAGGGAAAAGTAGCTGATTGGCACACAGAGTTTGCCTACAGAAAATCAGCAGCCCTTCCCTTCCTCAAGCACTCCCCTGTTTGCTTAAAGTGCCTGATCAGGTTCCAAAGTTCCAAAATGTTTGTATCCAATTCCTCTTTCCAGTTCAATTGCTGTTTTGATGGAGGGACTGACCACTGGAGCTTCCTTCTCTGCCATTTTGAATGATGTCACCCTCCCCACCAGTGCTTTTTAAAAAGATATTTTCTTAGTGCTTGTGATAGGGACTGCAACATGCATCTTTTTAAACAATTTTACTACATGTGGTGAAAATATACATAATAAAACATATGCTATCTCAACAATTTCTCCGTGTATACCTCAGTAACATTGATTACATTCTTCAAGTTGTGCAACCATTCTTGCTACACTTTTCCAAATCATTCCACCACCATTAACATAAACTCAATGCCCCCTAAGCAAAAACTCCCCCTTTCCCTCTCTCTTCCACTACAATATACATCTTAACTTACTTATCTCCCTGTACTTCAGATTAACACTAACTTAATTCCAGTAAGCTTTTCTTAAAAATAGCTTCCTACTGCCCTTCCCCTATTTTCATATATAATTGCTCTATATTTGTTATAAATCCAACAATAAAGTGTTATAATTATTACTAAAGACAAACTGGTATTTTTCAAAAAAGTTACATAGGGAAAGGAGGAAAATATAGAGTGTTTTAAATTAGGATACATATTTTTGGTATAAGTATTCTTTATTTTTCTGTGTTCTAGTTCCTGTCTGGTGTCATTTTCGTGTTCTAATACATCGCCATGAGTCGGAATCGACTCGACGGCACTGGCTGGCTTAATATATCTCTGCTCTTTCCCTACTCCTGTGTTCTCTTTTTTGTTATATAGGTTACAGATTGTCATGTTATTAGCCCAGCAATACAATTTTATGATAATTGTTTATGCAGATGTTCTTTAAATCGTTTAAAGAAGAAAAGTAAACGGTGTGTTTATATTGTCTTTTAAACCTGAACATAATTACATCTACGGGTTCTCTATTTTTTCTTTCTGTGTTTTTACCACTCACATCATTTTTTTCAGCCTGAAAAAAATTTCCTTTATTATTTCTTGCCAGATATTTCACCTATCAACCAGTTCCCTCAATGCTGTTTATTCATGTATGTCTTTATTTTGCCTTCATTTCAGAAAAATAATTTTGCTGGATATAGGATTCTTGATTGATAAGTTTTTCTTTCAGCATTTTGAATATGTGTTCTCACTGTCTTTTGGCCTCCACTATTTCTGATGTAAAGTACTCTATTAGTTTTTTTTTTTGTGTGTGTGTGTGTGCATGGTTTTCTTTTACGTGGTTAGTCGTTCACTCTTTCCACTTTCAAGATTTTCTTGTCTTTGGATTGCAATATAGACTATGACTTTCTAGTGTATTCTACTTGCAGTTTGTTGAGTTCCTTTTCTTTGTAGTTTGTTGTTTTTAATCAAATTCAGGAAGCTTTAAGCCATTATTTCTTCAACTTTTTTTTTTTCTGCACCATTCACATTCTCTTCTTCTTCTGGGACTCCCATTAAATGTATGCTGGTATGCTTGATGGTGTCCCAAAGGTCTCTGAGTTTCTGTTCATTTTTCTTTAAAATTTTTTCTTTATGCCCCTTAGACTCAATAATTTCCGTTGACCTGTTTTCAAATGCATTGATTCTTTTTTCTGCCAGTTCAAATCTGTTGTTGAGCACCTCTGGTAAATTTTTCTTTTCAGTTACTATTTTTTTCAACTCCACAATTTCAAATTCATATTTTTTATAATTTCTTTATTTATTGATATTGTCTATTTGATGTGTAAATGTTGCCATATTTTCCTTCAAATCTTTAAAAGTCCCTTTGAAAGGAGCGCTGGTGGCACAGTGGTTAAATGCTCAGCTTCTGTATGAAAAGTTGGCAGTTCAAACCTACCAGCTGCTCTGTGGGAGGAAGATGTGGCAGTCGACTTCAGTAACTACATACAGGTTTGGAAACCCTGTGGGGCAGTTTTACTCTGTCCTGTAGGGTTGTTATGAGTCAGAATTGACTAGATGGTAATGGGTTTGGTTGGACTGGGTTTAGTTTTTTGAGCATTTTTTTTATAACTTTTTTTGTTGCTGAGAATATACACAGCAGAACATACACCAGTTGAACAATTTCTACATGTACAGTTCAGTGACACTGGTTACATTCTTTGAGTTGTGCAGCCATTCTCACCCTCCTTTTCCCAGTTGTTCCTCCTCTATTAACATAAATTCACTGCCCAGTAAGTTTCCTATCTAAACTTTCAAGTTGCTGTTATCAATTTGGTCCCATATAGATAGATCTTAAAAGAACACAATACTCCTGTTCTACCTCCTAGTTCATTACATAGTGCCTGGGGTCTTAAAAGCTTGCAAGCAGCCATCTAAGTTACAATAATTGGTCTATATTCATCTGGAGCAACAGAGGAAGAAGGAGCATCAAGAAAAGGAGGAGGGAATGGAATGTGTGGCTAATTGCCTCTGTGAACAACTGTCCCCTTTGTGAGAAAACCAGAACTGGATGGTGCCCGACTACCGTTACTGAACATTTTGATCAAAGATTCTATAGAAGAATCCTGATCAAAAGGGGGAAAATGCAGAACATAATATCAAATTCTCATGGACTCCAGACTTTCTGGAGCCATGTAGGCTGAATGAAGAGACTATTGCCCTGAGATAACCTTTAAAACTTAAACCGAAACTATCCCCTGAAGTCTTCTTAAAACCAAAAAATAGTTTAGCTTAACTAGTAAAGAATGTCTGCTTTGAACATTGTGCTTTTTAACCATCTATCTACATGAACATATATATAATAGCTGCTTTGGAATCTTTTTCTGCTATGTCTTTATTGATTACTATTTTTCCTATTTGGGGCCACATTTTCCTGTTTCTTTGTCATTATCTTAATTATTTGTTTTAAACTGAACATTTATAGTAATATTTATACCAGCTATGGATTTTGATATACCTGCTTGGGGTCCTTTCTGTGTTTTTTTATTATTTTTTTAATGACTTTCCTGATTCCCTCACTCATTTTGCCCTTTGATATGTCTGTTCAGGTTTTTGTTTTTAATTCTTTTTTATTTTATTTTTAAATTCTGAATACCTAGAAGGTACCCCTGGGTCAGCATAGCTTACTGATCAACCATTATTGGTCACAAGTTTTCCTTAATCATCTTGAGACAATAAGGTGGTCCTGTTCTGATTCTTATTTTCTTCATTCACATGGCACCATGTTCAGCTAGGAATGAACAGCTTGCTATGTCCCTCTTCACTCTCTCCTTAGAGGGCACAGCCCTGCACATATGCACAGGCTTTCAGATCATCCACGATTAGTGGTATTTTAACAAGGTCTTCATTGGATGTCTCTTTCCTTGGCTGTCCTTGCCAAATTTCTAGCTAGCCTTCCTTTGTGTTGCTTGCCCAAACCAGCATCATTATAATGTTAGCCTTCCCTGACTATTTGCCACTGAGATCCATAATGCTTTTGACAGCTTCCCTGGGCATGGACTTTTCTGTGCTCTGCTCCAAATAAAATCATCCTTCTCCAGTAGGATAGCAGTGCTTCTAGTTGTTATTACTTGTTACTCTCACCCAGGGAGATTTTCCACATCACAGAGCTTGGGAGGTGCAGTAATGTGAGCTACCTCTCACTAAAATGTCACAGGCTTCCACTGATCTTACCAAGATTCAATAAATGTTCTTGAATAATGTGTCTTAATTTGTTTTATGGTCCTTGGTCAATTTTCAAGTCTTTAAATAGATAGTTTTGAAAACTTTTTCCAGTTAGTGGTTAAGTGCTATGGCTGCTAACCAAAAAGTCGGCAGTTCAAATCTGCCAGGCGCTCCTTGGAAACTCTATTGGGCAGTTCTACTCTGTCCTATAGGGTCGCTATGAGTCGGAATTGACTCGACGGCAGTGGGTTTGGCTTTGGGGTTTTTGGATAATTATATTTGAGGAAGAGAATTTGCTGAGCTCCTCACAGTGGTGTTTTGTAATTTCTGCCCACTTCCATGTACAGTTTTAAGTACTGTAATTATAACAATGTACGGGCAGGCAGAAATCCCTGTCCTCATGAAATTTCCTGAAGAGAAGAGACAGGCAAATAAAAAGCATAATTAAATCACATGGTTTATTAAAATGTTATATTTCAAGGAGAAATATATACCAGTAGAGAGGTAGATAGAAGGTGAGGTGATAAAATTTTAAATAGGGTGTCCAAAAACAGCTTCAGTGACAGTTATTGGAATAAAGACCTATAATAGGTTATGCAATACATTCGTTTCCTATGGCTACTATAAAAATTACCACAAACTTGATGGCAAAAAACAACAGGAATTCATTCTTGCATAATTCTGGAGGCTAAAAGTCCAAAATCAGTGTCTCTGGGCTGAAATCAAGGTGTTGGTGCGGTCACACTTTTTCTGAAGGCTGTAGGGGAGAATCTGTATCTTGCCTCTTCCGCCTTCTTGTGGCTGCTAGAATTTCTTGACTTGTGGTGACATCACTCCATTCTCTGCCTCTGTGGTCACATTGCCTTCTATATGTGTCCAATCTCCCTCAGCCTCTCTCATAAGGATATGTGTGATTGTATTTAGAGCTCACCCAGATAATCTAGGATGATTTCCCCAATCTATCTCAAGATCCTTAACTAATAATCACAACTACAAAGTCTTTTACTTCAGGATAGATCTTGGGGTGTACTTTTTGACAATGAATGCAATGCCATTTCTCTTCAAGTTACCATTCCCGGCATAGTAGGCCACATGATTGTCCAATTCAAAATGGCCAATACCAGTCCATTTCAGCTCACTAATGCCTACGGTATCAATGTTTTAATGCCTACGATATCAATGTTTATGCATTATATTTCATTTTTTACGATTTCCGATTTTCTTAGATTCATACTTCATACATTCTGCATTCTGATTATCAATGGATATTTGCATCTATTTCTTCTCATTTTTGAGTCATGCCACACCAGCAGATGAAGGTCCTAAAAGTTTGACTCCATCCACATCATTAAGGTCAACTCTACTTTGAGGAGGCAGCTCTTCCTTAGTCGTATTTTGAGTGCCTTTCAACCTGAGGGGCTCATCTTCCGGCACCATATCAGACAATGTTCCACTGCTATTCATAAGTGTTTCACTGGCTAATTCTTTTCAGAAGTAGACTGCCAGGTCCTTCTTCTTAGTCTGCCTTATTCTGGAAGTCCAGGTGAAATCCGTCCACCATGGGTGACCCTGCTGATGTTCGAATACTTGTAGCATAGCTTCCAGCATCACAACAACAAGCAAGCCCCCACAGTATGACAAACCGACAGACATGTGGGGATGATTGGAACACGAAAGCTGGAAACAAAGAAGAAGGATTGGTAGTTGGAAAACATGGTCTTGGTAACAGAAACAATTCCAAAGATCACGTGATAGAATTTTGCAAGACCAATGATGTATTCATTGTAAATACCTTTTTTCAACAACATAAACAGCGACTATATACATGAACCTTGCCAGATGGAATACACAGGGATCAAACTGACTATATCTGTGGAAAGGGATGATGGAAAAGCTCAATATCATCAGTCAGAACAAGACGAGGGGCAGACTGTGGAACAGACCATCAATTCCTCATATGCGAGTCCAAGTTGGAACTCGAGAAAATTAGAACAAATCCACAAAAGCCAAAATACAACCTTGACTATATCCCACCTGAATTTAAAGACCATCTCAAGAATAGATTTGACGCATTGAACACTAACAACCAAAGACCAGACAAGCTGTGGAATGACATCAAGGATATCATATATGAAGAAAAGAAGAGGTCATTAAAAAGACAGGAAAGAAAGAAAAGAGCAAAATGGATGTCAGAAGAGACTCTGAAACTTGCTCTTCAATGTCAAGTAGCTAAAACAAATGGAAGAAATGATGAAGTAAAAGAGCTGAACAGAAGATTTCAAAGGGAAGTTTGAGAAGACAAAGTAAAGTATTATAATGACATGTGCAAAGACCTGGAGATAGAAAACCAAAAGAGAAGAACACTCTCAGCATTTCTCAAGCTGACAGAATTGAAGAAAAAATTCAAGCCTTGAGTTGCAATATTGAAGGTTTCTACAGGGGAAATATTAAACAATGCAGGAAGCATTAAAAGAAATGGAAGGAATACACACAGTCATTATACCAAAAAGAACTGCTCGATGTTCAGCCATTTCAGGAGGCAGCATATGATCAGGAAACAATGGTACTGAAGGAAGAGGTCCAAGCTGCACTGAAGGCATTGGCAAAAAACAAGACTCCAGGAAATGACGGAATACCAATTCCAATGTTTAAAAAAGTGGATGTAGTACTGGAAGTGCTCACTCATCTATGCCAAGAAATTTAGAAGATAGCTACTTGGCCAACCGACAGGAAGAGATTCATATTTATGCCTATTCCAAAGAAAGGTGATCCAACAGAATGCAGAAATTATTGAACAATATCACTAATATCACACCCAAGTCAAATTTTACTGAAACTCATTCAAAGGTGGTTGCAGCAGTACATCAACAGGGAACTGCCAGAGATTCAAGCCAGATTCAGCAGAGGACGGGGAACCAGGGACTTCAATGCTGATGTCAGATGGATCCTGGCTAAAAGCAGAGAATACCAGAAAGATGTTTACCTGTGTTTTATTGACTATGCAAAGGAATTTGACTGTGTGGATCATAACGAATTATGGAAAATATTGTGAAGAATGGGCGTTCCAATACACTTAATTGTGCTCATGAGGAACCTGTACATAGATCAAGAGGCACTTGTTCATATAGAACAAGGAGATACTGCGTGGTTTAAAGTCAGGAAAGGTGTGCATCAGAGTTGTATCCTTTCATCATACTTATGCAACCTGTATGCTGAGCAAATAATCTGAGAAACTGGACTATATGAAGAAGAACGGGGTATTAGGATTGGAGGAAGACTCATTAACAACTTGTGTTATGCAGATGACACAACCTTGCTTGCTGAAAGTGAAGAGGACTTGAAGCACTTACTCAAGAAGATCAAAGACTACAGCCTTGAGTATGAATTACACCTCAACATAAAGAAAACAAAAATCCTCACAAATGGACCAATAAGCAATATCATGATAAACAGAAAAAAATATTGAACTTGTCAAGGATTTCATTCTACTTGGATCCACAATCAACACCCATGGAAGCAGCAGTCAAGAAATCAAATGACGTATTGCATTGGCCAAATCTGCTGCAAAAGACCTCTTTAAAGTGTTAAAAAGCAAAAATGTCACCTTGAAGACTAAGGTGCACCTGACCCAAGCCATGGTGTTTTCAGTCGCCTCATATGCATGTGAAAGCTGGATGATGAATAAGGAAGATGAAAGAAGAATTGATGCGTTTGAATTGTGATGTTCTCAAAGAATATTGAATATACCATGGACTGCCAAAAGAATGAACAAATCTGTCTTGGAAGACGTGCAACTAGAATGCTCCTTAGAAGTAAGGATGGTGAGACTATGTCTCGCATACTTTGGACATATTATTAGGAAGGATTAGTCCCTGGAGAAGGACATCACGCTTGGTAAAGTAGATGGTCAAAGAAAAATAGGAAGACCCTCAAAGAGAGGAATTGACACAGTGGCTGCAACAATGGGCTCAAGCATAACAACAATTGTGAGGATGGCACAGGGCCAGGCAGTGTTTCTTTACATTGTACATAGGTCACTGTGCGTCAGAACCGGCTCAAGGACCTAACAACAACATAACAACACTAAGTCTTTACAATATAAGCTAACATTCATAGGTTCCAGGGATTAGGACCTGATATTTTGGTGGGCTTTATTTAGCTTACTACGTGGAGTAATTCATGTTTATATTTGAGGCAAGAGCACTCCAGGCAGAGTGAACAGCAAGTGTAAAGGTCTTGAGAATGGAGCATGCCTACAGTGCCCAGGAACATCAAGGATGTTGATGTGTCTGGAACATATTGATTCAAGTGGGGGATTACCAGAAAATAAGATCCAAAAGTAAAGTGGTGAGTGTAGATCATATAAGATTTTCTCGGCCATTATCAGGATCTTGACTTTCGCTCTGAAATATATGGGAGCCTTTGCAGGAGTTTTATGGGAGAAGGAACATGATTTTTTATATATATTTAAAAGGATGGCCCTGGTTATTTTTCTGAGAAAAGATGGAGGTGGGATAAAGTTAGAAATCAAGAAAAGAGTTAAAAGAACAATAAAGTATCCAGGAAAGAGATGGTAGTGACTTGGACCAGAGGGTACCAATTGGAGGTAAAGTGTTCATATTGCAGGTATATTTTTAAATGCAGAACTGACAGAATTTCCTAATGGGTTATGAATTAAACAATTTAGTCAAGGATGACTCCAAAATGTTCGGCCTTAGCAATTGGAAGTCTCGAATTGCCATCAACTGAAACAAAGAAGACCATGGATAGAGCAGTTTTGGGAGAAATATTTGGAATTCTGCTTTTGTTAGGTTGTGTTTGAGATGTATATTTTCATTCCAGTGGAAATACTGATAGGTAGTTGGAGATACAGGTGGTGATTTCTAGTGTGGGGACTTATATATGTGAGCAGGAAAATAAAACTGATATTTAAAGCAATAAGGCTGTGTGGTATCACAAAGGAAGAAGTGGATGTGGAAAGAAAAGATAAGAGGTCCGGTGTCAGTTCTGGGATACTTCAGTTTTAAGTATTTTGGAAAATCAGGAAGGACCACCAAAGGAGACTTAAAAGGAGTGGATTGTCAGGTAAATTGCAAACTAGGAACATGTAGACAGTAGGCAAGAACTATTTTAGGTGAAGGGAAAAGCAACACACAATATAGGAGAAGTCAGCACAACTGGACTAAACCAAAATCAAAGAAGGGGTGGGGGTCTGGGGACGATGGTTTCAGGCGACATCTAGGTCAATTGGCATAATGGAATGTATTAAGAAAACATTCTGCATCCCACTTTGGTGAGTGGTGTCTGGCATCTTAAACTCTAGCAAGCGATAGTCTAAGGTGCATGAAGTAGTCTCAACCCACCTGAAGCAAAGGAGAATGAAGAATGCCAAAGACACAAGGTAATTATGACCCCCCAAGACAGAAAGGGACACATAAATCAGAGACTATATCACCCCGAGACCAGGGAACTAGATGGTACCCGGCTACAACTGATGACTGCCTTGACAGAGAATAGAGAATCCCCGATGCACCAGAAGAACAGTGGGATGCACATCTCAAATTCTCATAAAAAGACCAGACTTAATGGTCTGACTGAGACCAGAAGGACCCCGGAGGTCATGGTCCCCGGACCTTCTGTTAGCCCAAGAGTGGAACCATTCCCAAAGCCAACTCTTCAGACAGGGATTGGATTGCACTATAACACGAAAGGTGATACTGGTGAGGAGTAAGCTTCTTGGCTCAAGTAGACACATGGGACTATGTGGGCAGCTCCTATCTGGAGGCGAGATGGGAGGGCAGAGGGGGATGGGAGCTGGCTGAATGGACAGAGGGAATACCGGGTGGAGAGGAGGAGTGTGCTGTCTCATTAGGGGGAGAGCAACTAGGAGTACATAGCAAGACGTATATAAATTTTTGTATGAGAGACTGACTTGATTTGTAAACCTTCACTTAAAGCACAAAAAAAAAAAGAAAGAAAAAATAAGGTATAAGGAAGGGACTCTGTAAAGATGATAGTCAAGGAGGATATGTAAGGATGTTTGGGATTTTGTGGAGATAGAACAGGGAGTCACAAATATATCAAAGGCAATTGAATAAATACATGTTTATGTTTAAATTATGTACTAGAATCATTTATGGAAACCCTGGTCGCGTAGTGGTCAAGTGCTATGGCTGCTAACCAAAGGGTCGGCAGTTCGAATCCGCCAGGCGCTCCTTGGAAACTCTGTGGGGCAGTTCTACTCTGTCCTGTAGGGTTGCTATGAGTCGGAATCGACTCGACGGCACTGGCTCTGGGAGAATCATTGTGGTAACTGTGCAGTGAATGAGTACTTACAATGATACCTGTACATTTAAACAAAAAAGCAGTTGCCTAAATAAAATATTCCTTGCATAAGTAAAAAGCAAAAAAAAAAAATCAATCATAGGTTACTTAATGTATGACTCCATTACAAGAATTTTTTGAGATATCAAAATTACAGAATGAAAGTATGGGTGTCCAGGAAGTTAGGGATCAGGGAGAGTGAGGTAAAGCAAAATTAAAAAAACAAAAAAAAACACGTCATTGGAATTTGAATCAGAATTGCATTGTAGCTATAGTTCACTTTGGGTACAATAGACATTTTTACAATGTTGAGTCTTCCTACCCATGAGCAAGGTATGTTTTTACACTTATGTAGGTCTCTTTTGGTTTCCTGCAGTAGTGTCTTGTAGTTTTCTTTGTATAGGTCTTTTACATCTGTGGTTTTGCAAACTCCCTAAACTCCTGTTTATCTGGAAATGTCCTAATTTAGACTTTGCATTTGAGAGACAGTTTTGCTGGATATATGACTCTTGGCTGGCATTTGTTTTTCTTTCAATGCTTTATATATGTCATCCCATTGCCTTCTTGCCTGCATGGTTTCTGCTGAGTAGTCCAAGCTTATTCTTATTGACTCTCCTTTGTAGGTGACTTTTTGTTTATCCCTAGCCACTCTTAAAATTTTATCTTTGGTTTTGGCAAGCTTGATTATGTCTTGGTGACTTTCTTTTGAGATATACCTTAAGTGCAGTTCGAAGAGCATCTTGGATAGATATCTTCTCATCTTTCATGATATTAGTGAAGTTTTCTACCAACAAGTCTTCAACAATTCTCTCTGTATTTTCTGTTCTTCCTCCCTGTTCTGGTACCCCAGTCACTCTTAGGTTATTTCTCTTGATAGAGTCCCACATGACTCTTAGGGTTTCTTCATTTTTTTTAATTCTTTTATCTGATTTTTCTTTGAATATATTGGAGCCAAGTTTCTTATCTTCAGTTTAATTCTAACTTCCATTTCCTCAATTCTGCTCTTTCTATTGAGTTGTCTAATTCTGAAATTTTATTGTTAATCTTCTGAATTTCTGATTGCTGTCTACGGACTCTTGCAGCCTGTTAAATTTTTCATTATGTTCTTGAATAACCTTCTTAATTTCCTCAACTGCTCTTTGTGTTCCTTGCCTTGCTCTTCATTTTGTCTTATCTCCTTCCTGATCTCTTGAAGAGTTCTGTATATTAATCTTTTTTATTCTATCTCTGGTAATTCCAGGAAAACATCTTCATGCAGAAGATTCCTTGATTCTTTGTTTTGAGAACTTGTGGAAGCAATCATGGTCTGCCTCTTTATGTTATTTGATATTGAGTGTTGTCTCCGAGTCATCTATATGTTATTGTATTATTTTATTTTTGCTTACTGTATCCTAGCTTCTTGCTTTGTTTTGTTTTTATATACTCAAATAGGCTTCTTGAGCGAGCTAACTTGTCTGCGCCTTTGAAGCTCTAACGTTCTGTCACCAGATGGCTAGAGCTGTAACAAGATATATAAGCCTAGGAGTCCACTCAGTTTTCTTTTATGGATTCAGCTCAAATATCCAGTAGTCAGGCACAAAGTGTGTGGTGCAGGCTCTGTCCTACAGTCTTAGAGGGGCAGGAGTAATTGCTGTAAGCACAAGTATCTGGTTGCAGCAGAGGGTCATGCTCTGAGCAAGGCAGGGTGCTGACAACCATCCCCCAAGTATCTATGAGGAAAATGTATCCCTGTTCCCTAGAGGGCACAGGTGGGTGGGTTCTGCAGCCAGACCATGTGCACCCAATGCTTTTGGTTGTAAGGACTGGGAGGCACCACTTATCCTTGAACCCCTGTCACGGGTGGCTAGGTGGCATGGGTGGAGCCACCAGTCCACATGCCCCTGACGTGTGTAGGCGAGGACCCTGTTTAATAGGCAGAGGCATGTAAAACGTCAAAACCCACCTCTCCACCACAAAGCTGAAACAGATAAGTCAAATCTCAGGCACATAAACTGTTGCAGTCCGCCAAAAAGGGCCTAAGCTCTTGAAATGGGCCCACACAGGTCCATGCAGGGGTGAAAGGCATTCAAAATCTGTGGACCATTTGTGCCTACAAGGGAGCCGCTTCTGCCCTGAGTTTCCAGCTTAGAGGATCCGGCAGATTATCTTTTCCCCTAATTGTTAATTTATTCCTTCTCCAAGGCTGGGAGAGTGTATCAGCATGTGCAGGAGGACCTGTCTCAGGCCCAGGGAAATTGACAGCCACTGAAGCCAGCTTGGGGCCTGGGGGCGCAGTAATTTAGATGCAAGTATTTATCTTTTGCTGAGAGCACTGTTCTTTTCTGATTCTGGAGATGTGAGTAGACAGTGCAGCTCTCTGTCTATCCCCGAGGAAACTGCATCCTGAACGCTACTGCCAGGCCCACCGTGGTCACGTCAGGGGATCGTGGCTAAGGAGTGCCGGTTCCCGCTGAGTCAGGTCTGGCAACTCCTTGCCACTTCTGGACCATCTCTCCCTCCCCCTGCTGTTCAGTCCAATTTCCTAACTTTGCCTTTGATGTACAGGGCTCCTAGCTTGTCATATATATAATCACTTCACTTGTTTTTTCAGGTCTTTGTTTTAAGAGGGATCACCGGAAGCATCTGACTACTCTGCCGTCTTGGCCCCGCCTCCTGATTGATTGTTTTGATTCTGCATAATTTCCTCAAGAGTCATCCAATTTGTTGCATGTGAAAAGCTGCTATCACCACAAGACACTCTTGGGCTCTACTTTTTTTCAACAACCTCCCTCACTCCAACCATAAACACAGGCCAATAACTATTCCCCATCTGTATAATTTTGTCATTTCAAGATTGTAGCATAAAACAATGCATAAAGTATGTAATCTTCTGAAACTGGCTTTTTACACTATAAAATTCCCTTGAGATCCATCCAAGTTTCCTTTTTATTACTTAATATTACATGGATAAAGGATATTTGGGTTGTTTCCAGCTTTGGGATATTTTTAATAAACCCACTATCAACATTTTGTGTAAATAAGTTTTAATTTCTTTGTGAAAAACACAATTGCTGGGTCATATGGTAAGTGAATGTTTAAAGAAACTGCCAAACTATTCTCCAAAATTACAGTTACATTTTACTTGCAATCAGCAATGTATGGATGATACAGTTTTTCTGCATCCTCACTAGAATTTGATGTTATTACTAATTTTGTTTTAGCCATTCTGATAGGTCTGTAATGATATCCCATTGTGGTTTAATCTGCATTTCCCTAATGGTTAATAATGTTGAATATCTTTTCATGTTCTTATTTACCATCTCTATATCCTCTTTGGTAAAATGTCTATTCATTTCTCTTGTCTGTTTTTATAATTGGATTGTTTTATTACTATTAAATTTTAAGAGATCTTTATATATTATAGATGGAAATACTTGGCCAGATATGTGCTTTGCAGATATTTTCTCCAAATCTGTAGCTTGTCTTTTCTTCTTCTTTGCAGACTCTTTCAAAGAGAAAAAGGTTTTCATTTTCATGAGGCCCAACTTACCAATTTTTTTCTTTTAGGTATCTTGCTTTTTGGGTCAAGTCTAAGAATTCTTCACCTAGTCCTAGATGTCAACATTTTTCTCTTCCAATTATTTTCCTAAATGTTTTGTAGTTTCATGTTGTTTATTTAAGTCCATGATCTGTTTTGAGTTAATTTTTGTATAAGGAGTAAAGATTGGGTTGAGGTTTTTTCTTTCTTCTTTTTTTTTTTTTTTTGCCTGTGGATATCCAATAACTCCCATACCATTTGTTGAAATAATTCCATTGAACTGCATTCAAATCTTTGTCAAAATTCAGTTGTGCATATTTGTGTGGGTCTATTTCTGGATTCTCTATTCTTCTCCATTGACCTATGTTGGTTAGCCATTTGCCAATACCACACTGCCTTTGTTACTGTAGATGCATAGTAAGACAAATTTTTTTAAAGTGGTCATTTAATTTTTCTTTTTCAAGATTTGTTTAGCTATTCAAGGACCTGTACCTTTCCATATAAATTTTAGAATAAGCTTGCCTTTCTATGTTTTTAAAGAAAAACTCACTGGAAGGTGTAAAGGACTTGAGATTAATCTATTGATCAATTTGGAGAGAAATGATATCTTTATTATGTTTTGTCTTCCAATTTGTGACCATAGCGTGGCTGTCAACTTATTTAGTTCTTTAATTTCCTTCACCAGAATTTTGAAATTTTCAGTCTACAGATCCTATACATATTTTGTTAGAATTACACTTAAGTGTATTTTCTTCAGAACATTTGTAAATGATATATACTTTTTAAATTTTGGCTTCCACACATGTTCATTGTTAGGATACAGAAATATGATAGATTTTTTTGTATATACTGTGAACTTGTTGAACTCATATGTTTCAGGAGTTTTTTTTAAAGTTTAGATTCTTTGTGATTTTCTATGTAAACAATCATGCCATCTGCAAATAAGGACTGTTTTACTAATTCTTTTTCAGTATGTATGTCTTTATTTTTTATGGACTCATTGCAGTAGCTATAACTTTCAGTAATATGATAACAGTGGCAAGAGTTATGTGATATGTTTAATGTTTAAAAATGAGGTTAAACAGCATAAGGATCTCTGCAGACCCACTCCCCAACAAAAAAAAGCAAAATTGGTAAGATGAATAAATAAAACCCCAATGGTGAAGAACTAGATGGTGCCGAGCTACAAACGATGACTGCCCTGACAGAGAACACAGCAGAGAATCCCTGATGGAGCAGAAGAACAGTGGCATGCAGACCTCAAATTCTCGTAAAAAGGCCAGACTTAATGGTCTGACCGAGACTAGAAGGATTCCGGAGGTCATGGTCCCCAGACCTTCTGTTAGCCCAAGACTGGAACCATTCCCAAACCCAGCTCTTCAGACAGGGATTGGACTGGACTATAAGACGGAAAATGATACTGGTGGGGAGTGAGCTTCCTGGCTCAAGTAGGCACATGAGACTATGTGGGCAGCTCCTGTCTGGAGGAGAGATGAGAAGGCAGGGGGGTCAGAAGCTGGCTGAATGGACACGGGGAATACAGGGTGGAGAGGAGTGTGCTCTCTCATTATGGGGAGAGCAACTAGGAGTACATAGCAAGGTGTATATAAATTTTTGTATGAGAGACTGACTTGATTTGTAAACTTC
Source organism: Loxodonta africana (assembly GCF_030014295.1). Classification (NCBI taxonomy): domain Eukaryota; kingdom Metazoa; phylum Chordata; class Mammalia; order Proboscidea; family Elephantidae; genus Loxodonta; species Loxodonta africana. Next base: position 87,188,340 of record NC_087369.1, on the reverse strand, counting down.
CACTTAAAGCACAATTAAAAAAAAACCCCAGCCATTTATTGTTTCTGGAAATTGTCCTAATGGCATATAGAATATGAAGAAATACTTTTTCGAGAAAATCTGCTAAAACTCAGTAAGAAATGGGAGAGTCTGTGGCATTTGAGCAACAACTTGTTCCCTCTCTCTCTCCCCTAATCTCTGCTTGATAGAAATGCCAAGCAAGGTTGGTGTGGACAAGAAGATGGGGATCCCTCTACCTTTAGATCCTAATGGAGGCTTACTATATTTTACTGAGAGAGGCAGGTCACCAGCATTTGTTATCTCCTTCAACTCCAAGTTGAAGAAGCTAAATTTCTGGGATATATGACTGAGAAATCAGGGGGTCTGTTCTACCCAGCCCCTACCCTAAGAAGGAGGCTCTACTCCAGACGTTGAATACTGTGGCCCCAACTACCTCACTCCAGCTAATTTATAAAGCAAAGGTTCATGATGGGACAGGCAAGACTAGAAGACCAGAGGCTATTTGCACTTCAAGCATCGAGAGTAGTAGCTCAGAGATTTTGCCCTAAGTGAAAGGCAGTCCATAAAAAATAAGCTCTGAAGCTCTTCTCAAAGGAACTGACTTCATTTGAAACAGTGTCTTTATCAGGAAAGGGTGTTGGAATTCGTCAAATGATTTTTCTGCATTAACTGAGATGACCATGGGGTTTTTCACCTTCCTTCTATTTTTTTTTTTCTGTTAATGTGTTGTAGATATCTTAGTCAGGGCTCTCTGGAGAAACCAGTGATGTATACATATATATAGAGAGAGAAAGACACAGAGACAGGCAGAGAGAGAGAAAGAGAGATTTACTTGAAAGGATTGGATCATGCAATTGTGGGGGCTGGCAAGTCCAAAATCCACAGGTCAGACAGCAGGCTGGAGATTTCTGCAGGCTTGTGTCTTAAGATTCCTAGATCAGGTGACAGGAAGAGGGCAGAGTCAAGAGACAGCAAGTTCTGCCAAAATATCTATTTACAGTATTGAGGCAGATCACACCCTAAGGAAATGCCCCTTCTGACTCATTACATTATGGAAAGTGATTACATTGCATTGCATTGTGTTGCACTGCACTGTATTTATATTGCATTGCATTATATTCCACTGCACTGCACTGCACTTCATTGCATTGCATTGCATTACATTACAGAAAAGCAACCAGTCCAGCTTCTGCCAAACCACAGGGAATCATATCCTAGCCAAGTTGACACATGAAATTAACCACCACAGTCTACCCTTGTCAACTTGGCACCCATACACAGCTCTTTCAACCATACATAATCACCAAATAAAAACAATTACAAGGTCTTACTTCTGCCTAATGTGATATAACTAACATGTGTACAACCCAAAATGCAACAGCCTCTTTTACATCTTGTATTTTATGATAAGTAATAGGATAAGGAGCCCTGGTGACATAAATATTAAGCGCTCAGCTGCTAATCAAAAGGTGGGTGGCTCAAATCCATCATCTGCTTCATGGGAGAAAGATGTGGCAGTCTGCTTCCTTACAGATTTCAGCCTTAGACCCAATGGGGCAGTTCTACTCTGTTGAATGGGTTCCATCTCATAGCTACCCTATGTACAACAGAATGAAACACTGTCCAGTCTTGAGCCATCCTCACAATCGTTGATATGCTTGAGCCCATTGCTGCATCCCATTGAGGGTCTTCCTCTTTTTGCTGACCTCTACTTTACCAAGCATGATGTCCTTCTCCAGGGACTGGTCCTACCTGATACCATGTCCAAAGTACGTGAGATGAAGTCTTGTCATCCTTGCTTCTAAGAAACATTCTACTGTACTTCTTCCAAGACAGATTTGTTCACCCTTTTGGCAGTCCATGGTATATTCAATATTCTTTGCCAATACCACAATTCAAAGGTGTAAATTCTTCTTCGGTTTCCCTTATTCGTTGCCCAGCTTTTGCATGCATATGAGGGAATTGAAAATATCATAGTTTGGGCCTGGCATGCCTTAGTCCTTAAAGTTACATCTTTGCTTTTTAACACTTTAAAGAAGTCTTCTGCAGCAGATTTGCCCAATGCAATACGTCATTTGATTTCATGACTGATGCTTCCATGGCCGTTGATTACAGATCCAAGTAAAATGAAATCCTTGACAACTTGAATCTTTTCTCCTTTATCATGAAGCAGTCCAATGTAACCAACTGCCACCAGGATCTAAGGACTCAGTGTTGGTCTCTGCTGCTGGCAGACTGGACACTCTGCAGAGGCTGTAGCCAAGTTGGTCTTGGTGAGTAGAAGTCCCTGTTGCTGAGTTTGTGCACATCCTCCATCCCTGCCACCATGGCCACTTTGTTCTTGACAGGAGTGGCTGGGGAAAGCAGCTGAATGGTAATCACAGAACATATCCTCCTATCCACTTGGATATTAAAACCTTCGTCTGCCGAGGTCACCCTTTGGTGAGAATTGACATGAGACACAGATATTTTCACATCTTTGGCCCATTCAGAAAGGTCTATCCACATACCTCTTCCCCATATCTCCTTGTCACCAATTTTCCAATTATGTTCCTTACAAGTCCCTGACCATCCAGCCAAACCACTAGCTACAGCCCATGAATTGGTATACAATTGAATATCTGGCCGTTTCTTTTTCTGATCAAAATGAACAATCAGGTACACACTCAAAATTCTGCCCACTGAGAGGATTTAGCTTCCTCAGTATCCCTCAGGGAAGTTCCAGAAAGGGGGCACAGTGACACGGCTGTCCACTTTGAAGTGGTGCCTGCATAACAAACAGAACAATCTGTAAACCAGGCATGACTTTTTTCCTCCTCAGTGAACTATCATAGGGAACTTGGCCACAGGTACAGGGTGGGAGCGAGAAGGTAATCTAACAGAAGTGGGGACCATGAGCATTTGGGCCGCTTCCACATACAACTTATTTCTGCCTTCAGGGCCTGCTCAAGCCAAATCTTGTATATACCACTTCAATTTGATGATAGACTGCGGTTGTGCACGTCCAATTTTATGACTTTGTGGCTCAAACAACACCCAGTTCATGATGGGCACCTCCGATCATATGGTGTCTTAGTCTGGGTTCTCAGGAGGAGCAAAACCAGCAAAGCATATATACAACGAAGCCTGCGAGAGCCAGAACTCGATGGGACTGCCTTATTTTTCTGGTTCTCACAAATTAACCACCTTTGACAGGGTACAGTCTTACCACTTTTCTAGGGCTCATTTTAGTGGAAAATATTTGAGTTTTTCTTCTCTGACAGGTTTCCTCCTTACACAGGTTCTGGCTTTCACCGGTTTTTCTGTATAAATATAGAGAAATTTATTTCAAGGGAATGGCTCATACAATTGTGAGGAAATGCCTAATGCAATTTTGGGGGCTGTAAAGTCCCAAATCTGTAGGTCAGGCAGCAGGCTGAAGACCTTTGCTGGCTCACGTGGTTGCAGGGGCTGACAAACCCAAAATCTGCAGGTCAGGCAGCAGGCGGGGCCTCTGCTGGATCACAGGGCTACAGGGGCTGGCAAATCCAAAATCTGCAGGTCAGGAGGCAGTCTGAAGACTTCTACAGGCTTGTATCCAAGAACCAGAGGTTAAGTGATGAGAAGAGTGCAGGGTTGAGAGAGACAGCAAGCTTTTCCAGAACATCCATTTATATGCTGGAGGCAGGTCACACCCCCAAAGAAAGACCCTTTTCAACTGACTGACTGCTACATCAGATCACAAAAACAGAAGGTGATTACATAGTGTCTGCCAAATTACTAAAAATCATAGCCTAGCCAAGTTGACACATAACATTTAACTATCAGAGTCCATCCTTTGTCAACTTGGCACCTATACACATCTCCTTAAACCATACACAAACTCCAAACAAAGACAATTATAAAGGCATTCTTGTGCCTAACATGATAAACTAGCATGCGTACAAATGAAAATACACTAGCTAGTCTTACATCTTATATTTTATAAGTAATGGGGTAAAGGAGAAAAGAAAACAAAGATATTTGCTACACACACACAACAAAAAAAGGAAGAAAATACTCATAACAATTACAGTCCTCATTTCTGCAACTGGTCATGTGGTCATAGCTGGTTTTTAGAACTATCTTCTTCCACTACCCATTCCATATTGCCTTTGCCTTCAGAAAGCACTTCAGATGGTAGTGGCTCTTGGCCTGGTGGGATAACCCAAATCTTTATTCCTGAAGGGTCTGAGCCATTAAGTCCTGTCAGAATTGGGCTCTTCTAGTTTTCCACCGACTTTAATCACAGGGCATGGTTAGCCAATCTTTATGCTGAGTAAATAATCTCAGAAGCCGGACTATATGTAGAACAATGCAGCATCAGGCTTGGAGGATGACTCATTAACAACCTGCGATATGCAGATGACACAACATTGCTTGCTGAAAGTGAGGAGGACTTGAAACACTTACTAACAAAGATCAAAGACTACAGCCTTCATTGTGGATTGCACTTCAACATAAAAGAAAAATCCTCACAAGTGGACCAATAAGCAACATCATGATAAATGGAAAAAAGATCCAAGTTGTCAAGGATTTCATTTTACTTGGATCCACAATTAACACCCAAGAAAGCAGCAGTCAAGAAATCAAATGACATATTTCATCGGGAAAATCTGCTGCAAAATACTTTAAGGTGTTAAAAAGCAAAGAGATCACTTTGGGGACTAAGATATCATATTGACTCAAGACATCGTATTTTCAATTGACTCATATGCATGTGAAAGCTGGACAATGAATAAGGAAGACAGAAGAAGAATTAATGCCTTTGAATTATGGTACTGGTGAAGAATATTGAATACACCATGGATCGCCAGAAGAAGGAACAAATCTGTCTTGGAAGGAGTACAGCTAGAATGCTCCTTAGAATGATGGCAAGACTTCATCTCATGTACTTTGGACATGTTATCAGGAAGGACCAGTTCCCGGAGAAGGACATTACGCTTGGTAAAGTAGAAGGTTAGAGAAAAAGGGGAAGATCCTCAACGAGGTGGATTGACACAGTGGCTGCAACAATGGGCTCAAGCATAACAAAGATTTTGAGGATGGCACAGCACTGGGCAGCATTTAGTTCTGTTGTACATAAGGTCGCTATGAGCCGGAACTGACTTGATGGCACCTAACAACAACAAATGTAGTAATAAGAGATGCCTGAATGTATCTCCTATATTACAGACTTACTCTACTTTATCTCCATTATGTAATAACAATCCCATTTTTTCTTCCTAATCAAGATCATCAAACCAGCCAATATGGTAACTCCCTTCTTTGCCTGTTGATCCAGAGGCATGAGGAGCACAAAGTGACAGAGTGGTATCTTTAACCTCAAGTTCAATGGAATCAGTGTTTTGTCTCCTGGTGTGAGCATCCCTTCTTTTGGAACTAAGACCTCTAAACCCACAGAGCTTAGCGTTGTGGGGACAGGAAGCAAAAAATTTGCAAGTGGGTCACTAGGAATTTTAGTGAATGGTGTCAATCCATTTCCTACCCCTTGATTCCTGGACCTGTGGATCCTGGCTATAGAAGAAATAGCACCATATACTGGATGCTGCTTTAAACCTTATACGGCCTCCTGGTGAACATTACCCCAGCCCTGCAAGGAATTTCCACCTATCTGGTGCCGTAATTGACTATTTAAAATACCATTGGATCAAACCAGTTGCTTCAGGATGATGCAGGCCATGGTAAGACCAGTGAATTCAGTATGCATGGGTCTATTTGCTGAACTTCATTTGCTGTGAAGTGAGTTCCTTGATCTCAGGCAAAGCTGTGAGGGATACCATGACAGCGGATAAGGCATTCTGTAAGTCCATGGGTAGTAGTTTTGGCAGAAGCATTGCATGCAGGGAAAATATATCCATACTAGACTGTCTATCCCAGGAAGAACAAAACACTGCCCTTTCTATGATGGAAGCAGTCCAATGTAATCAATCTGCTACCAGGTTTCCTGCTAATCTCACTGAGGAATAGTGCCATATTGGGGAGTAAGTATTGGTCTCTGTTGCTGGAAGAGTGAGCACTCAGCAATAGCTGTAGCCACGTTGGCCTTGGTGAGTGGAAGTCCATGTTGCTGAACCCATGCATTGCCTCCATCCCTGCCACCATGGGCACTTTGTTCATAAGCCCATTGGGCAATGGCAGGAGTTGCTGGGGAAAGACTCTGACTGGTATCCACAGAACACATCATCTTACCACTTGGTTATAAAAATTCTCCTCTGTCAATGTCATCATTTGGTGAGCATTCACATGAGATACAAATATCTTCACTTCTTTGGCTCATCCAGAGAGTTATCTCAACATACTTCTCTCACATACTTTCTTTTCAATTTTCCAATCATGTTCCATCCAAGTCCCTAACCATCCCGACAAACCATTGGCCACAGCCCAAGAATCAGTACACCATCGCACATCTAGCCATTTTTCCTTCCAAGCAAAATGAACAGCCAGGTGCACTGCCTGAAGTTCTGCACATTGGGAGAATTTTTGTACTTCAGGGAAGTCCCAGAAAGGGGCTGCAATGCTGCAGCTGTCCACTTTCCAGTGGTGCCTGCATATTGCACAGAACCATCTGTAAACCAGGCATGAATTTTCTCTTAGTCAACTGATCCTAAGGAAATCCCCATGAGGACACAGGTGCAGGCTGAGAGATGGTAATGTAACATGAGTGAGGACCATGGGTATTTGGGCCACTTCTTTATGCAACTTACTTGTGCCTTCAGGGCCTGCTCAGGCCAGATCGCATATATAACACTTCTGTTTAATGATAAAGTGCTTTGAGTCCTGCAACCATTCCCATCCTCCTTTTCTGAATTGTTTCTCCCCCATTAACATAAACTCACTGTCCCCTAAGTTTCCTATCTAATTTTTGAGTTGCTGTTGTCACTTTAATACCATATAGATAGTTCAAAAAAGAGCATAATGCTCAAAGCAGACATTTTTTTACTAGTTAAGCTAAACTACTGTTTGGTTTTAAGAAGACTTCAGGAGATGTTTTTGGTTTAAGTTTGAATTATTAACTAAGGACAACAGTCTCAGGGATTCATCCAGCCCCCTTGACTACAGAAAGTCTGGAGTTCATGAAAATTCAAAATTCTGTTCTCCATTTTTCCCCCTTTGATCAGAATTCTTCCATGGGATCTTGGATCAAAATGTTCACTAATGGTAGCTGGGCCCCCTCCAGTTCTCATTGCATGACAAAAGAGGCACTTGCCCATGAAGGCAATTAGCCACACATTCCATATCTTCCTCCTATTCCTGACTCTCCTTCTTCCTCTATTGTTCCAGGCAAATAGAGACCAATTATCGTGCCTTGGTTGGCCGCTTCCAAGCTTCTAAAATTGCAGGCACTGTGCAATGAACTAGGAGACAGAACAGAAGCACTAAAAAAATATTAGGCCAATTAAATGGGAAGTCGCATGAAACCATGACCCTAAACCTCAAAACCAAGAAATCAAATCCCATGAGTTTCTGAGTGTACATAAGCACCCTCAGGAGCTACTCTTTACTTATTTTGCCCTTGTTGTAAATGTATCACACAAATTTTGCCAATTAAACATTTTAAGGTGTACAACTTATTGACAGTACTTACAATAATCAGCTGTGCAACCCTACCCTTAGTCACTGCAATTTTTCCATCATCATTAACCCCCCTCCTTTGCACCTCCTTCCCACCTCTGGTTAACACTAATAAACGTTGGTCTCTACCCATTTACCTCTTTTTGTCTTTTTATATGTTGTTGTTGCTGTTAGGTGCCATCGAGTAAGTTCCAACTCATAGCAACCCTATGTACAACAGAACGAAATACTGCCTGGTCCTGTGCCATCCTTATGATCGTTGTTATTCCTGAGCCCAACAGCTACTGCATCAATCCATCTTTTTGAGGGTCTTCCTTTTTTTTTTGCTGACCCTCTATTTTACCAAGCATGATGTCCTTCTCCAGGGACTGGTCCCTCCTGATAACATGTCCAAAGTATGTGAGATGAAGTCTCGCCATCCTTGATTCTAAGGAGCATTCTGGTTGTAGTTCTTCCAAGACACATTTGTTCATTCTTCTGGCAGTCCATGGTATATTCAATATGCTTCACCAACACCATAATTCAAAGGCATCAATTCTTCTTCGATCTTCCTTATTCGTTGTCCAGCTTTCATATGCATATGAGGTGATTGAAAACACATAGCTTGGGTCAGGCACACCTTAGTCCATAAAGTGATATCTTTGCTTTTTAATACTTTAAAGAGCTTTTTTGCAGTAGATTTGCCCAATGCAATGCATCTGTTGATTTCTTGACTGTTGCTTCTTTGGCCGTTGATAACGGATACAAGTAAAATGAAATACTTGACAGCTTCAAACTTTTCTCTGTTTATCATGATGTTGCTTATCGGTCCAATTGTGAGGATTTTGTTTTCTTCATGTTGAAGTGCAAACCATGCTGAAGGCTGTGGTCTTTGATATTCATCACTAAGTGCTTCAAGTCCTTTTCAGTTTCACCAAGCAAGGTTGTGTCATCTGCATATTATAGGTTGTTAATGAGTCTTCCTCCAATCCTGACACCTCATTCTTCTTCATATAGTCCAGCATCTCAGGTTATTTTCTCAACATACAGATTGAATAAGGATGGTGAAAGGATACAACCCTGATGCACACCTTTCCTGATTTTAAACCATGCTGTATCCCCTTCTTCTGTTTAAACAACTGCCTCTTGGTCTATGTACAGGTTCCTCATGAGCACAGTTAAGTGTTCTGGTATTCCCATTTTTCACAACGTTATCCATAATTTGTTATGATCCACACAATCCAATGCCTTTGCATGGTCAATAAAACACAGGTGAACATCTCTCTGGCATTCTCTGCTTTCAGCTAGGATCCATCTGACGTCAGCAATGATATCCCTCATTCCATATCATCTTCTGAATTCAGCTTGAATTTCTGGAAATTCTCTGTCAATGTACTGCTGCAACTGCTTTTGAATGATCTTCAAAAAAATTTTACTTGTGTGTGATGTTAATGGTATTCGATAATTTCCACATCCTGTTGGATCACATTTCTTTGGAATGGGCACAAATATGGATCTCTTCCAGTCAATTGGCCAGGTAGCTGTGAAAACCTCCAGTGCTGCATCTGTTTGTTGAAACATCTCAATTGGTATTCTGTCAACTCCTGGAGGCTTGATTTTTGCCAATGCCTTCAGTGCAGCTTGGACCTCTTCCTTCAGTATCATTGGTTCCTGATCATATGCTACCTTCTGAAATGGTTGAACGCTGACCAATTCAGTTTAAGTAGTTTGTATATTTCTAGGAATTTGTCTGAAATGGTTGAACGTTGACCAATTCAGTTTAAGTAGTTTGTATATTTCTAGGAATTTGTCTATTTAATCTAAAAAAAAAAAATTTTTTAATCTAAGTTATCTAATTTAAAAAAATTATCTTTTTTTATCTAATTGCTGGTGGTATTGATTAAATTGTGTCCCCCCAAAATATTTGTTGTAAATCCTAATCCCTATACATGTGGATATAATCTCATTTAAGAATAGAACATTCTTTGTTATCTTTATAAGGCCATATCAGTGTAGGGTATGCATTAAGCCAATCACTTCTGAGATATAAAAAGAGATCAGGCATAGAGACTAGGAAGCACAGATGGGGGAAATAGATGCCATGCCACATGAAGATTACCAACGAATTGAGGAACAGAAGCTGTAAAAAGACGAGAGGGTTATCCCAGAGCTGACAGAGAAAGAAAGCCTACCCTTAGAGCCAGTGCCCTGAATTTGTACGTCAAGCCTCCTAAGTGTGAGAAAATAAATTTCTGTTCCTTAAAACCATACACCTGTCGTATTTATAGCAGCACTAAGAAACTAAGGCAGAATTTGGCACAAGAGAGTGGGGTGCTACTCAAAAAAATACTTAAAATACAGAAGAAGTTTTGCAATAGGATAATGGGTAGAGGCTGGAAGAATTTTGATGTGCTTCTGAATAAGGCTGTAGTTTGCCTTGAAGAGGATGTTGACGGAATTATGGATATTAAGGGCAATTATCATGAGGGCTTATGAAGAATTGAGAGCTGTGATGAAAGCTTCTACCATCATGCAGAGAATGTTAGAAATGTGGACAGAAAATGTGCTTCTGGTGAGGATTGAAAAAGAAATGATGAACATGTGATTGGACACTGGAGGGAAGGTAATTCATTTATGCAGAGGCAAAAAAATTTCCTGAATTCTGTTTGAATGTTTGGTAGTAGGTAGAACTTGTGATAAATGTGGATATTTGGCTGAGGAGATTTCTAAACATCATGGTATCTTCCTGCCACTTACAGTACAATATGGTATGAAAGATGTACTTAAAAATGAACTGTACATTCAAATATTGTTAGATGCCGTCAAAGTGACTCTATGTATAACAAAATGAAACACTGCCCAGAACTGCGCCAGCCTCATAATCATTGCTATGTTTGACCCCATTCTTGCAGCAACTGTGTTCTTCAAAATGACATCTTTGCTTTTTAACACTTTAAAGAGGTCTTTTGCAGCAGATTTGCCCAATGCAATACGTCATTTAGATTTCTTGACTGCTGCTTCCATAAGCATTGATTGTAGATCCATCTAAGTAAAACAAAATCCTTGACAATCTCGATGTTTTCCCTATTTATCATGATGTTGCTTATTGGTCCAGATGTGAGGTTTTTGTTTTCTTTATGTTGAGGTGTAATCCATACTGAGTAGGAGCTCTGTTGGCGCAGCGGTTAAAGGGCTTGACTGCTAACCAAAATATTGGTAGTTTGAAGCCACCAGCCGCTCCTTGAGAGAAAGATGTGGCAATCGGCTTCCATAAAGATTTATAGCCTTGGAATCCCTATGGTGCAGTTCTACTCTGTCCTACAAAGTCACTATGAGTCGGAAGTGGTGTTTTTTTTCCCCCTTTAGCAATCCATACTGAAGGCTGTAGTCTTTCATCTTCATCAGAAAGTGCTTCAAGACTTCTTCACATTCAGCAAGAAAGGATGTATCATCTGCATATCGCAGGCTGTTAATGAGTCTTCCTCCAGTTCTGATGCTGCATTCTTCTTCATATAGTCCAAGGTTTCAGATTATTTGCTCAGCATACAGACTGAATAAGTATGGTGAAAGGATACAATCCTGACACACACCTTTCCTGACTTTAAACCACACAGTATCCTCTTGTTCTGTTCGAACAACTGCCTCTTGGTCTATGTATAGGTTCTGCATGAGCACAATTAAGTGTTCTGGAGTTCCTGTTCTTCCCAATGTTATCCATAATTTGTTATGATCCACCCAGTCAAATGCCTTTGCATAGTCAATAAAACACAGGTAAACATCCTTCTGGTATTCTCTGCTTTCATCCAGGATCCATCTGACATCAGCAATGATATCCCTGATTCCAAGTCCTCTTCTGAATCTGGCCGGAATTTGGCAGTTCCCAGTTGATATATAGCTGCAGCTGCTTTTGAATGACCTTCAGCAAAATTTTACCTGTGTGTGATATTAACGATATCATTCTATAATTTCCGCATTCGGTTGGATCACCTTTCTTGGGAGTTGGCAGAAATATGGATCTCTTCCAGTAAGTTGGCCGGGCAACTGTCTTCCATATTTCTTGGCATAGACGAATGAGCACTTCCAGCACTGTATCCATTTGCGGAAACATCTCAATTGATATTCCTTCAATTCCAGGAGACTTGTTGTTCACCAATGCCTTCAGTGCAGCTTGAACTTCTTCCTTCAGTACCATCGGTACAAGAGCATAATGACAAATATAACAGGCTGCAAGAATCCATAGTCAACAAACAGAAATCCAAAAGATTAACAACAAAATTTCCATCAATTCCCAGAGCCTTGTTTTCCACCAATGCTGTCATTGCAGCTTGGTCTTCTTCCTTCAATACCACCAGTTACTGATCATATGCTACCTCCTGAATTGGCTGAACATCAGCCAATTCTTTTTGGTGCAGTGACTCTGTATTCTTTCCATCTTCTTTTGATGCTTTCTGTGTCATTCAATATTTTCCCTGTAGAAACCTTCAACATTGCAACCTGAGGCTTGAATTTTTTCTTCAGTTCTTTCAGCTTGAGAAACGCTGAGTGTGTTCTTCCCCTTTGGTTTTCTAACTCCAGGATTTTGCATATTTTGTTATAATATTTCACTTTGTCTCTTTGAGTCCCACTTTGAAATCTTCTGTTCAGCTCTTTTATATCATTTCTTCCATTCTCTTTAGCTACTCTACGTTCAAGAACAAGTTTCAGAGTCTCTTCTGACATACATTTTGGTCTCTTCTTTCTTTCCTATCTTTTTAGTGACTTTCTTCATGTGTGATGTCCTTGATGTCATTCCACAACTTATCTGGTCTGGTCATTAGTGTTCAATGCGTCAAATCTATTCTTGAGATGGTCTCCAAATTTAGGTGAGATATACTCAATGTCATATTTTGGCTCTCTTGGACTTGTTTCAATTTTCTTCAGCTTCAACTTGAACTTGCATATAAGTAATTGATGGTCTGTTCTGCAGTAGGCCTCTGGCTGTGTTCTGATTGATGATATTGAGCTTTTCCACCATCTCCTTCCGTTGATGTAGCTGATTTGATTCCTATGTATTCCATCTGGCAAGGTCCACGTGCATAGTCACCATTTATATTATTGAAAAAAGGTATTTGCAATGAATAAGTCATTGGTCTTGCAAAATCCTATCATGCAATCTCAGTGTTGTTTCTATCACCAAGGCCAACTACTGTTTCTTCTTCTTTGTTTCCAACTTTCACATTCCAATCACCAGTAATTATCAGTGCATCTTGATTGCATGTCTGACCAATTTCAGATGGCAGAAGTTGGTAAAAATTCTCAATTTCCTCATCTTTGGCATTATTGGTTCGTGGTAAAGTTGAGTAATAGTCACATAACTGTTCTTCCTTGTAGGCATATGGATATTATCCTAACAGTGTTGTATTTCAGAATAGATCTTGAAATGTTCTTTTTGATAATGAATGTGATGCCATTCCTCTTCAATTTGTCATTTCCAGCATAGTAGACTATATGATTATCTGTTTTAAAGGGCCAATACCAGTCCATTTCAGCTCACCATTGCCTAGGATATTGATCTCCATGTGTTTAATTTCATTTTCGACGACTTCCAATTTTCTCAGATTCATATTTCATACCTTCCACATTCTGACCATTAATGGATATTTGTAGCTGTTTCTTCTCATTTCGAGTCGTGCCACATCAGCAAATGAAAGTCCTGAAAGCTTTAGTCCATCCACAGCATTAAGGTCAACTCTACTTTGAGGAGGCAGCTCTTCCCCAGTCTTATTTTGAGTGCCTTCCAATCTGAAGAGCTCATCTTCCTGCACTATATCAGACAATGTTACACTGCTATTCTTAAGTTTTCACTGGCAGGTTTTTTTCAGAACTAGTCCACAAGGTCCTTCTTCCTAGTCTGTCTTAGTTTGGAAGCTCCAGTAAAAACTGCCCATTATGGATGACCCTTCTGGTAATTGAAACACTGGTAGCATAGCTTCCAGCATCACAGCCACTACCGTAGGACAAACTGAAAAGACGCATGGTGGTTCTCATGCTTTGGAGTCTAGAAGTCCAAATTCAGGGCACTGACTCAAAGGGTAGGCTTTCTCTCTCTGTTGGCTCTGGGATAAGTTCCTTGTATCTTTTCAGCTTCTATTCCTCAGTTCCTTAGTGATCTTTATGTGACATGGCATCTATCTTCCCCCGTCTGTGCTTCCTTGTCTCTGCACCTAATCTGCTCTCTTTACATCTCAAATGTGATTGGCCTAGGACACACCCTACACTGAGGTAGCCTCATTAACATAACAAAGAAAAACCTGTTCCCAGATGGGATTACTTTCACATGTATAAGGGTTAGAATTTACAGCACATATTTTTGGGGGCCACAATTTAATCTATCATATCTTGTGATGGTTTTGTCTTAGGAAACCTTGGTAGCATACTGGTTAAGAGCTACAGCTGCTAACCAAAAGGTCAGCAGTTCAAGTCCGCCAGGTGCTTCTCGGAAACCCTATGTGGCAGTTCTACTCTGTCCTATAGGGTCGCTATGAGTCAGAACCAACTTAATGGCAATGGGTTTGGTTTTTTTTTTTTTTTTTGGTTTTATTTTGTCCTAAAATCTACTTTTTCTTGTATTTATATAGCCATCCTGTCTTTCTTTTGATTACTATTTGCATGCAATATCTTCCATACTTTTCACCTTCCATCTATTTGTGTCCTTAGATCTACAGTAAATTTCTTGTAGACCACATATAGAAAAAAAAAAACCAAATTCACTGCCTTCGAGTCAGTTCCGACTCATAGTGACCCTATAGAACAGAGTAGAACTGCCCCATAGAGTTTCCAAGGAGCGCCTGGCAGATTCGAACTGCTGACCTCTTGGTTAGCAGCCGTAGCACTTAACCACTAAGCCACCAGGGTTTCCAGACCACATATAGAGGGATCATATTTTATTTTTTATTCATTTGGCCAATATATGCCTTCAATATAGCATTTAATCCAGTTACATTTAATGTAATTACTGATAAGGAAAATATTATTTCTTCCATTTTGCTATTTTTTTCTATATTTCATATAATTTTATCCCTTATTTCCTCCATTACTACTTTCCTTTATGTTTAATTGTTCTTTTTGTATTGTTTTCATTCCATTCTCATTTCCTTTTCTGTATAGTTTTCACTTATTTTTTTTAGTGTTTTCCCTGGGGATTACAATGAACGCCTTAAAGTTATAAAAATCAAGTTTGAAGTAAGTCCAAATTACCTTCAATAATATAGGAAATTTCTGCTCCTCTACACCTTCATTCCTCCCCCTTTACATAGTTATCTTTACAAATTACATCTTTATACATCGCATGTCCGATAACCTAGATTTATAATATGGATTTACGCACTTATCTTTTAAGTCATATAGGGAAAATCAAAACCAAATTCACGCCATTGAGTCGATCCCGACTCATAGCAACCTATAGGACAGAGCAGAACTGCCCCATAGGGTTTCAAAGGAGCAGCTGGTGGATTCAAACAGCTGATCTTTTTGTTACCAGCTGAGCTCTTAACTGCTGCACCACCAGGGTTCCCATATAGGTAAAATAGTACTGATTTTTGTATACATATGTAGTGACTTTTACCAAGGTTCTTTATTTCTTCATATGACTTCAAATTACTGACTAATGTCCTTTCATTTTAGCTTGAAATGCTCCCTTTAGTATTTCTTGTATGACAGGTCTACTAGCACCAAACTTTCTCAGCTTTATATGTCTAACCTTAATTTCTGCTTTATTTCTGAAGGATAATTTACTAGATATACAATTCTTCCTTGACAGTTTTATTCTTTTCTTTCATCACTTTGAATATGCCATCCTACTGTGTTCTGGCCTCCATGGTTTCTCTGTTAATGTTATTGAGAATCTCTTCTATGTTATAATTCCCTTCTAACTACTTTACAGAGTCTCTCGTCATTTTTGTCTTTTGATAGTGTGAGTATAAAGTATCTTAGTGTCAACCTCTTTGAATTTACCCTACTTGAAATTATTGAGCTTCTTGGATGTTTAGATTCATGGTTTTTTATTAAATTTGGGAAATTTTTAGCCATTATTTCTTCAACTATTCTTTCTGTCCCTTTCTCTCTTTTTGGGATTCCTATTATGCATGTATTAGTACATTACATGATGTCCTACAGAACTCTTAGGCTCTGTTCATGTTCCTTCATTCTTTTTGTTTTCTGCTCCTTAGAGAGGATGCTTTCAACTGACCTATTTTCAAGTTTGCTGAGTCTTTCTTCTTCCTAATCAAACATGTTATTGAGGGGGCCAAGATGGCTGACTAGGTAGACGCTACCTCGGATCCCTCTTGCAACAAAGACTCGGAAAAACAAGTGAATCGATCACATACATGACAATCTACGAACCCTGACCAACAAACACAGATTTAAAGAGTTGGCCTGAGTGACAGAGACAGAGAACAAACAACTACGGGGAAGCAGAGACTGTTTTTGGAGCCTAGAGCCAGCGTCCCAGTCAGCGAATTTACTGGAAAAACAAGCTTCCCAGGTCTGAAATCTCTGCGTATTCAACAAAGCCCACACTGACCCACAACAGGGAATGGAGGGCTGAAGCTCCCGCCAGACCACCTAGGCTCCTGCCTTAGGGGTCTAAGGAGGGTGACACCTACCAATCTGTAGAGGTACTTGCATTGCGGGCCTAAGGTACAGCTGCAGAGCCCTCCCACCAAGATGCTTTAGGAAAAGAGACACACCTACCTCACTGACACTTGGGGGAAGCCTGTAGGCATCCTGCCCCCCGGAGTGTGAACCCCAGCTGCTACTAGAATCTGGTGCACAAAACTATCACCACTACTTCTCAAGGTGGATAGGTGTTAGGGTGCATCACACACTTGATGACCCAAAACCAGATTCTACTCAAGAATAGTGAATGGACTCAGGCATATATATCTGGTAACAGCCCAAACCAGCTGGTAATAGGTCATAAGTAAGTCAAGGGCTACAACAATCAAGACAGCACAATCTAGTAGCCCATCCACGTATATTGAAAGAAAACAAAACAAGATAAGACTCAGTGAGCAAATATAGAATAAATCACTACAATATCCTAGTGATGGCTCAGAGACAGCAGTCGATATCAAACCACATAAAAAAGCAGACCATGACAGCTTCTACAACCCCCCAAGCAAAAGAATCAAAATCTTTCCCAAATGAAGATACAATCCTGGAATTCTTAGATACAGAATATAAAAAGCTAATTTACAGAATGCTTCAAGACATCAGGGATGACCTCAGAAATCAAATAAGGCAAACTGCAGAAAAAGCCAAGGAACACACTGATAAAGCAGTTGAAGAACTCAAAAAGATTATTCAAGAACATAGTGGAAAAATTAATAAGTTGCAAGAATCCATAGAGAGACAGCATGCAGAAATCCAAAAGATTAACAATAAAATTACAGAATTAGACAACGCAATAGGAAGTCAGAGGAGCACACTTGAGCAATTAGAATGCAGAGTGGGAAATCTGGAGGACCAGGGAATTAACACCAACATAGCTGAAAAAAATCAGATAAAAGAATTTAAAAAAATGAAGAAACCCTAAGAATCATGTGGGAATCTATCAAGAAGGAGAACTTGCGTGTGATTGGAGTCCCAGAACAGGTGAGGGAGGACAGAAAACACAGAGAGAATAGTTGAAGATCTCCTGACAGAAAACTTCCCTGACATCATGAAAGACGAAAGGATATCTATCCAAGATGCTCATCGAACCCCATTTAAGATTGATCCAAAAAGAAAAACACCAAGACATATTATCATCAAACTTGCCATAACCAAAGATAAAGAGAAAATTTTAAAAGCAGCCAGGGAGAAAAGAAAGGTCTCCTACAAGGAAGAATCAATAAGAATGAGCTCAGACTACTCAGCAGAAACCATGCAGGCGAGAAGGCAATGGGGTGACATCTACAGAGCACTGAAGGAGAAAAACTGCCAACCAAGGATCATATATCCAGCAAAACTCTCTCTGAAATATGGAGGCGAAATTAAGATATTTACAGATGAACACAAGCTTAGAGAATTTGCAAAAAACAAACCAAAGCTACAAGAAATACTAAAGGAAATTGTTTGGTCAGAAAACCAATAATATCAGATACCAGCACAACACAAGGTCACAGAACAGAACATCCTGATATCAACTCAAATAGGGAAATCACAAAAACAAATTAAGATTAATTTAAAAAAATGCTCAAAACAGGGAATCATTGAAGTCAATATGTAAAAGATCACAATAATCAAAAAGAGGGACTAAATACAGGCAGAATAGAACTGCCATATGGAGAGGGATACAAGGCGATAGAGGACAATACAAGTAAGGTTTTTACTTAGAAAAATAGGGGTAAATATTAAGGTAACCACAAAGAGGTATAACAACTCCATAACTCAAAATAAAAACCAAGAAAAACGTAACGACTCAACAGACATAAAGTCAAATACTCTGAAAATGAGGATCACACAATTTACAAAGAAAAACGTCTCAGCACAAAAAAGTAAGTGGAAAAATGAAATTGTCAACAACACACATAAAAAGGCATCAAAATGACAACACTAAACACTTACTTATCTATAATTACGCTGAATGTAAATGGACTAAATGCACCAATAAAGAGACAGAGAGTCTCCGACTGGATAAAGATACACGATCGTCTATATGCTGCCTACAAGAGACACACCTTAGACTTGAGACACAAACAAACTAAAACTCAAACGATGGAAAAAAATATATCAAGCAAACAATAAGCAAAAAAGAAGAGGAGTAGCAACATTAATTTCTGACAAAATAGACTTTAAATTTAAATCCACCACAAAGGATAAAGAAGGACACTACATAATGATAAAAGGGACAATTGACCAGGAAGATATAACCATATTAAATATTTATGCACCCAATGACAGGGCTGCAAGATACATAAATCAAATTTTAACAGAACTAAAAAGTGAGATAGACACCTCCACAGTTATAGTAGGAGACTTCAACACACCACTTTCGGAGAAGGACAGAACATCCAGTAAGAAGCTCAATAGGGACACGGAAGACCTAATTACAACGATCAACCAACTTGACCTCATTGACTTATACAGAACTCTCCACCCAACTGCTGCAAAGTATACTTTTTTTTCTAGCACACTTGGAACATTCTCTAGAATAGACCACATATTAGGTCATAAAACAAACCTTTGCAGAATCCAAAACATCGAAGTATTACAAAGCATCTTCTCAGACCACAAGACCATAAAAGTGGAAATCAATAAGAGAAAAATTAGGGAAAGAAATCAAATACGTGGAAACTGAACAATACCCTCCTGAAAAAAGACTGGGTTAGAGAAGACATTAAGGAGGGAATAAGGAAATTCATAGAATGCAACGAGAATGAAAATACTTCCTATCAAAACCTCTGGGACACAGCAAAAGCAGTGCTCAGAGGTCAATTTATATCCATAAATGCACACATACAAAAAGAAGAAAGAACCAAAATCAGAGAACTGTCCCTACAACTTGAACAAATAGAAAGTGAGCAACAAAAGAATCCATCAGGCACCAGAAGAAAACAAATAATAAAAATTAGAGCTGAACTAAATGAATTAGAGAACAGAAAAACAATTGAAAGAATTAACAAAGCCAAAAGCTGATTCTTTGAAAAAATTAACAAAATTGATAAACCATTGGCCAGACTGACTAAAGAAATACAGGAAAGGAAATAAATAACCCGAATAAGAAACGAGACGGGCCACATCACAACAGACCCAACTGAAATTAAAAGAATCATATCAGATAATTACAAAAAATTGTACTCTAAAAAATTTGCAAACCTAGAAGAAATGGATGAATTCCTGAAAAAACACTACCTACCTAAATTAACACAATCAGAAGTAGAACAACTAAATAGACCCATAACAAAAAGAGAGATTGAAATGGTAATCCAAAAACTCCCAACAATAAAAAGCCCTGGCCCGGACGGCTTTACTGCAGAGTTCTACCAAACTTTCAGAGAAGAGTTAACACCACTACTACTAAAGGTATTTCAAAGCATAGAAAATGACAGAATACTACCTAACTCATTCTATGAAGCCACCATTTCCCTGATACCAAAACCAGGTAAAGACATTACAAAAAAAGAAAATTACAGACCTATATCCCTCATCAGCATAGATGCAAAAATCCTCAACAAAATTCTACCCAGTAGAATTCAACAATATATCAAAAAAATAATCCACCACGACCAAGTGGGATTTATACCAGGAATGCAAGGCTGGTTTAATATTAGAAAAACCATTAATGTAATCCACCATATAAATAAAACAAAGGACAAAAACCATATGATCTTATCAATTGATGCAGAAAAGGCATTTGACAAAGTCCAACACCCATTTATGATAAAAACTCTCAACAAAATAGGAATTGAAGGAAAATTCCTCAACATAATAAAGGGCATCTATACAAAGCCAACAGCCAACATCACTCTAAATGGAGAGAACCCGAAAGCATTTCCCTTGAGAACGGGAACGAGACAAGGATGCCCTTTATCACCACTCTTATTCAACATTGTGCTAGAGGTCCTAGCCAGAGCAATTAGGCTAGACAAAGAAAAAAAAGGGCATCCGGATTGACAAGGAGGAAGTAAAATTATCTCTATTTGCAGATGACATGATCTTATACACAGAAAACCCTAAGGAATCCTCCAGAAAACTACTGAAACTAATAGAAGAGTTCGGCAGAGTCTCAGGTTATAAGATAAACATAAAAAATCACTTGGATTCCTCTACATCAACAAAAAGAACATCGAAGAGGAAGTAACCAAATCAATACCATTCACAGTAGCCACCAAGAAGACAAAATACTTAGGAATAAATCTCACCAAAGATGTAAAAGACCTATACAAAGAAAACTACAAAGTACTACTACAAGAAACTAAAAAGGACCTACTTAAGTGGAAAAACGTACCTTGCTCATGGATAGGAAGACTTAACATAGTAAAAATGTCTATTCTACCAAAAGCCATCTATACATACAATGCACTTCCGATCCAAATTCCAATGTCATTTTTTAATGTGATGGAGAAACAAATCACCAACTTCATATGGAAGGGAAAGAAGCCTCGGATAAGCAAAGCATTACTGAAAAACAAGAAGAAAGTGGGAGGCCTCACTCTACCTGATTTCAGAACATATTATACAGCCACAGTAGTCAAAACAGCCTGGTACTGGTACAACAACAGACACATAGACCAATGGAACAGAATTGAGAACCCAGATATAAAGCCATCCACATATGAACGGCTGATATTTGACAAAGGCCCAGTGTCAGTTAATTGGGGAAACGATAGTCTTTTTAACAAATGGTGCTGGCATAACTGGATATCCATTTGCAAAAAAATGAAACAGGACCCATACCTCACACCATGCACAAAAACTAACTCCAAGTGGATCAAAGACCTAAACATAAAGACTAAAACGATAAATATCATGGAAGAAAAAATAGGGACAACGTTAGGAGCCCTAATACAAGGCATAAACAGAATACAAAACATTACCAAAAATGACGAAGAGAAACCAGATAACTGGGAGCTCCTAAAAATCAAACACCTATGCTCATCTAAAGACTTCACCAAAAGAGTAAAAAGACCACCTACAGACTGGGAAAGAATTTTCAGCTATGACATCTCCGACCAGCGCCTGATCTCTAAAATCTATATGATTCTGTCAAAACTCAGCCACAAAAAGACAAACAACCCAATCAAGAAGTGGGCAAAGGATATGAACACTCACTGCACTAAAGAAGATATTCAGGCAGCTAACAGATACATGAGAAAATGCTCTCGATCATTAGCCATTAGAGAAATGCAAATTAAAACTATCATGAGATTCCATCTCACTCCAACAAGGCTGGCATTAATCCAAAAAACACAAAATAATAAATGTTGGAGAGGCTGCGGAGAGATTGGAACTCTTATACACTGCTGGTGGGAATGTAAAATGGGACAACCACTTTGGAAATCTATCTGGTGTCATCTTAAACAGTTAGAAATAGAACTACCATACAACCCAGAAATCCCACTCCTCGGAATATACCCTAGAGAAATAAGAGCCTTCACACGAACAGATATATGCACACCCATGTTTATTGCAGCTCTGTTTACAATAGCAAAAAGCTGGAAGCAACCAAGGTGTCCATCAACGGATGAATGGATAAATAAATTGTGGCATATTCACGCAATGGAATACTACGCATTGATAAAGAACAGTGACGAATCTGTGAAACATTTCATAACATGGAGGAACCTGGAAGGCATTATGCTGAGTGAAATTAGTCAGAGGCAAAAGGACAAATATTGTATAAGACCACTATTATAAGATCTTGAGAAATAGTATAAACTGAGAACACATACTTTTGTGGTTACGAGGGGGGGAGGGAGGGAGGGTGGGAGAGGGTTCTTTACTGATTAGTTAGTAGATAAGAACTGCTTTAGGTGAAGGGAAGGACAATATTCAATACATGGAAGGTCAGCTCAACTGGACTGGACCAAAAGCAAAGAAGTTTCTGGGATAAACTGAATGCTTCAAAGGTCAGTGGAGCAAGGGCGGGGGTTTGGGGACCATGCTTTAAGGGCACTTCTAAGTCAATTGGCAAAATAATTCTATTATGAAAACATTCTGCATCCCACTTTGAAATGTGGCGTTTGGGGTCTTAAATGCTAACAAGCGGCCATCTACGATGCATCAATTGTTCTCAACCCACCTGGATCAAAGGAAAATGAAGAACACCAAGGTCACACGATAACTAAGAGCCCAAGAGACGGAAAGGGCCACATGAACCAAAGACTTACATCATCCTGAGACCAGAAGAACTAGATGGTGCCCGGCCACAACCGATGACTGCCCTGACAGGGAGCACAACAGAGAACCCCTCAGGGAGCAGGAGAACAGTGGGATGCAGACCCCAAATTCTCATAAAAAGACCAGACTTAATGGTCTGACTGAGACTAGAGGAATCCCGGCGGTCATGGTCCCCAAACCTTCTGTTGGCCCAGGACAGGAACCATTCCTGAAGACAACTCATCAGACATGAAAGGGACTGGACAGTAGGTAGGAGAGAGATGCTGATGAAGAGGGAGCTATTTGTGCCAGGTGGACACTTGAGACTGTGTTGGTATCTCCTGTCTGGAGGGGGGATGGGAGGATAGAGAGAGTTGGAAGCTGGCAAAAATATCACGAAAGGAGAGACTGGAAGGGCTGACTCATTAGGGGGAGAGCAAGTGGGAGTGCGGAGTAAGGTGTATATAAACTTATATGTGACAGTTTGACTTGATTTGTAAACGTTCACTTGAAGCTCAATAAAAGTTAATTAAAAAAAACATGCTATTGAGCCTCTCTAAATAAATTTTTCATTTCAATATAGCATTTATTAGTTCAGAATTTCTATTTGGTTCCTTTTATAATTTCTGTATATTTACTGATATTGCCTATAGAGATAAGGGCATAATTTATGTAGCAAAAAATAACAAAAATTGGGAAATCGTATAAAGAACTACAGAAGCATTACGGTGGCATGTTACGTAGCTATTGCAAATCATGTTTTAAGAATATTTAATAACATGTGAAAATGCTTATTTATTAATGCTAAGTGAAAATTAGGGCACAAACTCTGTATAGTGTCATGCCACTTTTATTATCTCTAGATCTAAATCCGTATGTGCCTACACACACATATAGATCTGTGTATTAGATTGCTATTATAAAATTATGTTTCAAAGAACTTCCTTGTACATCAATCTTTGTCAGCACTGCTAAGGGAAAGTTTTCCCTGCACTCTTTATCTGCAAACATGTAGAACTCTAGATATATATCTAACCTCTTTCTCTCTCCCTCCCTCTTTCTCTCTTCCTCTCTCTGTGTATATATATATATATAGAAAGAGAGAGAGAGAAACCTATATTTATGGTATGTAGATATTAGTCAATAAAAAAGATAAAACATTTTTAAAAGATTGAATGTAATCACTCAAAAAGTTATCAGTGGTTATCTATGAATTATGGGATGATAGATTGTTTTTATTTTCTTTTCATTCACCCTTATGGATAGCTGTTGTATAAGCTATTTAAACTTTATTGGCCTGCCACTATAAAATGCAGTGGTTGGGTTATACTATCTATAAGATCTTATTCATCCATATCTAAGCTGTGTGATACCATAATCTAAAAATAAAAGAAAAAAAGGATGGAAACCTTGAAAACATTATTTACTTAATAAAGGTACAAACTGACAAAATTTTACCAAAATTAGTGCAAGTTAATTTATCTCTTTGAATCTTCTGGAAAAGTGAGTTTATCAAGTATTGGAGACCATGTAAGCCATTAAAACATGTCTCCTAATTAAATTAAGAATGCAGTGTCCAAATTTTTTCTGAGATGTAATATGAAAGATTTGTAAGGTTTCCTATTATATTTTAAACACTTCGAACTATTAAGTATGGAGTACATAGAGACTAGAAAAGAGAAACATGTCATTTCAAACTGCCAATGAACCTGAACAATCCTGAGACTATATTAGGGTTTTGGTAGGAGCCTCTTTAAATGACAATGGAGGATTTACTGGAGAAGTCTCTATTAACAAGTTTTGCTTAAGAAAAGTTCTAGAAATATATTTTAATTCATGTTTCCATTAAAATATATGGACAAACACACACATGCATATGCTTTTTGTTAACACATATCACTTCAAAAAATGCCATGATATTAAAATAAAAAATATTGTGGGACATTTTTGGATATCAGGGCCAAGAAGGATTCAAACTTTCAGGGCTTAGAGAAACAAAGCAATTGAAGGCAAGAGAACCTTCAACAGCAGCCCTAAACTCTATGTTGGCATAAATAGTTGCAATCAAGAGATGTTATCAGGGGCCCAATTTACTGGCACATCATGGAAGTGAGGGAGCTATACCTCCCTCATGTGCCATTTCCACTTACTAGCATATACCCAGGAACAAGGACAGATACCTTCTATACAGTTCCCTTTTCGGTTGCCTGTCCACTGATGTCCATTTTTCCCAGTGCTGTCTCTGATCAAATGAAGTAAAATTTAAGTTGTACTGTAACATTGAGAGATTATTATGGGATTTGTTGAGTGACTGGGGTTAGATAAGTAAATGAGGCTAGATACAAATTTTCACCAAATTCAAATTCTGATTTTCTATATCACCTGATTTAATGTTAGAAAGTTATATTTGCATAGAGATATAAATTTTATAAGCAAGTGAATGGGTTTATGCTAAATATCAAATACATACTTGCCTATCCCAAATAAAGGCAGATCCCCTATTGTTATGGATTGAATTGTGTCCCTCAAAAATGTGTGTCAACTTGGCTAGGCCATGATTCCCAACATTGTATGACTGCCCACCATTTTGTCATCTGATGTGATTTTCCTATGTGTTGTAAATCCTACCTCTGTGTTAATGAGGAAGGATTAGAGGCAGTTATGTTAATGAGGCAGGACTCAATCTACAAGATTAGGTCATGTCTTAAGTCAATCTCTTTTGAGATATAAAAGAAAGAAGCAAGCAGAGACAGGGGGACCTCATATCACCAAGAAAGCAATGCCAGGAGCAGAGTGTGTCCTTTGGACCCGGGGTCCCTGGACCTGAAGAAGCTCCTAGACCAGGGGAAGACTGATGAAAAGGACCTTCCTCCAGAGCCAAGACAGAAAGCCTTCCCCTAAAGAAGGCACCCTGAATTTGGACTCCTAGCTTCCTAAACTGTGAGAGAATGAATTTCTCTCTGTTAAAGCCATCCACTTGTGGTATTTCTGTTACAGCAACACTAGATAACTAAGACAGAATTTGGTACCATGAGTGGGGTGCTGCTCTAACAGATAACCCAGAATGTAGAAGCAGTTTTGAAGCTGTGAATGGGTAGAGGTTGGAAGAGTTTTAAAGTGCCTAGTAGTAAAAGCCTAGATTGCTTTGAAGAGACTATTCATGGAATTATGGATGTTAGACAATTCTGGTGAGAACTCAGAAGGAAGTGAGAAGAGCTGTTACTATGGTGATGGTGCAGCTGAGGAAAAGCAACAGCAGAGAAATGGCAGCAGCAGAACCAGGAGACCAGCACAAGACAGCGCTGGAGTGACCCATGGAGCGAGAGAGCTGAATAACTGCGCAGGATGCTTCCTGGTGGAGAGCAGTGCCTCTGAGTACTTATCAGTGGAGCTAAAGAGCTTTGGGACACTTGCCCCAGCAGGGCAGAAGCGAGCGGTGAGGCCCAAGGGGCCCAGAGGCCAAGACCAGGAAGCAGAAGCTGAAGAAACAAGGAACACAGGAAGCAGAGCTGCCTCAGTCTCTCGGCCTCAGTAGGGCCATGACCTCTGGGGTCTCAAAGGGTGGAGCCACGGACTCCTAGGCTTCAAAGAGTCAGATCTTCACCAACTCAGTTCTGAAGTGTGGGGTTGTTGTTCCTAAGTGCCAGTGGATGGGGCCAGATTCACTGCCCAAAGCTGAGGGGGTGGGGCTGCCATGCCCAAGGGACAGAAAAACAAGGCCTGTGCTGAGGGGGTAGGGTCCCCACTCAGATGGACTAGGAGTATGGGGCCATCCAAAAGTGACAGAGTTGCCATTCCAGTGCGCCTGGAAGGCGAAGCTGAACCCCAGAGCTGAGGGGCCTCTGCCTAGAATCCAGAGAGTGTGGCCAACACCCAGAGTCTAGAGGGCACGGTTATCGTGTGAATGGTCTCAGAGAACAGAGGATTATTTTCAAGATTTGAGAGCTAATGTAATGTGTTCTACGGACTTGCTTGGTCCCTGTTATCCCTTCTTTCTCTCCAATTTCTCCCGTTTGTAATGAAAATGTCTATCCTGTGTCTGTTCCACCATTGTACTTTGGAAGGAGATAGATAACTTATATTCTAGATTTCACAAATGAAGAGGAATTTTTGGGTTTGGACTTGGAGTTGAATGAGGACTTTTGCTATGATATGATGAGGTGAATGTGTTTTCCATGTGGCAAGGGCATGAATTTTGGGGGGCCAAAGGGTGGAATGTTATGGATTTAATTGTGTCCCCCAAAAATGTGTGTCAACTTGTCTACGCCATGATCCCCAATATTGTGCAACTGTCCACCATTTTGTCATATGATGTGGTTTTCCCATATGTTGTAAATCCTACCTTTATAATGTTAACGAGGCAGGATTAGAGCCAGTTATGTTAATGAGACAGGACTCAACCTACAAGATTACATTGTGTCTTAAGTCAATCTCTTTTGAGATATAAAAGAGAGAAGCAAGCAGAGAGACAGGAGGACCTCATACCACCAAGAAAGCAGTGCTGGGAACAGAGTGTGTTTTTGGACCTGGGGTCCCTGAACCTGAGAAGTTCCTAGACCAGGGGAAGATTGATGAGAAGGACCTTTCCCCAGAGAGGACAGAGTGAGAAAGCCTTCCTTTAGAGCTGACACCCTAAATTTGGACTTCTAACCTCCTAAACTGTGAGGAGAGAATAAATTTCTCCCTGTTAAAGCCATCCATTTGTGGTATTTCTGTTACAGTAGCATTAGATAACTAAGACACCTATCAAGACAACAGTGTCAACATATAGGGCCTACATCAGCTGAAGGATGCAAAGTCTACAGATATAATCATTGATCCTTAATTGGCAACTACACATAATGCCTACAGGTTCAACTTTATAAAAATGGTTTGAATGCCAAGGCCATATACTGGTTTAAATGCAGTGAGGCATAAATCAGCAGAGTAACAGATCTCTCGTTTGCCAAGTTAGCACTGACCCAAAGGAACCATAAAAGTCAATAATGTATGGCACCAGATAGGGAAGACTGGAGGGAGCATTGTTTATCTAACTGTCATATTTCACTGGGGATTTTCCAGAGTAGACACTACCTATTTCCTTTCAAATTCTTACATTCACAATTTTTATCAAGAATTTCTGACAAATTAACAGCCATTTAAAAGCACCCTTACATTCTGATAGACTCTAAAAACTCAAAGAATAGCCCTTAGCCATACTGGCTTTCATTTTTATTGGTAGCCTCTATTCTATTAAAGGTCCTTAGGTGGCACAAAAGGTTTGCTCTCAAATATTAACCAAGTGGAAACCCTGGTGGTGCAGTGGTCTCAAGAGCTACAGCTGCTAACCAAAAGGTCAGCAGTTTGAATCCACCAGGGTCTTCTTGGAAACCACTCTGGAAGAGTTCTACTCTGTCCTATAGGGTCACTATGAGTCAGAAACAACTTTACGGCAAAGATTTTTTTTTTCTAATTAACCAAATGGTTGGTGATTCAAATCCACCCAGCAGTACTGCAAAAGAAAGCCCTGGGAATCTGCTTCTGTAATGATTACAGCCAAGAAAACCCTATAGAGCAGCCATACTCTTGTCACACGTGGGATTGCCATGAGTTAGAATCAACTTGTCAGCAACAGGTTTGGTCTGGGCTTTCTACTCTATTAAATAATGTCATTTTTGCTTAATGCATTTTTCAAACTATTAGTCTTTGTTTCACACCTCATTTTGTTTTCTTCTTGCAAGTTCCAGTTTAAATAGTACATGTTATTTGCTTAAATAACAACGAACTACTATTTCTGTTAAATAGGTTCATCCTTTCCCTGGATCTCAGAAGACATGGAAATGAGGACAATCTAGTTGATTTTACTAACTTAATTTGTTGTCATTATAAGCTTCTATCCTTATATACAAATAAATATGGTCTTAAAATTAATAATATTTTCCCATTTTTTTGAACTCAGTTTTATAATCAAAGTGGTTATTTCAGTGAATGAGACTGACCTAAGAGCACATCTTTCTGAGTTTTTGTGTCCCTTTCATCAGTATTGTATCTTTGCTCAGTCAAACAATTTTATCAAGGACTAGATAATGACTCTTCTTCCAAATTCCATAGCAAGGGTCCTAATTCCATAAAATGAAGAATCCATAGAGAGGAAGTATGAACACCAGAAAGAAGACCTGAATCCATCTTGTGGACATGAATTTAACTCCAGAAAGGGGTTTCTGATATCTTGTATCAAAAAAAGTCAATTTTCTTTGATACAATATTCTTTTAGGTGAATAATATCTACTTCAGAGCCAGTATATTGGGGTGATTAAGAGCACAGATTCTAAAAGCATGCTGTCTGAATACAAATCCCTTCTCAGTAACATTCTAGCCACTGTACTAAGCAATTCTTGTGCATTATGTCACTTATTAGGAAAAAAAAAACCTGAGGTAATAATTTTTATTATCCAAATCTTACCAATAAGGAAATTAAGGTTTAGAAAAATTAAATTCATAAAGAAGTCCCTGACTACAAGGAGATGAGTGTCTAGAAGGAAGGTAGAATAAGAGGAGAATTGGGGTTGGACTATAAAAGTTGAGGAAATTTAAATAGCAGAGATCATTATTGAAGCGCCACATTAAAGATGAATAGGCGTTTACAAAATACACAATATTTAGAATTTATTTTTGGACATGTTGAGGGTGAATGAGGTATCTCTGGAGCATTCTGATGGTGATGTCTAAGATACAGGTTGGTATACTGATTCTCAGGAGAGAGGTCTGGGTTAGAGGCACTGATTGTATCATCAGCATATAGGTGCGGATGAGATTGTCCAGGAAGATGATAGTGAATGCCTATATTCATGGTTCCTAACTGAGGAGTGTGGTGGGTGACAGAAAGGTATTATGAGATTTTTCAAACTATACACACTTACTTTTCACCCTGTCCTCACTCTGATATGTCTCTCTCATTGGGTGGATATAATTCTACCCATTCCCTCATTCCCCTTACTCCAGCTTACCGGAATTAGGTGAGAAAAGTACTAGTGGCAGTGTGTAGTTTGAAAAATTAATTGTTGTTGCTGTTAGTTGCTGTCAACTCAGACTCATGGCGACCTCATATATAACAGAACAAAATGTCACCTCATCCCGCGTCATCTTCATGATCTTTGGTATGTTTAAGTCCACTGTTGCAGCTACTGAGTCAATCCATGTCTTTGAGGGTTTCCCTCCTTTTTACTGACCCTCTATTTTACCCACCATGATGTCCTTTTCTAGCGATTGGTCTTACCTGATGATGTGTCCAAAATAGGCAAATTGGAGGCGGAGCAAGATGGCAGGATAAGCAATTGCACACCCTGAATCCCCACAACCATTACAGAAGAAAACAAACATTGATAAAATCAATAGTCTCAGAACTCTGGACATCAGATAAAGGGTTGAAAGACCAAAGGGATCACTTAATCAAGTAAAAGGTAACATACTGAATTCAGGAGAGCAGAGGTCCTCAGAGAATCCTCACCCCACTCTCCTCCCACACTCAGCATAGCCATCATGGGGTGGTGACAACTGGTGGAGGGTGCGTGAGCCCCAGTGTTTTAAAACTGCCAGGTTCCAGTGCAGAGACTGCAGGCAGGGAAGTCTAAGCACACGGATGTAAGAAAGAGCACCTTGGCACACAGCAAGCCTGGGCCTGTGTGGGTCCTGGGAGAGTATGTCATGCAGAACTTCACAAAAAGCCCGGCCCCACTGAAGGGATCAAGGGCAGGGAAGCCTCTCCATGCAGACCTAAGAAAGGGTGCCTTGGCACACCTCAAGCCTGGGGCCTTGTAGATGTGGGTCCTGATAGAAGCGGCATAAATCATGCAGTGAGGCCTGGACATTCAAACAGGCAGGCCTCAGTGAAAGCGCCACGGGCAGAGAAGCCTTTGCATGCATACCTAAGAAAGGGCCCTGTAGCACACCACAGATCTGAGACAACATGGGTCCTAGAAGAAGTGGCCTGCAGAGCACAGTGAGGTCCGGGCATTGTAAACAGCCAGGGCCTAGTGAAGGCACTACAGGCAGAGAAGCCTGAGTACACAGACTTAAAAAAGGACACCTGGGTGCACTGCAGGCCTGGAACCATGTGGGTCCTGGAAGGGAGCAGCATGAGGCCTGGAATTTGTGAACAGCCAGGCTCTGGTGAACACAGCTCAGGCAAGGATGAATGAGCAGGCAGACCCAAGAAAGGGTGCTGTTGCATGATGGAGGCCTTGTTTTGTGGGTGCTGGGTGGAAACAACACATGAAGCACAGTGTGGCTCAGACTTGGTTAACAGCCAGGCCCCAGTGAAGGCAACTGCGAAGCTAGGCCTGAGGTGGAGTGGCTCGGCAAGCACAGTGTGAGCTTGAGTTCCTGAACACTCAGGCCTGGGATAGAGAGGCTGGGTAAGCACAGTGTGAGCTGAAGCACCTGAGCAGTCAGACCCAGGGCAGAATGCCTGAGTGAGCACAATGCAAACTGGGGTTCCCCTGGGTCCCAAAAAGAAGCAACGAGGTGAGCAAAGAGTAAGCTGCAGTTCATGAACAGTGAGGACATGGGATAAATTGGCAACCACTGCAGTTTCCAGCGTAGGACTCTGAGGCTGGTGTAGCATAGCTGACCTTCCTAAAAGCAAAGGCTTAGGGATAAGTCTGTGACAGCTGCAGTTCCTGGGGGGTCCAATGCCAGAGCTGCAGGGCCAATGGCATGGGGAAGTTTGTGATGAGCAATCAGAGACAGCCAATGATCCCAAATAGGGGGACTGGTGCTGGAGGGGCATAGCCAGCATACCTGGGGGTAGGGGGATTCTGACATCAGAGTAATATGATCAACATCCCCAATATCTTGAGGGGAGGTGGCCACAACAAATGATACAAATGATAGAGTTTGGTGCTGAAGTGGCCTCCCACTCAGGAAACCTAGAGGTAAAATGGTGATGGCCAGCACCCCTGCACAGGGAAACTAATAGGAAAGAGACAATAGCAGGTGCACCTAGGCAGAGAGTCTGGAGTTGAAGCAGAGAACTACAACCTTCAATAATTTAAAATAACAATAATAACAACAATAAAAAATAAGAACAAACCCTAGAGAAAGGGAAGACTCTGATCTCCAAAGTTACCACGGTAAAATACCTTAATGTCCCAATTATAACAAACAATTACAAAGCATACGAAGAGGCAGAAAGAATGGCACATGCAAAAGAGCAAAATAAGGGGACACAAACTGTCCCTGAGGAAGAACAGATAAAGACTTTAGACAAAGACTTTAAAGTAACAGTATTAAGCATGTTCAAAGAATTAAAGGAAAACACAAAAAAAGAACTAAATGAAATCAGGAAAATGATATAAGAACAAAACAAGAATTTCAATGAACAGATAGAAATTAAAAAAAAAAGAAATACTAGAGCTGAAATGTAGAATAACAGAAATGAACAATTCTCTGGAAGGGCTCAGCAGCAGACTTGAATTGGCAAAAGAAAGAATCAGTGAACTCGAAGATTGGGCAATTGAAATTATACAGTCTGAGGAGCAAAAAAAAATAAAGTGAAGAAAAATGAACAAAGCCTAAGGGAACTGAGGGATAACATCAAGTAGAATAATGTATACATTAAGCAAGTTTCAGAATGAAAACACAGAAAGAAAAGAAACAGAAAGAATTTTTGAAGAAATAATGGCAGAAAACTTCCCAAATATGATGGAAGAAAGGAACTTACACATCCAAGAAGCTCAGTGAATTACAAGTAAGATAAATCCAAAAAGAGTCAAACAGAGACATATGATAATCAACTATCAAAAATCAAAGACAAAGAGAAAAGTTTGAGAGAAACTGAAGAGAAGTGAAGTATCACATAGAAGCAGTCTTCAATAAGATTAAATGCCAATTTCTCTGCAGAAACAATGCAGGTAAGAAGGCAGTGGGATAACATATTTACAGTGCTAAGAGAAAAGAACTGTCATCCAAGAATACTGTATCTGGCAAAACTGTGATTCAAAAATGAGGGTGAAATTAAGACATTCCCAGATAAACAAAGTTGGAGGATTCTGTTACCGCCAGATCAGCTGAACAAGAAATGCTAAAGTGTCCTCCAGAAGGAAAGTAAGGACACTTGATAGTAACTTGAAGTTGTACATACAGTGGGGAAAAAATTACCATTCAAGGAAAAGAGTTTGAAAAATATAAAACCAGAGATAAGGTACTACTGGTTGGCAAATAAAGCAACATTAAAATAAATAAATAAATACACATACATAATAACAATAAAATTAAAATTAAATTACAAGGTGTCTGAGGGATAAAGCTTTATAATCAGTGATAACAACAACATAAAAATGAGGATAGGAGTGGCATAGGTATAGATTGTATGTTACTTAAGTTGGTATGAATATAAGCCAGGTTGTTTAATGAAATTTGTTAAATGTAATCCTCATGGTAACCACAAAGAAAGCAAATAAAAAATTATACACAAAAGAAAAGAAGCGGGGAAACAAAATGTCTCAATACACACACAAATATTTATACACAAAAGAAGTCAGCACCGGAGGAAAAGGACAAAGAAGGTATGTATAAGACATACAAAACACAAACAAAAAAATGGCAGAAGTAAAGTTCTCCTTTATCAGTAATCACTGTGACTGTAAATGGATTAAACACTCCAATCAAGAGACAAAAAGAGTGGCAGATTGGATAATAAAACATTACCAATTTATGTTGTCTACAAGAGACATACCTCAGGCACAAAGACACAAATACATTGAAAGTGAAAGGATGGATGAAAACAGTAACTGAGAGAGAGTAGATATGTCAATTTTAATATCAGACAAAATGGACTTTAAGTCAAAACCTATTATAAGAAACAAAGAAGGACACTATATAATGGTAAAAAGAATAATTCATCAAGAAGACACACTATTATAAATACATATGCACCTAACCTCAGAGCCTCAAAATTTACCACATGCAAACACTGACAAAATCGAAGGGAAAAATAGACAGCTCTACAATAATACCTGTCTGTCAGTTTGTCCTATGTGGACTGCATGTTGCTGTGATGCTGGAAGTGTCACCCAGAGTGGACAGGTTTCAGCAGAGCTTCCAGAATAAGACACACTATGAAGAAGGACCTAGTGATCTACTTCTGAAAAAAAAAATTAGCCAGTGAAAACTTAATGAATAGCAGTGGAACACTGTCTGATAGATACAGTGCTTGGAACATGAGCCCTTCAGGTTGGAAAGCACTCAAAATATGACTGGGGAAGAGCTGCCTCCTCAAAATAGAGACGACATCAATGGTGTGGATGGAGTAAAGCTTTCAGAACTTTGCTGATGTGGCATGACTCAAAATGAGAAGAAACAGCTGGAAACATCCACAAATAATTAGAACATGGAAGGTACAAAGTATGAATCTAGGAAAATTGGAAGTCAACAAAAATAACATGAAACACTTCAAGATTGATATCCTATGCATTCGTAAGCTGAAATGGACTGGTATTGGCCATTGTGAATCAGATAATCATATGACCTACTACGCCGTGAAAGACAAATTGAAGAGGAATGGCATCACATTCATCATCAAAAAGAACATTTCAAGATCTATTCTGAAGTACAACGCTGTCAAAAACAAACCCAAACCCAGGGCCAACGACTCAATTCCAACTCATAGGACAGAGTGGAATGGTCCCACAGGGTTTCTAAGACTGTAATCTTTATGGAAGCAGACTGCCACATCTTTCTCCCATGGAGCAGCTGGTGGGTTCGAAATGCCCTTTCAGTTAGCAGCCTAGTGCTTAACCACTGCACCACCAGAGCTACTACAACATTGTCAGGATAATATCCATACACTTACAAGGAAGACCAGATAATACGACTATTATTCAAATTTACATACCAATCACTAATGCCAAAGATGAAGAAATTGAAGATGTTTATCAACTTCTGCAGTCTGAAATTGATCAAACATGCAACCAAGATGTATTGATAATTACTGGTGATTGGAATGAGAAAGCTGGAAACAAAGACGGATCAGTAGTTGGAAAATATGGCCTTGGTGATAGAAACGACGCTGGAGATCACATGACAGAATTCTGCAAGACCAATTACTTATTCATTGGAAATAACTTTTTTCAATAACATAATTGGTGACTACACACGTGGACATCACTGGCTGGAATACACAGGAATCAAATTGACTACATCTATGGAAAGAGACGATAGAGAAGCTCAGTATCATTAGTCATAACAAGGTCAGGAGATGCAGAACAGACCATCACGTGGGGAGTCCAGTAGGCTAGAAGCCCGAATTCAGGGCACCGGTTCTAGGGGAAGGCTTTCTCTCTGTGTCGGCTCTGGAGGAAGGTTCTTGTGATGCATCAGTTTTCCCTTCGTTTGGGAGCATCTCAGCGCAGGAACCTCAAGTCCAAAGGATGCGCTCTGCTCCCGGCACTGCTTTCTTGGCAGTATGAGGGCTCCAAGTCTCTCTGCTCACTTCTCTTTTATATCTCAAAAGAGACTGGTTTAAGACATGATCTAATTTCTGCCGCTAATCCATCTCATTACATCATAGTGATAGAATTTACAACACAAAGGGAAATCACATCAGGTGACAAATGGTAGACAATAATACAATACTGGGGAATCATGACCCAACAAAGTTGACAGATATTTTGGGGGGATACAATTCAATTTATAACATTCCACCCTTTGGCCCCCCAGAATTCATGTCCTTGACACATGTAAAACATATTCACCACGTCATATCATACCAGAAGTCTTAATTCAATTCCAAGTCCAAAATCCAAAAATTCCCCTTCATCTGTGAAATCTAGAACACAAGTTGTCTGCTTCCAAAGTACAATGGCAGAACAGGCACAAGCGAGACATTTCCATTACAAATGGAGGAAATTGGAGGCAAAGAAGGGATAACAGGCACCAAGCAAGGCTGCAGAACACATTACATTAGCCCTCAAGGCTTGAAAAAAATCCTCCATTCTCGGAGACCATTTATGCAATGGCCCTGCCCTCCAGCCTCTAGGTATTGGCCACAATCTCCGGATTCTGAGTGGAGGCCTCTCGGCCCTGGTCTTCAGCTCCACCTTTCAGGCCCACTAAGACAGCAACTCTGCTCCCTCGGCTTTAGGTGCACCACTGTCCTAGTCCATCTGAGTGGCAACTCCACCCTTAGAAACACAAAGGCCATGGCTCCATCCATTGAAATCCCAGAGGTTGTGGCCATAGCTTTTGAGACTGAGGTAGCTCAGTTTCCCGTGTTCCTTGTCTCTTCAGCTTCTGCTTCCTGGTTTCTTGGCCTCTCTCCACTCCTCAGACGTCTCTGCCCACGTCTGCCCTTCTGGGGCAAGTGTTCCAAAGCTCTGTAGTTCCACTGATAAGTGCCCAGAGGCACTCCGCTCAGCCAGTAAACCTCGGCTGGAAGGCACTCAGCTGTCTTGCTCCGTGGGTCAGCAAGCCTAGCTCCACCGATAAGTTCTTGGAAGCACCCCACTCCTCCAGGAAGCCTCCTGAGCAAAGGCACTCAGCTCTCTCACTCTGTGGTTCAGCTCCAGCGCTGTCTGGCACTGGTCTCCTGGTTCTTCTGCTCTTGTTCTCTGCTGCTGCTGGTCCTCTGCCGCTGTTTCTCACCATCTGCGTCATCTCCAGTGTTAACAGTTCTCCTGACTTCCTTCTGAGTCCTCTATCCATTCAGTTTCAAAACCACTTCCACATTTTGGGTATCTGTTAGAGTAGCACCCTACTCACTCGGTACCAAATTCTGTCTTAGTCATCTGGTGCTGCTATAACAGAAATACCAGAAGTGGATGGTTTCAACAAACAGAAATTTATTCTCTCACAGTCTAGTTAGGCTAGAAATGCAAATTTAGGGCATCAGCTCCAGGGGAAGACTTTCTGTCTGCTCTGGAAGAAGGTCCTTTTCATCAACACTACCCTGGACTAGGAGCTTCTCTGCACAGGAACCTCGGGTCCAAAGGATGTGCTCTGCTCCTGGTGCTGCTTTCTTTGTGGCATAGATACCCCACTCTCTGCTCGCTTCCCTCTTCTTTTCTCTCTTGTAAGATAAAAGGTGGTGCAGGGGGAACTCCCTTTACATTTGATCAGGAATGTGACCTGAACAAGGGTGTTACATTCCACCCTAATCCTTTTCAACATAATCCAATCTTGCCTCATTAACCACAGGCAGAGATTAGGATTTACAACATGTAGGAAAATTATATCAATCACAAAATGGTGGACAACCACACAATACTGGGAATCATGGCCTAACCAAGTTGACACATATTTTTGGGGGAGCACAATTCAATCCATGACACTTGCCCTCCATGCTCTTTCCCTATCCTGTGAGCTGGTAGATAGGTAGGGGTAATGGTGAGCTATCTTTGACTATGCAAACAATTAAAGAGCTGATTTTGAGGCCCCGCAATGCATCCTGATTGTTAAGTGAGAAAGAAATGAACCTATATTATTGAAGCCATTGCATTTTAGGTTTTTTTTTTTTTTTGGTACAGTAGCTTAGCCTACACTCTAATATGGAAACTGGTACATGGAAATGCAATGCTACCATTAACAAGACCTAAAATACATGACACTGGGTTATGTAGCAAGTGGTAAGGAAGCAGATATTAGAGGCTGGAAGTCTGGTGACCCTTGTTATGTTGTAGAAACATTTAGTGAAACTGTCACCTACAATAAGTTGGAAGGCAGATCACACGCCTATGGAATCTATATCTCTAGAGAAAGCAGATATAAAAGGCAGAATGTTGGTGTATCTTGCCTGTTTCCGATTTTAGCAAGATAGGACAAGAAGTGGTTAGCATCCGAGAATGAAAGCTATTCATTGCAATGGGAAGCTAGTGGAGCACTTTAAGCAGGATTATTTTTCAATCATGACTCATTGTAAATGCACTACGAATGATTTTAAGCTGCCTGCTATTGCAAATTATCTACACTTCTGGCCTTTTCCATCAGGGTGCATACCCATAGCTAGTACAGCATAATGTTTAAACTACCCAAGGTATCAGGCTTTACTTTGGAAGAATGTAAAACTATTCTATAACTCATTGCAAAGAGGGGTACTTTGCATAAAATGACAGTGTTCCAGGAAAGTGTGTTAATATTTTGAGCAGTTCTATTGTGACCTTGGCTAACCCCTCTCCTCTCCTACTTTAACTTCTGTCCAAAAACTGTGTTATTTTCCCTTTTATAAATGCAAATATTAGTCAGTGCACTTTTCCTGCTTACAAAACATGTCCAAAACTAAAACAAAGCCAGTGCCGTCGAGTCGATTCCGACTCATAGCGACCCTGTAGGACAGAGTAGAACTGCCCCATAGAGTTTCCAAGGAGCGCCTGGCAGATTCAAACTGTCGACCCTTTGGTTAGCAGCCATAGCACTTAACAACTATGCCACCAGGGTTTCCACAAAACATGTCACGGAGATAAAAAATCGAATGGTACCACATATTGGTAATTACTGGTGATTGGAGTGCAAGTTGGGAACTGATCTGGAGAGTGGAGACCCCCTAAATCTTACAGGGCTTGGTTATTGTAAGGAAAGCAAGGGTACATTCCAATATCCCTTTCCCCTAGTTATGTGATAGAAAAATTGCCACAACAGGTTTCTCCACTGGTTAATAAAGAAGCATACCTAAGGGCTACGAGTCAGAATTGACTCAATGGCACAGCAAGTAAAGCAAAGAAGGATATGCTCCATGATGCACATTACCTGATTTAAGTTAAAGATTAGGGGACCGGTATTGTCTCATAACCACCTGGTGACTACAATGCAGGATCGCATGATCATGAGTCAACCCCAGCCACCACACAGCCAGGTAATTAAAACCCCACAACCAATCCTATAACCTTTTTTCACCTGTAATTATGTACGTATCCTAGTCATGGTCCCTTTCCCGCTTCTGCAGTCCCACCTACGGCAGTGATGAATTGACCTGTTACCATTCATGACCTTGTGATCATTTTCTTTGTCCTCTGTAGTACATAATAGATACCATGATTTTGATTCAGTGGATTCCTTAAGCCTCTGTACTGGGTACATGTGATGGAA
Source organism: Loxodonta africana (assembly GCF_030014295.1). Lineage (NCBI taxonomy): Eukaryota > Metazoa > Chordata > Mammalia > Proboscidea > Elephantidae > Loxodonta > Loxodonta africana. Next base: position 87,149,868 of record NC_087369.1, on the reverse strand, counting down.
TCCCTCATTTGAATGATTGTCTCGGTCTTTGCTTAATAAAAATCTCTTTTAATTAAATTTGAGTCCAGGGTCTTTTTCCCCTACAACATTTTGGAGATGAAGATGACATTCAAAGTCATTTTCCTTCAGCAGGACCCTCAAGGAGCCAAGGAATGGAGCAGGCACCAACAACAGGGCCTTTTGTGCCTTACTGTTTCCACAGACCCCAGTGACCCTGCAAAGGCGGGTGCTTTCAAATTTGAAACCTGTGATTTACGGCACAGTACTCTTGAGATCTTTTATTAAGCCTTTTGTAGTGTTTTTCTGTTTGGAGTCTCTCGGATGACTTGATAAGCTTCCACTTATTTGTGCTATCTAAATTTGAGCATCTCAGTTGGTACAGAGGTAAATCTACTTTCAAAGAATATTTCTTTGTGGTTTGGGAGAAACTGAGGGACCTTTTATTTTTTTAATGGTACAGGTAGTTTGTCTCTGATGTTACTCAAAGGTGAAGTTTGCATGCCATCTAGTGAAGCATGGTTGTATCTGCAGATTTCTGAAATTTAAGTTCACAGATGCTGAACTCTGATAAAAACTGGGGAATGCTATTTAGCTTGAGATATGAAATGCACTTACCAGAGATTAGGAACCAAACCAAATGGCCAGTCTGGGAAAATTTTAAGCTCAGTAAAATTAGCTTTTATGCACAGTGGATTAGAAAAAAAGGGGCTCTAGAAAAAATCAGCAAGTTAAATGAAAAGCTGCAGTTTCAGTCAGGCACCTATTAAAAGTCCTCTTTCACTTTCCTGTTAGCAGCTGAACAAGCTTGCTAAACGTTTGTGTTCAAACCCGTTTGACAGATTTTGCTGTACCCTTTCAGTTTGCTGCCAAACCCATTTGACAGGTTTCTCTTTACTTTCCAGTTGCTTTAAGTTTCAATGAATGCCAAGCTTTTGGTATTTTGTTTCTGTTTTCAGTTTGAAACTTTGAGCATGACAAGTCCACCATCTAGCAGAGGAAAGGTATGACTCCCCATGCAAATCTTTCCTTTTTTTTTTAAGGATGCATTTTAGCTTAGTGCACCTTTGTCGGCACATGCTGTTACTTAGTATGATGGGGATATGCCACATCTAGCATGGGCTTACTAAGTATTTCCATTTGCAACTTTGGGTTGAAGTTTGTTCGATCTAGGTCTGGTGCACATTTGAGGTCACTCCTTACAATTTGGCATTGTGGAGTATTTCAAGGGATGAGAGACCTACAGTAGCCTCCAGGCACACAATTTGGCATTGTGGAGGTTACTGTAAAAGGTGAGAAACTGAAAGTAATGTTCCTCATGACCATTTTTTTCCTCTGAGTGCACAGTTGATAAATTCTTGTGGAAAAAAAAACAAGGGTAATGCCAAAGTCCTGCTGTGGCACCTTCTGTTTTGTTTTGTCCTGAGAACTCACCTCAGTTACTGTTTTTCACAATACAAAGTTTTTATCTTGTCTATCTGGGCCTTTAGTAGCTACTCTAAAAACTTTAATATGAATTAGTCTATTTTTTAAAAAGTGCACTGAAAAAGGATAAGTCATTTATTTTAATTAATGTAACAAGGCTTTAAAAATGACCAATTATTCTAAATTGCTCTTTAAACCCTGCAGAAGAGAGGGTTATAAAAATTTCTTACCTCCAGATGGTATTATCAAATTGTAACATTTCTTCAAAGAACTTACTCTAATTATTTTAATAATAAATAAGCACTTTTGAGTTGAAATAGTTCCAAAATTAGTAAAGGTAAATTTATTCTAACAAAGATTTTTATGTTCTGTAATGTGTCAATTTTTAAAAGCAAAACCTTTCTAAGTAACTTAAACTAGATACTACATGCAATATGTTTATTTAAAGAAAAGGGGTAATTTCTAAGAATCAGTGGGTTCAGTTTTAATAAAGAGCTTTGGTATTTACTGGGTAAATAAAAAGTTGTAATAAATAAAAGGCAAAAACAGCTTACCAAGAGAGTAATAAAAGAAAAAAAAATTTAGTTATGTTTTGTCCTTCAAAATACCTAAACCAGCTTAAACATCTGAAATAAATTGGAGAGCCAATTTTAGTCTTTAACTATGAGCCAAAACATGAAAATTACAAAGACAAACCTAAAATAAAATGGTAAAGGTTTAAATAAAAATACAGATTATTTAAATAAAGTTGTATTTCAACAGTAATTATGTTCTGTGGTGTATAAGCTTAAAATAATTTCCAAAGCCTTTAAGTAACTTACTAATATTAATATCCAGGTTAACACACTTCTATTTTTATGTTGCACACACAAAAAATATATATATATGCATATAATTAGGTCTGCTGATAAACATGTTCATTGTTGTCACTTAAAGAATTGTGCAAAAGGATACAATCAAAGTTTTTGTCTGCCTGGTTAAAATTTGTTGAGTTAATTTATGAGACTTTTAAGAACTTTTAGTATCAAATAACATATAAAACAAAAAAAACAGGTTTCTCACTGTTAAAATGACAAAATTTTCTTTGATTACTAGGTGTAAAAGTTAGTTCATTTTTTATGTAATCTGGCTTGAAGACAAGAGTTCAGACTTTTATTAAGATTCCTGAGTCAAAACAAAACTGCATGGTTTTGAAAAAACTATGGTTTTTACCTTTGAAATCTCTGATTTAAAATAACTTCAGTATTGATTCTCAATGATCCATATCAAACTCCTGACAACTTTAAAACTTCATGGAAAGCTGCAAAAGATTTGCTTCTGTTTTATAAAAAGAAAAAGGGTTTATTTAATATATTATGAATTAAATAAACATGTCAAATCAGAAAAACTAGTAAATTTTCTTTCAGTTAACATGTGCCTAATAAAAATTTTTTTTTTATAATACTAAACAACAAGCACATGATATTGTATAATAATTTTATTATTTCAATTGCTAACTTGGTCACAACTTTTGTTTCTGTTAAATTTAGCACCATCAAGCCAAAATAGTTCTAATCAAGGAATTCACACCATTTGTTTATCCAGTTTTTGTTACCAGTCAAATGTTTAGCTTAATATATTCTTGATATATTTTAAATATATGGTACAATATTTCAAATTATTATGTGTTATATCTAAAGCTACTTAGAAATAAGGTTAATCATGTTTGGAGATATTTTTAACTAAAGTTTTTATTTAACTTTATTTGGCTTTATATTATTTTTGTAGTAAATTCCCATCAAGTCTTTTCACTTAAAAAAATTATTATTATAAGCTAACCATACCCATTTTAAAATTTATCATTCACAGGTAAGTTTCACCTTGCTAAATCACTGAAAATGCAATGAAATGGACTGTATCAGACTTATAAAGAATATAATATTTTGAACATAAATGCCACTGGACTAAAACAAGATTTTAAAACTCACGTAGAAACTGATGGAGTTTTTCAAGTTGCTGCTAATCCAGAATAACATGGAATTAAAAGTGGCTACATAAGACTAAGTAAACTAAAAGAATTACCATAAAATTTATAAAATATCATTAATGTTCAATGTTCTATTGTCTAGATATAAAAACAATTTTTTTCTTTTCTTTCCCTTGTTAGTCCAGATCTGTAGTTCAATAGTACAATCATTCAACTTCTATTTTTGCACCTCAAACATGTTTAGAAGATGCCATAACATATGTCAAAATTCTGACTAAATATACTTAGAGTGTTTAAAAGGATTCTGCCCGTGGACTCCAAGAAATGAATGCTAAAATGACTATAATCAGAAAAGTACTTCTTTAAAACCAAATGACCCTCCCTTATGTTATTTAAACTGGCCCTAATATTGTTAAATGTTGTCATTTTTTTAATCCAATGCTCTAAAAAATGATTGCAAAGGATAAAGGAGCTTTTGACAGTCAAAAGCCAAAATCTGCCTAATGTTATTCCAGGGGACTATATATATATATATCCCCACACATTTGTCAGTTTGTCATACTATGGTGGCTTGAGTGTTGCTGTGATGCTGGAAACTATGTCACCGGTATTTCAAATACCAGCAGGGTCACCCATGGCGGACAAGTTTCAGCTGAGCTTCCAGACTAAGACACACTAGGAAGAAGGACCTGGTGGAATACTTCTAGAAAAATTAGCCAGTGAAAACTTTATAAGCAGCAGTGGAACATTATTTGATATAGTACAGGGTGACGAGCCCCTCAGTTTGGAAGGCACTCAAAATACAACTGGGGAACAGCTGCCTTGTCAAAGTAAAGTTGACCTTAGTGATGTGGATGAAATCCAGCTTTTGAGACCTTCATTTGCTGATATGGCATGACTTCAAATGAGAGGAAACAACTGCAAACATCCATTAATAATCGGAACATGGAATGTACAAAGTATGAACCTAGGAAAATTGGAAGTCATCAAAAATGAAATGGAAGGTGTAAACATTGATATCCTAGGCATCACTGAGCTGAAATGGACTAGTATTAGCCATTTTGAATCAGACAATCATATGGTATACTACATGCTGGGAATAACAAATTGAAAAGGAATGGCATTGCATTCATCATCAAAAGGAACATTTCAAGATCTATCCTGAAGTACAACACTGTCGGTGACAGGATAATATCCAGACGCCTACAAGGAAGACAAGTTAATACAACTATTATTCAAATTTACGTACCAACCACTAATGCCAAAGATGAGGAAACGGAAGATTTTTACCAACTTCTGCAGTCTGAAATTGATCAAACACACAAGCAAGATGCATTGATGATTACTGGTGATTGTAATATGGAAATTGGAAATAAAGAAGGAACAGTACTTGGAAAATATGGACTTGGTGACAGAAACAACATGTGATAGAATTTTGCAAGACCAATGACACCTTCACTGCAAATACATTTTTTGACCAACATAAATGGCAATATACACGTGGACCTCACCAGATGAAAGGCACGGGAATCAAGTTGACTACATCTGTGGAAAGACATTGCTATGGATTAAATTGTGTCCCCAAAAAATGTTATTGATTTGGCTACGCCATGATTCCCAGTATTGTGTGATTGTCCACCATTTTGTCATCTGATGTGATTTTCCTATGTGTTGTAAATCCTACCTCTATGACATTAATGAGGCAGGATTAGAGGCAGTTATGTAATGAGTCAGGATTCAATCTACAAGAGTAGGTTGTAATCTTGAGTCAATCTCTTTTGAGACATATAAGACAAAAGCAATCAGAGACACAGGAGGATCTCACACCACCAAGAAAGTAGTGCCAAGAACAGAGTGCATTCTTTGCACCCAGGATCTCTGTGCTGAGAAGCTTCTAAACCACGGGAAGATTGATGACAAGGACCTTCCTCCAGAACTGAGAAAGAGTCTTCCTCTGGAGCTAGCACCCTGAATTTGGACTTCTAGTCTCCTAGACTGTGAGAGAATAAATTTCTCTTTGTTAAAGCCATCCACCTGTGGTAATTCTGTTATAGCAGTGCTAGATAACTAAGACAGAGACGATGGAAAAGCTCAATATCATGAGTCAGAACAAGGCCAGGGCTCACTGTGGAACAGACCATCAACTGCTCATATGCAAGTTCAAGCTGAAGCTAAAGAAAATTAAAACAAGTCCATGAGAGCTAAAGTATAGCCTTAAACACATTCCAGCTGAATTTAGAGATCATCTCAAGAATAGATTTGACTCATTAAACAATAATGACCAAAGACCAGACAAGTTGTGGAATGACATCAAGGACATCACACATGAACAAAGCAAAATGTCATTTAAAAGACAGGAAAGAAAGAAAAGACAAATGGATGTCACAGGAGACTGAAAGTTGTTCTTCAATGTACAGTAGCTAAAGCAAAAGCAAGAAATGACGTAAAAGACCTGAACAGAAGATTTCAAAGGGCGGCTCAAGTACACAAAGTATTATAACTAAATGAGCAAAGACATAGAGTTAGAAAACCAAAGGGAAGAACACGCTCAGAATTTCTCAAGCTGAAAGAACTGAAGAACAAATTCAAGCCTTGAGTTGCACTATTGAAGGTTTCTATGGGGAAAATATTAAACAACACTGGAAGCATCAAAAGAAGGAATAAATACAGTGACTGTACCAAAAAGAATTGGTTGACATTCAACCATATCAGGAAGTAGCATATAATCAAGAACAGATGGTACTGAAGGAAGAAGTCCAAGCTGCACTGAAGGCATTGGCGAAAAGCAAGGCTCCAGGAATTGATGGAATACCAAATGAGATATTTCAACAAACAGATGTAGTGCTGGAGGTGCCCACTCATCTACGCCAAGAAATTTGGAAGATTGGTACCTGGCCAAGAGACTAGAAGAGATCCATATTTGTGCCCATTCCAAAGAAAGGTGATCCAACAGAATACAGACATTTTTGAACAAAATCATTAATATCACATGCAAGTAAAACTTTGCTGAAGATCATTTAAAAGTGGTTGCAGCAACACATCAACAAGAAACTGCCAGAAATGCAAGCCAGATTCAGAAGAGGACGTGGAACCAGGGATATCATTGCTGATGGCAGATGGATCTCGGGTAAAAGCAGAGAATACCAGAAAGATATTTACCTGTGTTTTACTGATCATGCAAAGGCATTTGATTGTGTGGATCATAACAAATTATGGATAACGTTACGAAGAATGAGAATTCCAGAACACTTAATTGTGCTCATGCGGAACCTATACATAGACCAAGAGGCTGTAGTTCAAACAAAACAAAGGGATACTGTATGGTTTAAAATCAGGAAAGGTGTTCGTCAGGGTTGTATCCTTTCACCATACCTATTCAATCTGTATGCTGAGCAAATATTCAGAGAAGCTCAACCATATAAAGAACGGGGCATCTGGTTTGGAGGAAAACTCATTAACAACCAGCAATATACAGATGACACAATCTTGCCTGCTGAAAGTGTAGAGGACTTGAAGCACTTATTGATGAAGATCAAAGACAATAGTCTTCGGTATGGATTACACTTCAACATAAAGAAAACAAAAATCATTACGACTGGAACAATAAGCAACATCATGATAAACAGAGAAACGATTGAAACTTTTCAAGGATTTCATTTTACTTGGATCCACAATCAACACCCACGGAAGCAGCAGTCAAGAAATCAAACGATGTATTGCGTTGGGCAAATCTTCTGCAAAAGATGTCTTTAAAGTGTTAAAAAGCAAAGACGTCACTTTAAGGACTAACGTGCGCCTAACCCAAGCCATGGTGTTTTCAATCGCTTCATAAGCATGCGAAAACTGGACAATGAATAAAGAAGACCAAAGAAGAATCAATGCCTTTGAATTATGGTGTTGGTGAAGCATATTGAATGTACCATGGACTGCCAGAAGAATGAACAAATCTGTCTTGGAAGAAGTACAGCCAGAATGCTCATTAGAAACAAGGATGGCAAGACTTCGTCTCATGTACTTTGGACATGTTATCAGGGGTGACCAGTCCCTGCAGAAGGACATCATACTTGGTAAAGTCGAAGGTCAGTGAAAAAGAGGAAGACCCTCAGTGAGATGGACTGACACAGTGGCTGCAACAATGGGCTCAAGTCTGGTCTGATAAAACCTTTCTTAAGCTCTTTGTTATTATGCCTCATAATAACTACTGAGGCCTTAAATGACAGTGTTTTTATCTGATTAGCTCAATCAGTAGAAAATACCCCCTGTTGTTCTTAGACAAACACCACCGGTGAAGTAAAAGAAGTTATACACAAAGTATGCCAACAAGCAGTATGGCTATATTCAGTCCCCCCGATACATATGCCATGCACAGCTGACCTGTTTAATTAACTCCCACAAGGAATAGGGTCATGGTTATAAATCTTATTGCAAATTAAAATAACTATTAATAATTGTTGTAACCATTGTTGGCCCCGTCAAATGTATTATGAAATATGTAGCCAAGGTCAGGCAAAAATGCCTGAAAACAACTAATGTATATTGACTCTGTATACTTTTATAACACAGTAGCTGGGTCCTGGACTTTGAACTAGCTTTCCTGAAAAGACCAAGTTATTCCTTGTCAATTCAGCTCAGGTCTCCAATAGATGTATCCTGGATCCACACAGTATGGTAAAAACTGACAGAGCATGGTGAAGAACCAGAAGGTATCTGAAAAATAGAGTACAGACAATAAACCTGAACAGCAAAACTCAAAGAGCCGTGAATTTAAAGACCTAAAACTTATGGGCCGCCATCTAGGAAAGCCAAGTTCACACTGAAGGTAATGTAAAGCCAGAAGCAGAGTCCAGGCTGAAGATAATATAAGGCCACATAAAAGACAATGATAGTGTGATCAAAGGATGTTCAGCTGAAATCCTTGATCAAAAGGAGAGACTGATCTGGAGAATGGAGACTCCCTAAGTCTTACAGGGAGGGCTTGCCTACCATAAGGAAAGCTAGGATAAGGTTCAATTTCCCTTTCCCCTAATTATGTGATAGAAAAACTGGCACAACAGGTTTCTCCACTGGTTAATAAATAAGTGTATCTAAATAAAACAAAGAAGGAAATGCTCCATGATGCCTGTTATCTAAGTTAAAGGTTAGGGTCCTGGTATTGTCTTATAACCACCTTTTGATTATGATGCAGGATCGCATGATCATGAGTCGACCCCATCCACCACATAGCCAGATAATTACAACCCCAGAACTAAACCTGTAACCTTTTTAAATCTGTAATTATGTATCCTAGTCATGGTCCCTTACCTACTTCTGTAGTTCCACCTAAGACTGTGAGAATTGACCCACTACCAATCACGACTTTCTGATGGTTTTCTTTGTCCTCTACAGTGTACAACTGACACCATGACTATGATTCAGTGGATTCCTTCAGCCTCTATTCTGGATACATACTGACGGTCCCCCTCATTCGAATGACAGTCTTTCTCTTGTCTTAATACAAATCTCTTTTGATTATATTTGAGTCTGGGGTCTTTTTCCCCTATGACAGAAAAAAGGAGCACCAGAAGTTGGAAAATATGGCCTTGCTGATAGAAATGATTCTGGAGATTGCATGGCAGAATTTTGTAAGACCAACAACTTATTCATTTTTCAACAACATAAATGATGACTATACACGGTGACCTTGCCAGGTGGAATCAAATCAACTACATCTATGGAAAGAGACAATGGAGAAGTTTGATATCATCAGTCAGAACAAGGCCAGGGGCTGACTGTAGAACAATCAATTGCTCATATGCAAGTTCAAGTTGATGCTGAAGAAAATTAAAAGAAGTCCACAAGAGCCAAAGAACAACCTTGAGTACATTCCACCTGAATTTAGAGACCACCCAAGAATAGATTTGACACATTGAACACTAATGACCAAAGACCAGCAGAGTTGTGCGATGACATTAAAGATATCATACGTGAAAAAAGAAAAAAAATCACTAAAAAGACAAGAAACAAAGAAAAGATCAAAATGGATGGCAGAAGAGACTCTGAAACTTGCTCTTGAATGTAGAGTAGCTAAAGCAAATGGAAGAAATGATGAAGTAAAAGAACAGAATATTTCAAAGGATGGCTCAAGAAGACAAAATATTACAATGAAATGTGCAAAGACCTGGAGTTAGAAAACCAAAAGGGAAGAACATGCTCAGCATTTCTCAAGCTGAAAGAACTGAAGAAAAGATTCAAACCTCAGATTGCAATTTTGAAGGATTCTATGGGAAAAAAGTGAACAACACAGAAAGCATCAAAAGAAGATTGAAGGAATACACAGAGTGACTGTACCAAAAAGAACTGGTCGAACTTCAAACATTTCAGGAGGTACATATGATCAAGAACAGATGGTATTGAAGGCACTGGCGAAAAACAAGGATCCAGGAATTGATGGAATACCAACTGAGATGTTCCAACAAATGGATACAGTGCTGTAGGTGCTCATTCGTTTAGTCAAGAAATTTCAAAGACAGCTAAGTGGCCAAACAACTGGAAGAGATCCATATTTGTGCCCATTCCAAAGGAAGGTAGTTTGATAGAATACAGAAATTTTTGAACATCATTAATATCACATGCAAGTAAAATCTTGCTGAAGGTCATTCAAAAGCAGTTGCACCAATACATCGACAGGAAACTGCCAGAAATTCAAGCCGGATTCAGAAGAGAATGTGGAACCAGGGATATCACTGCTGATGTCAGATGGATCTTGGGTGAAAGCAAAGAATACCAGAAAGATGTTTACCTGTGTTTTACTGATCATTCAAAGGTGTTCGACTGTGTGGACCATAACAAGTTATGGATAACATTGCAAAAAGTGGGAATTCCAGAACACTTAATTGTGCTCACTCACGAGGAACTTGCACATAGACCAAGAGGTGGTCATTCAAACAGAGCAAGGGGATACTGTGTGGTTTAAAATCAGGAAAGGCATTCGACAGGGTTGTATCCTTTCACCATATTTATTCAATCTGGATGCTGAGCAAATAATCCGGGAAACTGGACTATATGAAGAACAACGTGGCATCAGGATTGGAGGAAGACTTATTAACAACCTGCAATATGCAGGTGATGCCACCCTGCTTGCTGAAAGTAAAGAGGACCTTGGAGTACTTACTGATGAAGATCAAAGACCACAGTCTTCAGTATGGATTACACCTCAACATAAAGAAAACAAAAATCCTCACAACTGGACCAATAAGCAACGTCATGATAAACGGAGAAGATATTGAAGTTGTCAAGGATTTCATTTTACTTGGATCCATAATCAACACCCATGGAAACAGCAGTCAAGAAATCAAATGACTCATTGCATTGGGCAAATGTGCTGCAAAAGACTTCTTTATAGTGTTAAAAAGCAAAATGTCACTTTCAGGACTAAGGTGAACCTGTCCCAAGCCATGGTATTTTCAATCACCTCATACGCATGCAAAAGATGGACAATGAATAAGGGAGACTGAAGAAGAATTAATACCTTTGAATTATGGTGTTGGCAAAGCATACTGAATATACCATGGACTGCCAGAAGAACGAACAAATCTGTCTTGGAAGAAATACAGCCAGAATGCTCCTTAGAAGCAAGGATGGCAAGACTCCACCTCACATACCTTGGACATGTTATCAGGAGGGACCAGTCCCTGGAGAAGGACATCATGCTTGGTAAAGGGTGAAAAAGAGGAAAATCCTTAAAGGGGTGGATTGACACGGTGGCTGCAACAGTGGGCTCAAACATAGCAATGATTGTGGGGATAGCACAGGATTGGGCAGTGTCTCGTTCTGTTGTAAATAGGGTTGCTGTGAGTCAGTACTGACTCACCGGCACCTAACAAGAACCACCACCACCACATTCTGAATAAATCATGTATGTTTACATACTATGTTAAGCTGGCCTTGATAATATCCCCCAAATAATTCAGAGCAACGACTCTAACTACAGTACTACTACCTAATGATAGGATCTGCCTTTCACCAGTTTCTAATAACGTGTTCTCCACTTCCTTCTGAATCCTCACTGGCAGCATCCTTAAAGTCCATATTTCTAACAGGCTGTTCAAGGTGATTTAGGCTTCCTCTATTACGGTCCTCAAAAATTTTCCAGCTTCTTTGCACTGTCTGATTTCAGAGCCATTCCCACAATTTAGGTATTTGTTACAGCAGCATCCCATGGCCAGGTACCAAAATCTGTATTAGTTTTCTATTCCTCTGTAACAAGCAGGCACATAATTTGTCACTTAAAATAGCATCCATTTATTATTTCAATTTGTGGATCAGGAGTCCAGGTATGGCCTACCTGGGTCCTCTATTCAGGATGGAAAAGGGCTGAAATCCAGGTGTCAGCCAGGACTGCAATCTCATATGAGGCTTGCGATCCAGTATCACTGGTTGTTTGCAGAATTCAGTTCCTTGCAACTGGATAACTAAAATCCCCATTTTCTTGCTAGGTGTCAGCCAGGGAATACTTCTAGAGGGCTTCCCTCCGGTCCTTGCCATGAGACCCCCCTCCTCTCACCATATAGCTGTTTGCTTTTTCAAAGCCAACAGAAAAGCACCTGCTGCTGCCTTTTGTTTCTTTTAAGGGCTCATATGATTAAGTCAGACCAACCTGAAATAATCTCTGTTTATATTAACTCAAAATCAAATGATTAGTAACTTATTCACAGGACTAAAATTCCTTCATGCTCATAAGTATTGCCCACATTCAGTAGCAGGGAATTATATAGGGCATGTATGCCAGTGGGTGGGACTCTTGGGGGCCATCTAGAATTCTACCACACAGAAGCACCATTCATCCCACTGTTTCCACTTTAACTTTGGATGCTGGCCTCTTACAATACAGCTTAAGTGTTCCATGTTCTTACTCACCTCCTTTTTCCCTGTTTTCTTCCCCTAGTCCTGGGACAGACGCTTCTTGCCTAAAGCAGTCGAACTTTCAAATGTACGTTAACCTTGTTCTCTGTAAAACCAATCAGAATAGAGCCAGTTGTCCTGCTAGTGAGCAACCTGCTAAAGGCCATCAGAGGCACAACTGTATGTGACCAATAACCTTTATTCTTACCCATACCCTAAGGCAATACGTATGGATGCGTGTTTGTGAATACTTAAGAATGTATGAACTACAGAAAGTTAATAAAGGAAGTTTTTAACAACAAAGTCTGTCTTGTATGAAGTATGTAATATTCTCCTACCCTTAAAAACATATTTTTATAAATTGAAAACTCTTAACAAATGTTTTAAACATTTTAAAGAATCTATGAAAATTCACAGAGAAACCTATTTGCTTTGTACACATTGTTGCTGCTAGCTGTGTGCATATCTAGCTCAGCTCCTGACTAGGGAATAACTCACTAATTAAGTTTAATTTTTATTTTTTTATGTCTACTGGAAAAAAAGTCTCATCCTCCACCTTCTCTGCCCTGGCAAATCCTTTCTTGCATAATCAAGTTATGGTTAGACTTGTAAGAGCATTTGCAGTATACACTGTAAACACTGTGGTTTCTTCTAAATAGTTTTAGCAATCAAGGTTTGTTAAGTCTATAGGGACATGCACAAACCTTTATAAACATGTGAAGATAACTGAAACATGCACTCTTAAAAGCAATTAGATGAGAAGGACCCTGCCTCAACAACATAAAATCAATTTGTTTATATTTAGGGTCTAACAAAATATCGTTTAAAAATTTTCACTTTAATGAGAATTACAAAACACTGCAGCAAAAGACTAAAACAAAACTAAATAAATGGAAAGATATACTGTACTCACGGATTGGAAGGATTAATACTGTAAAAAAAAAAAAAAAGTCAATACTACCCAAAGTAATACACAGATTCAACACAATCCCAATCAAAATTTCAATATTTTTTACAGAAATGAAAAAACTAATCCTCAATTTTAAGTGGAAAGGCAAGAGGCCACAAATAGCCAAAGCAATTCTGTAAAAGAAGAACAAAGCTGGAGGCCACAGCTACAGTAATCCAAACAGCCTAGCACTGGTTCAACAACAGACACATAGACCAATGGAACAGAATTGAGAGCCCAGAAATAAACCCACATATCTATGGTCAACTGATATTCGACAAATGCACTAAGTCTATCCAATAGGGAAGGAACAATCTCTTTAACAAATGGTGCTGGGAAAACTGGATTACCACATGCAGAAAAATGAAGCAGGATCCATACCTCACACCACACACAAAAACTAATTCAAAATGGATCAAGGACCTAAATGTTAAACCATAAAGTTCTGGGAAGAAAATATAGGACCAAAGCTATGAGACATAATTTTTTTAAGGATAGACTACCAAATACAACAAATGACAAGAAATAGAACACAAAATAGATAATTGGGACATCATAAAAATTAAATACTTATGCTCATCAAAGGACTTTATCAAGAGTAAAAAGATAACATACAGACCAGGAAAAAACCTTCGGTAACCATATATCTGATAAGGGTATGATATCAAAAATATACATATAACTTCTACATCTTTAGACACTTCATGAAAGAGGATATCCAAGCAGCCAACAAACACATGAAAAGATGCTCCCTGTCATTAGCCATCAAAACCAAAAAATCTAAACCCGCTGCCGTCAAGTCAATTCCAACTCATAATGACCCTATAGAACAGAGCAGAACCTCCCTGTAGCATTTCCAAGGCTACAATCTTTTACAGAAGCAGGCTGCCACATGTTTCTCCCACAGAGTGGCTGGTGGGTTCAAACCACTGACCTTTGGGTTAGCAGCCAAGCATCTGACCACTGTGCCACCAGGGCTCCTTCCATTAGACACATGCAAATCAACACTACAATGAGTAAAACACTAATACAAGAGACTAAAAGAGACCTACATAAATGGAAGGGGATTCCCTGTTCATGGATCAGAAGACTCTATATTGTGAAAATGTCAGTATTACCCAAAGCAATCCATACATACAATGCAATCCTGATCCAAATTCCAACAACATTCTTTATTGTAATGGAAAAACTAATCACCAACTTTATGTAGAAAGGAAAGAGACCCCGAATAGCCAAAGCAATACTGAAGAAAAAGAATCAAGTAGGAAGCAACCTCAAAATATACTATACAGCTACAGTAATCAAAACAGCTTGGTACTGGTTCAACGATAAACACATAGATCAGAGGAATAGAATTCAGGATCCAGAAATAAATCCATCCATGTATGAACAATTAATTTTCAACAAAGGGTCAAAGTCCAATTGAAGAGGAAGGAACAGTCTGTTCCACAAATGGTGCTGGCAAGATCTGATAGCCACATGCAGAAAAATGAAACAGGACCCATACATCACACCATACATAAAAACTAACTCAAAGTGGGTCCAGGACCTAAATGTTAAAGGTAAAACTATGAAGTTTTGGAAGAAGGCACAGGGGAAAAGCTACAGGATGTAGTCTTTTTTTTAAAGATAGATTATCGAACACTACTACAAAAGCTAGAGTAGTGAAAAAAAAGGTAACTGGGACCTCATAAAAATTAAAAATTTGTGCTCACCAAAAGACTTTATTAAAACAGTAAAAAGACAACCTACAGACTGGGAAAAAAATCTTTGGGAACGACGTATCTGATAAGGGTCTAATCTCCTAAATATATTGAAAATATCAACAACTCAACAACAAAAAGACAAGCAACCCAATTAAAAAATGGACAAAAGAAATGCAGACACATTACCAAAGAGGACATTCAAGCGGCCAACAAACAGATAAAAAGATGTTTGTGATCATTAGCCATGAGAGAGATGCAAATCAAAATGAGGCATCATCTCATTCCTGCTACAATGGCACTGATCAAAAAATCAGAATACAATAAATGCTGGTGAGAATGTAGCGAGATTGGAACCCTTATTCACTATTGGCAGGACTGCAAAATGGTATAATCACTATGGAAAACAGTATGGCGCTTCCTCAAAAAACTAGAAACAGAACTACCTTATGATGCCGCAATCCCACTCCTAGGAATATACCCTAGAGACCTAATAAAAGTGACATGAACAGATAGATATGAGCACACCTACGTTCCTTGCAAAACTATTCACAGTAGCAAAAAAGATGGAAATAACCTAAGTGCCCACCAATGGATGAATGGATAAATAAAATGTGGTACATACATACGATGGAATACCATAAAGAAAAAAAGAGTTCCCAAAACATCTTCGAATGTGGATGAGCATGGTGGATGTTATACTGACAGAAATAAGACAATCACAAAAGAACAAATATTGTATGCTCTCACATTTAATTAATAAGAAAGATAAATATACAGAGCCCAACATTCATTGATGGCTACTAGGGGTGGGGGTGGGAAAAGGGGGAATCATTATCTAGGCTGCTGCTGTTAGGTGCTGTCGAGTTGGTTCTGCCTCATAGCGACCCTATGTGCAAGAGAAGAAAACACTGCCCGCTCCTGTGCCATCCTTACAATCATTGCTATGTTTAAGCCCATTGTTGCAGCCACTGTGTCAATCCATCTCATTGAGGGTCTTCCTCTTTTTCACTGACCCTCTACTTTACCAAGCATAATGTCCTTCTCCAGGAACTGGTCCTTCCTGGTAACATGTCCAAAACATGACAAAGTCTCACCATCCTTGCTTCTAAGGAGCATTCTGTTGTACTTCTTCCAAGACAGATTTGTTCATTCTTGGGCAGTCCATGGTATATTCAACAGCCTTCATTAACACCATCATTCAAATGCATCAATTCTTCTTTGGCTTTTTCATTGTCCAGCTTTTATATGCATATGAGGCAACTGAACATATCATGGCTTGAGTCAGGCACACACCTTAGTTCTCAAAGTGACATCTTTGCTTTTTAACACTTTAAAGAAGTCTTTTGTAGATTTGCCCAGTGTAATATGTCATTTGATTTCTTAACTGCTGCTTCCATGGGCATGGATTGTGAACCCAAGTGAAATGAAATTCTTGACAACTTCAATATTTTTTCTGTTTATCATGATGTTGCTTATTGGTCCAGCCGTGAGGATTTTTGTTTTCTTTATGTTGAGGTGTAATCCATACTGAAGCCTGTAGTCTTTGACCTTCATCAGTAAGTGTGTCCTCTTCACTTTCAGCAAGCAAGGTTGTGTCATCTGCATACCACAGGTTGTTAATGAATCTTCCTCCAATTCTGATGCCGCATTCTTCTTCATATAGTCCAGCTTCTCGGATTATTTTCTCAGCATAAAGATTGAATAGGTATGATGAAAGACTACAACCCTGCTGTATACCTTCCCTCATTTTAAACCATGCAGTATCCCCCTGTTCTGTTCAAACGACTGCCTCTTAGTCTATGTACAGGTTCTGCATGAGCACAATTAAGTGTTCTGGAATTCCCATTCTTTGTAGTGTTATCCACAATTTGTTGTGATCCACACTGTCGAATGCCTTTGCATAGTCTATAAAACAGAGGTAAACATCCTTCTGGTAGTAGCAGCAGCTTTTCTCTAGGTAGCGGTTGCTTTTTATTTATGGTGATGGGAAAGGAGGCACTGAATTGGGTGAAGTTCGCAAACTTTGACTAATGTAATTGATGTCACCAAGCTGTACACAAGAAAAAGGATGAATTGGCAAATATTATGTTATACATAATTTTGCAACAACAATCAAAATAAATAAAAAAGGGCTACAGATACTGATACTACTTAGACACAACCAATCACTTCACGGAATTAGTTTTCTTGGTTTGAAGACTTAGGGTCAAGATCTCATGTGGCATCCAATCAACTGCCATAATATAGTTCTTAAAGTTTATGTCCTACCTCCTAGTTTGGTGAGTTGTCTGGGCCTTAAGAGCTTATGAGAGGCAATCTAAGATACAACTATTGGTCTCTATTTGTTTGGAGCAAAAGGGAAAGAAGGAAACCCAAGAATCAGAGAAGAAACTGGACTACTAGACTGTCTCCATGAACCACTCCCTCCTCTGCCCTGAGACAAGAAGAAATAGATAGTATCCAGCTATCACTACTGAACATTCTCACCAGGGAAACAATAGATGAATCCTGATAGAAAGGGAGAAAAATGTGAAATAAAACTTTAAATTCTCAAAGAATTCAGACTTCGGGACCTATTGAGGCTGGAGGAATCCCTGAGACTACTGACCTGAGATAATCTTTAAACACTGAAGTAAAACTATCCCCTGAAGTCACCTTTTAACTGAATAGAAGTTTAGCTCAAAAAGTAAAGAACATCACCCTTGAGTACTGCACTCTTTTGAAAACTATCTAGTCGAAGAAATTAGTCTACAGGACAAATAGTCTACATGAACTACAGCCACATCTACCCTAAGACCAGAACTAGATGGTGCCTAGGTATGATTACCAACCATTCTAATCAGGGCCACAATAGGGACCCTAATAGAATGGGAGAAAAATGTGGAACTTAACCTCAAATTCAAAAAACAAAAACTAGACCTACTGGACTAGTTGAGATTAGAGAACTCTCCAAGACTGTTACCCTAAGATACTCTTCAAACCCTGAAATGAAACTAACTCGAGGTCACCTTGCAGCTAAATAACAAATTGGCTAAAAAATTATATCACCTATAAGTACTATGCTCCTTTAAAGAATCATGTATATGAAACCAAACGTTCAACAATTACTTTAAAACAAAGATGAGAATGTAAAGGGGCAGGGAAACTAGATTAATAGGAACGGAACAACCAGAACAGTAATAATGAGAATGTTCACACATTGTGAAGAATGTAACCAATGTCACTGAACTACTTGTGTAGAAATTGTTGAATGGGAACCTAAACTGCTATGTAAACCTTCATGAAAACACAATAAAATATTTTTTTTAATTATATAAAAGGCAGGGCCAAGACAGTGGAGTAGTCAGACGCTTCGTGTGGTCCCTCTTACAACAAAAACCTGAAAACACAAGTGAATCAATTATATGTGATAATCTAGAAGTCCTGAATATCAAAGACAAAGTTGAGGAGTCAGATTGAGTGGCAGGGGAAGGGAGAGACAGTTCAGAAGCAGTGAGGATTTGCCAGACCAAACCTGGCCAGCACCCTGCAGGTTGGATCAGGCAGTGCACGGGCTCAGGCAAGCAGTAGCACTTGGGACACGTTTTCCACACCAGGAGAAACTAGCAGTGGAGAGCCTGCACAAGCCTGCGGAACCAGAGAAAATCAGCACCAGATCTGCGCAAGTTAAGTACAAGTGTTAACCTACAATGCAGGATCAAAAAAACCCTTCCCCCACTGGGCAGTACCTCTCCCCCATTCACCCACTCCCTCCCCACTCTGCTCTGGTCCCAGGCCAGATTGAGCAATTGTTGCGCCCCCCTGGGCATGAAGTGAGACCCATCGCATGCACCAAGCCATTCTCCTGGCTTTGGAGAGGGAACAAATTAACATATAACAAATAGGAAAAAAGAATCTGCCAGCTATCCTAAGCTGAGACCTCAGGGCAGACACAGTCCCTTTGCCTATGCACAGTCATAAGGGGTCCAAGGACTTTGAATGCTTTTCACCCCTGCCTAGACCTGTGTGTGCCCATTTCAACAACATAGGCCCTCATTAGCATACTACAACAGGGTATATAACTGAAGCCATTTTCAACTGCAACAGCTAAGGGGGAGTGGCAGATTCGTGATAGATGACACCAACCTGCCCATAAAACAGGGTCCTAACCTCCCCACATCAGGGGCCTGAGGAATGGTGGTACCACCCACTCCACCTAGCCACCCACAACAGGGGTCCAAGAATAAGTGGTGCCTCCCAGTCCTTACAGCCAACAGCATTGGGTGCTTAAAGTCCAGTTGCAAAACCCACCCATGTGCTCTAGGAAATAGGGACATGTCTTCCACCCAGGCACTCAGGGGCAGTCATCAGTCCCCTACCTTACTCGGGACATAACCCCCTACTGTAGCCAGATTCTTGTGCCTGTTCCAATCACCCCTATGTAGCCCTGCTCGTCTAGGACTGTAGGTGAGAGTCTGCACCACACACTTGGTGACCGACTACCTGGACCCCTGAACTGAAACCACACAAGAAAAGTAAATGGACTCCTGGGCTCACATAGCTAGTAGCAGCTCTAAACACCTGGTGACAGCATGCGAGCGCTTCAAAGATGCCAATAACCAAAGCAGCTCACACAACCAGCCTATTTAGGCATTTCAAAACAAAACAAACCGAGAAGCTAAGACACAGTAAGCAAACATAAAATATATAAACATAATAACTTATTGATGGCTTGGAGAAAACAGTCAATATCAAGTCAAATAAAGAGGCAGACCATGATGGCTACAGCAACTGATCAAAACAAAGAACCAGGATACCTCCTGAGGGAAGGGAAGGTCTTCGAATTACTGGAAGTAGAATTCAAAATATTAATGTAGAGAGCTCAAGAGATCAGGAAGAAGATCAGGCAAAACGCAGATCAAGCCAAGGAACACACGGGCAAAGCAACAGAAGAACATAAGAAAGTTATACAAGAGCAAAATGTCAAATTTAACAGGCTACAAGAATCCACAGAGAGGTAGCAAACAGAAATCCAAAAGATTAACAATAAAATTTCAGAATTAGACAATTAAATAGTAAGTCAAAGGAGAATTCAGGCAATGGAAATCAAAATTACTGAGATTGAAGATAAACCACTTGACACCAATTTATTTGACAAAAAATCAGATAAAAGACTTAAAAAATGAAGAAACCCTAAAAATTATGTGGGACTCTATCAAGAGGAATAAGCTATGAGTGACTGTAGTACACAGAACAGGGGTGGGGGGGATAACAGAAAAATACGGAGAGAATTGTTGAAGATTTGTTGGCAGAAAACTTCCCTGATACTGTGAAAGATGAGAAGATATCTCTCTAAGAAGTTCCTTGAACCCTACACAGGGTAGATTCCAAAAGAAAATCATCAAGACATTATTATAACCAAACTTGCTAAAACCAAAGATACAGAGAAAAATTTAAGAGTGGCTGGGGATAAACACAAAGTCTTCTACAAAGAAGTGTCAATAAGACTAAGTATATACAGCCTAGAATGAAAAAATTGCCAGCCAAGAATTATATATCCAGCAAAACGGTCTCTCAAACATGATGGCGAAATTAGGGCATTTCCAGATAAACTGAAGTTAAGGAAATTTGTAAAAACAAAACCGAAATTACAAGAAATACTAAAGGAAGTCCTATGGTTAGAGAATCAATACTATCAAATAATAACCCAAGGCTAGAACACAGGACACAACAACCAGATACCAACTGATAGGGAAGTCGAAAAATAAGTTCAAGGTAAAACACTGAAAATAGGGAAACAGACATATCAATATGTCAAAGATGACAACATAAATACAAAAAAGAGGGACTAAATAAGGTAGTCATAGAACTTCCATATGGAGAGGAATTCGAGGCGACATCAAGAAATAAAAAATTGGTTTAAACTTGGAAAAACAGTTAAATTTTAAGATAACAAAGGAAACTAACAATCATACACATCAAAATAAAAAACAAGAAAAACAGACTCAGCTAATACAAAATCAACAACAATGAAAATGATGAAAACAAAATACAAAAAGAAAAATGATTCAGAAAAGAAAATTAAGTGGAACAAAGAAACCGTCAACAACACACAAAAAAGACATCAAAATGACAGTAATAAACTCACACCTGTCAATAATTATGCTGAATGCAAATAGAATAAATACACAAAGAGTGCCAGAATGGATAAAAAAACATAATCCGTCTATATGCTGCCTACAAGAGACGCACCTTACACTCAAAGACACAAACTAAAACTCAAAGGATGAAAAAAAAATATCAAATAAACAACAATCAAAAAAGACTAGGAGTGGCAATATTAATCTCTGTTAAAGTAAAATCTACGATGAAGGATACTACATGATTGAAGGGTCAATACACCAGAAGGACGTAACCATGATAAATATTTACGCACCCAAGGACAGGGCTCCAAAATACATAAAACAAACTCTACCAGCATTGAAAAGACAGCTCCACAACAATAGTAGGAGACTTCAACACACCACTTTCAGTGAAGGGCAAAACATCCAGAAAGAACCTCAATAAAGACACAGAAGGTCTAAATGCCAAAATCAACCAACTTGATCTCACAGACATACAGAACACTCCACCCAACAGCTGTCAAGTATACTTCCTTTTCCAGGGCACATGGAACATTCTCCAGAACTGACCACATATTAGGCCACACAGCAAGCCTTAAGAGAATCCAAAACATCAAAATATTACAAAGCATCTTTTATGACCATAATGCCATAAAAGTAGAAATCGATAACAGGAACAGCAAGCAAAAATATCAAATACATAGAAGCCAAACAAAACTTTGCTTGAAAAGTACTGGATTACAGATGAAATCAAGGAGGGAATAAAGAAATTCCCAGAATCAAATGAGAAAGAAAACACATCCTACCAGAACCTTTGGGACACAGCAAAAGCAGCACTCAGAGGTCAATTTATAACAATATATGCACACATCCAAAAAGAAGAAAGGGCCAAAATCAAAACATTAACCTTCCAACTCAATCAAGTAGAAAGAGAGCAGCAAAAGAAGCCCTCAGGTACTAGAAGAAAGGAAATAAAAAAAAATTAGAGCAGAAATAAATGAAATAGAGAATAGGAGAAACAATTGAAAGAGTTAACAAGACCAAAAGCTGGTTCTTTGAAACGATCAACAAAATCAATAAACCGTTGGTCAAAATGACAAAAGAAAAACAGGAGAGGAAGCAAATAACCCGAATAAGAAATGAGATGAGCGATATCAAAACAGACCCAAATGAAATTAAAATAATCGTAACAGAATATTATGAAAAACTATACTCCAACAAATTTGAAAACCTAAAGGAAATGGACAAAATTCTAGAAACACACTACCTACCTAAACTAACACAAACCGAGGTAGAAAAACTAAATAAACCAGTAGCAAAAGAAGAGACTGAAGAAGTAATTTAAAAACTTCCAACAAAAAAAAAGACCTGACCTTGACGGCTTCACGGAAGAATTCTACCAAACTTTCAGAGATGAGTTGATACCAGTACTACTGAAGGTATTTCAGAGCATAGAAAAGGATGGAATACTTCTGAACTCATTCTACGAGAATAACCCTGATACCAAAAGCAGGTAAAGACACCACAAAAAAAAATTACAGACCAACATCGCTCATGAACATAGATGCAAAAATCCTCAACAAAATTCTAGCCAACAGAATTTCAACAACATGTCAAAAAAAAATACTTCATCATGACCAAGTGCGATTCATACCAGGTATGCAGGGATGGTTCAACATTAGAAAAGCAATCAATGTAATCCATCACATAAATAAAACGAAAGATTAGAACCGTGTAGTAATCTTATCAGTTGATGCAGAAAAGGTGTTAGACAAAGTCCAACACCCATTCATGATGGAATAGGAATAGAAGGAAAATTCCACAAAATAATAAAGGGCATTCATACAAAGCCAACAGCAACATCATCCTAAATGGAGAGAGTCTGAAAACATTCCCCTTGCTTTGAGAACAGGAACCAGACAAGGATGCCCTTTATCACCACTCTTATTCAACGTTGTACTGGAGGTCCTAGCCAGCACAATAAGGTAAGAAAAAGAAATAAAGGACATCCAAATTGGTAAGGAAGAAGTAAATGTATCTCTATTTGTAGATAATATGATCTTATGAACAGAAAACCCCAAAGAATCCACAAGAAAACTACTGGAACTAAGGGAAGATTTTAGCAAAGTATCAGGATACGAGATTAACATACAAAAATCAGTTGGATCCCTCTACAACAAAGAGAATGTCAAAGAAATCACCAAATCAATACCATTTACAATAGCCCTCAAGGAAAAAAAAATACTTAGGAATAAACCTTACAGACACGTAAAAGACCTATACAAAGAAAACTATAAGACACTACTGCAAGAAATCAAAAGAGACCTACATAAGTGGAAAAACATACCTTCTTCATGGATAGGAAGACTTAACATTGTCAAAATGTCTATTCTACCAAAAGCGATTTATAGATGCAATGCAATTCCAATCCAAATTCCAACGACATTTTTTAATGAGATGGAGGAACAAATCACCAACTTCATATGGAAGGGAAAGGCCCCGGATAAGTAAAACATTACTGAAGAAGGTGAACAAAGTGGGAGGCCTCCCACTACCTGATTTTAGAAACTATTATATGCCAAGGTAGTCAAAACAGCCTGGTACTGGTACAACAACAGATACATAGACCAATGGAACAGAAATCCAGACATAAATTCATCTACCTATGAGCAGGTGATATTTGACAAAGGCCCAAGGTCCATTAAGTGGGGAAAAGACAGTCTGTTTAACAAATGGTGCTGGCATAACTGGATATCTACCTGCAAAAGAATGAAACAAGACCCATATCTCACATCATGTACAAAAACTAACTCAAAATGGATCAAAGACCTAAATATAAAATCTAAAAGGATAAAGATCATGCCACAAAAAATAGGGACAACGCTAGAAGCCCTAATACACGGCATCGACAGAACACAAACCATAACTAACAATGCACAAACATAAGAAGAGAAACTAGATAACTGCGAGCTCCTAAAAATCAAACACTTACACTCATGAAAAGACTTCACCAAAAGGGTAAAAAGATAACCTATAGACTAGGAAAAAATTTTGTGCTACAACGTATCTAACCAGGGTCTAATCTCTAAAATCTACAAGATACTGAAAAACCTCCACAACAAAAAGACTAAAAACCCAATTAAAAAATGGGCAAAGGAAATGAACACGCACTTCACCAAAGAAGACATTCAGGCAGCTAACAGGTACATGAGGAAATGCTCACAATCATTAGCCATTAGAGAAATGCAAATCAAAACTACAATGAGATACCATCTCATCCCAACAAGGCTAGCATTAATCCAAAAAAAACACAAAATAATAGATGTTGGAGAGGTTGTTGAGAGACTGGTACCCTCATACACTGCTGGTGGGAATGTAAAATGGTACAACCACTTTGGAAATCGATTTGGCACTTCCTTAAAAAGCTAGAAATAGAAGTACCATACGATCCAGCAATCCCACTCCTTGGAATATATCCTAGAGAAATAAGAGCCCTCACAGGAATAGATACGTGCACACCCATGTTCACTGCAGCACTGTTCACAATAGCAAAATGATGGAAACAACCTAGGTGCCCATCAACAGAAGAATGGATAAACAAATTACGGTATATTCATAGAGTACTAAGCAATGATAAAGAACAATAATGAATCCCTGAAACATCTCACAATATGGATGAATCTGGTAAAGCATTATGCTGAGTGATATTAGTCAGTCACAAAAGGACAAATATTGGATGAGACCACTATTATAAGAATTCAAGAAAAGGTTTAGATACAGAAAACATTTTTGATAGTTAAGAGGGTGGGGAGGGAGGGAGAGGGGAATTCACTAACTAGATAAAAATAGCAGCCGTAGCACTTAACCACTACGCCACCAGGGTTTCCATACTAACGAGATAGTACACAAGAATTATCTTAGGTGAAGGGATAAACAAATACAGGGGAAGTCAGTACAACTAGACTAAACCAAAAGCTAAGAAGTTTCCTGAACACAACCAAATACTTGGAGGGACAGGGTAGCAGGGGTGGGGGTCTGGGGACCATGGTTTCGGGGGACATCTAGGTCAATTGGCCTAACAAAGTTTATTAAGAAAATGTCCTGCACTCCACTTTGGTGAGTGGCATCTGAGGTCTTAAAAGCTAGTAAGTGGCCATCTAAGATGCATCAATTGGTCCCAACCCACCTGGAGTAAAAGAGAATGAAGAACACCAAAGACACATGGAAAATATTTCCCCAAGAGATAAGAGGGCCACAAAATCCAGAGACTTCATCAACCTGAGACCAGAAGAACTAGATGGTACCTGACTACCACCGGTGACCGCCCTGACAGGGAACACAACACAGGGTCCCTGATGGAGCAGGAGAAACATGTGGTGCAGGACTCAAATTCACATAAAGGCCAAACTTTATGGTTTGACTGAGACTTGAGGAACCCTCGAAGACATGGCCCTCCGACTTTCCGTTAACCCAGAACTAAAACCATTCTTGAAGCCAACTCTTTAAAGATTAGACTGCACTATAAAACAAATAAATTAACACTCATGAAGAGTGTGCTTCTTAGTTCAAGTAGACACACGAGACTAAATGGGCAGCTCCTGACAGAGGCAGGATAAGAAGGCAGAAAGGGAAAGGGGCTAGTTGGATGGACACGGAAAATCCGGGGTGGAAAGTGGGAGTGTGCTGTCACATTACAGGAATTCCAACTAGTGTTACATAACAATATAAATTAAAATTAAAACTGTTTATATGAGGCCAAATAGACAACAGTCACTCTAAAGCATAGATGAGAAAGTTTCGGAGACAATGAGACTAAGTTAATGGGAATGGAACAACTAGAACGGAAATAACGAGCATGTTGACACAATGTGAAGAATGTTACCAATGTCACTGAACATTTATGTGTAGAAATTGTTGAATGGGAACCAGTTTTGCTGTGTGTATTTTCACCAAAAACACATTTTTAAAAATATGTTCACTTTGCATTAATGCATAAACGTATGCTATTCTCCACAGCATATAAAAGGGAAGCCACTCTACCAGGCTTTATATTCATCATTATTTCTAGGTTTTAGGTTACAACCTGGATACCTCAAAAGAAGCAGGTACTGAAGCAGGTCGCCTCTTGCTCCACTAATATGAACTGGACTGCATTCACTAGTCTGACAGGTTCAAGATGTGCTGTTATCCCATTGAGTATTTATCAAATCTTATGTCAGATATATCAAAGGAAAACCAAAAGGTATAGTCAGTTGAAGGGCAAGAACCAAATTCTAATCCTTACACAACGTACAATTTATTAGGTATGAAGAAACTTCACTATGTGAAACAGTTAAAAGAATTAAGAAACAGGCATAAGTCATTTTACACAAAACATGGCTGAAGGCATTATATACCTGAAAAAAATATGAAGTACTAAATAATTTTAAGTGCCTTTTTCAAGTCAAGCGTAGCTATAGATAATAATAAGAACTGAAGGAAATTTATTTACAAAATTTCTTAGTTGACCGGTGACAAGGACCAAGAAACAATCGAGACTTCACTAATAGAGACATAAGGCAGTTAATACAATCACAGCAGCTCCTGACTAGGCTAGAAAGAAGTCCTTCTGTATGTTCTTCAATTGCACAAGGACATACGTTTAATCCAAAGGGTCTGTGCAAATAGCACCATAGTACTGACAGGCTCAGTTGAGTCACAGCTTCCAGAGTGCTGTTCCCTGTCTACCTTACATAGCTGTTACATTGCCTTTGTTGGTTTGCTGGCTTTTTTCTCTTTTTCTCCTCCTTTGTCAGCTCTTCTCTCTCCTTCACTTTTGGCTTTCTCTCCTGTTTCAGCTCTTTTCTCTCCTTCTTTGTCCTGCATACTGGTGTAAACTTCTTCGTTATAACCTTCCCGGTTCCGTGCAATTTCAATGGCAAAAAATTGTATTCTGGGAGCTAGAAGGCAAATACAATTGATTATTGTCCTAGCCCCAGTTACCTTCCTAAATCTACTGACAAAGCTCAACTAGCATGTGAAGCATTCAGTACAGTCGTAAGCTTCAGAGATCTGGAATTCTAATTCTATACTAATTGAGGTTGAAAACATTTAACTATCTCACAGTTATTTAAAAGACAGCAACATTATCTTTAAAGGTATAACAAGTAAGATGATCCCCAAACTAATTATCCCTGTCACTGATTCCTCTATAAAACCAGATCCCTCCTCTCGTTATATATAAACAATTCCAGAGGCAAGAAACTCACCAAAGATGGTATTTTCCTCAGTGTAGCCCTGAGTGCAATCTAGTCGCAGCAAAGTACCATAGTTGAAGTCTTCTATAATCCCATCAAACTTCAAGCAGAATGGTCTCCACTTCTATAAACATAAATACAATGCCTTAGCTGACAAATGCAGGAGACTAATATATTCAGTCCAGTAAAGGGGCTTCCACTTCTTCAGGAATGGAAATAACCATAGTTGAAGAGATTAGGAATCAAGTTGATTGCTAGTTTTGCTGAGAGTAAAACTAGC
Source organism: Loxodonta africana (assembly GCF_030014295.1). NCBI lineage: Eukaryota > Metazoa > Chordata > Mammalia > Proboscidea > Elephantidae > Loxodonta > Loxodonta africana. Next base: position 87,122,328 of record NC_087369.1, on the reverse strand, counting down.
AGTGAGTTTCTGTGCTATCTATTGTGTCTTTAGACTGGTATTTCACAACACGAATGATATTTTAACCTAACAAGATACCTAAATCCTTTAACACAGAATTAAAATTTGATTTCTTAAACAGATTCTCTGTTTTGTTTAAGTTATTGGCCAATTCAGCTTAAAATGGCTATTCATCTCCACTGAAGCACAAATGAGACAAAGGAGGCAAGAATTTGGCCCAAAGTCACAAAATTAGATTTTAGGAAAGAAGTTCAGTACACCAGTGTTCACCGCAGCTCTGTTCAACAGAGCCAAAAGTAGAAACAACCCAAATGTCCATCGACAGATGAATGGATAAATAAAATGTGGTATATAAGTACAATGAAATAGTACTCAGCCATAAAGATAAATGAAGTCCTGACACATGCTACAACATGGATGAAATGTGAAACATTTACGCTGTGTGAAATAAATCAGTCACAAAAAGACAAATGCTGTTAAGATCTCACTTATATGAAATTGGCAAATGTAAAGAGACCAAAGTTTATTAGTGGTTACCAAGGGTGGGAGGAAGGGGAAAAGGTGGACTTTTTGCTTAGAAGGCACTGAGATTCTGTTAATGGTGGTGGAATAATCTGAAAATGGATAGTGGTGATGGCCATACAACATGATGAACGTGACTAACCAATGTCACTGAATTATACACATAAAAATTGTTGAACTGGTAAATGTTTTGGTGGGTTTATATATAACCACAATAAAACAATAGAAAAGAAAGGAAGGCAGGCAACCATTCAGTAGCGACAATTTTCCAAAGACCAGTAACAGCCTGTTGTTGTTGTTAGGTGCTGTGGAGTCAGCTCAGACTCACAGCGACCCTATGTATAACAGAATGAAACGTTGCCTGGTCCTGGGCCACCCTCACAATAGTAGATATTTTTGAACCCATTGTTGAAGCCAGGAGTTAAAAGTTTAGATTCTTCATAAGCCAAAAGCCTTCTACTCTCAAGTAATTTTTTTCCCAACTGAAAGAGTTTTAGGGCCCTGTGAAAGTACAAGTTAATCAAGTAAGCAATCAGAAACAACAGTTTTCCAATTATCTGTGGCCTGTGGTAACATGAACTTAAATCCAGAGAGTCAAAATACCCCCTGCCACTCCCCCACTGAAGACTTTCAGCTAATCTACTTACATAAATAAACTGATTCCTCCTCACCTGAAAGAGCTAGGTGAGGGGGGATGAAATGGTCCAGTCAAGAAGAAAAAAAAAAAATACACTCAGTGAACATAAAAAAAAAAATCCATAAACCAGATAAACATTCCTTTCATAACTTACTTAGCTGATTAGAACTCTGGTTCTCTAAGTACTTTCCTTAAAACAAACAAAAAAGAGTTTAAATGTATAAAATGTACTCACATTCAACAACTGTTGGTCAAATGTTAGGCAATACTTAAGAAAGAGAATTCTTACCTCTTTAGCTGACTCTGATTTTAGCTCTTCTGGGTCCAATACATCTATTCTGAGGTTCTTAAAATTTTCCCGGAACTCAGAGTAGATTTGGTCATCCACTTTGGTGAGTTTCAGGAACTGTGGGTCAACTGATGAAATCAGCTGCCAGACAATAAGACAATATACAGATGCTAGTTTAGTCTCTACTTTGCTATACTTCTATCCCCTTCCCCCAGAAAACCTTTATGGTTCTCAGGGCAGAAGATTTTATTAGGATGTAGACAGCCTAGGTCCTGACAGAGTTTTAAAGGGTCATAATATATCACAGACCCTTCCACAATTCAAACTCACTTGGCCCTAGTACTGACTGGCTGTTGTCCTCTGTGGGTTGTTCATTCATTCAATAAACATTTATTAAGTTCCTACTATGGAACATACACCCTTTTGCCAGTTAGCAACAGAAAACTGGGGAAAGAAACAGAAATCCTCATTGCTAAAGCAAATTTGCTTCCACTCTCCTATTCTCTGTGGGTAAGATCTTATAGCAATAAACATTGTCTCCAAAACCCAACTGTTAACTTGCTGAGAATAGTGATTAGCACAATACCATGCACTATAATTATGTGTTTAATTCTCCTTAATAATGATGAAGACAGACAACTCACCTTGTAGTAGACTTCGGCATGCTGCATTGCTCTCATGGCCCAAGCCATCTCAATATCAGGCTGCAAAGGAGTAAAGAATGCCAGGTCAAAAATCTCCCAATCCTGCTTACTGGATAACAAGTTAAGGAAGTCTGTGAATGTCTAATTAATCTTCAACAGGCCCATCAAACATGGTGTTACTCTAAAAAGATAGAAATGAGACTGCTAGGTCTGAACAATATAACAATTCTTTTGTCCTTATGTCAACCAAAAGAAGCTACCAACACAGTCTAAAAAACAAAATAGGTCTGTGGCTATCTTTTCCCAGCAACTAGAGAAAGCATGAGAGAATACATAAAAAAAAATGGATAAATCACCTTCTCAGGACTGAGTTAAATTACTGTAAAACTAAGATAATATACCCATCTACACCACTGAATTTTGAGAGTAAAAAAGTAAGATAAGGGAAGTGAAACTATTTTTCACTTTTAAAAGTGTAGCATGTCACAGTTGGAGTCCCTGAGCGGTACAAATAAACAACTAACCTAAAGGCTCGTGGTTCAAACACACAGAGCACCTCAGAAGTAAGGCCTGGCAATCTGCTTTCAAAAGGTCACAGCCTTAAAAACCCTACGGAACAGTGCTATTCTGCACATGTGGGGTCACCATGAGTTGGACAGCCAACTAACAGCAACAACATGTCATTATCATCATTTGTGTTTCTATCCTACAACATCTAGCAATCAATCAGTACCATGAAGCAGGCAGATTATAAATATGCCTTCCCCAGCACCAAGCATCTGTTCCACTGGGATTTTCCACTCCAACTAGACTGATGTATTTCACTAACCCCAGGAAAAAAAAAAAAGCCCGTTGCCGTCAACTGGATTTCGACTCACAGAGACCCTACAGGACAGAGCAGAACTGCCCCAGAGGGTTTACGAGGAGCACCTAGTGGATTCAAACTGCGGAGCTTTTGGCTACCAGCCATTGCTCTTAACCACTAGGTCACCAGGGTTTGCATTTGCACCTCCGTGCCTTTCCCTGCCTGCAATATGCTCCCTAAAATCAATCCTCCCCTGTAAATCAATCCGTATCCTTCCTCCGCCTACGCTTTGAGGATCCAGTCCAATCTCCACTCCTAGAAGAAGGCTTCCTCTACTGCCTGGGTCCTTAAGGGTTTCTTCTTCAGTCAAACTCTTTTGAATCTTATGGCCTGGCCATAAGATTCATACATATCACATTCTTACTACTATGCTTATGTGTCTTGTTCCTCAAAAGAGAACATATACTTTTCCTTTAAGGCTTTGAACCAGGCACACTATAAGTCAGTGCAACTTTGCTGCACATTGGAATCACCCGGGGATCTTTAAAAAATGTTGATTCCTGGCTACCATTTCCAGACATTTCTGATTTAGTTGGTATTAGCTGCGACCTTGATATCGGGATTTTTAAAAGTTCCCCAAGCGATTCCAAAGTGCAGCAAAGTTTGGGAACCACTTCCACCGGTGACAGCCCTGCGTTTGCGAACCAAAAAGATTAGAATAAATTTAAAGAAGGCACAGTTTTTGGCGAACACGGAGAGGGTCTGCAGAGTATGTCAGGGCAGAAGGATATAATTTAGTGGCAGGCCCTGCAGAAATGGTAGAAGCTGCGGGTGAGTCATACTCACGTCGTTACCGTAAGACTCTGCTGGAAGAGAAAGAGCATGTGCCACAGACACCAGCTCCCCGGAAACCTAGGAAGGGAAAAAACAGAGGGGAACGTGTTCAGTGCTCGACTTGGCTCGACTTGGCTCGACTTGGCACGACTTCCCCACTCAGCACCAAAGCAGAGTCTCACCGGCTCATCACTTGCACTAGTCTCCTCCATCTTGCAGCCCAGAAAACGTGGCTTCACTTCCCCGGAAGTGATTTTTTGTGTACTCCTCCTCCAGTTAGTAGGACTAGGAGTGGTGCCAGAGCCAGGCAAAAACCGTTGCCACTTGCCTGCGTCTGCGTGCACGCTCACTCATCCAGAGGCGATAGTCGCTTGCCCGCCTCACCCGACCTGCGCAGGCGCGGAAGTGGCGCTTTGTTTCGTAGTCTGGGTGCCTTGAGATAACGGAGCCGGTTGACTGCGGGGTAATACCGAAGACGACGCTGGAAGAGCCCTGTTTGAGTTAATTCCGCTTCAGTGCCAACCCCCGCCCCCCCGCCGCTGTGTGCCCGGCCGAGATTCGAATACACACGTTCCATGCGCGCGTGCGCGCACAGACAGACACACACGCGTGCGCGCGCGCGCGTGCACACACACACACACACACACACACACACACACAATCCCCCCCACATATATGTGTGTATTATATCTGTGTACATATACCTATGTGTATATATGTATATGTATGGAAACCACGGTGGCCTAGTGGTTAAGAACTACATCTGCTAACAAAAAGGTTGGCAGTTCAAGTCCCCCAAGCACTCCTTGGAAATTCGGTAGGGCAGCCTTACTCTGCCCTATAGGGTCGCTATGAGTCGGAATCGACTCCACGGCAACGGGTATGTACATGTATATGTATGTATGTGTGCGTGTATACACACACACACACACACACACACACACACACACACACCCCAATACCCCAGGGAGTAAATCACAAATAGGCAAGGTGCTAGGCGCTGGAGTGGAGTGGTGAAGAACTTAGTCCCTGCCTTAAAAGAACTAGGTGTAGTGAGGAAACAGATGGAAAGCGGTGATTACAGCATAGCCCCATATACTGTGGGAGCTTGAACAGTCCTGACTAAGGTGCTGAGGTATCTATAATACCAGAGACTACAAGGGTGTGGATAAGATGAAAGCTATAATTGCTAGGAAATAGGATGTTATGGGGTAAAGGAGGGCGGTGAGTTGTTGAATATGAGTTTGTCAACAACAAGGCAGGTGGGTGAGTACTGCTATTTGCAGGTGGTAGAGCCATGTAGATACTTCCTAAGAACATGGATCATATCATCTAGGTGGCTTTCAGACTATATGGGGGAGGCAAACTTAAAAGACCTTGAAACTAGTCATTAAAAGCTGGAAGGAGAAATGGGGCTATGGTCAGAAATCATGTACCTTAGTCTACTATGAAAATATAAAATCTGAATAATAAAAGTGTTTGCAGTGACAGGTATGGTTCAAGATACATATAGAAAATGACTCGTGTCATCTTATGAGCTGCCTGATATGAAGGCAGGATGTTAGAGACGACATCTTGGGTGATCGTGTTCCCATGGTGTGTTCTATGGTCAGAAGGGAGCACAACAGTGACCTTGGGATGCCTTCCCAGATTGTGATTTGTCCCAGAAACTATGTAACGTAGCCTCAAAATATGTAAAACAAAAATTTAATTTCAAGCAGAAATTCCTTAAAATAATGAGATATTTTAACATGACTCTCAGCAATTGACAGATCAAACAGTCAACTATTTAATAAGAATTTAGAAGTTGTGAATAACATGATGAACAAACATGATGCAGATAGGCTAGAAGGCATAATTGTTAAGAGGTAAGTTGTGCCAGGACAATGAGGTCAGTGAGTTATTAAACATGAATTGAGCAGCAAAATCGGCCATGTAGACACTCTTCATGGGCATGGTTCTTATGGATTGTTTGGTTATTGGACTACAGACAAGAAAGCAAACTTAGTTGGCCTTGAAGCCTGTCACCAAAAGTTGGGAGAAAAGAAATTGGAGCCGTGGTTAGAAATCATGTGATAGTATGCCATGAAAGCAGAACTCCTGGTCAACAAAATGTAACAGGTGACAGATAAAAGAAAAGAGATGGCTATGCCATCTTGCTAAAGCTGTTGCATGTGAGAGTGGTGATCATATTTCAGGACTATTTTGTGGCCAAGAAGAAATATAGCAGTCCCTCAGGATGCCAACCTGACTAACCCAACACAGTTGTTATAGGCAGTGACGCAATGCACTGTGTCCCTTTTGACATGGGGATTCACAGATTCATGAAGATCTTGCTCAGTGTTAAATGGGGTGCAGTGGCCAGCAGGGGTTGCCATCATGTTCATAACATAGATGCCATCAATAGCCCTCCATTACTGGGAAGTACAGCCATTCGCTAGTCTCTATAAATACTGCCCAGCCTTCTGTCATGTCCATAATTCCACCTCCATCCTGCCCCCTTGCCAACATAGGTAGCTTTAGTTCTGCCAGGGGTGCTGTGGTAAGATAGTGCTGACGGACTTGCCATAGGCTTCAGCTACTGCTCTTTTGTTGTTGGTGAACAGATTTGCTTCTCATGAAGGAAAATTCAAGAAACACCCCACAATATTCACAACATCAGGTTATGATAAAATTTGACCTTGGATTCCAATTCCTCCATTTATTCTTTTCTCACAAGGTCCTGCTTTTTTTTCAGATACTGAATGGGAGTTTTCCTGAGATTAATGACATAGTGTGGAACATAGCCTAACATAGGAGAGTTATTCAATTTGTGGAAACTATGTTTATTTTTTTTTCATGTTTATATTTAACCCAAAACCCTGGTGGCATAGTGGTTAAGTGCTACGGCTGCTAACCAAAAGGTCAGCAGTTTGAATCCGCCAGGCGCTCCTTGGAAACTCTATGGGGCAGTTCAACTCTGTCCTACAGGGTCGCTATGAGTCAGAATCGGAATCGACTCGTCGGCAGTGGGTTTGGTTTTTGGTACATTTATATGTACTAATACTATTAAAAAAATTATTTTTAATAGTAAACAGGTGCGTAAGAGAAAATATTGGCTACTCAATGCTGCCACCTGCAGCACAACTGAGAGTCAGAAGCCCTAAATGATTATTGAATACAGTGCCAGGGACCAAAAGGAAGGAACTGAGCATGGTCGTTGAATTTTAGTCTCATTCAGCCAGTGACAAATTGGAGACATGTGAAAAGCAACAATGTCTTATAAAAGAATGGAACCTGCAGAATATGTAATAAGCCCCATTAACAGAATTCACAGACAAAATCTGCTGTCTCTAGGGGAACTGGGAAGCAAAGTTGGCCCTACAACCCTAGTTAGGACATATGTAGGTCTTGGAGTGACGTAACTGCTCCTGGGTAGGTTTTAGAGGTCCAGAAACTATGTTTTGAGAAACAGGCAGGTGAGGCCAGTGAGTCAGAGTAGAAGGAAGGGCTTTTGTATTCTTCCTCTTTCACATCTCATTTCTGATGTCCCTGGTGTGCCAAAAGGTTGTGTCACATTCAGTAGCAGGATGAGAGGCACACTGGGTCCCACAAAGCAGACCTAGATTGATGAGAGAGTACATTTCTTTTAAGGATGGATGCTCCTTCTGTCATCCTAGCTAAGATTATTTTCATCTGAGCACAGAGACCATGGTTCATTTTACAAAGGATGTTTTGTGGCATTATAGATGCTTCCTTTATTGGTATCCCACCTTCAACCTAATGCCAGTTCTTTGCCCTTAGTATGGTTTGCATCCCATTTAGTTTATGTTTAATCTCCTCTTTGTGCTCCTCATTTCTTATACGTAGCATATACCTCATGAAATTTTTCATTGAATCCCCAAATACTTGTTGATAACCTACTCAGAACTGTGTCTATATGTGGCTATGTCCTAGGTATACAATGGTGAATAATACAAAGAACCTTCTCACAAGGAACTCATCCTAGTGAGAGATATTGTTACATACAAACTGATAATTACAAAAAAAACTGTAGTAATTGGAATGACAGCTATCCCAAGGAATAGTGCCATAGCTGACATACGCGATACCAAAACCCAAACCTGTTGATGTTGAGTCGATTCCGACTCATAGCGACCCTATAGGACAGAGCAGAACTGCCCCGTAGAGTTTCCAAGGAGCGCCTGGTGGATTTGAACTGCCGACCTTTTGGTTAGCAGCTGTAGCACTTAACCTCTATGCCACCAGGGTTTCCGACATACACTATAAAAGCTCCATAAATATTTTCTGAATGAATGGATTGATGACAATTCATTCAAGGCATTATGGAAGGAAAGAGGAAGGCATATCTGATATCCTGGGGTCCTGCTGGAATCTGCTTGACTTCTGAAATGAACACAGGTTGGAAGCCGCAACTTTGTTGCTGTTGCTGTTAGGTGCCGTTGAGGAGATTTCGACTGATAGTGACCATATGTACAACAGAACGAAACACTGCCCAGTCCTATGCCATCCTCACAATCATTGCTATGTTTGAGCTCCTTGTTGCAGCCACTGTGTCAATCCATCTCACTGAGGGTCTTCCTCTGTTTTGCTGACCCTCTACTTTACCAAGCATAATGTCCTTCTCTGAGGACTGGTCCCTCCTGATAACATGTCCAAAGTACACGAGACAAAGTCTCAGCATCCTCACTTCTAAGGAGCATTCTGGCTGTACTTCTTCCAAGACAGATTTGTTTTTTCTTCTGGCAGTCCATGGTATATTCAATATTCTTTGTCAACACTAAAATTCAAAGGCAAGTGAGGAGGAGAAATAAGGATATGTTAGCCCTGATACTTGTGGGTCCAGCTGCAACTCTCTAGTACTGTGGTTAGCTGCGGCTGCTGGTCACACCTGGACCACATTCATAGCTGTCTTGTAGTGTGCCATAAGTTTTCCCCAGCTGAAGTTCTGAAAGCTCCACTCAATAAGCACAATATCAGGAACTTATAGACAATAAATTTGGGTTTTAGAGGCAGACAACCCTGGGTTTCAAGAAAAAAAATGAACTCAGCCCGTGGCTTATCTCCATACATAATCATTCATTTCTCTTTCCCTTCTCCCTTCTTTTGTCCTTTTTTCTCTCTCTCTTCTCTTTCCATTGCTTCCTTCATGTTTTTCTTTCTTGTAATCACAGAGTAATCTTTAATAGAAACAGAAAACAGTTTTGAATGTTACTAACACTTGATAATTCAACCCCATCTTTAAATTTTCTCAGCTAGAAATTTGGGAAATTTTTTTTTTTTTGCTTCTGTTGTGCTTTTCTTCCAACTGATCAGAAAATTTGGCCATTCAGGACTTGCATCAATTCATTCAGAGACCTCTGAAGCCTTACCCACACCCATTATGCAGATCTCCTCTGTCATTTTCTTCCATTGCATTCCATTTCTTTCCTTTCCATTCTTGGATGAGAATATGTTACTGTAGGGAAGAATGTGCTGTCAAACCTGCCCCTGCCTGAGCCTGGTGATAACCCATGGTGACCATCACATCCTGGTTGGGGCCACATATTATGTTGCTATAGAACTCAGCCAGGAGGACTAGAACCTCCTTGAGCACCCAGAGGAGAAGTAAGAAATGGCTAGTGATGATCCCATCATGTCGACGTGACGTTTACTCTATCCTGATTCAGGCACATCTGCAGGAAGATTCAGAGCTCTGGACCCAGGTATCACCAGTAGGTTTCTCTGGAAGTGACTCCTATGGTGCTGGCAGCACAAGGCATTCTTCGTTCTGACCACAGGCTTACCAGTTGCACTGATCACCTGTCATGAGAGGGAGCCCTTGGGGCCATTCCAAGTGACTTAGAGTGCCTCATCAGTCTTATGAAGACAAAGCTCTTTCTGTTTTTACTCTCATCCTCATTGGATTCATATTCAATATCATTGGCACCTGGGCCCAGAGATAAACCTGAGTAATCAAAATAGTCCTATCTTCAGAATCATCATTTTCCTCAAACAACCACAGTATTGTTACTGGGTCAAGCTGGACATCCTGGTTGTTTCTTCTCATAGGATGTCATTTCCTAGCATCCTTTTCAGTCTCTAAATCAAATAGCCCTCTCATAAGGGGGAAAAAAGTCATCTAACTGTGGTTAAAATTTTCATTGCCTGATTAACTTTGATGTTAAGCATCTTCTTCCATGAAGGGTGGGAGATATGGGAATGGTGGCAAAGACAGAGATTCCTGCAGGTCACCACATATACCCAACAATATTCAGGTTACGAAAAGAGACACCATTTAATCTAAGAATGGTAGGATGCTTGCTACACTATTTTTTTTAAGTGTGGTGAAAATATAAGCAACAAAATACGCGTCCATTCAACATTTTTACATGTGTAACTCAGTGACATTGATTATATTTTTCAAGTTCTGTCACCATTGTCATTATCCTTTTCCAAATTATTCTACCACAACATAAACTCAACGCTCCTCTCCCATCTCTCCCTTCCTCCCATCTCTCGTAACCATTAATAATCGTTGGTTTCCATATACTTGCTTATTTCGTTAAGTGAGATTACACAGTATTTTTCCTTTTGCAACTGATTTATTTTGCTTAGCATAATGTTTTCAAGGTTCGTCCATGTTGTAGCATGCACCAGGACTTCATTTCTCTTTGTGGCTGAGTAATGTCCATTGTATCTGTATACCACATTCTGTTTATCCATTCGTCTGTTCCCCCATATGTCTGTCAGTTTGTGGTACTGTGAGGGCTTGTGTGTTGCTGTGATGCTGGAAGCTATGCCACAGATATTCAGATACCATGGCGGACAGGTTTCAGCTGAGCTTCCAGACTAAGACAGACCAGGAAGAAGAACCCAGCAGTCTACTTCTGAAAAGAATTAGTCAGTGAAAACCTTATGAATAGCAGTGGAACATTGTCTGATATAGTGACAGAAAATGAGCCCCCCAGGTTGGAAAGCACTCAAAAGATGACTGGGGAAGAGCTCCCTCCTCAAAGTAGAGTCAACCTTAAGGACGTGGATGGAGTCAAGCTTTCAGGACCTTCATTTGCTGATGTGGCATGACTCAAAATAAGAAGAAACAGCTGCAAACATCCATTAATAATTGGAACCTGGAATGTATGATGCATGAATTTAGGAAAATTGGAAACCCTCAAAAATGAAATGGAATGCATAAAGATCTATATCCTAGGCATTAGTGAGCTGAAATGCACTGGTATTGGCCATTTTGAATTGGACAATCATGTGGTCTACTATGCTGGGATTGACAACTTGAAGAGGAATAGCGTTGCATTCATCGTCAAAAAGAACATTTCAAGATCTATTCTGAAGTACAACGCTGTCAGTGATAGGATAATATCCACATGCCTACAAGGAAGACCAGTTAATACAACTATTATTCAAATTTACACGACAACCAGTAAGGCCAAAGATGAAGAAATTGAAGATTTTTACCAACTTCTGCAGTCTGAAATTGATCGAACATGCAATCAGGATGCATCGATAATTACTGGTGATTGGAGTGCGAAAGTTGGAAATGAAGAAGTATTGGTAGTTGGGACATATGGTCTTGGTGATAGGAATGATGCCAGAGATAGCATGATAGAATTTTGTAACACCAACGACTTCTTCATTGCAAACACCTTTTTTCACCAACATACACGGTGACTATACACATGTACCTCGCCAGATGGAATACACAGGAATCAAATCAACCACATCTGTGGAAAGAGTTGATGGAAAAGCTCAATACCATCAGTCAGAACAAGGCTAGGGGCTGACTGCGGATCAGACCATCAGTTACTCATATGCAAGTTGTCTTAGTTACCTAGTGCTGCCATAACAGAAATACCACAAGTGAATGGCTTTAACAAAGAGAAATTTATCTTCTCACAGTAAGGTAAGCTAAAGTCTAAATTCAGGATGTCAGCTCCAAGGGAAGGCTTTCTTTCTCCGTTGGCCTTCTCATCAATCTTCCCCTGGTGCAGAGGAGCTTCTCAGGAGCAGGGACCCCAGGACCAAAGGACACGCTCTGCCCTTGGCACTGCTTTCTTGGTGGTATGAGTTCCCCCGTCTCTCTGCTTGCTTTTATCTTTTATATCTCAAGAGATTGTCTCAAGACACACTCTAATCCTGTAAGTTGAGTCCTGCGTCACTAACACAACTGCCACCCATCCTCCCTCATTAACATCATGGGGCAGGATTTACAACATATAGGAAAATTACACAATACAGGGGATCATGGCCCAGCCCAATTGATAAACACATTTTTTGGGACACATGATTCAATACATGACACAAGTTCAAGTTGAAATGGAAGAAAATTAGAACAGGTCTACGAGAGCAAAAATATGACCTTGAATATATACCAACTGAATTTAGAGACCATTTCAAAAATAGATTTGAGGTGTTGAATACATACCAACTGAATTTAGAGACCATTTCAAAAATAGATTTGATGTGTTGAACAATGACCAAAGACCAGATGAAGTGTGGAATGACATCAAGGACATCATACATGAAGAGAGCAAGAGGTCATTGAAAAAACAGGAAAGAAAGAAAAGACCAAGATGGATGTCAGAGGAGACTCTGAAACTTGCTCTTGAACGTCGAGCAGCTAAAGCAAATGGAAGAAATGATGAAGTAAAAAACTGAACAGAAGATTTCAAAGAGAGACTCGAGAAGACAAAGTATTATAATGACATGTGTGAAGAGCTGGAGATAGAAAACCAAAAGGGAAGAACATTCTCGGTGTTAAGCTGAAAGAACTGAAGAAAAAATTCAAGCCTCGAGTTACAATAGTGAAGGATTCTATGGGGACAATATTAAATGACTCAGGAAGCATCAAAACAAGATGGAAGGAATACACAGAGTCATTATACCAAAAAGAATTAGTCAATGTTCAACCATTTTGAGAGGTGGCATATGATCAGGAACCAATGGCAATAAAGGAAGGAGTTCAAGCTGCCCTGAAGGCATTGGCAAAAAACAAAGCTCCAGGAATTGACGGAATATCAGTTGAGATGTTTCAACAAATGGATGCAGCACTGGAAGTGCTTACTCATCTATGCCAAGAAATTTGGAAGACAGCTACCTGGCCAAACAACTGGAAGAGATCCATATTTATGCCTATTCCCAAGAAAGGTGATCCAACCGAATGGGGAAATTATTGAACAATATCATTAATATCACACGCAAGCAAAATTTTGCTGAAGGTTGTTCAAAAGCGACTGAAGCAGTGTATTGACAGGCAACTGCCAGAAATTCAGGCTGGATTCAGAAGAAGACGTGGAACCAGGGATATCATTGCTGATGTCAGAAGGGTCTTGGCTGAAAGCAGAAAATACCGGAAAGATGTTTACCTCTGTTTCATTGACTATGCAAAAGCATTCGACTGTGTGGATCATAGCAAATTATGGATAACATTGAGAAGAATGGGAATTCCAGAACACTTAATTGTGCTCATGAGGAACCTTTACATAGATCAAGAGGCAGTTGTTCAGACAGAACAAGGGGATACTGCATGGTTTAAAGTCAGGAAAAGTGTGCATCAGGGTTGTATCCTTTCACTATACCTATTCAGTCTGTATGCTGAGCAAATAATCCGAGAAGCTGGACTATATGAAGAAGAACGGGGCATCAGGATTGAAGGAAGACTCATTAACAACCTATGTTATGCGGATGACACAACCTTGCTTGCTGAAAGTGAAAAGGACTTGAAGCACTTACTGATAAAGATTCAAGACCACAGCCTTCAGTATGGATTGCGCCTCAAAATAAAGAAAACAAAAATCCTCACAACTGGGCCAATGAGCAACATCGTGATAAACAGAGAAAAGATTGAAGCTGTCAACGATTCCATTTTACCTGGATCCACAATCAACACCCGTGGAAGCAGCGGTCAGGAAATAAAAAGACACATTGCATTGGGCAAATCTGCTGCAACAGACCTCTTTAAAGTGTTGAAAAGCAAAGATGTCACCTTGAAGACTAAGGTGAGCCTAACCCAAGCCACAGTATTTTCAATCGCATGGTATGCATGTCAAAGCTGTACAGTGCATGAGGAAGATGGAAGAAGAATTGATGACTTTGAATTGTGGTGTCGGCGAACAATATTGAATATACCACGGACTGCTAAAAGAACAAACAAATCTGTCTTGGAAGAAGTACAACCAGAAAGCTCCTTAGAAGCAAGGGTGGTGAGATTACATCTTACATACTTTGGACATGTTGTCAGGAGGGATCAGTCCCTGGAGAAGGACATCATGCTTGTAAAGTACAGGGTCAACGAAAAAGAGGAAGATCCTCAACGAGATGGATTGACGCAGGGGCTGCAACAATGGGCTCAAGCATTACAAAGATTGTGGGCATGGCGCAGGACTGGGCAGTGTTTCTTTCTGTTGTACATAGGGTCTCTATGAGTTGGAACTGACTCCACGGCACCTAAAAACAACATTCATCTTTTAATGGATATTTCGCTTGCTTCCACATTTTGGCTATTGTAAACAGAGCTGCAATGAACATTGGTATACAGGTTTCTATTTGCATTCCTGTTTTCACTTCTTCTGGCATATACCTAAGATTGGGAGTGTTGGGTCATTTGATAGTTCTTTGCTCAACTTTTCGAGGAAACTCAAAACTATTTTTCACAGTGGTTGTGCCATTTTATATTCCCACCAGCATTGGATGAGGGTTCCTAGTTTCTCCACAACCTCTCCCACACCTGTTGTTTTCAATTTTTTTTTAATTGTTGTCGTTCTAATGGGGGTAGGGCGGTATCTCATTGTGGTTTTGATTTGTATTTCTAGTGGCTATAATTTGAAGCCCTGGTGGCACAATCACGAGCCTGGCTGTTAACAAAAACGTAGGCTGTTGGAACCGCCCCAGCAGCATCATGAGAGAAAAATCCTGGTGATCTGCTCTCATGAACACCCTATGCAGCAGTTCTGCTCTGTCACATGGGGTTACTATGAATCGGAATCGACAACAACAGCAAGTGCTAATTACGTTGAGCATCTTTTCATGTGCTGGTTGGCCATTTGAATATACTCTTTAGTGAAATGTCTGTTCAAGTCTTTGTCCTTTTTTTTGATTGGATCATTTGTCTTTTTGTTGTTAAGTTGTAGAAGTTTTTTTTTTTAAATATATTTTGTATATTAGACCCTTAATATATATACGGTTCCCGAAAATTTTCTCTCAGTCTGTAGTCTTTTCGATTTTTGATAAAGTCTTTCAATGAACAAAATAGTTAATTTTTATGAGGTCTCACTTACCTATTTTGTCTTTTGCTGCTCGAGCTTGTGTTGTCATATCTAATACTCCATCATTAAAAAATAGACCCCATATGGGGGTTTGGGGACTATGGCTTAAGGGGACTTCTAAGTCAATTGGCATAATAAACTCTATTATGAAAACATTGTGCATCCCACTTTGAAATGTGGCGTCTGGGGTATTAAATGCTAACAAGCGGCCATCTAAGATGCATCAATTGGTTTCAACCTACCTGGATCAAACGAGAATGAAGAACACCAAGATCACATGATAACTATGAGCCCGAGACAGAAAGGGCCACATGAACTAGAGTCTTACATCATCCTGAGACCAGAAGAACTAGATGGTGCCCGGCCACAACCGATGACTGCCCTGAAAGGGAGCACAACAGAGAACTCCTGAGGGAGCAGGAGAACAGTGGGATGCAGACCCCAAACTCTCATAAAAAGACCAGACTTAATGGTCTGACTGAGACTAGAAGAATCCCAGCAGTCATGGCCCCCAAACCTTCTGTTGGCCCAGGACATGAACCATTTCCGAAGACAACTCATCAGACATGGAAGGGACTGGACAATGGGTTGGAGAGAGATGCTGATGAAGAGTGAGCTACTTGTATCAGGTGGACACTTGAGACTGTATTGGCATCTCCTGTCTGGAGGGGAGATGGGAGGGTAGAGAGGGTTAGAAACTGGCAAAACGGTCACAAAAGGAGAGAATGGAAGAAGGGAGCAGGCTGACTCATTAGGCGGAGAGTAAATGGGAGTATGTAGTAAGGTGTATATAAGCTTATATGTGACAGACTGACTTGATTTGTAAACTTTCACTTAAAGCACAATAAAAATTATTTAAAAAAAATAGGCCCCACAGCCATGCTGCTATGTTTTCTTCAAAGAATTTTATGCTTTTAGTTTTCACATTTAAGTCCTTAATCCATTTTTAATTGCTTTATGTGTATGGTGTGAGGCATGGATCCTGATTCATTCTTCTGCATGTGGAGATCCAAATTTCCCAGCATCATTTATTGAAGAGATTCTTCCTTCCCTATTGAATAAACTTAGCACACTTGTCAAAAATCAGTTGACCATAGATATATGGATTTATTTCTGGGCTCTCAGTTTTATTCTATTGGTCTGTATGTCTATTATTATACCAGTAACAGGCTATTTGAATTACTGTGGCTTTATACTATGTTTTGAAATCAGGAAGCGTGAGTCCTCCTACTTTATTCTTCTTCAAGGTTGATTTAGCTATTTGGGGTTCTTTGCTGCTCCATATAAATTTGAAGATTAATTTTTTCATTTCTGCAAAGAAGGCTGTTGGAATTTTGATGAGGATTGCACTGAATTTATAGATTGCTTTGTTTTGTTTTGTTTTTTTT
The DNA here is from genome assembly GCF_030014295.1 of Loxodonta africana. NCBI lineage: Eukaryota > Metazoa > Chordata > Mammalia > Proboscidea > Elephantidae > Loxodonta > Loxodonta africana. Next base: position 87,105,948 of record NC_087369.1, on the reverse strand, counting down.
TTTGGTTAGTATTGATACCTTAACTATATTAAGCCTTCCAATCCACGTACATGGAATGTTCTTCCATTTATTTCGGGCTTCTTTAATTTCTTTCAGTAAAGTTTTATAGTTTTCTATGTGCAAGTCTTTCACCTTCCTGGTTAAATTTATTACTAGGTACTTTACTGTTTTAGATACTATTGTAAATGCTAATGTTTCCTTAATTTCCTTTTCCGCTTGCTCATTGCTAATGTATAAAAACCCAACTGATATTTGTGTGTTGACCTTGTACCCTACCCCTTTGCTGAATTCATTTATTAGTTATAAGTTTTCTTGCGGATTCTTTGGAGTTTTCTATGTTTGATACAGTAGTTTTTACAAAAACGCAACCTATAGAGGCTATGGGAAGTAAACTAAGTACTAATTAAGTGATTATCCCTTGGCTGTGGAACTACATGTGATTTTTTTTCATTCATTCTGCTAACTTTTCCCTAATTTTTCTCCTAAGTTTTCTCCAATGAGAATGTCAAGTCCACATGGTGTGTTAAAAACAAGAATAAGGTCTGGAATGAAGGGCTCACAGTGCTGATCAAAGAAGACAGGGTGATTGGTTCCAAAGCAATTGCCTGAGGCCATTTCCTAAGGTAAAGCTAAGCAAGAGAAAGAAACATTCTGGCACAAGCCTCTGAATTGACAGGTTCATCTATTATTCATCTATTATTGTCCCTTTGGCTATCCTGTGCACCTCCAACCTCCTGAAATTTCATACTATGTGGCAAAAGCCTGGATTTTTCCAGGTAGTTCTATGGACCAGTCCTCTAATTTTTTTCTCTAGGAAGGGAAATTTTAAGTGGAGCTAAGCTTGCTGTATTGTGTGATTCACTTTCTCTTTGTGGGTTAGCAGTGGAGGCTTCTGGAGGTAATCCAAGATAGGGAAGGATAGTCATACTGGATAGGTTGGAAGAGGGAATAGCGGAAGTTAAGTTTATTTTCACGGATAAAGGAAACCAGAGTTGGATGGCCATGAGGATGATGATTGTTGTTTTATAGAAATGACCCGGCAAGTAGTCTCACAGCTACTTTTTTTTTAGCAGACAAGATGGATACTAATGGTCTCTACTGTGGGTGGTGATTATATTTCTCCTCAGATGCTAAGTTGTAGAACATAAATTTAGCACTGACCAGGCAGACACAGCAACGGTGCTATGGGTGGAAAGTATGACAATGTACATATTATTTGAATATATGATGACAGATATGCTTTTTACAAAGGTTGAGATGTGTAAAGGATGAGCCAATTTACATTGCCATTAATCTTGCTTTCAAAACTAGAGAAAAATTACCGAGGGTCTGGTCAGGTATCATGTGGCCCAAACATGCCAGAAACAGAAGTTTTATTAAACGCTGATTTCTATTAGGCTGATTTCAGGTTGACTAGGACAGAGTGAGTGAAGGAGAGGGGGGAGAGGGTAGGACAGGAAGCCAGAAAGTTAGCCAGGGATTAAATCTCGTAGGGTTTTACAGGCCAAGGACTTGGCTTTTCACTCTGAGTGAGATCAGAAGCCATCGTAGGGTTTTGAGTTAAGGAATTACATATCTTACAAAATACATCAATAACCCCCCCAAAAAAGGTTTTAAAAATATATGTGGGTGAATGTGTTAGTTACCTAGTGCTGTATAACACAAATACTACAAGTGGGTAGCTTCTTTAACAAACAGAAAGTTATCTTTTCACATTTCAGGAGGCTAGAAGTACATATTCAGGGTGCCAGCTCTGGAGGAAGGCTTCCTCTCTCTGTTGGCTCTGGGGAAAGGTCCTTCTCTGTTTTCAAATCTGTTCCTTGGTTCCTTGGAGATCTCATGTGGCATGGCCAGTATCTTCCCCCATCTCTGCTTGCTTAATCTACCCCTTTTATATCTCAAAAGAGATTCACTCAAGATATACCCTACATTCATTCTGCATCATTAACATAACAAAGAAAGCCCACTCGCAAAAGAAATTATAACCACAGGTATAGGGGTTAGGATGTACAACACGTATTTTGGGGGGACACGATTCAATCTATAACATTCCACCCTTTGGCCTCCTAAATTAACATACTTCCCACATTCAAAACACATTTACTCCATCACATCATACCAAAAGGTTTAAATCACCTCCAAACCCAAAATCTTATCTTCTGGATCATCTAAATCAAACACAAGTTAGAATTTATGCATATTCCATCCTGGGACAAAATTCCTCTTCATCTGTGTACCTGTGAAATCTAGAATACAAATTATCTGCTTCCAAAGTACAATGGTAGAACAGGAACAAGGTAGACATTTCCATTACAAATGGGAGAAACTGGAGGGAAAGAAGGGATAACGAGCACCAAGCAAGTTTAAAACCCAGAATAACAAACTACATCAGCTCTCAAGGCTAGAAATACTCCTCTGTTCTCTGAGACTATCTAGGCAATGGTTCCACCCTCCAGACTCTGGGTGTTGGCCGTGCTTTCTGGATTCTGGTTGGAGGCCCCTCATCCTTCAGCTTCAGCCCTACCCTCCAGGACCACTGAGACAGCAACTCTGCTCCCTTGGCTTTGGATGGCTCCGTTCTCCTAGTCCATCTGTGTAGTGACCCCAAACCCTTAGCCCTGGCAGGCTCTATTCTCCTGCTCCTTGGGCATGACAGCGCCACTCCCTCAGCTTTGGGCAGTGGTCCCATCCTCTTGGCACACCTGGATGGCTGCCACACAGACTGGAACTAAGTTGGTGGAGATTGCACTCTTTGAAATTTAGAAAGCCATGGCTCCACCCTTTGAAACCTAGGGGGTGATAGCTCCAGCCTTTAAAACCCAGGAGACTGTGGCTCCACCCTTTGAGACCTAGAAGGCTGTTGCTGCACCTTTTGAAACCCATGAGATCATAGCTCCACCCTTTGAAGCCAAATCAACCCTTCATCCAGTGTTTCTTCCAACTGTTCTGCTAATCTTCAGGTGGCTCCAGGGATCGTCCTTTTCTTTTCTTGGAAAACAACATATGTAACTCCTTAGGCCTGTGTGGTAGTTAAGGTTGTGTGTCAACTTGGCTGGGCCATGATTCTCAGTGGTTTGGCAGTTATGTAATGATGTAATTTGGCAGTTATGTAATGATGTAGTTATTCTCCATTTGTGATATAATGTAATCACCTCCATAATATGATCTGATGTGATCAGCTAGTTAGTTGTAAGGGCAGCTTCCTTGGGGGTGTGCTCTGCATTCGATATATATGGACCTTCTGGAAAAGCTTGCTGGCTTTTGCTTGTTCTGAATCCTGCATCCAGCTCATTATCATCTGATCTCCAGTTCTTTGGACTTGATCAAGCAGCCTGCTGTATTGCCTTCCAGTCTTGGGATTAAAAAGCCTCCACAGCCTATGAGAAAGCAGCCTGCCATCTGATCTGCCAATCTTGGGTTCATCAGCACATGCAGCTACGTGAGTCAGGAGAAACCTCCAGCCTGACACCTAAGCCAAGGATATGGGACTTGCCAGCCTCTACAACTGTGTGAGCCATTTCTTTCAGACAAATCTCTCTCTCTCTCTCGGTATATGTGTATGTATATGTATGTGTATGTGTATGTGTATGTGTATGTGTATGTGTATGTGTATGTGTATGTGTATGTGTATGTGTATGTGTATGTGTATGTGTATGTGTATGTGTATGTGTATGGAGCCCTAGTGACAAAGTGGCTAAGAGCTGGGTTGCTAACCAAAAGATTGGCAGTTTGAATCCACCAGCTGCTCCTTGGAAACCCTATGGGGCAGTTCTACTATGTTCAGTAAGGTCGCTATGAGTAGGAATCAACAGCAACAAGTTTGGCTTCTTATATTATGTATATACATACACACACTTCACTAGTTTTTCATTCTCTTGAGAATCTAGCCTAAGACATTTGGTACTGAGAGTGGTCCTAGAGAAACAAAATCGTAAGGATAAGTTTTCTAAATTGGCTTTCAAGTCTGGTTAGTCTTAAAGATGTTGGTGACTGTGTTCCCAGTAGTAAAGAGGGCATTGCTAATCCATGGTGTCAGATGGCGATAGAAATAAGCGAAATATCATCACCAGTAGAGCAAATATTGGTGAGAGGTGAGGCTCTGGGTGATTGCATATTTGATACTTTTCTACAATTTTGTCAGAATGAGAAGTATAAGGAACCTGGCTGGTTAGTCCTTCTTTTGTTAGACAAAGTACTGAAAGAAAGAGTTGACCTCAGGGCTTCAGAGTCAAAGCCCAAATGCCACATAAATGACCTCAAATTTTCCACTTCTGCCTTGAAAGAAAGTCTTATTTCTTGTAGTAACAGAGCTGATATTGCTGAAAATCAAACCCAGAGTCTAATCCTAAGAGTGGCTGAATTACAGCGCCAATTGAATTCCCAGTATCGAATGGCATCTGAACGTAAAGTGAGGGAATTGATTGAGAAGGAATGGGACCCTGAAACATTAGATGGGAACATATGGGCAGATAACCAGGAAGCTGGGGACACTGAGCCCCTAAATTCCTTTGAATCACTCCTGCCAACAGAAACAACTCTCTCACTCCCATCTGAAGAGATTACCCCATCTTGTCTGCTAAGCCATTCTCCCCAGTAAAACCATTAGCCTCTCCACCCACATCTGATGAGATTAAGCCAGCTATGTCTGAAGAACTTTGGTCTGAGATATCACCTGAGGTGGTGCCTGAGCCATTGCTGGGGTCATCGCCTGAGGCAGATGCCTTATAAAGACATTGTTGAATGTTCTGTGAACATATCCCCACCACCCAATTTTGTTTCTAGAACTATAACTAAACTTAAGTCCCAGTGAGCCCCAAAAGGTGAAGTACAAAGTGTGACCCTGGAGGAGGTACGCTACACTCTAAAAAAACTGCTTCACTTATCAAATATGTACAAACAGAAACCTGGGAGATGTATGTGGGGATGGCTATTAAGGGTGTGGGATAATGGTGCAAGGAACATAAAGTTGCATCAGTCTGAGGTTATTGATACACGCCCACTAAGTACAGATTCTTCATTCAGTATTTCAGCTTCAGAGGTTAAGAAAGGATCTAATAGTTTATTTGGTTGGTTCATTGAAGCATGGATTACACAGTGGCCTACACTAAATCAAGTTGAAGTACCAGACCTGCCTTGGTATGCTGTAGGAGAAAGTATCCAAAGGCTTAGGGAAATTGGCATGTTAGAGTGGATTTATCAGCTTAGACCCACAGACCCACACATGGAGTGCCCAGAGGACACATCTTTTACCGCAACATTGAGGAACAAATTTGTGAAGGGAGCCCCAGCATCCTTGAAGACTGCTGTAATTGCTATTTTATGTCAGATTCGACAGTGGGAACTGCCCTAACTGAATTAAGACACCTAACTACAATAGGGATGAAAGGACCCCTTGGTGGAAGGAGCCAAGTGTTGGCATTCAATCCACAAGGTGGATTGACAAGGTGGGTGTGGTTACTGTAATGGACAGCAGAATAGTCTGAATCATATGGAGTATGATATTGGCTACTTAGTCATGATGTGCCTAGGAGTGAAATACATGGGAAATCTACTAAATATTTACTTGATCTGCACAAGCAGAAGAATTCTAGGTCAAGTGAGTAGCAGTCTAACTTGAATTGCCAGAATAGAGAGTCACGGACCCTCAATCAATTCCCAGACTTAAGCCAGTTTACAGAACCAGAACCCCTTGAGGACGGACCCCACTATGCTTCCAAAAATTTATACTGATAATCTTTCTCCCACCCTTCCCAAGGGGATCTAAAGCCTTTTACAAAAGTGACTATTCATTGGGAAAAAGGAATAATCATACCTTTCAGGGATTACTGGATACTGGCTCTAAACTAACACTAGTTCCAGGAGACCCAAGATGTCACTACGGCCCAACAGTCAGAGTGGGGGCATATGGAGGTCAGGTTATGAATGGAGCCTTAATTCAGGCTCATCTCACAGAGGGTCTAGTGGGTCCCTGGACCCATTCTTTAGTGATTTCCCCACATCCCAATTCAAGTCACCTATTTGGCCTGTGCAAAGAAACAAATGGATCTTGGAGAATGACAGTGAATTATTGAAAATGTAATCATGTGGCGACTCCAATTGCAGCTGCAGTTCCAGATGTGGTTTTATTGCTTGAGCAAATTAATACATCTCCTGCTATCTGATATGGAAGTATTGATTGGGCCAATGACTTTTTCTTTACTCATTTCAAAGGGTTACCAGAAGCAGTTGGCCTTCAGCTGGCAAGGCCAGCAATACATCTTCACTATCCTATGTCAGGGGTATATCAACTCTCCAGACTGATACCATAATTTAGTCTGCAGGATTCTTAATCACCATTCCCTTCAACAAGACATCACGCTGATCCATTACATTGATGTCACTATGCTGATTGGACCTAATAGGGAAAAAGTGTCAATTACTCTAGACTTATTATAAAACGTTTGCATGCTAGAGTGGGAAATTAATCCCCCCAAAATTCAGGTGCCTTCCACCTCACTGTAATTTCCAAGGGCCCAGTGGTGTGGGGCATGTCAACATATTCTTTCTATGAAACAAATTGCCAACCAAGAATTGTAAATCCAGCAAAACTATCTCTCAAATATGACTTAGAAATTAGGACATTTCCAGACAAACAGAAGTTTAGGGAATTTGCAAAAACCAAAACAAAATTACAAGAAATACTAAAGGGAGTCCACCAGTTAGAAAGTCAATAACATCAAATAACAGCCGAAAACTAAAACAGAGGACAGAGTAACCAGATATCAACCCAGACACGGAAATTACAAAAATAAGTCAAAGCTAAAACACTCAAAACAGGTAAACAGAGAAGTCATCATGTAAAACATGACAACACTAAAACAAAAAAGAGGGACTAAAAAATGTAGTCATAGATCTTTCATATGAAGAGGAAGTCAAAGTGAAATAAAGAAGTAAAAGATTGGTTTAAACTTAGAAAAAAAGGGGTAAATATTAAGGTAACCACAAAGGAAACTAACAGTCCTACACATTGAAATAAAAAACAAGAAAAACATAAAGACGCAGCAAATACAAAATCAACAACAATGAAAGAGGAAAAGAAAATATATTAAAGAAAAATGACAGCACAGAAAATTAAGTGGAACAAAGAAACTGTCAATTACACATACACAAAAAGACATCAAGGAGGCGGGACCAAGATGGCTGACTAGGCAGAAGCTTCCACTGAACCCTCTTACGACAAAGACTCGAAAAAACGAGTGAACTGATTACATACATGACAATCTACGAACCCTGACAATCAAACATAGACCTAAGGAATTGACCTGAGTGAAGGGGAGTGAGAGACCACGCGCTGAAGCAGCAACCAGTTCCAGAGCCTGGTGTGCCTTAGTGCCAGAGCAGTGGAGCTGATCATGACTTCCTGAGACAAGGCAAGCACAGGACACAGCCCTAAACCCCGGGGGCAGTGCTTTGGTGCCAGAACAGTGGGGCTGATCGTGGCTTCCTGACACAAGGCAAGCACGGGACACAGCCCTAACCCCCTGGGCCAATCTCAGCAGGGTCCCAGCCAGCGCAAGCAGCCTACACACTGATGGGGCTGACAGAGGAATGAGGGACCGTGCGGAACCAGTGACTGGTTCCAGAGCCTGGGGCGCATAGCGCCCCAGCTCTGATCCTTTGGTGCTGGGTTTGGAGCAAGTGCAGTGGGGCTGATAGTGGCTTCCCGAGACAAGGCAAGCATGGGATGCAGCCCTAACCCCCAGGGGCAATCACCATGGGGACCCAGTCAGCATACACAGGCTACAAACCAACCTGAGTGACAGAGGAGCAAGAGACTGAGCAGAAGCAGACCCCCCAGCCCTGATCTCTTGGTGTTGGGCTTTGGAGTGAGTGATGCAGGGCTGATGGTAGCTTCCTGAGCCAAGGCAAGCATGGGACACAGCCCTAACCATCTGGAGCAATCTCAGCAGAGACCCAGCCAGCACACACAGGCTACACACCCCTCTGGAACCTCAGATAAAACCGCCCTCATCAAAAAAGGTAAGTGATTTTGTCTATTTTACTGCACCACTCTCTCCTATCTATCTGATCCCTCCTCTCCCTGCCCCAGCTGCCATCATTAACATTCAAATTCCCTGGGCAAGAGAGAGAAGTGCTCTACTTTTTTTTTCTCTCTAACCCGTTCTCCTGGCCTGGGAAAAGCTGCAATTAACTATCAGGGGAAAAATCCTTTCCTGACTTCCCTGAGCTGGAATAACAGTACAGAAGCAGCTCCATCCAGGCATAAGAGATCCGGTCTTTGGCTTTCACCCCTACATCAACCAGGTGGCTATTATAATGCAAAGACAATTCTGTTAGAGATCTGACTGTAATTGTTTCAGCTGAGCAGTGGAGAGGCAGATTTTGGAGGTCTGATACCACTCTACCTATTGAATAGACCCCTCACTGACCCACAGCAGGGAACTGACGGCTGAGGCTCCATCCACACCACCTAGTATATATATATATACACACCACCTAGCCACCTGCTAAAGAGGTCTGAGGATAGTGGTGCCTACCAGTCTTTAGAAGTACAAGCATTGAGTGCCTAAGGTACAGCTGTAGAGCCCAGCCACAAAAGTGCTCTAGAGAACAGAGACACTCCTTCCTCACTGGCACTTGGGGGAAGGCTGTCAGCACCCTGCCATCTTTGGTGTATGACCCCTGCCTCTACTAGAAACCAGTGCATACAACCATCACCACTATTCCTCTAAGATAGTAGGTGAGAGCCTACACCACACACCAGGTGACCCACAATCAGGACACCTGAGCTGATTCTATTCAAGAATAGAGAATGGACTCATAGGCTCATATACCTGGTAACAGCTTAAACCAGCTGGTAACGGGACATAAGTGATTCAAAGGCTCCAACAATCAAGTTAGCGCACTCTAGTGGCCCATCTGGGTGTACTGAAACAAAACAAAACAAGAAGATAAGACTCAGTGAGCAAATATAAATCATTACAATAACTTATAGACGGCTCGGAGACACCAGTTGATATCAAATCACATAAAGAAACAGTCCATGATTGCTTCTACAAACCCCCGGATCAGAGAATCAAGACCTTTCCCAGACGAAGATATATTCCCAGAATTTCCAGATATAGAAAATAAAAGACTAATATAGAGAATGCTTCAAGACATCAGGGATGACCTCAGAAATGAAATAAGGCAATGTACAGAAAAACCCAAGGAACACACAGATAAAGCAGTTGAAGAAATCAAAAAGATTATTCAAGAAAAATTTAATAAGCTGCAAGAGTCCACAGAGAGACAGCATTCAGAATTTGAAAAGATTAACAATAGAATTACAGAATTAGACAACTCAATAGGAAGTCAGAGGAGCAGAATTGAAGAATTGGAATGCAGAATTGGGAAGATGGAGGATAAGGCAATTGGCACTAATATATTTAAACAAAAATCAGATAAAAGAATTAAAAAAAATGAAGAAACCCTAAGAATCACGTGGGACTTTACCAAGAAGAATAACTTGCGTGTGACTGGAATTCCAGAACAGGGAGGGGTAATAGAAAATACAGAGAGAATAGTGAAGATCTGTTGGCAGAAAACTTCCCTGGCAACATGAACGATGAAAGGATATCTATCCAAGATGCTCATTGAGCCTTATACAAGATAGATCCCAAAAGAAAATCACCAAGACATATTATCATCAAACTTGCCAAAACCACAGAAAAAATTTTAAAAGCAGCCAGGGATAAATGAAAAGTCATGTAAAAAGGAGAATCAATAAGTTCAGACTACTCAGCAGAAACCATGCAGGCAAGAAGGCAATGGGATGACCTATATAGAGCACTGAAGGAGAAAAATTGCCAGCCAAAAATCATATACCCAGCAAAACCCTCTCTCAAATATGAAGGTGAAATTAAGTCATTTACAGATAAACACAAGCTTGGAGAATTTGCAAAAACCAAACCAAAGTTACAAGAATTACTAAAGGAAATTCTTTGGTCAGAAAATCAATACTATCAGATAACAACACAACACAAGGACACAGAACAGAACATCCTGATATCAACTCAGATAGGGAAATCACAAAAACAAAATAAGATTAATAATTTTAAAAAACACTCAAAACAGGGAATCATTGATGTCATTATGTAAAAGATGACAATAATCAATAAAGAGGGACTAAACACAGGAGGCATAGATCTTCCATATGGAGAGGAAATCAAGGCAATATATGGCGATACAAGTTAGCTTTTTACTTAGAAAAATAGGGGTAAATAATTAAGGTAACCACAAAAGGACTAAGAATTCCATACTTCAAAATAAAAACCAAGATAAATATAATGACTCACCAAACATAAATTCAACTACAATGAAAATGAGGAACACACAATTTACAAAGAAAAACCTCTCACCACAAAAAACTAAGTGGAAAAATGAAATTGTCAACAACACACAAAAAAAGGTATCAAAATGACAGCACTAATTACTTATCTATAATTATGCTGAATTTAAATGGACTAAATGCACCCAAAAAAGACAGAGAGTTGCAGATTGGATAGAAAAAACATAATCCAGCTGTATGCTGCCTACAAGAGATACACCTTAGAATTAGAGACACATACAAACTAAAACTCAAAGGACAGAAAAAAATATACCAAGCAAACAATAATCAAAAAAGAGGAGGAGTGGCAATATTAATTTCTGACAAAATAGACTTTAAAGTTAAATCCACTGCAAAGGATAAAGAAGGACACTTTATAATGACTGAAGCGTCAATTTACCAGGAAGATATAACCATTTTAAATATTTATGCACCCAATGACAGGGCTGCAAGATACATAAAACAAAGTCTAACAGCATTGAAAAGTGAAATAGACACCTCCACAATTATAGTAGGAGACTTCAACAGACCAGTTTCGATGAAGGACAGGACATCCAGTAAGAAGCTCAATAAAGACACGGAAGATCTAATTGCCACAATCAACCAACTTGATCCCATAGACTTATACAGAACACTCCACCCAACAGCTGCACATGAAACATTCTCTAGAATAGACCACATATTAGGTCATAAGCAACCTTTGCAGAATCCAAAATATCAAAATATTACAAAGGATCTTCTCAGACCATGAGGCCACAAAAGTAGAAATCAATAACAGAAAAGGAAGGGAAAAGAAATCAAATATTGGAAACTGAACAATACCCTTCTCAAAAAAGACTGGATTATAGAAGACATTGAGGATGGAATAAAGAAATTCATAGAATCCAATGAGAATGAAAACATTTCCTATCAGAACCTTTGGGATACAGCGAAAGCAGTGCTCAGAAGTCAATTTATATCAATAAATGCACACATCCAAAAGAAGAAAGGGCCAAAATCAAAGAACTGTCCCTACAACTTGAACAAATAGAAAGACAGCAACAAAAGAAACCATCAGGCACCAGAAGAAAACAAATAATAAAAATTAGAGCAGAATTAAATGAATTAGAGAACAGAAAAACAATTGAAAGAGTTCACAAAACCAAAAGCTGGTTCTTTGAAAAAATCAGCAAAATTGATGAACCATTGGCCAGACTGACTAAAGAAATACAGGAAAGGAAACAACCTGGATAATAGATGAGATGGGCCATATGACAACAGACCCAACTGAAATTCAAAGAATCATATCAGATTACTATGAAAAATTGTACTCAAACAAATTTGAAAACCTAGAAGAAATGGATAAATTCCTAGAAACTGCCTACCTAAACTAACACAAACAGAAGTAGAACAACTAAATAGACCCATAACAAAAAAAGAGATTGAAAAGGTAATCAAAAAACTCCCAAGGAAAAAAAAAAAAACCTGGCCCTGACAGATTCACTGTAGAGCTCTACAAAACATTCAGAGAAGAGGTAACACCACTACTACTAAAGGTATTTCAAAGCATAGAAAAGGATGGAATACCTGCTAACTCATTCTGTGAAGCCAGCATATCCCTGATAGCAAAACCAGTTACAGACACAACAAAAAAAGAAAATTACAGACCTATATCCCTCATGAACATAGATGCAAAAATCCTCAACAAAATTCTAGCCAGTAGAATTCAACATTTCAAAAAAATAATTCACCATGACCAAAAAAAAATGACCAAGTGGGATTTATATACCAGGTATGCAGGGATGGTTTAACATTAGAAAAACAATTAATGTAATCCACCATATAAATAAAAAAAAGGCAAGAACCACATGATTTTATCAAATGATGCAGAAAAGGCATTTGATGAAGTCCAACACCCATTCATGATAAAAAATACTTTCAGCAAAATAGGAAAAGAAGGAAAATTCCTCAATATAATAAAGGGCATTTACACAAAGCCAACAGCCAACATCATCCTTAATGGAGAGATTCTGAAAGCATTCTCCTTGAGAACGGGAACCGGACAAGGATGCCCCTTATCACCACTCTTATTCAACATTGTGCTGGAGGTCCTAGCCAGAGCAATTAGGCTAGATAAAGAAATAAAGCGCATCCAGATTGGCAAGGAAGAAGTAAAAGTATCTCTCTTTGCAGATGACATGATCTTATACACAGAAAACCCTAAAGGATCCTCAAATAAACTACTGAAACTAATAGAAGAGTTCAACAGAGTATCGGGATGCAAGATAAACATAATAAAATCAGTTGGATTCCTCTACACCAACAAAAAGAACATCAAAGAGGAAATCATCAAATCAATACCATTTACCGTAGCCCCCAAGAAGATAAAATACTTATGAATAAATCTAACCAGAGACATAAAAGACATATACAAAGAAAACTACAAGGCACTACTGCAAGAAACCAAAAGAGACCTACGTAAGTGGAAAAACACACCTTGCTCATGGATAGGAAGACTTAACATTGTAAAAATGTCTATTCTACCAAATGCCATCTATATATACAATGCAATTCCGATCCAAATTCCAATGACATTTTTTAATGAGATGGAGAAACAAATTACCAACTTCATATGGAAGGGAAAGTGGCCCTGGATAAGTAAAACATTACTGAAAAAGAAGAACAAAGTGGGAGGCCTCACTCTACCTCATTTTAGAGCCTATCATACAGCCACAGTAGTCAAAACAGCCTGGTACTGGTACAGCAACAGACACATAGACCAATGGAACAGAATTGAGAATCCAGACATAAATCCATCCACATGTGAGCAGCTGATATTTGACAAAGGCCCAAACCAAAAAAACCAAACCCAGTGCCGTTGAGTCGATTCCAACTCATAGCGACCCTATAGGACAGAGTAGAACTGCCTCATAGAGTTTCCAAGGAGCGCCTGATGGATTCGAACTGCCGACCCTTTGGTTAGCAGCTGTAGCACTTAACCACTACGCCACCAGGGTTTCCTGACAAAGGACCAGTGTCAGTTAATTGGGGAAAAGATAGTCTTTTTAACAAATGGAGCTGGCATAACTGGACATCCATCTGCAAAAAAATGAAATAAGACCCATACCTCACACCATGCAGAAAAACTAACTCAAAATGGATCAAAGACCTAAACATAAAGTCTAAAATGGTAAAGATCATGGAAGAAAAAACAGGGACAACATTAGGAGTCCTAATACATGGCATAAACAGAATACAGAACATTACTAAAAATTCCAAAGAGAAACCAGTTAACTGGGAGCTCCTAAAAATCAAACAGCTGTGCTCATCCAAACACTTCAACAAAAGAGTAAAAGACTACCTACAGACTGGGAAAGAGTTTTCAGCTATGACATTTCCGACCAGCGCCTGATCTCTAAAATCTACATGATTCTGCTAAAACTGAACCACGAAAAGACAAACAACCCAATTAAAAAAAAAGGCAAAGCATATGAACAGGCACTTCACTAAAGAAGACATTCAGGCGGCTAACAGATACATGAGGAAATGCTATCATTAGCCATTAAAGAAATGCAAATCAAAACTACAATGAGATTCCATCTCACTCCAACAAGGCTGGCATTCATCCAAAAAACACAAAATAATCAATATTGGAGAGGTTGTGCAGAGACTGGAACACTTATACGCTACTGGCGGGAATGTAAAATGGTACAACCACTTTGGAAGTCAATTTGGTGCTTCCTTAAAAAGCTAGAAATAGAACTACCATAGGATCCAGCAATCCCACTCCTAGGAATATATCCTAGAGAAATAAGTGTCTTTACACGAACAGATATATGCACACCTAAGTTCATTGAAGCACTGTTTACAATAGCAAAAAGTTGGAAGCAACCAAGGTGCCCATCAATGGATGAATGGATAAATAAACATGGAGAAATCTGGAGGACATTTTGCTGAGTGAAATCGGTCAATTGCAAAAGGACAAATATTGTATAAGACCAGTATTATAAGATCTGGAGAAACAGTTTAAGCAGAGAACAAAATACTCTCTGATGGTTACGAGAGGGGGGAGTGCAGGAAGGAGGGAGAGGGGTATTCACTAATTAGATAGTAGGTAAGTTTCATTTTAGGTGAAGGGAAAGACAAAACACAATACAGAAGAGGTCAACACAAATGGACTAACCCCAAAACAAAGAAGTTTCCTTAATAAACTGAACACTTCAAAGGCCAGCATAGCAGGGCCGGGGGTTTGAGGACCATGGTTTCAGGGGACATCTAAGTCAACTGGCATAATAAAATCTATTAAGAAAACATTCTGCATCCCACTTTGAAGAGTGGTGTCTGGGGTCTTAAATGCTAGCAAGCAGCCATCTAAGATGCATGAATTGGTATCAACCCACCTGGAACAGGGAAAAATAAAGAACACCAAAGACACAAAATAATTATGAGCCTAAGAAACAGAAAGGACCACATAACCCAGAGTCTACATCAGCCTGAGACCAGAAGAGCTAGATGGTACCTGACCACAACCGATGACTGCCCTGACAGGGAACTCAACAGAGAACCCCTGATGGAGCAGGAGAGCAGTGGGATGCAGACCCCAAATTCTCATAAAAAGACCAGACTTAAAGGTCAGACTGGAACTGGAGGGACCCCAGAGTCCATGGACCCCAGACCTTCTGTTAGCCCAGGGTAGGAATCATTCCCAAAAGCAACTCTTCAGACAGGGATTGGACTGGAGTAGGGGATGGAAAGTGATACTGGTGAAGAACAAGCTTCTTGGATCAACTGGTCATATAAGACTATGTTGGCATCTCCTGTCTGGAGGGGAGATGAGAGGGCAGAGGTGGCCAGAAGCTACATGAATGGACACGAGGAGAGAAAGTGGAGGGAAGTACTGTGCGATCTCATCAGAGGAAGAGCAATTTGGAGTGTATAGCAAGATGTATGTAAATTTTTGTATGAGAGATTGACCTGATTTGTAAACTTTCACTTAAAGCACAATAATAAAAAAACAAAGACATCAAAATGACAGTGTGAAACTCATACCTATCAAAAATTATGCTGAACATAGATGGACTAAATGCGCCAATAAAGAGACATAGAGTGGCAGAATGCATTAAAAAAATGATCCGTCTATATGCTGCGTACAAGAGACACACCTTAGACTTTGAGACACAAACTAAAACTCAAAGGATGGAAAAATACATATCAAAGAAACTACAATCAAAAAGAGCAGGAGTGGCAATATTAATTTCTGACAAAAGAGGCTTTAAAGTAAAATCCACCACAAAGGATATTGATTTTTGCAGTAGTATCTTGTAGTTTTCTTTGTATAGGTCTTTTATGTCTCTGGTTAGATTTATTCTAAAGTATTTTATCTTCTTGAGGGCTATTGTAAATGGTATTGATTTGGTGGTTTCTTCTGCGACAGAACAACCAGGAAGAAGCTCAATAAAAACATGAAAGATCTAAATGCCACAATCAATCAACTTGACCTCATTGACATACACACAGCAGTCCACCCAACAGCAGCCAAGTATACTTTCCTTCCCAATGCACATGGAACATTCTCCAGAGTAGACCACATATTAGGACATAAAGCAAGCCTTAACAGAATTCAAAATATTGAAATATTAAAAAGCATCTTTTCTGACCATAACGCCATAAAAGTAGAAATCAATAACAAAAAAAGCAAGGAAAAAAAAATCAAACATAAGGAAACTGAACGACACCTTGCTGAAAAACTATTGGGTTATAGAAGAAATTAAGGATGGAATAAAGAATTCATAGAATCAAATGAGAATGAAAACACATCCTACCAGAACCTTTAGAAAACAGCAAAAGCCGTGTTCACAGGTCCAATTTATAGCAATAAACGCACACATTCAAAAAGAAGAAAGGGTCAAAAATCAAAGCATTAACCCACAAACTCAAACAAATAGAGAACAGCAAAAGAAACCCTCAGCACCAGAAGAAAACAGATAATAAATACTAAAGTAGAATTAAATGAAATAGAGAATAGAAAAACAATTGAAAGAGTTAAGAAGACCAAAATCTGGTTCTTTGAAAAGATTAATAAAATTGATACACCATTGGCCAAACTGACAAACTGAGAAAAGAAAAACAGGAGAGGAAACAAATAGCCTGAATAAGAAATGAGATGAGCGGTATGACAACAGACCCAACTGAAATTAAAAGAATCATTACTGAATACTATGAAAAATTGTACTCTAACAAATTTGAAAACCTAGAGGAAACAGATGAATTACTAGAAACATACCACCTACCTAAACTAACACAGGCAGAGGTAGAACAACTAAATAAACCTATAAAAAAAGAAGAGATTGAAAAGGTAATTAAAAAACTTCCAACAACAACAAAAAAAGCCCTGGCCCTGACGGCTTCAAGGGAGAATTCTACCAAACTTTCAGAAAAGAGTTGATACCAGTACTACTAAAGGTATTTCAGAGCATAGAAAAGGATGGAATACTCCCAAACTCATTCTATGAAACCAACATATCCCTGATACCAAAACCAGGTAAAGACACCACAGAAAAAGAACAGTACAGACCAATATCCCTCATGAACATAGATGCAAAAATCCTCAACAAAATTCTAGCCAATAGAATTCAACAACATATCAAAAATAATAATAATAATTCACTATGACCGAGTGGGATTCATACCAGGTATGCAGGAACAGTTCAACACCAGAAAAACAATCAATGTAATCCACCACAAATAAAAGACAAGAACCACATGATCCTATCAATTGATGCAGCAAACGTATTTGACAACGTCAAACACTCATTCATGATAAAAAAAATTCTCAGCAAAATAGGAATAGAAGGAAAATTCATCCACATAATAAAGGGCATTTATACAAAGCCAACATCCAACATCATCCTAAATGGAGAGCGTCTGAAAGCATTCTCCCCAGGAACAGGAACCAAACAAGGATT
The DNA here is from genome assembly GCF_030014295.1 of Loxodonta africana. NCBI lineage: Eukaryota > Metazoa > Chordata > Mammalia > Proboscidea > Elephantidae > Loxodonta > Loxodonta africana. Next base: position 87,088,635 of record NC_087369.1, on the reverse strand, counting down.
CCTTTTATCACCACTCTTATTCAACATTGTGCTAGAGGTCCTAGCCAGAGCAATTAGACTAGATAAAGAAATAAAGGGCATCCACATTGGTAAGGAAGAAGTAAAAGTATCTCTATTTGCAGATGATACAGGGTCACTATGAGTCAAAATCGACTCGACGGCACTGGGTTTGGTTTGGCTTGGTTTTATGATCTTATACACAGAAAACCCTAAAGAATCCACAAGAAAACTACTGGGACCAATAGAAGATTTCAGCAAAGTATCAGGATACAAGATAAACATGCAAAAATCACTTGGATTCCTCTACACCAACAAAGAGAATGTCGCAGAAGAAACCACCAAATCAATACCATTTACAATAGCCCTCAAGAAGATAAAATACTTTAGAATAAATCTAACCAGAGACATAAAAGACCTATACAAAGAAAACTACAAGACACTACTGCAAGAAACCAAAAGAGACCTACATAAGCGGAAAAACTTCCTTGATCATGGATAGGAAGACTCAATATTGTGAAAATGTCTATTCTACCCAATGGGATCTACAGATACAATGCAATCCCAATCCAAATTCTAATGCCATTTTTTAATGAGATGGAGTAACAAATCACCAAACTTCATATGGAAAGGGAAGAGGGCATGGATAAGTAAGGCACTACTGAAAAAGAAGAACAAAGTGGGAGGCCTCACAATACCTGATCTTAGAACCTATTATACCGCCTGGTACTGGTACAACAGATACATAGACCAATGGAACAGAGTTGAGAATCCAGACACAAACTGATCCACAGATGAACAGCTGATATTTGACAAAGGCCCAAAGTCCGTTAAGTGGGGAAAAGACAGTCTCTTTACTAGAAGGACACTGGTGATCATGGCCCCAGACCTTCTTTTGGCCCAAGACCAGAACCATTCCCAAAGCCAACTCTTCAGACAGGGATTGGACTGGACAATGGGTTGGAGAGGGATGCTGGTGAGAAATGAGCTTCTTGGATCAAGTAGACGCTTGAGACTATGTTGGCATCTCCTGTCTGGAGGGAAGATGAGAGGGCAGAGGGGTTCATAAGCTGGTGGAATGGACACAAAAAGAGAGTGGAGGGAAAGAGCAGGCTGTCTCATTAGGGGGAGAGCAATTAGGAGTATATAGCAAGGTATATATAAATTTTTGTATGAGACTGACTTGATTTGTAAACTTTCACTTAAAGCACAATAAAAATTAAAAAAAAAAGATTGATGGCCTTGGAAACCCTATGGGCAGTTCTACTCTGTCCTACCGGGTCCCTGTGAGTTGGAATCGACTAGAAGGCAACGGGTTTGGATTTGATTTACATAGGCATTACCTCACCTCTAGAACCTTCTCCCCTTCCTACTTTCCTATCCTCAGTGACTAAAACAGCATCCAGTCACCTGTTAGAAAGAGCTGTTTCCTGACTCCTCCTACCCATCTTCCCCAACATTCAATTGTCCCTCAATACTGATGATTCTTCTCCTGAGGTTTAACCCATCCCTTCTCTCCTTTCCTATTGCCCTCTCCTATTCCTGCCCTCATCATCCTCTGCTCCATCTTGTGGGATGAGGGAGGAGCACCTCAAACTCCAAACCCAAAAACCAAACCCATTGCCATTGAGTTGATTCTGACTCATAGCCACCCTACAAGTCAGACTAGAGCTGCCCCATAGGGTTTCCAAGGAGTGGCTGATGGGTTTGAATTGCCAACCTTTTGGTTACCAGCCATAGCTGTTAGACACTGCACCACCAGGGCTCCACCTTTTACACAGAAGGTCCTTAAAAAAGAGAGAGAGAGAAAAGACAATCTCTTTAACAAATGGTGCTGGCGTAACTGGATATCCATCTGCAAAAAAATGAAACAAGACCCACACCTCACATCATGCACAAAAACTAACTCAAAATGGATCAAAGATCTAAATACAAAATCTAAAACGATCATAGAAGAAAAAATAGGGACAACGTTAGGAGCCCTAATACATGGCATAAACAGTATACGAAACATTACTAACAATGCACAAACACCAGAAGAGAAACTAGACAACTAGGAGCTCCTAAAAATCAAACACTTATGCTCATCCAAAGACTTCACCAAAAGAGTAAAAAGACAACCTACAAACTCGGAAAAAAAAATTGGCTATGACAAATCCAATCAGCATCTAATCTGTAAAGTCTACAGGACACTGCAAAACCTCAACAACAAGAAGACGAATAACCCAATTAAAAAATGGGCAAAGGATATGAACACGCACTTCACCAAAGAAGACATTCAGGGGGCTAACAGATACATGAGGAAATGCTCATGATCATTAGCCTTTAGAGAAATGCAAATCAAAACTCAATGAGATACCATCTCACCCCAATGAGGCTGGTATTAATCCAAAAAACATGAAATAATAAATGTTGGAGAGGTTGTGGAGAGACTGGAACAGCTATACACTGCTGGTGGGAATGTAAAATGGTACAACCACTGTGGAAATCGATTTGGCACTTCCTTCAAAAGCTAGAAATAGAGCTACCATACGATCCACCAACCCCACTCCTTGGAATATATCCTAGAGAAATAAGAACCTTTACAAGAACAGATATATGCACACCCGTGTTCATTGCAGCACTGTTTATAATAGCAAAATTTGGAAGCAACCAAGGTACCCATCAATGGATGAATGGATAAATTATGGTATATTCACACAATGGAATACTACGCATCGATAAAGAACAATGATGAATCCGTAGAACATTTCATAACATGGAGGAATTTGGAAGGCATTATGCTGAGTGAAATTAGTTGCAAAAGGACAAATATTGTATGAGATCACTATTATAAGAACTCAAAAAAGGTTTAAACACAGATGAAAACATTCTTTGATGGTTAAGAGTGTGGGGAGGGAGGGAGGGAGAGGGATATTCATTAATTAGGTAGTAGACAAGAATTATTTTAGGTGAAGGGAAGGACAACACACAATACAAGGGAAGTCAGCATAACTGGACTAATCCAAAAGCTAAGAATTTCCTGAATACAACTAAACACTTCAAGAGAGAGTAGCAGGGGCGTGGGTCTGGGGACCATGATTTCAGGGGACATCTAGGTCAATTGACACCACAAAGTGTTTTAAGAAAACGTTCTGCATCCCACTTTGGTGAGTAGTGTCTCGGGTCTTAAAAGCTAGCAAGTGGCCATTTAAGATACATCAATTGGTCTCAACCCATCTGGAGCAAAGGAGAATTAAGAACACCAAAGACAGAAGGAAAATATGAGCCCAAAAGAAAGAAAAGGCCACATAAACCAGAGACTCCATCAGCCTGAGACTGGAAGAACTAAATGGTGCCTGGCTACCACCAATGACTGTCCTGACAGGGAACACAACAAAGAATCCCTGATGGAGCAGGAGAAAAGTGGGATAAAGAAATTTTTTTTCTTTAATTCTAGTAAAAAGACCAGACTTAATGGTCTGACTGAGACTGGAGGGACACCAGAGGTCACAGCCCCCAGACTGTTAGCGCAAAACTAAAATCATTCTCAAAGCTAACTCTTCAGACAAAGATTAGACTGGACTATAAGACATAAAATGATACTGGTGAGGATGTGCCTCTTAGCTCAAGTAGACACATGAGACTATGTGGGCAGCTCATGTCTGGAGGTGCGATGAGAAGGCAGAGGTGGATAGGAGTTGGGTGAATGGACACGGGAAATACAGGGTGGAGAGAAGGAGTGTGCTGTCACATTGTAGGGAGAGCAACTAGGGTCACACAACAATGGGTGTGTAAGTTTTTTAATGAGAAAATGAATCGTAAATTTTCACTTAAAGCACAATAAAAAATAAAAACAAAAAAAGTATAATGGAAGAAAAAAAATACATTCCTTCTAAAGCAAAGGATAAGTTATTACATCTGGCCTCTCTCACAACTGAAAAGGAGGCACAAAGCCTGGTGGGCGTCTTTGGATTTTGGAGGTAGCATACCCTTCATTTGGGTCTGCTACTCCAGTCAATTCATCAAGTGACTGGAAAAGCTGGTAGTTTTGAGTGGGGCCCAGAACAAGAGAAGGCTCTCAACAGGCTCAGACTGCCATGCAAGTTGCTCTGCCAGTTGGGCCATAGGATCTGGCTGATCCAATGGTGCTTGAAGTGTCAGTGGCAGACAGAGATGCTGTTAGGAGTCCTTGGCAGGCTCCTATTTGTGAATCACAGCATAGATTCTTACTATTTTGGAGTAAAGCCCTGCCATTCTCTGCAGATAACTACTCTTCTTGTGAGAAAGAGCTTTTGGCTTGTTTCTGGGCATTAGAGACTGAACACTTAACCACAGGCCACCAAGCCATCATGCAGCCTGAGATGCCCATGGTGAACTGGCTGTTTTCTGACCCACAGAGCCATAAAATTGGACATGAACAGCAGCATTCCATCATTAAATGGAAGTGGTATGTATGAGATTGGGTCCAAGCAGGACCTGAAAGAACAAGTAAGTTGCATGAGGAAGTATCTCAAATGCCCATGGTCTCCACTCCTGTCACATTACCTGCCCCCTCCCCGTCTGCACTTATGGCTTCATGAGGAGTTCCTTATGATAATTTGATGGGGAAGAGAAAACTCATGCCTGGTATACAAATGGTTCTGCATGATATGTAGGCACCACTCGAAAGTGGGCAGCGGCAGCACTTCAGCCCCTTCCTGGGACCTCCCCTAAGAACAGCGGTGAAGGGCAATCCTCCCAATGGGTGGTCAAACAGTGCACCTGGTTGTTCAATTTGCTTGGAATGAGAAATGGCCAGATGTGCAATTGTATACTGATTCATGGGCTATGGTCAGTAGTTTGGCTGGATGATCAGATACTTGGAAGGGACATGATTGGAAAATTGGAGACAATGAGGTAAGTGGATAGACTTCTCCAAAAGGGCCAAAGAAGTGAAGATATTTGTGTCTCATGTGAATTCTCACCAAATGATGCCCTTGGCAGAGGAGAACTTTAACAATCAAGTGGATAGGATGACATGTTCTGTGGAAGCCAGTCGTTCTCTTTCCCCAGCAACTCCCATCATTGCCCAATGGGCTCATGAAACAGTGGCCATGGGCTCACCAACATGGATTTCCACTCACCAAGGCTGACTTGGATACAGCCACTGCTGAGTGCCCAATCTGCCAGCAGCAGAGACCAACACTGAGTCCCTAATATGACACCATTCCTCGAGGTGATCAGTGAGCAACCTAGTGGCAGGTTGATTACATTGAACTGCTTCTATCATGGAAAGGTCAGCATTTTGTTCTTATAAGACACTTACCTGGATATGGATTTGCCTTCCCTGAATGCAATACTTCTACCAAAACTACCATCTATGGACTTACAGAATGCCTTATCTATCATCATGGTATCCCACACAGCTTTGCCTCGGATCAAGGAACTCATTTCACAGCAAATGAAGTGTGGCAGTAGTACCATGCTCATCGAGCTCACTGGTCTTACCATGTTCCCCATCATCCTAAAGCAGCTGGCTTGATAGAATAATGGAATTGCCTTCTAAAGACACAGTTTCAGTGCCAACTAGGTGGCAACATTTTGTAGGGTTGCGGCAATGTTCTCCAGGAGACTGTATATGCTCTAAACCAGCATCCAATATATGGTGCTGTTTCCCCCTTTGCAAGGATTTATGGTTCCAGGAATCAAGGGGTGGATATGGGAGTAGCACCGCTCACAATTATCCCCAGAGACCCGCTCATAAAATTTTGCTTCCTGCCCTGTGACCCTATGTTCTGTGGGTCTAGAGGTCTTGGTTTCAAAAAAAGGAATGTCCCACCTAGAGACACAGCACAGATTCCATTGATCTGAAAATTAAGAATGACACCTGGCCACGTTGGGTTCTTCTTGCCTCTGGATCAGCAGACAAAGAAGGGATTGTTACAATATTGGCTGGTGTGATTGATCCAGACTACCAAGTGGAAATTGGACTGGTGTTGTACAATGGAGGTAAAGACAGGATGTCTGGAATGCAGGAGACCTCTTGGAGCATCTCTTAGTACTACCTTGCCCTGTGATTAAAGTCAGTGGAAAACTGCAGAAACTTAATTCTGACATGACTATTAACAGCCTAGACACTTCAGGAATGAAGGTTTGTGTGACCGCACCAGATAAAGAACCACATCTAGCTGAAGTGCTTGCAGAGAATGAAGGGAGCACAGAATGAGTGGTGGAAGACAGTAACTCTAGGTACCAGCTACAACCACGTAACCAGCTGCAGGAAAGAGGATTGTAATTGTTGTGAGTATTTCTTCCTTATATGTGTGCATCACATATTTTTGTTTCTTTCGCTTATAAAATGTAAGATGTAAACACAGCTAGAGCCTTTTTGGTTGTACGCATGTTAGTTGTATTATATTCAGCACAACTATGACTTTGTAATTGTCTTTGGAGATTGTGTATGGTTTAAAGATATTTGTAGAAGTGCCAAGTTGACAATGGTTGGATTGTGATGGTTAAGGTTGTGTGTCAACTTAGCTAGACCATGATTCACAGTGGTTTGCCAGTTATGTAATGATGTAATTTGGCAGTAATGTAATGATATTCTCATTGTTGTTAGGGGCCATTGAGTCAGTTCTGACTCATAGTGATTCCATGTACAACTGAATGAAACACTGCCCAGTCCTGAGCTATTCTCACAATTGTTATGCTTGAGCCCATTGTTGCAGCCGTGGTGTAAATCCATCTCATTGACAACCTTCTTCTTTTTTGCTGAGCCTCTGCTTTACCAGGCATGATGTGCTTCTCCAGGGACTGGTCCCTCCTCAAAACATGTCCAAAGTATGTGAGACAAAGCCTCACCATTCTCTCTTCTAAGGAGCATTCTGGCTGCACTTCTTCCAAGACAGATTTTTTCATTCTTCTGGCAGTCCATGGTATAATCAATATTCTTCACAAACACCGTAATTCAGAGGCATCAATTATTCTTCACCTGCCTTATTCATTATCTAGTTTTCACATGCATGTGAGGCAATTGAAAATACCATGGCTTGGATCAGGCACACCTTAGTCCTTGAAGTGACATCTTTCCTTTTTAACACTTTAAAGAGATCTTTTGCAGGAGATTTGCCCAATGCAATGTGTTGTTTCATTTCTTGACTGCTGCTTCCACAGGCATTGATTGTCGATTCAAGTAAAATGAAACCCCTTACAGTATTTTCTGTGTTTATCATGATGTTGCTTAATGTTCCAGTTATGAGGATTTTTTTTTGTTTCCTTTATTTTGAGGTGTAACGCAAACTGAAGGCTTTAGTCTTTGATCTTCATCAGTATGTGATTCAAATCCCCTTCATTTTCAGCAAGGAAGGTTGTGTCATCTGCATGCTGCAGGTTGTGAATGAGTCTTCCTCCAATCATGATGCCCTGTTCTTCTCCAGCTTCTCAGATTATTTGCTTAGCATACTGATAGCATAAATATGGTGAAAGTATATAACCCAGATGTACACATTTCCTGACTTTAAACCCCTTATTCTGTTCAAACAACTGCCTCTAGGTCTAAGTACAGGTTCCTCATGAGCAAGCACAAATAGTGATCAGGAATTCCCATTCTTTGCAATGTTATCCATAATTTGTTACGATCCACACAGTCGAATGCCTTTGCATAGTCAATAAAACACAGGTAAACATCTTTCTGGTATTCTCTGCTTTCAGCCAGGATCCATCTGACATCAGCAATGATATCTCTTGTTCCTCATCCTCTTCTGCATCCTGCTTGTATTTTTGGCAGTTCCCTGTCAATGTACTACTGCAGCAGCTTTTGATCTTTAGCAAATTTGTGTGATAATAACGATCATCTTCGATAACTTCCACATTCTGTTAGATCGTCTTTCGTTGGAATACGTACAAATATGGATCTGTTCCAGTTCGTTGACCAGGTAGCTGTCTTCCAAATTTCATGGCCTAGACAAGTGAGCACTTCCAGTGCTGCATCCGTTTGTTGAAACATCCCAGTTGGTATTCCGTCTGTTCAATTCCTGGAGCCTTGTTTTTTCGCCAATGCCTTCAGTGCAGCTTGGGCCTCTTCCTTCAGTACCATTGGTTCTTGATCATATGCTACCTCCTGAAATAGTTGAATGTCGACCAATTCTTTTTGGTACAGTAACGCTGTATGTTCCTTCCATCTTCTTTTGATGCTTCCTGCATCATTTTGTTATGTTACGATGTTGTTATCCTCCATTTTGTGATATAATGTAATCAACTTCATCATGTGATCTGATGTGATCAATCAATTAGTTGTAAGGGGAGTTTCCTCAGGGGTGTGCCCTTCATTCATTATATATGGATGTTGTCTTAGTCATCTAGTGCTGCCATAACAGAAATACCACAAGTGGATGGCTTCAACAAAGAGAAATTTATTTTCTCAGACTAGTAAGTTACAAGTCCAAATTCAGGGTGTTGGCTCCAGGGGAAGGCTTTCTCACCCTGTCAGCTCTGGAGTAAGGTCCTTGTCCTCAATCTTCCCCTGGTCGAGGAGCTTCTCAGGCATAGGGATGCAGTGTCCAAAGGACACGTTCTACTCCTGGTGCTGCTTTCTTGGTAGTATGAGGTCCACAACTCTCTGCTTGCTTCCATATCCTTTTGTCTCTTGAGATATAAAAGGTGGTGCAGGCCACACCCCAGAGAAACTCCCTTTACCTTGGATCAGGAAGGTGACCTGAGTAAGGGTGCTGTTACAATTCCACCCTAATTATCTCAACATAAAATTACAATCACAAAATGGAGGACAGCAACACAATACTGGGAATCATGCCCTAACCAAGTTGATACACATATTTTTTGGGGACACAATGACAGACATTCTGGTAAAACTCACAGACTTTTGCTTGCTCTGGATCCTGCATACAGCTCGTCATCATCTGTCCTCTGGTTCTTGGGACTTGAGGCAGCGGCCTGCCATATCGTCTGTCGATCTTGGAATACATCAGCCTCCACAGGCCTTGAGCCATCAGCCTGCCATCTAACCTTCAGATCTTGGGCTCCTCACTTTCTGCAGCTACATGACTCAGGAGAAGCCTCCAGCCTGACACCTGACCCATGGACTTGGGACTTGCCAGGTGTACAACTACGTGAGCCATTTCCTTGAGATAAAGCTCTATCTATCTATATATGTATGTATATATATACATGCATATATACACTTTGGAAACCCTGGTGGCATAGTGGTTAAGTGCTATGGCTGCTAACCGAAGGGGTTGGTAGTTCGAATCCTTGGAAACTCTATGGGGCAGTTCTACTCTGTCCTATAGGGTCGCTATGAGTCAGAATTGACTCGATAGCATTGGGTTTGGTTTTATATATACTTTACTGGTTTTCTTCTCTAGAGACTCCAGCCTTAGGTGGGCTGTTTCCCACCTGTAGAATTCCGAGACAGAAAGCTTTCCTTGCATTCAGCCTGTCTCTGCCCCATTCCTGTCCCTGCCCTTTTCGATCTAAGCTGATGCATTTTCTGTTGTAGCAATTGCTTAGATCCTTCAGTGACAGGCATAATCTCTTTAAAAAAAAGATTGAGTCACCAAGTCCTTGGTTAGAGTTTTAGGGCACATGTACTTGGTGTGTACAACAAAATTTGCCAAATCTTTTAGTTAGTTCTGTCTTAATTTTACACAGTTCAGTTTTAAGTTCATCTCTCTATATATACTTAATTTCTTTTTTTTTATTGTGCTTTAACGGATGTTCGCAGCGTTTCTTCTCATTTTGAGTAGTGCCACATCAACAAATGAAGGTCCCAAAAGCTTGACTCCATTCACGTCTTTAAGGTCAACTCTACTCTGAGGAGGCAGCTCTTCCCCAGTTGTCTTTTGAGTGCCTTTCAACCTGAAGGGCTCATCTTCTGGCACTATATCAGAAAATGTTCACTGCTATTCATAAGGTTTTCACTGGCTAATTTTTTTCCCAGAAGTAGACCACCAGGTCCTTCTTCCTAGTCTGTCTTATCTGGAAGATCAGCTAAAACCTGTCCACCACAGGTGACCCTGCTGGTATTTGAATACTAGTGGCATAGCTTCCAGCATCACAGTAACACACAAGTCCCCACAGTACAACACACTGACAGACACGTGGGGGTATACATATAGACATCCTAGGCATTAGTGAGCTGAAATGGACTGGTATTGGCCATTTTAAATCAGACAAGTATATGGTCTCCTATGCCAGGAACGACCACTTGATCAGGAATGGTGTCTCATTCATAGTCAAAAAGAACATTTCAATATCTATCCTGAAGTACAATGCTGTCAATGATAGCATAATATCTATACGCCTACAAGGAAGACCAGTTAATATGACTATTATTCAAATTTACATACCAGCCACTAAGTCCAAAGATGAAGAACTTGAAAATTTTTACCAACTTCTGCAGTCTAAAATTGATCAAGCATGCAATCAGGATGCATGGATAATTACTGGTGATTGGAATGTGAAAGTTGGAAACAAATAAGAAGGATTGGTAGTTGGAAAATATGGCCTTGGTGATAGAAGCAACGATAGAGATCAAATGATAGAATTTTGCAAGACCAACGACTTCTTCATTGCAAATAGCTTTTTTCAACAACATAAACGGTGACTTTTATACATAGGGAACTCACCAGATGGAATACACAGGAATCAAATCGACTACATCTGTGCAAAGAGACAATGGAAAAAGCTCAATATCATTAGGCAGAACAAGGCCAGGGGCCGACTGTGGAACAGACCATCAATTGCTCATATGCAAGTTGAAGTTGAAAACAATTAGAACAAGCCCACAAGAGCCAAAGCACGACCTTGAATATATCCCACATGAATTTAGAAACCATCTCAAGAATAGATTTGATGCATTTAACACTAATAACTGAAGACCAGGCAAGTTGTGGAATGACATAAAGGATATCATATATGAAGAAAGCAAGAGGTCATTAAAAACACAAGAAAGAAAACACCAAAATAGATCTCAGAAGACACCGTTAAAGTTGCCCTTGAACTTAGAGTAACTAAAGCAAACGGAAGAAATGATGAAGTAAAAGAGCTGAACAGAAGATTTCAAAGGTCAGCTTGAGAAGATAAAGTATTATAATGCCTTGTGCAAAGATGGAAAACCAAAAGGGAAGAACACGCTCAGCATTTCTCAAGCTGAAAGAACTGAAGAAAAAATTCAAGCCTGGAGTTGCAATGTTGAAGGATTCTATGGGGAAAATACTAAGCGACGCAGGAAGCATCAAAAGAAGATGGAAGGAATACACAAGAGTCACTGTACCCAAAAGAATTTGTCAACATTTGACCGTTTCAGGTAGCATATGATCAAGAACAGATGGTACTGAAGGAAGAGGTCCAAGTTGCACTGAAAGCATTGGCGAGCAAACAAGGCTCCAGGAATTGAATTGATGGAGTACCAATTGGTTGGGATGTCTCAACAAATGGATACAGGGCTGGCAGTGCTCACTCATCTATACAAAGAAATTTGGAAGACAACTATCTGGTCAAACAACTGGAAGTGGTCCATATTTGTATGCATTCCAAAGAAAGATGATCCAACAGAATGCAGAAATTATCATCATTAGTGTCATGCAATTAAATTTGCTGAAGATCCTTCAAAAGCTGCTGTAGCAGTGCATCCACAGGAAAATTCCAGAAATTCAAGCCAGACTCAGAAGAGGATGAGGAACCAGGATATCATTGCTGATGTCAGATGGATCCTGGCTGAAAGCAGAGAATACCAGAAAGATGTTTACCTGTGTTTTATTGATTATGCAAAGGCATTCAACTGTGTGGATCATAACAAATTATGGATAACATTGCAAAGAACGGGAATTCCAGAACACTAATAGTGCTCACTCATGATGAACCTGTACTTAGACCTAGAGGCAGACATTTGAACAGAACAAGGGGTTTAAAGTCAGGAAAGGTGTGCATCAGGGTTGTATCCTTTCACCATACTTATTCCATCTGTATGCTGAGCAAATAATCTGAAAAGCTGGACTATATGGAGAAGAATGGGGCATCAGGATTGCAGGAAGACTCATTCACAACCTGTGATATGCAGATGACACAACCTTGCTTGATGAAAGTGAAGGGGACTTGAAGCACTTACTGATGAAGATCAAAGACTACATACAGCCTCCAGTTTGGATTACAGCTCAACATACAGAAAACAAAAATCCTCACAACTGGAACAATAAGAAACGTGATGAACGGAGAAAATATTGAAAAGGATTTCATTTTATTTAGATCCACAATCAATGCCCATGTCAAATGACACATTGCATTGGACAAATCTGCTGCAGAAGATCTCTTTAAAGTGTTAAAAATCAAAGTTGTCACTTTTAGGGCTGAGGTGCACCTGACCCAAGCCATGGTGTTTTCAGTTGCCTCATATGCATGTGAAAGCTGGACAATGCATAAGGAAGACCAGAGATGAATTGCTGCCTTTGAATTATGGTGTTGGCAAATAATATTGAATATACCATGGACTGCCAAAAGAACTAACAAATCTGTCTTGGAAGAAGTACGGCCAGAATGCTCATTAGGAGGGAGGATGGCGAGACTTCATCTCATATACTTTAGACATGTTATCAGGAAGGATCAGTCACTGGAGAAGAGCATCATGCTTGGTAAATTAGAGGTCAGCAAAAGAGGAAGACGCTCAATGAGATGGATTGACACAGTGGCTGCAACAACGGGCTCAAGCATAACAACAATTTCGAAGATGGTGAAGGACCGGGTAGTGTTTCGTTCTCTTGTACATAGAGGCACTATGAGTGGGAACCGAATCAAGAGAACCTAACAACAACAACAATATTGCTCTTCAGGTGAAAGTTTACAGAGCGAATTAGGGTAGCTATGAGTCAGAATTGACTCAATGGCAACGGGTTTGGTTTTGGTTTAGGTGGGAGCGGTGGTGAAACAGGGAAAGAAGTTAGGAAACAATTCCGATAATCCAGAGGATAACTGATGGTGGCTTGGAACAGGATGATAGCAGTGGAGGTGATGAAAAATGGTCAGATTATGGCGCTGTCTTGAAAACAGAGCCCACAAGATTTCCTGACGGATTGGAAACGAGGAGTGAGAAAAAAGAGAGGAGTGAAAGATCACTCTCAATTTTATGGCATGAACAACTGGAAGGATAGACTTGCCCTTACTTGCAATGTTAGGAGAAGGTTTGCAGGGGAAGATGGAGAATTCAACTGTGGATTTGTCAATTCAGGTTTACTCTTATGCAATTTTCTCAATGAATTAGAAAGGAAGGTCATCAGGTAAGAGTGAGGACCCAGGAGGCAGTGTTGCAGGTTCAAAGAGAGAAAATAAACTGTGAAATAGAAGGGTGGCAGGGGTGAGGAGCACGAGAGAAATGAGTAGTTTGAGGATTTGGACTAAAAATCCGGTGGAAAGATGGTTTGGTTTAAACAGACAGACACCGGGTCTTCCAAGATTAGACAATGTTCATTCTTTGTGATCCAGTCAGAAAACTTTGGCTTTTGCTGGCCTTCCAGCCTCTGAATGCAGATTTGCCCTGTGCTTGGAGGATGCGGGGAGGGGTGGGTCATGAGTAGGTCTGCTTGAGGGAATAAGTTATCAGTGTTTACACTTCTTCAGTCCTTTCAAAGTAGCACAGATAGGCCTAAGACATACAGGATAAAACACACTTCACCTGGACTTCTGGCTTCTGCAAAACTTAGAGGTTTGCTTGTACAGAAAGGGCTTGCACAGTTAGGCAATTTGACCCAAAACTGACTGTGAGAGACAGGCCAGAAAGGGCATTCAGAGGATGAAAAGGGAAACCAATGAGCACCATCATCTTATACCCAATAGAAGATAAGCAGGGGCTGGCTTATGAACAAGATTCAAAGCCCTGCTGGTCCGAACTCCTGTATGGGTATGTACGGCTCCTACAAAGAGCTTCATTCTAGACCCTGATGCCACTACTGAGGGACTACGAGCCATGCTATATCTGGAAGAGGAAATAAATCTCTTAACTTTTGCCACTCTAAGTATGTCAGAGAGTGGGAACTTACATTCTTTTCCTAATCTAGAACTTCTTTCTATAAAACTGACAAACACAGACAATCACTTGGGGTATGTGTATATGCATATGTATGTGTGTGTGTGTATATATACGTATGTATACAAATATGTATGTGTATATATATACATATATATATACAGGTATTCCCCCAATTTACAATGCATTTCAATTACGAATTACGGCGAATATCACTTACGACCGTCCATTTTTTTTTGGTAAACCTATCACTGGTAATATGTACTACATAAAATGTTGCAGTGCATAATTTGCTGATATCATCATACCTGTCAATTTATTTGTAATGTTTCCAACCTCCAAAGACAAATAAAGATTTCTTAAAAAAAAAAATTTTTTTAAGCTATTGATAATAAAAGGCAATAATAATGAAAACTAAAACCAAAAAATGATGTATTTGTCAGAACCGACTTTCTAAGGTGCTGTTGGAACAGAACCCGGTCCTAAGTAGGGGACTGCTTGTATATGTATGTATATTTATGTACATGCATGCATGTGCATGTATATATGTATGCATGTACATTATGCCCTATATATGGAGTTCTGTTTCAGATGGGGCCTCCTCTCAAATCTTCTTACATACTGATGGGTTTGCTGATACCAAGTCAGATGCAGAGGAGGATAAGATAAAGTTGGGCATGTTAGCAAACCCCACACATAGTGTATCAGAGTTGAATAAACAAGTCTCAGGAAAGGAGATAAGGCCATTTGATTCACTGTCTACCCAATTTCTCAGAGATTTAGAGGGGGTGGATTGCAAAGTAGCCTGGAAAAGTGCCTCCCTACTCCGCTCTCCCACTACCCTAAACTGAAGTCAGGTACCTAGTCCCACAGGTGGAAGGGCAGCCTTCCTCACCAGTTTCCCAGTAAGTAGGAGATTTTATCTGAGGATTATATTTCTTCTGTTCAGTTTACTCTCTGCCTACATGTAGTACACCAGGCAGTGTCTGCCATCATTCCACTACCAGATGGAGATACTAGGATCCCCTTTTACCTGAGCTGCACTTGCCAGGGAGGCTGGGCATTCCATGACAGTTGTAAGTCCTCCCCTTCTTAGTTTCCTAATGCTGCTATAACACAAATACCATAAGTGAGTGGCTTTAAAGAAGAGAAATTCATTTTCTCACAGTTTTGGAGGCTTAAAGTTCCAATGTGATTCTGTGCTTTGTTGATTCTTTCCTTGTCTGTAGCTCCAGGCTTTCCTTGGTTTCTTGGTATTCCTTGGCTTGTAGAGGATCCACACATGGCATCTGCCCCTCCCCTCCCCGACACCCCAACCCTGTGTGTGTCTCTGGGTCTATTCTGGTCTTTTTATAATTCAGAAGTGATTAGGTTTAAGACCCACCCTACACTGGTATGACCTCGCTAACATAACAAAAGAAAACCTATTTCCAAACAGGATCACACCCACAGTTGCCAAACCAAAAAACTCATTCCTGACTCCAACTCATAGCGACCCTACAGGACAGAGTAGAACTGCCTCATCGGGTTTCCAAGGAGAAGCTGGTGGGCTAGAGACAAAGCTGGATCGAAACCATGGTTTTATTTGTTTGATCTTGGGTAAATCGCCTAAAGGATCTCAGCCTTAGTTTCCTCATATGTAAAATGTAAATAAAATACAAGTGTCCTCGTGTTACTTTGAGGATTCAATGAGGAGATATAGAGAAAGCCCTTGATATGGGGCCTAAACCAAAAATCCAAACCTGTTGCTGTCAAGTCTGTTCTGACTCATAGCGACCCTATAGGACAGAGTAGAACTACCCCATTGGGTTTCCAATGTATGCCTGGTGGGTTCGAACTGCCAGTCTTTTGGTTAGCAGCCAAGTTCTTAACTACTGCGCCACCAGGGGCCTAAAAAAAAACCTTTTTTTTTTGGAGGGGCACATGGTAAATCCAGAATGAGTGAGGTGTTGTTGTTAGTTGCCGCTGGGTTGGCTCCAACTTGTGGTGACTTTATGTATAACAGAATGAAACACTGCCTGGTCCTGCACCACATTCATGATCATTGGTATGTCTGAATCCATTTGTTGTGTAACAGCCCAGCGGCACCTGGACCCATGGTTGGCCGCATCTCCAAGAGACCAAAGAAAGACTCTGGAACCAGCAATCATGACATATGGTTTATCATGGAGCTTACTTACAGGACAGTCAGTCCAGGGAGGTGGCTGGAACAGTTAAGCACTCTGTAACCACCTAGCAAGGGACACAAGCTTATATACCATTCCAGCTGGGAAGAAGGCTCATTGTTTTTCTCCCAAATCCTTGGGCAGTCAGCGTTCCCAGGGACTTCACGTCCAGGCCCAGATGTCTTTCTTCTTATTGCTAAGATGTTCCTCGGCCTTGGCCGCTGGCCAGTCACGCCAGTCCCATCCTTATACCTTAGCCCAAGTTCATCCCGAGTTCACCCCCGGCATGCTTCGGGGATGAACAAAGCTGACTCCGTTAGGAGGGGATGCATATAGCTGAATAGCATTACTCTGCTCCATTGTTGTGGCTATTGTGTCAATCCATCTCATTGAAGGTTTCTTCGTTTTCTACTTTACCAACCATGATCTCCTTCTCTAGCAATTCCACTTTCCAGATGATGTATCAAAAGTAAGGTAGCCAAAGTCTCACCATCCTTGCTTCTAAGGAGCACTCTGGTTGTATTTCTTCTAAGACAGATTCATTCGTTCTTCTGGCAGTCCACAGTATACCCAATATGCCTCACCAACATCACAATTGGAATGCATCAATTTTTCTTCAGCCTTCCTTTTTCATCGTCCAGCTATTGCATGCATATGAGGTGATTAAAAAGACCATGGCTTGTATTAGGCACACCTTAGTCATCAAAGTGACATCTTTGCTTTTTAACACTTTTTAAAAAGGTCTTTTACACCAGATTTGCCCAATGCAATATGTCGTTTGATTTCTTGACTGCTACTTTCATGGACATTGGTTGTTGATCCAAGTAGAATGAAATCACTGACAACTTCAATTTCTTCTTCATTTATCATGATGTTGTCTATTGGTCCAATTGTGAGGATTTTCGTTTAATCCATACTGAAGACTGTAGTTCTTGACCATCATCAGTAATTGCATGCTTCAAGTTGTCTTCACTTTTGCAAGGTTATGTCATCTGCATATCACAGGTTGTTAATGCACCTTCCTCCAATCCTGATGCCGTGTCCT
This sequence comes from Loxodonta africana, assembly GCF_030014295.1. Lineage (NCBI taxonomy): Eukaryota > Metazoa > Chordata > Mammalia > Proboscidea > Elephantidae > Loxodonta > Loxodonta africana. Next base: position 87,071,435 of record NC_087369.1, on the reverse strand, counting down.
TCGTATAGTCTGGGTTCTCGGATTATTTATTCAGCATACAGGGTGAAAGGATACAACCCTGTTGCACACTTTTTCCAATGTGGAACCATGCCATAACCCCTTGTTCTGTTTGACTACCGCTTGATGCATATACAGGTCCCACATGAGCACAATCAAGTGTTCTGGAATTCCCATTCTTTGTAATGTTATGCATAATATGTTATGATCCACACAGTCAAATGCCTTTACATAGTCAATAATACACAGGTAAACATATGTCTTGTGTTCTCTGTTTCAGTCAAGATCCTTCTGACAACAGCAATGATATCCCTCATTCCGCATCCTCTTCTGAATCTGGCTTCTACTTCTGGCAGTTGCTGGTCGATGTACGGCTGCAGTAGTCTTTGAATTAATTTCATCGGAATTTTGCCAGCATGTGATAGCGATATTGCTAGATAATTTCCACATTCTGTTTGATCTCCTTTTTTTGGAATGGACATAAATATGGATCTCTTCCAGTCGGTTGGCCAGGTAACTGTCTTCCTAATTTCTTGACACAGAAGAGTGATTACTTCCAGCATTGTATCATTGAAACTTCTCAATTGGTATTCCATCCATTCCTGGAGTCCTGTTTTTTGCTCATGCCTTCAGTGAGCTTTGGACTTCTTCCTTCAGTACCAGCGGTTCTTGATCATATGCTACCTCCTGAAATGACTGAACATCAACCGAGTCTCTTTGGTACAGTGACTCTGTGTATTAATTCTATTTTCTTTTAATACTTCCTGCATCATTCACTTTTCTGCCCACAGAATCCTTCAGTAATGCAGCTCAAGGCTTGAATTTTCTATTCAGGTCTTTCACCTCGAGAAATGTCAATGGTGTTCTTCCCTCTTGGTTTTCAAACTCCAGGTCTTTGAGCATTGGCTAGATGGGATACAGAAGAATCAAATCGACTACATCTGTGGAAAAAGACAACGAAGAAGCTCTCTATCATCAGTCAAGGCAAAGCCAGGGACTGACTGTAGAAGATACCATCAATTGCTCATGTGCAAGTTCAAGTTGAAGCTGAAGAAAATCAAAGCAAACCCACAAGAGCCAAAGTATGACCTTGAATACATCCTGCCTGAAGTTACTGGCCATCTCAAGAATAGATTGGATGCAGTAAACATGAATGACCGAAGAACAGGAGAGTTTGGGGAAGATATCAGGGACATCATCCATGAAGAATCTGAAAGGTTATTACAAGGACAGGAAAGAGAAAAGAACAAAATGGATGTGAGAAGAGGACCTGAAACTTGCTCTTAAGCACAGAGTAGCTAAAGCAAACTGAAGAAATGATGAAGTAAAAGAGCTAAACAGAAGATTTCAAAGGACAGCTTGAGAAGATAGGTAAAATGTTATGATGGTGGGAATGACTGTAGGCAATTAGTATTATTATGGATCAAACCATACCATGGCAGACATTCCATCCTCCCCTTTCCCCTGTCTCTATAAATTCTGTCCCCCAAATAAATTACATGCAAATTATGGATAATCGTAACTCCCAGTACTCAGAACATAGAAGCTGAATCCTATCATGGCCTGCATTGGGAGAAGAAGTAGATGCTGATGATAAAAATAAAAAAAAACCAGTACCTTTGTGTAGATTCCAACTCATACTGACCCTATAGGACACAGTAGAACTGCCCCATAGAGTTTCCAAGGAGCACCTTGCGGATTCAAACTGCCCACCCTTATGGTTAAGCAGCTGTAGCAGTTAACAACTACCCCACCAGTGGTTCCAGTGCTGATGAAAGAAAGAACTGCAAATCATAGGCACCTGTAACCCACCATCTAATACAATAGGCCAAAAACTTCCCTTTGCCCTGGCCTAAACCAGGTGCATGTTCTCAGTGTACCTACTCAAGGCAAGTAGGTAGGTGCCCTCTAACAGGACATCAGGGACTCCTTCTGGGCTCTACCTCATACTACAGCAACCCCTCTGCCAGCCCCACCCTCTCCTCCCTACACACACTTACTGGGGCCATTTGCCTTGCTTTGTCTCCTTACAGTTCTTTTGCCTCAGATCCAATTTTCTCCGGTGAAGACCCTGTGGGTATTAGCTTGGGAAGTCAAATTCTGGATATTATTGTGGCCATTCTTTCATGAGGCCTGTTTTTCAGATTTCCCTTCACCGTCACCCCACACCTACAAAAGGACCACCACAGCTAGTTATGAAAAAAAAACTAAAAGTTTTTTTTTTCATAAAGTTATGAGTCTATAGCTTTTCAACTGTACTCTTTCCTCCAGACCCGGAATAACTGAGGGAATCCTTTTGCTGTCTGCCACAGAATTTATATATGTATATATATTTATTTATATATAATTGTGTATTATAATAATATAGCATATTATATTAATTATACACTGTATTATTCGGCAATAAAGAGAATTTTATTTCTGACACATGCTCATACTTTGGAGGAACCTTGAAAATAATATGCTAAGTGAAATAAACTGGAAACAAAAGGACAAATATTGTATGATATCACTTCCATGAAAGACCTAGAATAGTCAAAAGCGAATAGTCAAAAGCATATAGTCAAAAGTAAATGCACGGCTATCAAGAGCTGGGGGGAAGGGAGCATGGAGTTTCTGTGTGGGGTGATGAACAAATTTTTACAATAGATAGTGGTGATGAGTGTACTTCATGCATGGTGAAGGTAGTTAATGTCACTGAATTGTATACTTAAAAAATGGCTGGAATGGCTTTTTTTTGTAATATATATCTTACCAAAATAAAATTAAAAAAAATAATAAAAGTGAGGTTCAGGTTCCAGTACTCCAAATGCCATTTAAAGCACTCATTAATTTTTTTCAAATACGTGGGTGAGAGTTGAGAATTATGTCTGAAAGGATGCTATCCAGGAGTAAGTTCAGAGATCCTCCTGTTCAGCTCTCCAAAGTTCCATTTGCCTACTTCACCTCCTTCGAGGAAATGAAAAGAGGGGACGCTATTGTTTGAGGTTTCTAAAACAAGCATATATTTGTGAAATTTTTCATTTGAAATTTTTCAAAATAAGAATTTGGGTGAAAGAAAAAAAAATTCACAGTCATGATGACTTGTGCCAATTCTATGAAGCCTCCAAAACTACATAGGACATACTGTACCAGGGGCCCATTCCAAACTCCTATCCAGAATTAAAATTTTATTGGCATTACACTGCATAGTACTGGAGGTCTGTGAAACACTCCATTACAACAAAGCAAAGCCCCATATTGACCTAATCTGGAAGGATAAGGTCCCAGGACCCACAGAGAAAGGAGGCAAGAAAGGGAATCAAGCCAAAAAGAGAAAGGGAACCAGGCTTCCTCACCCTCTGAACTCTTTGGGGCTCAGTGGAATGAGGTCTGTAACCTACGTGCTCAAGGCCCTAACCTAGCGGCTTTTGTTGTCCATGCTCTACTGCTGGCATGTCCTGATTCTACTAGGGCCTTGGTTTTTCTATTCTGATGCTAGTTTTGAGAGTCTAGGAGCTACTGCAGGGAATGAAGCAGCAAATATATCATGTTTTATGGTAATCTAAGTCTCTTGATTCCTAAAGCATGAAGCAATGTAAAATCAGGAGAAGGCTTTATCCTTATAACGTCATCAAAGCCATATAAGACTATTCTTAATGTTTTCTACTGTCATTTCCTCCAAGAAACTGCTTCTGACCACCTATTCTAAATTATACATTCACTGCAATTCTTTCTGTCATACTACCTCGTTTTATTTTGTTACTATCACTTATCACCATCTGAAATTAACGACTCGGTAATTAATTTGTTTATTGTGTGCCACCATAAACTAGTGTAACCCGACCCTACAAATGCCAGTAAATTTCCATTAATCCTTATACAGGCCAAGCCAGATTTGGGCTGCCCGGCATACACAGGAGGGCCAGCTGTGACCACTAATGACCTCAACAAAGACCACGCAGCAACAGGAGGACTAAATCAACAGGAAAATGATCACGCGGACCGTATTTCAAAGGCACAGGCCCGACAAGAACCACATCACCTTCTGGTTCCTAGCCGCATTCCCTCCCTAGTAGTCTTGCGCGGCCGCCATCTTGCTGCCCAAATCACAATAAAGCCTGCTTCCTGGTCGCTCAGGGAGTCGGAGCTGCGGAAGTTCCTTCCAGCTCCCTGCTCAGTGCATTGCAATAAAGTTACTTTCTCAAAGACCAGTTTTCAGGTAATTGACAAGTCTGAGCGCCTCCGGCAAGGACTCACTTTCCTGAGTTTGATAACAATTTTGGCGATCAACTTGGGGCCAGAGGGTTGCACGGACCCTCCGTCGTCCGGAGCCCGGCACCTGGTTGACCTTGAGCGGAACCTCCACCGACCCTCAGCTGGCACTGAACCTCTAGTTTGGGAGGAATGAGTGGGTCTCCTAACCTTGAAGGAGGTGGTGACCAGCCCGAGGCGCTTTTACTTTGAGAAATAGAAACTAACTCAGGTGTGGAAGTCCACTAGGTAAGTGCCCTCAGAATTTCTCTTGTTAAGTGTAAGTGCTTGGGATCGGATGTGGGGAGGTCTGGAGGATTGAAGTAGGTCTAAGACTTCCCCATCCCTTGGAGGGAGGGGAAGTTAAAAACCCTACAAAGATCAGCCTCATTACTCCACCACTTGCCCTAGCCGGCGGCAGAGACCGGGCAGCCCAGTTTCTGGCCGTTGACTTTGCTTAGGCTTAGGTTCTGGTTCTGTTTCTGAGTGAGTGTGTTTGTGTGAGATGTGGGAAACCAACCTAGCCTACATTTGCTGGTGCTCTTCATTTTTTCATGTGGATTCTAATTACTGTTTGGGGTCACTTAAGTATGCTACCATCTTACAGTTAGATCTGTTTAGCAGAAGACAGGGAAAATGGGATGAAATCCCCTATGTACAAACCTTTATGTCTCTTTGGCAAAAGAAAAACCCACCAAAACAGTGTAAGCTAATGGTACAGAGGAAAAAGGAAGAGGAGAAAAGCCCCACCTGGAGAGGCCTGGGGCCAAAGCCAGGCCAGGTAAGGGAAGGCTGATAGGGGACCAGGTTCTTCTGGTTCCACTCAGCCAGAGGCCCCAAGGCCATATGGATATGAATGGAAGATCCCTAAGGTGCAGAAAAGACTAAACTGCAGTGTTTTAAAAGGGTTTAGGGTTATGCGTTTATGTGAATGTACTGTGGATATTGAATGTTTCTTCTACCTAACTTTGTAAAGCAGGCCTAAATGTATGCTAGAAAGGAATATTGGGTATTACAGATTACAGAGAGCATTAACTCCACCTTCAGCTAACACTTAATTTCATAAGCTAAAAGGGGAACTAGGATTTGCCCAGGAGGAACACCAGCTTTTTGTTTCAAGGCAGTAGCCCAGTGTATAAAAACAAAAAACCACTGCCTTTGACTCCATTCTGGGGGATTTAGGTCCAAGAAACTCTCCGATTGCAGAGGGAGTAGTCTCCCCAGCACACACCTATAGTGGGGTGCAGTTTGGCCAGGGATCCACCCAAGTCTCCTCAGAGCAATTTCCTCTGAGACAAATGCCTGTGGGACTGGAGCACAATGGCCAGCCTAAAGGGTTTATCTGGGTCCATACACCCTTCTCCACCTCTGACCTGTATAATTGGAATATTCTTTTGACTCCAGAGGAATGGAAGATAGTCTTAGAAAAGGCACACCAAGAGGCTGACACGTTGTATAGCCTCAACCCTCAAAATGGTATTAGACTCCCGGCAGCCCAGGCTGTACCTGCTACAGATACCGCTCAGAGCAGGACAGCAAGGATATTATGGAAACTGTTTGAGAGCAAGGGGCCCCAAAAGAGAGGAGCCTTAGGAAAGTTCAGGATGTACAACAAGGCTCCAAGAAAAATCCCTCCATCTCCCTAGAATGGGCATATGAAGCATATTGGCAGTTTATTGATATAAACCCTGAAGACCCCCGAGTATGCCACGTTATAAATATGACTTTCATTAGCCAGACCACCCCTGACATCAGGTGGGAATTTCAAAAGGTAGGAGAAGGTCTAGAAATCAATAATTTACACCTTGTTGAGATTGCCTTTCAGGTCTTCAAAAACTGGGACCAGCTCACGGAAGTAACCTGCTACCCAGTCAGACCTCTTGCAGGGTAAGTCCTTGTGGATCCCAAAAGAGCTGGTGGCCAGCCCAAGGCCCCCTAAAGCAAGGCCCCAGACAGTATGCCTACTGCAAATAAGAAGGCCGCTGGAAACAGTGCCTCTTGCAGCCAACCCAGTCTGATCAGGAAATGCATAACCACAGCTCCTGCAGCTGTCAGGGGATGACTCAGACTGATGGGGCCCAGGGGCTCCCCTGCACCCCATTAGGAGCCCTGGGTTGCAGTAACAGTGGGAGGACAACTTAATGACACAACAGACTAGAGAACTGGAGAATGTGGCCTGTGCTGCTGTCCCAGGCACACAGAGGATCCTCTAGCCTCCCCAGGCAGGTACAAGCCTGCAGTCCTAGCCCTTATTCCGCTTCATCATTGGCAGGGTGGAGAGCCACCAAACACGGGCAGAGGGGGCACACAGCTTCAGGGCCTGGCTAAACAGTCACCACCCTTACCTCGCCTCAAACTCTTGGAGGCCCGTGACAGCAAAGAGCATCTCGCCTCCTGGGACTGGAGGAAAGAAGGATTACTAGAGAATGCCTTTCTCGAATAACATAGCATAGCCAACAGAGGCGGCAGTTATACACTGCCTCGGGCATCAGAAGAGAGTCTCACGTAATTAAAGGAAGAGGCAGCCATCCAAGCCCCTAGAACAAAAACCCCACCGTTCGCCTTGGTTCATCTTCAGCTACCAGAAAACCCCCAGTGCACTGAATGTGACATAAACGGAGCTTGTGAGTAGGGCTTCGACCTAAATAACAGCAGGAGACGGATGGTTGCACAGTTTCCAAGGACAGGTGTTAATACCAGAACACCCGACGCATCTGATGATAAAGGCAGCTCATGAGATGTTTCACTGGCTAACCAAGCTGATTAAAGGGCCTGATCTACAAAAGACCATCCAGAAAGTAGTGAACAATCTAAAAACAGGCAAACCGCCTCCTATGCCTGGCGTACAAGCCTGCGGGACCTGACCTGGAGAAGACTGGTAGGCAGACATAAGTTATGCCTTCGGCTACGGGGATTTACCTTACCTGCGTGGCCACCATCTTGCTGCCCAAATCACATATAAGCCCTGCTTCCCCGTAGCTCAGGGAGTCGGATCTGAGGAACTTCTTCCTGGTTCCTTGCTGTTCACGTTGCAATAAAGTTACTTTCTCAAAGACCTGTGTCTAGATAATTGGCAAGTCTGAGCACACGGGACAAAGACCCACCTTCCGGGGTTCAGTAACACTAGAATGAAGTCCCTGATACAGGGCCCTTGTGTTCTTAGGTGTCTTCGATCCCCAGGATCTAAAACTGTGTCTGGTATGTAATGGTGTTCAATGAGTATTTTATGAATGAACACATGGGTGGATGATGCGCTTAGAAGTGTTCCAGGGCTTGACGGCTTTCTCTTTCTCTCACTCAAGCACCCAGGCCCTGACCTGCAAAGTGAAGGAGCAGGAGAAACTTCCCACCAAACAGCTTCAAGGCATAGATGAGACAACTGGCTTGAGAATTCCCTACAGCTTTAATGCACATGCCCAGTCAGGACTTAGTTGTCCATATTTACACAGCTCGTGGAGAATACTCTTAGAAAAGGTCTGAGGACTAACATCTTCCTCTTCCTCGCTCCCTTTGTCAGTAATGCTGGCTACCATGAGGAACAAAAGAAACTATCCACAAAATGAACTCATACCCTGGGTTCAAAAGAAGCAGAATTGGGTACTGTGCGCCAGGCTCTCATTGGAAACTACGGGGCAGTTCTACTTTGACCTACAGGGTCGTATGATTCCGAATCAATTGTGTCAACGGTTTTTTTTTTTTTTTTTTAACTCTACCCATCAGCCACTGTACTCTTGCTCCGGAACAGTTTCACAAGAATAGGGTCAACTTCCTGCTGCTGTTGCCATAATTTTGGGGCGGGACCTTGAGGAGACTTCCTGACTCTCAATTGCAAGTTGACTTCTTTGGTGCTCCCACTCGCTGTTGCCTGGGCTTCTTGCTAGATTTTTGTCTCCTTCCCATCTGATTCATCTTTCTCAGGTCCCTGAGTGGACTACTCTGGGTCCAAGAGCAGAAACCAGGCCACAGAAAGTCCTTTCGAGCTTTCGTCATCACTCAGTTAAATTTTGGCCATTTGGTGGCAGTATGGCTCCAGATAAAAACAGTGCTGCTCCGCTCTTCCCCCGCCCTTTGTATTTGGAAAAAAAAGTTCCTTTTTGTAAAAATAAAAACTCTGTGGTGCCCAGTCTCCAGAAGAGCTTAAAGATTTCTTTCATTTAGTAAATAGAAAAAGAGCATTAAATAAGCCCTACTGACTGTATATTACTGTTTATAACTGGTAGCGTTATTTCTCTAATATTTCCCCATTCATTAAAAAGCTGTTTACAACGTTTTAAAGAGTTTCATCCTGTTATGAAAGTTACAGTGTTGAATTTTACCTGTGATCCAGGTAAACAGCAGGGGGGAATAGAGATCCTATCTCCTGGACCCATGTGTTCACAATCTATGTCTCTTAGACAGCCATGGGGTAAGTGCCCTTGGTAAAGGAGTCTTTGCTTATTGTTTTTGTTCTTTCTCGTGTTGTCTTAAGCTTTGTTTGGCATGTTTGTTTTGAAAACCAGTTGTTCTTAGATTTTTGCTTGATCATTTTTTAAGGGTGATATCTAGTAACTTTTGGTGAACGCAGTTTAGGTCTGGATTCGGGCATTTGAAACATTGAAGAGGTAATTCTATTTTCAAAGAGCTCTGACTCACTATAAGCCACAAAATTTGGGCACGGGTCGACCCGCAAAAGCCATTAGGGTGGTCGAGGGCGCTCATCACGAACGCTAAAGACTCACGTGACAGGACACACTGATCCAAGCAAAACACCATCCAAACCCCACAGCTTTCCTCATTGGGGTTCTTTTTGTGACTCAGAAAAAACCTGTGAGATGGTGCTCTGTTTTGCCAAATTTGCAGGGGAAGGTGGCAGCTCCTGACCTGTTTTGTCAAATTTGCAGAGAGTGGTAGTAGCATCTGATCTGTTTTATGAAATTTAAGGGAAAAGTGATAGCTCCATACCTGTCTTATGATATAGTTTCTCAATGAAGAATCAAAATGTTAAAATCATCAGTAACTATTTTAAAGTACTTTCCAGTTGGGAGAACGAATATATTTAAGGTCTAAAAGAAGAGCCTAAGTCTATAGTCAGCAGAATGAATTAAAAAAGAAACCAAAAGCTTGAACCTTAGAGCTTAACATCTTTAATAAATGCCACAAAGGCAGTGGTTTGGGGTTCATGTTTAAAAACACTATAAATATACTAGAAGTAATTTGAAATCTCAATGATCATTTTGAGAAAATGAGCTTTCATTTGTGTTGTCTTTTCATCCTTAGGAAACTTTTGCTCAATACTCAGGTTTTGTCAAAATGTCTAATATTCCTCCATCTGAGGCTCTGACAATAAGTTTTATCTAGAACCTGTTTTTTCCAATTGAATTGAGTTGATCTTACCAAAAATCGCTATATAAAAAAAAAATTTTTTTTTCTTATACACTGTAAGAAACTAGAATCCTCATATCCTTGTTTTGTGTGGTATTGTTCGGTGAGTGTATGTGGTCTTTCTGTCTCCTTTTGTTCTGAGAGCTTGCATCCAGCCTAGAACATGGTGTGTAAGTTTCTGTTGGGGGCTATGGCTGAAAATTGCTTTTTTTTCCATAAGGCTGCCTTAGAACCTCAGTTCTTTCCTCGTCCAGAAAAACTGTCTTGTGTCTGTCTTTATGATCTAGATTATTAGAAAAAAAAGTTTGTTTAGCTTAATAAAAAAAAAAAGCTTAATAGACAATAGATAAGTGGTAAATTTGGTGAAGGGTAAGACAGTACACAATAATAGGGAAGCCACCACAACCTGTACAAGGCAAGGTCCTGGTAGATACACAGATACATCTGAAATGCACCAGCTTTTGAATGCTATTTAGCAGATGTAATTGTTTGCTAGTAATGATGTTCTTCAATAATTTCCACATTCTGTTGGATCATCTTCCTTTGCAGTGGGTACAAATATGGATCTGTTCTAGTTCATTGACCAGGTAGCTGTCTTCCAAATTTCGTGGAATAGACGAGTGAGCACTTCCAGCGCTGCATCCGTTTGTTGAAACATCCCAGTTGGTATTCCGTCAATTCAATTCCTGGATCCTTGTTTTTTGCCGATGCTTTCCATGCAGCTTGGACCTCTTCCTTCAGTACCGTTGGTTCTTGATCATATGCTGCCTTCTGAAGTGGTTGAATGTTGACCAGTTCTTTTTGGTACAGTGACTCTTGTGTATTCTTTCTATCTTCTTTTGATGCTTCCTGCATCATTTAGTATTCTCCCCACAGAATCCTTCAACATTGCAACTCCAGGCTTGAATTTTTTTAGTTCTTTCAGCTTGAGAAATGCTGAGCGTGTTCTTCCCCTTTTGGTTTTCTGTCTTTGCACATGTCATTATAATACTTTGTCTTCTTGAGCTGACCTTTGAAATCTTCTGTTCGGCTCTTTTATTTCTTCATTTCTTCCTTTTGCTTTAGCTATTCTAAGTTCAAGAACAGCTTTAACAGTGTCTTCTGAGATCCATTTTGGTGTTTTCTTTCTTTCCTGTCTTTTTAATGGCCTCTTGTTTTCTTCATATGTGATATCCTTGATGTCATTCCACAACTCTTCTGGTCTTCGGTTATTAGTGTTAAATGCGTCAAATCTATTCTTAAGATGGTTTCTAAATTCATGTGGGATATATTCAATGTTGTACTTTGGCTCTTGTGGACTTGTTCTAATTGTCTTCAACTTCAACTTGCATACGAGTAGTTGATGGTGTGTTGCACAGTCGGCCCCTGGCCTTGTTCTGACTGATGATATTGAGCTTTTTCCATTGTCTCTTTGCAGAGATGTAGTTGATTTGATTCCTTTGTATTCCATCTGGTGAGGTCCTTGTGTATAGTCACCTCTTCTGTTGTTGGAAAAAAGGTATTTGCTGTGTAGTTGTTGGTCTTGCAAAATTCTATCATGGGATCTCTATCATTGCTTCTGTCACCAAGGCCACATTTTCCAACTACCAATCCTTCTTCTTTGTTTCAAACTTTCACATTCCAAAACCAAACCCAGTGCTGTCGAGTCGATTCCGACTCATAGCAATCACCGGTAATTATCCATGCATCTTGATTGCATATTTGATCAATTTTAGACTGCAGAAGTTGGTAAAAATTTTCAAGTTCTTCATCTTTGGCCTTACTGGTTGGTACGTAAATTTGAATAATAGCCGTATTAACTGGTCTTCCTTGTAGGCATATAGATATTATGCTATCACTGACAGCGTTGTACTTCAGGGTAGGTCTTGAAATGTTCTTTTTGACGATGAATGAGATACCATTTGTCATTCCGGGCATAGTAGACCATATGATTGTCTGATTTGAAATGGCCAATACCAGTCCATTTCAGTTCACTAATGCCTAAAAAAAAAAGATGTGTATATTTATACCCCTACGTGTCTGTCAGTATGTCATACTGTCGGGGCTTGTGTGTTACTGTGATGCTGGAAGGTATGCCACCGGTATTCAAATACCAGCAGGGTCACCCATGGTGGACAGGTTTTAGCTGAGCTTCCAGACTAAGACACACTAAGAAGAAGGACCTGGTGATCTACTTCTTGAAAAAAAGATTAGCCAGTGAAAACCTTATGAATAGCAGCGAACACTGTCTGATATAGTGCCAGAAGATGTGCCCTTCAGGTTGGAAGGCACTCAGAAGACAACTGGGGAAGAGCTGCCTCCTCAACGTAGAACTGACCTTAAAGACATGAGTGGCGTCAAGCTTTTGGGACCTTCATTTGCTGATGTGGCACTACTTAAAATGAGAAGAAACAGCTGCAAACATCCATTAAAGCACAATAAAAAAAGAAGAGAGAGATGAACAATTAATTGTACAAAATTAAGACAGAGCTCTAAGATTTAGCAAATTTATTGTACCCACCAAGTACATGTGCCCTAAAACTCTCACCAAGGACTCGGTGACTTAATCTTTTTTTAAAGAGATTAAGCCTGTCACTGATGGATCTGAGCAATTGCTGCAACAGAAAATGCATCAGCTTAGATCCAAAGGGGCAGGGACAGGGAAGGGGCAGAGATAGAATGAATGGAAGGAAAGCTTTCTGTCTCTTAGAATTCTGCAGGTGGGAAACAGCCTACCTAAGGCTGGAGTCTCTAGAGAAGCAAAACCAGTAAGTACACACACACACACACACACACACACACACACACACACACACACCCCTATATATATATAGAGAGAGAGAGAGATTTATCTCAAGGAAATGGCTTACATAGTTGTACACCTGGCAAGTCCCAAGTCCATGGGTCAGCTGTCAGGCTGGAGGCTCCTACTGAGTCATGTAGCTGCAGGGAGTAAGGAGGCCAAGATATACAGGTCAGACAGCAGGCTGCTGGCTCACAGTCTGTGGAGGCTGATGAACTGCAAGATCGACAGACAGTGTGGCAGGCTGCTGCCTCAAGTCCTGTGAACCAGAGAACAGATGATGAAGAGCTGAATCGTGGATCAAGAGCAAGCAAAAGCCAATGAGTTTTGCCAGAATGTCACAGACTAAATTGTGTGCCCCCAAAAATATGTGTGTCAAATTAGGCCATGATTCCCAGTATTGTGTGATTGTCCTCCATTTTGTGGTTGTAATTTTATGTTGAGAGGATTAGGGAGGGATTGTAATACCAGCCTTACTCAGGTCACCTCCCAGATCCAAGGTAATGGGGTTTCCCTGGGGTGTGGCCTGCACCACTTTTATATCTCAAGAAATGAAAGGGAAGCACATAGAGAGTTGGGGACCTCATACCGCCAAGAAAACAGCACCAGGAGCAGAGCACGTCCTTTGGACACAGGGTCCCTGTGCCCGAGAAGCTCCTCGACCAGGGGAAGATTAAGGATAAGGATCTTCCTCCAGTGCCCACAGAGAGAGAAAGACTTCCTCTGGAGCTGATGCCCTTAATTTGGACTTTAATCTTCTAGATTAAGAAAATAAATTTCTCTTTGTTAAAGCCATCCATTTGTATTTCTGTTATGGCAGAAGTAGATGACTAAGACAACATCCTTATGTACTGACTGCAGGGCACACCCCTGAGGAAACTTCCCTTAAAACTAATTGATCATATCAGATCACAGCATGGAAGATGATTACATTATACCACAAAATGGAGGATAACAACATCATTACATAACTAAATGATGCAGGAAGCATCAAAAGAAGATGGAATACACACAGTCACTGTACCAAAAAGAATTGGTCAACATTCAACCATTTCAGGAGGCAGCATATGATCAAGAACCAATGGTACTGAAGGAAGAGGCCCAAGCTGCACTGAAGGCATTGGCGAAAAAACAAGGCTCCAGGAATTGAACAGACGGAATACCAACTGGGATGTTTCAACAAACGGATGCAGCACTGGAAGTGCTCACTTGTCTATGCCATGAAATTTGGAAGACAGCTACCTGGTCAACGAACTGAAACAGATCCATATTTGTACGTATTCCAACGAAAGACGATCTAACAGAATGTGGAAGTTATCGAAGATGATCGTTATTATCACACAAATTTGCTAAAGATCAAAAGCTGCTGCAGTAGTACATTGACAGGGAACTGCCAAAAATACAAGCAGGATGCAGAAGAGGATGAGGAACAAGAGATATCATTGCTGATGTCAGATGGATCCTGGCTGAAAGCAGAGAATACCAGAAAGATGTTTACCTGTGTTTTATTGACTATGCAAAGGCATTCGACTGTGTGGATCGTAACAAATTATGGATAACATTGCAAAGAATGGGAATTCCGGAACACTTAATTGTGCTCACTCATGAGGAACCTATACTTAGACCTAGAGGCAGTTGTTCGAACAGAACAAGGAATTTAAAGTCAGGAAAGGTGTGCATCAGGATTCTATCCTTTCACCTTACTTATTCTATCTGTATGCTGAGCAAATAATCTGAGAAGCTGGAGTATATGGAGAAGAACGGGGCATCAGGATTGAAGGAAGACTCACTCACAACCTGCGATATGCAGATAATATAACCTTGCTTGCTGAAAATGAAGGGGACTTGAAGCACATACTGATAAAGATCAAAGACTACAGCGTTCGTTTTGGATTACACCTCAACATAAAGAAAACAACATCTTCACAACTGGAACTTTAAGCAACATAATGATAAACAGAAAATATTGCAAAGGATTTCATTTTACTTTGATTCCCATGGAAGCAGCAGTCAAGAAATCAAACAACAACACATTGCATTGGGCAAATCTGCTGCAAAAAAAATCTCTTTATTAAAAAGGAAAGATGTCACTTTAAGGACTAAGGTCTGCCTGACCCAAGCCATGGTATTTTCAATTGCCTCATATGCATGTGAAAGCGGGATTATGAATAAGGCAGTTGAACTGTTGCCTCTGAATTAAGGTGTTGGCACAGAATATTGAGTATACCATGGGCTGCCAGAATAACAAATCTGTGTTGGAAGAAGTACAGCCAGAATGCTCATTAGGAGGGAGGATGGTGAGACTTCATCTCATATACTTTGGATATGCTATCAGGAGGGATCAGTCCCTGGAGAAGAACATCATGCTTGGTAAACTGGAGGTCAGCGAAAAGAGAGGCAGACCCTCAACAAGATTGACACAGTGGCTGCAGCAAGAGGCTCAAGCATAACACCAATTTCAAGGATGGTGAAGGACCAGGTAGTGTTTTGTTCTGTTGTACATAGAGTCGCTATGAGTGGGAACTGACTCGAGAGCACATAACAACAGCAGCAACAACAACAACGTGCTTTAGGTGAAAGTTTACGGAGCAAATTAGTTTCTTGTTAAACAATTAAACCAATTGTTCTGTGACATTGGTTACCAACCTGTCATACGTCAACACTCTCCCTTTCTTGACTTTGGGTTCTCAACTTTGCCCAATTTTCCTGTCATTTCCTGCTTTCTTGTCTTTGCTTTTGGGCTCGTGTGCTCATTTAGTCACATATACATAGTTCAACTATGTGTATTATTGCTTGTTGTATATGCCTGTCTGATCTTCGGCGGAAGCATGAACCTCAGGAGAGACTTCATTACTGAATTAAAAGGGTGTCTGGGGGACATACTCTTTGAGTTTCTCCAGTCTGTCAGAGCAGTAAGTCTGGTCTTTTTTGTGAGTTTGAATTTTGTTCTACATTTTTCTCTGTCTCTGTCCAGGACCCTCTATTGTGATCCTTGTCAGAGCAGTCAGTGGTGGTAGCCGAGCACCATCTACTTGTTCTGGACTCAGTCTGGCGGAGGCTGTGGTCCATTAGCCCTTTGGACTAATCTTTCCCTTGTGTCTTTGGTTTTCATTTTCCCTTGCCCCAGATGGGGTGGGACCAGTAGATGTATCTTAGATGGCCACACATAAGCTTTTAAGACCCCAGGCACTACTCACCCAAGTAGGATATAGAACATTTTCTTTATAAACTGTTATGCCAATTGAGCTAGATGTCCCCCGAGACCATTGTTCCCAGCCCTCAGCCCAGTAATTCAGTTCCTCAGGGAGTATGGATATGTTAGTTATGGTTTATATTGAATTTTTCCATGTATCAGGACCCCTAACATTGTCCCTACTTTTTCTTCCATGATGTTTACTGTTTTAGGTTCTATATTTAGGTCTTTGATCCATTTTGAATTAGTTTTTGTGTATGGCATGAGGTATAGGTCCTGTTTCATAAGTCCATCTCATCTCACATTTTACTTTATGCGGCAAGGAGAAAGCATGCAGGCCCTTTAAGATCTTCCTTAGGAATTTCCTCAGCCAAATATCCAAGTACCTCACTTAATAGTATTACCTTCCACCAAACATTTGAGCACAATTCAGACAGGTTCTTTGCCGCTGCACGAACAGCATTGCCCTTCGTCCATTGTCTAACCAGATGCTCATCATTTTCTTTTAAAGCCTCACCAGAAGCACATTTAACATCCACATGTCTAGTAACATCTAGTAACCAAGTGTTGATGGTGCCATATATATTCTCTAAGATGGTAGAGACTTTATGGCTCTCCTCACTTTCTTCTGAGCCCTTACCAGAATTGCCTTTGACATCCATAATTCTACTATCAGTCTCTTCAAGGTAATCCAGGCTTTAACTATTTGGCACCTTAAAACTCTTCCAGAGTCCATGCATGACCCAATTCCAAAACCACTTCCCCATTTTAGGTATTTGTGACAGCAGCACTCTACTCCTGGTATCAAATTCTGTCTTAGTTATCTAGTGCTGCTGTAACAGAAGTACCACAATTGGTGGCATTAACAAACAGAAACTTATTTTAATCACAGCGTAGGAGGCTAGAACTACAAATTCAGGGTGCCAGCTCTAGAGGAAGGTTTCCTCACTCTGTTGGCTCTGGGGGAAGTACACATACCTCTTTTCAGTTGTTTCTTGACTCCTGGTTGTTTTCATGTGGCGCAGCATCTACCTTTCCCCATCTCTGCTTGCTTAATCTGCCCCATTTATATCTCAAAAGAGATTTACGCAAGACACACCCTACACTAATACTGCCTCAGTAAGAGAAAAAGGGAACCATTTCCCAAATGGAATTATAACCACAGTTATAGGGGTTAGGATTTACAGCATGTATTTTGGGGATGGACGCAATTCACTTCGTAAGACAGAGTCAAGTCCACATTAAAATGAGCAAGTATAATCATATAGGTGATTTGAACACTAAGTGCATGTCACAAGGTTCTATACATTTATTACCAGTGGGCCACAGATGTGGATCTAAGTTTTCTAGCAGCCAAAATGTAAACGAGGAAATATCATCACCCACGGGAGTCACAGTTCCCTGAGGTCAAACCTGATGAACTACTCAGAAGGCACAACTTCACTTTTTATATCACCCTCAGTGTGAGCACAGTTAAGCAAAAGTAGTTTGTTTCCTTGCCCTCAGCATGACTAACAAATTGTTTGTGTACATTACCATTTATTTATAGGTGTCATAATGTTTTGTTTCTTTGGCTGTTTGACATGTTATTTATTGTCTGTTTTTTTTTTGTTTGTTTCTTAGGGCTGTTTACCCTTTGCCTGTTAGGAGTATTTACCTTTGTCTTAGGATTTTGCTGATGATGTTAGAACTATAAGGGGAAATTGAGAGAAACATGATTTTGTGGGAGACGTTAACATCTCACTCTTATTTCTTCACTGGGATGTTGGTAATAGATACTCATTCGCTCCACAACCATTTGTTGAGCACCTACTACGTGCTGGTCACTATTGGGATACATTAGTGAACAAACAGACGCATGTATTTAAGAAAAAAAAAAACCAGGCCTTGTAGAGCTTATGTTCTCGGGGGCTCAGACAAGCAAACAATCATAATAAGGAAATAATACTATGGTACCCCCCCCCAAAAAAATGTAATCAGAAAAAAGAAAAAAAAAGGCAAGGTAAAGGGCAATTGTGGGGGAGGGGTGGTATTTGAAATAAGATGTTTCAGGATAAGACACATTGAAAGATGACATGTAATCAAAGACATTAAAGAGGTGAGGGAGGAAGCCATGCAGACAAATGTGGAAAGAATGTTCCAGGCCTAAAAAACAGACAGTGCAAAAGTC
The DNA here is from genome assembly GCF_030014295.1 of Loxodonta africana. Classification (NCBI taxonomy): domain Eukaryota; kingdom Metazoa; phylum Chordata; class Mammalia; order Proboscidea; family Elephantidae; genus Loxodonta; species Loxodonta africana. The sequence goes on along the minus strand of NC_087369.1, from coordinate 87,053,699 downwards.
CCTATTTAAGGAACAGCAAGGACCTCACTGTGGCCATAGAGGAATGAGAAAGGAGCATAGTACTAAGAGATAAGGTGAGACAGGTACTAGTGGCCAAGTCTCTTATGGCCTTATAGGCAATTGTAAGGGCTCCGGATTTGCCCTGAATGTAAAAGGAGCCATCAGTTTTGAGCAGAGGCATTTTATGATCTGACTCGAGGTTTTAACGGAGCCCTGATGGCACAGTGGGTAAGAATTCAGGCTGCTAACCAAAAGGTCAGCAGTTCAAATCCACCAGCCGCTCCTTGGAAACCCTAAGGGATAGTTCTATTCTGTCCTATAGGGTAGCTATGAGTCAGAATTGACTCAATGGAAGTGGGTTTGGTTTTTGTTTAGGTGGGAGGGGTGGTGAAGCAGGGAAAGAAGTTAGGAAACAATTTCAGTAATCCAGAGGAAAGCTGATGGTGGCTTGGAACACGATGATAGAAGTGGAGGTGATGAAAAGTGGCGCTGTCTTGAAAATAGAGCCCACAAGATTTCCTGACGGACTGGAGATGAGGAGTGAGAAAAAAGAGGAGTGAAAGATCACTCTCAATTCTATGGCATGAACAACTGGAAGGATAGACTTGCCCTTACTTGCAGTGTTAGGAGAAGGTTTGTAAGGGAAGATGGAGGATTCAGTTTTGGACTTGTTAATTCGGGTTTACTCTAATGCAGTTTTCTCAATGTATTAGAAAGGAAGGTCATCAGGTAAGAGTGAGGACCCAGGAGGCAGTGTTGCAGGTTCAAAGAGAAAATAAGTTGTGAAATAGAAGGGTGGCAGGGGTGGGGAGCACGAGAGAAATGAGTAGTTTGAGGATTTGGACTAAAAATCCAGTGGAAAGATGGTTTAGTTTAAATAGACAGACACCGGGTCTTCCAAGATTAGACAATGTTCATTCTTTGTGATCCAGTCAGAAAACTTTGGCTTTTGCTGGCCTTCCAGCCTCTGAATGCAGATTTGCCCTGTGCTGGAGGGGGGAGGGGAGCGAGAGTAGGTCTGCTTGAGGGAATAAGTTATCAGTGTTTACACTTCTTCAGTCCTTTCAAAGTAGCGCAGATAGGCCTAAGACATAAAGGATAAAACACACTTCACCTGGACTTCTGGCTTCTGCAAAACTTAGAGGTTTGCCTGTAGAGAAAGGGCTTGCACAGTTAGCCAGTTTGACCCAAATCTGACTGTGAGAGACAGGCCAGAAAGGGCATTCAGAGGATGAAAAGGGAAACCAATGAGCACCATCATCTTATACCCAATAGAAGATAAGCAGGGGCTGGCTTATGAACAAGATTCAAAGCCCTGCTGGTCCGAACTCCTGTATGGGTATGTACGGCTCCTACAAAGAGCTTCATTCTAGACCCTGATGCCACTACTGAGGGACTACGAGCCATGCTATATCTGGAAAAAAAATTTTTTTCTTTTTTTTATATCTGGAAGAGGAAATAAATCTCTTAACTTTTGCCACTCTAAGTATGTCAGAGAGTGGGAACTTAACATTCTTTTCCTAATCTAGAACTTCTTTCTCTAAACCTGACAAACACAACCTCTTGGGGTATGTGTATATATGCATGTGTATAAATATGTACGTACGTGTGTGTATATATATACAGGTAGTCCCCAACTTGCAATGTATTCGAGTTATGAATTAACGACGAACGGCGCTTACGACCATCCATTTTTTGTACATTCTATCCTTAGTAATATGTACTACATACAATGTTGCAGCGCATAATTTGCTGATATCATCATGCCTGTAAGTTTATTTGTCATGTTTCCAACCCCCAAAGACAAATATTTATTAAGATACTGATAATAAAAGGCAATAATAATGAAAACTAAAAAAGTATTCATCAGAATCGACTTGCTAAGGAGCATTTGGAACGGAATATGGTCGTAAGTCGGGGACTACTTGTATCCCTTGTATATGTATGTATATTTATGTATATGCATGCACGTACATGTCTATGTATGCGTGTACATTATGCCGTATGTATGGAGTTCTGTTCCAGATGGGGCCTCCTCTCAAATCTTCTTACATACTGATGGGTTTGCTGATACCAAGTCAGATGCAGAGGAGGATAAGATAAAGTTGGGCCTGTTAGCAAACCCCACACATAGTGTATCAGAGTTGAATAAACAAGCCTCAGGAAAGGAGATAAGGCCATTTGATTCACTGTCTACCCAATTTCTCAGAGATTTAGAGGGGATGGGTTGCAAAGTAGCCTGGAAAAGTGCCTCCCTACTCCGCTCTCCCACTAACCTAAGCTGAAGTCAGGTACCTAGTTCCACAGGTGGAGGGGCAGCCTTCCTCACCAGTCCCAGTGAGTAGGAGATTTTATCTGAGGATTATATTCTGTTCCGTCTATTCTCTGCCTACATGTAGTATACCAGGCAGTGTCTGCCATCGTTCCACTACCAGATGGAGATACTAGGCTCCCCTTTTACCTGAGCTGCACTTGCCAGGGAGGCTGGGCATTCCATGACAGTTGTGAGTCCTCCCCTTCTTAGTTTCCTAATGCTGCTGTAACACAAATACCATAAGTGAGTGGCTTTAAAGAAGAGAAATTTATTTTCTCACAGTTTTGGAGGCTTAAAATTCCAATGTGATTCTGTGCTTTGTCGATTCTTTCCTTGTCTGTAGCTCTAGGCTTTCCTTGGTTTCTTGGTGTTCCTTGGCTTGTAGAGGATCCACACTTGGGAATGCCTCTCTCCTCCCCGACACCCTAACCCTGTGTCTCTGGGTCTATTCTGGCCTTTTTATAACTCCGAAGTGACTAGGTTGAAGACCCACCCTACACTGGTATGACCTCACTAACATAACAAAAGAAAACCTTGTTTCCAAACAGGATATATCCACAGGTAACAAACCTAAAAACATAGCATTGCTGACTCCAACTCATAGCGACCCTACAGGACAAGTAGAACTGTGTCATAGTAGAGCAGCTGATGGGCTAGAGACAAAGCTGGGTTGAAACCATGGCTTTGTTTGCTCTTGGGTAAATCACTTTTAAAGGATCTAAGCCTTAGTTTCCTCATATGTAAAATGTAAATAAAGTACCAGTGTCCCGGTGTTACTCTGAGGATTAAATGAGGGGATAGAAAGTTCTTGGCATGGGGCCTAAAGCAAAAAAACCAAACCCGTTAGCAACCAAGCTCTTACCCACTGCACCACCCGGGGCTCCTTCACAGATACAAGGGCCAGTAATTCAACACTTATTCTGGGGGGACACAACTCAATCCATAATATAACATGCCCTTACAACTCCTGGCATTGCAGGAAGAATTACACAGTGCTTCTGTCTGTACTGCTGTGAGCTACAGCAGTGGCCAACCTGAGTTTCCTATAGTTTCCCTCCTTAGCTCCATGCAGCATTGTGATTCTGAGTCACGGTTCCCACCAGTGCCTGCGAAAGCAGAGATCCATGTGGCCACTGAGCCTCAATGAAGATAGTTTCAATACCAGATAATTAGTGGGATGCATCCTGGTGGTGACTAAAATAGCTATCTTTTGTAATACTGTTCGGCCCACATGTTCTACAAAGGCCTTAAAGTGCTGGAACGTACTAAGTTATAATCCCAGAAACACTTCAGCCAGGGAAGCTGGGATTCATTAAAAAAAAAAAAAAATTTTTTTTTTTTTTTTTTTTTTTTAGCCCTCTCATATTCCTCATCTCATATTCCTATACTGTCTGGCCAAAAATAAGGATATTCTGCAGATATACTACCCCCTGTAGGTGTGTACATATTACTCATCACCTTCTCCATGAAGTCCAGGAAGCTAAAAAGGGCTATGGAGATACCTGGGCATCCTCTCCATCCAACAAGTGTCCTCCACCCCCACCCCAGCTCCTGATCAGATACAATCTGTTTTCTCCTAATCCTCATTTCCCATAAATATAAGAAACATGGAAACCCTGGTGGTATAGTGGTTAAGTGCTATGGCTGCTAACCAAAAGGTCAGCAGTTCAAATCCACCAGGTGCTCCTTGGAAGCTCTATGGGGCAGTTCTACTCTATCCTATAGGGTCGCTATGAGTCGAAATCAACTCAATGGCAATGGGTTTTTGGTTTAAAAGAAACATGCCCCAAACGTCTTACACAGTAAATAACTTCCTAGAAAGCTGTCCTATGAGTCTTAGGAACTAGCAACATGTGCTACTTAATAGTAGTTTAGCAATTGAGAACATACTGGCGTTTTACAAATTTTTAGGTCTCTGACACATCTGGAGAGGCACACAGACCTTACTAATTAGTAGTTTGGAAATATGATCAGCCAGGTAATTCATTCAGAACATAGCAATCCCCTCTGATAATTCAGAAAATTACTTTAAGCCATTTAAGGTAATCATATGCTGCTGCTCCCCTTAGCCATTTAGTACATCTCACTCAGGCAGAAGAACAATCTGAGATTGCCCCTTGGCTCTCCTTCCACTCAAGAAAGAGAGCCTCAGAGTTAAATCTGTGTGGACTCAGCATTTCTGAGATGATGCTCAGGAGGAGGGAACAGGGTCTGGGACTTGATTTGTCTGTTCCTCACTTTTATGTCCAGGCAAGTATTTGAAAAAGATAAACAATGGGGGCCTGTCAGCTCTCAGCAATCAGGACTTTAAAGAGATTGAATCTGCATCTAATCGATAGCTCTATCACCCAAGAAACACAGAAGTGCAGTACACCAGAGAGCCTTGGTGCTCAAAGTATAGTTGACAGACCAGCACATGAATCAGATTCTGCACGTGATTTGTAAGCACATTAAAGTTTGAAAAGTTCAGCTCTAGTGGCTAAGATATGGGGCCTCGGCTACAGCAGTGGTTTTCAAACTTGAGTGGGCATCAGAATCACCTGGAAGGTGTTTTAAAACACAGATTGCTGGGTCCCACCCCCCAGAGTTTCTGAGTCAGCAGGTCTGGGATGGCGCCTGAGGATTTGCATTACTAACAAGTTCCCAGGAGCGGCTGATGCTGCTGGTCTGAGGACTTTCAGAAATGCTGGGCTAGAGACAAAGCTGGATTGAAACCATAGCTTTATTTGTTTGATCTTGGGTAAATCGCATAAAGGATCTCAGCCTTAGTTTCCTCATACATAAAATGTAAATAAAATACAAGTGTCCTCGTGTTACTTTGAGGATTCAATGAGGGGATATACAGAAAGTCCTTGGCATGGGGCCTAAACCAAAAAAAACCAAACCTGTTGCTGTCAAGTCTATTCTGACTCATAGCGACCCTATAGGACAGAGTAGAACTACCCCATTGGGTTTCCAAGGTGTGGCTGGTGGGTTCGAACTGCCAGTCTTTTGGTTAGCAGCTGAGCTCTTAACTACTGCGCCACCAGGGACCTGGTGCATGGTAAATCCAGAATGAGTGTGATACTGTTGTTAGTTACTGTCCGGTTGGCTCCAACTCGTGGTATGTCTGAGTCCATTTGTTGTGTAACAGCCCAGCGGCACCTGGACCAATGGTCGGCCCCATCTCCAAGAGACCAAAGAAAGACTCTGGAACCAGCAATCGTGACATGTGGTTTACCAGGTAGCTGACTTATGGGCCAGTCAGCCCAGGGAGGCAGCTGGACCAGTATAGCACTCTGCAACCACCTAGCAAGGGACACAAGCTTATATACCATTCCAGCTGGGAAGAAGGCTCATTGTTTTTCTCCCAAATCCTTGGGTAGTCAGTGTTCCCAGGAACTTCACGTCCAGGCCCAGATGTTTTTCTTCTTGTTGCTAAGATGTTCCTCGGCCTTGGCCACTGGCAAGTCACGCCACTCCCAGCCTTGTACCTTAGCCCGAGTCCATCCCGAGTTCACCCCTGGCATGCTTCGGGGATGAACAAAGCTGAGTCCATTAGGGGGGGATGCATATAGCTGAATAGCATTACCCTACACCGTTGTTGTGGCTATTGTGTCAATCCATCTCATTGAAGGTTCCTTCGGTTTCTACTTTACCAACCATGATGTCTTTCTCTAGCAATTGCTCTTTCCTGATGTGTCTAAAGTAAGGTAGCCAAAGTCTCGCCATCCTTGCTTCTAAGGAGCACTCTGGTTGTATTTCTTCTAAGACAGATTCGTTTGTTCTTCTGGCAGTCAACAGTATACCTAATATTCCTGACCAACATAACAATTGTAACTCACCAATTATTCTTCGGCCTTCCTTTTTCATCATCCAGCTTTTGCATGCATTTGAGGTGATTGAAAAGACCCTGGCTTGGATCAGGCAGACTTTAGTCATCAAAGTGTTATCTTTGCTTTTTAACACTTTATAAAGATGTCTTTTACAGCAGATTTGCCCAATGCAATATGTCATTTGATTTCTTCACTGCTGCTTTCCTGGACATTGATTGTTGATCCACGCAGAATGAAATCACTGACAACTTCAATTTTTTCTTCATTCATCATGACGTTGTCTATTGCTCCAGTTGTGAGGATTTTCGTTTAATCCATGTTGAAGACTGTAGTCTTTGACCATCATCAGTAAGTGCTTGCTTCAAGTTGTCTTCACCTTTGCCAGGTTATGTCATCTGCATATCACAAGTTGATAATGTACCTTCCTCCAATCCTGATGGCACGTCCTCCTTCATATAGTCTGGGTTCTCAGATTATTTGTTCAGCATACAGGATGAAAGGATACAACCCAGTTGCACAACTTTTCCGATTAGGAACTATGTCGTATCCCCTAGCTCTGTTTGAATGACTGTGTCTTGACGCATGTACAGGTCCCACATGAGCACAATTAAGTGTTCTGGAATTCCCAGTCTACTCAATGTTATCCAAAATTTGTTATGATCCACACAGTCAAATGCCTTTACGTAGTCAATAATACACAGGTGAACATATTTCTTGTGTTCTCTGTTTCAATCAAGATCCTTCTGACAACAGCAATGGTATTCCTCATTCCTCATTCTCTTGAATCCGGCTTCTACTTCTGGCAGTTGCTGGTCGATGTACGGCTGTGGTAGTCTTTGAATTAACTTCATCGGAATTTTGCTAGCATGTGATAGTGATATTGTTCGATAATTTTCACATTCTGTTTGATCTCCTTTCTTTGGAATGGACATGAATATGGATCTCTTCCAGTCGGTTGGCCAGGTAAATGTCTTCCTAATTTCTTGACACAGAAGAGTGATTACTTCCAGCATTGTATCATTGAAACTTCTCAATGGGTATTCTGTCTGTTCCCAGAGCCCTGGTTTTTGCTCATGCCTTCAGTGAGCTTTGGACTTCTTCCTTCAGTACCAGCGGCTCTTGATCATATGCTACTTCCTGAAGTGACTGAACATGACCAAGTCTCTTTGGTACAGTGACTCTGTATTAATTCCATTTCTTTTAATGCTTCCTGCATCATTCACTTTCCTGCCCACAGAATCCTTCAGTAATGCAACTCAAGGCTTGAATTTTCTATTCAGGTCTTTCACCTCGAGAAATGTCAATCGTGTTCTTCCATTTTGGTTTTCTAATTCCAGGTCTTTGAACATTCATTAGATGGGTTACACAGGAAGCAAATCGACTACATCTGTGGAAAGAGACAACGAAGAAGCTCTCTATCATCAGTCAAGGCAAAGCCAGGGACCGACTGTAGAAGAGACCATCAATTGCTCATGTGCAAGTTCAAGTTGAAGCTGAAGAAAATCAAAGCAAACCCACAAGAGCCAAAGTACGACATTGAATACATGCCTGAAGTTACTGGCCATCTCAAGAATAGATTGGATGCAGTAAACACGAATGACCGAAAAACAGGAGAGTTTGGAGAAGACATCAGGGACATCATCCATGAAGAAACTGAAAGGTCATTACAGAGACAGGAAAGAGAGAAAAGAACAAAATGGATGTGAGAAGAGGACATGAAACTTACTCTTAAGCACAGAGTAGCTAAAGCAAACTGAAGAAATGATGAAGTAAAAGAGCTAAACAGAAGATTTCAAAGGACAGCTTGAGAAGATAGGCAAAGTGTTATGATGATGAGAATGACTGTAGGCAATTACTATTATTATGGATCAAACAATACCATGGCAGACATTCCATCCTCCTCTATCCTTCCCTTTCCCCTGTCTCTATAAATTCTGCCCCCAAAATAAATTATATGCAAATTATGGATAATCATAACTCCCAGTACTCAGAACATAGAAGCTAAATCCTATCATGGCCTGCATTGGGAGAAAAAGTAGGTGCTGATAAAAACAAAAAAAACCAAACCCAGCACCTTCGAGTAGATTCCAACTGATAGAGACCCTATAGGACAGAGTAGAACTGCCCCATAGAGTTTCCAAGGAACGCGTGGCAGATTTGAACTGCCAACCCTTTGGTTAGCAGCCATATCACTTAATCACTATGCCACCAGGGTTTCCGGTTTTATTTATGTATAATTGTGTATTATTATATAACATTAATTATACCTTATATTATTTGGCCATAAAGAATTGTATTTCTGACACATGTTCCAACTTTGGAGGAACCTTGAAAATAATATGCTAAGTGAAATAAACTGGAAACAAAAGGACAAATATTGTATATCACTTCCGTGAAAGACCTAGAATAGTCAAAAGCATATAGTCAAAACTAAACAAGTGGCTGTTGGGCTGGCGGAAGGGTGCATGGGGAGTTATTGCTTAAATGGTATGGAGTTTCTGTTTGGGGTGATGAACAACTTTCTGCAGTAGATAGTGGTTATGAGTGTACTTCATGGCGAAGGTATTTAATGTCACTGAATTGTATACTTAGAAATGGTTGGAATGGCTTTTTTTTTTGTAATATATGTTACCAAAATAAAATTTAAAAAAATAATAAAAGTGAGTTTCAGGTTCCAGTACTCCAAATGCCAAAGCACTCATTTATTTTTTTCAAATACGTGGGTGAGAGTTGAGAATTATGTCTGAAAGGATGCTATCCAGGAGTAAGTTCAGAGATCCTCCTGTTCAGCTCTCCAAAGTTCCATTTGCCTACTTCACCTCCTTCGAGGAAATGAAAAGAGGGGACGCTATTGTTTGAGGTTTCTAAAACAAGCATATATTTGTGAAATTTTTCATTTGAAATTTTTCAAAATAAGAATTTGGGTGAAAGAAAAAAAAATTCACAGTCATGATGACTTGTGCCAATTCTATGAAGCCTCCAAAACTACATAGGACATACTGTACCAGGGGCCCATTCCAAACTCCTATCCAGAATTAAAATTTTATTGGCATTACACTGCATAGTACTGGAGGTCTGTGAAACACTCCATTACAACAAAGCAAAGCCCCATATTGACCTAATCTGGAAGGATAAGGTCCCAGGACCCACAGAGAAAGGAGGCAAGAAAGGGAATCAAGCCAAAAAGAGAAAGGGAACCAGGCTTCCTCACCCTCTGAACTCTTTGGGGCTCAGTGGAATGAGGTCTGTAACCTACGTGCTCAAGGCCCTAACCTAGCGGCTTTTGTTGTCCATGCTCTACTGCTGGCATGTCCTGATTCTACTAGGGCCTTGGTTTTTCTATTCTGATGCTAGTTTTGAGAGTCTAGGAGCTACTGCAGGGAATGAAGCAGCAAATATATCATGTTTTATGGTAATCTAAGTCTCTTGATTCCTAAAGCATGAAGCAATGTAAAATCAGGAGAAGGCTTTATCCTTATAACGTCATCAAAGCCATATAAGACTATTCTTAATGTTTTCTACTGTCATTTCCTCCAAGAAACTGCTTCTGACCACCTATTCTAAATTATACATTCACTGCAATTCTTTCTGTCATACTACCTCGTTTTATTTTGTTACTATCACTTATCACCATCTGAAATTAACGACTCGGTAATTAATTTGTTTATTGTGTGCCACCATAAACTAGTGTAACCCGACCCTACAAATGCCAGTAAATTTCCATTAATCCTTATACAGGCCAAGCCAGATTTGGGCTGCCCGGCATACACAGGAGGGCCAGCTGTGACCACTAATGACCTCAACAAAGACCACGCAGCAACAGGAGGACTAAATCAACAGGAAAATGATCACGCGGACCGTATTTCAAAGGCACAGGCCCGACAAGAACCACATCACCTTCTGGTTCCTAGCCGCATTCCCTCCCTAGTAGTCTTGCGCGGCCGCCATCTTGCTGCCCAAATCACAATAAAGCCTGCTTCCTGGTCGCTCAGGGAGTCGGAGCTGCGGAAGTTCCTTCCAGCTCCCTGCTCAGTGCATTGCAATAAAGTTACTTTCTCAAAGACCAGTTTTCAGGTAATTGACAAGTCTGAGCGCCTCCGGCAAGGACTCACTTTCCTGAGTTTGATAACAATTTTGGCGATCAACTTGGGGCCAGAGGGTTGCACGGACCCTCCGTCGTCCGGAGCCCGGCACCTGGTTGACCTTGAGCGGAACCTCCACCGACCCTCAGCTGGCACTGAACCTCTAGTTTGGGAGGAATGAGTGGGTCTCCTAACCTTGAAGGAGGTGGTGACCAGCCCGAGGCGCTTTTACTTTGAGAAATAGAAACTAACTCAGGTGTGGAAGTCCACTAGGTAAGTGCCCTCAGAATTTCTCTTGTTAAGTGTAAGTGCTTGGGATCGGATGTGGGGAGGTCTGGAGGATTGAAGTAGGTCTAAGACTTCCCCATCCCTTGGAGGGAGGGGAAGTTAAAAACCCTACAAAGATCAGCCTCATTACTCCACCACTTGCCCTAGCCGGCGGCAGAGACCGGGCAGCCCAGTTTCTGGCCGTTGACTTTGCTTAGGCTTAGGTTCTGGTTCTGTTTCTGAGTGAGTGTGTTTGTGTGAGATGTGGGAAACCAACCTAGCCTACATTTGCTGGTGCTCTTCATTTTTTCATGTGGATTCTAATTACTGTTTGGGGTCACTTAAGTATGCTACCATCTTACAGTTAGATCTGTTTAGCAGAAGACAGGGAAAATGGGATGAAATCCCCTATGTACAAACCTTTATGTCTCTTTGGCAAAAGAAAAACCCACCAAAACAGTGTAAGCTAATGGTACAGAGGAAAAAGGAAGAGGAGAAAAGCCCCACCTGGAGAGGCCTGGGGCCAAAGCCAGGCCAGGTAAGGGAAGGCTGATAGGGGACCAGGTTCTTCTGGTTCCACTCAGCCAGAGGCCCCAAGGCCATATGGATATGAATGGAAGATCCCTAAGGTGCAGAAAAGACTAAACTGCAGTGTTTTAAAAGGGTTTAGGGTTATGCGTTTATGTGAATGTACTGTGGATATTGAATGTTTCTTCTACCTAACTTTGTAAAGCAGGCCTAAATGTATGCTAGAAAGGAATATTGGGTATTACAGATTACAGAGAGCATTAACTCCACCTTCAGCTAACACTTAATTTCATAAGCTAAAAGGGGAACTAGGATTTGCCCAGGAGGAACACCAGCTTTTTGTTTCAAGGCAGTAGCCCAGTGTATAAAAACAAAAAACCACTGCCTTTGACTCCATTCTGGGGGATTTAGGTCCAAGAAACTCTCCGATTGCAGAGGGAGTAGTCTCCCCAGCACACACCTATAGTGGGGTGCAGTTTGGCCAGGGATCCACCCAAGTCTCCTCAGAGCAATTTCCTCTGAGACAAATGCCTGTGGGACTGGAGCACAATGGCCAGCCTAAAGGGTTTATCTGGGTCCATACACCCTTCTCCACCTCTGACCTGTATAATTGGAATATTCTTTTGACTCCAGAGGAATGGAAGATAGTCTTAGAAAAGGCACACCAAGAGGCTGACACGTTGTATAGCCTCAACCCTCAAAATGGTATTAGACTCCCGGCAGCCCAGGCTGTACCTGCTACAGATACCGCTCAGAGCAGGACAGCAAGGATATTATGGAAACTGTTTGAGAGCAAGGGGCCCCAAAAGAGAGGAGCCTTAGGAAAGTTCAGGATGTACAACAAGGCTCCAAGAAAAATCCCTCCATCTCCCTAGAATGGGCATATGAAGCATATTGGCAGTTTATTGATATAAACCCTGAAGACCCCCGAGTATGCCACGTTATAAATATGACTTTCATTAGCCAGACCACCCCTGACATCAGGTGGGAATTTCAAAAGGTAGGAGAAGGTCTAGAAATCAATAATTTACACCTTGTTGAGATTGCCTTTCAGGTCTTCAAAAACTGGGACCAGCTCACGGAAGTAACCTGCTACCCAGTCAGACCTCTTGCAGGGTAAGTCCTTGTGGATCCCAAAAGAGCTGGTGGCCAGCCCAAGGCCCCCTAAAGCAAGGCCCCAGACAGTATGCCTACTGCAAATAAGAAGGCCGCTGGAAACAGTGCCTCTTGCAGCCAACCCAGTCTGATCAGGAAATGCATAACCACAGCTCCTGCAGCTGTCAGGGGATGACTCAGACTGATGGGGCCCAGGGGCTCCCCTGCACCCCATTAGGAGCCCTGGGTTGCAGTAACAGTGGGAGGACAACTTAATGACACAACAGACTAGAGAACTGGAGAATGTGGCCTGTGCTGCTGTCCCAGGCACACAGAGGATCCTCTAGCCTCCCCAGGCAGGTACAAGCCTGCAGTCCTAGCCCTTATTCCGCTTCATCATTGGCAGGGTGGAGAGCCACCAAACACGGGCAGAGGGGGCACACAGCTTCAGGGCCTGGCTAAACAGTCACCACCCTTACCTCGCCTCAAACTCTTGGAGGCCCGTGACAGCAAAGAGCATCTCGCCTCCTGGGACTGGAGGAAAGAAGGATTACTAGAGAATGCCTTTCTCGAATAACATAGCATAGCCAACAGAGGCGGCAGTTATACACTGCCTCGGGCATCAGAAGAGAGTCTCACGTAATTAAAGGAAGAGGCAGCCATCCAAGCCCCTAGAACAAAAACCCCACCGTTCGCCTTGGTTCATCTTCAGCTACCAGAAAACCCCCAGTGCACTGAATGTGACATAAACGGAGCTTGTGAGTAGGGCTTCGACCTAAATAACAGCAGGAGACGGATGGTTGCACAGTTTCCAAGGACAGGTGTTAATACCAGAACACCCGACGCATCTGATGATAAAGGCAGCTCATGAGATGTTTCACTGGCTAACCAAGCTGATTAAAGGGCCTGATCTACAAAAGACCATCCAGAAAGTAGTGAACAATCTAAAAACAGGCAAACCGCCTCCTATGCCTGGCGTACAAGCCTGCGGGACCTGACCTGGAGAAGACTGGTAGGCAGACATAAGTTATGCCTTCGGCTACGGGGATTTACCTTACCTGCGTGGCCACCATCTTGCTGCCCAAATCACATATAAGCCCTGCTTCCCCGTAGCTCAGGGAGTCGGATCTGAGGAACTTCTTCCTGGTTCCTTGCTGTTCACGTTGCAATAAAGTTACTTTCTCAAAGACCTGTGTCTAGATAATTGGCAAGTCTGAGCACACGGGACAAAGACCCACCTTCCGGGGTTCAGTAACACTAGAATGAAGTCCCTGATACAGGGCCCTTGTGTTCTTAGGTGTCTTCGATCCCCAGGATCTAAAACTGTGTCTGGTATGTAATGGTGTTCAATGAGTATTTTATGAATGAACACATGGGTGGATGATGCGCTTAGAAGTGTTCCAGGGCTTGACGGCTTTCTCTTTCTCTCACTCAAGCACCCAGGCCCTGACCTGCAAAGTGAAGGAGCAGGAGAAACTTCCCACCAAACAGCTTCAAGGCATAGATGAGACAACTGGCTTGAGAATTCCCTACAGCTTTAATGCACATGCCCAGTCAGGACTTAGTTGTCCATATTTACACAGCTCGTGGAGAATACTCTTAGAAAAGGTCTGAGGACTAACATCTTCCTCTTCCTCGCTCCCTTTGTCAGTAATGCTGGCTACCATGAGGAACAAAAGAAACTATCCACAAAATGAACTCATACCCTGGGTTCAAAAGAAGCAGAATTGGGTACTGTGCGCCAGGCTCTCATTGGAAACTACGGGGCAGTTCTACTTTGACCTACAGGGTCGTATGATTCCGAATCAATTGTGTCAACGGTTTTTTTTTTTTTTTTTTTAACTCTACCCATCAGCCACTGTACTCTTGCTCCGGAACAGTTTCACAAGAATAGGGTCAACTTCCTGCTGCTGTTGCCATAATTTTGGGGCGGGACCTTGAGGAGACTTCCTGACTCTCAATTGCAAGTTGACTTCTTTGGTGCTCCCACTCGCTGTTGCCTGGGCTTCTTGCTAGATTTTTGTCTCCTTCCCATCTGATTCATCTTTCTCAGGTCCCTGAGTGGACTACTCTCAGTCAAAGAGCAGAAATCATGCTGCAGAGAGAATGTGCTCCGGAGCTTTCTTCATCTCTGGGTGAAATTTTGGCCCTTAGGTGGCAGTATAGCTCCAGAAAAAAAACAGTGCAGCTCCACCCTTCCTCCTCCCTTTGTGTTTGGAAAAAAAAAAAAAAAGGCTCCTTATCATTAAAATAAAAACTCTTTCTGTGGTGCCCAGTCTCCAGAAGAGCTTAAAGGTTTCTTTCACTTATTAAAGAGAAAAAGAATCCCTGAATAAGCCCTACTGAATGTATACAACTGTTTATAACTGGTAGCGTTATTTATGTAATATTTTCCCACGTAATAAAAAACCTGTTTACAATGTTTTAAAGAGTTTCATCCTGTTATGAAAGTAAGTTACAGTGTTGAATGTTACCTGAACCCTGTGATTGAGGTAAACAGCAGTGGTTAAAAGTACCCCCATCCATGTTACCTGATTAGGGCCTGTGCCCTGGAGCAGTCGATCCAAGGAAATGTCCTCTAAGTTCAGAAAAAGCTTACTCAGGAGATGCATACATCACCAGGGTCTGGGCAGCAACACAGGCTGTCTCTATGTTCACCTTAGAGCTTATATAGAATCTTGCAAGGGATACAAATGTCTCTGGAGTCCCGGGAGAGATTTCTTTGTTAGGCTAAAAAGGGCTCTGATTTTCCTGTGGGGGATGTAGGCAACAGGTGGTCAGACATAACAAAAGGTTATTTGCATTAGTGTAAAACAAAGAACAAAGTCAATATCAGAGGTGTGTGAAGGAGGGGTCAGCCAGAGGAAGAAGAAAAACACTTTCATCCTGGCTCTGGTTATGTAGAGCTCTCAGTTGCCCATTTTGAAATTGGAAAAAACTTGCTGGGGAGTATTGGGGGCCACACCCACCCTTTGTGTTCCAGAAAACAGCTTACTGCAAGCAACCACCCTTCACCCTAGGACTTAGATTAAGACTCACAGATGCCCCCTTGTTCACCCATGACAAGGCCAGACACAGACCCTCCATTCCCAATTCTTTGCCTCAAATGATAAACTGAACTGCTTGTCCCCACTGATCAATCATAACAAAATGCTTGTTGACCAAACGTTAAGTTTCTCTCCTTCAAGTCCCTGAAATTTGGCCCACCCTGAACCTGAGCTAACACACTATCCCCTCTTTCAGGGCTCCTCCTGGAGAATAGACTGTTAAAATATTCTGATTTACTATTGAGACAGAGCCCTACAGTGTTGTATAGTGTGATTAAGAATGTTGCTGACATAACTCGTATAAAACTCCTTACTTACAAACCCCTTAAAAGTAACGTAGCATTAGGAATCTGAGGTTATTTGGTAAATAACAGTAATTCCTAGGTAAGGCCTTAAAAGAGTCCCAAAAAGCAGGAAAAACTGACCACTGAGACCATAAAAGTTTCAGGTACCTGTTAAATTGGTGCACCAGATTAGGCTGTGTGAGTGTGTAAGTGTGTGTATCCAGAGAATAGGGAACCTTTAAGGGATCCCGGAACATGGACTGCTAAGATGCATCCTTAAAAACTGAGAACAGAGACTCAGACAGACATGGCTCCACAGCGTGCTTGTCCCTTTCCTACTTTTGCCTCTTTAAATACATGCTGAATAAAACCTTTCTTTTTGCTTTGCTAAACTTTGTGGTGTTTTCAGCCTACAAGAGTTAAAAATCATGTAGTTGTTACAGGGATTCTAAAACCATGAATCCAGTCGAGCTAGAGGAGACCCGGACTGTGGAACAAGCCTACTGGGGGTGGGGGTGGGGAGAATAGAGGTCCTATCTCCTGGACCCATGTGCTCACAATCCATGTCTCTTCGACAGCGAGGGGGTAAGTGCCCTTGGTAAACGGGCCTTCGCTTATTCTTTTTGTTCTCTTTAGCTTTGTTTGGCATGTTTGTTTTGAAAACCAGTTGTTTGATTAAGGAGAATCTTAGATTTTTGCTTGATCATTTCGTTAAGAGTGATATCTAGTAACTCTTTTGGTGAACAGTTTAGGTCTGGATTCAGGCATTTGAAACATTAAAGAGGTAATTCTATTTTCAAAGAGCTCTGACTCACTACAAGCCACAAAAGTCAGGCACGGGTTGACCAGTAAAAGCCATTAGGGCGGTCTCTGGCTCTCACCAGGAGCACTAAAGACTCCCATGATAAGAAGCATTGGTCCAAGCAAAACAACATCTCAACCCCCTGGCTTTCCTCCCTGGGGTTCTTTTTGTGACTCAGAAAAAACCTGGGAGATGGTGCTCTGTTTTGCCAAATTTGCAGGGGAAGGTGGCAGTTCCTGACCTGTTTTGCCAAATTTGCAGAGAGAGGTAGTAGCTTCTGACCTGTTGTATGAAATTTAAGGGAAAAGAGATAGCTCTGTATCTGTCTCATGATATAGTTTCTCAGCGAAGAGTGAAAATGTTAAAACCATCAGTAGCTACTTTAAAGTACTTTCCAATTGGAAGAATGTGTATATTTAAGGTCTAAAATAAGAGACTAATAAGTCTCTAGTCAGCAGAATGAATTAAGTTCAAAAAGAAAGAAACCAAAAATTTGAAATTTAGAGCTTAATGTCTTTAATAAATGCCACGAAGACTCTGGATTGGGGTTCATATTTAAAAACACTATAAACTATACTAGAGTTGTTCGGTGAGTATACGTGGTCTGTCTCCTTTTGTACTGAGAGCAATTTTCAGCTATAGCCTCCAATAGAAACTTAGACACAACGTTCTAGGCCAGAAGCAAGCTCTCAGAACAAAAGGAGACAGACCACATAAACTCACTGAACAATACCACACAAAACAAGAATATGAGAGTTCTGGTTTCTTAAAGTTTATATAACAATTTTTGGAAGACCACGTCAATTCAATTGGAAAAAACAGGTTCTAGATAAAACTTACTGTCAGAGTCTCAGATGGAGGAATATTAGACCTTTTGACAAAACCTGAGGATTAAGCAAAAGTTTGCCAATGAGGAAAAGACAACACAAATGAAAGCTCATTTTCTCAAAATGGTCACTAAAATTTCAAATTACTTCTTGGTCAGGAGCTACTACTAAAAAAAAAAAAAGAATACTAGTCTCTGCAAATTTGGCAAAACAGGTCAGGAACTGCCACCTTCCCCTGCAAATTTGGTGAAAGAGCACCATCTCCCAAGTTTTTTCTGAGTCACAAAAAGAACCCCAGGGAGGAAAGCCAGGGGGTTGAGATGTTGTTTTGCTTGGACCAATGCTTCTTATCATGGGAGTCTTTAGTGCTCCTGGTGAGAGCCAGAGACCGCCCTAATGGCTTTTACTGGTCAACCCGTGCCTGACTTTTGTGGCTTGTAGTGAGTCAGAGCTCTTTGAAAATAGAATTACCTCTTTAATGTTTCAAATGCCTGAATCCAGACCTAAACTGTTCACCAAAAGAGTTACTAGATATCACTCTTAACGAAATGATCAAGCAAAAATCTAAGATTCTCCTTAATCAAACAACTGGTTTTCAAAACAAACATGCCAAACAAAGCTAAAGAGAACAAAAAGAATAAGCGAAGGCCCGTTTACCAAGGGCACTTACCCCCTCGCTGTCGAAGAGACATGGATTGTGAGCACATGGGTCCAGGAGATAGGACCTCTATTCTCCCCACCCCCACCCCCAGTAGGCTTGTTCCACAGTCCGGGTCTCCTCTAGCTCGACTGGATTCATGGTTTTAGAATCCCTGTAACAACTACATGATTTTTAACTCTTGTAGGCTGAAAACACCACAAAGTTTAGCAAAGCAAAAAGAAAGGTTTTATTCAGCATGTATTTAAAGAGGCAAAAGTAGGAAAGGGACAAGCACGCTGTGGAGCCATGTCTGTCTGAGTCTCTGTTCTCAGTTTTTAAGGATGCATCTTAGCAGTCCATGTTCCGGGATCCCTTAAAGGTTCCCTATTCTCTGGATACACACACTTACACACTCACACAGCCTAATCTGGTGCACCAATTTAACAGGTACCTGAAACTTTTATGGTCTCAGTGGTCAGTTTTTCCTGCTTTTTGGGACTCTTTTAAGGCCTTACTGTGGAGACCACGCTAGCTGAAACCAAATGTAGAAGCAAACAACATGTGAAGAAAGGAGATAAAGAAGATGATGCAACCTAGAGGAGAAAAACCACCTTATCAACAGAAGACACCGGGACCAGCTAAGTCACAAAGAAGGCACTAAGACTCAGCTTTGCTTGGAGTCGTAACCAGAGCCACCTCGGTCATACGTTGTTGCCTGGGAAGCAGTGGGCTGCGGAAGCTCGCCTGGGTTTACTCCCAAGTCCTAGAGACATTCGTTGTCTATCTCGGTCATACACTGAGGACTAGAGCCCAGGAGGTCAGGAAGCAGGGGCTGCAGTAGCTCGCCTGGGCTTACTCTCGACCTTCCTCTTAGTCCAACACATGTTTCTTGTTGCTCCGCTATCTCGGTCATATGTTGAGGGTCGAGATCAGTGAGCTAGGAAGTAGTGGGCTGCGGCAGCTCACCTGGGCTTACTCTTCACCACAGACCCAGCACACGTTGCTTCTGTCATACGTTGAGAGCTAAGGGATAATAAGCCCTTGTGCTCAGGAGACGTGACAGAGATCCACGAGCGATTCTCGGGAATCAAGGTTGATTTGACGTCCGAGCCACCGACGACGACATGGTCAAGAGTTGGCTTGGACCAGAGAACAACAGTGCCCAAATGCTGCCCTCAATTGCCCTAAGCTTGCTTGCTTTCCCTCTTTTCCCCTGGTGAATTGAGTTCTCTGGCGTCCGGGGTAGCCAAGATCCTTTGTGCCTAATAACTAATAAAGACATTGTGGAAAGACACAAATCGTTTGGAGTAGTCGTTGAGACCCCCTTCTCACGACACTTACCTAGGAATTACCGTTATTTACCAAATAACTTCAGATTCCTAATGCCAAGTTATTTTTAAGGAGTTTACAAGTAGGGAGTTCATACAAGTTATGTCAGCAACATTCTTAGTCACGCAATACAACACTGTGGGTGCTTCGTCTCAATAGTAAATCAGAATATTTTAAGTCTATTCTCCAGGAGGAGCCCTGAAAAAGGGGGTAGTGTGTTGGCTCAGGTGGAGGGTGGGCCAATGTTCAGGGACTTGGAGGAAGGAGAGAAGCTTAAAGTTTGGTTAACAAGCATTTTGCTGTGATTGATCAGTGGGGACAAGCAGTTCAGTTAATCATTTATGAGGCAAAGAATTGGGAATTTGGAGGGTCTGTGTCCGGCCTTGTCATGGGTGAACAAGGGGGCATCTGTGAGTCTTAATCTAAGTCCTAGGGTGAAGGTTGGTGGTTTGCAGTAAGCTATTTTCTGGAACAGAAAGGGCAGGTGGAGTATTTTTTATGGCTGCTGTTTACCTGGATCAGAAAAAAAAATTTTTTTTTTTTTACAGGGTTCAGATAAAATTCAACAATGTAACTTTCATAACAGGACGAAATTCCTTAAAACGTTGTAAACAGCTTTTTAATGAATGGGAAAATATTACATAAATAAAAAAAAGCTACCAGTTATAAACAGTGATACATAGTCAGTAGGGCTTATTCAGCTCCTTCTTTTTCTGTTTATTAAATGAAAGAAACCTTTAAGGTCTTCTGGAGACTGGGCACCACAGGAGTTTTTATTCTGATGCTAAGGAATTTTTTTTTCCAAACACAAAGGGCGGGGGAAGAGCAGAGCTGCAGTGTTTTTATGTGGGGCCATACTGCCACCAAACGGCCAAAATTTAATTGACCGACTACAAAAACTCGGGAGGACATTCTACCCTGGCCTGATTTCTGCTCTTTGACTAGGAGTAGTTCACTCAGGGACCTGAGCAAGATAAACGGGAAGGGAAAGCAACAAAAATCTAGCAGGGAGCCCAGGGGCCAGCGAGTGCAAGTGCCACGGGACTCAACCTGCAGTTGGGAGTCAGGAGGTCTCCTGAAGGTCCCGCCCCTAAGCCTTAGCAACAGCAGCAGGAAGTTGACGCTGTTCCTTTGGGACTGTTTAGGGAGCAGGAGCACAATGGCTGATGGGTAGAGTAGGCGAGCTTATAATAGGGCAGTACCCAATTCGGCTTGCTCTTTTGAACCCAGGGCCTGAGTTTATTTCGTGGATGGTTTCTTTTGTTCCTCGTGGTAGCTGGCGTTACTGAGAAGACGGGGAGCGAAGAAGAGGAAGATGTTAGTCTTGGGACTCATTCTAAGTCTTCTGCAGGAGCAATGGAAACATGGACCTACTCAGTCCTGCGTGGGCATGCGCATTAAAGTTGTACAGAATTTTTAAGCCAGTTTCCTTGTGTACGCCTTGAAGCTGTTTGCCTGGAAGCTTGTCCTGTACCTTCGTTTTGCAGGATAGGTGTCTGGGTGCTTGAGTGAGAGAAACAGATAGCCAGGAAGCCCTGGAAACACTTCCAATCGCGTCATCAATCCATGTGTTCATTCATAAAACAAATACTCATTGAACACCATTTCGTACCAGGCACAGTTTTAGACCCTGGGGATCCAGGACACCTAAGAACGCAAGGGCCCTATATCAGGGAACTTCATTGTAGTGTTATGGAATCAAAAAAGGTGGGTCCCTGTCCGGTGCACTCAGACTTGCCAAATATCTGCACACGGGTCTTTTAGAAAGAGAAAGTAACTTTATTGCAATGTGAAGAGGTAAGAACCAGGAAGAAGTTCCTCAGATCAGAGTTCCTGAGCTATGGGGAAGCAGGGCTTATATGTGATTTGGGCAGTAAGATGGCTGTCCAGTAGGCCTATGTGTTAAAAAACAAAAACAAAAACAAAAAACACCGTTGCTGTGGAGTCAACTCTGACTCCTAGTGACCCTGTAGGACAGAGTGGAACTGCCTCATAGGGTTTCCAAGGAGCACATGGTGGATTCAAACTGCAGCCCTTTTGGTTAGCAGCCAAACTGTTAACCACTATGCCACCAGGCTTTCCTGTGCAGGCTTACTGGTGATGGAAAAGTCTAGAAGGCAGCTAGAAAACAGGAAGTGACCTAGTTCTTGGTGGGCCTCTTGCTTTGGGATAGGGTCTGGGTGATGATTTTCCTTCTGATTAGTTCCTCCTGTTGCTGTGTGTGCTGCTGAGGTCAATGAGCGGTCACAGCTGGCCCTTCTGCCCATGCAAAGTGGGCCAAATCTGGCTTGGGCTAGTTTAAGGACTAATGGAAATTTACCAGCATTTGTAGGGTCAGGTTACATTCCCCCCTTGAGGTGCAGCAATTCCTTAATCTTAAGGAATAAGGATTGATGACTCACCTGGCTACTCCCTGTTGACTTGGGGTATAGTTTTAGGGACCGAGGAACAGGCAAGGAATGATTAACTTGCTGGGAGTAGCAGACAAAGAAGACTTAAAACCAAAGACACACGGGAAAGATTAGTCCAAAGAACTAATGAACCCCAAGTACCACAGCCTCTACCAGACTGAGTCTAGCACAACTAGATGGTGCTCAGCTACCACCGCGGACTGCTCTGACAGGGATCACAATAGAGGGTACTGGACAGAATTGGAGCCTGAGGGTCACCCTTCAGCCAAATATTAGGCCCATAAAACAAAATGAGAGAGAATAAGTGGTAACTTTGGTGAAAGGTAAGACAGTACACAATACTGGGGAAGCCAGCACAACTTGTCCAAGGCAAGGTCATGGAAGTTCCACAGATACATCCAAACCCCCTGAGGGACCAAATTACTGGGCTGAGAGCTGTGGGGACCATGGTCTTGGGGAACATCTAGCCTAACTGGCATAATATAGTTTATAAAGAATACATGCCAGGCAATGAGCTAAGTGGTTTTCAGTTTATCTTATTTAATCTTCACAATAACCCTGTAAAGTGGCCATTGTTATTTACCATCATTTTGCAGATAAGGAAACTGAGCCATCTGCAAGTGAAGCCCCTTGATCCAAAAATCAAAAGTTAGCAGTGCTAAGATTTGAACCCAGGCAGATGGTCTCCAGGACCCTTCAGTTATACTGCCACCAGAAGCTTTATTGGCTTCCTCCTGCTGCCAGGCCCTTTCATACACTCAGAGGGATTTTCCCTTCAATCCAGTTAATGGCCTGCTTGTGAACACTGTAAATGGAGCCCGGAGTGACATATAGTGACCTAAGATACCTGGAAACACTAAGTTCCTGACTACTTAAGGATCATCTGAAGCACCACATCCCCAGGCAGCCTTAAGGAAAGGTTCTCCCATACAGCATTTCATCGGGGCTCAAGTGGAACCTGCTTCTAGGGACCATCCGGACACTCAACAGGGCAGTGTAGCAGCTTGATCCAGGGCAAACTGGTCTCTTAGAACACAAGTATTCACCCACACTGCCCACACTAGCTTAGGTTTCTAGTTAGCACACAGTCAATGCAGTAGTTACTGTGGTCTCCAGGGAGCAGGTAGCTTCCATAGAATTCCTAAATATCGTGACTTTGGATACAAAGGCTTCTCCAGTCACTGGTTTGAATTGAATAAGGTAGGCCAAATCTAGGCATTGAGGAGAGCTTTGCTCACCTTGGATGCCTTTTCCATTCAGAAGGGAAAGGCTTCTACCCATCCAGTAAAGGCAAACCCCCTGTAGCCATTGGCATAACTGTTAAGTCCCCTTGCCAGTCTTCCCCGGGTCAGGTCCCGTGGGCTTGTACGCCAGGCATAGGAGGCGGCGGGCCTGTTTGGATTCTTCACTACTTTCTGGATAGTCTTTTGTAGATTAGGCCCTTTAATCCGTTTGGCTAGCCAGTGAAACATCTCATGACCTACCTTTATTATCAGGTGCATCAGGTGTTCTGGTATTAACACCTGTCCTTGGAAATTGTGCAACCATCCGTCTTCTGCTCTGTTATTAAGGTCAAAGCCGCACTCACAAGCTCCGTTTATGTCACATTCAGTGCACTGGGGGTTTTCTGGTAGCTGAGGATTGAGCAAGGTGAGTGGTGGGGGTTTTTGTTCTAGGGGCTTGGATGGCTGCCTGATCCTTTAATTATGGAGTCTGTCTCTTCTGATGCCCGAGGCAGTGTATAACTGCCATCTCTGTTGGCTATGGTATGTTATTCAAGAAAGGCATTCTTAGTAGTCTTTCTTTCCTCCACTCCCACCAGCCAAGATGCTCTTTGCTGTCACAGGCCTGCCAGTGTTTCATGTGAGGTGAGGTTGGTGAACATCTCGCCAGGCCCTAAAGCTGTGTGCTGCCTGTGCCTGTGTTTGGTGGCTCTCCACCCTGCCACTGAAGTGGAATGAGGGCTAGGACTGCAGACTTGTCCCTGCCTGGGGCAGATGGAGGTTCTCCTGCATGCCTGGGACAGCAGCAGAGGCCGTGTTCTCCAGTTCTCTAGTTTGTTGTGTCAGTAAGTTGTCCTCCCACTGTTATTGCAGCCCAGGGCTCCTCATGGGTTGCAGGGGAGCTCCTGGGCCCCATCAGTCTGAGTCATCCTCTGACAGCTGCAGGAGCTCCAGTTATGGGTTTCTTGCTCAGACTGGGTTGGCTGTGGGGGTACTGTTGTTTCCAGCAGCCTTCTTGTTTGCAGTAGGCACAGTTTCTGGGGCCTTGCTTTATTTAGGGGGCCTTGGGTTGGCCAGAAGTTCTTTTGGGGCCCACTAGGATTTACCCTGCAGGAGGTCTGCCTGGGTGGCGGGTTACTCCAGAGAACTGCTGCCAGAAGCATGGCCTTTTTCCTTGTACTGGTCCCAGTTTTTGAAGACCTTAAAGGCAGTCTCAACAAGATGTGAAGTATTCATTCCTAGAGCTTCTCCTACCTTTTGAAATTTCCACCTGGTGTCAGCACTATGGCTGATGAAAGTCATATTTATTAACTGGGCATTCTCAGGGGTCTTCGGGGTTTATATCAGTAAACTACCGATATGCTTCACATACCCGTTCTAGGGAGATGGAGGGATTTTTCTTGGAGCCTTGTTGAATATACTGAACTTTTCTAAGGCTCCTCTCTTTTGGGGCACCTTGCTGTCAAACAGTTTCCATAATATTCTAGCTGTCCTGCCCCCAGCCATATCTGTAGCAGGTACAGCCTGGGCTGCCAGGAGTCTAATACCATTTTGAGGGTTGAGGTTATACAACCTGTCGGCCTCTTGGTGTGCCTTTTCTAAGACCATCTCCCATTCCTCTGGAGTTAAAAAAAATATTCCAATTATACAGTTCAGAGGGGGAGAAGGGTGTGTGGACCCAGATAAACCCTTTAGGTTGGCCATTGTGATCCAGTCCCGCAGGCATTTGTCTCAGAGGAAATTGCTCTGAGGAGACTCGGCTGGATCCCTGGCCAAATTGCAACCTGCTACAGGTGTGTGCTGGGGAGACTACTCCCAGGGCAAGACAGGGAGTTTCATCGACCTAAACCTCCGACTCTATACACAAGGCTACTGGCTTGAAACAAAAAGCCTGTGTTCCTTCTGGGCAAATCCTACTTCCTCTTTTAAGATATCCAATTAAATATTGGCTGAAGGAGAAGTCAGCCTTTTGGGACCTTCATTTGCTCATGTGGCATGACTCAAAATGAGAAGAAACAGCTGCAAACATCCATTAAAGCACAATTTAAAAAAGGAAGTAAAAAAAAAAGAGAGATGAACTTAAAAATGAACTGTTCAAAATTAAGACAGAACTAAAAGATCTGGCAAATTTTGTATACACCAAGTGCATGTGCCCTAAAACTCTCACCAAGGACTTGGTGACTCAATCTTTTTTCAGAGATTAAGCCTGTCACTGATGGATCTAAGCAACTGCTACAACAGAAAACGCATCAGCTTAGATCAAGAGGGGCAGGTACAGGGACAGGGCAGAGACAGGATGAATGGAAGGAAAGCTTTCTATCTCTTTTAATTCTACAGGTGGAAAACAGCCTACCTAAGGCTGTAATCTCTAAGAGAAGCAAAACCAGTAAAGTGAACATATATACATACATAGATATATACGTTGTTGTTGTTAGGTGCCGTCGAGTCAGTTCCGACTCATAGCCACCCTGTGCACAAGAGGATGAAACACTGCCCGGTCCTGCGCCATCCTCACAATCGTTGTTATGCTTGAGCTCGTTGTTGCAGCCACCGTGTCAATCCACCTCGTTGAGGGTCTTCCTCTTTTCCGCTGACCCTGTACTCTGCCAAGCATGATGTCCTTCTCCAGAGACTGATCCCTCCTGACAAAACGTCCAAAGTATGTAAGACGCAGTCTCGCCATCCTTGCCTCTAAGGAGCATCCTGGCTGCACTTCTTCCAAGACAGATTTGTTTGTTCTTTTGGCAGTCCATGGTATATTCGATATTCTTCACCAACACCACAATTCAAAGGTGTCAGCTCTTCTTCGGTCTTCCTTATTAATTGTCCAGCTTTCACATATGTATATAGAGATTTATCTGAAGGAAATGGCTCACACAGTTGTATACCTGGCATGTCTCAAGTCCATGGGTCAGGCGTCAGGCTGGAGCATTCTTCTGAGTCATGTAGCTGTAGGGAGTGAGGAGCCCAAGATCTGTATGTCAGACAGCAGGCTGCTGGCTCACAGCCTGTGGAGGCTGATGAACTCCAAAACTGGCAGACAATATGGTAGGCCCCTACCTCAAGTCCCAAGAACCAGAGGACAGATGATGACAAGCTGGATGCAGGATCCAGAGCAAGGAAAAGCCAGTTAGTTTTGCCAGAACGTCCATATATATTGAATGGAGGGCACCCCCCTGAAGAAACTCCCCTTACAACTGATTGATCACATCATGAAGGTGATTACATTATATCACAAAATGGAGGATAATGACATCATTTCATAACTAAACAATGCTCAAAGCCTCAAAAGAAGATGGAAGGAATACACAGTCACTGTACCAAAACCAAGTGGTTGGCATTCAACCATTTCAGAAGGTAGCATATGATCAAGAACCAATGGTACTGAAGGAAGAGGTCCAAGCTGCACTGAAAGCATTGGCAAAAAACAAGGCTTCGGAAATTGAATTGATGGAATACCAATTGAGGCGTTTCGACAAATGGATGCAGTGCTGGAACTGCTGACTCGTCTACGCCAAGAAATTTGGAAGATAGCTACCCGGTCAACCAACTGGAAGAGATCCACATTTGTACCCATTCCAAAGAAAGATGATCCAACAGAATCGGAAATTATCAAAGAACTTCATTAGTATCACACAACTAAATTTGCTGAAGATCATTCAAAAGCTGCTTCAGCAGTACATTGTTAGGGAACTGCCAGAAATACAAGCAGGATTTGGAAGAGGATGAGGAACAAGAGATATCATTGCTGATATCAGATGGATCCCGGCTGAAAGCAGAGAATACCAGAAAGATGTTTACCTGTGTTCTATTGACTATGCAAATGCATTCGACTGTGTGGGTTGTAACAAATTATGGATAACATTGCAAAGAATGGGAATTCCTGATCGCTATTTGTGCTTGCTCATGAGGAACCTGTACTTAGACCCAGAGGCAGATGTTCAAACAGAACAAGGGGTTTAAAGTCAGGAAAGGTGTGCATCAGGGTTGTATCCTTTCACCATACTTATTCTATCTGTATGCTGAGCAAATAATCCGAGAAGCTGGACTATATGAAGAAGAACAGCATCAGGATTGAGGGAAGACTCATTCACAGCCTGTCATATGCAGATGACACAACCTTGCTTGCTGATAAGCGAAGGGGACTTGAAGCACTTACTGATGAAGATCAAAGACTACAGCCTTCAGTTTGGATTACACCTCAACATAAAGAAAACAGAAATCCTCACAACTGGAACAATAAGCAACATCGTGATAAATGGAGAAAATATTGAAGTTGTAAAGGATTTCATTTTACTTGGATCCACAATCAATACCCAAGGAAGCAGCAATCAAGAAATCAGATGACATATTGCACTGGGCAAATCTGTTGCAAAAGATCTCTTTAAAGTGTTAAAAAGCAAAGATGTTACTTTAAGGACTAAGATGTGCCTGACTCAAGCCATCATGTTTTCAATTGCCTCTTATGCATGCGAACACTGGATAATGAATAAGGCGGCTGAAGAATTGATGCTTCTGAACTGTGGTGTTTGTGAAGAATGTTGACTATACCATGGACTGCCAGAAGAACAAACAAATCTGTTTTGGAAGAAGTATAGCCAGAACGCTCCTTAGAAGCTCACATACTTTGCCGTTTGTTTCACATACCTTGTATACGTTATCAGGAGGGACCAGTCCCTGGAGAAGAACATCATGCTTGGTAGAGCAGAGGGTCAGCAAAAAAGAGGATGGCCGTCAATGAGATGGATTGACACAATGGCTGCAACAATGGCCTCAAGCATAACAATGATTGCGAGAATGGCTCCTGACTGGGCAGTGCTTCATTCTGTTGTACATGGGGTCGCTATGAGTCAGAAGCAACTCAACAGCACCTAACAACAACAACAAGAATATCATTACATAACTGCCAAATTACATCAGTACATATCTGCCAAATCACTTCATTACATAACTGGCAAACCACTGAGAATCATCACCCAGCCAAATTGACACACAACCTTAACTATCACAGTCCAACCATTGTCAGCTTGGCACCTGTACACCTCTTTAAACCATACAGAATCTCTAAAGACAGTTATGATGTTATACTTCCCGGTAACATAACATAACTAACGTGCATACAACCAAAAATGCACTAGCCTTGTTTACATCCTATGCTTTCCTTGTCTCTTTAGCTTCTGCTGGGTTTCTTGGCCTCTCAGCTACTTGGGACTCACTCCTGCATCTACCCTGTTTGGGCAAGTGTTCTAAATCTCTAGCTCCACTGATAAATGCCTGGGTGCACCCAAGTCTCCTATTAAACTTTGGCTGGAAGGCACTCAGCTCTGTTGCTCCATGAGTTGGCAAGCCTAGTTCCACCAATAAGTGCCCAGAGGTACACAAGGCCTCCAGGAAGCCTCCTGCGCCAAGGCATTCAGCTCTCTCATTCCGTAAGTCAGCTCCAGTGCTATCTGGCACTGGTCTTCTGGTTCTACTGCTGCTGGCTCTCTTCCGCTGTCCGTCCTCTGCTGCTGCCAATCCTCTGCTGCTGCTTCTCACCATCTGCTCCATCTCTGATGTTAACAGCTCTCCTCACTTCCTTCTGAGTCCTCTGTCCATTCACAGTTTCAACGACTTCCACATTTTAGGTATCTGTTAGAGCAGCACCCCACTCCCAGTACCAAATTCTGTCTTAGTCATCTAGTGCTGCTAAAACAGAAATACCACAAGTGGATGGCTTTAACAAAGAGAAATTTATTCTCTCACAGTCTAGTAGGCTACAAGTCCAAATTCAGGGTGTCAGCTCCAGGGGAGGCTTTCTCTGTCAGCTCTGGAGGAAGGTCCGTGTCATCAACCTTCCCTTGGTCTAGGAGCTTCTCAGAGCAGGATCCTCAGGTCCAAAGGACACACTCTGTTCCTGGCACTGCTTTCACGGTGGTATGAGGTCCCATGTCTGTCCGCTCACTTCTCTCTTTTGTCTCAAAAGAGATTGGCATAAGATACTGTCTAACCTTGTAGATTTCATCAATGTAACTGCCACTAATCCATCACATTACAACATAATGATAGGATTTACAACACATAGGGAAATCACGTCAGATGACAAAATGGTCACTTTATTGAAAGAAATTTCAACTTGCAGTTTGCACAACAAATATTTTCCTAGCAAGGGAATGGGACAGTGGGGCATGTAGAGAAAAAAATATACTAATGACTTCCCTTGTATGGAGCAGGTTAGAAGCTGGAGGAAGGGAGGATTCTCCCCTTTACCTGAGACTCCCGCAACAGACACAGTTTGTTTTTTGGGGGCTCTTTTTCTGGGTCAGGACAGGGTGGGTTGCTCCAGCATTCACTGGAAACCATACAGACTCCCCACCCACCTTCATTATAACCAGAGGCTCAGATGGGGGACTCGCCTCCAGTCTTCCTCAAACTGAGTCTTCCCCCATCAGAATCATGGGGCACTGGGCAGCCCCAGGTTGTTTCTTACGTCTGTGTAGGAATTTAGGGCATTCTGTCTTCCAATGTCCTCTCTCTTTGCACCAGGTGGACTAGTCTCAGTTTATCGGATGTCCGAGTCTCCCACCTCCTTCTCTCAGGGATCCTCCTCTTCTTGGGCTGCCAGGATACGAACCATTTCCCTGCAAGGCCACAGCCAGGAATACAGCCTCTCTCTTATCAGTGATGTTTCTGTTTTCCTGTTCCTGGTCCCAACTGGAATATATCTGGTAGGCAAGCTCAACAAGCCGTGAGATCCCTAACTCCACACTTTCCTCAAGCATTTGGAGTTTTCTCCATATATCCAGGACAGTGTACCCAGTAGAAATCATATTCACCATGTGAATGTTTTTGGGACTCTCAGGATCTGTGTTTGTGAACTGTCTAAAAGTCTCATAGATTCTTTCCAAAAACTTAGAGAGATCTTCAGTTGGTTCTTGTTTGATCCCATTTATTTTGGTAAGGTTTTTTTGTTTAGGCATCCCTTTTTTCAACCCTTCTAAGAGGCGCTCACTATGATAAATGAGGCAGGTCCATCCCTCAGCTGTATGCTGATCCCAGCCAGTGTCCCCCAAGGGGAGTCTCTGCCCCTAGCCGATTTAGTGCCTGTACTTCTGGTGTCTGTCGGCCTCAGCTTTAGCCTTTTCTACGACCATGTGCCTTCCTTCTGGGGTCAGGAGCACATCTATCTGTGCCTGACAATCTGCCCAATTAAGGTTATGTGTGCAGGAGATGGAGGCAAAAAGGTCCTGCATTCTCTTAGGGTCTTCCTGATACCCGGGGCAATGGTTTTTTCCAGTTATAAAGGTCACTTTTTGAGAAAAGTTGGTGAACCCGAACCATGCCGGCATCTTCTGCTGGGACTTGTTGAAGGGGATGCATGCCCCTGGGCTTAACTATGCTATGGTTCTCCCAAGAATCTGTCACTCTCATGTTACTTTTGTTCTCCTAGTCAGTGAATTGGAGCACCCAAATGCCATTCTGCTCTGCCTATGGGATGGCAAGTCCGATGCCAGGGGCGGAAGGGCTTGAGAGGGGTGATACAAAGGTTGAAGGGGCTTTAACAGTGGGGGCTGTCACTGGTGTGGGAGCCCCACTGGGTGGAGGAAGGGTGTAGGGAGGGGAGGGTGTGGGCTCTGGAGTGGTGGGAGGCTGGGGCGAAGGTGGGTGGCTGGCAGGCTAGGAGCGTGGGGCTGGAAAATCCTCTTCAGGGTCAGGAGGGAGGACTGGTGGTCACAATCTGCCAGCACCCTTCTGAACTGGAATTGGACATTTTTTCTGCAATCCCCTTTCCTGACACAGAGTCATGAAAGCTTCTACATAATACTTCTCATCCCACTTTCCCTGGAGAGTACATAAAAGGTCCAACTGAAGAATGGTATTAAAACATAGGCACCCATTCTTTAGTCATTCTTCTCCATCTGCTAATTTATATTTTGGCCAGGCAGTGTTGCAAAGGAAAATCATTTTCTTCTTTTTCATGAGGTTTGGCCTGAAATATTTCCAATTTGCGAGGATGCCTCCTAAGGGCTGCAATCAGGAATCCCTTGAACATTTCCCATTTCTGAACACACCCACCTTACACATTCACACAACCTAATTTGGTGCACCACCCTAATAACAGAAACCTAGAGCCTTTTACACCCTCAAGGGTCAATTCCTCCCACTTCTTGGGACTCTTCTAAGGCCTTACCTAGGAATTACCCTGTTATTTACCAAATAACCTCAGATATCTAATACCCTCAATAATCAATTCCTACTGCTTCTTAGGACTCTTCTAAGGCCTTACCTAAGGACTTACCAGATAACCTAGGTATGTTTCGCTTCTCCCACAGAATCACCATCAGGTCTGAGGTGGATTGGCTTTCAGGGCTGTTCCAAGTTCTCCAGCAGAAATCTCCTGGTGGTGACAGATGTCAGGGCCGGTCTGTTGTCCAATCTACCTCCAGAACCAAGTGGATTACCCCTGGCTGGCTCGCCAGAAATGTTACCGGGTGGAAACCCTAGGCTTTTCTTGATGTGACTCATATCAGCTGATAAAAGAGACAGAGGTGGTAGAGTGAAAATGCCCTTATTTTGTTGCACAAAGAGAAAGGAGGCAGTTATAGCTGCTGCCACCAAGACTGCTTCTCAAGGGAGAGGGGGAAAGTTATTTTTAAGGTGTTTACAAGTAGGGAGTTCATACAAGTTACATCAACAATATTCTTAATCATACTACATAGGTCCCGGAATTTTTACAGTACAGGCCAAGCAAAGGAACTGGAGTTCTAATGTAAAATTGTGAGGCTGGCCAAGCAAAGGAGCTGGAATTCTAATGCTTGACCACTTGTTGTTTATCAAAGGACTACCTGGGTGGTCTGGGGTATTGTATTTATTTCCAATTCTGAATACTGCTGGGACAGGATTATCCAGGATTTTCTCTTTCTGCATCTGGATCTTGAGTCCAGTTTGTGGTCAATTGACCTCTGGTTCTTGGGACTCGAGCCATAGGACTGCTGTCTGACTTGCCAATTCTGGGATTCACTGGCCTCCACAGCTCTTGTGGTGGGGTGAGGGGGGCAGGGCTAGCATGTGACCTGATTCACCAGCTTCTGCAACCTTGTGAGCCAGCAGCCTGTGGTTTGGGTGCTAGACCTACCAGTGCAAGTCAGCCCCTGCAGCCACTTGGGTCAGGAGAAGCCTACGCCTGACCCATGGATTTGTTAAGTGCTATGGTCTTTCTTTTTTATGGCTGTTAACCAAAGAGTTGGCAGTTCGAATCCACCAGGCGCTCCTTGGAAACTCTACGGGGCAGTTCTAATCTGTCCTACAGGGTCGTTATGAGTCGGAATCGACTCGACGGTACTGGGAGCCTCCACAACCGTGTGAGCCATATCCTTTACACAGTTCATGAATTCTGTGAGACGTTGTGGAGAATTAGGGCACCCAAAGACGGGAGGGAGTACTGAGGGGAGAGGGAGTAGTTGATGTTAGAGATGATGGAGTGGTACAACAGCTTGGAAAAGTTGGACATTTGGGACATCTTTAATCTCTGCCTCATAGGAATCAGCTTTGTGCTGATAATTATAAAAGACATTATTGGTCTACCAGCCCATATAGTTGTTGAGGAAATCCTGGTGGTGTAGTAGTTAAGAGCTATGACTTGTAACCAAAAGGTCAGCAGTTCAAATCTACCAGGTGCTCCTTGGAAACCCTATGGGGCACTTCTCTGTCCTACAGGGTCACTATGAGTCGGAGTCGACTTGATGTCAACGTTTTTTTTTTTTTTTTTTGGTATAGTTGTTGAATTGGAGACAGGGCCTTACATGTTTCACCCTTGGGCCATTTTCTTTCTATTGTCCAGTAGACATTACATATAAATCCCATAAAACAGTTCTTAAAACAGGAAATAGGAGAGGGCATCGGTTAAATAATCAGTCAAAGGAGTAACCAAGGAGAGATTTAGCCTAGGAATCCAGGGTCTCCCTTGGAGT
Source organism: Loxodonta africana (assembly GCF_030014295.1). Lineage (NCBI taxonomy): Eukaryota > Metazoa > Chordata > Mammalia > Proboscidea > Elephantidae > Loxodonta > Loxodonta africana. The sequence continues at coordinate 87,021,085 of NC_087369.1, read as the reverse complement.
CTGTAGCTCTTGCTTTCTTGCTTTTTCTTTTCCTTATTACACAGACCCTACTAGCTATGACAGTGGACTGAGGGAAGGAGAGAGACTTGATAAAAGGAGATTGAGCAAAGAACCTGTCTTAATAGTTCAGATGGAAATATTAACAACAGGTATCAGCATTTATTTAGCACTTCTTTGTGCCAGAAACATTCTAAGCAAGTTACATGCATTAACGTATTTAATCCTCAGAACAATCCTATAAGGCAGTTACTGCTATTGTCCCAATTTTACAAATGAGGAAACTGAGACAGGGAGAGGTTATATATTTAGCCCAGGGTCACACAACTAGTGAGTGGATTTCCCCAGGTCTGCCACAGAAAGTCCAGCACCAACAGAGTGGCATGTATTCCAAATGCTCCTAATTATGCTTTTAAAGGTCCTGGAGGTGATGATCATTTTCAAAGAGAGTAGGGATGTGAGTATGTGCTGCTAGACCTACCAGTGCAAGTCAGACCTTTCCTATACTTGAAGCTTTTCATTTGGTCTATGAGTGAGAACTGACTCGATGGCAACAAGTTTTTTTATTTACTTTTTATGTGCCAAGAGGTTACTTGGCTTCCTGTCTTCAGGAACCCCAAGGTAATCATTTTTATAGCCTGGGTTGTATCTGCAACTTGCTTTTCTCCAAATGAACTGATAGAATACCCACTCATTTTAATAGTCACAAAATGTTCCATTGGTATACCTCAATGTAGTTCAAACATTTTCCTTTTTATGAACATTTATTTTGTTTCTACCTTTTTTTTTTTTGCCACAACTCACTCATAATGTTGCAATAAACATCCTTATTTCTTTTGGATAAATGTCCCTGTCATAGGGTTGCTGGGTTAAAAGGGTATTCTTAGTTTTAGAATATATATTACGTGATTGCTTCATGCACACACAAAAGAAGCAACAATACCCATTTTCACCAAGCAATGTATGGAAAGACTCAGTCCCACATCCTTTCAGAGCTCAGTATTATCACACTTGAAACTTTTTGCCAATATTAAGGAAAGAAAGGATACCTACTTTTAGCTTTAATTTGCTTTCTTCCATTAGTGAGAATGAGCCTCTTTCATATTCTTTTTTTTTTAATAATTTTTATTGAGCTTTAAGTGAATGTTTACAAATCAAGTCAGTCTGTCACATATAAGCCTATATACACCTTACTCCATACTCCCACTTACTCTCCCCCTAATGAGTCAGCCTTGTCCAGTCTCTCCTTTCATGGCAATTTTGCCAGTTTCTAACCCTCTCTACCCTCCTATCTCCCCTCCAGACAGAAGATGCCAACACAGTCTCAAGTGTCCACCTGATATAATTAGCTCACTCTTCATCAGCATCTCTCTCCAACCCATTGTCCAGTCCAATCCATGTCTGATGAATTGTCTTCGGGAATGGTTCCTGTCCTGGGCCAACAGAAGATTTGGGGACCATGACCGCCGGGATTCCTCTAGTCTCAGTCAGACCATTAAGTCTGGTCTTTTTATGAGAATTTGGGGTCTGTCAGGGCAGTCATCAGTTGTAGCTGGGCACCATCTAGTTCTTCTGGTCTCAGGATGATGTAAGTCTCTGGTTCATGTGGCCCTTTCTGTCTCTTGGGCTCATATTTATCTTGCGACCTAGGTGTTCTTCGTTCTCCTTTGATCCAGGTGGGTTGAGACCAATTGATGCATCTTAGATGGCCGCTTGTTAGCGTTTAAGACCCCAGATGCCACATTTCAAAGTGGGATGCAGAATGTTTTCATAATAGTATTATTTTGCCAATTGCCTTAGAAGTCCCCTCAAGCCATAGTCCCCAGACCCCCGCCCTTGCTCCGCTGACCTTTGAAGCATTCAGTTTATCCCGGAAACTTCTTTGCTTTTGGTCCAGTCCAGTTGAGCTGACTTTCCGTGTATTGAGTATTGTCCTTCTCTTCACCTAAAGTAGTTCTTATCTACTAACTAATCAGTAAATAACCCTCTCCCACCCTCCCTCCCCCCCCTTCGTAACCACAAAAGTATGTGTTCTTCTCAGTTTATACTATTTCTCAAGATCTTACAATAGTGGTCTTATACAATATTTGTCCTTTTGCCTCTGACTAATTTCACTCAGCATAATGCCTTCCAGGTTCCTCCATGTTATGAAATGTTTCACAGATTCGTCACTGTTCCTTATCGATGCGTAGTATTCCATTGCGTGAATATACCACAATTTATTTACCCATTCATCTGTTGATGGACACCTTGGTTGCTTCCAGCTTTTTGCTATTGTAAACAGAGCTGCAATAAACATGGGTGTGCATATATCTGTTCGTGTGAAGGCTCTTATTTCTCTAGGGTACATTCCGAGGAGTGGGATTTCTGGGTTGTATGGTAGTTCTATTTCTAACTTTTTAAGAAAACGCCAGACAGATTTCCAAAGTGGTTGTCCCATTTTACATTCCGACCAGCAGTGTATAAGAGTTCCAATCTCTCCGCAGCCTCACCAACATTTATTATTTTGTGTTTTTTGGATTAATGCCAGCCTTGTTGGCGTGAGATGGAATCTCATCGTAGTTTTAATTTGCATTTCTCTAATGGCTAATGATCGAGAGCATTTTCCCATGTATCTGTTAGCTGCCTGAATATCTTCTTTCGTGAAGTGCGTGTTCTTATCCTTTGCCCACTTCTTGATTGGGTTGTTTGTCTTTTTGTGGTTGAGTTTTAACAGAATCATACAGATTTTAGGGATCAGACACTGGTTGGAGATGTCATAGCTGGAAATTCTTTCCCAATCTGTAGGTGGTCTTTTTACTCTTTTGGTGAAGTCTTTAGATGAGCATAGGTGTTTGATTTTTAGGAGCTCCCAGTTATCTGGTTTCTCTTCGTCATTTTTGGTAATATTTTGTATTCTGTTTATGCCTCGTATTAGGGCTCCTAACATTGTCCCTATTTTTTCTTCCATGATCTTTATCATTTTAGTCTTTATGTTTAGGTCTTTGATCCACTTGGAGTTAGTTTTTGTGCATGGTGTGAAGTATGGGTCCTGTTTCCTTTTTTTGCAAATGGATATCCGGTTATGCCAGCACCATTTGTTAAAAAGACTATCTTTTCCCCAATTAACTGACACTGGGCCTTCGTCAAATATCAGCTGCTCATATGTGGATGGATTTATATCTGGGTTCTCAATTCTGTTCCATTGGTCTATGTGCCTGTTGTTGTACCAGTATCAGGCTGTTTTGACTACTGTGGCTGTATAATATGTTCTAAAATCAGGTAGAGTGAGGCCTCCCACTTTCTTTTTGTTTTTCAGTAATGCTTTACTTATCCGAGGCTTCTTTCCCTTCCATATGAAATTGGTGATTTGTTTTTCCATCACATTAAAAAATGACATTGGAATTTGGATCGCAAGTGCATTGTACGTATAGATGGCTTTTGGTAGAATAGATATTTTTACTATGTTAAGTCTTCCTATCCATGAGCAAGATATGTTTTTCCACTTAAGTAGGTCCTTTTTAGTTTCTTGCAGTAGTACTTTGTAGTTTTCTTTGTATAGGTCTTTTACAACTTTGGTAAAATTTATTCCTAAGTATTTTACCTTCTTGGGTGCTACTGTAAATGGTATTGATTTGGTGATTTCCTCTTCAATGTTCTTTTGGTTGATGTAGAGGAATCCAAGTGATTTTTGTATGTTTATCTTATAACCTGAGACTCTGCCAAACTCTTCTATTAGTTTCAGTAGTTTTCTGGAGGATTCCTTAGGGTTTTCTGTGTATAAGAGCATGTTATCTGCAAATAGAGATAATTTTACTTCCTCCTTGCCAATCCGGATGCCCTTTTTTTCTTTGTCTAGCCTAATTGCTCTGGCTAGGACCTCTAGCACAATGTTGAATAAGGCAGTGATAAAGGTCATCCTTGTCTGGTTCCCGTTCTCAAGGGAAATGCTTTCAGGCTCTCTCCATTTAGAGTGATGTTGGCTGTTGGTTTTGTATAGATGCCCTTTATTATGTTGAGGAATTTTCCTTCGATTCCTATCTTGCTGAGAGTTTTTATCATAAATGGCTGTTGGACTTTGTCAAATGCCTTTTCTGCATCAATTGATAAGATCATGTGGTTTTTGTCTTTTGTTTTATTTATATGGTGGATTACATTAATGGTTTTTCTAATATTAAACCAGCCTTGCATACCTGGTAAAAATCCCACTTGGTTGTGGTGGATTATTTTTTTGATATGTTGTTGAATTCTATTGGCTAGAATTTTGTTGAGGATTTTTGCATCTATGTTCATGAGGAATATAGGCTTGTAATTTTCTTTTTTTTGTGCTGTCTTTTTTTTTTTTTTTACCTGGTTTTGGTATCAGGGATATGGTGGCTTCATAGAATGAGTTAGGTAGTATTCCGTCATTTTCTATGCTTTGAAATACCTTTAGTAGTAGTGATGTTAACTCTTCTCTGAAAGTTTGGTAGAACTCTGCAGTAAAGCCATCCGGACCAGGGTTTTTTTTTTTGTTGGGAGTTTTTTGATTACCGTTTCAATCTCTTTTTTTGTAATGGGTCTATTTAGTTGTTCTACTTCTGATTGTGTTAGTTTAGGTAGGTAGTGTTTTTCTAGGAATTCATCCATTTCTTCTAGGTTTGCAAATTTGTTAGAGTACAATTTTTCATAATAATCTGATACAATTCTTATAATTTCAGTTGGGTCTGTTGTGATGTGGCCCATCTCGTTTCTTATTTGGGTTATTTGTTTCCTTTCCTGTATTTCTTTAGTCAGTCTGGCCAATGGTTTATCAATTTTGTTAATTTTTTCAAAGAACCAGCTTTTGGCTTTGTTAATTCTTTCAATTGTTTTTCTGTTCTCTAATTCACTTAGTTCAGCTCTAATTTTTATTATTTGTTTTCTTCTGGTGCCTGATGGATTCTTTTGTTGCTCCCTTTCTATTTGTTCAAGTTGTAGGGACAGTTCTCTGATTTTGGCTCTTTCTTCTTTTTTTATGTGTGGATTTATCAATATAAATTGACCTGTGAGCACTGCTTTTGCTGTGTCCCAGAGGTTTTGATAGGAAATGTTTTCATTCTCGTTGCATTCTATGATTTTTTTTATTCCCTCCTTAATGTCTTCTATAACCCTGTCTTTTTTGAGCAGGGTATTGTTCAGTTTCCAAGTATTTGATTTCTTTTCCCTAATTTTTCTCTTATTGATTTCCACTTTTATGGCCTTATGGTCTGAGAAGATGCTTTGTAATATTTCGATGTTTTGGATTCTGCAAAGGTTTGTTTTATGACCTAATATGTGGTCTATTCTAGAGAATGTTCCATGTGTGCTAGAAACTCTTTCATATTCTTCCTGAGCACTTTGAATTTCTTAATCTGTGAATGCCTTCTTCACAGCCTTTGCACATTTTTCTATTGGTTATTTTTTTCTTTTCAATTTGTAAGAATTGTGTTATACAAATTAGTCCCTTATTTACTATAAAAAAAAATACAGACTTTGCAAATTTGCCTCCTAATTCATCATTTACTTTTTAATTTTGTTTATTTTTTTTTGCTAGTATAAATTATGAATTTTATGTAGTCAAGTGTGTTCCTTTTCTCTTTACCGGATTCTAGATTTCTTGTTTTGCTCATAAGTCTCTTCAACCCCTACGTTATGCATATTTTTTCCTATATTTTCTTCAAAATTTTTTAATTGAAATGTTTATTTTGAAATAATTGTAGATTCACATGCAGTTGTTAAGAAGTAATTGTTAGATTTAATGTATCCTTTTTTTTTTTTTTACCCAGTTTACCCCTATGGTAACATCTTGCAAAACTATAGTACATCACAACCAGGAAATTGACATTGATACAATCCACCAATCTTATTCCGATTTTGAAACAGGCTGCTCAGCCATATCTTGAACAGAACCTGTGCCATTTTTCCCTCCCTAACCTGTTTCTACCTCCAACTATGATTTTGCTGTTTAGTTCCTCTAAAAGTTAAAAGTTAACCAATGTTTCCCCTAGGACGGTGGAGAAACAAGTGATATTGATCTAAGCCTGTCAGACAGGACAATACACCCCTCTTGTGACCAGAAACCAGTACGGTACCAGTCACCCCCTGGGCGAATGAGATAACACCTTCAGATTTTGACCACCGAAACTGCCCGGGAGAGAATGACATTCCACAAGTTCCTGAAACCCATGATTTCCCCCTATAAAGCCTTCATCCAGTCTCCAGTTCAGGGAGACAGGCCTTGGAGGACATCATTCCTCTCTGTCTCCTGTATATCGATGTACAATAAACCTTTTGCTACTCACCTCAACCCTGTCTCAGAAATTGGTTGTTTGCGGCAGGTGACTCTGACTTGGGAAATTGTGGTAACAATTTCTCCAGTAACACATGTACTCATTTGTGTGTGTGCATGTGCAGGTGTATATTTAATTCTATGCAATCTGTCTTGGAAGCAGTACGGACAGAATGCTCCTTAAAAGTGAGGATGGCGAGACTTTGTTTCCATTGCTTTGGACATGTTATAAGGAGGGACCAATCCCTGGAGAGGGCCATCATGCTTGGTGAAGTAGAGGGTCAGTAAAAAAGAGGAAGACCCTCAACAGGATGGATTGACACAGTGGTTGCAACAGTGGGCTCACACATAGCAATAATTGTGAGGATGGCATAGGACAAGGCAGAGTTTCATTCTGTTGTACTTCGGGGCACTACATCTTGGAACTGATTTGATGGCACCTAAAAAAATTTTTTTTTAATAACAACAACAATTCTATCATATGTGTACATTTGTATGACCGCAGTCAACATACAGAACAGTTCCATCACCAAAAGTGCCCCTTGAGTGTTGCCGTTTCATAACCACACCCACCTCCTTCTGTTACCCCCACCTGGTCCCTAACAACTGGCAACCACGAATCTCTTCCCTATCTTTAGAATTTTGTTATTTCAAAAAAGTTACATAAATGGAACCATACAATATGCAACCTTTGGAGTTTTTTTACACTCAGCATAATACCCTGGAAAAACATCCAAGTTGTTCTGTGTATGGGTAGCTCATTTCTTTTTATTGCTGAGTAGTATTCCATGGTATGGATATACTACAGTTTGTTTAACTATTCATCCATTGAAGCACATCTGGGTGGCTTCCAGTTTGGGGCTTTTAAGAATAAAGTTGCTATGAATATTTATGTACAGGTTTTTGTATGAACATAGTTTCCATTTCTCAGGGATATATGCCCAGGAGTGCAATTGCTGGGTCATATAGTTAACAAATGTTTAATTTTATTGTAAGCTGCCAAAATGTTTTTCAGAGTGGGCCATTTTACATTGCCACTGGCAATGTATAAGTGATCCAGTTCTCTGTATCCTCATAACCTTTTTTTTATTTTAGCCATTTCAATAATGATATCTCTTTTTTTTTTACTGAGATATAATTCACATACCTTAAAATTCACTGTTTTAATGTATAGAACTCAGTGGTTTTTAGTATACTTGTAAGGTTGTACATCTATCATCACTATCTGATTCTGAAACATTCATCACAAAAAGAAACCCAATACCCATTATTAGTCATTCCCCATTCCCTCTCTTCCCATTCCGTAGCAACTACTAATCTACTTTCTGTTTCTATGAATTTACCTGAAAATAACAACAACAAAAAACCATTGAGTATTTTTACCACAGGTAATCTTTGGATAATGTGTACACTTTCTTATTTATTTTGAATGATTCTAATTTTTTATTTCTTGATCATAAATCCTGATTTTATGATACATAAAACCAAACCAAGCCCATTGCTGTTGAGTAGATTCCAACTTATAGAGAACCTATAGGACAGAGTAGAACTCTCCCATATGGTTTTCAAGGAGTGGCTGGTGGATTTGAACTACTGACCTTTTAGTTAGCAGCCAATTTCTTAACCACTGTGCCACCAGGGTTCCTCATGAATTTACCTATTATGAATATAATGGAATACAAATGGAATCATATAATACATGGCCTTTGTGTCTGGTTTCTTTCACTTAGCATAAAGGTTTCAAGGTTAATCCATGTTGTATAACTCAAATCTGCTGTTGAGATTACATGGTGAATTTTTCATTTCAGTTGCTGTACTTTTCAATTCCAGAATTAATTTTTCGTTCTTTATTAATAATTTCTATCACTTTATTGATATTCTGTATTTGGTGAGACATTTTTCTCTTACTTTCCTATAGTACTTTAGACATGGTTTCCTTTTGCTCATTGAATGATTCTAATTATCTATTTCATATTGATTGAGTTTTGATAGTTTGTGGTTTTTGAGGAACTGGTCCATTTTTTTAAGTTGTCAAAATTTGAGCGTAAAATTATTCATAGTATTACCTTATTATATTTTAATGGGTTTTCTGTAGTGATATCCCCTGTTTTATGCTCAATAATGTTAATTTTTATCTTTTTTTATTTTTGCCAGTCTTTTTTTTTAAATTTTACATCTCTGGGGGGTGTGAATATTTTTGTCAGTGTTGTTAAAAGTGTATCAATTTTATTTGTATTTTCTAAGAACTTGAAACCCTGGTGGCATAGTGATTGTTACAGCTGCTAACGTAAAGGTTGGCAGTTCGAATCCACCAGGTGCTCCTTGGAAACTCTATGGGGCAGTTCTACTCTGTAGTATAGGGTCACCATGAGTCTGAATCGACTGTACAGCAGTGGGTTTTTGGTTTGGTGTAAGAACTAAAAAAAATTTTTTTTTTTTTAGTTCGCTTTATAAAATTTACTTTCTCTGTTGTTTTCTTGTTTTCAGTTTCATTGATTTCTGGTCTTCATTATTTCCCCCCTTCTCGCTTGGAGTTTGTTTTGATTTACTTTTCCTAGTTTCTTGAGATAGACTTAGATAATGAATTTGAGATTTTTCTAATGTAAGCCTTTAATGCTATAAATTTCCATCTAACCACTGCTTTAGCTGATTCCCCCATATTTTGATATTTGCATTTTAATTTTCATTCAGTTCTAATTTTTATTTCTTTTTAGACTTCCTGTTTTACTCATTGATTATTTATAAATGTATTGTTTATTTTCCAAGTGTTTACAGATTTTCCTGTTTGTTACTGTTTTTCAGTTTGATTCATTTCTGGTCAGACAGCCTACTGTATGTGACTTCAATTATTTTAAATTTTTTAAGGCTTGTCTTATATATTTCTGTATTTCCTATGCTTCAATACACCTTATAATCATACTTATTAGTATATATTAATCATGTAATTATCAATTGATATATTATAATACATTATTTTTTAAAATAATTATCCAGTTATTAATCCATGAGTTAATTTGATAATTGAGTTTTTTTCAGGGTGAATGGGCCTAAGACTTCTGATCTTTCCATCTCCATTTTACTTCTGTAGCTACAGAGAAGCCAAGGTTTCAAAAGGAGAACTGTGTTTCTCCTGCTTCTTATTTAGTTGTTTTTTTAAACAGCTTTCTATAGGTGGCAGCAGAGCAGCACAAAAGAAAACCAACTCCTCTTCCTCTTCCTCCACCCTTTGTGTTTAAAAAAAAAAAAAAGACAAAGTGGGTCTATTGCTGCTTTTTTTTTTTTTTTTTTTTTTGTAACTGGGATACTCCCTTTTAAAATATCCTTAAAAATTTTTTTTTTTTTTGCAAATTTAAGAGATGAAAAAGAGTATCATTTTTTAAAGTGGCCTTTTAGGGTCACTTTGCGGAGCCCTGGTGTAGCACTGGTTAAGAGCACAGCCGCTAACCCAAAGGTTCACAGTTCAAATACATCAGCCACTCCTTGGAAACCACATGGGGCAGTTCTCGTCTGTCCTATAGAGTTGGACTAGGCCTGATGGCAATGGGCTTTTTTTGCACTCAGGTTGAATTTTCTTTTTCATATTTATTAGCTGTTCCCTCCCCCACCACACCCCCGCTAACTTATTTTTTCATTTCTCTTGTCCCTCTTCCTGTTGGGAGTTTTAAAGGAAACTTACTGCTTTGTCTTTTTTATCATTATAAAATAATGTACCTCCTTAGAATAAATTTTTTTAGAATAAAATTAGAAACTTCATAGACTTGTAAAGGAGAAAATAACACATTACCACTTTTAATATTTTGCTATACTTTGCCCATTCCTATACTGGTGTTTGGAAACCCTGGGGGCTTAATGGTTAAGCATTGGGCTGCTAACCAAAAGGTCTAGCAGTTTGAATCCACTGGGCACTACTTGGCAACCCTGTAGGGCAGTTCTACTTTATGAGTAGGAACCCACTCGACGGCAACAGGTTTTTGGTTTATATTGGTGTTTTGGTGGGATTTTTTTAAGGTTTAAAATTATATTTTGTTCAATTTTGCTTTCCAGTGTTTTCATTAATCTTGTGGCCACTTTCCTATCTTCTTAAATGTTCTTTCTGGAACATCATTTTAAAAACTCAATTAAACATAAAAAAACCCACATCTAGTTCTTTTTGTAAATGATAATTTTTTTCCTTTTTATTGTGGTTTAAGTGAAAGTTTACAACTAAAGTCAGTTTCTCATACAAAAATTTATATACACACTGTTACGTGACCCTAGTTGATCTCCCTAAAATGTGACAGCACACTCCTTCTCTCCACCCTATATTTCCCTTGTCCATTCAACCAGCTGCTGTCCCCTTCTGCCTTCTGATCTCCAAACAGGAGCTGCCCACATAGTCTCATGTGTCTGCTTGAGCTGAGAAGCTCGCTCCTCCCCAGTATCATTTTATATCTTATAGTCAAGTCTAATTTTTGTCTTAAGAGTTGGCTTTGAGAATGGATTTAGTTTTGGGCTAACAGAGAGTCCAGAGGCCATGACCTCTGGAGTCCCTCCAGCCTCAGTCAGACCATTAAGTCTGGTTTTTTTTTTGAGAATTTGAGGTCTGCATCCCACTTTTTTCCTGCTCCATCAGGAATTTTCTGTTGTGTTCCCTGTCAGGGTGGTCTTGTGGCAGCTGGTCAAAAATTTAGTCTAGTTCTTCTGGTCTCAGGCTGATGGAGTCTCCGGTTTATGTGGCCCTTTCTTTCTATTGGGCTCATATTTTCCTTGTCTTTGGTATTCTTCGTTCTCCTTTGCTCCAGGTGGGTTGAGACCAATTGATGCATCTTAGATGGCTGCTTGCTAGCGTTTAAGACCCCAGATGCCACTCACCAAAGTGGGATGCACAACGTTTTCTTAATACACTTTGTGATGCCAATTGACCTAGATGTCCCCTGAAACCATGGTCCCCAGACCACCAGCCCTGCTACTCAGTCCCTCGATGTGTTTGGTTGTATTCAGGAAACTTCCTAGCTTTTGGATTAGTCCAGTCATGCTGACTTCCCCTGTATTGTGTGTCATCCTTCCCTTCACCTAAAATAATTCTTGTCTACTATCTAATTTTTTTTAACTAATTAGTGAATACCCCTCTCCCTCCCCACTCTCGTAACCATCAAAGAATGTTTTTTTCTGTGTTTAAACCTTTTCTTGAGTTCTCAAAATAGTGGTCTCGTACGATACTTGTCCTTTTGGGACTGACTGATTTCACCGAGCGTAATGCTTTCCAGATTCCTCCACGTTATGAGTTGTTTCATGGATTCATTGTTGTTCTTTATCATTTTGTAGTATTTAATTGTGTGAATTGTTGTGTGAATATACCATAATTTGTTTATCCATTCGTCCGTTGATGGGCACCTTGGTTGTTTCCATTATTTTGCTATTGTAAACAGTGCTTCAGTGAACATGGGTGTGCACGTATCTATTCATGTGAAGGCTCTTATTTCTCTAGGATATATTCCAAGGAGTGGGATTGCTGGATCATATGCTGGATCATGTTGTAGTTCTATTTCTAGCTCTATAAGGAAGTGCCAAATCAATTTCCAAAGTGGTTGTACCATTTTACATTCCCACCACATAAGTGTTCAGTCTTTCCACAACCCCTCCAGCTTTTATTATTTTGTGTATTTTTGGATTAATGCCAACCTTCTTGGGGTGAAATGGTATCTCATTGTAGTTTTGATTTGCATTTCTCTAATTGGTGGGTTTAATGTCTAATGATTGTGAGAATTTCCTCAGGTATCTGTTAGCTGTGTGAATGTCTTCTTTAGTGAAGTGTCTGTTCATATCTTTTGCCCATTTTTTAATTGGGTTATTTGTCTTTTTGTAGTTGAGTTTTTGCAGTATCATGTAGATTTTAGAGATCAGACGCTGACTGGAAATGTCATAGCTAAAAACTTTTTCCCAGTCCGTAGGTAATCTTTTTACTCTTTTGGTGAAGTCTTTGGATGAGCATAGGTGTTTGATTTTTTAGGAGTTCCCAGTTATCTAGTTTCTCTTTTGGTGTTTGTGCATTGTTAGTAATGTTTTATATACTGTTTTTCCATGTATTAGGGCTCCTAGCATTATCCCTATTTTTTTCTCCCATGATATTTATTATTTTAGATTTTATGTTTAGGTGTTTGATACATTTTGAATTAGTTTTTGTGCATGGAGTGAGGTATGGGTCTTGTTTTCATTTTTTTTGCAGACGGACATCCAGTTATGCCAGCACCATTTGTTAAAGAGACTGCCTTTTCCCCATTTAATGAACTTTGGGCCTTTTCCAAATATCAACTGTTCATAGGTAGATGAATTTATGTCTGGATTCTCAATTCTGTTCCACTGGTCTATGTATCTGTTGTTGTACCAGTACCAGGCTGTTTTGACAACTGTGGTGGTATAATAGATTCTAAAATCAGATATTTTGAGGCCTCCTACTTTGTTCTTTTTCAGTAATGCTTTGCTTATCCAGGGCCTCTTCTCTTTCCATATGAAGTTGGTGATTTGTTTCTCCATCTCATTAAAAAATGCCATTGGAGTTTGGACTGGGATTGCATCGTATCTGTAGATCACTTTGGGTAGAATTGACATTTTCACAATGTTGAGTCTTCCTATCCGTGAGCAAGGTATGTTTTTCCACTTACGTAGGTCTCTTTTGTTTTTTTGCAGTAGTGTCTTGTAGTTTTCTTTGTAAAGTCCTTTTACATCTTTGGTTAAATTGATTCTAAGTATTTTATCTTCTTGGGGGCTATTGTAAATGGTATTGCTTTGGTGATTTCTTCTTCAATATTCTCTATTTTGGTGTAGAGGAATCCAGCTGATTTTTGTGTGTTTATCTTGTATCCTGATACTCTGCTGAACTCTTCTATTAGTCCCAGTAATTTTTTTGTGGATTCTTTAGGGTTTTCTGTGTATAAGATCATATCATCTGCAAATAGAGATAATTTTACTTCTTTCTTACCAATCTAGATGCCCTTTATTTCTTTATCTAGCGTAATTGCTCTGGCTAAGACCTCTAACACAAGATTGAATAAGAGTGGTGATAAAGGGCATTCTTGTTTGGTTCTGGTTCTCAAGGGGAATGCTTTCAGGCTCTCTCCATTTAGGATGATGTGCTGTTGGCTTTGTGCCCTTTTTTATGTTGAGGAATTTCCCCTCTGTTCCTATTTTCCTGAGAGTTTTTATCATGAATGGGTGCTGAACTTTGTCAAATGCCTTTTCTGCATCAATTGATAAGATCATGTGGTTCTTGTCTTTTGTTTTATTTATGTGGTGGATTACACTGATTTTTTTCTAATGTTGAACCGTCCCTGCATAAACCAATAAAAACCAAACCCACTGCCATCGAGTCGATTCTGACTCATCTCGACCCTATAGGACAGAGTAGAACTGCCTGATAGAGTTTCCAAGGAGTGCCTGGCAGATTAAAAATGCCGACTTCTTCGTTAGCAGCTGTAGCACTTAACCACAAGCCACTAGGGTTTCCCATCCCTGCATACCTGGTATGCATCCCACTTGGTCACGGTGAATTATTTTTTTGATATGTTGTTGAATTCTGTTGCCTAGAATTCTGTTGAAGATTTTTGTGTCTAAACTCACGAGGAATATTGGTCTGTAATTTTTTTTTTTTTTTTTTGTAGTGTCTTTACCTGATTTTGGTATCAGGGATATGTTGGCTTCATAGAATGAGTTTGGGAGTATTCTATCCTTTTCTATGGTCTGGGATACCTTTAGTAGTAGTGGTGTTAACGCTTCTCTGAAAGTTTGGTAGAATTTTCCAGTGAAGCCATCAGGGCTGGGGCTTTTTTTGTTAGAAATTTTTTGATTACCTTTTGAATCTCTTCTTTTGTTATGGGTTTATTTTGTTGTTCTAGCTCTGTGTTCGTTTAAGTAGGTAGTGTGTTTCTAGAAATTTGTCCATTTCCTCTAGGTTTTCAAATTTGTTAGAGTACAATTTTTCATAGTATTCTGTTATGATTGTTTTAATTTATGTTGGGTCTGTTGTGATATATCCCATCTCATCATTTATTCTGGTTATTTGTTCCCTCTTCTTTTTTTCTTTTGTCGGTTTGCCCAAAAGGTTATTGATTTTATTGATCTTTTCAAAGAACCAGCTTTGGGTTTTATTAACTCTTTCAATTGTTTTTCTATTCTCTATTCCATTTAATTTTGTTCTAATTTTTATTATCCACTTTCTTCTGGAGCCTGAGGGTTTCTTTTGCTGTTCTCTATTTGTTTGAGTTCTTGGGTTAATTCTTTGATTTTGGCCATTTCTTCTTTTTGGATGTGTGCATTTATTGCTATACATTGACCTCTGAGCACTGGTTTTGCTATTTCCTAAAGGTTCTGGTAGGATGTATTTTCATTCTCATTTGATTCTATGAATTTCTTTATTCTGTCCTTAATTTCTTCTATAACCCAATAGTTTTTGAGCAAGGTGTTGTTCAGTTTCCATGTGTTTGTTTTTTTTTTTCCTTGCTTTTTTCTGTTATTGATTTCTACTTCTATCGCTTTATGGTCAGAAAAGCTGCTTTTTAATATTTTGTGTTCTGTTAAGATTTGCATTATGGCCTAATATGTGGTCTATTCTGGAGAATGTTTCATGTGTGTTGGAAAAGAAAGTACGCTTGGCTGCTGTTGGGTGGAATGTTCTGTGTATGCCTATAAGGTCAAGTTGGTTGATTGTGGCATTTAGATCTTCCGTGTCTTTATTGAGCTTCTTTCTGTATGTTCTGTCCTTCACCAAAAGCGGTGTGTTGAAGTCTTCTACTATTATTGTGGAGCTTTCTATCTCACTTTTCAATGCTGTTGGAGTTAGTTTTATGTATTTACGAGCTCTGTCATTCGGTGTGTAAATATTTATTATGGTCATATCCTCCTGGTGTAAATCATTATATAGTGTCCTTCCTTATCCTTTGTGGTGGATTTAACTTTAAAGTCTTTTTTTGTCAGAAATTAATATTGCCACTACTGCTCTTTTTTGATTGTTGTTTGCTTGATGGACTTTTTTCCATCCTTTAAGTTTTAGTTTATGTTTATCTTTAAGGTGTGTCTCTTGTAGGCAGCATAGAGACGGATAGTGGTTTTTTTTTTTTTTTTATCCATTCTGCCACTGTCTGTTTATTGGTGTATTTAGTCCACTTACCCAGTACCCAGTACCCAGTGCTGTCGAGTCAATTCCAACTCATAGCTGCCCCGTAGAGTTTCCAAGGAGCGCATGGTGGATTTGAACTGCCGACTCTTTGGTTCACAGCTGTAGCACTTAACCACTACGCCACCAGGGTTTCCAGTCCACTTACAGTCAGCGTAATTATTGATAGGTATGTTTTTTATGAGCTTAGTGCTGTCATTTTGATGTCTTTTTTTGCGTATGCGTTTTTGAGAGTTTCTTTTTCCACTTAATTTTCTGTGCTGAGTCATTTTTCTTTATATATTGTCTTTTCCTCTTTTTCGTTGTTGTTGATTTTGTTTTTGCTGAGTCTTTGTGTTTTTCTTGTTTTTTATTTTGATGTGTAGGATGTTAGTTTCCTTTGTGGTTACCGTAATATTTACCCCTATTTTCCTGAGTTTAAACCAATGTTTTTTTATATCCCCTTGAATTCCTCTCCATACGAAAGATCTATGACTACATTTTTAATCCCTCTTTTTTGTTTTAATGTTGTCATCTTTTACATAATGATGTCTCTGTTTCCCTGTTTTGATCGTTTTAGCTTTATTTTTGTGATTTCCCTATCTGGGTTGATATCTGATTGCTCTGTCCTGTGTTCTAGTTTTGGGTTGTTATCTGATGTTATTGACTTCCTAACCGGAGGTCTCCCTTTAGTATTTCTTGTAATTTTGGTTTGGTTTTTGAAAATTCCCTAAACTTCTGTTTGTCCTGATATGTCTTAATTTTACCATCATATTTGAGAGACAGTTTTGCTGGATATATAAATTCTTGGCTGGCAGTTTTTTTTTTCCTTCAAGGCTTTATATATGTCATCCCATTGCCTTCTTGCCTGCATGGTTTCTGCTGAGTAGCCTGAGCTTAGTCTTATTGACTCTCCTATGTAGGTGACTTTTCGTTTATCTCTAGTTGCTCTTAAAATTCTCTATCTTTGGTTTTGGCAAGATTGATTATAATATGTCTTGGCAACTTTCTTTTGGGATCTACCTTGTGTGGAATTCGTTGAGATTCTTGGATAGATATCTTCTCATCTTTCATGATATCAGGGAAATTTTCTGCCAACAAATCTTCAACAATTTTCTCTGTATTTTCTGGTATTCACCCCTCGCCCCATTCTGATACTCCAGTCACTCATAGGTTATTTCTTTTGATAGAGTCCTATATAATTCTTAGAGTTTCTTCATTTTTTAAAATCCTTTTATCTGACTTTTCCTCAAATATGTCAGTGCCAAGTGTATTATCTTCAGTCTCACTAATTGTGACTTCCATTGCCTCAATTCTGCTCTTATGACTTTCTATTGAATTGTCTAATTCTGATATTTAATTGTTAATCTTCTGAGTTTCTGTTTGCTGTCTCTCTATTGATTCTTGCAGCCTATTAAATTTGTCATTAAGTTCTTGTCTAGTCTGCTTCAGTTCCTCTAATACTTTGCCTGTGTGTTGCCTCGTTTTTCTCTGTTTTGCCCGATCCCTTCCGTATCTCTTGAAGAGTTCTGTATATTAATCTTTTGTATTCTACCTCCAGTATTTCCAGGAAGTTCTCTTCATCCAGAAAGATTTCTTGACTCTTTGTTTTGAGAGCTTGCTGAAGCCATCGTGATCTGCCTCTTTATATGATTTGATATTGACTGTTGTCTCCGAGCCATCAATAAGTTATTGTAATTTTTGTTTGTTTGTTTACTGTGTCCTAGCTTCTTGTTTTGTTTTGATATGCCCAATTAGGGTGCTCGAGTGAGCTAGTTTGATTATTGGAGACTTTGAAGCTCTAAGTCCTGTCACCATGTGGTTAGAGGTTTTATTAGGTGTGTGAGCCCAGGAGTCCATTCACTTTTCTTCTATGGATTCAGCTCAGATGTCCAGATAGTCAGTCACCAAGTGTGTGGTGCAGCCTCTCACCTATAGTCCTAACCAGCAGGGGCGATTGGTGTAGGCACAGGTATCTGGGTGCAGTAAGGGGTCACACGTTGAGCAAGGCAGGGGGCTGAGAACCACTCCTGAGTGTCTGTGAGGAAAGCATGTTCCTGTTCCCTAGAGCACATGGGTGGGTGGGTATTGCGGGTGGACTATGGGCACCCAGTGCTGTTGATCGTAAGGACTGGGAGACTCCACTTATCCTTGGACCCCTGTCACAGGTGGCTAGGTGTCCTGGGTGGAGCCACCAGTCCTCTTGCCTCTGATGTGGGTATGTAAGGATCCAGTTTAATTGGCAGAGCAGTGTCAAATGCCATGAACTTGCCTCTCCACCATGTAGCTGAAACAGTTGAAGTTAGACTTTAGGTATGTATCCTGTTGTACTGTCCTAATTAGGGCCTACGCTGTTGAAATGGGCCCACAGAGGTATATGCCTGTGCCTAGGCAATAGAACTGTTTCTGTCCTGAGCTCTTGGCTTAGGGCAGCCAGCAGATTATTTTATCCCTGTTTGTTAATTTGTTCCCTCTCCAAAGCTGTAAGAGTGGCTGAGAGCATGTGCAGGGTTCTTCTACCGGTCCAGGGGATGCAGCCGGCTAGGACCCAGTGAAGAGCAGGAAGGGAGCAGGTAAGTGGGTGAAAGGTTTTTCTTGAAGGGGTATTTTGGGATTGTGGTAGGTTAAATGCAGGTTCTTATCATTTGCCAATTGTTCCAGAGTGTTGAGCAGACTCTCCACCATTTTGCCTCCCCCGGTGTGGAAAATGCATCCTGAACACCTCTGCTTGCCTCACTGCACTAGCGACAGTGGCAGAATTGGCCTGTGGAGTGCCTGTTCCCACCGGGTCAGGTCTGGCAACTCCTTGCTACTTCTGAACCGTGTCTCTGTTTTACTGCTGCTCAGTCCGATTCCTCACCTTTGCCTTTGATGTTTAGGGCTCCAGCTTGTAGGAGGGGCCCCAGGAAGCATCTGACTACTCTGCTGTCTTTGCCTCACCTCCTGTACATGATTATTTTTTATGTTTATACTTCCAGATTACATTTTGAATAACTTTGTCAAACCCTTCCCCATTTAGGATTTTTAAAATTTGAGTTGTTTGAAATACGTATATTAATTTGGGAAGAAGTAGAATCTTTAAAATGATTATTTTCCCCATCCAATAACATAGTTTATCCCTTAATTTACCTCCTTTGCCTTCCCCAGTAAAGTTTTTTTTTTTTTTTTTTTACTATTTTCTCCATATGAAGTGTGGAGTATTTCGTCTTAAGTGTATTACAAGGTGTTTTCTATTTTCCCATTAGTGAATAGAAAGTGGTTTCACAATGAGTGAGGAAAATGAAAGCTAGGTAACTTCATCATATAGTAGAATGATTAACATGCCATAATGTTATACAGGTTATTTTTGTTGTTGTCAAGTTGGTTCTGACTCATACAGAACCTATGTACAACAGAGCAAAACACTGCCTGGTACTGTACCATCCTCACAATTGTTATGCTTGAGTCCATTGTTACAGCCACTGTGTCAGTCCATCTTGTTGAGGGTCATTCTCTTTTTCGCTGACCCTCCTTTTTACCAAGCATGATGTCCTTCTCCAGGGACTGATCCCTCATGATAACATGACCAAAGTATGCGACATGAAGTCTTGCCATCCTTGCTTCTAAGGAGCATTGTGGCTGTACTTCTTAAAAGACAGATGTATTCGTTCTTTTGGCAGTCCATTGTATATTCAATATTCTTAACCAACACCATAATTCAAAGGTGTCAATTCTTTTTCGTTCTTCTGTATTCATTGTCCAGCTTTCTCATGCATATGAAAAAAATTTTTTTTTTCTTATGAGGCGATTGAAAACACCATGGCTTGAGGCAGGCGTGCCTTAGTCTTCAAGGTGACATCTTTGTTTTTTAACACTTTAAAGAGGTCTTTTGCAGCAGATTTGCCCAATATGTCATTTGATTTCTTGACTGCTGCTTTCATGGGTGCTGATTATGGATCCAAGTAAAATGAAATCCTTGACAACTTCAATCTTCTCCATTTATCATAATGTTGCTTATTGGTCCAGTTGTGAGGCTTTTGTTTTCTTTAAGTTGAAGTGTAATCCATACTGAAGGCTGTGGTCTTGAGTTTCATCAGTAAGTGCTTCAAGTCCTCTTCACTTTCTGCAAGAAAGGTTGTGTCATCTGCATAATGCAAGTTGTTAATGAGTCTTCCTCCAGTCCTGATGACCTGTTCTTCTTCATGTAGTCCAGCTTCTTGGATTATTTTCTCAGCATACAGATCGAATAAGTATGGTGAAAGGATACATCCCTGACACACACATTTCCTGACTTTAAACCATGCCGTATCCCCTTATTCTGTTCGAACGACTGCCTCTTGGCCTAAGTACAGGTTCCTCATGAGCACAATTAAGTGTTCTGGGATTCCCATGCTTCACAGTGTTATCCATAATTTGTTATGACCCACACAATCAAGTGCCTTAGCATAGTCAATAAAACTCAGGTAAACATCTTTCTGATATTCTCTGCTTTTAACCAGGATCCATCTGACATCAGCAATGATATCCCTCGTTCCACATCTCCTTCTGAATCTGGCTTAAATTTCTGGGATTTCCATGTCATTGTTCTGCTGCAGCTGATTTTGAATGATCTTCAGGAAATTTTACTTGCATTTGATACTAATGATACTCTTTGATAGTTTTCGCATTTGGTTGGATCACTTTTTGGCGGGAATATATATAAATATGGATCTCTTCTGGTTGGTTGGCCAGGTAGCTGTCTTCCAAATGTCTTGGCATAGACAGTGAGCACCTCCAGCGCTGCATCTGTTTGTTGAAACATCTCAATTCATATTCCGGCAATTCCTGGAGCCTTGTTTTTTGCCAACATCTTCAGTGCAGCTTGAACCTCTTCCTTCAGTACTATTGGTTTCTGATCGTATGCTACCTCCTAAAATGGTTGAACACTACTAGTTTGTTTTTGGTATAGTGACTGTATTCCTTCCATCTTTTTTTGATGCTTCCTTCATCATTTAGTGTTTTCCTCATAGAATCCTTCAGTTTTGCAACTCGAACCTTGAATTTTTTCTTCAGTTCTTTTAGCATGAGGAATGCCGAACGTGTTCTTCCCGTTTGGTTTTCTATCTTCAGGTCTTTGCATATGTCATTATAATACTTTGTCTTCTCGAGCTGCGTTTTGAAATCTTTTGTTCAGCTCTTTTACTTCATCATTTCTTCCTTTCACTTTAGCTACTTGACATTCAAGAGCAAGTTTCAGAGTCTCTTCTACCATCTGTTTTGGTCTTTTCTTTCTTTCCTGTCTTTTTAATGACCCCTTGCTTTCTTCGTGTATGATGTCCTTGATGTCATTCCACAACTTGTTTGCTCTTTGGTCATTAATGTTCAACATGTGAAATCTCTTTTTTTGTTGTTTAAAATGATAACCATTTTATTAACTTTCATGATTCTGTGGGTCAACAGGGCTCATTTGGGCAGTTCTTCTGAGGGTGATTTTGGCTAGGTCTGCAGCCAGTGGGAGTGTGCAAGATAGATCATTCACAAGTCTGGTGCCTTCGTGGGACAGCTGGAAAGCTGTGCTCAGCTGGGACAACTGATTTTCTTTCCTCTTCTGGTAGTCTCCTCCACATGGCTTCTCCACTTGGTCTCTCCAGATGGTCTCATGCAAGGCACCTGGATTTAATACATGACAGCTTTCTTCCCAAAAGTACAAAAGCAGGAGTTTCCAGGCCTAATGAGGCTTAGTCCTAGAATCAGCATATTTTCTCTTCTGTCAAATCATATTTATTAAAGCTAGTCATAGGGCTGGTCTACATTCAGTGTGGGAGGAAACTACCCAAGGGCATGAATATTGAGAAGCATAGTTCATTGATGGGGGGGCATCTTTGGAAACCAACTACTACATGGATCAATAAATGGTTTTTATTGTTGGAATTCCAAGTATGCTCCACTCCCTTATCTCTTTTTTTAGAAATACCATCTCTGTTAAGTTTGCACAGAGGTACTGAAGAAATATTTGTTGACTAAATAAACTTGGAGTCATTGTGGTCACCACCCTAGTTATAGTACCCTAGGGTAGGAGTTGTGTTTCTGTTTCTTCCAGATCAACTCACAGGCCCAGGAGAGGACTCTGCATGCAGTAGATGTCAAATAAAGGCTGTACATTTTGGGGGCCATTAATATTTATACACCAGTTTTCTTTTGGTTAATATTTTCTTCGTGTACTTTTTCTTCAATCCTTTCCTCCCAAGTTTTCTGTTATTATATTTTAGGTACATAATTTTTTTATTTTATCATGTACTTGTATTTTAAAAATATCTAATATTTTTACCGGCGAGTTTCATTTGTTGTGATCACTGATGTATGTGGATTTATTTCTGCCACCTTATTTAGTGTTTTGTTTTTAATCTCTATTTGCTTCTTTCATGCTTTCTACTTTTTTTTTTTTGGAAGTTGTACATTTTATGAAATCTATTTTTGAGATGGTCTCTAAATTCAGGTGTGATATACTCAAGGCCATAGTTTAGCTCTTTAACTTGTTCTAATTTTCTTCAGCTTCAACTTGAACTTGCATATGAGCAATTGATGGTCCATTTCACAGTTGGCTCCTGGCCTTGTTTTTTTCTTAAATAATTTTTATTGTGCTTTAAGTGAAAGTTTACAAATCAAGTCAGTCTCTCACATATAAACTTATATACACCTTACTACATACTCCCATTTACTCTCCCCCTAATGAGTCAGCCCGCTCCCTCCTTCCAGTCTCTCCTTTCATGACCGTTTTGCCAGTTTCTAACCCCCTCTACACTCCCATCTCCCCTCTAGACAGGAGATGCCAACACAGTCTCAACTGTCCACCTGATACAAGTAGCTCACTCCTCATCAGCATTTCTCTGCAACCCATTGTCCAGTCCAATCCATGTCTGATGAGTTGTCTTCGGGAATGGTTCCTGTCCTGGGCCAACAGAAGGTTTCGGGACCATGACTGCCAGGATTCTTCTAGTCTCAGACCATTAAGTCTGGTCTTTTTATGAGAATTTGGGGTCTGCATCCCACTGTTCTCCTGCTCCCTCAGGGGTTCTCTTTTGTGCTCCCTGTTAGGGCAGTCATCGGTTGTAGCCGGGCACCATCTAGTTCTTCTGGTCTCAGGATGATGTAAGTCTGTAGTTCATGTGGCCCTTTCTGTCTCTTGGGCTCATAATCACCTTGTGTCCTTGGTGTTCTTCATTCTCCTTTGATCCAGGTGGGTTGAGACCAATTGATGCATCTTAGATGGCCATTTGTTAGCATTTAAGACCCCAGATACCACTCTTCAAAGTGGGATGCAGAATGTTTTCTTAATAGAATTTACCTTGCCAATTGACTTAGATGTCCCCTGAAGCCATAGTCCCCAAACTCTCGCCCTTGCTCCACTGACCTTCGAAGTCTTCAGTTTATTCAGGAAACTTCTTTGCTTTTGGTCCAGTCCAGTTGAGCTGACCTTCCCTGTATTGAGTGTTGTCTTTCCCTTCACCTAAAGTAGCTCTTATCTACTGTCTAAGTAGTAAATGCCCCTCTCCAACCCCCCTCCCTCCCCTGTCTCGTAACCATAAAAGAATGTGTTCTTCTCAGTTTAAACTATTTCTCAAGATCTTATAATAGTGGTCTTACATGATATTTGTCCTTTTGCATCTGACTAATTTCACTCAGCATAATGCCTTCCAGGTTCCTCCATGTTATGAAATGTTTCACGGATTCATCACTGTTCTTTATTGATGCATAGTATTCCATTGTGTGAATATACCATAATTTATTTATCCATTCATCTGTGATGGACACCTTGGTTGCTTCCAGCTTTTTGCTATTGTAAACAGTGCTGCAATAAACATGGGTGTGCATATATCTGTTTGTGTAAAGGCTCTCATTTCTCTAGGATATATTCCGAGGAGTGGGATTTCTGGGTTGTATGGTAGTTCTATTTCTAACTTTTTAAGGAAATGCCAGATAGATTTCCAAAGTCGTTGTACCATTTTACATTCCGACCAGCAGTGTATAAGAGTTCCAATCTCTCCACAGCCTCTTCAACATTTATTATTTTGTGTTTTTTGGATTAATGCCAGCCTTGTTGGAGTGAGATGAAATCTCATTGTAGTTTTAATTTGCATTTCTCTAATGGCTAATGATTGAGAGCATTTTCTCATGTATCTGTTAGCTGCCTGAATATCTTCGTTCGTGAAGTGCGTGTTCATATCCTTTGCCCAATTTTTAATTGGGTTGTTTGTCTTTTTGTGGTTGAGTTTTAACAGAATCATATAGATTTTAGAGATTAGGAGCTGGTTGGAGATGTCATAGCTGAAAAATTTTTCCCAATCTGTAGGTGGTCTTTTACTCTTTTGGTGAAGTTTTTAGATGAGCATAGGTGTTTGATTTTTAGGAGCTCCCAGTTATCTGGTTTCTCTTCGTCATTTTTAGTAATGTTTTGTGTTCTGTTTATGCCTTGTATTAGAGCTCCTAACGCTGTCCCTATTTTTTCTTCCATGATCTTTATCATTTTAGTCTTTATGTTTAGGTCTTTGATCCACTTGGAGTTAGTTTTTGTGCATGGTGTGAAGTATGGGTCCTGTTTCCTTTTTTTGCAAATGGATATCCGGTTATGCCAGCACCATTTGTTAAAAAGACTATCTTTTCCCCAATTAACTGACACTGGGCCTTTGTCAAATATCAGCTGCTCATATGTGGATGGATTTACATCTGGGTTCTCAATTCTGTTCCATTGGTCTATGTGCCTGTTGTTGTACCAGTATCAGGCTGTTTTGACTACTGTGGCTGTATAATATGTTCTAAAATCAGGTAGGGTGAGGCCTCCCACTTTGTTCTTCTTTTTCAGTAATGCTTTACTTATCCGGGGCTTCTTTCCCTTCCATATGAAGTTGGTGATTTGTTTTTCCATCACATTAAAAAATGTCATTGGGATTTGGATCGGAAGTGCATTGTATACACAGATGGCTTTTGGTAGAATAGACAGTTTTACTATTTTAAGTCTTTCGGTCCATGAGCAAGATATGTTTTTCCACTTATGTAGGTCCCTTTTAGTTTCTTGCACTAGTACTTTGTAGTTTTCTTTGTATAGGTCTTTTACATCTTTAGTAAGATTTATTCCTAAGTATTTTATCTTTTTGGGCCCTGGCCTTGTTTTGACTGATGATATTGAGCTTTTCCACTTACCTCAGATGTAGTTGATTTGATTCCTGTGTATTCCATCCTGTGAGGTCCACATGTATAGTCGCCATTTATGTTTTGAAAAAAGGTATTTTGTATGAAGAAGTCATTAGTCTTGTAAAATTCTATCATGCGATCTCCAGCATCATTTCTACCATCATGGCCACATTTTCCAACTACCAATCCTTTTTTCTAAGTTTTGCATTCCAATCACAAGTAATTATCAGCGCATCTTGATTGCACATTTGATCAATTTCATACTGCAGAAGCCGGTAGAGTTTTCAATTTTTTCATCTTTGGCCTTGTGGTTGCTGCGTAAATTTGAATAATAGTCATGTTAATTGGTTTTCTCTGTAGGCTTATGGGTATTAACCTATCACTGACAGTGTTGTACTATCCCCAGGTGTCTGTCAGTTTGTCGTATTGAGGGTGCTTGCATGTTGCTGTGTTGCTGGAAGCTATGCCGCTGATATCCAAATGCCAGCAGGGTCACCCATGGTGGACAGGTTTTAACTGAGCTTCCAGACTAAGAGAGACTAGGGAGAAGAACCTGGACGTGTATTTCTGAAAAAAATTAGCCAGTGAAAACACTGTCTGATATAGTGCGGAAAGATGAGCCCCTCAGGTTGGAAGGCACTCAAAAGACTACTGGGGAATGTATGGAATATGAATTTAGGAAAATTGGAAATCACCAAAAATGAAATGGAATGCATAAACATCTATATTCTAGGCATTAGTGAGCTGAAATGGACTGGTTATACAGGTAGCCCCCCCGACTTACGATGGGGTTCCATTCTGCTGACTCCCTCATAAGTTTTTTCTGACGTAATTTAAATACTTCTTTTGTTTTCATTATTGCTTGCTATATGAAAGTGTTTTGAACAGTAAATCATAATATTGAACATATGAGAGTAAACACCTGAGAATGATAACATCAGCAAATTACATGCTGCAACATTGTATGTTGTACATGTTGCTAATGATAAGATGTGAAGAAAGAAAAACAAGAGACAGTTGTATGTGCGGATTGTTGTAATTCTAATATGTCATAAACCAGGGGTAACCTATAATCTGCTACATACTTTATTGAAATGTTTTTAAGTAACATACGCTTATTGTTGAAACGTTGAGCAATGCAGAAAAACAAAAAGAAGACCAAATCATC
This sequence comes from Loxodonta africana, assembly GCF_030014295.1. Classification (NCBI taxonomy): domain Eukaryota; kingdom Metazoa; phylum Chordata; class Mammalia; order Proboscidea; family Elephantidae; genus Loxodonta; species Loxodonta africana. The sequence continues at coordinate 86,995,378 of NC_087369.1, read as the reverse complement.
TATGACCTCAAAACTCATTAATACCAAACATTGGTATATTTGCTTCTGGTCTTTTTTTTTTTAATTTTCTTGTTTATGTTTGTTATTGCAAAATATACACAGAAATATACACCTTCTAAAAGGCCAAATACTGCAGAAACTATGGAACAAAAAGTGAAAGAAAATTTCTCCTCCCAAAAACCCCTTCTCCATACCCTCATCCCACCTTGGCAACTAGCTTTGATGGTTATTCTCTCTCTCTCACACACACACATTTCCTTTGTGACCTAATTCATGGTTATTTTTGGGTGACTGTGTCAGGTTTGCATGAAAAGAATGTAATTCTGTATTTATTATTAACTCATTGCCATCGAGTTGATTCTGACTCATAGCAGCCCTAGAGGACAGAGTAGAACTGCCCCATAGGGTTTCCAAGGAGCACCTGGTGGACTCGAACTACTGACATTTTGGTTAGCAGCTGAATTCTTAACCATTATGCCACCAGGGTTTCCTATTTAGTATTAAGTTCTCTATACAGCTATTAAACAAAGATTGCTAATTGTGTTACTCAAATCCATCTTATCCTTAATTATTGTTTTTGCCTACTCAATATGTTAATTTGTGAGAAAATTATTAATTCAACCAACAAATAGTTAATCAATGCCTACCGCATACCAAGCACTATTCTAGTCTCTAGGGATATCGAAGTGAACAAAACAAAGATCCCTGCCTTCATGGAACCTATATTCAGAAGCAAGCAACTATTAACTTTCACCCACCCAAAAACCCAGTGCCATCGAGTCGATTCCGAATTAACTTTCACCAGCGGTATATAAATTTGCTCATTTTATCCTTGCCAGCATTGAGAATTTTTATTTAACCTTTGCCAGTTTGATAGGAATAAAGTCATGTTTCTTGTTTTAATTTGCATATCTTTAATTATCATTGAGAGTAAACATTTTTCATGTGTTTTTAGCAATTTATGCTTTCTCCTAATAAATTCTCTATTGTGAGACCATTCCCAATTTGTCATCGTGGACACAGTATTTTTTCATTTTTTTTAAATTGTAGCTAATTTTCCTTGTTTTGTTTGGCCTGTAATTTTTAAGTCTTTCTATGACCAACTTCTGAACATTCTCCAGCTGTAGTATTTGACTATTAGAATTTTATCATTTGAATAATGAGACATAATAATAATAGTGAGTTTGGGATTTCATGAAGAATTTTGGGGGGAGTAAAGATATTGAAGCTGTCTTAGTTACCTAGTGCTGCTACAATAGAACTACGTGGTTGGCTTTAAATAATAAAAAAAAATTTTCTTACAGTTCTGGAAGATAACAGTACAAATCAGGGTCTCAGGCACATAGATTCCTTCTATAAGCCTCTCTCCTAGCTTCTGGTGTCTGCTGGTGATCCTTGGCATCCCTTTGTTTGTAGACAATCCTTACATGTTGTCTGTCTTCCCATTTTGTGTCTCTGTGTTTATTTGGTTTGTTATAACTCAGAAGTGATTAGGTTTTTTTTCCACCCTACATTGGTATGTCCTCAATTGATTGGTTGATAATGTTACATTAGATTGACTAACAGAAGGTGTCTACATTGTATCACATTACATTATGGAAGGTGATTATATTATATTATGTTATGTCATGTCATATCATATCATATTACATTATATTATAGAAGGTAATCTGATGATTTAATCACATGTAACTACTGTATGACAACAACTAGACTACATTTTAGGCAAACCACTGGGAACAAGTTGACATATAAAATTAATCAACATGGAAGTAGAATTAGACATAACTTTTGTGGTGTGTTCTGATTCAGATGTAGATGTAGCCTTTTTTAAAGCCTTGATGCACATTGACTGTCATAGATTTTTTTTTTTAACTTATCATTTGAAAATAACTTCAAGCTTACAAAAAAAAATGCTGGAATAGTAGAAAGAACTCCCATATATCCTTTACTCAGATTGACCAAGTATTAAGATTATGCCCCATTTACTTTATCATTCTATCTTTTTTATTGTCCTGTAGGTCGACTCGATGGCACTGGGGTGGTTTTAGGGAGGTGAAAGTTTACAGAGCAAATTAGTTTCTCATTAAACAATTAATACACAAATTATTTTGTGACATTGGTTGTGAAACCTGAGATGTGTCAACATCTCCCCTTCTCCATCCCAGGTTTTCTGTTTCCGTTTGTCCAGTTTTCCTGTCCCTTTCTGCTTTCTCGTCTTTGCTTTTGGGTTGGTGTGATCATTTAATCTCATATACATGCTTGAACTATGAAGCATGTTCCTCACATGCGTTATTGTTTGTTTTAAAGAACTGTCTAATCTTTGGCTGACGGGTGTACTTCAGGAGTGACTTGAGTACTGAGTTAAAAGAGTATCTAGGGGCCATACTCTCAGGATTTCTTCAGTCTCTGTTGGACCAGTAAGTCTGGTCTTTTTTTTGGTGAGTTTGAATTTTGTTCTTCATTTTAATCCTGCTCTGTCCAACACCCTCTATTGTGATCCCCGCCAGAGCAGTTGGTAGTGTTAGCTGGGCATCATCTAGCTGTTCCAGGCTCAGTCTGGTGGAGGCTGTGGTAGTTGTGGTCCATTAGTCCTTGGGACTAATCTTTCCCTCGTGTCATTGGTTTTCTTCATTCTCCTTTGCTCTAGCTGGGATAACACCAGTAGATGCATGTTAGATGACCACTCACAAATTTTTAAGACCCTAGGTGCTACTCACCACAGTCGGTTGTAGAACATTTTCTTTATAAACTATGTTAGGCCAATTGAACTAGATGACCTTCGAGACCATGGTCCCCAGCTCTCAGCCCAATAACTCAGTCCATCAGGGAGTTTGAAGCTCTCTGAAGCTCCTATGACCTTGCTTTGGTCAAGTCGTGCTGACTTTCCCAGTATTGTGTACTGTCTTACCCTTCACCGAAGTTACCACTTATCTACTATCTAGTTAGTGTTTTTCCCTCACTACCCCTCTCCTCCCTCATAACCATCAAGGATTGTTACTTTCTGTGTGTAAACCTTTTCTTGAGTTTTTATAGTAGTGGTCTCATACAGTATTTGTCCTTTTGTAATTGGCTTATTTCACTCAGGATAATGCCCTCCAGATTCATCCATGTTGGGAGATGTTTCGCAGATTCATCATCTTTCTTGATTGTTGTGTAGTGTTCCACTGTGTTTATGTACCATAGTTTGTTTATCCATTCATCTGTTATGGGCACTTAGGTTGTTTCCACTTTTTGCTATTGTGAATAATGGTGCAATGAACATGGGTGTGTGTATGTCTATTTGTGTGATGGCTGTTATTTCTCTAAGATATATTCCTAGGAGTGGTATAGCTGGATCGTATGGTATTTCTATTTCTAGCTTTTTAAGGAACACCATATCGTTTTCCCAAGTGGTTGTACCATTTTACATTCCCACCAGCAGTGCATAAGAGTTCCAATCTCCCCTCAACCTCTCCAAATTTTGTTATTTTCTGCTTTTTGATTCATGCCAGTAATGTCAGGGTAAGATGGCATCTCATTGTAGTTTTGATTTGCATTTCTCTAATGGCTAGTGATTGCGAGAATTTCCTCACGTGCCTGTTAGCTACCTGAATGTCTACTTTGGTGAAGTGTCTATTTATACCTTTGCCCATTTTTTAATTGGACTGTTTGTCTTTTCATTGTAGAGGTGTTGGTTTTTCTTACAGATTTTGGAGATTAGACCTTTGTTGGATGTGTCATAGCAAAAAATTTTTTCCCAGTTTGTGGATTCTCTTTTTACTCTTTTGATGGACATAAGTGTTTAATTTTTAGAAGACCCCAGTTATCTAGTTTATCTTCTGGTGCATATGTATTGTTAGTTATGGTGTGTATCCTATTTATGCCATATATTAGGGCCCCTAGCATTGATCCTATTTTTCTTCCATGATCATCATAATTTTTTGTTTTATATTTATGTGTTTGAGATATTTTGAGTTAGGTTTTGTTTATGGTAAGGGGTATGGGCCCTGTTTCATTTTTTTTTTTACAGATGGACATCCAGTTTTGCCAGCACCATATGTTAAACAGACTGCCGTTTCCCCATTTAATGAACTTTGGTCCTTTGTATGTGGATGGATTTACATCTGGGTTCTTAATTCTGTTCATTGGTCAACGTGTCTGCCATCATACCAGTACCGGGCTGTTTTGACTACTGTAGCTGTATAGTAGTTTCTGAGATCCGGTAGTGTGAGGCCTTCTACTTTGTTCTTCTTCCTCGATAATGCTTTACTTATCTGGGTTCTCTTTCCTTTCTATATAAAGTTGATGATTAGTTTTTCCATCTCGTTAAGGAATGCTTTTGGTATTTAGATAGGATTGCATTATATCTGTAGATCACTTTGGGCAGGATTGACATTTTCACAATGTTGAGTCTACGTATCCATGAGCATGTTTTTTTTTCTCTCTATTTAATTAGGTTTCTTTTAGTTTCTTGCTGTAGTGTTTTGTAGTTTTCTTTGTATACGTCTTTTACATCCCTGGTTAGATTCATTCCTAAGTATTTTATTTTTTTAGGGGCTATTATAAATGATATTACCTTCCTGATTTTCTTTTCATAGTTCTTTTTATTGGTGTATAGGAATCAAACTGATTTCTGTATGTTTATCTTGTAACCTGCTACTCTGCTAAATCTTTCTGTTAGTTCCAGTAGTTTTCTTGTGGAGTCCTCAGGGGCCTCTACATATAGTATCATATCATCTGTGAATAGGGACATTTATGCCATGTATTAGTGCCCTTAGCATTGTCCCTGTTTTTTCTTCCATGATCTTTATAGATTTAAAGTTTTATATTTAGGTCCTTGATCCATTTTGAGTTAGTTATTTGTATGGTGTGAGGTATGGATCTTATTTCTTCTTCTTCTTTTTTTTTTTTTTTATAAATGGTCATCCAATTATGCCAGCACCATTTGTTAAAGAGAATGCCTTTCTCCATTTAGTGGACTTTGTCCCTTTGTCAAATATCAGCTGCTCATGGAAGGATGGAATTACTTCTGGGTTCTCAGTTCTGTTCCGTTGGTCTAGGTGTCTCTTGTTGTACCAGTACCAGGCTATTTTGACTACCATGTCTGTATAATAGGTTCTAAGATCAGGTGGTGTGAGGCCTCATACTTTGTTCTTCTTCAATAATGCTTTACTTACCCAGGGCCTCTTCCCTTTTCATATAAAGTTGGTGATTTGTTTCTCCAACTCCTTACAGGATGCTGTTGGAACCTGGATTGGGATTGCATTGTATCTGTAAATTGCTTTGGGTAGTGCTGACATTTTCACTATGCTGAGCCTTCCTATCCACGAGTATGGTGTGTTTTTCCATTTATGTAAGTCTCTTTTGGTTTCTTACAGTAGAGTTTTATAGTTTTCTTTGTAGAGGTCTTTTATTCCCCTGATTAGATTTATTCCTAAGTACTTTATCTTCATGGGGGCTATTGTAAATGGCATTGATTTGCTGATTTACTTTTCAAAGTTCTCATTGTTGTAGAGGTATCCAAGTGATTTTTGCATGTTAATCTTGTATCCTGCTACTTTGCTAAAATCTCCTCTTAGTCTCAGTAGCTTTCTTGTAGATCCTTTGGGGTTTTCTGTGTATAAGATCACGTCATTTGCAAATCAGGATAGCTTTACCTCTTCCTTACCAGTTTGGATGCACTTGACTTCTTTTTATTGCCTTATTAGTCTACCTAGGACTTCCAGCACAACATTGAATAAGAGTGGTGATAAGTGGTATCCTTGTCTGGATCCCATTCTCAAGGGGAATATTTTCTGTCTTTCTCCATTTAAAATGATGTTGGCTGTTGGTTTTGTAGAATAGCCTATTATAGTATTGAGGAATCTCCCTTCTATTCCTATTTTGTGGAGAGTTTTTATCAAGATTGGGTGTTGAACTTTGTCACATGCCTTTTCAGAATTGATTGAGATGATCATGTGATTGTTTTCTTTTGTTTTATTTATGTGGTGGATTTCATTGATTGATTTTCTAATGTTGAACCATCCCTGCATACCTGATATGAATCCCACTTGCTCATGATATATTGCTTTTTTGATATGCTGTTGAATTCTTTCAACTAGAATTTTGTTGAGAATTTTTGTGTCTATGTTCATAAGGGATATTGGTTGGTAGTTTTCTTTTTTGTGGTGTCTTTGCCTGGCTTTGTTCTCAGGATTAGGCTGGCTTCATAGAATGAATTTGCATGTAGTCCCTTTACTATGTTCTTAAATAGTTTGAGTAGTATTCTGTGAGCTCATCTCTGAAAGTTTGGTAGAATTCTCCAGTGAAGCCATCCAGGCCAGGGCATTTTTTTGTTGGGAGTTTTTTATTTATTACTCCTTCAGTCTCTTGTTATGGGTCTTTTATTTTTTTTTTCCTCAGATTGTGTTAGTTTAGGTAGGTAGCGTTTTTCTAGATTTTTTTTTTATTTCCTCTAAGTTTTCAAATTTTTTGGAATACAAATTTCATAGTCTTTTATGATTCTTTTTATTTCAGTTGGGTCTGTTATGATATCATTTCTTATTTGAGTTATTTGCTTCCTTTTCTGTTTTTCTTTTGTCATTATGGCCAGTGGTTTGTAGATTTTGTTGATCTTTTCACAGAACCAACTTTTGGTCTTGTTGATCTTTCTATTGTTTTTCTGTTCCCCATTTCATTTATTTCTGCTCTAATCTTTATTATTTCCTCTTTTCTGATGCCTGAGGGCTTCTTTTATTGCTCTCTTTGTTCAATTTTTAGGGTAAATGTTTTGATTTTGGCCCTTTCTTCTTTTTTGATGTGTGTGTTAATTGCTATAAATTTACCTTTAAGCAGTGCCTTTGCTGTATCCCAAAGGTTTTGGTGGAAACACTGGTGGTGTAGTGGTTAGGTGCCACAGCTGCTAACCAAAACGTTGACAGTTTGAATCCACCAGGTGCTCCTTGGAAACCCCGTGGGGCAGTTCTACCGTGTCCTATAGGGTCACTATGAGTCAAAATTGACTCGATGGCACTGGGTTTGGTTTTTAAAGGTTTTGATAAGATGTTTTTTCATCTCATTTGATTCTATGAATTTTTTATTCCATTCTTGATTTCTTCTATTACCCAGTAGTTTTTAAGCAAGGCGTTGTTCAGTTTCCATGTATTTGATTTTTTTCCTTGCTATTTCTGTTATTGATTTCTACTTTTATGGTATTATGAACAGAGAATATGCTTTGTATTATTTTGATGTTTTTGATTATTTTGAGGCTTGCTTTGTGGCCTAAAATGTGTCTCTCCTGGAGAATGTTCCATGTGCGTTGGAAAAGAAAGTATACTTTTCCACTGTTGGTTGGAGTATTCTGTATATGTGTATGAAGTCGAGTTGGTTGATTGTGGCCTTTAGATCTTCTGTGTCTTTATTGAGTTTCTTTCTAGATGTTCTGACCTTCACTGAAAGTGGTGTGTTGAAGTTTCCTACTATTATTGTGGAGCTGTCTATCTCTCTTTTCAATGCTGTTAGAGTTTGTTTTATGTATTTTGGAGTCCTGCCATTGAGTGGGTATATATTTATTATGGTTATGTCATCCTGGTGTATTGACTCTTTTATCATTATGGCGGATTTTGCTTTAAAGTCCCTTTTGTCAGATATTAATATTGCCACTCCTGCTTTTATTTTTGTTGTTTGGTTATTGTTTGTTTGATATATATTTTTTTCCATTCTTTGAGCTTTAGTTTGTTTACGTCTTTGTGTTTAAGGTGTGTCTGTTCCAGACAGCATATTGATGTATCTTTTTTATTATTATTATTCTGCCTCTCTCTGTCTCTTTACTCGTATGTTTAGGCCATTTATATTCAGTGTAATTGTTGATAAGTATGACTTTACTGCTGTCATTTAGTTGTTTTTTTTTTTTTTTTTGTGGTGTCGACAGTCTCTTAATTTTCTGTGCTGAGTTCTTTTTGTTTGCAGATTCTTTTTTTTTTCATTTCTTTCATTATTGCTTATTTTGGTTTGCTGATTTTTTTATGCTTTTCTTCTTTTTTATTTTGCTGGGTAGATTTGTTAGCTTCCTTTGTGGTTACCCAGAAATTTACTTTAATTTTTTTAAGTTTGAACTAGTCTTTTTCTTTCTTTCTTTCTTTTTTTTTTAATTGAACTTTAGGTGAAGGTTTGTAGAACAAACTATTTTCTCATCAAACAGTTCGTACACATATTGTTCTATGACATTGGTTAACAACCCCATGACATGTCAACACTCTCCCTTCTCAACCCTAGGTTCCCTATTACTAGCTTTCCTGTTCCCTCCTACCTTCCAGTCCCTGCCCCAGAGCTGGTGTGCCCCTTTAGTCTTGTTTTGTTCCATGGGCCTGTTCAGTCTTGGGCTGAAGGGTGAACCTCAGGAGTGGCCTCATTACTGAGCTGAAAGGGTGTCTGGGGACCATACTCTCAGGGTTTCTCCAGCCTCTATCACGCCAACAAATCTGGTCTTTATTTTTGACTTGGAATTTTGTCCTACATTTTTCTCCAGCTGTCCACGACCTTCTATTTTGATCCCTGTCAGAGCAGTCAGTGGTGGTAGCCAGACACCATCTAGTTGTACTGGACTCAGTTTGGTGAAGGCCCTGGTAGATGTGGTCCATTAGTCCTTTGGACTAATCTTTCCCTTATGTCTTTAGTTTTCTTCATTCTCCCTTGCTCCCTAAGGGGTGAGACCAGTGGAGTATCCTAAATGGCCACTCACAGACTTTTAAGACCCCAGACACTACTCACCAAAGTAGAATGTAGAACATATTCTTTATAAACTCTGTTATGCCAGTTGAGCTAGATGTTCCCTGAGACTATAGACCCAACAGCCCTCAGCCGAACAATTTGGTCCCTCAGGGAGTTTGGATGTGTCTACGGAGCTACCATGGCCTTGCCTTGTACAGGTTGTGCTGGCATCCCCAGTATTGTGTACTGTCTTACCCTTCACCAAAGTTACTGCTTATCTATTTTCTATTAAGTGTTTTCCATTCCCACCCCTCCCCTTCCTCATAACCATCAAATGTTGTTTCTTTTTGTATGTAAACTTTTTCATGAGTTTTTACAGTAGTGGTCTCATACGATATTTGTCCTTTTGTGATTGACTTATTTCATTTAGCACAGTCTCTTATTTCTTGATATCATCTTGACTTCTTCATATGGAAGTTCTATGACTACATCATTTATTCCCTTTTTTGTTGTTGTTGTTTTGACACTGTCCTTTTCATACTGACCTCTCTGGTTCCCTCTTTTCAGTATTTCAACTTTGTCTTATATTTGAGAATTCCCTATCTGGGTTGGCATCTGGCTGATCTGTCCTGTGTCCTTGTCTTGGATTGTTGTCTGATGTTGTTGGTTCTCTAAATGGAGGACTCCCTTTAATATTTCTTTTAATTTTCGTCTGGTTTTTACAAATTCCCTTAATTTCTGTTTATCTGAAAATGACCTAATTCTGCCATTGTATTTAAGAGGAACTTTACTGATTATATAATTCTTGGTTGGCATTTTTTTTTCCTTCAAGTCTTTTATATGTCATCCCATTGCCTTCTTGTCTGCATGGTTTCTGCTGAGTAATCAGAGCTTAATATTGGTTCTCCTTTGTAGGTGAGTTTTCATTTATCCCTAGCCATTCTCAGGAATCTTTGTCTTTAGTTTTGTAGTTTTGGCAAGTTTGATTATGATATGTATTGATGACTTTTGGGGGGATCTGTCCTGTATGGGATTTGTTGAACTTCTTGGGTAGATATCTTCTCATGTTTCATGATTGTCCTGGAGTGAATTGTGTCCCCCCAAAAATGTGTGTATCAATTTGGCTGGGACGTGATTCCCAGAATTGTGTGGTTGTCCTCCATTTTGTGATTGTAATTTTATGTTAAAGAGGATTAGGATAGGATTGTAATATCCTTACTAAGGTTACATCCCTGGTCTAACGTAAAGGGAGTTTCCCTGGGGTGTGGCCTGCAGCACATTTTATCTTACAAGAAGGAAAGGGAAGCAAGCAGAAAGTTGGGGACCTCATACCATGAAGAAAGCAGTGCCAGGAGCAGAGCACGTCCTTTGGACCTGGGGTCCCTGTGCGGAGAAGCTCCCAGTCCAGAAGAAGACTGATGAGAAGGCTAACAGAGAGAGAAAGCCTTCCTCTGGAGCTGACACCCTGAATCTGGACTTTTAGCCTACTGTACTGTGAAGAAATAAATTTCTCTTTGTTAAAGCCATCCACTTGTGGTATTTCTGTTACAGCAGCACTAGATGAATAAGACAGAGTTTGGTGCTGGGAGTGGGGTGCTGCTCTAAAAGATACCTAAAATGTGGAAGCAGTTTTGAAACTGTGAGTGGATAGAGAAGCGGCAGTGACAGAGGACCAGCAGCAGAAGAGAACCTGCAGCGGCAGAGAACTGGCAGCAGCAGAACCAGAAGACCAGCACTAGGCAGTGCTGGAGCTGATCCACAGAGCGAGAGAGCTGAGTGCCTGTGTGCTGAAGGCTTCTTGGTTGAGTGGGGTGCCTCAAGGCACTTATCGGTGGAGCTATAGAGCTTTGAAACACTTGTCCCAGCAAGGCAGATGTGGGTATGAGGCTCGAGATCTGAGAGGCCAAGAAACCAAGAAGCAGAAGCTAAAGAGACAAGGAACATAATAAGCTGAGCTGCCCCAGGCTCAAAATGTATGGCCATGACCTCAAGGTTTTCAAAGGTTGGAGCCATGGCCTCTGGTGTTTCTAAGAGTGGAGTTGCCACTCAGATAGACGAAGAGAATGGTGCACCTAAAGCTGAAGGAGCAGAGTTGCTGTCCCATTGGGCCTGCAAGGTGGAGTTGAAGCCCAGGGCCAAGGGGTCTCCACTCAGAGTCCGGAGAGTGTAGCCAATACCTAGAATCTGGAGGGCAGGGCCATTGTGTAAATTGTCTCAGAGAACAGAGGATTATTTTCAAAGCCATGAGGGCTAATGTAATGTGTTCTTCTGACTTGCTGGGTACCTGTTATCCCCTTTCCCTCCAGTTTCTCCCATTTGTAATGGAAATGTCTAGCTTGTGCCTGTTCTGCCACTGTGCCCTTGGAAGCAGATAACTTGTATTCTAGATTTTACAGATGAGGAAGAATTTTTGGATTTTGGACTTGGTGTTAAGACTTTTGCTATGATATGATGGGATGAATATGTTTGCATGTTGCAAGTATGTGATTTTTGGGGGGCCAAAGGGTGGAATGTCATGGATTGAATTATGTCCTCCCCAAAATGTGTGTATTAACTGGGTTAGGGCATAATTCCCAGTATTGTTGTCCTCCATTTTGTGATTGTAGTTTTATGTTGAGAGGATTAGGGGGGGATTGTAACACCACCCTTACTCAGATCACTTCCCTGATCCAACATAAAAGGAGTTTCCCTGGGGTGTGGCCTGCAACACCTTTTATCTCTCAAGAGATAAAAGGAAAGGGCAGCAAGCAGAGAGTTGGGGACCTCATACCACCAAGAAAGGAGTTCCAGGAGCAGAGTGCATCCTTTGGACCTGGGGTCCCTGCACCTGAAAAGCTCCTTGACCAGGGGAAGATTGAGGCCAAGGACCTGGCTCCAGAGCTGACACAGGTAGAAAGCCTTCCTCCGGAGCTGACAACCTGAATTCAGACTTTTAGCCTACTTTACTGTGAGAAAATAAACCTCTCATTGTTAAAGCCATCCACTTGTGGTATTTCTGTTATCACAGCACTAGATAACTGAGACAGACACCATGGCTGTAACAATGGGCTAAACATAGCAACAGTTGTGAGAGTAGCCCAGGACTGGGCAGTGTTTCATTCTGTTGTGTATAGGGTCACTATGACTCAGAACTGACTCAAAGGCACCTAACCACAAGAACAACATGTCTATAAGGAAACTTGGTGGAGCAATGGTTAAGCACTTGGCTACTGTCATGGAGTGAATTATGTCCCTCCAAAAATGTGTGTATCAATTGGGCTGGGCCATGATTCCTGGTATTATGTGATTTTCCTATATGTTGCAAATCCTGCCTCTATGATGTTAATAAGGGAGGATGAACAGCAGTTGTGTTAGTGAGGCAGAACTCAATCTACAAGATTAGATTGTGTCTTAAGGCAATCTCTTGAGATATAAAAGAACCAGGCAGAGAGACAGGGGGACCTCATATTGCGAAGAAAGCAGTGCCGGGAGCAGAGTGCATCCTTTGGACCTGGGGTCCCTGCATGGAGAAGCTCCTAGTCCAGTGAAAGATTGATGAGAAGGCCAACAGTGGGAGAAAGCCTTCCCCTGGAGCTGACACTCTGAAGTTGGACTTTTAACTTACTTTACTGTGAAGAAATAAACTTCTCTTCGTTAAAGCCATCCACTTGTGGTATTTCTGTTATAGCAGCACTAGATGACTAAGACAATGATATCAGGAAAGTTTTCTGCCAGGAAATCTTCAACAATTCTCTGTGTGTTTTTCAGTATCTACGCCCACCCCTGTTCTGGAACTCTGATGACTCATAGGTTTTTCCTGTCGTAGTATCCCATACAATTCTTAGGCTTTCTTCATTTTTCCTCCCTCTTTTTTCTGATTTTTCCTCAGAAAAATTGTCAAGGGATTTATCTTCACTCTCATCAATTCTCACTTCCATTGTCTCAATTCTGCTCCTATGACCTTCCATTGAGTTGTCTAATTCTTAAATTTTATTGTTAATCTTTTGGATTTCTAGTTGCTGTTTTTGTATGGTTTCTGGTAGCCTATTTATTCTATCATTTTGTTTTTGTATTGTTTTCCTGAATTCTATTGCTTTGTCTTTGTTTTCTTTTATTCTGTGCTTTCCTTGACCTCCTTCCTGATCTCTTGGAGAGCTCTGTATATTAGTCTTTTGAATTCTTTATCAGGTAGTTACATTGCTTTTCCTTCCCCCAGAAGGTTTTCTGGTTTTTTATTTTGGTTGCTTGCTGGGGTCATTTTGTCTTGCTTCTTTATGTGATTTGATGTTGATTGTTGTCTCTGAGGCATCAAGAAGTTATTATATTTATTGTTTTGTTTTATTTTGATATATCCAAGAAGATTGGGCATGTATGTTATCCTGGCTACTTTGAAGTTCTTACCTCCTGTCTCTAGGTTGGCAGAGCAGCCACTAGGTGGGTGAGCCTGGGACTCTGTTCACTATTCTTGCGGGGCTTCTGAGGATGTATGTGGCATTTTTGGTGAGGTGATGTATGTGTTCTGCTGATCACCTGGCTGTGGGTGTAGGGTTTGTTCTCTCTGGTTGTTGGGTTGGGTATTGTGTGTGTGCTCCACCACTTGCTGGATAGTCAGGGCGAAAGTGCCTGGGTCTTGAGTCACCGAGTGTGTGGTGTGTAAACTCTCACCTACAGTCCTGGGATGGCAGGATTGTGTGGGAGTGTTTAGAGCAAGCACAGGTCTCTGATTGTAGTGGGAGGTGAGGCATGGGACTGTCAGCTGTCCCGGGGTGCCTGGGTAGAGGGCGTGCCCTTGTCTGCTGCAGCACATAGTGGGGATGTGTAGTGCAACCTGTCCTTAGGTGCCCAGTGCCACTGGATGGAGGGATTGGGATTCGTCACTTGCTCTCAGGACCCTGTGGTGGGTGGCTGGATGAAGTGGTTTGTACCGCCAGCCCTCAGACCCCCAGTGTGGGTGGCTGAGGCCCCGTCTTAGGGTGCAGGGTGGTGGCAAATGCCACAGACCTGCAGATCCCATTAGGCTGCTAAAGGTGAAAATGGGCTTCAGTTGGGAGTCCTGCCTGCTTTGTGCTAATGAGGGCATGTTGTGCTGGGTCAGCCAGCAAGGCACTGTTGGTGGAGGTGAAGGGTGCTGCAAGTCTGTGGACCCCCATGCCAGTGGCTGGGCTAAAGGCAGGCACCTCAGGCTGGGCTGAGAGCTACAAGCTTAGGGGGTGGGGTGGTGGCAAGTGGCACACTTCTGCAGCTTCCACTTGGCTGCTGCAGGTGAAAATGGGCTTCAGCTGGGAACCGTGCCTATGTTATGCCAATGTGTATGTACTGTGCCTACTCATCCAGCAAGGCACTGGTGTGAGGGATCAGAAGGATTGGAGGTGGCTGCAAGCTCAGGGACCTCCTGTGCCTGTGGCTGGGTGAAGGGGCGGAGCCCTCATACCTGCTCCTGGTTTAGGGGGCATGGTGGTGTTAAATGCTGCTATCCTCGTGTCTGAGATGGGATGGGGATGGTCGAGGGGAAGGGAGTGCTCCTTGGCCTCTTGCACTCTGATGGATGGAGGCTGTGGTACACGTGGTGGGTTGGGAGTGTGCATTTAACTTTCGCAGGTCTGGTGTCACTTCCGTTTGATTCTGGAGGTGTGTGCAGAGTTGCTCTTGCTTAGCTGCATCATATGGGATGAGTTTTGGCATGGAATATTGCTCTTGCCTCAATATGTCAGCGGTGTGCAGGTTCACCTAGCAAGACGCTTGCTATACCGTGATCTGTAATTCCGTATTTCCGCTGTTTTTGGATTGTCTCTCCTTCCTCCAGTCACTCAGTCTGATTCTTTATCTTTGTCTTTGATGCTTAGAGTTCCTAGATTGTCATATATATCTGATTCAATTGTTTTTTCAGTTCTTTGTTGTGAGAGGGATGACACAAAGCGTTCGACTATTCTGCCATCTTGGCCCCACCTCATTTTTTCCTTTTTGGACAAATAAAATTCTCTTCAAATTGGCAAGAGTGGAACAAATACTGGTGAGGGAAAACTGAACCCAAGATAGCCCAGGAACAAATAAGTGTTCCAAATGATTTAGAGTATCCTTACATGGGTGACTGACAAATTAGATTCCTAAGAGAACAAATTTTACTTTTTTAAAGCAGGAGCAGGGGTATATTACTACTCACTGAAAGATGCTCTGTCTACTTTCAAGCCAGGAAGGCATAGATTGGAAATGGGGAGTAAGTTGGGAGTGGCATCCATATGATTGTCTAGTTCCAAGACATACTACCAGTTGCTGCATGAGTAGAAAATCCTCCCAGATTGTGAGAAAATTTTGGTGTTAATCCTAACTTGCAGGGTTGTTACAAAGTTTTCAATTTCTAATTTGTCTTTACAGATATTTTACCTAGAAATTCTTTATAAAGAAAGAATCAGAAATACAGATACATTTTTAGTGTTTTCTCCCAATCTGTAGATTGTCTATTCACTATGTTGATAAAGTCCTTTGGTGCAAAAAAAAAAGTTTTGAATTTTGATGACATCCAATGTATCTATTTTCTCTTTTGTGGCTCATGCTTTTGATGCCATATCTAAGAATCTATTATTAAAAACTGGACTCTGAAATATTACCCCTATGTTTTCTTCTAAAAGTTTTATGGTTTTAGTTCTTATATTTAGGTCATCGATCCATTTTGAGTTAATTTTTGTATCTGATGTGAGATATAGGTTCAGATTCTTTCCTTTGCATGTGGAGATACAGTAGTCCCAACAACATTTGGTAAAGAGACTATTCTTTCCCCCATTGAATGGACATGGCATCCTTGTATAAAATCAGTTGACCATAGATGTATGGCTATATTCTAGACTCTCAGTTCTCTGCTATTGGTCTGTATGTCTATTTTTATAACAGTTGTTGTTGTCGTTGTTAGGTGCCATCGAGGCGGTTCTGACTCATAGTGACCCTATGCACAACAGAATGAAACACTACCCAGTCTTGTGCCATCCTTACAATCACTGTTATGCTTCAGATCATTGTTGCAGCCACTGTGTCAATCCACCTCGTTGAGGGTCTTCTTCTTTTCCACTGACCCTGTACTCTGCCAAGCATGATGTCCTTCTCCAGGGACTGATCCCTCCTGACAACATGTCCAAAGCATGTAAGATGCAGTCTTGCCATCCTTGTCTCTAAGGAGCATTCTGAATTTCTGGCAGTTCCCTGTCAATATACTGCTGCAGCCGTTTTTGAATAATCTTCAGCAAAATTTTGCTTGTGTGTGATATTAATGATATTGTTCTATAATTTCCACATTCAGTTGGATCACCTGTCTTGGGAATAGGCATAAATATGGATCTCTTCCAGTCAGTTGACCAAGAAGCTGTCTTCCATATTTCTTGGCATAGATGAGTGAGCACCTCTAGCACTACATCTGTTTGTTGAAACATCTCAATTGATATTCCATCAATTCCTGGAGCCTTCAAAGCAGCTTGGACTTCTTCCTTCAGTACCATCAGTTCCTCATCATATGCCACCTCTTGAAATGGTTGAACATCGACTAATTTTTTTTGGTATAATGACTCTGTGTATTCCTTCCATCTTCTTTTGATGCTTCCTGCATCATTTAATATTTTCCTCATAGAATCCTTCACTATTGCAACTTGAGGCTTGAATTTTTTCTTCAGTTCTTTCAGCTTGAGAAACGCCGAGCGTGTTCTTCTCTTTTGGTTTTCCATCTCCAGCTCTTTGTACATGTCATTATAATACTTTACTTTGTCTTCTCGAGAGGCCCTTTGAAATCTTCTGTTCAGTTCTTTTACTTCATCAATTCTTCCTTTTGCTTTAGCTGCTCAAAGTTCGAGAGCAAGTTTCAGAGTCTCCTGTGACATCCATCTTGGTCTTTTCTTTCTTTCCTGTCTTTTCAGTGACCTCTTGCTTTCTTCATGGATGATGTCATTCCACAACTCGTCTGGTCTTCGGTCACTAGTGTTCAGTGCATCAAATCTCTTCTTCAGATGGTCTCTAAATTCAGGTGGGATATACTCAAGGTCATATTTTGGCTCTCGTGGACTTGCTCTGAATTTCTTCAGTTTCAGCTTGAACTTGCATATGAGCAATTAATGATCTGTTCCACAGTCAGCCCCTGGCCTTGTTCTGACTGATGATATTGAGCTTTCCCATCGTCTCTGTCCACAGATGTAGTCAATTTTACTTCTGTGTGTTCCATCTGGTGAGGTCCGTGTGTATAAAAAAAACAGTCGCTGTTTATGTTGGCGAAAGAAGGTATTTGCAATGAGGAAGTACAAGTAGTACCAGTACCAAACTGTTTTTTATTACTGTAGCTTTATTGTACATTTTGATATTAGGATGCATGAATCCTACTTAGTTCTTTTCCAAGGTTTCTTTGGCTATTCAGGGCCCCTTACAATTCCGTATAAATTTGAGGATTTTTCATTTCTTCCAAAAAAGCTGTTGGAAATTTGATAGGGTTTGTACTGAATTTATAGATCACTTTGAGTAGTAGAAAGAGTTCTGGTGGCACAGTGGTTAAAGCTCTTGGATGCTAACCGAAAGGTCAGCGGTTCAAATCCACCAGCTGCTCTGTGGGAGAAAGACGTGGCAGTCTGCTTCCATAAAGATTACAGCCTCGGAAACCCCATTGGGCAGTTCTACTCTGTCCTATAGGGTCTCTATGAATTGGAATCAACTCAACAGTAGTGGGTTTGGGATTTTGGGTAATAGTGACATTTTAACATTATTAAGTCTTCCAGTCCATGAACACGGAATATTTTTCCAATCATTTGGTCTTCTTTAATGTCTTTCAGCAATTTTTTTTATAGTTTTCAAAGTACAATTCTTTTGCCTCTCTGAGTAAATTTATTCCTATGTATTTAACTATTTTAGGTGCTATTGTAAATGGAATTGTTTTTTAGTTTCCTTGTCAAGTTGCTCATTGCTAATGTATATGAAACCCACTGATGTTTGTGTGCCAACCTTTTTCCCTGCCCCTTTACTGAATTCATTTACTAGATTTAGTAGCTTTTTGTGGATTCTTTTTGATTTTCTATAAAAAGGATCATGCCATCTGCATATAGGGATAGTTTTACTTCAGTAGTGTTCTTTTTGGATATTTAATTTTTTTTTCTTTCCTAATTGTTCTGGCTAAGACTTCCAATACAATATTGAACAGCAGTGGTGAGAATGACAATCCTGTCCTGTTCCTGGTCTTAAAGAGAAAGCTTTCAGTCATTCTTCATTGCGTATGTTAACTATGGGTTTTTCATAAATGTCCTTAATCATACTGAGGAATTTTTGTCCTCTTCCTATTTTATTGAGCATTTTTATTATGAAATGGTGTTGAATTTTGTCAAATGCTTTTTTTTGCATTGATTGAGATGATCCTGTAGTACTTTTCCTTTGTTCTATTAATGATTACTTATGTAATGTTCAACCACCCTGCACTCCTGCAGTAAATCGAACTTTGTAATGGTGTATAATCCTTTTAATATTGTATTGGATTTGGTTTGCTAGTTGTTTTAGGCTGGGTTCTCTAAAGGAGCAAAACTAGTGAAGCGTATATATAAATATAGAGAGATATATTTACTTGGCTGACACAGTTGTAGGGGCTGGCAAGTCCCAAATCTGTGGGTCAAGTGGCAGGCTGAATTCTTCTCCCGATTCACATGGTTGTATGGGTTGATGAACCCCAAATCTGCAGGTCAGGTGGCAGGCTGCTGGCTCACAGGGTTGCAGGAGCTGGTGGATTCATAACCTGTAGGTCAGGCAGCTGGCTGAAGGCCTCTCCAAGAACTAGAGGTCAGGTGACAAGACAAGGATCAAGAGAGAGAGTGCCAGCTTTGCCAGAACATCCGTATATTTTAATTGTACTTGAGATGAAGGTTTATAGAACACACTATTTTCTCATCAAACAGTACACATATTGTTTTGTGATGTTGGTTAACAACCCCACAACATGTTAACAACGCTCCCCTTCTCAACCTTGGGTTCTCTATTACCAGCTTTCCTGTTTCCTCCTGCCTTCTAGTCCTTGCCCCTGGGCTGGTGTGCCCCTTTAGTCTCATTTTGTTTTATGGGCCTGTCTAATCTTTGGCTGAAGGCTGAACCTCAGGAATGACTTCATTACTGAGCTGAAAGGGTGTCTGGGGGCCATATTCTCTGGTTTCTCCAGTCTCTGTCAGGCAAGCAAGTCTGGTCTTTCTTTTTTCGCTAGAAT
The DNA here is from genome assembly GCF_030014295.1 of Loxodonta africana. Taxonomy (NCBI): domain Eukaryota; kingdom Metazoa; phylum Chordata; class Mammalia; order Proboscidea; family Elephantidae; genus Loxodonta; species Loxodonta africana. Next base: position 86,976,525 of record NC_087369.1, on the reverse strand, counting down.
TTTGCTCTACGTTTTTCTTCATTCTTCCTTGCTCCCGAAGGGGTGAGACCAGTGGAGTACCTTAGGTGGCCGCTCACAGGCTTTTAAGACCCCAGACACTACTTACCAAAGTAGAACATAGAATATTTTCTTTATAAACTATGTTATGCCAATTGAGCTAGAGAACATCCATATATTTTGGATGCAGGCCGCATCCTCAAAGAAACTCTCCTTCCAGCTGATTACCTGCTCACATCAGATCACAAAATGGAGGATGATTGCATAGTATCTGCTGAATAACTGAGGATCAGGGCTTAGCTAAGTTGACACATAACATTGACCATCACACTAGTATTTTGTGGAGGATTTTTGCATCTATATTTATAAGGGATATTAAAAAAATCCATTGCCATTGAGCTGATTCCAACTCAGAGCAACCCTATAGGATACAGTAGAACTTGCCCATAGGGTTTCCAAGGACTGACTGGTGGATTTGAACTGCCAACCTTTTTTTTTTTTTGTAGTCGAGATGAAGGTTTACAGAACAAACTAAAAACTAGTTTCTCATTAAACAGTTAGTACACATATTGTTTTATGACATTGGTTAACAACCCCATGACATGTCAACACTTTCTGTCCTCAAGCTTGGGTTCCCTATTACCAGCTTTCCTGTTCCCTCCCGCCTTCTAGTTCTTGTCCCTGGGCTGGTGTGCCCCTTTAGTCTTGTTTTGTTTTATGAGCCTGTCTAATCTTTGGTTGAAGGGTGAACCTCAGGAGTGACTTCAGTACTGAGCTATAATGGTGTCTGGGGTCATACTTTCAGGGTTTCTCCAGTCTCAGACCAGTAAATCTGGTCTTTTTTTTCTTTTTTTTTGTGAATTAGAATTTTGTTCTACATTTTTCTCTAGCTCTGTCCGAGACCCTCTATTGTGATCTCTGTCAGAACAATCAGTGGTGGTAGCCAGGCACCATCTAGTTGTGCTGGACTCAGTCTGCTGGAGGCCGTGGTAGATGTGGCCCATTAGTTCTTTGGACTAATCTTTCCCTTATGTCTTTAGTTTTCTTCATTCTTCCTTGCTCCCTAAGGGGTGAGACCAGTGGAGTACCTTAGATGGCCTCTCACAGGCTTTTAAGATCCCAGACGATACTCGCCAAAGTAGAATGTAGAACATTTTTCTTTATAAACTCTGTTATGCCAGTTGAGCTAGATGTTCCCTGAGACCATGGTCCCCACAGCCCTCAGCCCAGCAATTTGGTCCCTCAGGGAGTTTGGATGTGTCTATGGAGCTTCTATGACCTTGCCTTGCACAAGTTGTGCTGGGTTCCCCAGGATTTTGTACTGTCTTATTGCTCACCAACATGACTACTTATCCATTATCTATTTAGTGTTTTTCCATCCCCACCCCTCCCCTCCTTGTAGCCATCAAAGATTGTTTCTTTTTTTGTGTAAACCTTTTCAAGAGTTTTTATAGAAGTGGTCTCATGCAATATTTGTCTTTTTGTGATTGACTTATTCCACTCAGCATAATGCCCTCCAGATTCATTCATGTTATGAGATGCTTCACAGATTCATTGTTCTTTATCATTGCTTAATACTCCATTATGTGTATGTACCACAGTTTCTTTATCCACTCATCTATTGATGTGAACTGCCAGGGTTTTAGTTAGCAGCCAAATGCCTAATCACTGTGCCATGAGGGCTCCATAAGGGATATCGGTCAGTAGTTTTCTTGTGTTTTTGTCTGACTTTAGTATCAGAGTAATGCTAGACTCATAGAATGAGTCTTCTTTTATTTTTTGGAAGAGTTTGAAAAGAATTTGTGTCACTTCTTCCAAAATTGTTTGGTAGAATTCCTCAGTGAAGCCATCTGGTCTAGGACTTTTTTGTTGTTTTTGGATGGGGAAAGGGGCTGAATAGTAATTCAATGCCTTTACTTCTTATGGGTCATTTGTGATTCTTTTTTTTCTTGAGTAAATACAGGTAGTGTGTGTGTTTCTAGGAATTTGTTCATTTCATCTCAGTTATCTAATTTGTTTTCATATAAGTGTTCATAATACTCTTATGGTTCTTTTCATTTCTGTAGGGTCATTTGTAATGTCCCCACTTTTATTTACGATTCTTCATATTTATGTCTTTTCTCTTTTTTATTTGTTGGTCTAGCTAAAGTTTTGTAGATTTTATTGGTCTTTTTGAAGGACCAACTTCTAGTTGCATTGATTACCTCTATTGTTTTTCTATTCTTTCAGTTATTTCTGCTCTGATCTTTTTATTTCTTTCCTTCTTTCTAATAGCTTTTGGCTTAGTTTGCTTTGATGCTCTAGTTTCTGAAGTTGTAAAGTTTGGTTATTGATTTGAGGTCTTTTCTATTGTACGCATTTACTGTTATAAATTTCCCTCCAAGCACTGCCTTCGCTGCTTCCATAAGTTTTGGTATGTTGTGCTTTCATTTTCACTTCATTCTAAGTATTTTCTGCTTTTTCTCTTGATTTCTTCCTTGATTCAAGGATCGTTTAATAGTTTGTCATTTAAATTTCCACATATTTTTCAGCTTTCCTTCTGTTATATTAATTGTATTTCTAGTTTTATTCCATTGTGTTGGAGAGGATATTTTGCATGATTTCAAACTTTTTAATTTTATCAAGACTTGTTTTGTGACCTAACGTATGTTGCATCCTGGAGAATGATTCACATGCACTGAAGAAGAAAGTATATTGTGCTGTTGTGGAATGGAATATTTTATATATATCTACTAGGTCTAGTTGGTTCATGTTGTTCTGTGCCATTGAGTTGGTTCTGACTCATACTGACCCTATGTACAACAGAACGAAACACTGCCCAGTCCTGCACCATCCTCACAATTGTTGTTATGCTTGAGCCCGTTGTTGCAGCCATTGTGTCAATCCATCTCATGGAATTGTTCAAATCCTCTATTTCCTTATTGACCTTGTTTCTAGATGTTCTGCCCATTATTGAAGGTGGTGTTTTGAAGTCTCCAACTATTATTTTAAAACAATCTATTTCTCCCTTCAATTCTGTCAATGTTTGTTTCATATATTTTGGGGCTCTGATATTAGGTGCATATATATTTTTATTTTTATATCTTCTTGATGAATGAACCTTTTTATCATTATATAATGCCCTTCTTTGTCTCTTTTAACAGATTTTTACTTAAAGTCTACTTTGCCTGATATCGTTATAGCAATGTAGCTCTCTTTTGGCTACTATTTGCACAGGATTTTGATTTCTATCCTTTCACTTTCCATGTATTCGTGTCTTTGTGTCTAAAATGTGTCTCTTGAGTGGATCATTTTTTAAATCCATTTTGCCACTTGCTGCCTTTCAATTGGAAAGCTGAGTACATTTATATTTAAGGTAATTGCTATAAAGAAGGACTTACTTCTGCCATTTTGCTATTTGTTTTTGTATGTTTTCTACTTTCTGTCATAGTTAATTTTATGTGTTAACTTGGGTAGGCTATGGTTCCCAGTGGTTTGGCCAAACACTATACTAGCTGCTGTAACGTAACGTAACGTAACGTAACGTAACGTAACGTAACGTAACGGGCTTCAATAATGTAAGCTGATGTGATGGAATAAATTAATCAGGGACTTCTTTTAGATTGTGGCCTGCCCTTAGGTTATAACTAGATATTTTGAAAGAACTCGCTCTCTCTTTCCACTCTGTACTCTTTTTGTTTTTTGACCTATGGATCTTGGGATGTAAGCTTGCAGAAATCTCCAGCCTGCTGCCTGACCTAAATATTTTGGACTTGCCAGCCACCATGATAACTTGAGTCCATTTCTTGAAGTAAATCTCTTTCACTCTCTCTCTCTCTTTCTATGATATATATCACTGGTTCAGTTTCTCTAAAGAACCCTGACTAAGACATTTTGGTACCAAGAGTGGTTCTAATTGAACATAACCACTTTTGTTACAAAAATGATGATGAGTGCTCTGAACTGGTTTTGGAGTGTCTGGGATTGTTTCTCAAATCTGGTTAGACTTAAAGGCACTAATGACTCTTCCCAGTAGTAAAGAGGGCACTATTAGTTCATGGTGTGATGGGGCAACAGAGATACACAAAATATCACCATTGAACACTCCTAATCAATTACTTATGATAGACGAGTTTTTGGGTGATTATGAATTTGATACCTTAGAACAATTTTGTCAAACTGATGACTATAACGGCTGGTTGCCTCTATTTTTGCTGGACAAAGTGGGGAAAGAATGAGCTCAGAGCAAGAGAGTCCCAACTCAAGCACAAAATAAAGGACTTGAAAGTTGCTGTGTGAGCCTTGAAAGAAAGCCTTATCACCTGTAGCCATAGAGCTGAGATTGCTGAAAACCAAACCCAGAATCTCATGAGTGGCTGAATTATAGTGCCAATTGAATTTCCAACCTCTCAAGATGTCTGAGACTAAAGTGAGGACATTGATTGAGAAAAACATGGAATCTTGAAAATTGGAAGGAGCACATATGAGCAGATACTGATGAAGCTGGAGACATTGAACAGCTAAGTTCCATTGAGTCACCTTTGTCAGTAGGATCAGCTCTTCTGCACCCATATGATGAGATTAACCCAGCTTTGTCTGAGGAATCTTTGCCGGAGGCATCCCTGAGGCATATGCCTTCCGAGACACTGCTGATTGTCCTCAGGATCCACCTTAAACACCTGTCTTTGTTTATAGTCCTATAGCTAGACTTAAGTACCATTAGGTACCTTTTGTACCTAAAGGTAGGTACAAAATGTGACTCATGAGGAGGTGCGTTACACTTCAAAAGAACTACATGATTTTTCTAATTTACATTAACAGTAATCCAGGGAACATGTATGGGAATGGCTATAAAGGGTGTGGGATATTGGTGGAAGGAACATAAAGTTAGATCCCTCTGAATTTTATTGATGTGGATCCACTAAGCAGAGATTATGCATTCAATGTTTCAGCTCAAGGAGTTAGAAAAATATCTAACAGTTTATTTGGTTAGTTGACTGAAACATGGCACCAAAAGGCCTACATTAAATGAAGTTGAAATGCCAGAATTGCCTTGGTACACCGTAGAAGGTATCCAAAGGCTTAGGGATGTTGGAATGTTAGAGTGTATTTATCAAGTCAGAGCCACCCACCCACCCCAGGAGTGCTCAGGGGACACACCATTCAAGACACCTATGAGGAATAAGACAGAGCCCTGGTGGCACAGTGATCAAGAGCTCAGCTGCTAACCAAAATGTTGGCAGTTCGAATCCATTAGCAGCTCCTTGGAATCCTATGGGGCAGTTCTACTCTGTCCTACAGGGTCGCTATGAGATGAAATTGACTTGATGGCAATGGGTTTATGAGAAATAAATTTGTAAGGGAAGCCCTAATATCCTTGGAAAGTGCTGCAGTTGTTCTTCACTGTAGGTCAGATATTTCAAAGGGAAATGCCACTACTGAGTTGGGGGAACTTAACTACAATGGGGATGAGTGGATCCCAGGATGCAGGGGGCAACTGCCAGCACTTAATCACCAAAAACAGAGCTGGTGTGGTTACCATAATGGACAGCACGGTCAAAGCAGTAATCAGAATAGTCTGACTCATGTAGACTTATGGTGTTGGTTAATTGGTCATGATGTCTCTAGGAGTGAAATAGATGGGAAACCTATTATTTACTTCATCTGTATAAATGGAAGACTTCTAGGTTGAGTGAACAGAAGACTAACTTGAATTGCCAAAATAAAGCATCATGGCCCCTCAATCAATTCCCAGACTTGAGCCAGTTTACAGACCTACAACCCCTTGAATGACGGGAAGGCCAACTCCCCTTGAGGAAGGACTCCACTACACTGCCAAAAATGTATGTTGTTAACCTTTCTCCCAGCTTTTCCAAAAGGAATATATGTTCCTTTACCAGGGTGACTCTTCATTACATAAAAGGAAATAATCGAACTTTTCAGGGATTACCAGACACTTATTCTGAACTGACCCTACCCCAAGAAACCCAAAAAGTCACTGTTGCCAACCATACTGTGGCATCTGGAGGTTGCAATTACTCTAGACTTACTTGCAAAACGTTTGCATGCCAGCGGTGAAAAATTATCCTAACAAAAATTCAGGGTCCTTCCACCTGAGTGAAATTTCTAGGGGTCCAGTGGTGTGGGGCATGTGAAGATATTCGTTCTAAAGTGAAGAATAAATCAACTATATGAGACCAGATGGTCAACATTTACCCAAAAGCAAAGATGAGAAGGCAAGAAGGGGCAGAGAAGCTAGATAAATGGAAACGGAACAAATAGTATGGAAGTAATGAGAATGCTGACACTTGCAAAAATTGTAACCAATGTCATGGAACAATTTGTACAAAGATTGTTAAATGGGAACCTAATTTGCTGTGTAAACTAAACCTAAAACACAATAAAAGATTAAAAAATAATAATAAAGTGAAAGATAAGTTGTTGCATCTGGACCTTCCTACAACTAAAAAGGAAGCACAACACCTAGTGGGCTTCTTTGAATTTTGGAGACAACGTATTTCACATTTGGGTATGCTATTCTGGCCTATTTACCAAATGACCTGAAAAAGCTGTTAGTTTTAAGGGGGGCCCAGAACAAGAGACAGCTCTGCAACAAGTACAGGCTGCCATGCAAGCTATTCTATCACATGGGCCATATGATCCAGCAGATCCAATGGTGCTCAAAGTGGCAAATAGAAATGCTGTTTGGAGACTTTGGAAGCCTTCTTTTGGTGAATCACAGGGAAGACCCTTAGGATTTTGAGCACATCCCTGCCATCTTCTGCAGATAACTACTCTAGTTTTGAGAAACAGATTTGGCTTGTTAATAGACCTTAGTACAGGCTGAATGCTTAACCATGGGCCACCAAGTTACCATGCAATCTAAGCTACCCATCATGAACTGGGTGTTGTCTGACCCACAAAATCATAGTTGGATGTGCACAGGAGCACTCCATCAACAAATGAAAGTGTTATATACACAATCTGGCTTGAGCAGGCCCTGAAGGCCCAAGTAAGTTACATGAGGAAGTGGCCCAGATGCCCATGGCTGTCACTTCTACATTACTTTCTCTCTCCCAGGCTGCACCTATGGACTCATAGAAAGTCCCTACAGTCAGCTGACTTGATAGAATGGTGGAATGGTTTTTAAATGACTCAATTATGGTGCCACCTAGGTGGCAATGTTCTTCCAGGGGTGTATCAGTGTTCTCCAGGAGGCTGTGTGACTTTTTATTGTCTTTATTTGGAGACTATGAATGGTTTAAGGAGATGGGTATGGTTGCCAAGTTGGCAATGGTGGACAAATGCATTAGTCAGTGTCCAATATGTGGTGGTGTAATCAGCATCCAATATATGGTGCTGATTCTCCCATAGCCAGGATTTGAGGGTGGAAATGGGAGTCGCACCACCTACTAGTACCCCTAGTGACCCACTTGCAAAAGTTTTGCTTTCTGTTCCCCCAACCATACGCCCTCTGCTTGTCTAGAGGTCTTAGTTCAAAAGCGAGAAATGCTCCCACCAAGATGCACAACACTGATTCCATTGAACTGGACATTTTAGGCTCCTCATGCGTCTGAATTAACAAGCAGGGAAGAGAGTTACTATATTGGCTGGTGTGATTGATCCTGATTATCAATGGAAAAGTGGACTGTTATTACACAATGGAGGTAAAGAAGAGCATGTCTGGAATACAGGAGATTCCTTGGGGCATCTCTTAGTACTACCGTGCCTTGTGATTAAAGTCAATGGAAAAACACAACCCAATTTAGGCAGTACTGCTAATGGTTGAGACCCTTCAGCAATGAAGGTTTGTGTCACTCCAACAAGGAAAGAACCATGACCAGGTAAGTTGCTTGTTGGGGGTAAAGGGAATATGGAATGTGACTTAGTCATCTAGTGCTGCTGTAACAGAAATACCACAAGCTGATGGCTTTAACAAAGAGAAGTTTATTTCCTCACAGTAAAGTAGGCTAAAAGTCCAAATTCAGGGTGTCAGCTCCAGGGGAAGGCTTTCTCTCTCTGTAGGCCTTCTCATCAATCTTTCCCTGGACTAGGAACTTCTCTGCATGGGGACCCTAGGTCCACAGGACATGCTGTGCTCCTGGTGCTGTTTCTTGGTGGTATGAGACCCACAACTCTCTGCTTGCTTTGCTTTCCTTTTTATCTCTTGAGAGATAAAAGGTGGTGCAGGCCACAAACCAGGGAAACTCCCTTTACATTGGATCAATAATGTGACCTGGGTAAGGGTGTTACAATCCCACTCTCATCCTCTTTAACATAAAATTACAAATCACAAAATGGAGGACAACAACACAATACTGGAAATCACAGCCCAGCCAAATTGATACACACATTTCTGGGGGGACATGATCTATGACATTCCACCAGGGAAAGAACCATGACCAGGTGAGTTGCTTGCTGGTACAAAGGGAATATGGAATGAGTAGTAGAAAAAGACCGTTATAAATACCAGCTATGACCATGCAGTGCTGGAGGTGCTCACTCGTCTATGCTAAGAAATATGGAAGACAGCTTCCTGGCCAACTGACTGGAAGAGATCCATATTTATGCCTATTCCCAAGAAAGGTGATCCAACTGAATGTGGAAATTATAGAACAATATCATACGCAAGCAAAATTTTGCTGAAGATCATTCAAAAACAGCTGCAGCAGTATATCAACAGGTAACTACCAGAAATTCAGGCTGGTTTCAGAAGAGAATGTGGAACTAGGGATATCACTGCTGAAGTCAGATGGATCCTGGCTGAAAGAAGAGAATACCAGAAGGACGCTGACCTGTTTTACTGACTATACAGAGGCATTGGACTGTGTGGACCATAATAAATTATGGATAACATTGCGAAGAATGGGAATTCCAGAACACTTAATTGTGCTCATAAGGAACCTTTACATAGATCAAGTGGCAGTTTTTCGGACAGAACAAGGGGATACTGCGTGGTTTAAAGTCAGGAAAGGTGTGCATTAGGCTTGTATCCTTTCACTATACCTATTCAGTCTGTATGCTGAGCAAATAATCTGAGAAGCTGGACTATATGAAGAAGAACGGGGCATCAGGATTTAGGAAGACTCATTAACAACCGCGTTATGCGGATAACACAACCTTGCTTTCTGAAAGTGAAGAGGACTTGAAGCACTTACTAATGAAAATCGGAGACCAGAGCCTTCACTATGGACTACACCTCAACATAAAGAAAACAAAAATCCTCACAACTGGACCAATGAGCAACATCATGATAAACAGAGAAAAGATTGAAGTTGTCAAGGATTTCATTTTACTTGGATCCACAATCAACAGCCATGGAAGCAGCAGTCAAGAAATCAAAAGACGCATTGCATTGGGTAAATCTGCAGCAAAGGACCTCTTATAAAATGTTGAAGAGCAAAGATGTCACCTTGAAGACTAAGGTGTGCCTGACCCAGGCTATGGTATTTTCAATCGCATCATATGCATGTGAAAGCTGGACAATGAGTAAGGAAGACCGAAAAAGAATTGACACCTTTGAATTGTGGTGTTGAGGAAGAATATTGAATATACCATGGACTGCCAAAAGAACAAACAAATCTGTCTTAGAAGAAGTACAAACAGAATGCTCCTTAGAAGCAAGGATGGCGAGACTGCGTCTTTCATACTTTGGACATGTTGTCAGGAGGGATCAGTCCCTGGAGAAGGACATCATGCTTGGCAGAGTACAGGGTCAGTGGAACAGAGGAAGACCCTCCACGAGGTGGATTGACACAGTGGCTGCAACAATGAGCTCAAGCATAACAACGATTGTAAGGATGGCTCAGGACAGGGTGGTGTTTTGTTCTGTTGTGCATAGGGTCGTTATGAGTCAGAACTGACTCAACAGCACCTAATAACAATGACCATGTGATCAGTTGCAGAAATGGGTGCTGTAGTTTTTATGAGTGTTTCTTCCATGCTTTTTATGAATATATTTGTGTGTGTATTTGTTTTCCATCTCTTATTAACATCTACAAATGCAATATGTGAAAGGATTTAATGTGTTTTTAGCAGTTTGCATGTTGGCTGCATCATGTTAGGTGCAAGTATGACTTATTGTCTTCATTTGGGGAATATGTATGGGTCATGTATGGTATCCCCCATGTGTCTGTCAGTTTGTCATACTACGGGGGCTTGCATGTTGCTGTGATGCTGGAAGCTATGCCACCAGTATTCAGATACGAGCGAGGTCACACATAGAGGACAGGTTTCAGATGAGCTTCCAATACTAAGACAGACTAAGAAGAAAGACCCAGCAGTCTACTTCTGAAAAGCATTAGCCAGTGAAAACCTTATGAATAGCAGCAAAACATTGTCTGATATAGTGCTGGAAGATGAGCCCCCCAGGTTGGAAGATACTCAAAAGATGACTGGGGAAGAGCTGCCTCCTCAAAGTAGAGTCGACCTTAATGACGTGGATGGAGTAAAGTTTTCAGGACCTTCATTTGCTGATGTGGCACGACTCAAAATGAAACAGCTGCAAACATCCATTAATAATTGGAACCTGGAACATACAAAGTATGAATCTAAGAAAATTGGAAATCGTCAAAAATGAAATGGAACACAGAAACATCAATATGCTAGGCATTAGTGAGCTGAAATGGACTGGTATTGGCCATTTTGAATTGGACAATCATATAGTCTACTATGCTGGGAATGACAAACTGAAGAGGAATGGTGTTGCATTCATCATTAAAAAGAACATTTCAAGATCTATCCTGAAGTAAAATGCTGTCAGTGATAGGATAATATCCATACGCCTACAAGGAAGACCAGTTAATATGACCGTTATTCAAATTTACCCACCAACCACTAGGGCCAAAGATGAAGAAATAGAAGATTTTTATCAGCTGCTGCAGTCCGAAATTAAACATGCAATCAAGATACATTCATAATTACTGGTGATTGGAATGCAAAAGTTGGAAACGAAGAAGGATCAGTAGTTGGAGAATATGGCCTTGGTAATAGAAATAATGCCAGAGATGGAATGATAGAATTTTGTAAGACCAACGACTTCTTCATTGCAAATACCTTCTTTCACCAACATAAATGGGAACTATACACATGGGCCTCGCCAGATGGAACACACAGAAATAAAATTGACTATATCTGTGGACAGAGATGATGGAAAAGCTCAATATCATCAGTTAGAACAAGGCCAGGGGCCGACTGTGGAACAGACCGTCAATTGCTCATATGCAAGTTAAAGCTGAAACTGAAGAAAATCAGAGCAAGTCCAGGGGAGCCAAAATATGACCTTGAGTATATTCCACCTGAATTTAGAGACCATCTGAAGAAGAAATTTGACACATTGAACACTAGTGACTGAAGACCAGATGAGTCGTGGCATGACATCAAGGACATCATCCAAGAAGAAAGCAAGAGGTCATTGAAAAGACAGGAAAGAAAGAAAAGACCAAGATGGATGTCACAGGAGACTCTGAAACTTGCTCTTGAGCTTCGAGCAGCTAAAGCAAAAGGAAGAATTGATTAAGTATAAGAACTGAACAGAAGATTTCAAAGGGTGGCTGAAGAAGACAGAGTAAAGTATTATAATGACATGTGCGAAGAGCTGGAGATGGAAAACTAAAAGGGAAGAACATGCTTGGCATTTCTCAAGCTGAAAGAACTGAAGAAAAAATTCAAGCCTCAAGTTGCAATAGTGAAGGATTCTATGAGGAAAATATTAAATGATGCAGGAAGCATCAAAAGAACATGGAAGGAATACACAGACAAAAAGAATTAGTCGATATTCTACCATTTCAAGAGGTGGCATATGATCAGGAACCAATGGTACTGAAGGAAGAAGAAGTCCAAGCTGCTCTGAAGGCATTGGAGAAGAACAAATCTCCAGGAATTGATGGAATATCAATTGAGATGTTTTAAGAGATGCAGCGCTAGAGGTGCTCACTCATCTATGCCAAGAAATCTGGAAGACAGCTTCCTGGCCAACTGACTGGAAGAGATCCATATTTATGCCTATTCCCAAGAAAGGTGATCCAACTGAATGTGGAAATTATAGAACAATATCATTAATATCACACGCAAGTAAAATTTTGCTGAAGATCTTTCAAAAACGGCTGCAGCAGTATATTGACTGGGAACAGCCAGAAATTCAGACCAGTTTCAGAAGAGGAGGTGGAACCAGGGATATCATTGCTGATGTCAGATGGATCCTGGCTGAAAGCAGAGAATACCAGGAGGATGTTTACCTGTGTTTTATTGACTACACAAAGGCATTCGACTGTGTGGATCATAACAAATTATGGATAACTTTGCAAAGAATGGGAATTCCAGAACACTTAATTGTGCTCATGAGGAACCTTTACAAAAATCAAGAGGCAGTTTTTCAGACAGAACAAGGGGATACTGATTGGTTTAAGGTCAGGAAAGGTGTGCATCAGGGTTGTATTCTTTCAGCATACCTATTCAATCTGTATGCTGAGCAAATAATCTGAGAAGGTGGACTATATGAAGAAAAATGGGGTATTAGGATTGGAAGAAGACTCATTAACTACCTGCGTTCTGCAGATGACAGAACCTTGCTTGCTGCAAGTGAAGAGGACTTGAAGCACTTACTAGTGAAGATCAAAGATCACAGCCTTCAGTATGGATTGCACCTCAATATAAAGAAAACAAAAATCCTCACAACTGGACCAGTGAGAAACATCATGATAAACGGAGAAAAGATTGAAGTTGTCAAGGATTTCATTTTACTTAGATCCACAATCAACAGCCATGGAAACAGCAGTCAAGAAATCAAATGATGCATTGCTTTGGGTAAATCTGCAGCAAAGGACCTCTTTAAAGTGTTTAAGAGCAAAGATGTCACCTTGAAGACTAAGGTGTGCCTGACCCAGGCCATGGTATTTTCAATCGCATCATATGCATATGAAAGCTGGACAATGAATAAGGAAGCCCAAAGAATTGACACCTTTGAACTGTGGTGTTGGCAAAGAATATTGAGTATACCATGGACTGCCGAAAGAATGAACGAATCTGTCTTAGAAGAAGAACAATCAGAATGCTCCTTAGAAGCAAGAATGGTGAGACTGTATCTTACATACTTTGGACATGTTGTCAGGAGGAATCAGTCCCTGGAGAAGGACATCATGCTTGGCGAAGTGCAGGGTCAGCGGAAAAGAGGAAGACCCTCAATGAGGTGGGTTGACATAGTGGCTTGAACAGTAACCTCAAACATAAGAATAATTGTAAGGATGGCACAGGACCGGGCAGTATTTTGTTCCGTTGTGCATAGGGTCACTATGAGTCGGAACCGACTTGACAGCACCTAACAACAACATGTGTGGTATTTTTTTTACATATATATATATCCAAAAATCCGTTCTGTCAAGTCGATTCCGACTCATAGTGACCCTATGTGATTGAGTAGAACTGCCTCATAGAGTTTCCAAGGAGCAGCCAGTGGATTCGAATTGGTGACCTTTCAGTTAGCAGCTGAGCTTCTAACCACTGAGCCTCCAAAGCTCTCTTTCTGTATATATGTATGTGTGTGTGTGTAATAGAGAGAGAATGAGAGAGATTTACTTCAAGAGATTGGCTCATGACAATGTGAAGGCTGACAAGTCCAAATTGGGGAGCAGGCTGGAGACTCCTGCTGGGTCAAGGGATTGTGGGATCTGGCAAGCACTAAATTCTTAGGTCAGGTGGTAGGCTGGAGTGTTCTGCAGGCCTATGACCCATGATCCACAGGTCAAGTGACAGAAAGATTGAAAATTGTAGTGTGGAGAGAGAAAGAGTTCTTCCGTAATATAAGTGAACTCGCTTGTCAACTGATTGATTCCATCACATTATATTATTGAAGTTGATTACTTTACATTGCATTACTTTACATTATGGAACAGCCACTGGTCTGGTGTTTCACCAAACCGTTGGGAACCATAGCTTCTCAAGTTAACACATAAAATTAACTATCGCCTCTTCTTTTCCCTCATTTGTGTTTATTTGATTTTTTGTAGTATACCATTTTGATTCCCTTCTCCTTTTCTTTTGTGTGTGTTTTTTAGATATTTTGTTTGTGGTTAGCATAAGGGTTATATTTATCATTGCAGATTTATAACAATCTCACTTAAATTGATATTGACTTCAATAACAAAAACTCTATTCCTATACACTCCTCTGCTCCTTTATGTAGTTGTTATCATAAATTACATCTTCATACATTATGTGCCCAATAGCATCAATTTAAAATTATAATTTAATATTTGTCTTTTGGATTCAAAATTTATTAAATTTACAAACAAAAATACCATAAAACTGGGCCTTATAATTTCCCCCCACGAGATTACATTTATTTGAGACCATTCTTTTCTATATATGTCTTTGAGTTATTGTCTAGTGTCCTTTCAGTTTTATCTTAAGAACTCCCTTTAGAATTTTTGTAGCGCAGGACTTGTATTCATGAATTCTCTCAGCTTATATTTATTTGTGAACATCATTTTTTAATGACAGTTTTGCCAGATACAGAATTCTTGGTTGACAGTTCTTTTCTTTCGGCACTTTAAATATGTCATTCCACCGCCTCCCCTCTCCCAAAGTTTCTGAGGAGAAATCGGCACTCAATTATACTGAGCATCCTTTGTATGCGACTATTTGCTTCTCTCTTGCTGATTTCAGGTTTCTCTGTTTACCTTCAGTTTTTGAGAGCCTGATTATAATGTATTTTAATGTGGAAGTCTTTGGATTTATCCTACTTGGAGTTCATTGACATTCTTGGATTTTTAGATTCATGTTCTTTGTCAGATTTGGAAAGTTTTCAGACATTATTTCTTCAAATACTCTTTCTGCTCCTTTCTTTTCTCTTCTTCTTCTGGGATTTTCATGATGTGTATGTTATTTCTCTTGATGGTATTCCACAATTCCATTAGGCTTTGATAACTCTCTTGATCTATTTTTCTTTTTGCTTTTCATAGTCAATAATTCTAATTGGCTTATCCATCTTCTAGTTCGCTGATTCTTCTGTTGGCTCGTGTCTGCTGTCAGGTTCCCTCATTACATACCTCATTTAAGTTACTGTAATTTTCAGCTCTAGTAGTTCTGTTTGGTTCCTTTTCACAGTGCCTATGTCTTTATTAACATTTGCATTTTGTTCTGGTATCATTTTTCTGATTTCCTTTTGTTCTTTGTCCTTGTTTTCCTTTAGATCTTTAAGCATGTTTAATACTGTCATTTTAAAATCTTCTAATTTGTCCATTATCGAGGCTTCCATAGAGACAATCTCTCCATTTGTCTTTTTGTTTTGAATAAGCTATAATTTCCAATTTCTTTGTATGACTTGTGATTTTTTTTTTCTGAAGCTGGCACATTATAATATTGCAGTGCACTAGCTTTCCAAATTCCCCTGCATGCACAGTGCTTACAAAAGTACTGATTTCTGCAAGAAACTTTCAGGAAATTACAGCCTTCAGACTTTGCTCACTGATCCCTATCCTGCCCTGTGTCAATTCAGGCCAGGCCTAGGCTTCAGTCCTTAAGACAGCTCCCAAACAGATTATAAAAGACACATTGAACAGTCTTCCAGCAAAATAAAGCCTGCTCATTCCAGAGCCAGAGATTTGGGTTCCCTCTCTGAGAATGTCATCCATGTTCTGCCTCTGCTGTAGCTTCCTGGCTGCCATGAGGGGGTGGTGGTGGTGGAAAGAGTAGAAAATAAGGTTTTCCGATTATTTAAAATTCACCTTTTGCTTGTTTTAATTCGTAACTAATGGCTGAAAACCTGCACCTACTTCTTAGAGTTTTTACAGAGTTGAGATACCTATTTTTAGTTGCTTTTTTTTTCTTGGTGTTTGTGAAGGTTGAGACCTTCGATCTTTTCTCATTGACATATTCCCAGAAATTCCAGCTATATGTTTTTTTTTCTAACAGCTTTATTTAGATATAATTCACACACCATACACTTTACCAATTTAAATTGTATAATTCAATGGTTTTTAGCATATTCGCATATTGTGCAACCATCACACAATCAATTTTAGAACATTTTAAATAATGCTTTAAAGAAACGCCTTTTGCTTTCTTCATGTATGATGTCCTTGACATAATCCCACAAGTCATCTGGTCTTTGGTAATTAATGTTCAATGCATCTAATCTATTCTTAAGATGGTCTCTAAATTCAGGTAGGATATGCTCAAGGTCATGTTTTGGCTCTTGTGGACTTGTTTTTTCTTCAGCTTCAACTTGAACTTGTATATGAGCAGTTGATGGTTTGTTCTGTGGTCGGAACCTGGCCTTGTTCTGACTGATGATATTGATATTCTCCATCATCTCTTTTCACAGATGTAGTCAATTTGATTCCTGCATATTCCATCTGTCATGTCCACATGTATATTGTTTTTGTTGTTAAAATTTTTTTTTTTGTTAGGTGCTGTCAAATTGGCTCAGACTCATAGCGACCCTATCTATGTACAACAGAACAAAATACTGCCTGATCCTGTGCCATCCTCACAACCGTTGTTATGCTTGACCCATTATTGCAGCCACTGTGTCAATCTATCTCATTGAACGTCTTCCTCTTTTTCACTGACCCTCTGCTTTACTAAGCAGTCTCCAGGGACTGGTCCCTCCTGATAATATATCCAAAATACATGAGATGAAGTCTTGCTATCCTTGCTTCTAAGGAGTATTCTGGCTGTACTTCTTCCAACAGATTTGTTTGTTCTTCTGGCCTCAAAACCAAACCCACTTCCCTTGAGTCGATTCCGACTCATAGTGACCCTATAGGACAGAGTTGAACTGCTCCATACTGTTTCCAAGGAGCACCTGGTGGATTCAAACTTCAGGCCTTCTGGTTAGCAGCCGTAGCTCTTAACCATCACGCCACCAGTGTTCATCTGGCAGTCCATGGTATATTTAATAATCTTCTCATCAACACCATAATTCAAAGGCATTAACTATTCTTTGGTCTTCCTTATTCATTGTCCAGCTTTCACATGTATATGAGGCTATTGAAAAATGCCATGGCAAAGGTCTACTATAGAATTGATCCACAAGAGGAGGAAAAACCATGACATTCCTACCTGAAGAGGGCCTCATTGCATAGAGACCCAATGTATGTATAGGTACATGTGGCTGTATGTTATGGATTGAATTGTGTCCCCCAAAAGTATGTTGTAAATCCTAATCCCTACCACTAAACCACCACTGCCTCTTTATCCCTTTCTAGAGAATACCAAACAAGAGATGCCATAGGCCAGTGCAATGATTTTCAACCTTTAGTGAGATTTAGAAGCCCTTCTAAGAGTGGTTTATGGACCAGCAGCTTCGGCATCACCTGGAAGCTTGTAGGAAATGCAGAATCTCAGGCCCCATCCCAGACCTACTGAGTCAGAATCTGCATTTTAACGGGATCTTCAGGAGACTCATATGCACACAGGCTGGGGAAGCACCGTTCCTAACTTTTTCAATATACCCGTACCTAGGCTCCAATTTTTTTTTCTGAGTTTAGGCTCCAACCCGAGGTTCTGGTCATGATTTGGAGTGGGATGGAATCCCCAGTTGATTCTGCTGTGCTTCAAGCCTAAGTACCTCTAGTGTGATGCTTAAAAGCATCAGCTTTGGAATCAGACAGAACAAAGTCTCAATTTTGGCTTCTTTAGTTATTAGCCAGTGACTGTGAGCTGGTTAGAAATAAGCTAAAGGCCACAGAGAATCTTAACATTCAAAGAGGCTGTGGAGTGGCCATCTCTGAGGTCTCTGCTTTCCTTCTACCCTGTCCTGTCCACATCACTTCCTCTGCCCAGACAATTCTACCCCACCCCTCCTCTCTGCTTCCCACACCCCAGCCGTCTGCAAGGCATTTTTAAACGTTTTCAATGTTTTCCTCTGGCTCCTCAGGATCTTTCTGCCTTTTTTTTGCACCCAGAGCCCATGAAGCCCCTTCCCTACCAAGGTGTCCATCTCTGAGTGCGAGATCTGATGCCTCTGTCTCTGTGTCCCTTTCAGCGACTGCCCCTTTACGCTGAGAAGACACCCTATAAAAAATCGATGGAGTTGAATAGAAGTCATTCTCACAAATTCCTTTAAATGTCATTCAAAAACAGCCCTTCACTCTACAGATGGAGGCAGGCAAGAAAAGTGTTTCTGCTTAACATTGGTTGATAAAGGCCACGTCTAACGGGCAAAAGTAAGCAGGATATTGAGGCCATTTGTCTATTTGGTGAAGCAATTGCTAGACCAAAAACCTGTAATTGGAAGAAACATAAGCATTTAAAGACTAATTTATTTGGCATGTTCTGCTGTCAAGCCTGATAATATTAATTATCCTAGTATGACATTATTTTAACTTTGGTTTCTGACATGAGGAGTTATTTTAGAGTATCTTTTCACTCATCGGCACTTTAATAAAAGAAATTCAGTTTGGTCCACGCTTTCTTGCTAGACAATGCAGTGATATGGAAATGTGGGTGGGGTCAGGGTTGAAGGGTGTTGTGACCCTTGAAATGATACAAGGAGGGGGTGCTAGATTGCTCAGATTCATTCATCGGCACTTAATAAAAGAAATTCAGTTTGGTCCACCCTTTCTTGCTAGACAATGCAGTGATATGGAAATGTGGGTGGGGTCAGGGTTGAAGGGTGTTGTGCCCCTTGAAATGATACAAGGAGGGGGTGCTAGATTGCTCAGATTCATTAGATAATTTCTTACCTCTCCACTCAACTTAACCTGGGTCAAAATATTCTTGATCCACTTGATAAAAGTGGACAACTTCCCTGGATGACTCACCGGCCAGATGATGCTGATTCAGTGACCTGGAGGACCCATTTCAATTATAAAGGCAAAGGGTGAAGTGTTTTCCAGGGAAAAAGCTGATAGTAAGTGGACTTCTATCTTGGGCAGAGAATCTGCAATCTCCACGGCTGTCGAACAAAGTTGGACTATTCTTTGGGGGTCATAAGAAAGCAGGGTCTCATAGTCACTGGGACATAGGTCAGTAACAAGAGTGGAATTAGACCTTCAGAGTGCTGGTGTACTGAGAGTGGTGGGTGATTCCACAATGAGAGTGGCTCCCACTCCTTTTATGCTGGGCCTGGTTTATAAGCATCATGGCCCTCGTTTTGAAGGCCTACTATGTGCCACCACCACCTGTCTATCAGTTTGTCCTACCATGGTGGTTTGTGTGTTGCTATGATGCTGGAAGCTATGCTACCAGTATTTCAAATACCAGCAGTGTCACCCATGGTAAACAGGTTTCAGTGAAGCTTGCAGACTAAGACAGACTAGGAAGAAAGGCCTAGCAGTCTACTCCCCAAAATCAGCCAGTGAAAATCTAAACACAACAGAACACTGTCTGACTCTCTTGCTTTGGACACATCGCCACGAGGATTCAGTGGCTAGAGGAGGACATCATGTTTGGTGAAGTAAAGGGCAGCAAGGGCAAGGGAGGCCCTCAGTGAGATGGATTGGCACAATAACTGCAATGATGAACTCAAACATATCTGTGTTCGTGAGCATGACACAGGACCGGGCAACATTTTGTTCTGTTGTGTAAGGTCACCATGAGTCAGTCAACTTGATGGCAGCTATCTATCTATATATAACTACGTGCCAGGCATTTCACCTCCATTATCTCATTTAATGAGATTATCCTATGATAATCACTTTTGACATATGAGAAAACTGGGACCCAATGTGGTTAACTAACTTGCCCAAAATTATTCAGCTCATAAATGTCAGAGTTGGACTTAGTCCCCTGACTCCAAATGTGAATTGCCTTATTACTGGCCTTCTTGAGGCAGGGTTTCCAGGTCTGATCAATGTTACTTCCTCTTCCTTACTCCATGTCCTCCTGAACAAAATTGTACAGGTTACCTAACCCCTGTCCTTCTGGTTATATGTCTAATTGCTTTCTAAGAGAGCTCACTCCCCTCACATTTACTGATCAAGAAGCACAAAGATGTCAATTAATTTCCTACAGAAAGAGTTCTCCATAGAAATTTCTTTGGTCTCCTTGATGCTGTAGTTTTATATTTCTTTATGGCCGAACCCAACATTTAGATAACATCTTGAACTTACCTCGGGGTCTCAATACCTGTTTGTTGAATGATTAAATTTGGGAATGACTGTGGAATGCTATTCAAGTAAGTGATTCCACTCTGCTACCCTGACCACAAATGATCTATTTAACTGATTTTAGTGACTCCACAGTAGCTGTTACATTACCTCAGGGCAGAATGATTCATTTCTTGCTACTAAGACCTGGTAATTTATATACTGAACGTGTAATAATTTACTATATCAAATACCCACTCCTATTAAAAAATAAAGCTCACTGCTGAGCATAATAGCCCTGGATACACAAAATAAGCACAGGTGACTTATGAGTTTACAAAAAAGAGCCTTCTGCTCTGGATGCAGCTGTTTCAGAAAAACACATCTAAGAGTATAGAAGGAAGCTAGGTAGGTAAATATTAGGAGAGGCCTTTAAAAGCAGCCTTGATCACTGACCTGGGGTCCCTGCACTAAGCAGATCCTAGACCAGAGGAAGATTGATGACAAGGTCCTTCCCCCAAAACCAACAGAGACAGAAAGTCTTCCGCTGGAGCTGGCACCCTGAATTTGGACTTCTAGCCTTCTAAACTGTGAGAGAATAAACTTTTGTTTGTTAAAGCCATCCATTTGTGGTATTTCTGTTATAGGAGCATTGGATAACTAAGACAATCAGGTTCCATCTATTGTGGCCTTCGTCAGAACAGTTGACAGTGGTAGCTGGGCACTATCTAGTTCTTCCAGTCTCAGAGTAGATGAGGCTGTGGTTCATGTAGACTATTAGTCCTGTAGACTAGTTTCTTCTTTGAGTGTTTGTTTCCTTCTTTTTCTTTTACTCTAGACAGGTAGAGACAAATAGTTGTATCTTCGATGGCCACTCAGAAGCTTGTAAGACCCCAGACACTACTCATCAAACTAGGATGTAGAACATGAACTTTATGAACTATATTATGCCATTTTGACTAAGATGTCCCATGAGACTATGGTCCTAATCCTTCAAACCCAAGAAACCAATTCCACAAGTAGTTTGGTAATGTCTAAGAAGTATCCGTAACTGTGGCCCCCATGTGCTTTATTATATATATGAATTATGTGTATGCAGTCACATACATGCATATAGATATACATATGCATACATCTGGGTGTGGCTGTCACTACCACTGCCTTCCCAGGCGCCCTGTGTTGGAGTAGCCCTGGTGGCTCAGTAGTTAAAAGCTTGGCTGGTAACCAAAAGGTCAGCAGTTCAAATCCACCAGCTGTTCCTTGGAAACCCTACTGGGCAATTTTACACTGTCCTGTCCTATGAGTCGGAATTAACTCAATGGCAATGAGTTTGGTTTCATGGTTACATATATAAAAAAAATTTTTTTTATACACATAAATATATACATGTATTTGTCTATGTACACGCATATATATTTTTTGGTCATTGTTGCTGTTGTCTCAAAATTATATATGCCATAGCAATCACCAAAAAGTCCTTTTTTTGTAAGTACATTTTAGTGACATTGTTTCTCTTTATCAAACTTCACCCTCGTTTCCCTTTATCAAACTTCACCCTCGTTTGGTGTTACTCTTCCCATCACCAAAAATAGCAAGTGTCTACTCTCTAGAGAGTGAATCCTCCTCTTTCCTCACCCTCTCATCCCTGGTAACCACTAATAAAAATTAATTTCTGTATATTTACCTATTCATGTCATTTCAAAAAAGTGAGAACATACAATACTTGGGTTTTTTTTTATTAACTTTTATTAAGCTTCAAGTGAACGTTTACAAATCCAATCAGTCTGTCACATATAAGTTTACATACATCTTACTCCGTACTCCCACTTGCTCTCCCCCTATTGAGTCAGCCCTTTCAGTCTCTCCTTTCCTGACAATTTTGCCAGCTTCCCTCTCTCTCTATCCTCCCATCCCCCCTCCAGACAAGAGTTGCCAACACAATCTCAAGTGTCCACCTAATACAATTAGCTCACTCTTCATCAGCATCTCTCTCCCACCCGCTGACCAGTCCCTTTCATGTCTGATGAGTTGTCTTCGGGGATGGTTCCTGTCCTGGGCCAACAGAAGGTCTGGGGACCATGGCCGCCGGGATTCCTCTAGTCTCAGTCAGACCATTAAGTACGGTCTTTTTATGAGAATTTGGGGTCTGCATCCCACTGATCTCCTGTTCCCTCAGGAGTTCTCTGTTGTGCTCCCTGTCAGGGCGGTCATCGATTGTGGCCGGGCACCAAGTAGTTCTTCTGGTCTCAGGATGATGTAGGTCTCTGGTTCATGTGGCCCTTTCTGTCTCTTGGGCTCTTAGTTATCGTGTGACCTTGGTGTTCTTCATTTTCCTTTGATCCAGGTGGGTTGAGAACAATTGATGCATCTTAGATGGCCACTTGTTAGCATTTAAGACCCTAGACGCCACATTTCAAAGTGGGATGCAGAATGTTTTCATAATAGAATTATTTTGCCAATTGACTTAGAAGTCCCCTCAAACCATGTTCCCCAGACCCCCGCCCTTGCTCCACTGACCTTTGAAGCATTCATTTTATCCCGGAAACTTCTTTGCTTTTGGTCCAGTCCAATTGAGCTGACCTTCCATGTATTGAGTGTTGTCTTTCCCTTCACCTAAAGCAGTTCTTATCTACTGATTAATCAATAAAAAACCCTCTCCCTCCCTCCCCCCTTCGTAACCACAAAAGTATGTGTTCTTCTCAGTTTATACTATTTCTCAAGATCTTATAATAGTGGTCTTATACAATATTTGTCCTTTTGCCTCTGGCTGATTTCACTCAGCATAACGCCTTCCAGGTTCCTCCATGTTATGAAATGTTTCACAGATTCATCACTGTTCTTTATCGATGCGTAGTATTCCATTGTGTGAATATACCACAATTTATTTACCCATTCATCCGTTGATGGACACCTTGGTTGCTTCCAGCTTTTTGCTATTGTGAACAGAGCTGCAATAAACATGGGTGTGCATATATCTGTTTGTGTGAAGGCTCTTATTTCTCTAGGGTACATTCCGAGGAGTGGGATTTCTGGGTTGTATGGTAGTTCTATTTCTAACTGTTTAAGATAACGCCAGATAGATTTCCAAAGTGGTTGTACCATTTGACATTCCCACCAGCAGTGTATAAGAGTTCCAATCTCTCCGCAGCCTCTCCAACATTTATTATTTTGTGTTTTTTGGATTAATGCCAGCCTTGTTGGTGTGAGATGGAATCTCATCGTAGTTTCAATTTGCATTTCTCTAATGGCTAATGATCGAGAGCATTTTCTCATGTATCTGTTGGCTGCCTGAATATCTTCTTTAGTGAGATGTGTGTTCATATCCTTTGCCCAATTCTTGATTGGGTTGTTTGTCTTTTTGTGGTTGAGTCTTGATAGAATCATGTAGATTTTAGAGATCAGGCGCTGGTCTGAAATGTCATAGCTGAAAATTCTTTCCCAGTCTGTAGGTGGTCTTTTTACTCTTTTGGTGAAGTCTTTAGATGAGCATAGGTGTTTGATTTTTAGGAGCTCCCAGTTATCTGGTTTCTCTTCGTCATTTTTGGTAATGTTTTGTATTCTGTTTATGCCTTGTATTAGGGCTCTTAGGGTTGTCCCTATTTTTTCTTCCATGATCTTTATCGTTTTAGTCTTTATGTTTAGGTCTTTGATCCACTTGGAGTTAGTTTTTGTGCATGGTGTGAGGTATGGGTCCTGTTTCATTTTTTTGCAAATGGATATCCAGTTATGCCAGCACCATTTGTTAAAAAGACTATCTTTTCCCCAATTAACTGACACTGGTCCTTTGTCAAATATCAGCTGCTCATATGTGGATGGATTTATATCTGGGTTCTCAATTCTGTTCCATTGCTCTATGTGCCTGTTGTTGTACCAGTACCAGGCTGTTTTGATTACTGTGGCTGTATAATAGCTTCTGAAATCAGGTAGAGTGAGGCCTCCCACTTTCTTCTTCTTTTTCAGTAATACTTTGCTTATCCGGGGGTTCTTTCCCTTCCATAGGAAATTGGTGATTTGTTTCTCTATCTACTTTGGTTTTTTTTGTTGTTGTTGATTGACTTATTTTACCCAACATAATGCCCTCCAGGTTTATCCGTGTTCCAAGATGTTTCAGGAACTCATTTTTCTTTATCACTGAGTAGTATTCCTTTCCTTTTTACGTATGTACCACATTTTACTTATCTATTCATCGCTTGATGGGCAGTTTGTTCCCATCTTTTTGGTATTGTGAAGAGTGCTACAATGAACAGAGGTGTGCATATGTCTGTGTCTCTTCTATTAGATTAGATATATATACCTAGGAGTGGAATTACTAGCATAACCTGACCCTGCAAATGCCAGTAAATTTCCATTAGTCAGAAAGGACTGCCTTAAACTAGCCCAAGTCAGATTTGGCCCACCCCGCATGTGCAGAAGGGCCAGCTGTGACAGTTAGTTGACATCAACAGAGGACACAGCAACAGGTGGAGTGAATCAGAAGGAAAATCATCACCCAGACCCCATTCTGAAGTGAGAGATCTGACAAGAACCATGTCATCACCTGTTTCCTTGCCACCATAATTCTTGCAACATCTTCCTTCCAGAATTTTCCCTCCCCAGTACACCTAATGGCCGCTATCTTGCTGCCCAAGTCACATATAAGCTCTGCTTTCCCATAGGTCGGGGAGCTAGACTTGAGGAACTTTCTCCTGGCTCCTCGTTCTGGGCATCGCAATAAAGTTACTTTCTCTTTCTGAAAGGCTGGTGTTTAGATTATTGGCTGGTCTGAGTGCCCCAGACAGAACCCACCTTGTAGGTTTAGGCAACCCTGGGTCATATTGACAGCTCTACCTCTAGTCTTTTGAGGAACTGCCAGGCTGTTTTCCATAATGGTTGTACCATTTGCATTCCCACCAGCAATGGATGAGGGTCTTTTTTTCTCCACATCCCCTCCAACACTTATTTTTTTTTAACTTTTTTGTCTTAGCTGTTATGGGTTGAACTGTATTGCCCCAAATACGTGTTTTAAATCCTAACCTCTATGCCTGTTGTTATAATCCCATATGGGAATGGGTTGTCTTTGTTATGTTAATAAATTAAGATTAGTGTAGTGTGTATCTTGAGTCAATCTCTTTTGAGATATAGAAGAGATTAAACAAGTGAGCAGAGCAGAGATGGGGAAGATAAATGCCAAGACAAATGAAGATCTCTCAGAAGCAGAAACTCAAGAGACAAGGACCTTCCCCAAGAGCCTTCCCCTAGAGCTGGTACCCCGATTTCAGACTTCCAGCCTCCTAAACTGTGAGAAAATAAATTTCTGTTTGTAAAAGCCATTCACTTGTGGTATTTCTGTTACAGCACTGGATAACTAAGACATTAGCCATCTAAACCCATAAAAACCCATTGCTGTCAAGTTGATTCAAACTCATAGTGACTCTGTAAGGGCAGAGTAGAACTGCCCCCATAGGGTTTCCAAAGAGCAGCTGGTGAATTCAAACTGTCAGCCTTTTGGTTAGCAGCCAGGCTTTTAACCACTAGCCCACCAGGGCTCCTTAGCCGTCCTAACCCAAAAACCAAACCAAACCCAT
This sequence comes from Loxodonta africana, assembly GCF_030014295.1. NCBI lineage: Eukaryota > Metazoa > Chordata > Mammalia > Proboscidea > Elephantidae > Loxodonta > Loxodonta africana. The sequence continues at coordinate 86,950,955 of NC_087369.1, read as the reverse complement.
TGCTTTCGAGTCGATTCCAACTCATAGCAACCCTAGAAGACAGAGTAGAACTGCCCCATAGGGTTTCCAAGAAGCTCCTGGTGGTTTCAAACTGCCAACCTTTTGGTTAGCAGCCATAGCTCTTAACTACTACACCACCAGGGTTTCCTTATCCATCCTAGTGGGAGAGAAGTGGTATCTCATTATGGTTTTGATTTGCATTTTTCTGATGGCTAATGATATCGAGCATCTTTTCATGTGTCTGTTGACCATTTGAATATCCTCTTTAGTAAAGTGCCTGTTCATGTTCCTTGCCAAGTTTTTTATTTTCTATCTCTTTATTTTGATTTATCTCAAAGTATTTTCTAATGTTACTTGGAATTTATCTTTGGCCTATTTGTTATTTGAGAGTGTGTTGTTTAATTTTGACATATTTGTGATTTTCCAAATTTCTCTCTGATACTGATTTCTAATTTTATTTCATTGTGTTCAGAGAACATATGTTATACTATTTATATCCTTTAATTTTTATTAAGACTTTTTTGTTATGGGCTAGCATATGATCTATTGGTGAGAGTTTTTCATGTGCACTTAAGAAGAGTGTGTATTGGACTTTCAATCAAATTGCGTTAAAAACCAAACCTATTGCTGTCGATTTGATTCAATTCTGACTCATAGCGACCTTATAAGACAGAGTAAAACTGCCCCAGAGGTTTCCCAAGGAGTGGCTGGTGGATTTGAACTGCTGACCTTTTGGTTAGCAACTGAGCTCTTACCCACTGCTCCACCTGGGCTCCAAATTGCATTAAAGATATAACCAATTTAGGAAGCATTGATATCTTTCCAGTGTTAGATCTTGCTATACAGGAACATGGTAATATCTTCTTTAATATATCTTAGGAAGATTGTGTTACTTTATTCACCTAGCTCTCTAGAGTGCCACAGTATGTATCTTATATATCTTCAGAGGAGGCCTTAAAAACCAAATTGACCCCTCACAACTTCCACATATAAAACAGAATATGAAACTCGAACTCAGCCAAGCCCTGGTCCAGGAAGTGTCGCCGTTGTCATGTCCCTCACCAACTACAACCATTCCGAAGAAGAATTTCCAAACCTTGAGAATCCCTTAGCCTAGGATCAGTCTATGAGAGCAAGGGAATGTGCCTTTGTTGCCATTTTGGAATTTTTTGTCCTTGTTCACAACATGTAAACCAATAGCTTCCTTTCCTTTTAAAATTGAAAAAGGGCTAAGCTAGGCAGAATTGCAATAGGATGTCTGTAGGTAGTCTTCTAGAAATGCTTTTGGATCCATAATTGTCTTAATGTTCTACCGAATATAATTTCTATTTCATTTATGACGGGTAATCCATTTTATTAGATTAAAATCACCAATGAAATTTTATTTTGTTTACTTTTTTTCATGTTTTGGCATCAGAGTTACAATTGCTTTATAGAATAAATTGGGAGGATTTCCTTTTTTACCTGAGATTTGGGAAAATAAATTATAATCTGAGAATTAGGAGCTCCTTGTTTGTGAAAAAAATTCACCTGTAAAATTATATATCCATTGAGTATTTTTACCATAGGTAATCTTTGGATAATGCTTACATTTTCTCATTTATTTTGAAAAATTGCAATTTTCTCTTTTTTATCATAAATTCTGATTTTATGATACATAAAATCAAACCACAGACTTAATGGTCTGACTGAGACTGGAAGAACCCCGGTGGTCATGGCCCCCAGACCTTCTGTTGGCCCAGGACAGGGACCATTCCTGAAGTCAACTCTTCAGACATGGATTGGACTGGACAATGGGTTGGAGAGGGATGCTGGTGAGGAGTGAGCTTCTTGGATCAGGTGGGCACTTGAGACTATGTTGGCATCTCCTGCCTGGAGGGGAGATGAGAGTGTGGAGGGGGTTAGAAGCTGGTGAAATGGACATGAAAAGAGAGAGTGGAGGGAGAGAGCAGGCTGTCTCATTAAGGGAGAGTAATTGTGAGTGTGTAGTGAGGTGTATATGGGTTTTTGTGTGAGAGACTGACTTGATTTGTAAACTTTCACTTAAAGCACAATAAAAGTTATATATATATATATATATATATATATATATATATATATATATATATATATATATATATATATAAAAGAAATGTTGAAGAGGATGTGGAGAAGTTGGAGCCCTTAAAAATGCTGGTGGTAATATAAAATGTTGCAGCAGCTTTGGAAAACAACCTGGCAGTTCCTCGAATGATTAAACTTAATGTACACGCAGAGACTTATACATGGATGTTTATTGAAGCATTAGTCATAAAAGCCAAAATGTAGAAACAACTCAAATGTCCATCAATGGATAAATGGATAAACAAAATGGTCTATATTCATAAAATGGGATATCGTGTGATAATAAAAAGGAATTAATTACCAATACATGCTAAAACACGGATGAGCCTTGAATACTTTGCTGTTGTTGTTGGATACTTCCGGTCAGCTTCAACTCATAGAGACCTTAAGTATAACAGAAGGAAATATTGCCCGGTCCTGTGCCATCCTCAGAATTGTTGCTATATGTGACCCCATTGTTACAGTCATAATGAAAACATTATGCTGAGTGAAAGAAGGCAGCCAAAAAGACCACATATTATATAATTTCATTCACAGAAACTGTCTAGAGCAGGGAAATCTATAGAGACAGAAAGAGTACTGGTTGCCTACGGCAGGATGGTGATAGCTAAAGCATTAGGAGTTTTCTGTTTGGTGTGATGGAAATGTTCTAAAATTGACTGTGGTGATGATTTGCATATTTCTGTGAATACACTAAAAAAACCTTAAATTGTAAAAAAAAAAAAAAAAAAAAACTAACCAAACTGAAGCCATTGCTGTTGAGTTGATTCCGGCTTATAGTGACCCTATAGAACAAAGTAGAACTGCCCCATAGGGTTTCCAAGGAGTGGCTGGTGGATTCTAACTGCTGACCTTTGGATTAGTACCCAAGCTCTTAACCATAGGATGTTAAAGTAAGAAACACAGAAAATATAAAAGTTTATACTCCTTTCCTGAAAAGAAATCCCATTTCCCCCTGCCCTTTCAAAATGTTAATGTATCACTGCTGTAGTAAGACAATATATTTTCTAGACCAAAAAAAAAAAAAAAACTAAACCCATTGCTGTCGAGTCAATTCTGACTCATAGTGACCCTATAGGAGAGAGTAATACATGCCTGATGGATTTGAACTGCTGACCTTTTGGTTAACAGCTGTAGCACTTAACCACTACACCACCAGGGTTTCCATAAAACACATATCACCAGTAAATTCAGCTTCAATGATTCAAAATAAAATTAAGGTACTTTGAACTCAGCAGTACATTAAAAAAAAATTATGGTTTAGCCCAGATAACACGAATGATTATATATTAGTAAATCCATAAATCAATTGTTTTATTTGAAGATTTCTTGATAAAATCAGAGCTAAGAAAAGGATGGAATTATTAAAATACTTTTATATGTTAACACATTTAATCCTTACAACTTTTTGAGTTTGTTATGGTTATTATCCTTATTTTACAGATAAAAAAAAAACAGGCAGGTATATATTAAATAACTTGCCTTAACCTATGCAATAAAACAAAATTAAAAAACAATTTATATATTGCAAAGCAAGAGATCAATTTTTCATGATTTGAAGAATCCAAAGTTGGCCAAATATAAGATACACGAGAAAAAGCAGTACCTTTCCCTTACACCAGCAACAACTAATTAGAAAATGTAATAGAATAAGCTCCCACTGGACATCTATGTCAATTGGTGCAACATAGTTCATAAACACATTGTTCTGTGTCCTGCTTTGGTGCGTAGCGTCTGCAGTCTTAAAAACTTGTGAGAGGCCATCTAAAATGCAACTCTTGGTCTCTTTCCATCTGGAGCGAAGGAGAGTGAAGAAAACTAAAGACTCAAGGATGCAATTAGTCCAAAGGGCTAATGGACCACATGAACCACAGCCTACAAGACCCCAAGACCAGAAGAACTAGATGGTCCCTGGCTATCACTTTCGACTGCTCTGACTGGGATCGCAACAAAGGGTCCAGGACAGAGAGGGAGAAAAATGTAAAACAAAAAATCAAATTCACAAAAAAGACCAGATTTACTGGTCTGACAGAGACTGGAGGAATCTCCAAGACTATGGCCGTAAGACACCCTTCTGACCTGGAACTGAAGCCATTCTCTAGGACTACCTTTCAGCCAAACAATAGACAGGCCTATAAAACAAACAATAATACCCCAGAGGAATGCGTTCCTCAGAACAATCAATTATATGAGATCAAAAGGACATTTGCCCAGAAATTCTGGATGACAGGAAAAGAGGAACTCAGGGTGGAAATAGGGAGAGTGCTGACACATTGTAGGGAATGCAACCAATGTCATGAACACTCTATGTACAAGCTATTGAATGGGAAACTAATTTGCTCTGTAAACTTTCACCTAAAGCACAATTGAAAAAAAATAAATTTCCACAAAAGTTAAAATATGTCTCAGAAAAAACCTACAAAGAAATATGAAAATGTTAAAGTTGTACTGAATGACATGATAAATGGGGGTAAGCTATGTTCATTAATAGGAAGACCCAATGTTATAAATTTATCACTTATCCCCTATTTTATTCTAAGAGTTCAAATCAATCCCAATTAAAATATCAAAATGATTTTTTTTCATGGATTTTGACAAGCTGGTTCTAAAATTCAAATGGAAGACTAATATGCAGGAAGAGCCAAGAACAAAGTGGTGAGCTTATTAATAGTTATCAAAATATATGAAACCATTGTAAATAAAAGACAGTGACATTAGAACAGGAAAAGACAATCACTACAAGAGGACAGAGTGTTCATGGGAACAACTTCATATCGTATTGGTGAGATTAGAAAGGGGCAAATTGCACAATATTCATACTATATTGCATACATTTTGTTTAAAAAAGTCCCTCATGACTAAATATGTGTATATAAGTTCATTGAAAAAAAGCCAAGGAGGAAACCATACATCAGTGGTAATTTGCTCTAGGTAAGGGACAATGGGAATGTCAATTTGGGGAATGGAATGTCAGAGGGGAAATTTGACATCATTTGTAATGTTTTGTTGTTGTTGTTTGACACAGCCAATGTATTTATGTATTTTTATGTAATTAAAATTAATTTTATAACATTGACAGGTATCAGTCTGGGAGAATATATGTGGCACAGTGGTTAAGCACTTGGCTGCTAATAGAAAGGTCAGCAGTTCGAATACACCAGCCGCTCCATGGGAAAAAGATGTGGCAGTCTGCTTCCATAAAGATTATAGCCTATGGGGCAGTTCTATTCTGTTCTACAGGGTTGCTTATAAGTTGGAATTGACTGGATGGTAGTAGGTTTGGGAATGTATAAGAAAATTACATGTATTAGTGCATTTAATTTTCACAACAACCTTATGAAGTAGGTAGTAACATATTCCCATAATTCTGCAGATGAGAAGACTGAGGCACAGAGATGTTAAATAACTCTCACAGTGTCACACAGCTAGCAAAGGGCAAAGCTGGGACTTGAATCCAGCCAATCTTGTTTCAAAGTCTGTCCTCTTAGCCGCTACACTTCTGTATACATTAAACAGATTTAGGACACTTCAATAGACCAAAAGTTAATATCTTTACTGGAGGAGAAGATGTGGAAATCTAAGATAAGTTAAAAAAGAAAAATAAGTTTTTTTTTTTTAAACCACAAATCAAACATTACGAGTCTAGTAACTAATACAGTGTGATATTGGCACAGAAATATATGAATAAATTAAATAAAGAGAATATTTTTAGAAATCTATGTTCCATAAGCATTCCTATATGTGCATAAGATGTAGATTCCGTGATGTTTGTTGTAGTAGTATTTGAAATTGTTAAACAAAATTTAAATAACTGAAATGTCCATCAAGATGGGACTGCTAAATTCTCAGTAAAATAAATGATGGTACATTATGCAATGGTTAAGATCCATATGCAATTACATGTTAAAAGCTCTAATTCATACCATTAATTGCAAGAAGCAAGTTATAGAAATCATGTATATTAAGGTATCATTTATTAAAAATTATCCCCAATTACACACACACACACACCCCATAACCACAGCATAGTTAAGAGGGCTGGTCCCAGAGAAGATTGTTGCTCTTAGGTGCTATTAGAATGAAAGGTGCTTTGTCATCTGCCATTCTCACAATCCTTGCTCTATTTGATCCCATTGTTGCAGCCACTGTGTCAGTTCATTTCATTGAGGGTTTTTCCTTTTTTCGCTCTATCAAGCATGGTGTCCTCCTCCAGGGACTGATCGCTCCTGACAACATGTTCAAAGTAAGTGAGACAAAGTCTTGCCTTCCTTGCTTCTAAGGATCATTCTGCCTGAGTTCAAATCTCAGCTTTATCACTTGCTCCTCTATTTGTTTTTTCAAGTTCCTTGGCCTTTCTAAGTATCATTTACCTTTAATATTATCTTTGAATAGAAACCAAATCCATTGCCATCAAGTTGATTCCGACTCGTAGCAACCCTGTAGGACAGAGTAGAACTGCTCCATACGGTTTCCAAGGAGTGCCTGGTGGGTTTGAACCGCCAACCTTTTGGTTAGCAGCTGTAGCTCTTACCCACTACAGCACCAAAGTTTATAGTAATGGCATATTGTTAATTTTCAATGAAGAAACATATGAGAAGTGCTTAGCAGAGTGTGCGGCAAACAGTAGGCCCTATTATTATTACTAATGAATGCAATATGTAAACATCTATAAAATCTGAAAGAGTACATACCAAATAGCGTTGGAGGGAGAAGGAAAGGGTAAGCGAGGAAGATGAATTTTTCCTTTCCTTCCTTTCCTCTCCTCTCCTTTCCTTTTGTTATGGATTGAAAAATAAGTGTTGTAAATCCTATCCACTATAAATATGGATATAATCCTATCTGGCAATAATGTCTTCTTTGTCATGCTGATGAGGCTATATTAGTATAGAGTATGTCTTAAGCCAATCACTTTGAGATATAAAAGGAGCAGCTTAGGCACAGTAGTAAGCAAGCACAAATGGAGAAATACTGATGCCACATGGAGATCACCAAGGAACTGAGTAAGAGAAACTGAAAGAAGGATTTTTCCCAAAGAGAGAGACTTCCCCTAGAGCCGACGCCCTGAATTTGGACTTATAGCTTCCTAAACTGTGAGGAAATAAATTTTTGCTCATTAAAGCCACTTGTGATATTTCTGTTATAGCAGCAATAAATAAGACACCTCTTCTCTCCTCTCCTCTTATGTCCTCTCCTTCCTTTTTTGTTGTTTATAATTATAAATACATTTATCAGTATTTCCACTGAAAAAAAGTCAAGGATAAAAAACACCTTCTATCCCTACCTTGCGTTCAAGGATTCTAAGATCCCCGCAAATTAGTACCCTATTGTTCCTGAGTCTTAAGCCTGTGAAAACTTGATTCATCCTCTGGCTTTTGTTTCTTGCAAATATCTCTAATAATGATCCATTCCTTCCTGATTAAGGCTTAGGATTCACACTCAAGTCTCTTGCTCTTCTACTTTAGTTCCTAAATCTGGGTATGGGTTTTTAATCATCAAAGGTCATTGATGAAATTAAGATAAAGTCATCTTCAAATGTCTGTCCCATCTTTTACTGCTACCCTCTCCCCTTTCAGATTCCTTCTCATTTTCACAGTAACAGCATAATTCCTGTGCAAATTACTATAGTAACCAGCAGGTTAGGAAGGTTAGCCATTTCCTGAAGCTGATTTTTTCATACTGGAATATTTGTATGGAAGAGTAAGGCTTTCAAGAAGAAAAATAAATTAGCTCTTAGCTGGAGAGTGTAGCTGAGGCTCTCAATGCTCAAACATAGCATAGCCTCTTGTACTCCATCCTCTGTGTTTCTAGAGAAGAAGGGAAACTCAGAAGCTGGGCATTGTTCCACCTTTGCCATTGCCCCACCTTTGCCATTGCCCCATGGGTTTTAAAAGCCTAAGTTTGGACACGAGCATTTGTAACCTTGACCACAGGGCAATGGGCGTGGACATTGTGTCTCCTAAGGGTTGTCTACTGGGCCCCTCATCCATCCCCCCGAACACATATGTGTGATCTTGCTATCCCCCCAATCTTATGTATCCCCAGAACTCTATTCCACTGCCTAAAGTATTTCCAGGCACAAGGTTGTGTGCTCGGTTCCATCCAAGAATCCTCCTAGATAGTATCCTGACATGGTTGTCAGAATCCCTGGACTCCAGTCCCAACTCTACCACTAATCCAGAGTTTGATTAAACAGTCCATTGTTGTTGAATCGATTCAGACTGATAGTGACCCTATAGGACAGAGTAGAACTGCCCCATAGAGTTTCCAAGAGTGTAAATATTTACAGAAGCCAACTGCTACATCTTTCTCCTGTGGAGTGGCCGGTGGGTTTGAAGCACTGACCTTTCTGTTAGAAGCCAAGTACCTAACCACTGTGCAACTCAGAACTTACAGAGTTTGATTAGGGGGCAGCTATTTACCTGCCCTGGGCCTCAATTCCCCTAACTGATTAGTGGTAGAAACTTTCCAGATATTATTGACATTTCAGGATTAAAAAACCTTTATAAATCAGAACCTTGCTTTTCTACACTGTCTGGATCCTTCCAAAACCCACACCATGAGGCAACCCTGGGCCAATAGGCATAGAGTAGGCGCCCTTGGTGAGTCTCAGAAGTCCTGCTATATTTCATTAGCCCATTTACTCTCTCACTCTTTTAAAATGACTTGTCCTCTGTTCTCAAACCTTGAACATCTCCTTCCTAATGCTCGGCTGATGACCTTATTTCTTATTGCACTGGGAAAACAGATACAATTAAAAATGAATTAATCACACACTCCTACCATCAAATCTACAAACCTACTGGGTCTGCACCCAAATACCCTGCCTTCCCACATGTTACCACAGATTAACTCTGTGCTTTAAGCAAAAGCCAAAAGATAACTTGTGCAAATGATTCCATCCCATGCCCTACAATTCTCTTCTTTCTCTCTTTCATGATCCCAACAGCATACAAACAGGCTTAGTTCTTTCATCTAAACAAACACACAGAAAAACTTTTCATATAGTTCTAATTCCCTTCCCTCCCCATTTCTGTCTCCTTCATAACAAAATTCTTTAAAAATAATTGTGTAAATACAAGATCTCTTCTTTCTCTCAATTCTCTCCAAGCAAGGCTCTGCTTTTTTATAATCTTTTTTCCGCTATAGTATTCAGCCTAGCTATCCTTCTATGCTCTGTATAACTCACTACCTCCCAAGTATCTGTGTCAGTGGTTCTTTTTTTTCCCCCATGGGTTATTGTCATGGATTGAATTATGTCCTCCCAAAAATATGTGTATCAGTTGGGCTGGGCCATGATTCCCAGTACTGTGTGATTTTCCTGTATGTTGTAAATCCTGCCTCTATGATGTTAATGAGGGAGGATGGGTGCCAGTTGTGTTGGTGAGGCAGAACTCAATCTACAGGATTAGATTGTGATTTGAGGCAATCTCTTGAGATATAAAAGATAGAAGCAAGCAGAAAGGGGGGAGGGGGGCACCTCATACCACGAAGAAGGAAGTACCAGGAGCAGAGTGTGTCCTTTGGATCCGGGGTCCCTATGTGAAGAAGCTCCTAGTCTGGGGGAACATTGACGAGAAGGCTGACACAGAAAGCCTTCCCCTGGAGCCAACACCCTGATTTTGGACTTGTAACCTACTAGACTGTGATAAAATAAATTTCTCTTTGTTAAAGCCATCCACTTGTGGTATTTCTGTTATTGCAGCACTAGATGACTAACACAGTTATATTGTTTATTTTATGAGTCAACTTGTTGTTTAGCTAAAAGACGACTTCGTGGAATAGTTTGGGTTCAGTGTTCAAAGAGTATCTCAGGGCAATACTCTTGGGGAGTCCTCCAATCTTAACTGGTCCGGTAAGTCTGGAGTTTTAAAGAATTTTGTGTTCCACGTTTTGCTTCCATTCTATCAGGACCCATCTGTTGTGTACCTGATCAGAAGGGTCAGTAGTGTTAGCCAGGCACCATCTAGTTCTTCTGGTCTCGGTAGATGAGGTCATGATTTATGCAGAGTATTAGTCATTTGGACTAGTTTCTTCTCTAAGTCTTTGGTGTCCTTTGTTCTCCATTACTCTAGATGCATAGAGACCAATAGTTGCATCTTAGAGGACTGCTCACAAGCTTATAAGACCCCAGTCACTACTCATCAAACTAGGATGTAGAACATAGTACTATATTATGCCAATTGACTGAGTTCTCGCACCAGACTATGGTCATAAGCCTTCAGATCCCGTAAACCAATTCCATGAGGTGTCTAATAAATATCCGTTTGTGCCCCCCTAGGTGTTTATTGTGTATATGAATATATAAGGATGCAAACATTCCAAGTTCCAATTACTAACAGATGTTTGCAGCTGTTTCTTCTCATTTTGAGTTGCGCTGCATCAGCAGATGAAGGACCCAAAAGCTTTACTCCATCTGTCATTAAGGTCAACTCTACTTTGAGGAAGCGGCTCTTCCCCAGTCATATTTTGAGTGCCTTCCAGCCTGAGGGGCTCATTTTCCAGCACTATATCAGACAATGTTCCATTGCTATCCATAAGGTTTTCATTTGCTAATTTTTTTTTTAAATAGATAGCCAGGTTCTTCTTCCTAGTCTGTCTTAGTCTGGAAGCTGTGCTGAAATTTTTCCACCATGAGTGACCCTTCTGGTATTTGAAATACCAGTGGCATAGCTTCCATCATCATAGCGACACAGCCACCACATCATACCAAACTGATTGCTCGAAGAGTAATATCTCAGGCATTAGTGATCTGAAATGGACTGGTATTGGCCATTTTGAACAATCATATGGTCTGCTATGTCAGGAATGAAAAATTAAAGAGGAACGGCATTTCATTTAATGTGTAAAAGAACATTTCAAGATCTATTCTGAAGTACAGCAATATCAGTGATAGGATATTGTCCATACGCCTACAAGGAAGACCAGTTAATATGACCATGATTCAAGTTTATCCACCAAACACTAATGCCAAAGATGAAGAAATTAGAGATTTTTACCAATTTCTGCAGACTGAAATTGATCAAACATGCAATCAAGATGTGTTGATAATTGCTGGTGATTGGAATGCAAAAGTTGGAAACGAAGTATCAGTGGTTGGAAAATATGGCTGTGGTGATAGAAACAACGCAGGAGATCACATGATAGAATTTTGCAAGACTACTTATTCATCGGAGATACGTTTTTCTTAAATTGTGTTTTAGGTGAAAGTTTACAGTGCAAATTAGCTTTTCATTCAAAAATTTATGCACAATTTTTTTTTTGTAACATTGGTTACAGTCTGGCAATGTGTCAGCATTCTCCCCCTTTACCTTTACTTCCCAGCTTCCCTGTGTACATTCTTCTAGATTTCCTGTCCCTTCCTGCCTCCTTGAGAGCAGCAGCACACTGGCCATATTGAATAAACAAGGGGCCGTGCCCGCCATCTTCTGTAATATAGAGAATTAACTCCCTGCATTTAAACTATTTCCCTATTAGGTAATATAGGAACTAAACTCTGCCTTTAGAATGTCTCCTTATTTAGGAGTCTCCGTGTTCTTCTTTACTTGGCCAACTAAATAAAGCTTCTTTTTTCACTTTCACCTGCTTCATGTGTCCTCCTAGGTGCTCCGAGCAGACCTGGAGGTGTCAGGTTACATCCTTGTCTTTGATTTTGGGCAGATTTTGCCCATTAGGTCTCCTATACTTGATGGAACTAAGAAGCACATTTCTCATGTGTGTTATTGTTTCTATAAAAAAGGCTGTCTAATCTTTGGATGAAAGGTGGACTTTGGGAGTGGCTTCAGTTCTGTGTTAGCAGGATGTCCAGGGGCCATAGTCTTCAGGGGTTCCTCCAATCTCTGTCAGACCAGTAAGTCTGGTCTTTTTTTGTGAATTTGCATTTTGTTCTACATTTTTCTCCCGCTCTGTCCAGAACTCTCTATTGTGATCCCTGTCAGAGTGGTCAGTGGTGGTAGCTGGGCACCATCTGTTTCTTCTAGGTTCAGGTTGTTGGAGGCTGTGGTTCATGTGGTCTATCAGTCCTTTGAACTGACATTTTCCTTGTGTCTTTGGTTTTCTTCATTCTCCTTTGCTCCAGACATGATGGGATCGATAGATATATTTTAGATGGCCACTTGCAAGCTTTTAAGACTCCAGATGCTACTGACCAAAGTGGGATTTTGAACAGTTTCTTTAAGAACTATGTTATGCCAGTTGAGCTAGATGTCCCCTGAGACCCCGCCCCCCACCCTCAGCCCCAGTAACTTGGTTCCTCACAGTGTTTGGATGTGTCTAGGAAGCTTCCATGGCTTTGCCTCAGTCAAGTTGTGCTGGCTTTCCCTATACTGTGTGTCGTCTTTCCTTTCACCAAAGTTAACACTTGTCTATTATCTATTTAGTAATTTCCCCTCCTCAGCTCTGCCCTCTGTTGTAACCATCAAAGATTGCTTTTCTGTGTGTGTGTAAACCTTTTCTTGAGTTTTTATATTAGTGGTCTCATATAATATTGGCCTTTTGTGATTGACTTATTTCACTCAGCATAATGCACTCCAGATTCCTCCATGTTGTGAGATGTTTTGCAGATTCATCATTGTCCTTTATCGTTGCATAGTATTCCATCGTGTATATGTACCATAGTTTTTCTATCCACTCATCTATTGATGGGCACTTAGGTTGTTTCCATCTCTTTGCTATTTTTTTTAGGTTGTTTCCATCTCTTTGCTATTGTGAATAATGCTGCAATGAACATTCGTGTGCATACGTCTATTCATTTGATGGCTCTTATCTCTCTAGGGTATATTCCTAGGAGTGGGATTGCTGGATCATATGGTATTTCTTTTTCTAGCTTTTTAAGGATGGAGGCACCATATCGTTTTCCATAGTGGTGGTTCCATGTTACATTCCCACCAGTGTGCATAAGAGTTTCAATCTCCCTGCAAACTCTCCAACATTTGTTATTTTCGGTTTTTTTTGATTAGTGCCAGTAATGTCGAGGTGAGATGGTATCTCATTGTAGTTTTGATTTGCATTTCTCTAATGGCTAATGATCCTGAGCATTTCCTCATGTGTCTGTTAGTTGCCTGAATGTCTTCTTTGGTGAAATCTCTGTTCATATCCTTTGCCCATTTTTTAATTGGTTTGTCTTTTTGTTATTCGGGTGTTGAAGTATTTTGTAGATTTTAGAGCTTAGCTCCTTGCTGGATATGTAGCAGCCAAGTTTTTTTCCCCAGTCTGTACCTTCTCTTTTTACTCTTATCGTGAAGTCTTTTGATGAGCATAAATTTTAATTTTCTGGTTATCTAGTTTATCTGCATTGTTAGTTATGGTTTGTATTGAATTTATGCCATGTATTGTCCCTAGCATTGTTCCTAATTTGTCTTCCATGATCTTTATTGTTTTAGATTCTATACTTAGGTCTTTGATACACTTTGAGTTAGTTTTTTGTATGGTGTGATGTATGGATCCTGTTTCTTTTCTTTTCATTTTTTTTTTTAACAGAGGGACATACAGTTTTGCCAAGACCATTTGTTAAAAAGACTGTATTTTCCCTGTTTAATGGACTTTGGTCCTTTGTGAAATTTCAGCTGACAGTAGGTGGTTGGATTTACATCTGGGTTCTTGATTCTGTTCCATTGGTCTATTTGTCTGTCTTTATACCACTACCAGGATGTTTTGACTACTGTGCCTGTATAGAAGGTTCTGAGATCAGTTAGTGAGAGGCCAACTACTTTGTTCTTTTCTTCAATAATGCTTTGGTTATCCAGGGCCTCTTCCCTTTCCATAAAAAGTTGGTGATTAGTTTTTCCATCTTGTTAATGAATGCTGTTGGTATTTGCATCAGGATTGGATTGTATCTGAAGATCACTTTGGGTAGGATTGACATTTTCACAATGTTGAGTCTTCCTATCCATCAGCATGGTATGTTTTTCCATTTATGTGGATCTATTTTGGTTTCTGACAATGCTATTTTGTATTTTTCTTTGTTTAGGTCTTTTACATCCCTCGTTAGATTTATTCCTATGTATTTTACCTTTTGGGGGGCTATTATAAATGGTATAGATTTTCTTATTTCCTTTTCAAAGTTGTCATTGCTGGTGTAGAGGAATCCAACTGATTTTTGTATGTTAATCTTGTATCCTGCTACTTTGCTGAAATCTTCTATTAGTTCCAGTAGCTTTCTTGTGAATTCTTTGCGGTTTTCTGTGTATAAGATCATATCATCTGCGAATAGTGATTGTTTTATCTCTTCCTTACCAATTTGGATGCCCTTTATTTCTTTTACTTGCATTAATTCTCCAGCTAGGACTTCCATCACATTTTTCAATACGAGTGGTGATAAAGGACATTCTTCTCTTGTTCACTTTGTCAGGGGGAATGATTTCATCTTTCTCCATTAAGAATGCTGTTGGTTGAGGAATTTTCCTTTTTTTAAAAATTTTTATTCTGCTTGAAGTAAAAGTTTACAAATCAAGTCAGTCTCTTGTACAAAAATTTATATACAGCTTGCTACCCAAAAAACCAAACCCAGTGCCATCGAGTCGATTCCAACTCATACTGACCCTACAGGACAGAGTAGAACTGCCCCATAGAGTTTCCAAGGAGGGCCTGGTGGATTCGAACTGCTGACCCTTTGGTTAGCAGCCGTAGCATTTAACCACTATGCCACCAGGGTTTCCATACAGCTTGCTAAAAAAAAATACTCCTAATTCCTCCCCCCCTAATGAGACAGCCCGCTCCTTCCCTCCACTCTTTTTTTGTGTCCATTCTGTCAGCTTCTGATCCCCTCTGTCCTCTCATCTCCCCTCCAGTCCAATCCCTGTCTGAAGAGTTGGCTTTGGGAATGGTTCCTATCTTGGGCTAAGAGAAGGTCTGGGGGCCATGACCACCAGGGTCCTTCTAGTCTGTCAGACCGTTAAGTCTGGTGCTTTTTTTTTTTTTACAAGAATTTGGGGTCTGCATCCCACTGCTCTCCTGCTCCCTCAGGGGTTCTCTGTTGTGTTGCCTGTCAGGGCAGCCATTGGTTGGAGCCAGGCACCATCTAGTTCTTCTGGTCTCAGGCTGAGGTAGTCTCTGGTTTATGTGGCCCTTTCTGCCTCTTAGGCTCATAATTACCTTATGTCGTTGGTGTTCTTCATTCTCCTTTGCTCCAGGTGGGTTGAGACCAATCGATGCATCTTAGATGGCCACTTGCTAGCGTTTAAGACCCTAGACTCCACTCTCCAAAGTGGGATGCAGAATGTTTTCTTAGTAGATTTTATTATACCAATTGACTTAGATGTCCCCTGAAACCATGATCCCCAACCCCCACCCCTGCTATGCTGGCCTTTGAAGCATTCAGTTTATTTAGGAAATTTCTCTGCTTTTGGTTTAGTCCAGTTGTACTGACTGCTACTGTATTGTGTGTCGTACTTTCCCTTCACGTAAAGTAGTTCTTATCTACTATCTAGTTAATGAATACCCCTCTCTCTTCCTCCTTTCTCCCTCCCTCCCTCCCCCTCTCATAACCATCAAAGAATATTTTCTTTTCTGTTTAAACTATTTCTCGAGTTCTTATAATAGTGGTTTTATAGAATATTTGTCCTTTTGCAACTGAATAATTTCACACAGTATAATGGCCTCCAGATTTCTCCATGTTATGAAATGTTTCACAGATTCTTCACTGTTCTTTATTGATGCATAGTATTCCATTGTGTGAATATACCATAATTTGTTTATCCATTCATCCGTTGATGGGCACCTTGGTTGCTTCCATCTTTTTACTATTGTAGACAGTGCTGCAATGAATATGGGTGTGCATGTATCTGTTCATGTAAAGGCTCTTATTTCTCTAGGATATATTCCAAGGAGTGGGATTGCTGGATCATATGGTAGTTTTATTTCTAGCTTTTTAAGAAAGCGCCAAATCAATTTCCAAAGTGGTTGTACCATTTTACACTCCCACCAGCAGTGTATAAGTGTTCCACTCTCTGTTTCTTTATTGGTGCATTTAGTCCATTAACATTCAGCGTAGTTATGGTTAGGTATGAATTTAGTGCTATCATTTTGATGTCTTTTTTTGTGTGTGTTGTTGACAGTTTCTTTTTCCCACTCAATTTTTTGTGCTGAATAATTTATCTTTATGTATTGTCTTTTCCTCATATTCGTTGTTGATTTTGTTTCTGCCAAATCTCTATTTTTTTCTTGTATTTTATTTTGATGTGTACGATAGTGTGTCTCCTTTGTGTTTACCTTAATATTTACCCCTATTATTCTAAATTTAAACCTGAGTTTTATTTCTTTGTATCGCCTTGTCTTCCTCTCCATATGAAAGATCTATGACTACATTTCTTAGTCCCTCTTTGTAGTTTTAATGTTGTCTTGTTTTACATAATAACATCGCTGTTTTCCTGTTTTGAGCATTTTTTTAATATTGATTTATTTTTGTGATTTCCATGTCTGGGTTGACATCTGATTGTTCTGTCCAGTGTTCTAGTCTTGGGTTGATACCTGATATTATTGATTTTTTCACCAAAGAACTCCCTTTAATATTTCTTGTAGTTTTGGTTTGTTTTTTACAAATTCCCTAAACTTCTGTTTATCTGGAAATGTCCTAATTTCACCTTCATATTTGAGAGACAGTTTTTCTGGATATATGTTTCTTGGCTGGCAATTCTTTTCCATCAATGCTTTATATAAGTCATCCCATTGCCTTCTTTCCTGCATGGTTTCTGCCGAGCAGTCCGAGCTTATTCTTATTGAGTTTCCTTTGTAGGTGACTTTTCTTTTATCCCTAGGTGCTCTTAAAATTCTCTATCTTTGGTTTTGGCAAGTTTGATTGTAATATGTCTTGGTGACTTTCTTTTAAAATCTACCTTATGTGGAGTTTGATGAGCATCTTGGGGAGATATCTTCTCATCTTTCATGATATCAGGGAAGTTTTCTCCCAACAAATCTTCAACAATTCTCTCTGTATTTTCTGTTATCCCTCCCTCTTCTGGAACTCCAATTGCTCATAGTTTATTTCTCTTGATAGAGTCCCACGTGATTCTTAAGGTTTCTTCATTTTTAAAAATTCTTTTATCTGATTTTTCTTCAAATATATTGGTGCAATGTGCTTTATCTTCAAGTTCATAAATTCTGCCTTCCACTTGCTCAATTCTGCCCTTCTGACTTTCTATTGAGTTGTCTAATTCTGTAATTTTATTGTTAATCTTCTGAATTTCTGATTGCTGTCTGCGTATGGATTTTTCCACCTTATTAAATTTTTCATTATGTTTCTGAATAACCTTTTTAATTTCTTCAACTGCTTTATCTTTGTGTTCCTTGGCTTATTCTGCATATTGTCTGATTCCCTTCCTGATGTCTGGAAGGGTTCTATATATTAATCTTTTGTATTCTGCATCTGGTAATTCCAGAAAGGCACTTCCATCTAGAAGATTACTTGATTCTTTGTTTTGAGAGCTTGTTGAGGTGATCGGGGTCTTTTTCTTTATGGAATTTGATATTGACTGTTGTGTCTGAGCCATCTATAAGTTATCGTATTAGTTTATTTTATGTTTGCTTACCATATCCTAGCTTCTTGCTTTGTTTTGTTTTGATATGCCCAAATAGTTTGCTTGAGTGAGCTAGCTTGATTATTTTCACCTTTGGAGTTCTGACGTCTTGTCCCCAGGTGGCTAGAGCTGTTATCAGTTATATCAGTCTAGGAGTCCATTCACTTTTCTTGTATGAATTCAGCTCAGGTGTCCAGGTAGCTCATCATCAAGTGTGTGGTACAGGCTCTGTCCTACAGTCTTAGAGGTGCAGGGGTGATTGGTGTAGGTACCAGTATCTGGTTGCAGCAGGGGGTCATGCTCTGAACCAGGCAGGGGGCTGAGAATTGTCCCCCAAGTGTCTCTGAAGAAAGCCTGTCTCTCTTCCCTACAGCCTAGAGGTCTGTGGGTTCTGCAGAGGGACCATGGGCACCCAGTGTTTTTGGATGTAAGGAATGGGAGTTATCCTTGGGCCCCTGTCATGGGTGGCTGGGCAACCTGAATGGAGCCACCAGTCCTTAGGCCCCTGATGTGGGTAGGTGAGGACTCTGTTTAATAGGCAAAGTGGTGTCAAACATCAAACACCCCACCTCTCCACCGCACAGCTGAAAGAGTTGTAGTCTGCCAACAAGGGCCCGTTCTCCTGCAATAGGACCACCAAGTCCATGCAGGGGGGAAAGGTCCTCAAACACCATTTACGCCTGGACGGGAGCTGCTTCTGTCCTGAGCTCCCCAAGTTAGTGGAGCTGGGAAATTATATTTTCCCGCAGTTGCGAATTCATTCCTTCTCCAAGGCTGGGAGGATGCTCTAGTTGCTCAACAGGTCCTATCTCAGGCCCAGGGAATTCAACGGCCACTGAAGCAGGTTTGGGGGTTGGGGGCATCATAAGATATACTCAGGTACTAAGTTTTTGCCAAGAGCACTGTTCTTCTCTAGTTCCAGAGGTGTGAGTAGGCTGTGTGGCTGGCTGAACGGTAGTATCAGTGCGCTGAATGGTAATTGTGGCTGAACGGTAGTATCAATGTGCTGCAGCTGCTTCTGGCAATGGTGCCTGAGGGCTCCCAATGATTCAGGTCTGGTAACTTCTCTCCACTTCTGAACCGTCTCTTTCTCCCCCTATCGCTCAGTTCATTTTCTAACTTTGCCTTTGATGTTCAGGGCTCCTAGCTTACCATAAAAATACTCATTTTGCTTGATTTTTCAGGTCTTTGTTGTAAGAGGGCTCACTGAAAGTGTCTATTCTGCCATCTTGGCCACAACTCCAAGGAATTTCCCTTCTATTCCTATTTAATTGAGAGTTTTTATCAGGAATGTTGCACTTTATCCAATGCCTTTTCTGCATTGACTGAGATGATCATGTGATTCTTTTCAACGAACATAGGTTGGGTATGTCTGATTATGTCTTTAGTATTAGGTTTCTAGGGTATATATCTAGGAATGGGCTTGTTGGATCAAAGACAATTCTACTGCTAGTTTTTTTTTCATAATAGTTGTACCATTTTATAATCCCACTAGCAGTGGTTAAGGGTTCCAATTTTCCCATAACCCCAGCAGCATTTGTTGTTTTCTGTTTTTGATGAATGCCATTTTTGCAGGTATGAAATGACATCTCATTTTAGTTTTGATTTGCTTCTCTCTAATGGCTAATGATTGCGAGTATCTTTCCATGTGTCTGTTGGCTGTCTGAATGTCCTCTTTGATGAAATGTCTGTTTATGTCCTTTGCCCATTTTTTAATTGGGTCGTTTCTCATTTTATTGTTGAATTGTGGAAGTTTTCTATATATTTTAGAGATTAGACCCTTGTTAGATATGTTTTTCCTAAATATTTTTTCCCAGTCTCTGGGTATATTTTTGATCATCTATGAATAGGGATAGTTTTACTCCTTTCTTTCCAATTGGGATATGCTTTATTTCTCTTTCTTGCCTTATTGCTCTGGCTAAGACTTCCAGTACAATATTGAATAAGAATGGTGATAAAGGGCATCCTTGCCTCATTCCCATTTTCAAGGGGAAGGGTCTCAGCCTTTCTCCATTGAGAATAATGTTGGCAGTAGGTTTTGCATATATGCCTTTAATTATATTGAGGAATTTCCCTTCTGTTCCTATGTTGCTGAGAGTTTTTATCAGGAAAGGGTGTTGAATTTTATCAAATGCCTTTCCTGCATCAGTTGATATGATCATGTGATTCTTTTCCTTTGTTTTATTTATGTGGTAAATTACATTGATTGATTTTCTAATGTTGCACCACCCTTGTATTCCTGGTATGAATCCCACCTGATCATGACACATAATTTACTTAATGTATTGCTAGAATTTTGTTGAAAATTTCTGCATATATATTCATAGGGTCGCTATGAGTTGGAATCGACTCAACGGCAGTGGGTTGGGTATATTCATGAGGGATATTGGTCTGTAATTTTCTTTTTTTGGATGTCTTTATCTGGCTTTGGTATCAGGGTGATGCTGGCTTCATAGATTGAGTTAGGGTGCATTCCTTTTTTTCTATGTTTTTGAAAGAGTTTGAGTTGAATTGGTGTCAACTCTTCTCTGAATATTTGGTACTATTCCCCAGTGAAGCCATCTGGTCCTGTGTTTTTTTTGGGGGGGTTATTTTTTTTTTAATGACATCTTAAATCTTTTTTTTGTTATAAATCTGTTTAGATTTTCTATCTCTGTGTTAGTTTAGGTAGGTAGTGTGATCCTAGGAATTTGTCCATTTCTGCATTTTTCAAGTTTGTTGGAGTACAATTTTTTAGATTATTCTGTTTTGATCCTTTTTATCTCTGTTGTATCTGTTGCAGAGTCTCCACTTTCATTTCTTATTCTAATTATTTGCATTTTTTCACTTTTTCTTTGTCAGTCTAGTGAGTGGTTTGTATATTTTATTGATCCTGTTAAAGAACCAACTTCTGGTCTTGTTGATTCTTTCTATTATTTTTGTTTTCTATTTCATTTATTTCTGCTCTGATCTTTATAATTTCTTATGGTAGCTTTAGTTTTCTTTTGCTCTTCCTTTTGTATTTGTTCAAGTTGTCGGGTTAAGTTATTGATTTTAGATGTTTCTTCTTTTTTAATGTAGGCATTTATTGCTATAAATGTCCCTCTTAGCCCTGCTTTTGCTGCATCCCATAGGTTCTGGAGAGCTGTGTTTTCATTTTTGTTTTATTCTAAGTATTTTTTAATTTCACTTTTGATTTATTCTGTAACCCAATAGTTTTTTAGTAGTGTGTTATTTATTTTCCATGTATTTTTTATTATTACTCCTGTTATTGATTTCTAGCATCATACTTTTATGGTCAGACAAAATGTTTTGTATGATTTCCATTTTTTAAAATTTATTTTGAAATTTTGTGGCTTAGATATGATCTATTCTGGAGAATGTTTCATGTGTATTGGAGAAGAATGTGTGTTGTGCTGCTGTTGGGTGATGTGTTCTATATAAATCTGTTAGGTGTAGTTGTTTAATAGTGTTATTCAGGTCTTCTGTATCTTTATTGATTTTCTTCCTAGTTGTTCTATTGTTGGCAGTGGTGTATTAAAATCTCCTACTATTTTTGCAGAGATGTCTATTTCTCACTTTAATGTTGTTAGAGTTTGCTTTATGAATTTTGGGACACTGGCATTGGGTGCATAAATATTTATAATTGTTATGTCTTCTTGTTATATTGTCCATTTTATAACTATACAGTGCCCTTGTCTCTTATAATAGATTTTGACTTAAAGTCTATTTTGTTGGATATTAATATTGCCACTCTTGCTCTCTTTTAGTTGCTATTTGCTTGGTATATATATTTTTTTCATCCTCTGATTTTTAGCCTTATTATGTCTTTGTGCCTAAAGTGTGTCTCTTGTAGGCAACATATTGATGAGTTATTTTTTTTAATCTATTATACCACTCTCATCTCTTGACTGGTGCATTCAATCCATTTACATTCAGTGTGATTATCAATAGAGATGAATTTACTGTAGCCACTTTCTTATTCTTTTGTGTGTTGATAAAATTTTCTTTGCTCTTCTTTACTTTCTGTGTTGAGTTCTTTTCGTATGTGTATTTTCTTTAATTTATTCCTGTTTTTTTTGTTTACTGAGTCTTTTTGTTTTTCTTCTATGGTTTGGTGAGTAGATTTATTAATTTTCTTTGTCATTACCATGAGGTTAACATAAAAAAATATTTTATTGTGTTTTAGGTGAAAGTTTACACAGGACATTAAGTTCCCTTTTAACAATTTTTGTAGAAATTGCTCTGCGACATTGGTTACAATTCTCACAATGTGTCAGCTTCCTCATTATTTCCATTCTGTTTGTTCTGTTTCCAATGATCTAGCTTCTCTGCCCCTCCTTGCCTTCCTGTCTTTGCTTTTGGGTAAATGTTGACCATTTGGTCTCATATAGTTGATTTTTGAAGGGAGCACATTACTCATAGGTGATATTGTTTATTTTATAAGCCTGTCCATTGTTTGGCTAAAAGGTGACCTCCAGAAGTGGCTTCAGTTCCAAGTTCAAAGGGTATTTTACAGCAATAGTCTCAGATGTTCCTCTGGTCTCTATTGGTTCAGTAATTACAGCCTTTTTTAGGACTTTGAATTTTGTTTTTCATTTTTTCTCCCACTCTATTGGGTGCCTTCTATTGTGTCCTTGGTCAGAATGGTCAGTAGTGGTAGCAGGCCACCATGTATCTCTTCCAGTCCCAGACTAGGAAAGGCCATGTTTCATGTGGGCTATTATTCCGGTGAACTAGTTTCTTCTTTGAGTCTTTGGTTTCCTTCTTTCTCTTTTGCTCCAGGTGAGTAGAGACCAATAGCTGTATCTGAGATGGCCGCTTGCAAGCTTTTAAGTTTCCAGACACTACTAACCAAACTAGGATATAGAACATTATCTTTATGACCTATGCTATGCCAGTTGACTGAGTTTTCACACAAGGCTGTGGTCCTAAGTCTTTTCACCCAGTAAACTAATTCCACAAGGTGTTTGTGTATGTTTAGGAAGTCTCTGTAACTGAAGGTTTACATTTAACATCTTAAAATTAAAACAATCTGTTATATCTTGAAATTGCCTTAACTTCTTCATCATATGAAAGTTCTGTAACTGCTCTATTCTTTCCCACTTCTGTTTTGGTGTTGTTGTCAATTACAACTTTGTTTCTCAGATTTCTTGTAGTCATTTTTTAACTTTATTTTACTGTTGTGTTATCTTCACCTGGCTTGGTCTCAGGGTGATGCTGTAGTGTGCCTTTATCTCAGGTTGTTGTCTGTTGTCATTGGTTTTCTATCTGAAGGACTCCCTTTAATATTTTTTGCAGTGCTGGTCTGATGGTTACACATTCCCTTAACTTTTTCTTGTTTCTCCCTAATTTTTTAATGATAATTTTGCTGGATATATAATTCTTGGTTGAGAGTTATTTTCTTTCAGGGCTTTGTGTATATCATACCATTTTCTTCTTGCCTGCATAGTTTCTGATGAGAAGTCAGTGCTTATTCTCATTGGGGCCCTTTTGTAGGTGATATTTGCTTTTTACATGCTGCTCTCAAAATTCTTTCTATGTCTTTGGATCTGGAGCATTTGATTATGGTAAGTCTTGGTTATGGTATGTCTTTCTCTTGGGGTTTATCCTATATGGTGTTCGTTGAGCTTCTTGGATGACAGTCTTCTCGCCTTTCATAATATTCGGGAAGTTTTCTATCATTAATTCTTCAAAGATTCTTTCTGTACTTTTTGTCTCTTCCTTTTCTGGGATTCCCATAGACTGTCATCATTTTTCCTCTATTTTCATTTGTTCTTCATTCCAAGTGATATCAAAGTTTTGTCCTCTATTTCATTGATTCTTCCACCCATTGTTTCAATTCTACTTCTGTGTCCTTACATTGAGTTATTTTTGTTATTTTGATGTTCAGCTTCTGAATTTCTAGTTCTTGTTTTTGCAAGGATTCTATTTGTTTATTCAATTTGTCATTTTGTGCTTATATTATTTTCCTGAATTCTTCTAGTCTTTTCTTGTTTTCCTTGATCTCTTTGAGGAGTCTTAATACTAGCTTTTTAAATTCTCTGTCCAGTAGTTCTATTATCTGTTCTTCCTCATTGATCATTTCTGTACCTTTATTTTTTCATTTGCTTGAACCGCTTTTTCCTGCTTCTTCATGTGATTTGTAATTGACTGTTGTCTTCAAGTCATTAAGAATTTTGTTATATATATATATATATATATTTTAGATATGTGAGATGTCTGAACAAACAGTTGCAGCGCTGGAGGTGCTCACTCGTCTGTGTCAAGAAATTTGGAAAATGGCTACCGGCGAACCAACTGGAAGAGATACATATTTGTGCCCATTCCAAAGAAAGTTGATACAACAAAATGCAGAAATTATCAAACAATACCATTAATATCACACACAAGTAAAATTTTGCTGAAGATCATCCCAAAACAGTTGCAACAGTACATTGACACAGAACTGCCAGAAATTGAAGTTGGTTTCAGAATAGGACATGGAGTGAGAGATATCATTTCTAATGTCAGATGAATGTTGGCTGAAAGCAGAGAATATCAGAAAGATGTTTACCTGTGTTTTATTGACTACGCAAAGGGATTTAACTGTGTGGATCATAACAAATTATGGATAACATTGTAAAAAATGGGAATTCCAGAACAGTTAATCGTGTTTGTGAGGAACCTGTGCATATACCAAGAGGCAGTCATTCGAACAGAACAAGGGGATACTGTGTGTTTTAAAATCAAGAAAGGTGTGCATCAGGGGTGTATCCTTTCACCATACTTATTCAACCTGTATGCTAAGCAAATAATCTGAGAAGCTGAACTATATGAAGAAGAATGTCGCATCAGGTTTGGAGGAAGACTCATTAACAACCTATGATTTGCAAATGGCACATCCTTGCTTGCTGAAAGAGAAGGGGACTTGAAGCACTTACTGATGAAGATCAAACACTACAGCCTTCAGTATAGATTACACCTCAACATAAAACAAAAATCCTCACAGCTGGACCAATAAGCAACATCATGATAAACAGAGAAAATACTGAAGTTGTCAAGGATTTCATTTTACTTGAATCCACAATCAATGCCCATGGAAAGCAAAGTTGTCACTTTGAGGACTAAGGTGCACCTAACCCATGCTGTGGTATTTTCAATCACCTCATATGCATGCAAAAGATGGACAATGAATAAGGAAGGCTGAAGAAGAATTGATGCTTTTGAACTATGGTGTTGGTGAAGAATATTGAATATGACATTGACTGCCAGAAGAACAAACAAGTCTGTCTTGGAAGAAGTAGAGTCAGAGTGCTCCTTGGAGACAAAGATGGTGAAACTTCATCTCATGTACTTTGGACATGTTATCAAGAAAGATCAGTCCTCAGAAAGGGACATCATGCTCGGTAAGGTAGAGGGGCCAGCAAAAAGAGGAAGACCTTGATGAGATTGATTGACACAGTGACTGCAACATTGGGCTCTAGCATAGCAATGATTGTGAGGATGGCATGGGACCAGGCAGTGTTTTCCTGTGTTGTACATAGGGTCACTATGAGTTGGAACTGACTCAATGGCACCTAACAACAACAACATATTTTAGATTTTCTTTTAATTTTGGTTTTGTTTTGGTATACTAAGAGCTCAGCCCCTTCCTTTTATCTTTGGGTTGCTTCCTCTTATTTGTATTGTTTTAATTGTTGTTGATTTGTGTGCTGTCAGTTGGTTGGGTGTTCTTTTCTCTCACTGAAGAGTATGGTGTGTCACCTACACCTGAGGATTTTATGCCTTCAGGCATGTGTGACTTGTCTTCGTGGATCGCATGGAGGTGCGAGAGCAGGTCCCTTCCCCCATGTGAAGCACCAGGTGTCAGGTGGTCAGGATCCCTTCAGAGATTTTGAGGGACAGCGTGGTCCTTTTGCTTTGGCGTGAATGTCTAACATGGCCCCTTAGGAGCAGGACAGTCCCTGGGCAGAGTGAGGTGGATGTGGTGCCAAGGCTCACACCAGCAGTTTGGGCCTGGGAGGGTGTGGTGCTGGGGAGCCGGGGTGCATGTGGGTCAGCTGGGCAGGGGCAGATTGGTGTCGGTCTGGGGCAGAGCACAGATGTGTGAGCCAATCAGGCAGGGGCAGATGGGAGTCAGGGCACTGATATGCATGCAAGCTAACCAGGCAGGTGCAGGTAGGGGCTAGTCAGGGGTGGATTGCTGGTGCATGTGCAAGTGGGCTGAGCAGGGGTGCATGGGTGTCAGTCAGTGGCAGGGCACTAGTGCCTGCATGAGCTGGCAGGCATATGGGGGTTGGATATGGGGTGAGGCACTGGTTTCTGAAGCAGTGGCCTGGGCATGAGGTGGTGGGAGGAAGCATGGAGACCTGTGCAGTGGGGAACCACACAAAGGGAGGGGAAGGAGTCATTTGGGTGGGGTTTCTAGTTGCACTTTGCAGGTTACTATTCAAAGTGTGTCTGTAGTCCCTGTGGTTGGGCATTGCCACTGCCTGAAAGTCATGGCTGCAGTTCTCTCTCTCCTCTACACTCATCTGGGACACTGGGTCTCTTCCTTGCCCTTGTGTTGTTTCCTTTTGCACCTCTGTAGATTTACACTCCCTGTCCTATCTATCTCCTGTTCTGAGACTCTGACATTTCAGACTACCTTAGTTTGCTCCAGTAGCACTTCTCTGTCTTTACCTAATTTCAAAGATGTGGTGCTCCCACATGTCACCCTCTCAGTCATGGTCAGACCTGGGACAAGATCTGCCCACCTTGATTCCTTCCAAGTTTGCTTACCCCGTATCCATGCCTTCTGCATGTTTTCATGATGTTGTCTTCCTGAGCTCCTCCCTCAGGGGTGATTCTTGCTGCCAATTCAAAATGACAATGCTGCACCAGGCCAGTAGGCTGGTCAAAAACAATGTGTGGTTCTTCCTGTTCCTGCTGGTTTCATTCTATCTCTTCTGCCAATCAGTGCTCTGTCCAATTCTTCAGCCTCTGTTTTATATTCAGGAGTTCTGAGATGGTTATTTGTGTCTCTTTCACTTAGTTTCTTGAGTCTTTCTTGTAGGGGAAGTTACACTGCATCTAACTAAGCTAACATCTTAACCAGAACTTCAAGTGTCACTGTTTCTTAAAGTGTGGTCCACAGTCATGCAACATCAGCATCACCTGGGAATTTGTTAGAAATACAAGTTTTCTGCCCCCCTCAAACCTTTTGTGTCAGAAACTCTGGGTATAATGTCCAGCAATCTGTGCTTTAACTGGCCCTGCAAGTAATCCCAATGCATGCTAAAGCCTGTAACGCTTGTCATATAAGAACTGGAATAAATGTCTAATTTTGTTTGCCAGAGGTTGGTGGGCAAAGGGCAGAACCTGTAAAGAAAGTGCAGAAGGGCTCAGATCCTAAGAGTAAAACTCTTTGGCACCTGGCTGTAGAGTACCTTGTTCCTGTAGAAGGAAAGCGGTCAGGTACAGAAAGAGTTTATTAAGAAGGCTTAATGGCAGGGATAGAGATTTTTAGGGTCCTAGCATTGTTGCCTGCCCAGATCAACTTAGGCTGACAGTTTCAGCATCTTTGTGTCGCATTTATATGCGTTGCAGCTAGGCCATCCTACACTACCCAAGAAAGGATTCAGGTACTGTAGAACAGGGACTGTCAATGTAAGGTGAGATGGAGAAGGGATAAAACTTTAAAAATTTGTCCAAACTTTGATACTTAGCTCATCTATCCATGATATAAGCCCAAGATAAAGTCAGAACACCAAAATGTTATAAACACTGACAAAATTGAAGGGAGAAATATACAGGTCTATAATAATAGTAGCAGATGTTAACACACTATTTTTGATAATGAACAGAACAACTATAAAGAAGATAAAAAATAAAGAGAAGACTTCAATATCACTATTAACCAACTAGACTTAACAGATATATTTGGGACACTCCACCCAACAGTAGCACAATATACATTCTTCTCCAATGCACATGGATTGTTCTCCAGAATAGGCCATATATTAAGACACAAACTAAACCTCAATAAATGTAAAGATTGAAATCATACAAAGAATCTTTTCTGACCATAATGAAGTGAAGCTGACAATCAACAAGAAGAAAAAGGCGACAAAACCCTAATACATGGAAACTAAAAAAAAAAAAAAACAAAAAACAAACAAACAAAAAAAAAACACTACTAAATAGCCTATGGGTCATAGAAGAAATCAAGAAAGAAAAAAAAAATACTTACAATAAGAGGTGGAGCCAAGATGGCGGAATAGACGGACGCTTCCATCGAGCCCTCTTTACAAAAAAGACCCGAAAAAACAAGTGAAACCAGTATATTTGTGACAAGCTGGGAGCCCTGAGCATCGAAGACAAGCTTAGACAAAGAACTGAGGGGCGAGGGAGGAAGAGGCCTTCAGAAATGGAGAGGAGTTACCAGACCTGAATTGCAGGGAGCCCTCAGGCACTATTCCTGAAGCAGCGGCAGCATCGGTGGGCTGGTACTAGCGTTCGGCCTCAGTTTCCTCAGGGAGAAGCAGCCAGCCACACAGCCCACTCACACCTCCCAAACATGAGGAGAACGGCCTGCTCTCAGCAAAAGTTAAGTACTTGCATATATTTACCACACCCCTCCCACCCCCAAGCTGGCATCAGCAGCTGAATCCCTGGGACTGAGATAGACCCTGCTGAGCACCTAGAGCCATCCTCCCAGCCTTGGGGAAGGAAAAAAATTGCAATTGGGGGAAAAAGATAATTTGCTAGCTCCATTAACCGGGGGAGCTCAGGACAGAAGCGGTACCTGTCCAGGCATAAACCGTCCATGGACCTTGAAGACCTTTCCCTTCTGCATGGACCTGTGTGGGCCTATTTCAGGAGAATAGGCCCTTGTTGGCAAACATCAACCATTTCAGCTTTGCGGCGGAGAGGTGGGTGTTTGACGTTTGACATTGCTTTACCTATTACACAGGGTCCTCACCTACCCACATCAGGGACCTAAGGACTGGTAGCTCCACTCAGGTAACCCAGTCACCCACGACAGAGGTCCAAAGATAACTGATACCTCCCAGTCCTTGCAACCAAAAACTTTGGGTGCCCATGGTCCCCCTGCAGAACCCACCCACCAGCATGCTCTAGGGAACAGAGACGCATTTTCCTTAGAGATACTTGGGGGTTGGTTCTCAGCTCCCTGCATTATTCAGAGTGTGACCCCCTACTGCAATCAGATACCGGTACATAAGCCAATCACCCCTGCCCCCTAAGACTGTAGGACAGAGCCTCTACCACACACTTGATATCAGCTACCTGGAAACCTGAGCTGAATTCATACAAGAAAACTGAATGGACCCCTAGACTGACATACTTGATAACAGCTCTAGCCAGCTGGGGACAGGATACTAGAGCTCCAAAGGTGAAAATGATCAAGCGAGCTCACTCAAGCAACCCAAAGGGGTATACCAAAACAAAACAAAGCAGCTACAACACAGTAAGCAAGCATAAACTAAATACAATAAATTATAGATGGCTCGGAGACAACAGTCAATATCAAGTCGCATAAAGAAACCTTTTAGATGAAAGTGCATTCCTGGAATTACCAGATGCAGCATACAAAAGTTTACTACACAGAACCCTTCAAGACATCAGGAAGGAAATGAGGCAATATGCAGAACAAGCCAAAGAACACACAGATAAAGCAACTGAAGAAATTAGATTATTCAGGAATATAATGAAAAGTTTAATAAGCTGGAAAAATCCATAGACAGACAGCAATCAGAAATTCAGAAGATTAACAATAAAATTACAGAATTAGATAACTCCTTAGAAAGTCAGAGGAGCAGAACTGAGCAAGAAGAAGCTAGAATTTCTGAAATCGAAGATAAATGACTTTGCACTAATATATTTGAAGAAAAATCAGATAAAAGAATTTAAAAAATGAAGAAAGCTTAAAAATCATGTGGGACTCTATCAAGAGAAATAACCTACGAGTGATTGGAGTACTGGAACAGGAAGGGATAAGAGACAATACAGAGAAAATTGTTGGGGATTTGTTGGCAGAAAACTTCCCTGATATTGTGAAAGATGAGAAGATATCTATCCAAGATGCTCATCGAACTCCACATAAGGTAGATCTTAAAAGAAAGTCACCAAGATATATTATAATCAAGCTTGCCAAAACCAAAGATAAAGAGAGAATTATAAGGGCAGCGAGGAATAAACGAAGTCACCTACAAAGGAGATCCAGTAAGAATAAGCTCGGACTACTTGGCAGAAGCCGTGCAGGCAAGAAGGCAACAGCATGACATATTTTAAAAAATTGCTTGCCAGGGATCATATATCCATCAAAAATGTCTCTTAAATATGAACATCAAGTTAGGACATTTCCAGATAAACACAAGTTGAGGGAATTCGTAAAAACCAAACTCAAAGTACAAGAAATACTAAAGGGAGTTTTTGGTTAGAAAATCAATAATATCAGGTATCAAACCAAGACTAGAACCCTGGGCAGAGCAACCAGAAGTGAACCGAGACAGGGAAATCCAAAAAAACAAAGCAAGATTATAAAAAAAAAAGCCCAAAATGGTAACAGCGATGTTATTATATAAAAGAAGACAACATTAAAATAATAAAGAGGGAATAAAAAATGTAATCATACACCTTCCATATGCAGAGGAAGATACAGCGATACAAAGAAAAAAAAGTTTTAAATTTAGAAAAATAAGGGTAAATAATAAGCTAACCACAAAGGAGACAAACTATGCTACTCATCAAAATAAAATACCAGGGAAAAATACAGACTCAGCAGAAACAAAATCAACAACAAAAAATATGAGGAAAGGACAATATATAAAGAAAATCTACTCAGCAAGTAAAATCAAGTGAGAAAAAGAAACTGTCAACACACACACAAAAAAGACAACAAAATGATAGCACTAAATTCATACCTATCCATAATTACCCTGAATGTAAATGGACTAAATGCACCAATAAAGAGACAGAGAGTGGCACAACGGATTAAAAAACAAGATCCGCCTATATGCTGCCTACAAGAGACACACCTTAGACTTGCAGACACAAACAAACTAAAACTCAAGGGATGGAAAAAAATATATCAAGCAAACAACAATCAAAAAAGAGCAGGAGTGGCAATATTAATTTCTGACAAAATAGACTAAAGTTATATCCATCAGAAAGGATAAGGAAGGACACTATATAATCATTAAAGGGACAATACACCAAGAAGATATAACCATATTAAATATTTATGCACCCAATGACAGGACTGCAAGATACATAAAACAAACTCTATGAGCACTGAAAAGTGAGATACACACCTCCACAATAATAGTAGGAGACTTCAACACACCACTTTTGGTTAAGGACAGGACATCCAGAAAGTAGCTCAATAAAGACACGGAAGATCTAAATGCCACAATCAACCAACTTGACCTCGTAGACATATACAGAACACTGCACCCCACAACAACCAGGTATACTTTCTTTTCTAGTGCACGTGGAACATTCTCTAGAATAGATCACATATTAGGTCATAAAGCAAGCCTTAGCCGAATCCAAAATATTGAAATATTATAAAGCATCTTCTCTGACCGTAAGGCCATAAGAGTGGAAATCAATAACAGAAAAGCAGGGAAAAGAAATCAAACACTTGGAAACTGAACAATACCCTGCTCAAAAAACACTGAATTATAGAAGACATTAAAGATGGAATAAAGAAATTCAGAGAATCCAATGAGAACGAAAACACTTCGTATCAGAACCTTTGGGATACAGCAAAAGCGCTGCTCTGAGACCAATTTATATGAAGAAATGCACACATCCAAAAAGAAGAAAGGGCCAATATCAAAGAACTATCACTACCACTGGAACAAATAGAAAGAGAGCAACAAATGAAACCCTCAGGCGCCAAAAGAAAACAAATAATAAAAATTAGAGGTAAACTAAATGAAATAGAAAACAGAAAAACAATTGAAAGAATTAACAAGACCAAAAGCTGTTTTTTTTTGAAAAAGTCAATAAAATTGATAAACCAGTGGCCAAATTGACAAAAGAAAAACAGGAGAGGAAGCAAATAACCCGAATAAGATATGAGATGGGCGATATTACAACAGACACAACTGAAATTAAAAGGATCGTATCAGATTACTATGAAAAACTATACTCAAACAAATTTGAAAACCTAGAAGAAATGAATGAATTCCTAGAAACACACTACCTACCTAAACTAACACAAACAGAGGTAGAAAAACTAAATAGACCCATAACAAAAGAAGAGATTGAAAAGGTAATCAAAAAACTCCCAACAAAAAAAGCCCTGGTCCAGACGGCTTCACTGCAGAGTTCTACCAAACTTTCAGAGAAGAGTTAACGCCACTACTGCCAAAGGTATTTCAGAGCATATGAAATGATCAATACTACCAAACTCATTCTATGAAGCCACCATATCCCTGATACCAAAACCAGGTGAAGACACCACAAGAAAAGAAAATTATAGACCTATATCCCTCATGAATGTAGATGCAAAAATCCTCAACAAAATTCTAGCCAACAGGATTCAACAACATATCAAAATAATAATTCACCATGACCAAGCAGGATTCATAACAGATATGCAGGGATGGTTCAAGATTAGAAAAACAATTAATTTAATCCACCACATAAAACAAAAGACAAGAATCACATGATTTTATCAATTGATGCAGGAAAGGCATTTGACGAAGTTCAACACTCATTCATGATATTAACTCTCAGCTAAATAGAAATAGAAAGAAAATTCCTCAATATGATAAAGGGCAATTATACAAAGCCAACCGCCAAGATCCCCCTAAATGGAGAGATCCTGAAAACATTCCTATTGAGATCGGGAAGGAGACAAGGATGTCCTTTGTCACCACTGTTATTCAACGTTGTGCTGGAAATCCTAGCGAGAGCAATTAGGATAGATACAGAAATAAAGGGCATCCAGATTGGCAAGGAAGAAGTAAAAGTATCTCTATTTGCAGATGACATGATCTTATACACAGAAAACCCTAAGGAATCCTCCAGAAAACTACTGAAACTAATAGAAGAGTTCAGCAGAGTATCTGGACACAAAATAAACACAAAAATCGGTTGGATTCCTTTACACCAACAAAAAGAACATCGAAGAGGAAATCACCAAAGCAATGCCATTTACATTAGCCCCCAAGAAGATAAAATTCTTAGGAATAAATCTTACCAGAGATGTAAAAGACTTATACAAAGAAAACTACAGTACGCTTCTGCAAGAAACAAAAGGAGACCTACATAAGTGGAAGAACATACCTTGCTCGTGGATAGGAAGACTTAACATTACAAAAATGTCTATTCTACCAAAAGTGATCTATACATTTAATGCAATTCTGATCCAAATCAGAAGGACATTGTTTAATGAGATGGAGAAACAAATCACCAACTTCATATGGAAGGGAAAGAGGACCCGGATAAATAAGGCATTACTGAAAAAGAACAAAGTGGGAGGCCTTATTTTACCTAATTTTAGAACCATTTTTATACCGCCACAGTAGTCAAAACAGCCTGGTACTGGTACAACAACAGATACATGGACCAACGGAACAGAATTGAGAATCCAGACATAAATCCATCTATATATGAGCAGTTGATATTTGACGAAGGCCCCAAAACAGTTAAATGTGGAAAAGACCATTTTAACAAATGGTGCTGGCATAACTGGATATCCATCTGCAGAAAAATGAAACAGGATGCATACCTCACTCCGTGCACAAAAACTAACTCAAAATGGATCAAAGACCTAAATATAAATCCTAAAATGATAAAGATCATGGAAGAAAAAACAGGGACAATGTTAGGAGCCCTAATACATGGCATAAACAGTATAGAAAACATTATAAGAATGCAGAAGAAAAACTAGATAACTGGGAGCTCCTAAAAATCAAACACTATGCTCATCCAAAGACTTCACCAAAAGAGTAAAAAGATGACCTACAGACTGGGAAAACGTTTTTAGCTATGACATTTCTCATCAGTGCCTGATCTCTAAAATCTACATGGTACTGCAAAAACTCAACTGCAAAAAGACAAATAACCCAATTAAAAAACGGGCAAAAGATATGAATAGACACTTCACTAAAGAAGACATTCAGGTAGCTAACAGATATTTTAGGAAATGTTCACGATCATTAGCCATTAGAGAAATGCAGATCGAAACTACAATGATAATTCATCTTACTCCAACAAGGGTGGCATTAATCTAAAACACAGAAAATAATAAATATTGGAGAGGCTGTGGAGTGATTAGAACACTTCTACACTGCTGGTGGGAATGTCAAATGATACAACCACTTTGGAAATCGATTTTGTGCTTCCTTAAAAAGCTAGAAATAGAACTACCATACGATCTAGCAATCCCACTCCTTGGAATATATCCTAGGGAAATAAGAGCCTTTACATGAACAGATATATGTTTATTGCAGCACTGTTTACAATACTAAAAAGATGGAAGCAACTGAGACGCCCATCAACAGATGAATGGATAAATAAATTATGGTATATTCATACAATGGAATACTACGCATCGATAAAGAACAGTGAGGAATCTGTGAAACATTTTGTAACACGGAGGAACCTGGAAGGCATTATGCTGAGTGAAATTATTCAGCTGCAAAAGGACAAATATTGTATAAGACCTCTATTACAAGGACTAGAGAAATAGTTTAAACTGAGAAGAATACATTCTTTTGTGGTTATGAGGGGGGAAGGGAGGGAGGGTGGGAGAGGAGCGTTCACTAATTATATGGCAGATAAGAACTACTATAGGTGAAGGGAAAGACAGCACACAATACAGGGGAGGTCAGCACAACTGGACTAAACCAAAACCAAAGAAGTTTCCTGAATAAACTGAATGCTTTGAAGGCAGCGTAGCAGGGGCAGGGGTCTGGGGGCATGGCTTCAGGGAACATCTAAGTCAATTTGCATAATAAAATGTATTAAGAAAACATTCTGCATCCCACTTTGAAGAGTGGCATCTGGGGTCTTAAACACTAGCAAGCAGCAATCTAAGATGCATGAATTGGTCTCAACCCACCTGGATCAAAGGAGAATGAAGAACACAAGGGGCACAAGGTAATTACGAGCCCAAGAGACAGAAAGGGCCACATGAATCAGCGACTACATCATCCTGAGACCAGAAGAACTTGATGGTGCCCAGCTACAACTGATGACTGCCCTGAAAGGGAACACAACAGAGAACCTCTGAGGGAGCAGGAGAGCAGTGGGACGCAGACACCAAATGCTCCTAAGACCGGACTTAATGTTCTGAGTGAGACTAGAAGGATCCCGTTGGTCATGGCCCACAGACCTTCTTTTGGCCCAGGACAGGAACCATTCCTGAAGCCAACTCTTCAGACATGGATTGGACTGGACAATGGGTTGGAGAGGGATGAGGGTGGGGAGTGAGCTTCTTGAATCAGGTGGATACTTGAGACTATGTTTGCATCTCCTGCCTGGAGGGGAGATGAGAGTGTGGTGGGGGTTAGAAGCTGGCAAAATGGACACGAAAAGAGAGAGTGGAGGGAGAGAGCGGGCTGTCTCATTAGGGGAGAGTAACTGGGAGTGTGTAGCAAGGTGTATATGGGTTTTTGTGTGAGAGACTGACTTTATTTGTAATCATATAGACAATAAAAATTATAAAAATAAAGAATAAAATCAGAATGAGAACACAACATGTCAAAACTTTTGTGATTCAATAAAGGCAGTGCTTAGAGGGAAATTTATAGCACTGAATGCCTACATTAAAAAAGAAGAAAGATTCAATATCAATAGCTTAACCCTACAACTTGAGGAAACAGAAAAGGAAGAGTAAAAGGAGCACAAAGCTACAAGAAGAAAAGAAATAATAAAGATCAGAGCAGAAATAAATGTAATAGAGAATAGGAAAATAATAGAGTGATTCAACAAAACCAGAAGTTGGTTCTTTGAAAAGAGCAATAGACAAACCACTGAGAAAGGAAAAAATGCGAGGGTGCAAATAATCAAATATGACATGAAATGGGAGACGTTACAATGGATCTAACTGAAATAGAAAGGATCATAACAGAATATTGTGAAAAGTTACAGTCTAACAAACTAGAAAATTTGGATAAAATGCACAAATTCTAGAAACATGTAACCTATCTAAAGTAACACAAAAAAAACTATCTAAAGTAACACAAAAGGAGGTAGGAAAACTCAACAATTGATGGCAAGGTTAGAGATCCCTAGGATCATAGCAACAGACCCACAATATGAGAAGAGATTGAATCAGTCATCAAAAACCTTCCTACCAAAAAAGCCCAGGACCAGACAACTTCACAGCAAAATTCTACCAAACGCTCAGAGGAGAAATGACATCAATCCTACTTAAATTTCCAAAATATAGGAAGGAATACTCCCTAATTTATTCTATGAAACCAGCATTACCTTGATACCAAAACCAGCAAAAGACATAATAAGACAAAAAAAAAAAAAAAAAACCACAGACTAATATCCTTCATGAATAGAGATACAAAAATTCTCAACAAAATTTTAGCAAACAGGATCCAACAATATATTAGGAGAATTATAAGCCATGGCCAAGTGGGATTTATTCCAGGAAAGCAAGGATGGTTCAACATTAGAAAATCAATCAATGTAATATACCACATTAATAAAACAAAGGAAAAGAACCACATGATTATCCCAATACATGCAGAAAGGCTTTTGATAAAGTCCAAGACCCTTTCCTGATAAAAACTCTCAACAAAATAGGAATAGAAGGGAAACTCTTTAACATGATTAAGGGCATCTATATGAAAAACTAACTGCCAACATTATACTCAGTGGAGAAAGTCTGAGATCCTTCTTCTTGAGAACAGAATGAGACAAGGATGTCCGTTATCATAAGGTCTATTCAACATCATTCTGGAAATCCCAGCCAGAGCAAAAAGGCAAAAAAGAAATAAAAGTTATCCAGATTGGAAAGGAAGAAGAAAAACTATCTCTATTTGCAGATTTCATGATCCTATATATAGAAATTCACAAAGAATCCACAAGAAAGTGGCTAAAACTAATAGAAGAATTCAGCAAGGGTGCAGGTTACAAGATCAACACTCAAAAATCAGTTGGGTTCTTATATTCACAAAGAATCCACAAGAAAGTGGCTAAAACTAATAGAAGAATTCAGCAAGGGTGCAGGTTACAAGATCAACACTCAAAAATCAGTTGGGTTCTTATACACCAACAAGGAAAAATCTGAGGAGGAAATCAAGAAAACAATACAATTTACAATAGGGCCTAAAAAATAAAATACCTAGGAGTAAAACTAACCAGGGATGTAAAAGACTTAAACAATGAAAAGTATAAAACACTCCTGCAAGAGACTAAAATAGAACTAAATAAATGGAAAGATATTCCATGCTCATGGATTGAAGACATAATATTGTGAAAATGTCAGTACTACCCGAAGCGATCTATAGATTCAATGTAATCCCAATAAAAACTCCAACAGCATTCTTTATAGAAATGGCAAAACTAATCCTTAAATTTATATGGAAAGGAAAGAGGCCCTGAAGAGTCAAAGCAATTTTGAAGAACAAAGAATTAGGCCTCACACTCCCCAATTTCAAAACATAATATACAGCTGTTGTTATTGTGCACTGTTGAGTCGATTCCAACTCATAGTGACTCCATGTGACAGAGTAAAATTGCCCCATAGGGTTTTCTTGGGTGTAAATATTACTACACAGCTACACTAATCAAAAGAGCCTGGTACTGGTTTAATGATAGACACATAGACCAATGGAATAGAATTGAGAGCCCAGATTCATCCATACATCTATGGACAACTGACCTTCAACAAGGGTGCTAAGTTCATTCAATGGGGAAGGAATAGTCTCTTCAACAAGTTGTGCTTAAAAATTTGGATTTCCACATGCAGAAAAATGAAGCAGGACCCATAACTAACTCCATACATAAAAACTACTTCAAAATGGATCAAGATGTAAATGTTAAAGCTAAAACGATAAAGTTCTTGGAAGAAAACATAGGGGCAAAACTATGGGACTTAGTCTCCTTGAACGATAAATTATCAAACACAAGGGTAAATGCACGAGCAACAGAAGACAAAATGAACAAAGAAAGTGCTGGGGGCCTACCACAGAAGATGGAGGGGGCACAAGTCCCCAGAACAACTGAGTCAGTGCTAGAAAACTTAAGGGCAAGAGAATGTCCTCTAGAGTATTTTTTGGGAAGACAGAGGAAATAAGAGGAAAAGAAAAATAAATAAATAAAAATAACCCTAATCCCTAGAGAAAGAGAAGATTCTGAGTTCCAGAATTACCACAATAAAATACTCAAATGCCTCAGGTCCAGCAAAAAAATTATAAGGCATACAAGAACACAAGAGAAAATGGCCCAATTAAAGACAACCATGAAGTGGAAATTAGTCTTACGAAGGCCAAGTTAATGGGACATATAGTGGATCTCCAGACAACATTGTTAAATATATTCAAAGAAAGCAAAGAACACAGAGACAACAAACTAATTAAGACCAGAAAACAAAATGAGAAACTCAAAATGCCATAGAAAACATTAAAAAGAACCAAAGAGAAATAGTGGAATTGCAGAATGAAATAACTGAATTGGCAAGTGCAAGGAGGGATTCAACAGTACATTCAAGCAGACATAGACAGAATAAGTGAAATAGAAGACATGGTAACTGGAGTTATCAAGTCTCAAGACAAACAAGAGAAAAGAACAAAGAAAAGTGAACAAAGCCAAATGGAATTGTGGTACACACTCAAGAAATCCAACATTAGTATCATGGAAATTCCAGAAGAGGAGAGAAAGAAAGGCATAGAAAGAATTTTCCAAAATAAAATGACAGAGGATTTCCAAGACTTGAATAAGGAATGAAACCTGCAAACCCAGGAAGCTAGGCAAACTCCAAGTAGAAGATGTACAAAGAACAAAGAAGCCTACATCAAGACACATGGTAATAAAATTTTGAAAACCAAAGACAAGGAGACAGCTCTGAAAGTAGCAAGAGAAAAGCACAGTATAACATAATACCCAAAACGATGTATAAATTCAACGGACTCCCAATCAACATCTCAAGAGCCTTTACAAAAATGGAAAAACCAATCCTCAGTTTTATATGAAATGGCAAGGAGCCCTGAATAGCTAAAGCAACTTTGAAGAATGAAATAGGAGCACTCACACTTCCTGATCTCAAAACATGTTATACAGCTACAGTAATCAAACCAGCTGGTTACTGGAATAATAAAGACACATAGATAAATGGAATAGAACTGAAATTCTGTAAATAAACCCACACGTCTATGATCAACTGATTTTTGAGAAGGGCACTAAATCCATTCAATGGGGAAAGAAGAGTCTTTTCAATAAATGGTGTTGGGAAAAATGGATTTTCCACATGCAGAAAAATGAAACAGTATCCATGCTTCAAACCACACACAAAAACAAATTCAGAATGGATTAAGGACCTAAATGTGAAAACTAAAGCAAACAAAATTTATGGATGAAAACACAAGGGCAAAGCTATCAGGCTTAGCTTTTAACAATGGATTATCAGAAATAATAGCAACAGCAAAAGACAAAATAAATGAGTAAGACATCATAAAACTTTTGTTCATCAAAAGGCTTTACCAAGAAGGTGAAAAGACAAGCCTCAGATTGGAAGAATATCTGCAGAAACCATATATCCGGTCAGATTTTAATAATCAAAATATATATAAAACTTTGACAACTAAACAAACAAATAACCCAGTCAAATATGGGAAGGGGATTTGAATAACATTCCACCAAAGACGGCATTCAAATGACCAAAAAACACATGAAAAGATGCTCAACATCTTTAGTAATCCCCAAAAAACCCACTGCCAAAGAGATGCAAATCAAAACCACAATAAGATACCATTTCACTCCAACTAGGATGGCTAAGATTAAAAACAAAAGGGGAGGGGAATAAAAAAGTTGGTGATGATGTGGGGGAATTGGAACACTTATCCATTGCTGGTGGGAGTGCAAAATTGTATAGCTGTTGTGTAAAACATTGTGGTGAGTCCTCAAAAAAACTAAAAATAGAACTACCATATGACCCACCAATTCCACTGCCAGGAATTTACCCAAGGGACTTAAAAGCAGCAGTGTGAAGAGACTATGTCTACCAATGTTCATTGCAGCACTATTCACAATAGCCAAAAGTGGAAACAATCTAAATGCCCTTCAATGAATGACTAGATAAAGAAAATGTCATACATACATACAATGGAGTACTGCTCAGCAGAAAGAGAAATGAAGTCCTTATACATGCTACAACATGTATGGAGCTTGAGGACATAATACTGAGTGAAATAATTCAAACACAAAAAGAAAAATATTGTCTGACCTCACTTACAGAGAAAGACAAGAACAGATAAATGTA
Source organism: Loxodonta africana (assembly GCF_030014295.1). Taxonomy (NCBI): domain Eukaryota; kingdom Metazoa; phylum Chordata; class Mammalia; order Proboscidea; family Elephantidae; genus Loxodonta; species Loxodonta africana. The sequence goes on along the minus strand of NC_087369.1, from coordinate 86,910,923 downwards.
GAGAGACCAAAGTTTATCAGCAGTTACCAGGGGCAGAAGGGAGGAGGATGGAGCAGTTATTGCTTATGAAGCACTGAGTTTCTGTTCATGCTGATGGAAAAATCACATTAAGGGTAATTGTTGCAGAGGTGATTAGTGTAATTGATGTCACTAGATTGTACAACTGTGATAACAAGAGTAGCTACTGAGGCTACTTAAGTACAATAAAACACCTCATGGGATTTGGTTTCTTGCTTTGGGGGTTTAGGGTCATGGTCTCATGGGGCATTCCAGTTAATAGGCCTAATATAATTTTTTAGCACTTCTATTCTACCTCGTAGTTTGTTGTGTAGTGCATGGGGTCTTAAAAGGTTGCAAGCAGCCATCCAAGCCGTGACAATTGTTCTCTATTCACCTGGAGTGACAGAGGAAGAAGAAATGTCAGGAATAAGAGGAGGAAATGGAATTGTGGCTGACTGCCTCCATGATCAACTGCCTCCTTCCCTATGAGACTAGAATAACTGGATGGTACCCAGCAACCATTACAGAACATTTTGATCAAAGATTCTATAGAAGAATCCTGATCAAAAGGGGAGAATATTCATATTTCCAATTTTCAAATTTCCGTATTTCAACTTTTGATGTATTCCAGACTTTCTGGAGCCATTGAGGCTGGATGAACTCCCAAAACTATTGCCCTGAGATAATCTTTAAACCTGAAAACAAAAATAGCCCCTGAAGCCTCTTTAAACCAAACAACGGTCTAGCTTAATTAGTAAAGAAAGTCTTCTGTGAACATTGTGCCGCTTTAAAGAGCTATCTCTATGGGATTAAATTAATAACAGCAACTTAAAAGGTTAGATAGGAAGCTAAGGGGGAAGTGAATTTTTATCAATAGAGGAGGAACAAATTGTAAAAGGAGTGAAAATTGTAAAAGGGTGGAAATGGCTGCACAATTTGAACAATGTAATCAATGTCACTGAATTGTACAAGAAAAAAAGGTTGAATTGGTGCATGTTTTGCTGTGTGTGATTTCACCAACAATAACATATTTAAATATTTTTGCTCATGAAAAGACTTTCTCAAAACAGTAAAAAGACAACCTACAGACTGGGGAAAAAATCTCTGGGAACCACATATCTGATAAGGACCTAATATCCAAAATACATAACTTCTATACTTAACAACAACAACAACAGCCATGAACAGTCACTTATCCAAAGAGGATATTTAAGTGGCCATAAAAAATACACAAGAATATGCTCATTGTCATTAGTTATTAGAGAGATGCAAATCAAAACTACAGTGAGATACTATTTCACTCCCACTAGGATGGTACATGTTGTTGTTGTTAGGTTCCGTTGAGTCGGTTCTGACTCATAGCTATGTACCACAGAATGAAACATCGCCTTGTCCTCCACCATCCTCACAATCATTGCTGTACTTGAGCCCATGGTTGCAGGCACTGTGTCAATTCATCTCGTTGAGGGTCTCCCTCTCTTTCACTGGTCCTCTACTTTACCAAGCATGATGCCCTTCTCCAGGAAATGGTTTCTCCTGATAGCATGTCCAAAGTATATGAGATGAAGTCTCACCATCCTTGCGTCTAAGGAGCATTCTGGTTATACTTCTTCCAAGGCAGATTTATTCATTCTCTTGGTAATCCGTGGTATAGTCAATATTCTTCACCAACACCATAATTCAAATGCATCATTTCTTCTTCGGTCTTCCTTATTCATTGTCCAGCTTTCACATGCATATGAGGTGATTGAAAATACCATGGCTTGGGTCAGGCGCACCTTAGTAATCAAAGTGACGTCTTCACTTTTTAACACATCAAAGAGGTCTTTTGCAGCAGATTTGCCCAATGCAATGCGTCTTTTGATATCCTCACTGCTGCTTCCATGGGTGTTGATTGTGGATCCAAGTAAAACAAAATCCTTGATGATGCCAATCTTTTCTCCATTTATCATGATGTTGCTTATTCGCCCAGTTGAGAGAATTTTTGTTTTTTTTGTGTTTATATTGAGGTGTAATCCATACTGAAGATTGTGTGGTCTTTGATCTTCATCAGTAAGTGCTTCAAGTCCTCTTCACTTTCCTCAAGCAAGGTTGTGTCATCTGCATATCACAGGTTGTTAATGAGTCTTCCTCCAATTCTGATGCAGCATTCTTCTTCATATAGTCCAGTTTCTCTGATTATTTCCCCAGCATACAGATTGAATAAGTATGCTGAAAGGATACAACCCTGATGCATCCCTTTCCTGATTTTAAACCACGCAGTATCACCTTGTTCTGTTTGAATGACTTCTCTTGATTATGTACGGGTTCCCCATGGTAACAATTAAGTGTTCCGTAATTCCTATTATTTACCATGTTATCCATAATTTGTTATGATCCACATAGTTCGGTACCTTTGTGTAGTCAAAAAAAAAACACACACAAAACAAAAACAAAACAGTTGAACATCCTTCTGGTATTCTGTGCTTTCAGCCAAGATCGATCAGATATTGTCCTCTTGTGAATCCAGCTTGAATTTCTGGCTGTTCCGTGTTGATGTATTGCTGCAACCACTTTTGAATGATCTTCAGCAAAATTTGCATGTGATATCAATGATATTGGTTGATAATTTCCTCATTTTGTTAGATTGCCTTTCTTTGGAATGGGCACAAATATGGATTTCTTCCAGTCGGTTGGCCAGGTAGCTGTCTTACAAATTTCTTGGCATAGATGAGTGAGCAATTCCAGAGCTGCATCTGTTTGTTGAAACATCTTAATTGGTATTCCGTCAATTCCTGGAGGCTCGTTTTTTGCCTATGCCTTCAGTGCAACTTGGACTTGTTCCTTCAGTACCATCAGTTCTTGATCAGATGCTACCTCCTGAAATGTGTGAATTTTGACCAATTCTTTTTGGTACAGTGACTCTGTGTATTCCTTCCATCTTCTTTTGATGTTTTCTGCATCTAGTGTTTTGCTCACAGAATCCTTCAATATTGCAACTTAAGGCTTGAATTTTTTCTTCAGTTCTTTCAGTTTGAGAAATGCCAAACATGTTCTTCCCTTTTGGGTTTCTGACTTCAGGTATTTGCACGTTTCTTTTTCTTTTAATTCTAAAGCAAAAAGAAAGGTTTTATTCATCATGTGTTCCAAGAGGCAAAAGCAGGAAACGGGAAAACACGCTGCCAAGGCTGTGTCTGCTTGAGTCCAAGGAAATATTACAGAATAGGCAAAAGTGAGAAAATGGACAAATGTGCTGCCAAAGTCATGCCTGCCCTAGTCCCAGAATGTTAGAGAATCATTAGTATATATTAGCATTACAAATGGGAAAAATCATTGAAAGCTTCACCTTTTCACAGACTGGCTAAAAACTGTTAAGTCACCGTGATTCTACACTTTGAATCATCTTTCTTAATATTCACTGGTACAGGTTTCAGTAATGACAGGAGGGTCTTCCTTGGTCGATTACTGTTCACTAAATGCTAATAGAAAAAGGTAAGAGTGGAAAACAGTGGGTCTTTTGTGCTCTGTTTAGTTTATGTAAAAGGTTCCCTAAAAGATTTTTTTTAATAATTTTTATTGCGCTTTAAGTGAAAGTTTACAAATCAAGTCAGTCTCTCACACAAAAACTTATATACACCTTGCTACACACTCCCAATTACTCTCCCCCTAATGAGACAGCCCTCTCTCTCCCTCTATTCTCTCTTTTCATGTTCATTTCTCCAGCTTCTAACCCCCTCCACCCTCTCATCTCTCCAGGCAGGAGATGCCAACATAGTCTCAAGTGTCCACCTGATCCAAGAAGCTCACTCCTCGCCAGCACCCCTCTCCAACTCATTGTCCAGTCCAATCCATGTCTGAAGAGTTTCCTCAGGGAATGGTTCCTGTCCTGGGCCAAAAGAAGGTCTGGGGGCCATGACCACCAGGGTCCTTCCAGTCTCAGTCAGACCATTAAGTCTGGTCTTATGAGAATTTGGTGTCTGCATCCCACTGGTCTCCTGCTCCCTCAGGGGTTGTCTGTTGTGTTCTCTGTCAGGGCAGTCATCGAATGTAGCTGGGCACCATCTAGTTCTTCTGGTCTCAGGATGATGTAGTCTCTGGTTCCTGGGGCCCTTTCTGTCTCTTGGACTCATAATCACCTTCTGTCCTTGGTATTCTTCATTCTCCTTTGATCCAGGTGAGTTGAGACCAACTGATGCATCTTAGATGGCTGCTTGCTAGCATTTAAGACTCCAGAGGCCACTCTTCAAAGTGAGATGCAGAATGTTTTGTTAATAGATTTTATTATGCCAATTGACTTAGATGTCCCCTGAAACCATGGTCCCCAGACTCCTGCCCCTGCTACGCTGCTTTCGAAGCATTCAGTTTATTCAGGAAACTGCTTTTGGTTTAATCCAGTTGTGCTGACCTCCCCTTTCCCCTGTATTGTGTGCTGTCTTTCCCTTCACCTGAAGTAGTTCTTATCTACCATCTAATTAGTGAATGCCCCTGTCCCACCCTCCCTCAAAAGAATGTTTTCTTCTCAGCTTAAACTATTTCTCAAGTTCTTATAATAGTGGTCTTACACTATATTTGACCTTTTCGAAATGACTAATTTCACTCACCCCCACGTGTCTGTCAGTTTTTTGTACTGTGGGGGCTTGTGTGTTGCTGTTATGCTGGAAGCTATGCCACCAGTATTCAGCTATAGCACTGGTATTCAGATACCAGCAGGGTCACCCATGGAGGACGGGTTTCAGCTGAGCTTCCAGACTAAGACAGACTAGAAAGAAGGAACCGGCAGTCTACTTCTGAAAAGCATTAGCCAGTGAAAACCTTATGAATAGCAGTGGATCATTGTCTGATATAGTGCTGGAAGATGAGCCCCCCAGGTTGGAAGGCACTCAAAAGATGACTGGAGGAGAGCTGCCTTCTCAAAGTAGATTCGAGCTTAATGACGTGGGTGGATTAAGCTTCCGGGACCTTCATTTGCTGATGTGGCACGACTCAAAATGAGAACAAACAGCTGCAAACATCCATTAATAATCGTAACCTGGAATGTATGAAGTATGAATCTGGGAAAATTGGAGATCTTCAAAAAAGAAATAAAACGCATAAACATCGATATCCTAGGCATTAGTGAGCTGAAATGGATTGGTATTGGCCATTTTGAATCAGACAATCATATAGTCTACTATGCTGGGAATGACAACTTGAAGAGGAATGGTGTTGCATTCCTCATCAAAAAGAACATTTCAAAATCTGTCCTGAAGTACAACGCTGTCAGTGATAGGATAATATCCATACACCTGCAAGGAAGACCAGTTAATACGACTATTATTCAAATTTACACACCAACCACTAGGGCCAAAGATGAAGAAATAGAAGATTTTTATCAACTGCCACAGTCTGAAATTGATCAAACATGCAATCAAGATGCATTGATAATTACTGGTGATTGGAATGCAAAAGTTGGAAATAAAGAAGGATCAGGAGTTGGAAAATCTGGCCTTGGGATAGAAACAATGCCAGAGAGCGAATGATAGAATTTTGCAAGACCAATGACTTCTTCATTGCAAATACCTTCTTTCACCAACATAAACAGTGATTATACACATGGACCTCACCAGATGGAACACACAGAAATCAAATGGACTACATCTGTGCAAAGAGACGATGGAAAAGCTCAATATCATCAGTCAGAACAAGGCCAGGGGCCGACTGTGGAAGAGACCATCAATTGCTCATATGCAAGTTCAAGCTGAAACTGAAGAAAATCAGAGCAAGTCCACAAGAGCCAAAATATGATCTTGAGTATATCCTACCTGAATTTAGAGACTATCTGAAGAATAGATTTGATGCCTTGAACACTAGTGACCACAGACCAGAGGAGTTGTTTAATGACATCGAGGACATCATCCATGAAGAAAGCAAGAGGTCACTGAAAAGACAGGAAAGAAAGAAAAGACCAAGATGGATGTCAGAGGAGACTCTAAACTTGCTCTTGAGCATAGAGCAGCTAAAGCAAAAGGAAGAATTGATGAAGTAAAAGAACTGAACAGAAGATTTCAAAGGGTCTCTCGAGAAAACAAAGTGCTATAAAGACATGTGCAAAGAGCTGGAAATGGAAAACCAAAAGGGAAGAACACGCTTGGCATTTCTCAAGCTGAAAGAATTGAAGAAAAAATTCAAGGCTCGAGTTGCAATAGTGAAGGATTCCATGGGGGAAAATATTAAATGATGCAGAAAGCATCAAAAGAACATGGAAGGAATACACAGAGTCATTATACCAAAAAGAATTAGTCAATATTCAAACATTTCAAGAGGTGGCATATGATCAGAAACTGATTGTACTGAAGGAAGAAGTCCAAGCTGCTCTAAAGGCATTGGTGAAAAACAAGGCTCCAGGAATTGATGGAATATCAGTTGAGATTTTTCAACAAACAGATGCAGCACTGGAGGTGCTCACTCATCTATGCCAAGAAATATGGAAGACAGCTTCCTGGCCAACTGACTGGAAGAGATCCATATTTATGCCTATTCCCAAGAAAGGTGATCCAACCGAATGTGGAAATTATAGAACAATATCATTAATATCACACGCAAGCAAAATTTTGCTAAAGATCATTCAAAAACGGCTGCAGCAGTATATCGACAGGGAACTGCCAGAAATTCAGGCTGGTTTCAGAAGAGGACATGGAACCAGGGATATCATTGCTGATGTCAGATGGATCCTGGCTGAAAGCAGAGAATACCAGAACGATGTTTACCTGTGTTTTATTGTCTATGCAAAGGCATTCGACTGTGTGGATCATAACAAACTATGGATAACACTGCGAAGAATGGGAATTCCAGAAAACTTAATTGTGCTCATGAAGAACCTTTACATGGATCTAGAGGCAGTTGTTCGGACGGAACAAGATACTGATTCATTTAAAGTCAGGAAAAGTGTTCGTCAGGGTTGTATTCTTTCACCATACCTATTTAATGTATATGCTGAACAAATAATAAGAGAAGCTGGACTACATGAGGAAGAACGGGGCATCAGGATTGGAGGAAGACTCATTAACAACCTGTGTTATGCAGATGACACAATCTTGCTTACTGAAAGTGAAGAGGACTTGAAGCACTTACTAATGAAGATCAAAGACCACAGCCTTCAGTATGGATTGCACCTCAACATAAGAAAACAAAAATCCTCACAACTGGACCAATGAGCAACATCATCATGATAAACGGAGAAAAGATTGAAGTGTCAAGGATTTCATTTTACTTGGATCCACAATCAACAGCCATGGAAGCAGCAGTCAAGAAATCAAAAGACGCATTGCACTGGGCAAATCTGCTGCAAAGGACCTCTTCAAAGTGTTGAAGAGGAAAGATGTTACCCTGAAGACCAAGGTGCGCCTGACTCAAGCCATGGTATTTTCAATCGCATATTATGCATTTGAAATTGGACAATGAATAAGGAAGACCGATGAAGAGTTGTCAGCTTTGAGTTGTGGTGTTGGCGAAGAATATTGAATATACCATCAACTGCAAAAAGAACGAACAAATCTGTCTTGGCAGAAGTGCGGCCAGAATGCTCCTTAGAGGCATGGATGGCGAGACTGTGTCTTACATACTTTGGACATGTTGTCAGGAGGGATCAGCCCCTGGAGAAGGGCATCGTGCTTGGCAGAGTACAGGGCCAGCAGAACAGAGGAAGACCCTCAACAAGGTGGATGGCCACAGTAGCTGCAACAATGAGCTGAAGCATGATAACGATTATAAGGATGGCGCAGGACCCAGCAGTGTTTCGTTCTGTTGTGCATAGGGTCGCTATGAGTCGGAACCGACTCAACGGCACCTAACAACAACAATTTCACTCAGCATGATGCCTTCCAGGTTTCTCCATGTTATGAAATGTTTCACAGATTCCTCCCTGATCTTTATCGATGTGTAGTATTCCATTGTATGAATATACCATAATTTATTTATCCATTCATCCATTGATGGGCACTTTGGTTGCTTCCATCTTTTTCCTATTGTAAACAGTGCTGCAATAAACATGGGGGTGCATATATCTGTTCGTGTATAGGCTCTTATTTCTCTAGGATATATTCCAAGGAGTGGGATTGCTGGATCCTTTGGTAGTTCTATTTCTAGCTTTTTAAGGAAGCGCCAAATCGATTTCCAAAGTAGTTGTACCATTTGACATTCCCACCAGCAGTGTAGAAGTGTTCCAATCTCTCCACAGCCTCTCCAACATTTAACGTTTTGTGCTTTTTGGATTAATGCCAGCCTTGTTGGAGTGAGATGAAATTTCATTGCAGTTTTGATTTGCGTTTCTCTAATGCCTAATGATTGTGAGCGTTTCCTCATGTATCTGTTAGCTACCTGAATGTCTTCTTTAGTGAAGTGCCTGTTTGTAATCCTTTGCTCTTCTTTTAATTGGGTTATTTGTCTTTTTGCAGTTGAGTTTTTGCAGTATCATGTGGATTTTAGAGATCAGGCACTGATCGGAAATGTCGTAGCTAAAAACTTTTTCCCAGTCTGTAAGTAATCCTTTTGCTCTTTTGGTGAAGTCTTTGGATGAACATAGGTGTTTGATTTTTAGGACCTCCCAGTTATCTAGTTTTTCTTCTGCATTCTTTATAATATTTTGTAGACTGTTTATGCCATGTATTTTTTTTTTAGGGTTCCTAACGTTGTCCCTATTTTTTCTTCTATAATCTTTATTGTTTTAGATTTTATATTTAGATCCTTGATCGATTTTGAGTTAGTTTTTGTGCATGGGGTGAGGTATGGGTCTTGTTTCATGTTTTTACAGATGGATATCCAGTTATGCCAGCACCATTTGTTAAAAAGACTGTCTTTTCCCCATTTCACTGTTTTGGGGCCTTTGTCAAATATCAACTGCTCATATGTGGATTGATTTATGTCTGGATTCTCAATTCTGTTCCGTTGGACTATGTATGTGTCGTTGTACCAATGCCAGGCTGTTTTGACTACTGTGGCGGTATAATAGGTTCTAAAATCAGGTAGAGTAAGGCCTCCCACTTTGTTCTTCTTTTTCAGTAATGCCTTATTTATCCAGGGCCTCTTTCCCTTCCATATCAAGTTGGTGATTTGTTTCTCCATCTAGTTAAAGAATGTGGTTGGGATTTGGATCGGAATTGCATTAAATGTATAGATAGCTTTTGGTAGAATAGACATTTTTATAATGTTAAGTCTTCCTATCCATGAGCAAGGTATGTTCTTCCACTTATGTAGGTCTCTTTTGGTTTCTTGCTGAAGTGTACTGTAGTTTTCTTTGTATAAGTCTTTTACATCTCTGGTAAGATTTATTCCTAAGTATCTTCTTGGGGGCTACTGTAAATGGCATTGATTTGGTGATTTCCTCTTCAATGTTCTTTTGTTGGTGTAGAGGAATCCAACCGATTTTTTGTATGTTTATCTTGTATCCCAATACTCTGCTGAACTCTTCTATTAGATTCAGTGGTTTTCTGGAGGATTCCTTAGGATTTTCTGTGTACAAGATCATGTCGTCTGCAAGTAGAGATAATTTTACTTCTTCCCTGCCAATTGGATGCCCTTTATTTCTTTATCTAGCCTAATTGCTCTGGTTAGGACCTCCAGCACAATGTTGAATAAGAGCATTAATAAAGGGCATCCTTGTCTGGTTCCTGTTCTCAAGGGGAATGCTTTCAAGCTCTCTCCATTTAGGATGATGTTGGCTGTTGGCTTTGTATAAAATAAATGCCCTTTATTATGTTGAGGAATTTTCCTTCTATTCCTATTTTGCTGAGAGAGTTTTTATCATGATTAGGTGTTGAACATTGTCAAATGCCTTTCCTGCATCGATTGATAAAATCATTTGATTCTTGTCTTTGTTTTATTTATGTGACGGATTACTTTGTTTTTCTAATGTTGAACCATCTCTGCATACCTGTTATGAATCTCACTTGGTCATGGTGAATTCTTTTTTTGATATATTGTCAAATTCTATTGGCTAGAATTTGGTTGAGGATTTTTGCATCTAAATTCATGAAGGATATAGGTCTGTAATTTTCTTTTTTTGTGGTGTCTTTACCTGGTTTTGGTATCAGGGATATGGTGGCTTCATAGAATAAGTTTGGGAGTATTCCGTCCTTTTCTATGCTCTGAAATACCTTTAGTAGTAGTCGTGTTAACTCTTCTCTGAATGTTTGTTAGTAATCTGCAGTGAAGATGTCCGGGCCAGGGCTCTTTTTGTTGGGAATTTTTAAATTACCTTTTCAATCTCTTCTTTTGTTACAGGTCTATTTAGTTGTTCTACCTGTGTTTGTGTTAGTTTAGGTAGGTAGTGTGTTTCTAGGAATTCATCCGTTTCTTCTAGGTTTTCAAATTTGTTAGAGAACAAATTTTGATAGTAATCTGATATGATTCTCTTATTTCTAGTTGTGTTTGTTGTAATATCACCCATCTCATTTCTTATTTGGGTTATTTACTTCCTTTCCTGTTTTTTTTTTTGTTGTTGTTGTTTTTTGTCAGTTCAGCCAATGGTTTATCAATTTTGTTGATTTTTTCAAAGAACGAGCTTTTGGTCTTGTTAATTCTTTCTTTTCTTTTCTGTTTTCTATTTCATTTAGCTCAGCTCTAATTTTTTTATTATTATTAACTTTTATTGAGCTTCAAGTGAACGTTTACAAATCCAATCAGTCTGTCACATATAAGTTAATATACATCTTACTCCTTACTCTCACTTGCTCTCTCCCTAATGAGTCAGCCCTTCCAGTCTCTCCTTTCATGAAAACATTGCCAGCCTCCAACTCTCTCTATCCTCCTCTCCCCCCTCCAGACAGGAGATGCCAACACAGTCTCAAGTGTCCACCTGATATAATTAGCTCACTCTTCATCAGCATCTCTCTCCCACCCACTGTCCAGTCCCTTTCATGTCTGATGAATTGTCTTCGGGGATGGTTCCCGTCCTGTGCCAACAGAAGGTTTGGGGACCATGACCGCCGGGATTCCTCTAGTCACAGCCAGACCATTAAGTATGGTCTTTTCATCAGAATTTGGGGTCTGCATCCCACTGATCTTCTGCTCCGCCAGGGGTTTCTGTTGTGCTCCCTGTGAGGGCAGTCATCGATTCTGGCCGGGCACCAACTAGTTCTTCTGGTCTCAGGATGATGTAGGTCTCTGGTTCATGTGGCCCTTTCTGTCTCTCGGGCTCTTAGTTGTTGTGTGACCTTGGTGTTCTTCATTCTCCTTTGCTCCAGGTGGGTTGAGACCAATTGATGCATCTTCGATGGCCGCTTGTTAGCATTTAAGACCCCAGACGCCACATTTCAAAGTGGGATGCAGAATGCTTTCATAATAGAATTATTTTGCCAATTGACTTAGAAGTCCCCTTAAACCGTGGTTCCCAAACCCCCACCCTTGCTCCACTGACCTTTGAAGTATTCAGTTTATCCTGGAAACTTCTTTGCTTTTGGTCCAGTCCAGTCCAATTGAGCTGACCTTCCATGTATTGAGTGTTGTCCTTCCCTTCACCTAAAGCAGTTCTTATCTGCTAATTAATCAGTAAAAAACCCTCTCCCTCCCTCCCTCCCCCCTCCCCACCTCGTAACCACAAAAGTATGTGTTCTTCTCAGTTTATACTATTTCTCAAGATCTTATAACAGTGGTCTTATACAATATTTGTCCTTTTGCCTCTGACTGATTTCACTCAGCATAATGCCTTCCAGGTTCCTCCATGTTATGAAATGTTTCACAGATTCGTCACTGTTCTTTATCGATGCGTAGTATTCCATTGTGTGAATATACCACAATTTATTTACCCATTCATCCGTTGATGGACACCTTGGTTGCTTCCAGCTTTTTGCTATTGTGAACAGTGCTGCAATAAACATGGGTGTGCATATATCTGTTTGTGTGAAGGCTCTTGTTTCTCTAGGGTACATTCCGAGGAGTGGGATTTCTGGGTTGTATGGTAGTTCTATTTCTAACTGTTTAAGATAACGCCAGATAGATTTCCAAAGTGGTTGTACCATTTGACATTCCCACCAGCAGTGTATAAGAGTTCCAATCTCTCCGCAGCCTCTCCAACATTTATTATTTTGTGTTTTTTGGATTAATGCCAGCCTTGTTGGAGTGAGATGGAATCTCATCGTAGTCTTAATTTGCATTTCTCTAATGGCTAATGATCGAGAGCATTTTCTCATGTATCTGTTAGCTGCCTGAATATCTTCTTTAGTGAAGTGTGTGTTCATATACTTTGCCCACTTCTTGATTGGGTTGTTTGTCTTTTTGTGGTTGAGTTTTGACAGAATCGTGTAGATTTTAGAGATCAGGTGCTGGTCGGAGATGTCATAGCTGAAAATTCTTTCCCAGTCTGTAGGTGGTCTTTTTACTCTTTTGGTGAAGTCTTTAGATGAGCATAGGTGTTTGATTTTTAGGAGCTCCCAGTTATCTGGTTTCTCTTCGTCATTTTTGGTAATGTTTTGTATTCTGTTTATGCCCTGTATTAGGGCTCCTAGTGTTGTCCCTATTTTTTCTTCCATGACCTTTATCGTTTTAGTCTTTGTGTTTAGGTCTTTGATCCACTTGGAGTTAGTTTTTGTGCATGGTGTGAGGTATGGGTCCTGTTTCATTTTTTTGCAAATGGATATCCAGTTATGCCAGCACCATTTGTTAAAAAGACTATCTTTTCCCCAATTAACTGCCACTGGTCCTTTGTCAAATATCAGCTGCTCATACGTGGATGGATTTACATCTGGGTTCTCAATTCTGTTCCATTGGTCTATGTGCCTGTTGTACCAGTACCAGGCTGTTTTGACTACTGTGGCTGTATAATAGCTTCTGAAATCAGGTAGAGTGAGGCCTCCCACTTTCTTCTTCTTTTTCAGTAATGCTTTGCTTATCCGAGGCTTCTTTCCCTTCCGTATGAAATTGGTGATTTGTTTCTCTATCACCTTAAAAAATGACATTGGAATTTGGACCGGAAGTGCATTGTATGCATAGATGACTTTTGGTAGAATAGACATTTCTGCTATGTTAAGTCTTTCTATCCATAAGCAAGGTATGTTTTTCCACTTAAGTATGTCCTTTTTAATTTCTTGTAGTAGAGCTTTGTAGTTTTCTTTGTATAGGTCTTTTACATCCTTGGTAAGATTTATTCCTAAGTATTTTATCTTCTTGGGGGCTACTGTGAATGGTATTGATTTGGTTATTTACTCTTCGATGTTCTTTTTGTTGATGTAGAGGAATCCAAGTGATTTTTGTCTGTTTATCTTATAACCTGAGACTCTGCCAAACTCTTCTATTAGTTTCAGTAGTTTTCTGGAAGATTCGTTAGGGTTTTCTGTATATATAATCATGTCATCTGCAAGTAGAGATAATTTTACTTCCTCCTTGCCAATCCGGATGCCCTTTATTTCTTTTTCTAGCCTAATTGCCCTGGCTAGGACTTCTAGCACGATGTTGAATAAGAGCGCTGATAAAGGGCATTCTTGTCTGGTTCCCGTTCTCAAGGGAAATGCTTTCAGGCTCTCTCCATTTAGAGTGATGTTGGCTGTTGGCTTTGCATAGATGCCCTTTATTATGTTGAGGAATTTTCCTTCAATTCCTATTTTTCTGAGAGTTTTTATCATAAATGGGTGTTGGACTTTGTCAAATGCCTTTTCTGCATCAATTGATAAAATCATGTGGTTTTTGTCTTTTGTTTTATTTATGTGGTGGATTATATTAATGGTTTTTCTGATATTAAACCAGCCTTGCATACCCGGTATAAATCCCACTTGATCGTGGTGAATTATTTTTTTGATATGTTGTTGAATCCTATTGGCTAGAATTTTGTTGAGGATTTTTGCATCTATGTTCATGAGGGACATAGGTCTGTAATTTTCTTTTTTTGTAATGTCTTTACCTGGTTTTGGTATCAGGGAGATGGTGGCTTCATAGAATGAGTTGGGTAGTATTCCGTTATTTTCTATGCTTTGAAATACCTTTAGTAGTAGTGGTGTTAACTCTTCTCTGAAAGTTTGGTAGAACTCTGCAGTAAAGCCATCCGGGCCAGGGTTTTTTTTGTTGGGAGTTTTTTGATTACCGTTTCAATCTCTTTTTTTGTTATGGGTCTATTTAGTTGTTCTACTTCTGAATGTGTTAGTTTAGGTAGGTAGTGTTTTTCCAGGAATTCATCCATTTCTTCTAGGTTTGCAAATTTGTTAGAGTACAATTTTTCGTAATAATCTGATATGATTCTTTTAATTTCAGTTGGGTCTGTTGTGATGAGGCCCTTCTCATTTCTTATTCAGGTTATTTGTTTCCTTTCCTGTATTTCTTTAGTCAGTCTAGCCAGTGGTTTATTAATTTTGTTAATTTTTTCAAAGAACCAGCTTTTGGCTTTGTTAATTCTTTCAATTGTTTTTCTGTTCTCTAATTCATTTAGTTCAGCTCTAATTTTTATTATTTGTTTTCTTCTGGTGCCTGATGGATTCTTTTGTTGCTCCCTTTCTATTTGTTCAAGTTGTAGGGACAGTTCTCTGATTTTGGCTCTTTCTTCTTTTTGTATGTGTGCATTTATCGATATAAATTGGCCTCTGAGCACTGCTTTTGCTGTGTCCCAGAGGTTTTGATAGGAAGTATTTTCATTCTCGTTGCATTCTATGAATTTCCTTATTCCCTCCTTAATGTCTTCTCTAACCCAGTCTTTTTTCAGGAGGGTATTGTTCAGTTTCCAAGTATTTGATTTCTTTTCCCTAGTTTTTCTGTTATTGATTTCTAGTTTTATTGCCTTGCGGTCTAAGAAGATGGTTTGTAATATTTCGATGTTTTGGATTCTGCAAAGGTTTGTTTTATGACCTAATATGTGGTCTATTCTAGAGAATGTTCCATGTGCGCTAGGAAAAAAGTATACTTTGCAGCAGTTAGGTGGAGAGTTCTGTATAAGTCAATGAGGTCAAGTTGGTTGATTGTCATAATTAGGTCTTCCGTGTCTCTATTGAGCTTCTTACTGTATGTCCTGTCCTTCTCCCAAAGTGTTCTGTTGAAGTCTCCTACTATAATTGTGGAGGTGTCTATCTCACTTTTCAGTTCTGTTAAAATTTGATTTATGTATCTTGCAGCCCTGTCATTGGGTGCAGAAATATTTAATATGGTTATGTCTTCCTGATCAATTGTCCCTTTTATGATTATGTAGTGTCCTTCTTTATCCTTTGTGGTGGATTGAAGTCTAAAGTCTATTTTGTCAGAAATTAATATTGCTACTCCTCTTCTTTTTTGCTTACTGTTTGCTTAATATATTTTTTTTCCATTGTTTGAGTTTTAGTTTGTTTGTGTCTCTAAGTCTCAGGTGTGTCTCTTTTAGGCAGCATATAGACGGATCGTGTTTCTTTATCCAGTCCGAGACTCTCTGTCTCTTTATTGGTGCATTTAGTCCATTTACATTCAGAGTAATTGTAGATAAATAAGTGTTTAATGTTGTCATTTTGATGCCTTTTTATGTGTGTTGTTGACAATTTCATTTTTCCACATACTTTTTTGTGCTGAGACGTTTTTCTTAGTAAATTGTGAGATCCTCATTTTCATAGTGTTTGACTTTATGTTTGTTGAGTCATTACGTTTTTCTTGGCTTTTATCTTGAGTTATGGAGTTGTTATACCTCTTTGTGGTTACCTTATTATTTACCCCTATTTTTCTAAGTAAAAACCTAACTTGTATTGTTCTATATCGCCTTGTATCACTCTCCATATGGCAGTTCTATGCCACCTGTATTTAGTCCCTCTTTGATTATTGTGATCTTTTACATATTGACTTCAGTGATTCCCTGTTATAAGCATTTTTTTAAATTAATCTTAATTTGTTTTTGTGATTTCCCTATTTGAGTTGATATCAGGATGTTCTGTTTTGTGACCTTGTGTTGTGCTGGTATCTAATATTATTGGTTTTCTGACCCAACAATATCCTTTAGTATGTCTTGTAGCTTTGGTTTGGTTTTTGCAAATTCTCTAAACTTGTGTTTATCTGTAAATATCTTAATTTCGACTTCATATTTCAGAGAGAGTTTTGCTGGATATATGATTCTTGGTTGGCAGTTTTTCTCCTTCAGTGCTCTGTATATGTCATCCCATTGCCTTCTTGCCTGCATGGTTTCTGCTGAGTAGTCTGAACTTATTCTTATTGATTCTCCCTTGAAGGAAACCTTTCTTTTCTCCCTGGCTGCTTTTAAAATTTTCTCTTTATCTTTGGTTTTGGCAAGTTTGATGATAATATGTCTTGGTGTTTTTCTTTTTGGATCAATCTTAAATAGGGTTTGATGAGCATCTTGGATAGATATCCTTTCGTCTTTCATGTCAGGGAAGTTTTGTGTCAGGAGATCTTCAACTATTCTCTGTGTGTTTTCTGTCCTCCCTCACCTGTTCTGGGACTCCAATCACACGCAAGTTCTCCTTCTTGATAGAGTCCCACATGATTCTTAGGGTTTCTTCATTTTTTTAAATTCTTTTATCTGATTTTTTTTCAGCTATGTTGGTGTTAATTCCCTGGTCCTCCAGATTTCCCAGTCTACATTCTAATTGCTCGAGTCTGCTCCTCTGACTTCCTATTGCATTGTCTAATTCTGTAATTTTATTGTTAATCTTTTGGATTTCTACATGCTGTCTCTCTATGGATTCTTGCAACTTATTAATTTTTCCACTATGTTCTTGAACAATCTTTTTGAGTTCTTCAGCTGTTTTATCAGTGTGTTCCTTTGCTTTTTCTGCAGTTTGCCTTATTTCGTTTCTGATGCCTTGAAGCATTCTGTAAATTAGTTTTTTATATTCTTTATCTGATAATTCCAGGATTGTATCTTCATTTGGGAAAGATTTTGATTCTTTTGTTTGGGGGGTTGTAGAAGCTGTCATGGTCTGCTTCTTTATGTGGTTTGATATGGACTGCTGTCTCCGAGCCATCACTGGAAAACTTGTTTTTCCAGAAAATCCTCTAAAAAAAAATGCAGTCAGATCCCTATCAGAATTGCCTTTGGATTATAACCACCACCTTGTTCCCTGTAAGGATGAAAGTCTGAGATTTGGATCATATATGCTTGGCTGTAGCTGGTTCTGTGTTTTTAGTCCAATTAGGGATGGATTTTTGGTCCCTGGGTTTTTTGTGGTTCCTTCTCTCAGGCCGGAAGAGTGGGTTAGGAAAAGACCAAAAGAAAAAAAAAAGGGGGGAGAGCAAAGCCGCCACGGAGCCGGAGCCGTTCTCCCTCTGGCTCAGGAAATTCCAATGTTAATGAAGCCGCCTGGGGAGGGTGGGGGAGGGATCAGAGAGATAGGAGAGTAGCACCTCGGAATATAGCCAGAGTTGCTTGTCTTGCTTGGAATGACTATTTTATCTGAGATTCCCGAGGGGCGTGTCGCCTATGTGTGCTGGCTGTGTGGAGATTACCCTGGGCATCTGGCCCGCTGAAGCCGAGGTCAGATCCTCCGCTGCCAGTCCAAAACCCAGCATCAAAGTTCCCCTGCTGGGATGCTGCACTCCCGACTCCGAAATCAGTCGCTGCCTCCCAGGGGCTTCTCATCCCCCAGCCGCTTTGCTGCGTCGCCCCCGCGGACTGGCTGGGCCCCCTCCCGGGGTTAGTTCAGGGGAGTGGAGCTGGGCCCCGTGCTTGCGCCGTGACAGCGCCCAGTCAAAAGCCCGGTGGCAAGATTCCCCAGCTGGGATGCTGCACTCTCAGCTCCAAGACCAGTCACTACCTCCCGGGGACTTCTCCCACCGGTTGCATCGCCACACCGCCTGTGCGGACCGGCTGGGCCCCCTCCCGGGGTGAGTTCAGGGGGGTAGGGCTGCGCCCCTTCTTTGTGCCGTCAGCTCCCCTGGGCCCTGACCTAAACCAGGCACCAAGGTCACCTGACTGGGACGCTGGCTCCAGGCTCCGAAAACAGTCGCTGCTTCGCCCTATTTGTTCGTTTTGCGTCTCTAAATCTGTGTTTGTTGTTCAGGATTCCTAGATTGTTATGTATGTGATCAATTCACTTGTTTTTCCAAGTCTTTGTTGCAAGAGGGATCCAAGGTAGCATCTACCTAGTCCGCCATCTTGGCCCCGCCTCCTCCTCAGCTCTAGTTTTTATTATTTGTTTTCTTCTGGTGCCTGTGGGTTTCTTTTGTTGCTCTCTATTTGTCCAAGTTGTAGGGATAATTCTTTGATTTCGGCCCTTTCTTCTTTTTGCTGTGTGCATTTATTGATATAAATTGACCTCTGAGCACTGCTTTCACTGTGTCCCAAAGTTCTGATAAGAAGTGTTTGCATTCTCATTGGATTCTCTGAATTTCTTTATTCCATCCTTAATATATATTCTATAATCCAGTCTTTTTTGAGTAGATTATTTTTCAGTTTCCAAGTGTTTGATTTCTTTTCCCT
Organism: Loxodonta africana; assembly: GCF_030014295.1. Lineage (NCBI taxonomy): Eukaryota > Metazoa > Chordata > Mammalia > Proboscidea > Elephantidae > Loxodonta > Loxodonta africana. The sequence continues at coordinate 86,892,598 of NC_087369.1, read as the reverse complement.
GCTTTTTCTGTTATTGATGTCCACTTTTATGGCCTATGGTCAGAGAAGATGCTTTGTAATATCTCAATATTTTGGATTCTGCTAAGGCTTGCTTTATGACCTAATATGTGGTCTATTCTAGAGAATGTTCCATGTGCACTAGAAAAGAAAATATACTTGGCTGCTGTTGAGTGGAGTGTTCTGTATATGTCTATAAGGTCAAGTTGGTTGATTGTGGCGTTTAGATCTTCCGTGGCTTTATTGAGCTTCTTTCTGGATATCCTGTCCTTCACCAAAAGTGGTGTGTTGAAGTCTCCTACTATTATTGTGGAGCTGTCTATCTCACTTTTCAATGCTGATAGAGTTTGTTTCATGTATCTTGCAGCCCTGTCATTGGGTGCATAAATATTTAATATGGTTATATCTTCTTGGTATATTGTCCCTTTAATCATTATATAGTGCCCTTCATCCTTTACGATGCATTTAACTTTAAAGTCTATTTTGTCAGAAATTAATATTGCCAGTCCTATTCCTTTTTAATTGTTGTTTGCTTGATATATATTTTTCCCATCCTTTGAGTTTTAGTTTGTTTGTGTCTCTAAGTCTAAGGTCTGTCTCTAGTAGGCAGCATATAGACAGATAGTGTTTTTTAATCCATTCTGCCACTCTCTGTCTCTTTATTGGTGCATTTAGTCCATTTACATTCAGGGTAATTATGGATAGGTATGAATTTTTTTTTATGAATTTAGTGATATCATTTTGATGTCTTTTTTTGTGTGTTGTTGACGGTTTCTTTTTCCCACTTAATTTTATGTGCTGAGTAGATTATCTTTATATATTCTTCTTTCCTCATATTTGTTGTTGTTGATTTTGTTTCTGCTGAGTCTCTATTTTTTCCTTGTATTTTATTTTGATGAGTAGGATAGTTTGTCTCCTCTGTGGTTACCTGATTATTCACCCCTATTTTTCTAAGTTTAAACCTAACTTTTATTTCTTTGTATCGTCGTATCTTCCTCTCCATATGAAGGTCTATGATTGCATTTCTTAGTCCCTCTTTATTGTTTTAATGTTGTCTTCTTTTATATAATAACATCGCGGTTTCCCTGTTTTGATCCTTTTTTTTTTTCTTGATTTATTTTTGTGATTCCCCTGTCTGGGTTGACTTCTGATTGCTGTGCCCAGTGTTCTGGTCTTGGGTTGATAACTTATAATTTATTTTCTAACCAAAGGACTCCCTTTAGTATTTCTTGTAGTTTTGGTTTGGTTTTTACAAAATCCCTAAACTTCTGTTTATCTGGAAATGTCCTAATTTCATCTTCATATTTGAGACACAGTTTTGCTGGATATATGATTCTTGGCTGGTAATTTTTTTCCTTCAAAACTTTGTATAAGTCATCTCATTGCCTTCTCGCCTGCATGGTTTCTGCCGAGTAGTCCGAGCTTATTCTTATTGACTCTCCTTTGTAGGTGACTTTTTGTTTATCCCTGGCTGCTCTTAAAATTCTCTCTTATTTTTGGTTTTGGCAAGTTTTGTTATAATATGTCTTGGTGACTTTTTTAAAAATCTACCTCATGTGGAGTTTGATAAGCATCTTGAATGGATATCTTCTCATCTTTCACGATATCAGGGAAGTTTTCTGCCAATAAATCTTCAACAATTCTCTGTCTATTTTCTGTTATCCTTCCCTGTTCTTGCACTCCAATCACTTGTAGATTATTCCTCTTGATAGAGTTGTGCATGATTCTTAAGGTTTCTTCACTTTTTAAAATTCTTTTATCTCATTTTTCTTCAAATATATTGGTGCCAAGTGCTTTATCTTCAAGTTCTGCCTTCCACTTGCTCAATTCTGCTCCTCTGACTTTATATTGAGTTGTCTAATTCTGTAATTTTATTGTTAATCTTCTGAATTTCTGATTGCTGTCTGTCTATGGGTTTTTTCAGCTTGTTAAATTTTTCATTATGTTCCTGAATAACCATTTTAATTTCTTCAACTGCTTTACCTGTGTGTTCCTTGGCTTGTTCTGCATATTGCCTGATTTCCTTCCTGATGTCTCAAAGGGTTCTGTATATTAATTTTCTGTATTCTGTCTCTGGTAATTCCAGGAAGGCACTTTCATCTAGAAGATCCCTTCAGTCTTTGCTTTGAGAGCTTGTTGAGGTGATCATGGTCTGTTTCTTTATGTGACCTGATATTGACTGTTTTCTCTGAGCCACCTATAAGTTATTGTATTAGTTTATTTTATGTTTGCTTACTGTATCATAGCTTCTTGCTTTGTTTTGTTTTAATATGCCCAAATGGGTTGCTCTAGTGAGCTAGATTTTATTATTGGCAGCTTTGAAACTCTAACATCCTGTCACCAGATGGCTAGAGCTGTTATCAGGTATATTAGTCTAGGAGTTCACTCACTTTTCTTGTACGGATTCAGCTCCTGTGTCCAGGTAGCTGATCATCAAGTGTGTGGTACAGGCTCTGTCCTAAAATCTTAGAGGGGCAGTGGTGATTGGTGTAGGCACAGGTATCTAGCTGCAGAAGAGGGCTTACGACCATTCTCCAAGTGTCTTTGAGGACATCCCAAGAGTGCACAGGTCAGTGGGCTCAGTAGCTGGACCTTGTGCACTAAATTCTTTTGGCTGTAAGGATTAGTAGGCACTGCTTATCCTTGGACCCTTGTCACAGGTGGCTAGGTGATGTGGGTAGAACCACCAGTCCTCAGGCCTCTGATATGCTAGGTGAGAACCCCTCTTACTAGGCAGAGTGGTGTCAAACATCAAAAACCCACCTCTCCACCACACAGTTGAGACAGCTGAAGTCAGACCTCAGGCACATACACCGTTGCACGGTGCCAAGGAGGGCCTAAGCTGCTGAAATGGGCCCACACATGTCTATGCAGGGGTGAAAGGAATTCAAAGCCCATGGACTGCTTGTGTCTGTGCCCAGAAAAAGGAGCTGCATCTGCCCTGAGTTCCCAGCTTAGGGGAGCCACCCGATTATTTTTTCCCCATTTGTTCCTTCTCCAAGGCCAGGAGTATGGTTCAGAGCGTGCAGCAGGACCTATCTCAGGCCAGGGATATTGACCACCAGTGAAGCCAGGTCACGGGTTTGAGCAGAGGGAGGAGGGATCAGATAACTGGGAGAGAGTTCTTTCATATGGGGTGATTTTAGCCCACATGGAAAATTAGATGTTAGATGCAAGTACTTTTGCCGAGAGCACTGTTCTTTGCTGATTCCAGAGGCGTGAGTAGATTCTGTGCTGCTTGCTCTCACCAGCTGTGGAAAACGCATCCCAAACACTACCGCAAGCCCTGCTGTGGTCATGTCAGGGAATTGGGTCTGCAGGGCACCAGTTCCCACCAAGTCAGATCCGGCAACTCCTCGCTGCTTCTGAACTGTCTCTCCCTCCCCTTTCCGCAGAGTTCGATTTCTTAACTTTGACTTTCATGTTCAAGATTCTTAGCTTGTCATGTATATAATCGATTCATTTGTTTTTTGGGGTCTTTGTTGTAAGAGGGACCACCGGAAGCATCTGACTACTCTGCCATCTTGGCCCAGCCTCACCAGGGCTTTACTTTGTTGGGAGTTTTTTTTTATTGCCTCTTCGATCTCTTATTTTGTTATGGATTTGTTTAGTTGTTTTTTTTTTTTTACCTCTGTCTGTGTTAGTTTAGGTAGGTGTGTGTTTCTAGAAATTTGTCCAAGACCTCTAGGTTTTCAAATTTGTTGGAGTGCAATTTTTCATAGTATTCTGTTACAATCATTTTTGTTTCAATTGGGTATGTTGTGAAATTACCTGCTTCATTTATTGTTTGGGTTATTTGCTTCCTTTCCTGTATTTCTTTTGTCAGTTTTGGCAGTGGCTTGTCAATTTTGTTGATCTTTTCAAAGAGCCAACTTTTGGTCTTGTTGAGTCTTTCATTTGTTTTTCTGTTCTTTTATTTCTGCTCTAAACGTAATTATTTCCTTTCTTGGTGCCTGAGGGCTCCTTTTGCTGCTCTCTTTCTATTTATTCAACTTGTAGGATTAATGTTTTGATTTGGGCACTTTCTTCTTTTTGATGTGTGCATTTATTGCTATAAATTGACCTCTGAGCACTGCTTTTGCTGTGTCCCAAAAGTTTTGGTAAGATGTGTTTTCATTTTCATTTGATTCTATGAATTTCTTTATTCCGTCCTTGATTTCTTCTAGGAAACCCAGTAGTTTTTGAGCAAAGTGTTGTTCACTTTCCATGTATTTGATTTTTTTCCCTTGCCTTTTCTATTATTGATTTCTACTTTTATGGCTTTATGGTCAGAAAAGTTGCTTTGTAATATTTTGATATTTTGGATTCTGTTAAGGCTTGCTTTGTGTCCTACTATGTGGCCTATTCTGGAGAATGTTCCATGCGAGTTGGAAAAGAAAGTATACTTGGCTGCTGTTGGGTGGAGCGTTCCGTATAGGTCAGGTTTGTTGATCATGGCAATTAAATCTTCCGTGTCTTTATCAAATTTCTTTCTAGATTTTCTGTCCTTCACTGAAAGTGGTGTGTCAAAGTCTCCTACTATTATTGTGGAGCTATTTCCTTTTTCAATGCTTTTAGAGGTTTTTTTTTAGTGTATTTTGGAGCCCTGTCATTGGGTTATGTCCTCCTGGTGTAAAAAAAACCTGGTGTACTGACTCTTTAATCATTATATAGTGATGGATTTTGCTTTAAAGTCTATTTTGTCAGAGAGTAATATTGCCACTCCTGCTCTTTTTTGGTTGTTGTTTGCTTGATATATTTTTTTCCATCCTTTGAGTTTTAGCTTGTTTGTGTATTTGAGTCTAAGGTGTGTCTTGTAGGCAGCATGTAGACGGATTGTGTTTTTTTTAATTTATTCTGCCACTCTCTGTCGCTTTATTGGAGGATGTAGCCCATTTACATTCAGTGTAATTATTGATACATATTTTTTTTTTATGTAGGGTCGCTATGAGTCAGAATCGACTCGATGGCAATGGGTTTGGTTTGTTTTTTTTTGGATGAGTTTAATTGTATCATTTTTTTTTTGTGGTGTTGACAATTTCTTTGTTCTACTTAATTTTCTTGCTGGGTCATTTTTCTTTATGTATTTTCTTTTCATCTTTTTCATTATTGTTGATTTTGTAGTTTCTGAGTCTTTATGTTTTTCTTCTTTTTTATTTTGATTGATAGATTTTTTAGTTTCCTCTGTCATTACCTTAAAATTTACCTCTATTTTTCTAAGTTTAAAGCAATCTCTTATTTTTTGATATCACCTTAATTTCCTCTGCATATGAAAGTTCTATGACTATACTGTTTAGTCCCTCTTTTTTGTTTTATTGTCATCATTCACATATTGATATCTCTGTTTCCCTATTTTCAGTCTTTTAGCTTTGACTATTTTTGTGACTTCCCTATCTGGGTTGATATCTGGTTGTTCTGTCCTGTGTTCTAGTCTTGGGTTGTTATCTGTTATTGTTGGTTCTAGCCAAAGGAGTCCCTTTAATATTTCTTGTAATTTTGGCTTGGTTTTTACAAATTCCCTTAATTTCTGTTTATCTGGAAATGCCCTAATTTTGCCTTCATATTTGAGAGACAGTTTTGCTGGATATATAATTTTTGGCTGGCAATTTTTTTTCCTTCAAGGCTTTATACATGTCATCCCATTACCTTCTCGCCTGCATGGTTTCTGCTGAGTAGTCAGAGCTTAGTCTTATTGACTGTCCTTTGTAGGCAACTTTTCATTTATCCACAGCCATTCTTAAAATTCTATCTTTATCTTTGGTTTTGGCAAGTTTGATTTTAATATGTCTCAGTGACTTTCTTTTGAGATGTACCCTGTGTGGGGTTCAATGAGCTTCCTGAATAGATATCTTCTTGACTTTCACAATATCAGGGAAGTTTTCTGCCAGCAAATCTTCAACAATTCTCTGTGTTTCCTGTTATCCCCTCTCTGCCTCCCATTCTGGAACTCCAATCACTTGTAGGCTATTCCTCTTGATAGTGTCCCACATAATTCTTAGAGTTTCTTCATTTTTTTAAGATTATTTTATCTGATTTCTCCTTCAAATATATTGGTGTCAAGCAATTTATCTTCAACCTCATCAATTCTCACTTCCATTGTCTCAATTCTGCTCCTATGACCTTCTGTTGAGTTGTCTAATTCTGAAATTTTATTGTTAATCTTTTGGATTTCTGTTTACTGTCTCCATATGGTTTCTAGCAACCTGTTAAATTTGTCATTCTGATATTATATTCTTGTCCTAAATTCCTCTTTTACTTTGTCTGTGTGTTCCTTGGCTTGGTCTGAGTTTTGCCTGACCTCCTTCCTGATCTCTTGAAGAGCTCTGTATATTAATCTTTTGAATTTTACCTCTGGTAATTTCAAGATTTTCTCTTCCTGTGGAACATTTCCTGGTTCTTTGTTTTGATCGTTTGCTGGAGCCACCTTGATCTGCTTCTTTATGATATTTGATATTGACTGTTGTCTCAGAGCCATCAATAAATTCTTGTATTTATTTACTATATGTTTGCTTACTGTGTCCTGCCTTATTGTTTTGTTTTGTTTTGATGTGCCCAAATAGGGTGGGCATGTGAGCTACTTTGGTAATTGGTGTCTTTGAAGCTCTCATGTCCTGTCACCAGGTGGTAAGAGCTGCTACTAGGTGTGCGAGCCCAGGAGTCCATTTACTTTTCTTGTATGGATTCAGTTCAGGTGTCCAGGTCATGAATCACCTAGTATGTGGTGCAGACTCTCACTTACAGCCCTAGACTGGCAGGGTTACATAGGGTTGATTGGAACAGGCACAGATATCTGGCTGCAGTAGGGAGCTATGTGCTGAGCAAGGTAGGGGGCTGATGGCTTCCCTGAGTGCCTAGGTGTAAGGCATGTCCCTGTCCTCTAGAGCATGTAGGTGGATGGGTTTTGTATCCAGACTTTGGGCACCCATTGCTGTTGGCTGTAAATACTGGGAGGTGCCACTTATTCTTGGGCATCTGTCATGGATGGTTAGATGGAATGGGTGAAACTGCCAGTCCTCAGGACCCTGATGCAGGTGGGTGAGGACCCTGCTTAATGGGCAAGGTGGTGTCAAATATCACAAATCTGCCACTCCTTCTTGGCTGCTGCAGTTGAAAATAAGCTTCAGGTATATACTCTGTTGTTCTATGTTAATGAGGGCGTATGCTGTTGAATCGGCCCTCATATGTCTACAGAAGGGTGAAGGACATTCAAAGTCCATGGACCCCTTATGTATGTGCCTAGGCAAAGGAGCAGTGCCTGCCCTGAGTTTCCAGCTTAGGGAGTGTGGCAATTTTTTAAAGCCACTAGACTGGTTTGGGCACTGTTAGTCTCGAGTACCTGGCTTAGGAGAGTTGGGGGGGGGGTTTCTTTCTAAAACTGTGAGGCTTGTTTTGGCACGTGGCAATTGTTGAATACTGCCTGACTGGTATCAGAGCAGAGCAGGGAGGAGGGTGGATGAGGAGAAAGTGGCACTTCTCAGTTACAAAAGTCCCAGAGGGGGAGGGTTTATTTTGATCCCACGTAGTAGGTTAGACGCTTGCACTTAACTTCCGCAGATCCAGCGCCACTTCCCCCTGGCTCCAGTGGCTTGTGCAGACTCTCAGCCATCCAGCCTCTCCCAATGTGGTGAAACGTGTCCCGAGGGCTGTTGCTTGCCTCAGCCTGCATGCACCAGCTGATACAGCCCACAGGATGCCAGCTAGCTCAAGACTGGCACTTATTCACTGCTTCTGAACTGTCTTTCCCTTCCCCTGCTGCTCAGTCTAACCCCTCAGGTTTGGCTTTGATGATCAGGGCTTCTAGATTGTCATATATAATCAACTCACTTGTTTTTCAGTCTTTGTTTTAAGAGGGACCACAGGAAGATTCTGACTATTACGCCATGTTGGTCCTGCCTCAGAAATGAAGTCTTGTTACATGTTACAATATGGATGGAGCTTGAAGACATTATTCTGAGTGAAATAAGCCAATCACAAAAGGACAAATATTGTATGAGCTCACTTATATAAAAAGAAAAGAAAAGGCAAATGTATAGAGACCAAAGTTTATTAGTGGTTACCAGGTGCAGGAGGGCGTGGGAAAAGGGGGTTAACAGTAATGGAAAAATTGCATTGAATAAGGGTAGGGTTGCACAGCTTATAAATTCTGTGTAACCCTAGGGTTGTGGTAGGGTTGTGAGTGCTATCAATAAGTTGTGCACCTGTAAAAAGTTGAACTGGCAAAAGTTGTGTGATAAATATATTTATGAAAAAAGAACTGTTGAGGCTGCTTATGTACACCTAAAAACCTCACGGAATTTGGTTCCTTGGTTTGGAGGTTTAGAGTCATGATTTCATGGGACAACCCAGTTAATTATCCTAATAATGTGTTTAGTGCTTCTGTTCAGCTCTTAGTTCATTGCATAGTACATGGAGTCTAAAAAGCTCACAAACCACCATCCAAGGCACGACAATTGGTCTCTATTCACCTAGATCAACATTGGAAGAAAGACAGTCAGGAACAGAAGGAGGATAAAGAATGTGTGGCTGATTGTCTCCAAGAACAGTCACCTCCTTTGCCATGAGACCAGAAGAACTGGATGGTGCCCGGCTACCATTACTGAACATTTGATCAAAGATTTTATAGAAGAGTCCTGATCAAAAAGGAGAAAATTCAGAACGTAATTTCAAATTCTCGTGGACTCCAGACTTTCTGGAGCCATGTAGGCTGGGTGTACCCCTGAAACTATTTCTCTGTGATAATCTTTAACTTAAACCAAAAATGTCCCTTGAAGTCTTAAAACCAAACAATAATCTAGCTTAACTAGTGAAAAATGCCTGCCTTGAGCATCATGCTCTTTTAATGACTATATGGGATCAAAGCGACAACAGAAACTTGGAAGATTAGATAGGAACCTTAGGAGACAGTGAGTTTATGTTAATGGGGGAGGAACAACTCAGAAAAAGAGGATGAGAATGGTTGCACAACTCAAAGAATATAATCAATGTCACTGAATTGTACATGTAGGAATGGTTGAATCGTTGTATTTTTGCTACATATCATCTCAACAAGGAGAAAAAAATAAAATAAACAATGTGATACTGACATTAAGGATAGACATACAGCTCAATGGAATAGAGTTGAGAGTCCAGAAATGAACTCATTCGTGTATGGTCAATAGATTTTCAACAAGGATACCAAGAATTATTCAGTGGTGGGAAGAAAAGTCCCTTCAACAAATGGTGTTGGAACCATATCCAGTTGGAAAGCCACATACAAATGAATGAAGTTGGAGCCCAATCTAATACCATATACAAATAATATTTCAAAATAGATCAAAGACCCAAATGATAGAGCTAAAAGTATAAAATTCAGAAGAAAAGAGTTAAATCTTCACAATATTGACAATGTACTAAATGTACACTTTAAAACAGTTAATTTTATATTATTTAAATTTTAATTCAATAATAAAACTCAATCAAGCATTTTTTATGGGTCTATTTCTGGGTTTTCTATTCTCTCTCTTTAATCTATTTGTCTGTCTATCCACCACTAGTACACAATCTTGATTACTGTAGTTAAATAATATCTCTTGAAATTAGGTAGATTGACTTCTTCCACTTTATTCTCCTTTTTCAAAATTCTTTTAGTTACTCTAGTCCCTTTGTCTTTCCATATACATTTTAGAATAATACTGTCTACAGATACAAAAAATCTTGCTTGAATTTTGATAAGGATTTCATTCAACCTGTATATCAATTTGGGAAGAATTGACATCTTTGCTGTAGTAGGTCTTCCAATCCATGAACCAGGTATGTCCATTTATTTAGACTGATTTCTTTCATCACAGTTGGGTAATTTTCAGCATACAATTTATATACATATACAATATTCACCCAAGTTTTCACTTTTGACTAATTGTAAATAATACTGTATTTTTTAAATTTGGGGGTACACATATTCAATGCTAGTATATAGAATTACAATTGTTTGTAGTGTGCTTATACCCTGTGACCTTGCCGAAATCAATTATTAGTTCTAGAAAGGTTTTTTGGTGTATTCTTGGGATTTTCTGTATAGACCACCGTGTCATCTGCAAATAGGGACAGTTTTATTTCTCCCTTTCCAATCTGTATGTCTTTTTCTTGCCTTAAACCCTGCGTGGCAGCTCTACTCTGTCTTGTAGGGTCACTACGAGTCTGAACTGACTAGGCAGCACCTAACAATGACAATTGCACTGGTTACAACTTACAGCACTACATAAAATAAAAGTGATGAGGGTAAACTTACTTATCTTGTTTCCAATCTTAACGTGAAAGAATTCAGTCTTTCACCATTAAGTATAATGTTATCTTCAGGTTTTTTGCACATGCTCTTAATAAAATTGTAGAAGTTCCCCTCTATCCCTATTTTTCTAAGTGTTTATAACATAATGGACATTTAATTTTATCAACTGATTTTCTGCATTGATTGATATGATCATGTGATTTTTCTTCATACTCTGTTAAATGGTGGATTACATTGATTCATATGCAAATCTTGAACCAGACTTATATTCCTTGAATAAACCCCAGTTGGTATATATATATGTATATATACATATGTATATTCTATTTCTTAATATTTTCTTACATTATTTGAGTGTATATTAATGAGGGATATTGGTCTATAGTTTTCAGTTTTTGTACGGTCATTTTCTGGTTTTGGTATCAGAGTAATACTAGCATCATAAAATGAACTGGAAAGTGTTCCCTCATCTATTTTCTGGAATAAATTGTGTAGAATCGTTGTCAATTCTTCTTTAAACTTTTGATGGAATTCTCTGGTGAAATCATATGGACCTTGGAGATTTCTTTTTGCAGAGTTTTTACATTTTGAATTCAATTTTCTTAATAGTTACAGGGATAATTAAAATGTTTGTTTCATACTTTGTGACTTGTATTAGTGAGTTGTTTTTGAGGAATTGGGCCATGTTTTCTAAGTTGTTAAATTTATGTGAGACCAGTTGTTCTTAGTATTCTCTTAATATCCTTCAGAAGTCTGAGGAGTCTGTAGTGATAGCACCTATTTTATTTCTGATATTGGTAATTTGTGTCTTCTCCTTTACTTCCTTTGTCAGCCTTGCTAGTGGTTTGTTAATTTTATGGATCATTTCAAAGTACCATTTCTTTTTCCACTGATTTTTCTTTTGTTTTTCTGTTTTCAATTTTATCTGTTTCTCCTTTTATCTTTATTTTTTATTGTGGTAAATATATATAACAATATGTTTCTCATTTCAGTATTTTTACACGTATAATTGACTAACATTAATTGTATTCATCATATTGCACAACTATACCACTATCCATTTCCATAGTTTTCCATCACCCTTAACAAAGTTCAGTGTTTCCTAAGCAATGACTCCCTCTTTCAACCCTTCTCCCACCCCTGGTAACCACTGATAAACATCGGATATTTTTCATTTCTTTTTTTGCCTATTTTTTGTGGTGAGGGCTTCCAGTAAAATATTGACCAGCAGTGGTGAGAGTGGTCATCCTTGTTTTGTCCCTGATTTTAAGGGGAAATCTCTCAATCTTTCTTCATTGAGTATGATGTTGTTGTTGTTGCTGTTAGATGGCATCGAGTCAGTTCCGACTCACAGCGACTCCTGTGTACAACAGAATGAAACACTGTCTGGTCCTGCACCATCTTCACAATCCTTGTTAAGCTTGAGCCCATTGTTGCAGCCGCCAGGTCAGTCCATCTCATTGAGGGTCTTGCTCTTTTTCAACAGCCGTCTACTTTGCCAAGCATGATGTCCTTCTCCAGGGACTGATCCCTCTTGATAATATGTCCAAAGTATGTGAGACGAAGTCTCACCATCCTTGCTCCTAATGAGCATTCTGGCTGTACTTCTTCCAAGACGAATTTGTTCGTTCTTTTGACAGTCCATGGTATATTCAGTATTCTTCGCCAACACCATAATTCAAAGGCATCAATTCTTCTTTAGTCTTCCCTATTCATTGTCCAGCTTTCATATGCATGTGAGGCAATTGAAAACACCATGGTTTGGGTCAGGTGCACCTTAGTCCCTAAAGTGACATCTTTGCTTTTTAACACTTTAAAGGTCTTTTGCAATAGATTGGCTCAATGCAATGCTTCCTTTATTTCTTGACCGCTGCTTCCATGAGCATTGATGGTGGATCCAAGTAAAATGAAATCCTTGATGACTTCAATCTTTTCTTCGTTTATCATGATGTTGCTTATTGGTCCAGTTGTGAGGATTTTTGTTTTCTTTATGTTGAGGCATAATCCATGCTGAAGGCTGTGGTCTTTGATCTTCATCGATAAGTATTTCAAGTCTTCACTTTCCACAACCAAGGTTGTGTCATCTGCATAAAACAGGTTGTTAATGAGTCTTTCTCCAATCCTGATGACCTGTTCTTCTTCATATAGTCCAGCTTCTCAGATTATTTGCTCTGCATACAAATTGAATAAGTATGGTGAAAGGATACAATCCTGACTCACACCTTTCCTGACTTTAAATCACGCAGTATCCCCTTGTTCTGTTCCAACGACTTCCCCTTGGTCTAAGTACAGGTTCCTGATGAGCACAATTAAGTGCTCTGGAATTCCCATTCTTTGCAATGTTATCCTTAATTTTTTATGATCCGCACAGTTGAATGTGTTATGTTGTTAGCTGTGGGTATGTTAAAATGATTTTAGCTGTGGGTTTTTCATAAATATTCCTTAATACATTCAGTAATTTCTTTTCTATTCCTAAGTTGTTTAGTTTTTCAGTCATGGAAGTCTACATCAATTGAGGTGATGTCATTCTTTTCCTATGTCCTATTATTGTGGTATATTATATTGATTTTTCTAATGTTGAACCACTTTTGCATTCTTAGGCTAAATCTTACTTAATCATGGTGTATAATTCTTTTACTATGCTTTTGGATTTGGTTTGTTGACATTTTGTTAAGACTCTTTTTGTCTATATTCATAAGGTATATTGGTTTGTAGTTTTGTTTTCTTGTGGTGTCTTTCTCTGGCTTTAATATTAGAATAATACTAGCCTTGCAGAATGAGTTAGGAAGCATTCCCTCCTCTTCTATGTTTTGGAAAATTTGAAGAAGAATCATAGTCACTTCTTCTATAAATGGTGAAATTTCCCAGTGAAGCCATCCGGTCCAGGACTTTTCTGTTTTGAGAGGTGTCTTAGTTATCTAGTACTGTTATAACAGAAATGCCATAAGTGGGTGACTTTAACAAACAGCAATTTGTTTTCTCACAGTTTCAGAGGCTAGAATTTCAAACGTTCATGCATTCCATTTCATTTTTGATGATTTCCAATTTTCCTAGATTCATACTTTGTACATTCCAGGTTCTGATTATTAATGGATGTTTGCAGCTGTTTCTTCTCATTTTGAGTCGTGCCACATCAGCGAATGGAGGTCCCGAAAGCTCTACTCCATCCACGTCATTAAGGTCGGCTCTACTTTGAGGAGGCAGCTCTTCCTCAGTCATCTTTTGAGTGCCTTTCAACCTGGGGGGGCTCATCATCCAGCACTAATCAGACAATGTTCCGCTGCTATTCATAAGGTTTTTACTGGCTAATGCTTTTCAGAAGTAGACTGCCAGGTCCTTCTTCCTAGTCTGTCTTAGTCTGGAAGCTCAGCTGAAACGTGTCCTCCATGGGTGACCCTGCTGGTATCTGAATACCGGTGGCATAGCTTCCAGCATCACAGCAACATGCAAGCCCCCACAGTATGACAACCTGACAGACAGCTGGGGGCATTAGTCATTTGGAAAATATAAATCAAAACCATAATGAGATACCACTTCATATCCTCTAGTAGGGCTATTATCAAAAAGCAGAAAGTAGTGATTATTGGTGAGGATTTGGAAACATTTTAACCCTTGTTCATTGTTGGTGAGAATGTAAAACAGTGCAGCCATTGTGGAAAATAATTTGGTGGTTCCTCAAAAAGTTAAACATAGATTTACCATATGACCCAGCAATTTTATCCCTAGGCATATAGCCAAAAGAATCAAAAGCAGGGATTCAAATAGATACTTGTACACCAATGTTTATAGCAGCATTAGTCACAATAGCCAAAAGTTAGAAATAACCCAAGTGTCCAACAACAGATGAATGGACAAACAATATGTGGCATATACAGCAAAACCTGCAAAAGCTGGAACTCGTGTAAGGCATAAACCTGTCAGAGGGGAAAAACTCAAATATATTCCACTAAAACGATTCCTTGAGCCTAATAAATATTCTCTGACAGCCAAAACCTGGGAGACGCAGACAGAATCAGGAAATCATTCGTATTGCAACCCCAATACCAGGAAGTCCATATGCAAAAGTTGGAAACAGTTACAAGAAATACAAGAGTCAGAGATGAAGGCTCAGTCCTCCACCTCCTTTTGCATTGTTACTGTCTTTCAGTGGGTACTGTGCATCACTACTGTTCTGAGTACATCTATTCTTTACATTTTTGCCTTTTTTGTTCTTTTTTCTTGTCTGTAATTTTTTTTTCAAGGGAAGAACAACATCCATAAGTTTGGAAGAAGGTAAAGAATACTAATAAATTCCTTTATTTTCATTAAAATCTATCAAAGTACACTGTTTTTTCTGTGTCTTGAGAGGTTTTACTCTTCTCCATATCTTTAATTTTTATTTTTTGCTTTAGCTATTTGTAATTTTGATCCACATTATTACAATTTTCAAAATCCACTCCTTCATTTCCTTGAAATTCACTCCTTCAAAATTTTTTGTTTTGCCTGAAAAATAGAGATGTATTTCCTCACTTAACACATTCAATGTGTGTACAAACTCAAAAACATTCTTCTCACATGTTTTTTTCTTAAATATTTTACTGGTGTGCTAACTTTATAATACAATAATGTTGATAGTTTTCATTTTTTTCTTTTTGTCTGAGATACAGTTGCTCCTCTGTATCTGCATATCCCTATCTGCAGATCCAACCAACCACAGATTGAAAATATTTGGAAAAAGAAAAAGCTCCAGAAAGCAAAATTTAAACTTGCCATGCACCAAGCACTACGCTGAATCCACGTGAATAAAATGATGTGTAGACATACCCTACTGTAGTCTCCCACCATTTCACAGATCTTCCGTCTCTCTCCAGCACTCTGAGCATTGTTCACTTTGCATCTTGTCATTATTGCCTCAACAATACAGTATAACAACTATTTACGTTGTATTAGGTATTATAAGTAATCCAGAGATGTTTTAAGGTATATGGGAGGATGTATGTAGGTTATATGTAGCTTATATGCAAATATTACCCCATTTTATATATGGGACTTGAGCATCCATGGATTTCAGTACCCATAGGGGTCCTGGAACAAACCCCCACAGATACTCAGTGTTGACTTTATTCTCATTTTCGAGAAGATCATAAAGTGCTTAATTTTTATAAGAACTTATTTTCTTTTTTGTTTTTTAAAGCTTATTCCTTCACAGTCATGGACAAGAGTGAGAAACTTATCTCTGAAAGAAAAGTTTGACGTTGTCAAAATGATAAACAGAGAAAAAGACAGTCAGGGGAGCTGTAATTAAGTTCAAGCACAGCAAAACGCAGATTTACCCAATTATGAAAGAAAAGGGTAAAATAATTGAAAAATACACGAGCAGCACCAACAGACACATCAAGAAAGAAAGAGGTGGAAATTATGCAGAAACCAACAAATCTGTTTTCTTCAAGCCTCCACCAAAAATCTTCCCATTTCAGGACCTATCCTGCAAGCAAAGGCAAAGGAAATAGCGACACATTTAAAAGTTGATGGATTCTTAGTGTATGACAGGTGACCTCAGAGCCTCCAAAAACAAAAACATGGAATCACTTGCAATGTAGCTTGTGGGGAGTCAAACGAAGGTGACAAAGATGTTGTTCAAAACTGGTTCACAAAATTAAAAGAAATCATAAACAGATGTGATCCTAAAGACAATACCAAAGCTGACGAGACTGCTTTACTTTATTACACAATACCTAATAAAAACCTTGAAAATGAAGGGCAAAATACGACAGATTCGGCTTTCAAAAGAGCAGCTTATCTTCCTCTTGACCACGTTTGAAGACGGGGACATTTGAGAAATCATGAATAATTGGAAAGAGTGAGAAACCACAGTGCTTCGAAAATATCAAAATTAATCAGCTTTCAGTAAAATGGAAATGGAATAAAAAATTTTGGATGATGGGAGCAATTTATGAATTTTTTAAATATGTTCAGCAATAGAACAAAAAAACAAAACTGAAGCATTCTTTTGTTTGTTGACATGCTACTTGTCATTAATCACTGCTCCCGTTCAATATTTAATTAATTTTTTCCACCATCCATGATGTCGGTCCTACAACCTCTGGATAATGGCATTATCCAAAACAATAAAGGAAGCTCTTGCTTCAAAAAGTGATTGCCAACAATGAGATGTGCAAGATGGCATTGGAGATTTGGGGGAAAATTGATGTCCTTGATACAGTTTCTTTTCCTAAGCAATCAATAAAAATGATAAAGGAAGAAACCATAAGAAAATGTTTTAAGAGTTGCGGTTTCTTATTTGGCAGTGGTGATAGTATACAAAACGAAACAGTTATCGAGCCCAACAACATCATGCAGATTCAGGATGCAATAAGTGACATTTATAGTGTTTTTTCAGAAAATAAGGTCAGTGCTACATCTTACATTAATATCAACAGAGAAATTGCCACAGAAATGGACAATATAAACCTGCAAGAAACTGTGGACTCACAATCTAAAGATGTTGACAATGAAGATGATGAAGACCTACCATTAGAAGAACCTGAGTCTTTAAGTCAAACACAAATTTCAACTAGTTAAAGGTTTTGAAGGAATTTGGAAAAGTTAGAGACCAAGAGTTTTTTGATAAGGCTACAGACTTAGAAATTTGTTTCAACAATTTCATCAAAAAAGCAAAACAAATGAATTGCTGATATTAAATGTTTTTATTAAAAAGTGAATTTTACCCATATCTTTGACGAATACAGTACATAATTTGAATAATCATGCAAAACATTAAAAAAATGGTTTAGTTTCTTTTCCAGTCCCAAAGAATCGAAAAGAAACACTTTCTGGGTGTTTATGAGGTAGAATTCTTAACAGAGAGTGCTGGAAAAGTGATAAGACTGAACCCTTTCAAAGGAAGAAAACTTGAGAGACCTGGAGAAACAAGGCAGTCCTGTTGAGTTCAGGCTCTCCCAGGTTTCACTGGAATATTATTCAGTCATAAAAATAAATGAAGTTCTGATACATGTTACAACATGGATGAACCTTGACAACATTTTGCTATGTCATTTTGAAATAAGTCAGACACAAAAGGACAAATATTGTACAGCCCCACTTATATAAAATATCTAGAATAGGCAAATTCATAAACACAGAAAGCAAATTAGTGTTTATCAGGGCCTGGGGGAAAACAGAGTGACAAATTGTTGTTTAATAGCCACAGAGTTTCTGTTAGGGCTGATAAAAAAAAAGTTTTGGAAATAAATAGTGGTCATGGTTGCACAACATCATAAATATAATTAATGCCGCCGTATTTCACATTTAAAAGTGGGAACTCTTATGCTATATATATTTTACTACGATTTTAACAAGTTAATTCAAAGTGGTTTCTGATTTCAGCTGGGAGACATAAAGATATGGAAAAAGCATCACTGATTCATACAATAAGAAAACTGTTGAACAAAATGTAACTTAAAGAATTTTCTTAATTTCATTAGAGAACTGAGGTCAAAGGACAGACAACTAACTTGAACTCTGGAGAGAGGTGCCTGCAGAGATAAACAGGACCCGGTCATTGTCTACCTAAAATAGATGCCACTGAATGCCATATAAGCTGACAGGAATACTAAATTTGACTTTTTTAATGAACTGCAAAAGCTGATTGTAGGCTACAATGAGAACTGAAGCCTTTGGGAGCTGCTGCTATAAGTGGTTTCTCACTCTTTTGCAAGTCTTTCTTCCAGAGTCCCCACTAGAAGCCCACAGGAAAAGACTGGGGACGATTCTAAGAAACTCCCCCTCCATGTTTCTGGCTGGAGAAGGGAATAGCAGCTTCTGCCAAAATTCACACAGATCAACTCACCCCTGCCTGCATTACAGAACAAAAGACTTCATCTGCAGGGCAGTGCACTGGTGAATCTCATTGCTAATGGGTGAGGGGGATGAAGACCACCACCAAATACCAATGCTTAACCATCTTCCCTATCTTCCTTAAGTAAAAACAAAACCTTTAATAGGCAGGGATCTGGGCTTCAAAACTATAGCCTAAGGAAACTGTGGGATTCTCACTGATGCCTGGAGAGGGGAACAGATGGGAAAAATGCAGCTTTTACATTTGGAGGAAACATAGGAATACTACTGAAGATCATACCTCAGAACTCATGTTCCAAATACTTGCCTTCTCTTCACCCTTCACAACCCTGCTAACAAGCCTCGAGTAAAAATAATAGTGGAATACAGCTGGGGGAATGACAAGAGATAGACTCTCTATGGGTAGCAAAACAAAAGAAACATCCAAAGCCAATGAGGAGAAAAACAAGGTATCACTAGAGGAATATAAAATCTCTGGTGCCCATTAAGAAAAAAATGTTTTTTTTTTTTTTTTTTGTGCCCATAGCAGCAATGAAATCCAACTCTGGTAACCATAGTAACTAAGAAATTTCAAACTCATTCCAACTCCTGACTAGGTCAACACAAACCTCCACACTAGAAGCCCAGCAGAAGAAAAATCATGAAAATCTCTAAGTACAAAAAATAAATAAATAAAACTCAGTAATTTCTGTCCTATACGAGAAGCTCTGGTTGTGTAATGGTTAAAAGTTGGGCTGCTAATCAAAATGCCAGCAGTTTGAACCCACCAGCTACTATGCTGGAGAAAGATGTGGCAGTCTGTCCTTGTAAAGATTACAGCCTTGGAAACCATATGGGGTGGCTCTACTCTGTCCTATAGGGTCACTTTGAGTCAGAATCGACTCCATGGCAACGGGTTTCATTTGACTGTACCATACAACACGTCCATCTAAAATTATGCAGCATGCCAAAAGGCATTAAAAAGCACTGTGTGACCATACTCACCAGCAAGAGGAAAGCACACCCAACTGACAGCACCAAAACCACACACAGACCAATAACACAAAATAACAATTAAAACAAAACAAAGGAATGTAACCAATCCAAAGAAAATGAGAAAAGCTAAGCTTCTGATAAATAAAAACAAGAGCAAAACAAAAAAAGACAATCATATGATTTTTGTTGTTAGGTGCCATCAAGTCAATTCCAATTCATAACGAACCCATGTACAACAGAATGAAACACTGTCCAGTCCTGAGCCATCCTCACAATTGTTGCTATGTTGAGCCCATTGTTGCAGCCACTGTGTCAAATCATCTCATTGAGGGTCTTCTTTTTCACTGACCCTCTACTTTACCAAGCATGATGGCCTTCTCCAGGGACTGGCCCCTCCTGATAACATGTCCAAACTTGAGACGAAGTCTCACTATCCTTGCTTCTAATGAGCATTCTGGCTGTACTTCTTCCAAGACAGATAAATTCGTTCTTCTCACAGTCCATGGTATCTTTGATATTTTTTGCCAACACCATAATTCAAAGGCATCAATTCTTCTTTGGTCTTCCTTATTCATTGTCCAGCTTTCCCATGCATATGAGGTGATTGAAAACACCATGGCTTAGGTCAGGCGCACCTTAGTCCTTAAAGTGACATATTTGCTTTTTAACACTTTATAGAGATCTTTTGTAGCAGAATTGCCCAATGCAATGCATCCTTTGATTTCCTGACTGCTGCTTCCATGGGCTTTGATGGTGGATCCAAGTAAAATGAAATCCTTGACAACTTTAATCTTTTCTCCAATTATCATGATGAAGCTTTTTGGTCCAGTTTTGAGGATTTTTGTTCTCTTTATTGTTCAGGTGTAATCCATACTGAAAGTTGTGGTCTTTGATCATCAGTAAGTGCTTCAATTCCTCTTCACTTTCAGCAAGCAAGGTTGTGTCATCAGCATATCACAGGTGGTTGAAGAGCCTTCTTCCAATCCTAATGCCCCATTCTTCTTCATATATAGTGCAGGTCTCAGATTATTTGCTCAGCATACAGATCGAATAACTATGATGAAAGGATACAACCCTGACGCACACCTTTCCTGACTTTAAACCATGAAGCATCCCATTGTTCTGTTGAACAACTGCCTCTTGGTCTAAATACAGGTTCCTCATTAGCACAATTAAATGTTCTGGAATTATTATTCTTTGAAATGTCATCCATAATTCGTTATGATTGCTTTTGCATAGTCAGTAAAACACAAGTTGAATGCTTTTGCATAGTCAGTAAAACACAAGTAAATGTCTTTCTGGTATTCTCTGCTTTCAGCCAGGATTCATCTGACATCAGCGATGATATCCTGGGTTCCAAATCCTCTTCTGAATCCAGCCTGAATTTCTGGCAGTTCCTTGTCAATATACTGTTGCAGCCACTTTTGAATGATCTTCAGCAAAATTTTGCTTGGGTGTGATATTAATGATAATATCCAAATTCTGTTGGATCATCTTTCTTTGGAAGGGGTACAAATATGAATCTTTCCAGTCAGTTGACCTGCTAGTTGTCTTCCAAACTTCTTGGCATAGATGACTGAGCATTTCTAGCACTGCATCCGTGTCTTGAAACATCTCAATTGGTATTCTGTCAGTTCTTGAAACCTTGTTTTTCACCAATGCTTTCAGTGCAGCTTGGACGTCTCCCTTCAGTACCATCAGTTGTCAATCATATGCTACCTCCTGAAATGGTTGAACATCGACCAATTCTTTTTGGTATAGTGACTCTGCATTCCTTCAATCTGCTTTTGAAGCTTCCTGCATTGTTTGGTATTTTCCTTGTAGAATCCCTCAATATTATAACTCAAAGCTTGAATTTTTTCTTCCAATTTTTCAGTATAAGAAATGCCTGGCATGTTCTTCCCTTTTGGTTTTCTATCTCCAGGTCTTTGCACATTTCATTACAATGCTTTGTCTTCTTGAACCACACTTTGAATATTTTTCTGTTCAGCTCTTTTACTTCATCATTTCTTCCTTTTACTTTAGCTACTCTAATTTGAAGAGCAACTTTCAGAATCTCTTCTGATATCAATTTTCGCCTTTCTTTCTTTCCTGTCTTTTTAATGACCTCTTGCTTTCTTCATGTGTGATGACCTTAATGTCATTCCATAACTTGTCTGGTCTTCAGTCATTAGTGTTCAATGTGTCAAATCTATTCTTGAGGTGGTCTCTAAATTCAGGTGGAATATACTCCAGGTTTATTTGGGTCTCATGGACTTGATATAAATTTCTTCTACTGCTGCAGATAGAAAACCCCCAGTACTCAGGCCAGCCGCTACACCAGGCCCATACTGCCCACCCTTCCACTACTTGACCAGCTGCCGAACAGTGGGAAATGAGCCCACGCCACTTGTCATTCACTACCCCCACCTATCTGGCAAGTTGCTGGGAAAGCTCTCACAGCACTGGACCAACGTCAGGGAATGGACAGAGCCTGCCCAGTCAGCCCTCAGCCACTTCACCAAACCAGTGTACAATGAAGAAGGCTCACCCTGACTGTTGCTTCCCTGTCTACCATGACAAGGTGGTGAGAACTATCATTTCCACAGACAAGCGAGCAGTAAAACAAGCCTGGCCCACCTTCCCTGACATATCAAAACAAAACAAAATGCAAGATGAAACAAATGAATACACAATCAATAAATAAAAATAGTAATACCTTAATGTCTCGGAGACCGCAGACAATATCAAAACATTAAAAAAGGACAAGATGGCTCCAGCAAATGATCAAAATAAAGAATCAGAAGACCTTGCAGTAGAAGAAAAGGCAGTGGAACTATCTGATAAGGAATTCCAAAGATGAATGTTTAGGATTCTCCAAGAGATAAGAAAAGAGAACAAGGAAAACACTGACAAGACCAATGAAAACATAGCAAAAATTAAGAAAACACAGTCAAACCAATAGAAGAAAAATAATACAAGAACAAACATCAAAATAAACAATTAGAAATCATACAAAAAAACTAGAAATTCAAAAGATAAACAACAAAATTTCAGAAATGGACAACTCAACAGAAAATTTTAGGAGCATATTTGAAGCAATGAAAGCCAGAATCAGTGAGATTGAAGACAAATCCATGGAGGTCACTTTGTTTGAGGAAACATCAGGGAAAAGAAAGAATGAAAATGAAGAAAACCTAAGAATTATGTGGCATACAACCAAAAGCAAAAATCTGCAGGTTATTGGAGTTCCAGAACAGGAAGAAGAAATGGGAAACACAGAGAAGCTCATTGAAGATTTGCTGTCAGAAAAATTCCCAAATATCATAAAAGATGAAAAGCTGACAAACCCCATACAGGATAGACCTTAAGAGAAAGTCATGAAGAAACATCATAATCGCACTTGCCAAAACCAAAGACAAAGAAAGAAACCTTAGAGAAGTTAGAGAAAAATGAAAAGTTACTTACAAAGTGGGAACAATAAGACTAAGCTCTGATTACTCAGCAAAAACTATGCAAGCAAGAAAACAGTGGTATGACATATATAAAATCTTGAAAGGAAAAAACTGACAACCAAGAATAATATATCCTGAAAAACCCTGTCTCAAATATGGTGGCAATATTAGGACATTTTCAGATAAACAGAAATTAAGGGAATTCACAAAAACATAACCAACCTTACAAGAAATAGTAAAGGGAGTCCTCTAGTTAGAGAACTAACAACATTACACAACAACCACAGTTCAAGACATAGACAGTATCAGTCAGACACCAACGTAGATAAAGAACTCTCAATAATAAAACAAAGCTAAAAGGTTTAAAACACAGCAACAGACACATCAATCTGTAAAGGACAACAATGTCAAAACAATAAAAGGGGCATAAACATTGGAGGTATAGAACTTTTAAAGGAAGATGAAGTCAAGTCAATATCGAGTGATAAAAGACTGGTTCAAACTTAGAAAAATAAGGATAAATTTCAAGGTAACCACAAAGAAAGTTAGCAAACTGCCTCATTAAAATAAAAAAAGAAGAAAAACACAAATATTCAGTAAACACAAAATCTACAATAACAAAAGAAAAGAAAATCCACAAACAAAAGGAACCTAGCACAGTGAGAGGAACGAAGAAAATGTCAGCACCACAAAAAAAAGGATACACACAATATGACAGCAATAACCTCATACCTACCAATAAGCACACTTAATGAAAATGGTTTAAATGCACCCATAAACAGAAAGTGGCAGAATGAATTAAAAAAAAAAAAACAAGAGCCATCAATATGCTGTCTACAAGAGACACACCTTAGACACAAATACATAAATTTATTAAAAATCAAAGGATGGAAAAATATATCAAGCAAACGGCAAACATAAAAAGGGCAGGAGTGGCAATATTAATCTCAAATAAAATAGACTTTAAGGCAAAATCAACAACAAAAGACAAGGAAGGACATTATATAATGATTAAAGCAATGGCCCACCAAGAAGACATAACCTTAACAAATATCTACACATCCAGCAACGGGACTCAAAAATACATAAAACAAACTCTAACGGCACAGAAAAGAGAAATAGAAAGTTCCACAATTATAGTAGGAGACTTCAACAAACGACTCTCAGTAAAGGACAAAACATCTAGAAAGAAACTCAACAGAGATACAGAAGATCTACAGGCCAAAATGGAACAAGTGGACCTCATAGACATTTTTAGAATACTCTATCAACAGAAGTAAAATATACATTCTCCAGAAGAGACCGTGTTTTAGGCCACAAGGCAACCCTCAACAAATTCCAAAACATCGAAATAATACAAAGCATTCTCCCTGATCACAACACCATTAAAGTAGAAATTTACAACAGGGAGAGCAAGAATAAAAAATAAAATATCATGGAAATTGAAAAACATCTTGCTTAAGAACAACTGAGTAGCAGAAAAAAACAAAAAGCAAATTGAAAAATTGCTAGAATCAAATAAGAATGAAAACACATCATACCAAAACCTTTGGGACACAACACAGCAAAGGCAATGCTCAGAGTCAATTTATAGCAATAAACACACACATGAAAAAAAGAAGAATGAGCCGAAATCAAAATGTTAGCCTTACAACTTGAACAACAGGAAGCGAACAGCAAAAGAAGACCACAGCCACCAAAAGACAGGAAATAATAAAGATTAGAGCAGAAATAAATGAAACAGAGAACAGAAAAACAATAGAAAGAATCAAGACCAAAAGTTGGTTCTTTGAAAAGATCAACAAAATCGACAAAACACTGGTGAAGTTGACAAAAGAAAAACGGAAGAGGAAGCAAATAACCTAAATAAAAAATAAGTTGGGGGACATTACAATAGACCCAGAGGAAATAAAGAGAATCATAACACATAGCATGAAAAACTGTACTCCAACAAATTTGAAAACCTAGAGGAAATAGACAAATTTCTAGACACACACTACCTACGCAAACTAATACAAACCGAGGTAGAAAAACTAAACAAACCCGTAATAAGAGATTGAAGAGATAATAAATAAATAAAACTCCCAACAGAAAAAAGCTGCGACCCAGATGGCTTCACTGGAGAATTCTACCAAACACTCAGAGAAGAGCTCACACCATTACTACTCAAACTATTTCAGAGGATAGAAAAGGAATACTCCCAAATTCATTCTATGAAGCCAGCATAACCCTGACACCAAAGCCAGGCAGAGACACCACAAAAAAAAAAAGAAAAGAAAATTACAGACCAGTATCTCTAATGAACATAGATGCAAAAATTCTTAATGAAATTCTAGCCAATAGAACTCGGTGTCATATCAAAAAATAATACACGACAACCAAGTGGAAGTCATACCAGGTATGCAAAAATGGTTCAACATTAGAAAATCAATCAACATAATCCCCCACATAAATAGAACAAAAGAAAAGAAACACATAGAGGAAGAAAAGGCATTTGATAAAGTCCAACACCTATTCCTGATAAAAACTCTCAGCAAAATAGGAATAGAAGGAAAATTCCTCGACATAATAAAAGGAATTTATACAAAACCAATAGCCAACATCATTCTCAACAGAGAGAGGCTGAAAGCATTCTCCTTGAGGTGGTAACAAGACAAGGATGCCGTTTATCACAACTCCTATTTAACATTGTGCTGGAAGTCCTAGCTAGAGCAATAAGGCAAGAAAAAGAAATAAAGGGCATTGAAATTGGAAAGCAAGAAGCAAATCTATCCTTATTTGCAGGTGATATGATACTACACATAGAGAACCCCAAAGATTCCACAGGAAAGCTACTGGAAGTAATTGGAAGAGCCAGCGGAGTAGCAAAATACAAGATAAATATACAGAAATTGGTTGGATCCCTATACACCAACAAAGAGAACTTTGAAAAGGAAATCAAGGAAACATTACCATTTATAATTGTACCTAAAAAATAAAATACTTAGGAATGAATTTTACCAGGGGCATAAAAGATCTATATATATAAACAAAAACCTAGAAAACACTACTGCAAGAAACCAAAAGGGACCTCCATAAATGGAAAAACATGCCATGCTCACGGATAGGAAGTATGCACATTGCGAAAATGTCAATTTTACCCAAATCAGTCTACAGATATAATGCAATCCCGATCCATATACCAACAACATTCATTAACAGGATGGAAAAACTTATCACTACTTTATATGGAAAGGAATCAGGCCCAGGACAAGTAAAAGAATTATTGAAAAAGATGAACAAAGTAGGCTGTCCCACACGACCTGATCTCATAACCTACTATACAACTACAGTAGTCAAAACAGCCTGGTACTGGTACAACGACAGACATGTAGACCAATGGAACAGAATGGAGAATCCAAGCATAAATCCATCCATCTCCAGTTAGCTGATCTTTGACAAAGAACCAAAGTCGATTAAATGAGGAAAAGACAATCTCTTTAAAAAATGGTGCTGGTCTGTTTACAATAGCAAAAAGATGGAAGCAACCAAGGTGCCCATCAACCAGCGAATGGGTAAATAAATTATGGTATATTCACACAATGAAATACCACGCATCGATAAAGAACAGTGAGGAATCTGTGAAACATTTCATAACATAGAGGAACCTGGAAGGCATTATGCTGAGTGAAACTAGTCAGTTGCAAAAGGACAATTATTGTAGAAGACCACTATTATAAGAATTTGAGAAATAGTTTAAACTGAGAAAAAGTCTTTCATGGTTACAAGAGGGGGGGAGGGAGGGGGGTGGGAGAGGGGCATTCACTAATTAGATAGAAGATAAGAACTACTTTAGGTGAAGGGAAAGACAGGACACAATACAGGGGAGATCAGCACAATTGGACTAAACCAAAAGCAAAGAAGTTTCCTGAATAAACTGAATGCTTCGAAGGCCAGCAGAGCAGGGGCAGGGGTCTGGGGACCATGGTTTCAGGGGACATCTAAGTCAATTGGCATAATAAAATCTATTAAGAAAACATTCTGCATCCCACTTTGAAGAGTGGCGTCTGGGGTCTTAAACCCTAGCAAGCAGCCATCTAAGATGCATGAATTGGTCTCAACCCACCTGGATCAAAGGAGAATGAAGAACACCAAGGACACAAGGTGATTACGAGCCCAAGAGACAGAAAGGGCTCAATGAACCAGCGACTACATCATCCTGAGACCAGAAGAACTAGATAGTGCCCGGCTACAACCGATGACTGCCCTGACAGGGAACACAACAGAGAATCCCTGAGGAAGCAGGAGAGCAGTGGGATGCAGACCCCAAATTCTCATAAGACCAGACTTAATGGTCTGACTGAGACTGGAAGGACCTGGCTGGTCATGGCCCCCAGACCTTCTGTTGGCCCAGGACAGGAACCATTCCTGAAGCCAACTCTTCAGACATGGATTGGACTGGACAATGGGTTGGAGAGGGATGCTGGTGAGGAGTGAGCTTCTTGGATCAGGTGGACACTTGAGACTGTGTTGGCATCTCCTGCCTGGAGGGGGAGATTAGAGGATGGAGGGGGTTAGAAGCTGGCGAAATGGACACGAAAAGAGAGAGTGGAGGGAGAGACCAGGCTGTCTCATTAGGGGAAGAGTAATTGGGAGTGTGTAGCAAGGTGTATATGGGTATTTGTGTGAGCGGCTGACTTGATTTGTAAACTTTCACTTAAACACAATAAAAATTATTTAAAAAAATTTGGTGCTGGCAAAATTGGATGTCCATCTGTAAAGAATTGAAACAGGACCCATACCCTACACCATACACAAAAACTAATTCAAAATGGATCAAAGTCCTAAATATAAAACCTATAAAGATCATGGAAGAAAAATTAGGGACAACATTAAATGTCTTAATATACAGTATATATAGGATACGAACTATAACTAACAATGAACACGCACCAGAAGTTAAACTGGATAAATGGGAGCACCTAAAAATTAAACACGTATGCTTATCAAAAGATTTCACCAAAAGAGTAAAAAGAGAACCCACAGACTGGAAAAAAAAATTTGGCTATGACATATGCGAAAAGGGTCTGATCTATAAAATCTACACCACCTCAACAATAAAAAGACAAATGACCCAATAGAAAAATGAGCAAAGGATATGAACAGACACTTCACCAAAGAAGACATTCGGGCAGCTAACAGGCACATTAGGAAATGATCATGATCATCAGCCATTAGAGAAATGTAAATCAAAACTACATTGAGATACCATCTCACCCCGACACTACTGGCAATAATTTAAAAAAGAGAAAATAATTAGCTATGGGGGAGATTTGAACTCTTATGTACCACTGGTGGGAACATAAAATGGTCCAGCCACCATGGGAAACAATTCAGTGCTTCCTTAAAAAGTTAGAAATAGAAATGCTGTATGATCTAATAGTCCCACTCCCAGCAATATATTTTAGAGAATTAAGAGTCATCACATGAATAGACATATGCACACCCATGTTCACTACAGCATTATTCACAACAGCAAAGAGATGAAAACAACCTAAGTGACCTTCAACAGATGAATGGATAAACAAATTATGGCACATACACACAATAGAATACTATGCAATGATAAAGAACAATGATGAACCCATGAAATATCTTACAACATGGATGAATCTGGAGGGCATCATGCTGAGTGAAATAGTCAATCACAAAAAGACAAATACTGTATGAGACCACTGTTACAAAAACCCAATAAAAGATTTACACACAGAAAGAAAAAATCTTTGATGGTTACGAGGGAAGAGATGGCTGGGGAGGGGAAATCATTAACTAGATAGTAGACATGTGTTAACTTTGGTGAAGGGAAAGACAATATAGAGGAATATAGGGGAAAGACAATATAGGGAAGTCAGCACAATGTGACCAAGACAAAGTCATAGAAGCTTCATAGACACATCCAAACACCCTGAGGGTCTGAGTTACCGGGGTTTAGGGCTGGGGACTATGGTCATGGGGGTCATCTAGGTTAATTGGCATAAGAAATTTCATAAAGAAAATGTTCTACATCAACTTTGGTGAGTAGCATCTGGGGTCTTAAAAGCTTGTTAGTAGCCTTCTAATATACATCTATTTGGCGCATCCCATCGTAAAGGAGAATGAAGAAAACCAAAGACAGAAGAAAAATATTAGCCCAAAGGACTAATGGACTATAAGTATCACAGTCTTCAGCAGCCTGAGCCCCAAAGAACTAGATGGTGCCTAGCTACCACCATCAACCACTCTGACATGGATCACAATAGAGAGTCCCGGAGAGAGTGAGAGAAAAATATAGAACAAAATTCAAATCCACACACACACACACAAAAGACCGGACTTACTGGTCTGACAGAGACAGGAAGATCTCCTAACACTATGGCCCCTGGACGCCCTTTTAACTCAGAACTGAAACCACTCCTCAAGTTCACCCTTTAGCCAAAGCTTAGACAGGTCTATAAAACAAACAATTAGACATGTGAGGAATGTGCTTCTTAGTTCAATCATGTATATGAGACCAAGAGGGCAACACCTATCCAAAAACAATGATGAGAAGGCAGGAAGGGACAGGAAATATGAATTGATGGAAACGAGGAATTGGGGTGTGTAACAGGAGAGTGTTGACATACCAAGGAAATTGGAACCAATGTCACAAAACAATTTGTGTATAAATTGTTGAATGAAAAAAAATGATTACTGGGAATCTGATATACAACGTTGTAATTGATGACAACATCAAAACAAAAGGGGGAATGATTGCTGTAATTATAGAACTTCCCTATGAGGAGGAAGGTAAGGCAATTTCAAGATATGACAAACTGTTTTAAATGTAAGATGTTAAATGAGAACTGCATGGTAACCACAAAGAAAATTAGTACATCTACTCACCAAAACATAGAAGAAGAAAAACAAAAAGACTCAGTAAACACAATAACAATAATAAATGAAAGGAAAAGAAAATCCATATACAAAAGGAACTCAGCAGAGAAAGTAAAGAATTAACAACAACAACAAAAATAACAAAACGGCTGCAGTAAATTCATCCCTATCAATAAACACACTGAATGTAAATGGATTAAATGCTCCAGTCAAGAGACAGACAGTGGTAGAATGGAGAAAAGCAAAATGATCCATCAATATGTTGCCTACAAAAGACACAGCTTAGGCACAAAGATATAAACAGATTAAAAATCACAGGATGAATTAAAAAAAAAAAGCATACCAAGCAAATAGTAAAAAGAAGAGAGCAGAGGTAACAATACTAACAACTGACAAAACAGACTTTAAGTCAAAATCCACTATGAGAGACAAAGAAGGACATTATATAATGATAAAAGGGAAAATTTAATGAGAAGGCATAACAGTTATAAATATTTATGCACTCAATGCCAGAGACCCAAAATTTACAAAGCAAACCCTAACAGAATTAAAGAGAGAAATTGACAGATCTACAATAATAGTAGGATGTTTAAATACACTACTTTTGATGATGAATAGAACAATTAGAGAAAATTAATAAACATATATAAGACCTGAGTGACACTATTAACCAAATGGATCTAACAGACATACACAGAACACAGCACCCAACAACAGCATAATACACATTCTTTTCCAATGAACTTGAAACATTCTCCAGAATAGACCATACCTCAGGTCACAAAGCAAACCTCAATAAATTAAAAAAAAAATTGAGATCATACAAAGCATCTTCTCTGACCATAACAGTATAAAACTAGAAATCAATAACAGGAAAAATAAAGGAAGAAAAATAAATATGGGGAAACTAATAAGCCACTAAAAAACCACTGAGTCATAAAAGAAGTCAAAAGTGAAATTAAAAAATACTTGGAATCAAACAAAAATGAAAACACAATATACCAAAGCCTACAGGATGCAGCAAATGCAATGCTTAGAGTGAAATTCATAAGAATAAATTCCTACATTTAAAAAAAAAGAAAAATCCAAAACCAATAACCTAAAATGAAAACTTGAACAAATAGAAAAGCAAGAGCAAAAGATCAAAACTACCAAAAGAAATGAAATAATAAAGATCAGAACCCGTTGCTGTCGAGTAGATTCTGACTCATAGTGACCCTATAGGTCAGAGTAGAACTGCCCCATAGAGTTTCCAAGAAGCACCTAGCAGACATGAACTGCCGACCTTTTGGTTAGCAGCTGCAGCTCTTAACCACTACGCGGCCAGGGTTTCATAAAGATCAGAATAGGAAAAAATGAAATGGAAAACGGAAAAACAATAGAAAGAATCAGCAAGACGAGAAGTTGGTTCTTTGAAAGGATCAATAAAATAAACAAACAACTGGCTAGGCTGACAAAGAAAAAAATTGTTGTTGTTAGGTGCTGTTGAGTCAGTTCCAACTCATAGTGGCCCTATGTACCACAGAACGAAACAGTGCCTCGTCCTGCACCATGCTCACAATCGTTGTTATGCTTGAGCCCATTGTTGCAGCCACTGTGTCAATCCATCTTGTTGAGGGTCTTTCTCTTTTTTTTTTGCTGAACCTCTACTTTACCAAGCATAACATCCTTCTCCAGGGACTGGTCCCTCCTGGTAACATGTCCAATGTATGTGAGATATAGTCTCGCCATCCTTGCTTCTAAGGAGCATTCTGGTTGTATTTCTTCCAAGACAGATTTGTTTGTTCTTTTGGCAGTCCATGGTATATTCAATATTCTTTGCCAACACCATAATTCAAAGGCATCAATTCTTATTTGGTCTTCCTTATTCATTGCCCAGCTCTCGCATGCATATGAGGTGATCAAAAATACCATGGCTTGGGTCAGGCACACCTTAGTCTTCAAGGTGACATCTTTGGTTTTCAACACTTTAAAGAGGTCTTTTGCAACAGATTTGCCCAATGTAATGTGTCTTTTGATTTCCGGACTGCTGCTTCCATGGCTGCTGATTGTGGATCCAAGTAAAATGAAAGCCTTGACAGCTTCAATCTTTTCTCCATTTATCATGATATTGCATAATGGCCCATTTGTGAGGATTTTTGTTTTCTTTATGTTGAAGTGTAATCCACACTGAAGCCTGTGGTCTTTCATCTTCATCTATAAGTGCTTCAAGTTCTCTTCACTTTCAGCAAGCAAAGTTGTGTCATCTGCATAATACAAGTTGTTAATGAGTCTTTCTCCAATCCTGACTCCTCATTCTTTTTCATATAGTCCAGATTCTCAAATTATTTGCTCAGTATACAGATTGCATAAGTATGGTGAAAGGGTACAACCCTGACACACACCCTTCCTGACTTTAAACCATGCAGTATCCCCTTGTTCTGTTTCAGTGACTGCCTCTTGATCTATGTATAGATTTCTCATGAGCACAATTAAGTGTTCTGGGATTCCCATTCTTCACAATGTTATCCATAATTTGTTATGACCCACACAGTTGAATGCATTTGCATAGCCAATAAAACACAGGCAAACATCTTTATGGTAACCAAAATAAGAAGTGAAATTGGAGACATTACAACAGATTCAACTGAGATAAAGATGATCATAAGAAAACACTATGAAAAATTATACCCCGGCAAATTTGAAAACTTAGAAGAAATTAAATTCCTAGAACACAGCCTACCTAAACTAACATAGAGATAGAAAATCTAAACAGATCCATAACAAAATAAGAGTTTGAAGATGTCATCAAACTGTCTCCCCACCCCCCCATAAAAGCAGGACCAAACATCTTAACCAGGAAATTTTATCCAACATTCAAAGACCTGACACCAATTCTACTTGAACTCTCCTAAAACATAGAAGAGGAAGAAAAACTCCCTAACTCATTCTATGAAGACAGCATCGCCCTCAATTCCAAGTCAGGTAAAGACATCAAAAAAAAAATTTTTTTTTACAGACCAATGTCCCTCATGAATAGAAGCAAAAATTCTCAACAAAATTCCATCAAACAGACTTCAACGTTTTAAGAACATCATACATCATGATCAAGTGAGATTCATACCAGGAATGCAAGGGTGGTTCAACATTAGAAAATCAACGTAATTTACTACATAAACAAAGGAAAGGAAAAGAACCACATGATCATCTCATTGATGCATAAAGACATTTGATAAAATTCAGCACACTTTCCTGATAAAAACTCTCAGGAAAATAGGAATAGAAGGAAAATTCCTCAAAATAATTAACAGCAAAACCCACTGTCAACATTGTTCTCAATGGAAAAAGAATAAGAGCCTTCCTCTTGAGAACTTTGTTTTTTTTTTCTTGAGAACGGGAATGAGCCAAAGATGTCCATTATCACCATTCTTACTCATTATACTGGAAGTCTTAGCCAGAGCAATAAGGCAAGAAAGAGAAATTAATACACCCAAATCAGAAAAGAAGTAAAACTATTCCTATTTCCAGAGGACATGATCCTAAACATAGAAAGCCCTAAAGGTTCCACAAGAAAGTTTCTGGTTCTAATAGAAGAATTCAGCAAAGTTGCAGGGTACAAGATCAACATACAAAAATCAGTTGGGTTCCTTTACACTAACGGCGAATTCTGAAAAGGTAATCAAGAAATCAATACCATTTACAACAGCCCCCAAAGTGATTTAAAAAAAAAAACCTCAGAATAAACCTAACCAGGGGTGTAAGAGTTATACGATGAAAACTATAAAACACTACTACAAGAGACTAAAAGAGACCTCCATAAATAAAAGGACCTACATGCTCATGTATTGGAAGACTTGTTATTGTTGTTAGGTTCCTTTGAGTCAGTTCCAACTCATAGTGACCCCAAGTACAACAGAATGAAATACTACCCAGTCCTATGCCATACTCAATCATTTCTATGTTTGAGCCCATTATTGCAGCCACTGTGTCAATTCATCTCATTGAGGGTCTTCCTATTTTTCGCTGACCTTCTACTTTACTAAGCATGTTGTCCTTCTCCAGGGACTGGTCCTTCCTGGTAACATGTCCAAAGTATGTCGGACAAAGTCTTGCCATCCTTGCTTCTAAGAAGCATTCTGGTTGTACTTCTTCCAAGACAGATTTGTATGTTTTTCTAGCAGTCCACTGTGTATTCAATATTCTTCACCAACACTATAATTCAAAGGCATCAATTCTTCTTCAGTCTTCCTTATTCATACTACCCAAAGTGAACAATAAATACAATGCATTCATGATTCAAATCCCAACAATGCTCTTTACTGAAATGGAAAAACTAATGACCAACTTTATTTAGAAAGGAAAGAGTTCCAAAAAGCTAAAACATTATTGAAGAAGAACAAAAAAGAGTATTCACGCTCCCCAAGGAATCGAAGGGTCCAAAGTCCATTCAATGGGCAATTATAATGTCTAACAAACGGTGTTAGCAAAATTGAATACTCACTTACAGAAAAGTAAAACAGGACCTATACCTTACACTATACACAAAAAATAACTCAAAATGGATCAAAGACATAAATGTTAAATCTACAGCTACAAAGTTTTTAGAAGAAAATATAAGGACAAAATTATGAGACCTAATTTTTTATAAAAATAAACTATCAAACACAACTATAAATGTACAAACAGCAGAAGACATGTTAGATAACTGAGACATAAAGCCTTAATACTTATTTTTATCAAAAGCTTTATCAAAATAATAAAAAGACTGGGAAAAAAGTTTCATGAACAACATATCCAACAAGGGTCTAATCTCTAAAATATACAGAAAATTTCAACAACTCAGTAACGAAAAGTCAAACAACATAATTAAAAAATGGGCAAAGGACATGAACAGACACTTCAACAAAGACAGCATTCAAGCAGCAAAAAAGCAAACACATTTACAATCATCAGCCATTAGAGAGATGCAAATGAAAACTAAAATGAGATATCATCTCACTCCTGCTAAAAAAAGAAAACAAGAAATCCTGGAGAGGATGTGGAGAGACTGAAACTCTTATTCGCTGCTGGTGGGAATGTAAAACGTCACAATCACTATGGAAAAAGATAGGCATTTTCTCAAAAAACTAGAAATAAAACTACCTTATGATCCAACAATCCTACTCCTAGATATATACCCTACAGACCTAATAGAAATGACATGAACCAACATACGCATACCTATCTGCATTGCAGCACTATTCTCAATAGCAAAAAGGTGGAAGCAACCTAAATATCCATCAACAGATGAAAGGATAAACAAAATATGGTACATCCATATGATGGAATATTATGCAGCCATAAAGAATAGTGATGAGTTCTCGGAACATATTAGAACCTGGATGAATCTGTAGGACATTACCAAAAAAAAAAAAAAAAAAAAAAAAACCCAGAGCTACTGAATGAAATAAGTCAATCATGAAAGGACAAATATTGTGTTTTCTCACTTTTATAAAAAGACAAGAATAGGTATACATACAGACACCAGTAGTTATTTGTGGTTACCAGGGACGGGAGGGGTAGGGAGGGGGATTCACTCTCTAGATAGTAGATACTTGTTACTTTTGGTGATGGGAAAGGTAACACCAAATGCGGGTGAAGTGTGTACAGCTTAGCCAAGGTAAATAATGTCACTAAGAAGTACATAAGAAAAGGGAAGTTTTTGATAAATGCTGTAACGTATACAATTTTGAAACAACAGCAACTACAACCAAAAAAATATGTGTGTGGTTACATAAGTACATACGTATGCATGCATGTGTATACCAGTATAGGTAGGTAAAAAAAACAAAAAACCCAGTGCCGTCGAGTCGATTCCGACTCATAGCGACCCTATAGGACAGAGTAGAACTGCGTCATAGAGTTTCCAAGGAGCACCTGGCGGATTCGAACTGCTGACCCTTTCGTTAGCAGCCGCAGCACTTAACCACTACGCCACCAGGGTTTCTATAGATAGGTACATGTGTATATATATGTGTGCATGTATAGGTATATCTCTAGTCATATGTATATACATGCATGTGTGTGCTGCATATATATTCATATATATAATAAAGCACATGGGGGCACAGTTATGGATACTTCTTAGACATAACCAAACACTTTGTGGGTTTGGCTTACTGGGTTTGAAAGCTTAAGGCCATAGTCTTATGAGACAACTCAGTCAATTGACATAATATAGTTCATAAAGCTTATATTCTACATCCTAGTTTGATGAGTAGCTTCTGGCGTCTTAAAAGCTTGTGAACAACCATCTAAAATACAGCTATTGGTCTCTACACAACTGACACAAAAGAGAAAGAAGAAAATCAAAGACTCAAAAATCAAACTGGTCTACTGGACTAAGAGCCTGCAGGAACCACGTCCTTATCTGCCGTGAGACCAGAATAGGATGGTGCCCAGCTACCACTACTGTCAGGGACACACTAGATGGACCCTGATAGAATGGGAGAAAAATATAGAATAAAACTCAAATTCTTAAAAAGTCCAGACTTCCTGTACTGTTTAAGACTAGACAAAGCCTTGAGACTATTGTCTTGAGATACCCTTTAAACTTTGAACTGAAACTACTCCCAGAGGTCACATTTCAGCTAAGTAAAAGATCAGATCATAAAATAAACAATATCATAAGTGAGTACTGTGTTCCTTTATAAAAACATCTATAGGAGCCCTGGTGGTGCAGCGGTTAAGAACTACAGCTGCTAATCAAAAGGTCAGCAGTTCAAACCCACCAGCTGCTCCTTGGAAACCCTATGTAGCAGTTCTACTCTGTCCTATGTGGTTGTTATGAGTTGGAATTGAATCGATGGCAGCAGGTTTGACTTGGTTTGGTATATGAGACCAAATGTTCAACATTTACTGTAAAGCAAAGATGAGAAGGTAATGAGAGGCAGGGAAAGTAGATTAATGGAAATGAAACAACCAGAATGGAAATAATGAGAATGTTGACACATTGTGAAAAATTGAACCAATGTCAGTGAACAATTTGTGTAGAAATTGTTAAAGGGGAACATATTTGCTACCTAAACTTTTGCCAAGAACACAATGAAATATTACTTTTAAAAAAAATACTGTGTGAAGTGACAAAAAAAAAGAGGCATACTCAGATATGACAGTTAGTGGAACTGTCACTGAAGGGGATTTAAAATAACCATGATTAACATGTTGAAGCACTGGTTCTCAAAAGAAAAAGTCATTTTTGCCCCCCAGGGAATATTTTAGAAACACCTAGAAACATTTCTGGTTATCAAAATGAGATATATGCTAGTGGCATCTATTGAGTAGAGGCTGGGTATGGTGCTAAACATACTACAATGCAAAGGACTGCTTCACACAACAAAGAATTAACTGACTGAAAAAGTCAATTATGCTGAGACTGGGAAATTCTGTGTTAAACATTATAATGGAAAAGGTAGAAAAGCTGCAAGAATACTTTGGCACTTTAGCAGAAAGAAGGAAACTATAAGAAAGAATCAAATCGGAATGCTAGAAATAAAAAAAATACAATAAAAGAAATAAGATAGTCTTTGGTGGGTTTATCAATAGACTCACCACAGCTGAGGAAAGAATCCACAAATTTGAAGAAAGGTCAACAGAAATTACCCAAACTGGGATTCTAAGTGGAAAAAAGTGAGAAAGTAGTACAGAATTTGCAAGAGTTGTGGGACAATAACAAATGATCTAGTGTACGTGTCATTGGAATCCTAGAAGGAGAAGAGGAAGGAAAAACAGAACGAGGAAATTTTGAAGAAACAATGGTTGAAAATTTTCCAAAATTACTGATAGAAACCACAGATTCAAGAAGCTCAGAGACCATCAATCAGGATAAATACAATACAAAACAAAACAAAAACACCATGCACGCAGACCTAGGCATATCATATTCACACTGCTAAAAATCAAAGCATAGATGTCATCTTTAGGACTAGGGTGCACCTGACCCAAGCCATAGTATTTTCAATCTCTTCATATGCACACAAAAGCTGGACAATGAATAAAGAATATCGAAGAATAATTGATGCCTTTGAATTATGGTGTTGGTGAAGAATATTGAATATACCATGGACTGCCAGAAGAATGGTGCAATACAATGAATAACTTAATATAGCCCTTCTAGCCATGGTCTTTGTTACCCATATCCAATGATTGAGTGGAACTATGCAAATAAGGTATATAGAATTTGTGATGGTTGGGGTTATGTGTTGAGTTGGCTGGCCAGGCTTCCAAGTATTGTGCGGTTGTCCTTCATTTTACGTGTTGTGGATCCTGACCTGTACATGTTGATGAGGCAGGATTGGTATAAGGTGTGTCTCGAGTCCCAGTCTTGCAGGAGGGAGTGACTCAAGCCTCACTGTTACTAAAGTTACACCCTACCCTGGGGTGTGGCCTGCATCTAAGATATATGTGTGCCTGGCTAGGCTCTCTCTCTCTCTCTCTGCATCTGGATCCCGTGTCTAGTTCATGATCAGTTTGACCTTCCCAGAGGCCTACTGTCTGATCTGACAATTCTGGG
The DNA here is from genome assembly GCF_030014295.1 of Loxodonta africana. Taxonomy (NCBI): domain Eukaryota; kingdom Metazoa; phylum Chordata; class Mammalia; order Proboscidea; family Elephantidae; genus Loxodonta; species Loxodonta africana. The sequence continues at coordinate 86,854,692 of NC_087369.1, read as the reverse complement.
ATTCATAAGCCTCCACAGCCCCTAGGGCCAGTGACCTATTGTGTGACCTGATTCGCCACCTTCCATAGCCTTGTGAGCCAGCAGCCTGTGGTCTGAACTGCCAGTTTGGGTTCATCAGCTCCTTCAGCCACATGGGTCAGGAGAAGCTTACACCTGACAGCCTCCACAACCACATGAGTCATTTCCTTTATGGCTCATGAATTCGGTGAGATGTTTCAGTGAATTAAGGGAACCCAAAGTAGGGAGGGAGAGTGCTGAAGGGAGAGGAAGTAGTTGATATTAGAGATGATGGAGTAGTACAGCAACTTGGAAAAGTTAGACATTTGGGACATCTGTAACCTCCCCCTCATAGGAAACAGCTTTTTGCTGATCCTTATTTTTTTTTTTTTTTATAAAAGAAAGTATTCGTTTAGTTGGTGTCAGAATGGTGGGTTTCACTGCAAAAGCCCAGACTCACTGGAATATGTGTTTTTGGAAAAAAGTGGATAAACAAGAGAATAAGAAACCTTTGGTTTCTGGATGGGATAAAAAATACTCCTGTATTGAAGAAGCTGTTGTGTTGCAATCAGTTACCCAAGGCAAAAGCTATTCAAGGGATTTAGAAAGGGTAGATCTAACTCCTGAGGAATTGGCTAATTGGATGCATATGGAAATACAGAGTGATAAGGAAAGGGCCAGGCATAAAATTCCTTGGCTTCTGTTATCCATCATAGCTGCAATGGCAGGGAAAAAGAATGTAGGGGCTGATTTGGGCACTGAACAAAGCCCAGATCCAATCCAGTCAGAGCTAAGACTGTTTGTTTCAAGGCCAACCCAGAAAGGAAAAATGGGTCAGAACAACGGGAAGTTCCTGTACGACCATTGGTCACCAAGAAGGTAGTCCAGGAAGAAAACAGGCAAAACCAAGAAACTATAGAAACCAGTGAGCATAGTGTAAAGGAGTTGCTTCAATTTGTACATTGGTATTGTCGGCTTCTCGAGGAACTGTTACTAAAGTGGATTATGAGGGTGACTAGTTTAGGGGCAGTGCCTTCAGTTTTGAATGCTGCAGAATGAGAGTATATTTGGGTTGATGCAAGACCCACAACTCACTATGGAACAGTCATAAATGATGATACTAAATCCATTTACACAGGAGGTTGACCCAGAGGGGACGGCCAGCCTGGTGGACTGGATAATATTTGCAGTGAGATTTGTTTACCCTGAGAAGGGAAACTGCCCCTTTCACCCTCTAAATACCCAATGGAACACTCCAGGGAAAGCAGTTGATGTGCTGCTTATGCAAGCCATGCTGGAATGGCTTTATGGTGATCATGATATTCATCCAATGAGTATGCTCCTTACACAGCTCATGGTAGATATGGTACTCAAGGGAGCCACTTCTGCATGGGCACCACATGTAACCTTGTTACTGCAAAACAAAGAAACAATGTGAGAAGCCTTGTTGCATCTGTTGGTACAGCTTCCTCACATGGGTCTTACAGATGAAAGAAACGTAAGGGTGATACACAGGAAAATGGGAAGAGGCAATGGAGAAAGAACTTACCCCAGCAGGACAGAGATTTTTAGATGGTTACTAAGAAATGGAATTGATGGAGTTCAGAGAAAGTTTCTAAGGCAACACTACACGAGGTCAGGTGGACCAAAGGGAATTCCTGCTGGTCCCCCAACGTTAAAGAGGCCTAAACAAGTCTGTCCTAGTCACCCCATCTGGGAGGTATTTAATGATGGAAATTCCCACCTGGGACCATTTGAAGCAGAGGTTCAGCTAGTTAATCAAGATAAGGATTGATGAGGGGGCCAGGATCTTCTGGTCCATCCCCCAGCAGGGGACCCAAGGCTATATGCACATGTATGGGTGAAATGGCCCACGGGTGGGGAAGAGATCTTCTTGGGGCTCTTGGACACAGGAGCTCAATGTACTATAATCCCAAAACCTGTCAATTAAATCTTGAAGGGCCTAAGATTAGACTGGGGGGATATGGGGATGTGATGGTTGATGGGACTAAGGTGAAAGTTTGGATGTGAACTGGAAGATTTAAAACAGGTCTTGTATGAAGTAGTTGCATCTCCCTTACCTAAATATGTTATTAGTATGGATATAATGTCTAATTGAGGAACATTCCCTCTACCTGATACTGTAAAACTGAAGGTGTGTAAGTCTGCCCTTAGGCCAGTATTGATTGGACATGCTAAATGGGAACCAATAGAATTGCCTGAACCCACTCAGGTTGTTAATTTGAAACTGTATAGGATACCTGGTGGACAAAAGGAGGTTTTCTGTCTTGATTAAAGACATGGTAAAGTCTAGAGTATTGGTGCCAACAAATTTCCTGTATAACAGCCCTGTATGGCCCACTAGAAAGGTAGATGGCTCACGAAGGCTGACAGAAGGTTATCAAGGCCTAAATAAAGTAGTGCCACCTGCAGCTTCAGCTGTTCCATACATGATATCAACCATGCAGAAAATACAGCAGGATGAAGGACACTGGTACTCAGAGACTGATCTTGCAAATGCCTTTTGCTCCATACCAATCTCAGAAAAGACCCAGCCACAGTTTGCTTTCACGCTTTCACGTGGGAAGAATCTCAGCTTACTTTCACTGCATTGCCACAGGGTTACCTGAATTCACCAGCTTACTGTCACAGTTTGGTTAGAAGAGACTTGGACTTGGAGCAGATCTCAAGTATAATGATACATTAACCCAACCCAACCCAATTACATTGATGATATTATGTTAATATCAAACACTGAAGAACAGCCTAGGGCCGATTTGAATACAATGGTGGCCCACAGGACAAACAGAGGCTGGCTAATAAACCCAGCAAAAATTCAGGGCCCTGCCCAGATGGTGAAATTCTTGGAATAACTTGGGAGGCAGCCACCTGTGGCATTCTGCAGGCAACTAAGAGTAAGTTGTTGGCACAACCTAACCCCAAGACTAAGCAGGAAGCTCAATGTTTGGTTGGTTTAGATGGATTTGGGAAGATGCATATTCCACATCTGGGAATATTGCTGGCCCCCATCCATAAAACCACTTGGAAGAAAACAGCACTGGAATGGGGGCCAGAGCAACAGCAGGCTATGTCTGAATTACAAAAGGAGGTTTCACTTTCTCTGCTTTTAGGCCCTAATATCCACGTTCAGACATGATTTTGGAGGTGTCTGCCACAAGTGCCTATGCAGATAGAAAGTTATGGCAAAAACCTGAGAATGCTGCCTTATGGCAACCAATGGGATTCTGGACTAGAAAGTTTCCAGATGATGCAGCACTCTACATGCCATTCAAAAGGCAATTACTCACCTGCTATTCAACATTGATTGAGACTGCCTCAGTGACAGAAGAACATAAAGTCATCATGAGACCTGAAATATCCATAATGTCTTGGGTGATGTCAGAGAACCACTCTAATAAAAAAGGCAGTGTCTAAAATAGTTTCATAATAAAATGGAAATGGTTCATACAAGAACAAGCTACTGGGGGAATGCAGGGAGGCACCAACTATATCCACAAGCAGGTAGCCACTTTTCCCATAGGTCCTACCCTGAAACCACTTGAGAAGCTGCCAGAACCCATTGATACATGGACAGTGTGTCCTTTGAACAACTTTCTGCTCACCAGCAGAAGGTTGATTGGTTCACAGATGGCAGTTCAAGGGTACATGGACAACACGTGATGTGGAAAGCTGCTGCGTTAAGACCAGCAGATGGAAAGACTCTGATTGAAGAAGGTAAGAACAGGTCAGCTCAATGGGCTGAACTCCATGCTGTCTTCCTAGCCATGATGGAAGAACTGTGCAGTGGTAACAGCCCATATGTTTAGATTTTTAGTGATTCATGGGCAGTGGTCAAGGGCTTGGCTATATGGTCAGGCAAATGGGTGATGGAAAATTGGACTATTAAAAGGACACCTGTGTGGGGCATGATCCTATGGAAAGCACTCTGGAAACTTAGAGGGCACATCAGAGTAGGGCATGTCAATGCCCATTAGAAAAACCCTCTTCCTGAATTGGAAGGTGATTGGAATCAGCAAGTGGACCTGTTGGTATGCTCACTTGAGGTTGCCAATTGAGTCCATGAAATGAGCGAACATGGGCATACTGTAGCAATGCAGAGGTAGGCTGAATCCAGATACATTCCCCTTCCACCCTCCGAGGCACAAAATGCCAATAAGGACTGCTCTATCTGCCAGCAAGAAAGACACAGGTCGCAGGTGGGTATGGGGCAGATTTCCAAGGTGGAAGGCCCTGCACCTAGCTGGCAAGTTGATTATATTGGGCCAATAATGCTGATAGAACCAGGTGGCTGCAAAATGGGTCCTCACAGGGATAGATATTTACTCTGGACTGGGCTTTGCACAACAAAATGGGAGGCTTCATACTACCTGATTTTGGAACCTATTTTACCACCATGGTGGTCAAAGCAGCCTGGTACTGTTAAAAACAACAGCCACATACACCAAAGAAACAGCATTGAGAAACCACATGTAAATCCATCCACCTATGACAAATAGAAGAGGAATGGCATTGCATTCATCGTCAAAAAGAACATCTCAAGATCTATCCTGAAGTACAGTGCTGTCAGTGATAGGATAATATCCATATGCCTACAAGGAAAACCAGTTAATATGACTATTATTCAAATTTACACACCAAACTCTAAGGCCAAAGATGAAGAACTTGAAGATTTTTACCAATTTCTGCAGTCTGAAATTGACTGGACATGCAATCAGGAGGCATTGACAATTACTGGTGGTTGGAATGCAAAAATTGGAAACAAAGAAGGATTGGTAGTTGGAAAATATGACCTTGGTGATAGAAACAATGCCAAAGATCACATGATAGAATTTTGTGAGACCAATGACTAGTTCATTGCAAATACATTTTTTCAACAACATAAATGGTGACTATACACATGGACCTCACCAGATGAAATACGCAGGAATCAAATCGACTACATCTTTGGAAAGACACGATGGAAAAGCTCAATATCATCAGTCAGAACAAGACCAGGGTGGACTGTGGAACAGACAAGCAATTGCTAAAATCTAAGTCGAGGTTGAAACTGAAGAAAATTAGAACAAGTCCACGAGAGCCAATGTATGACATTGAGTATATTCCACCTGAATTTAGGGGCCATCTCAAAAGTAGATTTGACACAATGAACACTAACGACTGAAGATCAGACGAGTTGTGGAATGACATTAAAGGACATCACACATGAAGAAACAAGAGGTCATTAAAAAGAAAGGAAAGAAAGAAAACACAAAAATGGATGTCAGAAGAGATTCTGAAACTTGCTCTTGAACATTGAGTAGCTACTGTGAAAGAAAGAAATGAAGAAAAGAGCTGAACAGAAAATTTCAAAGGGAGGCTTGAGAAGACAAAGTAAAGTATTATAATGACATGTGCAAAGGCCTGGAGATAGAAAAACAAAAGGAAAGACCACACTCGACATTTCTCAAGCTGAAAGAACTGAAAAAAAAGTCAAGCCTCGAGTTGCAATATTGAAGCATTCTATGGGGAAAATATTAAACTATGCAGGAAGCATCAAAAGAAGATGAAAAAGAAGACCCTAAGTGAGATAAATTGACACAGTGGCTGCAACAATGGGTTCAAGCATAACAATGATTATGAGGATGGTGCAGAACCAGGCAGTGTTTCATTCTGTTGTACATAGGGTGGCTATTAGTCACTATACCAAAATGAATTGGTCAATGTTCAACCATTTCAGGAGGTAGCATATGATCAAGAGTCGATGGTACTGAAGGAAGAGGTTTAAGCTGTACTGAAAGCGTTGTCAAAAAACAAGGCTCCACACAACAGAGAACTCCTGAGGGAGCAGGAGAACAGTGGGATGCAGACCCCAAATTCTCATAAAAAGACCAGACTTAATGGTCTGACTGAGACTAGAAGAATACTGGCAGTCATGGTCCCCAAACCTTCTGTTGGCCCAGGACAGGAACCATTCCCAAGGCCAACTCATCAGACATGGATTGGACTGGACAATGGGTTGGAGACAGATGCTGATGAGGAGTGACCTACTTGTATCAGGTGGACACTTGAGACTGTGTTAGCATCTCCTGTCTGGAGGGGAGATGGGAGGGTAGAGAGAGTTAGAAACTGGCAAAATAGTCACAAAAAGAGAGACTGGAAGGAGGGAGCGGGCTGACTAATTGGGGGAGAGTAAATGGGAGTATGTAGTAAGGTGTATATAAGTTTATATGTGAGAGACTGACTTGATTTGTAAACTTTCACTTAAAGCACAATAAAAACTATTTAAAAAAAGGCTCCAGGAATTGATGGAATACCAATTAAGATGTTTAACAAATGGATGCAGCACTGGAAGTGCTAACTCATCTATGTCAAGAAATTTGGAAGACAGCAACCTGGTCAACCAACTGGAAGAGATCCCTACTGTACCCATTTCAAAGAAAGGTGATCCAACAGAATGTGGAAATTATCAGTGTTATTAATATCACACACAAGTAAAATTTTGCTGAAGATCGTTCAAAAGCAGTTGCAACAGTGCATTGACAGGGAACTGACAGAAATTTAAGCCAGATTCAGAAGAGGACTTAGAACAAGGCATATCATTGGTGATGTCAGATGGATCTTGGCTGAAAGAAGAGAATACCAGAAACATGTTTACTTTTGTTTTACGGCTATGCACAAGCATTTTCTACTGTGTAGATCATAACAAATTATGGATAACATTGCAAACAATGGGAATTCCAGAACATGTAATTGTGCTTATGAGAAACCTGTACTTAGATGAAGAGGCAGTCGTTCAAAGAGAACAAGGGAATACTGCACAGTTTAAAGACAAGACAGATGTGTGTCAGGGTTGTAACCTTTCACCATACTTATTCAATCTGTGTGCTGGGCAGATAATTCGAGAAGC